>NC_136381.1:117944015-120704015 GCF_965140285.1 Lepidochelys kempii | reverse complement strand
CTGCCTTCCCGGACTCCGCCCGTTTAAGATGTGACACCTGTAAACGCGGTTCCTTTCCGTGTGGCAGCACGTCGGCCTCGCTGCTGGGACTATATAGCACCATCGCTCTGCATTCTTCTTAGTTCTTGTCCTACTGAGCCATAAAAATGTTGAGCTGCGGGTGCAGAATGTTTACAATGCATATTCTACATAGTTTGACTGAAAATACAAAATTCCTTCTCAAGGCCAGATAATGAAATCAGGCTGGTTTTGTGAATGCTTTCTGTAATTTATATTTTTATTGTTTGTTATTTTTTCAATTTCCCTCCTTCTTTATCTTCTCTGGGCCCCATGCATCAACATACCAATCTCAGCTGGAAGAGGGAGAGGAAAGCCACAGGCTCTTCCATGACGCTAGCACCAGGGCTCTTCCTCAGGCCATCAAAGACACTGGTGCAGCTGGTGAACTTTTGACAGGGCCAGTAAGTTTTACTTGGGAGCAAAAACTTGACACATTCAATAAATATGCAGAAGTGCACAGATATATACAATATTATTTGAACAGTCAGTGGGTGGTTGGATAGATAATAACATTTTCCCTTAATGAGTGTTAGCCTGGTTTCAATTTTTGGCATTTACTTTCAGAAAAATTCAGAGGGGCAGTATAGGTATGAATTTCCAGCCCAAATAAATTGGTTCGTCTCTAAGGTGCCACAAGTCCTCCTTTTCTTTTTGCGAAGACAGACTAACACGGCTGCTACTCTGAAACCTTGATTTTAGGATATTTTTCTTCAAATATTTATCATCTTTTTTGATTTGCTTACCCACCTTCTCTACCACCACACAGTTAACAGTGTGAACTTTAACAACAGTGACATTTTTCAAGGCCACTAGGAATTGTTTCCTCTCTTTTTTTTTTTTTCTGTCTTTATTAAGTTTCTTTTTTTATGACTGACTTTCACTGGTAAACATTCTTTTAAATTGAAAGCAGTGTGTACTGTGGAAATTGTTGTTCTGTACAGATGCATAATCTTATGATATCCAGAACCCTTTCTTCTGTCTCCTGCTGTATGTTGCTCTGCATTAAGAAGAAGGCGACTTGGTGGCCAAAATTTTTAAACGTGGATCTCTAAAGTCAGGCACCAAAATTCATGTTTAGAAGTGCTGGGCACCCACTTACTTCAAGTCTACTCACTTATTTAAAATTAAACACCCTACTTTAGAGTTTTGGTGTACTGGTGTACTCGGCACTTCCAGGATCAAGAGCTAAATGTATATATTCTTGTAAGCAAAAGAAAAAATAAACTCTGAACTCATCTGCCCCACAAAGGAAAGGAATGGTGATTGTGTGGAAAGCAAAAGGGAAAGAATTTTGCAAATAGCTCCTATTATAAATAATGAGGAAAACCCCATTTTCAAAAGTCACTTAGTCACTAAGGCCTCTACCTTCCATTGAGTGTCAATGAGATGTAGGGATTTTAGGCTCCTAAATCACTTAGGCACTTTTGACATTTTTGCCCTTTTACATAGAATTTACCAACTACTCCCATAAGCAATATCTGGCAATACTAATATATTCATTTATAGAAAAGGAGTACTTTTGGCACCTTAGAGACTAACCAATTTATTTGAGCATAAGCTTTCGTGAGCTACAGCTCACTTCATCGGATGCATACTGTGGAAAGTGTAGAAGATCTTTTTATACACACAACGCATGAAAAAATGCTCCCCCCACCCCACTCTCCTGCTGATAATAGCTTATCTAAAGTGATCACTCTCCTTACAATGTGTATGATAATCAAGGTGGGCCATTTCCAGCACAAATCCAAGTTTTCTCTCCCCCCCCCCCCAAACCCACTCTCCTGTTGGTAATAGCTTATCTAAAGTGACCACTCTCCTTACAATGTGTATGATAATCAAGGTGGGCCATTTCCAGCACAGATCCAGGGTTTAACAAGAACGTCTAAAGGGGGGGGGGGGCGGAGTATTTTTTTGTTATATATTCTTGTTAAACCCTGGATTTGTGCTGGAAATGGCCCACCTTGATTATCATACACATTGTAAGGAGAGTGGTCACTTTAGATAAGCTATTACCAGCAGGAGAGTGGGGTGGGGGGAGATATTTTTTCATGCTTTGTGTGTATAAAAAGATCTTCTACACTTTCCACAGTATGCATCCAATGAAGTGAGCTGTAGCTCAAATAAATTGGTTAGTCTCTAAGGTGCCACAAGTACTCCTTTTCTTTTTGCAAATACAGACTAACACGGCTGTTACTCTGAAACATATTCACTTATGGATCAAGTAAGGTAATGTGTTAATATAGTTTTTGCTGTTTGTGTGCATTAAAAACTACGTATATTATTTAGGTGCTAATGACTTTTGCTTTGAGAATAGCGCAGTTGTGATAATTTTAATGTAGTTTCCCCAAATAATCTCAGCTAAATGGTGTTGATAATAGGGATAGACAAACTTGCTTAGTTTAATGTAAAATCCCACCTACTCCCCATCCCAAAACCATTGCTCATCTCTCAAACTGAACTAAATCTAAAACTTCTTTGAGGTTTGGGAAAGATTTTTTTTTTGGAACCTCCCTGATTTTCTAGGTCCCAACGTGGCCTGTATGGCTTCCCAAAACATACACTCTCTCTCTCTCTCTCTCCTTACTAACTACTGTCTTCTTGGCTGGATGGCTGGCAATCTTTCACCTCTTTGCTGAACCCCTGATGGCCGTTATCTTGAAATTGGAAGAGGTGGGGTATTGTCTTTGGGAATTAACCATGCAGTCCGCTTCTCCACTCTAGTAGGTCATATTGATCTGCCACTTTAAAATTAATGACGCACCAAAGACGTGATGCTCCAGAATGCACTATGATCATTAAATCAACAATGATCAAGAAAAGCTGATTCCTTCCTCCCATCCTCCCTCCTTGCAAGATCAGTTTTTCATAGGAGTTATGAAATTTCAGGATCTCAAATGGCACTCTTGGGAATAAGCTCCTGGCTACCTTTTACATTTTTAAAATGACAGCAAATCTTCCCACTACTGCCCCACAGTGCACCAGTGGTCTTTCGAAATCCACAGCTTCTGTAAGCTGTGCCCTGAAACTGTAGGATAAGTATCCAGAATGCAATGCCTTGAAACAATTCATGAAAGGGCAAGCCTGCAATGGTTCTTCAACCCCTTCAGCTGGGCTAATTTGTGTTTGTCAGTGTAGTAACAAGTGTCTGTCCTCCAGTGCAGACACAGCCATCATATTTTTGGTTGCTTGAGATTGCAGTATATGGTATCCAGGAAAACAGTTTTGAATGCTCCATCACCACATTTAAACTTCTCTCATAATTTGTACAGTCATTTTTCTTTCTAGTACATATTAATTTGTGCAGTTAAACATACAGTACAGACTAATAAACCTTTCAATAAAGTTACATCATACTCTCCTAGTCAAAGATTACAACATTTTATTTTACCATATTATCTAGTCTAAAACATGAAAAAAGGAAAATGTTAGTACATCATGTAAACAATTAGATATATAGCTGCAACAAGACTAGCATATTATTTCTCTGAAATGTAGTATAAAATGAACACAGAGATTTATTTTTACAGGTTTGGTTTGTTTGGATTTTTCTCTTAACACTTTTTTTTACCAGAAAGAAATTTGAAATGATATTTATAGAATGGCTCACACTCATTCTAATTCAGCCTTTGCACTGACAGGAAAGCCTCCGAGCTACAAATATTTTCCCCCTGTAAGCATTACACTTTTTTTTCTTTTTACTTTCCCTTCTACTTATTACTAATTAAGTAATACTAGGGGAAAACACTTCCCTCCTATAATTTGAACTACAGCAGGGTTAAACCAAACAGGCAAACGCTTGTCTTGACTAATTTTCTGTCATTAATCTTATTAAATTAGAACAGGATTGCAAGATAGCCTGAAACCACTACAGCACTTAGAATTCTTTGCAGACTACTGTCTGCAAATGGCAAAAAAAAAAAAAAATCTATTCAGAGAATGGAAAGATTTATTGTGGTTTTTTTTTATGTTGTTAATATAAAGCTGCATGTACATTTGCAACAGAAATATGCATTGCTTCAAGGGCCAGAATTAATGCAGGAAGATGAACATTTTACCACATTCATGGTGGCTCCATGTTTTATTCTTTGTGATAGTTAACTTGCCACCTAGTCTGTAATGATCACCCCACAAATGGGATTCCCTATAATAATAAGAAGATCTGATGAGGTGAGCCTCTGGAAACCAAGGAGTGTTTCTCTCTCGGTGATGTGGAACAGCAAATGGGAGGTGGAACTGAGAGAGGGGGGCTTTTTTATTTTAAAATGGAAGGTTAGGATTAGGATGTAGGAACATGTGAGAAATTGGAAGGACTACTGAAGGAATGCAAGCAGATGGTACAATGATAGTGATGTGGGGAAGGGGAAAGGGAGCCGTCCAAAGACTTCATGAAGAGTCACTGGTTTCACATCTGGCTTTTGACCACAAGGTCTTGCTGTCTGGCCGTCTGGCCAGTGACTGTGTGTTGTAATTAGCAGTATGAGAAAATCAGAAGCTTTCAGATCAGGAAGAAAGGAACTGAAGCACACACAAACTGAAGAAAATGTGAGAGTGAAGGATCGAAAACATCCGGGCAAAATGCATTTGTTTAGATAAATTCATACATACTGTTTCCTCCTTTTGGTTTCTTTCTTGTTGCTTTTTCTTTACATTAGGTATTGTAATATCACTTTAAACACTTCATGCCAGGCATTCAAGTCTCCACCTTATAAACTCGACAGGCATTTCTGCCTCCCCTGAACTCTCTGATTACATGAGTTTTAGGAACTGGCAGGTGAAATAACTGCCCCAATCTGCCTCAGACTGATTCTGTTTTGAAAACTTTATTAACATTTATTCATTTTCATATGCCAAAAGTGCTGAAATACTATGAGCGGCTACTCACGTGATATTTCTAGCCTGGCCAGAAACAGGAAGTACTGAAAGAACTTTCAACAGAACCTGATGCAAAATTTGGGGTTGGAAATCTTGCAAGAAATCTGTTTAACTTGGTCAACAGGGAGAAGCATACTTTGGCAGGGTGCAGTAGCCCCATCTGATCCTTGATGAACAAAGAGTTAATTTCAGTTGATTTTCTCCTCCTCCCATTGTACAGATGCTCATGGAAGGGAAAGCTGAGCTGAAGTTAAGTGTTTTCACCAGTGACCAGGCAATGACCATTCTCCCTGTCATTCATCCAAACATTTTGGGTGATCATCTGATCTAAACCTTCAGACCTTTTGAGATTCACAATTGTTAAATGAAAACATTTGCTCCTGAGCACAAGTGTTCCTAATAGGATGCAGACCTGCCAACTCTTGCAATTTTATCCTGAGTCTCATGATAATTGGTTGTTTTCTTAAAGCCCCAGCTCTTGTTGTCAGGTGGTTTTTTTGAGAATCTCAGGTTTCATTTTTTTAAGTAAATTTCTAGCCCTCACAAAAGCTTGAGCAGGTGAACCCTAGAGGTTGAAAAATCAGAAGGCAAATAAAAAGCTACCAAAAATATATTATTTAACAGTCTCGTTTTTAAGACAATTCCATGAGTTTTTGGACCTGTCTCATGATTTCTGAACACTTGCAGTTGGCAATATTGGGAATGTACAACTCCATTACTCTAGTGTGGTCAGTCAAATTATAGATATGGGGGTCCAGTTAATCAAACCACTTGAATACATGCTTAAGTTCATCCCTGTTCAACAAAATACTTAAGCATGTACTGAAGTTCATCCCAATTTAAATTAAACAATTTAGATTGAGTTGAATTAGGGCTTGTAGAGTCAAATTTAAAATCTGATCACATGCAATAATTTTGTGACATGACAGGGTGGGGTCCCACTCCTGTCTCTTTTCAAGCAACAAATCACTCAGAGACCATCTTCTGGTCAAACCACCTCATGGGTTAATTTGCCGTGTTCCCACCACCACCTGTGCAAACTCATGCAGCTCTGTATTTATAATGTCATACAATCCTTAGTTTGATCAGCCGTGGAGTAGGGAGACAGAAGGTTTCTTCTCCCTGAAAGATCTCTCCTGGCTCTGACTGTGAATAGCCTATGGATCTCTCTCTCCCTCCTTTTGCCTTTCCTACCTCTTGGATAATGGGCTAATTAGCCTTTGGGCTCTGCTCAACCCATCCCAATTCACCAATTAGGCACAGCTCTTCCTAGTCAGGGCTACTGTGGCACACTACTTGTAGTTGCAGTGACCGGATTGCTGCACCAGCTGCTGTTTCCCAGCACTCTATCACAGACATGCATTAATATTCTGTGTTACACATACTGGGTTATGTTTTATAATACACCAGACCAGATCCAATGCAGTGGGCAATCTAAAGGAATATTGGTGGTAAACTCAATAATCTGAAAAGTCCGTGCAAGTTATATCTCCTGACAGCTGTGAGTGATGAGTGGAATTTTCCTGAAGTTTTGTTTTTTCCAGGTTCTTGTGAGAGGTTTTATTTTTAATCAACTTCTCAGGCACCCCAGAAATAAATGGAGAAAACACATGTACCATTGCAATCACAGTACATTTCAATGTCGTGGCTTGTATGTGGGATGAACTAGCACTCCATGTTTTGGAGAGAAGGAAGGTTGTATGGTTTTATTTGCATATTATCTTGCTGCTGATTAGGATGGTGGTTAAAAAAATGCAGGGGAAATCCTAATCTTCAGGACGAAAGAGGAAAAATAATGTTTTACAATCAGTAATATGCATAATCCTAACAAAAATAATAGTAACCTTTTAAAATAAACTTTTACCTCTTCTACTGAGTCCAACAGTATGAATGTTCATGAGGTGAGACTCCTTTTACACTCTGAACCCACATTTGAAACTTGATCAATTTTTTTTATTTACATGGAAATTTCTGAGGCCTCTTTGTAGGTAGTGTCCACTGTGCTTAAAAGTGACTTCATGTAATATAAGTATTATAAGACACGCACCACAGGTGACTAGGTGCCATGTAGGGATAGCCTGGAAGTAAGGGCTGTCAAATCCAGGTTATCAGTAAGTGCAGAAAAAAGATCATCATCCCACATCCTTCTTTCGAGGTGCGTAGAGTTCTGGAATACAGCTAAAACTATTATCTATTATGAAGGACAAACCACCATCACAGATCCTTCCCCAAACACCCTTCTCTTGGTTTGGAGGATGTGGTGATCAAATCATTGTGGTGGTATAGTCACGGTCTCTAAGCGTGTACGTGTGTGTCTGCCTCTAAGTGTGTCATGAACACATAGGGCCAGAGAGTGTAAGGTCATGGTTTCGACTCTAGCATTGTGGGAGCTCAGTTTCCAGCCTGCTTTAATTTAGGCAAACCCTGTTTAACCCAACTTTCGTTAAATGAAACTCTGGGTTAACCTAGAGTCTTCCCCAAATTCCATGAGTACATTTTATTGCATTGTCAGGCTTCAGCCTTATGAAGCAAAACCTTAGGGGATCACTATATTAGGAAAAACTTTTTCACTAGGAGGGTGGTGAAACACTGGAATGCGTTACCTAGGGAGGTGGTGGAATCTCCTTCCCTAGCAGTTTTTAAGGTCAGGCTTGACAAAGCCCTGGCTGGGATGATTTAGTCGGGGATCGGTCCTGCTTTGAGCAGGGGGTTGGACTAGATGACCTCTTGAGGTCCCTTCCAACCCTGATATTCTATGATTCTGTGATTCACTAGGACTGAAGCACTTAGCTATCTAAAACCACAGTGGTATGAAGGTTTCTGATGTCTCTTTTCTCTGACCCCAAGACCTTGGGTTAACTTGGCTTTACCTTTTCTAGATTATTAACTGTTCTGAACAGAACATCACTGTGTATTAAAAGAGATTTTTCTTGTGATTTTAAAAATGTATGTAGCAGGTTAGATTAACGTGCTCTTCATATCTAGTCTGTATCAGATGTAATGTCCCTTTTCAGCAAGGTGGTCTCTACTGGTGTAATGCGAGTGTCAGTGATGCCAATTATAATTAAAAATTCTGTTTGCAGTTGCATTTCCCCTTTGTTCATACTGAGAAATGAACTTTCCTTATGAACTTTTCACATTACTGAGCAAAGTGGGTGGAGTTTTCCCTTAAGTTATTTCTATTGTTGTAAAACTTTGATGATGGTAATAGTGAGTGAGTTTCTGTTGGCTCTGAAGATCCTTTTGTAGACTGTTGGGTATTAAATGGGTCTCAGTGACCTCCAACAGCAACTGACGTCTCCTGGTCCGAGCATTTCCTGTAGTTTTCCTGGTGACCGTTGGTTTTCTATTAAGCTCATTTGAGTCCTACTTAGTTTTAGCCTTTGCCCTTTAAAGGGAGGGGCTAAGGTTAGTTTTGGCTTCTGAATGAAAATGTTTCTTCCAGGCTTCAAGCAGAACAGCTGCAAAAAAACCCAAAACAAAAGTTAAATCACAAATCATATTTAGCATCCCAATGTTACTCTTTACAATGTTGAATGCAGTACAGCACTGCCGCAAACATTAGTGCAGTTAATGTCTACAGTATACAAAAATTAAGTGTTTTCAGCCCTAAACATGCAAAAGCCTTGAGTCCGCCCTCCCCCCCTGCAAACAAAAATCATGTGATTGGCTTAAAAATCATGAGATTTAAAAAAAAAGTTTTTTTTATCTGCCTGATGGTTTCTGAACCTATAGAGTGCACTTAGGTCACATTTGCAGGTTTTCTCCAGAACCATGTAGACTAGAAATTTACTTCTTTGTTTGTTAATGAAAGCTGAGATTCTTATGAAATTAAATGCTTCCAGGAGCTGAAGCTTCAGGAAAAATATCATATATTGTATGATAAAATCACAAGAGTTAGCAACACTGAATATATTTCAGGTAAAGGGAACGACTGGTAAAGGCAGATAAAGGACACTTCTCTCCTGTTGCAGATGATTGAAACTGAATAATCTAAATCTAAATCACAAGTGCTGCTTTTCAGAGATTTTTTAGCTTAACCCCACAAAAGCATAAAGAAAAGGAGTACTTGTGGCACCTTAGAGACTAACAAATTTATTTGAGCATAAGCTTTCGTACTCCTTTTCTTTTTGCGGATACAGACTAACACGACTGCTACTCTGAAACCCACAAAAGCATGGAATTTGACCACCACCACCCTTTAGTGCCGAAGTATTGCAACACATCCACTGTTCAAAGCTCCCATGCTTACGCACAAGCTTAAAGGAATAAAGATAGTTTCAGTCTTAACTCAGAATTTTGTAGGTTTCATGAGTCAGACCTTAATATTTTTTGATAATTTATTTTGAAACAGGCCAAATCCGCAAACTTCAGATCTGGACTTTCAAACTCCCCAAAGTTAAGGACACGTTGGCTCTAGTGGTCCAGCAAGCCATTTGTATTATTCTTCAGATCTTGCCAGTTTGGAATGTGAAAATCATGTTGGAAGGATAAAGTGGGAAGCACAGATACAAAATGTTTTGGTACACCCAACAAGCTCCTACAAATTACATTAATATTAGAGTATCAAAGCAGGAAGGAAACTAATTTCGGCCCCAGTTCAGTTAGACATGTGCCTACTTTTAAGCATGTGGGTAGTCCCATTCACATTGGGCATGTGCTTAATTACCTGGATGAATTGGGGCTTAAAACTGAAGAGCCTTTTCTTGGCCTATGTCTACACTTAAAAAGCTAATGTGGCACAGTTGCGGTCTGCAGCTGCACTGTTGTAGCACTTCCGTGTATCCACTCACTATAGCCATGAGAGGAATTCTCTTGTCGTAGTTAATCCACCTTCCTGGAAGGCTGTAGCTAGATCGACAGAGAATTCTTTTATTGACCTAGCGCTGTCTGCACCAGTGGTTAGGTTGGCTTCCCTACATCGCTCCAGGGTGTGGATTTTTCAAACCCCTGAGCAACGTAGATGGGTCAATTTAAACTTTTAGTGTAGACCTGGCCTTAAACTGAGCGTGAATTAGAATATGGCGGGATGGAATAATAGTGCTCTCGAACAGAGCTCAGCTTTGGTAAATTAAGAGGCAGATAAATTTTCCTGTGAGTTTTGCCTTAGCTGTAAAAACAAAAAATATTTTTTAAAATAACATTTTTATCGACTTCATACTAAGCAATGAATAAAAAGCATGTGGGCATATCTTTTAGAAGATAAGACGACATTGGAAATACCAGTAAGGTGCTCATTTTATTTTATTTTAATTTTTTTTCACCCGTGTGTGTTTGACTTGGAAGTCCCATGTTTTAGGACTTACAAAGCCCATGGACTTCAAAAGCCATTGTTGCTCCATTCTTGTCAAAGTGCTGCCTTTGTTCCTAGAGCTAATGAGTTTATACAGTCCTGCAGAGAGAATTGACACCAGCCTCAAATAAATGAAAACAAACCAAATGCTACTAAGATCAGTGCACTAAAGTAATTATGGGTTGATTAAATGTTTATCTTCTTTACAGGTGGGAGGGAAAGAATGAAAATGAGGTAGGCCGATGCAAGGAGACTGGCAAGATTCATGTGACCGTCGATCACAAATACTACAGGCCAACTGAAGTGGTAAGCAAATGCGTTCTCTCAGCTTTGCAAATGAATAATCCAATCATTCAGCCAATAAATTGCTGCATTTGACCAGCTGTCTGTGGAAATGGTTCTAATTGCACTCCTGCTGCCAGCTTTCAAATGCTCTAAATTAGGTTCCTCATCAGCGCCCCCCGCCCGTAGCAAGTTCTCCAAAAACAAACAACAGTTTCTGGAAAAAATCTGGAGGGCCACATTTGCAAGGCAATAATTGACACAGCTGCGGTGTTTAAACTATTGTCCTTACACAGGACAGAAAGAGCATGTATGAAACTTCACCATGCAGGAAACAAACAAAAGTCAAATCAAAATGTTCTCTCTTTAAAATGCGGTATTTGATCATCTCCCTCCTGTTAGGAAAAAATGAAGAGAGGTGCGTTGATAAATTTTGCATTTTAAAATATTTCCTCAATATATAAAATAAAAAATAGTTTGTAGCATAATCGATAAACTCCCTCCATTGAATAGCCTGGGTAAAAATTCCATTTTTGTGAACTTTGGTAGCATAGTAGTTATGAAATACTCTTTTTTTTAAAAAATGTTTATAGGGTCCCACTTAGCAAACTCTTCCTCTCATAATACTCTCAAACTTTTATTCACATGAGTACCCCATTGAAGTTGACAAGGATACCATAAGCGTGGTCTGCTAGATGGGGCCAATAATGTGTGTGTTCTAATTGAATAGAGAACTCGTGACAAAAAATTAGTGAACGATTAGTATGCAGCCAGGTGGGGTCATGACAATACATGGTGCTGGCATGGAGCGCCGCCCAGGTTTTTACACCCAGAGAGCAATTGTTGACTGTGTTAATGGAGAGTGGATGTGCCCGAGAAAGGATGTGTTCTGTCTCCTGGGGAGGACACGACAGCCCTGCTGGCTGCTGACACAGCATCAGCTGGCCATGGGTCCATTCAGAAGTGCTGGCATTAACTTCCTGATAAGAGTGAGGTGCTACAAGAGCACGTTTGTCTTGACACAGATTGCGGGAGTGGGAGGGGAGGCATGTTTATGAGTGACCAACCGTTCCAAACTGAAAATTTAAAGAGCAATAGAAACTTTGTTGTTAATAACTATTCACAATGGCTGGACTCTTATACCAGAACCATTTCAGAAGCTAAGAAGTCGTTAAGAATTGCCTGTCATTCTTTACTTGGGCAAGGTGTCGGAGTGATAAGAGGGACATAAAGACAAAAGGACTTGCTGAACAGGAAAAGGACACTTCACCCAACAAGTCTGTGCTGTATAAGACACCACTTTCCTGCTTTGTCATCATACCCCCAATACTTTTCTCTTACCTTGCAAATGCATATTCACTCCCCCTAACTCATTGGAATTAGGTATCTGCTTCAGTGACCTTACTCTAGTTCTACTTTACTCCATCTGTTTGCTGCTTTCTGCTTGAAATAGTTCTGCCCAGGATCTTCCCTCTTTGCCTTACCCGTCCCCCTTTTTTAGAGCACGATTTCTGGATTTCAAAACCATCTGCACTGTGAATAGATTGTTCTATGGCTGTGTTATTGCTCTAACAGGTAAGCATTGATTCTTCTTGGGACTACTCATGCAACCACTGATTTGTGCACCTGCATGGGTATATGTGCTTACAAATAAAGGCTTGCAAGTGCACTTTGGTGTTGGTTTCACAATGGTAGCCGTGTTAGTCTGGATCAGGAAAAATAATGTGGGGTCCTTGTGGCACCTTAGAGAGTAACAAATTTATTTGGGCATAAGCTTTCGTGAGTTAGAACCAACTTCATCAGATGCAGACTTTTGAAAATACAGTCCTATTTAGCTAACATAAAGATTTCTCTTGAACCATGAGAATAAAATAAATCTTTAGTGTTTCCTGAGAACAGTAAATAATTTGAATTTTGGAACCCACCGAACTGCCACAGCTATAGTATCTCTGAGGTCACTGTATCCTTACTAATGAAACTGGAACAGAATTCACTGTTGCAGAGGAGCTCTCACAAGGGTATGGTACAAAAATAAATATCAGTGGATGAACCTCAAAAAAAAAAAAAAGTTTCATTGTGCATAAGCCCTGAAAAGTTCTGAAGGTTACTGGAACTTCTCCGAAACTTTTTATTTCTTTGCTTCTCCCCTTCTCTAGTTTCCATTCTCTCCTTCCATCAACCTCATTTCTACGCAGGCTTCCTATTTTCATATTGCCATTAAAAGATCCAGGAGGGCTGCAGAGCTGCTCTATTAAGATCTGGAGCACTCCAGGACTTTTCTGGGTCAGAGGCATGTGTTTTGAGGCACCTCTGTCCCAAGGAAACCTCAGAATGACTCTTCATTAAATCCTAAGCCTAATAGTGAAGTGGCAGAAGCTGTTAAATTTCACGATGGGCCTGATGGTGGATGCAGGTTGTAAGGGGACTGGAGAGGATTTATCCAAACCTGGGAAAGGACAGAGGTTTGTGGCTGGCTGGCTGTTGTTTTACTCCCAAATCAAGTTAATCCATCCATATTTACAATATTCAGAGCAGTCAGCAAAACATTTAGGGCTTCTGCAGGGTGATTTGTAAAATCATGGGTCAGTACAACTTTAAATGCACAGCATTTCTCAGAGCCTCTCAGACTGGCTCTCTGATCTCAATATCCTTTGATTCCATTTATATATGTACACCAGTGACACTGACCAAGACTTTCAAAAGTGATGAGTGATTTTGGGTGCCCAACTTGCTAAACATCCACCATCTGAATATCAAGCCCCTTTAAAGTCCCTTAAATTGAACACCAGGATCGCTATTTACTTTTGAAAATCTTGGCCAATGGGCTCAATCCTGCTCTCACACCAGTGAAAATCAAAAGTAAATCCATTTAAATCAGTGGAACCACATCCACGTAAAAGCAGTATGTAAGAACATCAGAATGGCCATGCAGGGTCAGATCCATGGTCCATCTAGCCCAGTGTCTGTCTCTGATAGTGGCTGGTGCCAGGTTCTTCAGAGGGAATGAACAGAACAGGGCAATTATTGAGTGATCCATCCCCTGTTGTCCAGTCCCAGAACCCCAGCTTCTGGCAATCAGAGGTTTAGGGACACCCAGAGCATGGGGTTGTGTCCCTGACCATCTTGACTAATAGTCATTGATGGACCTATCCTCCATGAATTTACTAATTAGTTTCCAAACCTAGTTATACTTTTGGCCTTCACAACCTCTCCTGGCAATGAGTTCCACAGGTTGACTGTGCGTTGTGTGAAAAAATACTTCCTTATATTTGTTTTAAACCTGCTGGTTAGTAATTTCATTGGGTGACCCCGGACTTTTCTGTTATATGATGGGGTAAATAACATTTCCTTATTCACTCTCTCCACACCAATCACACCTCCCCTTAGTCATCTCTCTTCTAAGCTGAACAGCCCCAGTCTTTTTAATTTCTCCTCATATAGAAGCTGTTCCATACCCCAATCATTGTTATTGTCCTTCCCTGTGCCAATTCTACTCCATCCTTTTTGAGATGCAGCACCCAGAATTACACGTAGTATACAAGGTGTGAAACCAAAATCTGATCCAAAGCCAAAAAGCAAGGAAATGTAATCGGGAAAATAAAAGGAGTTATTTCACTCCATCTCCATTCAAGGGCAGAAAGCCCCAGCTTGAAATTTTGAAAGCCAGCTAGGGGATTTAGCCACACTGCTCCCATTGAAATTAATGGGAATTGTGTGACTACATCCCACTGCTGACTTCGAAAATCTAAGTTTCTGCACAGTAAAGCAGCTTTCTGCGCTCAAACTGCAGACGTGTACACACTGCCAAGCCACTTTGTGCGCAGAAACTCCTCAGTTGCAGTCACTTGATTGCTTTCTGCACTGTAATTGGCCTCCAGAGCTGTCCCATAATGCCTCAAGTTGACCGCTTTGCTCATTGTTTTGAACTCGCTGCCCTGGAGACATGCTCTCCTCCCCTTTCAAAGCATGGTTTCTGACAGCCATTGCGTGCTGTGCTGATCGCTCTGGGACACAAAGCAAACCATTAATGTGGAATGCTTGTGCTGTTGAACACAGAGGCAGGTGTGTGTGTGTGTGTGTGTGTGTGAGAGAGAGAGAGAGAGAGAGAGTGTGTGTGTGTGTGTGTGTGTGAGAGAGAGAGAGAGATTGCTGTGCAGGGAGGGGAGGGCTGAGGTCGGGGTTTCCCCCTGCCTCAGGACTGGTTGCTTCCTGCCGCTGTTTGAACTTACAAGACAGCATGCTGACACACTCTCTGTCCCCAAAACCACACTTTTTTTCTCTTCCCCACTCCCACACACACACACTCCCTGTTACACACACTTCCCCTCCCCCCCCACACACATACACACTTCAGTTGAAAAGCAGCTGGCAATGTAGTAGGATGCCCAAGGAACAATAGGATTGGGAAACCTGCATCATGTGATGCTGTGCCTGCCCCATGAGGCATTGCAAACCCTTCCCAAAGCACCCTGCAGCCAGTTGCGCAGTGGGATAGCGACCACAATGGACTGCTGTCTTTGCCGTTGCAAGAGCTGCTAATGTGGATATACTCCAGCATCACAGGGAGCATAGTGTGGACACGGAACAGTGGTTTAATTCCAGCATTTTAATAAAAGTGGTATAACTTGTGCTGCTGAAGCTTTTTCTTTTTTAAGGTTAATATAATATTCTGAAATGTACAAACAAATGGACACTCATACTACATACAGTTCTGACTGCATGGATGAGTTCATTTTTTAAATGTATTTATTCCGGTCAGTTAGCTCTCCCTCTGCTTCAGTACTGAATTGAAAAGCTTAGCAGCTTTAAGCATCTACCCAGCACTGAAGAAGAAACCTTGAAATGTGAGACTATCTTCTGGTTGAACTAAGTAAACTTTGTGAATGCCTTGCCTCTAAATCTATTGGCTGTCTTTGGATATTGAAACCTTTGACTGCTTTGGGGCCCCCTGGTACTCAGTGGCCTTGGGAATTTTCCCCTTCCCCCTGCCTCTCCCTCCCCTTGCTGATCACAGACCTAACAATACCATTTCTTTCTATTTGTATTCTATCCCTCTCTGTATCCAGCTGACATTTTTTAAAAATGTATAGACAGTATAGGCTAATGGCTACAAGAACCTTTATACCCTTCTCACAGTCAATAGGTTTCATGAGTGCTGTGTTACAGTCCCAAATACACTCTCTATGGGTTTGTTGCCTTTTGTGTTCTGTGATTATGTTTTCAAACAGTGTGCGGGCTTTTTAAGCACATGGCTCCTTTGCTAAGAGGTGCATGTCTAAAACTAAAGCTTGGACAATATAGTAATAACCTCCCCTTACTGTTTCATTTACCTACAGAATTCAAATCCCTGTGATTTTGGTCTCATTAGCTCTTACTCTTTACTATGGGCAAAATGTTTAAATGTGTATACTTGAAATAGGGCAGCTTTAATCCATTTTTAGGCACCAAAATTAGGGATAGAGTTACCTAGAGCACAACATGTCTGAAAAAACATGCCTTTTATTGAGGTACTTAAATACAAATTTAGCCACCTAACTTTCAGTGCCCATTAAAAAAAATTTGGCAGTATCTCCCATGTTTTGATCTTTCAGCAAATGTGGTTTATCATTAATTTGCTATCTTCTCATGCGCCTAATTTACATATATTAGAAGCAAGGAATGGCCCAAAACTAAAAGACGTCCTAGTAATATCTGAAGAAATTCAGTAAGCTAGCTCTAAGCAGAGACCTCCCTCCAAGACTAACACAATGGTTGCTTATAATCAAATTATGCTTCTTGAGGTGATTTAGCAAAACTGCTTCTAATATTTTTCCACAAGTGATGTTAAGATAACTGTTCTATAATTGCTCCCTCCCTTCCATGGCCCTCTGTTGCAACAATGATGTTTAACACTTCCCAGACCTCAGGAATCTGATCTGTCATCAGAGAACTTAAAAAAATACCAGTTAGGATTTCACTAATTTCAGTCTTCATTTCTTCAAGGAAAGGAAAGAATCTCTTTCACCTTGTGGAAACATTATATGTAATCTAAATCTAGCACTTTGTATATCATAAGTGGGATCCTTTTTTCCACACTTTTCCATTGGCATCTGAAGGTTTGTCTAAGATGGGAAAATTTACACTCTGGATTAAGTTGCATTGATACACTGTGTCTACATTAGGGGTTTACACTGCTGTAACTACTGCTTACCTTAATGCAAATTTCCCTAATGTAGAGACACCCTAACACTTCTCTCTTACCAGAAGACACACTATTGGCCTTGAAGCAGTTGTGCATCCTCTTCCGTAAAGAACAATGGCACACTAACCTGTTCCTTTTGTTATATCCCCTACTTCCAATTCTTAACAATTTAGGGGAGGACCATTTCTTTTTCTTTTGCCTTTCTAGTGTAGCTATACTTGACAAAAATTGTTAGCTTGAATGGTCTTGACAGCAGAATGTCCAGTAATTCTTTGTCTTCCTGTAATTATCTGTTTAACCTGTTCTTGCTTGTTTTTAATAGATGTCTCAGTCCTCCTTACCAACTTGTTTATATTGTGAAAGGATTGTTTGTTTATATATCTATATATATTTAAAGTCTTCTACTTATTGCTTACCCTAATCTTTACATCCCTGCTTAACCAGGATAGCTTTAAATTTCACTCTCTTTAAATGTTTTTCAAATATTCAGCTCTGTGTTTCCCATACTTCCTAGCATTCCAGGGGCATATCACGTTCCCCCAAATTCAGCTCTCCTAGAGTTAAAAAACGTTGGCGATGCTGCTTTGTGTTCTTGCCCTAAAGAGTATTTAAAATCTAATGAAACTGAACACAGAATGAGACGTGCTACTGGACCAATTCCTACTGTCAGGTCCAGAATTGTCTCTGACCCTGTACACTGTTGAATTGTCTGTATAAGGGAAACCCATGCTTCCCTTCCTTAAGAGTCTGTTTTGTCACCAGTAATTTGTAATTATGCATATGTAATTTGCATTACCAATTATGAGAGTTAGATGCTAGCTTTGAAGGAAGAACAACAGACCTCTCATCTATTTTAAAAGAAAATCTTGATCTGCTTTCTTTTCTTGTCCTGGAAGTCTGTGTCTCATCCGATAATACCTTAGTATATGATTACCTTACTTGTCCTTAACTCTTCTCCAAACTGACTCTGCTGCTGTGTCAGCCAATATATTTTCTTTACTTAGCTCAGACTCAGTATTATCCGTCAGTTCCATTGCCACCCACCCCTCTTTTTCATTTTGCCTTTCTGTCTGGTAAACTCTGTCTTCTGGTATTAAAACCCTGCAGACATTTTTCTATTTCAGTACAGGTGTCTCTTATGTCAGATACTTCAGAGTTACCATTGAAAACTTACATTTCTGATTTAGCTATAGAAGGATAATAATGTGTCCCTTTGTTGTGCCTTTCATAAGGAACTCAGCCCTTGACAAACATTGAATAATTAGTTTCAGAGGAACAGCCGTGTTAGTCTGTATTCGCAAAAAGAAAAGGAGTACTTGTGGCACCTTAGAGACTAACCAGTTTATTTGAGCATGAGCTTTCGTGAGCTACAGCTCACTTCATCAGATGTTTACTGTGGAAACTGCAGCAGACTTTATATACACACAGAAATCATGAAACAATACCTCCTCCCACCCCACTGTCCTGCTGGTAATAGCTTATCTAAAGTGATCAACAGGTGGGCCATTTCCAGCACAAATCCAGGTTTTCTCACCCTCCACCCCCCCACACAAATTCACTCTCCTGCTGGTGCTAGCCCATCCAAAGTGACAACTCTTTACATAATCAAGTCGGGCTATTTCCTGCATAGATCAAGGTTTTCTCACATCCCCCCCACCCCCATACACACACAAACTCACTCTCCTGCTGGTAATAGCTCATCTAAACTGACCATTCTCCAGGTTTAAATCCAAGTTAAACCAGAACATCTGGGGGGGGGGGTAGGAAAAAACAAGAGGAAACAGGCTACCTTGCATAATGACTTAGCCACTCCCAGTCTCTATTTAAGCCTAAATTAATAGTATCCAATTTGCAAATGAATTCCAATTCAGCAGTTTCTCGCTGGAGTCTGGATTTGAAGTTTTTTTGTTTTAAGATAGCGACCTTCATGTCTGTGATTGCGTGACCAGAGAGATTGAAGTGTTCTCCGACTGGTTTATGAATGTTGTAATTCTTGACATCTGATTTGTGTCCATTTATTCTTTTACGTAGAGACTGTCCAGTTTGACCAATGTACATGGCAGAGGGGCATTGCTGGCACATGATGGCATAGATCACATTGGTGGATGTGCAGGTGAACGAGCCTCTGATAGTGTGGCTGATGTTATTAGGCCCTGTGATGGTGTCCCCTGAATAGATATGTGGGCACAATTGGCAACGGGCTTTGTTGCAAGGATAAGTTCCTGGGTTAGTGGTTCTGTTGTGTGGTATGTGGTTGTTGGTGAGTATTTGCTTCAGGTTGCGGGGCTGTCTGTAGGCAAGGACTGGCCTGTCTCCCAAGACTTGTGAGAGTGTTGGGTCATCCTTTAGGATAGGTTGTAGATCCTTAATAATGCGTTGGAGGGGTTTTAGTTGGGGGCTGAAGGTGACGGCTAGTGGCGTTCTGTTATTTTCTTTGTTAGGCCTGTCCTGTAGTAGGTAACTTCTGGGAACTCTTCTGGCTCTATCAATCTGTTTCTTTACTTCTGCAGGTGGGTATTGTAGTTGTAAGAAAGCTTGACAGAGATCTTGTAGGTGTTTGTCTCTGTCTGAGGGGTTGGAGCAAATGCGGTTGTATCGCAGAGCTTGGCTGTAGACGATGGATCGTGTGGTGTGGTCAGGGTGAAAGCTGGAGGCATGCAGGTAGGAATAGCGGTCAGTAGGTTTACGGTATAGGGTGGTGTTTATGTGGCCATTGTTTATTAGCACTGTAGTGTCCAGGAAGTGGATCTCTTGTGTGGACTGGACCAGGCTGAGGTTGGTGGTGGGATGGAAATTGTTGAAATCATGGTGGAATTCCTCAAGGGCTTCTTTTCCATGGGTCCAGATGATGAAGATGTCATCAATATAGCGCAAGTAGAGTAGGGGCTTTAGGGGACGAGAGCTGAGGAAGCGTTGTTCTAAATCAGCCATAAAAATGTTGGCATACTGTGGGGCCATGCGGGTACCCATAGCAGTGCCGCTGATCTGAAGGTATACATTGTCCCCAAATGTGAAATAGTTATGGGTAAGGACAAAGTCACAAAGTTCGTGTGAAATAGATCAGAGGTGCTGCTGCCTCCCTGTTTCACTAGTGAGTAAATTGAAGGACAAAAAAAGCTAAGCAACTTGCCTATGGTCATGAGTCAGTGGTAATGCCAGGAATAGACCTGAATAGCAATGTGCTCTAACCATGTGCTTAAGTGCTTTGCCAAACCTTCATATGAAGTGAAGCAGTGCAGCTCAAATAAGAATTGACCCAATTAAGAACAGAAGAACGGCCATACTGGGTCAGACCAAAGGTCCATCTAGCTCAGTATCCTGTCTTCTGACAGTGGCCAATGCCAGATGCCCCAGAGAGAATGAACAGAACAGGTAATAGTCAAGTGAGCCATCGCCCATTCCCAGCTTCTGGCAACTTATCCAATTGATCCAAATATTTGTGGAGATTCAAAAAAAAGTCAATTTTTTTTTGTTTGTTTGTTTTTTTCATTTCCATGCACCTCTCTAGTCAGGACTAGACATGCCGAAATACTCCAAGAGAACCTGCTCTCATTCCATATGTATATGTCTATGTATATACAAAGTTGTTTTTGCTTTCTTTTCTTATCCCTCCTTTGCTTTTCTTTCTCCTATATTCCTTTAAATTCTTTTTTTACCTTGAATATCACTGCGTTCCTCGGTGAAGTATGTGAAGATCATTTTTGTTATTAGATTGTCTTTTTTGCAAGGTGTCTTCCACCCTGCCTATCTTCAGCAAGTTCATGCAAAATTCTGCTCGCTGTCTTATTAATCCTCTTAATAAATACCCTTGTCCTTTCCTTCTGCTGTAAGACTAACTACTACCCTGGCATTCATCCCTTTGTATAGAGCCACTATCCACAATGCATGCTTCAGATACTCTTCTGCTTGTTGTTGTTTCACAATTTGTTCATTACATCATACTTGACAGTCCCATCTTTTAAATCCACCTCAGTGACATTCAATGCTGGAATCCTGCTGGATGCTACCATTATAGTCATCCCATGCTATGCTTCTCAGTTAACCAGTTGCTGCCCTTTATGTCATCTGTTTCTCCTCTGCTGTGCCTCCAATGTTCTCCTCTGGCAACTTTCACAGCTGGCCCTGCTCCTCCTCCTGCCCTGTTGTCATTCCTGAGGTTTAAAATGAGCTGTGTGTCATCTGTGAACTTCCTGTATTCATTGATCTTCCTGAGAACATCTCTCTAATTCTGCCATTTGATCTCTTAGTACTGCAACTAACTGACAACCCTTAACAAAAGGAAAGTGTTCCCTTAACTCCTCTGATCTAAGTTACAACTGTTTTGCGCTCTGAATGTTGCACTGTACTTGTTATAAGATTCATGGCCTTTTTTTTTTTTTTTTTCAAAGGGTGAAAGTGGCTGAAGAAAATTGACTTTAGGTAAAAATTTTCTGCTGTGGCTGGGTGAAGAGATGTCAAATCCTTTGAAAGATTAGTTTGGAGACGGAGCTGTCACCCAGGCAAATGGCCGCTGCTCCCTACCCTTCCCCATTTGATCATTCCTCTAAATGAGGCTGACAAGTGGTAATTACAGAATTGCAGGAGATCTACACCCAACTCTTGGAAACAGTTTTAAATCAAGCCTGAGAGAATGGAGGATTGGAACTGAGGGAGAGGAGAATGAGAATCGAAGGTTATTTAGCTTCCTAATTAGGCCCCAACCCTGCAAAGCATTTAAGCATGTGCCTAACTTTATTCATGTGAGTCATTGATGGGATGTCTCACACACCTAAAGTTAAGCATGTTCTTAAGTGCAAAACCTTCAGATGAAGTGAAGCCCTTCATCTCAAATAAGAACTGACCCAATCAATCCAAATATTTGTGGAGATTCAAAATATTTCAATTGATTTTTTTTTTCCCCCATGTCCCCATACCTCTCTATTCAGGAGTGGACAGGCTGAAGTATCCCAAGACAGCCTGCTCTCCCCAGATTCCCAGCACAGGTTTGCAGACCTGAAGGGATCGGATTAAGTTCACATAGCTTTTTATTTTTAATCAACTGTTCCCCAGGCTGTGCTTCCTGTCTCTGATTGACAAGAAGTGCTGTCCCCATCAGGCTAGCTTATTTCAATCACTCCTCTCCTGCTTTCTTCTCTTTTGATTTTGTGCCTCCTCTTTGGGTTTTCCCCCCATCTACGTATTTATTTATATTTTACATCTCTTCTTAGTTCCCCAGTTATCCCCTTGTCTCCTCTTTCCCTCAGCTCTCCCCCCCCCCCCATTTTGACTCTCTTCCCTCCTTCATGATCTCTATCTATTTTCTCACCCTCTTCCTCCATGCTTTTGTTTTCTTATCTCTGCCTATACGCAGGCTCCAGCTGTGTTGGAAGAAGCACAGTCTCACCAGAGAAGGAACTGAGAAGGGGGAGAGACTGGAGGATATAAAATACATAAGAGCTCTTGCTTCAGACAGCTCCAGCCCTAATGCATCCTTGCCACCTATCTAGTTTGTTGCCCACTGATCTTTTTCTGCCTGAGTATTGCCCAGCAGCCCGGTCCCTTTTCCATTCACCCACATGGGATGAGATTTTCAAGAGAGACCAGGGCCAAATTTTCAAGTGCTGAGCATCCAGCAGCACCCATTGTAACACTATCATATTTTCAGAAGAGCTCAGCATCTGGTTTGTTGGGTTCTTTTAAAAGTCTGGCCACTCAGTTTGGTTCCTAAATGGGAGCTGAGCTCTTTTTGAAAATCAGGGCCCTTTGTAGAAGCTTGTCAAAAAAGGTTAGAAAAAATTTTTTTTATGAAAAATGGGCAAATAATAAAAAAAAAGTCACCATTTTTCCGCAACTGTAGCCCTACATTTTTCAGGTATACATTTACCCCCATTGCTCACAACCCAGATGGCATTCTCCCAGGGTGTTTTGTGCATTTAGAATGCATTAAGGGCATGAACTGAGTGGAAAAGAAAAACGCCTCTTCTGGGCTTTGGATTCAGGGGAGAGAAAGAGTATGGGGTCAGGTTTCCTCCATCAATCCTGGAATAAAACGCTGGAGTGCTAGCACTTCATCTACTTTCCTCTGTCTACTTCTGTTGCATGTGTGTGGGTGTAGAGAGGGAAATGACAATTACAAAATACTAGAATGTGATGTGTGAAGCTTCATGCTGTAATATTGATGTTAAAAATACCTTCTGCTAAATTTGCATTGAAAATTAGCCTACTTAGTATTTAAGTCTTCCAAACAGGGCTATTCAACTGTATATGCCACAGCACACAGTTTTTTCATGTTTTAGGAACATTATTCATTTTTATGTAGAACCCCATCTCTCCCATCGCTTCCCCTGATCTCTCTGGTTTACCCGTTCAGTCAGTAAAAAAAATCTGACAAATTACACATTTGAAAATAAATAAAAAAGCAAGTTTCTATAAAAGCGAGACATTGATTTCCAGTAAAACAGTGAATGTTTCTGCAACAGGATGTGGATTTGGAGAGTTTTCAAGGGTGGAGATACCATGCAGAGAAGCTGGTGTGCCAGCTCGGACTCCTGACAGATGACTGTACTCTTGGTTTCCAAACAATCACCTTTTACAGTGATATTAGGGAAATACCAGTTTGTGTCCACCCTATCAGGAAGATAACTTGACCTTTTAATTACCAAGATTTTTTGTTCTGTTTCTTTCCTGTCAGCCTTTTTTAAAGAGCCGTATAAAGGTAGCCATTCTTTTTTATTCTGATAATGGACTCAGAAGGTGTCTGCTTTCTGAAGTGCACATAACAATCCTCTCAGGTGCATGCAGCAGTCTGATACCCTACAACAGCAACATACTTCCTGAAAGGGTGAACATAGTCAGACAAGTTGGGTAAGTGCCAGATTGTGGCCTGTCTGGCACTCCTGCCCAGGCAAGCAAGTGTCCCCAAGACATCTTTTAGCCCCCTGTACCGGCTGCCCACATTGCAAATAACATCACAGTGGGGAAAGCAGCCTCAGCAGAGCTGCTACTCCCCTTCCCTTTTGGTGGGTGGCAAATGAGCCCCCCAATGCACCAGACAGTGCAGTTATGCTAATGCTCTGAGGGATGTACCAGGTATAGAGCTGCACCTGTTTCAAAACAAGGGGAAACTAGCATTGCAATAATAAACATGGGGCTTGTGGAAAAGCCACAGTTTAGCCTAAGGTTCTTCTCTATGTAACTGACAACTAAATCGTACTGATTTTGACACTTGCAATTCCTGTTTAAATCTCTGAAAATCAGACCACTAATGTGAAGGGTATGAAGGAGAGAAGAAAATGCCAGATTTGGTTACCAAAGGAATAGCTCAAAGAAAGAAAATAGGTCAAAGACCAATGTAAGACAAACATTTAACTTGCTTATATATATACAAGTTCGAGAAAGGATACTCGAGTGGTTAAAATGCTAGTCTAGGACTCAGAAGATCTGAGATTCCTGGGTCTGCCACTATCTCCCTTTGTGGTGTGGGCAGATCTGTTTGGCCAAGACACAGCAAAACTCTTAAGCATATGCTTATTTTTAAGCGGGGTACTAAAGTGCTTTGCTGAATCAGGATCTTGATCTCTTGTGTCTTGTTTTGTAAAATCTGTACAGTGAGGATACTGCTCTTCCTCAGAGTGAGAGTAAATTCATTAATGTTTGCAAGGTACCTTGCATAGGTTACTGCTATGAAGACCATAGAGGTAGATAAAGTTGTAAAGAAACCTGGGTGCATAAAATTCAATGATGTCTAATTTAAAAAATAGAATTTTACATACATTGAATTTTTAATTAAAATTAAATACAGGTATATTTTTTAAAAGAAACATATTTAAAATTAAATTTGAAATTAACAGCTTATGTTGGGACCTAAACTACTTATAAACTAGTCAAATAATTTAAATTAAATACCAAAAAAAGACACATAAGAGTACATATGTGCTGCCAGGTTATAAAGAAAGTCAAACCACTGACTAAGCACCGGGACCCAGAGTTTGCTGAAAAGTGCTAAACCAACATTTGATAGCAGTAACCTCTTTGGCAGGTACAGAGAGAGAATTTTCATCATTTCAGTTTATTCAACTAGTTTAGTTCAATAACTATTTCATTCAGAGTTGAGAAACCAACTGGAAGCTGAAAAATCAGGAAGGCTTGTGTTCCTCTTCCAATCTATGAATAAAAACTAGGTGTGAGAGGATTAGCTTTCCTAGTTCTAAAATCTTGAAGGACATAGTGCCCAGAATCAATTAGTTCAGTTCACTAACTACAGATAAATAGTTTAGATAGATAGGTAAACTGTTTTAATAATTCATTTATCTTTAAATGCAAAAATTGTTTTGATAAACTTTTTTCTTCTGCATGAAACACATTTAAGAGTTTTATTTAATAATAAAAAATAAATTCCTATTTTTGTGAATTTTCAGTTGAATTTGAATTGCAAATAACAATAATCTAGTAAATAAAAATGCATCATTCACCATTTTCTAACATAAAAGAATAAAAATTAAGAATATGGATAAGAGTAAAAGTTTAGCTGTATAACTGCTTAACTAAATGTGTATAGGTATAGTGTATACTCCTGGTTAGCAAAAAGAAGCACCAAATTTAGTGTAAAGGCTATATTTAGTTGCAAATCAATATGCTTTAATGGTTAACAATCAATAAGAATAAACCTTTCTGTAGTAAAACAACTAAAAGGTATAAATGCAAAACATGATTAAAATCAATTTAAATCAGAGTTTCCTCCTTGCTGATTTCAATCATGATTAAAAATGGTGATTTAAATAATTTTGATTTAAATCAGTCCATCCTGAAAGACATCCATAAAGGGGCATCCAGTTCTGAGGAAGTTTATTCTTCCTAGAGCTGATCATAACCTGAGTGGTTTTTTTTTCCTGTTGACTTTTCATTGGAAAAACCAAGCGCTGAAATACATTTGACCCAAAAAAGACCCCCCAGATATTCAGTTTTCTAACAAAAATTAATAATTTTGGGGGAAAACAGACATTTTCATGACAGCTTTTGCTTGGTCAAAACCCCAATTTTCTGTTAGAATTTTCCACAGAAAATTTTTGATCATTCTGTTTTACCCCCAGCATCTCCATCCTTTAACTTGTCTCTCTTGCTTCACTTTGGGCAAATGGTTGGTGGGGGTGGAGGATTTGAAATGTTTGTTTTAAAAACTTACAAATCCACCCCTTTTTGTCATCTTTACCAAACTGGCAACATTGGGAGGGAGACATGAGGATGTAGGGCATGTTTCCAATGGCGCTGCCCAGATACAGTAGAGATTGCTCCTTGAGCAATACACTGGATGGATGTTATCTTTGGATCACATTATTTCCCATCTCTGCATGACACCAGGATAGCCTGTGACAGTGAGGCTGCCTGTAACAAAACGTGAGCAATTTTGAACAACATTGCTAATTGATTTTAGCCTCATGCCACATTCCCAGTGTTTGCTAGTGTTCAAGGAGTATTTACATGTGTGTGCAGGCAAGCATGAGAGATCTAGCTGTCCAAACATTTTTTATTGATTAAAATCCGCAGAAATGATTTGTGTGCTGTAATAGCTACAGTACTCTCCCTGAACCAGGGAATGGATCTTAATGCCAGTTTTGGATGGTCCCCAAGTTGTCTGGTCTCCCAACTGGGTAGGTGAAAGGGGACACGGTAGCTCTCAGCAAGGCAGGGGGAACTCACAAACAAACAAAGAGCATTATGCTTGTGATTAGCTGGTGGTCACGGCCAATGTTCAGGCATAGTATCTGACAAGCTGACCAAAGCAGACTATATGAAAAATATTACCAAGCGTCAAAAAGATTTAGTAATAGATTAAAAGTGAATGCCTGCCTCGACAGATTTTTTTTCAATTGAGAAAGGATTAAGGCTGACAAGGTGAAGTTGTTTTAATAATTCACAGACAATAATACATCTGTCACTTGACAGAGATAGTGTTTAAGATGTTAACATTGTCTGGCATAACATAAAACAGGGTCACTCACCTCTTGGAAACACCTAGCCTGGCCTCATTTAAATGTCTTCTTTCCAGCCTTGCCAGTATATTTTTATAGCTTTGGTAGAGCTCTCAGATGTAGTGACTTAGAATTTTATCTATTGTATTATGGTTAAGAGTGCAGTAAACTAAAACTCCTCATCAGCCCTTCTGCAAATGCAGTAACACTTAAACTACAGTTCTGTCGACAGTCATTGAAATTCAAAGCAAACCATCTGATTGCCTACCAAAAATATCTTTTAAATCAGGTATCCTTTTTGCAACCTTTTTGTATTTTTTGCAGGCTCTCTTTTTGCCAGAGTGCTGAACTGTACTGCATTTCAGTCATGCTTAATGTTGAATAGCTACATGCAGAAAAGATGGATTAATAATAATGAAAGCAAAAAAATGTATTTTGAAGTGGGACAGCTGCCTATTTTCTTGTACAGTAATCTGTGACAAATATATGTTTGTAATTCACTACATCTGTTACTGAGTCAGTGCTTTCCAGAGCTTAGTTTAACAGATTTCCGGGTGGGGTGAGTGGAAAAGGAATTGTTTTTGTTTTGTTTCATCTGATTAACTCACAAAACACATTTTCCACATTCTGATCCTTAAGCAAATATCTATATATATAAAAAATCTTTTTTAAAACAACAAGGACTGTCCTCTGACCAAAGTGATTGGCTCCTACTATAGTTTCTCATTAGATACCAGTTGTAAATCCCCATACCTCTAATCTCTGGCACAGTTTCCCTCTTGATCCTAGGCTCTATTTCAATGCATTGGGGGGATTAGAAAGTTGGTTATGATGATGGAATTGTAAACAGAGGAAATGTGAGGTATTAGGAAAAGCTCAGGTTAGCGAGATGACCAGGTTTGCTCTGTGTGCTGTATTGGTAACTAAGCAACAAAGCCTACCAAACCCTCTTTTTATATCACTTTGTGTCACCACTGACTGTGTGTTGTGACATTTACTCCTCACTCCAAACAGTTCTTCTGTACTACTAATCCCATAAGGTTAACACAGCCTTTTATCCTGGACATAGTTAAAGAGGCTGCAGAAGAGTTTCCTAAATTGTATTCAGGCTCCCTCCCCACTCCACTCTTCCCCCCACCCCAAGAAATGGTTTATGGCTATTATCTTTGTATGTAACATCTTTGTCGGGTGCCTATTGCAAGAGCACAACAACAAAAGTCAAAACCCAGAGTGTTACAATCAATCTAAAAGAACCAACTAGCTCATATACTGTATATAGTGAGACAGAACTCAGGAATTAGGCAAAGGAGGAAACCAAATAGCCCTAGAGGTAAACAACCTACCTACAAAGAGGTCAGTATTCACATAGTGCAAAGGATGGGGGGAAAGATGAACACAACAGCAAAAAGAAACAAACAAGGGAGGGAATCTGCAAAATGGTCAGGGAAGGGTTAATCCCAACATAGAAGATTTATGCATTTCGAAATGCAGCCAGTAGGGGTTTGTGACAAATGGGTCTGAACGGAGTTTCACTCCTCAGACACTTGGCAGAAAAAGCCCTACATTTTTCTTCCAGTGTTAAGGACCAAAAGCAGATCTACCCTGTCCTGACTGTTGTTGCTGGGCAGATTCAAAAAGCAAGATGTGATCACTCACTCAGGTAGCTAAATCCTATATTGTGAAGGAGTTCATATTTAATACTAACACCTTGAACTATATTCTTTGACATCCTGGTAACAGTGTAGCTGGTGACAGTTACAAGTAACCTGTCCCTATTTTAAGAAGCAAGCAGCTGTCTCCTACAACTGCCTCAGTCAATGATCAGTTTCAGAGTATGCCCAATTAGGCAGCACATTATAATAGTCTAACCAAGAGGTCACAAAGGCATGGCTGACTATGGTGAAGTTTGTGTCTGAAAGAGAGTAGCAGTTTTTCTAGAAAGTGGAGAGGATTGTCATCACATGTGCTATAGTTATTGTAGAACAATTACCAAGATATGCATACGCCAAATTTAACTGAATGGGTTTTTGTAGGCCAATGTAGAGTTTTTGAAGTGTCCCATTGACTGAGATCCTCTGTTTATCTACAGTGCTGGTACTGATGCAAGTTTCTGCACACTATTTTACCAGCTGACCACAATCATGATCTGGAGGGATCACCTTGAGGTGAAAGAAAATCAGCTAGGTCTCTGCAGAGACTGCCAACAAATGTACCAGTGATAGGGTTTTTTTATGTGGGTACCTGTCTGCTAGTCAAAGCAATGTGATCAACAACTCATTTCACGTAGGCTACCAAATACTAGTTACTATTAGGGATGGACAAACTAATGTAATTAAAAATCAATCCATCCCATCCCTGTCCACTAGAATTTCCTGCTTCTCTCCAACCAACTTCTCTCCAACTTTTGCTGAATCTTGGGAAAGGTGGGTTCACCAGAAATGCCTCCTATCTTATGGTTAGATGACTGAAATTCAGCCTGCTGCTGTCTGGGCTTTCCTGCTGATGAAGCCTCAGTGGGCACAGCACTTCCATAAAAGACCCAAATCTTGAGTGAACTGAAGGTTTCTGAGGAACGCTGTGTAGTTTACAGTATTTCTGTCAAGGAAGCCTCAGAAACACCTTATTCAGAGAGGACATCAGCAGACCCCAGTACCACAGCCTGATGTGATGATGTGGAGAGCCTGGGGGAAATGTCTTACTTACTTCCCTTACTTCCCTTTAATACTTCCCAGACCCAGAGACCCACAAGAGGATCACTGAGGCAGAGGAAAGAAAACTGTTATCATTCTCACACAACAAAGGTAGAGAGCAGGGAAAAATTCAGAAAGTTTGTTAAACTAAGTAAAGATCCGAAATTAATAGAAATTCAGGTTTGCTCATCACTAACAATATGTCTGAGGTTTGAACTGGTGACCAAGGTGTAAAAGATGTCAACGACTAGTAACCTCAGCCATCCCAATTTATCATATCCAGGTATTTAAAGTGAACTCTACAGGTTTATACATTGAGAAGCTATAGGTTGTATCTCAGGCCTGTTTCAAGGCAGCCAGTAACCCATTTTACTGACACAGATTGTTTATTTTAAATCTGGATTATATATGTGTGTGTTAGAGAGGGAAAACTGAGGTTTTGCCTTTCCCGTAAAGAGGGTTCCAGTGTGTGAGTGGACAAAGATGAGTTAACATTACGTCAGTGGAGGTAAATAACCTCATTTCTGTGGAAAGGGTGCTGACAAGCAGTAATTCTTGGGAAGCCTCCAGCTAGAGTCCAGACACTGATTTTAGGGATTTAGGCAATATAAAAGTGATTATCAAAAAAGAAGAAGAAAAGATATGTACATAACTGGGCCTGTAGTGTTTCTTAATAATTTTTTTTTCTATTAAACATTTCCAGAAACACTTGTACAGTTAAGCTGAGTGCTGTGAAGAGGCTAGTATTCAGTTTTGGATACATTGTTCCAAATTTATGTTTTCAGTTAAACTGAGTAGGTTTCAGCTGCAAGTCTAGCCTGCTTGAAAAATACACACACACACACACACACACACACACACACACACACGGCCTGAGTCTGGTGGACCTCATATAAACTTGGACTGAAAATATTGCATTTCAAATAACTCTTCAGGGCAGGAGCCTTGCTTTTCTACTTTTTCTGTAAGGCTCATTAGGGGTCATTGATGCTGCATAAAAATAAATAAGTAAAATTAGGTCCTGTTCCTCCAAATCAGAGTCCCGAATATTCAGGTATCTCCCTCACCCAGTAACTCAGACCTAGCTGCTTGGGCAGCATTCCTCCTTCCACACTCCACTCTTTGTTATTTTAGTATCAAACCTCATCCTAGTCCCTTGTCCTAGATATCTAGACCTGTCACCCCAATCATCAGACTTTGGTCCCTAGATAACACCCCATACCCAAGTCCTAGAAGTTTAAAAGGCACCTCCACCCAAAACCAAATGTTGGACTTCCAGGAGACACCTCTCACCAAGGGACCTTGAGTCCTGGCTATCCAAACACACGTTGAGAAAGTCGTATTAAATTGCAAGGAGTGATTTCTTTTCTATGGGTTTTTCTAACCTTAGAATTCTGTAGCAAGGATATAAAATTATGTAGGATTGATAGAAAAACCTATAGAAAGGAAATCACTGTCTCTTAAAAACTGTAGATTTTTACAGTAACTTTTATGGAACCCTGTTGGCTTTATCTCTTAAAAACCATGACCCATGAGTGCAAGCTCCCATCTGTATGCAAAATTAAAGGGAATATAGGAGCCTGAGTTCACTGGCTAGGCAACAAGACTGCTTTTCAGTGCCTTCAGTCTCAAGGATCTCATCCTCTTACTGGAAACTTTGTATGTCATCTTAAAAGGTTTGACTGTATTTCTATACATAGTTTCCAGCCTTACGTGGATCAATAGGAAGCCTGTTCTGAAAGCCAAACCCTTCTTTCTTTGCATGAGTAGGGTGTGTAAGCTTCAAATTAATGGTCCGAAACTGTAAACTTACATCCTCTGTGACTGATATATATTTAACATATAAACCACTCATGTATCTGTGCAGCTAAAGTAGGGTGGAATATCCACATGCAGTGAGGAGATCTGCAATGTGACCGTGAGCACTGCTAACAATTCAGTAACCAAACTTCATTATTCTAATGTACAGGGAGAAAAGAAGTGCCAATGTTACAACACAATGGGTTGTTGTTACTGTAATACACAGGTGTTAGATAGATACTGTGTTTGTGTAAATGTGAAATCAACACATTTTTAACAACTGTGAGGAACCTTCACAAACCTTCCTGCTGTCATAATTTTTGAAGGATGTATATTATAGAAATAGAAATCAAAGAATTTTAAGATGTAAATGTGGTCTCATCTTATTCCTTACTTAGAAAAGCTGGGGAAATATAGTACAAGCTGTTTCAAAAGGATCCTGTCCTTATGTAATAGGCTCACAATGTGGTCTACTATACAGTAGGAAAGGAAAGACCTTCTAGATTTTGATTATCTTGCCTTATGAGAGGTAGTGGCTTCTGGGAAAATGAGCACAGGGTTAACAATTGGGCAGTTGTGAGTTCTAATCCTGTTGCTGTCACAGATTTACTGTGTGACCCTAGGCATGTTACTTCATCTTTCTGACCATGTCCCCATCTGTAATCATGTGAAATTGTGCTAGGATAAGAATACTTATCAGACCTGCTTCACAGGGATGTAGTGAGAAATAATATCTTCACTCCAGTTTGAATTTGTAAAGTGTCATAAGTGCTAAGTATTTTTTTTTATTTATTTTAGGAAGGTGGGGGGTTTTTTAATCTACCACGCTAGGAAATTAAAAGTAACAAAATGCCACTTGTTTTGTAGACTCTACAACAACTCAGTGACTTGCTTAGCATCAGCTGACTAACAAACATTGTTTCCATCACAATGTTGATATTCAAGACTAATCTGGTAGTGCACAACTGTGTTTGCTTAGAAAAGAAGAGAAAGGCTGAAGTTGTTAAATGCAGCTCCATTTAATTCCAGCTCTATTTAAAACACAGGGAACAATTAAGTTTGCTAAGTGAAAAAAGAAAACATTGGTAGAAGAAAAAAAATCATTGGCTTCTAAGGGAGCATTTCAAATAGTAAGAAGAAAAGAACAAATTTCAAACAAGTCTTGTAAAAATTTTCCTGACAGTACCATTTTTGATTAATTTTATCATTTTAACATCAGAAAGATGTGTGTATTTTAAAGGGGTTTTTAAATGGGAGTAAATTATATTTACACTTACTTGAAGGCTACTTTCTGCTGCTCGCACAATGTAAAATGGCCTTAGTTTAAATGAAAATCAACCTCTTTAGAGTTTAAGGAATTCACAAAGACTTAGGCACAAACTTAACATGACTACTCTTGTGTGTAAAATTAAGCAGGTGTATAAGTTTTTGAAGGAGTGGGTCCTAATTGACCGCTACTTGTTCCTAGTTTCTATTCATTGAGCTCTATTCTATTCATTTCCTATTCATTGAGTGTTTGTACACTGAGTCACTGTATCTAACTACGGAGATAAATTTTCTTTTGTTTGATTTGAGCTTAGATGAATTGTGTGAGTCAGCTAATAACCTGTGTTCCTTCACTCCCTCAGATATTCTGAATTTTATTTCCCTCCTTCTTCCCCACAGTTTTCTATTATCACTAAATATCTTATTTACTATTATCACTAAAGGGAATGGAAGTTTACTCAGTATTAATCTTCCTCTTGCTACTTCTCTCTCTTGTTCTCTCGCCTACTCGCTCGCTCCTCTTTTTTAAACAATACTGGTGGCTGTTGAAACTTGTAATCCATACACAATTCTATCATGGGCTAGCCACCAGGTAGCAAGACAGACCTTCAGAATACTTTGCAACCAGTCAAGGAGTTAGAGACTCATAAAAGAGATGAGATAGGAGCTATATGAGGGAAACAAAGTTCAGTAGAACACAGGCAATGATTTCTGAAAAATATTTTTCTTACAGCCTATGAGGCCTACAAAGTTTTTGTCTGGTGCAGTTTCTACACTTAGCCAGGGATAGTATTATGATGTGGAAAAAGGCAGAAACGTCACATCCGTTCCTATTTCAATTTCAGTTTGACAAGGAATTTCACACAACTTCAAATTAAATTTAAGGCACCTGCAAAAACCTGCCTTTTGCTCTATAGGGGAGAAAAACACCAAAAATGTGGGTGAAAGTAACAAGTCTTTTACTTTTTTGTGAAACTAGAATAAACATGATTTTTTTTCTTTCTGCTAGGAACACCAACAGTGTGAATATTTTTATACAGCTGTCTACATCTGATTCCAGGAATTTTCCCACTGCTAGGATCATGCTTATAGGTCTTTAGTTACCTGCCTTGGGCTTATTTGCAGAAATTTATCTTCACATGCACAATTATTTTAATCAAATGTGTACTTCATTTTATTAAAATAGGTAATATGCTAAGGTATATTTACAGTTAGATTGTTTGAGCTATACTTTAATAACCCCTATACTGCAATGCTACAGAGTAATTTCCCAAAGCACTGTGGTAACACTACTGTAAAGCAAAATATTTGAGACTACTACTATAGAATACTCTACAATTTAATAAGGAAATTTAGAGATTTAGAACAGAAGAACAGTCATACTGGGTCAGACCAATGGTCCATCTAGGCCAGAATCCCGCCTTCCAACAGTGGCCAATTCCAGGTGCTTCAGAGGGTATGAACAGAAAAGGGCAATCATCAAGTAATCCATCCCCTGTTGTCCATTCCCAGCTTTTGACAGTCAGGGGCTAGGGACACCCAGAGCATGGGGTTGCATCCCTGATCATCTCGGCTAATAGCCATTGATGGACCTATCCAGGAACTTACTTACCTAATTCTTTTTTGGACCCAGTTACAGTTTTGGCCTTCACAACATCCCCTGGCAACAAGTTCCACAGATTGACTGTGTTGCATGAAGTAGTACTTCCTTTTGTTTGGTTTAAACCTGCTGCCTATTAATTTCATTGGGTGACTCCTGGTTCTTGTGTTATGTGAAGAAGTAAAGAACACTTCCTTATTCACTTTCTCAGCACCAGTCATAATTTTATAGACCTCTTTCATATCCCCCCTTAATCCTCTCTTTTCCAAGCTGAGAAGTCCCAGTCTTTTTAATCTCTCCTCATATGGAAGATGTCCCATCCCCTTGATCATTTCTGTTACCCTTTTCAATTCTAATATTAATAGTGAGTACTCTTAAAACATTAAGTACCATTCTTTATAGGACTATATTTTAACCAAATGTCAAATATTCTACTTACTGATCCAAACAGCAACAACCTAAGCAAAACAAATGGTAAATGATAACCTGTTATTAAAATTATGACTGCATGTGTGTATTTTGTTGTTATTATGGCTGACAGTGGTTCCTATTTGTTATGCTTTAGTTGGTGTACTTACCTAATGTATCAAAGTAGCTGCTCTGATTTGTAGTAGTACAGATATAGGAAGAGTTTTATGACACTACAAGTTACTACCTGAATATGAGAATGTTTTGGACTTCAGCCTCCAGGAATTCAATACATCCCTGTACTTCACATTTCTGCTTGTAGCCATTTGTCAGGTCCACATGTTAAAAGCTGATCAAGGTGGAATCTCTCAAACAGTTATGAGCATGAGAAAGTGTGGAGTTATTTATAGCATAAATCATCATTTTGGGAGATTATATTGAATTGATTTAGTTGTAGGTTGGGACTTGTAAAACAGAACTGCTAATACTTGGAGTATATAGCACAAAATAAATGTATCTGTGCAGTCATGTTCTTTAGATTGGTGTATTTATTATTGTAATTATTGTTTACATAGCACCCAAAATGTGAGATATACTTTATAGACATATATTCCTGACCAGAATATCTTGCAATCTAAGAGCCAAGTCCTACAAACAAGTAATACCAGTTATAGAGTAAAATCTTGGCCCCACTGAGTTCAAATGGAAGTTTTGCCATTGACTTCTAGGAAGACAGGATATTTCACTCTTTCTTTGTGTTTACTTCCATTGAAGTGGACTAGATAGCACTGATAGGGACTCCCCACAGTAATAAGCATTATTCATTATTAAGGTCTCTTAATAGACCACATACAGTTGGGTGGAGTTAGGGGTGAGGGAGAGGAATCGAAATGCAGCACATCATCTCTGGGTGGAGAAATGGAACTGCAGTGCATCATGTTTGCATGTTACTTTCAGAACAAGTCCAACACATCCCTATAAGGACTAATGTACAGCTGGTACTGGCTGCTCTGAAGAGGTGATTTAAAGAATGAGTTTACAGAACTTCCCCCACTTTTGGCTAGAATATTGTTCATAATGTTGCAACAAATCTCTGATGCCGTTACGGTGACTTTACTAATCGCCTCAGCCACATTTGAGGCCAGCTTTCAAAGGTGCTGCTCCATACCGTCTAAAACTATTTTAGCCCCAAAAAGCTCAGTCATGCTCTAATGTCTGATAATCATGCTAATATTAGACCAGATTGTGCCTGAACCTGATGCCACCACTCAGCAGAGTAAGACCTTCACAGCTGCATTAGAGCTGCTCCTGGACGTTGGGTCCTGATGCAAGAGGCGACGTAGTAGCTGCACACACCCCTTGAGCAGGTGGGCAAGGGAAACAATCCTGGAGCCTTGGGTTTGACACACACCCCCTTCCTTCCCCCCCCAGCAGATCTGAGTCAATGGGGAAAAGGGCTGTAACAAATTACTCCCCTCACCCAAAGCAAGGGAAGAGCAGAGGCATTGAGCAAAGGTTCAGTCTAACTCCAAAATCTTATCCTTCTGATTCTCTTTTGGGAAACAACCTTCTTCCTGAACCAGTCCAGTTGTGCCATGTCCCAGTTACAAGCTCATAATCTACACATATTAAATCAGTTGAATGGTAACGAACTGGCATCATAGACAGATTTTATGGAAAGGCTGCTTGTTTACCACAAGCAATGTTGCATAAGCATGAATGTCTTTAGCACAAACATATGTGGCGTCCAAGTAGGGGGTTCTGTTGAGTTCCTCAGTCAGTTTCCTTCTTTTTGGTAAAACAGTGGAATTTTACTGATAGTGGCTGTGAGCTGAGACTAACAATTCTTACATCCTCAAGATGGAAAGGTACAACCACCAAACCACACAAATGTTCGGCAACAATCTGGACACTGATCTGGTCTGAGTTTGTTATTACAGGATGAACGGACACAAAATCAAAGAAAGTAAAACTGTGTGCAGTGCTGCTAAACTTAAAGCAGTGGCACCAGAACTTATACTGTACCATATATATTATGCTTTGCTTTTTAAACAGGTTTATTTTTTACATTACTGTGCATTTTACAGCAGCATAAGCTTTAATTCTTACTTTAAATTTGTGATTTCACAGATCTCTCTGTGTGCATGTAAATACTGTTGATAAAGTAAACACATACAATGAGTGTGTCTCCAGTTAAGAAAGGAGTTGGTTCCCTCAGTGGAAATGTGTACTGGACATAGAAAGAGCTACAATTCAGCACACGCATCTCATTTAACACTTCAAACTGTCTTTTGCATATATAGGCTAGAATCCAATAACATTAGGAAAGCCTCAGTGGCTAGTAAGCTGGGACACAAAAACCAAAAGTCATAATTCAACACAACTGATAGTCTCTAGTTACAGCAGTCTTGGGGCTAAATTATGATGGAGACTAAATTAACTGTCTTTCACTGAGAGGGTGGTTCCTTCCAGATCAAGGTTAAGGTCATTGGTGGGGCAGCATGGCTATGCAGTTATATGCAATCTACTTTACTTGTTCAAAAAGGAGTTCAGCTTTAGTGCTGTCAGCCTTAACACATGCAGAATCATACATCCAGAAACATTAGTCTATCAACCGACCACATTTGCCACCAGACAGTACTAGTTTAGACTTGCAAACAAAAGCATTTTTCCCCTCTTGCTACCTTTTTTTCCCATTTCTGTGAAGCAAATAGCTTTGATTTCCCTCTGTGTCTCTCCCTGAGCAAAGTAGAACAGGGAACTGTTTTTAGACTTGTTGATTGTGTAGGAGAGAAATCATTTACAAACCTTAATCCAGGTAACTTGGTGTTGGAAAAAACAACTGTTCAGTATGTCATACGGAATTCCCTCTTCACCTTGAGGGTATTGTGGCAGAGCTCCGACCTTGTCCCGTGGGTCCTGCGCTTCCAGGCGGTTTATGCTAGCTTCAGAGGCTCACTGCAACCCTCCACATAGCTCTTCTCTCTCTGGGGCCAGGGATACAGTCTACTGAGCCCTTTTCATCATAAGCGAGAAATGGAGGTTGGTGAGAGAATGCCCACAGTCTCTGTTGCTCCTGCAGCCTCATGCCAAAACAGTTTAGCCTCCTGACCTGACAGTGACTTGTTTTCCCCTCTCAGGAGGTGTTTCTGTAGTGGTGGGTTGGGGGGAACCCGGGCCCGCCCTCTACTCCGGGTTCCGGCCCAGGGACCCTAATGGTAGCAGCTGTTGGCAGCCAATCTTTCACTGCGAGAGTTGCTACATTTCCCTAGGCCACTTCCCCACAGTTCTCCTGCTTCTCCCTTCTTCACCCTTACCTTAGGACTCCCTTACCAATGACTCGAGGGTGTCTTCATTAATCAGCCCTTCAGCTGCACTTCCGCTCCTCTCTGCCTGACTAGAGTGAGCTCTTCTCTATTATCAGAGGGGCCTTAATTAGAGTCAGGTGTTAGCTTAATGGCCTCACCTGACTCTTTGCAGGTTAATTGGAGTCAGGTGTTCTCATTAGCCTGGAGCAGCCCCTGCTCTGTTCAGTCAGGGAACAGAAAACTGTTAATCTAGTGGCCAGTATATCTGCCTTCTGTTGTACCCAACTGGCCTGGGTCTATCACATATCCCTCCCCCCTGCTCAATACCAAGGGTTTGAGCAGCTTGGGACGCCAGACGGTGTATGTGCGGTAAGCCATCAGCATTGCCATGGCGACTCCCTGCTCTGTGCGGAACTGGAAAGGTTGGAGGGATAAGAACCACCTGGTTAGCCTTGTGTTCTTTTCCTTGTTCCGTTGCATCCACTGAAGAAGGGCATGGTCGGTCACAAGGATAAATCTGCGCCCCAGCAGGTAATAACGCGACATTTCTGTGGCCCGTTTTACGGCCAGGCACTCTCTCTCTACCACTGCATATTTTCGTTCCCTTGGAAGGAGTTTCCTACTGAGGTAGAGAATTGGGTGTTCCTCTTCCCCAACCATCTGCGACAGGACGGCCCGTAACCCCACCTCGGATGCATCTGTCTGTAGAATGAATTCCTTCGTGAAATTCGGGGCTATAAATATGGGGTTACTGCAGAGGGCAGGCCATAGGTCTGTGAATGCCCTCTCTGCTGTATCGGACCATCTGACTGGATCAGGACCATGGGCCTTCACTAAGTCCGTTAGGGGACTTGCCCTTGTGGCAAAATAGGGCATGAAACGCCAGTAATACCCCACCACCGCTAGGAATGCTCGGACCTGCTTCTTTCGACTCGGCCGTGGCCAATTTTGGATGGCCTCTAACTTATTCAGTTGGGGTTTTACCAGACCTTTTCCTACCACGTAGCCAAGATATTTGGCCTCCGTGAACCCTACGGCGCACTTAACAGGGTTCACGATAAAGCCAGTTCGCCTGAAGGTATCAAGGACCGCCCGCTCTTTTTCCAAGTGGGTCTCCTAGTCTGGGGTATGAATCACCACGTCATCCAAGTAGGCCGCAGCACAACTGGCATGGGGGCATAACAACTTGTCCATGAGGTGCTGAAAGGTAGTCCACGTAGTCCAAAAGGGAGGACTGTATATTGGAAGAGACCCTCTGGTGTAGAAAACACCATCTTTTCCTTTGCATCTTCGGTTAGGGGAATCTGCCAGTACCCCTTTGTCAAGTCTAGGGTTGTCAAGTACCAGGCATTGCCCAGATGGTCCACTGGTTCATCTATGCGGGGTATAGGGTTGGCGTCAAACTGGGATATCTCGTTTAGTCGACGGAAGTCATTGCAGAATCTCATGGTGCCATCAGGTTTGGGCACCAACACTATTGGGCTGGGCCACTGACTGTGGGATTCTTCAATGATCCCCATCTCCAGCATTTTCCTGACTTCTGCTTTTATTTCCTCCCTTTTGGCTGCTGGCACCCAGTAGGGCCTCACAGTTACTCTGGCCCCAGGGTTCGTGATGATGGGGTGATATGTCCTGGTTGTGCAACCCAGCTTTGTCAAGAATACGTCTTGATATTGGGCGATCATCTCAGTTCCCTCTTTCTTCTGGGCTGTCGTTAGATCAGGAGACACCCTCACCTGTTCAGGATTTTTGTTCCCTGGGTGCAGCTCTTCTCAAACCACTATGCATGCCTCTCGTGCATGCCAGGGTTTCAGAAGGTTGACATGGTATATCTGCTCTAGTTTTTGAAATCCCGGTTGTCGCACCTTGTAATTTAGTTCCCCTACAGGTTCGACTGTTTCGTAGGGCCCTTGCCACTGGGCCAACAGCTTACTTTCGGCTATGGGTACCAGTACCATTACTCGGTCACCGGGTTGAAACTGACTAACCTTGGCTTGACGGTTGTAGTAGGTTCTCTGGGCCTCCTCTAGGTGCTCCCTCACTATGGGAGTGACCCGGGCTATCCAGTCCCTCATCCATAGCACATTATCTATTACATTCTTCCCCTCACTGGGTTCCTCCTCCCAAATTTCCTTGGCTATGTCCAGGATGCCTTGGGGGTTACATCCATACAACAGCTCAAAGGGGGAGAATCCAGTGGAAGCTTGGGGGACCTAACGGATGGCGAACATGAGGTACAGTAGGAGGTTGTCCCAATCTTTCCCATCCTTGCTTACCACCTTTCTTATCATGGCCTTGAGGGTCCGGTTAAATCTTTCCACCAGACCATCGGTTTGTGGATGGTAAACCAAGGTCCGCAGGTTCTGGACATGGAGAAGGGAATACAGGTCCTTCATCAACTTGGACATGAATGGTGTTCCCTGGTCTGTGAGGATTTCTTTTGGTAGCCCTACCTGGGCAAAGATTGCCACTAATTCTTTGGCAATGCTCTTGGAAGCTGTGTTTCGTAAGGGAACAGCTTCTGGCTACCTGGTTGCATAGTCTAGAATGACAAGTACATACTGGTGGCCTCGGGACCTTTTCTCTAGCGGCCCCACAAGATCCATGGCGATCCGCTCGAATGGAAGCAGTCTCTGACCCCTCCTCCATCTCGGGGCTCTCCCCTTCAGTTGCCCGTGTATGTCTGCCTACACAGGCGGCCCTTTGTCCTTGTATCAGGATTCGGGTACCCAAGGCCTTGGCCACCCTTCTTTCTCTCTTGGTCTTCCTGCCTTTCCCCAGGACAGGGAATAGCTCCTGGGACATTTCCATGAAAAATGGGAGATGACATTCTGCCACAGAAGCCTCCTGAAGTTCGGGGAGCTCCTCTCCCTCCAATTCCTCTGGTGGGAGCAAGTTTCCAAACCCAGGGAAATCTCTACCTATGAGCACGGGGTATGGTAGGTTTGGGACTACCCCTGCTTTCACCCTGGTGACGTTTCCCTGAATTTCAATTTTCACTGGTATGATGGGGTAGTAACTAACAGTCCCATGGACACAGGTTACCCCCGTACGCTTAGCCTGCATTTACTGGCTACGCTTCACTAATTTACCCGAAATTAGGGTGATAGCACTCCCCAAGTCTACGAGTGCCATGGTTTCTACCCCATTCAACTTTACCTGCCTTGTATATTTATGTGAGGTGACTGCAACCCCTACAATATTGAGTAGGCTGCATGGGTCTGCCCTGTCCCCCAGGTTACACTGCATGGGCTCTACGACATTGGGACATTGGGCCGCTATGTGCCCCAACTCCCCGCACCCATAACACTTATAATAACTTCTAGTCACTCCCCTATCACATGGGTTAGGGGGTTTAGTCCCAGGGTCCCCCCCACTCAGGCCTTTTCCTTCCTTTTGGGTTCCCTGCTGGTTTTCAGTTCCCCTCTTCTTCCATCTAGGACGCCCTGCGGATTTGGCCGCCCAACCCTCCAGGGTCAGGGTTGAGTGTTTGCTTTGTGAGGAGCCTTCCTTGGGGAGTTGGGTCAATTCCCTGTCTGTCATCCATCTTTCCACCAATGTGATCATTTCATTGTAGGTGGAGGGATCATTCTGGCATACCCATTTGCGGAGATCTGTCGGTAGTCCCCGCATGTAATGGTCCATTACCAAAGTCTCCAAAATCTCCTCTGCATGCCTCGAGCTGTAGCCACTTCCGAGCGAAGTGTTGGAGGTTGAATAGTTGGGACCTCAGAGGTTTATTCTCCCTGTATTTCCACTCCTGGAACCTCTGGGCCCGTACCGCTGCCATCACCCCAATCGTGCTAGGATCTCTTCCCTCATCCGGGAATAGTCAGCGGCGTCCTCAGTGGGCAGATCAAAGTAGGCCTTCTGGGCCTCTCCGCACAAAAAAGGGACGAGAATGCTGGCCCACTGCTCCTGGGGCCATGCCTCACGCTGAGCAGACCTTTCAAATGAGAGGAGATATGCCTCTACATCATCTTCTGCTGTCATTTTTGGCAGACAACCAGAGGACCTCATGATTCAGATCCCATCGGGCCCCCGGGCCTGGGTGGTGAGGATCTTCAGTGGTCCATTACCCCGAGCAGGAGGGCTCGATCTTGGATCACCTGGCTCATTACTAATTGGTTGGTTTCCTGCTGTAGCCTCATGCACTCCCGTTGTGCCATCTCCTGAGCCCAGGTTGCCTCCTGCTGGCTGCCGTGGCTTGCACCACCACCCTCACCACTTCCTCCATTGTGGTACAAACAAAAACCCAACACCAAAAAACCTAGTGCACTTTTTTTTTAAACCTCTTTGTTCCGCCACTCTGTGAACAATCACGATCCCACTTTCAGAGGCTCACTGCAATCTTCCATGTAGCCCTTCCCTCTCTAGGGCCAGGGATACAGTCTGCTGAGCTCTTTTCATCATAAGCGAGCAATGGAGGCTGATGAGAGAATGCCCACAGTCTCTGTTGCTCCTGCAGCCTCATGCCAAAACAGTTTAGCCTCCTGACCTGACAGTGACTTGTTTTCCCCTCTCAGGAGGTGTTTCTGTAGTGGTGGGTTGGGGGGAACCCGGGCCCACCCTCTACTCCGGGTTCCGGCCCAGGGACCCTAATGGTAGCAGCTGTTGGCAGCCAACCTTTCACTGCGAGAGTTGCTACATTTCCCTAGGCCACTTCCCCACAGTTCTCCTGCTTCTCCCTTCTTCACCCTTACCTTAGGACTCCCTTACCAATGACTCGAGGGTGTCTTCATTAACCAGCCCTTCAGCTGCACTTCCGCTCCTCTCTGCCTGACTAGAGTGAGCCCTTCTCTATTATCAGAGGGGCCTTAATTAGAGTCAGGTGTTAGCTTAATGGCCTCACCTGCCTCTTTGCAGGTTAATTGGAGTCAGGTGTTCTCATTAGCCTGGAGCAGCCCCTGCTCTGTTCAGTCAGGGAACAGAAAACTGTTAATCTAGTGGCCAGTATATCTGCCTTCTGCTACTCTGCTGTACCCAACTGGCCTGGGTTATCACAGTATTTTACTATCAATTTCACTGAGACTGCAAGCTCACCTCAAGTTAGAGGTCCCCTTACTGCAGAAAAATCTCTAATTGATAGTATGTATCCAAAACAAAACATGTACAAGGTAAAAATTGCTCATTAATCTGGACAAAAGCTAATTGAAAGTGTCATTTCTTGCTGAGAAAACAGGTTTTCTTGGCAAAGTCACTTATTGATGGTTTTAGCAGAATCTTCTGCCTTTTGATATCTGGTTTAGGAGGGAGCAGTATTGGTTTTCCAGTCCAGTTCAGGATCTTACAATACCCAAGGGAAGGGATGCGTCAGTTTTAAGGAATCCCTCACACCCCGCAAATCTTGGAAAGCTTACATTTATAAATCGTGTCTGCTGTTGAGAGGCAAAATGTTGTTTTCAGAATTGGCTTTTAGTCTTTTTTCAGTGTGGTTTTCTTTTCAGATGTCTCAAAAATCGAGTTGGCTGCTGTTACGTGTCAGCCATTGATATTAAATTGAACAGCAATAACTAAATGGCAGCTTGTTAACAGGTATACCTGAAAAGTGAATGCAATGTTTTGAAGAGAACTGGGCCAGATCCTGGGTGTAAATTGGTGTAGCTCCATTGACTTCTCTTTTTCTTCTTTGTTAAGGTTTTAAAGGGTTCACACAAGGCACTGTCCATTTTTCTCAGCCAAAAAGAACTGGTAGCCCAAGTCATTAGTGTAGCTAATCTCTATTCCTTGCTCCCACTCTCTCCCTGCTATCTGTGGGGGAACAGAGCTCATTTTAAAACAGAAAGTTGTCTTTCAGATTCTTTTGTTGCACACACTAAGAGGACAACCTAAACTGCCTTTCAAGTTTTCTGCATTGTTACCAAGATTTATGAAAAAGATAAATTATTCCCACTCCGGTTCTTTAATTCCATGCTGCCCTTTTCCAGAGAAGTCCCTAAATCCAGTAATACTCTTGGATGCCCAGTACTGAGACTCAAATAGAGTACGTCAGCTGGAGCAGTTTATGGGAATTGGTGCTACTTGGGGGATACCCATATTAGTAGATTGCAGGGAAGTGCTTCCTAATGGACAATTTGTACCTGAGTTACTATTTGCAGAGAAAATAAAGTATGTATTAGTGCAATGATGTGCTGATAAGTTAGGATTTGATTTAGGCAGTTCATTCTTCTGGCAGGTTGTCTTAAATGTGCACCGTGTGAAGTACAAGGCCTCCATGTACTCAACAAGCACACACTTGCCCCAGGTCATCCTCCTCCTCTGAGTGCTGTTTTTGCCGGTCAATGGCTTATTAATGTCTGCAATTCATCTCTCCTGTCTTTTGTAGGAATTTTAAATATGATACAGTATCCCTCCGATGCAGCCTCTCACCTTGCTTTGTCATTTGAATGACTTGGGGGCCTAAAAATCTTCAGGTTGCTCATTCAATGAGAACTTTTCCTCTGAGATAATTTCAAGGCTGGCTAAAGCCTACAGGCCTAATCCTGTAGCTCTTTTTCAAGTGAGTAACCCTGGATCAGGTGAGTAGTCTCACTGAGTTCAGTGGATCTGCTTACGTCAGAGAGGGCAGAAGGTTCAAGCCGTAAGTGTGAAGGACATAACAAACAATGTAGGACTGTAGAAATAGCTCAGGTTATTATGACATCACACCTACCTATCCGCTCCATTCCACAGTATTTCCCATTTGTGTCCTTCCCTATCTTTTCTACAGCTGAGTCCAGTATAGGGTTTCCTCTCTCTATGTTCTGTTTAGTCCTTACACCATGCCCGTCACCATTGTATCATAGCATTTCATGTTAATCCCTTCATCCTATCCCATAAAGGTCCACTTTCAGCACTGCTATCTCCTGGCCCTGCCTCCTCAGGAAACTTCTCTGCTATTTTATTTCCAATTCTCAAAATCAGGGTTCTCTGTGGTTCCTCCCTCCATGTTTCCATCCCCATACGTGCCCATGGCAAGGCTTGTGTTGTCTGCTTCTCTCTGTTCCTTTCACTTCAGTCCTTCCCATTCATTGCTATATTTTTATTTGTACAAAATCTAGAGCTACATAAATGTACTTATTTATGTACCTCTAGATTTTAACAGTACTTACATGCATGCAGCCTTCTATGTCTTTTTGTTGTCAAAAACTGAATCTGGAATAGTAAGTACTGACGATTTTAGCTTTTCACTGTGTGACAGGTTTTGGATGTTGTTTTGTTTCTAAAACAGTATATTGTAGGCACAGACACACATACTGTAAACACCACAAAACCTATTTGCAGTTAAAGGTGAAATTATGTTTATTGTTGGGACATTAAAGACCTGAAGTGTTGTCCTTTTTGTCACTATGTGATTGTGAGTTATAGTTTTTAACTATATAAAAAATATGCACAGTACATACAGTCTTCATCCTAATAAGGTTTCCTTTGCCAATGTTAATCAATTGGCACATTGTATTCCTTTCTATCAATAGGGCTACTCTGAATTTACACAGTGGTTATTGTGGCCCCGTAAATGCAAATCCAGTTGATCACATACCATAAAAATATTAGTTGTATAATCTACAAAATATTTCCCATTCCTGTGTGATGTGTTTAAAATTCATACTTCTAAAATAAAGAAAATTGAAAGGTGGATCATTTTAGAGTGATCCATATTCAACCAGCTTGACCATCCCACAAGGTAAAATTGTACATGTAGCCCAAGCATTGTAGACTTCATAGGACTGAAGAAATACTGAACAAAACAATTGCTAGGTAAGGACACCTTTATAGTCTGTCATGCCTACCACACTCCATCCAGCTGATGCTGACCATCCTATTGAGTACATTGGATCCCACTATTCTATTGGTCTGTTACTTTGACTCCCTGGCTTTGGGACTATGGCCAACCTGGGTAAAGTTCTGGTAATCTCCTTTCTGATATGAGGCAGAAGAAGCCACTGAACCATCAGGAATGGTCAGGAGCAGTCAGTTAGGAGTTGGGTTATAGCCAGACTGAGAATGCTGGAGATTTCTCAGACATGTACTTCTTGCATACAACTTGCCATAGAGGAGTGGTGGGCAGTTAGTGCAAAGTCAAACTTAAAATCTAGATAGACTCCAACTAACTAGGATTTTCCCACCCAGGGACAGCTTCTTCTCCAAGAATATTTCTTTACATATCATATATATAAACACAGTGTATATCTGTGGATACATTTATAAATATATATATATATATGTGTGTGCTTATATATGTAAATATATATATGTATAATACACACAAAAGTAAAGTATACATTACCCAAGATAAGCTGTGTTTGCCAATGCTTTAATCTCAGTGGGAGACTGTTTTTACTGGAGTCAGACTCTTGAGCACCAGCTGAGGATAGGAAACTAGATTCTGGCGTGCAGGGTGTGGGAGGAATCTCTTTGTCTACTCCCTTTTTTTTCCCCAAATACATACATAAATAAAATTCACATGTGGCCTTGAATGATGTCATGTGTGCAACTGACTCCAAAAGAAGTTTTCTTAAGAGTGTGAAGCCTCTTCAGAGCCTCTGTCATTTTGTGGAACAGCAAGCAATGCAATGTCATGCAGCAAGGTAACTTGCCATGTTTCAGAATGCTTTTTTCTCCCATGCAAGGAGTTAAAAAACAAAAAACAAAACAACAACTTAAAAACAAAAGTTGATGCAACAAAAAGCCTCATGCTTTGCATGTCTGTATTTTTTTTTCTGCTTTTAGTACATCTAATCTTCACTTAGAGCCCCATGACCCTGCAGCACATAGATTCCTGTTTCTGTGGCTTGAATAGGAGAATTTTTCTGAGTTCTTGTAGATTCTCCACCCACTGATATTGTCTGTCTGTAGCTGCAGTGTTCCCACTGCACTGTACATATCTGTCGTGTTCAAAATCCAAGGAGGGAGGGAAGTTATGGAGAAGATCCTCAGCAGGCATAAATCAGCATAGATCCACCTTACGGATTTCTTGATGAAAAGGGTTTGGAAAGGTGATGATTCCACTGACTGCTAAAATGAAATATTTTGGAGGCAAAAACAGCTGAACCATCAATGCCGTGGGTGCAAAGTGGATTAATGAAAAAGTGGCAATTCCTCCAGGGTACAAGTAAAACAGGGAAACCTGTGTTTGGAAAATAGCCACAAAATCTTGTAGGATCTGCTATGGCGAGAACATTCTTTATTAAACATCATGTAAGCTCTGTTCACACTGACCAGGAAAATAGTGAATCTGAATCTGCTCTTATACCAGTGAAAGGGCCACTGAGAGTTGGATCAGGTCATAGATCAGGAATGACTCCACTGATGTCAGTGTAGTTACACTAGTGTAAGTGAAATTAGAATCAGGCCCCGCATGAGTGCTTCCTAACAACAATTGTTTTAACACACATGGAAGGTGCTAACACAGTATCCCTGGCCACCATAGATAGGACCAGAAAAATTGGCTTCTCTAAATCAATCATAAATTGTTAGTTTGAAATTGCATGTTGATTATGATTTATTACCACTGTTTATTTAAGTCCTGGCCAGGGATAAGCATTGACCAGACTCAAATAATAATTGTCCTTATCCTATAGTGCTTGTGATATAAAAGACAGACACACAGAAGGTAAGACACATTGAAAGATCTAGAGGAGGTACTCAATTCAAACGTAAACTATTCCCCTTCATTGTAAAATGACACCTTATATGAATAAATTCTCTTTGGCCGGTGGATAAACTTCAGAATAGATTTTAATAATCAAATGTAATGATATATTCTAATTATTTTTACATACATAATCAATATTGAAGGAGAGAAAATGCCTTGGAATGGAGCGAGGTGTCAGGAGTATGGAATGTTGTTGTAGCTGTCTCAGTCCCAGGATTTCAGAGACACAAGGTGGGTGAGGTAATGTCTTTTATTAAACCAACTTCTATCGGTGAGAGAGCCAAGCTTTTGAGTTTACACAATGCTCTTCTTCAGGTATCAGAGTGTCACAGCTAAGTACAAGATGGAACAGATTGTTTAACAAAAGAAATTAACAGGTATTTCATGGGACCATTCAAGGTGGCCCATTAGCACCCCTCCAGTCATAGGAGGAAAAGGAAGGGGGGGAAGTCAGCTGAGGGAGGAGGAGTTGTTTTAGTGGGCTATAGATTGTTGTATTAAGTAAGGCTGCATGCCTGTCATAAAAGTCACAGAAGTCATGGATTCTGTGACTTTCTGTGACCTCCAGCAGCAGTTTGGGTGCGTGGGAGGGGGCTCAGGGCTGGGATGGGGTTGGGGTGCAGGACGGTGCTTACCTCTGTGTGGGGGGCTCCCCAGCTCCTAGGTGGAGGGGCCAGGGGGCTCTGTGTGCTACCTGCGCCTACAGGCCCTGCCCCCACAGCTGCCATTGGCTGCTATTCCCGACCAGTGGCGGCTGCGGAGCCAGCGCTTGTGGTGGGAGAAGCACGCAGAGAGCCCCTGACCATCCTTCCGCCTAGGAGCTGCAGGGACATGCAGAGCCAGGTAGGGATCCTGCCAGCCCCGCCAACCCTCCCCCCACCAGCGCCAGCGGGGGTCCTGGGCCACATGCCGCCCGCCTATCCCTTTCCCCCCAGCACCAGCAGGGTCCCGGCCACACACACCCCAGCACCCATGGTGCCCCCGGACCAATCCCCCAGAGCACCCACAGCCCCCCACCCAGGTTTTAGTCAGGGGTATATAGTAAAAGTCAGGGACTGGTCACGGGCCATGAATTTTTGTTTATTCCCAGTGACCTGTCCATGACTTTTACTAAAAATATCCATGACTAAAATGTAGCCTTAATAATAAGACATAGATCCAGTGCCTCTATTGAGTCCATGATTTTTAGTGGCTAGCAAAGTTATGAATTTAAGCTCCCAGGCTTGTCTTTTGAATGCATTGTGCAGGTTTTCTTTGAGGATGAGGACTCAGAGGTCAGAAAACTCTGTGTAGCTAGAAAGCTTGTCTCTTTCACCAACAGAAGATATCACCAACAAAAGATATTACTTCACCCACCTTGTCTCAGGAGTATGGAAAGGAGACCCTTGAGAACTCTGTCTCATGTCCTCACAAACAACAAAAAAGTTCCGCTCTTGGGTTGTTGGTTTCCTTCCCACTTATTAGATTTCAATCGAATGACAAGCCTTCATTGATTTTCATTTTCATTTATTTAAAATGAATTTAAAAACCACTGGAAACCATAGGTCCCTGAGGTCCCCACAGCTCGCAGTGAGCCAACAGTATAAGTTTGAATTTTGCTTCCCCCCTACCCCCCGTCTCTTCCAACTTAATCTTTTAAATTGGTGCAAGTGGAGTTAGACCTCCCCTCTAGGAGCAGCCAGTTTTATTTTTCAACCTGGAGTTGAGTTTAGAAGTCAAAATGAAATGTCCACTGAAGTCCGTGCAGTCCTTCCATTGCCTTCATTGGCCATTGAATCAGGCCCTGATTGAATGGGTATTTTTATTTTTGAGCATGGTTTGCTTGCTGAAGAATAGATTTAACCCTAACCTGTTTCACTGTACCTGTGATGAGAGTGCAGTAAGTTTGCCAAGTGGAGGAGGAGGTGGGCTAAGAAAGGCTCTACAAGACACAATCTCATTGTATTCCTCTCTCAGAAGAACAAGCATGTCTGGTGCTTTTGCCTGCTAAAACTTGACCAGCAGCCAATTGCAGGTTAAGCCTCCCAATGGGCACACCCAGATGTCAGTTGTTTCTATCTATGGGACAGAAAGAGCCAGCTGGCTCTATCTTTTGTATCATTCTTAACTTTGCCTGCATCATGCATAGGAATGTTCCCCATTCAGAATAAATAAATACGTCTTTTTGCCATTAGCTAGCCTGTGGTTGAATAGTTGGCGTTATAGCTCATTTGTGACTAGGTAAGGCTTAATGTTGGGGGAAGGTTTGCCAAAGACATTATATTGTCATAAAATCCATCTATGAGCTGAAACATATAGGTAGTGCTGTATATTTCCATTGCACTTTCCAAACAAAGATAAGACATGTTCCTGCCCCAAGGAGCTTGCAATTAAATGGAACAGAATCCGCCAAATTACGAAAGCTGTCCATCTGAGCTACTGCTTTGCATCTATGACTTATTTATGAAGAAGCACACTGTCAGGCAAACATGTTGACATGAGCAAAGGCAGACAATAGACTAGGGGTGGCCAACCTGTGGCTCCGGAGCCACATGTGGCTCTTCAAAAGTTAATATGCAGCTCCTTGTATAGGCACCGACTCTGGGGCTGGAGCTACAGGTGCCAACTTTCCAATAGGTCAGGGGACATTCACTGTTCAACCCCTGGCTTTGCCACAGGCCCTGCCCCCACTCCACCCCCTTCCCTGAGCCTGCCATGCCCTCGCTCCTTTCCCCCCACCCCTGCCTCCTGCATGCCACGAAACAGCTGATCAGGAGGTGCGGGGAGGGAGGAGGAGGCACTGATCGGCAGGGCTACCAGTGGGTCGGAGGCACTGGGAGTGGGGGGCGGGGAACGGATGTTGGGGCTGCTGACTTATTACTGTGGCTCTTTGGCAATGTATGTTGGTAAATTCTGGCTCCTTCTCAGGCTCAGGCTGGCCACTCCTGCAATAGACCATCACATAGTTTGTAATGATCAGATTTCCAAAGATGTTTAGGCATGTAAAGATGCAGAGAGATGCCTAGTGGGATTTTTCAAAAGTGCCTGAAAAAATTAGGCACCTAACTCTTATTAAAATTAATGGGAGTTAGGCACCTACCCTGCTTAGGGGCTTTTGAAAATCCCACTAGGCTCCTATCTGCATTGCTACATGCATAAATACCATTTTTAAATTGGGTCCTAAACAGCTGTGTCTGGATGGTGAAGACAAGATTCCCAGCAAGGGCAAAGAGTTACTTTTGAATGTTACATGCCCACAATCATGGGTATGTGCTATTGTTAATCAGCTCTGCTGAAGTAACTTAATGAAAGCTTCCACAGTCATATTAAGATGGTATTTTAGTCTTTTAAAAGAAAAGAAAGGGATTGGGTTTTGTGAGAAGCTGAAAAGAGTGATTTGAAGGCTTAAGCAGGACTTAATTGGCTCACAGGCATTGTTCCAGCCCTTTGCATAGAGGTGAATTTCATAAAATCCATATACAATTTTATCCTATTAGTAAGATGATCTTAATGCCACAGTGTTACTTAACTGATGTTCTATTCCTGTATCTGATTCAGAGGATGTGAAGAGATATTCATGATTTGGTGATGGGCATGCAGACTTGTACAATTCATATGTTCACAAGCTGCTTAGCCTTTCACATGTTTTGGGAAGAATCAAATTAACACTTCCTGGTTTATGAAGAATTTTTTATATAGCCTAGCCGTATATACATTAATTGAGATATTACTAGGACTTAAGATGTAAGATATGTATAAGTTTATCTAAACAGAAATGCTATCACAGAAACAAGCAGTCTAGCTTGGAAAACAAAAATTGACCACCCAAACATGATAAACTATAAGCCAATTAAGGTGAGCCAGTTATTCCCCCATCTCCACCCTCCAAGAATGATAGAATGTGAATTAAGAAGCACAAAGCTCTTAGGCACTTACGATTAAAGTTAAAAGCATGGTAATGATACCTTGACGACTGAATGATGTCTGCCAAACTTCCTCAGGGACTTCAATAATATGAGGATAATACATCATTAGAAGTGTTGAACACTGTATCTGACATGTTTAAATTTATGTATCACATTCCTCCGAAATAATAACAAGTAAAAAGTTATTAGCTCTGGAAATATGTTGGAGATGTATGCAAAACCACAGCATAGGTGATAGGTTGAACTGGTGGCATCCAATGAAGGTGTTCAAGAATAATTATTAGTGGATTTAAAAATTAAAAGAGGAGGCCATAACATAGTATTGTTAAGATTTTGTTTCTTTTAAGTTTCTTTTTATAACACACTAAAAGTGTGAAGTCAGTTGATGGTACAATTAAGTGCTTAGCACTAAAATGCATACATATTACTAGCATTCGTTGCTAATAATGTAATAATTCATCATTAGCTGCAGTTGTTGAAGAAACAGAAAAGAATCAAAGTGAAGGCTGGTCATTTCCAAACAATATGTCTAATAAAAAGAATTCACTGACTACCTAACAGTAGTCATCCTCAATTTACGGCTTTATGGCTGTATGCAGAAGTTTGGGACAATATATACAGCTCTAATGGAATCCATGAGTTTGATTGGAGTTGCTGTAAGCAGTCAGGAATGGGGAGAAGAGTTTGTCAAGCGACATCACAGAGAGAGAACTATAAAATAATCAAGTTGCTACATTCGGGTCGGTACTGGGACCAGTCCTATTCAACATATTCATAAATGATCTGGAAAAAGGGGTAAACAGTGAGGTGGCAAAATTTGCAGATGATACAAAACTACTCAAGATAGTTAAGTCCCAAGCAGACTGAAGAACTACAAAAGGATCTCTCAAAACTGGGTGACTGGGCAACAAAATGGCAGATGAAATTCAATGTTGATAAATGCAAAGTAATGCACATTGGAAAACATAATCCCAACTATACATATAAACTAATGGGGTCTAAATTAGCTGTTACTACTCAAGAAAGAGCTCTTGGAGTCATTGTGGATAGTTCTCTGAAAACATCCACTCAATGTGCAGCAGCAGTCAAAAAAGTGAACAGAATGTTGGGAATCATTAAGAAAGGGATAGATAATAAGACAGAAAATATCAGATTGCCTTGATATAAATCCATGGTAGGCCCGCATCTTGAATACTGCATGCAGATGTGGTCGCCCCATCTCAAAAAAGATATTGGAATTGAAAAGGTTCAGAAAAGGGCAATAAAAATGATTAGGTGTATGCAACAGCTTGCATATGAGGAGTGATTAATAAGACTAGGACTTTTCAGCTTGGAAAAGAGACGACTGAAAGGGATATGATAGAGGTCTATAAAATCGTGATTGATGTGGAGAAAGTAAATAAGGAAGTGTTGTTTATTCCTTTTCAGAACACAAGAACTAGGGGTCACCAAATGAAATTAATAGGCAGCAGGTTTAAAACAAACAATAGGAAGTATTTTTTCACACAACTCACAGTCAACCTGTGGAACTCTTTGCCAGAGGATGTTGTGAAGGCCAAGACTGTAACAGGGTTCAAAAAAGAACTAGATAAAAGTTCATGGAGGATAGGTCTATCAATGGCTATGAGCCCGGATGGCCAGGGATGGTTTCCCTAGCCACGGTTTGCCAAAAGCTGGGAATGGGCAATGGGATGGATCACTTGATGATTACCTATTCTGTTCATTTCCTCTGGGGTACCTGGCATTGGCCAATGTCAGAAGACAGGATACTGGACTAGATGGACCTTTGGTCTGACCCAGTATGGCCATTCTTATGTTCTTATACAATTTATCAACACATAACATCCAAAGTGTTACAAGATGCAGATAGGATAGAGAAAGAGATTGCTGTATGGAGTTTGAAACCTATACAGGTTGAAATGCAAAAAATCTATGGAGTATAGGAAGAAAAAAATGAAGATATGGAAGGAGAAAAGTAGAAGTTCCAGTAGTACAATATAAAGCCCTGCTCTTATTTGACTTAATGATGCTTTTGCCATTAACTTCAATAAGAGCAGAACTGGGCCCTTAAGAATTAATTAGAGCATAATCTTCTTGTTCTCAGGCAAATTTCCATGGCTTCACCATTGATATTAATGGGATTTTCACCTGAGTAAAGACTGTAAGACTTGACAATTACGGTTTAAATCCCTTCTTCTGAGCTTTTATAATTATGCACTGATTCTCTGTCCCATCCTCACATTGCTCTTCTGCATATCAGGATGTGTTTACTGGTGTTGGCAATAAAAAGATCACCTGAAATATGCAAACAGGCACTTCCATCTGGGTGTGGTTTGGTGCCTGCATGCTTCAGGATAGATATTTGGCAGGATTCCCCCCTTCTTGAACCAGACAAGTCATAACACCAACTTTGAACAGTTTATAAAAATATTAAGCAACAAAGATGCAGCTTATTCCAGTGCTTGTGTGAATATACAAAATGTGGGTGGCTTCACAGTATGGCACAGACCTCAAAGAGGTATAGACATCATCTTTTGTTAATTGGAAAAGTTGTTCCAGAGCTTCAAGTGTTAAAAGGTGGAAACTTTGTTTCAATATCAAAATATGGAACTACTACTGCTTCAGAAAAATCAGTAAACACATTTCCTCTTTTACAGGTGGCAGTAAAGCCGGGCATGGCAAGTAGAAACATAAATGAAGATAATGATTTTCCTTACATTTTCACAATCTTTTCTTTAAAAGATTGATTCTAAGATAATATAAGATACGTGACATAAATAAATAACATTTTCTGATGCTGAAGGAAAGAGTAACTGTACCTGATAACGATGGAACAATTATTCATGAAAAAGCTCAACCTTGACATGGTATTAGTTACATGATGTTCGCAAGGACAGTGACTCCTAGGGTTATCTACACCATAAGTTAAAGCTGTCTAGAGACAACTTTGCAGCTGAATCCTGTTCACCTTCCTCACACAAGAAGTTCATTGCAGTCAAAAGGACTACTCACGTAATGTAACCAGATTTGGTCTTTCTGTATAAGTGAAAGCACTAGTGCCATATTGTGAATCGCTGTGGTGTTCTTGTTCACACATGACTTTACATTTTACTCCATTTATGTATCCAAAAATCTAGGTATCTTACCAATTATACCATATCATTTAAGTTGGGAGAGCCATGTCCCATCATTTTTCTCATTTATCAAGATGAAATCCAGATACATAATGACTGTAGGAATCCATCAGCAAGAGCATTAGGAAGCAGCAAAGATATAAAGTCATTCTAGATGCAATAAGTGACATGCAGCAAACTCTTAGATGTGAAATTATTAGATCGGTGCATATGTTTGTATGGGACATTCAAGAGTGCTCAGCATTGGCCTAACTGTCTTCTCCCATTGAAGTCATTGGGAGCTTTATAATTGACTTCAATAGGAGCAGAATTATGGAAACATGGGGTGCTTTTGAAATTACTGTTCATACAGTATATGTTCTGATTTACAGGTACCACTGTAAACTTTAACACGCAAGAACATTGTTTAGATTTGAAATATGCACTGTGGGATTTCAGTTAATTTAAAAATATTATTTTGTTATCTAGCATGGGGTAGAATTCTGTTTCTGCGTGTTTCATGACTAAAGACAAATTGTGCAAGCATTTTCTTCCAACCAGCTTTCTCATGTTTCAGTGAAAATTAAATTGATGTCCTATTTTGGTGCCAGGTGTGAGAGGGTAGAATAGAATGTAATTTGTTGATAGAGAATGTAGGAAAGATTGCAGTGTATGTGATATGCCTGGTACTAAATGAAAGCCATGCACTGTAGCACTAGAAGCAGTATGGCATGGCCTAAATGGCATGCTGCAAATGACAAACAAATATGTGGCATGCTTTTTACTTTACTCTTGTGCTAGCTACATGCCACTAAATATTATAACCCCATCTCTTTTCTTCATGGCAGTAATAGTGACTTGGTGGAGTGTCCAGGCTAGAAGTTACCTGATCTTTGGCCGATTTGTGGTATCTGATATTTTTACAAAATGTCCAGGATAATCCAGTGTAAAATGATTTTTTGGATTAATTCTTGTGACAGATTTTTGTTATTCCTAGCTCTGTTAAGAGATAAGCAGTATACTTTCAGGTAAGGTGTTTTGGGGATCTGTTCTCTGTCTCAAAGCCAAAACCAGGTATCCCCAGTGAACAAAACATGATTAAATATAGCCATGATTTAATATAACTTCTGGATGTTTCAGAAGTTCAGATTTGCCATGGTTCCATCTATGCATTGGGAACACATCTTTCTTTATATAAGGAAGAATCTGATGACTATCATGCAGCCCTGAACACACCAGGGGTAAAATTCACCGATGTACACAGGAGCAGCACAAGGCCTGCTGACTGCTTAAATCCCACTGAAGCTCTCAAAATTGATAAGAAGGCCTGGGGCTGACCTTCTGCACACTGGGTGACTTTCACTCCGAGACAGTAGAATTTCCTCCTCCTCAGTTCTAATAAAAGGGTACAAATCTACAGTCAGCACCAAATAAATTTTGAATTTACTACACCCAATGCAATGTGTGAAATTAAATCCTAATTTAAACTAATTATCAGTTTGGCAGGTATTTACGTAATACCAACTGTGATTTGTCCATTGTGCAACATCAAAGAACAATACAGTCCATTGTCAATCTTTTTTTTTCCCCTATAAGACCAATTGATTCTTCAAAGGTAAAATCTGAAGGGTATTTTAAGAATGTTTGCGTTGATGTACTCTCTACCCAATTATGGTCTGGCTAACAATAGAATTTACGTTTGTTTTGTTATGGCAATTCCAAAATAAGCTGAAATTCCTTCGAATCTGCTATGCTTTACCATAAGGGGATCTCAGGCTCTCATCTGACTACTGTAAAACACTCCTTTTACATTGTCAGAATATGGGTCCTAATTCACCACTGCATAACTCCAATTTTATACTGAGGTAATTCCATTGATTCAATTACTCTGGCATAAAGCTGGAACAATGCAGTGGTGAATCAAGCCCATAGGTTCAAACACAGGAGTTGTCCTGTTGGCGTCAAGGAGGCCACACAGCGTGTAAAGATTACCCATATGAGTAAGGAATTGCAGGATTAAGTCCTATGTTCTTTGCTGAACTGTAGCCACTTTCAAACTGAGGACCCCCCCGCACCCCCAGAAACACTATTCTGCAGGTATGAAGTGTACATGTACACAGGATCATAGTAACTAGAGATGGGAAATATTTCCTATAAATCCATCTCCCACGTTTTACATGCACAATATAGTTCTTAGGTCAAGGACAAATCAGACATTACTCTGATACTGTATTTGGTCTTAGCCAGTGTGCAGTCTATACTGCACCTGCATGTATATATGGCTTATTTGCTGTGTGTTACAAAATATATGGGGCCACGGAGGGCAGGGATGGAGAAAACAACTAAGTTTGAATACCAATTTAGGGTCAGATTCTGAAATTACAGTGTGAGGGTGGGTGCAAAGGTAATTACCTGTCTTGCCCCATGCCTGGCCCATCTAAGGACCAGGCAGATTTGCAGCCCTGTCCTGAAGCAGGCACAGAGACTACTCCATCCCTACTCCTCAGGTGCTTATAGAGCCTCAAAAGAGACTGGTGTCATGTCCTGGCCCATGTCCTCCACCATAGTTCATGGATCAGGGGCTGCAAGAGGATCCCTGTGAAGGAGATTAGCAATTGGGAAGTCACCCCTGCATGTCAGGAAACTTCGGGAGTTATTCTGCCTGCCAGTGGTCCTTCTGAGGTGGTGTGACTCCATGCTGCCCCTTACTCCAGGTAAGATCTAGTCTCTTAGCAAGTTAGAGGAGACCAGCAGTAGTGACATCCCTGATTTGATTTCAATTAAACTAACCAGTATGTTAGTTTTAAAAAAGATCTAGCTCTTCTGCCACCGGTAAATGACCATATAAATTAACTGACCTAAATTATAAACAAAGTTTATTGCCTGTAAAAAGAAAAGGAGTACTTGTGGCACCTTAGAGACTAACAAATTTATTTGAGCATAAGCTTTCGTGAGCTACAGCTCACTTCATCGGATGCATTCAGTGGAAAATACAGTGGGGAGATTTATATACACAGAGAACATGAAACAATGGGTGTTACCATACACACTGTAATGAGAGTGATCAGGTAAGGTGAGCTATTACCAGCAGGAAAGCAGGGGGAAAAAACCTTTTGTAGTGATAATCAAGGTGGGCAATTTCCAGCAGTTGACAAGAACGTCTGAGGAACAGAAGTTACCTACTACAGGACAGGCCCAACAAAGAAAATAACAGAATGCCACTAGCCATCACCTTCAGCCCCCAACTAAAACCTCTCCAATGCATCATCAAGGATCTACAACCTATCCTGAAGGACCACGCATCACTCTCACAGATCTTGAGAGACAGGCCAGTCCTTGCTTACAGACAGCCCCCAACCTGAAGCAAATACTCACCAACAACCACACACCACACAACAGAACCACTAACCCAGGAACCTATCCTTGCAACAAAGCCCATTGCCAACTGTGTCCACGTATCTATTCAGCGGACACCATCATAGGGCCTAATCACATCAGCCACACTATCAGAGGCTCGTTCACCTGCACATCTACCAATGTGATATATGCCATCATGTGCCAGCAATGCCCCTCTGCCATGTACATTGGCCAAACTGGACAGTCTCTACGTAAAAGAATAAATGGACACAAATCAGACCTCAAGAATTATAACGTTCAAAAACCAGTCGGAGAACACTTCAATCTCTTTGGTCACTCGATTACAGACCTAAAAGTGGCAATTCTTCAACAAAAAAAACTTCAAAAACAGACTCCAACGAGAGACTGCTGAATTGGAATTAATTTGCAAACTGGATATAATTAACTTAGGCTTGAATAAAGACTGGGAGTGGATGGGTCATTATACAAAGTAAAACTATTTCCCCATGTTTATCCCCCTCCCCCACCCCCCGCTTTTCCTCAGACGTTCTTGTCAACTGCTGGAAATGGCCCACCCTGATTATCACTACAAAAGGTCCCCCCAGCCCCCGGCTCTCCTGCTGGTAATAGCTCGCCTTACCTGATCACTCTCATTACAGTGTGTATGGTAACACCCACTGTTTCATGTTCTCTGTGTATATAAATCTCCCCACTGTATTTTCCATTGCATGCAACCGATGAAGTGAGCTCACGAAAGCTTATGCTCAAATAAATTTGTTAGTCTCTAAGGTGCCACAAGTCCTCCTTTTCTTTTTGCAGATGCAGACTAACATGGCTGCTACTCTGAAACCTTTATTGCCTGTGTATTTAATTATTGTCCTTTTCTGTGTATGTAAAAACAAAATATAAAAACTGTTTCATCCACTCCCCTTGGCTATAACAATCAATATGCCGCATGTAAGATGGGTGTTGGATTGTTTACATAAATTTTGACCTAGGGCCAAAATTAAGCTTCAGAAAAGATTATTATTGCTTTTTTGAGATGTAACCCTACCTTTGTGCACCAGCTCAAAAATATTTGATAACCACTATCTGCATTTGGCATAAGGACCGCCAACTCAAACAGGAGTTCTGTATTTTTCACTCTTTTTTGGTAAATTCTTGTTTTAACATGAAAGTTATTTTATTTAACCACCATTCATGAATGGGTGCAGTAATAACAATTATTATTATTATTACTATTATACATTTGTTTTGCATTAGGAGATGACAGACTTTGTGGTAGTGCTAATTAACACTTAGGCAGAAGGCAAAGCAGAGCATCTTCTAACAAATTACCACACAATCTGCCATGTTTTACATTCAATGAATGCCATGGGCCTGATTCTCATCCTCTTTACACCACCATAAGGCCCCAGTCCAGCAGTAACATCCATGTTAACAAACCTCTAACTGGAAAGTGATTCCATTGAAGTCAATGGAGTGACACCACATAAAGCCTGTTTAGAATTAGGACCAAAATGTATTTTTGTTTTGCTTTTTAATTTAAAAATTAAATTTCTAAGCAATATACATCTGCCTCAGAAAGTGCTTCTTAGAGATTTTGTATTATCTTTTTTAATTGTAAAATTAAAATTTTAAAGGAATTTTAACCTGATTTTTTACACTCTCCTCCTCCTTTTCTGCTTATGACTCCTCCCTAGGAAAAATCACAGGTTCCCTACCTTCCTGCTGCAACCTCAATGTGTCAGCTTTATTATGTATAGACAAATTAAATTAGAATCATAGAAACACAGGACTGGAAAGGATCTTGAGAAGTCATCAAGTTCAGCCCTCTGGACTGCAGCAAGACCAAACAAACCTAGACCATCCCTGAGAGGTGTTTGTCCAATCTGTTTTTAAAAACTTCCTATGCTGGGGATTCCACAGCTTCCCTTGGAAGCCTATTTTGGAGCTTAACTACCCTTATAGTTCGAAAGTTTTTCCTAGTATCTAACCTAAATATCCCTTGCTGCAGATTAGGTCAATTACTTCTTGTCCTACCCTCAGTGAACATGGAGAATAGGTGATCACGGTCCTCTTTATAACAGCCTTTAATGTATTTGAAGACTGTTATCAGGTCCTCTTCTCCCTCCTCCCTGTACGCATTTTCTCAAGAATAAACATGTCCAGGTTTTTTTAACTTTTCTTCACAGGTCACGTTTTCTAAACCTTTTGTTATTTTTGTTGCTCTCCTTTGGACACTCTCTCCAGTTTGTCCTCATCGTTCCTGAAGTGTGGTACCCAGAACTGAATACTACTCCAACTGAGGCCTCAGCAGTGCTGAGTAGAGAGGGGCAATTACTTTCCATGTCTTGCATATGACACTCCTGTTAAAACACCCCAGAATGATACTTACCTTTTTCTCAGATACATCACATCATTGACTCATATTCACATCCTTTTCAGCAGTACCACTACCTAACCAGTTAGTCTCCATTTTGTTGTTGTGCATTTGATTTTTCCTTCCTAACTGAAGCACTTTGCACTTGTCATTATGGAATTTCATCTTGTTGAATTCAGACCAGTTCTCCAATTTGTCAAGATCATTTTGAATTCTTATCCTGTTGTCCAAAGTGCTTGCAACCCCTCCCCGCTTGGTGTCATCCACAAATTTTATAAGCCTACTCTCCACTCCATTATCCAAGACATTAATGAAAATATTTGATAGTACCAGAAGCAAGACTGACCCCTACAGGACCCCACTAGGTAAGCATTTTGACAGCGACCAGTTGTGCACCTACCTTAGAGTACTTTCATCTAGACCACTAGACCATGTGGGACTGTGTTGAAAGCCTTACTAAAATCAAGATATAGTAAACTGGCTGCTACTTAATCTTTGCACTTGGATTTTTTTAATGTAAAATGAGAATAAATAGAAATTCTGTTATTGAAAGATGACAAAAGATAAACTATATCAGAATATACACTGTCCTATATTTACTGTATATATGTCTCCAATATAGAGAAAAGCACACACTTGTATTACTTTATGGTCTGGTGAAAGGGTCATTCCATTTGCTGTGTACGTGGTACAGCCATGATGAAACTTCCATGATGAAAATCCTGCTTCTGCATGAGTAGTAGCTGTGCTTGAAAATTTGCAGTACTACCACTAGACCTAGTTCTGTGAGGTGCTGAGTGCCCTCAATCCCCACTGACTTCACTAGCGATTGAGGACAGTCAATACCTTAGAGCAAGAGCTCTGGTCCTCTCAGAAGAAGGCCCTACTGTTAGAAAAATGTCTCCTCCATCACTAAATTCAGCAGTTTTCAATAAGCTAGTGCCAGATTCTTCTCTTTTCAGCCACTGGCTGCCAGCAAGAGAGTGTGAAGAAACATGGTCCCAGTGGGAGCTCTTGGAAGAATTGGGCCACGTTCTTTGATGCCTTATGATTCCTTGGTGCCAACTAGACTGGTACAAAGGAGCCATCGGGTAGGCATAAGGCCCCCACAGAGCATTCTCCAGGTCAGAGGAAGGAAGGAGCAGAAGAGGGCATGGCTGTGGCATTCTTAGACCTGGGCAATTCTTCATCCCTGCAACACCCGTAGGGGCTACTGCAACAGGAGCACTACTTAGGACAGCCTTTGGATGTTCACTGAAGGCTGAATGAGACCCCAGCACCCCCTGTCCCAGAAACTGCATCCACACAGGAATGAATCTGGCTTATTGTGCCTCAGTCAGGCACAATGCCTCCCACAGGCCAAGGAGAAACACTTTTTTAAAAGGGTTCACCCTGCACAGTATAACTCGTAACATTGAATTTGTTTATATAGGAGAAAAGTTGTGTGATATACTAATATTGTGCAGTTCATTTTGCGGGGAAGAGGAGGATGGCACTTGCTTTATTTTTTACCCCTGAGCCTGTCTTGTCTGTACATTTATAAAAGAAGATAAGCCTGCCACCAAGCTGAAAAGGCTGACACTTCTAGAGGTCAGAGGTTGTTTAGAAGGATAAGCTGTGGTCTGCTGATTGACTCATGAAAGTGGGGGTTTGTATTGCAAGGAAGCTGTTGTCAGTTACCCAGACTGAACCAGTGGACTGAAATCATTTTGAGGGCTGCATGTTTGTTGGGAGTGAGCTATGTGGAAATGAGCCTCCTTGTCTAGAATTTCCAAAAGCCCTACAGCTGTGCAATGACAGTCAAGCTCTGAGCAAAAGTCAATTTTGGTGAGTGGGAGAGAAGAGAAGCAGGAAGTGGGGGCGGGGGAGGGGGGGGCCGTAGTTCAGATAAAGGCTATTCATGGAAATCCATCCTGCCTAGGTTGTGCATAGTTAGTGTGAAAACACATTTTTTTTCAAAAAAAAAATTTAGGGAACACCTCCGGCCATAGCGTGACCTGCAGATGACTTTTGCCTTTGCAACGGTGGAATGCAGAATAAAGCAAAGAAATGTAGCAGTAGGGGAAAAAAGACATCGTAAAATGATCATCTTTGACTACTTTAACCATCTTTTAGGGGGACGTCTGTTGTCTCTAAATATTGGCTTATTTTAAACAAAGGTCTCGATACTTTTATATGATGTTGGCTTTCTTTTTTTCTAATCAGTCTAGAAGCACCATGCCAGTATGTTTATATATAGTGAACATGTGTATTTAGATTGTAAGCTCTTCAGGGCAGAAACTGTCTTTTCACTGTTTGTTTGTACAGCGCCCAGCACAGAGGACCCTGATCCTAATGGGGCCTGGTGGCTACTACTAATACAAATATTAATAATGGTAATAATTTAGAGGCATGTTTTTCAGGGGAGATGCTTTTCGTCTTCTTTTTTCTCTTATACAATCAACTGGGGTCGGGTCCTTGTGCAAACCTCAGCCATCTGTGTCTGTCTGAAATGGCACTAAGGTCCTTCTGCTTACCATCTTCTTTGATGCAATCCATCCATCGCTTCCTCCCGTTTCCTTGGGGTCCCTTTCCTACCACCATCTCCTGCCATGCTATTTTCACCAGATCCCCTTCATTCGCCATCTGCATCTGTCCAAATCAGCAAAGCCATGTTTCTTGAATTTTGTCAGACACATCCTGGACTTGGACTTTCATCCTAATACTTTCATTCTGAAATATTTTTCTTCTTGTAACTCCTCTTATAGTGTGAAAACATCTCATCTCAAACACCTGAGGCCATTGAAACTGTCGGCTCTTTATCACCCATGTTTCTGCACCGGAAAACATTGTGGGGCACTCCATTGTTCTATATGATTGGGCTTTCAGTTTCAGTGGTATACACTTGACATTCACAACCCCTGGAGTTGCTTTTGCAGCTGCAATTTGCACCCTCATATTTTCTCCTACAGATATTAATTTCAGGAATAAATCTGGGTATCTGCACCTCTGAGTATTTGAACTTGAAATTGGGTAGTTAATTTTTCAGTTGCCCAGTTAGCCACAAATCAATTGAAGGTGCACAAATGTTCTGGGTGAAAATTGCACCTGGAAAAGGAAGGTGCTCCAGATGAAAATACATCCACTGAGTATGTACAACCTCAGATCAAGAACATCATTTCTGGGTGATGCATCTTTCCCTCGGTTTAATGGAGTGCCTTCTGGAACTCTTGCTAGTGCAGTGAGTCCCCAGCATGGATAATTGTCTTAATGATGTTACCTTACAGGAAAAGATTTTATCTCATTCTTGTCCTTTTCCCTGACAAGTAAAGAGAACTAGAGAAGGGCTCAAGCCAAAATATGAGATCTGAGTACATCTGAATGTTGGCAAGCTGATTATAACTGGTCGTTATCTCTGTAATTTGCAAATCATTTTTAGCAAACTTGGTTAAGTCACTGAAGCAACTACTAAAACAAGTCTGACACTGAGCTGACAAGGTGTTCCAACTTAGGTATGAGTTTGGCTTCAAACCGAGCAGGTATGATCCATCGTACTGGAGGGATGGAAAGACAGTTTGTGGGAAAGAACTAGGACCCTTTTTTAATTATAAGAGAATTGGAGTCCCAGGCTATACAACCCTGCTCAGATATCCCACAATTAGAAAAAGTATATAATAAAAATAAATAAAATAAATAGAAAAGGGGGTTATAGTTAGCAATCAATATAAATTAGAAGTTGTGAAGTGTAGAAAATTGATAAGGGAAGCTAAAGAAATCAAGAAAAAATTCATGACAGGCAAGACAATAAGGAGGGGGTTTTTTTTAAGTAAATTAGGAACAAAACAAATCCTCCCAATGGTATAAACCCATTATTAGATGGTGTCAATAAAACTGTTAATCATGCAGAAAAGGCAGAAGTATTCAATAAATACGTTTTTTCTATATCTGGAAAGAAGCAGGATGATGTGCTTGTATCACATGAGGATGATGAAACCTTTCTAGTCCATTAGTGATTGAGGAGGATGTTAAACAACATGTACTGCAGAAAAACATTTTTAAATCAGCAGACCTGGATAACTTACATACAAGAATCCTAAAAGAACTGGATGTGGAGATATTTGGACGGCTGATGTTAATTTTTAGTGGTTAATCTTGGAATACCATGGAAATTCCAGGAGACTGAAGAGCTCTATTGTTGTGCCAGTATTCAAAAAGGACAAGTGGGATGAACCATGTAACCATAGGCCAGTTAGCCTGACAGCTCCTGAGCAAAAGAAAAGAAAAACTAATATGGGATTCGATTAAAAAAGAATGTAAGGATAGGAATATAATTAATTATAGTCATTAATAGCAATAGGAATCTAATTAATGTTAATCAACATGGCTAGACTTGTCAAACAAACCTGATTTCATTCACTGAGGAGATTATACATTTGGTTGATAAAGATAGCTGCATGGATGTAATACACTTAGGATGTTGTAAGGCATTTGGTTTAGTACTACATGACATTTGATTAAAAAATCAGCACTATGAATATCAATAAGGCACATGTTAAATGGTTTAAAAACTGGCTTACTGACATCTCAAAAAGTATTCATCAATCGGGAATCATCATTGAAAGTGGGTGTTTCTGGTGGGGTTATGCAGAGATGGGTACTAGGCTCAACACTATTCAACATTTTCATCAGTGATCTGGAAGTAAATGTAATGCTGATTAAAGTTGCAGATGAACAAATACTGGTGGAGTGGTAAATAATGATGAAAACAGGACAGTCACAGTGATCTGGATCATTTGGTAAACTGGGCCCAGTCACCCAAAATACATTTTAGTACAGCCAAATTCAAACTTGTACATCTAGGAACCAGGAATGCAGGGCATACCTACAGCATGGGGGACTGTGTCCTGGAAAGCAGTGACTCTTAAAAGGCTTTATGGATTATAGCAGACAAACAACTCAACAGGATCTCCCAGTGCAATGCTGTAGCAAGAAGGGATAATGCCATTCTTGACTTTATAAACAGGGGAGTAGTGGGTAGAAATAGGATGGCGATTTTACTTGTATACAGGTGAGACCAATGCAAAATACTGTGTCCAGTTCTAGTGTCCTAATTTAAAAATGGATGTTGAAAATTTGGAGAGAGTGCAGAAAAGAGCCACAAAAATGATCTGAGGTTGGGGGAAATACCTTACATTGATTGACTTAAAGAGCTCAATCTGTTTAGCTTATCAAAAAGAAGATTGAGAGGTGACTTTTATTGCAGTGTATAAATACCATCCCAGGGAGAAAATACTGGGTGCTAAAGGGGTCTTCACTCTCGGGGAGAAAGACATAGCAAGTGCAAACAGCTGGAAGCTAAAGCCAGACAAATTCAAATTGGAACTAAGGCACAATTTTTGAATCGTGATTAATAGTTGGAACAAACACCCAAGAGACCATCTCTTGAGGTCTTCAGGTCAAAACTGGATGCCTCTCTGGCCTTTATCCTTTAGACAAATGAAGTTATGCTTTAGTTAAACACAAGTTACTGGACTCAATGTAGGGATAACTGGGTGGATTTTATGGGCCAGTGATAAACAGGAGTCAGACCTGGTGAACTAATGGTTCGTCTGGCCTTAAACTCTATGAATAAAAGAAAAGACTAGTGATCACTGGACTGTCCAAATGTGCTATGGGTGGCATCCTGGCCCCATTCAAGTCAATGGCAAAACTCTCCTTACCTTTACTGGGGCCAGGATTTCACCATGTGATCTGCTTATACTAGTTTGTATAGCAGAGTTTTAGCTCAGGGCCAATTTTCACTGAGTTACTTTTCATAATTTTCTGATACAAAAAATGTTTTCTTCATATAATAATTAAATATAGTTGATGTTCCTAATTTCATAGATCAGCTGATATTCTTAATTAGCCCATTGTTTTAAATGAGAGTAATAGCAACCACCTCTTTCTTTTTAGCCTCCTAATCCTCATGGTTGCTTTATAGCTGTAAGGAACCATAATTGAGGTGTCAAGTATCAGGGGGTAGCCGTGTTAATCTGTATCCACAAAAACAACAAGGAGTCTGGTGGCACCTTAAAGACTAACAGATTTATTTGGGCATAAGCTTTCATAGGTAAAAAAACCACTTCTTCAGATACATGGAGTGAAAATACAGATGCAGGCATTATTATACTGACGCATGAAGAGAAGGGAGTTACCTCACAAGTGGAGAACCCGTGCTGACAGGGCCAATTGGATCAGGGTGGATATAGTCCACACCCAATAATAGATGAGGAGGTGTTAATTCCAGGAGAGGCAAAGCTGCTTTTGTAATGAGCCAGCCACTCCCAGTCCCTATTCAGGCCTAAATTAATGGTGTTAAATTTGCAAATGAATTTTAGTTCTGCTGTTTCTCTTTGCAGTCTGGTTCTGAAGTTTTTTTGTTCAAGTATAGCTACTTTTAAATCTGTTATAGAATGTCCAGGAAGATTGACGTGTTCTCCTACTGGCTTTTGTATGTTACCATTCTTGATGTCCGATTTGTGTCCATTTATTCTTTTACGTAGGGACTGTCCGGTTTGGCCAATGTACATGGCAGAGGGACATTGCTGGCACATGATGGCATATATCATATTAGTAGACATGCAAGTGAACGAGCCTCTGATGGTGTGGCTGATGTGGTTGGGGCCTCTGATGGAGTCACTAGAGTAGATATGGGGACAGAGTAGGCAACGAGGTTTGCTACAGGGATTGGTTCCTGGGTTAGTGTTTCTGTGGTATGATGTGTAGTTGCTGGTGAGTATTTGCTTCAGGTTGGGGGGCTGTCTGTAAGTGAGGATTGGCCTGCCTCCCAAGGTCTGTAAGAGTGAGGGATCGTTTTCCAGGCAATGTCCCTCTGTCATGTACATTGGCCAAACCGGACAGTCCCTATGTAAAAGAATAAATGGACACAAATCGGATATCAGGAATGGTAACATACAAAAGCCAGGGGGAGAACACTTCAACTTTCCTGGACATTCTATAACAGATTTAAAAGTAGCTATACTTGAACAAAAAAACTTCAGAACCAGACTTCAAAGAGAAACAGCAGAACTAAAATTCATTTGCAAATTTAACACCATTAATTTGGGCCTGAATAGGGACTGGGAGTGGCTGGCTCATTACAAAAGCAGCTTTGCCTCTCCTGGAATTCACACCTCCTCATCTATTTATTGGGAGTGGACTACATCCACCCTGATCCAATTGGCCCTGTCAACACGGGTTCTCCACTTGTGAGGTAACTCCCTTCTCTTCATGTGTCAGTATAATAATGCCTGCATCTGTAACTTTCACTGCATGCATCTGAAGAAGTTTTTTTTTTACCCACGAAAGCTTATGCCCAAATAAATCTGTTAGTCTTTAAGGTGCCACTGGACTCCTTGTTATAATTGAGGTGTGATTTAATTTAACAGTGATCTGCCTTTACTAATATGAACATTATCGGGGGCAATGGAGTGGCTACCCTTCATGAATCCTTCCTCTGCACAAGCTATTCCCTTGAATTAAGATGTGAATGGCCTCCAGACTTCCCGTGCCTCCTGTATATTTGGTGTGGTATCATTTAGGGAGTAAATCTTGTTGAAAGTTGAGTCCCCAACTGTCCATATCCAAGAACCTCTACAGGAACGATGGCTTAGGGAGACCCATGTGATCTGATCCTAGTGAGTCCCCATGTCTGGATCTGCCACACTTGGGGTTAGGAGGGCCCCTTAAACAAGAGGTTGCTAACAGATTCCTCCACACACACACCAAATTTTCTTTTATGGGCAGCAGTTGCAACAACAGGGAGCAGATTGTATTGGACAGTCTACTGTAACGGCTGCACCTTGATCCTCCCATGACATCAAAGCTACTGCGTGGAAATGAGAGAGAATTAGAAAATACAGAGGCTTTATTTTTTAACACTTAAAACGTCTCTCCTCAAATTTTGCTTCTCCCCTTTGAAAACATTTCTTTATAGTTTGAGCATAACTACACTTTAAAAAGCTGCTCCCTTTCACCTGAGGATTTGTATTTCTGTACTGGTTGAAACCATCTCTTCATAGTATATCTAGTTAAGTTTTTTTTTAAGTGATTTGGAATTTGCTGCATGAAAACCCTATAAATTTAAGATATTGTATCATTAAGAACAGCAGCATTACCAGATGCTAACGCTGATCCTATTGCCATAGTGTTCATAGACATAGAGGGATATATTCTGTTCTGCTTAAGATGTATTTATGCAACTCCTATCAATGCAAACAGAAAACACACACAAGAAGCAACTGTAATGTTTTTAATTTTATCCTGAGTCTACATCTTAGAGGGCCCGATCCAAATAGAAAGACTCTCTTTGACTTCAGTGGTCTGTGGATCAGGCCCTAAAAGTTCAAATAATGCTGAAAACTGTCTGTATATTACAATGAGCTGAGTGAGGTAGGGTGGAAAGGGGAGGAGTATTAGGAACAAACCATTGAGATCTAAATCTAGGACACGTTAACAAAGAAAATGACAGTGTCTCTTGTCAGACTTAAGCTTCCAATAGATTGCTTAATAAATGGCAGTAAGAGCAAAGTGAAATGGGGAGACTTAATGCTTAGCTATCTGTGGAGGGGCGGAGGGCAACAGGGGATGGTACAATTGAGCATCACTCAACTCACACAAAAAATTGGTTGAGAAAGAGCTCACCAAAGCCTTCTTTCCCTGAACAGATATTTATAGACTAAGGGTCTGTTCTGTCTCTCCCATTCCTGTAGGGAAAAACGAACAGAGATGCTTTCAATCAGGCAGGCTATTTGACCAAGTCTTCTTTAAATGTTGGTTTTAGTTTTCATCGTTTTAATGTGTATTTCACTAACCAGCATAAATGACTCCACTTTGATTTGAATCACAACACTACTCAGTTTCAAATCCTAGCGTACACATTTCTTCTGGATTATGTGCAGTTATGCACCAGATATTTCTTTCCTGACATTTTCTTCCCGCCATGGTATACTCGCATTTGTTTAGTTTAATGAAAATCAGATGACATTGCTGCTAGAAGTAACTGAGGTAATGTGTCAGGTAATTTAACTCTTACACAATATTCTCTTTCTTTAATTACTTAATACTGGTGGGAGGTTTCTGGTTGTTGGTTAGTTTTATACAGTTACGTACATGCATCTCCTTGCTGCTTCAGATTTGTAAAGCGTGAAGCAAGTTAGCTTTTTAATTTATGTAGTGAACTAAGACATGGTTTGCATAAATATCAGTGAACTGAAGTTGTTCAGTCTTGTTTAATTCACTTCCTCGCTGCAATCCTGGCAGTAGTTTTGAATGACTCATTTGCTATAATATATTAACCAAAGACAACACAATTCTTCCACTTCAAAATGCCTGGCCATTAGTAGAATGGAGGTTTGATTGTTGTTCTTTATTCTTGTTATTATTCTTTATTATTTATTTATTCTTTCCTGTGTTTTCTAATTAAAGACCAAGGGTTTGCTCCTGCAAAGCACTCCCACTAAAATCGTTGGGACTATTCACTTACTTACTTTGCTGGATCGGGGCCAGAGTACTGAGCAGCTGGCAGGATTGAGACCCAAATCCTGTTCACCTGTCTCATTCATTACTGGTATTTTGTCAGTCTACGCAGTGCAGAAATGGTATTTTATCATTCTGTACATAAGGACAGAAGATAATAAATCTAGATGGTCTAGATAATACTTAGTCCTGCCTCAGTGCAGGGGACTAGACTAGATGACGTAACGAGGTCCCTTCCAGCCTGATGTTTCTACGATTCTGTCCTTGGATTGTGTTTATTTCATGATCATTCCCTACTTCTTTGGAACTATTGTGAATAAGTGCATAATGGGAGGTGGAGGGTTCAGTTTAGCATCTCTTATAGTTAACCACGTGGTAGGGTACACGTGCTGCTATGGAGAAACATTTGCTAGGGTTAATCAAGATATCCTGAAGGTGAAAGAGCTCAGGATTTATTAGAACTTACCCTTACTCTAAACTGGAATGATAAAGAGACTATAGAGTTTCTAGAGGGAATACAGGTTAATCTAGGATATATAGCTTTGGTTTTTTAAAAAAATTACTTTTTATTGTTTTGGGGGGGGGTGTTCAATCAATCAGTCTTTAGGAGCAACAATTTGAGATGAACACAAATCTGTCACATTTAAAAAAAAAAAAAAAACTATTTTAGCCTAGTTCCCAGCTCTTCTTGTGCTGACATTCTACAACCTGATTTTCAGAAAGGACTGTCACCATCAATTTTTCTGTTTTAAAGGACTTTAATTCTTTCAGCATGTTCATATGGTTTTATAAAGCCCCAGATACATGGCAAATCCCCTTGGTGTTGTAAGACAAGATTGCTGTTAAAAAATGTTTAGGCTTAGTCAGCTTCTTCTCACCACTGAACTCATGAGGGACTCTAGGAAATGGTGTTTATACTAAGCTTAAATTGATAGGGCAAGTTTAATGCAATCAGGTCAAAGGTACAACTGCTTAGCTAGTCTCATCAACCACTCAGGTTTCAGCATCAGTTTATAAGTAAAGGCCTGTAATGATAACATCTGGCTGCTAGCGCATGGGCTGCATTTTGTGTGCTGTGATTGAATGTAATTTAATGGTGGGGAGGAGCAAATTTAGGGGCAGCTTCATTGCTGAATTATGATTCCAGATAGATAAACTAGGACTGACAGACTTTGATCAAAATCTCGGTCGTGCTATCAATTCATTTGATAAAGAGCCTTTCTTCAGCACACCCCAGGACAGAGATTGCTCATGCACCACCCCCACAGAGCAACTGAGCATGATCCATCCCCTCACAGTGCCTCCTTGTGAGTGGAGCGTGCATGCCTCATCCCCAGAGAAGACCTCAGTGTGTTTTAGCCCAGAGCTAAAGGGATGAAGCTGGATTTTCCCTATAATTAATGCTGCAGGCTGGGATGGAGTCAGACACTGGAACTCAGAGCAGGGGGCCTGTCGCTCCTGCGCTATCAATGACCCCCATCTGAGGACAAAAATGGATTGGGGAGAGTGAAAGGAATAGACTGGGAAAAGGAATTTGGTGAAACTGTGGGACTGGAGAGGGTGCAGAGAAACTGGGACTGGCTGGATAAGAAGACTGGGATTAGGAACTAACATGGTGGAAATGAGGGTGAAGGGAGAGGGGACACAGATCTGACAAAGAGCTGGGTGTGTGGGCAGAACTGGAACTAGCTGGGCAAAGAGCATGGGACAAGGAGCCAGGTCAGGAGGACTGAGGCAAGAAGCCAGGGAGAGCGTGGGAAGAGACTGAGATTGGATGAGGAGTCCAGGGAGAGAGACTAGGGCTAGGAACCAGGGGATGGAGGAAGAGAAGGAAAGATCAAATGAGGTGCTTGGAGGAGAAAACTGGGACTGGCTGGGCAAGGAGACTGGGTGTGGGAAAGGAAAGAGTCTGGGAGCTGATGGATGATTGGGACTCAGGCAATGAGTCTAGGACTGGCTGGGCAAGGAGACTGGGACTGGGATGAGAAACCTGAGAAGTGGAGACTGGGTCTGGGTTGAAAAGGAGAATGGTACTGGGACCAGGAGCCAGAGTTGGGGAGAAAATAGGACTGGGACTGGATGGGATGTTAGGAATGAGGCAGAAAGGGTCAGGCTTCAGGGAAGCAGGCAGAAGAGTCTCTGTCCACTAGAGAACACGCCCCTCCATAGCGTGGAATGAAACCCAAGATTCCTGAGTCTCACCATTCCTCTGCCATCAACAAATCTCACCCCTCTTTAATGATGTTCCACATAGGAGATGACAGCCTATTACTGCTATCAGTTATTCCATTAATTCAAGTGGCAGAGAACTTTGCAGTGGATTAAAGGTTTCAGCCTTTCCACTGACCCACTGGGGTGTCAGTATGACGACACATCATAGCATTTCTGTTTTCAGTGTCCTTTTTTTAATATAGAAAATTACATACCAAAAAATTACTTTAAAAGAATATTATTAAGGTCACTCAGGCAAACTTAATTCTGACATTTCCTCTCATGTGAGTACTTGACTTTGCAATCTTAATGTTCTTTTAAATACGAGTGGTTTGTTTTGGGGGTGGTTAAGAGTAGTACACACACACTTTTCAAGATGGTACAAACTGACATGTAGGCGCAGTGTCTTTCTGAACTTCTCAGTCATAGTTCAGCACTAAGGGGAGATTCATATGCTCCCCTTAGTCTGTGTGTGCAACTCTCTCACATACAACAGATTTTTGCCACAAATTGAAGGGGCTTGTTTTGGCTGTTAAAGAGATCTGTATCTACCATCTAAGATCCTTTTCTGTGTGTAACAGTGTCCAGGGCATATGGGTTTCCTCTTTATCATATATTCTAAAAAAGAAACTGCTTATTTCAGGGCTCTTCCAGGTTATACCTTGAACATCCAAGGTGACTATAAAACAGGCATTTTTAGCTGACTGGTATATTTTCATTGAAATATGGGTAGTGATAAGGTAGGTGACAATTTCTTATCCAGCCACTTGGGGAGAGTGAAAGGAATAGATTGGGACAAGGAATTTGGTGAAACTGTGGGACTGGAGAGGGTGGAGAGAAATCTGGACTAGAAACTAGTGTCTATGCTGGAGGTCAGTCTACTCTATAGGATCATAATGGTCCCTTCTGGCCATAAAAAGTCTTTTAAATCTAATATGCTGCATATGTGACTATTTTAAAGAACACTTACAGAACACTTTTGTTTCTTTCACTTTAAAATTTAAAATCAAGTCAGCATTAACATATTATACTGGGATTGTGTTGTTAAACTCTTTTTAAAAATGATCAGGAGATTCCAGGGATAAGTATGGATTTACTCTTCTATAACCATTTTCACAAACTTCCTGTAGATGGTAAGACATGCTGTTCTTTGTGGCTGGATGAACCACTAGATACAATAGGTCAGTGTTTAGGACTCCTGGTTCTAGGGTCAGATACACCTTGGGCCTAGAAAGCACAAGAAATATATTGCCTCCAATGAGGCAGTCTGGTTCTCAAGGGGCTACTGAATCGGACTGGCACCACCTGCCCACCACAGCCGAGATCTGAGCACCATCCCAGACCCAGTGCCACTCCTGTTGTTCCTGCAGGCCAAAGGGAGGAAGGGATCCTGGCTCACAGCTGTCACTGCCGCATACTGCCATCATCTAAAATGAGGGCTCTGAACATCACCCCTCGAAGTGTGTGTAGGTGGGTAAGGACATTAGGAGGTGGAACTGAAAGTAGCCACATATTGAACATACTTAGGGCACTGAGTTGCCTTCATTCAACCTTGATGCTCTTGAAATCTTATGTGACACAAGGTTTACCCTTGTATGTGTATTTGTGTGTGTCTTGCCCTCTGTCTGTCTGTCTGGTAGCTTTTGCATGTGGATTGTTCTCATATTTGTTTGAGGATGCTAAGTATGGGATGTTTCCACTTCAATTTTATTAATCAGCATATATGGAGTGGGGGGGGGAGTTGTCTATGAAAATAGTCAAATTTTGGGGACTTTTCATCTGAGGATCTCTGTGTGCTTTTCAAACATTCATTAAGTAAACTTCACAATATGTCTGTTATGTCAGTATAGTTATATCACTGTTTTCCAGAAGGGAAAAGCAAGGGTCAGAGAAGTTCGGAAACTTGCCCAAGGTCACATGCAAGTCAGTGGTAGAAGCAGACTCCTATTCCTGTGCTCCAATCATTAGGCTACTCTCCCCCACTTCTTGTTTGTGATTTACATCCTAGTGTAAGACTAGCTATAATTCATGATCTGGGATAGGATTTCCACCTCTGCTATTTTTGTAAGCTTGAAATATATGGGGTTTATGTTTGTAATTACAGGTCTTCTAATAAAATACTTACTAATTGCACTGTAAATAGTCAGCCAAGGGTTGGCTCACATTTTTTCCACTTCTTTTGGATTGCCTCAATTGTTTTTCAGTGCCGAGATTAGCCCATTTATGTTCCTTCTCTTGCAGATGGGATGGAACCCTTTTAAAGCAATAATGAGTATACATCATACTGCTAGAAGTATAAACTGCCTTTGAACATATTAGCAAAAGCTAAACTACCAACTGTTAATTCAATGAATCATACTCTGCACAGGAGTGTTTTATATATATATGAAAATCCAACTGTATATGTAGATGGAGGGCGTATATTTATACACCACATGTGTAAGATATAAATGATCCCGATGAATACTGCTGAAGTAAATTATGTTAATACCCTAGTTAGAACTATTTTAACATTAGTTTCTAAATGTTTTTGTTATACTGTAGATTGGATGTCGGCAAGATAAAGGAACCTGGACTCTTAAGTGCAACCTCTGCACTACAGTGCAACTCTGTGGGGATGTTCAAAATTAAACATTTGGTTTAAGCATTAAACATTAAAGTTTTCCTTTTAATTCCGAGGCCTGTGTTAAAGCAGAATGGGAAATGGTTTACAGTATCTCCCAGTGTGGCTGGTTGCCACACTGATATTGTCAGAAATTACATAATTTTCATTTCTTTTTGTAAGATTATCACCAACAATAGAAGGCTTAAAAATTCTAAATGTAATTACAAAAATATTTTTTAAAGTAGGCTGATAGTGTGTTCCTGGTAATAGGTGCGCCTTACCTTTAAAACATAGATTAATTTGGGGGGGGGGCTCGGCCTTTAAGAGTAGGGAGCTTATTTTAATGAGTGACTTACTCAGTGGAACTCCCACTGCCACCACCCATTCATACTAGACATGATAGATATGAAAAGACCTATCACCAAAGGATGTTATTGGCTCTTCATTCACCTGCACTGCTCAGCCAGAGTTGCTAGCTGCTTTGTGGCAGACAGTTTACAATGTGCATCAGGCTGCTGGCACTCTGTAGATGAGAACCTAGTCCTCTGGTCTCCCTGCTAGCTCCTTTACTACTCTCTGCACTCCGAGTGTCTCTTGCCATACATTGGAACAAGAAGAGGAGACAGCCTCCATACCTGATCTGCCACCAACAATATTTTGCCCCATTCTCATGACTTTAATACTTTGGTATGTTGGGGGAAGGTAGTCAACCTGACTGGATCCTCGTATGTAGAGGTGGTGTGACGAGACTCCTAGAGGGAAGAGGGTGTCCTAGTGGGGAGGGAAAGAAACCATATAGCAGATGACAATAAGGGAAATTCCAAGGTGAGAGGGAGGGTGGAAAACACCCCAGTGAATGAAAAAGGGAGGTGACTCTGAAGGGAAAAGAAAGTCAGTGCACCCTAGTGGGAGGAAGAGAATAGAGAAGCAAGAGATTGTGAATAGAGCAAACACCAGGGGTGGGAAAGAGGGAGAGAGGTAGGAAAAAAGGCAAGAGGGAGAGATTTAGATGGGGAAGGGGCAGAAGGAAAAGTGCCAGGTATGCAAAGAAGGAAAGAAAAAATCTGAATGAAGATAAGGAGAGATCAGGCCTTAAGAAAAGAAAGGAGTAGTAATTAAGGTTTTAGTATTTTGTGGGGTTTAGTGAAAAGTTTGGTACTGGAGTGGAATGTAATCAAATGTAAAAAAAAAAAAAAAAAAAAAAAGCCACACAGCATGTTTGCTTTTATACAGTAAATTAGGGGGCATCATTCTAAAGAACAAAATGGAGTTTGGGAGACCTGGCTCAACATGGGGGATGGCTATAGGAGACCATATGAGAGATGGAAGATAACTTGTTCTGGTTTAATTTGATGTTTACCGTATGGATTCTAGCTTATATTGACCTATATGGCCAAAATCCTCTGCTGTGAGTGGGAATGTACCCCACAAATGGCAGGGAGGAGTGCAAAGATGAATTTAAACCATCTTTACATTCCCCTGACTCTGAGAGAGCTATGTGTCTGAAGGCTGCTGTAACTTATTTACAGCTTCCAAGGGCCTCAAGGGGCCATGTTGGCAGGTGGAATGCAGGAGAGTTCTGGGAACGCTTCTCAATGTGCCAGATCCCCTCTGCTGGCCATTCTGCTGTTTATCACACCAATTTAGCAGCATACTAATTTCCATGCCAACTAGTTGTGATGTCACAGAGGGTTATGACTTGGCATGTAAAATAAGCAACAGGAGATGAACTTTTAAGAACCTAGGAATTGCCACACCAGATCAGACAAGTGCTCCGGCTAGTTCAATGCAAGAAATCCAATACTGAGCAATACCTCTTTTCAGGGTTGGGCCCATTTATCAATGGTGGAAGCTGTCTCTCTAACCAGTCATGCAAAATGCTAAAAGCTGAACCCCAGACTGCGTTTTATTTTTATTATTTATTTATACTTGTGGAAAGATGTTGATGTCGTGAGCCAGGAGCACCCCAAATTTGTTCAGTCCTTATTATAAAAAAACCACCAGTAGTCCTTTAGAACACTGAAACTTACGTTAGGGAAACTGCAGTATTTTGGGTGATTACTGTAGACTGTTGTTGTCGTAGTATCTTAATAAGGGAGTTGAGGATTGCTTTGACAGCTTAACAGGAGCCTAAGGGCAACTGCACCTAATTTGCATTAAATGGAACACATTGCAGCCCCCTTCCTTCTTAGTACAAAGGTGTGCCCCATAGAAACTACAGGTGCCAACATGCAGTGATCTAGTTTAATCCAAACAGAGAGGTCGGGACCTGTGTAATCTTCGCAGTCCGCACCTCCCTGTTAAAGATGTGACTGACTGCAAGCCTACTGCTGTTGTACTCCACGAAACAAGGACTTCCAAAAAATGTGCAGCCAATAGAGTTAACTTTCATCTCACACCAGTTCAAAAGGAGAAGCCTCTCATTGTCACTCTCCTTTCATAGTTGTCTGCTCTAGGCCAGTTCCGTCACTGATATTTAGCATAGCAAATAAAAGGGGGAAATGACTGTCACAGCAGGGTATTGACCTCTAGGGATTATTTTATGTGCTACGATGTTGAAATTGCTACCCATCATCATTAAACAGACATTAAATAGACGTTAAAAACTCATAGCATCCTTTTTCATGTACCAAATGAGCAAGTAATTTGACGCTGTTATTTAGTTGTGTGTGAGTGTGTACACAAATGCATGCATATAGCTGTTTGTCCTTATGAGCAGATAGTTGTGCATATGTGTGTACAGCTGTATTTTCAAGGTTTGATTTATGATGTATTCAAGAAATCAAATTTAAAAGAATGACTCTTGAGAAAATTGTCTTTGTTTCATATACACTTGTTTTTCACTCTGCTGATCATACATAGATGATGTTTCAACTCTGTATAGAGCTACTTGTAAAAAGCAGTATTTGTAGTTCTCAACTATTGGAATTTCAGCTCACGAACGTGAATCTCCTCTTGGTATAAATTACTGTGTGTAAATATTCCCTGAGATCTTTTAGTATTGTAATACTAAGGCTTTTGAATTGTTGATACCGTGAGAAGGATATACATCTAACACTTACAAGTACTTTAAATCACTTCAGCATAATTCACGAGCTAATGAATATTGAGTACAGGCTATTCATTTTCATTATATGCGCAGCTTATGTTCAGCCAACCTGAAAAGTGAAATAGAAATATGTTAAAACATGCTTGTATCATTTTACTGCCTTGATTACATTTATTGGTATGATTGTACCCTCGTAACAGAGGATGTAATTTGCCTTCACTCTTCTTCTTAATGTAGAACATGCAGTTGGCGGGTTAGAATTTTTCTTTCCAGTGGAAGTACAAAAGCTACAGTAAACTTTTCTAAATACAACAATAATGGAATAAGTGTAAGCATTGCTTTTTACAGAGAACTTTATGAAAATCAAACTTTTCCACAAATCGTCTTTCAATATAATTTTAAGATGACTTTTTGGGGGGAAGAGGATACAGAAGGGTGACTTTTAGAGCTTATGAAACAATGGAACTAATAAGACTGGCTACTATATATCAAGGTATCTTGAAGTCTTATCCCTTGCATGCTTCTCTGTAAAATTCAGTCAGTGTCTTTTAATCAAACCATACTTCTTCATTCTGATTCTTTAATTTAACATAGGATGTCAGACATGCCCGATAGTGGGATGGTTTGGTAATTGTGACAAACATCCACTGATAAGGCAAAATTCACTAAATTCATATTCACCCTTTTCATTGGACAAAGATTTCAACTCACTGACCAGCCCCTGCTGCCTTTCATATTTGTTTTAACTTGGAAGTTAGAAATGTTAGTAAACTAAATTAAGTCCTTACATTCTTAACGAATCCATTTTAAAAAACTTGCCTTAGCAAATATACAAGCAGTTATTTTTATTAGGGTACTTACAGTGTGTGATGAAATGAAACATGTATTCCATATCATAATGACTTGTGTCACACCTTGCTGGGTCAGATTACCATGCCATTCAAAGTATTTGGGGTTTAACACAATAAAATTGCCAAAATTTAAAAGGAAATGTTTATTTTCTTGTTCATATATAATAATTCATACTACAGTAGTAGTTCTCTGTAAGATGAATCTGGCAAACTGACGGTATATTCTTTTTGCACCAGAATATAACCACATTTTGATAGTAGATAAATGCAATTGTATTTAAGTGATATACCATAGCTGTCTTTCAAATTTAACTTATATTTTAGACATATATCTGATAGTATTTTAGCTATAGTTGTCTAAAACAATTGAAGGTATACTACTGCCAATTGGCATCATAGGATACATCCACACTGCAACAACAACAAAAAAGGTGTTTTCTTAACTTGGGTTCGCTAACCCACATTGGCTAACTCAGGTTAAAATGGCAGTGAAGACTGGCAGTGAAGATGGCAATTCAGCTTTTAGCTCAGGTTAGCAGCTCAAGTTCAAACCCAGGCTACCCTGTGGATTTCAACTCAACCTACTGACTGATAGGTACCTTTGCAAGTAAAATATGTTTCTAAATTGGTAGGCCAAATTCCACGTTGATTGAAGCCCATTGGCTTGATTCTGCAGATGGCCAAATTTAACCATTTATTAAAAAGTTTGGAGACGGGGAAGCATTTGGAATTGGATATGGAAAACTCTGAGTTAGGATGAGATCTGAAAACATTAGCTCAGCGGACTCATGATATTTAAAATACTTGGCTAGATTCACCCCTCAGTTTATGCCAGTTTCAGAGGATGCAAATACTGGCGAAGGGTAATAGCTACAGAAAATCTGTCAGAGAAAGAAGTTGCAGCACAAGAAAGTGGCCACAATCTCCCTTGCAAGAGTGGGGGATCCGGGGGGGGGGACGACTGTGTAATTCCTACATAGCCCATAAGTGAGCAGTGCTGACTAGGAAGGGGAAATGACCGTCACCCGAGTGACTGGGAAGTGCACAGATTTAGCTCTGGCCTTCCCTCAAAAGCTTCCGCCCTCAGAACTCCCATGCATCTCTTTGGGGAATTGAAGCTGCTTTCCCATACGCACACCCAGCAGGAACTCTGAGGTCAGGTGACAGTGCTAACACCATCTGCCCTTCCTTAGGTTGAATACCTGAAAGGGCTTTGCTGGCATAGGGAGGCTTAATGTACACCTCCCTCCACCAACTTCAGTTCATCTGACTCACTCTTTACTCCTCATTAAAAATAGGTTTCTTTAGAGGGTTTTTGTTTTGTTTGTTCAGTTCAGTATTATAATGATGCAATGGTATTAGACACCCTAAGGTGTGATTATACTGTGAGAGGTTATTTCAAGGCCAGCAACATGCCCTACATGCAACACTATCTTGTGGTATCATCATATATTACTGTTCCTTATTGCTTAAATATTTTGAGATGTGCATCATGCTTTGGCAATGCATGTCAGTCTTTTGAGACATAAGAATAAAGATTGCTAGGGCTAAACTGAATAACACAGAGCTTTACATCCCAATGGAACCAAAAATCCTTTATTCATCACACTGAAATTCATCACACCTCAAGGGTGGAACACAGCAGCCATATAACAACATATACTGACATTTCACAAGTGTTTAGAAAAGAAAGTTAATATGTTGTGACCTGATTTCCCTCAGATAATTTGTATATCTTCAAATTAATCCTTGTTCAAACTAAGTTTTAGGAAGAATGGCATAACTGCACACATTGGGAATAATCCTGACTTTACACGGATGCCAACAGGGATGCAAATGGAATTATACCTGCATCAAACCAGAATCAGGCCCCTCCTGTTGGTAACACTCAAAGTAGGAAGATAGATCTGATTACTTCTGTCTTCTTATTTGACATAACTACTTAGCAGGGAAGGAGAGCTAATAACAGACAACGCCAAGAAGGCTGAGGTGTTCAATGCCTGTTATGCACTAGTCTTCACTAAAAAGGTTAAATGTGAGCAGATGCTTAACACAATTGATATTAACAACAAGGAGGAAGGATCAGAACAGGTTTAAGGATATTTAGATAAGTTGGATGTGCTCAAGTTGGCAGGGCCTGACAAAATTCACTCTAGGGTACTTAAGGAACTAGCTGAAGCAATATTGGAACCATTAGCAAAGATCTTCAGGAACTCGTGGAGGATGGGTGAGGTCTCAGAGGACTGGAGAAGGACAAACATGATACCCATCTTTAAAAGGGGAACAAAGAGCACCTAAGAAATTATAAACCAGTCAGTCTAACTTTGATACCAGGAAAGACACGGGAACAAGTTATTAAACAATCTATTTGTAAGCACCTGGATGATCATAAGATAAGTAATGACCAGTGTGGGTTGGCTGAGAAGAAATCCTGCCAAACCAAACTCATTTTCTTCTTTCACAGGGAGTGAAAGAATAGATTGGGGGAAAAGTGTACTCCTTTAAGGGCCAGGCTGGAGCCTACAGCCTGGGGATAATCCAGGAGACCCTGCCCCTGTCTGAGCTATTTAAACAAAGGAAGAGGCAGCTGAGGGGAGTTAGAAACCAGGCAGGCTGCAGTGGTGTATGGTTTCTCTCTCAGGCACCAGGAGACAAGCCTAACCTGACTCTCAGACTTGAGTTTGTGGACTTTTGGGGAGCTCTTACCAAGGTCCTGATAAATGGTCTTATGATTCCTGTCCTGAAACCTTATTGAAAGGGGACATGCTATTTAGCTAATGCATGCTAGCTTCTCCTTGCCCTGGGTGGTTAAAGTGAATCTATTGCTGCTCCACTTGGGGAAATTCAGGTGGAGAATGCCTGCAGCACCACTTCAAGTCACAAGGAGGGAGTTTACTAGCATAATAGATAGGAGGAAGCAGTAGAAGTCATATATCTTGATCTTAGTAAGGCTTTTAACACAGTCCCACGTGATATTCTCATAAGCAAACTAGAGAAGTGTGGTCTAGGTGAGATTTACTATAAGGTGGGTTCACAACTAGTTGAAAGAACATACTCAAAGAGTAGTTATCAGTGGTTCGCTGCCAAACTGGGAGGATGTATGTAGTGGGGTTCCACAGGGCTCAGTCCTGGGCCCAGAACTATTCAGTATTTTCATTAATGACTTGGATAAGAGGGTGAGGAGTACACTTATAAAATTTGGGATGACACCAATATGGGAGGAGTTGCAAGCACTTTGGAGGACTGGATTAGAATTCAAAAAGACCTTGCTAAATTGGAGAATTGGTCTGAAATCAACAAGATGGAATTCAATAACAACAAATGCGGTAGGAAAAATCAAACCCACAACTACAAAATGGGCTAGGCAGTAGTGTTGTTGAAAAGAATGTGGGTGTTATAGGGGATCACAAATTGAACATGAATCAGCAATATGATGTGATTGTGAAAAAGGCTGATATTCTGGGGTGTACTAATAGGAGTGTTGTATGTAAGACATGAGCGGTGATTGTTCTGCGCCACTTGGCACTGGTGAGGCCGCAGCTACAATACTGTGTCCAGTTTCGAGACAGAAAAGATGTGGACAAATTGGAGAGAGTCCAGAGGAGAGCAATAAAAATTATAAAAGATTCAGGAAACTTGACTTTATAGGAAAGGTTAAAAAAACTGGATACGTTTAGTCTTCAGAAAAGAAGACCCAGGGAGGTGGGGGTGTGGGGCTGTGAACAATCTTCAGCTATGTTAAGGGCTATAATAAAGGTTTGTGATCAATTTTTTTTCCATGTCCACTGTCAGCAGAACAAGAAGTAATCGACTTAACCTTCAGGATGGGAGATTTAGGTTAGATATGAGGAAAAGCTTGGTAATTATAGGGGTAATTAAGTTCTGGAATAGGTTACCAAGGGAGGTTGTGAAATCCCTATCATTGGAGATTTTTAAGAACAGGTTAGACAAACACCTGTCTGCGATGGTGTAGGTATACAGGTGATGGAGTGCTGGAAGTCCTTCAACATTGCTGATTGCGTCACTTATATTAAACAGTCAATGCAGCTGGTGAAACCTATGGAAAGAATGTCTGAATGATTTTAAGGGTTTCCCGACCATTGACAAAGAAGTGAAACGCATTGTTCAGGTGGCCAGGCAAGTGGGTGGTGATGGCTTCGTCGACATCCTTGAGGAAGAAATTGAAGAATTAATTGACAGCCATAGAGAAACATTGACTAATGAAGATTTAGAGGAACTGATAAAATCGTCTACAAAAGATGAAGATGATGACGACGAACAGGAAGAGCCAGCAAGTTGGAATCTTCATAAATTTTCTGAAGTGTTCCAAGCAACAAAACACTTGAATGATTTAATTTCTGAATACGATCCCTCTATGGAACAAAGCCTCAAAATCACACGTAGTATTATGGACGATTTGAGATCGTATCATGAAATGTTTGAGCAGCTCAAGAGACAACAGCGACAGTTGCCAATCACCATGTTTTTCAAGGAAAGACATCCAGCAGCAGATGAGCCTACGCAATCAACTTCACAAGCTGAACCAGAGCCAACCACTTTGTCTATGACTCGCTCTCTGTCACCTCCATCTCCTGGATCGACATCAAGCATTGACGACCCCCTGTAATTACCCCCTGTAATTAAAAATACAGTACTGTAAAATTATATTTTGTATATGTATGCTTTATTATATACTGTACATTACTGTATACATTATACATGTATACATGTTACTGTACAGGGTTGTACAGTATACACAAAACCATGTACAGTATACTGTACTTTATGGGCGATTTAAGGGATTTTCAAGGGTAATTTTGACTATATGTGATCTTTGCTTTAAGTGCTGACTTTAGAACCCAACCCCCACGTAAGATGCGACTCCACTGTATTTGGTCCTGCCTGAGTGTGGGAGGACAGATTAGATGACCTCTCAAGGTTCCTTCCAGCTCTACATGTCTGTGATTTCATTATTTCCACTAGTTGCCAGTCCTGTTTAAGAGTCTTTATTCTGTGTTATTTGGAGAGTAATGTTCTGTTTTTTCAAGGACTGCTCTGTGTGTATGATCCTTTATTATGTTCTTAATTTATAGTTCTCCCATTAACTATAACATATGCAGAGTTAGAATAGCAGTTAAAGGTATAATACAATTTGGTAGCTGTGCCATGTCAAATTGGAGGGGCAGGGGGGAGTGACAGGATGATCCCACAATTACCAACAAAAAGTGATGATATGCTCCAGTTTTTTTGAATTTTTTTCTGAATCCCCCCGCCCCACACACACACACACACACACATTTCAGATTTTGCCATCTTTTGAGCTGGCAGCGATGAGAAGTGGAGAAATGCCATAATTACCTAACTCCCTTAAATCTCTCTTTTGAACCACTGAAAGTGTTTTAAGCACCTTGAATATCAGCTGACAGAAATTTGTGAATGCTAACATCTCAGTAATTAGTGGCAACAACCGACTCAATATCACCAAAAACATTTTTTAGGTCAAGGCCTAAAAAGATGTTTAGCTAAATTGTCAAAATATGTATTGGTGTTTTAGCATCATGAACAATGGCAATGACCGACTGACCTCTGAAACACTGGGAGTTACTGATACCACTGCCTAGAACAAGTGCATGAGTATGTGCAGTGAATTTATGGAAAATTTCAAACTCTCTTTCATAGCTGTCACCAGTCATGTCACTATGTTTTTATGACTATGTAGAAGTCTAAATTACAATATATTTTATATCTATATCTATAAAATGAGTTTTTAGCAACAAAGAGAATTAAACTATAACCGTGTTGAAATCTTAAAGGTACATTTACACTGCACACTTCTTTAAGTGGATCTGTACTCTACATGCGGTTGAGACCAACTAGCTGTTGAGACCAACCATATAAACAGCAGTGTAGCCAATGAGGCACGGCTAAGGCAAGTAAAGACACACCTGAAGGGTGTGAGTATGTACCCTACACGCTCTCTACTTGCCCAAGCCGTGCTTCCCCATCTATACTGCTGTTTTTAGCAGTGCAATGTCCAGCTGCCTCCCTCCTATTGGAGCCTTTCTCCTCCAAAGGAAAAGACTCCCCTTGCAGGGAAAGGCTGGGCGGGAGAGCCTTTCCCCACTGCCTCCCGCCTGCTCCTGCGGCCTTTCTTCACCACAATGAAAGGCTCCCTCAGCAAGGAGCTGCTGAAGCTTTTTTCCCCGCTGTCTTTCCCCCTGCCAGAGCCTTTCACTGGCACGTGTAGCTACACACTACAGTGTGGACACAGCAGGCTTTTCACAGTGGCGTGTAGCTACACAAACTCTACAAACCACAACCACTGGTGTGTAGTGTAGAAACTGCAGATGTAGCCTAAGACCCCACCCCCACCCTCCCACCCATAGGAATGGATTGATTCTAAGATTCAGGGTAACTGCTGAGTCATACTGGCAGATGAGTCCAGTTAGCTCCAAGCAGGATATAAGGAGAACATTGGGCTTGTTTGGGCAGAGGCTTCTCTGGGTAAGAAGAGAGGCCTCCAGGGGGAAGGTGTAGGAGCAAGCTAAGTGCAATAGCTAGTTTATTGTGTTATTTAAATTAAAAATGTAAATCAAAGGTAGGGAGAAAGTTTTGGACACTGGGTGGGAGCAGGAGGTGCTGTGTGGAGAGAGTGGGGTGCAACTCTCCCCATTTGCCCATACACAAGTAAAAACATGAAGTGCCTTGATTAAAACAAGATACAGATTTGTGTCATTGTATATACAATTTTCTTGGGGTACAACAGATTGTTGCTGAAGCTTTTGCCATCACTGCACTTGAAGATATAAGCAGATCAAAGGGGCGGGGGAAGAGGTTATCAAAGAATTCTTGTGTGTGCTGTAGACTTGGCATCCAAATACCAATTAAAATGTTCTTAAAGCATGATAGGGCTTTGCATAAGAGGTTCTCATGTTTGTAAGCTCTCCAGAGCCAAGGACTCTACCTTCCTGTTTGTAAGGACAGTGCCTAGCCATATTGTGGGCGCTATTGGAATAATGATGATAGTGAAGAAAAATTAAGTTGTCTGGAAATCGTTTCACTGAAGGTTGATTCTTCAGTGTCAGACATCTGAAATCATTAGCCAGTGGACGTTTTTCTTTCCTTGTTCTTGTAAATATATGCCTGCTTTCATAGATTAAAGTTAAAAATAACAGTTCAGCATATGCAGCAAAGAGTCCTGTGATGGTGTCCCTGGTGTAGATATGTGGGCAGAGTTGGCATCGAGGTTTGTTGCATGGATTGGTTCCTGAGTTAGAGTTACTATGGTGCGGTGTGTCGTTGCTGGTGAGAATATGCTTCAGGTTGTGTGTGGGCGAGGACTGGCCTGCCTCCCAAGGCCTGTGAAAGTGAGGGATCATTGTCCAGGATGTGTTGTAGATCACTGAGGATGAATTGGAGAGATTTTAGCTGAGGACTGTATGTGATGGCCAGTGGAGTTCTGTTGGTTTCTTTCTTGGGCTTGTCTTGCAGCAGGAGGCTTCTGGGTACACGTCTGGCTCTGTTGAACTGTTTCCTTATTTCCTCATGTGGGTATCATAGTTTTGAGAATACTTGGTGAAGATCTTGTAGGCGTTGGTCTCTGTCTGAGGGGTTGGAGCAAATGTGGTTGTACCTCAGCGCTTGGCTGTAGACAATGGATCGTGTGGTGTGTCCAGGATGGAAGCTGGAGGCATGAAGGTAGGCATAGCGGTCGGTGGGTTTTTGGTATAGGGTGGTGTTAACTTGACCGTCACTTATTTGCACCGTGTTGTCTAGGAAGTAGACCTCACGATCAGCCATACCATTACCGGTTCATTCACCTGCACGTCCACCAATGTAATATACGCCATCATGTGCCAGCAATGCCCCTCTGCCATGTACATCGGCCAAACTGGACTACGTAAAAGGATAAATGGACACAAATCAGATATTAGGAATGGCAATATACAAAAACCTATAGAAGAACACTTCAACCTCACTGGACACACAATAGCAGATTTAAAGGTAGCCATCCCACAGCAAAAAAATTTCAGGACCAGACTTCAAAGAGAAACTGCTGAGCTTCAGTTCATTTGCAAACTTGACACCATCAGCTCAGGATTAAACAAAGACTGTGAATGGCCAGCCAACTACAAAAGCAGTTTCTCCTCCCTTGGTATTCACACCTCAACTGCTAGAAGAGGGCCTCCTCCTCCCTGGTTAAACTAACCTCGTTATCCCTAGCCTGATTCTTGCTTGCTTATTTATACCTGCCTCTGGAAATTTCCACTACATGCATCCGACGAAGTGGGTATTCACCCACAAAAGCTCATGCTCCAATACGTCTGTTAGTCTACAAGGTGCCAGAGGACACTCTGCCGCTTTTACAGATCCAGACTGACACGGCTACCCCTCTGATACAGTTCAGCATATGAAATTTGAAATTAAATAATTCTTCAGGCTGGAAACAGCAGTGCCACAGCTAGATAATAAAATAAAAATAATGCAGGCAATCTGGGGACTGTAAGGATGGAGTATCAGCACAGGCACACATTTTTACTTTTTTCTGTGGACACAATTAGGGAATGAGTTGTTGTTGCTATCTCCCAGTTATGCCTTTTAACTTAATTGTAACAACTTTAGTTCAGTCAAAAAATTGAAGTAACATAATAAGTGAAGGAAGAGGGTGTCATGTTTATTAACTATATCCAGCCCCATTTAATTCTTCAATTCATTCTCTAGCCTCAACCCTGGCCATACTGGCTTCCAAGTGACAAGTAACTCTATTACACCCAGAATGTTCCAAATCTTAAAGGTGATGCATCTGTACACAGTCACCATGGCTGGTAGAGCTCCCTACATCACAGTTATAATGCTTTAAAGCCTATAGGATCTTCCATGACTATGGCAGTCCAGTGGCTTAGACAGCGACTCTACATTTCATAGGTACAGTCCACTTCTTCTCCTCTCCAGTTTCTTTCCCTCTCGGTTTCTCCCTGAGATTTCTGGCCCGTTAAAAGACAAGGTGAGGACAAGATTGGGTCAGTCACTTGGTTACATTTTTGGCCACCTTCTCAGAAGGCTCACAGTGGCCAAAATCTGGTATTTGTGCAAATGTACCTTGGCACTCAGTACAGTACTTCAATAGTCCATGTTTTACCAGGTAAATGAAGACAGTTGTAGTTCAGAGGGGTATATGCTGGGTTGGAGTCACCCCGGCAACCAGGCATAGGTGTTCTGGAGGCATTTTTTTAATTAATTATAATGATATAACATTGGGGAGTTTGGCATTCAGCTGAGAAGGTGTGTACTAGCTCACTAGAATGATGGAAAGACATTGTATGTAAAGAACGTGGATTACCCCATCATCCTTGAAAAAAGGATTAGAGATACAGGTTGCACAACACATCTCTGATGCCACTTAGGGGAAGGGTGAGGTTTGGGGTGAAGAGTTCATCAAAGCATCCATGTAGACAGTAGTGGAGGACTGCATTGTAAACTGAGAGACTGGGAGTCTGTTCTTACTCTGTTCTGACATTGTGGGAGCTTGATAGCACCTGCTGAATTTGAGTCTGCAAAACCGTTTTATTTACATCCTTCGCCCTCCAAATCTTGCACATCTGCACACTTGGGAGTTTCTGTAACACTTGTCTTTTGGGATGAAATTGTCTGTGCTTGGTCTCTGTCCAAACACAAATGTGATTACCAAGGTGAAGCAGAATCCCTTCCGTTGTTGACTTTTTTTCCATTTTAAAATAGTTCGGGCATACCGGAAAAAGTGGCTACAGTTTGGAACTTGGTATGGACATAAGTCTTCACTGAAGCCTGGCTTTGGTTTGTTTTGAGGGGAGGGGGAATTGGTTTTGAACCATTTGAACATTTTGATCATGGGTAGTAGAAATAGCCTTATCTGGGACAATGCAGATTTGCAAATTGAGAACAAATCTATAATTTGGAGGAACTGGCTGAGCCTGGTATCCTGGATTTCTCAATTAGTCCATCATGAGGACTTTGTCCCTTTTCTAATACTAAAGGAACATTATGACCTGCCATCTGCAGTGGAATGGCAGTACTTACAACTAAGACACCTGCTAATTTATCAGTTTGGGCCAGATGCTCTAGGACTGCCAGAGGCCCCAGAACTATTGGGAACCTTAGAAATGCTTCATGAACTCCCCAGGCCAATGTCCTTAGGTGCCGGCTTCCTCATTTCCCCGGGGGTGCTTGATCCCTGCTCTGCCCCAGGCCCCGCCCCCACTCCACCCCTTCCCCCAAGGCCCTACCCTGCCCTGTCTCCCACCCTGCCTCTTCCAACCCCCTTTCTGCCCCTGCCCTGCCTTTTCCCCCCAGCCTCTTCCCTTGCCCTCCCCGAGGCGCTCCCCACTCTCACTCCACCCCCTCCTCCCAGCACCTCCTGCACGCCATAGAACAGCTGATCTGTGACAGGTGGGAGGCGTTGGGAGGGAGGGCGAGGAGCTGATCAGTGGGGCTACGGGCAGGCAGGAGATGCTGGGGGGAGGGGAGGAGCTGATCCATGGGGCCGCCAGTGGGTGCTGAGCGCCCCTTTTTTATTTTCTTTTTTCTGTGGGTGCTTCAGCCCCAGAGCACTCACGGAGTCGACGCCTATGAACATGTCCACTGTGTACACTTTACAAATGAAGAGAAACTCCATTGTTCTGGAGTTCTTTGTGAAAGCGTGGGAAAGGGATTTATCACAGCCCTTAAAAGAATCCCAGTGGCAGAGCATATTACGGAATGTTAAAAATGCTTCTGTTGATCTCAGGCTGCACTTGATAGAAAAGATTTTATTGAAAATGTATTGGATGCCACCAAGGTTTCACAGGCTAAAGACCGTATCCTCAGATATTTGTTGGTGCAGTTCCAAAGAAAAAGGAACCCTAATGCATATGCTGTGGGACTGCCCCACAGTCAGGCAGCTGTGGAAAGAGGTGAAAATAGAGCTTGACTTGAGCAACCAAACCTCAGCCAAAAATTATATCCTAGGTGATATCCCTGCTGAGCTGGGTTTAACTCCTCCATGAAGACTTTGGGCTACAATGATCACTGAGCGCATGATTTTACAAAAATAGAAGAGTAGGCTTATGTCCAGAATGGAGCGGTGGTATGCGGGCATGTCTAAGTTAGCAGCTTATCACTGTAGAGAGCAATTGTATGAATTTGAAGAAATTTGGACCCTGTTTCTAGATACATTTGGATAAAAAATGTTGAGATGGCTCAAATAATGCCAGACCTCCATTCCACCTGACCTTTTCCGCTTTTTCTCTCTCTCTCCCCCCACTGTCCCCTCTTTTGCCTGCTCTTGTATGTCTTCTCCTATTACGTTACTGTTACCCCCACCCAAACATGTTATGTCTGTGTAAGTACTTGTCTTGCAGCTTTGACAAGTTGTAAAATTGCGCAGTTGCATAACTCTGTTGATGATCCTGTGAAACGTGCAGTATTTGGAAACATATACAAGATGTAAGTTAGCTACCGTTGTGTACTTTTCACTGGCTGTTTCTTTATTAAAATAAATAAGAAATTCATCACACAAAAAAAGAAATAGCCTTCGGTCCCAGCTCACTGTAACACACAAACACTGCACCTCTGTGCACAACTGATGGGAATGGGAGTCTGTTGATTTCAGCGGGCTTTTAATCATCCCCCTAGTTAGGAACACACTTGTTAGGTGAAAGAAATTACAAGCTCTGCTGGCAAAGCTGGGTACATTTGTTACCTCTAGTCTCCACTGTTGGGGTTTCTTTCTGTGTCGCAGAATTTTTGCCACATTAGTGTTTTAACAAAATGTAGGATAACCTTTGAGGAGAATCTATTATAATAATTGCTTTCAGTAGCATGTCTTCCAGTGATGTTGCACTGCTGTAAAACTCTTATTTCCGCTGCATAGTCTAGTGGCTAGACCTTGAGTTTTACTCCCTGGTCTGACGCTGGCTTACTATACATATTCGGAAGAGTCAATTGACCTTTCTCTGTGTCTGTGCTGCTTTGAAATTATCTGATAAAAGGTACTATGTAAATGCAAGGAATTATACTATTAATATTATTATTTATTGTTAGAACTTGTAATTTTATATTCTTGAATTGATTGCTGTGGAGGAGCTTTGTATCATAAAAGGAAATAGGATAGTATGTTTGTCTGAAGGGGAAAGGGTAATGAGTCAGAAATGTAGTGGTTATCATATACCTTTTATGTCAATTACAAATAGAACTATTTGTTTACATTACAGTGGTGATCTTTTAGTAATCTGACTGGTGATAGTATTGAATCAGTGATCCTGGTATCATTCCTCACACTTACCACTGCTAATAATAATTATTGCATAAATAACTATTTATAAATACTCCAGGTCTGTTTATACCCACAACTAACATCAGTATCCTGCTTGAAAGCATTCCAAACTCAGCCAGTGTCATAAAACAATAGAGAAAATTAACATTTTTATTGTGGACGCAAGTTACAATTGAGCAGTAATCTGGTGGATCATCTGATTTTTATGATCCATGATGAGAAGTGTAGCTGTCATATAAAGAATAAATTTCCCATCATAAAACCTCCCTATCTAATTTCAGCACCAGACTGAGCACTGCCTCGGTTGCTCATTCTACTAATAAACACTGTTGAAGGAGTGAGTTCCCCTTCTGCTTCCCCTCCCTCCATTCATTACACATTTTGGCAACAAGTGTTTTAATGGAGCCTACCTTCCTCAGGCAACTGTTATCAGAGGTCCCCACTGGGTAGCTGGTGCTGCTGAAGATTGCCCATGAAGAAGTCTCTATAAAATAGTGGGGTAGGATATTATTTCTGTCAGTATTCCGTGAAGCAGTTTCTCTTCAGGGAGTTAAGTCCACCAAGTATCATCCACAGTGGATCAAATAGAATAAGGTGGCTGGTGCCATCAAAGGATCCCCTGTCAAGCTGCAAGTGTCTCAGTTTGAGCTGAACTCATAGCATTCTATTTATATACAAGTTTCCTTCATGTGAGAAAACTCTATGCATGTTGTGTTAGGATCAAAACACAAAGTTACTATAAACTGGAACCGCTCATTCATGAGCTTTAAGATTTTTGGTATAAATTACTTTGGTGCAAATAGGAAAGGAAATTAAACATGAAACCTGATGATTGGAGCAAAAGTACAAATTCTGCTTTCAGATTCACACTGCAGATCTCTTGTATTTGGAATAGGTTGCACAGTTTGCAGTGCTGACAGACACCACTACCCATAATGTTTGATTCACCATTCTTCCGCTGTCCTTCAAAGGTTGTGGATCTTTGGGTCTACATGTCTTTGGTATTAATGATAGTGAATCGGAAGGGGGGCTGTTTAAGCTAAACATGGGTGATTTTCACAAAAAGAATAAATTATTCCTCTGCTACTGTCTGAAAAGGGCAGATCTGGAGCCAATTTAGTGAGCATAAGTTACAATTGACTTTGGAAGCAATAACTTCTGCTCTAGAGCTTTCTCAGATGTATAGCCAAGGAACTGTCTGGCTGCATGTGTTTTTACACATCCTTCAGCTAAATCAGAAATCCAAATGCAAAATCTAGTACTTAGAGACATCTTGTGGATTTGTGACACTCCCAGAAGGACTTGGAACCATCAAACAATGTATGGTTCACACTGATAAATATAATATACATAGATTTTTCATCTGTGGCAGATACAGTAGCCTTCATTTTAATAGTTACTAATCTTAAATAATAAATCCAAATATAATTTACCCCAATCCTTGCAAGTGAGGAGCTATTCCCACTAGCAAGCTAATTAATAGAAGAGGCCAAGTTAATTATACACCTGCTGCACATACAGATAAATGACCAAGGATTCAGGATTGATATTTGAGTGAGTCGTGGTTAGCAGATGTTCAGGGATTCATGAAAAAGTAGGATCAGAAACTGGAATAGATTGGGAAATTGAAGGTCAGGTAGCAGTAGGAGAGGAGCAAAATCCTTCTGGGACTCAGGGAAAAATGCAACAAAGAATGATCACGAGGGATCACCAGTAGAAAGAAGGAAAGTCATGAACAGAATACCTTGGGGAATGGACAAGAGCAGCCAATGTAAAGAGGGGAAAAGGTTGGGAAGAAGCTTCTTGTCAACTGTTGATACCCACAAAAGAGGACCTCTCATCCAGAGTCCACTGAAGACAGTCAAAAAATTCCCATGTACTTGAATGAGCTTTGCATCAAGCTCAGATAAAGGAAGAATAAATAAAGGCAATAGAAGAGCAGGAAATGAGACAGGCACAGGGTAAAAATATATACTTTATTTATGTTGTAACATTTCAGGAGTTTAGCCTGATGAGATGCTAACAATAATGGACAATGTTAAGGACGAATATTAAAAAGCTCCTGTTTATTTAATATCCAAAAGCTGCTATGTCCTTAGCCATTTGTTTACTCAGTCCTTGAGTAATGGTCTCAAGTTGCAGTGGGGGAGATTTAGGTTGGATATTACGAAAAACTTTTTCACTAGGAGGGTGGTGAAACACTGGAATGCATTACATAGAGAGGTGGTGGAATCTCCTTCCTTAGAAGTTTTTAAGGTCAGGCTTGACAAAGCCCTGGCTGGGATGATTTAACTGGGGATCGGTCCTGCTTTGAGCAGGGGGTTGGACTAGATGACCTCCTGAGGTCCCTTCCAACCCTGATATTCTATGATTCTATGATTCTTACTTGGCCACATTCCTGTTTATTTCGGTGGGAGTTTGCCTGCATAGTAAATCAGGATGTGGTCATATATATGAGAACACAAAAGAATGGAAATTATTTATACACAATATGCTGCTAGACATATTGGAGAGTTTTACTGAACTGCTGGGGTTTACTTAGTTTGTGATTCTAACAGTTACGAGTACGCAATATGGTCAAAACTTTCAACGTTAGGTATGTAAAATTAGGTGCCTAAATCTATATTTCGGCATCTGGGCAAAGGGGATTTATTTTCAAAGGTGCTGAAAACTACAGTTCCTGCAGACCTCTGAAGATACCTGAACTTTTCATTAGGTGTCTAAATATGAATGTTGGTGCCTAGCTTTAGGCACCCAAATTTTCAAATGTTAGTCTATGTGAATTGGATAATCCTTATATATGCTGCTTTGTCTTGTCATACGTTTATTGGATATGTTGTACATTGTCATTTCTGATGAACATATACTCATAATAGGGGACTAGATTTTCTTAATTCTGTGCATGCATTTATGAACATGCATCTTCACTGCATTGTACCTTGTCTAGTCTGCGCCTATGCAAAGCATGTGCAAAATGAGTGTAAAACACTTACTTAATCAGGTTTGTAGCATCTCATACCAACTTTATGCAGGAGTATAAACGACTATCTAAGATACAGGGTAATGGAGAATCAGGACCTATGTGCCTAATTTTTGCATGCAAGTAACCATGATTGATCATACAGATCACACACAATAGTAATTGCATGTGCAAATGGCCAGTTAGTTATCTAACTGGTCATTTTAATATGCAGTTGGCCAGCAAATAGGTCAGCAATGCATACACACTGTTATGAAAATCTGTCCCAAGATATCAATCACTGTTGCTATTCTGTTTTACATTATGTCCAACAGAGAGGTGAGTTAGAAGTCATTCTCAGATTAGTCAGACAGAGCAAAACACATAAGTAGACGCAAAGATCGGAAAGCAGATATTTCTGTATTGACTGTATTTATTTAAACATTGACCATATTTAGTAGAAGTGAGGATCTGGAAATCCCATCGCCTAGAGTGCAAATCTATTTAACAGAAAGAGCAAAATATGATCCTAAGGTACATTGTCCTAGTCTCACATGTCCTCCTTCTCTGGGGGTCTCTTATAGTCACATTAGATTGCTATTTTAATCCAGAACTACTTTGATTTATCAGCAATAGTTCTACTTTGAGCCTTGCTCACATTACTAGCAGAATAAAACTACCGAGATATTTATCTAGCCCATTATTTCAGCTGCTTTTTAGTTTCTCCACAGATACATGACAGTTCTGTCAGTCCTTGTTCTCTGTGTTGGGTAATATTGCCCCCTGACTTTGGAAATAGATAAAATCAAATAAGCCGAATGGTAGGAATTATAAGTGACCTACCCAGGAGAGAAGAAATGAGATTTAGAAGTATTCTGCTTGCATTTTTCAGGAGTACATTTGATTCTGACAGCTTTTTGAAGTAGGGACTGTCATTTATTACGTGTATTGGGAATGTAGAATGGAACATCTGCCTGGCCTCTGTGTGCTACCACCATGTAAATGAAAACTAATAAGAATGGGGGGGACAATTGAATATCAGGGGAGGATGAGGCCATCTATAGCCTGATTGAAGAATAATTCAGCCTGAAACTTGGCAGTAGGTTACTGTTTGAATGTCTAAGGGACAGTTTAATCACAGGATAATTAAGTAATGGATGCATCTTGCATTTCAAATATCACACAGGTGATGCCTTAGGGAGATTCCAACTCAATGCCCACTGTTGCATATAGAGCTCCACAGAAAATTGCTCTGGACTTCTTTTTCTCTTGGACGTAAAAGAGGTTTGGTAATTAAGGAAGGATCACTAGAAAATGTTAATTTTCCCCTTTCTGTAATGCCTTGTCTTATTCGACTGCTACAGAGTGAAATAATCAAGGTTTTTTTGGTAGCAGATCAAAAAGTCCTTTCTTGATTTAACTGAAGGTAGTTATGCGAAGAAGGTCATAGAGAGAACAAATTTAAAGAAGCGCTTTTTGCATTTAGCAATGCTGTGAAAAGGAGTGGAGTATATTATGCATATGTTTAATGTATATATGATGAGTGCATTGACAAATTTATGGAAGCCTCACTCGTAGGCAACTTCTGTGAACAGTAATAGTAGTAAATGTCTGTTTTTGTTACTGTAGGTGAGAAGATGCCCCTTAGACTTCAGTGAATCTTGCATGCTTTTTTTTTCATTTGCTTCCAGATGCTATAGTAGTTTTAGCCGTATCAGCTCATCTGCATTGTGTGGATGGCACTGCAATTTCTCTCACCCTCTGCAAAATATTCATCAAAATTCAGAGGCTGATGGAATTTGGTTTGCAGTTACCACACATCATTGACCCACAAGAGTCCCTGGGAGGACAAGTAAAAAGGAAATGAGGTTCGGGGAATAGGGAGAGAAGACCAGAGCAGAAGAAGTTGGAGGTGGAAAATACCTATGGAGAAAAATAACATGAGAACGAAGTATGAAAAATCAGTGTTGAAGAAAAGAGGGGAAAGGACCAGTAGGGGCATCTCACTACGAGGTGACTGGAGAGCATGGAGGGAAACTAAGGTATGGGAAATGTGGGAAGGAAATAGTGCTCAACAGAGAAATGTGAGAGAGATTGAGTTAGAGAGAAAGGGAGAGAAACATCAAATCAGAAATGAAAAAATGTCTTGAAAAAGAGAGAAACTAGGTTTAACAAGTGGGAAAAACCTAAAACATTTCCGAAGAGTGAAAAAAAATAGAAAAAATGGGCCAAATTCAGACTTGATGTAAGCAAGTGCAACTCCCCAGAAGTCTGTGGAGAATGAAACCTCTTACCCCATGCTTAATTTGGCCCAGGTAGTCTGTGGGAAAGTACAAACGCTGAAGAAAGAATGCCTGAAAATGAAGTTGCGAAAGAGGAATAGAAAAAGGAGAAGATGGAAGAAATGTTTGTCTTATTTTACCGAAAGATAATTTTATTAGCTTTATTGAATTTGTGGTTTATGGTGATTTGTTGTGTTGTTGTCTTTGTTTGTTCCTTTTAAAGAAGAGAGAGAGAGAGAGAGAGAAAAAAAGTGTTCTGAAAAATTTCCTGCATAGGGAGCTTGTGTCCTTCCCTGGATCCAGCATCCTTTGTGCATAGTATTCCTGTTTTCATTCTCAAAAGTTGACTAGTAACATAAGAATTTGCTTTTATTACAAATCTCTGAAAACATAAAACAATAAGTAAGTTTATTTTTTCATGTCACATCAGCAAGACTTGGGCTTTGACCAGTAAGTAAGAGTTCTAAGGCCAGATTCGAAGGCACTTTGCTCAGTTATCTGAATTTACTGTTACAGTCCAAGAATGTTACATAAATGCTGGCCAGTTCGCTCAAAGGACAATGAGAGTTTTAAATATGTTGTTTACTTAATATATGACAATGCACATATTTTATGTTCTAGAATACCTAATTTTTAAATCAAAGAAATGCACTCATTTGTTTTATTTTGTAAATGCAAGATCATTTGATTTTGCAGTCATGTTTCACTTCTTGAATTAATGTTAACTGGAGATTTAGAATAACATTATGATAAGTCCATGTGTATTTTCACTGAGCCAAAAAAACCACCCATTTAGAATACACTGAATGCCTTGAGTGCTGGATAGACAGACAGACAGAACTATCTCTCATCTTTGTAAAGTATTTTTGGATCCTCGGATGAAATGTACAACTTACATGCAGTGTGTAGGTAATGGTGTGTGGAGGGCTTCCTTGTGCCCAGATTAGGATTCAAATTTTTGTCATTGCATTTAACAAATGATGTTGGTAGAACACTTCAGCCAACCTTGAGGATGATCCACAACTAACTCAGAGATATTCCCTCGTACTCCAACTACAGGCTGATGTGACTGTGCAGCCTGATTTTCAGAGGTGTTGAGCACCCACATCTCCGACTGAACTCAACAAGCTGCAGGTGCTTGGCGCTGAAAATCAGGCCATGTAATGTATAAGTGAGCCTTTTTTGATGAATTAGATCAGGGGTCTCAAACAGCGGGTGGAGTTATTTGCTGCAGCCCACCAAGCTCCCTGCCCCCTCCCAGAGTTATTTCCTGCTGCCACCAAGCTCCCCTCACTTGGCCTCCCTCCCTACCCCCCAGCGCCCCGCATCCCCGCTCCTCTGCCTACCTCCAGGCGCTTAGCGCTCTCCAGGAGGGAGGGGGGAGGAGCGGGGAGCCGCGTGCTCAGGGGAGGCGGCGGAGAAGGGGCAGGAATTTGCGGAAGGGGTTGGAATAGGAGCGGGGAGGGGTGGAGTTGGGGTGGGTACTTTGGGGAAGGGGTTGGAATGGGGGCAAGGAAGGGGTGGGGCCTCATGGAAGGAGTGGAGTGGGGGCAGGGCAAGCGGAAGACATGGGGGGCTTTTGTATCTTTATATGAAAAGGTGTCAGTGATGTGGCCCTCGGGCCAATGAACTAGTCCTCATGTGGCCCTTGTGGTGATTTGAGTTTGAGATCCCTAGATTAAATTGTGAGCCCAGCTCTTGGAGCTATTTGAGCATGCTCAGCTCAGAAACCAAAAGGGGAGGGAGGCAATGGTGTCTTTATACCAAATTTCCACTCCAGTGGCCATTCCAGTAGCTAAGGATCATAAAAGCAGTGCTCAGACTACAGCCCTGAGGCACCTGCCCCAGGACTGTGAGGGTTAGGGGAGCATAAGACCATCTAAATCATCTCTGCACTGCTGGAGGGATCTTCCTATGCAAAGGAGGTCCTCAGTTGGCCACTTAGGCCATTCTTAAAGCTGCTTTCTGTCACCAGAGTGGTGCACAGCAGACTTCACGTTGGCCAGGATCTGACCCTTTGTCTTCAACAGTCTGATTTGGTGGGATACATATACAATATAAAAATAAATTTATTTATGAGCAGGAAATACAGCAGCCTCCTATTGGGCAAAACATGAGTCTGAGGTGTTAGCTGTGGCAAGTACCTGCAAAGGGTTACTATTTGTAGCGTCCTACTTGGACTTGTATTCTAAAGCTTTCATCAAAGTAAATCTGATTATTTTGCACATGGTTTTCCTGAAAGGATGTTATGATTTTCTAGATGTTTGGTGGCTGGTGATAAATTAGGCTTTTATGATGTCATGTGAAAGGCCACTGCTTGGATTTCCTTCTCTATCGAGCATGCTGAAGAATACGTTCAGGACATGTTCAGAATGTAAAATTATCCTACCGTGCTTTACTTTAACCCTTTCATGGATCATTTGTTTTGTAATGAGAAGTGTTTGAGGGAAAATAAAGCAACCTATGTGCCAGCTTCATGGAGGGGCCCATAGCGCCCCTTTCCCCCCCCCCCCGGTTGTTTTTCTCTTTGCACATTTAAATGGCTTTCTTTAAATACAGGTAATTTTTGTGGCTGTTTGGCACGTAAGATAAACATAACTCTTGAGCGTCTCTTTTAAACATTAAAATCCTACATTATCTCCAGTTATCGTCTACTGATATCTGATTCTGACAATTGTCAGTGACTGATTGAGATGCAGGTAGAAAGAGTGCTTATAGACAATTAATCAAGTATGATTGGTAATGACGACATTTAGGGCTAGATTGTGTCTCTAGGACACAACCAATAACAAGGGGCAGCATATAGTTGTTTTGTGCAAGGAAAGGAATTGTGGCTCCGGGATATATATTGGCCTGTAACACAGCAAATTATTAACCCCCCTCTCATGCTGACGCCACATGAGTGGGTGGATACAAGAACCCACTCATTCCCCACCTCTTCCCTCTCCTCCGGCTTCCTGCCCACCTGCTTCTGGGTAGAAAGTAAGTGAATCCAAGGTCCGAAGAGCCACGGTAGCAGTGTAAAAGGGGTTTTTACTTTTCAGCCCAGGCCTGTAGTCCAAGTCACAACTTAGCCTTTAACTGTTTGAGGTTATTAACTAAACATATATCCAAGAAAGGGAGATAATATATGATGATCACAGCTGTTGGAATGTGTCCATCAAAATGTTTTTAGACAGAAAATGGCTTTTTGATTAAACTCAAATTTGGGGGGAGGGAGAATGTTTTTATTTAAAAAAAAGAGGTTTTTGTTGAATAAAAAGTGAATTACATTCTCCTTCATCAGATATTACATTTACATCATCACAAAGTAGTGATGGTAGAAGAGTGATAGGGATGTACCTTTAGACATCCATATTATAGAATTAAAATATACTAGTTTGGGTATTTTTGTCAAGCAGTCATGATATAAGTGTGAGTCCGTAAAGGGAAATATTGGAGGTGACATGTCCAAAGACAAAATGAAACTCAGATTTTATTATCCATTGAGGAGGACAGGAGGATTCTTTTTCTGTGAAATGCTTCAACCCTAGGTCTGTATCAAAATAATCTCTGGAGATTTCTTAGCAGAAATGGTCATGCTCAAAGAAATGAGAGTTAATCTTTCATGTGTTAGCAGCCACTAGCCTACTGATAACCTCTAATTGGAATAAGAAAAATAGCCCAGAACTAGAGAAATGGTTCCCAAAAATTTAGGAGGTTGTTATGGAAAAATTAATACATCAATAATGTACCCAGAAAAATAGACAGAGGACAGATAGATTCTTTGAATTTTGATTAAATGGTAACCAAATATCTAACACTGTGCATCCACCCCTGGGGGGGATGGGGGGAGAGAGCACACCTGTCCAATTTTTTTAAATAATTTTTGATAGAAATGCCTGGCTTGCTAAATATGAGTAGAGACAGTAGTTTCACTCAAATTAATGAAATCCCCATTAATCACATGGCTTGGATGTTGTAAAGAGGTTAACTCTGTAATATGGTAATACCCTGTTAAATAGAGATTTGATTATTCTATTACTTTACAACATTTCTCTAAACCAGTGGTTCTCAACCTGTGGCCCGTGGGCCACTTGCGACCCAATCAACACACAGCTGTGGCCCATATGACATCCTCAGGGTCATAAAGGTAGTATTGGATGCGGTCCACAATGGTAAATAACAAGCTCACTGTTGTGATTATCATTTTCGTTTCTGATACTTACGTAGCAATGACTGGCAAACCTACTAACACTTCTTAAATGAATAAATGGTTTTTAAAAGTGATGCACTGTATTTCTGTGGCAGAGTTAAAATTTAGCAATATAGCAGTAGGCCAGTTTTCATTTTCACCTTGCTGAGCAGATCAGTGAATGTGTCAAAGGTTTTTAAGCATGCATCAGCAGCTTGCCTTATAAGCACTGAATACCTGATTCCACCACCTTCGTTCACATTTCTTACTACATAATTAATCCCCGTGAAATCAAACAACTTTAACAATATAGTAAAAACACATGAAAAACATGACAGGAAGAGGAAATGATGAGGAAAATAATCTTCAGACATAATTAAAAATTATCTATGGCAATTACATTTAAAGAGCCTCTCACCCGCAATAATAAGCTCTCTGCCTGGTAACAAGTGCTTGTAGGATCAGAATGTGTTTACCCAATTCTTTATTCCTTACGCAAGTAAAAGTCCCATTCACTTCCACAAGAGTTTTCAAAAGATCAGGGCATAATGGAACACAAGCTACAACATAATACAGTTCAGTAATTAACAACAAAAAAATGGATTTATTAATGAAAAGATGGGCTGATAGCTAGAATGGTATTCTTCTGTTATGTCACAATTGGAAATGACCTCTTCTCATTTTGCGTCTCTGCTGCCTTCTAAAAGGATCCCACTATCAGTAAAGCTCACTAAATTTCTCTAGAAGATTTGAACAACTCAGTTTTGTTTGTCATAAAATGTGGTTTCAAGTTATTTACTTTTCAGATTTTTTTGCAAGTTAACCCAAAGGTTTTTTTCTGTGCACATGTGTGGAGCTGGCTGGCTGGATACACAATATCAGAGAGAAAGAATGTGTATTTACATGTGCATCTTTAAGGTCTGGTCTACCATTAGAAGTTTTACTGGTATAACTATTTCAGTTAGGCGTGTGATTTTTTTTTTTTTTTGGACTGAATTCATTAGTGGTGAAAGCTTTAGTGTGGATGAATGTATATTGATATAAAGGTGATTTGTAATTATTCCCCTTCCATATGGGAATACGGTATAAAGTATCTTTATACCACTATAACTGCATCCACACCGGGGGAGTTATATCACTTTAACTAGACCAGTGTAGTTAAAGCAGTACAACTTTCTAATATAGACAAAGCCTGCTTGAATAAGTTTTCTATGTTGCAGTGGGGGGAAGCAAAAATCAATGCATTGTAATTAAGATTTCAGCCTTCAGCTGCAATGTGGCCACTTATTTAACCAATGTGTGTGTGTGTGTTTTAAATTTGTATATATGCACATGCTCAAATAAATTTGTTAGTCTTTAAGATGCCACAAGTACTCTTTTTCTTTTTACAAAATAGTATATTGTCCCATGTTTTAAGTTTCTTTTTTTCACCATACTCAGGATTTACATAATAAATGGTACGTGCAAGTGTAGTTGATTTAATTTTATTCATCTTCCCTAGAATTCTCATCGTTCTTATCATCGGCACCTGTTACACTTCAAAAGATCTCATTAAGTGGAAGCCTTCATTGGTGTCTGCAGAGTCCCAAACTGGGATTATCATTGTGTTTATAGAATCATAGAAGCTGGAGTTGGCTCACCCAGTTTATCTCCATGCAAATGCAGGATTGTGCCCTATGGTACATTTCTAGGGTGAAATCCTGGCCCCACTGATGTCAATTATAGTTTTGCCATTGCCTTCAGTGGGGCCAGGATTCCATCTCTAGTGTCCAGTCTAGTTTTCAAAAGTCCTGAGTTGTACGGCTTCTTGTACTCTCCTTGTGAGACTATTCCACATGTTTACATACGTCACTGTCCATACATGAATCTCATGTTCCTGAAGAGTATCTGGGCTCAAACTGGATACACTGTAACAGTAGCTGGCCTATAAAAATCTCCAGTAAAGAACACTTGTGTTGAGCAACTGAAAGCCTGATTCAAAGCCCTTTAAAGTCAGTGGTCTTCTCATCCAGCCCAAACTCAGGAGGAATTTTATCTGGACCAAAGACTAATTTTTGCCAAGACATTTTCTCAGGCTTCATCTGGGAAATTAAAAGAGTGACTAATACTTGACCATATTAGGCATGTAACTCAGTTGACTTTTGCACAAAGATAATAAGTGTAGTAACCTAACGTCTGCATATGCTCTCCTAAGAGGTACATATTCATTATGCTCTCGTGTTGATTAACTTGTGCACTGCCTCCATCAAAGTGATAAAGCCCTGGCAACGAGACTCATACCACGCAGAGGGTCAGCTCCCTCTCTTTTGCTCCATTTGCCATTTTATCTCCAATGTCAGTGTGCTTGTCCAAGCCAGTGCTGACTGACTCAATTTCCCTGAAGTTGAGCTGAAGCATTGTTTTAGCACTGACGGCATTCTGTTGGCCTCCCTGATGGACAATGCCACTGATTCCCAACTTCCTGAGCAGACCAGACAGTTTGCTGTTTTCTTCGTGTCTCTTATCACCCCTGTCATTAAAAGAGAGGTCTGGCTTCAGCTTCAATTTGTGCTGATACGCAGCAATGAAGTGGGAAAGTGGTGGGGGAGGGGAGGAAGAGAGGAGAGAGAATATTCATGACTAATTATCACCCTTCTGTTTATTACTGCTGTGAGTTCTCATGCCTGCCTCTTTTGAGGCTGATCAAATTGAAGATTATCAAACAGATCAATTAAAGACACTGCTGTAATGTGTCTGGTTTGTGGTACAAGAGGAAAGGCTGATCTCATTCGATTTATGTTTAGTTTATATTAGTTCATACAATGGAACTCTTTGATTGGGCCTTATCCTGAAGGTAGTGAGCACCCCTAGCCCACCAAAGTCAATCACAAATGCAAGTGCTCAGCACCTCTCAAAATCAGCCCCATGCTAAAGTCCTTCTATTCCACAGAACTGTTGGATTATACGTGAAGTTTCCTAAGCAAACAATTTCTGCATATTAAAATACACTTAGGAAAAAGGTCAGGATTTCATTGCAAATGGAGTTTCACAATATCCAAGGTCAGTCTGAGCGGTTTCCACCATATAGGCATTTGCCCTTGTCTTTCTCTAGGGCTCTTTGTGAAAAGTACTATATTTCGGGGGGGAGGAATCACTGACGCAACAGTGAAAGCTAGCCTGCTCATGCCACTTTAAAACAAATTTAGATAGGGAACCAAATTCACTGGCATTCTTTTATTCCCTTGATACGTTAACTGTTCCACAACTTTGCTTTTCTAAGAATAGTGGTGGAAAATGAAAACTGAATGCCACTCCATAACTGCCCTTCTTAAATTCAAGATATTTTCTCTGTGTGTGTGTGTAGATTTTGGGCTTTCCTCATTGACACACTTCATCTTAACACTCCCTTCTTATTTACAGTGCTTACAGGAATAGTCTCTAAGGTGCCACAAGTACTCCTGTTCTTTTTGCGGATACAGACTAACACAGCTGTTATTCTGAAACCAGTTGTTTTATTATATATTATTATTTCCATGGCATGATAAGTGTGTATGGCACTTTACAGACAAATTAAGGACAGTGTCCCCTGCCTTGAAAATCATAAGTATAAGGGCTGCAAGCACCTACTGCCAAACTATTGTGATTAGTTCCATGTAGGTCTTCATTTGAGCTCAGTGGTACTATTCCCAGTAGTACTATACCTAGTAATATGTGCTTTGAGGCTCTTTGGCTCCAATCTTGCAGATTTACACACATGATTAACTTTACACAGTGAGTATTTCCATTTAAGTCAAGGGGACTGTTCACGTGCTTAAGTCTTTTCAGGAACAGGGCCTTAGTTAAGACACACAGTATAACACAGCCTGGTGACAAGTAATGGGAGTGTTAGGGGAATAGAAGATAAGGGCGACAGCAATTGATGCAGTTAGTGATGCATCCATCTTGAGTATCATGGGTTGTCTGGTTGATCAATCTCCTCCCTAACTAACTGATTTCAGGAAACTATTTAACAAAGTCTGCTATGTTTTAACAGTGACGTGTAGCAGACACCCAAACATGCTATGGGGCTGACCTGTCAATGAGCTGCGTTACATGGTCTCTCAGTACAAATACATATGAAAACTGCTCCAAAAAGTACCTGAAGAGAGAATAATATTCTGTGTAATAAAATACTTATAGGGGAAGCTCAAATGGCCTCCGCATGTGCCCCCCAAAATTACAGAAATGGAGAAATTGTACACTATTGCAGACTTCTTAAATGGTTGTTTTTTTCATAGCATGAGTCAAAGATGAGAGGGCTGTCTCAAGAGGAAATACATAGGATAGAGGAGAAAAATGGGGTTTAAGGAAACCTTGTATTCAAATTACTACATTCTTGAAAACTTTCTGACCTAGAAGCCCAATTCTGACAACCTTTCTCAGGCAAAGACGGGCACTTCCTTTGGTGACTTTTCAGAGCTTCGGCTAACCCCTTTATCAGTTTATAAAAGATCTGTGACATAAAAAGTCAGCTTCGAGAAAGCCTTACGCATCATCTTGTGAATGTGACCACCACAACTTTCTGACTGCAGCACTATTACAATTTAGGTCAACTCTGTCTATTTTAGGGATGAAATCCTATCTTCATTGAAGTCAATGGGAGTTTTTGCCATTGACTTCCTAGGTTTTTTATAGCACCTATAATCTCATTAGATTTGCTCTGGATTTACACTGGTGTAACTGGGGGCAGAATCTGACCCTAGATGCTGAGTTAAATGAATTAATCTAAATGTTATCAGATCAACTGTAGTATTAGGAGAAAACTTACAGTACTTTTAAGCAATCTGTATGCCTTTTTTTCCCCTCATGTTGTCTTGAGGCTTTTCAAATTTTCAGTTAAATTTAATTGAATTAGTAATAAATTGCACAGTGAAACCAGATCATTCACCTAATGAGTCAAAATAAAAGTAGTGATGACACTCAGAACCAGAGCTGAGGAAATGTGATCTTTACACAGAAATATTTTACATTTTTTTATCTGGGTTTTATAACTCTTTAAAAAATACCAGGCCACACTACACAACAAGTTTCTCTGTACTCATGTGTGTACCTTTTTGTTTGTTTGTTTTAGCTTGGTTTGGACTATAAAACCGAATCTCCATAAAATCAGGTTTAATAAAATTTAGAGGTGGTTTTGGGGGTGTGGTTTTTGGTTTTTTGCACATTTAGGCTTTAAGCTATAATTATAAACAGAGTGGGAGAGGGCTAGACAAACAGAAAAGATCATATCAGATAGATGCATTCTTTTCCCTGGCCTAGAGAGAAGATCATATCACAGCTAAGTGAAGTTAAATCTGTCAGAGATTTCTACAATAGTGTTAAATGGCAACAGACAATTTGGCTGTTGCCTTTTACCCCTTTAGCTACTTCACCGACTGCTCAGCTTTCCATATTCAAGAACAAGTTGTAACTCACATGTAAAACGTGCCATTTGTATGCTTCATTTTCTTTTTCATGGAAAATAAGAGTCGGATGGCACTTCCTCCTAAAATGGATACTTAAACATTTCACTGTTACTTTATTTGCAAAGTCCAAGTACTGTAAAATAACACAAAACAATTAACATCATTTTCAGCTTTGGTAAAAACAAAACAAAAAACCTCTTACTTGCCTATCTATTCCCTTGAATTCTACATGAAGTCAAGGAACTTTCTTTTTATACATTGTGTGTGTAAAACACAACGATAAAAAAAATCCTGTAGAAATACTATGTGACTATACTTTACCAACTATGGTATCAGAAACAGGAATATTGGCTGGTCTGTATTCAGCAGCAGCTGTCTTTCAAGAACGACAAAGATCCATTTCCCCTTGTGGGACTCACCTCATCCTCTTCCTTCATAAACGTTTTTGGTCTGGTTGTGCCTCCAGAAAGTAAAGCCCTGGGACTGAAAAGCTGTAAGCCCCTGGAGTGGTAAAGTAGGGCTTTACCGGACTAAATCTGAAAGTTAAATAGGTGCAGCTCTAGTTTCAATGAAAGACTTTAATTACATAAACAAGCAGTGATTCAGTTCCAAGAGTTTTTTTTCAAATACTCTTATTTAATTGTAATTACTTTGTTTTCATATTATGCGCTACTTGTAGAAAAATACAGCAAACGTGACTGCAATACAATCCTTTAGTCAGTAATAGCTTTTTCCAGGCATCATTAAGAACATTTCCATTCTGTGTTTCAAGCTTTCACTAACAATACATTCAATCCTCAAATTTAGGTGTAATGTTATGATGATTGGTTTAAACTATAATACTGTTTTTCGTATCCATGTTATCTTCTATCTACTAACTTTTATAGCTGAACAGCTTAAAACATCCACAGAAAGAAATTCTGATTATATAATGTTGTTTGTAATTAAATCTTATTGTAAAATAGGGTTTCAAGAAAGTATATAAACTTCTCTAGGAAAGTCATTTAAAATGTTTTAACCTGAGTCAAATGGGGAAAATTGTATTATTGTATATAGTAAATCTTTTTACAAACTAAGCACCAGAGTACTTTTACTATTTTATTGTTAAAGTATGTGAACTTTAAGGTTTCTCGTTTGTTTTTTATCTTATATTCTTATGTTGATTTCATATACTAGCTTCTGTGTTATCTTGTATACCATCCAGCTGTACTCACTGCAACTTCAGAACTTTTATTGACTTGAAAAACAAATCTTATTTTTTGCTTATCAGCAATTGAGTGCTTATGTTTGTGAATGGAGGGTTTGAATTGAAAACAAAAAAACGTTTTGGAAATGAATGGTTTTAAAGGAGAACATTTGTGTTAGGAAGTTTAAAGACTGCTCCCAAACCTTTTAAAAGCAGCATATATGTAGTTTTCCTGTAAACTTATTTGCTGTGCAATGAGACAATGACATACCTTGTCTCTTGACCTTTTTCCACAATGAGTAAAAAAAAAATAAAAATCAATACCCTAGATTTGGCAGGGTTTTGAAAGAATCTGTTTTTGAAATAAAGATTGTGGATGTAAAATTATTACTTTATACAGTGTTTTATAAAAATGAAACTCTGGTTTTATTATATACCTTTTATTATGACTTTTAAAATTAGATTATATTAAAAATACTAAGTTACTAGCTAATGGTTTAAATGTTTAAAACAGCTTGCATTAGTATTGATTGAAAGGAAACTGGTTTTGTACAGAAATTTGTATTTTAAGAGGGTTTTTCTTTCTTCTAGACATATGTAATGCATGTTAAACTAAAACGAGAGAGAGGGCATACATTTTAATACTTCCATTTGGATTTAGAACCTGATCCAAAGTCCATCAGAGACAATGGGAGTCTTTCCTATTTCGCGTTTCAGAGTAACAGCCGTGTTAGTCTGTATTCGCAAAAAGAAAAGGAGGACTTGTGGCACCTTAGAGACTAACCAATTTATTTGAGCATAAGCTCACGAAAGCTTATGCTCAGATAAATTGGTTAGTCTCTAAGGTGCCACAAGTCCTCCTTTTCTTTTTTTCCTATTTCAGGGCCAGATTTTGCAATGCTATGCTCACTTGGGCATTCCTTACTTGGAGGAATAATCTGATTACTCCAATGGGGTTACTCAAATTGGTAAGGGTTTTACCGAATTTGGGCCCAAAGGTCTACTGCAATTTCCAAACGCCATGATAGAATTGCAATAGGAAATGTTTAGGATAACTTAGGAAAAGAAAATGATTTTGCTTGTCATTTTATTTTGTTTTGGATCTGGCTGTTTAGTCTTTTCTGGAGGAAGCCAATGTTATTTTTAGCATACAGACTGAATTATTAAAAATGCTGCCTGGAACATTCTCAGCAGACCTGTTTGTCCCGCAGCCTCGTCTGCAGTACAGTACCTGAGGTGATTTTCCCTCTACTCCTGGAAGGGAACTCTAGTTTTACGTAGCACACTTATGAAGAAGAATTTCCTACCTTTGGCACAGGGCGAGGCTATTTTTGGAAGTTAGCATGATCACAGACACGCAAGAAGCTGGTATTTGTGTGCAGCGGTACTTCTTTTGGAGAGCTAATGCCACAAAGTGCTCATTGGCTCCACCACTGGTCAGAAAGGATGGAGGAAGGAGGGGAAAACCCCACATTTTCCCAATTTTAGAGACACCAAATCCTGCTGTGTTACATCACGGAAGTCAAACATGAGGGCAGAATTTATCCCAAACATTTTTCTCCCCACGTCAAAGATGCAGAAGACAATTAGCTGTGGAATTATACCCCATCCTTTCACATACAGAAAGCTTTGAATTGTGTTTTTGGTGAGCTGTGTACATAAATTCAAGCAAAGGGATATTTGTATAACTAATGTTTAATCTAGAAACAATAACAAAATATCTTTCCGTTTCATTAGAGATGCAGCATGTTTGTGTTTGTGGCACTTTAAATAGTCAACCACATCTTTATGATCCAAGCCTAACAGTGTCTGGGTTCCTGTAATGTACTATTTCAGGGGAGTTTCTATGTGGATGTTCAAGTTACTTCTTGTAAAAAATAGTGTGCCAAAAGCTTTCACTCTCCACGTATCTGCTGGACCTGCTATCGCCGCCCTATAACAATGCAGTAACATGGGTTCTAAAAGCCATTCAGCACAGTCCTTCCATGATCACATGTTTTTTATTTGAAAGAGAACATTTCAGTTGTCATGTTTGCTTTGTGATTTACTTCTGTTTAACCAAAAGGGGGAAAAAATGCAATAATTTGAAACAGCTCTCTTAGTAGTATGATCAGGCCATATGGCAATGTAATGTAAAGGGTTTACCATTAAAGAGTCAATAAGGTTTGATGTAAAGAAGAATTACTCCTTACGTTTTAAGTGGCCTGTGCAAGGTTTCTTAAATGTGCATCCTGGTGATTTATAGGCATCTGAGCTTTAACTGAAATTGCACAATCACAAATAAATGATTTTTGTCAGAGTTTCTAAGTGTGGCCTGTAATGACACTGATCTAGCCCAGGACTTGCAAGGAAATGTGTGTGGACAGAGGAGTCTCTTGTATAAGTGGTGCTAGACAATAGCTGTCAGCAGTTGTGTGGCCCTTGCCTTACCTTTCCACCTCAACTGCAACCTGTTAAGGGAGTCAGGCCAATGGTTTCGTTAGCCTGAAGGTTTTTAGTCTAGCTTCATTCTTTTAAAGACAAATTACAGCTGCTGGGGGCCTCAAGATGCTTTAGATAAGGAGCACGCAGTGCAATGGCAAACCTTACACACTGCAACAAGGAACACATAAAGAGGTCCTACAATGTTTCTTTTCTTTTCCTTTTCCCAGGATTTTCTTCAAGGAGATCGTACCAAAGCAGAACAAAAACTGAATTGGAAGCCCAGAGTCACTTTTGATGTAAGTTCTCTTACTGGATTGTTTTATTCCTGTTTGTGTTGCGTTGTGGAAAGAGGGAAGCTCTTAACTGGTGAACAAAAAGAGAAATTACAGTTTCAATAATGATTAAATGAAGGCTATTTAAAAATCCAGCTGCTCATATTGAAGGATTGAATGCTGTAATAATCATTGGACTGAATATTGTGGTGCTGAACATTTTGGAAAATAGTTAGCTTTAATTAGAGTCCCAGCCTTAAAAGCCAAGCCATGGCAGAAAAAAACAACAGTATAAAAGAAGCACAGCACTCACTTAAAGCATGGAAATGCACAAATAAAACAAACTAAGGTTTCTATTAATAAAGCATTTACATTTCGTATCACTGCTATTTTAATATTGGATCCTTCAGGAGGGCATTTTTCTCATAAATTGTGGTATTTTTTAAATTACTGCTCAGTTGTCTCTGTATTTGACAGCCCCCTGGAATTTTCTTTCCTGAACTTCTGTTTGCTGCTGTTAACATCAAAGTTAACTTTTGCCTACAAGTTAAATAATAATTGAAAAAATACATAAAATGAGGGGTTGGAGGGGTGGGGTGTTTTGTTTTTAGTGCATTGAGTATTGCACAATGGATTGGCAATTAAACTTAAAAACAAAAAAACCAGGCATCTGAGTCTTCCAAAAGACCAGAATAACCACCACATGCTGTTCCTTCTTGCAGGAGTTGGTGAAAGAGATGGTGGAAGCTGATGTGGAACTCATGAAGAATAACCCCAATGCCTGAGCCTGCTCTTTGCCGCCAAATGGTCTTCATCTCCCCTAGAGAAATCACTCCTGACGGTTGGTGGAGGCTGCCGTCTGCATCTTAGTTGGACATAATCGATTGGAGGAGAATCATAATTGGTGTAAAATGCTAGGGGGGCTTTAGTTAATTTTATTTTATGTACTTGTCTAAAATATACATTTAATTTCCAGACCTTTAATTTGCAAGTAAGAGAAGATCTCAAACACCTTTACTACTGCTCCTGTTTAACTTTCTTAAATTTGAGGTTTATCTCCAGGGTTGTTTCCCCTCATCATGTACCTGAAATATATTGGCTGGGATCTGACAGATGGGTTTTCCAGTTAATTTCCTTTTGATATTAAAAATCATCTTTCTACAAAGGACCTGAAGTGCATTTTAGTGCTCTCCCCAACTAAAATGAAAGAAAATCAAAAACAAACAAACAAACAAAAACTTTGCCACTAACATTACTCCAGCTCTTTTCCCCTAGTCTTCCTTTTCTGTACACTCCTTGTTTTGATTTCCTGCTGCTTACCTCCACCCCAATGTACCATTTCCACCACTTAAACTCTTCCAAGTTTGAACTGATATAACTTAACAGTGAAATTGCCTTTGGTCCATGGCAAATTAATTTCTAATTGCTCAAATATCTTTCAAACTAGTCAGAGGGGGTTGTTTTTTTGAAAACGCCGGTTCCTGTGTGCATGAGAGAGAAGAAATACAATAAGCTTCCCTATTCAGCACCTTTATGATCCAATTCCTATAGAACTGAGCCATTCACATTTCTGCTGACTATAATTAGAGCTCACCCAGGAGCTCCAACCGTCTCGAAAGATGCCTTGAGAAATAAATAAAATAGCAACATCAAGGTAAGTAAATATTGTTGAAAGATGTCGTGCCAAGGTACCCAGGTTATCCAGAGGTCGTGGAGCCCATACATTTCCCTTTGGTTGAAGATCTACCACCCAGCAATTAACTCTTTTCTTAACTGTCTGTCTCGAAAATTTGCCAGACTTCTGTCTTAGGCAGCACATTTAGAAACATAAAAATTAGATCCTTTAGACAACTACAGAACACACTGGCAAATAACTGGAACGCTGATGTTCTCTCTCCCTGTCCTGTCTGTGTGTGTGTTTAAAAAGTAAATGTTCTATAAGGATTAGAAGGGGGGACAGTCTAAGCCTATAAAAGGAAAGGTGGGGGCACAAGGAGATTCGAGCACCACTGTCTGAACGCGATCGTGTGTGTATTAGCCCCAGAAACGGTCCTGAACGTCTTCAAGAGCCATTTCATGACGGGCGTGTATGTGTGGGGACTTGAGCGAGCTTGTCACCGTTTGGGAGTAACTGGGCTGCCGGAGAGAGAGGCTCTTTGTGTGCCTGTGTGAAAGGCAGGCAGTTGCCAGAGGTGTAATGGAAAAAGCGTGTGGTGCGTGAGGAGGTGGTTTCAGTGGGATACGGAGCAAACTTGGGGCCGGGCTGTTCCTCGCGGAGCGGGTGCTCAAAGGGCACCTCCTTGCCCGGGAACAGTGTTCGTCTCGAGCAGGAGCTCGGAGCCTGCTAATTGGAAACAGATGCTTCCTTTAAGGCTGACCCTGCAGGACGGAGTCTAAGCACAATAGATGTCCGTATACACACAACCCATCGGCTTGCATTACTCCCTACAGGTGCAGAGCGCCCACTTCATCTTCAGACGCTGAAAGCGAGAGGGTGTTTTCTTTGCAAAGACAATCGCGTCCGGGCCTTTTCAGCTGCAAAGCTGCCCGCTTTCATTCCGAGACGTGAGAAACAGGCAACGTCGTTGGGCTATTGGAAACAATCCCAGAGTGGTAGCAATGTCTGCTCGAGGCTTCTCTAGGACAGGCAGAAATAAGGAGCGGAGATTTAATACACGTATACTTTGAAATGGCTTTTTAAAAATACAATCGCTCTTAAGATGGAAGAGCATATGTTAAAGGAAAAAAAAGTGTCCGACAAGTACTTTTGTCCCTTTCTGTGCTGCTTCTAGATAGTGGTGAGCTTATGGGTCTCTTTATTTCCCTGCCTTCAGAGCCTCAAACCCTGCCCTGAGTTATCCCCGAGGATGCCCCCCCCCCCATTATTTTTCATAAATTTTCCTTGTAAGGGGAATAATGCTGTTAAACAGCTCTGGCTGTTCCTACCTGGGATTTTTTAAGTTTAAAACTCCAATCTCTGTGAGTTAGTCTCTACAAACTATGTAGGGCCTATGCACCAATGGCTAAACATGGCTGAAAAATACTTGTTAGGGTATGTCACACTGGTTAATTGTTACCGTGTGTAATTAGCACGCGAATGGAGGTGTGTGTACCTATACTCTCATGGGTCCCTCTGCACACAAACAATTGCAGACAAAACACACACACCAATAAGATGAAATACACAGTAGACGAAAGCCCCTGGTTTTGCATTGTAATTCCAACGAACAGGCGAGCCGCCCCGAGCTTTCCTCCTCCTGAGAGAAGCTGTAACTTTCAAACGTGTGGTTTCAGAATGGGTGGCACGTGCGCCGGTGAAAACGACATGAGTATTTCATGGATGGGGCAATCGCCACAGGTACAATTCTTCAATTTCAGCGGCTCCTGCTGGCTAAGAGACCGGTCCTGCATGGAGCTCGATGGGAGTTGTGGCGGAAAGGCGTCTAGCTGCCGGGCTACACTGCCGGCTTTTCCCCTTTTAAAGGGCTCTGACCCACATCGCTAAACGTTTTGCAGCTCGTTGGTGGCACATGTAACTAAAGGCACGAAACCAAGGAGCGTTCCTTGAAACAAGGCGCTTTTGTATCACAAAAGACAATTTGCTCCGGGGAAAAATCTGTAATGCTGGTATGCTTTGATATACATCTAAAGAAACGCTGCGTTTGAATAGTGGTTAACGTACCTATAAAGACGCACTGGACTATTTTGCACAAGCTGCGAAGGTTTGTTTCCCCCTCCCCCATCTTCATTTTTCTTCAGCAACTTGAACCGAGAAACCGAAGTGTTCCCGTCCTTTACTTTTTTGGGGGGGTGGGGTGGGGAGGGGAGGGGAATCGACAAAACGCCATCTGTATTTCAGAACTAGCCCTAGGCGTCTATAACCGTGCTTTTTAATTTTGCAAGGGTTCAATTTGTTGTTAATTTGAGAAGACATGGCCTGTGATTGTAATTTACTACATTGTCCTCCTGTTAATCTACTGCTCACTAACCGATATTACTGACTCACTCATTTTGTAGAGCTGTTTAAGAGAGCTCGCTAATATCCAGGCGCCAGTTATACAATGAAGTTTTGTACGCTGATTTGACACGCAGTACATCTTACCTACACAGATGTATAAACACCCTTTTCCCTGTAAGAATATGTGTATATTTATAGCTGCATGGTTTTGTCCCATTGGCGTTTTAGATCTAAATTAAAAAAAAAAATCCTCGCTAATAAAAAGGGCAAGGGTAATTGCTGAGGTTAATTCATCACACTTATGAACCTGCCCGCGCAGTCTGTGCTCATCCAAGACTGCCATTTGCGTCGATTAGTGGGTGTCCACGAGTACCGGGAATAAAACGCAAACGGCGTTTAGAAAAGGAAGCGACTCCAAACCCTCATCCCAGCCTCTGTCCTTTGCGAGCCAATGAGCAGGGCCAAGGGAGCTCTTCCCACCCTGCGGGCCCGAGCCTGCATTCCCCGCTACAACGCCCGGCCCTGTGGAGCCTACGGGCGGCTTGCCTGAATAGGCGGTGCAAGAACTGAACCTAAACCAGGACCAGCCGCTCGGTTTCGAAGAGATCCGCGAATCGGTCGAAATCTCAGCGCAGGATTGTGCTAGGAGGACAAATTGCGCCCCGTTGCCCAGTTCCCCTTTTCAGGGATGCAGAGGCCTCGCGCAATCAAAAGCTTAGGGCGTCTGCGCCTCGCTCCATGATAACTTCGGCCCCGTGTGTTGGTGGAAATAAACGACTACATTGCTACACCAAACTGTAGGCTACCAAGGCTTCCTAGGTTTCCCCAGTAGCCTTGGGCGCAACGTTACAAACATATGGGGTTGCCATTTAAAAAAAAAAGTTACCGATTTTGGGTCAGAAAAGCCTCACTCTTCCTGGCGTCCCCCCCCCCCCATGAAAGCATTGGCTGTAACAAGGCTCTGACACTTTTCCCCTGTTGTTTACGGTTGTACTTGTTAAAGTCTAGTGAATAAAAACACGAGTTATACCAGCTAAGGTCTCTTTTAATAAATTGCCAGCGCACGGAGATTGCGGGTGAGGGTTGAAGTCCTGCAGCAACAGCCCAACCCGAGCTGAACGCCGGAAAATGCTTGTGTCTTAATTAGTGAGCCTCACTCCCGGCTTCCTACGTTGCACTGTCCAGAAGGACGAAAGTGCATTTTCAAAGTTGCTGCTGCGGCTCCTCTCTACTCACTGAGCTCCTCTCCTTCCAAGTGTCTCTTTATCACTATTCAAAAACAAAATCTTTCAGAGAGCGTTATTCTGTGGGCGATTCCTACCACTACACAGACAGACAGACGCACAAGGTACAGACAGTAGCTAATAAGACCTAACTGAGAGAGGAAAATGAGACTATAACAATGCCCAGCTGGACCATTTGGGGCAATTTGTAAACATTTGCACCTGATAAAGCATGAGCGCTCAGCACAAGAGCTCAAGCCCCTTTCCCCTCTGGAAAAGGACAGGGCCAGGGCCTAGTTCCGATCTCGGATTGCCAGCTCTTGGTGTAACATCAGAATCTGGGCCCAGCAGTGATCATATATATACACACACAAGCTTCTCTCAACTTTCCTTTTCTTACTACTACTGTTCAGAAAACAGTTAGTGTTATAAGGTTAGAGGAGCCAAAGCCATGGGGTGGGGAGATCTGCTGATCTTTCCTTAAAAAAAAACAAACAAACAAACCAAAAAAACTTCCCCACATTGCAGTCCAGGATTTACCCTATCAGCTAAAGGATATGTGACACTCCGGTGGGCGCACACACACAACTCCCGCCCCCGAAACTAATAGGTGATTAGAAACGATGCTGAAGGCAGCCATGACTGAAGGGTGAGACAGATCGATTTTTTAAAGTGTGAGATTTAAAAAAAAAAATAATCATCAACCTTAGAGAATGGAGTTCCCTCATGTTCCTGTGAAAATAAAGAAGACTCTTTTCTGGTGGAGACAGGAGCAGATTCTGGCTCATCCTTTTGGCTTGTCACTTCTTCTGCAGGGCCTAGAAAAGGGGGGAGTCCCCACCAGCCACTCTGGGAAAGAGGAAAGGCTTGGGTGCCATAGACTTAAGGCACTGAAGGAAAGATCTCCAACAGTCCTTGGCCCTCGGCACTTTTACTCCTGCCCTTCAGCAGCATCAGAGCTACGGGACCGCTTGGTCCAGGCCTGAGCCTACTGCCTCCCTGTGACCCCCCTTCACCTCTGACATTTCATTGGCGGAGCATCCTCTCCAGACACAACAAACCCAGAAAGGCTCATTACAGCAGGCAACGCTCCAACGTTTTGTCGGGTGTAAGAAAAACACCAACAGCCACCTCGCAAGTATTGGGGGGCGGGAGGGGGGGGGAGAGAAAGCTAGCGTGGACAGAGGCAGCCTAAAGAGCAAAATCTGCTTGCAAGCTTTCTAATGAAATTGTGTCACTTCCCTCCACTGGTTTCTTGGGAGGTAGGCAGCCCTGGGGAGAAAGTTGTGTATTTTTGCAATTTTTAAAAAATAGCATTTCCATTTCAGGGACAATGTTTTAGAATTGTTGGTGGTGAATATTTTAATCATTACATATTAGGAGGGAAACTGTGGTCAGTGCTCTACTGAAAAATAATAGGGCGCTTGCTTTTTTTCTGTCCTGGTGGCTGTTATCCTGTACTACAGTCCCTGTATTACTAGTTTTTCCATTTCATAAACTAACACTATTCAGAAGAAGGGGGGGAGAGGGGAAATGTCCCTGCTCTATCCTGCAGCTGCAGCCCTGTTTCACGTACTCAGAAAAAACGCTAGCAGAACTTACATCAAAACCTAAACTCAGTGTGAACGTATTTACACTAGGAAATCTTGCACGCACTGACATTATTTAAACAATTCTCTTCTGCTTCGGACGATATCAGTATTTTTACATTATCGTGCTATGAAAAAGAATGTTTTCCTTATTTCAACTATTTATTAAAAAAAGTCAGAGATGTTCTGGCAACTAAATAAATTCCAAGAAGCTTGGGGGTGGGGAGGAATTGCATTGGTATTTGTTTTAAATCGAATGCTTGTTTTTTTACAGACATGTATTTTTAGTGATATGCCCTGTCTATTCATATATAATACGTGTAATAATATCCTGAATACAATCATGAGCGCAATAATTTGAGTATCTTTTATACTCCAGGAAATGCAGCTATTTTCAGTTAATGGCTCTATATGTGTTGGTTTTCCTGCTTTCTTTTCCCAGAGGTAAAGGGGGAAGGGATGCTGTCTTTTTTAAATTTGTTGCTGAAATCAGTCTAAAGAAAGTTGAGCTGAACTCAGGGTAATATATTGAGCAGCCCCTTGACAGCTAAAGGTCAGGTGAAAGTCTCCAGCAGGTAAGTCTCGGGCCAACTGCCTGCCCAGAGCTCGCTCCCTGGCTCACAAATTGTTCCCTTCTGCCCACCCAAGTCGATTCAAGCTGTGTTTATTTAGGGGGCAAAAAAATTGCCGACCACCCAATTCCCATCCAGCCGGTGACCTACAAGCTCTGGCCTTTGCAGGCAGAAGTGGCTGAGACATGCATTTGTTCTTTTGCACAAAACTAAAGAAGACAAGTTGCAAAATAAAGAGCCCCCTACATGTCTGATTTGGGAAGAAGACCAGAGCGTAAACACGCTACATTTTCTTCTTGCTCTCCCCACTACTCTCCGGGAAAAACTCTCCTCAGTCCGTAGGAAAATCCAGAGAGGGCTGCTGCACAAGGAGCTCCCTGCAGCGATGCGCAGGAGCTGAAAGAAAGGGACACGCATTGAGCGTGTGCCTGGGCCCTGCCTGGACTGCTTTTTCTCTGCAACATTGCAGACGAGCTGCAGCCCTAGGAAACTTTAAACTGGCGTGCGGGCCGCCCACGGAACTCGGGTCTCGTTTTCTCAGCAGCAGTAAGTGTGTTCGGCATAGTTAACCCGCTTTGAGTCCAGAGGAAAATGAGCTGGAGGAGATCTCGCCTTCCTGGCAGGGACAAACTAACGTTTGTAGTCATTGTTACAGTGACTAAAGCAGGAATTGGAACTAGCCTCCCTGGGTTGGAATAGCAGTGTCTCACTCCCAAAACGCTGGGATGAAGCTGTGGGAGACACCTCCCCAGAGCCTGGACATATGTGTATGGGCATCTGTGCATCACTCACCCCAGCACGTTATACATACAGTTAGAATTCCAGCTGCCCTCAGTCTCCCATAATATGCTCAATATGCCAGCAAATTTAAAGTCAGTCAGGGAAAACGTCAAGTAAACAAATTATATATAATATATAATACAAAACAGAAGGTCTCCTCCCAGCAACTAATAGAATGTCTGGAAATAAATGTAACAAAAGAAAGAATGCTTCGTGCCCGGCTTTTTGTTTTCAGTAAGGCGGATATGGTCCATTTTCTTCAATTTTACACTCCTAATCTCTTTTTCTAGTGTTTGTCCTTTCAATCTTTCTTTAACAAAAAACAAAACAAAAAAACAACACCCCATAACTGGACCGTCAGCTCCACTGATTTTTCGTGGACTGGGAGTGCTGAACTCGGTGAGCCTATGCTGCGGGGCTGAGCAATAATATACCCCCTTAAACCTCTCCCTCCACTAGCGCCCCCACCCCAATTATTTCTAATCGGTTGGGCCGAATTCTGCTTTCCGTTTACACCGGCATGACACTGAAGGAAAACTCGGCCCAGCAGCTGAAGCGGCCTTTGTCAAATGGATCAGACAACTATTAAATCGGAACCCAGCACAACTGGCCCGTGTTAACACCAGGACAGCTCATACAAAATTATGTTCATGATTAAAGGAAAACAATGGTGGGAGGGCGTGGAGGGTTGGATTTTTTTTTTTTAAACAAAACAAAAACCGAGCAGTGTCTCCACTAGCAAGCCAAGAGAGCTTAACACTCACATAATGATTTGTGTAGGGTTTTGTTTTGTCCAGTGAGCCATTTTAAAAAAATAAATTATAAGACTGTTTTTCTCCTTTGTATCAATCACTGAACTCTTCTTCACCGATCACTGGTAAACCCCAATCCAGTTTTCTGTCCCCACAAATTGTCACGGTTTGGATCATTCGGACTTATTTTCCCACGCGATTAGTACACTTTTAACACAGCCAGACTTTCTTGTACTAGAGAATTGCAAGCTCCTACACTTCCTCACCCTTTTGGCCCCCACGGAATAAAGGAATCACCCGAGTAAAGATGGGTAAGAGCGGGCTCAGAGGCGCTGAAACCCAAAGAGCTGGGATTTAAAACTCCCAGGCCTAGTCGTCCACCCCTCCCCCACCCATCTAGCGATTGTTTGATTAAATTAGACTCCACTCGATAAAAACAATCGCTCATTAGCTCTTCCCTCCTCCTCCTCCACCTCCGGTGTGTTGTGAAATGGTGACATCCTCTCCCTTGACCTCCGTCTCCTTTTCTGCCTTTCCGTCCCCCTGAAAAATGATGCCGCAAACTCTGATTGAATTTTATTCCTTCCTGACCTGGCCGGCTTTTATGGTACGAGACACCATCAATCGCGACCTAACGCGACGTTTGTTTATGACTTTGGAAAGAGGAGAATGGCTTTATGAGCCTGATCATAATTAAACCTGGAGGGACAAAATTCATCCCACCACCGCGCTATCTTTGTGCACAGTTGCCCGCACATTAAAACGCTCCTGAGCTCGAGCCTCTGCAAACACACACAGAGCTGGTGTAAACGGCAAGAGGGCGAGGACATTTGGAAGAGATAAAAATGATCGAGGAAGATTCTCGGATAGCACAGAAAATGGTCCTATTCCACTACATCTGTTACTCCATCCAGGAAAAAGGTGAGCGGTCGCATTATGCTTTTGAATATATAGCTAGATCTTGTTTAGCAGCTTTCTCGCGCCCGCCCTGATAAAGCCATATCTTGCTACCATCCATCCATCCCTCTCACACACATACACTTAAATATATGCTTCAAGCACCTACCAAGAATCGCAAAATGTATTTGACCCACTTATTTTATTAATGAACTCGTCTTAAAAATAAGAATTTTTTTTAAAAGAGAGAACTGGACTGAATAGTAAAGAGAACAAAAATGAACCAGCTAAAATAATGGGGACATTTTAAACGAGAAGTTCCTCCTTCTAAAATTCAGTGAAATCTGGATAAACTTGGAGGGCACGCTATGACTCAACACACTGTCATTGGAGCAAGTATTTCTAAAAGTCATGTAAGCGCTCTCTCTGTGTACACACTCACACATACCTGTGACACATATATTGATTCCTATTCAATGCATAACTAGCCTTCAGGTGTACGTGATAAGTCACCAGTTCGGAACACTACCCTCCCCCCTCCCATATCCTAATACTAAGTGCCTGGTTACGTTAAAAATCTTTGCCCCAAAATATGGGCCCGTGTTAGAACGTGTAACTGGAAACACAAAATAATTGAAGCCTTGGGGTGGCTTTCCATAAACAACCTTCGCTTAATTCAGCGTTAGCGTTTCGGGGGAGGGAAGAGAGAACAAAGGAAAAGAGAGATTGTTGTTGGAACTAAAAAGGATTTGAATAAGATGTAAAGCACAAGGGTTACTAATAACATGCGAAGATTAGGATGTTGAAGTCCACATATGGAAAAAAATATTCTCAAGCTTCCTTTGAAATGTATTTTTTCTGAACTTCGCGAGTAATCAGTAAAGCCTTGAGATCATGTTAACAAATATATTGCATTCTGAACAAAAATCTACCGTCCACTTCAGTTTTATTCTTACCTGGCATGTGAGGATAAATAAATGTAAATATGTTCAACAAGGTTTTTAAATTATTTAAATGCGCCATTTCTCTATGTGAAAAATATACAAACTTTTTAAAAAAAAGATAAGAGGGAAATTATCTAGGAAAGGAGCATTTTCCCTTTCTATTTAATGCAATTTAAAATTAATTTTGGCTTAGTTTAACTGCTGAATTAGGAAATAATCATATTCAATCAGCTAAAATACAATATTATCTAGGGTCAAAAACAAGCACAATTTTTTCCCGAGAGAAAAGCAAGTAGTTAACAGTGTTTTTCCAATTTAGTTTTAACTTAAAAATACTGACACAAACGTTGAGCTAACCATTTACCTACTCAACCCCACTGAAGTTAAGGCAGATACCCGGGATGTATGGCAGAGCAGAATGTGGCCCACTCTGTTTGAAGGATAACACCACAGATGCAAGGGGTTCACAGATGCATCTTTCATCTGCTTCACTGGCTCCAGTTCCTTGCAAATTCATTACAGGGTTTGATACTCTACTTGAGCTTGTGTCAGACCGATCGCTACTGGGTGGTTATCGTGTATAATAATGTATGGTTTGCTTTTCCTATTTCTCACGGGCGGCGGAGGGGGGGGGAGAAGAAATAATCTATTATTGGTTGAATAAACGTCAAGGGTGATCGCTTGTTCTGAGCTGGGCTCCATCTCTGAACTGCTGGAAGTTTATGTCCTAAAGGCAAAACGTTTGCCTACAAGGAGGGAAACGCAGCAAACTGAACAGAAGAACCCGTCAACATTTGCCAGAGTCCAAAAGCTTTCCTAACAAAGACTCCCAATCGTCTCTGAGCCTTTTAGCTTTTACTAGCAGCAACGTATCACAGGCCAAAAAGCAACTTTTTCTTCTCTGCCTCCTTCCCATCGTTATTCTGAACGTTAGGTTGAAAGTTGTATCAGAACAGCTGATCAACAGTAGGAGAGCACCTAATTATATTACCTAGCTGCCTATCCAGGTAACCTTCGCCAAGTTGCCCTGAGTCACTGTCTACCAGGGAGACTCTAAGCACCCACTAATATTATTTACATTCTCATTTTCCGCCTTTAAACATAGTGTGGCTAGCAAAGGCACCTCTTCCTTCCTAAACGGCATGAGAGCGAGCCATTTGCCTTAACGTTGTAGTAACACTGCCAGCGCCTTGTATTTATTACAACTGCGCGCGTGCACACACAAATCAATGGAAATACCTGATTGAGATGTTTTCATTTGCTACCATCTAATGCACAGTCACGTCACGCAGCCCCAAAGGAGCAGCACCGAATAAACGTCTGAAACATCAGCTCCTGGTTTTTTCCTGTTTAAGCGAAGAAGGGCTGCTAGGAACACAACGAAGCAAAGTCCAACTATCTGTGAGGCGTAAAGAACGAAATGTCTCTGATCCTTCCACCTGTGGCTGGGTTCCTCAGCCCACGTGTGTCTTCACAACAAAAGAAGGCGGCAATTGATGAGTAAATAATTAACAACAACAGCCTGGACCAGCTCACAGAAGCCAGCAACGCCAATTTTCAGAGAGACAGTGAGAGAAAGAGCATAGCCCTGTTCACCAGGCGTTGGTGCTTAGCCACTCTCGGGGCATGCGGGTCGTCTCTGTTAGAGCCCCTGGGCTGCTTTGACAGTAGGAGTAATTATCCTACGCTTGTTCAAACTGCCCCTCCGACTAACCCCGCTCGCAATCCAATGGGTAATTAAACAGTCAAAGCTAACAGTGGTTTGCTGTGCTATTTATACCCCCCCCCCTTTTTATTTTTGCAGACCGCTGAGACAACAACTGAAGATTTTGCAACCTAGTTTTAACCAACTAAAACAATCACAAGCAACAGAGTCTAACAGACAAATGGCACAGGCAATTATCTCAGTACAGCCTATAATTAAGTTAATTAAATGAAAAAAGTCAAAGAAATTACCATACAGACAGCTCCATGGTAAACACAGTTTTGCTGCTGCCATGCTTCTGATCTGCCTTTAAAACAGAAAGAGCTGAAAAGCTAGAGTGGAAATATCCCTCCGTTTCTAAGTAAGTCAAAGAATCTTTTCCTCCAGGGAATGATCTCATTCTGGTCAGCCTAGGCTACAAATATAAAAACATTTATGTCACGAAATAATCGGCACCTGTTTAAAGCCTGGGGGTGCTTAAAAATCAAGCTATTCCTATCTAAAAATTAGTAAACGTAACTTTCTCAGTAATAAAGTTAACAAGCCTAGGAATTTTGCTATGCAACCTTTTGTATCACTTCTGAGGGGAAAAATACTTGGTTGTTGCTGTGCTTTACAATAAACAAAACCTTGTTATCTCAATTTCATCTTTATCGGCAAACTATATTGCGTAAATATATACACAATAGCTATTTAGAGCGGGGGAGGGGGGAGAAAGCGTGTAGGAAGTTATATTAAATATATTCCAAACCCCTGTTCTGTGAAAAAAAAAATCGAACCGTTTATTCGAGCTGAACATAAAATGTTCCAAATTTTAGGTGATTGCTTTGGAGAGGCGACCCAGAAGCCACATAAGATTTTACTGAAATTACCTTGCATTTATTTACAGTGTAATCCTTAACAATGCAACAGCAATTACTGCTAAGTGTTGCCTTTTGATAAGAACGGCTGATAGGAAACTGTATTATCTAAAGCAAACTTTAGGCCCTAAATATCTGTAATCAAATAATTGACTTCCAAAATCTGACTGACAGGGCGGCTCATTCTAAGCTAATGAATTTATTACATTTTCTTAGTTATTTACAAAGAGAGAAGGTGATCCTGATTGCCCCTACGAACTAATTGTAAATTGACCAGAAGGCGAAATTCTTTATCTGACAAGGCATCACTCTCTGGAACAGTCATCTCCCCTGGTATTTTCTTCTGAATTAAGAAAGAAAGAAATGGGGGGTGGGAAAGAAAAAAATACATAAGAACAACTCTCCCATACAAAGTCCTCCTAAAATGATTTTATTCAGAAGAGCAGTTAGTTATTTCCAACAAAGCAGCAACGTTCTTAAAAAAAAAAAAAAAAAAAAAGTCACAGCTTTGGGCTGAGGTTGGCAGGGAAGGGAAGAGTTGTTGGTGTTTTTTAAATAACTGGTTCATTTTATAAGACAAAGGATTAAAAACTGTACTTTTAAAATGTATATTACATAACTTGCTTAATATGTGTGTATATATAATTATTAATTCTATAGAGCACAGATCTTTTATATGCTTTCATTACATTTAGAGATATATTATAGAATGTCTCCTATATAAAATCTGTACTATGTCGATTAGATACGTGAGTGATATATACAGACATATTACACACACACACATATATATATATATATATACACACACACAGAACCCAGAGGGAAAATTGCATATCTAGGAGAAAGAAAAGGAGGACTTGTGGCACCTTAGAGACTACCAAATTTATTTGAGCATAAGCTTTCGTGGGCTTCAGCTCACTTCATCGGCTGCATTCATTCATCCGATGAAGTGAGCTGTAGCTCACGAAAGCTCATGCTCAAATAAATTTGGTAGTCTCTAAGGTGCCACAAGTCCTCCTTTTCTTTTTACGAATACAGACTAACAGGGCTGCTATCTGAAACCTCTCATATATAGGAGACAGTATTTAAGATATCCCTATAAGCAATATAAGCATATATTAAATATGGAACGTTGTAATACTATTGTGCATGGCCAAATATATCCCAGGTCCTGTCTAATCAATGCTAAGAAAATGTGTTGGTTTATTTGCCAAGTTACAGCTGCCCTGGGAAAGTATTTTCTTTTCCTAGCGAATAAAGCAAGCTGACTAAGTGGAACATATTGCAGAAGAGAGCGAAAAAGGCCGACCTGGCAGTTTCTAAGCGGTCGTTGGGATTTGTGCGGAGGGGAACGAGTTGTTCCATCGCCAATGTTAGCCATGAAGTCTTTTCATTTAAAAAAAAAATGTATGAAAGTATCCAGACGTGTAAGGTATTCCAATTGAATGGTAATTTATTAATAAACAAACAATGCAATACCTCAGAATATTTTCAGGAAAAAAATCGATAGAATAAGATTAATACAGTTTCCCTTTTTATATATAATGAAAAAAAAATCAACGTTTCAGGCACTTTTAATGTCCGTTTTCGGGGGGAAAACACTTTCTGGCGTTTGGTCCACAACATCCACCTACACATTAAAAATAAATTACTATATCGCAATTTACATTTTAAAACAAGTCCTTGGGGGGCGGGGGAAGCTTGTAATCTATACTGCATATTTTGTCCTCTTTTAAACACAGGGCATAATAATAATACCTTATGAGATGGGGGAGTGGGAGGGGAGGGAGTATTTCTCAAAAGCAATAAAAAAACTTACGTGTTATTTGGAGTAACACTGTCCTTTTAACAAACCAAGGCATGACTTATTTTTATTTTATTTTTTTTTTGGCTGTCTCTGTACAAACTATGTGAGAGTTCACTGGGGTGCTCGCTGCTTGCAGGAGGCGGCTTGGTTTGTTAAAGAAAAGATCTAGTCCTTGCTTGAAGTTTGGCCTTTTCTCTGTATTGTTCGGGGGGGGGGAGGCTGTCCGCCGGGCCTGGTTTTGGTCAGAACTTGCTGCAGTCATACACGAAAGCCCCTGAGGTGCGGTAGAGAGACTGGCCGGAGGGAAAGGCCATCTGACAGCTGCTGCTATTCCCGTTCACCGGCGAGTTGTTCAAGCCCAGCCGCTGGGACTCGAACATCTCCCGCACCGCGTGGAAGTTCTGCTGCGGGGCGGGGTAGCCGGCGGCGCTGGCCAAGTGGCCCAGGTCTCCCGCCGCCGTGGCTTGGTTTAGGTACCAGGAGGCCAGGCGCCCTTGGTGCGCGGCGGGGTGCGCGTGGTGCCCCTCCTGGTGGCCGGCCGCCGTGCTCAAGCTGCCGTGGCCCAGCGAGGAGGCGCTGCTGTTGCTGGGCATGGCGTAGTCGGGCAGGGGGTCCTCCACCGGGCTGGCCCCGCTGCTGGCCAGGTGGCCGGCCCGCTCGCCTCCCCCAGCGGCGGCGGCCGCGGCGTACAGGCTCATGGCTTGCATGTTGCAGTGGTAGGTCCCCCCGCCCGCGGCCCCGCTGCCCGGGTTGGCGCCCTGGCTGCAGGGCGAGCTGTAGAGGGAGCTCTGGCCCGGGGAGTAGCTGCCGAGGGCCACCGAGGGGGGGATGCCGGTCCGGGACGAGGCGGAGGAGGCGGAGGAGGCGGCGAGGAGGCTGGAGCTGAGCTCGGTGGCGCCCTGGGGCGAGCCCCGCAGGGAGGTCATGATGTTGTCCACGCTGAAGCCTTGGCTGTGGTGCGGCTGCGGCGGCTGGTGCTGGGGGTCGGGCGCCTCCAGGCTGAGCGAGCGGCTGGAGGGGAGGCTGCTGTGGGGGCTGCTGCCGCTGGACAGGCTGCTGCTGCTGTCCGGGCTCTCGATCTTGGGCACGGCGCTGGTGAGGGCCGCTGCTCCCCCGCCGGGAGGCGAGACGGCCTGCGGGGGAGAGGCGGTGCCGTTCTCGGTCTTAATGTCCTGGATGCGGACCGGCGGCGGCGGCGGCTGCGAGCCGGCCCCGCTCCCCGCCGCGCCCCCGGCCCCGCCGCTCTCCTGCTCGGCCTGCGGGTGCTGCCGGGGCTGGGGCTGCTCCTTGAGGTGCAGCCGGTCCTTCTCCTCCTTGTCCTTGACGGCGTCTTTCTTCTTGAAGCGCCGCCTCCGCCGCAGGAAGCTGCCGTTCTCGAACATGTTGTAGGAGTCCGGGTCCAGCGTCCAGTAGCTGCCCTTGCCGGGCTTCTTGTCGTCCCGGGGCACCTTGACGAAGCACTCGTTGAGCGAGAGGTTGTGGCGGATGCTGTTCTGCCAGCCCTGCTTGTTGTCCCGGTAGAAGGGGAAGCGCTCCATGATGAACTGGTAGATCCCGTTCAGGGTGATCTTCTTGTCCGGCGCGTTCTGGATGGCCATGGTGATGAGGGCGATGTAGCTGTAGGGGGGCTTCACCATATCCTTGGGCTGCGGCTGCGGGGTGTAGGGTCCGTAGGCTCTGGCCATGCCGGCCGGGTACTGCTCGTGGGCCGGGTGCGAATACATGCTCATCGGGGCCGGCATGGCGGTGTAGCCCCCTCCCGCAGCGGCCCGGTAATAGCTCTGCTCCCCGCCGAGGTAAGGCACGACTCCCAGGGAGTTGGGACTGGACACCGAGTAGCGAGCCTGCATGTCCTCCCGTCAGGTTCCCGCACCCTCCCCGCCGGACCAAACAACTTTCCCTCCCTCCCTCCCCCCCCCGGCCCCTCCAGACCGAGGTCCTGCCGGCGATCAGTCACCCCCCGGCCTCGCACACAAGCGGAGGGGGGGGGGGAAGCCGCCTCTTCTTCGGCCTGTAAAAGGCACCCGCAAAAGCCCCGCACTCCACACCAGTGCTTGCCGCGGAGAAAGCCACTTCCAATGCCAAAATAAACGCCCTGGGCCGAGCGGCTCCCACACGCCCAGCGCCTGGCTCCACCGGGATCGGCAACACGTTGTCTCTGCCCAGGAGGGGACAAAAGTGGTGGTTTCTTTCTAAGGGGAATTTACAAATATCCACCTTCCCGGTCTCCCGATGTCAACTCTTTTGGGGGGTGGTTCTTTCTTTTCTTTTTTTTTTTTTTTTCAGTCTCTTTTTCGGTCGCGGGCAGCTTTGGGAAGCATTGGAAAAACTTCTGAACTTTTGAGCATCCGTCACCAAGGCGAGGACTTTTTTACGCACTTACTGTTTTTTTTCCTCCTCCGGCGGCGGAGCTCCGCCCTGCCTAGGCCGGGCGGCCAATGGGAAGGGAGAGCCGGGCTCTGAACGGGGGGAAGCGCGGGGGGGACCCTGGAGCCGCAGCAGCAGCAGCCCCGACCGAGAGTTCCAGCTCTGGGACTGGCCACACACACTGGCCCACGCTCTCCCCCACACGCAAGTACCTATCGCTCTCCACGCCTGCCACAGCCTTTCTCCCTCTCCCATGCGCAGAGCAGAGATCGGCTGTCCACGTACACCGGCCTGCCCATACACACGTTCCTGTTACAGGCCGTGCGTTCATACCTATATATTTCTGTCAACACATTTGCCTAGTCCTCTACGCAGATGCGCTCTCTCGGAGGACGCAGCTTTTCACATACACCTAAATACAGACGATTCCGCTGCACGCCCGCTCACCCGCCTCTGCTCCGATAGACACCGCTCTGTGTTCCTCGCCTCTCCAACACCCTTCCTCGCCTTCGCGCACATTCACCTTCTTCAGATCTATCTGTAGACAGGCAACTTCCACGCGTGTGCACGTGCTCAGAGCTCACTTTCTGCTCCCCGGGGCGAAGGAAGGTCGGTGTCACCCGCCCACCCCCATCTTCCCACCAGGCAGGGTAAATGGGAGAAAGGGGAGGGAGAAAGGGGAAGCGAGAGAGACCCACTCCCCACCAGCACCAGCCTCCTTACAGGCAGCTGCCTGAGCACGCGTTTCTGAGGGGATTCCATTCGACAAGCTTTTGACGAGTCCTGCAAAGCTCCTTTTTATTAATCGGCCACGAAGGGCTTTCCTCTGTCAGGCTGCAAAGCAAGCGCCGGCTGCCTGTGCTGTTTATAAACACAGACAGATGTCTTTGTACGTGCCTTTAACCGGCTTGTTCAGGTAACCTGCTGGGGTCTGATGGGCTAAGCCCCCCTTTTGCTGAGAGAGAGAGAGAGAGCTCGAACGAGCATACTTTTGTGCGAAAGCCATTGCAGCCCGCGGAATCAGTGGCATAACAGGTGCGTTGTTGACAAGAGAAAAATAGGTGTGTTCAAAATTGTTTAACGGTTTGACTATCAGGACTTAATTTCTGCTAAGACCGACTCTCTTTAAATGGCTGAAAGAACACTTGTGCTGTAAAGAAATGTTTGGATTGACATTTTAAAGTGGATTTAAGGCTGAGCTGCGGGAAACAAGGAGGGTCATTTTTCTTACTTTTGAACATCGTTAATGGAAATGACTAGTGTCTGCGGGTTGAACAGTGACAGCGGTTAAAGATGCTGATTGGACTGAAATCCAGCCCTTCTCCCCCTTTTTTTAGCCTGCTGCTTTCTACCTCTGCACTCCCATTGCAGTTAACAGTGGGTCAGTTGATAGAACAAGCTGAAGTGCAGACGTTTGGGAACTTGTGAAGGAAAAATGGTCTTGAGTACATGTGGTTTGTGGGAGATGAGTTTCACACTCCCCTGGGTTTGTGACAAACTCTCACGCTGAAGATGAGTCACAAGACCCTTTTGGCTCCACTGATTTCAAACCCCCTTTCCTCAATTTATACAGTGATTGATTGCGCTCCAAACCACAACAGGTAGAAGAGACGTGACGGTGTTAAGGGAACGTGATTTGCTTGGTAGTATTTCAAGTCAAGCCTTTTCCCTCGAATAATTAATCAATTTAAAACAAGTGATGGAAAACGGCGAGAAAGTTGATATGTTCTAACCTTTCCTCCATTTCCTACTCAGATGTAACTGTTCTAGTTTTGTAATAAAAATAAGTCCTTCAATGGTGACTATATTATTCAGTTTTACCTGTTGCGTTTGATCTTCTGGAATCCTTTCACCTGCTCCTGTCCAATTCTACATTTCCCCCAAATACTGACGAATTAATCGTCTCAGTGGCACTGACCTAGGCATTAGTTTCGATGTAGTTTCGACATTTTGTGTCTTCAAAATCTCTCACTTGCTTTGCTAGAAAGAACAGCATTTTAACGCATATCGATAGAACCCAGGTCACCCAGCGTTTCCCACGATCTTACCTGCAGTTAAAACGATTTCCACGTATTTCACATTCATTCCCACTAATCATTGTACTGTTCTGTTCAAAAAGCCTATCTTTCAGTGACTTATAAATATAACGGGATACTGTGTAGGTTTAATGCTCATGATTCTGAAGTTAGATTATTAATTATTCTTTATTATTTTATTGGGATTATTTAATCCCAGTTGTATTGCATCTAATATATTTTGCAATAGCTACGCTCTTACATTACTGTGCAGTGATGCAATAACTAATGTGTGTTAAATTACACATCTGAAAGCAGCAGCAGCACTGTGGTTCTCTACTTTAGGTACAAAAACTGCCATTGTGAAACTAGTAACTGGCACGCGCAAACAGTTTTAGGAAAAACAAAGTTTTATAGAAGCAGAAAGATCAGTTTTCTGACCGGTTTAATTTTGGATACAATCCAGGAAAAGTAATTTGTGTTTGTGTTTTACATACTTAAGTGCGGGACAGGAATGAATTTCAGATGTCTTGTTTGTTTGTTATTTATTGTCGTACCCACCATGGCCTCTAGATGAAAGAGTAACATTTTGGGGTGTGTTTTTGGTGTGGGACAGAAACGAAATCGGCTGAGTAAGGTTAACAATCGTGTATATTGTGGAACCAAAATCCCTCTTGGAATTAACTATTCAGCGTCCTTTTTAAAGCTGTGGAAAGGCAGTCAAGCCATTGTGGGGGCGTTTGTTGCATTTACTCTTAACCTTATTTATTTAGATGATGGAAAGATAATATCAATAGCAACACGGTGAAGGAGTAACATTTAAAGTGGGTAAAGCCAACAGGTGGATCCAAACAATTTGCTGAAGGGTTTCCTCTCCGCTCAAAGACCTAGAGGTGAAACGTTTTTCAGACTGAGGCTATTTATGTTTATACCTACTCAGAGCTTCACCTCTCTCTCTCTCTCTCTCTGTCGGTTTTAACATCACTGCAGTATCCCTGCAATTCACACCTCTATGTCCCTACCCAATCCCGGCTCCTTGAATCTCAGGATAAGGATTTCCATGTTTCCCAAACCGAAGTGCAGGTCATTTGGAGTGAACTGAACTATATGCTTTCAGGTGAAAATATACCCTGGCTCAGCAGCTGAAAACCTATTGTCCCAATTAAACCTGCTCAAATCGATCTATGTTGCAGCTAAGAATAGGTAATTTCCTATCTATATTGTGATTATTACAAATACATTATTTCTGACCTTTGCGCAAAAAATTAACGCAAGAGAACTCCAGAAAAAGTTTGTTTTGATGGCAAAGTAATCAAATTTAATGAGATAATATGCTCATTTTATTGCCTGTTGTAACTGTGTAGCTCGATAGTTTTTGAATCCAGGGAAAACTTTGTAGTTTATCATCTGAATTAAATAATAATGAAAAACCTCTTGCATCATTTGGCTTTCTATTCCAGTTGAAGAAAAAGTGAATTTTCATTTTAGCTTGATAGACAGTAATTGGTGATTTATTTCACAAACGGAATAACTTGCATTTTAAGTCTACAAAGTATATACAATTAACAATCTACAAAGAAAAATCGAGACCCTACATTGTTTTGCAAACGGTGCTTCCCATCTTTCCACAAGAATTGTCTTGGCAAAATATTACTTGGTTTTCTATAAAAATATTGTTCTTTGAAGAATAGTTTGCGACTGAATGATGACATGAATAGATCATTAAAACACATACAATGCCTATGGGTTCCAGGATTTTTATTTAATTATTTATTTAGCTATTAAAATGCAAGTCTAATAACTTCAAAAATGCAACTTCCTAGGGGAAATAATAACCCAGTGCGTTTTCTAACCCTGGCATCTGCAAAGTGCTAATATCTGCGGGAAGATCTCCTAAAAAGATGAGAAATATCCAGGTCTGAATTTATCTCCTATTTTTCTTCAAGGTCCATCCCCTGTCTCTTTTGTATTCCCTTTCCTTCCTTGCTAACTTCCTTTCTCTGTCTCTCAGAAGCTCTAGGGAGAGGCAGAAAAGGTGGAGGGGGGCTGAATCCATTGGGATCTCCAGCATCCCGTAGCTGAACACACACGCGGACACTGCTGCTCTCCTCCCCGTATTGCGGGAAGGGGATGGGGAAGGGAGAGACTTATTTGTTTCCAGTGATTTATTTACGTGAGACTGAAGCGACAGTTCCTCGCTGGTGAAGTCTGGGAGTGATAGGTGTTTAGCAAGTCAGTGGATAACAGGCAGGCAGTTCAGTGGTAGGCTACCAAAGAAAGCTTGCAGTCAGTCTCTGATTATAATAGTCAGTGAGTTTACACACACACACGTTGGGAAGCTAATACTGACTGATTTGTTTTAAAGCACCCCTGCTTCAGTGAGTCAAGCCAAAGCAGGCAGGTCCCTCTTAGAGTTATTTGTTGGGGAAGTTGGACGCTCCTCACAAGCATTTGCAAATTCACAACCTGCGGAAGGGATGCTGCCAAGTGCCCCTCCTAGGGGATTAGTCATTGAGACCAGCGTCTCGGAAAGTAAACCGAGATGGAAGCAGTAAGTTCAGATGTTATCGCCTGGCAGAAAGATACACTGAGGCTCTACGCTGGGTGTTCCTTTCCTGTGGCTACTTCAAGCAGCTCCTACAAATCCATCTGCTTTTTTACACGAGTCCAGTTCCCATTTCTGAACTGATTACAGTCCCATCTCTTTATGCCTTTCACCAGAGGCGTCCAGGGCACACATCCTGTCGCTACGGTTACCTCCCTCGGGCGATGATGTCCCGTTTCCTGCACGTGGCTTGGGGCTGGACTTGCTGCCTATGCAGCCGCCCAGCGGGCTGGGAGCCTCTGGGTCTCCAGGGCGCTCGCTCTGCTCTTTTTTCCCCAGCTGGCGACCACCTGTGCGGTTGGTTCAGGCGCTTCTTGTGGCTGGAGCGCCCCCTGATGGGCCCGGTTAGACTCATGAGCACGGCCGTCTTCCCTCCAGCTCCACCTACAGGATCCGCTGTCCCCCCATTCCCGTGTTTGCCGGCGATTCCTCGCTCCCGGAGGAGCAGCAAGTGGCAGTAAAGTCAGGATTTAAGCAATGTCGCTGAGCAGGCGCCTCGGTGAGCTATGAGATCCCCAACCCCTCCAGGCTCCGTATGACTGGCCTCCCCCTGCGCTCGTAGCTGGCCATTCCTCCCTACTCTTTTGCAGGGGGGCCGGTGCCAGGATATGAGGGAAGACAAAGTGAGTGAGGTAATAAGTAATATCTTGTATTGGACCAACTGCTGTTGGTGAGAGAGAGAAGCTTTGAGCTCCACAGAGCTGAAGACGAGCTCTGTGTAAATCCAACACACTTGCCTCGCTCACCAACGGTTGGATAAACTATGTTACTTCCTGCACCTTCTCTCTCATTCTTCCCTAGTTTCAGAGTAGCAGCCATGTTAGTCTGTATCCGCAAAAAGAACAGGAGGACTTGTGGCACCTTAGAGACTAACCAATTTATTTGATTCTCAGCGCTCCCTGCAACAAACACATAGGCACACTCACCTCCTGCCAACATCCCAACACCCCACACTAGCCTACACTTCCTTCCCAGCCTGGACACTGCCCCCATAAACACACACCAGCCAACATAACTATATTGACACAAAATATATATCGCCTCCTCAACCAAAACACGCCATCCTGCCTACCCATGTCCAAATTCTCTTGCACACTTATCATCCTCCAACACTGGCAAGGAATTCCCCAGACCAACTGTCTTACACCAACCAAATACCCCATCAACCAATTGCTCCCCCACTTCAACGCCCTCCAGGCATACCCAAACCCAGCAAACAGCAGACAACCCAGCCTCTCCACTCATTAATTCATTACAGCACTTGCCCTCCAACATCCACCCATCGATGACACCCACATCCTTCTCCCTACCCCAAAGAGGAAAAAAAAATCCTTAGGCCAGTCTCTTTTTTTGTTGAGAACCTTGAATTTTAGCCAAAAGGCACAGACTTCCTGAAACAACTCTAGTTATTAAAAGTGAACACTACAGGAAGGCAAGGCCATTATTTTCTAGGCAATGCCAAGGAATGCTTTGGTGGACAGGTTAGCCAATAAAAGTTGCAAAGGAAACGTGCCAGTTTCCAGGAAAATGTACTTCTGTGTTTTGACCTCCCCCTTTTCTTCCCAATGACTAAACACTGAACCTCAAAAAAAAAAAAAAAAAGAAAAGAAAAGAAAAAAAGGCTTCAGAAAACTGAGCACTAATGAAGAGCTAAATTCTTCTGGCAACTACAGGGGATGGTGACACATACATTTACATATAGGGAGGCATTTATACATACCCTTTATGTATTTAGACACGTACACGTATACGTATTTATACTTTAGACACATACTTTAGACACGTACACGTACACACACTTTAGACACGTACACGTATTTTCCAGCACAGAGATTTAATAACATTTATGCGCAGACATAGATTCATGCAGATTTTTGCCCACACATAGCTACACAGAAACACAAATAGCTATATTTGCACATAAGTAGACCGAATCCACATATAGGTGTCTATACAGAGAAAAATGGCTAGCTACACTAAGACTGTTTAATCTGTAAAGGAAAAGAGTAAGACAAGATAGAAGAATTGAAAATAATGAATGGTATTGCAAAAGTTGATTGAACCTTCCTATTGACCGTTTCCCATAAAGCTGGAGCAAGAGGACACTGAATTAAAAGGCAACAAGCACAGAAAATATGAGGATTTTTAAAGCGCAACATATAATTAATGCAAGGAACATTCTGCTGGAGGATAAGACTAGCATCTGTAGTTATGATAGGCTAAGATTAAATTATAGAGCTATCTGGATTCTTACTTTTAGGCCCTAAACATATTAACAATTAAGGTAAGAAGAAGGTATCATCCATCTCCCACAGTACTTTGCCACTTTCTCCCCACTTTTTCCAACTCTCCTCTCCCTGCATCCTTAAGGATATGTGTACTAGTTCTTTAAATCTGTAGCAGGAAGTCAGGCCGGATGGTTCTAGACAGAAGTTTTGCATTAAAGCAGAGGGAGAGAAGCTTTAGAGATATTGCTGTTCTCTTGTTTCTAACTGATCTTTTTGTTCCGTCTTAGGAGAGAGTGACTGTTGCTGTGACTCTTTACCATTGGCAAATTATTTTAGCTCCTTTTTTTTTTCACCCAGCAGTTGACAGGAGCGTTGATTTGTTGTTCCACTTATACCTGCTAAGTTCAAGTCCTATTGAGAATGGTTGCCCAGCTGTGGTAGGGGAAGATGCCTTATCTTTAGGTACAAGTAAGGTGAGAAGGCACTTGAGCCTGAGTTGCCTTACTTCTGTTGCTTTGCACAGAGGAAGAGGTTGCAAACCTAATTCTAATAATCAGATTATCAACTTGGAAACATTTCATTTTGTAATTGCAAACACAGGTTTTGTCTTTTACTGAATCATATGGAAAAAATCTGATAGGTTTTTTTTTTAAAGTAGTTATTTTTAAGTGTCTAGTTTGGTAGCCTTTAAGTAGACTCTTAGCATCTCAGCTAATGCATACATTTGAAATCAGGTTTTATACATATGAGCGTGGGATGTATCTGTGGGTCGATGAATAAATATGTTTTCTGGTAAATTTTATGGCCATAAGTTACACATGAGAAATTGCTAAATTGGGACATCCTAGTGCATGTCTTTTTGCCCTAATTAAATAGAATTGTTAATAGAAAACACCATTTCAGTATTAACAAAGCTTTCTGGTAGGCCACAGTGAGTTTCCGACATACTGGACAGGCTCACAGAGGTAGTAGGCAGTACCATATGTACTGGGATAGAGAATGAATCTGTTGCTACTCTCCAAGGGGCAGGTAGTTTGCTCCTTGAACACCTACTAACAGCCAGTTCTGCCTGTTAGAGAGGCAAGGTGGGTGAGGTAATAGCTTTTATTGGACCAGTTTCTGTTGGTGAGAGAGACAAGCTTTAGAGCTAATACAGAGCTCTTCTCAGTTTTGCCTGTGTCATTACTAAGGAAGAACGGATAATGTTTCAAGAGCAGCAGACAGACAAAGCCATTTTGAGATTGAGACACAAAAAACCCCCAAGCAGTATTAAGAACCACTAAATCACATAGAAAGATCCCAATTAAGTGGAATTACCATTCCCATCAAGATGAAGTGATTGCTAGTGTCATTGATCGTCAGTTCAGATATTCCAGTTAGGTAAATTTCCTGACTAGGCATGTTTAAACCCTAAGTAGGGTGAACTGCCTGTGTTGATGTGTGTGTTTGTTTATGTAAATGACTACTTTTTTTCAAAAGTGACTAGTGAGGTTTGGGTGCCCAAACTGAGAAACCTTAAAGATCGATGGGGTATTTTCTGCGAGGATCACTCAGCACTGTTTGAAAATCCATCCATTTTCAGGTGCCTCAAGTTGGGCACCCCAAAACTGGGTACTCAAAATCACTAGCCACTTTTGAAAAACGTGTGTGTGTGTATGTACACACACAGTTCACTCCACTTAATTTACACATGCTTAATGTCTAGAGCTTTGGATGCTTTGAAAATAAGCTGTGCTTTGGATCTCCTAAAGCAGGGATCAGCAACCTATAGCACGTGGCCCACCAGGGTAAGTCCCCTGGCGGGCCAGGCCGGTTTGTTTACCTGCCACATCTGCAGTTTTGGCTGATCACGGCTCCCCGTGGCTGGGGTTTGTTGTTCCAGGCCAATGGGGGCCGCAGGAAGCAGTGACCAGCACATCCCTCGGCCCGTGCTGCTTCCCGCAGCCCCCATTGGCCTGGAGTGGCAAACCACAGCCAGTGGGATTCGGGATCGGCGGAACCTGTGGACGTGACAGGTAAACAAACTGGCCCAGCCTGCCAGGAGGCTTACCCTGGTGGGCTGTATGCCAAAGGTTGCTGATCCCTGTCCTAAAGTATAGTTTTAGAGGCCTCAGAGATGTTTTCAGATGCAAAGATTTCTGTAAGATGTAATGTGCCATATGTTTAGGTGAAAAGTTAGGCACATAGCTTCTTACATCAGTGCCTCCTTCTTTACCTAGTTGTTTATGTTTAAGCTTGAAGTCTAAAGCCTGGGTTCAGCAGAAACAGAATACTAACAGTGCTATGGAGAAGGCCTTCTAAGTAGGCTTGTTGCAGTGGCCCTGAGCTGAGTTTGCCAAAAGAGTTTGCAAAGACGGGGAGAAGGGTCTAGGACTAAACCTAATCACCTTGCCCTCTTTAATAGAAATCACCTAATCACCTTGCCCTCTTTGCTGTCTACATAATTGTATCTGCAATTATATCTTCTAGTCCGGAGAATTTTCTAGGCTGAATTGGAGGAGGAGGTTTTCTTTGGCAATTGGTAGTGCTTTGTCTGTCTGTCCATTCACAATCTTCCCTCCCAGAGTTGAGTTTGCACTTCATCCATGTGCTGAATGAAGAAAACACTTCACCACACCCATGGCTTCCAACATTTGCCAAGTCTATTTGTATATCATGTCTTTTTAGCTTGTAATTTCTACAGGTAGGGGTTGTATCTGATTCTATATGTGTACTGTGCCTTGTACAATGGAGTCCTGATCCTTACTGGGTCCTTTGTGTGGCTATTTCACTGCAGAGACCCATAGATTGCATGCCCTTCTAGCTAACACATCACAGCTAGGGAAGTGCACAGTTAAATCAGCACTGAGATTTGTGATTTAGTTTAATTTTTTTTATTTTCCCGTTTGCTTTTCACTTTTCCTTAAAAAAATGGGGCCAGATCCTCAAATCACTAAACTGAATGACATCAGCTGGCTGAGGGAAATTACAGTGTAAACACCTGTTCCAGTTCAGCGCTGAGGCTGAGCAATTAATCATGCAGGTGTCAAGACACTCATACATTAACATACTTACAATATGGGCAACCCTGCCATACTACACATATGTATTTTGCAGCTCGCTGCCTTTGAGCACCACAGGGAAAAATTGGCTGCTGCCCAGCCACAGGGTTAGGAACGGACCTCTCTCTACCGACAGGGTAAAGACCATCCTTTAGTAATTGCAAAATGAAATAGGGGCCAGTCATAGCTTTTTGCAGGACAGAAGTTTACTAAATAATCCTTTAAACCTGTTAATATCCTAGGGCTGAATTCAACTGCTGTTGAAGTCAATGGAAAGACTCCCACTGACTCTTTAATGAGAGCTGAATCTGGCCTGTGTGAAGCATTATCTTTTATCATTTCCACTTTTTAAAACATTTTATCAAGTGTTTTCAGTAGGAATCTGTGAGTGCTGCCTAACTACTAACTCACTTTGCCCAGGGAAAAATCGAACTATAAACTGAAACATGATGCTGAAAACTAAGTTGAGTAGAAAGTGTTTAGTCTAGGGTGGGCTGAATACTGAAAGCACGTATCTGCAAATAATTTCTCTGACAATCAATGGAAAAGAAAAATCATTGAATAAATTCTTTGCCAATTATTCTTTGACTGTCTCTAGAGTTGATATAAATATTGCAAAACCAAATTGCTAACATTTATTCAACAGTAAAAAAACTGCTTTGTCAGACTAGCTCCGAGTTAGTCTAATTTTCCAGTGCCCTTAAGGACTGAGACAAAAGGACAGTATTGTAGTAATTTTTGCATTTGCTGTGTATATGTATCTAATCTGTTGGTTACATTTTACTGAAAATTGCAATTATACCATGATCCGGCAAACACTTACGCACATGCTTAATATTATGCACATGAGTAGTCTCACTGAGACTTTAGAAATGTGTGCAAGATCCCAGAATACACTCACTGTCCTTACTGACACATGTCCATCCCCAATTCCTGCCAAGTACCACACGCAATATTGTACCGTGCGGTATGTACCAGGCTGGGTTCAAAGAAGCTATCCCTGTAAAATATAAGGCATATTTTATTGGAATAGCTGCAATCTCCATATGTGATGATGCAAACTACAATATATTAGCTTAATTGTTGTACAGAAGCTTTTTATTCATTTTTTATGAGAGAGGGAATACTAAGTTGTCTTTATTAGCTTGACCTCGCAGGAGTATGGAGGTGTTTTGCTTGGGGACAAAATTTACAGTTTGCATTGCAATTTGATAAGCTTCTTGGCATCTTTTCCCACATTTCCTCCTACACCACTTCCCTCTTCTTACACTCCACCCAAGCTTCTTTCCTGCCACTCCCTGTGTCTCTTTCGCCCAATACCACCATCGTGCCTTCTTCTGTGCCACTGCACACACTTAGAACAACATCCTAATTAACATTTTCCAGGCTCTCTCTGCCTGGCACCTCCTTCATAAGAACTCTTGAAAACTTGCCTCTCCTCTGAAGGATTGATGCCACAAGACAATCCGTGTTCATTCTGAATTGCTCCACTGAGCCAAATTTGGCCTATGGGAATGATTTTCATTCCAGTGTGATTGATGTCAGTGGGCTTTGGATCAGACCCTTAGACTGTGAGTTCTTGGGGGCAGGAAAGATAAGAATGGCTTGATTTCTAAAGAAGTGCTGAGTACCCACAAATCCCACTGAAGTCAAGGAGAGCTGCAGACACATTTCTTAATCAGATTTGGTCGGTGCACTTTACCTGTTGCAGAGTGCTGTACTGCTATAGAAATACACAGCGTGTCAGGCCAGATGGCTACAGGAGAGTGTTTTCTTTCCCAGGAGAGAGCGCAAACACTGTCTCCCACTACGACAAATTATGCAGTCGAGTTTCCTGCATTTGGGGAAATTGCAGGGGTCAGCACACCCACAGTGCAATGAATCATAGAACATCCGGGTTGGAAGGGACCTCAGGAGGTCATCTAGTCCAACCCCCTGCTCAAAAGCAGGACCCATCCCCAATTAAATCATCCCAGCCAGGCCTTTGTCAAGCCTGACCTTAAAAACTTCTAAGGAAGGAGATTCCACCACCTCCCTAGGTAACGCATTCCAGTGTTTCACCACCCTCCTAGTGAAAAAGTTTTTCCTAATATCCAACCTAAACCTCCCCCACTGCAACTTGAGACCATTACTCCTTGTCCTGTCCTCTTCCACCACGCAGAATAGTCTAGAACCATCCTCTGGAACCACCTCTCAGGTAGTTGAAAGCAGCTATCAAATCCCCCCTCATTCTTCTCTTCTGCAGACTAAACAATCCCAGTTCCCTCAGCCTCTCCTCATAAGTCATGTGTTCCAGACCCCTAATCATTTTTGTTGCCCTTCGCTGGACTCTCTCCAATTTATCCACATCCTTCTTGTAGTGTGGGGCCCAAAACTGGACACAGTACTCCAGATGAGGCCTCACCAATGTCGAATAGAGGGGGACGATCACATCCCTCGATCTGCTCGCTATGCCCCTACTTATACATCCCAAAATGCCATTGGCCTTCTTGGCAACAACGGCACACTGCTGACTCATATCCAGCTTCTCGTCCACTGTCACCCCTAGGTCCTTTTCCGCAGAACTGCTGCCTAGCCATTCGGTCCCTAGTCTGTAGCTGTGCATTGGGTTCTTCCATCCTAAGTGCAGGACCCTGCACTTATCCTTATTGAACCTCATCAGATTTCTTTTGGCCCAATCCTCCAATTTGTCTAGGTCCCTCTGTATCCTATCCCTGCCCTCCAGCATGTTTACCACTCCTCCCAGTTTAGTATCATCCGCAAATTTGCTGAGAGTGCAATCCACACCATCCTCCAGATCATTTATGAAGATATTGAACAAAACCGGCCCCAGGACCGACCCCTGGGGCACTCCACTTGACACCGGCTGCCAGCTAGACATGGAGCCATTGATCACTACCCGTTGAGCCCGACAATCTAGCCAACTTTCTACCCACCTTATAGTGCATTCATCCAGCCCATACTTCTTTAACTTGCTGACAAGAATACTGTGGGAGACCGTGTCAAAAGCTTTGCTAAAGTCAAGATACAATACATCCACTGCTTTCCCTTCATCCACAGAACCAGTAATCTCATCATAGAAGGCGATTAGATTAGTCAGGCATGACCTTCCCTTGGTGAATCCATGCTGACTGTTCCTGATCACTTTCCTCTCATGTAAGTGCTTCAGGATTGATTCCTTGAGGACCTGCTCCATGATTTTTCCGGGGACTGAAGTGAGGCTGACTGGCCTGTAGTTCCCAGGATCCTCCTTCTTCCCTTTTTTAAAGATTGGCACTACATTAGCCTTTTTCCAGTCATCCAGGACTTCCCCCGTTCACCACGAGTTTTCAAAGATAAAGGCCAATGGCTCTGCAATCACAGCCGCCAGTTCCTTTAGCACTCTCGGATGCAACTCGTCCGGCCCCCCATGGACTTGTGCACGTCCAGCTTTTCTAAGTAGTCCCTAACCACCTCTGTCTCCACAGAGGGCTGGCTCTCTACTCCCCATGTTGTGATGCCCAGCGCAGCAGTCTGGGAGCTGACCTTGTTCGTGAAGACAGAGGCAAAAAAAGCATTGAGTACATTAGCTTTTTCCACATCCTCTGTCACTAGGTTGCCTTCCTCATTCAGTAAGGGGCCCACACTTTCCTTGGCTTTCTTCTTGTTGCCAACATACCTGAAGAAACCCTTCTTGTTACTCTTAACATCTCTTGCTAGCTGCAGCTCCAGGTGCGATTTGGCCCTCCTAATTTCATTCCTACATGCCCGAGCAATATTTTTATACTCTTCCCTGGTCATATGTCCAACCTTCCACTTCTTGTAAGCTTCTTTTTTATGCTTAAGATCCGCTAGGATTTCACAGTTAAGCCAAGCTGGTCGCCTGCCATATTTACTATTCTTTCGACACATCGGGATGGTTTGTCCCTGTAACCTCAACAGGGATTCCTTGAAATACAGCCAGCTCTCCTGGACTCCTTTCCCCTTCATGTTAGTCTCCCAGGGGATCCTACCCATCCGTTCCCTGAGGGAGTCGAAGTCTGCTTTCCTGAAGTCCAGGGTCCTTATCCTGCTGCTTACCTTTCTTCCCTGTGTCAGGATCCTGAACTCAACCAACTCATGGTCACTGCCTCCCAGATTCCCATCCACTTTTGCTTCCCCCACTAATTCTTCCCGGTTTGTGAGCAGCAGGTCAAGAAAAGCTCCCCCCATAGTTGGCTCCTCTAGCACTTGCACCAGGAAATTGTCCCCTACGCTTTCCAAAAACTTCCTGGATTGTCTATGCACCGCTGTATTGCTCTCCCAGCAGATATCAGGAAAATTTAAGTCACCCATGAGAACCAGGGCATGCGATCTAGTAGCTTCCGCAAGCTGCCGGAAGAAAGCCTCATCCACCTCATCCCCCTGGTCCGGTGGTCTATAGCAGACTCCCACCACTACATCACTCCTGTTGCTCACACTTCTAAACTTAATCCAGAGACACTCAGGTTTTTCTGCAGTTTTGTACCGGAGCTCTGAGCGGATGAGCTTCACCCTGGGAAAACCACCTTTGTGATCATGGTATCTTCCCTGCCAGGTAAGTGTTGTTTTTTGTTTTTTTTTGAAGCAAAAGATATATTAGTCCCAGATTAAGCAGGTTCATTTTCCCTGGGTAAGGTAACAGGGGCAGTTCCAAAAACAAACAAACAAAAACCTTACTGGAACAAAGTGAGGCAGGCAGGCTAATTAGGACACCTAGAGCCAATTAAGAAGCTGCTAGAATCAATTAGGGCAGGCTGGCTAATCAGGGCACCTGGGTTTAAGAAGGACTTGTCTTTAGTTTGTGGTGTGTGTGTGAGGAGCTGGGAGAAAGAGGCACTAGTTGCTGAGAGTGAGAAGGCTTGCTACTGGAGGACTGAGGAGTACAAGCATTATCAGACACCAGGAGGAAGATCCTGTGGTGAGGATAAAGAAGGTGATGGGAGGAGGCCATGGGGAAGTAGCCCAGGGAGTTGTAGCTGTCGCACAGCTGTTCCAGGAGGCACTCTAGACAGCTGCATTCCACAGGGCCCTGGGCTGGAACCTGGAGTAGAGGGCTGGCCTCGGTTCCCCCCGAAACCTCCCAACTCCTGATCCGACACAGGAGGAGTTGACCTGGACTGTGGGTTCTACCAGAGGGGAAGGTCTCTTGGCTGTTCCTTGCCCCACATGGTGGATCAGCAGACACTGCGGGGATTGTTCTCCTCCCTTTCCCCATGCTGGCCAGTGATGAGGTTAGCTGAAGCTGAGTGAACGGCAGGTTTGAGCCACTAGCAAGAGTGGCCAAACTGAGGGCTGCCGTGAATCTCTGAGGCAAGCAAATCCGCCAATAAGCGCAGGACCCACCAAGGCAGAGGAGGAACTTTGTCATAATAGTCATAACAACTGTCTATGCATCTTAAGAGATAAATCAAACAGCAAAAAATTAAGCTATTTGGTTTGATTTAATCCCATTTCATTGTAATTATATATTTGATTTGTTTCCGTAGGGAGCAGCCCTCTTAATGTACATTTTTCTGGAAGGGTGTGAGAGAGAGGCAGGCTTTAAATAAACGCTTAACAGGCCACATGCCTCCATCCTGCCTCCTGGGGATCCTCCAAGGCAAGGATCATCTGCTCATCAGTCCCTGCAAAAGCCCTGCCGCCACGGCTACCCCAATTGGCGGCTATTCCAGGAAGCACCCTTAAGGTGAGGAAAGGGGTCTCCAACACTATGAAGCAGGCTGAAACTTACTCTGTCCCATAAGCATACAGGTAACACACTATGTCCAGCCTACCTCCTGCCCTATCCACTCTACATATGTGGAATGGGGACCACAGAGCCCCTGGGGGTTTGAGGCTCCTGCCTGCTGTGGAGCAAGCGAATGCAGGGGAGGCCTCAATTTTTAACCAGTTCTTTCTTTGGGAAACATCCCAATACATGTCAGGGAGTTTTGCATGATTAAGAACTAGTTCTGTTATTGGTGCCCAGGGGTACACTGAAGTGAGTTTAAATGCTTTGCTGTGGATCAAATTCTGAAGTGATTGCTCAGGGCTATGTCCTCAATCAAGGCCAAAGTTCAACACAGCTGAGTTGGGGAGCAAAGCAGACTTTAAGCCAGCTGGGCATTGGCATAATCTGAGCAGCAGCCTCCAGAGTTGGACAGGTATATTCTGCTGCCACCAACTTTCAATTGCCTATGCTGGAATCGAGGGAATGCAGGGACACTCGTGCCCTGTGTTCTTTACCTTGGCCACACTCCTTAGGCTGGGGAACTGGGATCAGGTCTCCTATGGCAGCCTGAGAGCACTGCAATGCATTAGCTGGGTAAGCCTGATTTTAAGGCTGGTTTGTACTTCTGGAACAGCACAAAGCAGCCTTAACAGTGCCAAAGATATGGCTCTTTGTTTTTACTTTGTCCTTATTCAAGAAGAACCTCTTACTGAAGACCTTCGGTAGGGGCTGAGTGAAATCTGAGTAGGAACTTCAGGATTTGGTGCTGTAATATTGATCTTTTGCTGTTTGTGTTAATGTACAGAGGGGAAAAATAAATTATTTAAGGGATCAGCCTTGTAAGATGCTGAGCCGCTTTAGCTCCTGTTGAAGGCAGAAGGAGCGGAGGGCAACCAGCATCTTGCAGGAATAAGCTCAAAAGCTGGAAGGACCTAGCTTGGTAAAAGCTCCATTCCGGTTCACCGGTTGATTTAGCACATGTTTTGGCACATTTATTCACTCACAGAAAGGACCAAGCACCCATTTCTCTTGCAAATGACCTGCTTTTCCTATTTATTTTTATATATGGAAAAGCCACTCCTCCTTACTCCTTTGCAATAGTATTACATATTCATAATAACTGCAATCCTGAGCACTTGTATCAATGTTTTTAATCTTCAAAGCACTTAATGAGCACTAACTACTCTGATGCATCATAATGGGTAATGTGGCACCCTGTGTAGGCAGAGAGTCATGTAAGAGTGCTCCAATGCACTCATGCATGAAGGGCACAGGGAGTGTGGGCCTCTGCCTGCACCAGTCCCCACATCCTGCAGATCTAGGGGGATCTACATGGAGTGCCTGCTTCTCTGTATAATTTGCAAGCTGGTATTTCAGCACTGCTGGCATATTTGGCCCATTACTTTTTCTGCTAGTGGTCTGTTAGCCGTGCTGTCTGGTTCTTGACCCCTAGGAGGCTGTTGAAAGGCATAGAACCGAAGTTGATGTTATTCTGAGTGGATTTTCCATCTGGGTTACATAGGTGATATGGGTTGGTAGCTGTTCTTCAGTTCCAACCCCTTTCTAGCTGAGCATGACTGCAAGGTTTTCTGCAGAGTCTTAACGTCTTGCCCATGATACAAGACTCGTGGGGAAAACGGGAGCACACAGCATTGCCACTTCTTCCCTGCTTTGGTGAAGTCTTGGTCATAGCTATTCTTTCTGCTTCTTTGGCCATCCAAGCTGCAGAAGGGAGCATCTGTCATGGTAAATTTGGGGAAAAAAGGATTCTAAAGTATGATTTTACTGGAGGGTCAAATTTTCAAAGGGCCTCATCTTTGTCTCCATTTGTTTAAACAATGGACACTTAAACACATGGAAAGTAGCTCTTTTTTTCTTTCTCCTCTTTATCACTAATGCATCCAACTGCACATGTATAAACCTGTTTGCTCTTTACACTTATAAACAGTGTTATTGTGTGCATGTGAAATCTATCCTCTGAATGCAGAAGTGATAGTGTACAAAGCTGCATGTATTAGTGTTTCCATGTGCAAAGTAACACGTGACAAGTGAAGGTTATGTATTGAACATTTGACCCAGACTGCTTAGGTAACTTCAGGAGGCTTATACATATCACAATTTCATTAAAAGAAAACCCCAGACCCTATCACTGCAACCTCTGTTTCCTAGATAAACACTCTGTTCTCTGTGAATATTTGTAGTTGCTGCTGTTTGTGAGAAAAAGGAATGTAGTATATAGATCAATGCACATAGTTACTATTTTTTCTAAACAAACTAGTTTTAGCTTTGCTTTTAGTTTAGGGTAAAGTGTGTGGGGTTTTTTTTGGAGACGAGGGTTGTGTCGGTCCTAGTGGGAGGTAAGCATGGCCAGTCTGTCTGCACTGCCATTTTGTTGCTTATCCTATTTGTAGGGCTTGAGGAAAATGTGGCTTCATAAAATAAGGGAGTATGATGGTGTTGTCTCTGATCATGTGATCAGTGAGGCATCTGAGAGTCACAATAAAAGTCAGTGATCTGGCAAGAGTTAATCTTACTATACTTTTTTTTCTTTTCTTAAAACCTCACCTCCTGAAATCCATTGAATAGGTAAGAATCTCAGCTTTCAGTTAAAAAAAACCCAAATATTTCTAGCCCTCACAGTTGCAGAGAAAAGCTGCCTGAAAATGTGAACCCGACTGTGCTCTAATGGCTCAGTAACTGGGAGGCAAATAAGAATTTGAAGTTTATTATTTTAAAAATCTTGTGATTTTTGAAGCTGATCTTACTCTTTGGGGGGCCTATCTCCTGGTGCTTTTTGAATGCTTGGGGTTAGCAATCCTGTGAAGGGTTAATTTCTAAAAGGCAGTGTGCCCTGCCCTCTGGGTCATCCTGCAGGTGAAGAAGCCAATAGGAGTTTCTTTGGAGCATTTAAGCCTGGTAACACAATGTCTTGCTGCAGAGGTTGTGGGGATGGAGTGTCTGTGGGACCAGAAAAAATTGGAACCCTCCCTCTTGCTCATACAGTTCCAATTAAGCTCAATCAATTAACCTTTTGCTCTTAATAAAGTCATTTGTTATCTTTTCTTTCTAATGCACCCCCAACTCTTTTTGATGATTGTTCAGTCAAACACAGCAACCAGCTTTTGTGAAGGAAGAATGGGGTATGCCTATGCTGCAGCTGGGAACGAGCCCGTAGACTTGAGAGCTCATGCTCGAGCCTCAGCCAGAACATCCAGCCGGCCATCTTTAGCGTGCTAGTTGGAGCCGAGCTAGCAGGAGTCTGTCTCCCTGAGCTGGGAGGCTTGTTTCTAGTTGCAGGGCAGACATACCCCAAGTGTCTCCTTTGGTTGATTTCTGCCTGTCATCACATTATGCCCCTTCACGCTTCCAAAATTCTGATCGCCTACGACAAGTGTTTGCGGAGTCAATGTTTCTGTTTCCAACTGAAATGGAATATACACCCTAATCTGAAAGCAAAACCAAACCAAAATGGATTGGGGAACAAAACTTGGTCACCCAATTATTAGTGCTGAGTCAGACCATTTGACTCAAACAAAGATTTGAAAAGAGAGGTGAAATGCATGGCTGTCTTATTTACCCTGAGAATCAGTTGGGTATAGCGTGACCAGATGTCCTGATTTTATAGGGATAGTCCTGATTTTTGGGGCTTTTTCTTATATAGGCTCCTCTTACCCTCCACCCTCTGTCCTGATTTTTCACATTTGCTGTCTGGTCACCATAGTGGGGTAGAAGGAGGAGCTGAAGAAGCTTGAATAAATGTGTCGCTTCTTGAGAAGAATAAAGGGTCTGCAAGCTTATGGGTGTTGTATTAAATTGTATGTGTATTGCTGAGTGGTAGTGAAGGTGAGAGAGAGGCCTACATACAAAAGTTGTACCACTTTAACTGAACTGGTATTCACATGTGGCAGGGGAATAAGCTATATTGGTATAAGGCACCTTTGTATTGGTATGACTGTATTAACATTTGGGGTTGGATCAGTATAACTGAGTTTAAAAACCACTCCCCTAACTGACATAGTTATACCAGTATAGAAGCAGTGGCAAGAGTCTGGAAGGAAGACTGGATACGTTCAGAATGGTGGAAGAGATTAGCTCAAACAGGCACAGAGCAGCTACAAAGGCCTGACTGGAATAGTTCAGAATGACCGGTGCGGGAAGAATAGATTTGCAGGGAGTGGTGAGGCTAAAAAGCCCTGACAATGCAGTCCTAACTTACAGGTTAATTTCAATGGGACATCTCCCTTCTTTACGAAAAATCAGGCCCATCAAATATAGTGGCCCATAGTGCATAAAGCAGAGGGGAAACTTCAGAGAGGTGAAGTTACCTCACTCTAGAGATGTTTAAGTCTGTTCTGTACTTCAGTATTTTACCTTTATAACTGTTGGTTGGGGTGCAATGTTTTTACTGAAATTGTTATTGGTACAAGCCCTAATGAAGACGCAGTTATCTGTATGAAGGCAATTTATATCAGTGTAGCGTACTCCACTTCCCAAACCAGAATAAACTATACCAATGTAAGCATTTTCAGTGTGGATGCAGTTATACCCATATAAAGTGTGTTTGTCTTCTGCTTTAACTATACCACTATAGTTAAAGTGGCAAAACTTTCTAGTGGAGACGAACCCTGAGTCTGAAAACCAGGGAAATCTTCCCCCAGTGAGATCTGTTTTGGCAGTGTAATAGTCTCCCAAGGGAAGTGGTGGAAACCAAACCACCTATGACATTTAAAACTAGGTTGGACAAAATGCAGGAAACCAGGCTAATAATTTGCTCTGACAGAGGAAGTTGCTAGATTAGCCAATGGGTCATTTCCACCTCTGCTTTCTATGATAACTGTGTGTGGAGGTGGAGTCGGGGGGGGGGGGCGGGGGAGACAAAAGACTACTCAGATCTATAATACAGGGGCTTTAAGCCACGTTTGCTCCTCCCCGATGCTGGGCTGTCAGTACGCCAGGCTAGATCCCCAGCATATATTGGCTAAAAGCTGCCCTAATTACTGTGGCGGCTGATAGTGCCAAGCGGCCATTGTGGCAGTTGGGAATCACTGGGCACAGGGATGTTCCAGCAATGCCCCCTTTGCCCAGGTCAGCCCCTTAGCCTGGCTGTAGGGAGTGAGGAGCAGGTGTTAGGAGCTGCTATGTTGGTTGTAAGCTAATAGAGGGGATCTTTCCTTGGTCAGCTATCCTGGCTTTTGGGTTACTGGTACTGGTGGAGTGGTGCAAAGCAGCCCTGCTGCAAAGGAGGATTGGGCCCTGGCTGTTATTTCACATAGATTATTTTAAATCTATTTGTCTGCTACATTATTTAGATCTTATTTGAATAGTCTTTTATCAGGCATGCTAATCATGAGGGTGAGAGTTTAGACGAGATTAGCTAGGTTCAGCCTGGCTTTAACCCTCCTATGTTATCCTTTCTCTTGTCTCTCTCTCTCTCTTCAGGACTACCCCCACGTTGTGCTCTACATGTTGGCCTGGCAGGCTGAGGTGCATGGAGGTCCCTGGAATTAGACTGAATGAACTCTGAGTAGCTCATGCAGACCCAGAGTAGGGATGAAGGAGGAGAAGGTAGGGAAGGGCAGTGACTGTATGTGAGTAGTTCATCTGGTTCTACTGGGCCAATTCTGTGTGAGCCTGTGGGACAAAAGGTGCTGGACTTGCAAACTATAGAGGGACTTTGCCACTTGAGCTTGCCTTGTGGCAAACTCTTCTGTGAAGAGCTGCTATAGGAGAGACTTCATTTGGGCAACAACAGAAGAAGGTCTAGAATTACCTCATGCTAAATGGGCTAATGCCAGAATATGGAACCTAAGAGTCAGAGTAAACAGAACAAAAAAGCATTTGTTATTGTAAAGATAAGCTAAGAAAACCTGTTATTGCTTCAGCTTCTCCCCACCCCCGAGAAAGTTAATTATAAAAGTCTAATTATTCATAAAGGGCTGGTGTTATGGCATGCTTGGCAAAATCATCTGTCTCTCCTTCGAAAGGCATGTTCCAGATTTTGTGCCTCATTGTCACAAGCTTGTTATGATTTAATTATAAATTGATATTGATAGACGTTTCCTGTGACACTGTATTCACTAGACCTGAATCGTTGCTTTGTAAAACAGGACTGGAGCTTCTGGTTCATCATTTTTCAGCCCCAAATGAAAAGAATTTACAATGTTCAAGTCCAGGCCACTCTCCCTAATTGATCTGGCCCTTGAAAAGACTGAGATGGAGCACTAGTTCCACCTAGTGGTAAGAGGGTAGTAAGACAGCTTGCTGGAGCTGGGGAAATCGGAGCCACCTGAAAGCCACACAACAAAAGCACAAAGACATTTTGTGGAATGGTTACATTCTGCTCTAATAGGCAGTGGTAAAGTATTTTGGGCTTGTAGTCCATTTGTCAATTGACTTAGTTTAGTATTATTCTATACAACTTGAGAGCCCAAAAAGGGAATACAAATGTGACTGTGGCTAGCAAAATAAAGCTGTAAAAGAACAAAATGTTGTGCTCCTGAAAATAAAAAGGTCCAAAAACCAACAAAAGCTGGAAGAAATTAGTATATTTGAATGTGAGAAGACTAGGCAATTATAAAATGCCTCGAATCCAAGGTTCTCAAAGCATTTTACAAATGTGGGTATTTTCATTCTTAATTTGCTGGTGGGAAAAGTGGGACAGAGAGGGAGAGGCCCACAATTGTGATAAATAGCCTCTAATTCTGAGCACCTCTGTTGTTTGGTACTCAGTCTGAGACATGTGGGGCCTGGTTTTCAGAGATGGTAAGAACTGTCAACTCAAAATGGCACAAAGCAAATTTAGATTGTAAGCTCCTGGGAGCCCGGACTGTGTCTTTGTTCTGCTCCATGACTCCGGCCCCTCAGTGTTACGGTTATATCTATAATAAATAATAACGGGTCCAAAGTCTCTCTAGTTGGGCACCCAAAACTGAGGCACCTGCAATTAAGCAGACACTTGAAAATATTAAGCCTAAATGTCCCTCTGCCTGAGGCAGAGCTGGGAATAGAACTCGGGTCAAATCCTGTTCCCATTTAGTCAATGGCAAAAAGCCCATTAATTTCAAGGGAGACTGGTCCTGGCTTTGCTCTCTCCAAGTCTCCCACTCGAATATCCAGGTTATGCTGCCTCCTTTAAACAACCAGATGCTGCAGATGAGGGATAGGCTGCATGGAACAGCACATCTTCCAAAAGGGGATGGGAATTGTGGGGGGTCGGGGAGGCAGTTATGCACACAACCCTGGTTTCTATTAAGGGAAGTTCTGAGTTCAAAAGTGAAATTCTTGCTACAGGATCAGAATGAGAGCAACTGAGGTGATTCTTCAGTGAATGGAAATGACTGACACTTCTGGGCTGATTAAACAGCCAGGCATCACATGAGGTGTGTTTAAGTTATTTTAAGATGCTGTGGGTTGCCTCAGGTATTATGAAGCTCTGACACACATCCAAGTGGATCTGATTCCCCAGGGGTGTGATGATCTCACAATAGCCACACCCTCAGGATTGGCTGCCTGAATGCAATTATATAAAACGTCTTTTTATTAATAGGGAAAAGTGAATAATTTGTAGCTGAGGAACACACAGATCATTGTTCCTCCTCACCTGTGTGACTCAGCCAGATCAAGCTGTCTGTTCAGGATATCAACTAACATACCGTGTTGGGAAAGCTAAATAATACATGAAAGAGAGAGAACACACACACCTACACACACAATTGTTGGTGATGATCTCTGATTTTTCAGATATTTTAAGCTTGTTTCTTTTGTGAAATTATTGATCATTATTTTTTAATGAAATAATAAATTATTCTGTCCCTAGACTGCACCTTCCGTTTCAGTGTCTCAAAGTGCTTTACAAATATTAATGGACGAAGCCTCACAACATCCCAGCGTGGTAAGCAAGACTGATGGCTAACAAAATGTAACCAGTTATCATTGCAGAACATCTGAATACAACCTTACTGCCCAGATCCTGGAGCATGGCGTCTCCCAGCTCAAGCCACTGATAGTCACTGATGATCTCCCTGGGACAGGGAGGAGCCATCTTACACTCCGTATCCCCTTCTCCCCCCAAAGTGGCTACAGCGTGTTCTACAATTGCCATAATAACTCTGCTGCTATAGGTTCTGTGGCTTCTGCATGGGTCCAAAGATAGGTGGAATCCACATAGATGCATATTCACCAGTTTCACTTCCAACCTCTTCCTCCACTCTGCTGCATATCCAGACCCTTCCAGCATGGCAGGGAGCCTGCACGATGCACCATCTGGCAGCACACCCTCACCCCAAGGCAGCCTGCCTAACTCCTGTGCCTTTTTGCACAGCAGATCTGCACCAGATCTGCTGTGTCTGGCAAGCCCTCTGCCCACAGAAGAAGGCCAGGTTTCATCCCTAAAAGCAGTAACGTTTCTAGTCTCTTTTCCTCTTTGTTTTCAAGTTGACAGATCATTAACTTGTAAATTGTTTGGGATGAAATATTAATGAGTCAGGCTAATATCTGAATAAATATGAAACCCAGTTAGTAAAATGATTTCAGAGAATGCACTATCCCAATGCTGCTTAGGTAGTGGAAGCAGCTGCAGGAAAGCTAATAGCAGGGTTGAAACCAGACTTGCCAGCAATTTCATTCTTGGCCAGACAGTCAATTTTTTCATGCTTTTGTCTGGCTGTCTCTCTTTTTAGGGCTGCAGAAAGGAGAGCAGTTTGATTTTATTTAGTTATTATATGTACATTTTTCTGCTGAATTCAGCTCCGAATGGCATAATAATTTTCCAAGGATGCCTGAGTGACTGAATAATGAAGATGAATCAGGATTATTTTTTTTCTCAAATCTTCCTTTCCATGCAGCCCAAGCCCAAGAATCTGCTTTTAAAGTCCATACAAAATAAAAGAGCCATTTATTTGTCCCTTCTTATTTTTCTATACATATAGTGAAAAAGATTTTGTGTATGGCTTTTCTGTTACCCTCCAGAAAACAATCTGTGCCTGTGATACTCCAGGAAATGCACAAGAGCAGTGACTCTTTTTTAATAGGAACTCATTTAACTTACCTGCAAGTTGGTTTTCAGCTGAGGACACACTCTGTACTTCAGTTCACCTAGGATACTCCTCTTGACAAAGGTGAGGGGTCTAAAGCGTCTTTGGCTTGGCCAGAGCATTCATTAAAATACCACAAGTTGAGACAATGCTGGTTCCGAGGCGTGCACAGTGCATTACAGTGTGGGAGTAGTTGTGCCGAGTTTCCAGTAAAATGAAGTGATTTAGAAAAGTCTCTTCTTCAGCCTCGTGTATCCCAAAGAGCTTATTTTGTGTCTGGGTTTTTGATGAGGCTCACTATGTAAAGTGTGTGTGTGCCATTCCCACAGAAAATCTTGTGAATCATTTAACTCCTAACAAACACACAGGGCAGCTTTCAAAATGTCCCAAGACTGTTCTTTTGTGTCCAATAAAAGGAAAATGTTCTGCTTTGGGCTTTGAGCATTGTGCATATTGGGCCAAAGCTTCAACTGCTGTAAATCCGCATAGCTCCATGGAAGTGAGTGGAGCCAATTTACACCAGCTGAGGATCTGGTTCTAAATATCCCTGATACTCTTCCAGGCAGAGTTGGACATCACAGACAAAAGGTACAGAGCTGCAAAATAATCTCCACTGTAACAGGCTGCCATGGCATTGTGATGTCTGTGTCTTGTTGCCCACAGTTTCATCATGTATTCATGCAATGCTGTGATGTTAGCATTACAATTCAATGCCAGGCCAAATTATTTTGTGGCCCTCTGAGGCTCCCTCTGGACTACAGTTTTATTCTCTTCTCAGCCCTCCTCGGGGGCAGAGAAGAAAGGGGGTGATGCAATATGTAGCAAGTAGGCTGGCAGCATGAGTTTAGCTAACATCTATCCTCTACGTTGCTGGGCCAGATACGTAGCAGGTATAAGGTGGCTTAAACGGAGCTTAAGATCTAGCCCAACGTTTTTCCAAAATGAAGTAAACCCTTGAGACTGGATTTTATGGCTGAACATATTCACTGTTTGCTCTATCTTTTGTTATGTTCTAACCCACAGTTAACCTGACTGCCAGTTTGAATATGTATCAAATCTGCGTTGGGACAAAAAGAAAAGTAATTTGAACTTCACGCTTTAAAGCCTAATGGAATGATTTCCCCCCCTAACTTTATAACCATTGTAAATCATTCTTTTAAACACGCTAATGGAGGACCTGACCCAGTGTAAGTCAGCACAGCTTCAATGAGGTCAATGGAGCTATGCTGATCTACACAGCTGAGGTTCTCACTCAATGGGCCTGCCTCTCTTTCTGGGCAGGCAATAAGGTTTTATTTTTGACTTTGATGCTCTGAATTGTTTGGGATTTGACTACCTGAGGAACCACATCTCATCCGTTGTGACAAAGCAGTCTGGGTACAGGACATCTTCCTTGATTCATGCTGTACTCTGAATACAATCTCCGCCCCCAAATACATCCAAGTCCAAAAGAGTCCAGAGGAAGGATGGGAATCAGCAGATCTGGATTCTCTACCTCGCTCTGCAACAGACTTCCTGCATGTCCTTAGGCAAGTCGCACGCTCTGTCTGTGCCTCAGTTCCCCATGTGTAAAATGGGGATACTACTTCCCTATCTCACATGGATGATGTGAGGATAAAGTCCATTCATGTTTGTGAGTTTCTCAGATTCTAGTGACCTCCTATAAATAACTAGAGAGAGGGAGTCCAAAACTGTGTGTCGTCAGGGCACATTGCAAAGCTCATGTATTTTCTTGTGCATTTGCTGGAGGTGTTGGGTTGGAGTGGCAAGATGACAGAGTTTGCTATTGGGTGGGTTAATTTCTAGCTCATGGGCTGCATTTTTTAGCATAGGCTGATGAACTTATTTTGGATTTTTAGTGCTTTGAGAGTCACAGGGCGGGTCCTCAGCTGGTGGGGTATCATCGCCCCACTGAAGTCAGTGGTGTGATGAAAATATACACCTTCAGTTTCTCCATCAGTCCCTAAAGCTTTGTGTAACCCCTCTGGGGTTTAGAGAGCATGGCCCCTTTAAATCTTTTTCCGGGGGGGGAGTGCTGTTGGTAGGGTTGCCAACTTTCTAACTGTGCAAAACTAAACTCCCTTACCCCACCTCTGCCCTGCCTCTTCTCTGAGGCCACTCCAGCCCCCCTCTCAGTTGCTCCTTCTCCCCCACCCTCACTACTTTCATTGGGATGGGGCAGGGGGTTGGAGTGCAGGAGGGGGTGAGGGCTCCAGCTGGGAGTGCAGGCTCTGGGGTGGGGCCAGAAATGAGGGGTTAAGGGTGCAGGAGGGGGCTCTGGGATGGGGCAGGGGGTTGGGTGTAGGCTCTGGGGTGGGGCTAGGGATGAGGGGCTTGGGATGCAGGAGGGGGCTCAGGGCTGGGGTAGGGGGAGTACAGGAGGGGGTGTAGGGCATAAGCACCAACTCTGTGGGTGCTCCAGCCCCAGAGCACCCACAGGGAAAAATTGCCCCAACTCACCTCTGCCTCCTCCCCTGAGCGTGCCTTCCCTGCTTCTCCTCCCAGTGCTTGCTGCCACAAAACAGCTGTTTTGTGGCATAACAAGCTGTGGGAGGGAGTGGGAGGAGTGGGAACATGGCATGCTCAGGGGAGGAGGTGGGGACAAGGCAGGGCAGAGGGGGGAATTTGGGGAAGGAGTCCAATAGGGGCAGGAAGGGGGCGGAGTCAGGGTGGGGACTTTGGGGAAAGGGTTGGAATGGGGGTGCGGCGGGGTGGAGTCAGGGCAGTACCGGGAATGCAAGCGCCCACTGGTGCTAGGAGCAGTTGGCGCCCAAGGTGTAGGGTGAGGGCTCTGGGAGGGAGTTTGGGTGAGGGAGGGGGCTTAGGGGTGGGGTAGGGGGTTGGGGTGCAGAAGGGGGTTCAGGCTCCAATGGGGCAGTGCTTACCTCAGGCCGCTCCTGGTCAGTGGCGTAGTGAGGCTAAGGCAGGCTCCCTGCCCTGGCTCTGCGCTGCTCCTGGAAGCAGACGGCATATCTGGCCCCTAGGCGGAGGCATGGCCAGGTGGCTCTGTGTGGTGTGTGCTATGCACCAGCAGGTGCCACCCCCACACCTCCCATTGGCTGTGGTTCCCGGCCAATGGGAGCTGCGGAGTCGGTGCTGGGGATGGGGACAGTGCGCACCTAGGGGCCACAGAGACATAACAGCCACTTCTGGGAGCCTGCCTTAGCCCCGCTGTACCACCGACTGGACTTTTAATGGCCTGGTCAGTAGTGCTGACCGGAGGTGCCATGGTCCCTTTTCAACTGCGTGTTCTGGTCAAAAACAAGATGCTTGGCAACCCTAGCTGTTGGGGGAAGAGGGCAGAGACAGAGGGAAGAGCAACAGGGTGTGTGCCTGGAGCTCAAGACAGAAGGGCTGCAGCAAGCAGGCCCTCACAGAGTGAAGGAGCCAAGAACCTTCCTGAAGTCTTGGAGGGACAGAGTGGCCAACTGGGGACACCCCAGGACAGGAGCCAGGAGGAACACCGGGCCAGAGAGCAATCGCCTGAGAAGGACAAATGGGAGCTGGAACCAGTATCACTGCTGCCCAGAGCTGCATGGGGCTGTGAGTCCTGGGACTGGTGACTTTGCATTGGAAACAAGGAGGGAGGCTGTACCTAGTTAACTGGGGAGGTGATCACTCTGTGTGGCTTTGCAGAGAGCAGCAGAAGAGGGCACCGGAGAGTTTGTTGGGGAAAGTTTACTCATGCTGAAGACAACAAGGAGCACCCAAGACTCAGCACTGGACTGGAACTTTGCCTCTAGGGCTCCTGTACTCTGTGTGCAGACACTTTGCTCAGTGTCTGCCCTTTCAGACTGTGGTACCATTGGGCTGGTGAGGTCTTGTGTTGAATACAACCCTGTTTTGCCATTTCCCCCTATATTTTCTCCTGTTCATTTTTCTCCTCTCATTCCTCTGTAAATAAAAATTTCCCTTTCCTATATTAATTGTACTTTTCCTCTGTGTGTGTGTGTTCACACTGGGGGGTTTAGAACAGGTGCTCCTGGGGTGGAAGGGACTTGCCTGGCTGCATTCCTGCGCGTGCCTTCTCTTGGCCAGGGCAGCCTGCAGACTAGACTCCATCTTGGCCACAAGGGTGCTAAAGTTACACTTGGAACAGGTGGTTTTAAAGAGAGATGAATAAAGTTTTAAAAGTGTGAGTTCTATGGGAATTTGGCCTTCAGCTAAAGAGAGATTGTGTGTGCCTCTTCTGTGGTGAAAAATGTAGGACCTGATCCTTTTGCTCCACGTCCCCTTGAAGCCCATAGGACTTTCAATTGTGCCCAAGTGACTTAGGAGCACCAGTTCTAATTGGGACTTGTGCTCCTTAGTCACTTAAGCACTTCGGCCTGAGTCGACAATGCAGGACGCGGCCCTTTGAAACGTGCTTATTTACCAATCCACTTGCCAACAATAACAAAAAAAACCCCAAATCAAATCCTTTCAACCTGATCCGTAACTTCAATGACTGTGACATGATGTTAATCATCCACAGCATGGCTTTCAAATATAGGCCTTTTTCGGCTATGCCTCTCATTCAAATATCTAGTTCTTTTTCCAACACCAGGAAACACAATTTAACTGCAGTAGGCTGCCACTGCAGTGATTACTATAGCATTTAAATGTTATCTCCTTTTCACTTAATCTTTGTCTATTAAAAAGCAAGTACTAATGTTACATCCAGGCCTGCTATCTGGCATCAACACAGACCAATGTGCATTTGCTCTGAAGATTTACATGCAGAGAAGAAATTTGATATGTCAAGCTTTATATTTTCACGTTGGCAATTGAAACAAGGCATGAACATTTTATTACATGCTCAGTACGTGAGTCCATAAGCCAGTGATCTGCAGGCAGCTGTAGAAGAACTACTTAAGGCAGACACAATTCTGGGCCTGATTTGCCTCTTATTTACACTGGTTTTAGGCTGCTGTAACTCTGTTGATGTAGCTGGAATTACTCCTAATTTACTATGGAGTGAGGGGTGTGACACTTTCTCTGGGTGCCCAGGACTGTGAGTCACCATATTATACACCCGCTTGCAGTGAGAGGAAGTCTTTGTTGTGATAGCTGGGTGGGCGGTAGGCATAAGCAGACTAAGCAGTTGTTTAGGGCCCTGACCAGGTCAAGGAGGCCCCCTATTCACTCTGTGTGTATACATATTCCTGCTTAAGGCCTGCAGTGGGCTAGCACCACCTCTGCCTGATGCTACCAGCCCTTCAGCCACTCAAGCTTATGCCAGCCCTGAGTTTGCCTTGCAGGTTAACACTAGGTGCACCCCAGTCCTCAAGTTCCCCTACAGCACTGGGCATTCACAGAAATTATTGGGTAAGCTGTCCTTAAAGAGACAATACACGCACATGCTTGTTTGATTCAACTGAATATAAGCTCTAATATAACAACACAGCACTGTAATCTCATTATGTTGAAAACAAATATGTTTATTAAGAAAGGTTAAGATTTAAGAGCTAGTGAGCAAGGGTAAAAAGAACAGGTGACACAACAAAAGGTAAAACGTGCTTCTTACAGTCTAAACTTAACTTTAACAGGCAAAAGCCCTTCTCTAAAGAAGTGTATTTTACTTAGGTGCTCTTTACAGTGCTTTCAATCAAACCCTGGTTGAGATCCCATTTTCATAAATTTAATTGCACTGACCAGTTACTCTTTAAGTGCAGGATAAAATGGGGTCCTCTTGCTTTCCTCTTATACCCCAAAGTTCACTGTCTTTGCACCCCAGACAGGACATCCCTCTGTGGTTTAGTCTTCCCATGTTGACATCACTGTTTTCATGTGCAATGCAAATGTAGGTCCCATTGTGTTTGGCTTCCAAGCATAGGCGCTGACTCCAGGGTGCTCCAGGTCTGGAGTACCCACGGAAAAAAATTAGAGGATGCTCAGCACTCACTGGCAACCAGCTTCCTCCAACCCCCTCAACATCTCCCATCTGCCAGCGGCCCTGCCAATCAACTCCTCTCCTTCCCTCCCAGTGCCTCCCACCCTTCATGATCAGCTGTTCTGCGGCATGCAGGAGGCACTGGGAAGGAGGGGGATGAGCGAGGACATGATGCACTTGTGGGAGGGGTGGACCTGGGCAGGAAGAGGCGGGGCAGCAGTGGGGACTTGTGGGAAGGGGTCAGCAGGGGGCAGAGTGGGGGATTGAGAACCCCCAGGGCCCAGAGGAAGCCGGCGCCTCTGCTTCCATGGCTTAATTTAAATCAGAGACAGGTATAGGTGACTAGACATGCTTTGTTTGGAAGAAAAACCTGTTTGTCAACTCTGCCTGGTGACATAGTTTAAAACATATTTTTAGTAGGTACACATAACTCCTTACACACATCTTGCAATGTTTATGATGACCAGCGTGTCACTGGCTTACATTCGATACCTTACAAGACACTATTTATGGATAAATACTATGACAGCAATGTGTTGGGTGTAGTGAGTTTGTCAAAGCCTCTCAGGAGTTGCTGACACAGAGTAGTAGTGAACCCTTTGCAAGCTGGCACCAGTGGGCTTCTGTGTCACAAGAGGAAACTCAGGCCCTCTATTTTTACCTGCCATACATTTTTATAATGTATGGAGCCTTCTGTGTGAAGATTGAGATGAACTCTTTTGTTCTCAAAACATTAGTCTAAACTTGCATACTAAATATGCCCCGCTAGAGTGTGATAAGGATGAAGTGGCTTTTGAGAGTAATTTGCCAAATCACATTGTAAAAACAACTGTGAGTCTTGATAGTTATTTGTCGGTGAACACTCTGAAGGGGTAGGCTAATCAGCGACCCATACACATCAGCTGCAATCCTGATGCCAAAGGAGTCATTTAATATACCGAAGAAAAAGTCACAGAGTGTGTAAGTATGTATACATGCCTTTCACTTCAGCCCCTCTCTCTCTGATTAGGTAAATGTGGGCTCTATGATTCCACCAGGGTCTTGGAAGAACGTTTCATTTTTTATTAATCCAAATGATTAATGTAGTGATTTTTTTATGTCCAGCCTCAATTTTCATTCTTCCATTGCATTACGTTGTCTCATTATTATTTTTAGGTTCCCTTAATCATATTCCTTCCTTTAATGCTTGGGCCCTTCAGATCTTTGGAGCTGGTTGGTTACACCAAATCTTAATTTTCACACATTACTTTGAACATGTAAAGCACTGCATGTGGTAAGAATGATTCATGACATATTAATTATGTTCGCTTCATTCTTCTAGCTAAACTACACATACAGTTCATCCTTTTAGCCTTTAATCCCTGATCGTTTCCTTCAGGCTCTCAATCATCTTTGCTGTCCATACTTTTCTTCTACGGGGATGTCTCTGTCCACAACCGTATGAACTGTTTCAAATGTGGTCACACCATTCTGTATAAAGTCGGAATGATTAACTCGCTGGTCCATGATATTTTGATCTTTCTATATAGAAAAATCCAAGGTTATTTGGCTACCATATCAGATTGTGTAAAATCCTATTTGTTGTGCTATCTACTGCCATACCTACCTTTCTTGGCATTATTGTTTTTTAAGCATCTTACTTTCCCATTATATTCTGTGCTTTGGTTTTCCCACAAATATAAATGTTACATTTTCCTGTATTGAATCCCATTTGGTTAATTCCAGTCCAATTCTCAAAACCCTCTAAATTTATTTGCATTTTCACTTTGAGCTTCCTTTTTCCCTTTACCTCCTCTGCTCCCCCGCCCCTCCCCAGCTTGGTATCAACTGTGAATATAATTGTTACTCTTTTTTCATTTCTGCTTCCAGATAACTTCTGAAAGTGTTCAACTAAACAGGACTCTGGTAGGACCCTGCTAGACACTTCATTCAAACGTATCCTACAGAGATGATACAAGGATCTGTAGGAGGAGACAATACATTTGTATTCATTGTAACCAATGTTAATGGTGTAGAAAACACTGTGGTCTAACTTGGACAGACTATTAAATACAGCTATGCTATGCTAAGAGACATATGAGAAATGGAAAGAGTCATGGACAATTTGCATTGACAACAGGATTTATTTCATGCTAAAATCTATTTACAAATTATTGGGTAATAGGCCTTAGGTACTGGAAAATTGTGGAGACTCTCTTGCCATTACCCATTTATTGGTGTTAGGCTAGAAAATATTTTGTCAAATTGTCATCTTTGTTAGGTTGTTAGGTACATTTACAAGAAGAAAGGGAGTGAAAAATTGAATGTGGTTTTTGAGTTTATTTCTCCTTTGCTTTTCCAAACATCTTCCACAGGCATATTTTCCACTGCTTTAAAATAATAAGGATAATAAAAGGAATAACAAGGACAATAGTTAGGATAATAAAATATATTAAACAAAATAAAGCACTGCCTACATGCTGTCTTCACCTCCACGTTCAAATGTACTGCTGAGACTGAGAGTCGCAGTGAGTGCAGATCATTTGGCAATGAAATCCATCCAGAAAAACTTTGTCTCTGCAAGCGCTGCAGCTCTGGGCCTTACGTGCCTTCTCTGTGTGGGTCTGTCTCCCTCCAGGCTGCTTCAGACAAATTCCCTTATTTTGCTCCTTTGCTTTGTTCCTTGATTCTTCTCTTATGTTGTCCCTTGTTTTGGGCCTGATACAGAGCCCTTTAAAGCCTATGGAAATACTCCCACTGCCTTCCATAGGTTTTGGATCAGACCCTTTCATGAGAAAGATCTGGCAAGTATGCTGTGGGGAGCTGCATAATGGCTGATGCATGTTCTCTTCAAGCTTAATGCACTGACATGGAGCATTGCAGGCATAAAGTAAAAAGTGTTGGGTTATGTCCATTTTGTATGTTTTGTATAATTTCAGGATCCCATATTGATGATCAAAATGGAGTTTGTGCCCATGTGATCCAGCTGATCACAGTTTCCCCGCCTTTTATTTCTCCTCAGAAGTGGTAAACAACTTCTGAATAGAACTGGTTTTTACCGCCTTTTCCCAGAAGGGGTCTTCTCCTCCTCCTATGGGGTTTCCCAGGCCAGATTATATAAGTCTGCCCCGAGCACTACTCAGCTGCTGTCCATGACAGTAAGGGTCAGACTTGCACTCACCTACCCATCCTACCAGTAGAGGGGGGCTAGGGTTTTCCTTCCACATCTCTGCTTCTACTTTGTCATCACCTGCAAGGAGAAGAGAAAGACAGACAGCCACATTCCACTTACCATCATCCACCTTCAGCTGCTGTCCCCCAATGTACCATCTACTCTTCTACAGAACCAGAGGAACATCAAGGGACTCCCTGGAGCTCCTCTCTAATGGCTTTCAACTAGCCGGAGGATTGAGGTCCCAGGCAACAATCGACACTTGATCTATAGAAGGAGGTTTCTGTTAAGGGGTTTACTTACCTGTTTATAGGGTTTATTTTGGAAAAATTATGTATTGCATAATTTTACTGTTTACCCCCTCCTTTTCTTTGGTCCATTCATTATACACCAATCCCTCAATACACTCCATTTGTTTTTCACCTTATCACGACTAACTCCTCATTATTCAAGGTGGGAGGGACCCTGTATGGGAAGATCAAACCTACTAGATGACAGATGCTGGATAGGGAGGGTCAACTCTAAGGAAAGAGGAAGCATAGGAATCTCTTGCCTTATCCCACATATATTTCTTTGCCTTTCTGTCCTGTCCTCTAACAAAAGTGCTGAGTGGGACAGGGAGGGCAAAGGAACCTGACCCTGCATGAAGGAGAGTGCAGCTGAATGAGCCTTGGGCATAGTCTTGCCTAGTGGTGGGAGGCTCAAAGGGGAACACTAAGCTAAATGCCCCATCAGCACTCACACTTTAACCCCCATCTCTTCAAACATACCTACCATGAGTGAGCAAGCAGGGATATTGAGATTTAATACCACTTAGTGCAAAGGATCAAATCTAGGGCTTGTCTTTACTTGCACCCACACATAGTCTCTGCTGGAACGTGTGCAGTAGTGCACTGACACTGGGGCAGGAGGGAGGGATAGCTCAGTGGTTTGAACATTCACCTGCTAAACCCAGGGTTGTGAGTTCAATCCTTGAGGGGGCCATTTAGGGATCTGGGGCAAAAATTGGGGATTGGTCCTGCTTTAAGCAGGGGGTTGGACTAGATGACCTCCTGAGGTCCCTTCCAACCCTGATATTCTATGATTCTATGACACTGGACTGCACACTGTGTGGACTTGACCTTGCACAGAAAAATTGGGTATTTGCAGGGCTAGCAAAAATTGTGCTTCCCAAATAAAAGTGAGAGCAAGCAGGGAAAGAAAGGCATCCCCAAAGCAGGAAGAGAGAACAGTGGTACAGATTCAAGTGAACCGTGAAAAATTAGAACGCTGTCCCATTAGCAACAAGAGACAAATTAAAAGCTGAACTCTATTGGATAGTAAAATGAAACATTATTGAGTGAATTCAGAGTGAGTGGGCAAAGACTATGGCCACTGTTATAAGACCCCATAATTTTATATAGATCCAAAAGATTTGAATAAGGCTGTTAAATGTGAGGATTAGCCCATGAAGACAGAGGAGGTGGTCACAGTGAGACTTTTAGATGATATTAACATCAAATAAAGTTGTAACGTTTTGCAGCTCTTCAAAGAAGGTGAAGGTGATACAGAAAGAGAATGGGGAAAGAAGCCAGCGAGATGGATCTCCGCACTAGGCGTGCTTACGGAACGGCCAGTTTCTGAGTGTGGCAGTGCTGAGGCTATAGGGCCGCCTCCTTTCTCACAATCTCCCAGGTCAGAGCAGCTCATTTAAGAGAATAACCATAAGCTCAACGGTGGGTTCAGGAGCAAACGTGAGAAATCTGACCACTCTGAAGAGCATGAAACTTTGATGAAAGAAAAGTTAGCTTATGGGCTGGATCCAAACTGGAGTTTCCCAGCAAAGTTTCTGGTCCCATTCTGGTTTTAAAAAAGTTCAACTGGAGATCTTTCAGACTGCTTTTGTGGAAGGCAGGAAGAAGGAACTTCCTTTCCTTAGGCTCAGGGCTCACCTGGTCTGAGCCCCAGAGTGTAATGAAAGCTGTAGAAATAGCACTGAGATAGCTGATAATGTAGAAGAGGATGATCAATCCAGCTAAAAAAAACCTTAATTGTGAATTAGCCTCATAGGGGGAACCTTAGGGAATGTGGAAAGCTAGGGAAAGAAAGTCAAACAAATGAAGAAAAGGAGAAGGAAAAGCGTTACGTCTAAAGACAAAGAGAGGGACGAAAAGTGCAAGGATAAATCCAAAGAGAATTAAAAAGAATTAAGTTCCAGAGAAGAAAGAAGCGCAATTCTCCACGAGAGGACCAATTAAACAGGGGGCAGTATAGTCCGTCCAGTAGGCTCCTACATTCAACAAGTCTAATCTCTAGTTAAAACTGATCTAGTCCTCCTAGTTAAAGTTTATCATTAGACCATTTGGGGCTTTTCAGTATTCATCTATATGAGAAGCCGAGATTATTAAAAGCCCCCCCTCACTCCCTGCTCTGTCTTATTGACTTCATTTACCTAGATGCTATTTTTCTATGCATTCTTTAAGGGACATTTTTATACGTGGTCAATAGGGCAACATTTTCATGGCATGTGTATGTGCTGGGGAGGAAGAGGAGGAGAAAGTGCAGCTTTTCCCAAACTGGGGGTCATGACCTGCCAGTTTAGAGGGTCATGGCTGAGGATTTTAAAAAAGTTTTAATTTCCTTTCTTTCCAGGGCTGATGTATCAATGAAAATGCAATAATCCTGCAAGCTACTGGCTACTCCCCCTCTCCCATCTTCATCCAGGAGTTATTTTGTACTCAGTGCAGAAATGGAAACTGCTTGTGTAGAGTGGGATGGGGAGGGGACATTCCTACTGATGACACGGTTTCCAGGATAAAATGACAGGCAGTTCATTCTTGTCATGGATTCACTGGCTGCTGCTGTCTCCGTCCCCAGCAGCTAAATAGTGGTACGTTTAAAAAATTCATCTACTGCTTACAACACAGACATCAGCTATCTCATGCAGATGTGCAACCTGTGGAACAGCACTCATCATGACCTTCTGCTCCAAAACCAAACAACTCTGCTACCTGAGCTAATGGAGAATGTCTGATAGCTTATGGTAGTAATTGTAGAAGGGGTATATGCTCTATGGGCCACTCATTTGCTCAAGGGAGACAGTCTCTCTCACGCACATGAGCAGCTTTGACCCATAGGGGGGTAGCAGTGACACACATGTTCTAGTAATTACATTACATAAGCGACTGAACATTGTTCCAGAAAGTCATGAGTTTTTGAATAAAGTGTCGCTATGTAGAATCTCTGAAATGAGGGCAACTCAGGTGAAGATTTTGGAGGTTGAACACCGGTAATGTTTTTGAAGCTGCCTAATCTGTTTTTATTGCCTTATACCTGGCACCCTGGAGAAGTCCATCACAGAGATTAGAGCTTAGAAAAAGTATACTGCTGTTTGCTCTTTTTAAAAATAATAACGTAAGGAAAAATGCTCCCTTCAGAAACATGCATGCACCTTCCAGGAAAGCCAGTGAGGTTGTGTATGTGTATCGGTGGGAAAGGATTTAGACATGAGTACTATGGCTAAGATTTCCCATTTCCCAAATACAGTCTATCCCACTTAATATCAATTTGCCCAAGAGACAACCACACTGTTTTCCATTCACCAAACCATTTTGCACCAATTCAGTACCTGCCTGTTTAATATCGATTTATTTTAACACTATCTTGTTTAATACCAATTGAAAACCACTGATTACCTGATCCAAACAGCTCATTGTGTCAATTGTTGCCCCACAGCACAAACATTCTCCCCTCCCCCCACCAATTAACTACACTATAGAAAACAACTGTGTAGAACAATGATATGGACTGACTGGGATGATGATTTCACTTTTTTGTTTTATGGATCCAATCTGATGCACACTGGAGTCAGTGGGAGTTCTTTCACTGTCTTAGGTAAATATTGGCTCAGGAATTATTGCTCTCAGGTGAGTTCACCCAAAACAGGTGGGGAGAGGATGACAACCACACCTGCTATAAGTTTTATCCCAGTGGTTAGGGTAGTCACCTGGGATGTGAGAGACCCGCCCCAGTTCAAGTCCCCCTCCACTTGAGGGGAAGAAGGCATTTGAAAAAGGATCTGCCATCTCTCAGGTGAGTGCCTTAACCACTAGGGTCTGGAATATTCTGACGTGAGGCTCCCTCAGTCTCTCCTTTTGACTTTGTTTCACTTTAATTAAATAATTGAATCAGTGATTATGCAGCTGAAAGAGCTACTGAAAGAGTTAGAATGACTTACGTGCCTCCCCCTGTGAGAAGGGCATGGCTTAGCACAAGCACATAGACCTCTGGTTATTGGCTAGCTTAGGCAGCTCCCTGACTTTGCAAATCGCAAGCTCAGGAGCCTACCTCTCCCCATTCGTTGTATAGAAGCTGAAGTGCCTCACTTGGCTTTGTGGATCGCAGTGTTGTTCCTGTGATTTTTCTAGGCACCTAAAAGTTAGGTGCTGCGACACGATGCATAAGTCCCTTCATGGATCTGGGCCTTAGTTATTTCAGCTGTAGTTTGAGAACTACACTAGGACCGCTGACAGGGCTGGGCAAATGAGGCAATTGCCCAGGGACCCGGGTGATTTAAAAGGGCCTGGGGACCCCCAGCCACCGCCGGCAGCACAGCGGGGCTAAGGCAGACTTCCTGCCTGCCCTCACCCCATGCTGCTCCCAGAAGTGGCTGGCATGCCCCTGTGGCCCCTGGGGAGAGGGTCTCTGCGCACTGCCCCCGCCCCAAGCGCTGACTGTGCAGCTCTCATTGGCTGGGAGTTGTGGCCAATGGGAGCTGCAGGGGCGGTGCCTGCGGGCAGAGATGTGCGGAGACCCCTGGACTCCCCTGCCTAGGAGCTGCTGCCAGAGAGATGTTCTGGTAGCTTTTGGGAGCTGCCCGAGGTAAGCGCCAACTTGTTGACCCCCTCCTGCACCCCAGCCTCCTGCCCCAGCCCAGAGCCCACACCCAAACTCCCTCCTAGAGCCTGCACCCCACACTCCCTCACACATCCAAACTCCCTCCCAGAGCCCACACCACACACCCAAATTCCATCTCAGAGCCCACACCCCTTCCTGCATCCAAACTCCCTCCCAGAGCCTGTACCCCACACCCCTCCTGCTCCCCAGCCCCCGCCCCAGCCTCGTGAAAGTGAGTGAGGGTGGGGGAGAGCGAGCGATGGAGGGAGGGGGAATGGAGTGAGCTGGGGCGGGGCCTCCAAGAAGGGGCAGTACAGGGGTATGGCCTCATGGAAGGGGCGGGGCAGGGGGCAGGGGCAGGGATTTTGGGTTTGTGCGATTAGACAGTTGGCAACCCTACTGCGCGGGCATGAGGAAGCCCTGGCCGTGCCGGAAGAGCGCACCCAGCAGCGCAGCTGGCAGCTTGCTGGGCACCAGCCAGTGCAGGCACAGCACTGCCCAAATGTCAGGCAGGCTGCATCCACGTGGGTGCAGCTTGTGCGTGCGTAGCGGCCCATTGACTGTTCTGCCCTGGGGCCCGGAATTGCTGTCGGCGGGCCTGCACGTCACCCACTAGAAAATCCCAGCTAATGCCAAAAACTGTGGCAGATAGAACTGACATTTCCCAATCTTGACTAACTGTGGCCCTGTGTGTACAAGAATGCTGCACTGTTTAGCCTAACTCAGTTATTAATTTATATTTACTTAAGTCCTTTGCCTGGACTCCTTTATTTTGGTTTAAGGGTGGTGTAGTTTGTTTTAGCTTCATTTGATGCCTAACTGATTTAAGCTAAACTGAAACAATGCTGATTTCATCTGAAATATGGGCATCTGCATAGTCTTTTGCACTGGTTTAACTAAATCAATCTAAAATCTCATCTTAAGTTTAAACCAGTGCAACTTTCTCATGTAGATGTAATAGATGCATACACAGCTATCAATGATGCTGCTCCAGAAGTGCTTTTCTCCCTTTTGTTTTGTTAGGTTTAAAAATTAATACAAATATGCCCTAATTTAAAAAAAACCCAAAAATAAAATAAAACTGAAGGCTTCAGAACATAATGGAATGTAAAACATCCAATGATGGTGTTTAACATTAATTGTTTTTATTTCTTTAAATAAAAAATGATGATGGAAAAATACAACACATTGTCAAAAATTTGAATAGAAACTGCACAAAATTGTGATCTGGGGTGTTTTTGTTGGGTGGTGGTGTCTCAGAAATTTCTTTTGGCTCTTAAGTGGTTCTCAGCAGGAAAAAGTTTGAGAGACACTGAACCTTATTAGTTTGTTATTGGTTTCTCCTATCATGTCTCATGGGTAATACCAAGAATACAATATGGCTCTACTCCCCTTTGTCAAACAATTATACTTATGTTTAAAGTTGTGTAGAATAATAGGTCTCTAAGCACTCTAATTTGCATATTCCCCTGTTGTATTACATAATATGCACAAAAAACCACATTTTTAAAAAAATAAAATTATTCTTTTGGGTTCTGATCATTTCTGGATGATTCTATTAGCTGTTAATCGGTGTTCACAGTGGTGTGTTGTAATAGGAAGTCAGGTTGGAGTTAATGGTTTCCATAAGGTAGAACAGTTTTAGAAACAGTCATCTTGTTTAGCTCAGTCATACAATCAGGGCTCTGTCTTTTAGAACTTAGCTTGGTATATTGAAGAGGCAGGACCATGCTTTCTGCTGGTAGTTTTATTACTTTTTTTCCTCTACTGCTCAGTTAATTGAATAGTTATGGCTATCTGGGACTGTGCAAACAGAGATTTAACTAGATTTAAGATTCTTAATATTGGTTAATTTGCTTGTCTCAAGACAGCTCTGTAAATGGCTTCTTCTAAGCAATAGTTTTAAATATTTTCTTCACTTTCATAGGCTGTAGTTAAGATTGCTTACTTAACCAACTATAAATTGGCTGGTTATTTATTAATAACCAGCAAATCCACCTGCCCTGAAACAAAGTTATTTTTCTCCTCTGTAAACATTCTTCGTTATCTATAGCTATACTAAAAAATGGATTCACACTAATTTTGGGAAACTTTGGTCTTAGCTTATCAAAAGGAAATCACACCTCAGAGGTGTTCACTCTCAGGGTTCTAATCTTTACTAAAAGCTCTCCACAGAAAGGCATTACAGAAGAGTTTGTAACCAGTGCGTTTGGTCATTTGTGTTGGTCGATATTTTCTTTTTCTGTCCTTAATGATAAAATAACTATAACTAATAATTGTGACTATTTTGCTTAGTCTTGATCATGGTGTCCCCTAAGATATGTAAATGGACTGAATGGCAGTAAAATAAACTGTTAGGAAAAGCTGGCCAACCATTTCTTGTTTCTCTAAACTAAATTTTTTTGGTAATTTTTAAAACACAATTACTTGGTGTTCAACAATTTAAAATGACCCCCTTCTAACCCCACAGTGACTTGCCCAAGGTCACCCAGCAGCTCAGGAATGGAACCTAGGTCTCTTATGTCACCATCTACTGCTCTAGCCACTAGATCATACTGCCTTTCACTTGAAAGTCAGTTGACTACTAGTAAGCAAAGATTGGAGGATTAGGTCTCTGAGGGTTGCCAGTATTTCACAACATAAGCACGTTTTGTTATGTTATTAGCTAAAGTTTTAGAAAGCACTTAAGCATATGTCTACAATGCACACTAAGCCTGGACTATGACTCAGGTTTGAGCCCAAATCCCCCTTCTGTCCACATGCAAATCAGCCTGACTTGGGTCAGCAAGAACTCAGGTTCTTGGATGCTGCTTGTGGTTAGGTAGGAGCCCAGCTCCTGCTGTGACTCAGCTCTCAGCCTGTAATTTTGCAGGATGGACGCAGATCAAGCTGAAGACCCGAGTCAGAAGGTCTGCATAGTGCAGTGTGGCTGTGTTAGCATGGCTGTGAGACCCAGGTCCAACAATTGTAATCCCAGTGTGGCTGTTCAAGTGAGGGGTTGGAAATACTGAGACCACAGACCCAGGCTTAGTGTGCAGTGTAGAATGACATTGGCTATGTCTCCAGTGCAAAAAAAAGAGCTGTGGCAGCGAGTCTCAGAGCCTAGGTCAATTGATTCATGCTTGTGGGGCTTGTGCTATGGAGCTAAGACTAATAGTGTAGACATTTGGGCTTGGGCTGGAGCCCTGGCTCTGAAACCCAGCAAGAGGAGTGGGTCTAACAGCTTGGTTCCAGCCTGAGCGTGACTGTCTACAGCACTATTTTTAGCCCTATAGTGCAAGCCTGAGTCAGCTGACCTAGGCTCTACTGCGGTGGGTCCTTTTTTTTGCACTGTAGACATACCCTTAGGAGACAGTGATTTAGGTATTTTTTTTAATTTTACCCATTATTCCATACAGGAATAGACATGATAGTGTCTAAAATTTGTACTATGCTTTCCTCATGTCCAAAAAGCTGTTAATGCAGTAAGACATTAGTAATGCAGTAAGAGACAGGGGTGTTGGAGCAATTTTTATGGTGGGGATGCTGATGATGGAAACTATGTATTTGGTTTTTGTTATTACTATTTCAAGCCAGGGGTACTGCAGCACCCCTAGCATCCCTGCATCCAGCATCACTGGCAATAGAAGAATCCCTCCCCTCACATTTAAGACTAGTTAGTGGGCTTTAGTGAACGTGTACCCTTTGAAAGGATGTCATATAGACATCAAAATAAAATGTCTGCTTCTCAAGATTTGTATCTTGAGTTACATAACTGAAGCTACTTAGCTCCAAGTAGATTGTATCTTTTTTATTATTATTTTTTGGGTTCCATGTTCCCAATATTTCCAAGAGCTGCGATAATAGGGAAACATTGTCTCCTACCGCTAATTCTGAGACCGTTCTAAGGAGCCTGTCACCTTGGTATCTAAGCACTGTATAGACTGAAAAACTATTGGAGTTCATAACAAAATATGGTGATATTACATTTTAATTTGATCTTGACAGCTGTTGTTTTATTCAAATCACCAGGTTAAAATCTATTTGCGGAGGTTAAATAATAAAGACATTATGATGGCTGATCTCCTGGTTGACCAAGGAGATGATGGAGGGATAATAGTGAGGGAGACCGAAGAGCTCTTAATATGAACGGAAAAAATATGCCCTTGCCAGAAGGAGGCAGGGGTAAAGTGTAAGAGTGGCCAAAGACTGCCATGGTCTATACATAGGGCATGAATGTGTAGAAGAGGGATTTAGCAGAGGTGAGCTGATACTGGGCTAGGAAAAATCCTGTTGCTCAGAACATGAGACAAAAGCAAATGTGCTATTTTAGCAAGTAAAAGTATTAGACTTTCTACCTGCCAGACAAAGGCAATAAAGGAAGCTGTGGGTGGACTGAGTAACACCACCCTTGAGCTCCCAGTCAGATGAGAGTGAAGCCAGAGGGGTTGAATGGGCATGGAGCAAAGAGATTTCAGCTGCCTTCAAGAAAGCATGGAGCTGAACAATAAAGCTCAACCGCCTGTCAAAAGGGAGGAGCAGCAGGAGGAGGGGCTGAGTGGAGCATTGACTAGGTTGTCAGTCAGCAGTGAGGAGGTATGGCGGGGTAGGGCTGAACAGGGCAAGTGAGTGGAACCTGCCAGTCAGAAGAGAGGGGGAATGAGTCTCATTGATGTCCTCCACACAAGTAATGCCTTGGGGTGGGGGGATTGAGGCAGAAGAGCACTGCTGAGCATGCCTGAGGGTAAGCCTCTGTTTGAAAGTGTGGTTTATAAATGCTCTGAGCAGAGGTTTGTGAGAATTTGGATGGGAAGAGACTGGATTTGGGTTTTTCAGCTGCAGTCATGTAGTTCAAAGTAACGATCATTGCTAAAAAGGCAAACAACAATGTAATGTTCAAGCCAAGCCAGAATAGCAAATTCTAGAGCCTTGCAAAATTAGCAAGAGTTGCAGCTGCTGCAAGACAATTTGATTTCAGAGTGAGAGGGAGACAAAAGCTGCAAACTCTAGGCTGCAGTTAAATCATTGAAAGGCAGTTATTTTTGCTAGACAGGCAAGTGATAGTTTAATTTGCTAAGGAAGCCAGTGTAGGTTTTCTATTAAGATAAACTGCAATTTGATTATTTGCTTCAGCTGCAAACACAATTTGTTTTGAGTGTTAGAAGAGTGATGGCCTCTCTTTAATAGTGTATTACAGCCTTTTGTAATTGCAGATTTAGCTGCTACTTCCAGAGCCGAGCAGTTTAATTTGCAAATCTTTCCTTAGATGCTAACTATTTTGAACATATTTCTATGAAAGCTACATGGATACAGATGCTATTGATTTTTATAAAAAGAAAGGAAAATGTCCAGAACTACACACACAACTACCCTGGGTTTTGTTGTTTTTTGGTAGGGTGAGGTGAGTTTAAATGTCCTCCCACCCCCCCCAGGAAACAACCACTTCAATCAATAAACAATTATACAGAAGGGGAAAGCACACGACAGAGTATGTTAAGGAATCTTGAGAAACATAAGTCGCAATACATTTTCCAGCATTAACTGGAAGATAAATATGCATGGGTTCCATGTCAGGGAAATGAAATGGCTTGCAGAAATCATGAGATGTTCTCTGTGAGGAACAGGCCTCTAATAAATGGGTATAAGCCATTTAGAACTGACGACTTGCGTATGCATTACAACTGTCTGAAAGGCATAGAAATAACAAATGTATCGCTTTGTCTGCTGGATGCTCTTATTTCTGGATAGCTTCCTTAACATTCCCCATGAGGAGATCCAAGCATTTGCCATCTTGTTTAACTGCACTTACATAGTCATTAAACATGATTTCAATTTTAAAGATTTTTAGATACACTACAATTTGGAGGCCAAAACTGGCCGTGATCAGACTATATTAACATCCACTGAGCGAGAGATTTTTATAAAGGCAGCTGCAAACTTTCTTGAGAAACTGTCAAAAATGCATACAAAAAGCTAGGTTTATTACTGTGCTTGTTGATGGAACCACAGATAGGTCTGTAGTTGAGCGAGTTTGAATATGCCAGCTTCTTCAAGAATGATGCTGAAAAATTGGAGAGGGCTCAGAGAAGAGCTATGACAAAGATTAAAGATTAGAAAGCATGCCTTACAGTGATAGATTCACGGAGCTCAATCTAATCAGTTTATCAAAGAGAAGGTTAAGGGGTGACTTGATCACAGTCTATAAGTACCTACAGGGGGAACAGAAATTTGATAATTGAGGGCTCTTCAATCTAGCAGACAAAGGTATAAGAAGACCCAACAGCTGGAATTTGAAGTGAGACAAATTCGGACTAGAAATTAGGCACACATTTTTAACAATGAGGGTAATTAATCATTGAAACACTTACCAAGGGTTATGGTGTATTCTCCATCACAGGGAATTTCTAAATCAAGATTGGGTGGTGTTCTGAAAAATATGCTCTAGTTGAATTACAGCTTGAAGTGGGAATTAATTCAGGAAAGTTCTGTGGCTTGTGTTATACAGGACATCAGAGTAGATGATCACAGTGGTCCCTTCTGGCCTTAATATCTATAAATCTATAAATTTGTACAGCTCTGGGAAAATTTGTACTTGCCTTGGAATCTGGGACTGCTGATGATATCACAGAAGGAATAAATAAAATTGAGGTGTTTGGGGGATCAAGGCAGAAGAGCAAAATCAAAACTGGTTGCCTTGAATTTAGAAGGTCCAGCAGCGAATATGTGCTGTTTAAACGATGGGCAGGGCAAGTTGAGACAAGACACTCCTGATGTTGGTGTGGAACACTGGGTCAACCACAACCTTGAGCTTGTCATTTTGGATCCCAGAAAAAGACAATCCCTGTCTTCAAAAGTGAGTTTAGTGGGAAAGACATTCTTGATGTTTGTTATTTAAGTTCCAAAAGATGAAGGCAATTTCCAGTTTTTTTGCTGCTGGTGTGGAAGCAACTGAGAGCTATTCGGGAGTTATGTACTATGCACACTGACTTGCTAGTCAAGCCATTATGTTGAAGGTGGTGATTGGCGGGGAGAAAAAAACATTTGTTTGTCACTCATTTGGACACTTCAGAAACTAAGTCGGGGATGAGGTAGCCTTTGTTAGGAATATTCTTGAGGAAACCGAGAGGCAAATTTTTGAGCACATTGTGTTCTGTTATTGAACTATCACTTTTTAAGGAGATCTCTTGTGTTTCTGAAGCATTGCAAAAGTGGTATGGTGGGACTCCCATTAGTCAAAGGATGTCTTGGCACTCGTGTCCAAAAATATATCCCTAAAGATGTCAAATTTGAAAGGGTAAGCATTTCTGTGTCTTTATGGCAAAGCTTCAGAAAAATCCATGTCTATATGCTTGGATTTGCCATTGAACGTACAGATGTCAGAGCCACAAGGCTACCACACCCATTATTCACCATGGTTTAAGTGCTTTAACTCCTCATTGTGGCCGAGTGACTAAAAAAGGTCCCTCACCCATTATGGCATTGTACAAACTGACAATCAGCCATTTCGCTTTACCCAGGTATTGAAAAAAGAGGAGGAGAGTGCCCAGGTTGGTATTGCCTTTAAGATGACACTTGAATCCCATCAAATCCACAACAGTTGACAGTGCACATGCATGTTCATCAAAGCTCTTAACCATCAGGTCACCTGTCTTTCAGTTCTTGGTGGAAAATACTGTTCTCATTGTGCTGTAGCAGAACAGGGGTTTTCCACAATGACCTTAAGCAAGCCTATGTGCCTATGTGTGTGTGTATATATATATATATGAGAGAGAGCAAGCATACTGTTATACCAATAAAATAAAAACCGGCAGGATCTTATTAAAGGGGAAAAGGCAAAATACCACATTTATTGTGGCTACAGAAAGAATCATAGTAAGCAGTTAGTTATAGCTATAACATTCCATTCAATCTCATATTTATTCACATGTTCATTCATACACACACACACACACACACACACACACACACACACAGGTTCTGCAAGGTTGTTGTCATAGTTACCAGCCTTAGAGTTGCTCATGCCAAGCCACTGGCCAGGTGGCCTGGACATGAGGAGGGAGCAGGGCCTCGTCAGATGCACATCTGATGCTCCTGGAAGTTGGTTTGCAGAATCAGACCCCAAAGTTCTCACTTTCCAGAGTCCATTTTTATAGGAATTTCTACCTATGTCAGTCTATGGGAATTGCTTCATCATGTTGTTGCTGAATCAATCAGCAGATAGCACATTCCTGACGGCTCCGTGCTGCCAGATGTTATATTGTTCTTTGGTTCTCCCATTCTTGAGGCTGTTGGGTGGATTCCAGGGTGCCCTCTGGGGGTCCTCTGGTTATTTCCACTTGACGCCTTCTTCAGCCGATGGACACTGGATTCTTAGGCTGGCACCTCCCTGATCATTCAGTTATTATCCACACCAAGCATCCATCCACATACATCCTCTATCTCTATTTTAATCACAATTGTTAACAAAGTGAGATGAATACAACGAAAGGGCGGGGAGTCTCTGGGTGCTGTTTCTATTGTCACAGAGTATTGCTTTGAGACTCTCTCTGTGTGAGTAGTTGATGTTACAAAGAATTGCTTTGAGAACAGACTCTGCCTTAGAATGTACTAACACAATTAGCAGCTTGCAAGTTTCACACATAGAGGGAGAGAAACAGTACCAAAAGCGAAGAGACCTCTTAATTGGTAATACCCTGGAATTTAAACTATGGGGAATCAAACTCATTTGTGATTTTAATACAGAAATTCTTTAATATGATCCAACAATACTCCAGGGTTTGGTGAAGATACCAGTAAGTGGTCCAAGTATTGATGATTTCTGGCCTCATTGCGCTATCTCCTACTGAAATCAATTTCTCAAAGAAAAAATACAGGAAATTCTAGAACAGTGGTTTTCAACCTTTTTTTCATTTGCAGATCCCTAAAACATTTTGAACGGAGGTGCAGACCCCTTTGGAAATCTTGGACATAGTTTGCAGACCCTCAGGGAGTCCATGGACCACAGGGTGAAAACCACTCTTTTATGGTAACAACCTTTCATGGGCCCTTGAGACATAGTCTGCGGACCCCAGGGGTCCATGGACCCCAGGTTGAAAACCAGTGCTCTAGAACAACATTAAATAGACAATGGCCTGTCTCAATGAATTCTATAGAACATTTATATCTTGGGGTTTGAATCTGGGGTCAGACAGCTGGAAAAGGAACTAAAGCAAAAATAGTCCAGTCAAATTAATTTTGCTCCTGGGGATGTTAAAAAGCACTATAAAAGCTAGGTATTAATATTATAATCATTTAATAAATCAAAGAGCAACGTCCTCTCACTGGAAACTCAGTTTCCAGCAGATGGCAGGTGGAGGAACCAAGTGGATTGAATCTGATTTTTAAAATATCAAAATTGAATGATATGAAGAGATGCATCTTACAGAGGAGAGATTCTCTGGAGTGCACGAAATTTATATGTGAGATTTAAAGTGTCCATAATGTGAGAAGATTAGATCAGAGAGAAAGGTCCTCTGAGAATTACATTGGCAATGCAGGAGAAAAAAGCCTAATTCCTCTGCTGTGAGGTAGGCAAGGGTTGACAAATAGAATATAAATGTAGGAATCCAAAGATTTTTATATAGGTGAGTACAACTGTATACTGTACAAAGATGAAACCCTGCACAAACAGAAAATGTAGACAGCTACAATACAATAGCAATCATAATCATTTTGGGATTAGGGCACTGAACTGGGCCTTAGGAAATATGGGCTCAGTAAAGTGAGCTACAGTGTCCCACCTAAATTTTTTATCTAGAACCACTGCAATGTATGTTATACTCTTGTGACTTTAACAGCTTACATTGGCAGTTGTCTGAGGCTTTAACTAGGCCCATGAACCACTGGAAGGATTTTGTGATTGTGGTTTCTGATTTTCTAAAAACGCGAGTAGCAACAGTTCTTCCAGAGGGTAACCTTGAAAGGAAACATACCTTTTCCCTGAGCAAAAACTTCTCTTAAAAATTAAAGAAAAATCTGTTACTTGTGCTATTCCAGGAGTAATTTTTTCTCTCTCTGAGAGACTTGCCTGTGTATGGTCTTGAGAATCTAAGGGCTTGTCTACAGAGAGAAATTTACTGGAATAATTATATAATTATAATTACATTGTGGATCCATTGTCTCTGAATGCATGCCTAGTGAGGAGTTTTGTTGACCATGCTTGACAGCTGTGGGCTCATTGCGTAAGTCCTTTGACTGAGTTCCCTCATTTTGAAGCAGGTAGTGTTGTCTGCATTAGACTCAACAAAAAGTATTGGAATAATCAGCTTTTGCAGAAGTAACTAGCAGTTTCTTACGAATGGTCTTGATTAGGATATATGGGTCACCACTGTCTTTTAGGCAAAGTGTCGGAGCTACTCAAAGGTATATGTGAGTGCATCTCCCTTTTTAGCTGGTGAACTAATGGTGTTATAATTAGTAGACAGTCTCCTGTAGCTGAAGCACTAAGGGTTTGTGTGTTTGGAGCAGAAGAACCTGAATTCAATGCTTCATGTTGCATGTATGCACAGTATGGTTATTACTGTAAGTATCTGAGTTGTGTGTAGCACATGGATTTGTTTTGTAAACAATTTGCATATTCATTTACCAGTTTTGGATGCCTTTAATACATTTAATAAGTCTTCCCTTTCAGTGTGATTATAAAATCATTGAAGTTAGCGAAAGAGAAGACTTTTGTGGCCAGATTTTTAGAATTACATGTACACAATTGCACAGCTAATTTGCCCATTTTTGTAATGATTACACAAAAAATTGCAGACTTCCACGTATAAGTGGCCAGTTAGATGAGAAAGTGGCCATCTTTAAACCCAAATACCCAATTTATGTATGCAGTCACTGAAACTAGGTGTCCACATCATGTGAGCCTGGATTTTTGCATCCCCAGTCCCCAGACCTGGCCCATCAGTTCTCATTTCCATCTCCTTGCCAATGAAGAATTGTCCTGAGACTCTGTTGTTGGTTTTTGTTTTTTTTTTAAAGGATTGTCAATTTGGCAGCCTATGTTTGAATTGTAAATTGTTGAATTTATTAGAGATTGGCCTGAACCAACCTCCCAGATCTGAACAGCCTTGCACTTTGGAGATCTAGATCTAAATTTTGCATTTCGATTCCTTTTATTACTATTATTTTTATTGTCATAGTACCTAGAAGTCCTAGTCATGGACCAGGACCCCATTGTGCTAGGTGCTGTACAAACACTGGTTCTCTCCTTCAAGTGACCTTTCTGGCAGCAGACGTTTGTATGTTTTCTAGTTTTGAACCACGTAGACTACCAGTGGTGCTGAAAAATGTAATGGTGTCGCTCATGTTCCTGTGCCCATGCTAAAAAAGTCAGAAGTCTTTCAAGAGCACAGTTCATTACTGCTTATTACAAGTTGACTTGGGCAATGTGCTTCTAAACATATCCTCTTGAGTGGCACATGCCATTTTTCTGGTGCTAATTCTGAAAATAAATCCCTCAGACGGTGGTGCTCCTTTTTAGTTCTTTTCATGCACACCTGGGGGGAAGAGGAGGCAGAATGTACTACATTTCAGCTGTCATACACAGATATAGACTTGAATATTTAAAAAAAAATTGCAGTATGTGTATGCACAATTCAACACATAAATGGGCCTGACACATTTATGTATTTCTGTTGTGGAAGTACTTAAAGGGTTCCAACTGGAGACTGGGACCCAAGGAGCTTACAAATGCTCCAAGGAGTGTATGGTCCAAATAGAAGATGAGAGCCAACAGGCAGATGTAACAAACAGCTGGAGGCGCACAAGATAACAATGGGATAATTAGGTTTAGTGTAATAAGCAGTGGTTGCAGTATGCCAACTGCCTAGTGATTGTTGAGTGGTTTGTGCACATTGCAGCTGAGGTGAGTTTTGAAGTATTGCTTAAGTGTTTTTAAAAATATAGCCCTTCTTATTCGGGAAAAGAATGGAGTTGGAGAGCTGCTGCTCTTCAAAGCATGCTCCTGGTGGAGATACAGGTGGCTATTGGGGTAGCACCTGTGCTTTGCACTGGCACCCTTTGTAAGGAAGCTGTTGCACATGTGCAGGTATCTGTCAGTTTCTTATAAATGTGATGCAAATAATTTATCTGCCTTGTTTATATTTTGTAAATTTAAATTAATGTTTTTTTTACCCTAAATCTTTCAAATTTGATGGTAGAATGTAAGATATTCAAGTGTGTAATAAAATTTGCCCATGAATTAGAAACCCCTTTCCAGATCAAATAAATATCATTACTATTCATTATTGGTAGTGGCTAACAGCCCCAACTGAGATGAGCATCCTATTGTGCTAGGCATTATACAAACATACGGTGAGGGAAAGCCTCACAGATTAAATAGTTTACAGTTTAAATATCACATCAATAAATCTCATTAGCATATTGCAATCATAAAAATATCTCTTCTTAATCTCCTTTAATGTATATACTGATCCTTCTTCAAATAAACCCATGAATAGACTTATAGTTTTGCATACACTGGAGCCTTATTTGTAGCAATAGCTCTTAATTGTAAATAAGTGTCTGAAATAAAAAATAATTCTAATATAATATGATATAGCTAATTTACCAATTCCCATATACAGTAATATTCAAACAATATCTGAGAGCATTTACACCATAGGATATAGATGTACATAAGCCCCCTGCATCAACGGAGCATAGATCCAGCTTAATCTTTAATACGCAAAGTTCTGAGTTCAGAAATGAATTCTGTTGTCTTTTACACAATGGCAATGCAGAAACCAATGACTGTGAATAAAAATCTTTATATTTTGAGAATGCTTCTGTCAATGAACCAATACCAAAAACTTCTGGATATCCAGGAAGTTAGAGATATGTGAATATTATGTAGCAGGAAAAACAGGATGAAATGGATGATCCTGTATTATTTGTTAGTTTCTATATCAATCATTTTAACCCTATTTCAATAATGTTATGCATTTGCTTTTCCTAGTGAAATGTGGGGGTCATAATAAACTATCTGTAACAATTTATATCTGTTAATTCAAGTTACTTCAAAACTACAATTGCTTTACTCTGATCAGCTGACTCAATAATAATTTGGTTATCCCTTGATAATTGTACCTGAGAAAGAGCTGAAGCAGTAGAAATGTCATTACTTGTACATTTCTGGAAAAATGACATATGACATAATGACGTGTAGTATATATTTTGTTGTCATTTTCAGTATACAACTTGGCTATATTTTTGATCTTTTACTGCTAGTTTTGAGCAGACAAAGTTGCTCACAGGACATTTGAACCCTGCTTTTTGTTTCTGTAACTAGATTCTTTGGTTTGTGTAGTGCTAATCCTTCTTCTATGTAACTTTGCACTGCAGCCAGTGTGTCACATAATTTTCCTTATGGGTCTCCTGAAGTCCTGGGGGTCAGCCTGCAAAGTGAAAAATGCAGAGATAGAGGAATGGCTCAGTCAGCTGAAAGTTACGGGAAGGAAAAAGCTCCAGTTTCACTCAAGGAAAGAAAAAAAAAAGAGAGAAAGAAAGGAGCCATTCAATACAGACAGAGGCAATCTGGCTGAGAGTCAGCGAGGTTTAAAAATCCAAGAGGTCCAATAACTGAAAATCTGTATACATTCAAAGCAATATTTTAAATACCGCACAAGTGCAGATAAAAAAAAAAGTGTGGTGGTTTTTCCATCTTGCTGGTGCATATGGCCAGCCATGTTCCAAAACCATGTAATATTTCTTTCTCAAACTCTGAGAGCATGTGGCTAAGTCCAGCCCATGTTGTCAAAGGATGTGGGTGAAGGCCTCCTATTGGAATGACTCCTTTGGTCACTTTTCAGTAGGATGATGGCTGGCTGCTTCCAAGAAAAAATGAATTACTTTTGTTATCCCATTAAAACATGAACACTGCCCTTGTTACTGTAAAACCTGCGCTAAGCTAAGGTTCCGGCAATGGTACAGTCATTAGCATCTGAAACTGAATTACTGTCTGCTGACAAGGGTCTAGTTTATAGTTTCATTTTGTGCTGAATAAAATGACATGGAAAAATAAGAGTCCTGGGATTTGAAGCACCTGGTTGTGAATTTATCCCAGAACTTTCACACTCCTTCCTTCTTTATCTCCCTCCCCAGTGCGCTCTCTGTCTGTCTGTCTCTCTCTCTCCATCTGTGTCTCTCTTGCTCTTTTTAATCCCCTTATTCATTGTTCCAGCTTCTTCCCATAGTCCCAGACAGGCTCTGAAGCCATACATGAAAATGCAGGCAAAGGGCAAGAGATCAGTGAATAAAGCACTGAGTACTTACCTCTTAGAGCCCGTTATACTGTCAGCTCAGAGTTAAAGTGCAATAAATCTGGTGGTCTCACGTCAGTCCCTGGTGTATTGCAGTCCACCTCATAAAACTACTACATAATTAAGTACAGTTCAATACAATTGGCAGTCTCTGCTCAGCAAAGGCCTAGGACTGAACACATAAACTTGCTCTTGGTCCCTGTAGGTTGAGGGCTCAGCAGGGGAGTGAGAGCGGCAGTTGCCAGTACAATCCTTTTACCTGCTTGTGAGTAAAGAGAGAACTTCTTTGGGTTCCAGCATTCTTGGTGAGCACAAAGGAAAGATCAGACTGGACTGCTCAGGTGACCCCTGAAAAGAAGTGGTAGTGGCTTTATAGAGAGGTTGGCTTTGATCTCAGACAGGTTGGTAGTACCACCAAAACTTGTGACTGTCCACTTTTTGTTGGCCAGCGCAGAGTGACTGGCTGGTTTCAGTTTGGTTCTCAGTGACACAGTGTAATGGCACCTTGGCTGGTGGTCTCAGTGGAGTGTCTGTAAAGACTGAACTATCCTGACATGTCTAAAGGTGATTGGTCCTCCATGTCAGTGCTGAGTTACACTGCCACTTTGTATAAACACCGGGCTTTGGTCTCCAGGGCAGCCAAGCTAGCACCTGCCATAAATATAGAATCTACTTCTTAAGAAAGGCACAAACTGGCAAAAGAAGCAGCATGTTTTTGCCATTTATTTCTATTTATATAAATATTTCCCTCCTCCCTTATCCCTGACGTCTAATCAGTGTTCTATAAACATTTACTTCAACATCTCTGCTCAATAAACTGTTAGACTATCCTGTCTGTTTAAAAGGATGAAGTAGTCCAAAAGGTCCTGTGTTCATTCTTTAGTGTCTCATGCCTATAACTCCTTCAGGCTATCTGGGAGCTGCAAATAGTAAGCTCTGTAAGATGCCTACCACACGCTTTGGCCTTTAATAGAAGTACTGTAGTGAATGCTCTCCACTGGGCATATGTTCTTCTGGTAATTGATCAAATCTCTCTTTTTAAAAATAATAATATTTTTTGCTTAATCACTGTTAGAAAGTGTTTTAAGTGACTTTTAGCTCATGGTTAATGTCACTGAGAATGATGGATATTGCAGCTAGAGAACTGGTCATATCATAGCGGTGCCCCCTAGTGTGACTAGAAGGTTCTTGCAGTCAGCTTTTCTACCTGGCAGTAAATGCAGGCTGGCTGTAAATGTTCGGTCTGGGCTGTGAAGCTTTGCTCACAAAATGTCTGAAGGAAGGGAATTAATTTGCATTTTGAAAAATAAAATATCCCTTTTGAGTTGCATATGTGAAAAATAAATCAGATGGCCTAAACCAAAGCCCAGATCCAAACAGTCCCCACTTTTTTGACTGGTATTGATATATTTTTAGCAACTTCACAGCTCTTTTTGGGGTCAGATTCACTCCTGTGCAGAGGGTTCCCAATGAATGTAACCCTTTATCCTTACTGATATGCTAGCATCTGGAAGTGCCAACCAACATCAAGGTCCATTTTGCTAAGCTCTTAACATACACTTAGTAAGAAGCTTTTTGGGAAGGGATGCTTTAACATTTAACTAGGCAAGATAGACAAAGGAGGTACTGGTTTCGATATTTTTAGAGATAAAGAACTAAGGACATGGAGGGGGAAATCCTGGCCCCTTTGAAGTCAACAGTAAAACTCCTATTGACTTTAGCGGATGAGGGTTTCGCCCACAGAAATTGGATGACTTACCAAGGAAATTTGTGGCTGCACTAGAAAAAAAACCCAGAGCTCCTTAGTCATATGACCAGCATTCTACTTTAACTGTTCCAACACTGTATGATGGTAACTAAGTATTATTATCCCCATTTTACAGATGGGGGAAAATGTAACCCAGAGAGACTAAGTGACTTATCCAAGCCACAATGAATGAATGGCTGAAATAGGAATAAAACCCAGGTCACTTTACTTTCAGTCTGAACCACTTGAAGTCAGGTCTCCTGGACCACCCGGGTCTCCTGGTTCCTCCCTTTGGAATTTGAATTTGGAGCTAGATTTGAATTTCATGGCTGGTCCCTATTTATGTCTTGGCTGAAACAAAACCCTAGAGGAAAACACCCTGAATGCTGAGGAGTCCAAGATCTGGATTCAGAGCCAGATCCAAATTTTGGGAATCGGGTATTTTCTCTTAAAACAAAATAGAGGTCAAGGTTTTGGATCTCTCAACTTTTTCAAAAAAGGGTCTGGGATTTTTTTAAAAAGAAGAAACCAAAGTTTATAACCTGTTTTTTCCATAAGGCAAACTTCAAAGTCCTTTTGGGGAATTTTTTTTTAAGTGGCTGGCATACAACCATGCAACTTAGTGGAATAAACTCTGCCTGTGTCCAAGGAGCTTGCACAGGTGTAAGTGAGGGCAGGCTTTGTCTCACTGACCTCACAGTATTCACCACACTTCTGGAGGATTGCTGTATTGTCATCATTACAGTAGCATGAAACAAAGTTTTGCCTTGTTTCATGAACCTTTCTAAGAACCTGAGGCCATAGCCCTTGGTCTAACTAAGCTGTGCTTGGTGCGAAACCAGAATGGTGTGGAGAATGGTCCCCAGCATAGTTTTGAGGGACTCTAATTTTTGCCAGTAGAGGGACTGTCTGGCAGTCAGGGATTGATGAGATGTAGAGATGTCCTAACCAGGTCCTCTTCCCCTGGACCTGCTTTCTTTTGCCATGGGTCAGTGGTTAGTATAGGAACCCTTATGGCAGCTCTGTGGCACAGAATGATTCCTCAGCATAGGGGAAATGCTCATGGGCTTGGTTAAAGCAGCTCTGTGTGTGCTTTGCACAAGCAGAATGGCACAGAGCAGCACCAAGGATCTGGCCCCTACCCTGAATTGTGAATGAACTTGGACTGACATTTTGAACGCAGAAGTTGGTGGCTTTGGCTGTCTCAGGTGGTGCAAATCTACACCCATTGCAACTGAAAAAAGGGTTTGCATAAAGTCCTGCAAACTCACACTGAGGCTTTTGTACAGCGCTGTTTCTGTGGTATCATGCCGTTATGTGTTGTAACTGCATGACTGCACACGGGGCCTATGTGCTCAGAGGGAGAGCTGTCCTCTTAGTGGAATAACAGAATGGTAGAATCCTCTGCCACAGAGAGAATTTTACCCTAATTGCAAAACTCCCACTGACTTCATTGGGATCGGGATCAGATGTATTGACAGTGATGGCTAAGAGGATGGAGAATGCACACTCCATAGTTCTCCTTTTGGAACGGGTTTTGAAAGCTGAGACTTTAGCTGTCCAAATTAATGAAATCCTCTTAAATTCTGCATCAAAACTTTTACAGCTGGAAAGTTAGAAGACAAACTCTTCTACTAGCTCTTGTTTTAAAAGTTGATTTGTTTAATAACTGTTTGAAGTTTGATTGTTTTCTTTATCCCAGTTTCATAAGCTTCTTAATTACTTTTTCAAACTTGTGTTGGCTGGGAAATTCAGAGGGAGAGTTCAGAGGAAAAAAGAGTGACTACATGCAGGTTCTTTTCCAAAAGGAAGTTTTAGCATTAAGGGAAAATTCCGCCCTCCGTTACATCATGTGCTACCGTCATAGAGTGGGAAGGAGTATGGAGACAGAATCACTTTGCTCTCCTCCCAATAATAATGAAGCTACTGTGCTCTTTCTGAGCTGCAAATGGGGAATCTGCCTCTGAGCTCTTACTACAAGATTTTTTGCAATAGTCTATGTCACAGATGCATACTGTATAGTTACTTGGTCAAAGCCCATAAATCTGGTGACTTTGCAAAGATGCTATAAGCAACCTGTGACCAGGGATGACGTCTGGTCTTCTGAAGTCAGCTCCTGATGGACCCCAGTCAGACACTAAGCCCCTGAAGCACCTGCTCATCAGAAATGTGGGTGGTCAAGAAAATAGCTGCACATCTCCTACCTGATGCCACCAGTGTCTTTTTAATTTTGGGCTAGATCCTTGGCCCCACTGTGGCTGCTTTGTACCCCGTTGGCACAACCATGCTCAGAATTTCACAAGAAGATTGCCCATGTATAGGTGAATCCTTTGGAGGGATCAGGTCACTCTAGTACCACATATGTCCCCCCTTTCTGTCATATGGCGTAGAGGGTGTTTCTGGGAGAAAGGGAGTATGGCAGGAGCTGCCAGAACAGTCCTTTGAGGCTGGGGGCAGCAGGCTGTCCTGTATTACACCAGACGACTTGTCTGGCAGCCATCACAAAGTCACATCTCTGGCACCAGGGGGGCATTGGATTCACAAAGGCTGGACTGGAGAATCTGGCTCTTAGTTTCTGTCAGCATTTAGTCACTAGTTTCTGCAGCAGCATTCCTCGCAGGGCTGGGCACAACTGGAGGTGGGAGCAGCCTCTAATACCCAGTATGAATCAGAAATGGGGGGGGGGGTGACGGGTGGGATGTCTTCTAACAGACCTAGAGATGCTGGAGTGAGTGAAGTTTAGACGCACTCGAACCTGGACCTATTGAGGCATAAGGAGTACATCTGACCCTGTGCCAGAGCTCTGATTCCTAACTGCTCCTAATGGCAAAGTTGATTGTTTCAGTCCTACTTTGCATAATCAAACTGGGGCCTTGTTGGAAAGTATAATTAAAATGGTGGTTCTGACTGAGGGAGAGAAGAGACCCATTCACTTGTGAAACAGAGACAAGTGTTTCTTAAAAGTGTTTTGCAGATTCCATTTTTTAATCATTCCTATTCAATAGCTGTTTATTTAGATACCAAATGCATCGGAACCAGTCACCACAGTTCCCCCTTAAGGGGGGCTACCCATTTGGCGTCAGCAAAGGGGTGAGCATGACAAGTCTGTGGTCACTGGCAGGGTACCTTTCTGATGTAAGGCCAGGGGATTGTCTTTCCACATGCAGGTAGTAGAGCCTCACACCTCCAAAGTCATAAAAGTAAGGCTTTTTAATCCACAGCTGAGGATTAAAAACTCCAGAAGCCAGACCCAGTGGGACAGCGCCTTGATGTTGCCATGCTGGGTACTGGAGTTTTTAATGCCTAACTGTGAATTTCCTAGCTCGTTTCTTGTGGGGTTAACATTTTTGTCATACAGTCTTTGTTGTGTGAGTACTGCCACACTGTCAGCTTGAAGCTGAAATGCCATAAATCTGGTGGTCTCATGTCAGTCCCCTATGTATTGCAGTTCACCTCATAAAACTACTACTTAATTAAGTACAGTTCGGTACAATTGGCAGTCTCTGCTCAGCAGCAAAGGCCAAGGACTAAGCACATAAATGTACTGCTGTCGTATTTATGCCATGAGGAACAGTAAAGGGCCTTGCACTGCTGAAGTGTGTGTGTGTAATTTAAGCAGAGCTGACAAAGAGATCCCTTTAGAACAACAGAAAACATTTATAAATCACTTTAAACCCCACTCTTTTAATCAGAGAGCAGCTTTTCTATGCCTGAGGGGAGTGCTTTCTTTTTTTCATATACATGAGTACCTCATCCATTCCGAAAAGTTTAAAAATAAACTAACAAATTAGAAGGAAGTGTATGAACATTTGTGAATTGTTAGCATGTCCTGGTTTTTAGGGTTACCCGATGCATTGCTTCAGGCTGTCTCACTCTAAGAATAAGCAAGAGATTATAATAATGAATATTTAATAACTCTTGGCACCTCTTAATCCAAGATGTCCAAGAACTTTACAAACATTAATGCATTGATCCTCCTAGTGCTCCTAGTAGAGGGGTAAATATTATTACCCCCTCTATACAAATGGGGAACCTGACGGTTGGGGAAGTTAAGTGACTGTCAGTTGTGCAGCAAGTCAGTGGTGGAGGCAGAAATAGACCCGCAGCCTCCTGACTCCAAAACTGTGCTCTAACGTCTAAGATGGTCTTATTATTGACTGGTATTTGTTCCAATTAAAAGAATTGTTATTATCCAAATAATAGGCATCTGAACGGCCAAAATGGCGTCTTCTTTGGCGATGACTGGATAAGCACTACAGGCTTCTCTTCAAGTCCTTATGTCTTCTATCTACTTAATAAATAATAATATATTCCGAGGATTTATATAGTGCCCCTCGCGGTGCCTGTGAGTTATCATTGCCTACGTTAGGGAATAGCAAGAATGGATGGTGTTGACAGCTGGGAGATCCAAATTGAAACAGGTTGGAGAATTCCATATACTGACCCAGCAAGCCCTGGATATATTATAATAGAGGTTACATGGCACTGTGCCCTGCCATCATTTCACACCCTGCCTCTTTCCATACACTCTATCCATTCCCTAAAGTCTGTTATAATCCATGTCAATTTTGCATTAAAAGTAATAATAGGCTATTGACCTGAAGTCCCCAGCATGAAAAGTATTTAGTCCTCAGTACTAGGGACGGACCTATAATCTGTAAGCCCCCCAAACAAAGCAATGATTTTCCTCTGCCTTGTATTGAGATCCAGGGTCAGGTGAGGTGATGGGTTTCCTCCCCCTTCCGCTCATGCTGCCAGAAGGAAAGATCAGGGTTGGGCAGTTAGTTTCCTTTCCCTCTTGTCCCATTGCAACACACACCAGGAGTTCCTGAATACGCAAAAGTGTTTGTGTTCAATGCTTGTCACTGCTCAGTACTGTCATTTATCAAACCAGTGGAAGTACAAAAAATATACAACATGGAGACTGTTGTAAGCATTTGAAAAGCTGAATGAAAAAGAATGTGATTTTTTTTCCATCTGCCCTGAAAATCTGTTGCAATCTCCATTAATATATGCATTATAAATCTCTGTAGCAAGGAGAGAAAAACAAGGCTAGCAAGATTTTTCTCCTAAGGATAGAAAACATGGAAGGTTAATGGAAAAAACTGCACCAAGTGATGCACATCTCTCATGTATTGCAACAAAAAGTGCAAAACTCAGTGCATCTGAAAGCTAGCTCTGTCATGTCTTCTCCATTTCTTTCTCTTGAGATCTGTAAGAAAAAGTAGCAAATCTCTCCACGTTACCATAGCAAACAAAATGGTAATCTGACACCAGATACAGCATGTTTTCAAAATACTTCTTACTACTATAGTCATGTGCGACAGAGCATGAAAATGAGAGTAATCTAACTGAAAGTGGAGGTGGGGTAATACAACAATCTGGATGCAGGGTCTTTTTGAAAAGCCATAAGGGCGATATATTTGTTAGGATTTGATTTTGATTTTTCCACTAGACAGGAAAAAAGAAACTTAAAGGGGGTTTTGTCCTAAATATACTTCTGAGTATAACTATCACAAAATGGCACGCTTGCTTAGACCAGAGGCTATGATAAAAAACACTGTATACATGTGAGGTATTTATTATTACAATTATTTAAATTAATATCCTCATCAACACTTTTACATCATGATCCCACATGCAGCCACTTGAAACTTATTCTTCTCAGTTGTGTCCCAGAATCCTTTGCATTGATTTCCTCCACGCTTCTAAGGAGGTACTGGTTCCCTTGGTGATCTGAAGTAGTGCTGAGAACACTGGTTTCTGGCTATGGCAGGGGTGGCCACACTTACTGACCCTCCAAGCCATATATGACAATCTTCAGAAGTTTGAGAGCCAGGGTGTGCCTGCTGGGGTACAGGGCTTCAGCCCTGCTCCTGCAGAAACCCCGAGGCCTGGCAGGAGTGTGCTGCAGGGCTAAAGCCCTGAGATGCCCCTTCCCCACTGGGCAGAAGCCCCAAGCCCCCCTCCCTGCTGGGCAGAAGCCCCTACCACACCACCCTGCTGCAAGGCAGAGGTCCCAAGCTTCCTCCCTCCCAAGTATGGAAGGTGGAGGTTGGGGGTGGGGGGCTCCACAAGCAGCACTTTAATGGTAAAAGAGCCACACGTGGCTTGTGAGCCACAGTTTGGCCACCTCTAGCTATGGCATCTGAATGGGAACAACTGAAAATGAACAAATTTGCCTCAACAAACGATTGGACTCGGGACAGGGGAGCGGGCTGACTGGATTCCTCCAGACAAGCACTGGTGACCCTGTGAGGGTCATGATGTACAGACAGAATTGCTGTATTAGACCGTCTGCTGAAAGTTAGCTGTTTGAATAATGAGAAAAAGACTGAACTGTAATGACTAGTCATCCTTAAGCATTCTGCTACTTCAAAACATCATTCCTACATAGAAAATTGAATAGCAGATTATTTGTAAGAGTTCTGGGATGATAATACTTGTTAGCATTTGCGATTCTGTTACAGTAGTGCCTAGAGGCAACCTGCAAAATCAAGGCCCCATTGTGCTAGGTTCTCAGCCAACATAAAGCTAGACATGATCCCTGCCTCAAATTGCTTACAGCACCTCTGGTATATACTCACTTGGTGCTAAATCCCACAGTCTTCTTTATTTGGAATAACTTCAGTTGGGCTGAGGCCTTCTTGCTCACTCACATGACACTCCCACTGAAGTGGAAGTACAAGTGAGGCAAGCAAAATTTTGACTGGCTTCATTGGGCATTTGGAGTAGGTGGACTTCAGGACTGGGCCCCTGGGGAATCCAGTCAGATATAAGCTATGACAAATATATTCCTCAGAATGGTTCTTGAACTACTCCGTATTAGCCATGTTAAAGCTCAGTGTTGCTTCGCAGATGGATATATTGTTCCCTAAAGTAATTTTTAATTGTGGAGAAACTATATGAAAGGAAGGCAACTGTTCTTTTTAAGGTTGCATAGTGAAAAGAAATTTGTGGACTAAATCCTCAGCTGGTGTAAATTGGCCTAGCTCCATTGGTCCTAAATTACTATATGGTCCAAACATCTGAAATGTGCAACATGGAGGCTTTCTGCTAAATGGAAAATGTAGATGTCAGTGGCAGAAGTTTTGTAACACAAAAAACCCCAACCCCTTCCTGAACAAACCCCAAAACATATGTTCCAATTTACAGCTCGGTTGATATCCTCTCCTGAGGCTACAGTAATTTCTAGTTTGGACATGTCAATAGATCAATGCCACAATCCATCAGTGAGGCAATACCCAGTAAAGTAGCTGACATTTGAAAGTCACATTGTGACTCTGAAAACATGGAGCCAAAAATCTCTCAATACACTTTCCTACTTCATTAGTTTTCACTTTACACACACACACACACACACACACACACACACACACACACACACACACACACACAAAACCCTCATTTTTTCCAGTGAATAATCATGTCTGCCTTAAGACAGATAGGTCTACAGGCTGTGCTTGTTAAATGAAGAACAGGAAATTGATTCCAGCATGGCAGTAATGTAAGGACATTCTGAATGATGATTTTTTTCCCCCTACTGAATATACATTTCTCTATGTAAGCATAAGCTTGTTTCTTATTATACATAGACACACAGAGATGCTATAAATAAAGGTGCACCTTTGCAGAAGAAAAGCCATTGTGAGTCTTTTGTGCTCATGCATCGCGTGAGATTCCATAGCTGACATGTTGTTTTTTTACTACTGTTATAGTTAGTAGAAAGTTGTGACACAGACATAACTGTGTGTCCAGAGGTGACTTCTTCACAGTCCTCATTTTCCGCTGCCTTGTGCCATGCGAAGTTCTATACACCTTGGCAAGGTGTGTATAAAATGCTAACATGAATGGCACAGTTTTATCACTCACTCTGTTCTTATTTTGCACAAATGTAAAGGACTACACAGTTTGCAAGACAGTGGAGAATCAGGCCCTTCTGTAGAAATAAGGGATAGAGTTCAGAGCTCTATTTCCTTGAAAATGAAATCTAGCTTCTTGCGTCTAGGAAATGAAGCTGCCTATTAATGGAGACAAAGAGACTGTCATGTAACTAAATGCATTTATCTCTCTAGTCTTCAAAAGATGATTCCCAACACACACACGATTGAAAACATCCTTTTGGATGACAAAACAGTGACTTCTGAGCACAGAAATGGAGAAGGCCAGGAATGGCAGGGGTTATTATGATGCATTGACTGCAAAAAAATGTGTTCTATTATATACTTAAGGCAGAAGTTAAACAAACAAAGCATACAAATCTAGAATACTTGTAACAAAAGAGGTGTTTTTTTTTCCCTCTCAGTGGAAATATATTGCTTTTGTGGACCAGGCCATGACACCTGGAAACCTTTACAAGTTTTGGAAGAATTCATCTGTGCTTGCAGTGGTACCAGGAGATAAGTTAAGCACGCCAAGGGAACATTTATGGGAGCCACAATTTATTTCTGCATTAATACTACCTATAAAATAGGTTTTTAGACATTTATGATGTAGAAAACAGTAAGTGAAATACTGAGATGAAAACCAGCAAATGAGAAATTTATGACCAAATTGAAGACAACTTAACAGAGTTTTAGTTCTAACCCCAGCTGCAGTTTAACAAATGCCATGCATCATTAAAAACAAATTTGTGTTCTTAATGGTAATGTCTACAATATCTCCAGATGACAGCTCATAGTCAGAACACTTGATCTCTTCCCAATGACAAGAAAATGATGAAAACAGAAGAGAAATGCAAACTCCACACTTCAAATATTTTTCACGGGATCATAGGGGCTGGTTCTCTGCTGCCTTGCAGTCTGGGCAAGGTAGGTGCAAAACCTTACTGCCAGTGTTTCTTAGTGGAGAATTCTGATTTGGTAGCACAGATGTAAATGACTGCCCAAGGTGTGAGACAGGGCCTGATTCTCCATCTCCCTTTGCTGAAGATCAGCCAAGTTGCCTTTGCTCTCAAATTTGAGATTCCATCTCAGGGCAGAGAGTACTGGCATGGATATCTAGGGGAGGAAGGATGGCTCAGTGGTTAGGATGCTAGCCTGGGACTCTAGAGCAAGGGTTCTCAAACTTCCTTGCACCGCAACCCCCTTCTGTCAATAAAAATTACTACATGACCCCAGGAGGGGGGACCAAAGCCTGAGCCTGCCCAAGCCCCGCTGCCCCGGGTGGGAAGGGCAAAGCCCAAGCTCAAGGGCTTTAGTCCGGACAGAGGTCCTGTAACCTGAGCCCTGCCACCCATAGCCAAAGTCTGAGCCTTGCTGCCCAGGGCTGTAGCCCTCGGGCTTCAGCTTCAGCCCTGCATGGTGTAATACCAGCCCAGGTAACTCCATTAAAATGGGGTCGCAACCTACTTTGGGGTTCTGACCCACAATTTGAGAACCACTACTCTAGAGTGTCCATGTCCTGCCTCAGTCTTTCTGTGTGTCCTCAGGCGAGTCACTTAGACCCAAATCATCCAACGTATTTAGGCAGTTCTCTCTAACTGAAATCAGTGGGTGTTAGTCACCTGAATATCTTTGAGGATCTGGGCCTTAGTTACTTTGTGCCTTAGTTGCTTCCCTATCTCACAGGCTGCTATGTGGGGTAAATATATTTAAAAAGCTGTGAAACGCTCAGCTACTTCACTGATGGGGCCATATAACTACCTAAGATAGCTATTACATCTAATACCTGCCGTGCAGCATTATTCTCTATTATATATGTTGCTAATTGTTTTGTAGGTTAGTTACATGTAGGGTCAAATTTAGTTCCCACATTGAAGTGGTCCCTATCAACCTGTATCTTGCATACTGCACACATGGTATGAAAAAGGAGATTTTAAAAAGTTTTTTATACTATTGTTAATTATTATGAAGATGTTTAAAATAATTTTAACTTAAAATAAAGGTGAATTACTCTGAAGTGGCCATTGAGCTGTTAAATGGCTAAATGTTTATCAGTCAATCATAGATTCATAGGCATTTGAGCACTTTCAACTGCTGAAGAATAAAATCCTAAATGAAAATTCCTTCTTTATTTCATACACTGACCTAAAGTCTGCTGATTGCAAATGCAGACAACAAAAAGGTTCTCTGTCCTTATTAATTAGTACATCGGTTTACTCCTGAGCCCCTTGTGGCCTGCAAGTTCATGCACTAGGCTGTATCTTTGTCATGGCCATGACTTCCAAGGCAAACCCCTGTGACTTAAAGGGAATTTTCCTTGGAAGTTAGTCTTTGTCACTCTGGTCAATCTGCTACTGAGCGTGAATATCTATGCCACAGCTTTATGTATATCCAGTGTAGTAGAGTATGAGATGTTGAAATGGTTTTATATGATTATTGAAATATTACCAGATGATTTTAAAACCATTTGAACTGTAAAATAAAGGAGAATTATTTGACTTTGTCATAATTTGCTATTGCAGCTAATACTGATTAAAATATTCTTTGCCAGGATTTTTTTTAACAACTAAAAGCATTTTTTTGCTATGACTAATATCCCTCTTTAACTCTAATTTATATATGTGTTTCGTAAACAGATTTCCCATTAGCCACCTTGTTTTGCAGACTGTCAAGTCAGCAGGTTTTGGACAAACACCTGCATTGGCACTAGACAAGTGCCTCAGTTGTTAACCCACCTCCGGTTCATTACAAATAATAGCAGGGTAGTAGAAGTGTGCTTTTGGGGGTAGTGGGAAAAATAAAAGACCATATATTATCTTCCTCTTTAGTCAGCAGCCTACATTCTTCTTGATCAATGAATTCTTTCTTGCTCTAGCCAATTGTAAGAACTTGTTTTTAGAACTATCAGAGTTTGATTTTTCTTCCTACAGTGCCATGCACTTCATGGCTCAGTGGGAATGTACATTTGTCTTTCAACATTGGATGTATAAACACATTTTACATTTTGGAAACTGTGTAATAGAGCTAATTGGACAACTTGCTCTAGAGCTGTCTGTTATATGTGGATCAAGTTTAAACGTGTCATTTTAAAACCCTGAAACCAAGATTAAAAAGTGAAGGCCTGATTCTCCTCTTACTTGCACCAGTGTAAATCAGGAATAATTCAGTTGAAGTCAACACAGTTACATGAGTGTCAGTGAGATCAGACCATTGTTTTCTGTTTTGCATCAAAGATATTTTTAATTATAATTATGTTACCTATATTTTCATAGACTGAGTTAATGATTCGGGAGATACATGGTGGGCCAAACTTATGCTGGTGTGTGGGTTGGTGCAAATCCCACTCGAGTGAGATTTCATGCAAAACTTGGTAATTGTTCACATGTGCACCCATTGCCCTCTTCTTCATATATAGCATACCAGGATATTGTCTCTGAAAATATCAAGATTGGTTTTATGCTTTCCATGGTGAGGGCATGCTATATTACACGACTAAGTTAACGCATAGGCATATATATATCTGTACTCAGAATTCCAGTAAAAAAACAACAAAAACAAACAAAAAACAAGCCAAAACAACACTCAGACAATAAGGATGGAGTTTTGTTCAAAGACACTACACCTGGAGCCCTTCAAAAGAATGGAGCATTGTGGGTAAAGGTCCGGCGGATTCAGGAAGTTCTGTGCATGTAATATTGTTTGTGCTCGTGTGTGTGTCTGACTTATTTCCAACAAGACAAATAACAAGGAAATTACGGCATTTTTATACCCATTACAGTAGCAAAAATAATATTTAAATACCCTTTTATTTCAACATCAAAGTACGCATAAAAGAATAGCCTGTTCCTGGGGAAATTACGAGACAGAAAGCCAGGACACTTTGCTATTTTTTAAAGCAAATTGTTTGTTTCGCCAGGGACCTCAGGAAAATAGGTCATTTCAAAAAGTCAACCCTGTGCCTTTTGGGCTGTTATCAAACTAATAAATTTAATGTGAGGCAGAGTCAAAGAATTAGTACAGAAAAAGACAAAATACAGACAAATTGTATAGAATTACACTGAAATGAGCTAATGCTATTCGGCATTACCAACGACAACAAATTGTCCTTTAATTATTCACTTGAAAGTGTAGTGGGATATCAGATTCAATGAGAAATGAGCCATCATTCAAAGAATATACCTTCACAGTCTAAGGGGCTGCTGAATTCCATTTCCTTAGTGACAGCCTGATCCAAAGCCTACTGAAATCAATGGAAAAAACACAGGGACTTCATCTGGACTTAGATCAGGTTGTATGACCCTGTCAGGTGCTGGATGCTTTCAACTTTCCCTGGGGTGGGTTATTGCTAAGCACCTTCCAGTGCTGTGCACCTCTCAGAAGCGCTAGAAACTCTTCTTGTTCTTCTTCTTCTCCTCTCTCTTTTTTTTTTTAATGAAAAAGCTGAGCTTTCTCCCTGAGGGGTCAAAGGCTGGTTATGTTAAAAAAGGCTTGCAAGAGCCCTCTTCAGCTCATCACTGTAACTTGTTGAGCCCTTTTGGGGTTTTGTGTCATCCGTGAGCTCACCTGCCCTGCTCCCATGAAACACAGTCTGAACAATGTGTGTTAATCTGACTAGGAAAATATTGACAGCCCATCACTTTCAAAATTCAACCTTGGAAAATGCAAATTGCACTAGAAGAGTATGTGGTTGCTCTCACTTTTTAGTTGGGAGTTTAGAGCCAACTAGAGTTGAACCAAAAGGGTGTTAGGAGTGGGCCTTGAAGTCACACTTGGAGGCTAATTGCTCTCACTCATTGAGCTGGTGTTATGGGAGAGAAAGCAAATATACCCTGGACATATAGAATAGCTAATCCAAGATCAGACCTCCTGGCCTCCTTGCTGCTTCAGGGAAGGGGTATACTGTGACAAGTCTATTCGTGCATAGTACGTGCTTCCCTGATGCACCAGCACAGCTACCTCACTGGGACCGTTAGGGGTGGGAGCTGTGGCTCCACCCATTCCACACTCTTTCTCATCTGCTTGTGCCCAGAGCCTGTATCCACACCTGGGATGTGGGTAGCTGGCGCAGGAGCACAAGGAAGCTTCTTGTGTTCTATTAGGCTGCTGTATAGCCCAAGCCACAATTTGGCCTCTAATCACAGTTGTCTGTTGGGTTCTCAGGAACTGGATGTGATGTTATGAAGCCCAAGTATTATTAAACTGTTTTAAGTTGCTGAATTGGAAATTGAAAAATGCCAGTTATTTGTTAAATCACAGACTTGTAGACCACCTAAGAGGTTTGATTTTTAAGATTAAAATTTTCATGTGATCATTTGACAGTGGGATTAGTACACATACACAGTGGGGGAGAATATATACTTAATAGTAATATAAGGGGCTATAGTGAAAGATAAAAGAAACTGAAATGCCAGTACAAAAGTAAAGGATTTCAGAAAGACCTTCATGAAAGTATGGGGATTTAGTGGTTATAGAAGAGATTAAGAAATAGAAGTGAATTTTGCTATTCTACTTGCTTTAAAAACCACAAAAAAAATAGTTTTTCCATTTTGCTTTTGGTTTGGAACCCTTATGTGCAAATTAAATTTAAACAGATGTGCACTAGCTATTTGGTTTCAAATGCTCGAAGAAAGACCATGTCTGCATTTCCACCAATATAAAGTGACACACAACCACCATAAAATGAAAGTCATTGTATGATAGAGCTATTTATCTTGTTCGTTTAAGATACAGAAACATTTTAAATGAAAATGTAAACAGACCATTAAAGCTCACTGAAGGGGGATGCCAAAAATGTTACTTTTAAAACATATGCTAGAAATTAGAAAATTGAAAATGAAAAATGAAACATTGTAACTGTTAGATCAAGGAGGGAGAACAGGAAGAACTGTGTGTTTGGGGGGGAGGGGGTGGGACGAGACGGACAGGAGACACAACAGCATGTGAGGAGAGTCTCACATCCAGTAGTTACTTTAAATAACATTTTCTAATTAGAATTTATATTACTGGGTTGTTGGGGGAGGGGAGGGAAGCATTTTGCTAACGCAGCATTTGGTTTGTTTCTCTGTGTGGCTCTCGGTTGTTGATTCTTCTCACAGAAAACAAGTATGCACCGTTCCCCTCAAAGTCAGGAAGTGTAGAGTCAGCTCCTCAGCTGGTGCAAATCAAATTAGCGCCAATCAGTGGAGCTATGCCGATTTAGCCCAGTTATTGGCCCATATTCCTCAGTCAAACGGGAGGTGATAGCATCCATTTTGTTTTTGTTCTTTCTGATGGTTTTGCTTTTCCAGCCCTTAACAGGGTGCCTGGGTAAACTTGGCCATCTCATCAGACACAGCTTCTGCTCCAGACCAGGTTTTGAGAAGGTTCCTGTGCTGACTTTCTCATTTTGCATGTATCTTTTCTTCCCCCAGCTCTTCTCTGTCCTTTGCTAAATTCCTTCTAATCCTGCTAATTTCCACCCCTCTTATTCTGCACATTAATACTTCCCATTTTTGCCACTCTCCTTAAAGCTTCTACTTAAGGCTTTGCAGATATCTTTAAATGTCAGAAGTGCCATTATTCAGCAGGAATGTTCCCTCCCTCTCCCCTCTTACATCCGAGCTGGCACTAAATCAGGCAATTTTCCTTCTATAATATCACCAGAATTAACAATTTCCTCACTATCCCCACTACCAAAACTCTAATCCATCATCTAGCAATTTCTTGCCTCAACTACTGTAACATCCTGGTCTCTGGCCTTCCCCTATGTCACCTTTCTAACTTTCAGTCTGTCCAAAATGCCGCTGCCAAGCTCATCTTCTTCTGCCATTCATACCATTCTCCTTGAAACTGTGCTGGCTTGCCCTCTTCTTTTGCCTGCAGTTCAATCATCTCTTCCTTCAAAAACACTCCACATTTCATTCTCTGCCTACTATAGTGACCTTATTTGTCTTATATTATGTCCTGCTCCTGCTAATCTGCCGTGACTGCCCCCTTATGTCTCTTTTTCCCACTCCCAGTTTTGTGCCTCCCTCTATGCCGGTGGCTCTCAACCTTTCCAGACTACTGTCCCTCTTTCAGGAATCTGATTTGTCTTGGGTACCCCCAAGTTTCACCTCACTTAAAAATGACTTGCTTACAAAATCAGACATAAAAATACAAAGGTGATCATTTTTACCATATAATTATAAAATAAATCAATTAGAATATACACTGACATGTAAGTACAATGTTTATAGTATATAGAGCAGCATAAACAAGTTATTGTCTACATAAAATTTTAGTTTGTACTGACTTTGCTAGTGCTTTTTATGTAGCCTGTTGTCAAACTAGATAAATATCTTGATGAGTTGATGTACCCCCTGGAAGACCTCTGCGTACCCCCAAGGGTACACGTACCCCTGGTTGAGACCCACTGCTCTATGCTACCATCTGATTAATGTGTGTCAGTGCCCTCTATTTCCTTCTCCAAATCACTTCTTGACAGTCTACCTAGTCCATAAAGCTTACCAAGGATAATGTCTCCATGCTACTTTTTGGCCCTGATTCTGATCTCCTTTACAAAAGTGTAAATCAGGAGGACCTCCAACATACTCAGTCGAGTTAAAACCAGTGCAAAACCAATCTAAGCAAAAGATGGAATTCTAGCCATTTCCTTGGCACTTTGTGTAGTCCTTTTATACCTGAGCACAGTATATAGCACGCTCTTTAGAAACAAAGTCTGTGGCTCTGATTCTCAGCTGTGCCAGAGATAGCCTCAGAATAGTTGAGGATTGTGGGGACAAAAGATGGCTCTCAGTTACCTTCGGGCTTCCCTAATTCTGCCAACAACCAGACTGGCCCTTGTTGCAAGTTAGAGCAGCCTCTGCTCTCACCTATGTTGACTTGTAAAAGTCTCCTGTAAGCCATTACACCTGCAAGCGGATTGCTGGAATGTTTCACTCTCTGGCCACATTCTTGTCCTCCTCCACTCTAGCCATGGCTCCTTCTAGATGGTGGTGTATTGCTATCTAAACAGGCTCCATGCTAATTGGGTATTTCCTGTGGTGTGCAGGAATTTCCAGGTGTCAAGTTAGGGCAGCCCTGGAACAGTGAAAAACAACCTTATTGGAGGCATATCTGGCTCTATCAATATGGGTCTCTAGACTGAATATTGTGAGACAGGGCTTTTGTATTTGTTCAGTATATTTTACTTGTCACAAAGCACCATGTACAGGTTTGGTACTTCCCAAGTAATAATAACTCTAGTAATCCAGTCATAATAGTGCTTTCTGCATGGACCTTTTTTATGAGTGTAATTATATTGCATGTGTTTAATTTTAATTTCAAGATATCTTTGCAAATTTCCTCAAATTAAATTGTAATTATCCCCTTTCCTATGCAGTAGATTACGAGTGTATGATGGATCTATTCTTATTTTTTCTCTCTAGTCTAGCCAAGCCCTCATATGCAATATTTCACCTATATTAAAGCTGTGTCTCATTGATATTACGTGCGTTTCAACTTAGCTGCATTTGGGTCTATTTATTTTGGCCGTTGTATCATCACAGATTTAAATGAGAGGAAATAGCTATGTGCCTTCTAAATTACTAACACTAAGGGGAGCACTTAATCTTTAGACTATTTTAACTATAAATCCAATATCAACATGTGTGTCAGAAAACACATGAATTCTTTGTGCCTAAATATTCAGGGATCATGATTAATACTTAATGCAAAACACTCATATTAGGTGCATGAAAATGGAATGCCAGTTGCATTAAGCCTCATTAAAAAGGTTTAAAGTCGACATGTAATTATATTTTTTAAAAAGTCACACGTCTCTTGAACCAGACCTGTTTCTTTGCCGTTTCATCATTGCAGTTCTTCTGGTAATAGCTCTTCCTCCTGAGTATCTGACTTTGTGGCCAGATTCCCCATACAGACGCACATACATGGCATGGAGATAGTGACTGAGGAGTGAGCGGGGAGGAGAGACCATGCCTTCCCTGAGATCCCTGCACGAGGGCAGCCCGCCCCAGCTGACTCAGCCAAGAAAAGGTTGAGGGGGCTGATCAGCCCTACATCTCAGTAAGACTAAGTGGCGCCTGGACTGGAAGATTCCCTTCACCCACAGACCAAGGGGGGAAAGCAATGATTCCCTCTGAGTCACAACTGCACCCCACTTTATATATGGGAACTCTGATTGAGCTCCCTTTCCTAGGGCTCCTCTTCTTGCTCCCACAGGTCACTTTGGGAGAGCTGTTGCTCACTGCCTCCTTCTGGGTCTCCCCAAGATCTGACAACAGAGTGACTGAGCAGTTTCTCTGTGCTCACTATTGGTCTGCCAGTGCTGGTTTCAGAATTGATCAGAGCAGGGAGCGGTGCACCGCTGCACAAGTAAGGACATGTCTCATGGACTTCAATGGGAACAGTTACATGAGTAAGTGGACAAGGTGTTTATCCAAGGAGGGTTATAATGACTCACAAATACAGACAGGTACAACTTCAGAAAGGCTTCTCTGGGGCTTTCACTTTTATGGCCTCAGTGAGACCACTTCTCATGACACCTTTGTGAATGATGGTGCTGAAAGACCTATGGGGAGTTAGCCACAACTGATTGCCTGATTCTGATGTGTGCATCTGCATATTGATGGATTTAGGAGTGTTTTATACTCTCTTTTAAAGTGTGTTGTGTATACACTGTAATGTTGTGTGGGTTTCACTTTAAGCAGTAGCTCTGCACTCAAGGTAGGGTGACCAGACAGCAAATGTGAAAAATTGGGACAGGGAGTGGGGGGTAATAGGAGCCTATATAAGTAAAAGATCCAAAAATCAGGACTGTCCCTATAAAACTGGGACATCTGGTCATCCTAACTCAAGGAGCTATTCTAGTCAGAGAGAATCAGGCAGTGAATAAACTTTATTGGGAACAAGCAACAGTTTCTATAGAGCTGTCTCACAACAATGATAATACTACTGCAATTCTCCAAGATCTAACTACCTACAGATTCAGTAAAACAGTATCTGTGAGAATCTTTATAATAGTGCCATCTAGTGACCCTCTGGCAAACATATGTTTTAACAAACACACTTCTATCTTTTTAAGTGATTTTAAAATGTCTGGTATTGTGAGGATAAATTCATTAATGTTTGTGAGGTGCTCAGGTACCTCAATGAGGTTCATCATAAAAAGTCTATAAATAAAATGTGTCTAGCTGATAACACACACATATGTTTGATTTATGCATTGTGTACAGTGTGATGCTCTCTTTGCAAAGTGTGCACAGTTCCCATGGGGACTTTGCAATTTGTACGTGGTCCAGATGCAGGCTGAGGATGATGAGGAGTGGCCAGCAGAGACTCAGATGAGGTATCAATGGATCTAAAATGCTCAGAGTGGGAGAAACAGATATTCTTTTTGGAGCAGGGACCATAAGTTTTGTTAGTATGGTGCTTAGCAAAATGGGGCACTGATCCTGACTGGAGCCTCTAGACACTACAGAATACTTATATTTAATAATAATAATAAATAGAGAGAAGGCTAGGGGGAATGAGAAAGAACAGGCAACATTTGAAGGTGGGAGCAAGTCCAGGGGACCATCACATGGGTTTGGTAAGACTGAGAGTAAGGTGTTAATGTCTTCTTGGTGACTAATAAGATGAACCTCTATAATAGATGGATAAAGTTGTCTCAGAGTTTCTAGTTGTTCTGTGACTGGCATTGTAACACAGTGGGCTCAATCCTGCAATAGGGAGGTGAGGAGGCTTTCTAGCACTCTGAACTCGAAACTCAAAGGGAAACTCAAGGAACCCCAAACCATGCAAACGAAAGCCAGTGGGTGTTTCATGGCCCTCGTTCTAAGATTACAACTGTGGAGAATGAGGGAGATACCATTTTATTTTGTATGAGTATTATATGTGCCTTGCTTTACCTGCTTGATACTATTCTGGCTGACTGCATGGTGTTAAATTAAAGAAGGCTGTTAGGGAAAGCAAGTAGGAAATGAAACAATGACAGAGATAAGGTATGTCTAGGAAGGATGCCAAGGGTCCTTAAGAGAAAAAATGGGTGAGCTAGTCATTGGAAAATCCTTACCTGCCTATCACCAAAAGGCCAGACACTAAAATCAAAAGATCATGAAGCAGTTAAAACCCCCAGCACAGAGGAAAAGAAGGGGGAAGCAGGCGACCACTTCTTGGGGAGAGACACTGAGATAGGCAGAATGCAGCAGGGCTATGGGACTAAGGCAGGGGCTCTGCAGGCAGTGCAAGACACAGCTGGATTCATTTAAGCTTTGAGAGAGGTGATGAGCTGCAGGAAAGACTCAGGTGTGCAGATCACCATTTCTCCCTGCTTGCTGTGCACCTTTGGGTGAATGGATGATGCATCTGTTTGGAAAGAGCTGTTATGAATCAGCTGCTGGTATCAGATACATGACGTGGAGCATCTTGCAGGTACCAAGTGCAGTTGTGTTAATATGATTCACTTTGGGATCCAGTCTATGACTGGTAGGACCCAGTGTGAGGAGAAAGTAGCAAAACGTGAGGGACTGCAAGAGGGGCTAAGGCACTGCTTGCCCTTTAAGTGTGGCAGGTGGCTAGAAATGGGAAGGAGGGTGTAGCCTGGTGATGCAGTCTAAAGTGGGGTGAACCGCAGAGTTCTACTCTGAAAAGAGTGCAGGCCTCCCACTTGGAGGCAGTACCCATGGTAAGATCACAGGTACAGCTTGCCTCTGAGCCACCACACCAGCTTTACTTTTATAGCAAGGGGATTTCATCCCAAATATAATAAAGGCATGACTGCATACTGTAGCCAGGATGTAACATTGCTGTGAAAATCTATGCCATGTTTATGTCACTCCACTGAAATCTTGCTCTTTGGAAGATTCTTGTATGTGTGTGAAATATAAGCACATCCCTGTTTGGATCCTGGCAGGGAAATCTTCCTGCATTTTGTTTTAGAAGTCTGTGGATCTGTGCTGAGCGGTCTACCTGGGGGAGTGGGTGTGTGTAGTGGGGGGAGGATGTGTTTTTCCTCCTATATCTTTTTTTGTTTTTTGGCAATCTGGCTCATTGTTCTAAACCCATACATCTCCATGTGTCTGTAGTTATACATTATTGTGTCTATTGTAAGCCTCGTTACATTAGTCAAGTCTGGGGCAGGTTTCTTGATAGTTTCTGGACACAGTATAGACCTGTAGGGTCACTGTGTTTAAGTTAGCTGAAAAAAACCCCATGGTCCCAACAAAGTATGCAATAAGAATTTCTCCCCATTTCTGTTTCCTGGTACTGATCACTTAGTCACAGAACTGGCACAGCAGCAGTATTGTATTTTACAGGTGGGATTGCAACCCTTTGTGTCATGTGGATTATTACTCAATAAAGTAATTTATATGCTGCACTCTGACCTTTTAGCTGTGGCATATCAGGCCATGGTATCTGTGCCTGGGATCTGATCATTCTGGAGCCTATATGGGAACGGGTATGCCTTTGTTACTGTTGAAATTTTCAGCGGACATTGCTACTCTCAACAAACAGTCATGTTACTTAGGTCCTGTTATGCACCAGCCTCTTCCATGTCTGATGCCACAAAGTCTCTGTGTGAGAGCATGCTTCTGTGTGTTTTATTTTGATGTAATCTCATTTGGGACACCTTTTGCCAGTGGTCCTTAGATTAAATTGAACTGCAGCACCTTGGATTTTTTTTTTTTTTAAAGAACTGCTTTCAAAATCCAACAGCTGTGTATAAAGAAAGCATCAAAGCTGTCACATGTTATTTGAAGTCATACCAGTAAATATACTTGATGACAGGATCTTTCTAGTCCAAATAGCAGAGCTCTGTCAAGTGAACTAGATGAGGGACTGTGCCAGCTAGTATTTAATTTAGTCATTAAGAACTAGTCATACTGTGAATACTTACTCTTTTTTGGGCAATTCCAAAGTGTTTCAGAATATATTATTATTAGAAGGCATCTCCAGGTGGCTTTCTTACACCCAGCATTCCTAGTTCTTTTTCTTTATGTGTGAGCAAATATTCAGTCTTAGCAAGATATACTGTGGTGTTGTCGCTTTTGCTCTGAACAATTCTTTGTAGAGCCAGTGGTCCAGAGTGAGCTGGGCGAGCAGCAAGAGAGTATGCTATGTGCCTTGGTCTTGGCTTAGAATTAATCCTTGAACCATAGTTGTGCCCATTGGAACCAGAAATTGGTGTTGTGCTCAGATTCCTGAAAGAAGAGATTACCTGCATGGTGTTTGACCCCTTCTGTTCTGGGACTGGTGTACATATTTGTAAATAAAACAAGTTATACTCAGGCTATGTGATTGTCTGCTCATGTAGATGTACCTGTGCTATCTGTGCTTGATCTATTTCAATAAAAATAGATGGGGAAGTGGCTTGGGCTACTCATACATTTACACTGCTCCAAGTAGTGTAGCCTTAGACTATACCTAGACTCCACATTACTGATTTCTCTATTCCACTTGAAAACCACTAATAACTCAGAATTCTGCTGCCATTCGATGTCTGCATGGGACTGTCAGAAGAAGAGGCACAATTTATTTGATCCTTAGTGAAATTGCTCTAGATTTGTATTGGTGTATCTGAGAGAGGAATCTGGCCAGTATGTCTGATTTATCACTCCCCTGTGGTTTTGAGTCCTTGGCACATTCAGGCCTTGTTTACACTGGCTAATTTTTGATGTGCTAACCACCACTTACACTCCTTCACCTCGTGTAATACACCACATATCGCACACAAAGGTACTCTCAATAACGCATGGGTAGGGCTAAGATTTTGTCATGCACAGCTTTTAGTAAAGACCACAGGGAGGACATGGGAAATAAACAATAAATCATGGAAGCCTGAGCCTCATGGCCCAGGGCTGAAGTCATGGACATCACAAAACATCACGGACTCAGCGACCAACTCGTAGCCTTACGCATGGGCCATCGCAGCGCAATTTGGACTGCACTTGTTCTAAGCAAAGGTAATATTATGTCCTCTCCTATCACTGTGTCAGTCTCCACCAGTACAGTGGCCATGTAGGCAGCTTGTACAGCAACTGTCATCTGTCAAGATGGCTGCCCACAGGCTTCTGCCGTGGGCCTACTCTGTTGGATCCCTCCTTTCTTTGCAGGCCCAAGAGCAGCTGAGATGGTACTTAGCTGATTTTGCTTCTGCTTGGCCCTGCAACCTTGACCTCAGACCCATGTCACAAAAACATAATGGAAAATACTACTCCGAACTATTTTTATTGTGGTTATTTTTCTCTCTCTCTTTTTTGTCCCTTGTCTTAAAAATCAGAAATAACACATCAATGCTTAGTTAGCAGATGCACAGGCAGGCTCTCCCTCCCCCACAGTACACTACTCTGGAGGTTGACATGGGTGTGTGGGTGTTGTTTTAGCAGTGCCCCCCTCACTCCTGAGAGCAGGTTATTAGTTAACTGATACAGAGCAAGACTATTCCTCCCCTTGCTGCCCATGCCTCTAGTAAAGTCACTAACCTCTGCAAAGTGCCCCAGTACCCACTCAGTCTCCTCAGTCCTCCATGAGGTGTGATGCAGCTTCTGGAGACTCAGTTGGAGTAGGTAGGAGAAGAGTAATGGAGGGAACTTGCATGGTCCCAGAACTGGGGCTGGAGCCTGAGCCTGAATGTCTACACAGCAATTTTTCAACCGCGGAGCCCGAGCCTGAGTCAGCTGACCAGGGTCAGCCAGGGTGGCGCCTCTAAACGTATCCTGTGTGAACCCACACATGATCCCTAGTGTAGATGCTATGCAGCATCGCAGTTTACACTGGTATAAATTGCAATGGTGCAATAATCTAATGTAGAAGCAGCTGAAAGCAATAAAGTGGCTTCAGCTGATTACATGGAACAGAAACAAAGACATTGTATGCCTGATCCAACTTCAGTGAAAAGATTCCCAGGGACATAGATCAGGCCCTAACTGAATATCACCGCACGAATTGCCAAAATTAAAAAAACATAGCCCCATGGATGATTTCCAAGTTGACCCTATTACAGGGTCTGTTATGTGCAGCGATGTGCTTGAGGTTACGTAGTATAATGCATATGGTATAATAGTGAATGCAACAAGCTAGCCATGTATTAAAATGATTCTGCAAAACTCTTTAGTAACCATGTACGCAGTAAAGGTATTTAATGCCTTTAGAAGAGCCGCTTTTATAGCAAGGATGGCCAAACTTACTGACCCTCTGAGCCACATACCACAATCTTCAGAAGTTCAAGACCCGGGTTGCACCTGCCAGTACTCAGGGCTTCAGTCCTGTAGGAAGGGGGGTCTCAGTACCTTCAGCCCCAGGGAAGGTGCCTGTCCGGGCTCAGGGCTTCAGCCCTGCTCCTGCTGAAGTGCCAAGCCCCAGCAGGTGTGCCTTGCAGGGCTGAAGCCGTGAGACACCCTCCCCGCCTCCCCAGTGGGCAGAAGCCAGAGGCAATGTGTGGGGGGCACATGGCGTTACATGCCCCCGCAGATTTTTGCCAGGGTTTGCTGGCCCCACTCAGTCATATGGTGCCACCAGGCCTCCTCCCTGAACGGCAGCTGCTGGAGCCTGGGAGCTGTGGCCCTGGGGAGAGGAAGCAGCAAACAGCTGGGAGCTGTAGGGAGAGCAGCTACTTTTGCTGCTGCCTCTCCCTGTGGAGCTAAAGTTGCGGGCCCTCCCTGCTCTTCCTAGCTCTGCATGAAAAGATGGCTGCAAACAGCTAACACCCGGGAGCTGCAGGGAGGGACCCCTGAGGGCAGGAGGGGGAGTGCCTGGGAGGGAATGACTCAAGCTGTTGGGGGACAAACTTTTAAATTGTGCCCCCTCCCTCAGCAGGTACCAGTTGTGCCTAGCTGAAGCCCCTAGCCCCACTACCCCACCACAGAGAAGAAGCCCTGAGCTCTCTGTCCCCCAATGCTGGTCTGCTAGGAGGAAAATGGGGGTGGGGAGCTGCGGGTCTCCATGAGCCACACTTCAACTGTAAAAGAGCCACATGCAGTTCATGAGCCACAGTTTGGCCACCTCTGTTTTATAGTCTTATCGCCTTTTTTTATTTTAGTGGGGATGCCCTTGATACTAATCAAATGCTGATGCCTATGGCATAAGTAAAATATTTCTTCCATGTTTTGAAGATTAATTTGCACTAGTATTTGCCAAATTCCTTGTTTCTTTATTTCTGCCTTAATATACAAAACTAACTCTCCCAATCCATCCACTTGAGCAAGGCATCTGGGTTTTTCTTGGCTGTTTTTTTGTTTTGCCACCAGCCTAGACACTGCCATAGTTGCTCATGCGCAGCCTAAACAGACGCTGTGGGTTTAAAGTTGCATTTGTACAATTCCTAAAGCATCATTGTTCACTTAAAAACAAAATAAAATACTCCCCCTCCCCCACAAACACGCCAACACATAGCAGGGACAGCTTACAAGAAAACAGGAAAACGAAAAGCAGCAGGGAAACTCAGTGGTAAGTTGAAAGATGGCCTAGAATCTGAGCAGACTTTCACATGATCTTATCCATGTGAAACAATTTTCCTAATTTTCTTCAAGCCAGATTTGGACAAATGCATGCAGAGGGTGAAATGTTCTCTCAATGAATTCCATATAAACAGCAGAAGATTTCAGGAAAACATAGTTGTAATTTCATATCATCGTCATTTTAAAATTTGGAAATCTGGTCAAACTGAATTGGGAATATACTTTTTTTCCCCCTAGAAGGATCCAAACCAGAAACCTCAGATTTGAACACCCATGAATATTAGCAGGATACCAAATCCAGCCCCCAGTTTTTGGCACTAGACCATATCTAATTTTTCCATAGATTTTTTTTCCCCATGTACTTTCTGGATTTTTTTACTTTGTCTATGTATATGATTTATAATATGATATTATTTATAAAAGTATTGCCTAGAGACCAACCATGAATGGGGTCTCACTGTACAAACATAGAAGTAGACAGGCCCTGCCTTGAAAAGCTTACAGTCTAAATAGACCAGACACAAGGTGGGGAGAGGGGTCTAAGATAAGCAAAGTGAACAATGTGATAGCAGCAAACGTCATATTAGTTCCATGATTTTGAGGGAATTTTAGTTAGGAGGGCATTAGCTAAGTGGAAAGACAAGGGAGAGGAGGAGCTGTGATGGGGTACAGAGAAGGTGAGATGAGAGAGGGGACGAAGACATAAGGAGAGGAGTTAAGTGAGGCTGAGGTGAAGAGACTGTGAGGTGTGATGGGGGCAGGGTTGGGGTTGGAGCAAACAGTTAATTTCTCGGTCCGTGCAGTCTGCTTCACTTTGATGGGATTATACTTGGAAAAACCCTCTCTATCAAACAGTCAGGTAATGATGCGAGGGCTGCCACTCCAACAACCTGGATGGATAGTTAGTTGAGTACTAATGGAAATTCTTTGTGCAAGTCCCATGTGCATAAAGAGGAAATTAGTTCCCTGTTTATTTTAAACTACTGATGATGTTTTTTAAAAGAAAATTAGTTCAAACCTTGTCTATCCTCAAAAATATTAATTTGTTAACCTGGTTCCTATCCAAAATACTGAAGACTTTAAAACACTGTTTCAGATGAAATAGTATGCTGGGTTTTGCCTGCAATGCAAAAATTTTCATTGCATATTATTGTGAAAATACTCTGAGGTTTACCATGGTCTTATGCAAGCTATGTCCATAAGATGGAGCTCTTGTGCTATGAAAGGAATTACTGAGTACTTTCTCATCACTTGCTTTGGTTGCAAAGTGGCTTTTCATTGAACAAATGACGATGAGTATTATTTAACATTTCTATTGCACTAGCAGCTAGAGGCCAATTGGCTGGGCCCCACTGCTATGTGCTGTACAACCATGAAATCCTAATTGAGAAATGACTATCAAACATGAAAATGAAAGCTACTGTTTTATTTCTTTAAAGAGTAGATTCCATAAAATGTTTCATAGTATATTCAAAGTATAATCAATTTACCTACCTTTCTGATGCCTAATAAATTCTATTTAGATATCAATTATGGATTAGGTAGATTACACAGACAAACAATACAGCCTTGATTATCCAAATCACAGTTATCCCCAAACTCCCTGCTTTCCAAAACATGCCTACTATTTATTAATTACATTGCAATTTCCCAACAGCTTGATTATTCATATCATAAAGTATAATAAATTCATTCAAATAAAAAGTAAGTGTGCAGTTCATGACAGAGTATGGTATGAACCACAATTATAAATAATAGTTAGATTTACAATATAAGTGGAAAACTACAGTTATTGCAATAAAATAAATTATAGATTTGGAATTTGATTGTTAAAAATGTGTATAAAGCAGTAGTGAGTCATAGGGCAAATAAAACAGCTGGACAAGTGAAGAGAATTTTTTCCTAAAAGGATATAAAATATTCTCAAATGAAGTGATAACTCCTTTTAGTTTCTCTTATGTGCTTTGCATATTTAGACATAAGCATTTTAACGTAGGGGAACATAGGGTCCAATCCTGGTCTCACAGAAGTCAAAGACAAAACCCCTGTTGATTTTAGTGGGGCAGGATCAAGGCTATATAGATCAGTGTTGACATATATAATTCTCTCAGGAGAGTGATTTGAAATCTTTAAATTAAATACATTATTTTTCCCAGGATTCTTTTTTGATTTTTTTCCTCTGAGGCATTTTTGTCTTTTCAGTATAACTAGAAATGCCAGCAGGGCTGCACTGAACATTCTGGGGAAAAAAGTGTGATGATTAATTATCACACAATGGTTTTGGTTTTTTAAAAAACATAAACTGGTTTCAAATTTTTTCCCCCTCTTACTTCACCTAGTTATCTAGTAGTAATAGAATAGCTGCTGTGACACACACCTTGCTACATAAGTCTTACAGAGGAATACATTGGTCTTAATGACCAGGTGTAGTTCCTGGGCCTACTTCATTAATGGAATAAGGTTCCCCCACCCCCTAAATCTATCAAATAAATAACATTCCAAATAGTTACTTAATTTTACTTCTGAATTTGCCTTTATGAAGCAAAACTCTAATTTGTGTCTGGAGTGGCTGCCATTTAGTCAGATGCTCTGGCGTGTGAATGAGGGACCTCCAGAGCTAAAAAGCAGGAGCTGTTACAACTTGAACGAAAAAGTCAAGGGTGTTCAGCTATGGCTGTTACCAGACTCTTATCTTTTGTGGATTGGAACTGGGGAGAACTGTAACACCCCCCCTCACCCCCCTGCCCCCACCAGTGGGCTACATATATAGTTAATAGTAAAATTATATTAGATAATGTTAGTGGCCTTTATAGCTTGTGACTCAGGAGACCTACATTCAATTCCCAGCTCAGGCACAGGCCTCCTGGTGACGTAGAGCCAGTCGTTTGAGCTATGTTTTACCTCCGCTCCCTCTGTAAAATGGGGCAAATACCTTCCTGTCTCCTGGGGGGGTGTGAAGACAAAATCTGCTAATGTCTGTGAGGCACTCTGATATTGGACAGATTCCTTTTGCATTGTAGGTAGTACAAGATACAAATAATAAATAATCTTTATCAAACGTATTCAAGTATATAGACTCACCTAAAGGCAATGTATGCAGGGTGTCTGCTTATATACAAGTCAATTATGGGAACTGGTGTCATCCCTACTTGAGGACTATACCATTGGGGAAGAAAAAGAGAGAGACTTCTGGTTTGGCCTGTGGTAGCCCATCCTCCTGTTATAAAAAGCTTACTGGTGGTTCTTATAAGAGATGTTTTCAGGGCACCTGTCACTTCCTAAACCCGGTAAAAGTTTAGGAACCTGCAGTCTGACCCAGGACTAACTGCTCTTGTTTTCGTATTTTCATTCCCAGGAATGGTTTCCCTTTGTACAACCTCCTAGTTGACATGTAGTGCAGCTGTAGCTGTGTTGGTCCCAGTATATTAGAGAGACCAGATGGGTGAGGTAATATCTTTCTTTGGATAAGTCTCTTGCACCAACAGAATTTGGTCCAATAAAAGACATTACCTCACCCACTTTATCCCCCCCAGTTGACAGACAGAGCACATGATTCTATCTCACTGTGGCTTAAATCAGGATTTACTGAAGTCAGTGGAGTTACAAAGATGTAAACCTGGTATGAGTGAGATCAGAACTGGGTGCAGGGAGATCAAGAGATGTTAGTCTAAATGTGGGGCAGTTTTTTAAGTTAGAAGATAGGGAAGTCAACAGGGTGACATACGCTGGTTGGTACATATGTGAGTATATACAATGTATTATTTAGAGGTGGTCCACTTGCATTTTAAAAAACATAATAGAAATCTTACACTTAATGTAATATTTATTAAAGAAAATAATTGAAAGAGTTGCAGCAGGGCAAACCAACTGAACGATAAACCCCCAGCATTTCAGCACTCATCTCCGCTGGGGGATAACAACTCTTCTGTTCCTCCTTTGTTTTTATATATGTCTAGTCAGCTGTTTCCTCAGATGCTGACTTCAGCTTATTTATGCCAGGCCACCTCAGAGAGCTCAGTTATTTCTCTTTTAAAATTCCCTCATTTAGGGCCTGGTCTTGGGAAGTCTTCCTGTAGATTTCTGCGGGTGTTGAGAGACCATCACTGGATTGGGGCTCTTCAATGTTTTCCATGGTTTTATAGATTTTTGCCAAACTATTCTGTTGTTAAAATTCTGCACTGTAAATTCCAAATGGTAATGTCACAGCAATGGGATATTTCTTATTTCATTTACAGTTGTACAGCCAGACCCTCAGCTAGTGTTAATTGCAGCCAGTGGAGTTGCACCAGCTGAGGATCTGACCCCCTAATACATCAGCATACATTTATTTTGCTAGCATTTGTGACTGTTGAATATGATCAATAAATTAAAAATGTCCAATTGGACTATCACTAATATAATCCTTTCATCTCCTATAATCTATAACATATGTGTGGGCCTACTCTGGCAAGGTATTGAGTGCTGCTGTCCAGGCACTGATGTTTTAGCCAACTGGGGTTGAGAGTGTTCAGCATGGCACCTGGCAAGACTGAGGCCCTGCGACTACAAACACATCTTCTGGAACATAAATTCATAAGTTGCCACCCTTGTAATGCAACTCTACTAGTTTAAAGAAAGGGCTTAACATACATAGAAATCCAGGAAAGAGGTGGTGGAAACCGGATCAAACACAGAGCCTTCCATCTGTCTCTGTGGCACTAGTTTGAGTTCAGCCCAGACTGTAGTAGCCCTCACCATCTGAGAAGCTGTTCATTGGCCTTTGGGAATAGATTGCTGCCCTTGAGAATCTCGTTCCAGTTCTCGTTGGACTGGTGCGCACACTACAATTTATGCCAACACAATTGACCCTATTTAGCACCAGCACTAAACACACTGACATTTCTTCTAAAGTAAATCCATGTGAAAATAGTCCATAAAAATAAGCTTCCTAGAACTCCTCCTTTGGAACAAATCCTTCAGTCTTTCCTCAGTTTTAATTCATACCTTTTCACAGGCAAACCTTGCGCTTGACGTTAATGGATGCTTCACCTGTGTAAGGACTGAGTAAAAATTGAGGAACAGTTTCTGGTTTTGCCCTGAGTGAGGCTGGATAGAGTTATTATCACAAGACTAGAGGGTTCATCCTCTTGGCCTTGAATTTTCTTTATTCCTTTTCATCAGGAGCTAAAACGCTGGCACATTCTGTCTTTGTTTGCTTGCATCTGGAAATTGTTTGCTTTTACAAATATAAACGTGCAACTTTTAAACTGGATTTTGGTATGGAGTAGTGCAGCTTTGAATGTGAGAAGAATACAGGTTTTTCAAGCTCAACTCTCCCCCGCACTTTCTGGTTTGCACCCGGTAAGGAAAAGAGACGTTCTTGCTTCATAATTTCTTAAGTTGAGTTGGTTAAAATATAATTAAATTAACACTTTCTAGGAAATGATCAAATCCATCAGTTCACATTTCAAAATACACAGATAATGTCATTTGTTTGGAAAAATTCAGTGGGTCTGATTTTATTTTATTTTATTAAACATATGCCAGGGTTAATCCCCTTAATTGAGAGAAGTGGAAAGGTGATTTAGTCCATCTTGCCCTCCCCACACACAGACTTGGTACAGCTGAGGATTCACCCAATACCTTTAAATAATATGAAGTTATATTTTAATATATCCTTACAGTGTATCTCTATGCCGAAAAGGCAGTGTTTTCCAGTGGGTAGAGTATGGCACTGGGACTCCAGAACCCTACATCTATTCCTGGCTCTACTGTCCCGCCATCCGACCTTGAGCAAGTCACTTTCCCTTTCGGTGACTCTGCTTCCCCTTCTACTCTTTTTTTTAATCTTCTCTATTTGGATTAGAATCTCTGAGGCAGGGACGGTCTTTTACTGAAGTCAATGGTAGTGGTGCCGTCTTCAATGAGTACAGGATGAGACCGGCCATGGTCATACAGTGTCTGACACAATGGGACACATCTGGAGCCTCTAGATGCTACTGAAAGAATAAATATGAAAAGTGGCTCTATTAAAAAGGCATCACAGAGTTTAACGTTTATTTCTTTTCAGTGACCCTCCAACCCCCCATATTGTACTTGCTCACAGTACAACTATAAAAAGGGTTTATCTAGCTGCTAGCTTTCAGGCTGAGCCTGGGACTGAAGGTCAAACCGTGTTCTTTCTGGCGAGTGGATCATTACAATGAGTAAAGATTTTTGCCAAGGTTGAAAATATTGACCTAAGTGACTTGTCTAAGGTCATACAGCGTGACAGTGGCACATCCCGAAATAGAGCTAAGGTCTGCAGATACTCAGCCCACGCTATCTCCTCTGTACAGCAACTACATTGCTTAAGGTATATTATTGCTTATAGATTTATCTTTTGGAAGATGCGAAAAAGACTTAAAATACACAAGACAAATTATCTGATGTATTTCTCTGGAAAAATGTTGTGCATCTTAAATGCAGCCAAAATGCAGAGTGCCTGCCAGCTGTAACAATAATCACTCATTTTCCTATTTCGAGCTCATTGTGTAACTACAGAACCGGGAAGGGGCAATTTTAATATAAGACTCTTTGTCATTTTCAGAGATTTTCTTCTCACTTTTGTTTTTGGAAGCCGTATGTACTGTTTGAGGAGTTTTTCAGTCTGATCATATTTTTCGCTCCCTGCCACAGGGATCTAATCTAAACTAAACTGGGCATATACCACCTGCATCCCCATGATTGCTGAGCTGCTTTCTGAGCTGTTCACAGAGAAGCAGGTAATGGCATTTATAGGGTTAAACACAAGAAAATTAGCTGAATTGCAGAATTCCTCACTGTTTGCCAGTCAAGTGGATGGGACAGAAGACATTCATAGGCTGATTTGTTTTTGAACTGTGGCTTGTAGACTTGGACCATATTAGTACATAGAGCTCGATTGACACTGAAATGTCCATTTGATAAATATTTACCTTTCTTTTCTTTTTCTCAAGTGTTTTCATTCATTGTGCTCATATCCAATGTCCATCCTCTCTGCCTTAGCAAGTTAGTGTTTGAAAAGTATTTTGCACATATGGCAAGCCCAGAAAACATACCTACCAAAGGGATGATGCATTGCTTTTTTGGTATTTTGGTATTTTTTCTTTAATGTGAATGCAATTTTTGTTGTTGTAGAGTGCATTTCTTTGTATTCTGTTTAGGATCTGGAAAGACGTTGCTAAACTGCATGTATTACTAGGACTCCAGTTAATCGCACAGTGGGCGCATAGTTCAGCTATTACTATAGTGAACTGAAGTTCAAAAACTGCTCATTACCCTGTAATCACTCAAGGTAAATTGGAGCACCTAGGGCATTTTGTCCTTTTATCAATTTATTTGGAAAAGACTGTTAAAAAGGAAGATATGAAAAATCCTTGACATGCATAAAAAAACCTGGTTATGGCTTTGTGCAGTGGCGAGAACAGCATACAAAGCCCTAAAGGCCAAATGCCCTCAGGTCTACATGCACAAGTCTCATCTAAGTTATCTGGACTGTATCGATACAGTATGTGTGAGTGCAGAATTGGACCTAGGTCTACGCTAGGAAATTAGGTTGGCATAACTAGGTTGCTCAGGGGTGTGAACAATCCACAGACCCGAGTGATGCAGTTAAATTGACCTAACCCTCCTCAGTGTAGACAGTGTTAAGTTGATGGGAGAATTCTCCTGTTGACATAGCTACCGCGTCTCGGTGGGATGGGGGGTGATTACCTGTGCCAACGGGAGAAGCACTCTTGTTGGCTTAGGTAGCATCTGTGCTGAAGCACTACAGCATTTTTAAGTGTAGACCTGCCCTTATTCTCCTTGAAATAGCATTTGTAACTCACTGTTCTTTGAAACAAGCTTGCTTCTGAAAATGAGAGGTGGGCATATCTCTTTCAACACATAATTCAACGTATTTAGCACCTTTTCCTGCATGTGAAATATTTTAGTGTAATTTCCTCTAATTTATTCATTTTATACATAATATTTTACTCTTGTGCATCAATTATGGATATTCTAAATTTGAGCTGTACTGATTCATTATGAGTGGTCAGATAATTTTGGTATTTTATTTGTTTCCTAATGGCACAAGCATTTCTGGCATGAATATTGGCATATGCAAATTTAAAATTCAGTTTCTTTACATGTTTGTGCTTGCAACTTTGTTTACTTTCCACAAACATTTTTGCCAGGAAAACTCCATTGTTTGAATAGTCACAGAAAGTGACTGCAAGAACAGCCGCAAGAAGATTAATTAAATAATTTAAATGAATATTCAGTGGGTTCTGGATCAGGACCAAAAATTGTAAAAATGATATTGGAGCCGTTTCAGCTGAACTGGGCAAATAATACTGATATTTTCCTGAAGTCGATGGAAGTCTTTCTAATGATTTTAATGGGGTTTGGCTCAGGCCCATAAATCATGGCTCCTGTGTCTTTGACTTTTTTTACATCTTACAAAGATCCAAATGTTGTGGTCCAAAATGTAAATGTTGTTTATTTGTGATGGAAATTGCTGTTCTTATGTGTGAATGTGTCTCCCAGAGGGTATTTCTTCTGATACTTGCTTTCTTATCAGAGTTATTTACCTCTGCACCTAATCATTCATTCATTCATTCTAGCCATGCCACAAAAGTATATTTCAGTGAAAAACAGGCAATGCAGCGCTTTCAGATGTCGTGGGAATAAACAAGAGATGTCGTCTTTCATGTTGTGGTACAAGAACAGCCAGGATTGCTTTGTAGTGTCCTTGCAATAAATGGATTTGGTGATTGATTAAATTCCTCAGCTTTGGCATTTGATCAGTCTCAGTAGCTATTTACTGCTTCATATACTACAAAGCAATTGAGATTATGTCTTAATTATATGCTCTTAATCCTAAAAAACTATGTTCATTCATCGTGGTCACTAACATTTAAAACTATCAAAAACATGTGTCTAACTCCCATAGCTAAGAATGTGTTTATGATTATTGAGGGAGTTAGGAATTTTCTATAATCAAGCTAAATTGGCATATTGGTTAGAAAGAATGACAAGTTCCATCTGACTTTCCTGAGTTAAGCATCAATTTGGGAAGACTTGAACTAGACAAGGATTCCCCATAATTCCAGGGAAGATAGCCATCATAAAAAGACTAGACACACGTGTGTGTGTGTGTGTGTGTGTGTACACACGGTATTTCACTCCGCACAAAGAGCTGTGCATGTGCACAGACTCCAGTTTTGCACTCAAAGGAAATACAGCAGACATTTAAATATCTCCAAACCAAACAAGACATCCTGAAGGATTCTCTTCCTGTGGTCTCATTATCTGTTTCTTTCTGTGTTTTGAAATATCAAAAGAAGTGCAGAAATAGGCAGGGTAGCTTTAGGCAGAAATACAAAGGAAGAATGAAAAAAATAAATGTAACTGTCACCTTAAGATCAGACCCCCTCCTTATCTGGGAGTCTCATGTTAAAGGCATGATCTTTCAAAACTGGAAACATCCTAAAAATAAAGCATCATTCTTTTAAGATGCACCAGTTTCTAAGGAAATACATCTTCTGAATGCACTATGAGATCTGCCAGAACTCCTCTAAAGGAGGTGGGGAGATTTGATCCTTTTTTAGAATTTAGGGAACAAGTTCTCCCTAAAATCAGACTTCTGAGTTTGCTTTATAATAGGAATGTTCTGTGAATCGATTCCCCTCCCCACCTAAATAACAGAGACCTAGAAGCATACAAGTTTGATGAGCAAATTGTTGACATGGCTAGTAGAGTGTTTCAAACAAGACCTTTTTCAATAGGTGCCAAATGACATACGATTCCTATCCAAACCCGATGAGAACCTTCCAAAGGGTGTTCCCTACCTCATGTCCCTTACAGTGCCCTGTTCTTGTCTCTAGCCCTCACTGCGGCTTCCTTTAGTCCCAGGCATCTTTAAACCAAATAAATGTAAGGTTGTGCCCTGCACTATCTGGTGGTCTCGTTAATATATCTAGATGCACAGGTAACATTTTAAAAACCCAAACAGTTTTAAAAAGACAGAGAATGAACTTCAATGGTGACTGAGTATTGTGGGCTAATTGCCTGCAAACATTTACTCTTGGAAAAATGAAATCCATAAGGAGTTTGGCTTCAAAGTCAGTGACATGATGTGGCCATGTTACTGAGTGGAGCAAACTGCATTCTCCCTGAGAAATAGGAACAGCCCCAGATAGAATGTGCCTTGCTTATGCAATGTATCTCTAGTATCCCTCCAGGGGAGAGTGGCTGCAACTCCTCCGCTCAGGGTTGTGGTTTCAAAGACACAGTCTAGCTCACAGCATCAGATCCAGGAGGAGTCAGAGTCTGGGCCCTGCTGTGTGTGCCAAACCGGCTGATGGCTCATCTGCACGACCACTGCCCTATGCAGATGGTTGCTGACTGAGCTTATAGAGCAGTGTCCATGTTTCTGCTCACCTCCCTTGTACCACAGTGGAGTGCTGCGTTGTGGCAGGTAACAAAACAGGAAAGACACAGGACAGAGTGTGGATGTGATCCAGGGCCGGCTCTAGGTTTGTTGCCACCCAAACAAAAAAATGTTTGCCCCCCCCCTTTTTTTTTCTTTTTTTTGGCTTTTACACGTTTGCACTTTGCAATTTTTTTGACTGTTTAAAATAAAAAAAATGAAAACAGAGAATTTGTAGTTCGTGAAATAAAACAATTTCCTACGCATGTACTCATTTAATTTTAACAAAATCACAATTACAAACAATTTGGGTTCAACTATACACTGTAATGAAAAATGTTAGTGTCTTCCAGTGCGCCCAGTTTCTCATAAAAGAATTTATATGAACTCAATTTTTCTGGTTTTTATACTTGCATAGTCTTTTAATAATTCAGTGAAATCTAAATTTTTTGCAATGGTACTTTCAATTGAAATTAATTCAAGTACTGACAAAAGATTTTAAGACATGGTGGACCTCAAATAATTTTTTAGTAATTTCAGTTTTGAGAAACTGCGCTCACCTGAAGCCACTGATACTGGTAATGTTAAAAGAATGCGTAATGCTATAGCAGTGTTTGGAGTGAAAAAATAATTTTTTGCTATAAATTCTAATACTTTTAGAGGAGAAGTTTTAGGACTTATTAGCTCAGATAAAGCTATTAATTCATCATACAATTCTCCTGCATCAACGACAGCAGCGTTATCAGTACTGAGCGCTAAATGTAGGTCTTGGCAGTGCTTCGTGAAGTCTTCTTTTTTAATATTTTTAATATTTCCAGTATCTTATAAAAATTCAAAAGTTTCACAATGACCATGCAACTGATAAAAATCTTTCTTCAATGGAAGTTATAGCTACATCCAAAATACAATAGAAACATTCAACTTTAAACCTTTCTTGTGGATCAAGAATAGGATCATCATGAGCCTCATAACAAAACTGTCCTGTTTTTTTTCTGAGGACGAATGAATTGTTGAGGTACAAATGTTGGTTCAAAATCAAGATCCTCTGCTATTGTTGTTGCTTCTTTGACAGTTTCTTCAAATCCTTCATGTGAATGGTATTTTTTTAAATATTCCAGCGTTTTATTCAAAATCATCTTTGCCTGGGATATGTCTCTGGTTATGTTCTGCATAACTTTGCTGGTCAAATTTAATTTGATTTAGAATATTATGCCAAATAATTGTGCAACATGAAAATTGAAACTGGATCATTTTCTGAGCCAATGTTTCAGCTTCATGTAGAAATGAAGGATCATACGACAAGTCCTGGCTTATTTCGAACAGTGCATCGTAAATCTCTCCCGATGAATATCGGAATGGTCTAATAGTGTCTATCCTGCTTTCCCATCTAGTTTGACTTAGAAGTTTAAGTGTGAGTTTTTGTTTAAGATGCTTCTTCAAGACTGCCCAACAGTGTGTGGAAGCACTAAAAAGGTTGTAAATTGCTTGCACTGTGGTAAAATATGAAATGGCATCTTTAGATGATTTGGCAGCATCCACTGACAACCAGATTGAGCGAATGCACATGGCAAGGAACGAAAAAAGCTTGATTATTTAAATTCAGTATTCTTTGCTGTACACCTACATGTCATCCTTGCATGTTTGAGCCGTTATCGAACCTTTGGCCATGCATATTTTTTAAAGGTATTCCATAGTGTTCCAATCTCGGTCAGAGCCGGCTCTAGGTTTTTTCCTGCCCCACGTGCAAAAAAAAAAAAAAGGGGGCGGGGGCAGGAGGGAGGAGGCAGGATGCTGCCCCTTGAAAAGTGCTGCCCTTTGCTGGTGCCTAGAGCCAGCCCTGATCTCTGTAGAATTACATCTGTGAGGGCTTTCCCAGTAGTTTCATTCACTGGTATAAATTCTAGAAAGTGTTCACAAATTTTCACTTCTTCTGCATTTTCATCAGTTTTCACAAACCGTAAAATTATTGACATTTGCTTGGTTTTGCTCAGATCTTGAGTACAATTAATTCTAATTGAGTAATATTTGGCATGTTTCAAATCCGATACAATTAATTTCTAATGGAGTGTGTAATTAAATTTTATGATCACATTTTGTGTATTTTTACCCAAATAATGGGTGTGAATCTCTCCATCTTTCACTCCTCATACATGCTCAGCCATAACACTATCAAATTTTGCCAATAACTCAACCAATTTCAAGAAATTTCAATTGTTGTTCTCATATAAAATATCCGAGGATCTGCGGAATGCGAGGCACTGTTCAGTTAGGAAATTAATGATTACCGGTAAATTTTCCAACACTCCTTGCCAATGTAGAATTTCTGAATTTAGTAGACGTTGCTGTACCGCATCGACTGTTGTACCAGAACGTAATCTGTTTGACAGCTCAATCCAGTTTGTCAATGAGTGTAAATGATTTTTTGATGTTTCATGTTCTTTCAAATGCTGATGCAAATTTCGCTAGTCATTAAAACCTGCAGTTGCCAGAAGAATGTCCGAGATACAGAACAGTTTGCAACAAAACCAAAAAACTACATCTGTGTTCTGAATACACTAACCACGATCTATTAATTTGTTCCCCATTTTTCATTTTTTTTCTTCATACTGGATGGCATAAATTGATGATTTGACTCATTAAATGGATATTCAAATGTAGGATCTAGTTTTGAAAGACCTTTTTTCACAATAATCATTAGCATTGCATCAGTAATTATTGTCGGCCATGTACTTGGATCCGATCCTATGTCAGTCTCTCCACCTTCCAATAATTGTTCTTCAGTTTTAGATTTGGATAACAGTTCTTCATTTCTGGACTCTTCAGCTGAAGAAGTAAATCTTTGGATGCATTGTGATTGTTCATCTTTATCAGTTAGTGAAGATCATCTTTGGTTGGATTGTTCATCTTTATCAGTTCATAAAGATAATTTTTGGTTTGATTGGTCTTCAACAGTTGATGAATAATCACTTTCAATGCATTGCTTAGAGCTTTCGCCTTGATTGTCAACTTTTTAAAAATACTTATTTGAAGTACAAGATAGGTTTTCTAATTCTTTTTGCTATTTCTCTCTTTGCTGCCTGTAGGCAGCACCGGAAAGTCGTTTTTGTTTTTGTCCCGGCATTTTAACCCTATAACCACTGGCACCTACATGACACGGAAATTGGCATGAATGGCGCCGATAGGGCGGCACAATACACACAAGTAATCGTGATTCCTGATTTAATTAATTAATAACCGTTAACGTTTACACATTTACACACGTTCACATTATGAGTGACCGTGTCACGACATGACACAATATTTTTCACTTCATGCTCCTATCGCACTACTGGAGATTTTTTTGATCTTCATGTATTATTTTTTTTTTGTACATTGGTGGATTTGTAAATATTTGCAACAACACATACTCAAGTAGCTCAGAGTTCCATGGGGACCTTCATGATACATTCTGTGTACAGAATAACGTACTGGGCTGTCATAAATTTGGACTGTTTGACAGCTCATGTTCTGTTGAGACCACTGAAAATCCCGAGGACCAGATTCTGCATTGCCTCCCTCACTGCAATGAACAGCACTGTTGTGGAGATGACTGCCTCCGCAGAAGCCCCCAGAGCAGGGGACACTCCTAGGTAAGCATAAGGCCTGTCCAGGCAGACCAGAGGAGGACTGTGCATTGGAGAATTGTGCGGAGAGAATGGTGTTACACCCCAACAATTGCCCACTGCTACAAGCCCCATATGGGTGATGGCAACTACTGGCCCAAGGGCTGCCCTAGCCTGTGCTGGGGAGTTGAACCCAAGTCTGAAAATACTGGCCTACATGAATTGATAAAGACCACATAGGGAGTCAGCATCAGAGCTGAGACTAGCCCCTGGCTTAGTCTTCTAAACCATGCTCCTCCCACTTTTGAACTGTCTCCCGCCCTTGTAGCCGGAAGCCATCCTGGCTATTCTGCACAAGGGTTGGCTCAGCCACAGGCAGCCAAAACTGAGCTAGGGTCTGTAAAAATCAAGAGTGCTCTAGCTATAGTTATTCTGGACCTGGGTGTCTGATGATAAATAACCTGCAAGTTTTAGGCAAAATGAATGATAAACTTCCAACCGTACTGATTGTTTTGCCTGAACACACATCAGTTGACATTGTTAGGTTATGTCTGCAGTGACAAAGGCTTCCTCATTTTTTAAAAGAAAGCTGAGATTCTCCATTATGGGAGATTTATAATGGTTGGCGCTGACTAACTACCTGCTTCTGCTGATACCATCAGCTACTGTGACCACCCTACTGTATATAATAGTGATGTTTCACACCTGAGTCACTTCCTGTTGCTGTGGGCAATCTACTGGCTGCTGAATCTCTAGGTCTGTGAGTGAGGAGCTTTTACAGCATTCAGCTAAACATTGCCTCTGTCTTACATAGGACAGCCACCATCATAAATCCAATAGTAGCTGGTCATGTTGTAAACCTGCATGGGGATTTGTTAGGATAATAATTTATGCTGCTGATTTTCCTGATTTCAAGTAATTTTTGGACAATCTTTTTCCCTGGTGCTTTTTTTACTCCAAAGTGGTCAACTGAGACCTTTGTTTTTTAAAAATCCAGGAAGCCACTCATGTTACTTTACTTGATAAAGAGCTTGGATGCAAAGCTTTCCAAGAAATGAATAGTACTGCTCTAAGGAGCATTTGAACAATGCAGTGTTATTTGTTTACTTCAGCTATTTTATAATAATTTGGCCACCCAGTCCACTTGTGAGGTTCCAGAGGTCTTTGATTTTTTTTTTTTAACCTCAGAACACAGGATGTGCTTATTTAAGTGATAAGAAAGAAACAACATTTTGTAGAGGAGGGAATCTTTATTCCTTCCGGATGACCCTTTCTTTTCAGGCAGATTCCAGATATAAGGGAAACAGGACACACTGAAGCACCAGGAATGGCTAAGTTTCATGTAACCTACAGTTCACGTTTGCAGGAATATTTTAAAGGTTTCACATGAATAAAAGTTTAACTTTTATTCACATGGCAGCTTAAAACTACATTGAACATAGGCGCTGATATTTGCACTCAGGAGTCTATTCTCCTTTCCAGATCTGCACAGAATGCCTGCTAGTTTCAGTAGAAATCCTAAAGCTATGTTGTAACTTTTAGTTAACTTACCAAAAAAACCATAAAGGTCATAAAAGGAGGATAAAAGTTGCACCAGGTAGATAAAGAGCAAAGAAAGTGCCTTGGATAAATTAAGAAATAGCTTGAATCGTCATAATAAACTCAGATGAGAACGTAAAACAATTTTTGAGGCTCAGCTTTCTTAGTTCTTCCACTCCCTGCCAACCTTACACTTTCATGCACTTCCTGGTTTTGGCTGGGACTGGAAGGGGTCATACCAAATACCTCAGGAAAAGACTTGTTCTCGTGATATTTCTGACCTACCCAGTAACAGGCAGGAAGAACTATATATCTTACAATGATACCGGTTCCTCCTTCCCCCGCCTCAACAAATCCCTTAACTGGCATCCTCTTTTTCTTTATCAAGTTCAGTCTCCTCTTCCTTACCTTCTTGCTTGCTGCAAGTGCACCCCACCCAAAGTTCTTTCTTCAGACTCTCCCCCTTGCTCCTGTGAGTCATCCAAACCATCTCTCCTAACTGCTTCTTTTACCTTATTCTCATGCTTGGCTTCCCACCTGATTCTGTGCCATGTCCCTATGCATGGAACAGCCTCCCGCTTACCATATGCCAAAAATCTTCTATTTTCTTCTTTGGGTTCCTCCGTAAACCCTACTTCTTTTGCATGAAGCCTTCATAGGTTGGCTTCTGTCTGACAATTTCTTCCTGCCCTCTTGCATTTGACCTGCTATCCTAGACATTCCATAACTGAGGCCTCTTTGAGCCTCATCTTGGTGGTTATTTGCATTCAAAACTCACCAATTACTTAAGGATCCGAATGTCATGCTTTATGTCATCAGACAATTGTCCTTTTGCTCTAGTGGGCTGTAAAGTGTGGAACAGGATTTCCCTCCTGAAAATCCATCTCAGTCCTTTCCCCTCATTTACAAAAAGAACCTACAGTCTTTTTATTCTTGAAGTATGTTTTTTAGAATGCCCCTTGTTGGCCCTGTCTTGGATCAGAGCATGCTATGCCTTGTACCTCTCCACGGTCTCTCGTGAGTGTGCCCTTCCCAGTCATAGGCCCAGGGCCTCCACTTCACTCAAGGGGGAGTCCTATGGCGCAGCCACTCTCAGACTGGGTCCCTCGGCTTCAGCAGCCCTGTTTCCCAACATGGCTCTTTTAGCAGGGCCAATTTAGCTTGGCTCCCTGCAGGAGTCTTCTTTCTTGGAAGTTTTGTAGCCAGAAAATATCTGCAGTGACACAGTTCTGCCTTTTCAAAACAAAGTATTTAATAGTCAACAGGAATATGGTAATCAGAGAAATGGGTTAAAATAACAAAGTAGGCCTTCATGCGTGAATCTTATTTAAACTTCATTCTTTCCTTGCAAGTTTTGGGTGAGTTCCATTCAGCCAAGATACCCCTGCTCCTGGACTGGGAGAGACAGACAATATGCTCTCAGTATCTTTTTGTCATAGACACCTCTCACTGCTAATCACTCTTCTTCCTTTCTGGGCTAGCCAGTTTGGTGGGTAATTCCCAATTAATAACTTCCCCTTTGTTCTGTTGAGGACGCTTGGTATTTTCTCTGGAAGTATCTTAACTCCATTATTGTCTTGGTTCCTGTTGGTTTTCCCCTAACTACCTCCTTTGTTTTACCTGATGCATAATAATATCTAGCAGGTAAACTGAGATGAATATAATATTCCCAGAAATAATAAATAATAAATAATTAATAAATAAATAATAAATAAATAAATAAATAATACAAAAATCTCCCATGATTTCCACAGGCCCTATATATATTGTTTTTCCTTCTTGTGGCTTTTTTCTCTCTCTTTTTGTATTGGACCCTCTTGTTCACTGCATGATTTTTAACAGGTTCATTTAATGATGATGATATGGTTTATATATAAATACATATTGTACAGTGCCCTCAGCTCATTTAGTGGAGGAGTGTGCTTTATAAATAAAATCATTATCACTGATCATCTATTGTTGTTGTTATACCATAGTTATCTGATTAGATTGTATGCTTCACAAAACAAGTGTACCATTTTCTGTTTTTTCCATTATACCAAATTAAAATAATGATAACTCAGCCTAAACTAATGGAATTGCTCCAGGTTTTCACTGGAATAACTAAGAGCAGAATTTGGCCCATTGTCTTTTTATGTTTGGAAAGTACCATGTGTGTGATGGGAACTAATCTAATTTAAAATTTTCTAGCCTTATTTCTGTACCAAAGAGCATGAAATAATCATTTGAACTTAAGCATCCAACCTTTTCAGATTCACCCCACCTCTAAAGGCCTTTAACAAGATCCCGCTGCTTTGCAAGAGGCTACTAAAAAAACTAAATGGTCATGGGGTGAGCAGCAAGTGTTGTCTTGGAGGAAAAACTGGCTGAGAGGTAGGAGTCAAAGAATAGGAATAAATGGCCTATTTTCATCATAACAGAAGGTTACCAGGGGGATGCCACAACGTTCCATAAATATAGTTATTAACAGCCTGGAAAGGGAGCTGAGCAGTGAGGTAGATAACACAAAATTGCTTGGGTTAGTCAATCCTAGAGAAGGCTGAGGGACCTCAGAGGGACTTAACCAATCTAGATGAATGGGTAACATGATGGCAGGCAGATGAAGTTCAACACTGATAAATGAAAAATAATGGAACTGGAAGGGGAAAAAATAAATTGCTTATATACCTTAAAGGGTTCTAAATCAATTGTATCAAGACAGGAAAAGGACCTGGTAGTTTCTGTAGACAGCTCAATGAAGACCTCTGCTCAATGTGCAACTGTGGTCAATAAACACACTATGTTAGCACGCATAAGGAATGAGAGAGAGAGAGCGATACCCAAAATATTATAATGCCTTTGTATAAATCAATGGTATGGTCTCATGTGGAATACTGTGTGGAGTACTGGTCTCCCTCTCTCATAAAGTATATTGTGGAACCAGAGGAGATTCAGAGAAGAGTGGTGAGAATGATCAAGAGCCGGGAAAAATTGTTCTATGAAGCGAGATTGAAAAGAACGGGATTGTTCACTTTTGGGTGGAGATGAATAAGAGGGGACATAACTGTATATAAAATAATGAATGGTATAGAGAAGGTAGATTCTGGTTTCCCTACCTTGTAATACAAGAGCAAGGGGACATTCAATGATATTAACAGAAACAACTGACAAAAGGAAATAGTTTTTCACACAGCATGTAATTAGAATGTGGAGTTTGTTGGCAAAGGATGTCATTAAGGCCAAAAACTTAGCAAGATTCAAAGAGGACTTGGACATTTATATGGATAGTAAGAATATCTAGAGTTAAATGCTAACAGAAAGCATACTGGAGGGAGATAAACCCAATGTTTCAGGGTTTAAACCAATTCCAAGTATTAGGGATGATGATGAGTGCACATCTGCCTACTGTAGGCGTTTTTGTTTGTTTGTTTGTTTGTTTTTTGCACTGTCTTCTGAAGCATCTAGTGTGGGCCACTGGGCTAGATGGACCTCTAATATGATAAAGTATAGCAAGTCCTATGTTCCTAAATTATATATTGTATTCCCATGCACAGACTGACCCATCAGGCAAACAGAATTGGAAATAGGTGCAATGCTGAGGTAAATACTAAATTCCAATTCCAGATAAATATCAAGTATACAGACGTTTTAACCTTTGCTGGAAATTGAAATTTGGGTACATTCTGGTTGCGAAGACTGAACTGAGCAGAGAGTCCAGCTCTCTCTCATTTCACTGCATCACTATCTTGGATTTGATCAGATGAGTCAGTGAATAATATCTACAGAGTCCTCTGGGTGTCACCGCTGTGGAATTCTTCCCCAGGAAAAGGAAAAATACCCATTGGGATGGAGCAGGTTGCTCCTTCTGGTGTGCCAGCCCTACTACATTAGCTAATGAAAACCGAACGGGGAGAGATCCCCATCTTTTTTGGGGGGGAGCAAGCATTGGGTACTAGGGATCACAGGAACTAACATTGAGAGTGGCCCCTGCACAGCCATGTAAGAGGGACACAGGAACTTACTGTCAACCCCTGATACCTGCACACCAGTTAGCACTCATGTCAGTGTGTGCAGACTCCATTCTATGCATGTTATCACTATGGCACACCATCTAAACACCTGAAGAAGAATTCTGTGTAAGCTCAAATGCTTGTCTCTCTCAGCGACAGTAGTTGGTCCAGTACAAGATATTACCTCACCTACCTTGTCACTCTAATATCCTGGACCGACACAGTGCATATACCATCTAAACAGTAAGTCCTATATTGTATTGCTCCTCAGTCTATCCCGCATGTACCTGAGATCCCCAAGGAGCAATGACTTCGTTCTGAGATCAGTACCTTCATTGATCCATGTGCAGAGTAGTCCTTTTTCACTCTGCTTTCAGAGAGAAGAATCGTGAATAAGCCTCTGGCTTCTGTATCGTCTCTCCTTGTCAACCTTTTCTACAGAGCACACACAAAAAGTGGAGGCCATGTGATCTACATTAGTGTCCTTCTTGCTCATGATGGGAGCACAGAGTTGCATCTTTTTCTGTGTAACTAAGACCTTGTCTATACTCTGGATTTGGCCCCTATTTAGCCACCAGTGTAGTTGCACCCCAGTATAGGGTAGGAAACCAGAAATCTGCAGGAGTGAACAGTCTGAATAATTCCCAGAAACTCCAAATTTCCCTTTCTCCAGAGATGCCCCTGAGCAGTGTCTGTTTGATTTCCACATCTGTTTTCTGCCTTCCAGCCTTGGAGGTTTTTTGGTTGAGTTTTGTTCCTGCTATGTTCTACCTCAAAATCCCCGAGGTGACCTCAATCCAGAATAGCAAAACAGCTAACTACAGACAGGCAAAAATTCCTCATAGCATGTAATGCCTGTTCAGAACATTCAATGACCTTCTTTCAAGAAGCTGCCAGCATGCAGTGAGGTAACTATATAAGCTTAAAAGAGTTGCACTTACTGATTTAAGTGACCGCTCAGAGGACTGACAAAAACTGGTTACTTGATTAAGGTGGTTTTCTAATCAAGGTGTATTCACTATGTCTGGGGGTGATGTGGCCTCTCTTAAGATGGGAGCCCTCCTAGTGCTAGCCCCTGCACAGTGTAATATGAACATGTTTTAACAACCTCCAAGCCCCTGCAGTGTAAGGAAAGAGTTACGAAGGAGCTGGATCAGGTGTGCTGCTAGGCATCAAATACCCTGCCCTACCACAATGTGCTGTAGTTATTAGTCCCATCTCCTGCCCATGCTTCCTTTCCTCTTTCCAGTTGCCCCTATGGCCCTGAGTTGCTATGTTACTGTGAACCTGCCCCTGCCTCGTCCAGAGGCGCTTCCTTTTGACCCATTCCCTCAGGAACACAGCTGGGGATTTCCTGATCTTCCCTTCTACAGGTGGGAAAAGAGAAGACAGGCAAACAGCAATAGGAGGAAAGGGATCAATAAACTTGACTTTTCTTTCTCCACAATACAAGGTTTGAACATAAGCAAGTACCTGGTAATTAATAAACACCTTTAAATATTGACAAGGTTGTACTACCGGGCTGTGGTGACAGTTACTGTTCTTCTTCAGAAAAGGAAGAAGTTGATGTGAGGGGAAGTACAGATGAAATGTAGTAGGGGCTACATGGCTAAGTGTGTGTTGTATTTGCTCAGGGTCAGTACTGGACAGTAAATGATTACAGGCTCTGTCTAGCTCCCACTGATTTCAGTGACAAAACTCTCATTGACTACATTGGGCCAGGAGCGAGTCCCATGTCCTTGAGTACAAAGGAAACTAAGTTTGCTGAGGAAGAAATATTGGCCAATCAAGAGGCAGGGAAGGATGCAAAGGCAGGGTTGGAAGTATCAGAGGTCCACCACTGCCACTTTGTCATGAGCGTAATGACGGAAAGGAGATAGAGGTGTCTTCATGACAGGGATTTGGGAGTGTGTAAAAGACTTGATATAGATTTGGTGGAATTTCAAATTTATACTGGGCAAATTCTGCTCTCAATTATACCAGTATAGCCCCACTGACGTTGTCGCAGTTACAGGGCTAGCTGCATACGCCTCTGATGTCGTTCTCCATGCTGCCTTCTGGGAATTTGTCATCCTTGCAGCCTTCCCTTCCTGTTGGTTTGTCCTAGAGTCTGTCTCCTGGGGCACCCATGCACCCTGCAAGAGAACTGGGACCTTCTCTAGCCCCTGGTCTGGGGCTGGCACCCCATTCTGCTTCTGATCATCTTCATACAGCAAAGGCACCAGCTCTGACTTTTTAAGCTCTTTAAAGTTTAGCTTTCTTTCTTTCTTTGCACAGCTCCACTAGCTGATCTTGATTATTCATAGCTAACTTTTCCTAGCTGCATTTTTTTTTTTGTGCTCTTCCCAAAAAGAACATAGGACACCTTTCTCATGCTTTTTCCTTCCAAATACTCATTTTTTACTGCTGTTGTCACTAATGGGAAATTCAACCATCCGAAATACGCTGCCACCAATATGTCAGGGTTACAGAGATAGCTGTACCTTTGAGTAATTTCTTGGTCTTTCTGCGTGCACTCCCTCAGGTGTCAGGCCTTGTACTGTTCCCTCTTCTGGAACAGAATTCCACAATTCTTCCAATCTTAGACCAGGCCTGGGGCTACAGTAGCCTCTGTATCAACCCTGCAGATCTGATTAGGTTCTGAAGCTGTGGTTCTGCCTTTCAGGGGTCTGTAACCAATGGTATTCATCGGCAAAACAGCTTTCTTAAAACCAAAGTATTGTTTAAATTTAATAGCAGGAATAGAGCATGTAGAGGGGGGAAAAAGTCTACATGCATGTCTATTATTTTAAGATCTATCTTACCTAATGGCTTAACATCCCTTGATGGTAAACTAGGTAGGCCTAACTTCTTTAGAAATCCCAGCAGGAGCCTGAGTCAGTCTGGTTTCCTGGAATAGCACCCTAACAATTACCTCCTCTCTTCAGAGAGAATCCTTTATAATCCTTTATAACAAGGTTCCTTCATTTTTGTCCATTTCCAGGGCTTGACCCTGCTTGTCCAAACCAGTTGGTAGCCTCAGCAGCAGGTCAAGCTAGATTTCTCAGAACTAAGGGTTCTGCCATTGTCCCGTAACAACCCTCAGTTGTTTACTTTGAGGTGGCTTATGTTGATCCATTGTTTCCTTCCAGCTTGCTTTTCATTACAGCCTGCTATTAAACTAAACATATATTTATACAGTAAGTATCCCAATAACTAGGTCAACATACGGTATTAATAACTTACACTGGTGCTGCCCTACTTACATCTGTGCTGGAAGTGGAGCTGCTCTGTAGTAAGTGAAAGCAGGGTTTAGTCTATTAGGTTTGAAATAGAACTGGGATCCTATGGATAGGAGCCTAATTCTGCTTTTCAGCTACATGATGTAACTTCCATTGTCTTCAATGAGTTACACCTGCATTTCTGAGTGTGGATCTAAGCCCTAAGGACTTTTATCTGCAATTGTGTTTAATAACTGCCCTCTGATACAGCTACAGACCATCTACACCTCTTCTGTCCCATCTATTTTTATTAAGACACTGAAAAGTCACTTCATATTAAACCAGGTGTTCTCAAATGTTTTCACACTGCACTGTCTGGGGGAGACCTTTTCCCCCATTCATAACTGTGCAAACCGTCTTTCATCCCATTGACAATAACATAACATCCCTAGTGCAGTCCAGCAATTGCTGGAAATAGTCACCTACTTAACTGCCTTTAGCATGATAAGTTTTGTATTTCTGTTGGAAAAGAGTTCACGGCACTGTCTATTCTGATCTTTGTTGAATCTCCCCCTGCCATCTGTTCTCATTCTCTCAGCTGGAAAGAAGGAGAGCCAGCATCATGTAACCAGATAGCTTTCTCTGGGCCACCAACAAATACTCTGCAGGCCACCAGTGGTCAACAAACCACAGCTGGGGAAACCTCTGTTTTATACAAAAGCAAATGAGAAAAAAAAAGTACATGGGTTAATTGTCAAGTCACTGCCTTGATTCCTCAATTAAAGTTGTAAAAGAGTTTCCAGTATGAATACACGTTGGCGCTAAGTCTGCTTTGGGCTCTCTACATGAGAAAGTTGCATCCGTTTAATTTAAGGCTTGTTTCGACAGAGAGGTTGCATTGTTTTAAGTTAAATTGGTTTAGTTCAACTGTGGCGCTTCGGTGGGTGAACACTCTTTTTTATATCAATTTAGAAATGATTATATTGTTTAGCTGGCATCTGTAAATGTACAGACACTACCTTAACCTATACAAGCCAGGCTTAAACTGATAAACACACAAGAGTTGCATTGGTTTAATGAAATTGGTATAAAATCACACCTTTAGTTATAGAAGTACAGCTTTGACTGTAGACCAGCCTTTGGGAGCGATTGGTTAAATCAGCAGCAAAAGACTGTGTGGATACCCTCATTTCACCTTAAACTTATTTTGACTTTAGATTACGTTGATTAGGAGCAGGTTTAAACCATTCCAAAACAAACCCCTCTGAAAGTGAGAAAAGAGTATCTACACAAGGGTTGTCACCATTTCGGCTAAATCAGCTTAAAAACTGTATTACTGTATAAAAACTTATAAACTGGTGCAGCTTTCTTGCATAAATAAGTCCTTTCTAAAAAAGCTGCTTTCTGCATAAAATAGTTCATGTTTATCCTCTTGATAGAGGTTAACATTTATTGGAAACATTTAGGTTAATCAGATCAAACTCCTCTGAAGTTTAGAGACTGAAAATATCATGATTTCTTGTTTTTTAAAAATTGTACTGTACTGATTTTGGTATTCATATTTATGTATTTGAGTCAGATCCTCAGTTAGTCAGTGAAGCAACACATAACTATGCCTACTGAGGATCTGGTCCTAGGAAACTGTGCTTGGTAATTACTCAGAAAATGACAGTCTAAAAATTTCAACCCTATTTTTAACTTTCTAAAACTGGCAGAACATGCAGTGATGGGCAAATCCAACTGTGTTCAGTAGGGTATTGTAAACTCCTCTTGTAAAAGTTCAAGTAAACTGATACAATTAATAGGAAGCGCAATTCTTTCCAATATTATATTTAAAAGACTAGTAATGCAATTAAAATTTAAATCTAAATCTAACCTTAAAATACCTCTAGTTCCAGTTGTTGTTTGATAGTGATGAAAAGTCTCTTTGCATTGTAGGACCCTCTCCCCGCAAAATATTTCTTTTATAAATGACCAATGGAGAAATAAATATTTCCATAAATCATCTTTGGATTAAAAACCAAGCATAAAAAGGAGGCTTGAAGTTGTTTAATATTACAGATGTTTTGGAGTTCTATTCAGTAGTTGGCAAATCACACAAGGCTGCTCTGAATTCTTTATAATCTAGACACAAGGATCATTGCACTCTAAAAGAACCTCTGGGCTCTTATTCAAGAATATGTTGGCTTCTATTTACCTCTTTCCTCATTTGTATCTATCAAATGGCTAAATGTATAAATAAAGTCCGGGTGTTCTTATTAGCTAAGGCAGTATTTCATGCAGATTAATGCCGCAGATTTAGTAAAATGTATTTCTCTTTAAAGTTAGAGTATGTTTTGAATTAATTTCCTTGATGTGTATGAATCAGGTAGACCCTATTCTATGCCTGTTGTTTCACAATGCTCATAAGTATCACATCTGAGCATTGTCTATATGGGGCGTTAAAATCCCGATTCAGCAAGCCAATCTATTCAGCGAAGCACTTAATTTTAAAAAGGCGCTTAATCCCATCAATTTTAACGGGACTCCTCACAGGCTTAAAATTGGAATGGAAAGATGAATCAGGGCCTGCCTGACAATGCCAGCTCTTTATTGAGCACAATTATTTAAATCTCAGCTCATGTGTCGGGGATATATCTTTCAGTGTTCAATAAAATCAGATTTACTCCGACTGAACAAAAATCTTTAACCTTCCTTCGCCATGAAAGTTGGCTAATATTTCTCTGGATTCTGTAGACAATGAACAAGAAAATGAAGTGCATTGTCAATCGGGATTAAAATACAATACGAAATCAATCCGCTGACAATTTTGATAGAATAATCTGTGAGTGAATTTTGTTAAATAAATACACTGGATGTTTTCCGGAATATGTTAACCAAATAGCTGCTCCAGCTTCAACATCTCACACAAGATAGATCCGCACTTGGCTAATTTTGTAAACGTTAAACGGCTTTGCCAGAACTCTCCTGTCTTTTGAGTGGCTGAGGTTTTTCTGGTGTAGTGTAAACACTACCAAGGAAAATCCCCATGTTGGTGCTTCAGGCTGTGAGGAAATCAGCAGATGGAGAGAAAAATGTAGATTAGATTAGATACGATACATTCCAATTTGGTCGACTGCAGTGTTCGTGGTCAAGATTTCATTCCTGTGCTACACAGAACCTCGCTTTAATGTGATGTAATTATGGACATGTTAGTGTTTAGTCCACCTTTAATCCAATTACCACAAACTCTCCCAGCAAGTGCGAACTCTATTGCTCTGCTAACAGGGATGAGTTTACCTGTGATTGTGTAGATCAGTGGGTCTCGACTTCCTCCTCCTGTGCCCCCCATATTGGAAAAGAAGGTATAAAGACCTATCTAAAGAAAGGGTTGGTGACCACACCATCCTGAAATCTGTTTGTGAACCGTAGCTTGAAAACCTATGACGTAGATCATATTTTCACACCCAGTCGGTAGAGCTGTATGACTCGGGTTAAACCACCGTCCAAGGAAGGAAGCTAGAGCCTCGATACTATGGGGAGATGTAGACAGAAACTAAGGCAGAACGAAGCATGTCAATGGGTGCAAAGGGGATGGAAGAAGCAGAGCGAGGAAATAGAGCATGGTCATTGAAAATTCAGATAATTAATCACGGTGCTAATTGAGCTGGTGGCTGACTGAGATACATGCCCGGCAGCATTTTCAACCAGCTGATGTCCGTTTCATGACTCAACTGTAGGGTTCCCAAAAGGGTGACCCGCAAAGGGTTTTGGTTTTTTTTCCCCTTCCTAATTGGGGTCGTGCCCTTTCTGCTTGGTTAGGATGTAAGTGGAAGCCCGGAAAGGGATTTTTCAGAATAAATAAATACAATTCTATTTTTTAAACTTCAGAAATATCGAGATGTGAACTCTAGTCTTCCCTCGTTTTGCTGGAGCCTCCTGGGTGCTTCCGATATAGGTACTGTGAAAGTTAACCCGTGAATTAAAACGCTGGAGAAGTTGGATCTTTAACGAAGGCCTCCTTTCTCCAGACTGCTCGGTAACCACTGACGATACCCAAAGCAAAGCAAACCGAACCTTAGGGCGCTTTCAACTGTTTGATTAAAAGTCCCTTCTGCAGGGGCAGAGCTTTCCGGCTTTTAACCCTTGTGGCGTCACTAGCCCTGGAGGTTCCTGGAGTCTTGCAGGCTAGAGCAGCTCGGAGTGCCGACAGTAGCAAACGCTAACATTAAAATGGGGCTAATGTGGTTTTATTTCATTGTATCCCTCCCCTCCCCCCGCCGCTTTGCAAGTCACTTAAATTGGAAAGAATTATTGGGTGAAGATTAGGAATCCATTTCACTGCCATTCCCCGGCTCCTGTTGATAGTTAAATCGCTCTGTTTCTGAAGCATTCTCTGTCCGTCTAAAAAACGTGGAAAAGAAAACGTACATTTACTGTCCAGAAATACAGAAGCAAAGGCAAGCTCAAAACTGCAATATTTCCTAGTATGGCATTCTTGTTATGAAGGTGTGTGTGTGTGAGAGAGAGAGAGAGAATATTGCCGGAATGGAATCACTTCCAGAAATAGAAAGAACAAAAATATATCGAATAGGAACATTTGAAGCACCACAAATGCCGTTGGTATTTCGGTCTTCATGGTCAATGACACGGTGGGTCCAGTAGGGGGCACTAGAACCATGGTCTATTCAATCTGTTAGGCAAATTCAGTTTTTTTGTCTTTGAGGTCCTGTCATTCTCTGTATAAACAAGTTACGTTCAAGTGTTTAGGATATAAATCACGACCAGGCAGGCTTGCCTCGGAAAGAATGTAAACACAGCACTGTGGTCGGAGCAAACTCTGAAGCTGACTTTATAATTTATTGCAGGCCCCTGAGAAGCTCAGGGGGGAAAAGGGCATGTTTGAGTATAAATATAAAAATGGAGATTTAAAAAAAAAATCATTCTGATCAAATTCACTCCCTACTTAGGAGTTTAAAGGCGCCAGGGGGCATGGATGCTGCAGTTTAAACAGGAGTTTGTTTCCTTCCTTTTAATATGGACTGGAGCTGCACTGAATTGTATGATGCCTGAGGATATGATTGCATGCGATCAGGGGGCAAACTTGCGGTCTAAGGGAGAACAGATCTTTTAGCACTGAATTGGCCAAGCCGGTGCCACAGTTTCTTTCCCGTAAGAAAGTGTGATGTGAGGGAAGACATACATCAGCTCGATTCTATCTAACCTACCGAGGAAGCAGACCAACAACATCCTTCATATTTAATTCGCCACATGGGCTACGGAATAACATCCTGGGGGGCGGGAGTGAATTTCTGAGGCAACCATCCTTGCACGTACAGATTCATTTTGCTTTCATTGACGGATGCACATGAAAACTTGACAAGCTTGAGGTGGTCCCTTAAGAAATCCAGCCAATACAGTAAGGAGAAGTGGCTTCAAGAGACATTAGTGCATCTGATCCCCCTGTGTGGAAGTCTCTTTTAAGGCTCCATACAGGGGTCCCACAGTGTGATCAAAGGGTTGTAGTTTATAAACGTGACTTCACTGCTTTACTCCTTTAAGCAGAAAGGTGTATCGCTCCTGAACTCCAATGATTTAAGGGATGAACTGACTTTATGAACTGAGATTGAGTAAATGTTCAGCTCCATGTAATTTTAGATCTATCCCTGGGGTTCCTTGCGGCTGCCCCACTGACACTCAGACATGTGTTTTCAGTATCTTGACATCAAAACTGCTACATGACTACCTGAACGAGTAATTAAGAAGCCACGATTTTACTTAACGAACAGTAGGATGCTTTTCTGAGTTACAAAAAGCCTGCCCCACAATCAGAAGTGACAAGGCACTATTTATCTATAGCTTTATCCTGCATTCCTAGCGCACCCCAAACTCCTGTTGAGTTCATTGTTTCGATAAGGACAAGGACAGCAGAATTTGGGCCAACTCCGACCCAAAGCATTAATACAGGGAAAGAGCAAAAACAGGAACAATTCTGAAGAAGAAATCACAATCATGGTCAATTGGATGCTCTAAACATTGTTCAGTGCAATGGAGGCGTTAGATATAAAGACGGTTTGGATTTCTAACATTTTGATTATTTGTTTTTATGTTAACGCTTTCCCCCATACTATTGCAAATCCTCCATAAGTAGCCGGGGAAAACGAGAGAGACAGATAGACAGACACTCCAAACCTAAGGCTAGCTCAGGACACAGATCCCTCTGCAGGTCAATTACTCTCACCCTCCCTTCAATAGTACCTGCAGGGTCTAGGGTGTCTTATTATACTTACTACACTTGGGTTGAAAGGGACAATTACAAGAAGGGTTAGAGTGAAACTAAATGCCTGGCCAGTGCATGTTCGTTTATACACATTTTATTGAAAAAGAATTTGTACATCAAAATATTTTTGGCAAACTGTAAAAAGTATACATAAGTGCAAATATATTCTCCTTTTAAAGCAGTTAAGTGTGCGAGTATACACAAGATGTATTTAAAATATTTCTTTTTAAAAATACTGTGGTAGAAAACAACTTTGTAAAAATAAAAACAAAACATTGTATTGTTGCAATACTGGAAAAAATGAACTTTCTTAAACTCTATACACGAAACGTCTAAACAATATACTTTTAATAATATTGATTGGTGCTGGCGTCCATAGAAAGTGTTTCGAAAAAAAGTAAACTTTAATTAACGCTCGAACCACTTAGAAAGGGAATTTGTCGCTGGTGTTGGGTTGAGGCAGATTTTTCCCAGTCAAAGGAAACTTGTTTCTACTAAAAAAAAAAAAAAAAAAAAGATAGAACTGAGCACTTTTGCAGACCCTAATTTTTAGGACAATGGAGATCACAGAAATGCATTTTATTATTAACTTGGATAGACTTCCTATAAAAGATACCCTTCCCCCGCCCTTCCAAGCACATACACACCCACAAAAGAAAATCTTTCAAAAAAGCTTTGGAGCATTACATCAACTTTTTCTGTCTTTCAAGGTGTGGCAGGGGACAAAATGGTAAACAGTGCTGCCTTATGTAATTTTGCTAAGTGACTTGTGTACTATTCAATGCTATCAGGAGTGCACATTACATTTTATCTGCGTGAGTCCGTCTATACCTCAAATCTGTTAAACAGCCACCTGACTGTCTTTATTTGATAGTGCTAAGTTCACATCACACAGGGTTTGATATCTTGACAGACGCTTTGATGGTGATGGTGATGATAGTAAGATCCACTAGCAGAAGGGTGAAAAGAAGAAATGCCATTAAAATTGAGAACAAAATCTTTCCTGTCACACACTGGGGAAGAGTGATGCTGGTAGCGAGGCAATCCCACTGCAAGAGAAGAAAATAACAAGAGCTTCTCAGAAATTAGCTCGACTCTGTCTGAAAGAGTGGTTCTCTGTCTGACATACATCGTAGTTATGGCGAATATAAATTCAGATATGTGGGGAAATTAAACGTTACAGATGTGATGTAGCCTTCTGGAGCATTTAAGAAGGCCTCCACGAAATGTTAATTTCCTTGAAGACACTTTCAAAAGACAGTCTGAAGGCTATTGAAATTTACAAGATAAGTAGTCTTGTCCCATTTCTCAAAAAAGAAAAAAGAAAAGTGTAAAATTATTGTGCACACATACATACTTAAATAGTTTGTGTGTATTTGTGTGTGTGTATGTGTGTAATATTATAAACACAAAGAATATGCTTGTCAGTGTGGGTGTAGAGATCTAGATTATATAGATAATATGGATTATATAGATACATACAATCTATACCCATATACCCACAACACGCACAACCTCATATACATGTTATGTGTATACGGTGTTTGTGTGTGTATGTGTGTGCAGGTATGTTTGCTGGAGTTGTGCACACACACATCTCTGTACCCCCTCGTGTGTGTGTGTGTGTGTGTGTGTATGTGTGCGGGCAACTATGCGAACACACCTGCACTTTTTTTTTTCTGAATTCAGTGCAGATAATGATCCTGATCCTGCCCTATCAAAATGAATGGGAGGTTTGTTATTGACTTCAGTGGGCAGAGGATCAATGAGAATTAATTTGATTAATTATAGAATGTGAGTGTGTGTGTGTACTGTATCTGGCTATAGTTAGACATGTGTATTCATATACTTAAGATACAGAGGAATGATGCCCTACACTTAAACCAAAAAGTACAATACCTCCCCCATACAGTATCACGAGTATATAAATCAGGTATCAGCCTCACTCAGATATTTCAAACCCCACAGCCACACGCCAGTGTGCCCGGTTCCGGATGTGCTGTATTCTTTTGGGAGCAATTCTATACAACTGTGGGGCTGATCCTGAGGTCCTTTATTCAGACTTTATTCTCCCGGTGGGAGCTTTGCTTGAGAAAGGACTGCAGGATCTAACCCAGGTGTGTTTCCCCCCCCCCCCCCCCCACCCTTCCCAGAGCAATCTGTTCATATCTGAAAGGGGATGTTCAGTGGGTTCAGATTTTTCCTCTGGCCTATTGGACCTTTTCAAATCTTATTGGAAAAGAAGCTTATTCGAGGTTCTTCAGTAGCTTATCAGAGTCCCGCAGAGACTGGAGCAAATCTCCGACAGCACAGAACATCAGCGTCTGCATTTGTAATCTGGATAAAACTTTGTAGATTCCAAGGCAAATAGGTCTCCAGCTTCTGTGCCCGGAGGCTAGGCAGCCCTCTTGTACAGTGAGGCACATACAGTATTCATTGCAGCATGCCTATCTCTTCCTGAGCTGCTGTCATTGTCCCTTTCCTCACCCCACAGTGCTCACTGTGGAAAGGTGATTATTTCGCTGGATTTCCTTGGTCTTTCTAATAACCCTGCTGGTATGCTCACAATAAACCATTGCACTTTTTATTACAACCCTGATTCAATCAGTGAGCATGGTTTAATAGTGTGCGAAAAAATGTCTCCCTCAAGCCTCCAGGAGAACAAGTCTCTGTTTCCAATCTTTTCTTTTCTTATTCTTGGGTCAGATGCAAGTCCAAGGCTTAAACTCTACACCATCACTAACTTAAAAGGCTAGTGATTTGATATAGGTTTATTGACCGATAAAAACACATTTTGGAACCAAATCTGCGTCGCATTAAACTAATAAAAAAGCAGCTACAGAAACATTATGTGCACTTGTTATTGCTTGTACGTTGTAGATTAATGAGAAATAATTGTTCTTATTCATTTACTATTAAGAATTCTTACAAACCCAGGAACTAATTTTTACCATATAGTGCCGCATATACATAAGTGTATATATTCACAAACAAAACCTTTTTAGCTACCTAGGGTATGATGATCTGAGCTGCTTTCACTAAAGGCCTGGGCCCAAATCATGGCATTAGTTTTAAACAGAACACATTTATTGAAATCAATTGGAAATTCCGTTCAAAAACTGACTGCACGATTTGCCCTCTGATCGAGCACATCTGAAATAAATATTAATTTGTCCCTTTGGCACAAATGATCTTAGCTAGCTAGCTAGCTAGCTGGCTGGCTGGATCTATATTTATAGCAGCGAGCTAGCTATGGGATCTGTACTTCTCTTACGTTTTAAAAGGATGAAACTGGATTTAAATAATCACATTATTGGAAATATTTGAGTTTTAACGGTAGAACAAAATCCCTTGAAAACAAAACAAACAAAAAAAACAACCTGTACTTGGATTGTTTCCACGTCCCTTTCAAAATTAAAATGTTGCACTCTGATAACAAAGGTCACTTCTAAGATCCTGTTGATTCCATGCCCACTGAAGTTGCTTACTGCATTTTTGGGATACATTTTTTATTTGTAAACCTCAAAGTATTTCTAAAAGCTGTCCAAAGGTTATGAAAGTGTTCCTCGAGGGGTTGGCGAGAATATGCAATTGCGAACGCGCGTGTCTGTTCAGAAAAAGGATAAGGAAGATTATTGTTCTGATCATAAAACCAAAGTGAAGAATTAATCTAATCTGTAGAACGGGATTTACAATTAAAGGAGGCTCTAATCTGGCATTTCGAAAGTGCAGATTCCGCCTGGGCAGATGGAAACTCTTTGTGGAGGTAGGGTTCGCTTACTGTTTTCTGGACCAAGGTCCATTTCCCAGGAGCTGCCGTAAAGCACTGAATTCCTGTAGCTGCTGCTGCTTTACAGATCAGCCTCTGAGATTATTTTCAAGGTTTTAACGCTGCGGTTCTGTTTGGTCAGCTTCACTGCTGAGACAAATTTAGCCAATGCAAACTTTAAACCTTCCTTTCCTAAAGGACATCCAGAACCGTTTGCACTGTTAAGAAGTTACTTCTCTGCGAGCGAAGCAGCCAACAAAGGTTAAACATTGCTTTCCAAAGTGAAGGCTGGGTATTTTAGATCGAAAGGTACAGTGCAATTCTTTGAGATGAACAGAGGAATGATTGACAGCCCTTCAAGTAGCGGGGGGTAGGAGGGGGAACCCAATGAAGAGGGTCTTCTGTATTTGTTACTTGTTGAAATTCCCATAAAATTGAACAAGACCCTGCTCTCATATGGGTTAAGTCAGGCTAAAATCCTCTTCGGTGTGGTCCAGCCCAGACTGTCTTTGTTTGGTTAACCTCCAAGACCCACATTTAAAAAGGCTATTTGGAAAATTCCCCCCTAACAACTTAACATCTTTTACCCATTGTTGTGCCTTGTTTTCTCCGCTAATGTCCCCTTTGCAGTTTTTCTAAGACTACATTTTCTATAATCACTAGAGCAGGCAGGGAGGGGAGAAATCCAGGCACATTTCCCCCTCCGGTTGTAGAAATAGATTAGATCGGCTTTAATCTCTTCTGCATTTTTAAAGATTATCGGGTTTTCCGTCCCCCCCCCCCCCTCCGCCGCAGCCTGCAAGACTTTGGAGGTAATATTAAACACCTTTTTCTGTCACTCTTGCTATAAATCTCCTTGGGTTTTTGTATTTAATGTCGGATTTGTAATTCTTTATGGTTTTCCTAGTATTTCTGTCTAAGAAATCAAACAAACATACCAGATGGGTTGAAACTGACAATACCATAAAGATAAGGATCTGGGTTTTAACCTCTAAACTAGAAATAACAACACTAACGGACATGTTCATATTGAGATCCAAACCCACAGCAAGGCAGTAGTGGATGGCAATTTTCTCCCCATACTTAGCCAGAAACAGAGCAAATGTGTTCACGAACAATAGCTCTATTTGTCCTTCTCGGACCAGGTTTTGTTTTCTCTTGTCAAGCTCTGTTTTCAGAGAAAACACAACGCAGCCCCCGCCTCGCCCTTGTTCCTGGGCTCTTATCTGACAGCTTCAGTAAACCAGAGTCAACCACCAGATTGCCCAAACTAGGCAGCGATTGGAGAGCCTCCTCTAATCCTAGCAAGAGCCCAGCCCCAGCCGTAAAGGAATGAAAGTGGAAGGGGTATTACCTGACAGGTCTTCCCTGGCGTTTTGGTGCAGATAGCTTTGCTCCAAAGAGTAGCTGGGCATGCTGGAGTGGATGCCCGTGGAGGCTGGGTTACTGGGTGGAAGGGCCTGCTGCTTTATATACGGAGATGCCCCCGATGCTGTCCAGTGAGCTGACGGGCTCGTGTAGGGGGAATGGCATTCAATTGCACTAGCCAGGGCGGGTGAAGATGGCACGGGGCTGCTGCTGCTGTCGGGGCCGTAGTCCCCGTTGGAAGTCACCGGGCAGCTGGCCATGTAGGTAGAGCCCGGGTTGGGGGACATGTGAGGGGCGTGATGCCCCCCGCTCAGCGCGTCGTAGCCGCCGGCCATGGAGTTAGTCATCATGTCTAGGTTGTAGCCGTTGGCGTGGCAGGCCAGGGAGGCGGAGGGCGCCTGGAAGTCAAAGCCCTGGGGCAGGATGGAGGCGCTGAAGCCGATGCTGTTCATCATGCGGTACATGGGCTTGAGCGCCTGGCACTTTCTGCGGAAGCCCCGGGGCCGGCGGCGGAAGGAGCCTTCCTCGAACATGAACTCGCTGGCCGGGTCGATGGTCCAGTAGTGGCCTTTGCCGGGGCGGCCCAGCCCCTTGGGCAGCTTGATGAAGCACTCGTTGAGCGAGAGGTTGTGGCGCACCGAGTTCTTCCAGCCCTGGTAGGAGCCGCGGAAGAAGGGGAAGCGGCTCTGCAGGAACTGGTAGATCTCGCTCAGGGTCAGCCGCTTGGTGGGCGAGCTCTGGATGGCCATCACGATGAGGGCGATGTAGGAGTAAGGGGGCTTCTCGGGCCGCCGCAGCCCCGAGCTCGCCTTCTTGTTCTTGCTGGAGGAGGAGGAGGAGGAGGAGGAGGAGGTCTCCAGGGCGGAGGGGGGCGGCTGGCTCATCAAGGCGGACTGGAGAGCTCCGGGAGCCGGGCTGCAGGAGCGGAGAGGGGCCGGGGGCTCCAGCTGCTGCTGGCCGCTCTCGGTGGTCATCTGGCGGAGGGAGGGAATGGAGGGGTGGGGTGAGGCTGGAGCGGGGTGCGGCGGGCGGGTGCCCGGGTGGGCTTGCGGGGAGGGGGCGAGCTGCTGCTCCCGGGGGCACCTCCTAGTGCTGCTGCTGGAGGCGGCGGCGGCGGACTGCAGGCAGCGCCCTGTGCATCACTCCCCCAGCAGCGCCCGCCAGGCCCCTTGCGCAATGGCTCCCCTCCTTTGCGCCGCGGCGAGCGAGGCACTTGGCAGGGCGGATTAGGCTGCGCTCCGGCTCGCCCCCTGCCCCCTCACTGCACTGCCTTGGGGAGGGCTCGGCTCAGGGCTTCTGACATTCCAGCGTGGCCCCCCCACCTGGCGGCCATCCCTCGCTGCCCGAGCCTTTGAGAGGAGGAAGCACGAGAGCCCCTCGAGTCTGGCGTCGAGGCTGAGCAGCCAGACAACACCCGGCCACCTATCAGTTCCTTAAATCTTGCTCTTGTTCTTCAGACCCCCCTGAATCCCTCCGAGAGCTCAGCCCAGCAGCAGCGAGCGAGCGAGCGAGCGAGAGAGAGAGAGACCACCCCCTTTCCAGCTGGCCCCTGTCCACTCGTCATCTGGGCAGGAGGCGCTGCCGCACCAGATCGGTCTCGCTGCCCTCCCTAACACACGCAATTACACCATTCATCAACCTCACTTAGACATTTCAATCCCCACAGCCACACGCCAGTGTGCCAGACTCCAAAGGTAACGTGCCGAGCTCTCGCTTTCCTGGCATGGCAATTGCATGCTCTCTTGTCGCTTGAAGGAATGCCCCCCCCCCCGCCCCTTGGGATGGAGGGAGTTCCCCACAGAGCAGCAGCTCAGGGGAGAGCGTGGAGACCGCAGGGGAGCTGAGGGGGTGGGGGGAGCATTAGAAACCGAGAGAGAATCTGAACGTACCTGTGCGTGGACTTTGCCACGGCACCCGCCCCAGGTTGACTTCCCGCACCAGGCAACAAAACGAATGTTGAGCAAGGAGCGGAACGATTCCGATCTCACAGTGTGTGTGTGTGAGTGAGTGTGAGTGTGTGAGTGAGTGAGTGTGAGTGATTGGGTTTCTGCATGGAACCCGAGACAGCAATATTGCCGCTGACAGCCTGCCAGGGTTTTATATCGAGAAACAGCTCACGAGACATTGCCAAAAACGATGTGCCCCCGGTGAAATCATTTCCAGTGAAACCCCCCGTTCCGTTATAGGGTTACACGTGCTTGGAAACAGGGTCTGATCCAGGAACTAAGGGGAGAAGGGAGGAGAGAGAGAGAGAGACAAAGGCTGGGGGTGGTGGAAGATCTCTAAAACCGTGGGGAGGGGGAGGATGGATGGAAGCAGCACGGGAAGTGGAAGAGAAAGGGATGCTGGAGCAAAGAGAAAGGAAAGGTTTGCGGCCGAGCAGGACGCCATATCAATATGCCTGAAGCACTGTGTATCTGTCTGTCTCCAGTGCAGCTCCTTGCAGTGGGTATACGCAAGGAGGGGGTTGGGGTTGGGGTTGGGGCTGGTCTCAGACAGTGACCTGCAGTTGAGTGGAAGCAGGCTTTTTCCATCAAACTCTGCCTGGATACCACACACAGAGCCCAAGTGTCAGTTTACTGCCCTGAGCCCGGCTCCTTTTCCCTAAGCTCCACAGTAATTAGACAAAGAAAACCTAAATTAACTGAACAGGCGTCGACAGCTTCCTCCAGCTCACCACTGCTACATACATGGGAATGTGTCCGAAAATGGCTTGATTGTACCTGAGAATCAGCTAAGAAACCACTACGAAGCTCCACACTATTTACCACACATTTTAATAGGAACCCCCGCCCCCTCAATCGCTTTGTCAATATGAATTGTTTACCTTTCGTAAGACTTTGGTATAAGTTGTTCCCATACTGTATTTGGAGGCGCAATTTCTGAGCTTGTTGGAATTACCTCCTCAGAGAATAAAAAAATCCTCTTTTTTTGCATTTAAAATCCTTCCCTGAGCCTGATCAGTGAGAGCAATTCTTTTTCTCCTAAGCTCTGTGACATCTGTTTAAATGTCCAGATCGTTCCACCACCAGAGAACACTGTAAAATCTTCACGCCCATTTCAATACACTCCTATAAGTTCTCTCTATTAAATATAAGGAGGGTAACTTTATGTGAAATAACTCCAACCAGATCATTAGGTTTAAACAATATTACGTCGGAAGGGGGAATTCTCTCAAAGTAACTTTCAGGAGAAATCTCTGCTCAGGGTGTAAAAAAATGCAATTGCATCATCTCTTTATTACAAAGCACCTGAGAAAGAAAGTTCACAAGTAAACCAAAATAGCCCCAATTGGGCAGAGAAGCACCTCTTATTTACATCAGTATTCTGCCGTAATCTCCCGTTTATAGGGAAAAGAGGGTAACAAATTGCGTCAGATTCCTCATACCTGACAGGAATTTACTCTGCCTAGCAGACGATTACTTTAAACAAATCATTAAGAAGCCAGGCGTGCTATTTACAATGAATTCAAATGATCGTCGAGCACTAGCGGCACCGGTGGTGGTCGCTGCTTCTGAGTTTTACTGTCTTCTTTATTTTTAGCCACACAAATCCTGCGTCCGAGACAAGGTACTGAACGTTTCCATGACTTTTTGCTGTTAGTATCAGCTTGAGGTTCCCCCGATTAAACAAAAGTACATATGCTGGTTGGTGAAGATGTTTATTTTGGTTGGTGTATCGATTTCTGTGCTTAACCCAGCTTTGGAGCTCTGCTTTGCCAGAGTATATGGACATTATACTTTTGGCAGATACGGGTTGGTCAGATGGTGTTCTATAATCATCCTTTTTATTCTAGGAAATCTCTTCATTATTGCGGTTTCAGTTTCACGTCCGTGCCCCTCTGCTTCTTGGGATAAATGAAATAGCTTAGACTAAACCAGTTAAGAAAATGGAAGACAAATATGAAAGATAAATGTTTACTGCTATCTCAGAAACTTCCCTTCTTAACTGCAGGCTCTCTCCCCCTCCCTCTCTTCTTGTTCTGAGGTCCGGCATATGAGAAGCATTTTTTCAATTAAATCCGAGACTGAAACTTAAACAAATCCCTTCAGTATTCTAAAAGTATACGTTTCCTTAAGCCCTGGAGGATTTTCCCTCCACTGTCAGTTTCAGGGTGTCTGAATTTATCAAGATCTACATAGATCTCGATAGGCTGAGGCTGAGATAGGCAGATACATTTCAGCATTGGGGATATGACTGCATTTTGCGCTAGTTGAAAATGCTGATCAACCAAAACGATCATCCAATAGACTCTCTCGGCAAAACCTAAAGAAAAATCCAAAGAGAAGACAAGTCCCTTCAAAGCAAGGAAGGAGGGGAAGAGCTGGGATGGGGGGGGGGGGGGGAGGGGAAGGATTTAGTACCAATCCCAGACTCTGTTGCCCTTTCTTTGTCCTGAGCCCTCAGACCTCTTGGCTTCTATTGGACCTTTGGCACCAGGCCTGGAATCCGACTGTTTATTTGGATGGATTTTCCTTTTTGCAAACGCACATGTCACAGAGAGGACGCTTTTTATAGCCATCTTCCTCAGAACTGCATACTCCCCTATGTCCTTTTTAAATGATTTGATGCCTCTTTTGGCTACGGGGGAACATTCTGACATTTGACAATCTTTGTAACAGATTAACCATCTAACTGCTTTTCTGATAGGGACTGTGTATCCATAAATCAATCGGTGCTCTCGTCGGATCAGCCTGTGTCTAAAGAATAGACAAGGAAATACTCTACAAAACTTAAAGGCCTACCTTACTTGCAGTAAAAAAAAAAAAAAAAAAAAAGCGCTTTAGGCAACTAACTTTTAAAGGCAGTGTACCTTGAATAGATTGTTTTGAATCCAGCTGAGAACCCTAAATTGCAATAAGAATAGGATGTTTTAAATGACACGATTGCTACAGTTTTCCAAAGTGTGCTGAATCACGCAAGATTTGGAGAGAAATAAACAGCAGACAGGAGTAAATACATTTTCCATTTTAGGACGGAATGTTTTCCCATGTCTTTTTGGGTTATCGAGGCCGAGCCCTTTGACGTTATTCTCTGCTGCAGGAAAGTTTCCTTGGCCTGAGAAGTTTTAAACTTCTCCCATCAGTGGCGATGTTATGGAATACCGTGGGGTTGAAGACATTAAGAGGAGAGAAAAGGAGTCCCTTGGTTATGTACAAAGGTAGAGAGACACAAAAACTATATGCACAATAGCAAAGTATTCTTAACATGAAATCAGTTGAGGAGAGGGGGAATGGGGAGTAAGAGAAAAGAAACACCCGAAAACAATGTATCAGGGTTCCCCATCATTATGTCTCACTCAAGCAAAACTCCCATCGATTTCAGTTTACCCTTGATTTCCGTGGGATTTTTGCTTGAGGGGGAAGTGCAGGACCTGTGTGCTTGGAATTCTTCAAGTGCAAACTAACGCGCAGGAATGTCCTACAGGGCCAGCTAACACCAGTGCAATGGAAAGTGTGAAAGTTAGTTGCTCGGATCTTGCAGCCTTTTGCTATTTTCTCTTGTAGTCTTTCTGTTTCCCAGGCACCAGTCTATTCAGCGCGCTGAGATGGGTTTTTCAGCTTTCCGGAAAGCCATTCTATAACCTAAGGTTTGTTGCCGCTGTTCAGGAGTCTGCCTATATCATGCATTGTTTGAACGGGGTGAGCCTAAAATACCCCTCTCTTCCTCTTCACGGCTTGAGAAAGGAGGGCTCCAGTGAACGCCACGGCTAAAGTCCCTGGAAAGTCTCCTCTTAGAAGGCAGCAATGCGCGTTTTCTAGCTGGTAGATAATCTGTGAAGCAGCAACAGAAAAGGAGGGGGGAGACAGTGGGCTGATGACCCCTTTAGCTCTCCCAGATGTGAGACCGCTGCCGGACACCACCCTCAGACTCTCAGGCAGGCTACAGGCTCGCTGCAGAAAGACTGACGCAGACTTTTGCAAGGCAGCCTCCTGTCCAGCAGCCCGGCTCAGGTATGCGAGGCAGCTAGGGCTAATTGTTTTGCTGATCCAAACTGCTGTGTTGCGAAGGCGCCTTTCGCCACGGTCCTATACTTTTCCCGTTTGCTGTCCGCTGGCGAGCTAAACACTGAAATCCTACAGAAGCCTTCACTTCGTTATTGTGGTAGATCACACTGCACGTGGGCAGAGACTCAGCAGTATCTACTGCCTCAGAATGAGCCTCTAGTTTCAATAGCTCGCACTAAGGTAATATGTGTGTATTTAATGAACATGTCATCTGACCTCCAGGCATTTATCATAGGAACTCCATGCATATTACACACACCCACTGACAGGAATCTGTGTAAAATACTCACTCTGTATTGTCCTTTGTCTACTTCGTAAGTGCCATCCTACGGTAATTTAGAACATGTCTTTTTGCCTGTAGTATTAGGGAGATCTTGCTTTTCCTCCACCAGAGCACAATGTATAGGAATTCCGCCCCGCCCCTTCCCCCCAAGCCTGTGATCTGCACAATTCTATATGAACTTCCCGGAGTATCAAAATAACCCCCCTACTGCGGACAGGATACAGGTCACCTCTTTAAAGGAAACACGACCCTTCCAAAAATATATAACATCTCTGACGCAAAAAAAATAAAAATAAAAAAAAATCTTTTGTCTCCGGGCATCCTTTGTACGGGTAAATAAAACGTGACAGGCGCTGAGTACAATAATAATAATTAATAATAATTAATAATGTATTTTTAAAAAGCAGAGAAAATACAAATTCTACGTTTAGTCTGGTTTTCCGTCACAGTTCAGGCTAGGACAGTGGAGTAGCATGCAGCACACTTGGCTTAGAAAGGGGTGAGCCTTTTAGGCAGGGATCTGTTGTGATTCCGATATAGCACGCTGGTAAGTGACAAACTCTGCTTTGGCAGAATCTTCCAGCATAGGATGCGAAGCGAGATCTGTCCGAACGGGAGAAATGCGGTTCTTGGTAGTAAAGGGCAATCTCAATCTCCAGTGCGTTTGTCCAGTGCACATTTGAACAACAGCCTTATCATGGAAGTTATTTTGGCTTCATAGTACTTCTATTTAAAATAAAAATCCGAATCCTGCTCCCCATTCGCCAGTGACAGCAATGAATAAGGCCAGCAAGATTTGCCCGCAGATCTAAACACGCAATACCTTCTTTTGTTTTGCTTTTAACTCTCTCAGGTTTACATTCCAATCAAATGAGATTTCTGCTCAAATAGCTTTTCTACATCGTCAATGATTTTCATACAGGGCTTCGACCTTCATTATTTTCCACGCCTTTTGTAACTGTAGGTGAGTGAGGGGAAGTGTCAGATCTGCTTCTAGTCTAGTTGTTTTAAAAATACTCTTCTCACTGAAGGCTGCTCGATTCCGACACTCTTATTTATATTAAGTGGAACCTTACTCCAGTGACTTGTGGGGCTACTGACAGAGTAGGGTGCTGTTAAACATGAAGGTGGGTGTCAGACTTTGGCCCAGAGTGGGTCAATTCTGTAAAGAAACACGTACGAGTTTGGGTTTCACTTTGCAATGGGGAGTGGGGTCTGTAGCTAAATATTAAAGACACGGGGCATAATCCTGGTGCCAGTGACGTCCGGGTAAAACTCCCTTTATCTTCACTGATGCAGGATCAAGGCTGTGATCTCTAATTTGGGCTGTGAAAGGAGAAATTGTTGGATCCCGTGGAGAGAAAAGACTCGATCTGTTTTTTTTTTTTTAAAGGTTGCCTGGTTTGGTGTGGAAAGCAGAGAGCAGCTCGCCTTAGCCTTGCGATGTTAACTGGGAGGGGGAAAAGTGCTGTGGATTGATGTGACATAACCCGCAGTGTAATATGAATCTGACCTACGCTGTTTACGTTGGGAAGATGGAGATTCAAAGATTCGTTTCTGCCCAGGCCGCGTGTATGGAATGAGCTCAGAGGAAAAGAACATTACGCGTCTCCCATCCTTTGCGGAGAGGCCAGCTGGACGTCTGGGGAACGTGCTAATCAGGAGCAGGTTTCATGCCCCAGTTCGTGAGAGGTTTTCATTAATTTCGTAGTAAAGGCCATAAAATATAACGATCCACTCAAAGGTAGGGCCGAGTGACTGAGTGCCGGATTATTAAATGATTTACGAACATAGTTTGGAAAAAAGTAATAATCCAAGGAGCACCTACGAGCGAGGCTGCCAATTCCTGAGCGAGCTTTGCGCTCCCCGGTGCACCTCCTCGGACATTCAGGGAGACCCCGGCGCTGACTAGGGCAGGAAACAAGAAACCCCGTTTTACATCATTTAATGGGCTGTGTGTCGGCAGAAGGTGCGTTGTGCCCTGCAGCTCCGCCGCTGGAGCGTCTCCCAGGGAAATAGATGGACCAAAGGGAAGAAGAAATGATGCCCTCCCATAGGTGCTGGGACTAGGGGTGCCGGGGGCGCTGCCCCACCCCCTGGCTTGCAGTGCTTTCCGTCACATCCAGGGTCTGCAGTTTGGTTCAGTGGCTCTCAGCACCCCCACTGCACAAACCCTCCCGGCGCCCCTGTGCGCTCTCCTACCGCAGGTGGCCTTCTCTGAGCGCCTGCGCTGGAAGGGCTCCCCGGAGCTCACCTCTCCCTGCGGCGGGGTGGTTCCGCTGGCACGAAACGTCTCTGACGGGTTTAAACCATTCGCCATCCACTGTTTTAGGGAGACGTTTCCTCCTTTCCCACCCCACTCCAGAGCGGGAGGGGAGGGAGCCTACCTGGAACGAGAACAGCTCCATGAGCGTGGTCAAAAGGGTACGCTGACCTCTCGGAAACCTAGAGTCAGCAGAATCGCCGAAGGATTTACTTGGCCTCCTCTTTGGCTTTCGCTGCCACGGGCTGCGCACTTAAAGCGCCCGCCCTTCTCCTAAGCTCATTAGGCTTCGGGCCCATGGCGAGTCCATCTCTTTCTCCCTCCCACCCCCAGGAAGGAAAAAGGAGCCCTGAACACCATGCCCTTGGCAGAAGGAACTGCTGCTCTGGAAGGGAGAGAGATGTGGAGGGGCAGGGCCAGGGGGGTTTGTATAGTGGGGGTGCTGAGGGCCACTGAACCAAACAGCAAACCCTGTATCTGATGGAAACCACTGCAAGGGAGGGAGGGGAGGCACCATCCCTAGTTCCAGCACCTATGGGTGGGACAGACTCCAGCTGTTGTTTGATACCTGGGGTGGCTGCTGCTGTCACCAATCTCCCCCAGCCGCTTCCATTAACTCGGCTATCTCCCCTGACAAAGGGCCCACGCCCCCGTCCTTTCTCCCGGCTCCCCAGAAGTAGCCCCCCGCCCCTTTCTCCTGGTTTGTCCTTTCCGCTGGGTGGCGCTAGGCTCTTGCGAATGAGGGCTCAGGCGGCAGTCCCAGCACTTTCACCACCTGCCGGGCGAGCGTGTCCCGGGAAGCCCGCTGCTCTCCGGAGAGCGCCGACGGCTCCCCAGTGACCGATCGGGGGCACAGAATAGCAGCGCTGCAGGGCAGCAGGCGTCTGCCCCTGAAACTGACGAGCGAGGAAATAGCTTGCTCCACTTGCACATACTGGGATCACGTTATGCGGAGGGCCATGCCTGTCTCTGTTGTTAGAGCCACGTGCCCGCTCCCTGTGCTCAGCTTGGCAGCCAGGCTTCAAGGCGAAATCAATGGTAGTTGATAGTTGTTACATTTCTTTTTAAAAGGGTAGGACCTAGGGATGCCGAACGTGCTGAAAGTATTTGGACAGGTTTATTCCCAGCCCTGTGACTTAAGTGATTATTTGCTATTTGTTTTACTCGAGATCCAAACAAAAGTTTGTCTCTGGTGTTCGCACTACCACGGCAGACCGGTGTGTTTTTAAAGCGGGTCACTGCAAATCTGCATTTCCACCCGCGAAAGATAGCCCGTGAGCACGGAATGTTACCTACTTGCCAGGGCAACAATGGCTCCGAATCACCTCCGTGAATCGCTCCCAAAGAATCTTTGCAAGATCCGGTGGGGCCTGGAACACAGGTTGTTGTAGGATGACTTCTAGCCCTGCGTGTGTTTTTCTAATTGCTTGACATTTTTCACTCTGCTGAGTTCGTTGTAAAGACGGATAGCTATAGAAATACAAACATCCATTCTCTAAACTCAGGGTTATTGGTCCGAGGCTGTTAGAAAATATGCTAGCCTCAGTGTAGTCTATTGACTAGGGGTGGGGGTGGAGGGAGAAGAAGGGATTGGAGTGTCAGCACGTTTTCTCCTAAACTCGGTGTTTCTTTGCTTTTGTGGTTTTAAATCGGACTCTTATTTATGATACACTTTCCCACGTTGGTTCCTTTGTGCGTAGATAAGTGTCTTAAATCGAGTTAAAAGCTCTGTACTTTAGTTACCTAATTTCCTCATTCGGTCTGGTAAGCATATTGTATGTTTTTCCCCCCTAACCGAGCGTTTTGAGAAAGCTGTTTCCGAGACTCCCAGTTCATACGAAATAATTCATCAATCCAGCTCTACAATCCAGTTTCCTTTACATTTGAGGAGCGGGGGAATGGTTTAAGATTTACACATCGATATACTTTGACTGACGTGACAAACTCATATCTTTTATTCAAACTGTTCTAACTATTTTTCGTTAGGCTGAAATGTACACACATCTTAAAACAGCTTACAGCGTCGAGGATCTGGCCAATTTTAAAGAGAGTTTTCCCCAGATGAGTTATGTCACTGAAGGGGGGAAAGGACATTTTCAAAGAACCCATTTGTTTGGCTTTTATGTCACGTTTGCTGATAACAACATTCACCCCTGTTTCTTACTACGAACATAAATTCCCCCTCAGACTTTCTCAGGCAGAATTGTCCGTTCTTACCTCCGTGTGTTAGAGCTCTGAGAAACTACATGGTAATTTACAAGCGATTACAGTTCATCTGATGATGCTAAACACATTGTGTATGTTGAACAATAAAATACAACGGTGGCTGGCAAGGAGTTAGCAATATGTCAGTGCATTTGAGTGCACTAGGAAAATCAATAGACGTTTCTGAACCTGAATTCCTAAGGCAGGTTAGTTTAAACAGCCATCACCTATCCAGTTCCTAATGCTCTCGCATCACATTTGTCCCAAGGCAATGTAAGAAAGACCATTTTAAACAGAAGGTTGACCATTTTAAACAGAAGGTTGACACACTTCGGCTATGTGTTCACATCGATTAGAGAACTTCGAGGATTGTTTTATTGTTTGGATTGCAGGGAAAGGAAGGGTGAGATCTGTTAAGCGATTTAGGTCACGTTGTTATGGTGCTTGGCATGAACAGGGTCTGTGTGAGAGAGGGGGCTGCTTGTGCCCAAACCGAAAGAGAAAATCTCGGTGCAAATAATCGAAGGCAGACATCCCTGAAGGAAATACGCAGGAGCATGGAATTTTGAGTCTTTTCTTGCTTTTGTTAGCTCCTGAGGAGGAGTCTCTTACAAAGCAAGGACCAGGATATTGATTGATCCAGGTTTGATTACATCCAAAGAGGCTGGGAAACGGAGAAAAGAGTGTGTGATCTTTTTGAATGGCCTTCTGCGGACTGAGAGAAAACAAAAACAAAGGACTCATTCTGTGGCGTGGCTAATTCTTGTTGAATCATCCAATACATCCTATGTAAATGAAGGCAAAGAGTAGCAGTGTTGTTATCTACCGCCATACCTAGGGAAAGTCATTAACTGAGAGATGGGTAAATAAATACATCAAAATACTAAGCTTAGGAGACTCGAACTGTTTTTCTTTTTTACCTGGCAGCAAGACGGGGGTCCAGGTTATTTCCCCAGACTTGCAATACTCTATTTGGGGGTGGGTCGGAGGGAAGCTGTTAGTATATTTGGTGTCTGGTGGAAATTAAGAGAAATCCTTACAAAGGCACCAGACATCATAGCGCTATTCGCATAAGATGCTGCAAGTGGCAAGAGACGCCGAGTTTTCAAGCGCTATCAGGAAAGTAAGGCAAAGAAGCTATAAAACAAGACGCCCTGGAAAGCGGTTTACATTTCCTCGTTTGTGAACAAGACTCATTTAATACTGTAATTTAAATTAACAATAATAAAGCTGTTCATATGTTAGGGACAAGTATACTTAAGTCTCCGCAATGGCTGCATTTTCTTGCTTTTTCACAGCAACACAAATAGTAGTTAAAATAGATACATTTAATTTTAAATTATATTCAGTTTTCTTTCTTTCTCTTTTGGCTGTGTAAAGAATAATTCTCTGAATCTTGATTACGTCGTGTTAGCTTTATGCCTGCTGGATATTATATGTGTAGGATTGTAAATTATTTCCTATGGAGCTTTCGATTGATTAGTTGGGATATTCTTATTCTTTATTGCTATAAATAGCAACGCTAATTATTGCTTATGACTTATGAGGTAGGCTGCGAGAAGAATTCCTGGGACCCGATCCTGCTCCCATTGAAGTCGTACTCACTGTAATCACATGCCTTTCACTCCGTGCTCATTTGATCTTTTCAGTTATACTATTCCTTTTAACGTCGCAGATTCCTGATAACTATCTAGCGATCTCAGTACCCAGCCAATATACAGCGTGATTTCCCCCATATGGTGAACATTGGGAACCTACTTACCGATTCTCGTTTGTGAACACGACTCCTTTACAACTGACATATACACGATGCAGATAAAAATAATTCGGAAGTAGGTTCCCAATGTTCCCAGTGAGTACGTACTTTTGAATGATTTTTATCTGCATCGTGTATATGTCAGTTAGGGAGGTAAGCTCAAGGTCTTATGGAAAGTTTCTTTTTGAATACTATCATATGGCATGCTCCTTTCTCCAGTTTTCTTTCTTTTTCTTTTTGGGGCATGATTGCAGCTGAGGACTTGCTCTTCTGATGGAATGACGTGAAAATAGCTGCATCAAGGTAAAGTATGATCCGGAAGGTAATATCATTGGTATGGAGTCTATAGAGGAAAATAGGCACTTTTTGGACCCGGTAAACAACGCTAATACTACTTAATACAAATAGGAAAGGGTCAGAAGCAGAGAGCTGAAAAGAATGGAATAGGATACAAAATTCTGCACCTAGCCGATGGAACCAATGAATGATCACTTATAGCCTTCATTTTCATTAGCCAGTTTTCTCCCCAACATAGTGCTCTAAGACAATGAGGTATGATTCAGGCTATTACCAACGGCTGTCACAGGTTCAAAAAGTTACCCTTACACATGGGAACAACCTAACTCCTTGAGTTTTGGACACAAAGCTCTCTGGAGACATTCACAAATTCACTTGACTTCATAGGGGCAGGATTACTTTTTTGGGGGGAGGGATTATTTTTTATCATGAATGTATACAGAACCTAGCACAATGAGGCCTTGGCTCCTTGGCTGAGATCTCTGGACACTACTCCAGTACAGAAAACACTTTTGCATTTGGAGCTCTGATATGTGAAAATACTCCTATAACCAGGCAGCTTCTTAACAGCTGCACAGCTGGGGATGCTCAAATTGCCTAGCTTATTTCTTCTAAAATACATAGTGGTTGAGACTCACTAAGGGCCATATGCTGCTCTCTGGTAAGACACTGGAAAAAATAAGTGTCACATCTCCATTTCTTGGCTGACACAGGATAAAAGATTACCACTGCTACTTAGGAATGGAATATTTCTTGTAGCACAAGTGATAGTGAATTGTAGTTTAGAGCTGATGGTGCCAGCCTCAATCCCTGCTCATGGGCAATGCTGGGCTGTTGCATAAATTACTCCCTTTAGCACCAAGAGACCTCAGGTTTGCCTTTTCCAGGCTTATGTGCCCAGAGGACAACAAAACTATAGAAACTGGTCACCTAAGAGGAACATGGAGAGTGAGAGAGAGTCCTTCTACATCACTTTCTGGGGATCTGCATGGCTAAAGACAGGGTTCCCTAGAGATTCCCAACTTTGACTATGTGATCAGGCCACATCTTCTGTCTACACTGCCCTGTTGGCTTCATCTGGTGGAGGACTTACTTACTACGTCAGAAATACAGTTGTCACAAATCTGCTGTGATTTTAGTTAAGCTTCCTCCCACCATCCCATATTCCTGGTCACATGAATAGAGAGTATAGGCACCTTGGACATTTACAGAGAAATAACTTGTGTATTTAACAGAAAACAACTTCCTTCCCTCCACCCATCATGTCTTCTTTTATAAACCCACTGTCACAAATGCAGAAGACAAGAGGATGTGTCCATTTCTGAAGGATAGCAGAATGCTGGTGGAGCAATTGTTTGGGAAAGGAGACTTGCTGCCAAAGCTATCCTGAAAATAACTGATTTATTCCCAGATGGATAACTCATTCCAACTCCTGAGATCAGCAGTGTGGATCCAAGAGAAAAGCTGGCTCAGAGGAGCATATTCACGCCCTAATCTACACACACAAATCTGTCTTGTCGTAAATGAAGAATGTATGAATGTATGATCTTAGGTGGGCAAAATGTCTTCTTCTCTATGTTAGTAGAGCCCACAGTATATTGGGGTCTTGATCTTATTGGGATAGCTGGGTATAGTAATAATAATAATTGTACATAGAAATTATTGAGCATATGTTCCAATTAATGTCTTTCACTTTTGATCCAAATATATCTCTATTCCATATGCTTATGTTATTTTTCACTAAATACTGCACCCAGTCCTGTGAGGAGTTGAGTTCCTCTTTTGAACTCATGAGTACCTCACAGGATCAGGCCCATTGTAATTAACTGATATCCTACATGGGAAAACATGAAAATGATTACATAGAAAATAGAATAATTGGATAGTTAGACACTTGTTAAATTAATTCCACATACAATGACATTCCCTGGCCTGTTATTTTCCTGATGTACCTCATTTAAGGTCTGATCCAATGCCAACTGAAGTCCATGGGAGGCTTTGCTTTGACATCACTGGGAGTTGCACTGCATTCTGTGCATCTTGTAGGCCATTTGGGTCTTGGCAGGCTAAGAGCTGTGAGATGAAACCTCAGCTCATCTGTTTTGAAAATGGTGGTTACATGTGGGGAAAGTTTGCTCTAACTATATTTATATTATAAGTGGTGGAAATAACAGGGTATGGAATGGATTTATTTGAATACTGTGTTATATACGGAATATACATCAGGGATGGATGTGGTATGCTAATTTTATCCACACTGGTGAACCAGAGAACTTAGAGACTTGTGAGGTTAGAGGGACTGAAGAGATTGATGGAGTTGTGCGGTCACTCATCTCACCAATGGGCAGAGTGCACCTTTGGGACTTGTAAAATGCATAATGATAGTATAGTGGTATACCCAAATTTGAAAAACAATCCCTGGCTTGTTGACAGTTGCATGTGGGATAAGTTGTTGTCTGAGTGCATCACTAAGTACTCTGAACACTTGATGAGTAACCTGCTAACTGTGTCCAGATTTGGGAACTGGAGAGGAAGCATATAGATAGAAAGGAAGGCAGGAGAGAATGAAGAGGTTGTGGAGAGAATGGAGTGATGGAGGTGGTTGTCTGTGGGGGAAGGGGCTATAACATAAAAAGGAATAAAAAATAAGTAAGGAAATAAGGAAATAAAAAATGATGCAATAGGAGGAATTTAATCCCCTAAAGCATAAAGCAAACCTGCTAGTAGGGATAAAGGGACTTGGCCTTGGTTTTCTTCTCACATACACTGGTATAAACAAGTAATAACTCAGTTAAAGTCAAAGGGGTTACACTAGTGTAAGCCTGGGATATGTGAGAGGAGAATTCCACTTCTTGAAGTCAGGGGAAGGTTTTCTGTTGACATCAGTTGAAGCAGGATTGGCCTTCAAAGTACCATTTGACTCTCATCCATTTTGTACATTGTTTACGACAGTATTAATCAGAAGTGATATCTGTAATGTTTTAACAATGCACAAAAACATTGAAAACGTGGAAACGCTGCAGTTGTTTTTGGTCCCTTGCCATTGGGCGCAGTCCATTTCTGTGGCCATGAGTTGGTTACCTAAGAAACCACAATGGGATGGAGTTTGACTGGCTATGCTGTTAGGATTTTGGATAGATCTGGAGTAGCTGATGTGCATATCATACACACATACATACACTGATATTTTTACATTAGTGAAAATAAATACAAATGGAATGCTTGACACATGAGCTCAGTTAGAACAGGAACATAATTTGACTTGCTGCAAGGAGGAATATTTTTCAAAGTGATTCAGAAGGAGATGTCGGTATTGGTTAGTTATACCAACAACTTTGCAAAGAGTACGTTTATGTGATGTAGTTGGAAATAACTTCTGCGGTACAAATGACAAATAACACCTGGCTTGCCTGAAGGATGGAACAGTTACTGAGTTTATAATGCTCAAGACTGACGCACAAAACATCACACAGTCATTGAATGAAACAGCACACGCTCTATTTTATTACATTTTTCTGTAATTTGGTGTAAACATCCTTTGTGTGGGCTGTAATGGTGATTTTCTTTAAAAGCCTGATAGGCCTGGTTGTGACTCATCCCAATCAACAGTCATGCCACTGAGTTCAGTGGAAGCAGGAAGGGGCCTCACCTGTCTGAGTATGTGAAGTAGAGCCGGTTGACATTTTTTCAGTGAAAAATGGCATTTTGGCCCAAATGATTTTTTTGGTGTGGAAAATATGAACTCTAACTGAATTTTTCAATGAAACATTTTCAGTGGTTGAAAACATTTTTGTTTTGTTTTTTCTTTCCTTCCTTTTTCTGGGGGACAAATGGGGGAAAATGTGAAAAGCATTTTTTTTCCAGTTTTTGCTTTACTCAAAAAACTTTAAAAATTCCAACTAAATGCAAATGGATAAAAATGTATGGAAAAAATATGGCATTGACTGATCAGCTCTATAGTGTGGTGACCTATCTCCTGATCCCGCTCTCATTGCAGACAATGGCAAAAACTTCAACAGGAGCTGGAGCACATCACTGCTGCCTGGTTTTCTCAAGTAATAGCACAATAGTACAACATGGTGTCATTTAACATGATACTGTTACTTACACACACACACAGACACATAAAACAAGCAATGTGGGAAGATGTTTACTTATGCAATATGATTTTTCAGTTTGCGCAGAACCCTTTAAAAGGTCTGTTCAATAGCTGACATGAATACGAGAGTAGAATGATTGCACTTAAACTTTTGAAACTATATTTCAGCAACAATTTCCTTGTCTACAACTTTACAAGGCTGTAAATAGCCCCTGTGTGCATAATGAATTCTGACATCATAGGCCAGGCCACTTACACACAGCAGGTTAGCCAGAACTTTTATTAGCAAGTATACCTTGAGGCTAAACAAAACCCCCCAATTTCTATTATAAATGTTGCAATAAAATGTTCCTTTGAGTTTTCCTTGTGTTCCATGTTCCTTCTTTCTTCCCGTTCCAAGTAATTCTTTCTGCAGAGTATAGGATACAGTCAGATTACACAGAAAATATGTTTTGTTGCAGACGTATTGGATATTAACTATTGTTACAAGGTGGCTTTCATGGTTAGACTTACAGGGCCAATGGAAGAGGGTGGCAAAGAATAAAACCAATATTTTTTTACTCTCATAATACTGCACTGGTGATCACAGTAATTCCTATATGATCTAAGATGTATATGTCTTGCCTTTATTTATCCAAATGGTGAGTGTAATGGAACTTAAATATGTTACTACATGGGGAAAAAGAGTGGACAGAAAAGATTAAAAAAGAAAAAAAGAGAATGCAGGGGGAAAATTATATACTTTTTCGTGGAATTATTTTGTAATGAAATTATTTCTCCTACCTGGTCTATATTCTTATTCGCCGATCCATCAGTGATGTTCTAGGTTCTTATATAAAACACAATAAAAACTAATGCAAATATAAAACTTTTTTTTTTCATGTTAGCATGTATATTTTCCACACAGTGCCTTACAGAAAACCTACACCCTGACACCAGTGCCGGATTTCCAGTTAGGCACAGTAGGCATGTGCCTAGGATTGCTGGCATTCTAGGGGCACCTTACCTCTCCAAAACAGTGTGAAACACGAAGGTCAGCTGCAGGCTCGGGGGGCACTGAAGATGCTGTGCCTAGGGGCACGTAAGGTGTAAATTCGGCCCTGCCTGACACTTACAACTAGGTGTAGCACTTACTTTTTTAAGTTGACCCATTTTGTTCAATAACACTGCTCATGGAAGTAATAGAAAAGAAATAGCCCCAATTCAGGAAAACAAGGAGGCCTGGGTTTTATTCCAGACTCAAGATTGCTGGATAAGTCACTTAGCTATTGAAGAAAAGCTCTGTATAAGAGCCAAGTATTATTATTATTATTTTATTATTCAGAAGGCATTTGCTTTAGTCTCATTGACTAGTTAAGTTAAGCACCTGTTTAAGTGTTTTCCTAAAAAGAGGCCTATGTCTAGTTGAAAATGCTGTCTAAGTGCGATCTGTCCTTTTGTCCTATACTAAAAGACTTGATATATAGTATAACACTGCAGTGCTTACTATGCACCAAAATAAGAGAGCTTGCTGGTATTAACTGTGTTATTTCTGCTGACTCCCCAAGCTTTTTGGATATTTTTATGAAGAGCTGAATACTAGATAGAGAACTCATTGGGAGCTACTCAAATAATCCCTTCCACTATTTTTATTTCATTATCTCTCTGTTTTCAAGGACCTTTCATTTATGCCCCTGTGTTACTGGATTTCTGAAACACTGAAATCACACGTTCTGTGTATGCTCTAGATTTACAAACTCCATGCCCATGTCTTTTTAATCAAGTTAAACAGATGTGAAGCTACATTCTTTTTCAATTAGATTTTGTCTGGTTTTTTTTTAAACACCATAATATGTAGATGAGAATTTTAAGACTAACATAGCCAATATCCAAGTTTCGACAGCATCTCGACTCCTATGATGCAGCAAAGCCCAGTTGTGACTCTTTGAGAAAATCTTAGCTACCCTAAATGGTCTCTCTAGCCAGAACTGATTTTCTTTTCCTTTTATGAACTCATCAAGTGAACAGGAAAAGTGACAAGAGAGTTTTGTTTGGCCCAGTTCCTATGGGAGAGAAGCATCTTATTAGCTTGTTTTTTTCCCCTCAGCATATTGTAAGTTTCATTGTTATTGAATAGGTTATCAGGAGGTCAGTGGGCTAACTGGTTGTTTGGATTTCCTAAAATTGTGCCCCTCCCTAAACGTGGCTAAAAAGATTGTTTACAGACTGCTCTGTGAACCTGGACTGCACACTAAAAATTGAACACAATGCTACTGCTCTTTTGGTTTCCCCTTCCCGCCCTCCCAGTCAACCTAGGTATTTCATAACTACGTGGGGTTCATTAAGATTCTTAAAAAACAGAAGACAAACTTCAGAAACTCATAGTTCTACAGATTCCTCAGTACATCCTTATGAGATTTGCAGTAAAGAAATGCAGTGCAGAATGAGAGATCTTAAAACAAAGACTAAGCCCTGGTCTACACTATGGGGTTAGGTCGAATTTAGCCGTGTTAGGTCGATTTAAAAATGACTTGCGTCCACACAACCAACCCCATTCCGTTGGCCTAAAGGGCTCTTAAAATCGACTTCTGTACTCCTCCCCGACGAGGGGAGTAGCACTAAAATCGACCTTGCTGGATCGAATTTGGGGTAGTGCGGACAAAAAATCGACGGTATTGGCCTCCAGGAGCTATCCCAGAGGGCTCCATTGTGACTGCTCTGGACAGCACTTTGAACTCCAATGCACTAGCCAAGTACACAGGAAAAGCCCCTGGAACTTTTGAATTTCATTTCCTGTTTGGTCAGCGTGGCGAACTCAGCAGCACAGGTGACCATGCAGTCCCCCCAGAATCGTAGACTGTAGAATGTTTCTACACTCCCCCTATCATCTCCGTCCCTGAGGTAACTGCAGATTAGAAGGCAAAAAAACCACACTTGCAATGACATGTTTTCCAAGCTTATGCAGTCCTCCCGCACTGATAGGGCACAGCTTAATGCATGGAGGCATTCTGTGGCAGAGGCCAGGAAAGAATTAAGTGAGCACAAAGAGCAGAAGCAGGACGTGATGCTGAGGCTAATGGGGGAGCAAATGGACATGACGAAGCATCTGTTGGAGCTGCAGGAAAGCCAACAAGAGCACAGACCCCCGCTGCATCCATTGTATAACCACCTACCCTCCTCCCCATGTTCCATAGCCTCCTCACCCAGATGCCCAAGAACGCGGGGGGAGGCTCCGGGCACCCTGCTACTCCACTCCAGAGGATGGCACAAGCAACAGAAGGCTGTCATTCCATTTGATTTTTAATGTGGCTACAATAAGCAATGTGGCCTTGTCCTTCCCTCCTCCCCCACCTCACCCAGACTACCTTGTCCATTATCTCATTCTTTTGTAATTAACAAAGAAAGAATGCATGGTTTCAAAACAATAGATACTTTATTTCGAAGGGGGGAAGGGTGGTTGGCTTACAGGTAATTAAACTCAACAAAGGGGGCGGGTTTGCATCAAGGAGAAACACACACAACTGTCACACCGAAGCCTGGCCAGTCATGAAACTAGTTTTCAAAGCCTCTCTGATGCACAGCGTGCCTTGCTGTGCTCTTCTCATTGCCTTGGTGTCTGGCTGCTCAAAATCGGACATCAGACGATTTGCCTCAACCTCCCACCCCAACATAAACCTCTCCCCCTTACTCTCACAGATATTATGGAGCACACAGCAAGCAGCAATAACAATGGGAATGTTGGTTGTACTGAGGTCTGACCAACAGCGCCAGCGAGCTTTTAAACATCCAAAGGCACATTCTACCACCATTCTGCACTTGCTTAGCCTATAGTTGAACTGCTCCTTACTACTGTCCAGGCTTCATGAGCCATGGGAGCAAGGGGTAGGGTGGAGTAGGTGCGACCGTGCGGTGCTGCCGGTTGGGAGAGCAGCCTGAGGCAGAAGCCTCCAGCTCGCAGGAGAGCAGAGTTGCAGTGGAAGTGGTGGAGCCGTACACCATGCCCTGGAGGTTGCTAGAAGCTGGGCAGGGAAGACATTCCCAGAACTCCCGGCCAAGCTACATGTCTGACAAGGACAGCTACCAGTCCTACTGCACCGTCTGCTGCAGAGTTGCAGGAGAGCAGAGCTGCGGTGGAGCCATACACCATGGATGAGGACGGCTAGCAGTCCTACTACACCGTCTGCTGTGAAGGCACCCAGGACCTGCTGCTGTGTAGCAATGCCAGCTGCTGCACGTGCTTCTCTGTCAAATGTATAGAGGTCCTGGTAGGGCAAGGTACCTCGGCCAAGGCAAAAGGGCAAGAGACCTGGAGTTGTTACATTTGTCAACCGCAGAAGTGCTAGGGGGTTGTAGCGGGGTAGACACCAGCTCCTGCCCTGAGGGGCTTAGAACAGCCCAGGAGAGGGCTGTGGCAAGCAGCCCAGAGTGAGTAGGGAAGTAGGCTCAGCTGGGGCCATGCCACAATTAGGGCTCAGCTGGCCTTATAAGTAGGCAGTGAGCCAGGAGCTGACTCACTCTCTCTCTAGCCTTTGGAAAGGGAGGGACCTGGCTGCAGGGAGCAGAGAGTACCTAGATTGAAGCAGGGCTGGAGAAAGGCCAAGGGAACTGGGGAGCTCCATCCTGCAAAATTCCAGGCTTCAGCCTCGTAGAAGGCCAGGCAGGTACTGAGGTTGTGCAGGGGGCAGCCCACGGGTCGGCTGAGGCAGCAGGTCCAAACCCCTCCTTGCCAGTGATGAGTGGCTTTTACATTGCAGTCTGCCCCCGATACAAGGGGCTAGTTGGTGACTGGCAGTAGCCTTACACTGAGGCAAGGTGGGGATAGTGGGTTGGGGTTCCCCTGGGTGGGGGAACCCTGAGAGACAGTGGGTGTATTGCCAGGGGGCAGCCATCCAAAAGACAAGGGGCACTGGGTCCTGGAAGGACGCGGGGCCAGCAGTAAGGTGGATCACCGACCTGCAGAGGGCGCTCCGGAGCCTGGTGAGCTAATTCCTGATGAAGACCAGCAGGAGGCGCTGCAGGAGTGAGTCCACTTCCTTACAGGGATGTTACAGTGCCGACCGGACTGGAACGTATGGCTGCAAGACTTCTTCACCAGCGAGAAAGGACAGGAATGTGATGCACCTAAAATCTAAAAAGGCCCGCACATTTCCCAGAGTCACTACTCTTGATAACAGAACATCAATGTTTGCACTGCCTACTTGGATCACAGCAGCCCCACAGTAGACTTGCCCACAACAGCAGCGGTGACAGTGAGCTGAGCGGGCTCCATGCTTGCCGTGGTATGGCGTCTGCATGGGTAACCCAGGAAAAAAGGCGTGAACCGGTTGTCTGCCCTTGCTTTCAAGGAGGGAAGGGCGACAGATGACATGTACCCAAAACCACCCGCGACAATGTTTTTGCCCCTTCAGGCATTGGGAGCTTAACCCAGAATTCCAATGGGCGGGGGAGACTGCGGGAACTGTGGGATAGCTAGCCACAGTGCACTGCTCCGTAAGTCGATGCTAGCGAAGGTAGTGAGGACCCACTCCACGACTTAATGCGTTTAGTGTGGACATACGCAATTGACTGTATAAAATCGAATTCTAAAAATCGACCTAATTTCGTAGTGTAGTCATACCCTTAGGTGTTTGTAAGTGGCCTTTAAAATGGCATGGTATTGTGGTGAAGGAATTAGACTGAGACTCAGAGCTGTGTTTACATCCTCCGACACTGACTTCTTATGTGACCTTGGGTGAGTCACTTAGTCTCTCTGGGCCTCAGTTTCCCACGGATGATAGCACTTCCTTTCTCCTGCTGTTTGTCTGTCTTGTCTATTTAGATGGTAAGTTTTTCCGGACAGGGACTGTCTCTCACTATATGTTCATACATCATCTAACACATTTGTCACTAGCACCTGCTACAACTGTGATGCAGCAGCATAGAATGCTGTCCTGGGGAGAGAGACAGGCCATGAGAGGGTAGCTGAAGCTGAGGAGATATCTTGGAATCTGCCCAAAGGGGGTAGTTGAAAGATGGTTAGAGAGGAAGGAGGTGAAAAGGGACTGCCTGGGGTGGGGAGGGGAAGCGGGTTTGCTGAGAAAGCTGTATTAGAGGAAGCTGGACCCTGAAGGGCAGTGTGCAAGGAGCCTTGTCATGAGGGGCATAGACTGCAAGACCGGTAAGGTTGACACTGACAGAAGGAATACAGTTTGGGCACCTGCAGAAAGGGTGTGCCTCTCTGGGTGAGGAACTGTTGTTCCCTGGAAGGAGGTGTGGTCATCACAGTGTCAGAACAAAGGAGCTCTGTAAACCAGAGAGAGGAGATCCTGGGACAGGACGGGTGCAACTGGACTTTTTTACCAACTGTCACAGTGCCTTTCTCCTTTGGTGGATCTCAAACATTACGCAGGAAATTATTCAGGGGCTACCTGGTGATCATTAAGTAGTAGGAAGAACCCAGAAAGACTTAGCCATTACAAATGCAAAAGGAATTTGGACATTGGAAAACAATCACATCTCTTCTATCAGACTGCCTCATGAAGAGTGCAGAAGAGCTATACTGAAGAATGGAATTTGCACCAGATAAGGTGCATACTTTCATCTCCAAATTATACAATCTGTATAAAAATGGAAGACCCCGTCAGGAACCATCATTTGCTTGCCACCCAGAAGAGGACAGAACACCTCAGTGACCCGGACTGTTGGAAAATTGTGATCTGTCTTTGGAACACAGCATTAGAGGGGAGACTGTAGAGGATGCTTTCTGAGTAATAGGCTTGCTCCACAGTTGGGACACATAGTGGGTGTGGTCAAATGAGGGCTAGGCCAGAGCGTTGCTGAGCTCCACCAATCCCCAACTAGTCTAATGTCCGTTATGGTTATGGTCAGCTGGGGTAGTTTGGAGCATATAACTAGCGTTAGTTAAAAGTTTTCCCTGAAAACTTTTTTTTGAAGGAAAATTGGGGTTTTGATTGATTAAAAATGTTTGTGGAATATGTCTGCTTTCCTTGAAAATTTTGATTTTCCATCAGGACACCGAAAACCTGAACACCAACATATTTTGTCCCCAAACTAATTTTTCCCCCTCTAATTTCTGGCAGCCACAATTATTTATTTATTTATTATATTTGGCAGTTTACAAGTTAACTTTTTAATTAATTTATTTTTTATAACAAGTCAAAATATCCCACAGAAACCACTCCCTCCCCAGTTTTCCAACCAGCTGTTATAGAACTGACCCTAGCATTGGGGATCCTCAAATGACTAATTTGCATCTCCCTCCCCCTGCAATTCCCACCAGTTCCCCTGAAATTTCACATGCTACAACCCTTCCCAGATTTCCCAGAAAAAATTATCTTGGGGGGGGAGGGGCAAAAAAGGGAAGATTTTCCACTGCTTGACACCTTTTATAGTCATTTATACCTGTGCCGGGTAACATGCCGCTGTTTTCACGGGGCACCATTTTGGTCTCACTTTGCCCAGGTAAGGGCAGGGCAGTGGAGAATCAGACTCGTGGTGTTTAAGAAGTTCTTAGTCGTTGTCTTTTGAGTACTTCCCTATTTCTGTAAAAATCATTCTCCTGCCAACTGGGCTGCCAACACCAAATATATTTTGTTGTCCTTCCTGAGGAGAGGTGCTGTTTTTAGTGTGGTTATTTTGGGGGCGGGTGTTAGCGGGAGAAATCACAGAGATACATGCCAGAGTGTGGCATCAGTTGGCAAGCTTTGCCAAAGTGTGCACAGTAAGGGGCCCAAAATAGGGGAGGGGAACAAAGATGTTTGCGTAGCTCCTTTATGCCCTCAATCCTAAAACAGGTTCTTCCTGAAGCATAACGGTGCAACAGGATTCAATCCTCCCACTTCTATCCATAAGAACAGTATCATGCTATATCTGCACATCACATAACTCTGATAAACAACAGTGTGTGCTGGGACTATATTCCCTTCATCACTATTACTTTGGGTAGATATAGATACAGAACTAAAAAGTGGCTCCCAGCCATGGCTCTAGGAACCCCTACCATAAACTACAAAACCAGATACAACTAAATAGCCAGCAGAACACAAAACTCCCTTCCCATTCCTCCCCCCTATATAAAACCGCTGGGGGGAGAGGGAAGAAGGCACGTAGCTAGCTAGCTAATAGAGCTAGTCAGAAAATGGAATTTCATTGCATGCAAAAATGGGATATTCATTCAGAATCGGGAAAAATGTCAACATTTCCTTCTGAATGTAAAGTTTGGAAAATTTCTACAATAAAAACTAAACATTTTATTTTGATAGTGTACATAATTCAGTTTTGATAATGTTTACACAATATAATAGCTAAAACAACTATAATAGATAACTAAAATATTGATATTCAGTATTAATATTAAAATTAATAGTTCAACATAATATGAAAGTCAGAATGAAATATTTCAAATGATAAAGTAAAAATGAAATGTATTTACTTTATTGAAACAAAAACGTTTCAACATGATCAAAACATTGAAGTAGACGCATTCCCACAGAATGTTTAGATGAGTGGTTCTGAAACTTTTGTACTGGTGACCCCTTTCACATAGCAAGCCTCTGTGTGCGACCCCCACCCCCAAAATTAAAAACACTTTTTTACATATTTAACAGCACTATTAATGCTGGAGACAAAGTGGGGTTTGTGGTGGAGGCTGACAGCTCATGACCCCCCATGTAATAACCTCGTGACCCCGAGGGGTCCCGCCCTGCCCAGTTTGAGAACCCCTGGTTTAGATATTGATGAAACTGCATTATCTAATGTAAACTGTTCCTTCAAGAATGCTTCTACCAGTTCCAATAGATAGACAGATGGATAAAAGAACAAGAATTGATTCTCTAATGGTAATGAGGTATTAGATCCAAAGGGTCTGTCTGATAACTGAGATAATGGGACCTGATCCTTGTTTATACTAAGTCCTGTTTATGTTACTTTGACAATGTAAAGGGACCTTCAAGTGGAAGTAAATTATATTTACTGTAAATAAATTTACATACATGTTAAGGCCCCTCTGCACTGCCTCAGTGGCATAAAGAGCAATAGTGCAAATGAAAATCTGGCTCAGAGTCTTCAGTTACTCCAAGCAGAAGTGTTCATTTTTGTTTGTCCTTCTTAGACCAATGTGGTTTATTAATTGCAGAGAATATTGCCTTCTCATTAGAGATATCAGTTCTTCACATTTACTCTTATTGTCACGGGCACTGTCTTTTTTTTTTTTTTTTTTTTTCTGAGAGTCTTTTTTCTTGCCAACTCTCTTAATTGTATGTACAGATGTTCATAGAGACATAATCTTAAATTTCATTACTTGCCTGTTTGAGTCATTGCTGCTAAAATTCCTCTCATAACATTTTAAAAAAAAATTGTAAAAACTAAATTAAAATGAAACAAATAATTGTTTAAAGAAAAGGAGTACTTGTGGCACCTTAGAGACTAACAAATTTATTTGAGCATCAGCTTTCGTGGGCTACAGCTGCAGCTCACAAAAGCTTATGCTCAAATAAATTTGTTTGTCTCTAAGGTGCCACAAGTACTCCTTTTCTTTTTGCGGATACAGACTAACACGGCTGCTACTCTGAAACAAATAATTGTTAGTTAGTTTTCATTATTAAAAATGGTATAATATTTTATGCATAGCAACAAATCCAGCCATTTCTCTGAGATAAAATTGTCCACACTATCAGGTTATTCAAATGACTGTATGACTTCCATTGTGTTTTATTAAAGGTTGAGAGCAGGATAAAGGCTGTCCAAGGATATCCAGGTGTATTGCTGTTATCTTAAAAAGCACCTGAAGGCTGCAGTGTTGCCTTGATTATCTACACACCTATAGAAAATATCTACTTGATTTTTCTGGGTGTGCTGAGCACAGAATCATAAAAGAGACAATAAAGGCAGTCTCTGTGAGTTTCCAAGACCAGAAGAAGAGCTTGAAAGTTTGTATCTTTCACTAACAGAAGTTGGTCCAATAAGAGATATTACCTCACCTGCCTGGTCTCTCTAATATCCTGGGAAGGACATAGCTACGACACCACTCATAGAGACTGTAAAAGGCAGATGTGGGAAAAGAAAATTACTGAATTGAGGATGGAAGCAAAGAAGCCAGAGCTTGCTTACACGGTGTGATTCAAGAGAATGGAGGAAAATGATGCACCAGTTTGTAGCTATTGTCGGGGGAAGTGTGCACAATGTTCCCAAATTATGTGTTTCTAAACAGAAAGAGATCCGCCTTCTGGCAAGGATATTCAAGGAACTGATGCCAAAATCTTTGGCCATTATTATCTCAGAAGATGATTATAATATTTCAGAAACCTATGTGCTGTTTTCTGCTACACATTTTATGAGGAAAGAGATGGAAGGCCAAATGAGGTCTTACATGGGAATGGACCACACGATTTTCTATGCATCCTGCTGGAGTGGGGAGGGGACGAAAGGAGGGAAAGGGCAGACACTATCTCCCCATCCTGTGGAGTGAACAGGGAGCATGCCCAGAAAAGACCTTTGTAACACTACCAGGAACACAGAGTGCTCCTGCGGAGCCAGGGGCAAGCCCACCCATCTGCTATGGTTGGTGAGCAAGGAAAGAAATGGGAAGCTGCTTCTTGAGTCTCCTGATCTCCCATGACAGTGTGACTCCACCCGGTCTTTATCTGGCTACAAAGACACCCATTGGGGTGGAGGGGAGCTGAATGTCATGATGAGGCATTACATGTTGGCAAAGACACAAGAAGAAGGATGCTGGATTTTCTCACAGGCTTGCAGGGTGATGATACCACATAGATTGGCAATTCCTCAACCACACCCCATCCTCCTTGCCCAGCTATATTTCAGAGCCCCAAACGTGCGAAGGACACTTTAGAATCAGAGGATGCTGCTGCTGTCTAAGTTCCTTGCCCTCAACTGCCACACAAAATTTGTCCCACTTATTCATTCATTTAACTCTCTCCACACTATTTGGAGTTTTTTTTTCTGATGGGAGATGATCAGGCTCACAGAGATATTAGGATATTAGTATTTGCATATGACAGAGTTCACCACCTTGAACTAAAATTTTGGAAATAACTGTTTTTTGAAAAACCAGTCTTTTAACGGACACATGTCTTCACCCTTTGATCATGATTTGGAGAATCCGCCAGTACCACTTATGAATTCTGTGTGAGATTCTGAACTCTCTGTATGTACCTTCACTCAGCTGCAATCTCCATTTTAAATGTAGGAGCTAGTTACCTTTTCTGTGGTTTCTTTTCCCCCATCTTGGGCTGAGGCCAGGTCTACACTGAAAATTTAGCTTGACATAGCTAAATTGCTCAGGATGAGTGATGTCGCTATGGCAACCTAACTCCAGGTCAATGGAAGAATGTTTCTGTCATCCTAGCTACTGCCGCTCCGGGAGGCAGACTACCTACCATGACAGAAAATCTTCTTCTGTCACTGTAGGAAGCATCTACATTACAGTGTTACTCGAGTGAGGTCTTCCATGGGAATGGACCACATAGCTATGCTGCTGTAGCACCTGTAGTGTTGATGTGGCCTCAGATTCCAAGGTGTAGTGACACAGGGCTGACAATAGCTGCTTGTTAAGGAATGTAAGCACCTGAATGGGCCTCACCTAGGGAGAACAAAAGAAAAATCTACCTCCTAGGGGAAACCAAAATTCTCTCCAAATCCCTTCAACAGGGGGCCTGGGGAGTGGAAATTCTCCAAGCAGGATGAAGATACAGGTGACTAAACCAGGAGGTTATAAAAGGGCTCATAGGGGAGAGACTCAGAAAATGTGGGCAGCAGCTGATCTATTTGGGATCTTTAGCCATTTTTACCAGCTCTAGAAGAGGGAAGCTACTATAGGAGCCTAATGAGGTAGGGGTGAGCTCCTTCCTTTCTGTACACAGATGGCTTCCAAGGGAAGGGTGAGTTAGAGGGAGGGACGTTGTGTTCTGGAAGTTTGTTGTTTTCTGCATGATCTGTACTCTGTGTATTTCTCATGCTTAAGTAAAGAGCAATAGAGTGTTATAATCCTGTGCAAAATAGCTGTGCTTTTCATGTGTCACACCTACCACATGACCCTTGAAGTAAACCAGATGGCTCACACCTTTGAGTGGAGTTCTGGGATAGGGTGTGTTTAAGCTATGGGGAGAGTCTGAGAAGTCAGCACTGGTTCAGGGGCTGGGCAGCTCTCAGGAGGGAGTACTAGACAGAATATTTATACCCCAAGAGTTTGCCCAAGACAGGGACAGTGCCTGGGCTCCCTTCAGACTTTGAAGGCTTAAAATACCTGGGATCCAGAAGCTGGGTCCCTCTCACAACAATCTGGTGATTGGCCAAGAGGGGATGTTCAACAGGACTTGTGACACCATTTCCCTTTGAGTGCTTTGAGATGTTACCTGGAAGTCCTCCTAGAGCTGGTGAAATAGGCCAAGATTTTATAACTAGGGTGCTGAAAAGTACCCGTGCCTATATTTGGCTATATCTAAATTTTCAAGCATCTGATTTTCAGAAGGTGCTGAGCATCTTCAACGCAGGAATTGTGGGTTCTCAACACCTCTGGAAGTCAGGCCATGCAGTTATTTATTTATTTCCTTTTGCACTATTCACCCAGTTCTAGTCCTTTTGTTCCATGAAAATCTGGTAAGAAATTTTTCATCTTAGAAAAATGAAGGCCCTATCTAAAGGCTATTGAAATCAATGGAAAGATCTTTCCATTAACTTCAGTAGGCTTTGGATCAGACCCTAAATAAACAAAATTCTGGATTGCCACCTATGGTGATAATGGCTTTGTTCTGCCCTTTAATGAGTAATGATTATGTTATGAAAAGCCTTATGCAACTTTTGGCATAGTTAGACATCGTATACTAGGCCTACTAGAGGTGTATAATTTTAGGAACATTTGGCTGGTTTCTTGGGTTGTATAACAAATAATTATGGAATCTTGCTGAGCCCTGCTTTATTATTACAGGGCTTCAGGCTCTTAGCCCCAGTAGCTCTGCATGCTTGTTAATATTTAAGCTATCTTGTAGTTTGGTAAATAATAAGGATATTTTTTTCTTTAATTTTCACTTCAGTAACAAAGATTACTGGGTTGCAGAAAGAATGCAGTAGATGTTATGTTCTTCTGATGGAATATTTTCCTGCTCTGATTCTTTTTCACTGATATATGAACTAGATAAATTCATGGAGGATAAGTCAATCAATGGCTATTAGCTAGGATGGGCAGGGATGGTGTCCCTAGCCTCTGTTTGCCAAGAGCTGGGAATGGGAGACAAGGGATGGATCACTTGATGATTACCAGTTCTGTTAATTCCCTCTGGGGCACCTGGCATTGGCCACTGTCAGAAGACAGGATACTGGGCTAGATGGACCTTTGGTCTGACCTAGTATGGCCGTTCTTATGCTCTTATGTTCTTAATGTGAAACAAAGGTCTTCCAAAGCCTCTTAAGGAAGCAAATGATAAATCATTCAGAAAGACCCAGCTTTTTTAATAAGGCAGCTTAAGCAACAGAGGAAGATAGTTTACCTGACTGAAACTTTTCATACATATAGATAGGCAACTTTCAAATGCCAGTCTTGACTGATTAAAACTCTGTATTAAGAGCCTGAGCCAAAGCCCATCTAAGTTAGTGGAAAGACAGTCACTGACAGCAATGGTTCAGGCCCTAAAAGTACGTCTACACAGCATTTTGGACTGAGCAGGAGCAAGCCCCCCAGGTCTGGTTGACAGACTTGGACTAGTGGGGCTTGCATTAGCACTCTAAAAATAGCTGTCTAGACGGCACTTTGAAGCTACAGGTCAGAAGCCCACCCCCTTCCCTAGACTTCAAAGCTCGAGCTCCAGCATCAGCCACAACTTCAAAGTGCTGTCTACACTGCTCTTTGTAGAGCACTAACATGAGCCCTGCTAGCCCCACTAGCCTGGGTCTGTCAGCCAGGCCTGTGAGGCTCATTCCCACTTGTTCCAAAATGTCCTAATTGTTTAGGCAGAGAATATCTGTGCTAGAGACCAGTGTGGCTAAAACTGCGCTTGCTTCTGGTGCCTCTGCTCTGTCCTGTTACACCTTAGAATCTCTTACTCTGCCTGGCCCAATTACTAGACACATCTTTCAGTTATTTCATTTGGACTCCTGAGGGCCTGTTACCTCTCTTCAGGACTGGACAAACAAAGCTGTGTTGTCTCCCCTAGCGTATCTCAATCAGAGCTCCAACTTGATGATAATTTAAAAACCCTTCTGCATATCTCCAGAGCAGCCAAGGTACTGCCCAAGCATGGCACTTCTGGTGGGCGAGGCTAGGAGGCTGCTGTGCTCAGAACTCAAGATGGCCCAGATAAGGCACATGGAAGGCTCTATGGATGAGACTTTCAAAATGACTCAATGTTAGCCTCTCAGGGGACAGCCTGCAGTAGAGCGGATCTCCTGGTAACCTAATGAGCACAACTGGCCTGATAACAGCTGTCCGATTGACTGAGCCACCTGAGTGGCTGCAGGAGTCAGCAGCCTAGTGGCTGCTCACTGTGCTCCTTGCCTGTGGCTGTGCTTGTTCCTGCCCCTGTTCTATCCTGTACCTGTTCCTGACCCAGCCCCCAGCTCTGTCCTGGCTTCTGACTCTTGGCTCTGATGCTTGGCTATGCCTTCTGACTGTGGCTTTGGCTTCTGACTCCTGGTTCTGATCTTTTGGCTTTGCTCCAGGAGCCCCTGCTTGGATTCAGCTCTAACAGGTATGAATGTTATTCCAGGCATTAGGACAGATTGCCCATGACGTGGTCCCTGACATACCCTTGATTTTAATGGAAGCAGAGTTAGACTAAAATTCCCATTACCTTCAATGAGACTGGAGTTCAGGCACTGTTGAGTGCTTCTGACAACTCCAACACATGCCTAATTGAAGGCAATGGGAAGATGCCCCAGATCTAATGGCCACATACAGCTTCCAGGTATCCTATGAAAGCCCAGGTGTACCTGGCTTTTGAAATGCGTAGCAAAGATCTTAAATCAGGGGCACAGCTAGGTGAGACTAGCAGAGGTGGAAGTTTGAGATGATTCATGATTAATTGCGATGGTTCTAAGGTTACCCAGGACTGTAAGTCACTTCAATACCCCTTGCTTGCTTCCATCACTGGGCAGTCTTGCTTGTGCTTAGCTGGGTGTTAGCTCCCTGGCACCATCAAAGTGTTAGCTACTCAAGCACTATCCTGTGGGCTATGTCAGCCCTTTCTTTTCCTTGCAATTTAATAATAGGTGAACCCCACTTCCCAAATCCCTTTGATGCATTCCCCTGTGATATCTAGCCCCTGTTGCTGGCTCCTCACAGAATTACCAAGTCAGATATTGCCAATATATTACCAAGATATTACCAATCCTCACAGAATTACCAAGCCATCTTGTATGATTCAATTCAGGATCAGCGCTTTGTTTAATATCATAGCACTTAAGTATATTTATAGTGAAAACAAGAATAAGTTTATTATCAAAGATTAAAGTGACAGTGATTAAGAATATTGGAAACAAATGGTTACATATAAAATAAAACCATAACTCCCTTTTCTAGAAAGCAAACTTACCTGACAGGTTAACCTCCTGTATAAAGAAGTTTTATCTCACCCAAAGTCTTCAGCAGCTTTTTCAACCAAGGCCGGTTGTGATTTCATTTTTGTGCATGTAAACATACTGTTTGTTTACTTCCTAGTTGCAGGATAATGAATGTTGTCTTTTTCTTCGACATATGTCCCCAAAATTTACTGTGTTTACTCCTAGACTGAGTAATCAACCCATGGCTTGTTTTTCCCGTTTGCAGCTTCCCTGTTGACTTCACATCTCTTTGGTAAAATTTGACTTAATATGTAAATGGGCATCCATTGTGTTGGTTTACAAATGTTAATTTACATCCTGACACAAAGAGAGGTGAATAAACATCTGACAGAAAACCTGTTTTTCACCTTTGTTGGTGACTAATACTTTGATACAGATTCTAAGAACATATTTTCAGTATGTGTATATAACTCCTTACTTAGTATCTGTAACTACATTTTACAATGATATTAATATCCAGCATGGCACTGGCTTTCATTTGAGAACTCAGACATTCTTTGGTGAACCAGAATGTACATACCAGACTCAGAGCTGTAAGTTAAGCATATGTGTGACTGGTTCAGTCACAGGGACCCCCTTGGGGCTGTCACCTGACATGCTGGAATTACCTCTGAGCCCGTGTTTCCTGCCAGCTTGGGACTCCAGAACCCCATCTTGTTGAGCCAGACTCGGTAGCCTGCTCTAACATAGACCCAGGGTCTGGTCCATGCCCCCAAAGCTGCAGACTTAACTGAAAACAGCTCAGCAGGTTACCTATCTCCAGCACCCAGATCCCAATGGGATCCAAACCCCAAATAAATCCATTTTACTCTGTATAAAGCTTATACAGAGTAAATTCATAAATTGTCCACCCTCTATAACACTGATAGAGAGATATGCACAGCTGTTTGCTCCCCCAGGTATTAATCACTTACTCTGGGTTTATTAATAAACAAAAGTGATTTTCTTAAGTATAAAAAGTAGGATTTAAGTGGTTTCAAGTAATAACAGACAGAACACAGTAAGTTACCAAGCAAAATAAAACAAAACATGCAAGTCTAAGCCCAATACTTTAAGAAACTGTTTACAGGTAATATCTCACCCTAAGAGATGTTCCAAGAAGCTTCTTTCACAGACTAGACTCCTTCCTAGTCTGGGCCCAATCCTTTCCCCGGTACAGTCCTTGTTAATCCCAGCAGACATCTTAGGTGGCAAACAAGGGCTTTCTCATGACTTTGTCTCACCTTTGTCCTGCTCGACCCCCTTTTATAGCTTTGGCACAAGGTGGGAATCCTTTGTCTCTCTGGGTCCCCACCCCTCCTTCTAAATGGAAAAGCACCAGGTTTAAGATAGATTCCAGTATCAGGTGACATGATCACATGTCCTGTGAGACCACAGCCTCCACTCTTCCAGGGGTGGCCTGCACGTACCCAGGAATCAGATTTCAGAGTAACAGCCGTGTTAGTCTGTATTCGCAAAAAGAAAAGGAGTACTTGTGGCACCTTAGAGACTAACCAATTTATTTGAGCATGAGCTTTCGTGAGCTACAGCTCACTTCATCGAAGTTTTGCAAGTAAACAGAGCCATTTATAGGTCATTGATTCTGAAGCATCCTTAATGGCTTCCACTTAATATGTTTACATCAGTAATACAAGTTTATATCTTATTCTCCTAACTCCAGACAAAGAAATAACACATGCAAGCAAATAAGAAAACATACTCAGTAGATTATAAGTTTTGTGATGATACCTTACAAGAGACCTTTTGCATAAAGTATATTCCAGTTACATCATATTCACACTTATAAACATATTTCCATAAGACATATGGAGTGCAACATCACAATATGCTTATGTGCTTTGCTGAATCAGGGCTAAAGAAAATGGTTACTGAAAGACCGGAGGGGCAGATGCATGTTGTTCAGAGTGGTTACATGGCCAATTTCACCCTCTGCACACCCACCACTGCTCAAGAAAGCAAAATTAGGAGAATCTCTCACTTGGTCTCTTATTTCAATATACAGTACTTCCTGCCATTTTAAAACCACTGGTGCCTTTCTTTGCTTTAAGACCAGAAATCCAGCTCTTCAAACTCTTCTCATGCAGTAGCCCTCATTCAAATATAATAGACTTTAAGGGTACTCCTTCTGTTAATAAAAATACTAGTACAAGTAAGACTTTGCAGGATTGGGCCTTGTGTTTGCAGTTCAAACATGTTAACAGTGTAACCTAGATTTCCTTGTTATCATAATATAAAGTTTCTTACCACAGTAGGTTTATTTTTTTTATTGAAGACATCTATTACTTACATAGTCAAGAAAAGTGTAAGTTCAGACTTTTTGGCACATGCTGTATGATGGACATGCCAGCCAAGAGCCACAGGATTTTCATTTGCAACTAAAATAATATAAATGTATTGGTCTAGTTGCTTGTAATTAGATGAAATAGCTCAAAGACTGCAACTGTTTTTTAACAATACTTCTACCGGGATGCCCTTTATAAAATATTTATTTCCCTAAAATTTGTTTTATTATTTTTCAGGAAGAAGATAGAAATGGCAGTGGAAACCGATCATTGGATGCAAGAGCAAAAACACAAAGAATTCAATGGCACTGTATAATAGTCTTGATTTTGATATTTTGTATAGGTGGGCAGAACAAAATCAAATTATTACAGATGTTCAATCAAATAAAAATAAGATGAAAAAATAGTATTTGTTATTAGGACCACCTTTTGTACTCTTTACATGAGAACATTCATTTTAAGGAAGCACTTTCAAATGAGGGCAAGCATCAACTATTTAAATATAATCCAATATCTCCTGTATGTACAAACTGTAGTCCAAGTCCAGTAATCACAACAGGAGGCTTCTTAAACAGGGTTACCAATCAACCTTCTTTGGTTAATGTATATGCATAACGCTCTGTCCTCCAATGACCATCACCATGTTGTAGCTATCTGTGTAATCTGATCAGTAGCAGGACTTACCTGATAAGTGGAAATGATACATGTGCATTCATTGAAGGTTGAAATTGAACCCCTAGGGCTATATTTTCAAAGTTTTGTGCAATGATGAGAATGTTTAAGTTGGACCCTTTTAAATCTTTTCACTGGAGACGGATATTCAGTCAGAGGGGGAAGAACACACTTGGGTGTTGGCTAGGCTCACTGGACTCCCCTATTTGTCATACAGGAGAGGGATGACTTTCCTCTCTGATGCAGGATAATGATAAGCCTCTGCTATTGCAAAAAACCAAATCCTACCTGGCAGACCAGGCCTATGGGCCTGATTCTCCACTGCCTTTCACCTTGTGCAGCTATTTAAACCTGTGCAAAGGGAGTACAAAGTGGGTGTAATATGCTACCAAATTGCACCAGTAGCATTTTACACACATTTAGCACAGGTGGCAATGTCTCCATAAGGTGCAAAGCAGAGGACAATCAATCCCACAAGGGCTAGTCTCGTATAAAAGGAGCAGAACTTAACCAGTCAGCATCAGAGATTCTTATAGTATTCAGCCCTTTGAAGCGGGAAGATGTTATCCAGTTTAATATAGCAATAGAAAGATTTCCGAAGAGGCTCCTATTTACTAAGTATGGGCCATATTTTCACTTTATTTCTGGTGTGGAACTTTTATTGACATCTAAGGGAATTCTTTACAGAGATTGATGGGAGCATTTGACCCTTATGTTCTTGAGAGAAGTCCTAGTGAATATTTTTCTTGGCTATTTATTCTTGCTGTACATGGGATAGACACGGGGGTTCACTTTTTAAAAAACAGTATGAGGCAGTTTTTAAAAAAGGACAAATGCTAATTAAGGTTTTCCTGCAAAGAAAAGTCCCTAGTGCATTTCTAATAACTTTTCACAAAAAAAGGTTTGAAGACCTTGAATTTATGCACTTTCACAGCTAGCTTCTAGTTTCCTCACAGTTGCAAAGGAACACTGTGAAGTTGAAACCGTATTTTTAAAAAAAGTCTTGCCTGTGTTATAGTACTTCAAAGTGTTATTTAAATCTGAATGTTTTTCAGATTGAATGTACTTTTTGTTATTTTTGTTTGTTTTGTGTTTCACTCATCTTTGTGCAACAAAAATAGAACAGTTTGCTTTTCACCCTCTAGTCAGTTTCACATTGCTCTCTTGCAATGAGACAAAGTTTTGGTTGCAAGTACTACAGTGGAATGTTTAAAAGCAAATTAAAAATGGTTTTCTTTTAATAAAATACAATGATGAACATATTTTTATTAATATTAGATTTTAAATCTTGACAGTATGGCCCCAAAGTAGAAAAAAGTTAAACACACATGTAACTTCAAGCAAGTGAATAGTTGCCCCGATCCTGCAAAGATTTATGCACATTCCTAACTTTACACACTATGAATAGTCCCATTGACTTCAGTGAAATTACTCATGATGCATAAAGATAAACATGTGCTTAAGTCTTTGCAGGATCAGGGTCTCAAAGATACGCATGTTTTAAATTGTGTGTTGTACTGCGGCCAGTTTGACTTTGCGGGGCACAAGTAATTTCCTGTACATTGCTCAGGGATCTCATCACCTATTGCACTCAAAGGATTCACTGTGCCTACAGTAAAAGATAAAATACCTACACCTCAGTATCTGTAACTAAGAATCCATCAATATACTTTTCATAGAGTATATGGGCAACACACATTTAGTTATTTTCACACATGCAGTTATACAATAAACATGGTCTAATTTAAATATAGTAATTGTATTGAATGGTTCTTGGATTACTTATCCAGCTTTTTGTGGGCCATATACCACTCTGATCTAATTGATGCCAATGGAAATTGTGTGTGTGGACTGCAGCCAGTATATGCCACTTTATTAGTCATCAATTAAATACTAAACAGACTATGGAGAAAATGACTCTATTAATTGGTTTATGCATATAAAGTTCTCCTGGGAGTGTCATAAATTCATATGCTGTCCCAAATGTGGTATTTTGCATAACCTCTCATTTCAGCTGAAGTACATATAAAATCTCTTACGGTGAGGTGCTCCAATCCGACCTTGACTCTGAGGAGCTATGTGTTTAGTTTATTTATGCGAGGATCTGGAATAAGATGAACTCAAGAAATGTTATATAATATACTTCTTTCAGACAATTAAATATGAATGGAAGGGAGGATACGGGTAAACTTTTGGTCAAACCATGCTTCATTTTTTGGAATCTTTGAGCACTAGCATGTTAGATGTGTATCTATCCTGATATACTTTTGGAAGGCTGGCAGAATTATGACAAAGCAAAGTTTGTCAAAGAGATGGCTCCCAATGCACAGAATGTTATCAGTGGGCCAGAATCAAGCCTTGGTAGGTTTTAAATCTCCTAAACCTCATTTCTGAAAAGGTACCAGGATGGGTTAACTTGATATCACAATTCAATCTTCATTTCAGTGTTCATGAGATTAGAACAGATATTGGTAACTAATCATTCATGAACAGGGCTCCCAGTGGAGTTTACTTTACTTTATTAAAAAAAAAAAAGGACTTCAAATAAAACTCATGGTTCAAATTAAATACCCAGAATTAATTTGTTCTTGACGTATTTGCTGAAGAGACACTTTAAACATTAAATCGTGTTGCTATTAGGACAGGTTAGAATCCAGCTATCTAAGGTGGCATTCAACTGTCTAAATCATCCTTTCTCTTGCAATCCCCTGCCTCATGCACTGTGAACATTGCAACTTCTGTAACAGATGAAGCAGGGGTCCTAACAGACAACAGTGTCATTAACTACAGAATCCCAATTCATTTCTGAGCAGGTCCATCCTATGCACTGAATGACCCAGGGGCCCTTGGAAAAAGAATGTGATCATGTAATTAATGACTGTATCATAATATATATGCTCAAGGGGGCTGAATTAAGATTTCACAGAAACCTTGATTCTAGCATTTTCTAATTTTTGAGTGCTTAACTTTGCAACCTTATGTTCTTTTAAATTAGCATATTATGAGAAAATGTAAAATGTAGCCAACTATTACTGAAGCCATCATGTGATCTTGTATTTAAAACAACTGGCTGAAACTTGTATTAATTAGCACAGAACAAACATTAGCTCAATGGTTACCCAGCCCAAACCTTGTCCCTTGTAGGTCAATATGATTCAGTCAGACCAAATGTCTATCGGCACCAAACGAGCGCCAAGTGAATCCTGAGCAAATCGACCCACAAATTGCTCAGTCTGCTGTTCCCATTTGGAGAATCAGGCCCAATTATTAGGAGAATCCCAAATGTGTACATGAGTGCAAAGTCATTTCCCCCATGTTTAAATTAAACCATAAAAGTTTATATCCCTAATTTCTCACTTTAAGCCTATAATTCAAGGGTCTTCGAGGAACAATAACTTAAGTATTCCAGCTGGACAAGAAGGAAACATAAGTGGTAATCAGGAGTAACCCAGTTGATGTTGCAGGAGTTACCCTGGTATAAAAATGGTTGTGAGATCAAAATCTGACCTTTATTTTTTAACCAGCAATGTAAGGTCACTAGATCTGAATCATTCCAATAAACCTGAATCCATTGTTTCTGTCCCCACAGATAACCTCTGAAGGATGATTGGAGGGAGCCTTGCCCGCAGTCCATTTAAAAGTACAAAACTGAGAAACTTGTCACTCCCAAAGAAGAAGGTAAATAATCAGCTCCACCCAGAGGATCCAATCCAATCTCCAGGAATTGGCAGGATTCAAATCTAACAATTCCTGGGGAGCATCTGTCATATTTCTCTCCCATCCATTTACCTGGCTGCAAAAGATTTGGAGATTGTCTCTGTTCTCATGGGTTGTTGTAATGACATGGAGGCAGACATTTGCCTTGGCTTGATCATAGCCTTAATAGTGACTTTTATATCAATGAGATTGTGAATCAAGCTAAAATAAGGATTATAACTGAAAAGACCTTTGGTGTATATGTTTTTGCATCTTTGTTATCTCATATTTCAGAGGCTGAAATATCTGAAGCTGTCTGAGACACTCTTAACAGAGCTGGAGAAAGGAGGTCTTTACCTTCTTCTTGGTAAATCATGCTGGGAAGGGAGAGGAGTCTCAGGCTTATATAATGCAGGCTTTTCTCCCTCTCAGATAGTGTTTGGGAGGACACTATCAAGAAAGGCTATAGTCCTGCCTCTGTTAAAAAGGGCCTCTGAAAAATGCAGGTAGGACCTGGAGCTATTTCTTCTACTTGATCAAGACTTTTATTAACGTGTTGTTCTGAAGGGACTCTGGGGATGTATGTTGCTGAGCACTTTGGGGTATGAGTCTGTGTGATCTGTTGTCAGATCATAACCTCTCCGTCTCTGTTCTCATTTAACCTATTTCTTCTTCTGTGGTAGGGAAGAGAGGGAGGCACACTGGTATGATGATGTGGGTTATTCATAAGATGCCAAGCATCTATCGTGCCTTATTACCAGATAGTTATACATAAACTGGAGAGAGTTCAGAGAAGAACACTAATGACTTCTTGGACTGACTTAAGAGGAAGAGCTACTGTATATGTGTACAGTTTTGCTAGGTGACTAATGGAGAATCTGATGATAATGTACAAATATTTGTTGGGTATATATGCCAAGGAGAGAGAAGAAGAATTTTTTAGTATGGTACAATGGGGTATAACTTTATTGTAAGTGCACGTTAGTAAGGTGATGGTGGCTATATACATACCTAGAAAGATAGTAACTGTTTAAAACTAAGAAGGAATTTTATTTTAGGGTGAATCTCAAGCAATATTTCTTGAAAAGGAACTCTGTAAGGCTGTAGTGTGGTAACTATAGTTTGGAATATTTAAACTAAGCTAGATACTGTCTTGCATAGTTTCTACAGTCATTTACTATCCTGCACTGGAAGGAGGATGGATTAGATGATTCGGTAGGCCTTTCCTGTCTCTAATTTCTGACTTTTATTGAAAATCTAGAGGCAATTACTTTCATGAGATACCACAACCTTCAGCGGCAAATACTGTAGAAGGAATTAAAGTAAACAGTTCCCTGTCAAAGGCCTGTTCCAAGAGGCCATAGGTTACATCTGAGACCTTTTTGAAAATCATGGTGAAACTACCTTTCCAACAACACATGTTAAAAATCTCTAACTCTCTTTTATAATAACTGGCATCTTACAGATCATAATATACATTGATACAAATACAAAGGAAATTATAATGTATTAATCAGTGTTTGGCTGAAACTTAGGCTCTTTAAACAGATAACTATAAACCATTTTACACAACAGGATTTTGTCTAATTAAAACATCTAAGACTTTTCTATCTAGTGATGTAGTTTAGGAATGATTAATGGGATTTGAGCTCCAGCGCTGTATTGACAATATGATTTGGATTTGGTATGATAGCTAATGCTAAAACAAAAATGAAGAAGTTGATCATATCTTATGTTAAGGGTATACTTAATTTATAAAGGATTAATAAATGACTGAAAGATATAACATACCTTAGTAGGTATTATAGCTAGTTAAGTACATTAGTAGGAGTTGAAAGCAACTTGTTAGACTCTAAAATAATCAATCAACATTTATTAGAAACATTTATTAACCCTTCATGAACTACTCAAATGTACACTTTATATTAAGTGTGAGTAAGAAATTGGTATGACAGAAAATGCACAAGAGTAGTTTAAAACAATATATGAAAAGGCTCTACTACAGCAAGAAAATAAAGATGAAAGTAAAACTTTTCAAAGGCACCTAATTGCTATAAGATCACAGGGGTGGAATGAGGGATTGCGCTTTTCTAGATGCGTGTGCATCCCATTGATGCTAATGGTTGTGATATAATATATTGAGGGAGGTGAAAATCTGACCCTTTGTTCCCCAAATGAAGTTTGTAGGTGCATAAAGATTAAGATTGGTAAGTAGTGGGATCCACCAAAGCTCCTAAGACCTCCCGCATGGAACACTCATGAGAGTTAGGCCCCAACTGTTATACCAATAAAATAAAAACCAGCAGGATCTTATTAAAGGGGAAAAGGCAAAATACCACATTTATTGTGAATACAGAAAGAATCATAGTAAGCAGTTAGTTATAGCTATAACATTCCATTCAATCTCACATTTATTCACACATTCATTCATACAAACACACACACACAGGTTCTGCAAGGTTGTTATCATAGTTACCAGCCTTAGAGTTGCTCATGCCAAGCCACTGGCCAGGTGGCCTGGACATGAGGAGGGAGCAGGGCCTCGTCAGATGCACATCTGATGCTCCTGGAAGTTGGTTTGCAGAATCAGACCCCAAAGTTCTCACTTTCTAGAGTCCATTTTTATAGGAATTAATCATTATAGGAATCATCATTATATAGGAATCAATCAGCAGATGTCACATTTCTGACGGCTCTGCGCTGCCAGATGTAATCTTGTTCTTTGGTTCTCCCATCCTTGAGGCTGTTGGGTGGATTCCAGTCTGCCCTCCGGGGGTCCTCTGGTTATTTCCACTTGACGCCTTCTTCAGCCGATGGACACTGGATTCTTAGGCTGGCACCTCTCTGATCATTCAGTTATTATCCACACCAAGCATCCATCCACATACATTCTCTATCTCTATTTTAATCACAATTGTTAACAAAGCGAGATGAATACAACAAAAGGGCGGGGAGTCTCTGGGTACTGTTTCTGTTGTTACAGAGTATTGCTTTGAGTCTCTCTCTGTGTGAGTAGTTGTTACAAAGAATTGCTTTGAGAACAGACTCTGTCTTAGAATGTACTAACACAATTAGCAGCTTGCAAGTTTCACACATAGAGGGAGAGAAACAGTACCAAAACCCAAGAGACCTCTTAATTGGTAATACCCTGGAATTTAAACTATGGGGAATCAAACTCATTTGTGATTTTAATACAGAACTTCTTTAATATGATACAACATAATGGGATTGTCTAAAGCACCTATCTGTGTCTTTTGCAGTCTAAATATCTTTACAAATCTGGTTCAAAGTGCAGAGTGTATAGATTACAGTAGGCCAGAGCCCGCTGCTCCTCATTAGTGCCAAAAAAGCTATTGGTAGGGGGCAGGCATGCTTTGTCGTCTTGAGCATGGAGAGGTCAGTATATGTCACACAAGAAACCACGATCTTGGTGCTGCAGTGCAAAAGTCATGACTCTGTGCATTTTCATGAACCTCATTTTTAGGCATACTTTATCTTAGAAGAAGAAGAATAAAGGTCCACCACATCCAGATACACTAAAGTGGAGCATCATAAAATCAATAATAATACCTAATGAAAAATGGAACAGAATGCCATGTAAGCTGTGCCTATGTTGTGGAGTAAGCAGACCTGCAAACTCCATAATGAAGCACAACCTGAAGTTCTTTTGGGAGGGGTCACAGCAGCAGCTCATGAGCTGAATGCCAGACTAATCTGACATGCCCCAAGTCCTGAGCTCGGGTTGTTAGGGTAATAAAGTAATCATGGGTAGGTGCCCCTGGAATGCATGGTTTGGGACACTGGAGAATAGTATCCAAAATGGCCCTTTTTCTTCAGAACATGAGAGAGATGGATCCAAATTCAGCCCTGGTTTAAAAGGGTATAACTGTTGAAATCAATGAAGTTGCAGCAGGGCTATAATTGACCCTGTTAAACTAAAAGCTGTGAATACCTGATGGAATTGGCAAGAAGGTTTATCCTTTTTGCAATGGTTTTTATGGTCACTGTGTGAACAGGATAGGGCTTTAGGTGGCTTTAACAGCAATCTCACCAATGCTATCCACCCTTACCTTCAATGGACAAAGTTGACCCTTAAAATATATCCTGTTGTGTTACTCCCATTGAGTTCAATTGCATATGATTTGTCTCTCTCCTTACTGGCGGGAAACTTCTCCTGGTGCAGAAGCCCTACACAAAGCTGTACGGCCACTTAAGCTTCCTATTAAGGACTGAGTCCAGCTGCACTTGGAGTTCCTTGGAGGAAGAACTGGTGAAGCTCCATTTTTCTGGGGGCAGAGATGGGGTGATTGAAGGGTGCATAAGGAATGAAGATTCTCGGTATGGTGTAGAGCTTTGGTCCACACCACCCCTTTTTCAGACCAGCACACGGAGAAGAAGTAGCAGGAATGACAGGGCAGAGGGAGAAAGAGAGGGGATCTCTTTAGGACTCCAGATAAGGTGAGCTGAAGTAACATTATTGGAATGACTCAGCAGCCTGGTGGAGAATTACCTCCCCTCCAGTATATTTATGTGAAATCCAGCTATTGCTGCTGACTGGAAGACTGGATTTTACCTTAGGGGTTAACTGACCCTTATGTGCTGAATTGGACCTTGTTAGAAACTCTGCATTGAGCTCAGTCTTGCCCTTGAATAGGGTGATTGACTTCAGTGGGGCTTTCAACAGGGATACTGCAGTGAGGAAGGGGTGTGGACTAGGGTCCTGAATGTACAAAGATTATTTAGCTCAGCATAAGGTGCAATGAAGAAAAATTTCCACCAGCTTAATTTATCATGCCATCAATAAATGTCTTGTGTAAAATGGGATCAAATAACTAGATGAAAATAACACTATCAAGAAAAAAGAAAAGGAGGACTTGTGGCACCGTACAGACTAAATTTGTTGGTCTCTAAGGTGCCACAAGTACTCCTTTTCTTTTTGCAGATGCAGACGAACAAGGCTGCTACTCTGAAAACTATCAAGAAACTAGCCTGATGAGATCCGCCTACAAAGGTTATGAGCAAAGTGATTTGTCTCCACTTAAAATAGGAGTATTTAGTCTAGTTGTATTGTACCCTGTTAGGGCTCAGGTTTCTCAATATTGTTCAGGTTCTAGAAACCAATATGCTGCTGACATCCATGGACACTTCTGAGACTTGTAGTATGTGTTTCCTCCTCATGATTGAGACGTGATCTAATACCTGAAATAGCTTTCCCCTTAACCCAACGAGTCATGGCCAACGAGTCATAACTCACAAAAAAGAATAATCTGTGAAGCAGGATGTGCAACTGTATTGATCAATGGAACTGGAAAGCTATAGTTTAAACCTAAAGGCCTGAGGAGGCATTTAAGATTCCTGCAGGTCATTGTGTGCCAAGGGGAAGGTGTGTAGGATTTTTGTGTGCATGCTCCATGCTGGAGCAAAATTCTCATTGCCGCTGAAGTCATTGGGAGTTTCCTCTGAGCATGGAGCACAACTGGTTTCTAAGAGCCCTGAACTCCACCCACACTCAACAGAACCACTCCGATATCTTGGTAAGAGTTCACATTGTCCTATAGGGCTAAAAACAGAAAGGGGAGGGGGGAAAGTATTGGCTCACTGCTGGTGTTTCAAATATCAAAAGGAAAATGCATTTGTCTCAGTTCTGTCATCCTGATTTATTAGGAGATCAGAATGACAGTGAACAGACATAAAAAACCCTGCTGTTTTGGGAAGGGCTCAGAAAACGTTAATTTGCTTGTTCCACACAAAAATGTAAAGTGTCGGTTCTCTGATTACCTGCTTCTGGAAACTGTTTGGACAGGTGCTGTGTTTCAGTAGTCATCTTTCACAGCCGACAGGCTTGATTTACAGTTGTAGACCATAGATTTCCGTTCTCAGCTCTGGTCCCAATGCTGTGTCTGCCAGGGTATGTTAGTAGTGCACTGCAGCCAGAAAAGGCTGCATCTTGATTGAAGAGTAGCTACACTACCTGGATGAGATTCTAGCACAGAGGATTGAAATAGAAAGGGGTCTTAAAAGATCTACAGGCTCCTCCTTGAGGACACAAGACTCCTCCTGTTCTGGGTATTGGAGTGTCCTTGTCAAATTCTAGTCACATTAGTAGTAGTTTTGTTAGTCCCATTGAGTTTAATGGGGATTACTTCAATGAATAAATGGAGCAGGATTTGGCTCACTACATCTGAGGTCCAGTTTAGTTTGCTTGAGACCACTAAATCCTCTTGTAAAATCACTTTCTTCTAGTAACTAGTAAGCAATTAAACTAATCAGTTACTCAAGCCACACACACAACCTTTAAGAAGTCTGTATTGTGGGGAAAAACATTTCCACTTAACTGAAACTAACTAAAATTCCTAGGTGGCTTTTTCCATTTCTGAAGCAGAAAGATGAAAGAAAGTAAATATGGGGAGAGACACTGCTTTGAAAAGGGCCCGATCCTGCAGTCCTTACAAAGCAAAACTTCCACTGTTATCAGGGAGCGGGATCAGGCCCAGAGACTTCTTAAATTAGTAAATATCAGAATGTAATCCTATATTGTATATTCTCTTTTGAGTCTCCCATGCTGTTCATGCACTCTAATTTGGCACTTGCAAATTGCCACCTGGATTTGTAGCTAAAATTACCTGGGACACCTGACAGAACCCTAGTATTGCTGGAAAAAAATCTGAACAGGTGAGCATTTGATGAGGAAAAGTAAACTAAACCTGCCAGGACTGATGAGGATACAGTTATCAAATATAATAACCATTATCCACAATCCTGAAATGCACAAAGATGCAAATCTGAAAAGTTGGTATTCATGTAAAAGATTGAAATATTTGAAAGCATTTTTGTAAGTCTTTAAATTTATATCCTTTTATATTTCATTCTTTTTAAAAGAATTGTGATCTTTTACAAAACAGGATTTTAAAAAGTGTTGCACCGGGTTTGATTTTTAAAAATACTTTGGTTAAATTTAAACAAAAAATACTATATTGTCATATCAAAGTACAATTAGTACACTGTGAAATCATCCCTAAGGATGTTAACAAGATGTTAGCCGTGGTCTAGAGACAACTAAATTCTCCATTTTTAAAGAGAAACAAAAAACACAAGCTATAGCAAAAGGTAGATTATGGAAAGGCAAATTAGTATTTGTATGGGGCCTTGGGGATAAAATGGTATTTAAGTGCAAATAATTTTATGGAAACCAATTCCTTTAATGGTTGATTACTATATACACTAGACACTGATCTCTCGCGGTGCTCTTATGGATGTTACGGTTTGAGCTAAAACACATGAAATCTGCATGGACTTTATTGAAATAAGTAAGGGCTTTCGCTTTGGGATTGTTTAAGGCAAGTAAATAGAAGACTTCCTTTTCTGCAGGCATTTTTAACTATTCTGCAAATTGTTCTGAAGAAAAAAATATCGAATGGTAAATGGAGTGAGGGAGATAAGAAAATCCAGAGAGTCAAAATATAAATAAAATACACCAGATTTCAGTTTATTCCTCTCCCGTAAATATAAGAGGTTATAAAAGGGATGGGGGGAATACCAGTTTCCAGTAGTGCAACCCTTTAGTTGTTAAGGCATTCAAATGAGAACTTTTAAACTGAGTTTCGCAACGTTGTTAAGATCATAATTAATTAAAAAAAACCCCAAACCCGTAAAGATTGCACCTCTTGCTTTTCTTTTCTTAGGGCTTTCCTGACAAGCCTTGTATTTAAAGTGTGTGTGTGTGTGTGTACCCTTGTGTGGTTTTATTAGTAACCGAAAACACATCAGGAGAAAGATGTAAGGGGGAAGGGGGGACTTTTGTTCTACCAAAAGCAGTTAGAATCAAGTTGTACTAACAACCTTCCTGAAACAACTTTCGTTTGTGTAAGGAGATGAGACAATAGGATTACGTTTCGTCTCTGTCCTCTTTTGAAAAAGGTACTGCAGAGAACCTTTTTTACAAAGCAAATGTTTAGCTGGCCCACATTTCCCAAAGATTATCTTCCAAGGGCCAGTCCTTCTGAAGGAATGAACACCAGTACTCGAACACTCTTTGACACGAGGAATTAAACAGTTATGTCAACTTTGTAGCTAGATGTTTTCTCCGGGCTGGGGAGCACACTTCTTTCAAAAGGAAGAGAAATCCTACTGACCCAAGTCTCAGTCAACAGGAATGCTATTGAATCTCTGCACATCGCACATCTAAACGCGAATGGGCACTAGGGAGGGGGGCTGACAACCTCTCTCCCAAAAAATGCAGTTGAGCCCAGTGCTCTCCTTCAACGTGAGGGCTTACCTACCTCTGCAACCTGGTCCCTTTCTTTCCGCCCACAAAGCTTCTTTCTCTAGCACTATTTTACATGGTTTCCATGAAGTCGGTATCAACCCCCTCCCCGCCCCCCTGTCTTACACAGAGACATCACGCTATTCCTTGTGGAGTTCTTTTATTGGAAAATAACCATGAAGCCTGAGGTTTTTTTTTTTCATAAAATAGTCACGCACAAATATACAGAGGGGAAAAAAAATCACTCCTGGCTTGCCAGTGGTCTTATCTCCAAAAACACAACTCGGAAAACAGATCGAGCACAGAAAGAGACCACGGCTGACATTTCATTGAACCCAACCTAACGATATATATTTTTAAAAAAGCTGCAACCTGCCGTGTTAAAACATTTTTTAGTTTACAATGTATAAATAAATCCACCCCCTCTCCGCGAAATGCTAGGTGCTGCACTGGGGGGGGAGGGGGGGTTATTTTGGCACAGTGATGCATTGGTTTGGAGTAGAGAAAATGACCCAGCAACCTCTGGCACCTTTTCACTCGCCCAGCCCTCACCCTTGGGTGCACAGCGCACCCCCAAACCCGTAGTCGGGACAGAGCCTGACGGAACTGGTTCCCTGATCAATGACACATGGCTTTGCGCAGCGAGAAACCAGCGCGAGAGCAGATCAGGCACCTGCCTTAAGCCAAGTGGTTTCAACAATGACTGAGAAGCACTTTGACCCATTGCGAAGTCCAAATACAAAGCGCCCCCACTTTGGTTTGGTTCAAACCCCGCTCCCCCAGATCTAAGGCACAGTCACTTGTCTCTGGATAGAAAGCGCAGACGCCAGAGCCTCGTCCTCCTCCTCCTCCCTTGCTCCCCCATCCACGTGTTCCCCGCCTCCCCCGCCGTGGGGAGGAGGGGGTCTGTATTAAGTCAGGAGGCGCTCGAGGGGGTAGGGCGAGTACGAGGCAGGGAGCCCCAGGGCCGTGTGCAAGGGGCCGGGCAGCCGGAGGGGGCCATAGAGCGGGGCGCCGAGCAGCGCCTCGGAAGGGGAGGGGAGGAGCTGGGGAGGCTCCGGCGGGCGGCGGGCGCTGCTGGCCGCCAGCGCCTCCCTCCCGCGCTCCAGCGGCGGGGGCCCGTAGGCGTAGAGCGGCAGGAGGCCGCCACCGGCGTAGAGCGAGGCCGGCGGGGGCGGGTAGGAGCCCAGCGGGTAGGGGGCGGGCAGCAGCTGGGGGCCGGGCGGCGCGGCCCAGAGCGCCCGGCTCGGGGCGGGGGCGCGCTGGAAGGGCCGGCTCAGGATGCTCTCGATGGCGAAGGAGCTGGAGAACTTGGAGCCCGGCCTGGCCGCGGCGGCGGCGGCGGCGGCGGCGCCCGCCCGCCCTTCCTCGGCGGCGCCCCCGCCGCAGCTGCAGGGGGCGGCGGAGCCGCAGCAGCAGCAGCAGCAGCCGGCGGCGGCGGGGGCTGCCGGGCGGGCGGCCGGCGGCGGCGGCGGAGCGCGGCTGAGGCGCTTGCGGCGGCGGCGGAAGACCCCGTCGGCGAAGGTGTACTCGCTGCTGGGGTTGAGCATCCAGTAGTTGTCCTTGCCCCAGGGCCGGGCCGGGTCGCGCAGCACCTTGAGGAAGCAGTCGTTGAGCGACAGGTTGTGCCGCACCGAGTTGCGCCAGCCCGTGTAGGCGCCGCGGAAGAAGGGGAAGCGGCCCATCAGGTAGTCGTTGATCTCGGCCAGCGTGAGGCGGCCGCCGGCCGAGTCCCGGATGGCCATGGCGATGAGCGCGATGTAGGAGTAGGGCGGCTTGGGCCGCCGCGTGTAGGGCTTGTTCCCTTTCCCGCCCTCCGCGCCCGCCGGCCCCGCGCCCGCCGCCCCCTGGCCGCCCGGGCTGTGGGCGGCGCAGTCCCCGTCCGAGCCCAGCTCGCTGTCGCCCGGCGCGGGGGACGGGGCCCCGCTGCCCTCCTGGTCGCTGCCGCCCAGCTTGTCCTCGTAGCGCGGGGCGAAGACCTCCAGCTTCATGGCGCAGCTGCTGCCTCACCGGGCCCCGGCCTCTTCTCCCCTGGCCGCCAGGCTGGGGCGGGGGGCGGCTCTAGGGCAGCCCCCGGAGCTGGGCTGGGGAGGTGGCTGGCCGACTGGGGGTCTCCTTCCCTGTCGGGAACAGTGTGTGTGTGTGTGGGGGGGGGGGGGGGGCTCTTGTTTCTCCCCCTGGAGAGCGGCAAAGGTTTCCTCCTTGGCGAGCAGCGCAGGCTGGGGGTTGCCTCCCCTTCACCCTTGGCAAGTAGCAAAGACCAGGGGCGGGGAGGGGGGGTTGGTTGGAAGTTGGGGAGGGCTCTTCCCACTTGGACAGGTCCCTGGAGAACAGGGTGCCCTCCTCCTAGCCTCCTGGAGCGTAGGTTACTTGGGGGCAGGGAGGTCTCTCTATTTCTTCCACCCCTCTGTGATCCCCTTCTCTTAGGGAGAGGCACCCAGTCCTTCCCTGCTACCTTGACTTTGGTTGCTCCAGGTGGGAAGAAAACCAACTAACCCCAAGTCAGTCGGTCTCGGATGGGTAGTTCTGCAAAGTCAGGTCCTCTCTCCAGCCCCTCAAAGTTTGATCTTGTCCCTTTTTCGGGAGAGGTTCCTCATGTTACTGTCCACAGAGCAATTAAAATGGAATACATTATCTCTAGGGATGGGCAGTTACTCCTCTCTGTCTGTAGTTGCTGGTGCTCCTGTGTCAAGGGACCTGGTTTCTTCAGTCTTGAGATTCTGAGCTGACTTCTTGCTGAAGCAGTGGCAGCAGCCAAGTTATTATTGTTATTAGTAGTACTGTCAAGTCATTATCTCTCTCTCTCTCCCCCGTTGGCTCTGTGTCTCTACACCACTTTCAGACCAGCCTATTATAATACTTAGGCAGCCCAGGAGAGGCGGAGTTAGAACCAGGATCTGAAAGGATGATGGGCGGGGAAGCAAGGTAGCAAAGGTAGGGATCCACTAATAAGCAAGATCAGAGTCATAATGATCTCCCTGTCATCTCAGATCTTGTTGGAAAGTTTATTTCATGCAACATGTTTGTTTTGTTTTTGTGTTTTCCTCTGCCAGGTTCCACCCCTTCTCTCCCTCCCATCCCTGAGTGTTTTGAATGAAGGAAGCCAGCAGGGACAGTGTGTGCGCGTGTTTGTAGGTTTGCTTAGCAGGTTCCTCCTGCCAGGTGTAAAGTTCAGGATGACTTGTAGGTGGCAGAGCAACACCAGCTACACATTTATTATTTTTACATAATACTGTGTTTGGTAACAACGTGTAATATGACAGCTCAACACCCTATTAAAAATAATACAGTGCTTCACTGAGAAGCTGTATAAACTTTGTTGTGAATTCCTCATGACTTATGTAGCTTGATAGTCATTTAATCCTCACCCTTATCCTCCCAGTCCAGAATGAAAAGTGAATGGGTCGGCACTTCTACATGCTCTGATGGAAATACTTCAACAAAACTCTGACCTTGATTTTATGTATACATCTAATGAACAGAGACACTGAACAAAACAATATAGCTGACTTCTTTCAGAACCTGTCTTTGTATCTCCCTCTGTATAACTCTCTATTAGATCGTTACTTTGTAAATAAAACCTTTTTGAACATTAAAAAGCTGCTTTACTTCAGTGTTTTTTTGCATGCCCCATAACACTAGAATTCAAATACAGGACCAAAATTTATATAATGAATTAGGACTTAGAGTTCATTTGTTTTACCTGTTTCTTTCCAGAAAAATCTAACATGGAATATTTTTAATATGTATTTCACAATTGCTATGGTCTGGTCTTCATTGAGGTGAATAGTCCAATTCACTTCAGTGTAGCCTGTATTCAATAGGACTGTTTACTAAAGGGAACAAGGACATGGACTGATAGCCAGTGGAACCTGTGATTTCTCTGAAAATTGCTTTCTATACTGGACTTTACAAAAAATCAGTTGACTTAAAATGGGAGTAAGATCTAACCTATTACAATTCTGCACTAGACCTCATTTGTCAGCATGTGGAAGACTTTCTAGGATATAATCTTTCCAGAAACCAGGACAAAGATTATGTTCCATCTTTATAGATAATATACCTGAATTCTGTGTTCTAAGACCTGAATAGCTTGTTAGGTGGGTGAACAAATTGCTTAATAATAATAAAAGAAACATATTCTGAGTGCCTAGACTTTTTGGACTGAGTGCTGATAGTGCGTAAGGTTTATAAAGTTACATCATAATTCTATTTTAGATGCTCGGCTAAAACCACTGTCCATTTATCCTTGAGGTTTGCATTGCCCTTTATCTTTTTTGCAGCTGAGGAGTGGTGGAGAGAAATATGGAAGAATGCAGATTTAAAAGTGCATTGAAAGAAACACAAATAGCATCACTTTCTCTTTTGATGGGATTGCTTTCACCCATGCACCTGCAGAAAGCCTCAGAAAACTTGCCAATTTTTAATTTTGCACATTTTGAATAGTAAACATTGAACAATGAAGGGACTCTTCATTCTTTCATCTGTACTTTCCTGTTGTATTTACCTCATTTTAAAAAGGGGTGGGTGTCTTCCACCTCAAGTTACCACTTGGCCCGTCTTTAATTTAAAAAGTCCAAAAAATAAGAGGGAAGCCACCTTTGGGGTTTTTTCAGTTTTTTTTCCCCTTCAAATAACATGAGATGAAAAATTTTAATGAATAGTTGACTTAATAAAAAAGTGAAGTGTCAATGTTTGTTCTAAGGGTATGGGGGGAAAAAAGCTCCTATTGCTTCCAAAACTTGTATTTTTCTAACATGAAATGGTGAGGGTAGGTTTCTTCCTCTTCCTGCCTTTGTTGTAAATGGCAATGGAGAAGCCATGATTTGGTAAACTACCTTTTGATGTTTATTTTATTACCTTTCCACCATTTGTGTGGAAAATGTACACATTGTCTCTTATCCTTATTCAAAGAACTTAAAAGTCATTCAAATGCTGTAGGTGAGCATGTCAGACAAAACAGAGGCTTTTTCACGGCCATGTTCCAAGACTAGGAATGAATGGCAAAGCTGGAGTTTTCCCTGAGTTTGAGTTTCAGCTCAGAGGTTGATATAAATTTTCCACAGTTATCAAGGTACATTGATAGTGTGATCTGCATCTGATTCTGCTTTGACATGGGGTCCAAGTCCCCATGCTGTGAACACTTAAGCACATGTATAACTTGATTGGAATGGGGGAGTGCCATTGAAGTGTATGGGGCTACTTACCTGAGTAAAGTTATGCACATGTGTAAGTGTTTGCAGGATAGGGTTTAAATCCAGAGTTTCTGGTGTAAATGAGAGCATAACTAAGCCCACTCTCTTGTGCTGCTGTTGAAGCAGCAACCAATGTTCCATGAACAGGAAAATATATGACTAAGTATTATAACTCACCATAGAGAGCATGTAACCTGCATAGGTCAGTGCCACAAGTCTCTTCCTGCTATAGTTTAAAAAGGTACGATACTGCCTTTAGATTTATGAAGATGAATACAATCATCAGGGAAAAAAGCAGATTCCATTAAATAAACTCACATCAAAAGCACTTTGATGTGCTATATTAGAGCAAGTTTAAAAAAACAAAACAAAAATCCCTCCTGTAAAGCAAATATAAATGAAGAAGCAAATATTACTTTTTTCTAAAATGAAAATTGCTCTAGGTCTTAAGAGTATCAGATTTTTATTTATTTTGACAGGTTGAAATCCCCAAAAGCAGCACCTACACAAAAAGAAGGGAGGAGAAGTGACATACTATCTGCAAATCATGGTCCTGATTCTTCTACCTTCATTCTTGTGGAATACTACTACTTTACTCTAATTACTCTGAAGCCAGTAAGGAGTAAAGTAATATTTATTGCGAGTAAGTTTGGAAGAATCAGAGCCTATATTTCCCCCGTGGGCTGATTAAGTCATAAATAGGATTTTTAAAAAAAATATTGCTATTAGAATTAATGGTTCCATTTTCTATTTATTCTTTTATCCAGTCATGCTGTCTCCACACTAGTTACACATTGGTTGTACACATCAGAATGCAATTTACAAAAGAAGTGTGCCACTCTTTAAAACAAAACAATGGTAAGAGAACAAATACCCTTGCCTCCCCTTTCTGCTCCAGTCTTGTTGAGCTGCCATCAGTTATGCTGCAGTTCCTTTCTGTTATGCCCAGGCAGTTCACTAGACAAAGTTAACCAGAACAGAGAAGACCTGTTGATGGTATCATAGGTGTCAGTGATGACCTCTCTGGTTGGCAGTAGAGAGGCTTATTTCTAGACATGAGATGTTTAGCACTTCAGCCGGATAGAGCACTTGATCCCCCGCCCCCACCACTACAGCTTCAAGTGTTCCATGACTTGCCAAGAATGATGAAATCGGAGAACACAATACACTGGTAACAATGGACCAGTTCAAAGAGCTATCTTTGGATGAGCTGCCCACAATACAAGACACAACTAGTGTATACAAGTGAACCAGAGAGGCTTGAAAGTTAGCAAATAGCAGTATAATTTTTTTAATAGTTAAGGAAACCCATCTGGAGCCTAAACTATAGAAACCCAGACTGGTACAAATGAATCAAGAAATGAAGAGGAATTTGACCAGCTGAATAGAATACGTGTCTATCTGAATCCTCACACCATGAAGTCTAGGGATTCAGATGCTTTCTATAATAAAATAATTAAAATACCCATTCTATTTAGGAAGTGTTTTTAGTTTGGCTTTGGCAGGTACCAAAAACTGAATATAAAGCCAGGACTTTCATTTCAAACCTGTTTTCACACATGAATATGTTTCTTAAGAGTTTCTCTTGGGCTGAAACTTTCCATGCCCTTTATATATTTAAAAAAAAAAAAAAAGTCAGAGCAAAATCTCTTCTCCCATGTATTGGTTTGTGACAGAGTGGTAAAAATATCTTCTTGTTGTGGAAAAATAAAAGACTTCCTTATTAATAAACCCTTACGATCCAATAATAATACATAGTTTTTACACAGCACTTTTCAGTAGTAGAGCTTGAAAGACTTTACAAATGAGGGCAGTATTATTCATATTTTAGAGAAACTGAGGCACAGAGCTGCAGTGTCTTTCCTAAATACACCCAGCAGGCCACTGGCAGAGCTGGGACTGGAATCCAGGTTTCCTGAATCCCAGTCTAGTGCTTTAGCTGCTGGGGCCACACAACAGAGGCCTCAGTCAGCAGTGGTGCCCGCTGGACAAAGGACTGTCCAATCGTAAGATGCTGACTTCTGTGCCCAAAGAATTTACAGCCTAGTGGCCCAAACCTGCAACTCTAACTATGCTGAGCCTCATGGACTTGAATGGGGCTCCAGGCAGAAATAGAGGTTAGCTTATGTGGAGCATCTTGCAGGCTCAGTGCTTAAGAAAAGTGACATGAAGATTCAGGACGGGTACACTCAAAGCATTTTTGCAAAGTGTTATGTGTTAATAATTGTCCACATATGCCCTACCATATAACTAATTAGATGATTTCTTATACTACCATAACAGAGGTAAAATCCAAATGGGGAGAGAGGTAGTGGTTTTATGGATTAGTTTGAGGAGGGATTTCAATGCAGAGTGGAAGGCAAAGAGGGGGTTTTTGTGGGAAAGTGACAAAAGGGGGGGATGAAACTGGATGGGGTGTCTTTCTGAATGCTCTAACTCAATCAGCAGTTATGGGCTTGAGACACAGGAACTACTTGGTGAAATTCTATGGACTGCGCTGTGAAGGAGGACAGACTAGGTGGTCGTAACGGTCTCTTCTGTCCTTAAAGTCTATGAATTGGCAGAGCAGACAGGCCAACGTAAAAGAAGAGCAGACAAGTAGAAAAGGACAGCCATGTGAAGGGGTTTTAGAGGTATAGCTAAAAGCTACTGAACTTTTCTGGCCCTAGTCCTTTCAGTGGAATACTTTCTAAGCCAATTTGAAAATAAAAGAATGGATTTATAAGCATTTGCAAAACCATGCATAATATGACATACATTTCCACTAAATTTAGTTACAGTACTGTTTTTGGGACTGGAATAACAAATGCATCATACAGTACTTACTCAGGTGTGGTCTTGGACTGTTATTTCACAGTAGAATTCCAAAATTGCGTAAGTTAGGGGCTATGCAAATATGGAAGTAAATACTGACATCAGTTAAGATGTTTTGACTGATTCTTTCTTCTGAAAAGAAGCAAAATAAGGACTTTTTTTTTTAAATAAAAAGGTAATCTAATGAAGTATTTAGGTTGCAATTCTAAACATGCAGGAGGAAACTTATTTTGATGGGGCCCTCTCAAGATTCTGCACCATTAAATTTCTGTAGTAGAGCTGTGCTGGAGGACGTGTGGGGGGCTTCTGAAGCTCAAGTAGGGGGTGGCAGTACTGCACAAAGATTGCATGTCATTAGTCTGCACAATAGAGCAACATCAAATGTCAAAGGTTCCTGTTCTTCACATAGGATTAAAAAACCGTGGCAGTTCTCACTTTGAACACTTCCAGCAAACTGGTGGAGACCTTGGAGCCTGAACAGTTTTGAAAGTGCCAGAGAGGAGAAGTTATGTGAAAAACTAAGGAGACATAGTGCAACCATTCCCACTCCTTCCCCTTTTACTCTGTCCCCTCCATTCCATCCACCTCTTCACTTTTTCTTTCTCCTTCTTCCGTCCTGGTTCGTTATTGCCCTGTCTCCATCACTCACTATCCGGTTTTCATTTTTTCAGAGATTTTAACCTTGATCTCTAGAAGTCATTTGTCCAACACAAAGAGATAGAGAAAGAAAGGAAAAGTTCCAGGTTCTAATCCTCCCTCCTTCTGGCCAGCTCTGGAGCATCATCAGTAACTTTGAAAAACTCTTCCATGCTGATACTTGCAACCTGTACAAATCCCTTGTGGCTTCATCATCACTTATGAGTACTGGGGTCATCCCAAACTCATGCTGGTAAAATCCTTACATTGGCTTCCGAAATCAAGTGACTTTGAACTGTTTTGAGGTGACAAAGAAAAATACACTATAAGCTTGGAGGGCCAGATCCTCAGCTGGTGTAAATCAGAACAGCTCTGATGGAGTCAATGAAGTTACATGGATTTATATCCTCTGAGAATCTGGCCTCAAGTTTTTTGATGAGTTTTCAAGGCATTGAGTGGCTGAATTTGAATCTCTGATATATACAAATAAATGAATTAACTACACATTTTTGTGGCCTCTTTCTTCTACGAATCACAAGGCACTTTACAAAGGTGGTGGCACTAGCTCTATTTTGCAAATGGAGAAATGAAGGCTTACAGCAGTTAAGCATTTTGCCCAAGTTTACACAGCAAGTCAGTGGCAAAGTTAGGAACAGAACCCAGGTTACCAGACTACTAGACCACTGCTCTAGCTACTAAGCCTATTGACTCAATATACTTTTGTATGTAGCTGCATGCTTTAATAATTAACCTTCTAGTGGGGACATTTTGAAATTGAACACTAGTCTTGGGTTTTAGTCATATTAGATTTGCATGAAGGGTGTGTTCTGGATTAAATGAGGCAGGTAGATAAATTCTTGCTAATTTTATAACAGTAGAAGTCAGTACCATATCAAAGCAAGTGACTAATTATGAAAACTATTGCCCTCTGCAAAAAAACCAACCAACCAAAAAAAAAAAACCCCTGTCCTGTCCTGTCAGTCACTCACAATTATTTTTATTAATGAATAACACTGATAATTATTTTGAATAAAAAGGAGTCATATGATTACTGGGGAGGGGCAAGTAGTAGAACAGCTCCAGTAAGTAGCTAATGTTCTCTTTACTGATAATTTTACTCATAGGAACTTCACAATATTTGTTTTTCATTATGTAAACATGTGGAAGGGAGGAGACTCATGTGAGTCATCAATGCACCGAACACACAGAATTTGAACCTACAGAAGCTGGTGCATTTGTATCACTCACAGCACCTGTGAGGAGAAAACAAATAGTTTTATTGCTCTAGAGTGGCTTCTTCACAGCTGCAAGTCAACAGGGCAACAAAGTGCTTCTGGCTGGTCTGAATGATACAATCCATTTGAGTTCTATACCAGAACCAACTAGGTATTTGAAAACATCGCTGTGGGATAGGACTAGAAATGCTGCTGCTAGGATGATGCACAGAGTGAAAAAAGATTACGATCAGACTATATTTATGTTCAGACAGATACATGCAATTCTGAAGAATCATTAAATAACTATTACCACACCTGCCTAGAGATTTTCTGGCAATGCTGGCTTATACAAAATATCGAGAACTGCCATATGCCTTACATCATGCTTTTGCTAAGGAGAAAGAAAAGTCTTGCATGTTAGCCCAAGACTGGAAAGTAAAAATTACGCATAGATTAAAGTCAATTTACGGTCCTGTGACCTGGCACACCCAATATTACCTTTAGTATAAATCTGTCACCAGTGCTACAGCAGCAACTACACTGTCCTGCAGTTTGGACTATGGGGTGTGAATAGCAGTTTGCACCAAAGTGCTACGCTGGGGACACAAATTAAAAGATGCCTAGTTTTCATTAGTGTAATCCTGTTTGAAGAGGATTTCACTAATGCGAACCAGGAACCTTTTGGTTCACACGGGGAGTTACAGCGCAGCACTTTACTGTGCATTGCTACTCCTGGGCCCCAAGGTCCCGCAGTGTAGACAAGCCCAATCTCACACTAACATCCTATGAAAGTGTTGTTACTGCAACAGCTGTTATACCAATAAAATAAAAACCAGCAGGATCTTATTAAAGGGAAAAAGGCAAAATACCACATTTATTGTGAATACAGAAAGAATCATAGTAAGCAGTTAGAAAAGGAGTACTTGTGGCACCTTAGAGACTAACCAATTTATTAGAGCATAAGCTTTCGTGAGCTACAGCTCACTTCCTCAGATGCATATCATGGAAACTGCAGCAGGCTTTATATATACACAGAGAATAAAGCCTGCTGCTCTAATAAATTGGTTAGTCTCTAAGGTGCCACAAGTACTCCTTTTCTTTTTGCGAATACAGACTAACACGGCTGTTACTCTGAAACCTGTCAGTAAGCAGTTAGTTATAGCTATAACATTCCATTCAATTTCATATTTATTCACATGTTCATTCATATACACACACACACACACACAGGTTCTGCAAGGTTGTTATCATAGTTACCAGCCTTAGAGTTGCTCATGCCAAGCCACTGGCCAGGTGGCCTGGACATGAGGAGGGAGCAGGGCCTTGTCAGATGCTCATCTGATGCTCCTGGAAGTTGGTTTGCAGAATCAGACCCCCAAAGTTCTCACTTTCTAGAGTCCATTTTTATACGAGTTTTTTCCTTTGCCAGTCTATGGGAATTGCTTCATCATGCTGTTGCTGAATCAATCAGCAGATAGCACATTCCTGACGGCTCCGTGCTGCTAGATGTTATCTTGTTCTTTGGTTCTCCCATTCTTGAGGCTGTTGGGTGGATTCCAGTCTGCCCTCTGGGGGGGTGCTCTGGTTATTTCCACTTGACGCCTTCTTCAGCCGATGGACACTGGATTCTTAGGCTGGCACCTCCCTGATCATTCAGTTATTATCCACACCAAGCATCCATCCACATCCATCCTCTATCTCTATTTTAATCACAATTGTTAATACAACAAAAGGGCGGGGAGTCTCTGGGTGCTGTTTCTGTTGTTACAGAGTATTGCTTTGAGTCTCTCTCTCTGTGAATTGCTTTGAGAACAGACTCCGTCTTAGAACGTACTAACGCAATTAGCAGCTTGCAAGTTTCACGCATAGAGGGAGAGAAACAGTACCAAAAACCAAGAGACCTCTTAATTAGTGCTACCCTGGAATTTAAACTATGGGGAATCAAACTCATTTGTGAGCTCTGGCTTCAGTCCAAGCATGAAGCATGAAGAGCTACACAGCAATTTTTCAGCCCCAGAGCCTGATCCCTGGGAGCTAGAGTCAATTGACGTGGGCCAACCATGGATTTCTTATTGTGGTGTAGACATACCCTTTAAAAGTCAGCACTGTTAGCTATTTTGTTCTCATTTGAGAAAGGAGCGGGAAGGTCACAGATCTGCACAATTTACCATGAGTGATATCTTGTTTTGGTGCCATAAGTGAGTTTGGAAGAAAGCCCCACTTCATTGTTCTCCCTGGCCAAGAAGAAGTCAAGCACACGACATTTAGCAGAGTCCATGTGCATATTGAAGGCTCCCAAGGGAAAGCCAAACCTCAAGGAGCCCAGGTAGCTCAGTGAGCACATACCATGGCGTTTTGAATATCTGCTCCCCTGTAAGATATCTCGTTTTGGTGACTCAAATGGATGTAGTTTATTTTGTGGGCACAGCTTAGAGGGAAGGAATGGTGGTACTCTTCCCCCCACAATTTGCCTACTGTACAGATTACAACTACAGGTGGACCGCAACCAGATGCTCTAATCTAATCATGTTAGGAAACCCTCAGATTCAGAACCAAACTTTGCAGTTGGGACTTTCACTATATTGGCCTCGAATTGAAACCTCCAAAACTTCAGGAAAGTCTAAATTTGGTTCTTCGTTGATCAGGGTCATGACTAATTACTGTTCAATCTTCAAGCAGGTAATCTTAGATAAACATGTCATATTTAAGTGTATGGAAAAACTGTAGAATGATGCTGTTTTGCCAGAGAAATAATACATGAGCATATCATTAAAGACACAGCTAAATGAGTAATCTGAAATAAATAAAGTATCTTAGTAATTATTTGTTACAGATTCTGATTAAGTCTGAGAAGGATCCCTGTGTGTTAATGATATGTGAATCCTTTTCACAAAGTGAAAGTTTACATTTCATAAAAGTAATGGGTTGATGTATAGACATGCAAGGTCTTCTTGAGTCATGAGCTTCAGAATACATGTATTTTATGTTAATTGCTAGTGTAACCTTTTAAGTAAGAGCATTTATGAGTAGACTGTATTTAATTGCTGGGTACAAGCTGACTGACACTGTAATGCCCCTTCCTGCAAACACTTACTCCTGCAAACACTTACACATGCATACCTTTTTGCGCAAATAAACCCACTGAAATCAATAGAATTACTCTTGTACATAAATGTATTTACCTGTGCAAGTGTTTGAAAGGGCAGGATCACAGTACTATGTAGACATAATCTTCATTTTCTATTTAAAACATACAGTCTTTATTCAAATGTTCATACTCAGATTACAGCTTGATTAACTTGATATGATAAACATGTTCTCCTTATGCAGTCCTTAATTTGCAAGAAATTGGAATACAATCAAAAAAATTTTGAGACAAATGAGAAGAGATTCTTTGGGATGTTTTGGTCAGCTTTTTGTTGGCGATCTAGTGGATCTCGAACAACTTTGCCTAAGAGCACTTACAGGAAGCTTTTTCCTCAATTCATTGTGAATCTTCACGTACAGAAATAATGTCAGGTGTCAACCTTGAGGATCTCTTTTAAAAATGCCATTTCATGCTGTGATGAGGGAACTGCAGAAGTGGACGTGTACTAAAAGAAGGAAAGCCCTTTGAAAGCTGTGGCACTCAAAAGAAAACGAACGAGTGACTTGACCTGAGTGAAGGATAGGAAACAAAGTTCCATGTACAAGAAGAAAATAAAATGAAAGATCTGAAATCTCTATTAGAGGTTCCCATTTAATAGTGGGTTCCACCTGAAAATCCCTGCGTCTAACACCACTACTTCAATGGAAATGACTGGGGGCTGCAGATATGCAGCACAGGCGTCTTCAGGTTGGCCAACTGGAAATTGAGTCACCCCAGATTATTGGATAGTCTTGAAAATTTGGACTTAATTTATGTAGTTTCTCTGTTTATTTAAGGTCATTTTTTATGGAAAGCAAAACCATTATTGTAGTATTGAGTCTAAAATTTGAAACCCAGGTTCAATTATTCAGAGTGGCTAATGGAAACTGCTTGGGAAAGGCATGGAGGATTGGCTTTCAGTCTCATTTTAGTCAACGGAGTTGCATTCTAGCATTCAAGCATCAATTGCTGTTCTTTGCTTCCTTTTCTCTTTCCTTGTTTGACTGTCACTCAGAAGTATTTCTTCATTTTTTTTTTTTTACTGTGTGGCTCACACAGGAGGTTATTAATATTGGATGGTTTTGCAAGATCCTTCCATGGAATGAAATGGAAGGACTCCAGTGCATTGTCCTGGAAAAGGTGTACACTTCTAGTTGCCCTGCCTAATAAATAATAATGACAGGTTTCAGAGGAACAGCCGTGTTAGTCTGTATTCGCAAAAAGAAAAGGAGTACTTGTGGCACCTTAGAGACTAACCAATTTATTTGAGCATGAGCTTTCGTGAGCTACAGCTCACTTCATCAGATGTTTACCGTGGAAACTGCAGCAGACTTTATATACACACAGAAATCATGAAACAATACCTCCTCCCACCCCACTGTCCTGCTGGTAATAGCTTATCTAAAGTGATCAACAGGTGGGCCATTTCCAGCACAAATCCAGGTTTTCTCACCCTCCACCCCCCCACACAAATTCACTCTCCTGCTGGTGCTAGCCCATCCAAAGTGACAACTCTTTACATAATCAAGTCGGGCTATTTCCTGCATAGATCAAGGTTTTCTCACATCCCCCCCACCCCCATACACACACAAACTCACTCTCCTGCTGGTAATAGCTCATCTAAACTGACCATTCTCCAGGTTTAAATCCAAGTTAAACCAGAACATCTGGGGGGGGGGGGTAGGAAAAAACAAGAGGAAACAGGCTACCTTGCATAATGACTTAGCCACTCCCAGTCTCTATTTAAGCCTAAATTAATAGTATCCAATTTGCAAATGAATTCCAATTCAGCAGTTTCTCGCTGGAGTCTGGATTTGAAGTTTTTTTGTTTTAAGATAGCGACCTTCATGTCTGTGATTGCGTGACCAGAGAGATTGAAGTGTTCTCCGACTGGTTTATGAATGTTATAATTCTTGACATCTGATTTGTGTCCATTTATTCTTTTACGTAGAGACTGTCCAGTTTGACCAATGTACATGGCAGAGGGGCATTGCTGGCACATGATGGCATAGATCACATTGGTGGATGTGCAGGTGAACGAGCCTCTGATAGTGTGGCTGATGTTATTAGGCCCTGTGATGGTGTCCCCTGAATAGATATGTGGGCACAATTGGCAACGGGCTTTGTTGCAAGGATAAGTTCCTGGGTTAGTGGTTCTGTTGTGTGGTATGTGGTTGTTGGTGAGTATTTGCTTCAGGTTGCGGGGCTGTCTGTAGGCAAGGACTGGCCTGTCTCCCAAGACTTGTGAGAGTGTTGGGTCATCCTTTAGGATAGGTTGTAGATCCTTAATAATGCGTTGGAGGGGTTTTAGTTGGGGGCTGAAGGTGACGGCTAGTGGCGTTCTGTTATTTTCTTTGTTAGGCCTGTCCTGTAGTAGGTAACTTCTGGGAACTCTTCTGGCTCTATCAATCTGTTTCTTTACTTCTGCAGGTGGGTATTGTAGTTGTAAGAAAGCTTGACAGAGATCTTGTAGGTGTTTGTCTCTGTCTGAGGGGTTGGAGCAAATGCGGTTGTATCGCAGAGCTTGGCTGTAGACGATGGATCGTGTGGTGTGGTCAGGGTGAAAGCTGGAGGCATGCAGGTAGGAATAGCGGTCAGTAGGTTTACGGTATAGGGTGGTGTTTATGTGGCCATTGTTTATTAGCACTGTAGTGTCCAGGAAGTGGATCTCTTGTGTGGACTGGACCAGGCTGAGGTTGGTGGTGGGATGGAAATTGTTGAAATCATGGTGGAATTCCTCAAGGGCTTCTTTTCCATGGGTCCAGATGATGAAGATGTCATCAATATAGCGCAAGTAGAGTAGGGGCTTTAGGGGACGAGAGCTGAGGAAGCGTTGTTCTAAATCAGCCATAAAAATGTTGGCATACTGTGGGGCCATGCGGGTACCCATAGCAGTGCCGCTGATCTGAAGGTATACATTGTCCCCAAATGTGAAATAGTTATGGGTAAGGACAAAGTCACAAAGTTCAGCCACCAGGTTAGCCGTGACATTATCGGGGATAGTGTTCTTGACGGCTTGTAGTCCATCTTTGTGTGGAATGTTGGTGTAGAGGGCTTCTACATCCATAGTAGCCAGGATGGTGTTATCAGGAAGATCACCGATGGATTGAAGTTTCCTCAGGAAGTCAGTGGTGTCTCGAAGGTAGCTGGGAGTGCTGGTAGCGTAGGGCCTGAGGAGGGAGTCTACATAGCCAGACAATCCTGCTGTCAGGGTGCCAATGCCTGAGATGATGGGGCGCCCAGGATTTCCAGGTTTATGGATCTTGGGTAGTAGATAGAATATCCCAGGTCGGGGTTCCAGGGGTGTGTCTGTGCGGATTTGATCTTGTGCTTTTTCAGGAAGTTTCTTGAGCAAATGCTGTAGTTGCTTTTGGTAACTCTCAGTGGGATCATAGGGTAATGGCTTGTAGAAACTCGTGTTGGAGAGCTGCCGAGCAGCCTCTTGTTCATATTCCGACCTATTCATGATGACAACAGCACCTCCTTTGTCAGCCTTTTTGATTATGATGTCAGAGTTGTTTCTGAGGCTGTGGATGGCATTGCGTTCCGCATGGCTGAGGTTATGGGGCAAGTGATGCTGCTTTTCCACAATTTCAGCCCGTGCACGTCGGCGGAAGCACTCTATGTAGAAGTCCAGTCTGCTGTTTCGACCTTCAGGAGGAGTCCATCTAGAATCCCTCTTTCTGTAGTGTTGGCAGGGAGACCTCTGTGGATTAGTATGTTGTTCAGAGGTATTTTGGAAATATTCCTTGAGACGGAGACGTCGAAAATAGGATTCTAGGTCACCACAGAACTGTATCATGTTCGTGGGGGTGGAGGGGCAGAAGGAGAGGCCCCGAGATAGAACAGCTGCTTCTGCTGGGCTGAGAGTATAGTTGGATAGGTTAACAATATTGCTAGGTGGGGTGAGGGAACCATTGCTGTGGCCCCTTGTAGCATGTAGTAGTTTAGAAAGTTTAGTGTCTTTTTTCTTTTGTAGAGAAGCAAAGTGTGCGTTGTAAATGGCTTGTCTAGTTTTAGTAAAATCCAGCCACGAGGAAGTTTGTGTGGAAGGTTGGTTCTTTATGAGAGTATCCATTTTTGAGAGCTCATTCTTAATCTTTCCCTGTTTGCTGTAGAGGATCTTGATCAGGTGATTCCGCAGTTTCTTTGAGAGCGTGAGGCACAAGCTGTCAGCATAGTCTGTGTGGTATGTAGATTGTAATGGATTTTTGACCTTCAGTCCTTTTGGTACGATGTCCATCTGTTTGCATTTGGAAAGGAAGATGATGTCTGTCTGTATCTGTACAAGTTTCTTCATGCAGTTGAGAACACTTCAATCTCTCTGGTCACGCAATCACAGACATGAAGGTCGCTATCTTAAAACAAAAAAACTTCAAATCCAGACTCCAGCGAGAAACTGCTGAATTGGAATTCATTTGCAAATTGGATACTATTAATTTAGGCTTAAATAGAGACTGGGAGTGGCTAAGTCATTATGCAAGGTAGCCTGTTTCCTCTTGTTTTTTCCTACCCCCCCCCCCAGATGTTCTGGTTTAACTTGGATTTAAACCTGGAGAATGGTCAGTTTAGATGAGCTATTACCAGCAGGAGAGTGAGTTTGTGTGTGTATGGGGGTGGGGGGGATGTGAGAAAACCTTGATCTATGCAGGAAATAGCCCGACTTGATTATGTAAAGAGTTGTCACTTTGGATGGGCTAGCACCAGCAGGAGAGTGAATTTGTGTGGGGGGGTGGAGGGTGAGAAAACCTGGATTTGTGCTGGAAATGGCCCACCTGTTGATCACTTTAGATAAGCTATTACCAGCAGGACAGTGGGGTGGGAGGAGGTATTGTTTCATGATTTCTGTGTGTATATAAAGTCTGCTGCAGTTTCCACGGTAAACATCTGATGAAGTGAGCTGTAGCTCACGAAAGCTCATGCTCAAATAAATTGGTTAGTCTCTAAGGTGCCACAAGTACTCCTTTTCTTTTTGCAAATAATAATGAGGTTATATTTGTTTTCCATTGAAGATGTGACCAAAGTGTTAACTAGATTAGACCACCTCGAGCTGCCAGCATTGCCAGTACTGGGGATTTCAACATTGCCAATAGACTTAAATTAAGCATATCCTCATTTATACGCTAAAACTTTTGATTCGTTGTGATGAATTGGTTAGCTCTTTCTATTAATTTTGCACCTAGAGGTCAAGAAAGGTATATAAGACCAGAGCATCAGCTGGTGTAGACTTGCATAGCTTCATTAATTTCATTGGCACTATGCTGAGTTATGTCCGCAGAGGACCCAGCCCATAATCTAGCAGTTTTTCATATTTCAGAGCATTTTGGGCCAAATTAACTGACTCTATATGTGGTTGCAGTGTTGCTTGTATCTTTTCATTACACTGAGATATTTAGCTTTTGGTATAAATACGACTGGTAATTATTTAATTTATAAATGAAGATCACAGTATTTTATATGTGGCAGGCCTTTATTGTATTGAAAGCCAGATCACTCTGGCTTTTCACTGAAGAATGCTAAACAAGTATCGCAGATGGAAAGCTAACCTGTGGTTAGAGCTAAGTGAATGCTTAACAATGAATAATTTCTTCAGCTAATTTCTCTCCCTCTTTGCAAATTGTTTGTGAACATTCACATTTTCAGATTTACCTATTATTCACAAACTTCTTCCAAAAATAACTCTGCAGAGCAGATTATTTGCAAACAATTTGTTGCTAATATTTGTAATTAGCAATTTGCTCTGTGTTTGGTTAGTTACTTAAGCCCTGTAGTATTGTTTCTCTTTTCTGATTGGATGATTTATGAAACAAATCAACCCAACACATATTATAAATTTCAAATTTACCAACTAAATGTACAATTATAAATTTGTTTCCAACGTATATATTTGACCGTTAAATCTGAACACTTATCTTTTGCACTGTATTTGCACTAGTAAATCTTAACACTTAATAAAACTCAAGTGATCAAATGTCTATAGAAATTAAACAAGAGAGGGTCACCAATACTTTCAAAGTGAGATTGTCTTTCAAATTTGAATGACTATACAGAGAGCTTTCCCCTCACTGTTTATTCAGTTCTATTTGTGCTGTAGTTTTCACTTCACTGAGAGGTGTGTGAAACATGGCACAAGATCATGTAACTCTAGCAGCAATATGTTACAAGATACATTAGCCAAGAATGCATTATTTCTGGGCTGTATATAATTTGTGATTGCAGCAGTCACAGATAAGATATAAGAAATTGGGGGAAATTTTATATGCACTATATGTTTTGCTCATTCATATTTTAGATATGTTACTTTGACTCAGCAGTTTCACCTGCATATTAATTATTTCTCACATAAACCCAGTTCAGCAAGATACCTAAGGTGAATAATTTAAAGTAGATTATAGATGAATACTTCCATTAATTTGTGCACATGCTTAAGTAAACTGCTGAATTGAGCCCATAGAGGTAAGTCTGTATACTGCTCTGTGTTGTGTCCAGTAACAAAACAAGTGGGGAGCAGAGTTGTGAGAAATGTTTACAATAAAACTGGAAACCAGTCAGAGTTTGTCAGGTTTCAATATAGATTTGAACTGCACCATGTTCATTATATGATTTGTCCATACTTACAAATTCTTCGCATGAACTCAGGCTCAGTTTAATGTACACAAAAATATTGTTCATAATTTTTAGTTATAATTGAGATTTGGGCTATTTGAGATTTTGCTTCAGAATTATGTGAAGTTTTCTGATTGGTATGGTATAGTAGAACCAGATAAAACTCAGTCAAAACTACTGACTGAATCTCACAATAAGATTTTGGGTTTGCACCCAAATTTAAAATGGAAACTTGAGAGTGGTTGGATGAACCAATTCAGGTAGAACACGGGTAAAGTGACCCCATCAAGTATTCCACAGTGGACAGGTGAAGTGAGGAAGATGATAGATTGAAACTTAGGTCCAGATCCTGCATTGAGAATCATGTGGGCAGACCTCTGTGCCTATTTGGAGCCCCATTGACTTCATCAGGGCTCTGTGTGCGCTCTGGTGTCCACCCATGAAGTAGTCAATATAGAACCAGTATTCTGTATAGTTTCAGCATCACCAAAACAAAATGTTTCAATAGTGCTAAATCAGAAGTTTTAGGAATTTTCATTTTGTGGGAAATTTTGACTTTTTTTTTCTTCTTCAGATTTGGAACAAAAACAAATTTTGGAACATCATAACATCAAATCAGATAATGAAAATTATGTTTTCCTACCAACTCTATTTCTAGCCACTATTGCTGTGGAGCAAAGCTTGAAAATGTGACCCACGTGTAACCTAAAAGCTCAAAAACTAGAAAGCAAATAAAAAGAATCACCAAATTATTAGTTTTAAAAATTTCATGATTTTTAAGGCAATCTCACAATCTTTTTGCAGCCTGACTCATGAATTTTGAATGTTTGGAAATGGCAATACTATAAGTTAGACGGCAGATTCTGTGGGGTTGGAGCTCTGACTTCCACTATACTGTGCCCAGGAACATTTGGGCACTGTGTAAGCCGTACATAAAAATAAAATATTAATACTGGTAATACTACTTATTAACAATTAACACCAATATACTGATGATTGTGTACACTGGGGCTTGAATAAAGCCTGGGTCATATTTGGCACAAACACTGATATTAAAACCCACCCACAAATATCTGCGGTAACAGCAGTACTTAGTGTAACAGATTCTGCCCTCAGAGCGCAAAGATGCATCTTGTTCTTCCAGTTATTCTCTTTTCTCAAACAGAAATCAGATTTATGGCCTGGAGTGCAATTGCACACAAAGATCTGTGGGAGTTACATACACAAAAAGATGGCAAGATCAGACCATATATTATTTGTGTGCATATATATATCATGTTTCATGTGTATTTTCATCCAATATCTTTAAGCTAATAACCATAAACTATGTACTATAAGGCAATAATCGCTCAAACACAATAATATTGTAGGTAGAAAAGAAATTATTTCAATATAGGGATTCTTATTCCCATTACTTTATCCTATTTCAGTAAAACACCACATTTGTGTGTGTGTACACACACTCACATACTTTCTCTTTGAGTTTCCTTGACTCTTCCCCTCCACCCTCCAAGCCAGGAGATCAGGATTACAATTTCCTTCTCTCAAGCTATATTTGTTTCTTTGAATATTTTCATTCCCCGTTACAAGTTGCCTTTCCTTTCCTCCCTAGGAAGGGATGAGTGATGGAGAAGGTAGCGGGAACTGATTGTTTGGCCAAATTTCTTCCCAGAGAGGCGAACAAGACCCATAAAAGTAGGAGTTGCTGATTTTCCCCTCTCCCACCCATGAAATGTGTGTGTGGGGGGGGGGAAGGGCATATTTTCCATCAAGAAGTGTCTTTTTTTTTTCCTCCCCCACCAGGGGAGGGAATTTCTTCTGAGGGAGCAATTTTCTTCCCGTACCCTCAAATCAAAGGAGCGAGAGGCCTGTTAGAGGTGGGCATGTGGAAAAGCCAATGTGGTGTAATTGAGTTGTCCAGAACAGAGGGAAGGGGGTTGGAAACAGGCCTGACAATGGGAAAGAAAGGGAAGGAGCAGAATCCAGAATAAAGGCAAGTTTTGTTGGGAGGGTTGCAGCCTTGAATGCAGCTCTTCGTTCATGTTCGCTGGTGAGCAGCCCAATTGGCATTTGCTGACCTGGCCATCTATTAGAACCGCCCCTGGGCTTTGCAGACAACCAGTGGGATTGAATGGAGTGTACACTGGGGTAGAATTTGGCCTGTGAAGTCATCTTACCTGGAAGAATTGAGTCTTAAGAGTACATGGTGTTTTACTTTGAGGATCTATTATATCTTCAGAGGTAGGGCTTCTGATGATTTGACTTTACACTCCTGCTTAGCAAACATGTTGATTCAATATTTAAGGGATCATGTTTCTTTGTGGTGATACAAGTACATACTGTAATATTTGTGGTATGCTGATGACACTTGTATAATGGTCAAAAAGATTAAGCTGTGTATTTCTTTGATAATGTGTTAAACCAGTTCTGTCAAAATAGAACTAGTAAGTACTGGTGATTGTTTAGATAGTTGGAAAGGAACAAAAATGTACAGTTACTGAGAATGTCACAGGGTAATGATTTGTGTATGTGATTACAGAGGCCTGCGCATAGCACTATGGTTTTGAAATGGAGTATGGAGTGCTCATTTTGCATAAGGATAGAGCTGGTTACCAGCACTCTATATTAAACAGAAAGGTATCAGTTTAATCCAGCCTGATTATATCTAAACAATCTCATTAAATGTACTAGACTACTTTAGCAATAGCACAGTCAGTGGGACACTGTCCATAGCTGGCACCTTGATGACTGCAGGGTGTTTTATCGTTAATAGGTAATAGGATTACATTAAAAGACCTAAGCAATAATAATCAGTATATTGTTTACATCATAGTATGTCAAGTCACATGCATTTTGATACCTACAGACCAGTTACCTTGGATTAAATTGCAAAGAAGCCTTGGGTAAAATTCCTCCACGCCAGGGGAGCATGCCTGCTGGTACACCCCTTCATAGGATGCTGGTCCTGCTATGTGGGCCAATGCAGAGGGGGTTGGGGCCCTGGCTACCCCATCTCCATTCCTCCTCACCCATTTTGGGGTGTGCTGCTGTCCTTGTGCCCCACCAAGAAGCAGACTGTAATTATGCTGAGCCTTACCTGAGCCACTCAAGGGCAAAGGAAGGTTCCTTATCCTCTCTGCACCCTGCACAAATACCAGCCACAACCTGGCTCTCTCTGTTTTCCCCACTGTTTAGTGAACAAGCTAATTATTCAAACCCAAAGTCCATAGGGGTGGCTTCAGTTGCTATTGACCCTATATTATATGGTTATAGGATCAAAGTAATAGAAATGTGGATTCACTGAATACCTTATGGAGTCAGGCAGAATGAAAAGGATGAAATATGCTAACTGTAGTGGCTGGTGGAGGGAGGGGTGAGTGAAATGAGCACATGTTGCTTATTTGCTTTCCAATGGGATGAATGTAGAAAGGGAAATTGTTTAGAGGCCATTAATTTAAGATTCAAAGAATCCAATAAAAAGATTCAATAATGCATGATAATACATTACTTTATTCCTCTTAATATACTTTAATTTCTCCATAGATGACATATTCTAGACTTTATGGAACCCATTATTTATAATTGGGCTAATGTCAACAAGCAGCAAAGACCAGACTATCTGCCATTAGTGACAGTTGGCTTAATTTAGTAATAATACTTAGCGGTTATGCAGTGCTTTAAATTTTCAAAGCACCATTCAAACATGAGCTAATTAATCATCACAGCAATTGCTTTAAGTATTATTATCTCTTCTATAGAGATGGGTAAATATGTGTTAGCCTCATTTTAGAGATGGGAAAATTGAGACACAGGTGATTAAGTTATGTCCAGATGAATCACTCTATGAAAGGTATTTATAAGTAGAGCTGTGTGAATAACAGATTTTTTTGCTGTACTGGTCATTCAGAAAATTTGGAGGAAAAGAAAAGTTTTGTTCAATCCAAAATGAAACTTTTTTTGTTTTGCTTTTGAGCTTTTAAAAATGTATTTGTATTTTGAATTACATTGAAGCAAATTTTGAAAAGAAAAGTTGCTTTGAACTGAAAAATCAAATCAAGATTTTTCAGAATTTTTTTGATCAAAACACTTCAGTGAATTTTATACAAAGTTATAAATGGTTAGGTCAACCTGATTTCTTTTCTGATGGGGGAGCGGGAGGGAAGAGTTTCAGACAAAAAATTTCACCCAGTTCTATTTCTAAGGTGTCTATCACCTTGATATTTAAGAACCTGAGGCAAAGTCTCTTAAAGTCAATGGGAGGCTTTCTAATGACGTTAATAGACTCATTGACCCTAATGGCCAGATTTTTAAAGGTATCTAGGTGCCAAAAGATAGGCCCTTAGTGGGATTTCCATTGGTTTTAAGCACCTAGGAGCTTTTGAAAATCCCAGTAGGTGCCTATTTGCATCTTTAAGTGCCTAGATGCCTTTAAAAATCTGCGCATAGTGTCAGGTGAAATCCATGGATAAAATTTAGCCCAGAAAAGTTCAATGAAGTAACAGAGGGACCAGGCCAGCACTAGAAACAAAGCTACAGGCAGAATTAGAAGCCTAAAGGTGATTTAGTGATCAGGGCCTCTGACACCTTGTACATATGGTGCCCTTGCTGTTAGGTAGTTCTATGTGTAATTTCTGGGTCTATAGGCAGCTGATATAATACTTCCACCTTCTTGTTTTTTATCTAAAAACAATTTTTTTTTTTGGCTAGAGACTTGCAATTCTTTTTAAATAAAAATTTGCATAAACAATTGCATATGAATATATAACAATATTAATAATCACAAAAGGCAAATACAGACGTGTTGCAAATACATTGAATTTTACAGACAAAATTCCCATTGACTCAATCACTGCAAGACTGGCCTTTTAAATAAATCAGGGGCAAATACCAAATATTGAAATAGTTCTAATTTCTTTAGTGTATAACAAACACATAGTTAAAAAACAAACCATTTCATCTTGTTCTTTTAAAACAAATCAGTGACCTACATGACTTTATATTATTCAAATGGTGTAAAAGAAACTCAGTTTTAGCTCCAGCTTCTCCAGAATCTCTGGAGGTTTATGAGACTGCTTGAGGTTTGACCATCACTGCTTATGAGAGAGAGAAATCATTCAAGAAGAAGTAAAAACATTCCAAGAAGGATGATGCCTATATACTACCACTGCCATTTTGAGTGAACTGGGGTTAAGCAGCTTTAGACATCCGCAATGTGATAACCCTATCTTGTACAATGAAGCAGTTATGGTGCTTTCAGGTAGGTGTTATTGTTTTGACCTCTTGGTTATGACTTGGTCAGCATATTGCAATGCAGCAAAAATCAACAACCAGACGTTTCTTTCAGTAAGTTATAGCCGTAGGTAAAATACCACAGACTTGTGAAACTTTATTTTTTCAACTGTTCCCCTTGTCTTTCCATTGTTGTATAACTTATTGTCAACTGAGTCTAAGACTTGCTGGCAACTAGTTATGAAATATGAATCATCTTTCAAGAAAAACTGTGACCTGGTTATGGGGAGGATGGGTTATCGTATAGTAAGGGTGCTAGTCTGGGGTTTGAGTGTCCCAGGTTCAGTCCCCTGCTCTGTGATAGAATTCCTGCATCACTGCGACCTTTAGCGAGTCACTTTTGCCCAGATTCTCAAAGGTATTTAGGTTGACTGCAGTGTTTGTGGTCAAGATTTCATTACTGTACTACAGAAACTTGCTTTAATGTGATGTAATTATGGACATGTTTGTGTCCACATTTAATCCAATTACCCCAAACTCCCAGTAAGTATGAACTCTGTTGCTCAGTTAATATGGATGAGTTTATCTGTTTTGGGTTAACTAATGGGTCTTGACTTCCTCCTACTGTTACAAAAGTAAATAATTTGGAGGCTTCCTGACATTTAGCCATAAAGAAAAGGAAGGTGAGCACACTACCCTGAAATTGGTCGTGAGCCCTATCTTGAGAACGTGTGATGTAGATCAATTTTCACAACCTAATAAAACACCAGTAGCTGACCTGTGTCAGCTGACTTGGGCTCAGGCTGCAGGGCTGTAACACTGCAGTATAGACATTTGGGCTCAGGGACCCTTCCCCCTCATGAGCCTGGGTCTATTTACTCAGGCTCAGGCTATGGCTCTAAAAATAGCTGTGTAGACATTCAGACTTGGGCTGGAGCTCAGGGTCTGAAGCCTAGGAAAGAGAGTAGGCTTCAGATCCTGAGCTCTATCCCAAGCCTGATGCTCTACACAGCTATTTTTAGCACTGTTGAACTGGCTCTGACACCTGCTGTCATGGGCGTCTGCTTGTTATGTAGGTATACACTAAGTGGCTCAGCTCTCCATCTGTAAAATGGGGATACTAATACAGTCCTACCTCACAGGGGTGTTGTGAAGATAAATACATTAAAGTTCGTAAGGTGTGTAGATACTGTGGTAATGGGGCCATATAAGTATCTGAAATAGTGACTATATTTTGTGAAAAGAAAAGGAGGACTTGTGGCACCTTAGAGACTAACCAATTTATTTGAGCATAAGCTTTTGTGAGCTACAGCGCACTTCATCAGATGCATCTGATGAAACTTATGCTCAAATAAATTGGTTAGTCTCTAAGGTGCCACAAGTCCTCCTTTTCTTTTTGAGGATACAAACTAACACGGCTGCTACTCTGAAACCTATATTTTGTGAGGAGATACTATCCTATTGCAAACTTTGACTGACTCCCTCCCCCCCCCCGCCCCAATCCCAAAATTTTCCTCTAGCAGTAAGCGATCTAAACAGTGAACAGCTCTCAGGGATGGTGCTTAACTGTGGCAAAATTGGACACATGTAGGTATATTTCCACCTGGTTATTGTGCCATCTTTTTATTTTGTAATTTTACATTGTGCATGAGTTATGGTAGGTATTCTCAATTCTCAAATATAAAGTAATAAATGGATGGAGAAAATTAGATGGGTGTATAGTTGTATAACAAATGTGCTATGTTAGATATGCATAGATGTACAGTAATACATCACACAAGTCTCCCACACAGTAGGGAGCTAATTTTTGGTAGTCTTAGAAGAAAGGCCAAGACGGGTTTGGAGACTGAGCTAAAATGTTGTTATAGGCAGAGCTGGTAGTGATACCCATAGTTAAGGTTGCCTAACACATTTCATTTATAGACTCCCACCTCAGGTGCTTATAGCTTTGCCAAACTTCAACCATTCAGGCTGAAGTTTTCCATGCCAGGTATCTGCCTTTGACTGAATTCTTTTGGATCATTTCAGCAAAAATAGTTCAGCCATTTCTCAGAATCGGATGGGAGAAAAGGTTGTTTTGCCAATGTTTAAAAATTCTTGCAATTGTTTCACTGAGAAGTTCCCATGCCTCTGTGTTTTGGAACAGCGTCTTGAAATCTGGCAGCAGGATATTCCTGTTATTAGGGCTGTGCTTTTACTGTCTCGGTGAACATTTGCCTAGGTTTTGGCCAGGCTCTCCATCTCTGACAAATCTGTCTGTACATGCTCAGTAGAGACTTAGTGTATGGCAGCTACATGATCCAAAGATTCATTTGTATTAGGGCTGCTCCATCCCAGGAGTGCAGGGCCTCGGCAGGACTTCTGGAACTGTGACTGCCAGGAGTAATTAGGGCCCATGTGATCCTCATTTTCTGGATGCCCAACTTGAGACCTTGGGGTCTGATTGTCAGGAGTGAAGGCAGACAGGGCTATTGGCAGGAGCTTGGGAGGTAGGAATTGAAGCCAGGGGTCAAAGTCAATATCAGGGTCAAGAGTCAAGTTTTGGGTTAGAGTCAGGGACAGAGTCAGGAATCAGGCTGAGGATCAATACCAGGTATCAGGTTCCATGTTGGGGTTCTGAGGACTGATCAGCAATTAGAATCCAGGTCAGAGCTGAGGTCAATACCGGCAGTTCAGAAGCAGGGCAGTCATAACACCTAATTAGGGATCCATATTGTTGCCTGGACACTGCCTGGTATGCCCCATGGGCTTATATAGGATCAAGGAGCCAATCAGAGATCGCTAAGACAACTGCAAGTCAGATCACTTAAGGCAGAACTTTCCATGGCGTGCAACCTCTGCAGATTGTGGGTCATAGGGAGTGGCCAGGTTACAGCTGCTGCTGCGTGGCAGTGTGGGGATGTTTGTTGTCTGGTAGCCCTGCAGGCCTGCATTCAAGTCCTGTCAATCCTTACACTGATTTCCAGAAGTTCTGAGCACTCACAGCTACATCTAAAAAGTCAATGGGAGCTGTAATGTGCTGTCAAAAACTCTGAAAACTCAGGCCCCAAGCATCTGAAATTGGGCATCCAAAACTAGTGGAGAATTTTGGCCTTAATCTCTCTGTACTTTAGTTCCCACAAATTGGGAATAATAATGTCTCCTTATCTCAGAGGGGTTGTGTGAAGATAATTCACTAATGTTTGTGAAGCACTCTTATTAATTTCCTCACAAGCTTTTCTATGGTGCTATCACTATTGTATCATTCTGTTTATTTAGTGCAGGATTTGGATGCTGTGCACTACATAAGGCATAGGGCCACAATAAGTGAGTATTAAATAAAACCCCAACAGTGAGCACCATCCATCCAAGCAGTCTGGGAGCATGTAATTAAAGACAGGTTTCAGAGTAACAGCCGTGTTAGTCTGTATTCGCAAAAAGAAAAGGAGGACTTGTGGCACCTTAGAGACTAACCAATTTATTAGAGCATAAGCTTTAGCTTATGCTCTAATAAATTGGTTAGTCTCTAAGGTGCCACAAGTCCTCCTTTTCTTTTTGTAATTAAAGACTATAACAATGCATGTGCACAAAGGGGGAGGTGGGAAGGGGAGGTGAATTAAGGTTGCACAGAGAACCTTAATTCTGGCATTCCTAACTTATGAGGCCTTGATTTTGCAACTTCAATGTCCTTTTACTGTAGGCTTTTTACGTTACAATTTTTTATATGTAATACCTACTAAATCAGCTGCTCTATAAAACCAGAAACTTAATGTGTTCTACATATCTTTTACAAGTTGCTAATGGGTCATTAAATTACAGCATGGATAATGGATTACTTTCTTAGGGAGTATATTTCTAATCGCAGCATCACTTATAAATGTAATGCTCCCATCAAGCCCAGAGAGCAATGGTGTGTCTATGGCCAGATTGTGATTTCAGTTACACAGGAGGTAATTTGGAGTGACTCCATAGACACCCGTGACATAATTTAGTAGAACTACTTTGGATTCCCACAACTGTAAATGAGATATGAAGCTCGTAGTGTTCCTAATATTTCTCTGTATTGAAGTAATCTTTGTCCCTATTCATTTCAATTGCCTTTCTGGGGCCTTTTTCTATTTCTGCTTTGTCTTTTTTAAGATAGGGAGTGTGACAGAGTGCTGAGACCTGGTGGGTGGGTCAGCCCTTTCATCACTGTAGCCTGAATTTTTCCCCAGTGATGACTGATTGAGGAAATAGGGAGGAATTAGCTAATCAGATAGGAAGGCTGGGTGAGTTAAGGAATTAATTAGTTCATCAGCTGACTACTTGATAAAAGGCAGAAAGGAAGCATTGGGAAGAGAGACCCAACAGAGAGTTCTAGCTAGCTTGAAGGAGAGTCCAAGGAAGAGATCTCTCTTCTTTTCGGGGCCCTCATGAACAGTGGCTGAATTTCATAGGGATTAGGACTGTTGTGTTGCACTATACAGATGCTGGTGGAGAGGACTCAAATAAATTATACATAATGGTCACTAAAAGAAGAGAGTCTGAGGAGTTCCTGTGACGGCTAAGGAGGAGCGGCAACATGCACCGTGCCACAGGGCGACCACAATTGAGCATAGTGTGCTACGTCCGTCTGCTGGTGTGAATAGGCCTAGCTCCATGCTGGTTAATGCCACTGTGTCTATTTACACGGGTTGGGGATCTAGCCTAGTATTTGAAGACTTAACATTTATTTTACGTTAGAATGGGGGATAGATGAACTCTCTTTGCCTAATTTTGATCTGACTTGCACATAGTTGGCTTTAGAGTTAGGCTGGTAGTCAAACATTATTTGGGCTCTGTTTCACTTAGAGGAAATTATGGGGGGAGGCGGGAGGGTGAAAGGAGCAAAGAAGTGACAGAGGAAAGAACAATCCCACCAAAAAACAACCAAGGAATAAACAGGGTGAAAAATGGAGCAGAGAGTGGGCACAGTGGGGGGAAAAAACAAACCCAGTCGGAAAAAGCATGTGTGCGCGTGCAGTATACATCCCATAAAGACCATCTGTTGTGCAAGCTTAGCTTTTGGGGGTTTCTCCTCTGTCATACATTCAGCTAGAAAAACATGTTTATTTTTTTTTTAAATCAAACCACTCTTGAAAAAAACAGGGCTTCAAATTACAGAAAAATAAGGTCTGTGCAGTCAAACTAGTTTTGCAGACATAAACATTACTTTGCAAAACCTGGAACTATGCAAGACTGACTTGTTCCTAGTCATGATACCTTTTTGTATTATTCTCTAGTCCCATCTTAATACAGCCAAACATCTCATTCTCTCTCTTTTTTTAAAAAAAATCTCCACTGCCCATTTGATTGCCACTCCATATCTTCATTCACATGTCTGCAGAGACAGCTAATGTCTTTGCTGAGGGGTTACATCATCTTCAGAACCTGTCAATGCATGTTAGTAGTAGAAAAAGTAGCTTCTAACATGCATTATATTTCACTAATCTACACCAAATCACATTGCCATTTTATGTTACCTAGCTTTGTTAGAATCCTGCAATTCTTCACAGCTTTCCCTAGTCTTGATGAAGCTCTGCCTCTTTGTACCCTGATGACCTACTGACCCTGCTTCCTGCTTCTCATGTGCTTAACATGTCTTGTTATTTATAAATATATTAAACCATACAGAGCCTGCTCTGGATCCCACTGAAGTCAATGGCAAAACTCCCATTGACTTCAATGAGTGCTGGTTTGGGCCCATACTTTTTAATGCAGTGTATGATAATGTATATTTATGTATCCCACACACTTGCTAGATTACAGAATGTATAAAGAAAAGAAGGACTTGTGGCACCTTAGAGACGAACAAATTTATTTGAGCATCAGCTTTCGTGAGCTACAGCTCACTTCATCGGATGCATTCAGTGGAAAATACAGTGGGGAGATTTATATACATAGAGAACATGAAACAGTGGGTGTTACCATACACACTGTAACCAGAGTGATCACTTAAGGTAAAGCTATTACCAGCAGGAGAGTGGGGTGGGGTGAGGGAGAGGGCTGTCTGTAAGCGAGGACTGGCCTGTCTCCCAAGATCTGTGAGATTGAGGGATCATTCTTCAGGATAGGTTGTAGATCCTTGATGATGTGCTGGAGAGGTTTTAGTTGGGGGCTAAAGGTAACGGCTAGTGGCGTTCTGTTACTTACTTTGTTGGGCCTGTCTGTAGCAGGTGACTTCTGGGTATTCTTCTGGCTCTGTCAATCTGTTTCTTCACTTCAGCAGCTGGGTATTGTAGTTGTAAGAATGCTTGATAGAGATCTTGTAGGTGTTTGTCTCTGTCTGAGGGGTTGGAGCAAATGCAGTTGTATTGTAGAGCTTGGCTGTAGACAATGGATCGTGTGGTGTGGTCTGGATGAAAGCTGGAGGCATGTAGGTAGGAATAGCGGTCAGTAGGTTTCCGGTATAGGGTGGTGTTTATGTGACCATCGCTTATTAGCACCATAGTGTCCAGGAAGCATTCTTACAACTACAATACCCACCTGCTGAAGTGAAGTGAACAGATTGGCAGAGCCAGAAGAGTACCCAGAAGTCACCTACTACAGGACAGGCCCAACAAAGAAAATAACAGAACGCCACTAGCCATCATCTTCAGCCCCCAACTAAAACCTCTCCAACGCATCATCAAGGATCTACAACCTATCCTGAAGGACGACCCATCACTCTCACAGATCTTGGGAGACAGGCCAGTCCTTGCCTACAGACAGCACCCCAACCTGAAGCAAATACTCACCAGCAACCACACACCCCACAACAGAACTACTAACCCAGGAACCTATCCTTGCAACAAAGCCTGTTGCCAACTGTGTCCACATATCTATTTAGGGGACACCATCATAGGGCCTAATCACATCAGCCACACTATCAGAGGCTCATTCACCTGCATATCTACCAATGTGATATATACCATCATGTGCCAGCAATGCCCCTCTGCCATGTACGTTGGCCAAACTGGACAGTCTCTACGTAAAAGAATAAATAGACACAAATCAAACGTCAAGAATTATAACATTCAAAAACCAGTTGGAGAACACTTCAATCTCTCTGGTCACTCGATTACAGACCTAAAAGTTGCAATACTTCAACAAAAAAAACATCAAAAACAGACTCCAATGAGAGACTGCTGAATTGGAATTAATTTGCAAATTGGATACAATTATCTTAGGCTTGAATAGAGACTGGGAGTGGATGGGTCATTACACAAAGTAAAACCATTTCCCCATGTTTATCCCCCTCCCTCACCCCCCACTGTTCCTCAGACCTTCTTGTCAACTGCTGGAAATGGCCCACCTTGATTATCACTACAAAAGGTTCCCCCCGCCCCTGCTCTCCTGCTGGTAATAGCTCACCTTAAGTTATCACTCTTGTTACAGTGTGTATGGTAACACCCATTGTTTCATGTTCTCTCTATATATAAATCTCCCCACTGTATTAACCACTGAATGCATCCGATGAAGTGAGCTGTAGCTCACAAAAGCTTATGCTCAAATAAATTTGTTAGTATCTAAGGTGCAACAAGTACTCCTTTTCTTTTTGCGTATACAGTCTAACGCGGCTGCTACTCTGAAACCTACAGAATATATGTGAGTCCCTTAGGTGAATAGTCAATATAGCTCTATCTCTTTCTTCTTATGCCTGGTTTTCAGACAGCAGAGAGATCCCAGTGCTGTAGAATTCAAGGACTTCACACTTCATAATACTCCCTGCTGGACTTCGAAATCCATAAGGATGAAAACTGAATTAATGTATTTAACCACTAGAAGGTTGTCTTAAAAACATCTTACAAAAGGCATCCCGACGTCATCGTTTTTTGAATCTGCTCAGTGATATTAATGTCCATTAGTGCATTTATTTCTTCCTTTGGTATGTTCTCCCCCCCAACCCCCTTCCTAATTAGCCCAGACCTAGTGATCTTCCAGGCATGTTGCAAAGACTACCTGTTGGAATTGGCATTGGAGGAGTGTTGAGGCAGTTGGGCTTGGCATTTCTGTTTGGGGGGGAAGATGTGAGGTGGGGTGAGAGTTTTAACTTAATATTGCAACTGATGATTAGTAGGAGATGTGGGGAGGGAGAAATGTTGCTGCTTTGATAGTGGCAGTTAATTTTCATTGTGCTTTTAAATTTCTGCTGAAAGTGCAGAGGACTGGTCAGTGGTGTCTCGAAGATAGCTAGGAGTGCTGGTATCTCGGGGGCCTCTCCTTTTGCCCCTCCACCCCCATGAACATGATTCAGGTCTATGGTGACCTAGAATCCTACTTTTGACGTCTCTGACTCAAGGAATATTTCTAACACACCTCTGAACAGCATACTAACCCACAGAAACCTTCCTATCAACACTACAAAAAGAAAGATTCTGTGTGGACTCCTCCTGAAGGTCAAAACAACAGACTGGAATTATACACAGAGTGCTTCTGCTGACGTGCTCAGGCTGAAATTGTGGAACAGCAGCAACACTTGCCCCATAACCTCAGCTGTGCAGAACACAATGCCATCTACAGCCTCAGGAACAACTCTGACATCATAATAAAAAAGGCTGACAAAGGAGGTGCTGTCGTCATCATGAATAGAATCATAGAATACCAGGGTTGGAAGGGACCTCAGGAGGTCATCTAGTCCAACCCCCTGCTTAAAGCAGGACCAATCCCCAACTAAATCATCCCAGCCAGGGCTTTGTCAAGCCTGACCTTAAAAACTTCTAAGGAAGGAGATTCCACCACCTCCCTAGGTAACGCATTCCAGTGTTTCACCACCCTCCTAGTGAAAAAGTTTTTCATAATATCCAACCTAAACCTCCCCTACTGCAACTTGAGACCATTACTCCTTGTTCTGTCATCTGCTACCACTGAGAACAGTCTAGATCCATCCTCTTTGGAACCCCCTTTCAGGTAGTTGAAAGCAGCTATCAAATCCCCCCTCATTCTTCTCTTCCGCAGACTAAACAATCCCAGTTCCCTCAGCCTCTCCTCATAAGTCATGTGTTCCAATCCCCTAATCATTTTTGTTGCCCTCCGCTGGACGTTTTCCAATTTTTCCACATCCTTCTTGTAGTGTGAGGCCCAAAACTGGACACAGTACTCCAGATGAGGCCTCACCAATGTCGAATAGAGGGGAACGATCACGTCCCTCGATCTGCTGGCAGTGCCCCTACTTATACATCCCAAAATGCCATTGGCCTTCTTGGCAACAACGGCACACTGTTGACTCATATCCAGCTTCTCGTTCACTGTAACCCCTAGGTCCTTTTCTGCAGAACTGCGGCCTAGCCATTCAGCCCCTAGTCTGTAGCGGTGCATGGGATTCTTCTGTCCTAAGTGCAGGACTCTGCACTTGTCCTTGTTAAACCTCATCAGATTTCTTTTGGCCCAATCCTCTAATTTGTCTAGGTCCCTCTGTACCCTATCCCTACCCTCCAGTGTATCTACCTCTCCTCCCAGTTTAGTGTCATCTGGTCGGAATATGAAAGAGAGGCTGCTAGGCAGCTCTCTAACACCACATTCTACAGGCCATTACCCTCTGATCCCACTGAGGGTTACCAAAACAAACTACACCGTCTGCTCAAGAAACTCCCTGAAAAAGCACAAGAACAAATCTGCACAGACATACCCCTAGAACCCCGACCAGGGGTATTCTATCTGCTACTCAAGATCAATAAACCTGGAAATCCTGGACACCCCATCATGTCAGGCATTGGTATCCTGACAGCAGGATTGTCTCCCTCCTCAGGCCCTACGCTACCAGCACTCCTAGCTATCTTCGAGACACCACTGACTTCCCAAGGAAACTATAATCCATTGGTGATCTTCCAGAAAACACCATCCTGGCCACTATGGATGTAGAAGCCCTCTACACCAACATTCCACACAAAGATGGACTACAAGCCATCAGGAACACTATCCCCAATAATGTCACCACAAACCTGGTGGCTGAACTTTGTGACTTTGTCCTCACCCACAACATTTTCACATCTGGGGACAATGTATTCAAGTCAGCGGCACTGCTATGGGTACCTGCATGGCCCCACAGTATGCCAACATTTTTATGGCTGACTTAGAACAACATTTTTATGGCTGACTCAGCTCTTGTCCCCTAACGCCCCTCCTCTACTTGCACTACATTGATGACATCTTCATCATCTGGACCCAGGGAAAAGAAGGCCTTGAGGTTTTCCACCATGATTTCAATAATTTCCATCCCACCATCAACCTCAGCCTGGACCAGTCCACACAAGAGATCCACTTCCTGGACACTATGGTGCTAATAAGCGATGGTCACATAAACACCACCCTATACCGGAAACCTACTGACCGCTATTCCTACCTACATGCCTCCAGCTTTCATCCAGACCACACCACACGATCCATTGTCTACAGCCAAGCTCTACAATACAACTGCATTTGCTCCAACCCCTCAGACAGAGACAAACACCTACAAGATCTCTATCAAGCATTCTTACAACTACAATACCCAGCTGCTGAAGTGAAGAAACAGATTGACAGAGCCAGAAGAATACCCAGAAGTCACCTACTTCAGGACAGGCCCAACAAAGTAAGTAACAGAATGCCACTAGCCGTTACCTTTAGCCCCCAACTAAAACCTCTCCAGCGGATCATCAAGGTTCTACAACCTATCCTGAAGAACGATCCCTCAATCTCACAGATCTTGGGAGACAGGCCAGTCCTTGCTTACAGACAGCCCCCTTAACCTGAAACAAATACTCACCAGCAACCACACACCACACAACAAAAACACTAACCCAGGAACCTATTCTTGCAATAAAGCCTGTTGCCAACTCTGTCCACATATCTATTTAAGAGACACCATCATAGGACCTAATCACATCAGCCACACTATCAGAGGCTCATTCACCTGCATATCTACCAATGTGATATATGCCATCATGTGCCAGCAATGCCCCTCTGCCAGGTACATTGGCCAAACAGGACACTCTCTATGCAAAAGAATAAATGGACACAAATCAGATGTCAAGAGTTATAAACCAGTCAGAGAACACTTCAACCTCCCTGGACACTCAATTACAGACCTAAAAGTGGCAATACTTCAACAAAAAAAACTTCAAAATGGAATCCAACGAGAAACAGCAGAACTGGAATTAATCTGCAAACTGGACACTATTAAATTAGGCTTGAATAAAGACTGGGAGTGGATGAGTCATTACACTAACTAAAAACTATTTCCCCTTGCTAATTTTCCCCCTACTGTTACTCACACCTTCTTGTCAACTGTTTGAAATGGGCCATCCTGATTATTACTACAAAAGTTTTTTTCTCTCCTGCTAATAGCCCACCTTAATCGATTGGTCTGTTAAGAGTTAACCCCCATTTTTTCATGTTCTCTCTGTGTGTATATATATACATCTTCCTACTGTATTTTCCACTGCATGCATCTGACGAAGTGGGCTTCAGCCCATGAAAGCTTATGCTCAAATAAATTTGTTAGTCTCTAAGGTGCCACAAGTACTCTTCATTCTTTCTGCTGGTACAGACTAACATGGCTACCACTCTGAAACCTGTGAACATTAAAGTAAATATTTCTTTTTGTAAATAGAAAGATGCTAGGAAGAACCTCATGTAATGGGACAGTCAGAGGCAGGGGAGGGGAGGAAAGAGAATGGAGAAACTATCCCTCCACAAAGATGATTCTTATAGTTCCTGGAACAATTGTGCAAAATCTGTCTTAGTGTTTTCTCTCCTTCACTGTGTCACCACTGAAGTGCTGAATGTGATACCTTCAGAGCAGACATCTTTTTATGTAATAACATGAGACATGAAACCTTCTGAGCAAAATTCATTCCTGGTGTAAATATCATTGAGCTTGATTCTAACCTCATTTGCATCAGTTTTATACCAGTGAAATTTTACTGATGTTCAGTGGAGTTACTCATGATTTACACCACCCTGAATAAGAGGCCAATTTGACTTCAAGGGAACTACGCCAGGGGTGAATTTAGTTCCACATTGAAAGGAAAATATTTGGTTATTTTAGACTTTTTATTTTTTAACATAAGAACTACAGAAACAGAACAGCCTGTTCCTGCACCAGGGTCCTGATTCAGGGTCCACCTAAATCAACAGACTCCCACTGATTGATTTCAGTGGGCATTGGACTGGGCCCTGGTTCTTGATCAGGAGAAATTCTACAGTGACTTTTCTTGCTTGACTGTTTCACTCTTTGAAAAATTGTTTTGATCTAAGAAATGCTGCTGCCTGCCTCCTTCCATCCTTCTGCACTGTGACAACAGCTATGCGAAAGCTCCTGAATTTCAACCATCTGCTCTCTCACTACACCAACAGGGAAAAAAAAAATGTTTTCCAGGTTATTTTGGGATGGGTATATTTTATAGCAGCATAACGAATTTCTAAAATAAACCCCCAAGAATAAATGTAAACAAATGTAAGACAATATGTGCCAGATGTTAATATGTGAATTACACAGTGTGAAAGGGAAGCTGCTTTGGGGGGCTAAGGCATGGGCTGGGACTCAGGAAAGCTGAGTTCAATTTCTGTTTCTGCTGCAGACTTTGTGTGACCTTAAGGACCCCACTTAATCTCTCTCGGTTCATCAGTTCCCCTCAGCTGTGAAATGGGTATAATAATCTTTCCTTTGGCTGGGCTGCTTGTGCATCAGGGAAGTATGATTTTAAGCATTATTTTTCAAGCAAGTATAAATGAGGGAAATAGTAATGTGTTGGATACCTCTGACTAAGTACTGTAAATAAATTTTTATGTAGGAAATATTGAATATAAGCTATCAATGAAGGATGACCTATTGCTCAGGTGACAAGCAATAAGCTGTTTCCCCTTTGTTTATGACTACATCTGGTCAAAAAAACCCTGTAAACATTTCAAATTTGAAAACTTTTTTGCCTTTTTTTTTTTTTTTAAAGTGCTCTGGCTCTTAGCATTGCTGAGCACCTGCTGCTCCCACTGATTTAAACAGTAGTTGCATGCACTCAGCAGCACCAGAATCAGGCCACTTTAATATCAGTTGTGAATTTGAACATCTGGGCCTATATGCATGTGATTTAAACTTACAATAGTGAGAAGTATTATTTAAGTTAGAATGCCAACAAAAATGGTTGGAGAGTTTTTGTTTTGTGCTTTTTTTTTGGTGGGGTATTTTTGGGGGTCCTATAGACTGTTCTATTATTTGTAGGTAGATGTCTGTTTTGCTTGGATTCTTTTTACTGGGGAAGAGGTTAAGAGTCAAGTTAAACAATTAGAAGTGGAATGACATTTGAAGTTTTGTTTTTCCTGCTGGACATGTGAATTCACTGATTCTGCTGGTTTTGGGTTCTCTTCCTCTTTCTTTCTCCCCAAGCCCCACTCAGTCATGGTGTCTTACTGCGTCTATAAAGGTGAAGTAAAGTGCTTCTCAGAGACAGTAGTAATTGACTGCTCAGCTCATGTATGCAGTTCAGGCTAAATGTTTGTGTGTGTATATAATGCACTATCATTTGGCACCTTTGTACAATGGTGACTGGCACAATATAGCTACATAGAAGGATGAGTAAATTAGATTGCCTGGTGGTGAACATTGTGCCATTGTCATTCTGTTGTATATGCTAACTCAGTATTAAAGTCAATAATAAGCATTACCACATGGTGGCAAGTAAATTTCACAGGGCAGAGCCTTTGTCCTTTATTTGCTTACTAAGCATCATGGACATCCAGGGTACTATATGGACAATAAAAATAATGGGATGACTGAACTTGTACCATTACATTTTGATCACATAATGGAGGGTCAACAACTCATGCTCCTGATGTATTGCTAGAATCCGGCAGTGAGTGGGAGTTAATAGATGTGATTGTGAAAAATAACACAAGCTACTAGACGGACAAGTTTCTGGCTGGCATTCCCAGGATGGTTGTGGATCTCTGTAATATTTAGCAATTCAGTCAGTTGTGTAGTCTCTAATTACAGGGTTCTTGAAAACAGCATGTTGTTGGTGCCGTAAATGAAGCACATAGTGGTGAGGACAGCGTACCAGCTCTTTCAAATGGGTAATTAAAAAGTGAGAGCAGCAGAAAGAAGGACAATGAAATACTGAAATGGAATTGTTTGCACAGGGCATTAGAAAGGCTGATGAGTAAACCAACCTACAAAGTCTAAATGCAGTTTACAATTACATCTTGGATTCTGTTTATTATATATTCTTTCTCAGAGCAAAACCAACCTATTTTTTTAATATGAACGCTATTGAAACAAGCTTGATGTAGGCCAATGTTTGTTGGTAGCATGTTCAGATAGTGGAAGGCAAACCAAGCAAGTTTAAACATTTCTTCTAGAGCTGACTGTAGTAGGGACAGTAAATTCAGATTTAGATGAAATTAGATTATTTCAGATTTGAATAAATATTCACACCTTTTTTTTAAATGGTCACTCATCTTGCTGTATAACTTCTCTCAGTGTGATTAGAGGCATATAATTTATAAGCAGTTCACACCATAACAAATCCCATAAACATAAATCCCAAAACACAATCCCAGAACATCAATCCCATATATGGCAGTGTTATAACTTAACATTGATATTATAAACAAAAAACCCCTCAAAGACTCTTTATTGTAAAGATGGTTGAATAGCTGGATAGAGCGGAGTGAAAGTCAGAATTTCTGTTCTGCAGGAACTTCTGATATTTCAATATTTGTTTTCATTCTAGGACAAAAAATACAAATACCCAAATTTGTTACAAAATAAAAGTTCCCCAAAAAATTCCATTCAGAAATGGCAAAATATTTTATTTTGTGTCAGTTTAACTTTAAAATGTACATGCCTATGGTGTCATGGTGCCTCATGGGAGCTGAAATCCAGGTAGCTCATGGCCCCTATTTTATGGGCCAGGCTCCCTGGCTGGACTATGTCTGCTATGATGCACCTGCAGTTATGTGACTGCCATGTCCCACTACTTGTCTTGAATAGAGGGAAGACCACAATTCATCACAGGAGATATTCCAGACCAGTTCTAATGATGAATAATATTAGTTATGAATGTAGTCATTTTCTATTTGTGAATCACCCACAAACCCATTCTGATTTTCTTCTCAGGTGTCCACCAAAGCAGTTTAAATAAATAATTTTCAGACCATAAGCTGTTCATGAACAGTTAACTCCAAGTATTCACTATTTGCTCTTTACTTGGCTGCATAAATCACATGGTGGCATTTTTGCTGCCTCATTTGATGGCTGAAACTTTTTTAAACAGGAGAATAATGAATAACAAATGAGGCAGTTCTGGTACGACTTTTCTAAGAACTCTCATTCATCCTCAAATACCTGGCAATTGTCCCAGTATACATGGGGAAAATTAGTAGTATGATCTCACAAATCATTATTGAGCTGAAGTCCACACTTTTATTTCTCAAAATATTTGTGGAGATTATTATTAGTATTTGATCAAGTGTCTCTTGCACCAGTCTGTGATAGAAACTCTGATTCACTGCCCCTTCTCCCTCCAGTTCCCACATTGTCACATTTGTGATCTATTGGGAGGAGAGAGCGAGAGAGCACTTTCCTGACTACAGACACTTTAATCAGTAGGGTATCTTTGAATGAAGTATAGCTTTACCTCTGAATTAACTGGATAGGTCTATCAGCCATGTGTCACCTCCCCTGCCCCAGGTTAAATTAGCTAAAAACATTTTGTCTGACTTCAGCAGTTTGGAAAAACGTGTATCATTAGGGTATTGTGAATGAATGGTTGGGCATGAACTCCTGCTGGACGATTAAGAGTTGAAGGCTGTGCCAAACAGCCTTGGAAAAGTTATTTCCCTTGATTTGAATTAAGATTTTGGATTTGAAGTGTGATCGCGATCTCACAAGATATTAATGACCTTCACAAGGATAATATACACAAGGCAAATATAATGCTCCTCCTTGCCCATGGAATGTCAAGAGGTTGGAACCCTGGATCGTCAGCATCAAAGCACAACCTTAGCTACTTTAATGCTACTGTCTGTCCATAATAGAAACACATGGACCAAAATGTTCAAACTTAGGTGGCTACAGTTAAGTCAGCTATGTCCATATTTGGAGTCTAGCCTTCTCTTGGTGAACACGTTTAACTCCAGTGGCATTATTATTATTATTATTATTTATTATTAATAAACAATTTGTGTAGAGTGTTCTTTGCACTAAAACCTTTGGTCACTGGACAGAATGTAACTAAAAACATAAAGAATAATCAACACAACCCTTTACAATCTGAAATGGGCACCAGAACAAAAATGAGCACTCAACCACCTCAGGCAAGAAGGCAAGAAAGTAAAACAGCCACCCATAGTAAATGAGATGTTTTGCATCTGCATCAAGGGCTGCATCTTGCACCATTCAAATCAGTGGGAGTTTTTACATTCACTTGAATAGAGCAGTATCGAGCCCCAGGTAAAGAGTAGAATGGGTCTGTGTTACTTGAGTGGTGTCAACTATAGTTATGTACCCTGGGTTTAAAAGGATAGCTTTCTAATTATCTGGATTATGGTGCCACTATATTTTAGGCTTCCTGCTTCCTTTAGTTAGGTAGAGGTCTTAGGGTTGGATCTCTCTTTGTTGACACCGGAGTACACTGGACACTTCTTCCTCTGAGACTGGAGACCAATATTAATGTTGCCTCACAGTACAACCGAACTCTGTGCAGCTGAGTGGGTGAAGGGTCTGTGGTGTTTTATATTTCTTTCTATATTTATTCCATCAACCTCCTGTTATCTCATCTGATAAAATAATCAGGCTCATCAAAATCCTACTCCTGATTGAGGGACAGATTTTTCAAGAGAGTTCTGGGCCAGAGCTTTAAAAATGCTTTAGCCACCTAAATAAGGGCCACCTTTCCAAAAGAGCTCAGTGCATTGAATATTTGGCCACTTATTTTGATGCCTAAGTAAGAGAAGGGCTGGCTCTACCGTTTTTGCTGCCCCAAGCAGTGAAAAAACCAGCGGAACGAAGAAGCTGCTGCCGAATTGCCGCCGCAGCGGAAGCTCTGCTGCCCCTTTCTGACTGCCGCCCCAAGCACCTGAGTAAGAGGCAGGAGCTAGACTGTTCTGAAAATTGTTTCATTGTCGTAGTACTTTTATAATCTGAGCAGGTCTTTTTAAGGTTTGTAGCTCCTCTGTTATGTAACCCAAATTCTTTCACGGTGAGACTGCTCCAGCAACGTTCTTCAGTATTGCTACTAGTTTGCTGGTTCTCTCCCTGGCCTTTCTGGATAGCTGCACTGTGCAAATTGCCAAGTTATCACAAACACTAGCTCCAACTTCCTGCAATCACAACTGCTTAGCTTCTACTAGTTAACTAGCCATCACCTTCCTCCATTCCCTTTCAAAGAAGGGCATACTGTAGCAGATCAAAGCAAAATAACATCAATGCCACATAATAAAAAGGCACAAATAACACAAAGCTTGAAATAATTCAATACAGGAAGAGTGAATAAGAATTCCTAGTGCATTTAAGAGAATAAAAGCAAGATCATTAGAAGAAGGCCTTTGGTGTGGTCACTTCTGTTGAGAATTAGTCTAACATAAGTATTGTTGTTGTCTATACTTGTTCTGTAATAGCTCCACCTCATTCATGTGTTTAGGAGAATGGATCAAAGTGAGCTAGAAGAGATATAAAGTTTATAAAAACATAACTCATTTGCTTATACTTTCCTCAGCGCCCGAGGCAGAGGTATTGATCATAAAGCAACCGAAACTAGTTAAATCCTTTTTGTCTTCTTTAAGTTTGCAGATTGCATTATTGCAAGTGTTCAATGGAAAAAAACTCTGATGATGATTCATAGAGCACAGTACAAAGGAAAGACTGAAAGAACCAAGGTGTTTTAATACAACAAATGCTGTGAAACTGGGATTCAAATTGTATCGAGTCTTTCAGATGCTCCAAAAAAAACAACAACAAAAAAAACAAACCCCAAACAAACCCAACCCATTATCTTGTTTAGCATTTTTCTCCTAAACCTCAATTTGAATGACAACTGGATACTATATAAACTTTTGTTTTAAAAGAAAACCCAATGAAAACTCCTCTTAATGAAAAGCCAATATACTTCATGCCTATTATCTGAACCTGTTCATGGCTAAACAGGACTGATTAATGTGTCTCTTATAAAACTGCTTTCTTTGGGTACACCATGCATGCTCTAGACCATCTACATCACTTAAACCCAGTGTCAGACCTACATTATAGGTGAAATTAGCTCCTGTGCTTTTACACAACCTAAGTCTTATTTTGAGGGCTTGAGTGGGACTTCAGAGATTCACAGACTTTGGGTGTGCCATCTGTACAGGGGTAATGTCATCCTAAATGAATATGTATTATTCAAATAACTATATATTATATATCAGGGATCGGCAACCTTTGGCACGCTGCCCATCAGAGAAAGCCGCTGTTGGGTCGGGACGGTTTGTTTACCTGCAGCATCTGCAGGTTTGGCTGATTGCAGCTCCCATTGTCTGCGATTTGCTGCTCCAGGCCCTTGTGGGCTGCAAGAAGCGGCATGGGCCATATAGCTTTAACATTAGGAGAATAAATACCTAACAATGACACCAAACAGCAAATTCTGATCAGTCCCTCATATTCACCAAATCCCATAATACAAAAACAAGGGCTCATCTGATGACAATTAATGGCAGGTAAGTGTAATCAAATAAAAAACAATACTTCGTAGCATAGCACATCGTCTTCCTGTGCAGTTACCACAGCAGTAGATCATAGTATCGGATGCTGTTGCTGAATTTATGAAGGTGGTCGATAATCATAGAAATCGTAGAAATGTAGGGCTGGAAGGGATTTCAAGACGTCATCAAGTGCAGCACCTTGCACTGAGACATAAAGAAGCCCCCCATGTGCTTCCCAGGTCATGCACGAGAAACTCAGACTCATTATATTCAAGTGTTCTTATTCATTGTATTGCTTCCTGGAATGGCAGCCTTGTTGCTGTCTGGTTGTTTGAACGAAATTAAATTCTGAAGGCTTTTAAAGGGCTGTCCAGTTAACACTGAATTTGTGGTTATTGGTACAATGTAGTGATATTAAGGGATAAAACATACTAATCTTAATGACAGGTTCAGAGTAGCAGCCGCGTTAGTCTGTATTCGCAAAAAGAAAAGGAGTACTTGTGGCACCTTAGAGACTAACCAATTTATTTGAGCATAAGCTTTCATGAGCTACAGCTCACTTCATCGGATGCATTCAGTGGAAAATACAGTGGGGAGATTTATATACATAGAGAACATGAAACAATGGGTGTTACCATACACACTGTAAGGAGAGTGATCACTTAAGATGAGCTAATACCAGCAGGAGAGCAGGGGTGGTGGGGTGGGGAGAATGTTGGATCATATTAAAGAAGTTCTGTATTAAAATCACAAATGAGTTTGATTCCCCAGAGTTTAAATTCCAGGGTATTACCAATTAAGAGGTCTCTTGGTTTTTGGTACTTTCTCTCCCTCTATGTGTGAAACTTGCAAGCTGCTAATTGTGTTAGTACATTCCAAGACAGAGTCTGTTCTCAAAGCAATTCACAGAGAGAGAGACTCAAAGCAATACTCTAACAACAGAAACAGCACCCAGAGACTCCCCGCCCTTTTGTTGTATTAACCATTGTGATTAAAATAGAGATAGAGGATGTATGTGGATGGATGCTTGGTGTAGATGATAACTGAATGATCAGGGAGGTGCCAGCCTAAGAATCCAGTGTCCATCGGCTGAAGAAGGCGTCAAGTGGAAATAACCAGAGGACCCCCCCGGAGGGCAGACTGGAATCCACCCAACAGCCTCAAGAATGGGAGAACCAAAGAACAAGATAACATCTTGGAGCCGTCAGGAATGTGCTATCTGCTGATTGATTCAGCAACAGCATGATGAAGCAATTCCCATAGACTGCCATAGGAAGAAATTCCTATAAAAATAGACTCTAAAAAGTGAGAACTTTGGGGTCTGATTCTGCAAACCAACTTCCAGGAGCATCAGATGAGCATCTGACAAGGCCCTGCTCCCTCCTCATGTCCAGGCCACCTGGCCAGTGGCTTGGCATGAGCAACTCTAAGGCTGGTAACTATGATAACAACCTTGCAGAACCTGTGTGTGTGTGTGTGTGTGTGTGTGTGTATGAATGAATGAATGAATGAATGTGAGAATAAATTTGAGATTGAATGGAATGTTATAACTATAACTAACTGCTTACTATGATTCTTTCTGTATTCACAATAAATGTGGTATTTTGCCTTTTTCCCTTTAATAAGATCCTGCTGGTTTTTATTTTATTGGTACAACAAGAAAACCTTTTGTAGTGATAATCAAGGTGGGCCATTTCCAGCAGTTGACAAGAGACGTTCTTGTCCGATGAAGTGAGCTGTAGCTCACAAAAGCTTATGCTCAAATAAATTGGTTAGTCTCTAAGGTGCCACAAGTACTCCTTTTCTTTTTGCGAATACAGACTAACATGGCTGTTACTCTGAAACTCATCTTAAGTGATCACTCTCCTTAGCCCTGGTCTACACTAGGAGTTGAGGTTGAATTTAGTAGCGTTAAATCGATTTAACCCTGCACCCGTCCACACGATGAAGCCCTTTTTTTCGACTTAAAGGGCTCTTAAAATTGATTTCCTTACTCCACCCCCAACAACGGGATTAGCGCTTAAATCGGCCTTTCCGGGTCGAATTTGGGTTACTGTAGATGCAATTAGACATTATTGGCCTCCGGGAGCTATCCCAGAGTGCTCTATTGTGACCGCTCTGGACAGCACTCTCAACTCAGATGCACTGGCCAGGTAGACAGGAAAAGGCCTGCAAACTTCTGAATTTCAATTTCCTGTTTGCATGGTGTTTAATGTGCTCCTCATTGCCAAAGTGATCTGGGCGGGCTCCATGCTTGCCATGGTATGGCGTCTGCACAGAAAAAAGGCGCGAAACGATTGTCTGCCCTTGCTTTCACGGAGGGAGGGAGGGAACGGGGGCCTGATGACATGTACCCAGAAACACCCGCGACAATGTTTTTTACCCCATCAGGCATTGGGATCTCAACCCAGAATTCCAATGGGCGGCGGAGACTGCGGGAACTGTGGGATAGCTACCCACAGTGCAACACTCCGAAAGTCGACACTAGCCTTGGTACTGGGGAAGCACTCTGCCGAGTTAATGCACTTAATACTGTGGGGACACACACAATCGACTATTTAAATACGATTTCTAAAAAAACAACTTCTATAAATTCGACCTAATTTTGTAGTGTAGACATACCCTTACAGTGTGTATGGTAACACCCATTGTTTCATGTTCTCTGTGTATATAAATCTCCCCACTGTATTTTCCACTGAATGCATCCGATGAAGTGAGCTGTAGCTCATGAAAGCTTATGCTCAAATAAATTTGTTAGTCTCTAAGGTGCCACAGGTACTCCTTTTCTTTTAACCTTAATGAGTTAGCTCTTTGAAAACATGTTGTATAAATAATTTGGGGATTATTTTGGACTCTATGCTTCTTGTACCTAACAAAGTGTCACCACTGTCTGCTCAGTGTTTTTCCATTCCAAGAATATTGCCAAGTTAAAGCAACTATTCTCTGTACAGAGATTTAAGTGCTCCATACAAGCAGACTTAAATCTGATTAACTGATGGAAAACCTACTGCCTTTTCCAAAATGGCTATGCTATATACCATCTTCAGTGATTTTAGATCTGTGGGTTAGATTAGATCTTAGGTTTTTCATAGGGGATAACTTTAAAGATCATGATAGGGTATCTGGCTTTCTTTTAGTTCTATAGACCATACTTTTGGCCTGTGGGGCTCTAATCTTCAGAGATGCTAACCACCTACAGCTCCCAGTGGCTTCAGTTGGAGTTATGGGTGCTCAGCATCACCTGTGACAATGAGACCCCTTGTGACTAGGCCTTCTCCAATTATTCTCTTGCCATCTGGAGCTCTTGGTGCAGGACTCTGTCATAAAACACATTTTAACTTAAGAAAATAACATTTGGCAGTGAGTTGGCAGCAAGAGCCCTGTTTTGCCAGAATGTGTGTTTGCTGTGTGGGTGGCTCAGATGGCACTTGGTTAAATCCTCTTTTTTTCTGAATTCCCTGAGGTCTGTTCATTTCTATTGGTGATGAGTAACTAAGCCATCTCTAAGGTGACTAATCATGTTAACTTGCAGGAGGGAACATGGGCATCTATAATTGGCAAACGGACTTCAGTTTTATAAAGGCATCTGTTCATTTCCAGAATCCTCCTCCTTTAGTTTTTACAATACTAGAGAATGTCATTTAATAAGGTACATCTTCCTGCCCCTTATCGTAGTGACTGGTTCTCAACGGCTGAACACAATATGCAAAATACTTGCCTATCCTACCTACTGTACCACTGCTAACTGTTGTATCCACTTGTCTGTAGTTCTTCATATTCAGGAACTAGACCTCACCTCACTCATTACACAAGATCTCATCCCAAGTTATCTCTGTCTGGCCACTAGTGCATTAAAAGTTTTCCTGTACAGACAGGTATTCCTGTCTATGCTGTGTGAGAAGGCAGGACTGAAGTATAAATTTCCATAAAAGGTGTTCACAGAACATTCCCTTTCTGCTGCCTGCCACACACCCTTTGAAATACTACATTTATTTTCTGAGCTCCTTGGAGTACTTTTAGTTGTGGTGACTGTTTTCCCAGCATAGTTTCTCATGCATCTAGCTAGAAAGATGCAACTTGTTTAGCAATCTTTTTAAAAATTCTTCTTGAGTTCCCGTCTATGTATATATGTTGGACATTTATTTTCCCAAACTGGCTTCTATAGTATGAGGAAATAATTAGCTTATGCATATTCAGTGCTGGATTAAATCATTTTGGGGCCTTGTGCAAGATGAAAACTGGGGACCCCTCACTTTTACTCAAAATTGGCCCTACTGCCTCTCCCCCATTACTCCCCTTCCTGGTCATGATGGAGTGGAGGCTGGGCCAAACCTGAGTGGTTTTATGACCCCATGCGACAGCTTGCAATGCCACTCACTCAAAACCGGTAGTTGGTGGTCCTTTTGAGATGGGAGCCAAGTGGACATTGGTTAATCCAGGTCTGCATATTCTCTCAGTGCTGACCAGTTGACTCTGGTGTCCATTTCACTGTCCTTACGTTTCTTATTTCGCAATCATTTTTGCTTTCCAGTTGCACTCAGAGGTTTTCCTATGGAGCACATGGTACAGAGATGATGGCATGGATATATTAGCAGAGAACATAGTTATAAAGAGTAAAAGTTTCAAAATATCTATGTGATTTAAAAGTCCCATTCAGCTTCAATATAATTTTGGCTCATAAAATCCCCTAAGCTTTTTTTAAAATGTTATCATTTAATAACTGAGTCCTCTGTTAATATGTACAAGTTAAATTGAACATAACTACCAAGTCATTTTGGCACTTTTGAAAACTTTACCCAAAGACTCTATTTTTCATGTACAATAGTTTCATTAAGTGGCCCAGTTGTGGATCTCATGTAATATCTGTCCAAGATTTTTAAGAAAGGTACATATCTGCCATTTATGCCTTTGGAATTCCCCCACTAGCCTCCTCAATCCATCTCTAGGCACTCACCTAATTTGCAGAAATGTTGAGCACCCATTGAGCTGCTGGGTGCTCAGCACTTTTTAAACTCAGAGATTTAGGAACCTAAATCTAGGTTCCTAGGTTGGAATTTCCAAAGACTAAAGATGTTGGGTGTAGGTTTGGGGCACCTAACTCCCTTAAGTGCCTTCAAAAACCTTGACAGGTTTCAGAGTAACAGCCGTGTTAGTCTGTATTCGCAAAAAGAAAAGGAGTACTTGTGGCACCTTAGAGACTAACCAATTTATTAGAGCATAAGCTTTCGTGAGCTACAGCTCACTTCCTCACGATCGTTTCCACGATATGCATCTGAGGAAGTGAGCTGTAGCTCACGAAACCTTATGCTCTAATAAATTGGTTAGTCTCTAAGGTGCCACAAGTACTCCTTTTCTTTTTTCAAAAACCTTGAGAGTCAACAGGTTTAACTGAATTAGCAAAATCTGATTCTTCCTTCTACTCCTGCCAGCGCATCCATTAGACTGATCAAGCACCATTGGTCCAGCTATTTCAGAATATGAATATAGTATTCACCCAAATTAGGACTTATGAATTAACCAAACACCCTACTAAAATGACTGGCAATGTTTCCTGAAACATGTCAATGCTCATCATCCATGTGTCCAGCAGAAGAGCAGATGTTAGCGCAGGTTGGTGGTCTAGTCAGAGACCATCTTGCATTTCCGCTCTTTCATAGCCCATATTCTTACAGGCCTTTGGAGACTGCAGCATTTCGCACAACTTTTGAGATTTCAAGATGTTCCGATATTTATTTATTGAGCGCCACTGGGTGTACTTGGCAATGTACAAAATGGAGCTTATGCTCTAATGGCTCTGTAGTGCTGTTTCAGCACAGCCTTACTTTAGGAGTAGTGTGGAGCTGCACCACCCTAGTAGGAGACCTTGGGCAAAATTCCTTCTGGAGTTTCTCAGTGTTGCACACCTTCTGCTACACTCCCTTGGGGGATGCAGTATGCTCACTCTGCATTCTCAGCCAGCTCTACTGAGGCTGTGGCTTGGCCGTGGCTTGGCCTCCTTTCCACCATCCCATCCCACTTTGAGGTGTTTGGCAAGCACAGGGCACATAGAAGAATCTGTCAGTGGGCTCCCAGGAGTGCAAGAAAAGCAGTTGTGCCTGGCTACAGAACAGATGTGCAAGAAACAAAACGATTTGTCTCTTCCTCCCCCGCTGTCCTCCTCCTCCTCCGACACCTATGATATTGCTATACGGATTAGAAACCTGTACCCTCCTACAAGCAGATTTGAAGGAGCCAGAGGCATTCCACGTGTGCTCTCAGTGCCAACTCTTGAGGATAAAGTGGTTTGGCTTTGTGCAGTGTGTCAGTTTCACAAAGATCTGGCCTCCCTTTAGTTGCTCATCATATCCCAAAGTGGCATTGCATGCTCTTCAGCCATGTTGCTATGATGGACCAAAACACCGCAGCATACCATGCTCTCAAACTCTCCTTTGACACATAAAGGGGTGCACACTCTGAGCCCACTTCGTGCTGCACATGGGGCCACTCCAGAGACTTGTAGATTTGCAGGACTGAGTGAGATGTGGAAACTTCGCTACATGACACTTGGTGTGATGCCATCACCTGTGGTCACTCTGGCTGGCACAACAGTCCTTAGTAGACTGTGTGTGTGTTTGTGTGTGTGTCTCAAATAGTGCACAATCAACCCCCATAACCACCTGTTTAAGCCATCAGAAATGCCTGGCTTGATGGTGTCCAATTTTACAACATTCTAACTTAAATGAGAATTGAGGGCTCTTGGCACCTGGAGAGATCTAAACTCATAGGAATGGGCTCACAATGATTGTGATGATTATTTCTGGGTTGTGATGTAAGGTGGGCAACATGCAGCTAGCACAGTTAAGATCTTAAGAAATAAAGAACCTGTTTTTATGCATACATCCTTAACCACAAAAAATGAGGGAAGAAAAAAGTTGTATACCATCAGTGATTTTTTTTCTGGATAAAGGGCCAGATCCTCAGCTGGTATAAATCAATTTATATAAATAAATTTACACCAGCTGGAGAATTTGCCTAAGAATGCTTTTCAGAGTTTCCCAGCATCTGTCTACTTTTATTTTTGTTCCCCAAAGAGACACATGAGGGGAAGAAACAGAAAAGAGGGGAAAAAGGGACCTTAAATACAAAGTACACCTATTCTAAATATTTAAATCACTCTTTCTAAGTGGGCCTGGTGCAACTTTCTTAGAAGTCCTGAGTATGTGAATCTGGTCTCTAGCATCTCTTTGTTTCCAGACACCTGAATACACAATGAGCACTCGCTCAAAGATATAGAGTAGAATGGATATTCTTACTCTTTACTTATGTCCCAATATTCATTTATTCACGAGTCTCTATGTATTTATGTTTGAATGCTATGTTCTGGTAGGTTCCAATTCCAGAAAACACTTAAGCATGGGTTTTAGCCTGTTCCTATTCAAGATAGCACTTAAGCATATGCCTAAACCCCACTGACTTTAAAGTTAAGCATATGTTTAAGTGCTGTCCTGAATAAGGATGATTTCCTGAGGCAGGGCTTAGAAAGAAACAGGAAAATTACATGTATCCCTTTGTGGGGTTTTGTCAAGACAAGAAAAATAGAGGAACAGGAAAATGCAAGTAAATTTAACCTGTGAATTTAACGCATCTGTGACCCTAAGAGCATCCCAGTGTCAGAGGGCAAGGGGTTCACTTGTGTCAGGTAGTGAGTTTCAGCTGGCCTGACCAGTTCATTGTAACCCAATTCACGTATGTCATAATCTCTATCTAATATGTGTCAAGTAAGGTATCATTGGAAAATCAATAGCATACTGATCATTAATATTCTTGCATGTTATATGTATGGTAAAAGCCCAAATGTGGGACTAAAATATGTTTGAATCAGACAAATCTGGGAGTGGGTAAACAGGTATTTTCCAGACAAAGGAAAGGCCAGTGCCTCCATCCAGGTGCAATCACGGACAATTGGCAATGACAGTCAAGTGGCCATTCATTGGCATATCAGAGGCTGCAGGGACAAATCAATTTGCATTATACCAGCAGGGAAGAAACCAGCATGGAACCTTCTCCATCAGACTCCATGGCACCTTTTCTCAAAGCAGAAGCTGTGGATACACTTCAAAAGGATACACTTCAAAAGTTCACTGGATTATAGGAGAGAGAGGCAAAGAACCCTGAGTTATCTTTCACCTAAGACAAAGGATCTGAGCACTTCAGACTTTGTGGGAGATCCTGACTGACGTGGGGGTCAGCCATCTTTATGGAATGAGGTGTGGTAAGAACCTTACCTTGAACCAAGATTGTAGTGTTTTTAAGTCTTAGTCACTAGAAAGCATTTTTCACTTTTATTTTTGTAATGATTTCTGACTTTATCCTTTATACCTGATCTCACTTAAAATCTTTCCCTTTTTGCTTAAATAATCTTGGTTTACTTTTATTCTAATTGAACCCCACACTGTGTTTGACTTGAAGTGATTATTAACTCCAGTTAAAGCATCAAGCTGCTGTGCTTTTGTCTCTTTAAAGGCGCAATGGACCTTATTATTCCTTTGAATGTTGCAGGAGAGGGCTGAACTTTCCAGGCAGATAGTTTTGGGGAAAATGAGGACTGGAGGTGTGTTGGGATCACTTGCCCAGTAACTGAGGCTGGTGGAGACCTGAGTGGGGCTGTGGTATAACAAGCAGGTTGCTGCAGTCAGAGTTGCTGAACCAGGGCTGCTCAGCACACAGACACACAGTGCATGCTTGTATGCTGTCTGGGAGCATTCATACAGGGAGCTACAGCAGCAGAGAATTTGAAGGCACTCAGGGTTACCAGACAAGTGATAACACAACCTCTCACTGGTCTGGGTGGAACCCCAAATCATGACAACATCTTAGTATGCTGAGATCTGATGGGAGCAGTCTCACATTTTTCTCTCAGATCTGCTGACTGGCTGTACCAAAGTTTCTCTTGCATGCTGTTGTGCAAACATACAATCAGTTAAGTGTTGTTTTTTCTAATGAAGCTTCCTGCTTACACCCCGCCCGGCATGTGTAATAATTCCACAGAAAAAGTGTGGGATGCTGTGGTGCAACTCTCCTCTCTCAACAAATAGAGCCCTCCATTTGTTAATATGTGTTCACTTCTATCTATGAAAATTCCACTTCACTGACAAAGGGCTCTTTAGATCCCTCCCCTCCCAACTGTGGTCATCTGTATGTCAGACTTATGTGATAGCATATTGTGCATATTTTTGTAGCTCATAATAATGTGTGGAGTCACCCATAGTTGCAACATAGCATGATAGCATCATCCCCATTCATAGGCAAATAAAGATGCGGTTTTAATCTTAACCGTGAGTTCCTTGTGCTGCTATTGTTCTTGGTAGTTGGTAAATAGTGTACAATACAATAGTATGTAGATGGTCCATATAAACCAGTGACAGACTGTGAAGTACTCCTCATATAGAAATCGATTTCTCTAAAACAAGAGGGCCATGCCAGTCATGGTTTGTCTGGTCCTGTGGGACCAGATGCATGTCCAATTATGTGCAGAGCCACACGCTAACCAATACTGGCTGGGGTTCTTTTGCCTGGTCAGGTATTATAGATATGGATTCCAGAGTAACGTTTCAGCTCTGGATCCAAACTCCCCCAGAACTTAAGGTGGTTTGGATCCAGCATTTGGTTCATCCTATTACAGAGGTGGCAACTGGCTGCCCAGATTGTATCAGAATGTTACCTCTTCCAAAGTTGGGAGCTGGAGCCATTTTGGTTCAGGTCCATCTCCAACCATAATACAAACCTGGTCAGATCTGATTATTGCCTGTTATCATTCAGTTTCTTATTTGTGGTTGGCTGATGGGTGTGTGTGCGTGCAGAAACCAAGAGCCTTATTCCCCTCTTGACTTGGTCTGAGGCAGGAGTAATCTGATTGACGACAGTGGAGTTATATCGAAGTGAAATGAATGTGCTGAATCAGGCCCAAGGTGTTCAGTCAAAATTTCAGTGCACAACTGAAGCATCTTCTTTATTTGCTCATAAGCTTGTGTGAACACCCACAATTGCACACCCACGCGCAGTTCTCACCTAAAGCCTCCTGCTTTCTAAAGAGCTAAGGATTTATTTTTTTTACTCTTATCTATTTTTCTTGTCACCACCCAACAGTACACTCCTTCACTAAAGATCATTTAAGTTCACAGGACAAGTTTGCCTCTGGTGTAACTCCACTGACTTCAATGTAATTACACCAGGGAGGGTCTTGGCACAACAAGAATTACAGCCTTCAGGTACATGGACAGTATAATGATAGTCTTTCCATGCATAACATTTGCACAATGCTTTCTTGGAAGTACTAATTAACCTGTTATACTTCAAACATTCCAACCAATGACATAATGCTCTGCGTAATTAACCCTATTAACTGTTAGTCTGAGGAACCTCATCGATGAGCCCCTAATCTGACTATGTATGGAGGCTTTTGTGACAAAACACTGTGTGGTTTTTGAAGGAAGAAAGCTATTGGATAGATGATTTTGATGTAGTTACTGCCAATCACTTAAAAGGAGTGCGGTTTCCTACTTTTGAGAAGTCTAAGATCTGGTCTACAATACAGACCTATATTGGTATAACTGCATTGCTCAGAGGTATGAAAAATCTGCACCCCTGAGTGGCACAGTTTTACTGACCTAACTCCCCCATCTCTTGGGGAGATGGATTAACTACGCTGATGGGAGAGCTCTCTCCCATCGGCTTAGAGGGTCTTCTTTGAAGCGCTACAGCAGCACAGCAGTAGACTTGCCCTAAGTGTTCACAAGAGTCCTTACTTAGTCCAGGAGTTCAATTGTCCCTCACCTCAAATTCCTTCCCATCTATGGCACTCAAACTCTTCCTTACCTTTCATTGTTATTTCTGGGCCAGGTTCAGCACACTGGTGAATCTGCTCCTACCATCCTCATTTACAGTTCATGGATACTTCCCCAAAAGCATCTGGTTCCCTGTTGCTACCACGGACAAGAAAAGCTGCAATTTGCACCAATGGAGAATACCTACCTTTGAAGCTCCCCTGGTGAAAATTGTAACTTTCCTTGTCTACTTGGTGTAAACCATTTGCTAGCTGCTGAAATCGAACCTAATTTTCATGCTAGACAAGGTCTTAACTTTTGAGTCTCCTGTGATGTGTAGCAGATCAGTTGCTGCCTGCCTACTGCATATTACTTTTTTACTCATTATTCAGCCATTGCTTCAGTGGTACCATTGATTTAGTTAGATATAGTCATTGCACTTATTCTAAGCTCTAGGCACTCTTGACAAGGGAAACTTTTCTTCCACTTGGTTCTTTTCCTGAATGTATTAAACTAGTTTCTTAATTTAAAATATTCTCATGAGGGGGATTTCAGTCTCCCTGATTCCTTCTCAGTTCAAGCCCTGCTTTCATCCTGTCAGAACTGGCAATCCAAGTGGAAAATATATATATATAAGCCTTTGGAATAGAGTCTGGATTATGATACACTCCAGGGGCCTTTGTGTCCAGCAAATGATGAATGGATCCTTCTGATGTAGCGTTTCATCTGTAACAGAGGTAATGTTGATAATATTCTTCAGCTTACTAGTTATATTTAAGACCACATTGTGCAAGAGAAACACAATAGAAACTGCCGACAAATAGAAACAACACTGGAGGGGAGGGTACTTATTTATCTAAGACCTGATTTATTTATTTACTCATTCAAGGCCTGTGAGGGATGTTCTGATGAGAGAAGACAACCAAAACTTCCCATCAAGTCTCTAATGGTCGGTTTCCAATGGAGCTCAGTCATAACTTAAATCTACATCTCCCACATAGCGCAAAAACCCAGTGAAGCATCCCTGCCTTCCCTCAGCGTGAATCTGCTCTTGACTACAGATAGTGAGGTTGGTGAAGTTAAGTACACTGTAGACCTCACTACACCAGCTTTAGTTAAACAGGTCTATTGATTCTATTGGCCAGCATCATCCGTTTGCAGACAGCTGTATCTAGTTGGATTTGAATGATCAAAACTGTTTTTATTGCATGGATGAACCAACCAACCCTGCTATAAGCTATACCCTCTCTACAGTAAAATATAATTATATCTTATATACTTCATACAGTAGGATAGTTTATACTGAGTATTTAATGTTGTTACAGTTCTTTATTTTTTGGCGTTCCCACCTATTTTCTTCCTTTTGAAATTAGGAGTTCGCTTCCTCTTTGTCTCCTTAGGTTTTAGAACAATAAAGCTCAAGGGTTCTCTGTTTATACAGCCCTATATTTTTCTTTGCTCTTGATTTCAGAAAAACATACAGCTGTTGATATCCACCTCTAAATTTAAAAAGCACAGGAATACCCCTGTGGTCCCCAGATAAGCACACACTTTTGTTCATCCTTCTGTTTCTTTGAAGTGTTTATAGGTCTCCTGTTGAGCAGTTAAATATATCATGTGATATGATGTGATTTAATCTGATTCACCTACTGTGATGTGCTGCCAATCTTTTAACAAAGGGGAATCCCATAAACTCTATGTAGCAGGGTTGCATGATTCATACTTGTAAGGAGTTCTGAGGGACAGGGGGCATCTGTCATTTATTCCTCATTTAAACAAAAAAGATTGACTCATAATCAGTGATGTCCTCCTCTCAAGAGCTGGCTCCCACTCCCCACCCCATTTCTCTCATTGGTTCCCAGTCCCAATCGTGATCCTGGCTCAGACAGTCCCTGCCTCCCCATTAGGCCCAGCTCCCAATCTCCTTGCCCAGCAAGTCCCAGCCTATCTATTCTCCTCCGTCTCACAGTCCCACTCTTTTTACCCAACAGTTCGAGCCTCCCATCCCTCCTGGTTTCCAGTCCGAGCCTTTCCTCCCATCAACTTCTAGACACAGTCCCTGTCTCTCCAGACTTTTTGTCCCAATGTACTCCTTCCCCTCCCTCCTGGTCTGACTCCTATCCCTTCTGCATTCAAACCAGGCAGCTTCCTCCTGCACGATCCTTGAGCGCCAGCAGGGCAGCCACTGATAGTACAGGAGTGACATGCTCTCTTGTGTCAGTTCTGGTGCTCAGCCCCATCCTTCCTAGAGCAGCCGGGCACAGCAATTACAGGGAAAGTCTGGCTTTGCTCCTCTATCCCTGGGCTGGAACATGCTCAATCGCTCTATGTAGATGGGGCACATGCAGGCCAGTCAGCACTAGGAGCGCTAAGGGGATGGAGTATGCTCAGAGAGGACCAAATCTTCAGTGATTTTAGTTGCTAAACTATAAAGTCTACTGAGTATGTGAGGATGCTGATTTTTCATAGGCATATACAATTTGGATTTTCATGGGACAGCAAACGGCACATCCTTGACACAAAGATCACCTCTTCCTCCTTTCCCTGCCAAATTGCAAGTCCCAGCTCCAAAGCATGGGAGGGCTAGAGCTTTTAAAATGAAAACAGTGCCAGCATTTTTTAAAATGAGCAGAACAAATTATTCCCCCCGTAGACTGGTTCTTGGAAATAACTGACAGATTTGGCTAAAATTTCCCCGAAGAATTCAGCCTGACCCAGATATCCATCATGGAAAACTTCAAGCCCAATTGGATAAAGTTGGCAAAGTTATAAGCGACTGAAAACAGGGTCTTATAATGGGAAATGTCAGGCAACATTAATAGGCAGTGCTATCAGCCCCACCTATGAGAGAGACCTTTTAAGGAAGTCACGGGAATCTTCCTCAGTAGCCAACACATGATTCAGTCTAGTGTATTGCAAAGGGAATATACTCTTTCTCACTGCAGAAGGATTTCTATGAGCTTTGGGGATAAAAGTCATCTTTGGCAGAGATGATTTATCTGTATTCAGGCCATGGGTGAACTCAAGCAAAAGCTGTGAAACCACCCCAACCCTCCCTTCTCAAACACTGTACTATGTCATTATTTTAAACAAAGAGACACTGCCCCATATTTGGCTTATGTGATCCGGAGAGCAAGGGAAAGTGTCAGAGAGCCAATAGTCTAGGTTTCATGTATGCTACTACTGGAGCCATGCTGACCAGAATAGTGTTGGGTCATTTGTTTGCCAATGTAGCCCAGTGGGCTAGTTGGCCTTTGTTATATTCACTGCGACTGTAGCCCAGTGGGCTAGATTTTCTGTTATATTTACTGATTTGCATTATATTCAGCAGTAATGCAAGAAACCTATAGGCCTGTATCCTATAAGACATTAGCTTCAGTAAGTTAGCATAAGGCTTGAGGCCTATGGACTTTGAACAGATAAACAGCCCAACAGAAAATCCCAAGTATTTGGGGAGCTGAAAATAGAGGTTAAGGGGAAGTTCTGACCACTGGTACATAGGTACATGATTCAAACACAGAAATGTCCTGCCAGTAGGGTGACCAGATGTCCCAATTTTATAGGGACAGGCCCAATTTTTGAGTCTTTTTCTTATATAGGCTCCTATTACCCCCCACCCCTGTCCTGATTTTTCACATTTGCTGTCTGGTGACCCTACCTGCCAATGAACTGACATAGATAACATGACATATGTCTAAGGGTAGCCTGCTTGCTTGCATATATATCTTTTCATATATGTTTTTTATTTTCTTATGGGTTTAATTATTTGTTTTATTATAATAGGTTTATTTAGGGTGTATTTTGGCTGTAACACAAGGGACCTGCAGGCCACATCCGGCATGTTGAGCTAAGGCAAACTTAGTATACATATGTTTGGGACCTTTCACCTAGATAGATGGTGATGAGCTAAAGCATAAGGTCCATATATGACTGCGACCTTTAACACAGAGGATGTGTTGAAGTAGGTTGACACAGGGGGCTTCCTAAGTTCATACTCTTTTTAAACTTAACAAGTACACCACAACTTGGAACTTGGAAAGAACTGAGATAACCAGTTAGGACAGAAATAACAAATGGGATACCTAGCCACAAGAGGCCATGGTAACGAGAACCTGCTTGATGAGAAGTGACGCTCTTGCTCGTCAAGATTGAGTACCACTAGCTTACAGTACATCCCATTTGTGCACTAATGCACTATGCCAGCAAGCACTTATGCAGATGCCTATCTTTAAGCATGGGAATAGTCCCTTTGACCTCCATGGTCTTTGAATCGGGCCTTACAAGAATTGTTCAGCTTTCTTTCCTATTCCTTGTGCCTTACGCATTCATGAGGGGCTTGAGCCTGAAGGTGCTGAACTCCTTCCACTTCCATTCCACACACCGCTTATAGGCAAAAAAAAAAAAAAAAAAAAAAAGCCACGTCCTCTTACTACCTCTATGTCAGGGTATAATGTAACCCTGCTCTCATTTCAGCTTTTAATTTTTGTTGCACTCCTGTGTAATTTTCCTTTGAGTCTCACAGGCTGGAGGGAGCAGGAGTAATTGTAGTAGTAAATATTTATTTTATGGAAGGACCAGAAGGCTTGAATCAGAATTGAGGGCCCATTGTGCTGGGCATTGTACAAACATGGAAAAGAGACAATCATTGCCCTGAAGGGCTAGTCTAGTCTGTATAGGTTCTTATGCCATGCTCACCACAGTAGTATATGAGGGTTTGCAATCTAAAGACACAATCAGAAAAGTGAGTAAGGGATGTGGACACAACATCCAAGCAACTGAATCTGGGGAAGAATTGACACGGCTTTGTTAGTTACATGTATTGTAGGTTGGTTGGTTTGTTTTTGTTTTAAATTGGGGTTAGAGATAGGGAAAACAGGAGAAGGGGAAGAGGAATAGTGACATCTCATTGCCTGTCTAACCATGATCAGCAGACTGGATTTTGTTGGCATCATGGTGAGGTTTGAAGGAGGATAAGATAGCAGACGAAAACACAAATTCTGTCTTCTCTACCTTCTATTGCTCATCTTCAATATTTTCTTCAAGATTCCTGCCAACACTTAAACACTTTAAGTGAACTTAAAATAGTTAGTTATTTGGGAACCTGTAATCATATGCTTTTCTGAAATCCTAAGATTACCCCAGGGTCCTGTCCTTACTTCTAGCATTTCTTTGATCTGCTATAGTACAAGGTGTCTAATGTACAACACATAATATCTCTATACTGTCTACTTATCTTTGCTCCATCAGTAGAATGCATTCAATAGACATGAGCCCAGTTTTGCAGATGTTTGCGTCTGAGTCAAATGACAGGTTTCAGAGTAGCAGCCGTGTTAGTCTGTATTCACAAAAAGAAAAGGAGTACTTGTGGCACCTTAGAGACTAACCAATTTATTTGAGCATAAGCTTTCGTGAGCTACAGCTCACTTCATCGGATGCATTCAGTGGAAAATACAGTGCGGAGATTTATATACATAGAGAACATGAAACAATGGGTCTTATCATACACACTGTAACGAGAGTGATCACTTAAGGTGAGCTATTACCAGCAGGAGAGCAAAAAAACCTTTTGTAGTGATAATCAAGGTGGGCCATTTCCAGCAGCTGACAAGAACGTCTGAGGAACAGTGCGGGGTGCGGGGGGGGAGGGGAATAAATATGGGGAAATAGTTTTACTTTGTGTAATGACCCATCCATTCCCAGTCTTTATTCAAGCCTAAGTTAATTGTATCCAATTTGCAAATTAATTCCAATTCAGCAGTCTCTCGTTGGAGTCTGTTTTTGAAGTTTTTTTGTTGAAGTATTGCAACTTTTAGGTCTGTAATCGAGTGACCAGAGAGATTGAAGTGTTCTCCAACTGGTTTTTGAATGTTATAATTCTTGACGTTTGATTTGTGTCTATTTATTCTTTTACGTAGAGACTGTCCAGTTTGGCCAACGTACATGGCAGAGGGGCATTGCTGGCACATGATGGCATATATCACATTGGTAGATGTGCAGGTGAACGAGCCTCTGATAGTGTGGCTGATGTGATTAGGCCCTATGGTGGTGTCCCCTGAATAGATATGTGGAACAGTTGGCAACAGGCTTTGTTGCAAGGATAGGTTCCTGGGTTAGTGGTTCTGTTGTGGGGTATGTGGTTGCTGGTGAGTATTTGCTTCAGGTTGGGGGGCTGTCTGTAAGCAAGAACTGGCCTGTCTCCCAAGATCTGTGAGAGTGATGGGTCGTCCTTCAGGATAGGTTGTAGATCCTTGATGATGCGTTGGAGAGTCAAATGAGTTATTTTGAAAGAAGAAGAAATCCTTTCTGGCAGAGAACTACTGAAAAGCATTGGCTCAGGATTTTCTGACTCTGGCTGGACTCTTTCTACGAAATGGTGTTATAATATCATACCTAAAAGATAGTAACTTGGCAATTGATAGAAAAGCTTATTGTAGAGCTTAATGAACATTCATCAGGCACATTTAATTGATTTCTGTAAAGGAGACCTTTACAAAGCAAATATAATTATTAATCTCATTAGTGCTTCAGCTAATATACCTAAATTATGTTTGGATACCAATATATCAAGCAAATATTTGAACAAGATATGCATTTCATTAAGTACTCAGCTGTAATGTACAAACTAACATCTTTGACAGCAAGGTCTTTGTTCTCTAAAGTTATACTTTATGGCTGAGATTTTCCAATATAGATGTTTAGAGTTAGGCTCCTAAATAGGTGATGTGATTTTCAAAAGTCCTGAGCACACAACAGCTCCTGTTGAATTCATGCACTTATATTTGGTACCTCATATGGCAGAATGCGAGCTCTTGCAAACTGGTCACTCCATGGCATAGTCTAGTGAACAAGTCTTTCAGAGATTGCTACCATTCAACTTCTAGTTTCACTGTTTCCCCCCAATCCTCAATGCCACCATTGAGCTTCCAGTGGACAATGAGCATATGAAAAATATTTGCATAAAATCATGTCCTAGGCCCCAATCCTGCAATGATGTCCAGTTGAGCATACCTCTGTACCAACTCAGAGCCCCATTGAGATTGGAGCTTAGGGCTTGATCTTGCACTCACTAAAGTCAGTAGTATAGCTCTAGTCGATTTCAATACCGCAGGGTCAGGCCCATAGTGAGTAGTTGGCTAATTGTAGCTCAACCACAGTGGCAAGATAATTGCTTAAACATCAAGGTATTGAACTGTCCGTGTCTGAGGTCACTGTAATATAAACCCATTCTGCACGGGATTGTGTAAGTGTGAATGTGTGTTGAATCTGACAAGTAGGCATGTGATGGGGATGAAGAAGAGAAAGTGGGGAGCTACACTTAGGGGGTTCCAGTCTCCTGTGAAGGTGCTCCATTATCTCTTATTATTGCTGCTATAGAAAGGTCCCAGTCACAAATATTTGGGAGGATTCAGATTCAGGGGTCTGGCTCAAAGCCCTCTCTGTTTGATGGGAGTCTTGCAGTGGCAGACTAGATATGATACCACCCTAAGGTGGTAATTGCTTGAAGGTTATGAATTAATATGGGGAAAACTAGCTGAATTGCCAGTCTAACAGTATTATTATACCATATATTTAATATAATTGGGAGGCTGTGATAGGCTAATTGTGGATTTCAATTTCCATACATTACATGTAGAGATAAAAATGAGATATAAAACCACGATTTGTTAAGATTAATTTGATTACAGACTTTGTGTAACCTATGAAAACACTTCACTGTGATGCAATTTTTGGAATAAGGGGACATTCTGAGATTAAAAACCATACATTTTTAAAAACATTTACCTACTGTTTGTTGTAAGTAAATTTGAACAACTTAGATTATTCAAATAGAAATATTATTTTTTAAAAAAACCAAATCTTCCTTTTCCCTATTTGTCTTCCTTTATTTTTTTGCATTTTTTTTCAGTTTATTCAATGAAACAGGCTAGTCATTATCTCTCTCTTATTTAAGAATGAGTTTCTAGTCAATATCACTTTCAGATTCTTATACCTTTAATTCAAAGCTGCAAACTGCATGGGTATCTGTGTGTTTCGTAAGACAAAATTTAATTGGAATGGGGAGAAATCAGGGAAACGCTTCTGCAGTCGTAGGTTTTGCCAAAGCTTGTTTTAGCAAACCAAAATTTTGACATGACAATGTCTCTTTAATTTGAGCAATCTGTTACTCATAATTGAAAAGGAGCTTGCTGGAGAGGACTCAGATAGGCTGAAACTCACTATTGTCTATTTAGCTACTAGTATTTAGCTACTTCTGTAAAATTCCTTGCGGAGTGGTGGTTTCTAAGCCATTAGGTTGATTAGACGTTTGGGAGTCAATTTCCCTTTCTGTGCTGTCTTGCAGGGGGATCACTAATTTAAAACACTTATTTGATTCAAACTGGTTGTCTGCTAGTACAAGTGGTGCGCTTCCACTTTAAATATTGAAGGTACCTTCTCTTTCCGTGTAATTGCTGTTTAGTGGCAGTTCTTCATTTTGAGTTTTACTAAGCACGTGTGGGAATTTTAAATTGGAAAAATGAAAAACTCGAATTGACTATCATAGTACTCAACTATAAATACACCCGGGCAAGGGGTTTAAGGGTCGCCCGCCCCATTTGTGAAAGAATGGCGGAAAGCTAGTTCAGGGAAGAGATTTAACTATTAATGAAGAGTAGGAAAGTGTTGTAAAGGGGACTAACTACTTGAGGAATGTATGAACTTGTCTTGGCTAATTTTGAACCCATGCTAACACCGTGGGTGTGAACATTCCACTTAGACTCCAGTGTTACTGGGTTTGGCCTCTGCTTAGGAGAGACAGAGAAAAGAGACAGAGGAAACAATCCAGGGAAAAAATAAGAGTGAACAGTAATACAGGGAAACTTGAAAAAAGGATCAGAGATGGGGGAGAAGAGGGAAAAATTGTAATGGAAAAAACAAATTCAGTAAATACACTGTATGTAGGACCCTCCCCTTTTGCTAGCCTGGTTGCTGGTGGGTTCTAAATGATTAGAAAAGCTTTTGCCTGGCCCTCAAAATATAAAGATTGAAATTAATCTGCCTTAGAAAATCATGAGTTTAAATTAGATGGCAGTGGAGTTTGCAGATTTGCCTGGAGTCTTCTCAAAATAGTTAGAGATTTTCAGAAACTCCAGCTCCAGAGGGATCACCCATCTCTGGCAATGACTTCCTATTCTACTAGCTTAACTGTAGTCTGATCAGTTTGATTGTACTTTTTATAAAGGGGATCTCTGGGTTGGCACTGCAGGTTACAACAGTCTTATTACATTTTCCTCTCATCGTCACATTTGTGATTATGTACAATTGATGTTTTAGTTCCCTGCCTGGGTCTTCAAATGATTTTTCTGAATGTTCTTGGGACACCTTAGTGTTATTTAATTTTCTGCAGTGGTAGCTGTTGATTAACACTTAGGACCTGATCATTTCCCTAATGTCTAGTTCAATCTATCTAGGTACTTCCATGGCCTTCCCATAGTATCTGAGCACTTCACAATCATTAATGGATTTGTCATTACAACACCCCTGTAAGGTAGGGAAGCATTACCCCCATTTTACAGAAGGGGGACTGGGAACAGGATAGATTAAGGCTGTTGTCTGAGATCCCATAGGAAACCTATAGCAGAGCTAGGAATTGGATCTGGATCTTTTGAGTCCCAATCAAGTGCCTTAGACCAGCATTTCTCAGGCTGGGGTCTGTGGACCCTTGGGAGTCTGCGAGGGTTCTCCAGGGGGTCTGCGGGCCCCGGTGATCAATTCCTCCCCCTCCCTCCCAGCGCCTCCTGCATGCCGGGGGACAGCTGTTCCTCAGCATGCAGAAGGCACTGGGTGGGAGGAGGAGGAGCAGGGATGGGGTGTGCTTAGGGGACTGGGTGGAAAGAGGCATGGAAGAGAGGGGAAGGGGTGGAGCAGGGGTGGGAAGAGGTGGGATGGGGGTGGAGCCTTGGGGGAAGGACCTGGGGCTGAGTGGGGGGACTTGGGGATCCCCAAAATTTTTAAAATCAAAATGGGGGTCCTCGGGTTGCTAAAGTTTGATAACTGCTGCCCTAGACCATTTTTCCTGAAGCTTTAAAAAAATTCAGTCTGAGGGAAACCACAGCAGGGGAATTTTCACCCCAATGAGTTGAAGTTTGATATACTTATAAGCAACTGAAAACAGGGTTGTAGAATGGGAAATGTTGGGAAATCTTAACTACAGGCAGTGCTACCAGCATTTTCCTCCTGTAACTGCCAAAGTGCACTGCATAGGAGGATAAATCTCACTTTCTTCATTTTCCAGAAGAGGAAGTTGATGTACAGAGAAATGAAGTGACTCATGTAAGGTCAAACAGCAGATCACTGGTAGAGATGGAAATAGACGCAAGGCCCCCTGAATCCTAGTCCAATGCTGTATCCACTGGGCCACATGAAAATAATGCAGTAACTAATGTTTAGTATACCTCTGTATGCACACAAACTATGAATTATTTTGTATTAGTTGCCATACTCTGTGCAAATATTCAATGAAGCCCTGTTGCTGTACATAGGCCCAAGGACACCAATTTATTTCCTGACTTTTCTCTGATTTAATAATCTCATTTTTAGTATTTACATTACCACTTAGGGGTGGAGTCATGTAATTTGGAAGAGCCAACCATAAGGATGTGGAGGAAAGGTGGGAGGAATAGTAAGAGACCAGTATGTTTGCATCAGGAGATCTTTAATGAACTGAAAATCAACAGGAACCATACAAAAAGTGGAAATAAGGACAATTGCTAAGGATAAGCATACATGAATAGCACCCGTGGGTCAGGACAACACCAGTAAGGCAAAGGCACAAAATGAACTGCAATTGGTTAGGGACTTAGAAGGCAATAAGAAGTTCAATTAATTCATAGAAAGTAAGAGAATGATGAAGGAAAGCATAAGACCATTACTTAAAAGGGAAGGAGAGCAAGCAACAGATGACACAGAGAAAGCTGGAGTGTTTAATGCCTTTTTTGCTTCAGTCTTCAATAAAAAGGTTAATTGGGACCAGATGCTTAACACAATTCATGTTAACAACAAGGAGCAAGGATCTATAACCAGGTTAAAGAATATTTAGATAAGTTAAATGTATTTAAGTCAGCAGGGCCTGATGCAGTGCTTAAATTGTAATGAAAGAGGTGCCCAGGCTCAAGCAATTAGGTGCTGGGGCTCAAGCAATATTTTTACTTTCATAACTGATGCAGCAAGCCCAGAAGTGCTGGGGCTATGAACTGCCAAGCCTAGAGGTGCTGGGGTTCAGCCCTGAGAAGATCTGGCATAAAGTAAGCACTGGCCTGATGAAATTCACCATGGAGTAATTAAAGAACTAGCTGAAGCGATCTCTGTACCAATATCAATGATCATTGAGAAGTCATGGAGGACGGGTGAGGTTCCAGAGGGCTGAAGAAGGGGGAGAAATGCTGATTGGTCCTTGAATCTTCCTAACTTTGGTAAAAGAAAGATACTGGAACAAGTTTATTCAAACATCAAGGATAAGAAGGTGATAAGTAGTAGCCAACATAGATTTGTTAAGAACTGATCATGTCAAACCAATCTATTTTCCCTCTTTAAAAAGGTAGATGGCCTAGGGGGGAAGCAGTAGACATGATATATCTGGACTTTTGTAAGGCTTTTCACATAGTCCCACATGACATTCTGATGAACAAGCTAGAGAAATGTGGTCTGGATGAAATTACTATAAAGTGGTTGCATAACGTGTTGAAAGAACTCTGTTCAAAGAGTAGCTATCTAAGGTTTATTGTCAGACTGGGAGGATGTATCCAGTGAGTTCTGTTTTGGGTCCAGTGCTAGTCAATATTTTCGTTTGTGATGCAGATAATGGAGTAGAGAGTAAAATTATAAAATTTGGGATGACATAAAGCTGGGAGGGAGTTGCAAGCAGTTTGGAATTGGAATTCAAAAAGTGCTCGATAAATTGGAGAATTGGTCTGAAATCAACCAGATGAAATTCAGGAAGACAAGTGCAAAGTACTACACTTAGGGAGGAAAAATCAAATATACAAATACAAAATTGGACATAAGTGTCTAGGCAACAGGAAAGCTGAAGAAAGATCTGGGGGATATAGTGGATCACAAGCTGAATATGAGTCAATAGCATGATGCTGTTGCAAAAAAGACAGACAAATGTTATTGTGGGATGTATTAACAGGAATGTGGTATGTAATTGTTCTACTCTACTTGGTAATGGTAAGGCCTCAGCTGGAGTACTGTATCCAGTTTTGTACACCACATTTTAAGATGTGGACAAATTGGAGGGTGTCTAGAGCAGAGGAACAAAAAATGATAAGAGGTTTAGAAAACCTGACTGAGGAGGAAAGGTAGAAAGAATTGGGCATATTCAGCTCAGAGACGAGAAGGCTGAAGGGGGAAATAACAGTCCTGAAGTATGTAAACATTTTTATAAAGAGGATGGTGATCAATTGTTCTCCATGTCCATTGAGGGTAGGACAATAATGACTTAATTTGCTGCAGGGAGATTTAGGTTAATATAAGGAAAAACTTTCTAACTATAAGCATAGTTATGGACTGAAACAAGTTACTTAAGGAGGTTGTGGAATTCCTGTCATTGGAGGATTTTAAGAAAAGGTTAGAAAAACACCTGTTGGGGATGATTTAGGTATACTTAATCCAGCCTCAGTGCAGGGGGATGCACTAGATGAACTCTTAAAATCACCAGCCCTACATATCCAGGATTCTATGTTCTGATTAGCTGTGGCCCCAAACTTAAAGTCCAGGTTCAACATCCTCCCACCCTTCTTATCCCCCAAACACTGGAAAAATTTGAATCGGGATCTGAATTTTGTGGCTTTGGTCTGTCTGTCTGTATGATGAAGAAATTCAGAATCAATGAATCCATTTATTACAAATTGCTGTATGCAGGATTTAGAAATAACTTGCATGGACATAGTTGGGAGTCGTATAGTGTGTGTGCATGAGTGCATGGTTTTCATCATGTGTATTCTGACAGTGCCTGAGGGTCAACTAAAAGTAGGGGCCCATTGTGGTAGGCCTGTAGAAACAGAGTGGCAGACTTTCCCTGTCCTGAAGAGTTTGCAGTCTAAATAGACAAGACACAGTGTGGAGGAAGGAGTAGAACATACAAGCAGAGTGAACAGTGGGATGGTGGCAAACACCATGTTAGTTCCATGCTTTTGTTTTTGGATGGTGTCACGGGCTGGTCGGCCCTCTGAGGTAAACTGGGCTCAGCCTAGTGCATGACTTGGAAACTATCCCTCAGCCTCATTGATAAGCTGGGGACATAAGAGCTAATTAGTGACCCTAGCTGACTGTTAGGGGGTATAATTAGAAAGACTGACCCCCAGCTGTGATGGTGAAGCAGGGAGACCACTACTTAAATAGAGCTAGGCACTCAGGAAAAGGAGGAAGACTCTGGAGAGAGGAACAAGGGGGAGTTCCCCTCTGGGAAAAGCCTGAGAAAGTCAGGATGAGGCAGCGGTCCACTGGGAGCAGGTAAGTGCCTTGGAGTGGACTGTTATGTGACTTGGTCAGAGGCCGAGCCATAGAAAACCCAGAGTAAGAGTCAGGAGAAGACACTGGCTATGGCTGGCCATCGCAGGGCCAAGGAAGTGGCCACCAATGGATGAGTGAGAGACAAAGTCCACGCAACACTACATCTGGGCAAGGGAGGTGCTCTAGAGTTGAGGAAATGCGCTTACTGTGGGATGGGGAGGGTTGGAGTAAACAGCCATGCAGGACACAGAAAGAACAGCAAATGTAGAAAGTTCTCTGAACATCCAAAGGTCCTTGCTCTGGCTGCTTCTGCCCCTACTGGTTGGCTCCTCTCTGCAGTTTCCCCCCAAGGCTGCCTGGTCATGGAGGGAAGGGACCATCTGGGTCCTAGTGCCAGTGTGGCAGTGTCCCTTTTCACAGTTCTGGATCCAGTGGGGTGGTGGGACAGAGCGGTGTCTCCAGCCCCAGTGACCCTGTTTTACTTCTTCTCCTCAATGCAGTAGGTCCCTGCTTTGGTTGCTTCTGCTCCCACTGGCTGAAGTATGCATGTATGTGATGTGAGTCATAAATCTCATGAAGACCAACAGCATGGGAATTAGTAGTTTTTACAAACTAAATTAACTGAAGTCATTATTAGAAATGTTTTTAACATCTCAAGGGGAAGAGTAAATTCCATGTTAAGCATCAGTAGAGATTTCCTGATGTATTTTGAAGTGCTCCCCTTTTTAAAAATCAGAAAGAAAACAATCAAAGAACATAGATCCTAAATAATAAATTGTTATGAAAGAAACCCATCATCACCAGAAAACATTTTGAACTATTCCCTGTTTATGTGCCATGAGCCCCAGAATGGCACTGTAAGTGCTTAAATGCTCTTTTTTTTTTCATTGACTCAGTGTCTTTTATGTGTTGAGTGAATGAAGATCCTTGCAATTTACAAATAAATAAAAAGCAAGCCAACTCCCAGCTGTCAGGTTTCCCATTACCTCACCTGGTTATAGTCAAAATATTTATATGAAGCAACCTATGTGTATCTCAGGGTATAAATGGGACTAGATACAAACCCATAAATATTCTGCCTCACATTTATAACCTTAAAGCAATCACCACATCTAGGGTGAGCAAGAAATTCCCCTTCCTCCCCCACCATGCTGGCACTGTTCACCTTCTTCTGGAGTACTGAACAGAAGTCCTCTGTCTCTGGAGTTCTTTAGGCTCAGGTAGTTTGTATCATGACAGATTGCAGGGGGTGAGCACAGGAGGTATCAGTCCTCTCTCTCTTCTATTGCCCATATATATATGTTCAGAGAAATGAAAGATCGAGGAAGTTTATCAGATCAAATCTAACCCTTCTCCTGTGTAAGATTGTTCCCTGCAATAAATGCTTCTGATTTTTAGTGTCACAAAGGAATAGGGCTTCCCTCGATCATCTTGGGAAAGTTCTTCTGAAGCTGAGCAGATGTCAGTGTCAGGAAGCTTGTTTCTCCTAATTTTCTGACTTTACTCCCAATTATATTCAGTTACTTGTGTGGCATCATTCACAATAATAAATCCTCCCATCATCTCCTTCCACACAACCCTCAAAACTTGCACAGCATTTGGAGAGCTGCATCCTCACTGCATTCAACCCCTCTTCAGTTTGAGGGTGGCTGAGATGTGGCCTGCCATGGCTGCATAAGCCAAGGATATGATGCTAAACTTGCTCTGTGGCTCAGTGGTCAGATGCACCAATGGGCTCACTCTCCACCTCATTTGAGTCCCCACCCCCAGCACTGGTAGCAAGTTTGGCTCTATAGCTTTGCTGATGTTAGCTCCTGGGCGGCTGCATTCTGTGAACATATTGATGGGGGTCATACAGAGGACACATGGAGAATTAATGCTATTTGTTTGCAGTGTGCTTGGTACTGGACGTATCACATTGAAGCAGCTATTCTCCAGCTCCTCCTTCTGTCCAACTACCCATGCTCTGTTTGGTCTTCAATGCAGGAGCTCAGCTCTAATTTTGCAGAGGTAATAAAGTGGCTACTACTTACCTGCATTTCCCTTCTGCTTTTACTCTCTGCCCCTCTTCCACAGGATTTCCATGGATCTGTCTCCGTTTCATGAATAGTTGTAGAAAACTTTTGTGTCACACAACTTTTGGTGCTTCAGGAGGGCCTGGTGTCTGCTTTTCATATGACTTGTTAAATTAAGTATTTTATGCAATACCCCCATTCCTTGCATTAAATATCAGTTTAATGTGATTTTGATGGATTTTTAACTAATTCTTTTAGCTTCCACACTTGGGGGGTCAAATCTTAGGTCCTTATAAGATGTTACCCGGGCAAACTCCTATTGCAGTTTGTGGGCGTTTGCCAAAGATAGGAGCATAAGCTTTGGCCTATGGAGGGAATGTGGTCTGCAAATTACTAAACTGTTTCTGTGTGGATTGTCCTGTGTATGACAGCATCTGCCAGAGAAGACAGTATTTATATTACGATAGTGCCCAAGGCCCCAGTCGCGTTTGGGGTCCCATTGTGCTGCATGTTGTACAAACACAAAGAAGAGATTATACTTACCCTGAGCCAGGCTTGCTGATACCTCTGCTCATTTACAGAAAAGAGAACAGGGATGTCTGCAACTGCCTCTCTGTGTCACCCACATCCTCATCTCAGAATATCGAAACATGCATCTTTGCATTTCTTGAGTGAAAGTGCTGTTTTTAACAAGGGTTTGCCTAGAAAGATATCAATCTTTTAATAAGAAGCCTTGAAGCATAGTTACAGTGATGTCAAGGAACTGATCTTCACAAGATATTGACACCTGGCCATCTACATGAGGGTGGTAGACTGGGGCATCTCTATAATGAATGATGCATGCAGTTTTTTAGAAAAAGTTATACATATATAAGGAGAGAAACTGCAACTTTTTGCCCTTTTTAAAAACAGCCTTTCTAAGTCTTATACCAAACTACAAATATTACTGATTTCAGATCAAGCCTTAGTCTTAAAATGTGTGTTTTCCTTCCCAGATTCAAATTTTTTAATTTACTTACATAATGTAAAACAGTGGGTCTTGGAGAGATGGAAGAAAGGAGATATGGGTAGTAGAAAATAATATACTGAGGAGAATCGCAGGCAAGCAGAGGGTAGACAAAGTGATGCTGGAAGAAATTAGAGGGAAGATAGGCTGGAGAGTGCACGTTTGAGGTGGGCTGGATGTGTGATCAAAATGGGAGAAGAACGACCAACAAAGAAAGCATGGGAGAAAAAGGACAGTAAGAAAAGATATGGTAGACAGAGGATATGATGGAAAGACTCTGTCAAGAGATGTTGGAGGAGAAAACGACTGAAACTCCAAGACCTATGCCATGGACCGAAGGAATGGTGAAGAATTATGGGCACTTTCCACCCTTGTAAACAGAAAAAGGAGCCGAGAAGTGAAGTGATATTGTAAAGTGGGTTGCTGGTAGCTTAAAAGTATCTTCCTGCTCAAGTATTGATTTGGATCTGATGATAAAACATGCTAAAAAAAAAATTGGTCTTCTGAAATCATTCAGTTCCTGACCAGTCTTCACTAATGCATGGTAGAAAATGCTAGGTGTCAGACAACTCTGAAGAATGATGCATCATTTGCCATCAATAACAGGCTAAGCTTTGAATTTGCTACTAGTAGGCATTAGCAGTTGCACTAAAATGAGATCACTAGGTTAGTCCATGGGATGATTTTCCACTGCAGAAATTCTGCCAATGCAAACATAAGGAACAGTATTAAAGAAGTAAAAGTTTATTTTATGGCCTGGCTCTTGTGATCAGCATAGCTTTGGAAAGCATATTTGATATTTTTCCTCCTGTAGAAAAAAACGTATCCAGCAATGGAAAAAGCTCCTAGTGAAAATGATGGAAGCCCCATCTTTAAAATTATTAAAACGCCAGAAAATATATTGTGGAGAACACATTCTGTGTGGTGAGGAAAATAGATCAGACGGCATGAGAGGATTTTTCTATTTCTCTAATTCATTTGAACCTTGAAAATTTCTTTGAAACTTTCCCCCCACCAGATAAACAGTAGGGAGGGAAATAAACAACACACAGGAACAGATTAAGGTGAGATCAATGCAACGCATCTGGCATGGTTACATGGGCCCGACAGAGAAATAAGTAAGAGGCAGAATTAGCGGAAGCAGCAAAGTATACAGCTGACCACTGCAATCTAACCGCCTGCTGACAAGAGTCTGCACTGGGCTGTAGGAGGTGGGGGAACGGGACTGTTCCAGGCTAGTGGGCACAAGGCTGGGAGCAAGGACACAAAATTGTTTGAGTCTGGATCCACCAAATATAATGATTGTTGGTCCCTGCCCACATGTTTTGTTTAAAAAACAACATGGAAATTGGTTGTAGTGATAATCTTTTATAAATATCAGATTCTTCTAGCCAAAGCCCTATTCACTTGCTCATTGTAACAGCCATATGGACTAGAAGACTTCTGGTAATAAGAATCATCCTGGGAGGAAACAAGACTAGCTGATTGCCAGTAAATAAACACTTCCATGCAAATGCCATATGCTTTATGTCCTTCCTGCCAGGTATTTCTATAAAATGAGGATACACCCTGTTTTTGTGTTGCATGCCAGATGGAAATTATATCTCTTCACCAATGGAAAGGATGCCTAAAAATGTACCATCTATCGGGAGAACGTGGCGATGAGTTCCTGGATTCCGAACAATGAAAGCTGAGATGAAACAATAGGAATGTGCGGAGCTACTTGTGTCAACACAAAGAAATAGAAGCTGATTAACATATGTCATGGAAATGTGTGGCAAAACTTATAAAGAGTCTGACTACTGCTCAGGTCATCACTTCTCTAGCCTCTGCATGAACCTTAAGTGGAAGAAAATTAGTGACTTTTGACAATGGATATATTTATTAGGCCAACCAGTTTGGATAATAAGAGGCAGATCTCTTAAATCATCTTCACTTAAAGTTTGAACTAAGCTTGCCCTGAATGTTTCTGAGGTTACAAGTTGCATTAACTTTTTCATCCCATTGTGTTTCATTGATTATATAGCCCTATGCTGGTTGTGGGCAGGAATGGAAATAGAAAGGCCCATATTCTGGAAGGATGGTTGTGGTGTGTCTAGCCTGACACAGTTGTGGAAATGCCATAAACTCTCCCACCTAACTTTGTAGAAACATGGGGCAAATTTCAAAAGTGAGTCTACCTTGGTGTAACTTGCATTCCAAAGAGAGAAGAGTAGCAAGGAAAGCAACTAATAAAAGGACCAGCCTTTACCTTAATGTATGTGCACATTGTTAAACCTCCTCCTTCCAGCTCCTCAGTGTGTAGGCTAGCCCATTCATAGCTTTCACTGTGTAAATGTACTCTGTAAATTATAGCAGTTTAACCTCCATTATATATTGCGAAATGGGTGTAAGTAGGTATAAAGGAGTATAATTTGATTTGTCTTCTTTTAAAGGGAGATTAAGGGCTTGTCTGCAGGGACACTCAGAACCTGTTAACACTTGAAATACTACAGTGCCGCTGTAGCTCTTCAGTGTAGATGCTCCCTACCCAGATGGGAGGGGTTCTCCCTACCCCAAGATGCAGTAGCCATGTTGATGGAAGAATTCTTCCATAAGACCTATCACTGTCTACGCTGGGGGATAGGTGGTTAACCTATGTCCCTCAGGGGCATGGATTTTTCACACTCCTGAACAATGTAGCTGGGTAGAGCTACTTTTTAAATCAGGCCTCTGGAAAATTAACCTGAGTTAACTAAAGGTGTAGATTTAAAGGGGATTAGTGAAACTGAATTAACACCCTGTGTGAATGCTCTTATTCAGCATTAAAGTGGCCTTAATTCAATTTAGCTTAGTTCAGTTCCCAAGTGACATAGTGAATTATGCTAAATTGAATTAAAGCCACTGAGTAAGAGCATCCACACAGGGGTTTAATGCAATTTCATTAATTTACTTGAAATGTTAATTTGGATTAATTTTCCTGAGTGTCTGCATGTAGACAAGCTCTAAATTAGTTTAAGGTGTTGTTAGACTCCCTTATACTTCATCTCTGAATCTGATCTGTGAAGGTAAGTGCCTGGGCTGAAATCCTGCCCCCACTACTTTTTTACCATGGACTTCAATAGTTAGGATTTCATGCCTGAACTTCTGGGTGTTTGTCCAAATTGAACCTATAAGAACTTTAAGGATATTAAGTTGTCCAAACAAATAACCAAACTCTAATGTATTTCAAGAACCTCTCCCTCAACCTCTAGTCTCCTCTAGCAAGGAGTATTATCAGTTTGTACAATATCTAGAATGTTTATAAGAATATTGAAAAATAAAGTAGAGAAAATATTTAATGTATGTATTAGTCTCTTGTCTTGAGGAGGGAATCTGCCTCTGTTTCAAATTGCAGGTATATCATAAAATGCTGAGATTGGCATGAGCTATGCATTTTTTTCCCAGGGGAGCATAAAACCCAAGTCTCTTGTTTGCACATAATTATTCCTGCCCTCAGGTTGCAGCATCTTATGCACACAGCTGCATTGTGAACATTTTTCCAAGTTTATTTAGTACAGAGTGCATGTACTTTACATGTCTGAGCTGGGAATGCTCCTGTTTCAGCTGACTCCCCTGCTTTGGGGTATTGTACAGCACTCAGGTGACTCAGTGAAAGGCAATCACACAAGCCTGGGGAGACAGTGAGCTTACTTAATCACATCAGAAAAAGAGAGAAGAGAGCCCAGCAGTGGACGGAGTCGGCCTCTGAGCAGAGACAGAGTCTGTCAGCAGACAGAGTACTACCAAGGCAATAGAAAGAGACTCTGGGGGCTGCATTTTACAAGAAAATATCAACTCACATTTAATACACAAATTTTACAGACACTTAAACTCTTCTAATTCACCATGAGTCCAGAGCCATATTCAGGCACCTGACTAAGGGGCCTGATTATCAGAAGTGAAGAGCACCCAGCAGCTTCCATTCCGAGTCTGCTTGCGGGGATGGCTTCATTTCTTGTGCTTTCACTTTCCCACCAGATCATTTCTTGGGCAGAGGAGGTATCAGTGCCTGCGGGTCAAGATTCAATTTACCAGCTCCTCTGTTCTTTTCTGTGTTCTTTAAACTGCTTTAGGTCCATGCATATTAGTTAATATAGGTGGCAAAGTGAGCCTGTTATATGACAAAAATGCCATCTAGGTCCAGAAATATCTCTGGGATTCTCCAGGTTTCTGGGTCTCTGTTCTAGCAAAGAACTTGCCCTGTGGGGGGTTCTTCTTAGCGTATGCCTGACGTGCCTCAGGTGGCATGTGACCAGGATTCATCACCGAATTTGGGCCGCTCATTGCATTGAGGTGCTGGTATCCCCTGGTGTGGCACTGGAAAGTGCAGTGGTACAGGTTCAGTCATTAGGTGTTTGTAGTTGGCAGAGAAGACACTGGGGCAAAGTTATGGTCTGTGTGATTCTGACTAAATACCTCAAACTCAATCACTCTTAGTGTAATTAAATGCCTGCAGTGGGTTACTTTTTAAAATGGGTATAGACAGGTGCACATCGTGGCTGTCATAGCATACATGTTTATATTTCCTGGGGAAATATTTTTGTGGCAACTGAGTTAATTTTGTTCTTCAGTCAGGCCTTTGATAATAAATATTGCTGTTGCATATGTAGATCTAACCACACACATAGTACAGGGGATCATGTTGGATGTTAAGTCCAATATGGGAGACTATTAAGGGTATATGATATAGGCAAGTGAGAGGGAAAGAAAGAGGCAACAGATTTGCTAAAATATGACCACACCCTAGCAATACTACTGGTGGGTATTGGCACATAAAGATGGATTTGAATCTGACCCACACTTTCCAGAATTTGAAAGAGTTGGATTCAAGATTCCATTGGCCTATTTCAAGTTTTCACAAAATCTTCTGAATTTATGAAAAACTCTTGCCCTACCAAGTCTCAATGCAATTGTCGCCAGGAGACAAAGCATTAGGATAGCCATTTCTGTATCTCTTCTTCACCCTCCCCAGTGATATCAGTAGAACTTCTTAGGCAGTGAGTTGTGTAAAATGATTGTCTTGAAACTTGACAACACTCCCATTTCAGGTTTCATTACAAACCGCAGATTTGGGCTAGATTCTCTGCACTTTGCAAACCAAGAAAAATTTTATAGGGAAAGCTGGACTCCAAAGCAGGCAAAATACAATGAATTTGACTCTCTGACATTGAATGTTGAAATCATTTGAACTCAGACATAGGTGGTGGAAACCAAAGCCAATAAAAAAGTTTGCATGAACTTCTGCAAGCTGCTGTTTTACAGTTTTGCACAGATTTAGCAATTGGATCAGAGTGAGTGTCACAGGTGGGGCTGCTCTGTAACGCCCCTACAGAGTCAAGCATGGTGCTGCAGGTGCTCCCTCCACTAATCCACCAGTTCTGGCCGCCTGCTGGGAGCAGAGAAGCCAGTGCCATAAGTTTGGAATCAATTTTTAAACAGTCAGCTGAGGATAATTAAACTTAGCATTTGGCTGTCAGCTCCTCTAAACAAACAAAACTCAAAGGCAAACTCTTAGTTACAGCTCTCGAAGAGAAGGTCCTGAACTTGCTCTGGGGTCTGGCCTAGCATTGAGGACCCCTTGCTCTGTCCCAGTCTTTACCCCGCACTCTCCTGAGAAGAAGCAGGCAAGCCTTTTTAACTGGCCTGCTGGCTCTCAGTTGGTTAATGTCTCCCCCTGGTCCTTCTAGGCCTCTAGAGGACTAAGGACGTACACTTATGGCACTGTGGTGGCACCGCTGTAGCGCTTAGTGAAGATGGTTCCTATGCCGATGGGAGAGCTTCTCCTGTCAGAGTAAGTACTCCCCTTCCCCAAGAGTGGTAGCTATGTTGCTGGGAGAAGCCCTCCCATAGACAGCGTGTGTCTACCCCAGTGGTTAGGTCAGTATAACTGCATCACTCAGTGGTATGGATTTACCACTCCCCTGAGCGATGCAGTTATAACGACACATGTCTGTAGTGTAGACTGGGGCTCAGTCTACAGCACAACACACAGTAACTGAATTGCTTTGTGCTTGCACCATCATCTTTCAGGACATATGGTTGCCATTCAGACGATGGTGATCTGTTAGTTTCGTGCAGGGATCTGCAGCAGGTCTAGCTTGTTGCTGCTTTTGATTTGTTCTTATCTTATAGGGCTTTAGATGCTGGTCTACCATCATGAGCACTTTTGGGTTTTCAGAGACATTGCTTGATCCTCTGGTTGGGCCTGGGTACTAGTGCTCTGTAGGAGTGGATCAGGGATTTAGTTTCTGATCCTCTAGTGCTTTGAGATGGAGGGAACATTTTATGCTTTGGTTGAGATGGCACCAGAAGTGACTATGCCTTGCTCTGTGTTGATTAGCAGGGAAAATCGCACTCAGTTCTGCTTTACAGCCATTGCATGCAAGAGTATCTTAAATTTGGAGGAATGCAAGGGATTTCAGTGTTTGTCTAAAGGTGGGTGGGGACCGTCAGAGCCTATGAATTCATTAAAATTCCAAGTTGTGTTGCAGGGTAAATGCGTGGGTCTTAATATGCAGGGCTCCAACAGGTAAATACTCGAATCTTGGATACAAGATTAAGCGAGTTTTTACCTGCCTTTCAGCCAAAAACCTCATCAAGTACTTCACACCCACCCAAAAGGCAGCATTCACCGCTACATGAATCTAATGCAAACTGACTGAAGCAAGCACAGGTTAGGGGGGAACAATTTGCCTCTCTAGATAGGTATTTACAACAAGTGTATGTGTGTGTGTGTGTGTGTGAGGGTCTGTCTGTCTGTGTATGTTGACAGTAAAGAAAACAAACTCTTGTTTTAAGAAATCAGACGTTCTTTATTGTTTTCTTTGAACACACTCTATTTCACTATCAGCATCCATTTTCACTGCCAATTTCTGAAGATTATATAAACACTTGCAGTATTCTCTGCCTTCATCACAGATTCAAACCTCTAGAAAGCATTCACTAGACTATTAGCTCCATGGATCAGAGGAACAGCAATTGGGGCTAAATTCTGCCCACAGGTATAGCAATCATTGAACTCTGAGGTAATTTGATGCTGTTGTCCAGAGCCTTTAGATGCAGTGGAATTCTCTTATACTGAAGTTTATTGTCCCACAGACAGAAGAACATCAGAATGAATCTGACTCTGCTGCCATTGAACTCAATGGCAAAACACCTTTCGGCACAGGGTAAGCAGAGCTTCACTACACCTGGCGCGGCAATTCTCACAGTCCAAATGTGTGGAAGTAATTTGTGATTCAATTCACTCTCGACAGGGCCAGAGCCAGATAGTTTGCTGTGCTAGGAACCCTGTAGGCTACTATCTGGGTGCACTGTGTGGGGCAGGTTATGGTTTCTGAGATGTGGTGCCCTTAAAGGGGAAAACAGCCCTGACACACACTGAAAGCTGGAGGGTGGGAGCAACACTGGAGTGGCTGCTTCCAAGTTTTGGACACGTGCGCGTGGGTGGGTGGGTGGGTATGTCGGGGTGTGTGTGTAACCCTTGAAGGGGCCAATCCCTAAAAATTGTCCTGGGGGATTGCCTCACCAGCCACCAGAGCTTTGCTTTTGTGGCTCCCAGCTGATCAGGGTGGGGTGCAGATGGGTGAGTGGCATAGATAATTAAAAAATCAGCATTCTAGGTGACCACGTACGTCTAATGGTGACCTTGATTATGAGTGAAATTCACTCAGAGGTACAGAAGAAGTGGATGCTCTTAACATTAGAGAACCAGGGCAGTTCCATTGTGCAGGGAGTGGGTGGATAGCTGTGGAGTGCAGGGGACTTAATATCACCTATATGCAGAACTCCAGCCCTACATAAGTCATAGTATAGAGGGTTGTGGCTCGGGCAGGGGAGAAGAAAGGGTGTGAGCAATGCAGCCTTGATTATGGGAACCCAATGGCCACAGGACCTCAGAGGGTGTACATGCTACCTAGCCTATGCAAGGAATTGTAATGGCAGGTGCCAAGCTGTGCCACATCCTGCATGTGAGCTAGGGGGTTGATTCTACTCTCTCAAACCCAGCAAAGTCTCTTCACAAAGCTCTTTAACTCAGATCATGCATGTACAAAGGAGGCTAGTGAAGCTCTTCGTAGAACAGGTTCCACTATGTATATCTCAGTGGATGGACCCATATATACATGGTGACTCTCTGGTCTATCGTTCCTATAACCAATAATTGTCATAGCCCTTTAGATGACATGAAGTCTGGTTCTTCATTCAGCAGAGTCAACGTCCCACTCCTTTACCTTTTGAGCTGTCCAGTGAAAGCAGCAAAATCAGGGAATGTGAAACCACATAGCTGAGATCTTCAAGTTGCAGTGGGGGAGGTTTAGATTGGATATTAGGAAAAACTTTTTCACTAAGAGGGTGGTGAAACACTGGAATGCGTTACCTAGGGAGGTGGTAGAATCTCCTTCCTTAGAGGTTTTTAAGGTCAGGCTTGACAAAGCCCTGGCTGGGATGATTTAACTGGGAATTGGTCCTGCTTTGAGCAGGGGGTTGGACTAGATGACCTTCTGGGGTTCCTTCCAACCCTGATATTCTATGATTCTATGATTCTTTTATTTTAATTTTTTAAAAAAAGAAACCAATGAAAAGTTAAAGACGAACTGTGGTCACTGAAAGAAGCAATAGCTCCGCTTCAGCAAGGGAAGAGAAGGAAAACATCTTCAAGGAGAGAAAACAGTGTACAGAGTGGTGTTATTCATACACTAGAATGCTGGGATTAGGCTTTTTTTAAAAAATCTTTTCCTTTTTAGAGCCCAACTGGCTTCAGCTCCTCCAGGAATCAGATATTAGAAAGCAGTTTTTCTGATTTATTTTTCCTTTGCAGAATGTGGGTCTTTCGAAAGAGTTGCTGCACAATAACACATTCAGACAGGTTATTTGATTGGGTCATTTTTTTAAATGAAAACAATCATTTAACTAACCACTAGTTGATTTCTTTGGCCCTCGGGGAGCCAGTCATGAAGGGTAGCAGGTTATTGTTTAACATGGTTAAAACTGAACTCTTCATTTTCCCTCAAATGCCCCCAATGACAACATCACTTATAGTGTGGTGGTTTTGTTAATGGTAGAGATGGGCCAATATGCTGAAAAATGATCAGCAAAGATCTCATGAGATTCTGAATTATTTTTTCCCCCCATTCAACCATTTCCCAACCCTTTTTTTCATTTGTTTTCCCATGAACATTTGTCCCAACAATTTTTCATCCAAAGGTTTTGGGAGGAGCTTTTATTCATGCAAATGTGTGGAGTTGCATCTGAATGCATATGTCCACGACTGAATGGGCATGTTCTTGTGTGAACAAGTGTACCTCTGCTAGAAGTTATTACCTGACCATCCTCATAGCTCTATCTTCGTATGCAGTAGAAACTTGGAGTTACAGACGCCCCGGGAATGGAGGTTGTTCATAAATCTGAAATGTTTGTAACTCTGAACAAAACGTTATGGCCGTTCTTTCAAAAGTTTACAACGGAACATTGACTTAATACAGCTTTGACGCTTTACTACACAGAAGAGAAATGCTGCTTTCCCTTTTGTTTAGTAGTTTACATTTAACACAGTCCTATACACCTCAGTCTAGCCCTTCTTCCTTCTTCTTTGAGGCCACACAGATAATTTACAAAGATCTCTGCACACAGCAGAGCACACCAGTATTTTGTGTGCACTTCCTCTAACAGTTGCCATCCTGGAGGGCTGGGAGTTGGCTTGAAACCAGAGGCCAAATTCTGTTTGTCATCCCATTGCAAATCTAGAGTAACTCCGTTGTCACCTGTGTGGAGTTAGCCTGGATTTACACCCATGTAACAGAGAGCAGGATTTGGCCTCAGGTGTCTTTCTCTGAAAAATGTGCCCATGCAGAAGGGATAGGATAGAACCTGTGTCCGCAGGGAACAGCTCCTCTTCACTGCTCTCTGCCCTGAGTGGTTATGGCCTTGCTGCTATGAAACCCAGGCACGCAAACAAAAAATGTCACCATCCCTCTAGGCACCACAAGGATTAGAAAAAGCCCATTTGCAGTGATGTATGTAAATCTGCATACTAATTATTACTGGCAGACAAAGATGAGTAAGCCCAGAGCTGAAGTTTAAAAATAAAAGGTCACAAACATTTTTAGACGATGAAAACACTTATTTATATAGTTCACTGGGAGCTGAATTTCTTTCTCCTTCTTGCCTGCACTCACCCGTACACCAAACATACCAGCTTTCTTCTGTCTGTATGGTTTGTAAAGAATGCTAAACCAATCCCGACAGGAAGAAGCTATAAAAAGAAAGTTAGAAACAGAAGGGAATATAATGTTTTCAAATGCCTGCCATAGAACTGCTTGAAGTACTGGCAACAAACCAGTTTATCCACTGATTCTAGCTTTGTTTTCTGTTCATATGACTCTCAGCACCATAATATCAGAGCACCTCACAATCTTCAATATGTTTATTGTCACAACTGCCCTGGGAACATCACAAGGAAGTGCTAGTACCCCTGTTTTGCAGACGGGAACTGAGGCACACAGAAGGGTATGTGAGGCTATTAATTGTGGAGGCCCAACCCATACATCTAACAATCAGCAAGTAATTAGTAAAAAGGTGATAAATGCTTGTTTGATTTTCCCCCTCCTTTTGTGGAGTCCATTTTGAATCCCATGTGGCATCGGGGAGAAGTTGGAGGGCACTAGGGGAATGACGTTCTGGCCAGAACGGAAGCACACCAAAACCCTGGTTTGTATTAATCACTCAGTAGGGCCACAACATAAGATGGAAATCCCTCCCATCCATATATTAATAAAGACAAACGTGGTGGCAGAAACTTATCAGTCTCCGGCTCCTGCTCTGATGCCAGCTGCTCCCTAGGGCCGCCCCAAACAGCTTCTCCAAGTACACACCCAGGATATGGTGTAGCTGCTCCACCGGCCTAGCATGTCCCTTCTTGCCCTTCCTCCAGCAGCTGGCTCTCCTCCAGCATGCCTGTGACCGGAAGGGCATGGGGGGCAGGGGTTATGAGGGTGGCATCATTGCTCAGCAAATTGTCATGCACTGCTGTGGGTTCAGTGTTCGCCACAGTTCCCAATACCTCTAAAAGAGGCAGGAAGCCAGGGAGCTGCCAGAGGTTCCATTAGCATCCTTGGCTTTGTGGTAGTCTGTCCTTTGCCGGTTGATTCACTCTCTGGGGTGTTCTGCTGTCCAGGCAATCCCCAATGCTGCCAGCTGCTCAGATATAGCTTTGTAGACACAATCATTTCTTGTGCTCTTGCTGAAGTCAAATATGTTCCTCGCCTTGCTTGAGAGGTTAACTAGAAGCCATCTGGGTTCCTCTGGCCAGCTAGCAGTGTGCTTGATGCAGAACTGCTTCTCAGCCATTGCTAATACAGGTGAAGGTTGACTGTGTTTCCAGTTGAGCAGCCCATGTGGAAATGAAGGGTAAAATGCCAGGCAGATACATTTGAATAAGGAGGTTGCTTCTGGTTCCTGGGAAGTGAGTGGCAAATTTAGGAACTGAAGGGCTGGGAAGCACAGCCCCAGAGGACTATGGGATAGCATTGGAAAACTCTCCAGATTCCAGTCAGGTGACCTGGACTTGAGCTGTGTACACACTATCTGGACTTTTGACCCATGTCACAGCGAGATTTGGGCTTTGACCCACCCCCAATGAAGTCTGCAGGTAAGATTCCAGAGGGGTCCCTGGCTTGAGTCATATTGATTTCTACGTGGACAGAAGAGGGTCTTGTATTTAAACATAGCACAGGCTTAGTATGCTGTGTAGGCTACCTAGAGATGCTACCTGATTTGCCTAAGGTCACGCAGGAAGTCTGTGGCAGAACAAGGAATTGAGCCTAGGCCTCTCAAATCCTAGGCTAATCCCCTCACCACTGGACAATCCTGCCTCCATCTGTTCATGTGTCTATGAACTGAGCTAGGGCAAGATTCACCATTTCGTTAATTCAATTTTACTGAGGTGTAACTGTCTTGAAGTCACAGAACTGTGGAAATACAATGGGCTATCAGGCATTATGATTTTAACAGATTTGCTGGGCATTGAAAATTGTTCATGCACATTTGGGGCAAATATAGTTCAGCATACTGGTTATCTGAAAACTGTTAGCTGCAAGTATGGCTTACAGTATTGTGACAGGTGAAATTCTATCCAGTACTGGATACCTATTGGTGAGATTTGGTCAAGTGCTGTAGGTCCACACAAGATCCTGTACACCACTTACTACAGGAAATAAGTAGAGCTGAAATGATACAACAGGGCTTTCTGCACAACATCTACCTGGTGTCTATTTCACTCTACTGGATCTGTGACTGGTCACCTAAGTCTCTTGGTTTTGTTTGTGTTCCCTAATTGGCTTGCCAGCAGGGTGTTGTTAGTTTGTCTGTTTTTAAAATCAATTTGACTCCCTGATACTTGTCTCACTCTCAACCCCACAAAAAAACAACACACAGGGCAAGCGTTTCTGGTGTAAATATGTGTCAGCGTGCTTTGTCATACTAAAATGCACATGTTTGTATGTGGATAAGCATATATGCATGAATGAAAGCTCCTCTCCTAACATCTGCCAAGAAAAACTGCTCCCATGAACATCAGCAGGAAAGTGAATAAAATGAGTTGTGAACATGGACAAACAGAAACATGCTTTAGAATCCATGCTTCAGAATTTTTCCTACTGTTTGCCCATTTTTAGTCTGCAGACTGCAGTCACAAACTCTGTCTTGAAAATAGCATCCATAGTTCATTATACTTAACTCAATTTTGTACAAGAGATGGGCATGAACCCCTCTCCCCCGCAGTCAGAACCCTAGATCTGGGTTTGTGGATAGATTGGAGCTGGGAAGCCAACTCTATAAGGGGATACATTTGGACATTCTGTACTTCAGGATAATTCGGATCTGGATTTCAAGCACTAAAGTTATGTGAGCATTGGGAGTCTAAAGTCTGGTTTCTGCCCATTACAGAGACATGGGGCCAGATCTGCTCTAACTTAAACCAGGCTGGAGCGGCCACAAGGAACTGAACATGCAGCCCAGGACTGATGTGGAGTGGGAGGTCAGTCATAGCTGCTTCCCCATGCTACACGGGAAACAGGGAGCGTGTGTAGTGTACGGTCCTCTACACCACTGGAGGGTCATCCTTATCCCGACGTAATTATCCTTGGACAGTTACATTGGGTTTTTGGCCAGATTATGTCAGGAGTGTAGCAGCATGGCCCAAGAGGGTCTAGACTGCAGATTGTCAATGTTTGAATCCTGGGTGTTTGATTCTTTACATTACAGGTAGTATTGAGATCCAGGTCAGGGGTTTTGATTTTGGCCTGTGTCTACTTGCTACCAAATAATCTTTTTCAAAAGTAACAAGGTTATAATTCTTGATATAGGAGCCCTCAGGGACGCACTGATGTCTCTTTTTAGAACAGGCAGATATTGATATGAAGCTGTTTACAAATAAAGCTACAAAAAGAGCATCACCCCTTCTTTTTTCTTTTTTCTATTTTTGCCTGCTTTTTGTGCCACTCAGCTTGTTTGCCTTGTAAAATCCTCCTTGGGGCCACATTCGTGCAGACAGATGAAACCATTTTTCACTCTGAAGGAATCCCCTCAGGTTAAATTCACCTAGATAATATCACAGTTACTACATAAGCTGTTTGGATTATTTTTGAACACTGCACGGCAGCAGCACCAACAAAGAGAAACTCTGCATGATACATACCAGTAGCAACTCCCTACAAATTAACCTTTAGGAACTCCGTCTTTGCAAGAAACGCCCACATGTCAAATTTCTCTGTGGGTTTTTGAGCCAAGAGATTTAAGAGTTTAAACCTGATGAGTTTTTGTTTAATGACTTTTTCAACTTTGTTTCTTTTGTTTAAAAAAACCCCCAACCACCAAAAAACCAAGACTCAGGATAGTTTTAGCTGGTCACAGACAAAGACCGCTAAATGTTTCCAAATGTACAGGATAGCACACAGGTAACTTGAACATCATAAAATTTAATACACAGGACAAGCAAGCCTGAGTAATCACTTTACAACAATGATTAGATGTGGGCCCAAAACAAAAGCTAGGATCTGAACATGCCTGAACTTTGGAACCATTATGATTCAGGTCAAAACATCATGGCTCTTCTTTGCCTGAATAAAGAGCTGAAACAAGCTGCCAGGTCTGCAGTCTGGAGAAATTCAGATCTGGATTCAAATTCCACATCCTGGACCCCTCTCTAAGAATGCTGATGTTAGATCTCTTATTTTCCCTACTATATGGGCCTGGAGGAATGTCAGATGAATGCTCTTCCCTCAGGTCAGATTGGCAAAATCCTTATGATTTTTCATCTTCCTTGGCAACATGGGGCACAGGTTGCTTGTTAGGATCATCTAGATATATTTCTCAAAATCAGTTTCCTTCCAGTGCAAGGGGCTTCAGGCATTGGTGTGCCTCAGTCCCTCCTATTCTCTGCCTGTGGCACACAATGGTTTAATCTCCTCAGGACTGTAATATTTTTGTGTAATCCAGGTTAGTGGGTTCAATAACTGGGTGGGATTTAGTGACCTGCACTATGCAGGAGGTCAGACTAGATGATATAGTAGCCCTGTCTGGCCTGAAACTGGGACACTGCCAAGATGGTAGCATGGGCTGTCCAGAGGAGGTGTTCCTTCTAATGGCTTGAAACAATAGGTCAGCAAGGGCTGTCCGTGAAAGCAACATTTTTTAAGGGGGGATGAGATCCAAATGGACTGGAGCATAAAGATCAAATTTTACCTGTTTATGAACTGCAGGACTGGGCCTGTAATAGTAAGAAAATTTGAAAAGGGAAAAAAAGATTAAAAGGAAAAGCTATATGGCAAAAAATCCAATCCAAAATAACAGGAGTAAATACCACAAGAATGTATTTAGACTAATATCTACAGAACCCTTTTGGTTTAATCCCTACCAATTTTTATGGGACTTCCCCATAAGAGGAAGTGCGCTTTGAACTTGTATAGTGTTTTCTATCAGAAGAGCTCAGTGTGCTTTAGAAACACAAATAAATTCAGCCTCCCAACAACGTTGTGAGGGAGGAAGGTATTACCTCCCCATCACCTGGGAAGAAACTGAGGCATGAAAAAAGGTTAAGTGCTTGCCCAAGGTCACACAAGGTACAAAGAAGTGTGGAATCTTATTGAATATATCTATGACAGCCCAGCAGTTAGTTCTTGTGACAAGACAAGGTTCTATCTTGTGCCTTAATCACAATAACATTCTTCTTCACAAGAACCAAACATATGGCCTGCCCTTCTTAAAAGGAAAATGTATAGTATTTGAATATAAGGGTCCTTATTAGAAAGGCATATTATAAGGTCTATCATCATGTTTAACACCTAGGGACACTGGCATTGTAAACCAGCTTAATATACATTGTTAGTAGATCCAGAAGAAAGCAGTGTAGTTGTACAAATTCAATAAATGAACACCAGTCATTATAAAGCTGGAGTGATTTATCTCTACCCACTGAAACAATATACCTGTACCTATGTGCACTGTCATAGGAATAGTTATGCCCGGGTTTCCATGTACTACTTTGTTTTGTTTATAACTTAAGCTAAGAAAATTTGCTCCATGCTAAAACTTGCTCTTGCTTTAGCTTTGGAGTCGTCTTTTAAAACGTATGTCTACAGTGTGAGCCAGGTTATGATACCATTACTCGTGCTGAATGACTCCTGACTGCACAAATTGTTCCATTGATTTTACTCAGAGTAAAATATGAGTAACTGTAGCTGAATCTGATCCTAAAATACGGCTATATCCTGCCCCTAGCTACTCCCATCGAAGTCAGTGGGAATTTTGCCATTGTCTTCAAATGGAGCAGGTTTGGGCCCATCATTTTAAAATATCTGTTTTGGAATGCAAAGTGCACTGTTTGGTATGGGTAGAATTCATAAACAACTTGCACCAGATCCTGCAATCCTCGTGTGTACAATTATTATCACCTATTGTTTGTATTACCATGGGGCCTAGGAGCCTTAGTCATGGACCAGGCCCCCATTGTTCTAGGCGCCGTATGAACCCAGAATAGAAAGATGGTAACTTCCATTCAAGTCAATGGGAGTTTTGCAGGTATAACAGCTTCAAGATTGTGCCTTCAGCTGTTTGTGAGCTTATTTTTTGAAATGTCATTTTAAAAGTGTTTATATAATGTGGTGTGGCAAAATACCTTGTTCGCCTCAGTAGGCTCAGTCCTTTTTAGCCTTGGAGACTCAGGTTTGGGGCAAGGCGAATCCTTACAGGTGGCACAGGGTCCTGCTACTCCTCTCCTCAGTCAGTCCCTTGTGCTTGTTTTCCTTCCCATCTGGGGAGCGAGTGCAGCCTTCCTACTTGCTGCAAACAGCCTACTGGCAGCTTCCCTGCTCCCCTCACTCTCCCCCTCCTACCTCCCAGGAGTGGGTTTAAAAAGGTCCCAAGTAGTTGGAGTCAGCTGAACCTAATTGGTTCCCTAGCAACCCCTTTTCCAGCTGAACCTTATTGCCCTGTGGTTCTCTCTCTCTCCTCAGTGGATCGGGAGAGGCCTTTTAATCCCCTGGGACTAATTACTACCCCCCTTTTGTAGCTGTTTGTCCTGGGTTTACCACATATCTCCCAACTCTGCTCAACACTATGGGGTTGGGCTACTTGGATCGGCAAACAGTGCACTCTCAACAGGCCATCCGCATTGCCATGTTGGAGTCCAGACCTATGTTGTACTATGAAGTGGAAGGGTTGAAGGGACAAGAACCATCTCATCACTCAGGCATTTTTGTCTTTATTTTGGTGCATCCACTGCAGAGGGGCATGGTCCATGACAAGGGTAAACCTCCATCCCAGTAGATGGTAAGCGGAGGCTTTCTACAGCCCATTTTACCCCCAGGCATTCTTTTTCGACAACGGCGTATTTCCGTTCCCTAGACTGGAGCTTCCTACTGAGGAAGAGGATGGGGTGTTTGTCATCCCCGACCATTTGTGAAAGTACCGCCCCCAACCCTACATCAGAGGCGTCGATTTGTAGGATAAACTCCTTCCCCCAGTCTGGGGCCACGAGTATGGGGTCAGTGCAGAGGGCCGTCCGTAGATCTGAAAAAGCGTCTTCAGCCGCGGTCGTCCATCTTACTGTGTCTGGGCCCCAAGCTCTTGTTAGGTCCGTTAATGGGCATGCTCTGGTGGCAAAGTGGGGAATGAATCGTCTATAGTACCCCACTAGTCCCAGGAATGCCCTGACCTGTTTTTTTCGGAGTGGTTGGGGCCACTTCTGTATAGCTTCTAACTTGTTGAGTTGCGGCGTCACCAAGCCCCTCCCCACTATATACTCCAGGTATTTGGCTTCAGCTAGCCCGAGCGAACACTTGGAGGGGTTTGCTGTCAGCCCCGCCTTCCTCAGGGTATCCATCACTGCCTCCACCTTCTCCAAGTATGTCTCCCAGTCGCGGCTATATATGATAACGTCGTCGAGATAGGCTGCCCCGTACTTGCCATGTGGTCACAACAGTTTGTCCATGAGCCTTTGGAAAGTGGCGGGCGCCCCACGCAACCCAAAGGGGAGGACAGTGTACTGATATAGTCCCTCTGGAGTTGCAAAGGCCATCTTCTCTTTGTCAGTCTTGGCCAGGGGGATCTGCCAATAGCCCTTGGTCAGGTCAAGGGTAGACATAAACCGTGCTTTTCCAATCTGTCAATTAGCTCATCTATCCAGGGTATAGGGTACGCATCAAACTGGGACACCTCATTCAGCTTTTGGAAGTCGTTGCAGAGCCTCACATTGCCATCTGGCTTAGGCACTAAAACCACTGGACTTGACCATTGGCTATGAGATTCTTCAATGACTCCTAAGGCCAGCATTTTCCTGACCTCTGTCCTGATCTCCTCTCTTTTGGCCTCTGGGATCCGGTATGGCTTGACGTTCACCTTCACTCCAGGCTCTGTGAGGATGTGATGGTGAACCTCAGTAGTCCTGCCTGGCTTTTCTGAGAACACATCTTGGTTGTGTTTAATCAGACTGATCACTTCAGATTGTTGCTCCGGAGTCAACTCCGGGGATATTCCCACTTGGTCGGGCTGGTTGCTTTTAGGGGATGGTGCCCCTAGCGCAACCACATGCGCTTCTCTATCCTGCCATGGTTTCAGCAGGTTGTCCCGGCTGTCGGACCTTATAATGGACTTCTCCTGTGGCTTCTATTATCTCATATGGCCCCTGCCACCTGGCCAGGAGTGTGCTTTCTGCCGTGGGTATGAGCACCATACCCGGTCTCCCACCTGGAACTTCCGGGTCATTGCCTGGTGATTGTAGTATGTCTGTTGAGCCCCTTGGACCTTCTCCAGATGTTCGCGCACAATGGGGGCAACTTGGACTATCCTGTCTTTCATTTGCAATACATGTTCAACGATGTTTCTCCCGGGGTTCGGCTGTTCTTCCCAGCCCTCTTTGGCCATGTCCAATATGCCCCTGGGGTGGCGACCATAAAACAGCTCGAATGGGGAGAATCCAGTGGAAGCTTGGGGAACCTCCCGTACAGCAAACAGCAAGTAAGGCAGCAGGGCATCTCAGTCTTTCCCATCGCGACTAACCACTTTCCGTAGCATGTTCTTCAATGTTCTATTGAAGCGTTCGACAAGACCATCGGTCTGGGGATGATAGACTGACGTCCTGAGTGTCCGTATATGGAGCATTGTACATATGTCCTTCATTAACTTAGACACAAAGGGGGTCCCTTGGTCCGTCAGGATCTCTTTAGGTATCCCTACTCTAGAAAAAATCCGGACTAATTCTTTGGCTATGGTCTTGGACATAGTGTTCCATAAGAGTACGGCCTCGGGATATCGGGTGGCATAATCTAGTACTACCAGAATGTACTGATGACCCCGTGCTGACTTCTCCAGTGGCCCTATTAGATCCATAGTTATTCGCTCGAATGGGATTTCAATAATTGGTAGAGGGGCCCTTAGGTGTGGTGGGGGCCCATGTAACTGACAGGAGGTCATTCCGGACAGGAGGTACAATATCGCCGGACCGCCGCATAAATGCCAGGCCAAAAAAACCTCTGCAGAATCTGATCAAGGGTCTTATTTACCCCTAGATGGCCCCCAAACAGATGGTTGTGGGCCAGATCCATCACGCCCCTCTGATGCTTCTGTGGAACCAAGAGTTGTTCTATGACTTACTCTTGGACCCGGACTACTCTGTATAGCAGATCACCCTCAATCACATAATATGGCCCTGGGCCCTTGACTCTCCCCTCCACGGGCACCCCATTTATCTCGACTACTTCTTTACAAATATTGCTGTATATTGGATCGTTGGCCTGATCCTGACCAAAATTCCCAAGTGAGGTCCCCATTTGTCCAAACTCAGGGGGATTTACCTCTGTCTCCCTCTCAGGGAAAACCCCCGGGGAACTAGGTCCGGCTATTGGGTCATTGATCTCCTGCCCCACCCCGCTGTCCATTGAGCCACATCTTTCCCCTACAAGTGTAGATTTCTGGTACTGGGTCAAGATCCTTGTTCCCCTCCTTTTATCTGCCCTCCATTCCCTCTGAGTCTTCTGGGGCTTTCCCGGCAGGGAGAACAAATCCTGGCCAAATTCGTGGAAGGCCGGGGTGGTGGTGGTGGTGATCTATCTGGGCCACCCCCCGAGTCCCGGGTTCATTATTTTCTTCCACCTTCTCTCCAGGGAGTAGGCTATCAAATCCCGGGAAGTCTCATCTGATAAGGACTGGATAGGGGAGTTTCGGAACTACTCCCACCGTCACCTTAGTGGGGTTTCCGAGAACTTCTATTTTTACGGGGATGGTCGGGTAGTAACTGACATCCCCATGCACACAGGATATTCCTGAGCATTTGGTCCGGGATAATTGGTCCTGCCTGACCAGCTTTCCCGAGACCAGCGTGATTGCACTTTCCGAGTCTACTAACGCGGTGGTCTCTATACCATTCAGCTTAACTGGTCTAGTGTATCTATGAGGGACCATTGCAACCCCTACTAGACTTATTAGATCACTTGGTCCCCCTATATCTCCCAGTTTGCATTGCATGGGCTCTTCTAGATTTGGGCATTGGGCATTCCTGTTGGATGTGTACTGACTCTTGCTGGGCAGCCATCTGCACCCTGGTAGCCTCTTGCTGGGCCGCAGTGGCCTGTACCGATGCCTTCACTACATCCTCCATTTTTTTTTTTTTGGTGTGATTTACCCTGCCCTGAGATGGCTTGCCACACAGCCTTACTCACTCACCACATCCCACTCCTGACACCATGTGTGGCAAAATACCTTGTTCGCCTCAGTAGGCTCAGTCCTTTTTAGCCTTGGAGACTGCGATTTGGGGCAAAGCGAATCTTTATAGGTGGCACAGGGTCCTGCTACTTCTCTCCTCAGTCAGTCCCTTGTGCTTGTTTTCCTTCCCTTCTGGGGACGAGTGCAGCCTTCCTACTGGGAAGGTTTGGTGTCTTGCTGCAAACAGCCTACTGGCAGCTTCCCTGCTCCCCTCACTCCCTCACTCTCCCCCTCCTACCTCCCAGGAGTGGGTTTAAAAAGGTCCCAAGTAGTTGGAGTCAGCTGAACCTAATTGGTTCCCTAGCAACCCCTTTTCCAGCTGAACCTTATTGCCATGTGGTTCTCTCTCTCTCCTCAGTGGATAGGGAGGGGCCTTTTAATCCCCTGGGACTAATTACTACCCCCCTTTTGTAGCTGTTTGTCCTGGGTTTACCACATAGAGTATTAGCCCTTTTTCAGATTAAAGCCAATCATTTACTCTGATATTTTAAACTTATGTCTGTGCTTAGAATCCTGTAATTTTTTTTCTCATAGGTCAAATTTTGCAGTCTTGGATTCATAGATACTCAGGTCAGAAGGGACCATTATGATCATCTAATATGACCTCTGCACAACGCAGGCCACAGAATCTCACCCACCCACTCCTGCGAAAAATCTCACCTATGTCTGAGCTATTGAAGTCCTCAAATCGTGGATGCCTAAGGTTAAATCGTCACTCTACAGTTAGGCACTAAAAATAAAAATGGCATAGTTTTCAAAGGTGGAGAGCATTTTCAAATTCTACTTAAACCACTGGGAGTTACAGGTATTCATCTTTGAAAATCAGGCCATTTTCATTTAGGTGTCTACATATGGATTTTAAGTCCAAATCCTCAAAAGTATTTAGGTGCCTAACTCCCATTGGTTTCAATTCCCTTTGAGAATCCAGGCCCAGGAGCTTACTTCTAGGCACTCGTTTGCAAAAGTGGTCTTTAACATGCGGAAGACATCCATTTTTCAAACCAATACAACAATCCTTAAAGGCTCATGCAAAGCTATACTGCTTTCAAAGGCTGACAAACTGATCCAACACACACAGCCTGCTGGGTCAAAGATTACATTTTATTTTATAACTTGCCTATTTTAAATACAAAACCATTGTAATTTGCTGCATAATTAGGCTGTGATTCAGTGAAGCACTTTAGCATGTGTTTAAGTGCCATTGACGTCAATGGGTGCTTAAATGCTCTGCTGAATCGGGGCCTGAGGCATTGTTCAAACAAACTCTGAATACAGTGCCAGTGTGTGGATAATTATGTCTTGTTTACTAGTAAAAAAGGAGGTATTTTTGTCTAAAGCTGAATTAAATTCTATGGCTTGTGGCTAACATTTCCAGATGCAGTTTGTGACTTCCACAGAATGCATTTCAGGCTTTCATGTACTGTGCATTTTCTTCAGTGTCTAAGGCCAGGTTTACACTATAATTTTGCATCATATAACTATGTACCTTTAGGGAGGAGGGGTGAAAAATCCACACCGCTGAGTGACGCAGTTATATCGACCCCGGTTTAGACACCGCTGTGTGGTGGGAGGGCTTCTCCTGGTGACATAGCTCCCCTTCTTGGGGAGGTGGTTTAACTATGCAGATGGGAGAAGTTTTCCCATCTGCATAGTACCGTCTTCACTGAAGTGCTACAGCAGCGCAGCTGCACTGCTGCAGCTTTTTAAGTTTCAGAGTAACAGCAGTGTTAGTCTGTAGGAAAAAACAAGGGGAAATAGGCTACCTTGCATAATGACTTAGCCACTCCCAGTCTCTATTCAAGCCTAAGTTACTTGTATCCAATTTGCAAATGAATTCCAATTCAACAGTTTCTCCCTGGAGTCTGGATTTGAAGTTTTTTTGTTGTAATATCGCAACTTTCATGTCTGTAATCGCGTGACCAGAGAGATTGAAGTGTTCTCCGACTGGTTTATGAATGTTATAATTCTTGACATCTGATTTGTGTCCATTTATTCTTTTACATAGAGACTGTCCAGTTTGACCAATGTACATGGCAGAGGGGCATTGCTGGCACATGATGGCATATATCACATTGGTGGATGTGCAGGTGAACGAGCCTCTGATAGTGTGGCTGATGTGATTAGGCCCTATGATGGTGTCCCCTGAATAGATATGTGGGCACAGTTGGCAACGGGCTTTGTTGCAAGGATAGGTTCCTGGGTTAATGGTTCTGTTGTGTGGTATGTGGTTGCTGGTGAGTATTTGCTTCAGGTTGGGGGGCTGTCTGTAGGCAAGGACTGGCCTGTCTCCCAAGATTTGTGAGAGTGTTGGGTCATCCTTCAGGATAGGTTGTAGATCCTTAATAATGCGTTGGAGGGGTTTTAGTTGGGGGCTGAAGGTGACGGCTAGTGGCGTTCTGTTATTTTCTTTGTTAGGCCTGTCCTGTAGTAGGTGACTTCTGGGAACTCTTCTGGCTCTATCAATCTGTTTCTTCACTTCCACAGGTGGGTATTGTAGTTGTAAGAATGCTTGACAGAGATCTTGTAGGTGTTTCTCTCTGTCTGAGGGGTTGGAGCAAATGCGGTTGTATTGCAGAGCTTGGCTGTAGATGATGGATCGTGTGGTGTGGTCAGGGTGAAAGCTGGAGGCATGTAGGTAGGAATAGCGGTCAGTAGGTTTCTGGTATAGGGTGGTGTTTATGTGACCATTGTTTATTAGCACTGTAGTGTCCAGGAAGTGGATCTCTTGTGTGGACTGGACCAGGCTGAGGTTGATGGTGGGATGGAAATTGTTGAAATCATGGTGGAATTCCTCAAGGGCTTCTTTTCCATGGATCCAGATGATGAAGATGTCATCAATATAGCGCAAGTAGAGTAGGGGCGTTAGGGGACGAGAGCTGAGGAAGCGTTGTTCTAAGTCAGCCATACAAATGTTGGCATACTGTGGGGCCATGCGGGTACCCATAGCAGTGCCGCTGATCTGAAGGTATACATTGTCCCCAAATGTAAAAGAGTTATGGGTAAGGACAAAGTCACAAAGTTCAGCCACCAGCTGTGACATTATCGGGGATAGTGTTCTTGATGACTTGTAGTCAATCTTTGTGTGGAATGTTGGTGTAGAGGGCTTCTACATCCATAGTGGCCAGGATGGTGTTATCAGGAAGATCACCGATGGACTGCAGTTTCCTCAGGAAGTCAGTGGTGTCTCGAAGGTAGCTGGGAATGCTGGTAGCGTAGGGCCTGGGGAGGGAGTCTACATAGCCAGACAATCCTGCTGTCAGGGTGCCAATGCCTGAGATGATGGGGCGCCCAGGATTTCCAGGTTTATGGATCTTGGGTAGTAGATAGAATATCCCAGGTCGGGGTTCCAGGGGTGTGTCTGTGTGGATTTGATCTTGTGCTTTTTCTGGGAGTTTCTTGAGCAAATGCTGTAGTTTCTTTTGGTAACTCTCAGTGGGATCAGAGGGTAATGGCTTGTAGAAAGTGGTGTTGGAGAGCTGCCGAGCAGCCTCTTGTTCATATTCCGACCTATTCATGATGACAACAGCACCTCCTTTGTCAGCCTTTTTGATTATGATGTCAGAGTTGTTTCTGAGGCTGTGGATGGCATTGTGTTCCGCACGGCTAAGGTTATGGGGCAAGTGATGCTGCTTTTCCACAATTTCAGCCCGTGCACGTCGGCGGAAGCACTCTATGTAGAAGTCCAGTCTGCTGTTTCGACCTTCAGGAGGAGTCCACCTAGAATCCTTCTTTTTGTAGTGTTGGTAGGGAGGTCTCTGTGGATTAGTATGTTGTTCAGAGGTATGTTGGAAATATTCCTTGAGTCGGAGATGTTGAAAATAGGATTCTAGGTCACCACAGAACCGTATCATGTTCATGGGGGCGGAGGGGCAGAAGGAGAGGCCCCGAGATAGGACAGCTGCTTCTGCTGGGCTAAGAGTATAGTTAGATAGGTTAACAATATTGCTGGGTGGGTTGAGGGAACCATTGCTGTGGCCCCTTGTGGCATGTAGTAGTTTAGAAAGTTTAGTGTCCTTTTTCTTTTGTAGAGAAGCAAAGTGTGTGTTGTAAATGGCTTGTCTAGTTTTAGTAAAGTCCAGCCTCGAGGAAGTTTGTGTGGAAGGTTAGTTTTTTATGAGAGTATCCATTTTTGAGAGCTCATTCTTAATCTTTCCCTGTTTGCTGTAGAGGATGTTGATCAGGTGGTTCCGCAGTTTCTTTGAGAGCGTGTGGCACAAGCTGTCAGCATAGTCTGTGTGGTATGTAGATTGTAATGGATTTTTTACCTTCAGTCCTTTTGGTACGATGTCCATCTGTTTGCATTTGGAAAGGAAGATGATGTCTGTCTGTATCTGTACAAGTTTTTTCATGCAGTTGATAGGTTTCCACTCCATAAAGCTAAATGCAGTGCCTTGCATAGTGACAGGTTTCAGAGTAACAGCCGTGTTAGTCTGTATTCGCAAAAAGAAAAGGAGTACTTGTGGCACCTTAGAGACTAACCAATTTATTTGAGCATAAGCTTTCGAGAACTACAGCTCACTTCATCGGATGCATACTGTGGAAAGTGTAGAAGATCTTTTTATACACACAGAGCATGAAAAAATACCTCCCCCCACCCCACTCTCCTGCTGGTAATAGCTTATCTAAAGTGACCACTCTCCTTACAATGTGTATGATAATCAAGTTGGGCCATTTCCAGCACAAATCCAGGTTTTCTCACCGCCCCACCCCCACACAAACCCATTCTCCCCTGCCCTAACTTTCCTTTTACGATTTACATGTGTTTATATATTTTAAAGATAGAGTTCCACTCCCTTAAGAGGAACTGTTACAGTCCCTAATGTCACCTCCCTTCAGTTTAGCTGGGTGAGTCTTTTTAATTTTTAAATAATGCTGCTAAATAAACCAACCCACTAACCAACAAATCCCAAAGGAAAACAAGCCCCAGGAATTATGTTGAAATACTAGTAAGGGCTTAATCTAAACTACAAATTCTAGGACATTCAAAGTTAAGGCTGTGACTCTGCCCTTGATTCACCCTGTTGTACTAAGAGATTCTCTTTGTTGCTAACCAGCATGTGAGAAATTATTAATGCATTTTATAAAGAAGCATGAGGCCTGTCCTACTAGTCTGAGCAGAAGACTCAGAGGTCAGGTCTGCACTAAAAAATTAGCTCGGCCCAGCTATGTCATTCGAGTGTGAAAAATCCAAACCCCTGAGTGACATAGTTAAGTCGACCTAGTCCCCAGTGTAGATAGCACAAGGTCGACAGAAGAATTCATGGATTAACTACAGCAACAGGAGAACCCCTCCAGTCGCTGTGGTGAATGTCTACACTGAAGCCCTACAATGGCACAGCTGCAGTATTTCTAATGAAGACATAGCCAGAGCCAGGAGCTTCTGAGTTTGAATTCTGGCTCTGACATTGACTGCCTCTGTGGTCTGTCACGTAACCTCTCTGCCTCAGTTTCCACATCTGTAAAAAAGGAGATACTAACACTTAACTGTTTTAAGATTAATTAGAACCCTGGCTTCCCTTAGTGTCCATGACTAGAGGGGCGCAAACAGCAGAGGATTTAGACACGATGACCCAAAAGGTGGAGCATGGCTGTACACCCCTTAGCCCTTCCATTGGTGCTTCTGTGGGGATTGTGGTGTCATGTAAACTCACAGAGTTCTTGGTCCTCCAGTTTCTAGAGAGGATCAGGAATCATGTTGCATTTTGTGGGTGGGGTGTATGTTAACTGACTCTGCTGCTCACTCACCCTATTCCCCAAAGTTGGTTTGGGGGGCAACAACAGGCAGAGACACCATCAGGAAGGGCTTCTGCAGCAGCCTAGAAGTGGAGTCTCTTCTAGCTCTCAAGGGCTTTCCTGCAAGCTGATCAACCCTGGGGCTGTGAGGAGGCATGAGTTCAGGGGACCTGCTTCCTTGCTCGTCCCACACCACATGGGCACTGCCAGACAGAATGAGCAGGCAGGTGGAAATTTCACAAGTTGAAACTTGTGGCATTTCCAGTCTTCTTGAAGGAATAATCCTTAGGGAATGATCTGGCCCTTAGTTAATATTTAAGTACATTGAAAATGATAAGCACTATAGAAGCACCAAGAATCATCGTTCAGTATGGACGGCCATACTGTAGCCAGGAATAACAAGGTAGGATCAAACTTCCAATGTAATGATGTTGTTAGTTTAATTTAGAAACTTTTAAATATCCCTTGATTGGATTTTCTCTTTGTTTATTTGTTTGGCTTTCTTAGTGTGGTTTAGAACATTTTAACCAACTGAAACTTACTCGTGCCAGGGGAGGGGTGGGACCTTAGGTGGTACTGCACATGTCTGTAAGTGAAATAATGAAGTGTTTACATTATGGAGTCCTATTGTGAGATCAATCAGCCTACCATGCGGGATTTATAAACAGAATCTGCAGGTGGTCCCTGTGTCTCAATTGCCCAGAAGACATGCTTTAATCCTCAGGAAATAGGCAGCGTATACATTCCAAAAGGCAGCCTAAGCAAAATGAAAGCACAAAACTAGCCTGAACAATGCAACACATGTCAACCTTGGTGCACAATCACTACAAATAGCAGCTGACAGTAGAGTTTGACAATTTACCCATCAGCTTCCATTGCCAAATTCAGGATCTCCGTATTTATGAGCATCTTAGGCAGGCGGTAATTGTGAAGCAGAAAGGAAGGATAGAAAATTCATCTCACATGGCTGTCAGATGGATCTCTCTTAACTGATTGGTTACTTATACAAACTTTTTTACTGTAAATTTCACTTATTCTGTGGCTTTCTACATGTTCTGTGTAGAACATGTACATGGTTTGCCACAGACCTTTTTGTTTCCTGATTGCATGAGCAGAACTCGTATAATTGGGTTTCTTATCTGAATGCCTGCTGAAAGCAAATGTAAAACTCAAGTATTTTTGTGTGCAAGCTTGAAATGCACTCTTTTGTGATGTGGTTGTGCTAGTAACACTGGATTGTGAAAATATTCAAGGGAAGTGAGCATGAAAGTGTGTGAACATGGATGAAAGTAATTTGGTTTTAAAATGAATGAATACTCACTGAAAAGTTTTTGGCAGTGTTCTCCCAGATCTATTTGTAAGCAGTTCCACTTGAAATCAATCAAAATTTTGCCCAAGAAGAGCAAAAGGATTTGGGCCATTTTTTAGTAGAAAACCTCCTGTGCAAGAGGGTTTGTCTGTATATGGAATAAAGACACAAACAAATATCAGCTCAGAGAAATAATAAAAATACATGCAGCTAAGATTGTTTACTTGGTAATTTGCTGTGGGGTTATATTATAATTAGGCTCATGAAGCAGAGAAAATGCCAACTGAGTTCCACAGCAAGAATAAAAGAAAAGGAGTACTTGTGGCACCTTAGAGACTAGAGACTTGCGAATACAGACTAATACGGCTGCTACTCTGAAACCAGCAAGAATAAAATAGTTTAAGTTAGAAGATCATATTTAGTGGAATAGAATAGTCTAAGAGGGTGCACTCTCTTTTTCTTTTATTTTCTCTTTTAAAGAAAATATTTTAACTAGTGAGTCAGAAAATATTGAAGAGGGAAGCTCAAGATATTTGGGGGTTCTTGTCTCTGTAGAAGTTTATCTGAAGCTTATCCTGACTTCTTTGGAGAGGGCTTGAAGTCTAAATTAGATCTGATTTTCTCACAAGTGTGTATATTTCCTTGTTCCAGAATGATCAATCATACCATGAGAATATCTTTCTTCTTGGTATCTCAGTACTTCCAATTCTAATCATGTTCAGAAGCAGAAAGCAGAGTTTCGCAAGTGTGTGCACAGGAAAAACAAAATAAACAAAAATATGACTGAGTGGGTTTGCACTTAAGACAACATTTAGCTGGAATTTTGCATGAAGTTTCAAGGGGTTTTTATTTTCTCCAAACCAGTTTGTTTATCTTCACTGCTATGTGCCTCAGTTTCCACATCTGTAATATGGGGATAATGATAGTTAACTTCTTTGTAAAGCACATTGAGATCTACTGATGAAAAGGGCTATATAAAAATTAGATATTAACATTCTTATCTTTGAGCAAGTGACTTTCCCATTGGCCTTACCATATAGTCTGTATTCCCTACAGGATCAAACTCACCTGCTTCCTGAGGCATGATTTTATTAACAAAATTATAAAAAATAAGACTGCAAAGTCCAGTCAAAGCTTCATCTCCAAGCTTGGTTACTTCTAGAGTTCCTATCTCAGTCCACCCGTTAGGTCCTGTCTGTCCCAGGCCTGCTATTCCTCTGTCAGAACAGCCCAGTTGTGAAGCCTTCTTCCTTCCAAATTTATTCTCTCCAGGCTTGATATGACTGGCAAGTGTTGGGAGGGGTGCGTGTGTGCCAACTCCTCTCTATATAACAGACCATTAACCCCTTCCCACTCTAATCTAGTGTGAGATTTGTCCATGACATCAGACCATCCCTATCAGAATCATTTTTATTTATTTTTAAGTAAGAAATTTTGTAGAAATGGTTTCAACTTAAAACATTCATAGCTGGATTTCAAAAACTCCTACATTTGGGAATGTTCATATCCTGGGATTTGGTTCAAGACCACTTCTAGAGGGATGTTTCTCTTAAATACCGCATATTAAAAACCTCTGGTTACAAGCATCTTAGAAAAAAACTAACATAGATTAGATTAATCTGTTGCTATGAAGTTCAAAATTATTCTTGTGATTGTGAATATTAACCAACATTACAATACCACCTAAAGACTTCAACCAGGTCTGGACTCCTTGGAGCTAGGTGCAGTGCTGACATGTAGTGAAAAATAGTTGCCTCACCGTTCCCAATTTGTGTCTGAGCCTGCAACTGTTTATACATGTGCTTTCGTTTATTCACCTGAAAGGCTTGTCTACATGATGCATTGGTCTGAACTACCTGCGGTTTAAATTCTAGTGCACACAAGTGTGTCACACATTAAATGGCCCGCGTGGACCTACTGGCATGCACTAGAAGTTCCCTAGTGCGTGTCAATGTGGCACTGTTTGAAATGGGACTATATTAACTAAGTAGTACCATTGAAGTCAGTGGAACTAGTCATAATTTGTAAAGTTAAGTATATGTTTAATCTTTGCAGGATCAAAGTCAGTTCAAGATAAGACATAACAGTAAAATAAATAAACAGGAGAAAAGGGGAAGGGAAAAAGGATAGGGCGATGGATGGATGGATAGTGTAGATCTTATAGTTTTATACTCATGCGAATCACTGTTGTATCTGAGCACCTTCTATGTAAAATCTATAACAACAGAAAGTCCTTAGGAGACTTCGTAGAGTCTCAGGCACTTCTCCCTTTTTGGGGTCAGAACTCTGCTTGGTTAGGGTATTTTGGGGGTGTGAGGGAATCATGGTAGGGATTTAGGAATAAAGGGATGTTCGAATTGTAAGTGTCACTTATGGTGGAAAGGCTTCTCAAAGAGGAAAGCTCTGTAATGTTTCCTGAAGATGATCATGCTCTGGATTCACCTGATCTCCTCTGAAGATTGTCCTGTAACTGGATCCTCTAGATAGAGAATGTTTTGTCCCCAGCTCTCACATCCTGAGCATAGATACTGGCAATTGTCCCAGAAGAGCAGAGCTACCATGGTTATCTACAGATAAAATTTGATCCTTGATGTATGTGGGGGTTGATCTATTAATAGTAAAATGATGAACATGTTTTTTCATACACTGCCTACATGCCCAGTTTATAGAGGTATAGAAATCTACTTTTCTGAACAAACTTTTCTAAGTTTGTGCTCCCCATCAGTACCTGGCCCAGGATGGGGAAGTTAATGATCCAACCAGCGGACCAAATTCAGTAATGAATTCTGGTGACGTCCCACCTGAGGCACGTTGCGCACACGCTAAGAAGAAGACTCCAATGTTTAATTATTTTGACTTAGAAACTTAAATGCCATTTGAATGACTTTATTTGTTTGGTGTTTTCGTTTGGTTGGTTTTGCATCACTAACGTTTAAGAGTGGGGGTGGCTTATCTCTAGGTTAAATCATCTGCAAATGGAGAAAACTTTTCCCCCTCCTAAAACAAGCCCTGCATTATCTCAGATGATTTAAAACAGCAAATACATTTGATATGTAACTCATGCTAATGTTTAAAGGGCATTTTTACCAGATGTGCTAGGGCTCAGGATTAGCAGCAGTTTTAGTTTTAGTTATCTGACCACCCTGTCCTTCTGATTTGAAAAGATTGAGAGATCTTTGTGATATTAATCTGTATACCTGGAATTGAGGAAGCAAAATTTGATAGACTGGCTAGGTAAGTAAATGTAAAGCTTAATGGTGCATGGAGCAAAGTACCAGCTAATTCATTTAAACTAATGATGAGTGAACATAAAAACAAATCAAGAATTTTGGGTCAGTCTAGTTTAATTTGGATCAACACCCAAACGCTGGGTTTCCTTTCCAAAGCTTGTGCAGCATAATGCCATCTAGTGGACCTGTCAGGTATCTTAAAGGAAATAGGCAAGAGCAGCGTTTCTCAAACTGTGGGTTGGGACCCCAAAGTGGGTTGCGACCAGGGCTGTCCTTACCCACACGCAAAGTACACAGCTGTGTAGGGCACCAGGAAATTTGGGGCTGTGGGGGAGCTGCGTAGGGCACCAAAATAGCTAGGGACAGCCCTGGTTGCCACCCCATTTTAATGGGGTTGCCAGGGCTGGCTTAGACTTGCTGGGGCCCAGGACCAAAGCCAAGCCCAAGCCTGAGGGCTTTAGCCCTGGGCGGTGGGGTGAGGTTACAGGCCCCCTGCCTGGGACTGAAGCCCTTGGACTTCAGCTTTGACTCCCCGGCCTGGGGCAGTGGTGCTTTGGCTTGTCCCCCTTCCCCCCGCCCAGGGTGGCACGGCTTGGGCGGGCTCAGCCTTCGGTCCCCCCTCCTGGGGTCCTTAGTAAATTTTGTTGTCAGAAGGGGGTTGCGGTGCCATAAAGTTTGGGAACCCCTGGGCTAGAGAGAGAGAGAGAGACAAAGTTTACTGATGCTCTGAGTCAGCCACTGAATTGGATTTCAACCAATATGCTGTTGATATAATTGTTAAATAAAGAGCATCTAACTGAACCCTGAGACTCCCTGCTACCTTGGGGATATATGGACTTTCTGGACCACCTGAGTCTGCAAAACTGGACTAGGTTTTTTTCAAGAATAGGCTTTCTCACCAGTGTTTGATGCTTCCTCCTTCCATTTGGAGTGGAATGACTTTGAGAGCAACCTTTCTTTCAGCCCTATGGTACCAGAAGGAACCTGAAAGTGCTGTGATGCACAAATAGGAGACAAAAACAAGAGAGAGAAATTTAACCAAAGTGGTTTCAGTTTTAGGTTTAGTGACTATTTTGCTTTGTTCTTCTTTTAATTGACCTGTTTTCACTCATCTCCAGCTAAGGGCTTGATCATTCCCTCTGGATCTGAGCATGGAGGGGTACCTCCTCAGCACAGATTTTCCTCTTTCCTAGGGGAAAGTGTTCAATCAGTTCCATGGCAGCATCCTTCCTATCTCTAGATTGTATGGATGGCTCTGTATGAGTCTGGAGATCCATGCAGGGAGGAGGGATCAGGTTCAGATGCATATTGTCACCCGCACCCAACCCTGCAGAGCTTAAAAACAGCACGGTTATACAGCCACTTACTTGTCTGTGGCCTACATCCTCAGCTGGAGATCTGCCTTTAAGGTGGATTTAAGGCAGATGCAGATTAAGGCTTCCTGGGCCCTGGACCAGGGCAAGTGCGGGGGCCCCTCCCCACCCCTTCCACTTGTGGTCCTGCCCTTCCCCTGTTCAGCCCCTTTCACATGTGACCCCACCCATGGCCCCACCCCTTTCTGCCCCTTCCCCAGGCCTGTTCCTGTTCCACCCAGGGTCCCCCTCATTCCACACCCTTGAGCTGCAGCCCCAAGACTGGAGAAGCTCTGTCCTCCCACTGTGGCCCAGCCCGGAGGCCGCAGCAGGTAGCAAGAGCTCCTCCTGTCCCAGGGCCACAGTGGGGGTCCCAGTGCTGGGGCTTTCGCTGTTGCCCACAGCTTCTGCCAGGGAGCAGGGTCGGAGTGCGGGGGCTTTCCCCACCTGCCCGCAGCTCCAGGGCCCCCTAGTTGGCCAGGGTCCCAGGGCCTGGGCCCTGTCAATCCAGTGGCTAATCCGCCCCTCATTCAAGGGGTACTGCTAGCCAGGGAAGTATGGCAGTGTAGCCCATCAGGGGCAGGGGGACGATGACACTGCTTGTGACACAGGAGTGTGGAGGTACATGGCCTTTGTTTGGATGTCCTGGGCTTCTCACTGTCCTCCAATGATCCATGAAGAATTTGGGGGCTCTGCAGGATTGGTGAATTGACCCTGTAGCCTGTTCTGCCGGGAGGCAAATTCTCACTGTGACATTTAGGGAGAGAACTCATGAGCGAATCTTGTAGATTTTCTCCTCTTCAGACTCCTTTTTTTATTTTTACCACAGAAGGAGCTGATAGGACACAAAAAAACTCTGAGCCAAAATGCTAATCAATGATCATCCAGCAATCGTTGTCAATAATAGTATTTGCCTTTATATAGACATTTCATCTGAAAACCCAAAGCACTCTATAAAGGCAGGTTATTATTTACCCCAAATTATGGAGGGGGAAACTGAGGCACAAGGAGATTAAGTGACTGGCCCAAGAGCACACAGCAAACCAGGACTGTAATTCAGTTGACCAAAGGGGGTGAAAAAACGAAATTTCAAAACCCCTTGAGAAGCAAATGTACATTGTTATCACAAGGTAGCTGGTCTCTAGTACTCCTGGACTGGAGCAGGTGAACCCAATCCAGCTAATTAAAGTAGGCTGGGCTACACCTGGGTTCATAAAGGGCTGCTATTAGGCATCTGTTGGGCGAAGACTGTGGCAGGCTGAGCCCTGGGGAGCAAAGGCCACACACGAGTGTGGTGAGTCCCTGGGACAAATCAGGGCTCAGGGAGGAAACCCTGCAGTTGCTGCTCTAAGGCGGGAGGAGCAGAGCTGGCTGAGGATAGGAAGCTACTAGGAGCTGGAGTGTCAGAAATCCCTGGGAGGGGTGGCCCTGAAGCCTGGGAGCCAGGTACTGACTTAAAACTGTGTTTAACCTTGTCGGAACAGAATAAACCTCCTTAAGTTTGGGACTAGATGCGGCAGCACCATGGAGGCCATCTCGGTGACAGACCCACAATCAGTTTACAGTTTTCTACTTCTCAGTCAGACTCTATTTGTTTTGAGCTGCTCTTCAGGATGACTGCTTGTCTAAGAATGTGGTGATGGTTAGGAGGGAGGGAGTTTGCTCTGAAACATGCCCAGCTGCCAAAGAGAAACGCAGAAAACTGAACCGAGTGACTGAACTAAAGACTCGCAGATGACCTACCAACCCAAAAGAATTCAAACAATGGGTAGTGCACGACCAGCCTCTGTACTCATTGCCTTGATGGTATGGCTGCATCAGATCACCCTCAGATTAGCTGAAGCTGTTTTTACAGCAGGATGAAACACAATTTTAGAGATGCGGTGCTAGGGCTCATTCTTGTAATTCTTCCTAATGGAAATACACTTGACTCCTGTGAGTAGTCCAGTTTTCTTCAGTGGAACTATGTACACGAATAAAGATTACTCATGTAGCCAGGGTTACAGGCTGCAGCCCTTAGTTTCTCGACATACAGGTTTTTAAAGAATTAGGGTTGTATTTTTAGGTGACGTGTAATGTGATGTAGGCACAAGTGGACTTCCCGTGTCCAGGGCCGGCTCTACAGTTTTTGCCACCCCAAGCAGTGAAAAAAACTGCCACCGCGGACGGCAAAAGGGAGAAGCTGCCGCCGAATTGCCGCCGCAGCCGGAGGAACTGCTGCCCCTTTCGAACTGCTGCCCCAAGCACCTGCTTGAAAGGTTGATGCCTGGAGCCGGCCCTGCCCGTGTCCTACTTGCCCCACTCTACTTATGTACAGAGAAATCGAGGTTGGTGTAATTTAGGGTATGTCTACACTAAAAAAAAGTGTATTCTTAACTTGGATTACAGTAGCAATGAAGATGTGGCAACTTGGGTTAGCAGCTCAAAGAAGAGGAGCCTTGTGTTGAATTTGAGCTGCTAACCTAAATAAAAAATCTTGAGTTGCCCTGTCTTCACTACCGTTTTAACCTGAGTTTGTTAATGTAGGTTAGCTAACTGAGTTAAGAGCCCCCCCCTTTTTTTTTTTTTTTGCCGTGTAGACATAACCTCATATGTTGAGGAGGCAGAGGAAGGTATTGATGGAAAAGCAGCCCCTCTGCCCCTTCTCATTTCAGTCTTTTGGTTTCTCTGCCTGTCAGTTGCACGAAATTAGATCTCTTTATGCATTGGGAGAGTAGACGTAAGTATGTCTAAGGGAGTCGAAATTAGTGTAAGGAGATCTAAGGTAAAGCAGCAAGCACATCTCAGTAGCAGTCACAACATTAATCCATAAATGCCTTTATATCCACCACCAAATGAGAAAGTCCTCCACTACGGTTTCTTTTCCTCTTTGTCCCCATGGATGCAGCTGCCCCCGAAACCTTCCCCGACCCTCATCCTTAGAAGAGAATTGCATGGTGCAGAGGAGCTCTGCAAGGAAGCCTTGACAACTCCATGCTATGCAGTATTAATAATTTTCCCAACTGTTTCCTGCAAAGTTGGTAGTAGAAATGGTGTACAGTTCTCTCTCCCCATACCACTACCACCTGTGGATCTGGGACCCTTCAGACGGCATACTTCAATATATGTGGTTTTGGGAACAGTGCGTTTTTGGGTTTTTTTGCCTGGGCAGGAGCTGAACCATTCACAGAAGGTCTCCATGCATCAATGTAAAGGATGCTATTTGCTACTGGAGCAAAACATGTAGCTTCCTATCAAGCTTCTTTGAAAATTAGGAGGGGAAGAAAAGCCTGATATGAGCTGACTCAGAAAAGTGATAAAGGATTACAAGTCTCAAAGTTTGTTACAAAGTTTGATCCTTTGATTGTGATTATTGACAATTAAGTGTGGAAGAAAGTGCTTTTGTCCCTTTGAAATGCTCAGCAACCTTCTAAATAAATCCAACCAAAAATACATTACATTTGATAACAACATGCCTGGAAGGTGTAGGTTACCATGAGAACTGTTGTGTCATGACTTCTCTGTGGTTGTGTTCTCTCAAGACAGCATGGAAAACATATCCTTGATGATCAAACATCATTCTCTATTAATACCCTGAAAGTTTAAAATCAAATACCTGTATATTGAAAATGGTCTTTTCTTCTTGCTACTGCTTTATTTTTTCTGGTTTAACCATTGAGTTCTGTCTCAACCAGCTTGTTTTCTGACTCATCTTGACTGTAGAAAGCCTTTTATTTTTAAATAGAAGAAACACTAAACATAATTTAATGAACAATTAATGATGGAACTGGAATTCTTCAGTCTTCTGCCCTATTAGCCCCATGCCTTCCATTAACTGTATTGTTAGCATACTATCTAAGCCATTGTATGAGTGTAAGAAAGCAAGACATCTCAATGTCTGTCTCCTGTATGCACAGTAGCAGAGCACAGAAGTACTCTGCTCTCATGTGAACATTATGAACTATGTTAAATTTTCTTCACTTGTTCTGCATAGGTTCAAGTTTGCCCCAGCCACATTAAGAGAGAAGAGCTTTCTTTGTAATGTATGTGTCTATTCATCAGATTAATGCATTGTTAACTATTGTATGGTGCTGAGTCTTTCAAGGTAAAGTAATTGTGCTGTCATGAATTTATTCTTGAATGTTGTTGAATACATAAATGAACAAGGGCTCTCGAAAAAACAATGAATGATCCCTATTTTAATCACAGAAAACTTATAAATAATTTCTTTTCAAAAGGAAAATATAATTAAAAATCAACATGCATTAGTAAGGTTTTAGTCTGTAAGTACTTTAAAATGGGGTTAGGTCATAGAAACATAAAATTTACCAAAATGACCCTACCTTTTTTTTTTAGTTCTTTACACATCAAAAGTGAAATAGGATTCTTTAAAAAAAAATCTTTATTTTTCACATCGTAAATCTGTGCTAAATAGAGGAAATAATAATCCTTCCTTTATTGTACTGGAATCTGCCATTACGGTCATATTGAAACTTTCATTATAATGAATTTTTTTCACATTTGTAACTTTTCTGACTATTTCTGCTATTGAGAATATTTTTTCCATGCTTGCTCCGAGTTCAGAGGTAAATATTCTTTTGAAAACCTAACTACTACCCGTTCAGCTATATTTTCAATTATGGAAGGTAAAAATGAATATATTCTTTTCTGCTGTAAAATTTTATTAACTTTGTTCACAGATTTTCTCCAAGAATAAGCTGATATAGCTTTATTGATAGAGCTGTACTGATTTACAGCTACAGATATTTGGTCTTCTAAGCTAAAATTTTCTAGGTGGCTAGTCCTCATCAAGAACCAGTCTGCAGCCTGATTTGCAAAAAAGTATTTTTAAAGTATCATAATTAAAAGCAATTGAAAAATCAGTTTAGCACAAAGTGAAACTTTCATACTGCAATTTACAGAGTGATTATGGGGAAAATGTAAATATTTAATAGCAATGTTAGTTACTTACATAGTTAGTATTAGTTAGTTGTTTTGTAGTGATGTTTCCCTGTAAAGAGAGAGAGAGAGGGTTGTTAACTGTTGTGAATTTCTTTCTCAAAGTCTTGGCATTCCTATTGTTACAAAACCATGAAAACCTCTTTAACTCCCTTCAGTATTTTGTATTTAAATAATCATTTTGGAGACTATACTGATTCAGCTGTCAGTCATCTGATCTGGTGAGTCATTTGTGGTTGACTAAATGGGAGTCTGCAAGACTCTATAAATTGTTGTAAAGTTACTCGCTTGATAGGGCAAGTTGTTTCATATTTTACTTACAGGTCATTCCTTACTTGCCTTGGTATATAACAGCTGTGTTTTGGATGCATTTATGTACTGTGACTTGCATTTACAATGGAAACGTGTATTCGTGCAACGTATAATTGTAATGATATGAAGGGTTCTCTTCTCCTTAGTCACTTGAAAAGGTAAAACGGGAAACAAACATTTTAAAACTATTTTTTCTTGTACTTTATTTAATCCAACTCAGAATATATTTATGAGAATCTTGCTGCTGGACTGAATGGCAACAGTCTAACTACTAATACCTGTGGGGTGGAAATAATTGATCTTTAATAACAAAAATTAAAAGCTTATTCCACACCCTGAGACACACATGAGTCACTGAGAGAATAGGCTATATGAATTGCCACACAAGTCATTTACATCTGTTTGGAGAAGCCTGGTTCTCAAGATTCTCTTGCCAACACATTGCATGTCTGTGTCTGCATTTTTGTTTTACATTTCTATTTTTACTCCAAAGATCCTCTACCTTCCCTCTTCTTCAGCTTTCCAACCATGTTCCCTGAGGCAGTCTCCTCTACACTCACATACGCAGATAGGAACTTTACCCTACCCTATTTTCTGTAATCAGTTGGAGAGTGCTGCTTTCTTTGAATCAGATGTAAGAAGAAGTTGATGTTTTTCTAAATATTAGTGTGAAGGTGACAAAAACTATGGGGGAAAATATTCATTTCAGCATTATTTATATTTTTAATACAACATAAATTCTGAATAGTGCATAAGAGGAAAGATTAAACCCTTAAGGGAACTACATGGTTGCCTTGAATAATCCATTGACTTCTTCTTTCATTTTTATGTCACTGTGAATGATATTTTTGCAAAGTATGTAAATAATCTTCAAAAGGAATATTAGGGTGCCTGTAAGTCTCTGAAGGCAAAATAAATGAGTGCTACTCTCTACATCCATAACATTGTCCTTCACTGAGGGTTTTTGTCCTCCAATTCACCAAGAAGCCACAGCCTCATGGTCCTTCTAGACACCTTACTTCTAGAAACTCATACATCTACAACTTATAAAAGCACCCTCTTCTCTCTCTGGCTGGCCAGCAGACTGCATCCTAAATCACCAGACTCTGTCATGGTCAGTGAGACACATATTTGGGCTTGATTAGTACAATTTCCCATATCTATGAAAGAAGCTGCTTACTTGGAAAAAAGCTCCAGTTAGTCCAAAACTCAGCAGTCTTGTGCCTTTTCCCTGGGATCAGTAGGTTTTGGAGGCTGAAAGTTTAAGAAGCTTGAAAATTCATAAACTCCAGGCACGTGCAGAATTTCTATTGATGTTAACTGAGAGAGCTGCATGTCCAGGGAGACAGTAGAATGAGAATATCTGAAAGGTTTCAGTCTGTAATCTTTAAGGTCTTTCACTTGTTTTGTCAATTGTGCATTCATTATTTTCCTGGCTTGATGTGGGTCTATGAGTTTAAAAAAAGATGTGACGATTAATGACTAGCAAAGAAATAAAAAATGCTCCCTCTATTTCCACAGAGTGCTACATCAGTTATGATACACTAAGGTTGAAAATTGCCAGCAACTTAGTTTATTTTGCATGCTGAGTAGGTAAAATACTGCTTGAAATCTTTGGTGTTATATAATCTATTTAAACATTTAACATGTTTAACATTTAAAATCTATTTAACATTCTGAAACAGTTAAAAGAAAATCACCAAGTATTTCTCAGAGAGTTAAATCAAGGTGCTATGAAGAATTAAACACATTGTTAGGTCAGACAATCAAATAGATTTCCCATTTTTGTTTTTATATAAATAGAAGTGTTGTGGAGAGTATCTTCCTTCTGTTGCTGGTATATTGAAAGAGAGGTGTAGATCTGGGTATTTTGGTCTGCTCTTGTCCAATCAGCTCTCTGATTAATGGTGGCATGACGAAAACTATCTATCTTAGGTACTTATATGGCCCCCATTACTATAAAAAGCTGAACACCTCCGATTCCTTAATGTATTTATCCCCACAACCACCACATGAGGGACAGCATTTTACAGAGGGGAACTAAGGCACGGAGAGACTAAATATCTTGTCCAAGGTCACACTGGAAGTCTGTTCCAGAGCAGGGAACTGAATTTAAGTCTCTCAGGTTCCAGGCTAGTACCCAAACCACTGGCTCATCCTTTCTTATCACCTTTCTTGTTTCATTTTTACTTTCTAGTAGGCCAGTAGATACTCACCCAACCATGCTTGAGCTACATGTGTCTTTGCCTAGCCCTGTATGCAGTTTCCTTAGGTTGGAATAAGAAGTCATGTGGCACCCTGACTCCTCAGATGTGGAAAATAGCAATATATAACAAAAATGTAGAGGCACAGACATACATCTAGGAAGTAGAGACATCCTTAAAATCAGATGCTCTTTTCCCCTACTCACACAAAAGCCTCTCTGTGCAAGCTCCAAGAATGGGTGGATGGGGTTAGGTGAGCTTGCCACACTGCCAAACCACTCCCCAGGAGTTCAGGTGGTTATGGCAATCCAGGGAGTCTTTTAGACCAGTGTGGGATCAAGTGTGAAGAAGCAGAGCTTCCAGAGACTTCTAGAGGTCCTACCTGGTCCTGTCCCATCCCCCACCCTCCAATCCAGGCATTCTTGGAGGATCTTCAAGTTTGGGGGTCTTGAACTTCCTGCTTCTTGGAAAGAAGAGAGATTTCCTCACCACCTTCTCACAAGGGATTATCCAAAGGAAACACGATAATATAAACTCACAGTAAATTACACAGGTTATTTTTGAGTAGTGGAACATGAGGCCCTAAAATGTATCTGGGTTAATACTCTATTGGCATTAATAGTGTCTCTTATAGAGCTAGTTGGGGAAACAATTTATTCCCTGTAAATTTTCAAGGAAAAACATGGGTCTTTTTGGTCCAAAAATTTTCTTTGACATTTTTCAGGTTATGGTTGAAAATCTGAAAAACAAACTAAAAATGTTTTGTTTTTTGGTTGCTGAAACTCAAAATCCTTTTGATTTTTTTTTCAGTAAAAATGCAGAAACTTTAGGTGAAGAAATTTTTGTTTCACTGAAAAGCCACGTTGTGTCAAAACAAGAAACTTTCAATGGAAAAACTTCTAGTTCTATTTATGTATGATTTTAACAGTAGCCAAATACTTCTTGGCTCTTTACAGTACAAATAGCAAGGTATGGTCCTTGCTTCCAACAATCTAATTTTAGACATGACACTATAATTGGGGATAACTAACAGTCAGGAGAGGGTGCAGAAAAAGGACAAGGTTTAGAGGAGTGAGATCACTAGGGGTATGTCTACACTGCAGTTGAACACCCATGGCTGGCCCAAGTCCACTGATGCTGGAGGGTAGGGATTGGATACAGAGGGACCTAGACAAATTAGAGGATTGGGCCAAAAGAAATCTGATGAGGTTCAACAAGGACAAGTGCAGTGTCCTGCACTTAGGACGGAAGAATCCCATGCACTGCTACAGACTAGGAACCAAATGGCTCGGCAGCAGTTCTGCAGAAAAGGACCTAGGGGTTACAGTGGATGAGAAGCTGGATATGAGTCAACAGTGTGCCGTTGTTGCCAAGAAGGCCAATGGCATTTTGGGATGTATAAGTAGGAGCATTGCCAGCAGATCGAGGGACGTGATCGTTCCCCTCTATTCGACATTGGTGAGGCCTCATCTGGAGTACTGTGTCCAGTTTTCGGCCCCACACTACAAGAAGGATGTGGAAAAATTGGAAAAAGTCCAGCGGAGGGCAACAAAAATGATTAGGGGACTGGAACACATGACTTATAAGGAGAGGCTGAGGGAACTGGGATTGTTTAGTCTGCAGAAGAATGAGGCGGGATTTGATAGCTGCTTTCAACTACCTGAAAGGGGGTTCCAAAGAGGATGGATCTAGACTGTTCTCAGTGGTATCAGGTGACAGAACAAGGAGTAATGGTCTCAAGTTGCAGTGGGGATATTAGGAAAAACTTTTTCACTAGGAGGGTGGCGAAACACTGGAATGCATTACCTAGGGAGGTGGTGGAATCTCCTTCCTTAGAAGTTTTTAAGGTCAGGCTTGACAAAGCCCTGGCTTGGATGATTTAGTTGGGGATTGGTCCTGCTTTGAGCAGGGGGTTGGACTAGATGACATCCTGAGGTCCCTTCCAACCCTGATATTCTATGATTCTATGACTCAGGCTTGAGCTGTGGGGCTGTAGAACTGCAGTGTTTATGTTTGGTCTTGGGCTGGAGCCTGGCTCTGGGATCCACCCCCATCATGGGACCCTGTTCCCTGTAGTTACTATAGTGATATGCAAATCTTGGTGCCACTGGCTGGAATGGTAGCATGAAGGACCCATGCTTAATATGCAGGAGTATATTCAATTGCTGGGAGGAATTTCAGCAGGCAACAGTTCATTTAAAAGAAGATGGTGTATAAAGAAGAGCCAGCCCTGCATTGTATGTGTAGGTAGATGCCGAAATGATCTGGCTTTCCATATTGGTTTCTTTTCCTCATTATGGAGACTTGCTATGTGTTCCTATTATTGCTAAGTTGCGTGACTTCTCTTTCCTTATCTATTTTAACCCCCTGATTATTTAATCAGAGTTTTGTAGGTAAGGACACATTACCACAGCCTTTTAAGATACATGAGAACTGTTTTTCTGCTACTAGATTTGATAGTCAGTCATTACCTAGCTATCAGATAAGGCCCATCTGATTGGTGCATTTTATTCACTGCTGAATAAACATTTCTGATAACTTTATTTTTTTTAATGGGAATAACTGAAGGAGTGGGAGCCAGATAGTCCCTGCTGGAGATATGCCAGTAAAAAGGGTAGCATTTGATTTCCTTCCAGTTCTCCTCTGTGATAAATATGGGGGATTTCTTTTCCCCGTTGTGTAATCTGAGTGGCATTTTTCTTTGCCTATTTTCAAGCTGCAAGCTTCACTTCTTTCTCCCCTTCATATCAATCACTCTGGGGTTGGCAATTTTGATAAGTAAGCCGTACCTTGAATTCAGGTTGAAATATACAGAATTGGTTTGGGCATCAGAAACACACCAGAGTCATTGAGTTGGGATCCTCCCTCCGCCCCCCCAAAATATGCTAAATTAGCTTAAATAAGAGAGGGAAAAAAGGGTCAGAGGAAATGTACTGCAGTGGTCTGGTTACAAACAAGGAATCTTGCTCTCCCCAAACTTAACCAGGTACTATATAACTCTGGCCCAGATTCCAGTATCTTTACACTGAGCATCCACTAATTCCACTGACTAGTAATATTAAAATTTAGCCTTGCTGGATTTGAGCCACTGGCTCTATCTTTTCTTCACGCCTACAATAGGATGGATAAAGGTGAACCCTTGTGCCCATGTGACGAAGGGCAATGTTTGAGGTGCCACCATTACCTGTTAGGGACTCCCTTGCTTCTAAAAGGGACAGCCAATAAATAGAAAGCACATTCTGTACCTCAAAACAATCCAACCAAACCATACATATCATAGTGGAAAGTTTTGTTACATGAAAGCCATTGTCTGAATGGTGACTATGGCGTATGTGTTAACCTTGGAACCCAGTGCTGCTCCCATTGTACTCAGTAGCAAACCTCCTATTAACTTCAATGAGGCCCTGCTTTCCTAATGCATTGTACACTCTTATTCGTTGCACTAAAATTGAGAGAGAAAGTAAGGATGGCAGGAGAAGTCATGAATGAATGAATAATCTCTGTGGCGATATCAGTTTATGGGCATGAAGGAGCGACCATATAGTAACCTCAGCCAGCCAGCTCTGGAGTGCGGTGATGTGCCACCAGAATTTTAATAGAATACTCCCTGAGATCTGAGGTGATCACATTTCCTGAAGAAAATACCCATTTTACCACCCCTCAAAATTCCATCCTTTCAGTACTCCCTGTTAGAGGGGGAAAAAGGACTGAAAGGCAAAGGAGGAGTGTGTGTGTGTTTTAAGATTTCCTTCCAGTTCTCCTCTGTGATAAATATGGGGGATTTCTTTTCCCCCTTGTGTAACTTTGTGCTTTCTGTCTCCCTAGGTTCGACCTCCCTATCCAGCGTCTGTCATCTGGTAGGATCCCTTCCCTTGCAAAGAAGTCCCCTCCCACCCTGAATAATGAGGAGTCAATCAGTAAAGGTAAAATCAAATAAAGTGTATTGAAGGGTTTATAACAAAGAGTGGGGCAAATAAGAAATAAACAGCAAATGGTGCAATACAGTAATTACCCCCCAAACTCAACCCTATAAAACAGATATATATAAAAAACCTTCTTGCCAGATCAAAACGACAGCCGATGCTTGGGACCTCAATCCTCTGGCTAATGGTAAGCCTTTGGAGAGGATCTCCAAGGAGTCCCTTGATGTTTCCTCGGGACCACGGGTAAAGCAGATGTTGCATCCAGGAGAACGGTGGCGGATGGTGCTTCTCCGTCTCTCTTTCTTCCAGGCGAGGAAGCTGTTGGAGGAATATCTCTATCCCTTCTATCACTAAAATGGATAGATGCCTGCAGGTAAGACCTGTGGCCCGTGACCGTCCCTGGCTGCCACTCAGATGGACAGCAGCTGAGCAGTGCTCGGGGAAGATTTATATAATCTGGCCCAGGAAACCCCATAGAAGGAGTACAAAACCCCTTCTGGGAAACCCTGTGGAAAAGGCGGTAAAAACCAGTTCTATCCAGAAGTTGTTTACCACTTCTGAGGAGAAATAAAAGAGCGGGAAAATAAGTCTATAGCTCACATGGGCATAAAACTCCATTTTGGAACCAACATGGCTTCCTGTGATTACAGAACATATGAAAGCAAACCCAACCTAACATCCCATATCAATTCGGTTCTGATCCACCCTTCCCCCCCATACAAATCTTTCCATCCTTCCACTTCTCACCCTCTGGTCCAATATCTTTCAGCCCACAAGGCTTACCCAGTACCTCTTAAGTGGCTTCCCTACCTGGCAGCTGTTCTTCTCAGTATCAGGGGTGCAGCCATTACTGGCAGCTTTGATGACAGTGAGGAGACTCTGCTGCCTCTGGCTACAGGCTGATTCGTTGGGTGGGGAGAGATTCCATGTAAGCGATGAATTGGGTAGAGTGGGTCCTCTTTTGTTCTTGACATATATTTTCAGATATTAATATCTTCCTGTCTTTATTCATTGGGATTTTACCTGTGAGCCAGATAGCTAAAGCATTTGTTCCTTCAATCGCACCAAAACAAAGGGAAGAATGTGGCTTTCTCTAATCACCTGTCCTTGTTTCATTCCTGGCAGAGTTGCTTCTTTATTCTGATATTCCTGAAATAATGGGCTTGCAGGAAATATTAAGTATGGAATAGGTCAAGTAAACTAGATTTCACTTATTTTTCAAATCCTCAAATCTATCAACAACATCAGTGTTTTCAAGTTTAGCTGTGTATCACAGCTTTAAATGCAACTAGTATGCAACCTTCACTGTACGTAACTTCCCCTCTATTAAAGTTTTCCTAACAGTTTTCATTCTAATCCCCTGTTTCAGTTGCTCAAACTTTCTAAAATTTTCATCTCTGAAATTTTCCAGCATTGGTCGCTGTCCAAATTCCATTTTAATGTTTACACACTGTCTCCTTTTCCATTCCAACAGTCACCAAGAGCAGCAGCTTTTTCTGGTGTTCTAACATTAGTGTGGCACAATGGAGTGATAACTATGCTAGAGGAATAATGTGGAGACATAATTAATAAATCCATTACACAGATTCGGAGACAGGAGTGCAGTGTTGACAAAGGGCAGGGCTTCAAGATAATGTTTCGTTTTAGCAGAAGCCGAATGAGCTAACACAATCTGTCACTTCCATGAACTGGGTCAGAATCCAGAATAGTGATTGCAATCTACTTAGCTGGCACAAGCACTGAAGATTATTGCCTTTAGAAGGATAGGTTGGGCTGGGAGGGTTATTAGAAGGGATGGTTCATTCAGTTGGGATAAACAAAGAACCTGAAGGGTAAACTAACACTTTCCAGGCCTTTTTTTGTTCTTTTTCCAAAACCATTATGGAATTGTTACTAGCAAACTGAATGTTCCTATTTTGTGTAGCTATCTGATCACTGAATGAAGTCATTGAGAAAGGAAACTCCATCTGAGCGACATTGTTTAAAAAGTTTTGCTGAAAGCCAGTGAAGAGTAACAGTAGTTCTACAGGGCTTAGGCATTTGGTTCTTGCTAGCTATGTTCAGAATGCATTTGTATTTATCACTCTGCAAAATCAAATTATCCTAAAATACAAACAACTATTTAGTATGTCATTGGGAACCATTACTGTCTGACAAGTTAGGCATACCATCCTGCATTACTGTATCGCTGCAGGACTCTCAGCATGTCTCTGCCTCAATTTCCCCACCTTGTAAGTGGGTAAGCATCATTATCCCAGTTTACGTAAAGTGCATTGAGGTCTAGCTCTAAGTGCAATACAAGTGCTAAGTATTACAGCCATACAAGTCAATGGGAATTTTGCCCGAGTGTAAGGACGTTGTAAAAACTAGGGACGTCAGAATATGGGCTGTTGCTATTTCATAAAGGGTTAACTGGGAGAATTGTATTTGATAAACTGCTGCTCTACAATGAAAAAATCTAGCAATATGTTTACCTAGTTAACAGGTGGGGTTGGTGATGGCAGGGGATCATCTTATTTTTCTAAAGATGACAGATGTTTTATTGAAGTCACCTCAGGGCAAACCAGATAGGAATCTGGAATCATGCAAGACCTCCTTTTGGGGTGATGAAACCTCCTTTTGTTGGCTGCTGCTGTGTTGGTCCATCAAGTGTATCTGATAATTAAAGGTAAAAAGGCCACTCTTCCCTACTGATCAAGGTGTAACAAAGCCTCTAATCAGGTGATACAATGCCAGTGGATGGGTGCTTTCCTGTGTCCTCAGCCATCTGTAAACTCCAAGGCTTTTAAGGAAGTTTACATAAGTCTCGCAAATAGCTTCCTTATTCTTTCCACCTTCTTCTAGGTGAGCTTTGAAAATGTACCTGTGAAGTAGGGGAGATACAATGCGTTTTTGTGTTAGGACTGTCCCTTCAGAAATCCCCCACTTTACTATTGTAGTTCAGCCTGCTCAAAGCTGGCTATTTACACTGCCAGCAGTGTGTGTGCCTCAAAGACAGAGTTATCTGCAAAGCATCTCTTGAAATAAACAGACCTGTCCTACAAAAGGCAGGTATGTCAGGGGTCAGAAAGGTCAAATACTCATTTGGATTTTGCCCTGCAGTTTGGAACCTCTAGTACAAGAGTTGCCAATAATTTTTAAAGATAACCTGGAGGCAGCCCCCAGTAGTCAAAAAAGTCATACAGGAATGCAAAGCACCTGTTAAAGTCTGTTCAGCATACAGTGGATAGAGTAAAGGAACTTGGAGCTTACAACTTGCTCTTTGAATTTTTGACATAGTTTCATAGGGCTGGCTAGTTGCAGGGGCAGCTTTTGGAAATAAAAGTAACTGCTAGGACAAATACATGAAGTGTGTGACATATGGGTTCTGCAGGGTAAGTTCAACATTTTATTTGTGACTGCTGTTCTTGTCACCAGGGTGAAGGTTAAATTTTGAAACAGGCTCTTCTTCATACTTCTGCTCATGCTCAAACCTATATACTAGGACACCGCTAATTGCTTGTGTGTCCCAGTGCCACAGGCACCAGGTCAGTATTCAATATCCCCTCAGCAGCCCCACTAGGAAAGCTACCCTGCCAAGAGCCAGTGCATTCCTCTCCATCAGAGCACAGACCCGTCAGACTCTCAGCATCCAATTGCAAGTTGCATTAAAAAGCAGGTGTTTTCTAATATTTGTTACAACACCAGTCGCTGAGAGAGCCAAAACATTTCATCAGAGGGAATGGACGTGCACAAGCCCTTCTGTGGTATGTATGCTTCGCTCAATGTATCAAAAGGTTGTTTAGAAACCTTGAAGGGAGGGGAGATGGATTGCTAAAGTCTGTATCACATCTGTAGTTTATGTAACGTTATGTGGACAGCAGGGTCAGATATAAAGATAGGGAGGTGATAGTGGTGAATCATTTAATTGGTGCTTGCTGTTTTGAGAGGTTTCAGAGGAACAGCCGTGTTAGTCTGTATTCGCAAAAAGAAAAGGAGTACTTGTGGCACCTTAGAGACTAACCAATTTATTTGAGCATGAGCTTTCGTGAGCTACAGCTCACTTCAAGTGAGCTGTAGCTCACGAAAGCTCATGCTCAAATAAATTGGTTAGTCTCTAAGGTGCCACAAGTACTCCTTTTCTTTTTGTTTTGAGAGGAACATGAAATGAGCTTGAAACAGCCATGGGTAGTATTTCTTTTCTTTTTTTACATCTAAAGGGCCAAATTGGGTTCTTGACTACACCTGTACAACCCCATCAAAGTCTGTGTGATTATGCAGCTGTAGCTGTGAATAGAATTTGGCTCTGGTTTTAGATTTATTCAAACATATCAGCTGATAAGGTTCTGTGTATGTGATTAATAGTTATCAGCAGGGTTTAGAATTAGGTGCTCAGGTGAACAGCTACGTGCTCCCCATCCTGTCCGCACAGTGCTCCCTTGCAGACCTATTTTGGATGGCTCCTAGTCTAAAGAATGTATAGACAGAGGTAGATTATGGGTTTGTGGGGCCCTGGGTCAGAGCAAGTTGGGGGCCCCTTCCCCACCCTTTCTACCTCCTGCCCCCCCACTCCTGCTGGGGAGCGGTCAGGGCATGGGGGGTTCCCCGGCTCCCTGGCAGGAGCGCTGGGTGGACGGAGTAGGTTGGGGCGTGGGGGGCGCCCATTTTTCTGGGACTGTCCCAATTGGCCTGGGCCTGGCCCTGTTGGCCCAGTGGCTAACCTGCCACTGTGTATAGAGGGAATGGGAATCGGGGTTATTGTACCAGCAGCTGTGCCATGCCCACAGTGCTGCAACATTACCGTCCTCACCAATTCAACAACCTGGGGTTGGATCTGAAATCTGAGATTTTCAACCTCAGTTTTACACCCAAGAGCAAGGTGGTGATGGTGAGGGTAGTTCTATCTCTTTGCAGTTATCCTCATTCTCCTGGCTGCTGGGAGCAGGTGCTCTCTCCTAGCTCCTAGGTGCATGAGTTTGGGTGCACGTGGTCTCTCTCTCTGCTTATTCTTACTATTTACAGCAGTACCTACTATGTGCTAGATGCTTCCCAGATGTTCAAAAAGGAGTCAGGACCTTCCCTGTCCTGAGTGCTCACAACGTAAGGGTAGACTGACACGAAGAAAGGGGAATAACACAAAGGGATTTTCTAAAAATACAAATGTCATTTATTCTTATTCGAGGGAAGATGGGATACTGAACATTCACTCTTTGTAGAGAGAGAGCGTATCTCCTCTCTTCCCCCTGCCCCATTCCTCCACAGAGGAATTCCATCTAACTCCAAAGAGACAAGGGCAGGACAAGGGCTCCCACCCTCCCATATCCATTTGATAAGCGTTCCCCACTCTGCCAGACTGAGCCAGACGTTCTCCTATGAATGGTTTCAGAGTAGCAGCCGTGTTAGTCTGTATCCACAAAAAGAAAAGGAGTACTTGTGGCACCTTAGAGACTAACAAATTTATTTGAGCATAAGCTTTCGTGAGCTACAGCTCACTTCGTTGGATGCATTCAGATTTTGGGACTGCCTTACAGCTGCCTGCTTTTAGGGCTGTAAGTTTTAACTTCAGTATCACATACCAAGGAATGTCCATTCAGGCTGTAGAAAAAGAATAGTTTGAGTAAATCGGTCTCAAAGCAGCAAACAGAAGCCCTTCTAAATTCTGGAGAATCAAACACATGGAGCTTGATTCTCCTTTCACTTACACCAGCCTTCAGGGGTGGCAGATTTGTAGAAATTTTGGTGGTGCCCAGAACCCGCCGCCACCCAAACTCCACCCCCTACCTGTCCAAGGCCCTGGGAGGGAGTTTGGGTGTGAGAGGAGGTCTGGGGTGCAGGCTCTAGCTGGGGCAGGGGATTGGGATGCAGGGTGCTGGCTCTGGGAGGGAGTTTGGGAATGGGAGGGGGTGCGGAGGGAGGGGGTGCAGATTCTGGGAGGGAGTTTGGGGATGGGAGGGGGTGCAGAGGGAAGGGGTGCAGGGTGAGGGCTGTGGGGTGTGGCTGCAGATGAGGGGTTTGGGGGATGGGAGGGGCTCAGGGCAAGAGTAGGGGTGGAGGATGCAGTGGGGGTGTGTGAAAGCTCTGGCTGGGGGTGTGGGCTCTGGGGTGGGGCAGGGCTGGGGATGAGTTTGGGGTTCAGGCAGGCTGCTCCAGGACAGGGGCCAGAGCAGAGGACTCCCCCCGAGCCCTTTCCCTGCCGGCAGCAGCGAGCTCTGGGGGAGGAGCCCCACTTTCCCGCCCCCCACCCCCAGCAGCACACTCACCCCCACCACTGTCACTGCACGTGGTCCTAGGGCCCCTCTCAGGTCCAGGAATCTCCCTCGCCTCCCCTGCGGTGGGTGCCGGGGGTGCTGCATGCACCTCCTCCCCTGCTGTTGCCCCTGACTGTAGCCTCACTGGGGGTGAGGGATGGGGCTGCCTCCTTGCCCAGCATGGGGCAGGAGCAGTGACTGCGTGCGGAGGGGTCCCCTGTGCAGGTGGAGGGTCCTGCCGGAAAAGGGAAGGGTCTGAAGTGGAAGGGCAGGCTCAGTCAGTCTGCCCTGGCAGTGGAGATGGGGGGGTGCTTGGACCCTGCGGCAGCAGTTGCTGCAGGGAGGCAGCATGGAGCTGCAGGGAAGAGGCAGAGGCAGGGGCAGGGACGCTCTGCTCCAGGGCCTGGGGAGGCACACGGAGGGCCGGGGGCAACAAGAGGAGGCTGGGGAACACTTGGGGGAGGTGCGGGGAGGTGGCAGGTGGGGTTGGGGGGACACCTGGCTCCAAATATTGGTGGAGCTGGGCCCCTGGACTCTGAATATTGCTGGTGCCAAGGCACCACGTGAAGATATAACTCGCCACCCCTGCCAGTTGTAACTCCACTGACTGCAATTTAAAAGGCTTGTCTTCATGGGGGAGTGGGGAAGAGAGGTGGGACGTCACAGTGGAGGGGGTAATGCACATTATGGGGCTGTGATTTCTAAAGTGCACTGACGTGTTGTGCATTAATTGATCCGTGTAGACCCTGCTGGTGTGGGCTAACATTTGTTTAGTGTGCTTTAATGTAGTTTGTGGTATACAGGAGGTCAGAGCAGATGATCCAATGTTCCTTTCTATCCCTAAACTCCATGAATTAAGTCTCGCAGGCCTCAGACAAATCAAATCTAAATAGAAGCTGGAAGGAAGATCAGACCTAGGATGTTAAACTAGCAATAAACTCTTGTATGTGGCTCATTGTGTGATACCATAGTCCTTGGTATCTATGTGCCTGATCCAAAGCTGAAGTTCCCTTGTTGTTCAGAGGGGCCCAAAGTTACCCAAGTGAAAGTCTTTCCTTGTGGTTTCTTGACACTGCCTCCCCTGCTTTCCTGGTTCCTACTTTGGGTACATTAAAAACAAAAGATGTAGATGTGACAGACTGACAATATCCTCTCATATCCTGAACAAACCTTATGGAATTAAGTTAAACCTTTTTGAATTAGGTTAATACCTTTGGGGTACATCGTACTAAAATGTAATTGTGTATGTGGTGTTGTGACACGGTATGTACCTTCTGTAGTAAGGAAGGGCATACCAATGCCTCTGTTATCAGTCTTTGAAGCCCTCTGTTGGGTGTTGAAAGACTGCTTTTGCCAGAGCCTATGTGAAATCTGGGATGAAGACCAGTAAGCTTTCTAGAGTGTGTGTAGGTTCTTCCATAGTTTTTATTACGTTTTCTCTGTAATGTTTTTTACCTTAAGACTAAAGTAGGCTTGCCTAGAAAAAACTGAGTGGTAACTTATATCTGTAGCAATCACTATGTTATCAGTCTCTGAAGAGAAAGCAAGCAGGTCTGTTGTGGTAGACTGTCTTGGCTGGGAAATACACAGTGAAGTCAGGGAACCATGCAGCCTGGGAATGCCCATGTTCAAAGTGAAAGAGATATGGGTCTCCACTCAGAAAGCAACCGCCAGGGAGCTGGAAGCTGAGGGTGGGTGCCCTTGCTGGACCACTGAGGAGAAATACAGGTGCAGTTGCCCTGGACCGTGACAGTAGGGACAGGTGAATAGAGCAATACAGTTATCATGAGTATCAATGTTCTTTGGCGAGACAGATATTCTAGTCAAATACCAACCGAAATCATAGTCCAGTCACCAGATAAACTTTTCAATCAAGCCTTAATATGTAGCTAAGATCAGGAAGTGCTAGAGGAGCCCTGCTCAATGATTCTAGCTCAACCTGGCCCTTCAGATAAGGATTCCCTCTCCTCCTGACCATACAGGGGGATGGAGACAGAAGATCCCCTTGACAATTGATTTTTGATAATATATTAACAAAATGCCTGTGTAGGTCTGGTGGAGAATACATTTCCAGGCATCAAGGGCCTGATTTTTCAGACACTCACTGCTCTAGCTGAAGTCAATGGGAGCTTCAGGTGCTTAACCTCTGAAAAATCCATCATCATCATGGCAAATCCCAAAAGAATGTAGCCTCCTTGCAAACTGAGCACCACCCAGATTGAACTCTGGCAAGGTACTTATGGTGGTTTGACTGGATATTCCATTTGTGTCCATCACCTGCAATCTTGTCTCAGCAATGAAGTTTTTGACGCTGACGTGATTGCTGGCTGCTGTTGTGCAGCAGCGTTCCTTGATACACACGCTTCAGAACGCATTGGTCTTCCATTCTAACATGTTCATACCAAGAAAGCCTCTGAAACCGAACCAGCATTGATGGAGATGGTTGGTGGGTTTGGTTTTGAATATCCTTATTTCTGATCTTGTCCTGCCACCTGATGCAGAGCATCTGACAAAGAGGATGTGAATTGAAAACATCAATCCGGTGTTCATCAGCCTTTCTCAGGACCAATATTTCACTTGTGTATAACCAGTGTAACTGTGTTTCTCTAGGTCCACAGCTTTGTAGCAAGCTTGATGTCAAGGTATCCCCACCAAGTCTGCTGAAAGGCCTCAAACATGGCTGCTGCTACTATATGAGCATCTACATCTTTTGAGCATCTCCCAGCAGTGTCTATGGCACTGCCCAAATATTTGACAGCTGCCACCAGATTGATATTTGGTCCAGACAGGTTAGTACTGAGCTGGTTGTTATCTGGAGCTGGAGGCTGTTTGGTGATAATGGCCAGGGACTTAGTTTTAGCTAGATTAATAAATGGACCAATGCACATTGCTTCTGCTAGATCAGTCCTTAGCGGCTGTGATTCACCAAACTGATTCAATAAGACAATGTCATCGGCATATTCAAGGTCTTGAAGCAGAATGGTGTTCAGTTCAACACCCTCAAGCCAGTCTATCAACCAATCAGCGCTGATGTTGAACAACAGTGATAGAGCCCAGCCTTTCCAAACTCCCGTGGAGAAAGGAAACCATGGTGTGTATCTGACATTGACGCAAACACAACTTTCCGTTCTTTAATAGAACTCTTCTATCAAAGACACTAGCTTTCCAGGGTTCCCAAGTCACCTCATCAGATCCCACAAACTTCCTCCATGCACTGAATCAAAGGCATGATGGAAGTCTATAAAAAGTGCTGTGCATGGCTTATTAAATTGAGCCGTTTTATCAAAAAGCTGCCCAAAGGTGAAAATCAGGCCCTGAGTAAATAACTGGATCATATGAGTATTGCAGAACCACGTCTTTGGCTGACTCACAAGTAGCTGCACGGGACGAGGAGTTTTATATGTAACAGACATGATTTGAAGGCAACACGCAGGATTGACAGAACTAATATGTCATGTCCTTTTCAAACTGATGTACAAGGTAATGAAACAACATGGAGACAACTCCTGCAGAGACCTGCCAACTTTAGCTTATCAGGCAAGAGAATTATACAACAAATGCGGGAAGGCACTGCTATCCGCATCAGAGAAACATAAATAGAAACCAAATGAGTAATAAGCCTCTAGTTTTTCAGCATGGGAAGCCTGAAGATGTCAAGCATCATTTTGTGACGACTAAGATTTGCTCACATTTAGTAAGTTATTAAAGTAAGGCTGAAATGAGAATCTGGAAGTATCAATGTAATGTTGGAAACAATCTCAGTAAAGCTGGGAGTTCTGCTTGCCATAAAAGAAATCACAACTTCAGGAAGAGAAATTGGTTATAAATGACACAGATTTTGGGAAAAAGCATGCAATTAAGGAGAAATATTACAAACAGAACTTGTTGTTTTGACAAGTAAAAATCAGTAATACGGAGCATCATGCATGATCCAAAAGGACAGAAGTTACTGGTTTGGTTCATGTTCCAGCAGTGTGTTACCAGCATCTCACAAATATAGCCTTCCTTTAGTCTCATCACACATTACATGTAGAGAGACATCCCAGCCATTGGGTTGGTTTGTCACTGTATTGTGGGCTAAATTCTCTCCTAGTGTTGACTTCAATGGAGTTTCATCCATTTACACCAACATCGAATTTTGTTCTTTGTCTCAACCCCTTACTCTTGATAGTTATTTTAAGTCTGTCACTGTAGATCCAGTAGTTTGAACAGCCATGTCTTGACTAGTTTTTTTTTTTTTTTAAAATAACTAGCTTTTTAAACGGAATGAATGAATCCTTCACCTGCTTACCTTAGAAATAAAATACATGAGAAACCCATTCAGGAAGAATTCATTGAAATAATATTTGTTGATTGCTAGTAATTTCAGTGTCAAGTCTGAATAAACAAATAGTGCTGGAGTAAGTGCTGGAGATATGGGGTCAGATCCTCAGCTGGTGTAGATTGATGTAGCTCCATTGACTCCAGTGGAGCTAAGCTGATTTACACCTCCTGTTGATCTGGCCTATGACATTTCCTAAACAATTTTTATTCAGCTCACTGTTATCTTGGCTTATTTGTACTGTTTTCATTTCTCTTTTCTTTGTTTTCAATGCCTTTGAACATTGTCTCCAGATAAATTCCTTTCCCTCCTATGCAGGATAGTTTGTCTTTTGTTATAGGCTAAGGCAGCATTCATAGACCACTCTAACATCAGGTTTTTAGAGTAACAGCCGTGTTAGTCTGTATTCGCAAAAAGAAAAGGAGTACTTGTGGCACCTTAGAGACTAACCAATTTATTTGAGCATAAGCTTTCGTGAGCTACAGCTCACTTCATCGTGCATCCGATGAAGTGAGCTGTAGCTCACGAAAGCTTATGCTCAAATAAATTGGTTAGTCTCTAAGGTGCCACAAGTACTCCTTTTCTTCTTATCAGGTTTTTAGTAGGAGATTCCAGGTATTGACTTTCATTGGTACATGACAGCTGCAGCTATCCGAATGGGGAATGGAATACAAGAGAAATAGAAAATGTGTCCTCTCCAGGCAGGCTTCAAAGCTGATGCCTTTAAGAGCTTGAGTCGATCGTTATCCAGATTCAGTTAAAATACAGGCTTCCTTATTTGCCTGATTTCTATCCCTCGGTCTCTGTGCCACTGTCCCATTCAGTAACTAAGAGAGAGTACATGCTCCATCGGGGAGAGGAGTCCCCCCAACTCATCCCATCAACTACTGCCAATCTGCTCGCATTCTTTTGTGTGGTTTCAGAGTAACAGCCGTGTTAGTCTGTATTCGCAAAAAGAAAAGGAGTACTTGTGGCACCTTAGAGACTAACAAGTACTCCTATTCTTTTGTGTGATTTTGATGTTCTCGTTCCAGCTCCATCATCTGGTTGTTGAATTCTGGTGGCTGTTAATGGTACAGTAATATTGGGAAGGTGCAACTCCAGGTACAATAATTCTTATTCCTCTCCCTCTCTCAGCTCTTCCATGTAGCAGCTATCAAAAATAGGTTGGTGGCAAGGGAAAGTATGGTGTCCAGCTGTCAAGGAATATTAGGCTTTCCAATTTTGCATTGTAGGCAGGTGCATGTTCAGGACAACATGGTAGAATATATCTTTTAAACATTAATATTCTCAATCAAAAATAGGTAGTGATACAATATTATATGTAAGAGAGGGGGTTATGAACATGACCTTTCTCATAGGTAGTTCCTTTTTTCCTTTTAGAAAATCTAGTGGATGCCAACTGCTGGCATTGTTTAATGGATTACTTTGCACTATGATAATTTTTTTTTAAGTTGCAAAATAACATGTTATGATGAGCTGGTGAACAGAGATTTGAGAGGCATAAAAGGGGATTATAAAATAAGCCAGTGCATGAAAACGATGAATCCTGGATGGCAAAGGATGCAACTTTTTGGAGCTACTATTTGACTTACATTTAAGCAAACTGATTAACCAGACCAACTCTTGGGCAGCTTCTCATGAGATTATAGAAAAGGTGGAAATAGGCAGTTCTCTGTGCTGGGTCATATCCTTAGCTGGTGTAAATTGAAGTCCAGTGAAGTCAATGGAGCTATGCTGATTTACACCATCTGAGGATCTGGCTCACTATTTTCCTATGTCATGTTTGTTTGGCCTTCCAACTCCCCTTTCCTCTACCAAGAAGTCAGGTGAAATTTCCAAAACACCTGAGTAATTTAGGAGTATAAATCCATTAAAAGTGAGTGGGATTTAGGAACCTATGAATATTTTACCTGTGGTCTCTTCTCATTACAAAGTGTGGGACAAGGCAGAGAATGATGGGAAATCATTGAGGATGATGGGAAAGATTTTTTGATGGTTCCTGTTTTGATATTCCTACTTGATTTAGCTTTAATTCCTAATATTCATCTTTAGCGTGAAGAGAAAGCACATTAGGGAACTTTAAGGAGAAAAAGAAATACTGTAGAGATAGTACCCAGCACCATGTCCTCCTGTGCATTTCCTTCCTCTCCCTCCAGGGAGTCTGGGATCCAGGTATGGGGAGGGGAGGGAATCAGCAGAGGGATGCACACTAAGCACATTGCACAGCCTGAAACCAATGCAGAATCTGCTCCAAGGAGGCCAAATTACCTTTTGCACAGAGGCTCTCCATGCCACAGAACACCTCTCTTAGTGCGGGTTCTTGTGGTCAGTTGGGGAAGCACTGCTTAGAGTTGTGCTGCTAAGGAGAAGAAGGAGCTGCAAGAGTCCAAGAGGCATTGACTGGCTTTAGCTGGTCTCTGAGAGCTCTGATTCCTGACTTTCAACCCCCCTGCCCATTCTGCGGGGGAGGGGGAAAGCAAACTCTACCCATCACTTACATAACGTGATAGAAGCTTGAACAGGTTTTTCTGGATGGGGTTTGGCTCTGTTATCTGTTATACTGGTGGTGATCTGAGGTTATTCCCTGGGAGCCAGTAGAGTTATTTCACATTGATGGCAGGTTGTTGGCAGGTTAATGAGAGTAGAATCTGGGTGCCAGGTTGCATGTTACTGGAATATCAGTGCAGCAGTATCTTTCAGAATATGCACTAAGTGTGTGTGCAGCTGTGTGGTTTATCAGGCAGCTCTTTACTTAATGACTTGATAATTAACAGTACATATTTACTTTAATAATTTTCACATCACATCATACTTGTTCTGCCTTCCAAGTTTACAACCACTGTTCTGAGAAAACACAGAACAAAGCACTGTGGGATGGCAGAACTTCTGAGTGTTTTTTGTAAGGATATTTTTTACTATAAGTGGCATCAGTGATACTTTCCAAAGTGCCCACTGTCATTTCACATGTTGCTTTAATTTACTGTAGTCATTACTAAAGCTGTTTCAGAGTAACAGCCGTGTTAGTCTGTATTCGCAAAAAGAAAAGGAGTACTTGTGGCACCTTAGAGACTAACCAATTTATTTGAGCATAAGCTTTCGTGAGCTACAGCTCACTTCATCGGATGCATGCTGTGGAAAGTGTAGAAGATCTTATTATATACACACAAAAAGCATGAAAAAATACCTCCTCCCACCCCACTCTCCTGCTGGTAATAGCTTATCTAAAGTGATCACTCTTCTTACAATGTGTATGATAATCAAGTTGGGCCATTTCCAGCACAAATCCAGGTTTTCTGTCCAACTATCCAACTATACTCTCAGCCCAGCAGAAGCAGCTGTCCTATCTCGGGGCCTCTCCTTCTGCCCCTCCACCCCCACGAACATAATACAGTTCTATGGTGACCTGGAATCGTATTTTCGACGTCTCCGACTCAAGGAATATTTCCAACATACCTCTGAACAACATACTAATCCACAGAGACCTCCCTACCAACACTACAAAAAGAAGGATTCTAGGTGGATTCCTCCTGAAGGTCAAAACAGCAGACTGGACTTCTACATAGAGTGCTTCCGCTGACGTGCACGGGCTGAAATTGTGGAAAAGCAGCATCACTTGCCCCATAAACTCAGCCGTGCGGATCACAATGCCATCCACAGCCTCAGAAACAACTCTGACATCATAATCAAAAAGGCTGACAAAGGAGGTGCTGTTGTCATCATGAATAGGTCGGAATATGAACAAGAGGCTGCTCGGCAGCTCTCCAACACCACTTTCTACAAGCCATTACCCTCTGATCCCACTGAGAGTTACCAAAAGCAACTACAGCATTTGCTCAAGAAACTCCCTGAAAAAGCACAAGATCAAATCCGCACAGACACACCCCTGGAATCCCGACCTGGGATATTCTATCTACTACCCAAGATCCATAAACCTGGAAATCCTGGGCGCCCCATCATCTCAGGCATTGGCACCTTGACAGCAGGATTGTCTGGCTATGTAGATTCCCTCCTCAGGCCCTACGCTACCAGCACTCCCAGCTACCTTCGAGACACCACTGACTTCCTGAGGAAACTACAGTCCATCGGTGATCTTCCTGATAACACCATCCTGGCCACTATGGATGTAGAAGCCCTCTACACCAACATTCCACACAAAGATGGACTACAAGCCATCAGGAACACTATCCCCGATAATGTCACGACTAACCTGGTGGCTGAACTTTGTGACTTTGTCCTTACCCATAACTCTTTTACATTTGGGGACAATGTATACCTTCAGATCAGTGGCACTGCTATGGGTACCTGCATGGCCCCACAGTATGCCAACATTTGTATGGCTGATTTAGAACAACGCTTCCTCAGCTCTCGTCCCCTAACGCCCCTACTCTATATTGATGACATCTTCATCACCTGGACCCATGGAAAAGAAGCCCTTGAGGAATTCCACCATGACTTCAACAATTTCCATCCCACCATCAACCTCAGCCTGGTCCAGTCCACACAAGAGATCCGCTTCCTGGACACTACAGTGCTAATAAACGATGGTCACATAAACACCACCCTATACCGGAAACCTACTGACCGCTATTCCTACCTACATGCCTCCAGCTTTCACCCTGACCACACCACTCGATCCATCGTCTACAGCCAAGCTCTGCGATACAACCGCATTTCTCCAACCCCTCAGACAGAGACAAACACATTCAAGATCTCTATCAAGCATTCTTACAACTACAATACCCACTTGCGGAAGTGAAGAAACAGATTGATAGAGCCAGAAGAGTTCCCAAAAGTCACCTACTACAGGACAGGCCTAACAAAGAAAATAACAGAGCGCCACTAGCCGTCACCTTCAGCCCCCAACTAAAACCCCTCCAACACATTATTAAGGATCTACAACCTATCCTGAAGGATGACCCAACACTCTCACAAATCTTGGGAGACAGTCCAGTACTTGCCTACAACAGCCCCACAACCTGAAGCAAATACTCACTAGCAACCACATACCACACAAGAGAACCACTAACCCAGGAACCTATCCTTGCAACAAAGCCCGTTGCCAACTGTGCCCACGTATCTATTCAGGGGACACCATCACAGGGCCTAATAACATCAGCCACACTATCAGAGGCTCGTTCACCTGCACATCCACCAATGTGATATATGCTATCATGTGCCAGCAATGCCCCTTTGCCATGTACATTGGTCAAACTGGACAGTCTCTACGTAAAAGAGTAAATGGACACAAATCAGATGTCAAGAATTATAACATTCATAAACCAGTCGGAGAACACTTCAATCTCTCTGGTCACGCCATTACAGACATGAAAGTCACTATTTTACAACAAAAAAACTTCAAATCCAGACTCCAGCGAGAAACTGCTGAATTGGAATTCATTTGCAAATTGGATACAATTAACTTAGGCTTGAATAGAGACTGGGAATGGCTTAGTCATTATGCAAGGTAGCCTATTTCCCCATGTTTTTTCCTACCCCACCCCCCTCAGACTTCCTTGTTAAACCCTGGATTTGTGCTGGAAATGGCCCACCTTGATTATCATACACAATGTAAGGAGAGTGGTCACTTTGGATAAGCTATTACCAGCAGGAGAGTGAGTTTGTGGGGGGGGGGGTGAGAAAACCAGGATTTGTGCTGGAAATGGCCCACCTTGATTATCATACACATTGTAAGGAGAGGTTTCAGAGTAACAGCCGTGTTAGTCTGTATTCGCAAAAAGAAAAGGAGGACTTGTGGCACCTTAGAGACTAACCAATTTATTAGAGCATAAGCTTTCGTGAGCTACAGCTCACTTCTTCAGATGCATATCGTGGAAACTGCAGCAGGCTTTATATATACACAAGCCTGCTGCAGTTTCCACGATATGCATCTGAAGAAGTGAGCTGTAGCTCACGAAAGCTTATGCTCTAATAAATTGGTTAGTCTCTAAGGTGCCACAAGTCCTCCTTTTCTTATTGTAAGGAGAGTGGTCACTTTAGATAAGCTATTACCAGCAGGAGAGTGAGTTGGTGTGTGTGTGTGGGGGGGCGGGGTGAGAAAACCTGGATTTGTGCTGGAAATGGCCCAACTTGATTATCATATACATTGTAAGGAGAGTGATCACTTTAGATAAGCTATTACCAGCAGGAGAGTGGGGTGGGAGGAGGTATTTTTTCATGCTTTTTGTGTGTATATAATAAGATCTTCTACACTTTCCACAGCATGCATCTGATGAAGTGAGCTGTAGCTCACGAAAGCTTATGCTCAGATAAATTGGTTAGTCTCTAAGGTGCCACAAGTACTCCTTTTCTTTTTACTAAAGCTGTAGTCTTTTCCCAAGTCTGGAGAAATGAGCACAAGGTTGTGAGTTTGGAGATCCTGAGTTCTAATCCTGCCTCTGCTACTGACATCTTGATTATTCTTGGGGAGGTCACCTTGGCTGTTCTGTCCATATCCTCACTTGGATAATGAAACTTGTCCATCTACCTTGTAAGGGAGTTATCAGGATGTAAATATCTGCATGATGCTTTGAACAAGGAAGTGGATAGAGCATTGGACTGGGATTCTGAAGATTTAGGTTCTAGTCTGGTTCTGCTACTGAACTGCTGAGTGACCTTGGGCAAGTCAATTTCCCCACCTGTACAAAAGAGGTCAGTATTATCACCCCATTTTAAAGTGTTTTGAGATCTACTGAGAAAAAGTGCTAAATAAGAGCTAGATATTTATTATTATACATTGCCTCGTATATTGTTGTGAAATAAAAATATTAAACTGACTTTTTGCCTGTGAAGAATATGAAATCTCAGTGAAAAAGTTGAAATTCAAACTTTCTGCCACCGTTTTTCTTATTTCACATGTGCAGAGGGAAACTTGAGAGAGGTGAGTGTAGCTGAGTGAGTGAGCTTGCTGGGAGCCTGGATAACAGCGCTGGAGGGCAAATAGGGGAGGGGACTTGCCTGGAGCCAGCTGGGCTGCTCTTGGACTCTCTGGCTTTCTCAAGCTGAACATGATGGTCAGCCCACTTTCTTGTACAAGTTTTTCTTTAAAAAAACCCCAGCCCTGTCTTGTACCTGAGCAAATGGTATGCTGTTGGATGCAATGATGTGACCTTAGTTTGCACTACATGGGTTAAAGAGTCCTGGCTGTGGAAATGCAGGGAGTGTTAGCTAGTATGAAGGGAATATACTCTACTCTGTGTTGGTCTGCTTCTTTTAGGGGTTGCATTTAGGGGCTTTATGATAAAAGGTAAAATAATGAAAAGAGCCAAATTCTGTTCTTAACTGGACAAAGTTCTCATTGAATTAGTGTGAGTTTTGATTCATTAAGGGCTGCAGAATTTGGCCCCTGGTGCTTTAGGACCCTAATTACTCCCATTCAAATCAGAGGTAAAAAAACAACAACAATCAAACCGTGGAGCAGGTTTTGAGCTGCAAACCTACCCCTTTGTGCTGCGTTTGGCATCTCAAATGGACAGTTAAGCAAGATTTCCCTACCGAGGGATACCCCTGGGGTGGGGGAGTACTCAGCTGGCATAGCACTAGTTTAGAAAAACCCTACGCACACCCTTGGTATCCCTCAATGTAGAGGGCAGAGAGAGGCCAGATGTGACTGGAGTGTGCGGTGGCAGTTCCTCACTGGCGGACGACTCTGTGGGGGCCATTACCAGCTGTCACACTTTAGAGTAACCCCTAGGTGTAGAACCAGCCCTATGATCAGCTGAGAATTTGTTTCCATACTTGGGAACAGGATCAGGCCCTTCCAGAGCCAGTTACCACAACTATCTAAGGAACAGGGATGAGCAAATATTATACGAGGAGGACAGAGTAGAGGAAAAGAGATCCAAAATTAAAGTGATTAAGATGTAAATAAGTTTGGAAAAGCAAAACCTTTCTTTTCACTAGAAATGCTTTCTGCATGTTTTAAAGGTACAGATGAACATGAACCTTATTCTGCCTTGAATGGCTAGCTCTGAGCTCCACATTAGCCTGAGCAATCAAGACAACAGGAAGCAGATAATGGGACTTTTGTGTCTCTACTAAAGAGGCCTCCCATTAAATTGCTTGTAGGTCTTCAGAAAGGTCAATCAAAGCTTAAGCAACCCCCTGTTGTTTGATAAATTCAGAGCCCAAACTCCATGGTCCTGGAGACCTCCGCTCTTTGAAGAGGGGGGAAGTTTAATTACCTTTTGAAAGCCTGCAACAGGACAGGATGCAAGGATGTTTTCTTTCTTTTGTGTGAGTCCAAGAAGTTACTATTTTGGTCCATGAGAGCCAACAACCCGCCACCCTGGAGGAGACAGACCCTTCCTCTGGCCTGCTGTCAGAAGAATAGCAGAAGCAATAGGATATTTGCTAAGGTGAGCCTCGCACAGGAAGGAAGCATTGGCAGTAGGATGCTTGTGGAAGGAGAGGCAAAAATCTTCTAGGCCTTTTTAAATATCTATCTCTACCTTTCTCCTTTTAAAAAAAAAAATCTTTATTTTATCCCACTTGTTTTGCTTTAAAGAAAGACATCAATGCAGTTGCAGGAAACAGACTGCTGTCACCTAAATGAAATTTGCTTTTTATCATTAAAGAACTGGGAAACTGATTGCAAGAGTTTGAATTTTACAAATTGTAATACGTCTGCTTCTTCAGAAATGCAGCCTTTCACAGCACTTTGTGTGTTCCAACTATATATTACTTGGAACACACAAACGTATATTAAGGATTTTGTCTCTCTCTTGCACACGCACGCACAAAATCATTTGAATTTAAACAAACTAAACACAAACTGCCTGGGAAGAAACATTCTCAAGTGCTTGAAAAGAAACTTGGATAGCATGCCTAACATATTGTATGTGATCAGAAATTTTAGTAAGGTGCTATAACCCATGGTACATACATTGTAAAGATATATATGTCACATTTATGTACAGCAGGCATAAAGGGGATGTGCTTCTGGAAAGGATAATTTAGCATGGGAGAAATGTAGCTGCACAGAGGGCCAAGCCTGTCTAAGAGCCAAAGGGTATCCCATCCTAACTCAATGCACTGGTACCTGCAACATGAGTGGATTATATAGCACCTGATCCTCCTCCAGTTGGCATCTATAGGAAATTTGTCATTGACATGGCAGGAGGGGCTAGTGGGATAAGGCATTGGAGTGTGACTTACTAGATCTAGATTCTATTCCTGGCTTAGCCACTGAATTACTATTTTCTCTCTAGCAAGTCACTTGATCTTTCTGTATGTGGAAGGTGGGAATGCTTATCTGCCATTGTAAGCACTTTGAGATCTGTGGATGAAGAGTGCTGTATAAGGGCCCGGTCCAATACCCAAAGATTCTGACTTCAATGGGCAATGCCTCATGTGCTAATTCTCGAATATTATTCAATGGGATTTGCCTGTCATATGTAAGTGTTTTCCAGGGTATTTCAGGTTCTGAAAATGAGATAAACCAATTGTCTAGTATTTGGAACCCACCCATCCGAATCTAACTTCATGCAGGTTTGTGTGTCTATTGCCATATGAGCAAAGATATTTCCCCTTATCCCATTGAAAATAGGTGTAGTTGAATTTCTGGCAGAGTGTGAGCATCTAGGTGTATTTTTGCCATGTATTGCACTATAACGATTTCACTATAAGTTTATTCGACATGTTGGCTTCTTACCAAAAATGAAAACAATAGACAACTATTTTTCAGTTGGGAAAGCCACAATCACTGTGTTTCCCAGCCCAGATAAAGAACTGAAGCAGCATCAATGCTCTTAATTCCCTGTGTAATTATTTTTATTTTTTGAACAGGCTAGATTTATTGGAGAACCATTCACCGTACTACTGTTCCTCATCTCTTCACTTCTCTGGAGCCTTGATAGCTGGCTGGGTATATAGTTGTCTTGTCATAGTTAAGTTTCTGTTTTTGTCATATGCAAGTTTTTACATGCATTTAACTTTCCTTTCGTACACAAGGAGCTGGAATGTGGTTGATGCTGTGCAGGTTCACAGAAGAAGGGGTCGACAGGCTCAGCAAGGGAAGTGACAGCCCTGCTGATGGCAATGGACTCCCAAAGAGTGAGGAAAAATGTAGGTGGGCCTGCAATGACTGAACTAGGATTGGTAAGAGCAAGAGGGTACACTGAACCCTGTAAAGGGATGTAGCAGTCCCACTGTACCCCATCAAGCTATCCTAATCTATGGAATCTATCACCTGCACAAATCACCACGGTATCTGAGCAGGGATGGTGTCCCTAGCCTCTGTTTGCTAGAAGCTGGGAATGGGTGACAGGGGATGGATCACTTGATGATTACCTGTTCTGTTCATTCCCTCTGGGGCACCTGGCATTGGCCACTGGGGTCTATCAGAAGTGTATAGCCCCTTGTTCCCCTGTAGACTGTGGCATTAAAAGCCACAATGTAGGCCAAAGTCTTCAGTAAGTCGAGAAAAAGGAATTCACAATGATGAAAAATATTGCAGGTCCGGACAAACCAAAACTGAACCTTGTAAAATGTCTGAGGCACGTGGTGGTGGTGGTTGTCCTTCATAACTGAAGATGACACTGAAGACAGATTTACATCTTGTGAGTATGGTTGTGGCTAAAAAGACCAATGCATGAGTGTCAGTCCTTTCCACACGAACTGCACAGGTAGCGCGAGTCCGAAGAAGAGATTACAGTCTCTGCCTGCTGAATCTGATGCTGTTTATGACTCAGCCTGGGTGCCTAAAATCTCAAATTGGGTAACTCCATTGTTGACTGCTGATTGCCAGCATGATCTATCTGATGCTGACAACTCCCAGCTGTCAACATTGATGTTGCACGGTTTCAAGTTATGCTTCAGTGTGTTCTTGAAGCATTTCTTCTGGTGCCTTGTATGTGGTTGCCCACTTGCAGTTTTCCATACAGCAACAGTTTTGGTGTTTTTGTGTTGTCCATCGTCAACACGTGTCTAGCCTGATGTAACTGTCATGAGCTAAGCGTGGCTTCAATCCCTGTGGAGTGATTACATTCCCCATTACTGGTAACTTTAGCCTGACATTTCATGCAGACTGTGGCATGCAGATGTTGTAAATGGCATTTATCTGAATGCTTAATGTGATGCCTGTATCAGGTCCAAGTCTCACACCCATACAAGTTGAACTAGCACAATCGCTTTGTAGACTTTTAATTTGGTTTGATGCTTAATACCATGTCTCTGCCAGACTCTGCCCGATAGTCTGCCAAATGATGAACTGGCTGGGTAGATAAGACTTGTCAGCTCCTTGTCTACGGTAACAGAATTTGACAATATGCTACCACGGTAGCAGAAGACTGGCACAGCATTCAACCGTGGTTTGCTGATGGTGACACTTGGTTTCGTGTAACATTTCCCTCGTGCAGGCTGATATATGACCTCTGTCATTTTCAGATTGATTGTCAGCCCATATATTTCGGCAGACTCTGTGAATCTGTCCATAATCAATTGTATATCTTCTACAATCTGTGCCTCTAGAGTACAGTCCTAGGCATGTAGCAGCTCATGAACAATTGCCTCAAAGACCTTCACGGAGGAGCGTAGCCTGTTCAGATTAAATAAATTTCCAAAGGATTGGAATTTGTATCCTGATACTGTCATTCAGGTGTCTTGTCAAGCTTTGCTGCATAGATGAGATTAAAGAAGAGTGGACTGATTATGCAGCACTACTTAATACCATCAGAGACAGGAAATGGCTCAGACAGAACACCATCTGTGCAGACTCTTCTGATCATTCCATCATGAAACAGCCTCAGAATGTCGATGAATTTTTCTGGATAACCAAACTTATGTAATAATTGCTAAAGCACAAGTCTACTGACAGTTTCAAATGCCCTAGGTCAATAAAGACAGTGTAAAGGTCCTGTTGCTGTTCTCTGAATTTCTCCTGTGTCTGATAGGCTACAAATCATAGACTCACAGAAATGCAGGACTGGAAGGGACCTCAGGAGGTCATCTAGTCCAGTCCCCTACATTCAAGGCAAGACTAATAACTAGGCCATTCCTGACAGGTGTTTGTCTAACCTTTTCTTAAAAACCTCCAATGACAGAGATTCCACCAACTCCCTAGGCAGTTTGTTCCAGTGCTTAACTACCCTTACAGGAAGTTTTTCCTAATGTTCAACCTGAACCTCCCTCACTACAATTTAAGCCCATTGTTTCTTGTCCTATCCTCAGAGGTTAAGGACAATACTTTTTCACCCTCCTGCTTGTAACAATCTTTTCTGTACTAGAAAACTATTATATCCCCCCCTCAGTCTTCTCTTCTCGTCTCCAACCTAAGCAAACCCAATGTTTCAATCTTTCCTCATAGGTCATGTTTTCTAATGTTTAATAATTTTTGTTGCTCTCCTCTGGATTTTCTCCAATTTGTTCACATCTTTCCTGAAATGTGGCCCCCAGAACTAGACACAATACTCTCATTGAGACCTTATCAATGCACAGTAGAGTGAAAGAATTATTTCTCATGTCTTGCTTACAACATTTCTGCGGATACATCCCAGAATGTCTGCCATTACTTGTGTTGGCCTAAAACCATATTGTGACTTAAGTAGCATGATTAGCCATGTTGTATAGTAAATGATCAAAAAGTACTCTAGTCAGAATCTTTCCACTGAGAGAGAGAGTAACCAGATACCGTGATAGTTACCACAGTTTGACATTTCACCTTTCCTCTCATACATGGTGACAATGGTAGTACTTCTTTAGTACTCCATATACTGAGAAATAGTCCATGCAATCACCTCAGCAGGATCTCACCTCCATACTTGAATATTTCTGCAGGAATGCCTTCAGATCTGGGAGTCTTGTGGTTCTTCATGGCACTGATTGCAGTGCTGACTTCATCAAGAGATGGGGCTTCATCCATGTTGTCAATATATGTTGGCTGATCTACTAGTCTTACTAGTTCCTCGTCTGTGATGTTGGACTGTGTGTTCAGTAGAGCACTGAAATGCTGTTGCCACCTATGAAAGATTTCTCTTTTGTCAGTGATCACTGTTAGGCTGTCTGTACCCTTCAAAGGCACTGTAGTGGTATGTGTAGGACCATAAACATCTTTCAAAGCAGCACAGAAGTCTTTGGTCACATGACTATCAGAATAGCCTGGGATTTCATCTGCCTTGGCATTCCACCATTGATCCTGCATGTCTCTAATCTTAGATTGGATGTCATGACACAGAGTCCAGTATGTTATAACTGTGCCTACAGGGAGGTGGGATACAAGAATTTGATGATGCATCTCATGTATTTTAGTGAGTAGCTGCTGAATTTCTGGATCATTCTCATTAAACCAATCTTGATGACGTCGTTTTGCTGTACCCAAGGTGGTGAGAGCAGCTTGATATAACATATCATGAAAAAGTGCCCATTTTGAAGCACTTGGAGGACAGGGAGGTGATCCAGGAACAGTCAACGTGGATTCACCAAGGGCAAGTCATGCTTGACCAACCTGATTGCCTTCTATGATGAGATAACTGGCTTTGTGGAGATGGGGGAAGCAGTGGATGTGATACACTTTGACTTTAACAAAGCTTTTGATAGGGTCTCCCACAGTATTCTTGCTAGCAAGTTAAAGAAGTATGGGCTGGATGAATGGACTATAAGGTGGATAGAAAGCTGGCTAGATCATCGGGCTCAACGGGTAGTGAGCAATGGCTCAATGTCTAGTTGGCATCCAGTATCAAGCGGAGTGCCACCAGCAGTGCAACCAGTCCTGGGGCTGGTTTTGTTCAACATCTTCATTAATGATCTAGATGATGGGATGGATTGCACCCTCAGCAAGTTCGCAGATGACACTAAGCTGGGGGGAGAGGTATAGATGCTGGAGGGTAGGGATATGGTCTAGAATGACCTAGAGCAATTGGAGGATTGGGCCAAAAGAAATCTGATAAGGTTCAACAAGGACAAGTGCAGAGTCCTGCACTTAGGACGGAAGAATCCTGTGCACTGCTACAGGCTGGGGACTGACTAACTAAGCGGCAGTTCTGCAGAAAAGGACCTGGGGATTGCAGTGGATGAGAAGCTGGATAGGAGTCAGTGTGCCCTTGTTGCCTAGAAGGCTAACTGCCTATTGGGCTGCATTAGTAGGAGCATTGCTAGCAGATCGAGGAAAGTGATTATTCCCCTCTATTCAGCACTGGTGAGGCCACATCTGGAGTATTGTGTTCAGTTTTGGGCCTCCCACTACAGAAAGGGTGTGGACAAATAGGAGAGAGTCCAGCAGAGGGCAACGAAAATGATTAGGGGGCTGCGGCACATGACTTATGAGGAGAGTCTGAGAAAACTGGGCTTATTTAGTCTTCCCTTCTGAAGAGTGAGGGGGGATTTGATAGCAGCTTTCAACTACCTGAAGGGGGGTTCCAAAGAGGATGGAGCTAGGTTGTTCTCAGTGGTGGCAGATGACAGAACAAGGAGCAATGGTCTCAAGTTGCAGTGGGGGAGGTCTAGATTGGATATTAGGAAAAACTATTTCACTAGAAGGATGGTGAAGAACTAGAATGGGTTACATAAGGAGGTGGTGGAATCTCCAGCCTTAGAGGTTTTTAAGGCCCAGCTTGACAAAGCCCTTTTTGGGATGATTTAGCTGGGGTTGGTCCTGCTTTGAGCAGGGGGTTGGACTAGATGACCTCCTGAGGTCTCTCCCAGCCCTAATCTTCTATGATTCTATGATTCACTGTTTACATTGGCATTAGTAGTCAAGTCAGTGAGGACAGACAGAGCTGCGGTAATGTTATTACAGAGCTACGCTCCTGTAGCTTCATCTTGTAATTGCTTTACATTAAATTGTCTGATTTAAATGACAACTCACATTGAATCTGCTCAGATTACTAATAATAGTTTGGAGCAGACCATGCGATGGCTTGTCCAGCAGTCTGTTCTGCACATGGCTGCAGTGATTTGTACACCCTGTAGATCTCGCTGCTGGACGATGATGTAGTCGGTAAGATGCCATTGTCTGGATCTTGAGTGCATCCAAGACAATTTCCTTTTTGTGTGGTAAGTGGGGAAAAAGGTATTTGTGATCGCTAACTGCCGCTTGACACACTCACTAAGTACCAGAGTCTATTGCTATTCTTTCCCAGTCCCATGCTGTCCAATGACAGGCTCCCAGATTACCACATTACTTTACTTTCAACCCTTGCATTAAAGTCCCCCATGATCATCAGTTTCTCTGATGCAGATGCAGACACAATGAGTTTGTCTAAGTTACTATAGAATTTTTTTTTCTTACTGCCGGTATTTATCACAGGAGGAGCATAAGTGCTGATGAAGGTAACATACTGCTTATGTTTCAATGGCAACCATAAAACCACAGGATGACCAGGTATGCCTTTGGGTAGACTTTTGATCTTGGAAGCAATGGCATTGCTAATGGCAAAACTAACAGTAATTTGTTGTGTTTCTGAGGATGAGTGTCCTTGCCAGAAGAATGTGTACCCTGCACTGATCCCTGTGAGTTGCCCTTTTTTAGTGAGTCTGGTTTCCCTCAGTGCAGCAATGTCAACCCTGTACTTGGCCAGTTCTTTTACAACAAGTGCTGTGCTTCTCTCAGTTTGGTTCATGGCAGGGGTTGTCGCATCAAATCCTAACATTCCATGAATCTATTAGAAGTGGTGTCATGAGCTGCCTTTATGCAGATCTGCAACTGCAACCACCAGCATCACCATGCCTGTTGCTTTTGCCTCCTGCCCATCACTGTAAAACTTTCATCAGTCCTCAGAAGACACTCAGGAATTGTTTTCAGTGGTGATGGCTTGTGGTGCACGAGCCACACTTTCACCCATTCACCTGTGCTCCAATGGCATGCATTCAGAAGATGACTGGCAGGGGTTAGGGTGCAGTCTATGGATGTCGAAGTGGAATCGTTCCATGTGCTTTCTATAGTAGTAGACAACAGCTATGCCTGCATCTGCTTGCTATGGTGTAGTAGCATGTAACACTCCTATCCTCCATAGAAACCACTGAGAACTTCACTACTGACCCGATAGCTAGGGGCATGGATTAGTGAGAATCAAAGTGTGTTGCACACACTGGTGGGCCTGTTCACTACACCTCTGGGGCCCCATGCTGCTCCAAGTTCCCTTGCAGAGTTTGCCAGGACTGGGCATGCAAGGACCCAGTTACTGGTTGGTACAACTCAGGAGATATTGCCTGTGAAGAGAGGCACCAGCAGGGAGAACTTATGCACTTGGCCTCCTTTTCATCTAAATGAGGCTAGCTGGCAGCTAGTGATAATGGTAGTAGAATCACTACATTGATCACTGGCAGTAGATGCATCACACAGGCCTGTGCCATGGCACTAACCAACCCAGAGGCATATAAAAATAGTGACATGTCACAGTTCTAAGACTTGTAGCTAAGCAAAATAATGAAATCAAACAGAATCCCAGAAAGAAAATTCACCCAAGCCTCTGACCACCTGGGGCATGTGCTAACTGGTAGATGATTAGTACCTTGCCTTCTACCCAGATGAAGGGTCAAAAAGGAATGACAGAACATCATGCAAACATTGGCTACTCAGATGTATTCTACAGGCCAAGAATTACTTGCCAAAATTATTCAGTGAATACGTTTGAGCAGTGAATGTTGACAAAAAAATCAGAGGTACATTTTTGTCGCATTATTTGTAGTGAATTATGTGCTCAGCTCTAATACTTAATGCTCCATTTTTGATTATTATTTGTATTTTTGTAGTGCCTAGGAGCCCTCATCAAGGACCCTCGTGTTAGACACTGTACAACAGAACACAGAGACAGTCCCTGCCCCAAAAAGTCTACACACAATCTATATTTATTTAAAATTAATCCCCCCAAATAATTCCATTCTCTCAACTACATCTCTCCCCTTTTTCCGTTTCTCCTACATCTTTCCCCATATCAGCTTTTCACCTAGAACCGCATATGCTTTTAAACCATCCAATTAGGAGTCCTATCAGAATACACACACATAGCCCCAGGCCTCTTTAGCTGGCGCTTAGGTGCTACAATAGAATCTGTCTATAGCAGGAGAGAAGGTGAGATGAGCTTTGTAAACAGGGGTTCTGAATCCCTCCCCACAAATACTTGCCAGGTGGCAGGGGAAAACACATTGCACACTAAAGCTCTTCAGGATTGTTTATCTTCTCTTTCTGATGATGTTTGTTGTTTGTCTGGTGGTGACTGATTTCCAGGTTGTAGGCTATGAGAAATCCCAAACTCTAGTTATTGGCAGAGTACTAAATACACAGCAGCAACACCTACTTGTGTGGGTGGCAATTAATCAGCTCAAACTACTAGCAAAGCCCATTTTTCTTTTGTTTCCTGCCTCCTCCCCTTGGCGTATTTCCTGGTTCTTCCTTCAGCAGGCAGCAGCACTTGTGCGCTCACTTAAGCAGTAGGTCAAATGCCTTTAGAACCCAGCCTTTTCCCAGCTCATCTTCTCACTTGTTGACCAGCGTGGGAATTTCATGCAGTAAATTCAGTTTAGTACAGGACACTGTAAATGTTCCTTCCCCACTCTGAACTCTAGGGTGCAGATGTGGGGACCTGCTTGAAAACCCCCTAAGCTTATTTTTACCAGCTTAGGTTAAAACTTCTCAAAGGTACAAACTGTTTTACCTTTTGCCCTTGGACTTTATTGCTGCCACCACCAAGCGTCTAACAAATATATAACAGGGAAAGAGCCCGCTTGGAAACGTCTTTCCCCCACAAATCCTCCCCAAACCCTACACCCCCTTTCCCGGGGAAGGCTTGATAAAAATCCTCACCAATTTGCATAGGTGAACACAGACCCAAACCCTTGGATCTTAAGAACAATGAAGAAGCAATCAGGTTCTTAAAAGAAGAATTTTAATTGAAGAAAAAATAAAAAGAATCACCTCTGTAAAATCAGGATGGTAAATACCTTACAGGGTAATCAGATTCAAAACATAGCGAATCCCTCTAGGCAAAACCTTAAGTTACAAAAAGACACAAAAACAGGAATATACATTCCATTCAGCACATCTTATTTTATCACCATTTAAACAAAACAGAATCTAACACATATCTAGCTAGATTACTTACTAAGTTCTAAGACTCCATTCCTTTTCTGTTCCTGGCAAAAACAACACACAGACAGAGAGACCCTTTGTTTCTCCCCCCTCCAGCTTTGAAAATATCTTGTCTCCTCATTGGTCATTTTGGTCAGGTGCCAGCGAGGTTATCCTAGCTTCTTAACCTTTTACAGGTGAAAGGGTTTTTCCTCTGGCCAGGAAGGATTTTAAAGGTGTTTACCCTTCCCTTTATATTTATGACAGACACTCAACCTGCATTTTACATTTTTTAACATATAAAGGTCCACATTCCCTAAGGGTCCATGGAGCTTGGAGGAAGAGGTTAAGGTAAAGGGGGAGCACAGCTCTGATTCTCCTGCTAAACTCAGAGGAAGCATTCCTTCTCTTCCTCGGGTGGGCTTGCCAATGATAAGTTCCCCTTCCTCCCGCTTCCTTACTAGCTGATGAACTGAGATTTGCCAGGTAGGGGACTCTGAGGTGGGGGTGGCAGTAGGATCTGGTACTTGGCTAGGAGGGTGCTGGGGTTCCCTATCTGCCTACCAGTAGGTGGAACACCAGAAACATGTGGTGGGAGAGGAAAAGCAGTTGCAGCTGGGAGTCCCTATCCACCTCATCTGAAGGAAAATCAATCTCCTGGGTGGCTCCCCTTCCCCTTCTAGTGCGGGGTGGGGGGGGTGGGGGGGAAGGAGAGGGGAGGGGAAAGAAAGCAAATTAAATAACACACACTTTTCAGCCAAGTAGTCTTTGGAAATGTCTCAACCCCTTATAAATTGTAGGAAATCATATCAAATAGTTAAAAGAATATTGAGAGATGAGCAGTCCCCCAATTTCCTTCCTACCACCCTTGATCACCCCACTTTTTATATTTTGACATCCATACAGAATCTCTCTTGGTTACATCTGAAGGATGGCATTTATGGCAATGGGGACAGGAAGAATGGTGACCACTTCCATGGCAGCTATCTGGCTCCACACAAAACATCATGAAAGGGTGTGATGGGGTACGTGTTATATTAAAAATTATATTCCAGTACTAAATCAAATAATATTGATAGGAATACTTTTTTCCCTCGATCATAATACCGTGACTCAGTAGTACGTTTTTCAATATAAGCTCCTTATTCTCAGTCTCTACTAATGCCAATGAAGTTATACCAGGAATGAATTTGGCCCATTTCCTTTAGGGCCGTATGGGACAATACACAGGATCACCAACTGCTACCTACTTTGAAAGGGCGCAGCACCTGAGCACCTACTGGCCATCTTCTTTCATAGAAGAGGGTAAGGTCATAGTTTCACCTAGTTCAGTCCCATTTCTTCTGGAGTATCTAGTGTCACTGGTAATGATCTGATTCCAGTCCCCCCGCCTCCAAAAAAAAACCAAAACCAAAACAAAAACAAAAACAAAAACAAAAACCACTTGAGCTCAGAAACTACATGTGCCAGAATTCTGGCTGTCCAATGTACAGTGGAACTAGGTTCCCTGCTCTCCCCTACTGTGCTCCCATGAACCAGCCACTTAAATGTGGTCCTTGGTGTTTTGACACCCTAGGTGCCTTTCTCTGCTCTGTAACAGAACAGTATTTAATATTTTTGCACACCACTGTGACCTATTCAGGAAAAGAAAATTTAAAGAAGGCCTCACATAGGAAGAAACTGAAAAAGCTAGCAAGTTGTTTGGTTAACCAACATTATACTGAGATAAACTCCAGCTGTAAAACAATACAATTGATTTACATGTAATAATTCCTGTAATTTTCCAAATCCTGCCAGGAAAGAGCTTTATGTGCTATTTTCTCTCTTTGGTGATAGTGATTACTGCATGGGGGCGGGGGATAAAAATTGCCAAACAAGAAGACGAATGGTCATGAAAGAGCACTGTGAAATATTTGGCACAGAATCTGAAGGCAGGCCAAACCTCTGGTTTCTATGTAGGTTAAAATCTCCAATCTCAGTCTAGCTTGTCTACACAACACTCATGAACCTTTCATTATAAAGTCAGGCCCAATTGTCTAAACACCTGATTTGTGCATTCTCAGTGAGATAATTTATAAAAAAACCCATGGCTTTGTGGGGATTTTATTTGAAGTCAGCTGAATCTCACAGGTTTCAGCTGAGTTTCACTTTGAGTTTCAAGTTCTTTAGAACCCAAAACTCGTGTTGAAATGCCAGGAGTGTAAATCGACAGGAAAGTTTCCCTTAACCTCATTTTCCATTCAACTGTAATGAAGGGTTAATCTCGCAGAACTGCAGAGATAATTTCTGAATAACCAGCAAGCTTTTACTGAAACTCAATACATTTAATTTACTTAATGGCACAGGCAGCAGTTGACATTGTGGACTAACAATACAGTACAAAGTAGCTTTTAGTGTATTAAATGGCTCATTTTAATTGAGTCTTAAACTGGAACCTTTTTGCTCCTTTCATTTGCTTTCATTTGATTGCTGCTTACACAGGAACTAGCCATAAAACATGAACCTAGTCCTTGACTTCAATGGAAAATGTACTGAATAATATCCCTATGCATAATGCTACTTGGCAATAACAAGTTTAATTTAGCTAATTTAGAGGTGAGATTTATTTCTGTTTGTGTCGTAATAAAGAATCCATGTTTCTCAAAGCTTTAAAACCTGCATCAGAGAGCAAAGCAAACATTGGGAATGCAGCTCAGAAAGTACCTGATTCAAAGCCTATTGCAGTCCGTGGGTGTCTTTCTATTGACTTGAATGGGCTTTGGATCAGCCCACAAATGACACTGGGTAGAAGTAACCTGATCAGATGAATAGAGACCATCTTGAATGGTGGAAATTTGGTTTGATCTGTTTCACATCTAACCCAAGCCGACAACTATAGGAGTGGGTTCAAACCCAAGATCTGACCCTTCTTCCATCACTGGAATTTAGGGGATTTGTAGAGTTGAGGTTCCAGTTTAAGTCCAGCAAAAGCAGCCTGTAAAACTGTCCGGTTCATTTTCCTCCTCTCCCTTCTTTCTCGCCCATCTCCCTAACTTTTCCCCTATCTTTGGCTCCTTTCTTCTTTCTTCTCCATCCTTTGTTCTCCTTTCTTTTAAAACTGACTTATTTTTATTAATTTAATGTTCTTGCAAGTTGCTTTGTGAGTATCCCTGGATACAAGAAGTCCTCTGTCTTTTACAGATGAGAAACAGCCTAGCAATTTACTCAACTCTTGGGCTGCCAGTGTGTGCAACTGGCTCTTCTTAGACCAATTTTTCTCTCTGAGAGTAGAAGTTGCTTCCACTACAAATGTTGATTCATTGAAGTGATGAGCAGGAGGATTGGAGGCTTTAAAACGTAAATCCTTTCTACTAAAGGCAGGCAGGTTCTGATTTTTACTGAACAGGTTCAGCCAGCTCTAGTACAGATTAAAATATTTGGTGATTCAGGAGATGAAGAAATAGTATATCGAAAACAGCAGGAAGGTAGATTATACTCAAACAAAAGGCACTATAATCTGCAGTTAATCTTCTACCCTGATTTTGGTGACAGGAATATTCTTTATATGCTTATCTATTGAAGAGTAAGATCTGTGTTGGGAATCATCCCACACCTGAGTGCACATTAGACACTGTATGAGCTTGGCATCTGACTACAGAGATAGCATAAGCCTGTGGATGCAACTGAATTTGTTTTCTGCAGTTTAAACATTTCCTATGAATTCTTTGGCAGCCTATGCTCCCTAAAATCTCAACAGCCTCGTACAGCTCTCTCTTTGGGTTTTCTATAGCACTCGTGTACCTGAGGGCTTGTCTACACTTACCGGGGGATTGATGCTGCAGCGATTGATTTAGCGGGTCTAGTGAAGACCTGCTAAATCGATCGCAGATCACTCTCCCGTCAACTCCAGTATTCCACCGGAAGAAGAAGAGTAGGGGGAGTCAACTGGGGAGTGCCTCCTGTCGACATAGCATAGCGTGGACCCCGCAGTAAATAGATCTAAGCTACGTAGACTTGAGTTACGCTACTAACGTAACTCAAATTGTGTAGCTTAGATCGACTTTGTCTTATAGTGTAGACAAGGCCTAAATGCTTTACTTGCCTGCTACATTCCTTATACAAAAACAGATGGAGGTTAATTTGGTGTACAAAGGAAGATGAAGTGGTTCAGTTTAGTTTGAGTAAGAAAGCTTCTCCCTTTCACCAGCAGAATTTGGTCCAATAAAAGATATTACCTCCCTTACCTTGTCTTTCTAAGGTTATGTCTACACTGCAATTAAAAACCCACATCTGGACTGTGCCAGCTGATTTGGGCTAAGGGGGTGTTCAGTTCTGGTGTAGATGTTCGGACTTGGGTTGGAGCCTGGGCTCTACGACTCCAAGACTGGGGAGGGTCCAAGAGCTCTGGCCGCAGCCCAAGCCTGAACATCTACACTGCAATTAAACAGCCCCTTAGCCTGCCCCCTATGAAGCCAAGTCAGCTGGCATAGGCCAGCTGGGTGTGTCTAATTGCAGTGTAGACATACCCTAAGCAGCCAATAGTTTATTATCTGATACTTCCCCACAGTGTCTGCAGAATTGGATTACAAGTCTGACAATAGCAGGCTTCCTTATCAAATGTCTGGTATTCCTTTCTTCTAGTTAGAAGAGAAATACCAGGCAAACCTACAACAGCCTTAGCAAAACGCCCATGTATATAACAACAACATATCAGCCACAATACTACATTAATTAATATCACATCATCATCTCATCAACCAGCTTCTTCCCCAAAATGCCTGTGAAAATACTGTAGCACCTTAGAGACTAACCAATTTATTTGAGCATGAGCTTTCGTGAGCTACAGCTCACTTCATCAGTTCATCAGTAGCTCACGAAAGCTCATGCTCAAATAAATTGGTTAGTCTCTAAGGTGCCACAAGTACTCCTTTTCTTTTTGCGAATACAGACTAACACGGCTGTTCCTCTGAAACCTGTGAAAATACTGTGCTTAAACCCTAAACAAGTAAGGCCTCTGCTGGACAACAAGGGAGCAAATTCAAAGCCAAGGATGCTTCAGGGAAGACACTTTATGGCCTTGTCTTCACTGTTGAAAAAAGCTGTTTTCTTTTTAACCTGAGATGTCCAATGCGTATGAGCTATCCCAAAGTCAAAACACAGTGAAAACCAAACATTCTAGCTTTACAGTAAGGTAAACTAGATGAGGTCAGCCCTATACCCCCAGCTGGGGTTTATCTCTGTGCATTTCTCACTGTAAAACTACAGTACCATGTCTCCAGCATGTGTTTACCTCAGGATAGCTCATGCTCATTGGTTACCCTGAGGTAGAAAATACACCGTTTTTATCAGTGAAGACAAGGTCAGAGATACGGGGGAGCTCCTTGCAAACATGGGTTTAAGGAAGTTCGTGTTAATATTGTTTCTGCTTCTGCTATTAGGCAGGAGTAACTCCCCAACCAAGTAACAACACTCCCAGTAATGCAAGTCCTCCATACTCCTTGTCCTGCTCATCACTTTATCTTATGCTGAAACATGCCACTCCCCACATTTTTGGAGACGACCCACAAGAGCTGTAATGCCCCTCTGACATCGCGGTAGAAACATACCTTATATGTTTGTATTTTAAGAGGGTGATATTGTATTATGTTTTTATTAAATTCTTGTATCTATTCATGGGTGTGTTGGGAAAAATACATATAAATACAATTATTATTTTATTACATGGCTACAGCCTGCCACCATTTTCCTTTAAAAGGTTATTAAAACTATTCACCTTAAATTGCTGTTTTCTAAAACCAACCTTTCCCTTGAAAGCAATCAGAGCAGACATCATCTATGTTTATCCTACCAAAATGACATTCACTTACACAGACAAGGTTTTTGTGGTGTCTATTTGTAGAGTGATGGTCCTGGGGGAAAATGAGGGAATAGATAGTAAGGTAGGGCATCTAGTGTGCACAGATAGAGAAACTCCATGTGCTGAAATAAACAAGGAGTTCACAACACCTGATGTTTCCTTTTGAGGATGAGTCAGGAAGGGTTAAATAACCATATCTTTCACTCACACTGACAAGTTCTCAGCACTATTTAAGAATTATTTCCTTTAGAGAAGGGCACTACGACTCTGTATAGCTAAACTCTAGTAATAGTCTGGAGCCATTTCCAAGTGGTTATATTTAGAGAATATGAAAAATAGATGCAAAATGACATGAATACAGACTTTCACGATGCAGGAGTTTAGTCTGAAAGAGCACCCAAAGATGCCTATCCAAAGAATTTTTGCTCTTGGTTGGAAGTCTTACCAGAATTTGTTTTCTCTCAGGATTTCCAGGATTTCCTTGTTTACACTGAAAGCTCTCTGAGGTAAGGGCTATTTTTATATGTGTACAGCACCTAGCAGAAGGGGGTCCTGATTGCAACTAAGCTCTTCTGAAATAAAAATAATTAAGAAATAATTGTTATTGAAAGATAAAGCAAAACAAAGAAAAAGAGTATAAGTCCATACAAGGGTTTTATCATTAGGTTAAAACTACCTTCTGGTACTATAATATTGTGTTGGGTAGACCCCTGCATGAAATATATTTTCTGTCATTGCTGATATGACAAACATTATGTGAAGTCACAATTTGTTTTGTGACAGTTCTTGATATTTCATTTTTTCTTTTCTTTATTTTAGTTCTCCTTTTGTCTGATACTAGTGAAGGCATTGTTAGCTAGCATTTTTAGTTGTCACTTTGATCTGTGACAGAACACCCTAGATTGGTTTACTGCCCACTGGGAAACAGATGAAATCAGAATATGCCAGTTAAAGACCTTGGCTCCTAGAGGGATAGTCTTACTAGTCTTACTAGTTAATTGCAGAACATTAAAAAAACCCAAAAACCTAAAACACTCTTTTTGATGCCTGACTATTCATTGCAAAAGCTGGAGAATGATTTCCATTTATTCTTCACACACGTGGGATTACTTGTTGCCTCTAAATAAAAAAAAGATTATGGTTTCCAAAGTCTCTCATTCACTGTAGGTTTTTTTATTCATTTATAAGGCTCCGTGTACTGGAGTGTGGTGGCAAAATCGTCACTGTTTACACAAGGTACTTGCATAAATGTGCACAGTTATAATGCAGGATAACATGATATCAGATTGGGTGTGGACAGTAAAGGTTTCCCTTTTGTACGTGTTCAACAAGCACTTTATAATTGTACTGGCAATAATGAGTAAGCTGGCTACATAGTGGCTGCCCTTTGTGCTAAGAAACCAACTTTATTCAAGGACATATCAGAAGAAAAGCAATGAAAAGGAACAGAAACACTGGAGGAACAGGTGAAGAATATGGAATTTCTTCTGTCCATGGTTCCAGCAAAATGCAGGGGTGTTGTGGCAGAGGAGGTGGAGGCATCTTCTTCCAAAGTTGCAGAGGAAACTTTGATCCTTACACACATCTCTTCTTGGGCTGAGCCACAGCTCCAAAAATCAGCTTGTCTTTCCTTTTTCAGAATTCCATATCAAGGCAGAGGAGAGAGAGGTCAAAGCTGAGTTTCTCAGTTAGTTACCAAGCCCAGCCATAGACACAAAAGAGCTGTTTATTAGAGACAAAATTCTGGCCTTACTAATGTGAGATGTGTTATGTCTGTCACAGCTGCAGGGTCACTGACCCTGTGTCTTCCTCCCTGCCTCTTGAGGTCCTTTTGAGTGCCCAGTCGGGTCTCAGGTCCCTTGTCCCACTCCGTTCTGATATAGGGATAACAGAAGCATGGTGGAATAGTAGTCATGACTGGAGCGCAGATATTGAAGGGTATGTGCTGTTCAGGAAAGACAGAAATAAAGGTAAAGGTGGTGGAGTAGCACTGTATATTAACTATGAGGTGGACTGTAAAGAAATTAGAAGTGTTGGAATGGATAAGACGGTGTGTTTGGGGCAAAAATCATTTTTGGGGAAGAAAGCTACTAGAGCAGGGGTTCTCAAACTTCATTGCACTGCGATCCCCTTCTGACAACAAAAAATACTACACAACCCCGGGAGGAGGGCCAAAGTCTGAGCCCCACTTCCTGGGTTTGTGGGAGCCAAAGCCCAAGGCCTTCAGCCCACACCGGGTGGCTTGTAATCTGAGTCTTGCCACCCAGGGCTGAAGCCCTCAGGCTTCAGACCCAGACACTGGGGCTTGGGCTTGGGCTTCAGCCCTGGGCAGTGGGGCTTGGGCTTCAGTCCCAGGCACCAGCAAATCTAAGTCAGCCCTGGTGACCCCATTAAAATGGGGTCACAACCCATTTTGGGGTCCCAACCCACAGTTTGAGAATGGCTGTACTAGAGATTTCCCTGGGATAGGGATTGGCTTATGCTACAGGCCCCCAGGATCCAATTTGCATATGGATAGAGACCTATTTAATGTTTTTAATGAAATAAATATTACTGGGAATTGTGTGATTATGGGCGACAAGTCCTACTAATAATAGTAGGGCCTAGAATTTCCTAGGTATGATAGCTGTTAGAGTTCTTCACCAAATAGTTGCTGAACCAACAAGCAGTGATGCCATTTTAGATTTGGTATTGATGAGTAGGGAGGATCTCATAGAAGAACTGGTTGTAGGAGACAACCTTGGTTTGAGTGACCATGAGCTAATTCAGTTTAAACTAAATAGAAGGATAAACAAAAAATCTGCAACTGGGGTTGCTGATTTCAAAAGGGCAAACTTAAAAAAATTAAGGGAATTAGTTAGGGAAGTGGACTGGACTGAAGAACTCAAGGATCTGAATGTGGAGGAGGCTTGGAATTTCTTTAAATTAAAGCTGCAGAAGCTCTCTGAAGCCTTCATCCCAAGCAAGGGGGAAAAACGTGTAGCCAAGAGTTGCAAATCAAGCTGAATGAGCAAGCATCTCGAACAGGTGATCGAGAAAGTAGACAGACTACAAGGAATAGAAGATGGGAAGGATGAGCAAGGAAAGCTACCTCTTGGAGGTCAGAAAGTGTAGAGATACAGTAAGAAAGGCCAAAAGCCGAGCAGAGTTGGCCCTTGCAAAGGAAATTAAAAGCAGTAGTAAAAAGTTCTATAGTGATATAAATAAAAAGAAAATAAGGAAAGAAGAGATCGGACCACTAAGCAGATGGGGTGGAGATTAAAGATAATCTAGGAATGGCCCAACATCTAAACAAATACTTTTACCTCAGTTGTTAATAAGGGTAATGAAGTTCTTGGGGTAGTGGCACGGTGACTAATGAATGAGGATATGGAAGTAGAAATTATCTCAGCCAAGATGGAAGTCAAACTCAAGCAGCTTAATGGGTCTAAATCGGGGACCTGGATAATCTCCATCCAAGAATGTTAAAGGAACTGGTATATGACATTGCAAGTTCAATAGCAAGGACTTTTTGTGAATCTTCAAACTTGGGAGTTGTAGCCTATGACTGGAGAATTGCTAATATAGTACCTATTTTTAAGATAGGGGAAAAAGTGATGCAGGAAACTAAAAAGGTCTGTTAGCTTGACCTCAATTGTATGCAAAGTTTTGGAACAAACTTTGAACAAGAAAGTAGTTAAGGACATAAAGGTGAACGGTAATTGGGATAAAATACAACATGGTTTTAAAAAAGGTAGATTGTGCCAGACTGACTTGATCGCCTTCTTTGAGAAGATAACTGAGTTTTTTTAGACAAACAAAATGCAATAGATTTATTGTATCTGGATTTCAGTAAGTAAATTTGATGCAGTTCCACATGGGAAATTATTAATCCCCATCTTCTCCAATTTAATATGAGAGTTGAAAGGTGGATAAGAAACTGGTTAAAGGGTTACAGTGGGTCATCCTGAAAGGTGAACTGTCAGACTGGAAGGAGGTTACCAGTGGAGTTCCTCAGGGATCGGTCATGGAACAATCTTATTTAACATTTTTATTAGTAACCTTAGCGCAAAAAGGGGGAGTGCTCAAATGAAATGTGTGGATTACACAAAGTAGGGAGATACTGCCAATAGGGAGGAGGACGAACATATCATTTAGGAAGATCTGGACAACCATGAAAACTGGAGTAATAGAAATGGGATGAAATTTAATAATGCAAAGTTCAAGGCCATGCGTTTAGGGACTATCAAAAAGAATTTTTACTATAAGATGGGGTCTTAGTTGGAAATGACAGAGGAGGAGAAAAACCTGGGTGGACCTGGATTGATCACAGAATGACTATGAACCGCCAATGTGATGTGTCCATGAAAAAGGCTAATGCAGTCCTAGGATGCATCCGGTGAGGTATTTCCAGTAGAGACAGGGAAGTATGAATGCTGTTATACAAGGCACTAGTGAGACCTCATCTGGAATACTGTGTGCAATTTTGATCTACCATGGTTAAGAAATATGAATTCAAACTGGAACAGGTGCAGAGAAAGGCAACTAGGGTGGTTCAAGGAATGGAAAACCTACCTTATGAGACAAGACTCAAAGAGCTGGGCATTGTTTAGCCTAACCAAATGAAGGCTGAGGGGAGGTATGATTGCTCTCTATAAATGCATCAGAGGGATAAATACCAGTGAGGAAGAAGAGTTATTTAAGTTAAGGGCCAATGTGGATACAAGAACAAATGGATATAAACTGGCCATCAACAAGTTTAGTCTTGAAAATAGACTAAGTTTTTAACCGTCAGAGGAGTGACGTTCTGGAACAGCCTTCTTAGGGGAGCAGTAGGGCAAAAACCTAACTGGCTTCAAGACTGAGCTTGATAGATTTATGAAAGGGGTGGTATGGCTAGACTGCCTACAATGGCATGTGCCTGATCTGCAACTGCTAGCAGCAAATACCTCCAAGGGCTGGTGATGGGACATTAGATGGGGTGGGCTCTGAGTTACTGCAGATAATTCTTTCCTAGATGTGTGGCTCAGGTGTCTTGCCATATGCTCAGGGTCTAACTGATCACCATATTTGGGGTCAGGAAGGAATTTTCGCTTGGGTTAGATTGGCAGAGACCTTGGAGGCTTTTCACCTTCCTCTGTAGCATGGGGCATTGGTCACTTGCAGGTTTAAATAAGAGTAAATGGTGAATTCTCTGTAATTTTGAGTCTTTAAATCATGATTTGATGACTTCAGTAACTCAGCCAGAGGTTATGGGTCTATTACAGGAGTGGGTGGGCGAGGTTCTGTGGCCTGCGATGTGCAGGAGGTCAGACTAGATGATTATGGTGATCCCTTCTGGCCTTAAAGTCGATGGGTCTGAGACAGGGATTTTAAGTCTGTAGACCTTTCTGCCTTACCCTGTGCTATCCCCAGCAAGCCAGTTTTCCAGGGCCTGTGCGTTGCTTTCTCCCTGCGGGCTATGACCAGGGTAGTGTTAGCAGTTACAAATCAATCCACAGCTCTTTCTAAGCAAGCACATTTATTCTTAAGGTGAAAGCTTCACAGACAAAGCATAATAAATATAACAGATTTAAGCAAGCACAAACTAAAGATACCAGCAGTCACCCATTAGTCACATAGTGCCCTAGAAGGCCAAAGTCTTTTCTGCCCTTCTGAAAGCATTGGTGCCTCCATTGGACAGAAGGTTCTGCCCATTTGCTGGATAAGAAAGGCAGCCCCATGTCAGTTCAAATGCAGCCTTTTTATGCCAAATGCCCAGTCTTTGTCTGCTGGTTTCTGGAACACCTAGTTTGAAACAGGACAGGCAAGCCTCCCCAGGGGGTGTTACCTCACTGGAAGCAATTACAGCCTGAGTGAGTCACCATAATCACCCGCCCCACACACATTGTTTTTGGTTCCTGAAGGAGTATACAATTACTGGCCCACAGTGATACATAAACTTAATACAACATAATCCCCAAAGTTATTGCATGGTGTTGCAATATCTGTCACAATGCCTTCAGTGCACACATAGAGAAGTTAGGAATAAACAAAAATACTCTTTCTGGAAGGTTGCAATGTAACACTACTATATTTCTTAGAATCCAGAACCCTATCACGCAACAGAGAGACAAAGCTGGCTGCTGCCCAAGGGCAGAGAGGCACAACTCAACCTACCTTGCTCCAGGCAGGGTCTTTAGACACTCTCCAAAGAGGACCCAGATCACATGGCCTCCTGCAGAGTCCCCTCCTTACAATTTAAAGTGATTGTTTATTATTTTAGCACAGTTTCTAATACACCACAAGGTGCACTGTGGGGTGTTGTGTGATAGCGGCAGAGGGACAATATAGTCTGTAATATTACTTACAGGTTTCAGAGTAGCAGCCGTGTTAGTCTGTATCCACAAAAAGAACAGGAGTATTTGTGGCACCTTAGAGACTAACACATTTATTTGAACTTAAGCTTTCGTGAGCTACAGCTCAGTTCATTGGATCCGATGAAGTGAGCTGTAGCTCACGAAAGCTTATGCTCAAATAAATTTGTTAGTCTCTAAGGTGCCACAAGTACTCCTTTTCTTTTTCTGAATATTACTTACAGTTGATCCAACTGTCTCCCTGCCCCCCACTGTCTGCCACACAATGTCTGTTGTTGAGAACATTGTTCATACAGGATGGTGCTGAGGCTTTTGTCAAATCCCAAAGCCAGTTGCCCACACTTCTCTGCATCCACAGAGCACTGCAGAGAGCATTATTTGCTCTTTTCTCCCCATCTCTCTCTCTCCAGTCCTCATGAGAATGTTTGGACTTCCCTGTTCTTGCTTGGATGCAGTAGAGAGGGAGGAGAAAAGCTACTAGATTTTCCCTCCCTCCCTAGCACACAGCACGTGGACAGAATTTGCCCAAAACGTACAGGATGGCTCAAGGTTCACATTCCTCAGTGGGAGTTTGCTTCCATCAAATACTTTTTCCTCATTGTTCTGAATGAGATGTGGTATAGAATCATATCATAGAATCATAGAATATCAGGGTTGGAAGGGACCCCAGAAGGTCATCTAGTCCAACCCCCTGCTCGAAGCAGGACCGATTCCCAGTTAAATCATCCCAGCCAGGGCTTTGTCAAGCCTGACCTTAAAAACCTCTAAGGAAGGAGATTCAACCACCTCCCTAGGTAACGCATTCCAGTGTTTCACCACCCTCTTAGTGAAAAAGTTTTTCCTAATATCCAATCTAAACCTCCCCCCCTGCAACTTGAGACCATTACTCCTCGTTCTGTCATCTGCTACCATTGAGAACAGTCTAGAGCCATCCTCTTTGGAACCCCCTTTCAGGTAGTTGAAAGCAGCTATCAAATCCCCCCTCATTCTTCTCTTCTGCAGGCTAAACAATCCCAGCTCCCTCAGCCTCTCCTCATAACTCATGTGTTCCAGACCCCTAATCATTTTTGTTGCCCTTCGCTGGACTCTCTCCAATTTATCCACATCCTTCTTGAAGTGTGGGGCCCAAAACTGGACACAGTACTCCAGATGAGGCCTCACCAATGTCGAATAGAGGGAACGATCACGTCCCTCGATCTGCTTGCTATGCCCCTACTTATACATCCCAAAATGCCATTGGCCTTCTTGGCAACAAGGGCACACTGCTGACTCATATCCAGCTTCTCGTCCACTGTCACCCCTAGGTCCTTTTCCGCAGAACTGCTGCCTAGCCATTCGGTCCCTAGTCTGTAGCTGTGCATTGGGTTCTTCCGTCCTAAGTGCAGGACCCTGCACTTATCCTTATTGAACCTCATCAGATTTCTTTTGGCCCAATCCTCCAATTTGTCTAGGTCCTTCTGTATCCTATCCCTCCCCTCCAGCGTATCTACCACTCCTCCCAGTTTAGTATCATCCGCAAATTTGCTGAGAGTGCAATCCACACCATCCTCCAGATCATTTATGAAGATATTGAACAAAACCGGCCCCAGGACCGACCCTTGGGGTACTCCACTTGATACCGGCTGCCAACTAGACATGGAGCCATTGATCACTACCCGTTGAGCCCGACAATCTAGCCAGCTTTCTACCCACCTTATAGTGCATTCATCCAGCCCATACTTCCTTAACTTGCTGACAAGAATACTGTGGGAGACCGTGTCAAAAGCTTTGCTAAAGTCAAGAAACAATACATCCACTGCTTTCCCTTCATCCACAGAACCAGTAATCTCATCATAAAAGGCGATTAGATTAGTCAGGCATGACCTTCCCTTGGTGAATCCATGCTGGCTGTTCCTGATCACTTTCCTCTCATGCAAGTGCTTCAGGATTGATTCTTTGAGGACCTGCTCCATGATTTTTCCAGGGACTGAGGTGAGGCTGACTGGCCTGTAGTTCCCAGGATCCTCCTTCTTCCCTTTTTTAAAGATTGGCACTACATTAGCCTTTTTCCAGTCATCCGGGACTTCCGCGGTTCGCCACGAGTTTTCAAAGATAATGGCCAATGGCTCTGCAATCACAGCCGCCAATTCCTTCAGCACTCTCGGATGCAACTCGTCCGGCCCCATGGACTTGTGCACGTCCAGCTTTTCTAAATAGTCCCTAACCACCTCTATCTCCACAGAGGGCTGGCCATCTCTTTCCCATTTTGTGATGCCCAGCGCAGCAGTCTGGGAGCTGACCTTGTTAGTGAAAACAGAGGCAAAAAAAGCATTGAATACATTAGCTTTTTCCACATCCTCTGTCACTAGGTTGCCTCCCTCGTTCAATAAGGGGCCCACACATTCCTTGGCTTTCTTCTTGTTGCCAACATACCTGAAGAAACCCTTCTTGTTACTCTTGACATCTCTGGCTAGCTGCAGCTCCAGGTGCTATTTGGCCCTCCTGATATCATTCCTACATGCCCGAGCAATATTTTTATACTCTTCCCTGGTCATATGTCCAACCTTCCACTTCTTGTAAGCTTCTTTTTTATGTTTAAGATCCGCTAGGATTTCACCATTAAGCCAAGCTGGTCGCCTGCCATATTTACTATTCTTTCGACTCATCGGGATGGTTTGTCCCTGTAACCTCAACAGGGATTCCTTGAAATACAGCCAGCTCTCCTGGACTCCTTTCCCCTTCAAGTTAGTCCCCCAGGGGATCCTGGCCATCCGTTCCCTGAGGGAGTCGAAGTCTGCTTTCCTGAAGTCCAGGGTCTGTTTCCTGGACCTCTATGCAGGCCTCTAGTAGATTCCCAGAATTCAGAGCTGGGTGAAAGCTGCAAAAGATTGCCATGAATATTCATTTGGATATTAAAAAAAATTTGCTTTGACCCTGTTTGCATGCCACTTGTGTTTGCTTTCCACCAATATTCTAGGGGATGAAGGGTATTTTTGGCTGAAATGTTCACAGAAATAGAAAATTGTAAAGTGGAATATTTGTGGGAAGTGAATTTCATTCACACCAGAAATCTGATTTCTATCCTTATCCAATCATGAAAACAAAAGCATATCATGTGAGCTTTGTATCTAATCAAAACAGCTCAGATATTGAATTTCAGATATTGAAAACTCATGACAAACCACTCAGACACTACCCATCAAATATTAGCAGAAATTATACAGTCAATAATTTTATAGAACAAATGAATTTGAGAAAATTTCAATTTGTTTGCAGGCAATTAATAACAGAAAAAGAAGCAAAATTAATCCAACATTTTGCTGAAACTGATTAACCCCCCACAGGGATAGTAAGTGATCATGAACGGGAGGGAAATTGTCATGAGAGACTTTCTATTAGCATAAAGAAAAGGAGAACTTGTGGCACCTTAGAGACGAACAAATTTATTTGAGCATAAGCTTTCATGAGCTACAGCTTACTTCATCGGATGCATGCAGTGGAAAATACAGTGGGGAGATTTTATATACACAGAGAACATGAAACAATGGGTGTTACCATACACACTGTAACCAGAGTGATCACTTAAGGTGAGCTATTACCAGCAGGAGAGCAGAGGGAGGTGGGGAAGGAACCTTTTGTAGTGATAATCAAGGTGGGCCATTTCCAGCAGTTGACAAGAACGTCTGAGGAACAGTTGGGGGTGGGGGGAAATAAACATGGGGAAATAGTTTTACTTTGTGTAATGACCCATCCACTCCCAGTCTTTATTCAAGCCTATGTTAATTGTATCCAGTTTGCAAATTAATTCAAATTCAGCAGTCTCTCATTGGAGTCTGTTTTTAAAGTTTTGTTGTTGAAGAATTGCCACTATTGGCATGTGGTCCACAAGGTGACAACAATTTGAAGCCCCCTTTCATCCAAACAGACCCTAAAACATTTGACAAGCATTACAGCACATTCTGCAGCCCCTCAATTCATGGAACTTCCATACTGATTTGTTCCTCGGTGGAAATGTATCACTTTTCACCACAAAGAAGCTTTGTGCAGTAGCAAACTTTACCTTGGGCAAATGTCATTGAATTTCACCTTAGGCAAAAATTGAAGAATTCTTACAAAAATCTCCCATTGCAAGGGGGAAATAGCTGTGTTCACACAGCTGCCTCTATCAGTGCCAGTGTCCTGCGTGTGTCAAACTCAGAACATTAAAAAATTATCTTTATCCGTAAGAGATTCTCATTCTGTAAAACAATGTGATTTTTCATTTCTTTAAATTTAGAAATAGAATATTTAAAATGTTCTCCTTTTTAAAAAAAAGAAATGGAAAAACCACACTGTTTGTGCAGCACCGTGACAGGCAAGTACCTATGAGTCAGAGGATAATGCAACATTGACTTGAACTTCCTGTGGATAATTAGTTTTACAATAAATCTCTTAATTCTCTTCTGTTATCCATCGCAAGTAAACATGATTGTTGGGAATATGACCTTGAGATTTCTTGAGAAACTAATCTGTCTCAAATATTTGGTCCCAGCAAAGAATTATTTTATAATTGTATTTACTTTTATTAATCAGAAATGGGCCATTCCTTAATCTGATGTTTGTGGTGGAGAGAACCAAGAAGGAGGGGAAAGGGCAGGAGAAGCTGGTTCACTGTTCTACATATTAAGAACATTGGTGAACATTTACTGGCATGACTAGTCCCATTCAGCATCATGAATAAGGATTCCACAGTGTATGTCCCTACATTTGGATTTATATACTACATTGGAGCCACCAAAACCTACACAGCTGAGGTCCCTAACTCTACCTCTGCAGGATGTGAGTAATTTTTTTTAGAATTCAAAAGGAATCATTCATATCCTGAGATGGGAAAACGGGGCTTTGCTGCCTTCATTTGATCAGCTACCAACATTTTTCTGTATTTATCTATTTCCTCATCTTTTTTTTTTTAAACATCACGTGTGTGGATTTAGTGCTTATGAACAGGATGAACTGACAACCACTGAGATTCAAATCCTTCTTTTAACCAGATAGCAGGCAGAGCACAAGCAGAACCATACGAGCTTCCAATCTGGTTCCATCTACACACAGATTTTTACTGAGTTTGAAACCAGATTACAACATGATGATTGATAACACACATGGTTGGTGTCCACCCACAACATGGTCAACCCCTGATTCCGCACAGTGTTTCTGTTGCTGATGAGCAGGGCGATAGCATGATTGTCCGGCTCTTAGAAAGTCCTAATATAGGTCTTCTGAATTGAAGAACTGTATTTGTGTAAGATGGCCTTCAATCAAGAAGACAGCCTGAATTGTAATGCCCCATGTGAAAAACACCCACAGTCCTCTGCAGTTCGCCTAGTAATTGAGCCAGTATGGGATAGATGCCCCAGAATTCACTGATTTAAACAAGATGGTTCCGAGTGCTAGGTATGGATAGGACACATGGTTGTGCTGGGTATAAAGCTATTGTGTGGAAGTGCTGATCCATGTAATTCTAGCTGTAACTGCATGTCACAGCGTGGTCACATTTAACTTGTTTCTGTTTGTAGTGTTGACGGATCCCAATGTGCATTAACCTGACCTGAATCCGAAGTGTAAGAGAGTAGCCATGGCCTCCATTGCCATTCAGTCATGGGACAATAGAATGAAGTCAACATGCATTGGAGATGCACAATGAAAGCAAGATCAGACCCTCCATCTTGACTCGGCTCTAAACCTGACACAAACTATAAACATGCCCCTGAAAAATATGTGATTCAAATGATATCTGAGCATAAATGGGGGCAGTGCCTATTGAATTTAATAAGAGTTGCACCCACTACTGCAAGAGTTAAATTTGGTTCCAGTCTCTGAATCATCTGGAGACTGAGGTTACATATACATATCCTTCTTCACATTTATTTGGTTGGCGGTCTGGAAAACACCAGTGTTGCTGTTGTTTAATCACAGCCAAACCACAGCTCAACTATAAACCCTAGATTCACCCAAATCATAACCCTCTCACCACCCACAGGAATTCTAACTTTAAGTTCTAGACAGTCTTCTTCAGAATTTCATGGCTACTAGCAGGAAAAGAGTACTCACTGCAGTTCAGATGTTACTGGTTTCATGGGAATACAAATACATTTATATAAATGTATTTACATTTATATAAATGTACATTTATACAAATATAACCTATTGTAATTGTTATTTTACTCCTGAAAATAAAATAGGAGGAGGAGAGTTTGTTTGGATTTTTTTATTATTACTTTAAGGTCAGATGTCACTGCCTGCAAGGGAAAATCCCAGTGCTTTCAGGCCATTTCTTTCTTCGGTATTTTCTCCTGTAGGCTTGGTGGAGAAAATACAAGTGATTTTTAAAACAACAGAGTAAAATATCTGAGAGGAGGTCTAAATAACTGACCCAGGGAGCATCCCATTCAAGGCTACACCTGGGAAAAGGGGGCCACTATGTTTCTCTTCTACTGGCTGTCATGACACAGCCCCTTATAGCCCTATGCCACTAATATAAAATAGAAAAGCCCAGAGAGTGCTTTGTTTTGCATTGGTGATCAGGGTTGGGTGCCTACTGGTCCTGGGGAACCAAAAAGGTGGCATCAAACCACCCTCTTCCCCCCAGAACTTGTACAGAGTGTAGCTCAGCTGGTACAGTGAAGCTGAGCCAGTGTCTCTATGACACAGCTTTACCCATCTAAAAATGGCTATTGGGAGCCTTAATTAGTATTTGTAAAAATTGTTGTATTAGAGACACTATATACGTGCAAAATGTCATAACGAATAATGTTTTTATTTATTAATAACCACTCTTTATGCATGAATGCAAAGCAACATTGACATCACATCTAATAGAAGATTGTCTTGTGCGTGAAGGGATGGGGTTAGACCACAGCAGAATTGTCCAGCAAAAAAGTGTCAAGCTTTTATCTCTTTCAGTACTTCTGGGGCATGGGGATTATACTTTGCTGGGGCAGTCAAATGAGAAGGGGACTATTGGGTAAGTCATGGTGCATTACTTAATGGTTGTATCAGTTTCTGGTAGAGGTAAGCATGTGCCAAACTGCAGAATCTAAGCTCACTCAAACTTGCAAAATGTTGTATGGTTTTTATGGCTCTATAGCAGTGGTTCTCAAATTTTTGTACTGGTGACCCCTCTCACATAGCAATTCTCCGCGTGCAACCCCCCTTATAAATTAAAAACACTTTTTTATATATTTAACACCATTATAAATGCTGGAGGCAAAGCGGAGTTTGGGGTGGAGGCTGACAGCTCGCGACCCCCCATGTAATAACCTCATGACCCCCTGAAGGGTCCTGCCCCCCAGTTTGAGAACCCCTGCTCTATAGTGCACATGTCTATCCTAAGATCCTCGATGGTAAACTAAGTTCTGCTCTTGATGAGTGTATTGGGGAGTTCATAAATGGGAAATATGGGAGGAGCAAGTAGAGTGTGGAGTTTTGTCATGAGAGACATAACTGCAGAAAGAGAGGGGAGAGTGTATATGCAAATAGAGGAGCATTTCCAAAGGAAGGAAATGGTCATGAGCATTGCACTGGGATCACATGGAGTCCATGAACCTACAAATGGGTGCAAAGTACTCAATGTAGTGAGACTAGATTATGGAAAACATTAGAAAGTCTGTTCATGACAGGAAAACAATATCAATATGGGCTGGGAGCAGAGTGCACCAGGTCATCTATAAAGATTCCTCATTTGCAGAATGGGCACAAAGATACTAATCTCCTCAGTAAAGCACTTTGAGATTCATGGGTGGAAAGTGCTATAGAAGATCTAGTTATTGTTGTTTTGTTACCAGTGAGAAGGTAGTGGGAGATGGAACAGAGTAGAATGGAGAGTGTTGCAAGAGAGAGCAGCTGTCCTATGGCACAGGTCACCAACCAGATATGTATACTTATTCATTTTCTTTTTACCTCTTATTGCTCCTTGCTTTCCAAATCTTATAGGATCTGGCATCCCCATCTCTGCTTGCCATTGTCCCTTACATTGCTGTCAGAATGAACTTTTGTAACCCCTTCCCCGTCCATTATCAATCCCTAAGAATTTGTATCAGTGATGTTTATTCAGCAGTTCCCGAGTGTACAGCCTGAACCTAGAAAGAATAGTGTTTGCAAGACAAGTAATCCCTATTTTGTAAGCCGTAAAAATCTCATTTTAAACCAGTAATCCCCAAATGTAATAGTAAAGACTGATGACTCGCGCTGTGAAGTCTTTTACTAGAACTGCAGCTAGATGTTTCAAACTTCCACGGAGAGTTAAATCCTTGTAAATTAACCTTTCTAGAAGATACGGGCTTGAACTGAAACATTCATATCCCGTTCTGGGTTTAAATGACCCTGAAGTTTGGTCATATTTGGATGTGGAATTCTGATTCAGGTCCATCTGTACTTTCCAGGCCTTAATAAGAAATGTGGGTTTCCTTTGCCCTCTGTTAGACATATTTACAGAAAAATGCATCTAAAATTATGAAACTATTAACTGGGAATAAATAATAGGGAGAGGAAAAACATCCCCCATCGATAATCAAGCCTGCCTTTTTCAATGCAAACACATTTTTCATTACATTTGAAGATAATTAATTTGATGGACTTAAATTGTAAGTGTATGTAGTTGATTTTTAGATATTATTATGCAGGGAGGGATCAAGGTCCTTGCAGTGTAAATATTTGCCTCCAGTTCACTTGTAAAGTATTTTGAGAAACCCCAGCCTATTGGGGAAGCCCAAATGAAGGTCTTGCACCTACAGTGGGAACAGCACTAATGCTTATGTGGACATTAGGTCAGTTAAGGATGCTCAGCTAAAGCAGACAAGGAGATAGTAAGAGTGAACAGCCCTCTATCCATGCCAATCCATGAAGTAATAGGAGGCCCAGAAGGAGTGACAATGTTTGAAGCGCCTATATAACTTCTTGGCTGCATGTTGTTTTCTATGCATCATGGGGGAAAAAAGTAGGAGAGGAACATTTTTGCTTGTGTGTATACATACAAGTGTGGATATTCCTGCTAGGGTTTTTGTGTCCCGTCCCCCCCCCCCCTTCTCCTTCTGCTGTTGGTCTCAAAATCCTGGTGGCAAAGAAATTCTGAGTTTTGTCTGGGCCTTCTAAACTAATGTTGGAAAATGCCTAATTTATAGAAGATCCATTAGGTTACTTAACTGAGTTTGAGTGTCACTCATAATCCCTTCAGGTATATTCTGCCATGTACAAGCTAAATATCAAACAGTGAGGGCTTAATGTAACTTGCGGTTTTATATTCATTTTGAAGTTTTTGCCTGCACTCAAGGCCTTGAATGGCTGCTGCAGTCCTGCGTACCTTATTTGATCTCCTTTTGTTTTACTTTGCTAATCAGACATTAAGTTTCATATTGGTAGGTTACTCAATTTGTCTTCTCCCAGTTACTGTTTAGAGCTGCACATTTTCTAATTATGCCCACTGGTTATGGTAATCCACTGCCCAATAGCACTTCAAATGCTCTGTCAGCACTGACGTTTAAAACCAGGTTGAGTAAATTATAATGCTTGCCACTGCTATTAACTTGATTCTTTCATAGTTACTGAAATATTATTATGCTATAATTTATTATTATTATGGTGCCAGCAATGCTTTTATACAGTATGCAAAGATTTTAAAAGTCCCTACCCCAAAGAGCTCATGTGCTAAAAGGTAGACATACAAAAACTAGCTATACTGGGAAATCCAGAGGCAGGGAGGACTTCATGGTTTATTATTGTTGTTGTTTATTATTTACTTCTTGCAGGCTTGCAGAAGAGGGAAGTGAGTTTTTAAGAAGGATTAGTATGAAAAGAGGGTGATGGCTAATGAGCCAGGATGAGAAGGGTGTTCTACACACAGGAGACAGTGGAGTAAAGGGCACAGAAAAAGATTGGTTACACAGTATGTGCCAACAGCAAATACAAGTGAAAATAAGACAGAAAAATGTCCATGTTAATGTGGTTACACACTGGCCTTTAGCTACAAAATTCTGTGGCAATTTGGCCCTCAGGGCAGGGGGCTGGGATAAAAGGCAGGAACATTTTAATGCTGTCCTCCCCTACATTATGTACGTGGGTTACATTATGTATGGGGTGTTAGGGCCTCTGCAGGAGAGGTATCCAGGCAGAATCTTCTCCTGGCTCCATCTCTGTCTCTAACAAGCCCAGCTAGCATTGGCAATGGTGTTTGTCCCTTTCATGCCTGCCAGTGTATGGTCTATATAAAAACAAATAACGATAGGTCAAATCCCTGATTCAGTTTTTATTCAGGCCAAATGCCCAAGTCAGCGGCACTGGCCTAGCAGTACTTGGCAGGCTGGCCAGGGCACAGAGACAGCTGGCCCTGCCATGCTCTACAGTAACTTTCAGTTTTTATCTGGAAAAAGTGATGGACACAGAGGTGATCTTCAGCTGACATAAATCAGAGAAGCACCATTGACTTATACCAGCTGAGGATCTGGCCCTATAGATGTAGAGGTTCTGCCAGCACATACATAGCTGGCTGTTGAATGTTATGCTCCTACATAAACAACAAGGAGTCCGGTGGCACCAAAGTGCCACCGGACTCCTTGTTGTTTTTGTGGATACAGACTAACACGGCTACCCCCGATACATGCTCCTACATGTGTAACTAATTGATTATTCCCCTTAATTGTCCTATGGGCCCCCAAGTGGTGAGTAACCAGTGATTGTATCCATCAGCTGGTTTTATCCTGCAGGAGCGCATCTTCAGAAGGATGCATATACTAGATATGTTTTCCTTTTGGGCAAAACTTTCCTTTTACACCCCATCCCTGTACCCCTTACATGGGATGCAGAACAGGAGGAGATTTAGTTGTGCAACACCCTTTTACTTTTTTTTTTTTTTTGGATGGATGGGTGGATAGTATACAAATCATGCTACTGGCAATATATAATTTCCTCCTTGAGTAATGATCACTTTTGGTGGGGGGGGGTTTTCAATATCTAAATACAAAGTAACTGAACCCCTAAGGTAACGTCTGAAAAGAACATTCACCCAGCTGAAAAACTTGGGGTGAAATCCCATGGAAGGCAATGTGAGTTTTCCATTGATTTAACTGAGGCCAGGATTTTACTCTTGGAGCCTGATCCAGTACCGACTGATGTCAGTGGAAAGACCCCCATTTAATGTGTGTTGAATGGGATCCCAATGATAAGAGTGCTGCATTTTTGCAGCACCCAGGTCTGCAGTTTGTATCCAGGTGGTTGGAAGCCAGTGGCCTTGTAATCTTGCCCTAATGTTTGTCTCCATAGGAAACTATATACTCAACTGCAAATGTAAACATTGCTTCAGTCTATTAATATATCTGAAACATTTCACTGTATAAATTGAATAAATTGTTGTCATTATCTTCTTGCCTGAAACTCTGTTCTAAAAACAAAATGAGACTTTTCAATAAAATACATCCATTAGAGGTATTGTTTCCTTTTAATCACTCTCCTTGCCTAAGCTTAATGCTTGCCACAGAGGTTAGCTTTGGGCTCTATGGTGTAGTCACTGAATCATGCTTCTTCTATGTTTCAACAAGTTTTTTTTTTCTTAAAGCAAATATTGAATTAGGTGAAGTTACTAGGGTTACTGTATCTTGGCTACTATTGGTATAAAAATGGTAGGTGTTTGGCACCATAATTTGTTGGGTATAAGCAATCCTGGCTAAACTCTAAATGGAGGAGATGAAAAAGGAGAGAAAGATTAAAAGCGAAGGGGGGATGGCAGTGGGAACGAGAGAAACAGAAAAGAAATTAGATCAGAGTGGGTAGGGAAAGAGGGAGAGGGACAGAGTCAAAGGCAAGAGAATGAGATGTAAAAGAGAAAGGGATGGAGATGGCAAAGAAAGAAATGAGAAAAGAACTAAGGAGTAAATGGATAAAAAGAGAAAGGGAAGGGGAGATAAAAAAAAGTAGCGTCAGTGAGGAGATCCAATAAATTCTATTGTACTTGGATTTCTGAGAAATTCTTTGCAGGGCTGACATGAAGTGTCAGATATTGATACCCTACCCATTTCATTCCATGTGCAGTCCCACTGACTTTTGAATCTGGCCCTAATACAGGGGTGGGCAAACTTTTTGGCCAAGGGCCACATTGGAGAATAGAAATTGTATGGCAGGTCATGAATGCTCACAACATTGGGGTTGGGGTGTGGGAGGAGGTGAGGGCTCCAGGGTGGGGCTGGGGATGAGGAGTTAGGGGTGTAGGAGGGTGCTCTGGGCTGGGACCAAGGGGTTCAGAGGGTGAGCGGGGGGTCAGGGCTGGGGAAGGGATGTGAGAAAGGGTGCAGGTTCTGGCTGGGGGTGTGGGCTCTGGGGTGGGGCTGGGGATGAGAAGCTTGGGGTGCAGGAGGGTGCTCTGGACTGAGATTGAGGGGTTTGGAGAGTGGGAGGGGGATCAGGGCTGGGGAGTTGGGGCAGGAGGGGGGTTGGAGCGTGGGGAGAGACTCGGGCTGCAGGCTCCGAGTGGCGCTTACCTCAAGCAGCTCCAGGAGGCAGTGGCATTCCCTTCTCCGGCTCCTATGCAGAGGCATGGCCAGGCAGCTCTGCACACTGCCCCATCCTCAGGCACCGCCTCTGCAGCTCCCATTGCAGCATGTAGGAGCCAGAGTGGGGCCATGCTGTGGCTTCCGGGAGCCAACCCAGCGCCCCAGCTGGAATGGGGCTGAGCCACATGGTCCAGCCCCCAACCCAATGCCCTGGCTGAAGCGCCGGAGCAGGGCCAAGTTGTGGGTGTCACCCATTCTGGTACAACAATGAAGAAGACAGACAGTGCTGATGGACACAGACAGTGTCCATCAGCAAAGACAATGGACTGTGAATGTTCCAGACAGCCTGTAAGTAATGGCTGCTATGACTCAGCTAGTTATGCAAGGGCATGTAACCAGGCTACATGACTCCAGACTCCATCTTGGGATGTCAATGCTTTTCCACAAACTGAGTTTGAGACAAAGGGTTCCCACCATATGCTAAAGCTATATAAGGAAGAAAGTGACATCTGTTGTTCTTCAGTCTCCACACAAGAGGTCTCCTGAAAAACATCTGAGGGGAAAAAACTGAACTGGGGGAAGTGATGGACCCAGGCTAAAGGGATTTCTAGCCTATGTATGAAAACCTGGGGATTCCAAGCTACAAAGCAAGTTTAGCTTGTGCCTTAAGAATCTGCAGACTGCTTGTATCATCGGTCAGGGTGAGAGATTGCTAATTCAAATCCTTTCTTTCTAGGATGTTAAACTTAGTTTGCGTTTTTGTTTGTTTACTAGGTAATCTGCTTTGATCTGTTTGCCATCACTTATAATCACTTAAAATCTATCTTTTTGTCATTAATAAATTTATTTGATGTTTTAATCTAAAGCATGAGTGAAGTGCTTGGGCATCTTAGTTCAGGGGGCTTTTGCATTTCCTCTTCACATTGAGGGAGGGGTGGACTCTATGAGCTTACGCAGTGCAGTTCTCTGTGCAGTGCAAGATGGTATAATTTTGGGTTTATACTCTAGTGGGTGGTGGTGGGGTTTATAGGCTGGGAAGCTGGTGGTTATTTTGACTGTAGTCTCTCTATTGTTGGCTCATGGAGGCCTACAGCTTGCCACAGCAGCGCAGTGTGAGAGGGAGCCCAGGCTGGTGAGTCAGAGGGTTCAGTGGTACCCCAATTCCAGGTGGCACCCCGGGTGGAAGCCGTCACACCCATTTCTATTCAAGGAGGGTGTTTAAGACCCATTGATTCCCAGGGCACTTGAGCACATGCTTAAAATTAAGAAAAGGGATAGATTTAAACATGTGTTTGTGTGTTCATGAACACTTGCAGTTACAAAGCCTCACATTTGCACATGCAGATAATGTCAGTGGGAGCATGTGAGGTAGTTGATGCCTTAGTAATGTCTAAGTCTGTGCATGGAGCTATTGCTTGTGCAAACAGACCTGAATTTTGAAGCTTTCAAGTTTAGAAGCCATTTTGAAAATTTGGCACCAATGTTTGGGGCCAGAGAAAGGTTTGCAGGGAGTTTGGGGATCCTTTTTACATTGACATAAATTTTACATAGACTCTTTTTGTTCCTGATCCTGTTTCCTCCACAAACAGTACAGTGGGTGGGGAGAGCACTTAAAAGTCCACATACAAGAAGGAAAGCCAGATAAAGGGTCAGGTCCTACATGAGGTCTACAAGATAACTCTCAGTGAAGTCAAAAGGACTTCATTCAAAGCCCTTACAGGATCAGGCTGTAAATAAACAGCCTATCGATGCACCAATGTGGTGTTTTCCCATAATTCTCTACACAAAGGCTCTAAGGATTTATGCACCCTGGTTTGTTTTAGAAGCATACAAAGCTGAAGTGCTCAAAAAATCTGAAATGTTTTGAGTTAAGATCTCCCCATCTGTGGTTTTGAATAGCTCAGTATTCAAAGTTACAACAGCTTAATGGCTCACTAAACAAACAGTCGTAGACAGTACTAAATACAAGTGGTGCAAATAGCTGAAAGGAGATAGCATATTTGATTTTCAGCTTAACAGCTTTTATAAAGATATTTGTGTATGCACCATAGGAGAAGCCAGATGATTCAGGAGTAGCAATATACAGTTTTAATTCATTGCTTTTATTAACCTTTCAAATCAGATCAGTGTTTAATTTTAACTAAAGGATATTTAACTGATTCTAATCCTAATGTGTCAAAAGGGTCAGTGAGTGTTTGGGTGATTGTTGTTTTCATTTAACTGGGGGTTTGGGGAGTAGAAAAAATCTGCCAGGTCAAAATAATAGAGTTTCCTGCAAATTCTTCCTTGTCCTTCCTTGGGTTTCAAGCCCCAATCCAGCAAAGTATTTAAGCATGTGCCTAACTTTGAGTGTGTGAGTAGTCCCATTGACTTCAATAGGACTGTTCACATGCTTGAAAATAAATATGTGCTTAAAGGCATTTTGCTGAATTGGGATGCTCTAAATAATTATTCAAACTGTGTATTCATTTGTTTTAACTTCGTCATACATCAGTCAGTCCAGCCCCCTGATCAGCCCTGTGAATTTTCTCTGAACTTTTCCCAATTTGTCAATATTTTTGAAGGACAGAGATACACAGAAATGAGCACTATATCTTATGAAGGCCATATAATGTATGTAGGGATTACTTTTTTTGTGTGCCATGGGTGATATATCTGTGTATGTAGCCTAAAATGGTATTGGCTTTTTTTCCTGCCATCTCTCATTGCAAACTTTGTCTAGTTTGTTACCCTCTCTCACTTAAGTTCTCAGTTATTGTTGCTGCTTATCAGTTTTCTTCATCCCGGTAAAGAACTTTGTATTGTCCCAAGTTTTGTTGTTTTCTGCCTAATGTTTCTAATCTTTATGTCCATTTGTCTTATTTTTCTATTTTCAGTAGTATTTGCAGCTCCTCCCAGTTTAGTGCCATTGGCAATCATTTTGGAGGAGGAATATTACAGAGAGAAGACTAGATGAATTGCTGAGCTGGAGGGAAGGAAGAGAGCAATGCATACGGGAGACCAAATCCCATTTTAGGACATCAGTGATCTAGCCTGGCTGAGGAGATAACCCTCACCTTCCCCATTTAGACTAAGTAACTATCATGCAGCAAGAATCTAGAATTCCCCTCCAAAATCTAAACAAAGGAAGAAGTATAGTATGCGCACCTATACTTTAGAAGTATAAGTAAAGAAGAATAGCATGCCCCCACATTTTTTGTGATAGGTGGAGATTTCCTTCCTAAAACAGTCCTGAAACAGCATAGAACCAACCCCTAGGAATGTGGATACTTCCTAACAAACAGCTGCCACGCTCAGGGGGCAGACATCACTCTTTCATCGTTGTTGTCTGATTCTCAATATTAGCACCTCTGGAACTGATGTAGCGGCATTTTGGTGCAAAAGTAGCATTAGTGTGCACTGATCTAGGCGGCAAAACCAATTTCAATTGAAATTTGACCCTTGGTAAAAGTAAATAAATGTTATAAGAGATCTATTGTCCAATGTTTAGAAAATGAATAAAACATTACTAAAACCAATATACTTTTTTAAAGCACCCTTAGATAAACTTTTCATTTATTTATTTATTTATTGAATGCTTTTCTTTTTTCTTTTTTTTACTGGCCCTGTAATTTTTAAGCTGTGGTGAGAAGTGGCCATGGTTTTAACATGCATGTTCACTGGTGCTTTTACTCACAAAGACATGGCATTTATACAACCATTTTATAAGTCACCACTGGCAGATATTTCTGATTTTTCAAAGCAATCTCTGCTGACTAATAAAACCGGTGTTTGGAGTCTGTGAGTGTGTATTGGGGGATCTTATTTTAATTGTTTTTCTTTTCTTGAAAATGAGGGAGAGAGACTTGACAGGAGTTAAATCCAAAAAAATAATAATGACAAAATTCAAATGAGATCATGCAGACTCAAGCACAAAGCAGTACATTTGGCGTTAGAGTTGTCAGTTTAAACAAGTGCCAACTGGTCTTTTCTAAATTGCATTGTGTAGGCAGTTTTGGCTTATTTTAAACAAAAGATATTTCATTATTATTATATAAATAGAAACATATATTGTAGAAACAATGAGGCTCATAAAAGATATGAACTTGCCCTTCTAGGCATCTTGTCTGGGCACCTGAGCTCTGTTTTCTGCTATTTATATCCCCAGAAGTTATAGGGATTTGTATCTTTTCTTTCAGTATTATGTAACATTAGAGAACATTTGCAATGTTCCTATAAACTGAGCAAACTGATCAAAGAGAAGATATCTGCCTAGTAAATAAAACAGCAAGGGTAGGATTTTTACAGTTCTTTGCAAGTCACAACATGTATTTATAACTCAATAACTGCAGGCATCTCATTACAAAATATATCTAGCATATAAGTTTAAAAGTGACATCAGTCATTTTATATAATTTTACACACACACATTTTTATATGTATATTCTTCACAGTTGTCACCCCCTAACTTATTTCAAAATGTTAGTGAAAAAACGAGAGCAAGAGTGCAAGCCCAGAATAGCCAATAGGTAGGGCACTTACCTCGGATGTAGGACACCCAGGTTTGAATCCCTGCACCAGAGCAGGTAGAGTGGGGACTAAGAGCTGGATCTGCTACATCCAAGGTGAGTATCCTAGCCAATGGGCTCTTGCTTGCAGGTGTGTGTGGAGAATGTCTTTCTGGATTTGACTCAAAATTTCATCCGGACTGGAGAAAGCTTGCCACCAGAAGTTTTGTGAACACTGACACAGTTCTCTGAAAAATTTTGATTCTCACAAAAAAGTGTTTTGTTGAAACACCAACTCCAGTTTTAAGTCACTTTCTTTTAAAATCCTCTCTTCACAAGCCTCAGAGAGAACATTTTTGAACCTGTATTTTTAGGTTTGGCTCAAGGTATCAGGGTAGGTTGGGGATGATTCTTATTTGTTCAGAACTAATTCATCCGTAACTACATACACTGTGTCTGTATGTATGTGTTTGTATATCATATTATGGATGGCATAGTTAGCAACACCTATAATTAAAGTTACCTGTCACTTGCCATTATAAGAACCTTTCTTCAATTGTTTATACCTTTGCCAAACTTTACCTGTTCACAGTGAAATTTTTCATTTTGTGTGTCTGCCTCAGGCTGATTTTTGTTTTCCTAAAGAAAATTTCAGCAAAATCAATTCAGCTGTTTCTCAGAAATAGGCTAGGGAAAATAGTATTTTTTGCCATGCTAAAAAATTCTTACAGATGTTTTGCTGAGTCTCGAGAGCCTCCATATTTTGAAGCATGAATTTGCAATTTGGCAGGTAAAAGCAGGGGTGGGGTGGCTCATTCTGGTGGCAAGGATATGTCTTTCATTGTCCCTGTGAAAATCTGCCTACATTTGGCAAAGTTAGGAGCCTCTGAAAATTTTAGTTCATATATGCTCTGTAAAGACTTGTTAAGATTGACTTCTAAATTCTCCAAGCAGTCCATCTGCACTGAGCATTGTCCAGGTCAGAACTGCAGAGGCTTAGGATTTTTCCAGTAATTGTTCTTCCAAGCAGATGGAGGCTGCTGTGGGGCTCGCCATTGTGAGAGCAGGGAGTATGGAGAATGGATAACAGTAGTCCATTATTGTCCTCTATGTGTGCCAGTCATTAGAGGAAAATGAGACGCACACTTTGGCAGTGGGTTTCACAGATGTCTGCTGACAGCAGAGGAATGGTGAGATTCAGGAACCTTGGTTTCATTCAAAGCTCTCGATGGGAATGTGCTCTAGTGAGCACAGACACTTCTGCCCATTCCCCTCCCACCTGTACTTATCCCACTCCTGTCTCTTTCACTCTTCCTGGGTTCTCATCCCAGCCTAATTCTCTCCACCAGTTCTAGTTTACACTCCTTACTCCTGGGGGAGTTCTGCATCAAAAAACTAAAATTCTGTGCACAATATTTTAAAAATCTGCAAAATTCTGCATATTTTTTATCAAAATAATACAATATTATAGACCTGGTTTCAATTACTTTGGTAATTTATTTCAATTACAAGACAATGGATGGAGAAGTTTAGTGGGGAACGTTGGAGGAAGTCACTGTTAGACAACCCCTCTGTCTAATAGTAACGGAGCTAGTATTGACCCTTTACTTTTAGTTATTAGTCAACAAATATATGCAGGCATATTCTCAGTGTTACATCAAAGGCAACTGGAGAGCAAGTGAGGGCTGGGGACTCAAACTCACAATTTATACTGGCTCCTGACCATCTCCAGAAAAGTCAGTAGCAAACAGTTCATGGTGCACATTCTGATAGGATTTTTTTTTCAGTCCAAAAATTTAGATCAGTTCTAATCACTAAAGCACCATAAGCATTTATAGGGCCACACTGTCCTTTACAATAAGGCTCCTTTACACACTCTGGAAATGTAAAGGAGTCTTAAAATTTTTACACCTGTTTTATACTCCTGGGGGAATTCACTAAGAACAATGGGAACAATTCACTAAGCAGGCAGCTACATTCTGGTCAGCCTGAGGGAACAGAGCCTGCCCCATGCCTATCTCCTCAGAAACACCCCAAAGCCCTGTCCCTCCACTCTGAGCACAACAGCAAGCGAGAGGGACAGTCAACAGAGGGAGGGGGGATTGAGTGAGCAGGGGGCAGGGCTTCAGAAAAGGGGCAGGAAATGTGCGGGGCATCAGAGGAGGGATGGGGCAAGGGTGTTTGGTTTTGTGGGAGTAAAAAGTTGGCAACCCTAGCCCCGATGGTGATTTACGGAATGGTGATTTATCAGTGGTTCACAGTCATGCTGGAAGGGTATAAATAGTGGGGTCCCTCAGAGACCAGTTCTGGGGCTGGTTCTGTTCAATATCTTCATCAATGATTTAGATGATGGCATAGAGAGTACACTTATAAAGTTTGCGGATGATACCAAGCTGGGAGGGGTTGCAAGTGCTTTGGAGGATAAGATTAAAATTCAAAATGATCTGGACAAACTGGAGAAATGATCTGAAGTAAAGAGGATGAAATTCAATAAGGACAAATGCCAAGTACTCCATTTAGGAAGGAACAGTAAATTGCACACATACAAAATGGGAAATGACTGCCTAGGAAGGAGTACTGAGGAAAGGGATCTGGGGGTCATAGTGGATCACAAGCTAAATATGAGTCAGCAGTGTAATGCTGTTGCAAAAAAAGCAAACATCATTCTGGGATGTATTAGTAGGAGTGTTGCAAGCAAGACATGAGAAGTAATTCTTCCGCTCCTCTCTGCGCTGATTAGGCCTCAACTGGAGTATTGTGTCCAGTTCTGGGTGCCACATTTCAGGAAGGATGTGGACAAATTGGAGAAAGTCCAGAGAAGCTCCTTCAACAAAAATTATTAAAGGTCTAGAAGAATGACCTATGAGGGAAGATTTTAAAAATTGGGTTTATTTAGTCTGGAAAAGAGAAGACTGAGAGGGGACATGATAACAGTTTTCAAGTATGTAAAAGGTTGTTACAAGGGGGAGGGAGAAAAATTGTTTTTCTTAACCTCTGAGGGTAGGACAAGAAGCAATGGGCTTAAATTGTAGTAAAGGAGGTTTAGATTGGACATTAGGAAAAAATTCCTGACTGTCAGGGTGGTTAAGCACTGGAAGAAATTGCCTAGGGTCAGAGGTTGTGGCATCTCCATCACTGGAGATTTTTAAGAGCAGGTTAGACAAACACCTGTCAGGAATGGTCTAGATGATACTTAGTCCTGCCACGAGTGCAGGGGATTGGACTAGATGACCTCTCAAGGTCCCTTCCTAATGAGATTGGGATGACTTTGTTAACTGAGAGTGGCTAAGAAGGTCATTTCAAAGTAGGGGCCAGTAAGATCATTATACCACACCACACTGTTGTGTGTTTTATTTATTATCACTATATTAATTTCAATGTATACACATATTCTATAAAAAGGAATACCTAACCTTTTCTCTCAGCTGTCTTTGACACATTTTAAAAATACAATTAAAAAAATAGACTATTCCAGAAACTTGTCTTTGCCCAATAATTAACATAAATCATAACCCATAATTTTAAAGCATATTTCTAACCTTTTTAAACTCCCAGAGTCTATCTAGTCTCTCTCAGCCAGAGAAACCAACTATGCTTTGCAGCATGCCCTGATGGTAGAAAAAGCAGGACTGTCTGGACCAAGGAAGATGGGAAGCAAGTTCTAAAGCTCACCAGCAATGAGCAGCCTGCTATTTTATAGCAATATTAGTTTGGAAACTTTCAGAGAGAGTTTTGAAAAATCTGTTGATATTGGCTATTTTATCCCTGGGTCTGTAAAGCAAGGCTCCTTTGTATCACGAGTGCCGCTGTGAAGGTAGGAGAGGAATACTATGACCAGAATACTGTGTATGATGTGATTATGCAGCCTGGAAAATGGTCATATAATATACCCTTATTTGGTGTTCTCCAAAGTCTAAATATCAGGTTTAAATAAAGCCAGATTAATCAAATGGCCTTGTGGTCTGCCATACCAGGGATCCAAGTTTGACATCAATGGCAATTAGGCACCTAACTGTCAGGAAATTTTGAAAGTCCCACTAGGTGCCTATCTGAGTCTTCAGATATTTAAATACCTTTGTAAATCTGCCCTCACATTCCTTATGCCAGTGGAAGATTGAATGTAGCAGAGCTCAGCTCAGCTGAGCCATGTCTCCTTCTGGCCCTCAGCATGTCCCCTGTTCCTCCTCATGCCAAAGTGAGGGGGTAGCTTGTGCATCCTGCCTGTTTGCACTATGCCAGTGGAGATTTGTCCTGTAGTAAGGGGATTCTCTGGTAGGAATCTCAGGCCAGTTTAGCACAAAGTGGCCTTGGTGGATTGAAGAAGGACCCAGAAATTCCATCTGAACTCTAAGAATGGCTCAAAATCTTCTCTGGAAAAAAAAAAACTTCAGGTACTATGTGAGAGAATGTTTTTCTAAAACCAACGGCTGACTATCTGTGTATCTTTTTATGTGACACCAGTTGCTGAGGTACCTTCTAGTGATGTATGAAGTGACATGACTAATACCTGTCACATGAGTTTCTCTCCCCATTCCTATCCCCAGAGGAAATTTGCATATGCTGCCGCCTGTCTTTCCACACTCAGGGGAGGAGAAAATATGGGAACTACACTGTCTCATTGTATAGCCAGCCAACCAGCTAACAGAGGGCACCCAAGTTAAATACTCCTAGGGCTATTCTGACATTGTTGATACACTAACGCCGGTACAAAGACAATGAATCAAACAAAATAGAATTATGGTAATTGCTGTGTCATATGAAACATGGGGGGAAAAGAAAAAATCAGTGTTTGCCAGTTCAAAAAGGGATTAGTAAAATAAAGTGATCACAAGTCGTAAAGCCAGTGATGTGTTTTCAAACTTTCCAGTGTGATTTATCAAAGAATATAAACAACTGTTACAAGCAGTTTGACAATAGTCACCTGCTACTTGTTCAGTGTCTTTATTAAGTCCATGATTGTTAATGTTTAGCAAAATTATGGTTTTAAGTTTCCAGGCTCATCTTTGGAAAGTGTTTTGCAGGTTTGCTTTGATGATGAGGACGGAGAGGTCAGATAGAGAGTGATCGCTTTGTGAAAAGTGTCTAACCACAAGTGATATGGTGTTTTTTGTCTTTCTAAATAATTTTTCTGTGTGATTTCATTTTAGAGCATAGTGAATTGTCTGGTTTCACCCACATAGTTGTTGTTGTTGGGGCATTTAGTGCACTGGCTGAGATACACCACATGTTGTGATAGGCATGTGTAGGACCCAGGGATCTTGAAAGGTGTGTTGTAGGGGTTGCTGATCATTGTAGCAGTGGAGATATGTCTGCAGATTTTGCATCTGTGGTTCTGGAAGGGTCTGGTGCTGCTTTGAGTTGGTGTGTCCTGGTTTGTGATTACTCTATGCCCGTTTTCACATGGTTGTTGCGAGGCTTGATTCATCAATGTTTGCAAAACTAGATTTAGATTGGGACTATCAAAGCAGAAAATATTATTTATTAAAATGAGTAGTATGAATTTTGAAATTTCAGAGGAAATTATCCTTTTTATATAGGAACAGCTACAAAAGTTGTGAGGGGGGGAAATAAAAACTACATCAGCTTCATCAAATCTATTGTAGGCACTTAGATATTGAATCTATTTTTAAAATATTGCCTACCATACTTTAATAGCCAGTAGTAGTAAAACAACTACTAAATAGGGATTTTCCGTTACATGTAGCAATTACAGACAACTGACATTTGATTATAATAACCAGCAAACCTTCATGAACTAAATGACATCTGAGTCTGTGCCTCGCCCTTGTCTGGAATGTATCAATACCATACAAGGGCTAGGTGAGTTTCTGTAGATGGAAAACCAAAATATTTGAAAAATGATTACTGAGCTTTTCTGAGATAGGTTAATATGCTTAGTTCCAATGTTGTAATAGAAATTAGAAGTACTTATGCATCTGGCTGTCTGATGCAGTGACATATGCACACATAGCAAGGGGAAAACATTCATCTTATGTAACAAATCTGCAAAGAGGACTCAACTATGCCTCCATATTTATGCACAGAGTGTAAACCTGCGTACTTAGGTTTCTGCATTCTCTGGGTCTGATTCTCCTGCATTTTCTGGGCTTCATGCTTCACTGATTTGCACCTTGACTAGACAGCCATTTCCATCTATTGAGTGTAAACTAAAAAGAAAAGGAGTACTAGTGGCACCTTAGAGACTAACCAGGTGTAAGTCACTGCCAGATCAGAATAATTTGGCACTTGGTTTGCACAGGTGTACATGACTGGGGAATCATGCTATTTGTTTTTAGTGCCCAAGTCTTGCATACCAAAACCTTGGAGATGAGAGGGCAAAACTGTATTTGCCCATGCAAACTGGATATTCTAGTTATGTAATTTGCTTTCAAGAATACAACTTGTACATGCAGATACATCGGTGTGCAAATAGGAGGTCAATCTGAAAAATGTGGCTCTTAATGTTTGAAAATATTGACTTTTACAAATATAGCATATGAGAGGTGGAGTGAAAAAAGTCCTTGTATGAATTGATCTAGGCACTTAAATGGTACCCCTCATCACTCTGTGAACACCTCCCAAGATTCCCCCCACACCAGCTAAAGGAGTCTGCCAGCAGCTAGTGAAAACCTTCTCACTTCCAGAACACAAATGAACTGTTTTCCCAGATAACTAGCTACAGCACCTGACTACAAAAGGGGACTTGCTTCCCAATCAGCTATGCTCCATTCAGAGGCCAAAGGATAACCCACCTGCCGCCACCACTGACGGAAAAGGCAGTAGGACATCTGCCTGCCACCATGAACAGTAGAGGACCTAGCTGGTGGGTTGGCGTTCGGGTGCACTAGCATGCAGATGAGGAGGTCTGTGGCAGAGAATGGGCAGATGGAAGGATGTGGGGGTGTGGTGTCTGGTTGGCAGCAAAATCTTTAACTCTAATAATAGCGCTGTTCTGAACTCCTGATGTTAGAGGTATTTTTTATTATTCCTTATGAATAAATGCTAGGAAAAAAAAGATAAAAATTCAATGAGGACTGTGGAATTGCAACTACTTACACCAGGGCTAAATTTGGGCCTAAAAGATTCTCTCTGCTAAAGGCTTTCCTGTGCTCACAGTTCCTGTATGGCAATTGTGAGTACCCTTGGTGCATAATTTTCCACCTCCATCAAAATGTTATGGAAAAGATAATAACCATGGAAATATATTTGTCACTTGCTGATGCTAACTCTGGTTTGATGGCATCTCAAAGGTGACCCAGATCACTAAATCTCTGAGACCCCTCAAACTATTCCTCCCTGTCAAACAGCTCTTCCTCTCAGCTTCCTGCTCACCTCTTTGATCTTACTCCTCCCCTCAAAATAGACTCTTTCCCCAGTTCCTGTCCCCAGGCAGATTCTAACTTTCCAATGCACTTCTTCATCTCTCCCCATCCCCTGGATAGACTGGGACTCACTATTGCATTCTGCTGCCTCTCAAAGATCAGTGCCTTAATCTACCTCGGTTTGATAGTTCTCAGGACAGCATGACTGAGTGGAAAAAGACCCAGCTGACAGAGTTCAGGCAAGTTTGGGAAACTGCAGCCTTATCGCTAATGACTTCACCTGTACCCTGGTAATAAGGGAACAACCTCTTGTTAATGCAATAAGGCATTCAGCTGCCATAGAAACCGGCCCATAGAGAAGGCATGAAAATAGATGATTGAAAAAAAAAAGCCTTCCATCAAATTCGAAACTGCTGCATGGTGTTGAGAATATTATAAAGCATAAATGGATAATCTTATTTTTTTTGTTAGCAACCCCATTGCTTCTTTATCTGTTGTGAATTTAATAATTTTTATAACAAAGGCTATTAGACTTTAGAGTTTATTAATCTCAAATGTAATAAACAACTGAACATTCTGACATCTGACCTAAAGAACTCTTAATTGCTCAGCTTAAAAAAAAAATATCCGAGACCCAGCACAGAACAGATGTATGGTAATAAACTTATCTCATAATGTCAAATGATTAAACATTGGATTCTTTTTTGCATTTAAATATACAAGATTTTCCATTAAGGCACTTTGTTGACTCTGATAACGGTTTCACAACCATTAAGTTTATTTCTACAACTATTTGTTGAAAGCTAATAGGGAAAATAATAGAAACTAATTGAAAAGCAAAGCAAACAGAGCAGAGCCTAGAATGTTTCAGTTAATAAGCAATAGAGATTGTATTGATTTCATTTTATAAACAACATTAATCCTCAGTAACAATTAATGTGCAGACAGGTTGCTTGTTTAAGTTATCTGATAAGATGGCATAATCAGGTCCATACATTTGGAGTATTAATTTGAAAAGGATATGAGGATTCAAGAAATTATTGATCTGTTCACCAGGAGTCTGTGCCTGTGGAAAGCCCTCTTGGGTTGAATGAGGGGTTCAGGTTCAGACTGATGGCACAAAATCTCAGAAGCTGACCCTACAACATTTCTGCACCCCAACCAGAAATGGAAAATAGACCTCTTCTGGTTTCAGTTCTGGCTTAGAATCAAACCTGTAGGGTAGGTTTGGAACTGGGAATGTGAATACAAATCTATACCCCACAAATTCAAAGGCATTTGGAGTCAAGCTTCCACTTTGGAGCCCATCTATTGTTTTTATATAGGCTAAGACTTGATAGCAACACAACAGAGTATAGATCTAAGGGCTACACTGCAGCTAGGAGTGAGCCTCCCAGCCTGGGTAGCCAGCCTTGTGCTAGCAGGCTTCGAGCTGGCACACTAAAAATGGCAGTGTGGGCACTGCGGCTGTGGCGGAGACTCGGACTAGACATCCATGCTCAGACCTAGGGTGTTGGATGGGCTTGAGCACCGAAGCTGCTGCCCGAATAGCAATGTTCACACTGCTATTTTTAGCAAACTAGCTAAAAATGTCTGTCTGTCTATCTGGGCTTAGCCTATGTCTACACTACGGACCTTACAGCAGCACAGCTGTACCACTATAGCTGTACTTCTGTAAGGTCTCCTGTGTAGTCGGCGAGAGAAAGCTCTCCTGCCAGCATAATGAAACCACCCTCAACAAGCGGCGTGAGCTATGTCAGCATTAGAGCCTCTCTTGCCAGCATAGCGCTGTCCACACCAACACTTTTGTTGGTGAAACGTATGTCGGTCAGACGTGTGGTTTTTTTCACACCCCTAACTGACAAAAGTGCCAGGGTAGACAAAGCCTCAGAGGCTTGCTCCCAGCTGCAGTGTAGACGTGCGCTAAAAGACCTCCCCAGACCTACAGAACTGTAACAGCTCCTGTGTTGTACTTCTGGCAACATTGTTAAACCACTCTACACATTAGTCAATGATTAAAAGTCTCTTAGTGCTATTATCACTGTCCTTAATTGTTCCAGTAATATATATTATCTCTAATATTTTAGTTGTTCTTCTTGTATGGTAAGGGCACGCCCACAATACAGAGATGTACTGATACAGGAATAGCACTGGGAGGCGTGCTTCAGAGAGCTATTAAGGTGGTCCATTAAGGTGGAGAGTAGTAACTTACAATACCTGGTTAATGAATGTAGCATATTTCTACCCATACAACCAACCAGTTCAGCTGGCCAATGCTTAAGGTGGGAACATCCCCTTGGCTCTGCACATTCTCCACTACCTTTCCACCAAGTTACTCTTGGAGGTAAGTATCTGAGGTCCAGCCCTTCTGCTTCTAGTGCCGGGGTGACAAATGCTGTCAGCTCCTACCAAGACTGAGGGCCTCAGTCTCTTCTACTTCTTAATCTGCTGTGTGGCTGCATGAGGGCCCAATACAATCATGGCCTGATTCAAAGCCTAGAGAAGTAAACGTAAAGGCTCCTGTTGTCTTCAGTGGGCTTTGGATCAGGCCCTACATTATTTTTCTTTAGAGATGCACTTAAATAAACTTTATTTGTCTTACAGAATCATAGAATCATTGTTCGAGTTTCTGGAGATCATTTTAGTGTGAAATTGCTCAAACACAGCAGGCATATTGTAGAAGCTACTTTGATGGCAATTGCTTGGGGTGGTGTCTTGAGTTCATTTCTGAAATGAAATCCTTTATGAAGGTTTTAAAAGAATATCTGCATCAACCGAAAGATTTTTAACGAAGAGGGAAAATGTAATTGGGCCATGTAAATAAACAATTATTTATTCTGGATAAAATGGATTAGATCAAAGATTAAGATGAAATTAAATGTGAAATAAAATTTTTGTACTTTTTTGAACATATTCTCATCCATATGTTGTTGAATACTTAAAAAACAACTCACCACAGATTGTCAGTATTGTGAGATGATTAAAAGATAAGACAGCAAATATGGCATATAAATGAAAAACAAGATTCATTGCAAACAAATTTCCTTTTATGATGAGATTTCCTGTACTTAGCAGAGGAGAGATGGTGTAACACAAACAAACAAATAAAGCTCTATGATTTTTAGGCAGAAATTAGTTACCTCTTAGGTAAAGATTTCCTGTTAACTTTTGCAATCCTTGGAGAGTAGTTGACTGTCATTGATTCTTAGTTCAATATTTGTGTATTACTCTTTGGCAAATCACTCCATTTGCTATTTGCTCAATCAATGTATAATAGCTCAGTAACTCAACATTGTAAAACTCAATGATCTGTGAAAACATCAACATTTACATTTCTTTTAAAATCTCAATTTTTTATTAGCAGGAACTAACTAAAATGCCAATCAGATAAGTACAGTGACAATTATTAGCTATTTTCTTAAGTTATACAGAGGCAGAGATTCAGGTAACCTTATTCACACTGAGTAATATGAATGAATGGGACTACTCACAGAGTAAGAAACTACTCAGTGTAAGTAAGGGTATTAGATTCTGGGACATAACTTGTTTAAAAGCGGTGTCAAAGGGGTCCCTCTCAAACCCTGACTGATGTATCACTCTTTTTGCTTTAGTCTGTCAACCATAGTAAATTTATAATGCCAGGTTCTAGTTATAGTGCCAAAATAAGCACAATGTGTTTTCTGTCTATAAGTGCTAATCAAGTGCTTTGCGGAATCTTTCTGCCTGGACTCAACCAGGCATCTGGTTAAAAATGTCTCTACAATCTTATCATTGCTAAAAATATGGGGTGAAATGCTGGCCCTACTGAAGTCAGTGGCAAACTCCCCAAAGGATACATCATGGGCCTGGTAAGAACAATATGTGCTGTTCATTTAAGACATTTCCAGAAGTATTAATAGCCAGATTCTACCTCTCTTGTTCACAGTGAGTAGTACCTTACTGGGTGAGTAGTCCTATTGATCCCAGTGGGTCTTCTCACTGACTAAGGCATTGCTTAGCATGATTAAATAGAATCATAGAATATCAGGGTTGGAAGGGACCCCAGAAGGTCATCTAGTCCAACCCCCTGCTCGAAGCAGGACCAATTCCCAGTTAAATCATCCCAGCCAGGGCTTTGTCAAGCCTGACCTTAAAAACCTCTAAGGAAGGAGATTCTACCACCTCCCTAGGTAACGCATTCCAGTGTTTCACCACCCTCTTAGTGAAAAAGTTTTTCCTAATATCCAATCTAAACCTCCCCCACTGCAACTTGAGACCATTGAGAACAGTCTAGAGCCATCCTCTTTGGAACCCCCTTTCAGGTAGTTGAAAGCAGCTATCAAATCCCCCCTCATTCTTCTCTTCTGCAGGCTAAACAATCCCAGCTCCCTCAGCCTCTCCTCATAAGTCATGTGTTCCAGACCCCTAATCATTTTTGTTGCCCTTCGCTGGACTCTCTCCAATTTATCCACATCCTTCTTGTAGTGTGGGGCCCAAAACTGGACACAGTACTCCAGATGAGGCCTCACCAATGTCGAATAGAGGGGAACGATCACGTCCCTCGATCTGCTCGCTATGCCCCTACTTATACATCCCAAAATGCCATTGGCCTTCTTGGCAACAAGGGCACACTGCTGACTCATATCCAGCTTCTCGTCCACTGTCACCCCTAGGTCCTTTTCCACAGAACTGCTGCCTAGCCATTCGGTCCCTAGTCTGTAGCTGTGCATTGGGTTCTTCCGTCCTAAGTGCAGGACCCTGCACTTATCCTTATTGAACCTCATCAGATTTCTTTTGGCCCAATCCTCCAATTTGTCTAGGTCCTTCTGTATCCTATCCCTCCCCTCCAGCGTATCTACCACTCCTCCCAGTTTAGTATCATCCGCAAATTTGCTGAGAGTGCAATCCACACCATCCTCCAGATCATTTATGAAGATATTGAACAAAACCGGCCCCAGGACCGACCCTTGGGGCACTCCACTTGATACCGGCTGCCAACTAGACATGGAGCCATTGATCACTACCCGTTGAGCCCGACAATCTAGCCAGCTTTCTACCCACCTTATAGTGCATTCATCCAGCCCATACTTCCTTAACTTGCTGACAAGAATACTGTGGGAGACCGTGTCAAAAGCTTTGCTAAAGTCAAGAAACAATACATCCACTGCTTTCCCTTCATCCACAGAACCAGTAATCTCATCATAAAAGGCGATTAGATTAGTCAGGCATGACCTTCCCTTGGTGAATCCATGCTGGCTGTTCCTGATCACTTTCCTCTCATGAAAGTGCTTCAGGATTGATTCTTTGAGGACCTGCTCCATGATTTTTCCAGGGACTGAGGTGAGGCTGACTGGCCTGTAGTTCCTAGGATCCTCCTTCTTCCCTTTTTTAAAGATTGGCACTACATTAGCCTTTTTCCAGTCATCCGGGACTTCCCCGGTTCGCCACGAGTTTTCAAAGATAATGGCCAATGGCTCTGCAATCACAGCCGCCAATTCCTTCAGCACTCTCGGATGCAACTCGTCTGGCCCCATGGACTTGTGCACGTCCAGCTTTTCTAAATAGTCCCTAACCACCTCTATCTCCACAGAGGGCTGGCCATCTCTTCCCCATTTTGTGATGCCCAGCACAGCAGTCTGGGAGCTGACCTTGTTAGTGAAAACAGAGGCAAAAAAAGCATTGAGTACATTAGCTTTTTCCACATCCTCTGTCACTAGGTTGCCTACCTCATTCAGTAAGGTGCCCACACTTTCCTTGGCTTTCTTCTTGTTGCCAACATACCTGAAGAAACCCTTCTTGTTACTCTTGACATCTCTGGCTAGCTGCAGCTCCAGGTGCGATTTGGCCCTCCTGATATCATTCCTACATGCCCGAGCAATATTTTTATACTCTTCCCTGGTCATATGTCCAACCTTCCACTTCTTGTAAGCTTCTTTTTTATGTTTAAGATCCGCTAGGATTTCACCATTAAGCCAAGCTGGTCGCCTGCCATATTTACTATTCTTTCGACTCATCGGGATGGTTTGTCCCTGTAACCTCAACAGGGATTCCTTGAAATACAGCCAGCTCTCCTGGACTCCTTTCCCCTTCAAGTTAGTCCCCCAGGGGATCGTGGCCATCCGTTCCCTGAGGGAGTCGAAGTCTGCTTTTCTGAAGTCCAGGGTCCGTATCCTGCTGCTTACCTTTCTTCCCTGCGTCAGGATCCTGAACTCAACCAACTCATGGTCACTGCCTCCCAGATTCCCATCCACTTTTGCTTTCCCCACTAATTCTACCCGGTTTGTGAGCAGCAGGTCAAGAAAAGCGCCCCCCCAGTTGGCTCCTCTAGCACTTGCGCCAGGAAATTGTCCCCTACGCTTTCCAAAAACTTCCTGGATTGTCTATTCACTGCTGTATTGCTCTCCCAGCAGATATCAGGAAAATTAAAATCACCCATGAGAATCAGGGCATGCGATCTAGCAGCTTCCGTGAGCTGCCGGAAGAAAGCCTCATCTACCTCATCCCCCTGGTCCGGTGGTCTATAGCAGACTCCCACCACTACATCACTCTTGTTGCACACACTTCTAAACTTAATCCAGAGACACTCAGGTTTTTCTGCAGTTTCGTACCGGAGCTCTGAGCAGTCATACTGCTCCCTTACATACAGTGCTACTCCCCCACCTTTTCTGCCCTGCCTGTCCTTCCTGAACAGTTTATAACCATCCATGACAGTACTCCAGTCATGTGAGTTATCCCACCAAGTCTCTGTTATTCCGATCACGTCATAGTTCCTTGACATCACCAGGACCTCCAGTTCTCCCTGCTTGTTTCCAAGGCTTTGTGCATTTGTATATAAGCACTTGAGATAACCTGTTGATCGCCCCTCATTCCCAGTATGAGGCAGGAGCCCTCCCCTCACAGACATTCCTGCCTGTGCTTCCTCCCGGTATCCCGCTTTCCCACTTACCTCAGGGCTTTGGTCTCCTTCCCCCGGTGAACCTAGTTTAAAGCCCTCCTCACTAGGTTAGGAGGATGATACTAAACTGGGAGGAGTGGTAGATACGCTGGAGGGGAGGGATAGGATACAGAAGGACCTAGACAAATTGGAGGATTGGGCCAAAAGAAATCTGATGAGGTTCAAAATGGGACAGAATCACCACTTTTGCACAAATACTGCAAGATACTGTTATTTGCTATGCGTATTAAGGCAGTTGCTGAAGATCCCAATCAGGATCGGGCCCCATTGTGATAGGCACCATACAAACTAGAATTAAAAAATACAGTTCCTGCCCTGAAGAACTAGCAATATAGTTAATAGTGAAGACTGGTGTATGTAGCATACAATGGAGGTGTATGGGATAGGAATGGGAAGATAAGGCTAATGACAGAAAGAATACATGATTACTAGAGATCTCAAGTTGGCAAAGTTGTAATGAGTGATTTTTTTCTGAATATTAGAAATCAGGCTCTGGCCAACCCCCATGCCCAGAAGGAAGGAAGTAACCAGAACTGGGCGGTATAGGACAGAGACAGCCCCAATGGAGAACAAAGCAGAGCCTGGCACAGATCAGGAGCCCATGCACCAGGTCAAAGGCTACTCATTGGCCCAGCTGCCCCTCCGTCACTCATGCAGTAGGGGGGGCTCTGCCCTCATCACCCAACTCTGGTCATTGCCATCCCATTGGTGCCCAGCTCCCAGAGCCAATCAATGGCCAGTCCATCTGTCTCTTCTGCCCCCAACCGTGGACACCGAGTCACCGTCACTGTGTCATATAACCATGGAGCTCCTTCCTGAGTGGCATGACAGAGCAGTGGCCAAGCCAAATTTGAGTGGTGCTGTGACCTGGCACATGGGCTTCTGCTCCCTATCTTGGGCTTGGCCCCACATTTCAGAGCCTGTGCCATTGACAGGAGCTGTCACTTCCTGGTGAGCGTGGGGTGGGCTCGCTCTCCAACCTCCCCCCACCCCGGATTCTCCCTGCACAGGCCCAGGTCCATGTGTTAGATTTTGTGAGATTAATGTATGTGAGGCAGGCTTCAAATGTGCAATTATCACAACTCAGGTGTGAGACTTGAGATGTCTGTGATTACATAGGCTAACTACATGCAAAATGAGCAGGTTTCAGTTATTTTAATTTAATATAACTCTGTAATAAAGTCATAATCAAAGGGTTAACTGGGTTACTAAGAGTATTATGGGTTGGCACCCTGTTCCACTCCTCCCTTACTTCCTGTTTTAGTTGCGGGGAATTCCTCTGCTCCCCGCTCTGTTGTGATGCAGTTTATTAGAACCACAAATTCACAGCCTGGAGTCCTGTGAGCAGACTTTTTCAGTGGTCTCTTTACAAAGATATCAGTTAGTGAATGAGTAATAATTAGAATATCCAATAAGGCAAATTTTGAATTTGTCAACATAAATATTTGCAGCAGAGTTTAAAGTACACTCCTCCATTCAGGGATCAGCAATATACCATGTGATGTATGTATCCACTCAAAACAGCTCCCATTTTATACACTGAATATTTGTAACAAACTGCTCATGAACAATCTGCAGAACATAAATTATTCACAGAAATGGGGAATTTCAAGCAACAACTAAATGAGAGAAAATTACTCTCTGGTGGTGGGCAAATCCCAAACAGAGAGAGAGGCAATGTTTATCAGATAAAATATTTATAATGAATTATTCACCTAGCTCTAGTTGATTCAGACCATATCAGTCTTCAGCTTGGCCCTTCCCTTTCAGTAATACTTTGTGTTTCTCCTTGGTACAATGTGTTTTATTTACCTTGTACATTTGAGTACTCAGTAAATATATGTGGATGTAAGTACAGGTTTGTTACATACACTGACTACTTAAGGCTAGGAGCAACTGTTGTGTCACTATTTGCATGAGGAATGTGTTTGGGTTTATCTTTATGCAAAAGCTACCTGACACACCTGCTAGGGTAAACTAAACATTTCTAGAACCAATAAATCGGCCTTTTGCCCTAGTGATGTGAAGTATCTACCATATTCATGGTTACATATTATGCAATTCACTATGCTTAGGATTTAGGAATTGCCACACTGGTCCAGAATAGTTAAATAGGCTTGATTCAAGAAGACACTTAAACACATGTCCCATACTACTGGATGCCTGAGGGGAAAGTTTTAAACCCCCATAACAAATGCCTTTCAGGGATTCTAAAGGGGGAGAAGGAGGGAATTTCCTTCTTATGCCAGCTCATGACATGAGGACTGTATCTCTTAATCCTGATCCTAGTTTTTGTAACTGGAATGTTCAGATGATTTATAATTATTATTACTTGAGTGCTTCATTTTTAAATCTTTAAATGGTAATAAAATGTATAACAATAAGAAATCAGAGCTGAGTGAATACTGCAAAAATATATATTGAATATTTGCTTGAATTTTTAAATGGTTTATGCAATTTTTTTCAGTCCAAAGTGGTTCTCTAGAGCAGAGATTTGCAAACTGTTTCTAGTGTGATCCACTTCCCATCCTCATTTGCAATCATATAACATCCCTACAGTGATGGCTCATACTGAAAGTCCATATGTCCTTTTAGTTGTCTTTTAATACAATTTAGGACCAGAAAGAAGTACAGAAGCCAGTTCCCTGTGACTAGCCAGGTCCCTGTGGCCACAGCAAGTGCTAGGTGACCCATCTATGGTCAATGGATCACAATTTGGGAATTTCTTCTTTAGAATAAAAACTAATTTCTGCATATAAGAGTGAGACAGGGTGCTGTTAGCAGCTACAAATAGCGCCCTTGAGAGGCCAGCACCCCGGTCACTTAGATCACCCAGGCCACTGGCTCTGGTTAGAATAGGATGGAGATAGGTAGCTTGATTAGATGTGAAGACAAAATGGAGGTGATGCAGCTGCTTTTTTATATTCTCTGTCATGTGGCTTGTACGTCCTTTCTCTCAAACACAAGCTCACAGCACATGGGCATCTGGAAAGGTACTTGGACTCCCCTGTCCATAGACATGACCCTACATGTCCTGCAGACTCATAGGTGTAGCCCCAACGTCTCTCAACAGGTTCATTGTACAGCTGATTGCCCTTGATGGGCCATCAAGCAGGCTGGATAGAGCGGATGCCAATCTGTCTGGGGGTGTCACCCAGAAACAGCACAAATCCGAGACACAAATATATCACAATAGTATAACTCCCAATAAAAAATGATACATACATATAAACAAGATTATCGTATTTAGAAAATCATATCTTTTTCCACTGATACCTTGCATAGTTGGTTTATGATTGGAACTTCTAGGCACTACCACAATACAAATAATAGTAATAATTAACTTACGGTTTTAGGACACACAAAAAAGTAATTACTCAAAATTGCATGCCAAAAATTTTGGAGTTTAATTTTGAATGCACAGATTTTGAGGTCCGGTTGCATTCACTGAAAATTTGACTTTATATACATGTTCATGAGACTTCCCTGGATCACAGTTTCATTTGACATTATCTGAAATGTAATCAGAAAGGGTGTAGTTGATGTTGGCAGAGGCCAAGATGGCCCTGAGGAGCAGCAATTCAGAGCAGAAAATCAGGCCATGAATGAGAAGTTTATCACTCATTCCCTGATCTGTTCAGTTCATCTTAGCTAACTCTTTTGTACAATGGTATATTCTATACAAGGATGGTGCATAACTAATCACCACCACGAGAAGCCCTAGAAGACATGGTTGCTCAATCCTGGGAATACTCTGCCTACCTTTTATTTTCTCTGCATGTGGTGTAGTAAATGCAGCAACACCCACACGCATATTGGCTTGTTGGGTATCAGTAAGAGAGAAGTTCATTGTGTAAGTGTGCATAAGCAAATTGGTGATATCAATCATAGAGAAAAAAATTAAATGGGGCATGGCATTTTGGGGGCTTGCAATGAAAAAAGTCTTACAACACATAAAACAATTTGCTAAGGTTGTTCAGTGTCCAAAGAAACAGAAATATTGAGTTTGTGCCTCTTTTGCTTTTTTAATGGTATATAAAGGCCTAAAATGTGATGCTTTTTTTTTCTTGTTGGTTGCTTTTTTTTCTTAAGATCTTATCAACATCATCAAAAGCTTTTATTTCAACTTTACATGCAGTGTTGATCACAGTGAGCTCAGTTTTGAAGTCAAATCAGGAGTATATCAGGGGTGTGTCATGTCTGCAATCCTCTTCAACAATGCCATCAACTGTGTAACGTAGTGTACAACAGAAGATATGCCAAGAGGCATTAAATGGACACCCTCTCATCCCTTGAAGACCTGGACTTCGCAGATGATGTCACTCTCCTATCACATACCCAACACCGTATACAAGAAAAAACAATTCGACTCAATGCATTCAGCCAGCAAATTGGACTGAAAATCAATCGCTATAAGACAGATATCATGACCTTTAATATAGCCTCACCATCACCAGTATGGATAGAGAATTATGTTCTCACTAATGTAGAAACTAGGGCTGTCGATTAATCGCAGTTAACTCACGTGATTAACTCAAAAAAATTAATTGTGATTAAAAAAATTAATTGTGATTAATCGCAGTTTTAATTGCACTGTTAAACAATAGACTACCAATTGAAATTTATTAAATATTTTTATGCTTTTCTATATTTTCATATATATTGTAATCTGTGTTGTAATTGAAATCAAAGTATATTATTTTTATTACAAATATTTGCACTGTAAAAATTATAAACAAACAAATAGTATTTTTCAATTCACCTCATACAAGGACAGTAGTGCAATCTCTTTGTCATGAAAGTGCAACTTACAAATGTAGATATTTTTGTTACATAACTGTTTTGTTTTTGAGTGCAATGTAAAACTTCAGAGCCTACAAGTCCACTCAGTGCTATTTCTTGTTCAGACAATCATTAAGACAAACAAGTTTGTTTACATTTATGGGAGATAATGCTGCCCGCTTCTTATTTACAATGTCGCCAGAAAGTGAGAACAGGCATTCGCATGGCACTTTTGTAGCCGGCATAGCATGGTATTTACGTGCCAGGTATGCTAAACATTTGTATGCCCCTTCACCCTTCGGCCACCATTCCAGAGGACATGCTTCCATGCTGATGACGCTTGTTAAAAAAAAATGTGCTAATTAAATTTATGACTGAACTCCTTGGGGAGAATTGTATGTCCCCTGCTCTGTTTTACCCTCATTCTGCATATATTTCATGTTATAGCAGTCTCGGATGATGACCCAGCACATGTTGTTCATTTTAAGAATACTTTCACTGCAGATTTCACGAAACACAAAGAAGGTACTAATGTGAGATTTCTAAAGATAGCAACAGCATGTGACCCAAGGTTTAATAATCTGAAGTGCCTGCCAAAATCTGAAAGGGATCAGATGTGGAGCATGCTTTCAGAAGTCTTAAAAGAGCAACACTCTGACGTGGAAACTACAGAACCCAAACCACCAAAAGAGAAAATCAACCTTCGACTGGTGGCATCTGACTCAGATAATGAAAATGAACATGCGTCGGTCTGCACTACTGTGGATTGTTATTGAGCAGAAACCAGTCATCAGCATGGATGCATGTCCCCTGGAATGGTGGTTGAAGCATGAAGGGACATATGAATCTTTAATGCATCTCGTACATAAATATCTTGCGACGCTGGCTATAACAATGCCATGCAAACTCCTGTTCTCCTTTTCAGGTGACATTGTAAACAAGAAGTGGGCAGCATTATCTCCTGCAAATGTAAACAAATTTGTTTATCTGAGCGATTGGCTGAACATGAAGTAGGACTGAGTGGACTTGCAGGCTCTAAAATTTTACATTGTTTTATTTTTGAATGCAGTTATTTTTGTACATAATTCTACATTTGTAAGTTCAACTTTCATGACAAAGAGATTGCACTGTAGTACTTGTAATAGCTGAATTGTAAAATACTATTTCTTTTTGTTTTTTTTACAGTGAAAATACTTGTAATCAAAAATAAATATAAAGTGAGCACTGTACACTTTGTATTCTGTGTTGTAATTGAAATCAATATATTTGAAAATATAGATAACATCCACAAATATTTAAATAAATGGTATTTTATTACTGTTTAACAGTGCAATTAATTTTTTTAATCACTTGACAGCCCTAGTAGAAACATTCACACACTTGGGCAGCACCATCAGCCAAGGGTGGAACAAGCCAGGACATCAGGAACAAAATCAATAAAGCCAGGAACACCTTCAGGAGCTACAGTCTGGAAATCATCAAAATACAACACCAAAACCAAACTCAAGATTTATCAGAGCTGTGTACTGTCAACACTACTTTATAGTGTAGAATGCCGGGGAATGAGAAAGTATGACATGTCCAAACTTTCTTCATTCCATACAACCTGCCTGAAGAAAAATCCTCCGTATCTTTTGGCCCAGAACAATCTCAGACCAAGATCTATTGACACAATGCAGCCAAGAGGATATGAGCACCATCATTGCCAGGAGGCGTTGGAGATGGACTGGTCATGTGCATCAGGTGGAAACTGATTCCATCACCAGAATAGCAATAAGGTGGAGACTTGAAGGCAAGTGAAAACGAGGTTGCCTGAAAACAACATGGCGAAGAGCTGTGGAAGCTGAGCTGAAAAACCTGGAGCACAGCTGGGGAACCATTGAAAGACCTGCCAGAAACAGACAGGAGTGGAGGAGTTTCGTCGCTGCCCTAAACGCCAGAGGTGTAATGGGAACATGATGATGATGACTTTGGTTTCCTAATGCATGTCAATCAGACCTTTTCATTGACTCCCTTCCACGGGTTGGCTGGCTCTTTAAAATGAGTCGAAGGAGGTTACTGAGGTAGTTCTGAGATGAAGACCATTTCATGCAGAAGTGTTTATACTTTTTCTGTTGTAGGAATAAGCAGTAACACTTTTATAAAAATACAAAGCCGCTCAGGCGTCCTTCCCATCCTCTCCTGTGTAGCGTTTGATTTAAGAACCATCCAATGCTGTGCTGTTGTTGTCTTCTCCAGGTACTTGTCTTCTCCAGGTACTTGGCAAACAAAGATGTCTCTTCACTTAACAATCCTTACAACTCTGCCTGTTCCCTCACTGATAGATGTTCTCCCACTGCCTCCAAAAAGGGATCTTTACACCAGTACCTGAGATGGGAAAAGCTCCAACACAAGGGCAAAGACTTTGAGAAGAGTCTTCTCAGTGACCTTCCAGAATGAGGCTTTTATAAGCACAGGTCTAGCTCCAACAGACCACTGGTGGAGTGTGCCATCCTACCACTCTAACCCAGTTAGGTCCAACCCTATGCCTTATGTAAGTGGAGCCAGCTGGCTTTTTAATACCAAAGTGGTTACTCTACCACAATTCTACAAACTCTACAAACATTCTTCACCAGCACCCTGCCTCTTCTTTATTCTGTGCTCTAGAAAGTTAGGGAGTAGGAGCACAAGGGATTTAAGATCTCGGCTTAATGTGGAGGAATACACCTATTACTTAACATTACTTTGTAGTATCCACTCACCCTTACAATGGTAAAAACAACCTTGTGCTCCCTGTGGTTTAACAGGATCAAAATGGACCTCACATACCATTTTTGGATTTATGTGCGTCATATTTGAGGGTTTACCCTGTGCTGTGGTAGGAAACCGCCTTTCCCTCCCTATTTATTAGAAAGTGTTGGGCATTTTGGAAAAAAACCCTCTTATCTCCCTCCCATTACTTGCACACAGACCTTAAACCAGACTTAATTTAAGCAGGTGGAATTAATATCAGGTGACAGCCTCTTGGCAAAGTACAATTATGCCTAGCTCTCAGCTTGGAAATTTTGATTGCTGGATAAATAGAGAAGGCAGATGTGTTTATGTATGTACCAAAGGTGATATTGACAAGATGGAGGATAAGGAACTGCAAAATATCACTCATCTGTGGAATAAAGAGAAAAATGTGATTTCTTTTCTTTTTATTTGGAAAATGAGGATTTTCTTCTTTGGTCTCTGTCAGTGGTTCTCAACTTATTATACGTTGTGGGCCGCAGAGGCCAGGTGGCAGGGCAACTGTCCACCCCAGACCCTCACCGTGCGGCTGCCCTGAATCCCGGAGCTCGCAGGGCCAGCTGGGAGCCCCGGACCTGGACCCCCACTGGGCAGCTTTTCCAGACCCCAGGCCCCTGACCCATGGGGCTGGCCAGGAGCCCCAGACCTCCGACCTCACGGGGCCAGCTGGCAGCCCCAATCCCGGACATCTGCCATGTGGGGTGGGCTGGCTGGCCAGCAGCCCGGACCCCTCCACACTGGGGAACCGGGAACCTGGCTGACCCCAACACGTGGTGGTGGTGGGGGGGTCCTTTAGCACACAGCTGAGCTGGGCCACAGCTGTGTGCTAATTGGGCCATGGGTTGAGAACAGCTGGTCTCTGTGGATGAGTATGATATAAATCCAATACACAGAATAAAGAATGTGAAGGATAATGGTTGTAGCTGGCACTTAGCCATTCCTTGGTTCTAACCATGGAATCTCCTTCAACTTACTAAATAAAAACATCTTTGAATTTCTATACCTATTTTTATTCCTCTTAAATTTTCTCACAATTGTATGAAGCTCTAATCCTGCATCTAAATAGAAATTATAATGTGATGCCTTGTTATAGTGGATCTTAAAATAAGAACAGTGACACAAAGAAGACTATGCATGAGAATGTCTGCTTCTGTAATAATTCTGCTTGTACCCAAATCATTGTGTGGCCTTTTAATTAAGAGGGGAGAAGTCTAGGGTAAACTATTGCTTGGACGGGTTTAATAGTGCTTGCAGAATATTTGGTTAACCTAGTTCTTTACAAGGTCTGTGGCATAAAGAGCTGTTTGTTCCCCATGCTTAGATCTGCAGGTGGTGATCTAGGGGACCAGCCATGTTTTGATAACAAAGCAAATGAGAGTAACTGTTATCTAACCTATGTCTTAATAAAATAGTGGTGCTTCAAAGGGTACATCTATGCTGGAATAAAATACCCGTGGCTGGTCTCGGTCAACTGACTCAGGCTCGCAGCACTTGGGCTGTAAGACTGAAAATTGCAGTGTAGATATTTGGGTCCAGTCTGAAGCCTGGGATCTGGGACTCTCCCTCCTCTTGGGGTCCCAGACCTTGAGCTCCAGCCCATGGCCGAATATCTACGCAGCAATTTTACAGCCCCACAGACAGAGCCCTGAAAACCCAACTCAGTTAACCCAGGCCAGCTATGGGTGTTCAATTGCTGTGAAGACATACTCTAAGAACTTAACTGTGTCCTCTGACTCTCTCATTAAAATGCCCATCACCATGGTATCTGAGTACAAAAAAATGTTCATAGAAGACTTTTGTAGGCCCAAGACCCCTATGTCTTTGTGTAGTATGTCATAGAATCATTGAGTTAGAAGGGATCGCTAGGGTCATTGGCTCTAACCCTCTGTCAAGATGCAGGATGTGTTGCATCCAAGACAGGTGCCTATCCAGACTCCTTTTGAAACTTCCAGTGAAGGAGCTTCCACAACTTCTCTAGGCAGTCTGTTCCATTGTCCTACTGTTCTTACAGTTACAAAGGTTTTTCCTGAGATTTAATTTAATACACCTATGTTTAGATTTAATTATATACTCACTGTACAGTCATTGTTGGGAATGAGTCACCATTGTTCAACTTTACTGAAGGCCTTATTAAAATGTTGTTTATTTGAGACTTTTTCAATATCTTTCTTTAAAGATGGTGGGCCAAACTTAGAAGATATGTAAGAGAGACCTTTTAAAACTAATGTAGACTCCCTTATACTCACGAGACCGACTTGCACCTGCTCTGCCCATGAGTGGGTGGTTCTAAATTAGTCTATCCTACGCAGCAAGGAACCAAAAGAAGGTGTAAGTTAAGTATTTGGAATGTAATTTAAACTAACTTTGTGGGTATAAATAGAACTAGGGAAGTCCAAGTGTAAGAAGTTTTAATGTAAGGGTCTAACTTCATGCATCATTCAGAATTTGGTCCTATAACTATAGCTGTAGAATTGTTAAAAGCAGACATTTGGACAAATAAAGAATTATTTGAAGTGCCTAAAAGGCATAGCTTTTCTTTGCCTGTTGCTGGTGGTACTGCTGGAGGAGAGCAGAAGAAAGACCTGTGGATGAAAGGGGAGAGAGTAGATGCCAAATGATTAACATTATCTTTCCAGTTTTGCTCTTCATATTTTTGTTGGGTAAGGGGAATTTGTTTGGTAAAGTGAATTGCCATGGATGTGCTTTTGCTGCTCCCCAAGAATAAGGAAACAGCAAAAAATGTGAGAAAAGTATCTAAAAATATATAACATGAGGAAGGAAAAGGAAGAGAAATATATCCAAACAAGCCTTTTGTGTATTACAATACTATTGTTTTTAAGACTGCCATTTTTAAATTTAACTGATTCCCATCAGCTTGTCCTTCATTCATGATTTTAGTTTTCTCCAGGTTCTTAATGTTGGAATTGTTGTTTCATTCCTGTATCTTTGTATCCATGATGTTTTATACTGTGATATCTTGAAATTGATAATATGGTCATTATTATTTCCCCCTTTTATCTTTTCCTCATCATTACAAAGGCATTGTCTGAGACTTTTCCTGTGAGACATTTCTTTGTTGTGTGTTATAGACTTGCAAAGGCACCTCTGCCTGTACATTCTTGTACAATGTGCATTGTTTGCCTAACAAGGTTATTGTGACAGGTCCTGCTTCCCTGCCTGACATCTTGGCATGATTCTCCAAAGAACTTCCTTGTGCCCAAGGGCTTGTGCCAGTTTTAAACAAAATATGAAGAATACCAAATTATAGCTGCATAATTTTTGGTGAAGTCATTATTGTTACTGGATTAACTCCCTGTAGCGGGGCAGTTACCCTGCTCCTGAAAAAAGGTAGGCTGATTGGGTGTGGCTGCAGCTGTGGCCACTTGGTCAATCAGGCCACAACTATTCCTGATAAAAGGGATGAGCGCGGAACTGGGTCTCTCTCTCTCTCTCTCTCTCTCTCTCTCTCTCTCTCTCGAGAGACCTCGCTGCCTGAAGGAGCAAGAGTACCTGAGGCTGAACAGTGCTGGGGAAGGGCAAAGGAGCTGGGAAGCTCCAGCCTGGCAACTCCCCAGGCTGAGGCCTTGGTTAAGGCCTAAGAAGGTACTGGGTCAAAGTCTTGGAGTCCCATGTGTTCTTTTGCCCATGCCCTTTGCAAGAAGGGCGTAATGAAGTTCCATGCTTGACAGATATGATGTATTACAGCTCACTGCAAACTGTAGGTTGTTGTTCTGAGATATTTGCTTAGTTTTACAGTCCTTATAGTGGTAACTTGGCCTTCTATGTGCTGTGCAGGAATGATAATCTACAAGACAGGTGGGTATATTTGTATAGTTTCACAAATGAAACAATCTTTTAATGCTGTTAGCTCAGTGGAAAGAAGGAAATGTAAAAATCTTATTTTTTTGAAATATGCATGTGAAAGAAGGCAAATAATGACACTAATTCTCTTTTTACAGCCCCCTGCCTATTAAATCACTGTAAATAATAAATAGTGTTGAATGCTTAGAGGAAAGGTAAACTACATATAGCTTTTTAAGAGCATTTTCTGCCTTGATGGCTTCAGGTATTACCAACAATGTTAAATCCAAGAGAGAGAACTGCAAATTTACTTCTGTGATTTCTCATTTAATTCTTCCATCCTCCCTGCCCCCAATAGCTTTTTAATGTCAAGGATCTATCTTTTTTGTTAATTTCTAGTGAAAAGGAGAAAAAGAGAATAGTTAGAAAAGAAAGGAATAAAGTGAGTGGGGAGAGTAGCTGAAATACATGGTGTGAACCTATGTAGCATAGGGAAAAATGTCCTTTTCCAAAACATAAAACGTGATAAGATGCAGCCATCTTCCTGTTACATGAACAGAGAAAAGCTGCAGGGAGTGTACCTATGAAACAAGGAAGGAGACAGAGATGGAGATATGCCTGCTGTATATCACAATGGTATATTACATCTATTGGCCTGCGTCCATGAGCCATAAATGACCCCCTTTCACAAACTATTTTGTGCTTAATAAATATTTTGAAGGAAATTTAGTCACATTGCTAAATATAATTTCAAAGGCAAAAGAAAATAAAGGCCATTGGAAGGAAAGCAGGAAGCAACACATCTTCTAAGAGTCCTGAGGATGAAGATCCAAATATATGGGCCACATCCTGGAAATGGAGCAAAGCCCAAGTGAAAGGACTTTGGTTGAGCAGGGCTAGGGAAACAAATCCTCCTCCCCATTTTTAGCTACAGATCTTCTTACCAATATAGCCAGTTTGTGGCTGGCTGTTGTGTGCTGTGGAGGTAGCGATTTACAGGTTGTCTGCTTCTTTCTTCCAGCAGAGATGTGGTCCGTATAGATTTTCAGTATGCAGCGACCCACTGACTACATGTCCATAGGCCCATTTCCCTCACTCCACGTTGCATTGTAGAGATCCACCTTAGAGACCTCCTCCTCAGTGCACAGGATGTAGGGAATCTCCCTGAATAGGATTTTCACTGTCTGGCCTACTAATTTAGCACAAATAATATTTCTGAGTCATTTGGGTGCTTCATGGCTGCACAGACCTCTTAGAATCTGGGCCTATATCTGCTTAAATATAAGCAGATCAGAAGTGGACCAACTCTCCTTCTTCCTGCTGAGTGGCTCTCCAGATACCTTTCCCTTTGAACCCCAAAAGGGGTAGTGTTTTGACCCAAAGTGGCTGGGTATAATCGGTGCAAAACTCCCAGAAGTGCATATGTAGAGGTAAGGAGTTGCAGAATTTCATGAGGACCTGACTGAGAATAACCTTCTTCTGTGTGAACACTAGCGTGGTGGAAGAATGCAAAGCATTGTTCTGGGAACATTGTTCACATTTTTGAATGAATTCTGTTCTGCTGTATCCATGGCCCATGTGTGTTTGCTTTTCACAAACATTTGTGTGATCAGGTTTTTCCAGCAAAAATGCTCATGGAAAACTTGTGACATTTGTTACCTCTTTTTCCATCACTGCTTGTGAACAGCGTGATTCCCCTTCCCCAAATGTATGTATTTATTCTTTGTTCACAAGCAGTTCATAGTGAGTATTCAATATGTGAAATTGTCTGTTTTGATGGGGCAGAGGAGAATCACATGTTGCACAATGGCTGAATGTAACTCTTAGAATCAGGTTTCTGTGTGAATGTTAACAATTATGGGCCAGCTCCTCAGACGGTATATTGGCACCTCTCCATTGCACACCTGCATACGGCAGCTCAGAATCTGGCTGTATGTAATCAAACTTAGCATTCTGAAAATATTCTGCAATATGTACTTCAAATCTGCTGTTTCAGCAAAGCCTTCTGCTAGACTATTTGTATGAATTGTGCACAGTCGAAACAAATTCAAAGGAATTCAGAGGAATACTTATGGCAAATATGTTGTAGTATCTGATCCAGAACCAGTGAGCAAATATGCAAGAATGGGAATTGAGTGTAAAAACGTAGGGAAGGGGTGCAGCATTTTGTCATGAAAGCTAGTAAAGTTAGAAGCATGTCCTAACTAGAGCAGTGCAAATCTGGTGAAAGATTTCACAAAAAGTTCACTATTTTCTTTGCACAATGTCATGCCCTTTCAATTCCCTGTGTAATGAAATCGTGAAATGTGATTAAAAACTACTATGTTTGCATCAAAAACATGCAAACGTTTAAATATTATAGATTCTGCGATTTTTTTTTTTAAGGCCAGAAAGTATCATTAGATAGTCTAATGTGACCTGTAGAGCACAGACCAAAGAATTTCATCCCGTTCCTCCCATGTTGAGCTCAATAACTTGTGTATGACTTAAGCATACGTTCAAGGAAGGACCCAATCTTGATTTGCAGACTTCAAGGGCCGGTAGTTTGTTTTCATGGTTAATCACCCTCATTTAGTCTGAAATAATTTAAAATAATTTATGTTCCATTTCAAATCCTGAAAATCTAAATCACTTTTCCATCAAAATAGGTCCAATATCATTGAGAAATATCTTCATTTGCACTGGAAAAGGAGTCCTTTTCTAACAACAATATCAAAGATACAGGAAATGTTTAAGTGACGTGGGCCTGTTATGAGTTCATAAAAGAATGTGGGGGGAAATCCCCCAGAAATGTTGTTTTCATCTGTTATTGTGAATAATTCTCACACCTCTAATCACAATTTTTTTTGATAGGGGACTGAGTCAGTGTTTTGACACAGACTTTCCACAGATTTGACATATTTCTCATTTCCCGGACAGATAACACACAATTCTGTAGCCCCTATTGTATAATGTTGCCATGCCTCATAGTCAGGTATACTGTACTGTTGAGTGAAATCATTAATTGTTTGAAAGCATCATAGATATCTGATGTAGAAAACAGATTTTTACAGCTTTTAGATACACAACAGTGATCTGCTTCTGATAGTACACTACTGTAGGCGGGTGGTTCTCAGTCAGGGGTATGTGTACCCCTGGGAGTATGCAGAGGTCTTCCAGGGGGTACATCAACTGATCTAGATATTTGCCTAATTTTATAACAGGCTACATAAAAAGCATTGGCAAAGTCAATACAAACTGAAATTTCATACAGATAGTGACTTGTTCATATTGCTCTATGTACTACACACTGAAATGTGAGTACAATATTTATACTTGGGTAAAAATAAAAAATATAGGGTAAAAATGAGAACATAATTAATTTTTCAGTATAATGTGCTATGACACTTTTGTATTTGTACATCTGATTTTGTAAGAAAATAGTTTTTAATTGAGGTGAAACTTGGGAGTATGCAAAACAAATCAGACTCCTGAAAGGGGTACAGTAGCCTGGAAAAGTTGAGAGCCACTGCCTAGGCAACCGTCTCTTTACATACCATATTTTAAGTGTCTTGTATCACAAATATGTTTAATCTGGAGTGATCCATCATGACACAATCTTGCATATTATCTGTTTTAAACTTGGTCCGTTGACACAGATACACATGCTTCTGATAATACAAATATCATTACAAAGAAAATTTTACCTCCAGTAGGGTAAGAAAATTAGTAGGGAACCCATTGTGTCTTTTTTGACTATTGGCGTTCAAAATGCAGTTTTGCAAACCACTCCCAGAGCCCTGCACCAAAATCTGTATTTGTGAAAGGGCATAATCTGCTAGATATTCTTTTGCTGCTACTCTAGTGCTGAAAGATTTGTCAACATTTTCGTGTTGCACATTCTTTCTGCCAAAGGGCAGCATTTGGCCCTATATATGCAGCCAACATGCAGCACTGTATATTTTTGCAGCACAGTTAATAATTTCTGTTTCTTCTCCATTTCACAGCATATTCCAACTGTATATTTTACTTTTCCAGTCCATTTTAGCAATTGCTTAACAGTTTTCTCCACTTCTGTCATTTGAATAGAATTTCTCTGAAAAACTGTCCACAGTTATTTCCTATTCTAAGTATTGTGGTATTTCATATACCACTGTGTGTAACTGTTGGCTAAGTAGTAGCCAGAAAATTTCCCTCAAAATCTATTAAGAGAAAAACAGGAATTTATTAATTGATTGGAAATATTTTTGTGGGATTTCTTTCCCCATAATCCATCCAGAGCTGAAATCCTGGTCCCCATTGGAGTTTGGCCATTGACTTCAGTGGGATAAGGATTTCACCCCAGATCTCTAGCTGGCTGGAAGATTTTAACTGAAAACTGGTTTTGACAAAGACAGGAGCAATGTAACAAATACTTTGAGTCTAAGAGTATTTCAAATAATTGTTTCCTTTCCCCTTGATTTACTCTATTTTCAGAGTGCCACACTAACAGATTTTTAGAATTTTTTTCTCTTTAACCTCTCATTCTCTCTCTGCCCTATTTTCTGATTTTATCGAAATCCCTTTTCCAGTTCATAATATCCAAATCTAAAATTGCCTTTTGTTAATGTTTATTCCCCTGTGTTTTTTATGTATGAAATATGCCAAAGTACTAACAGTTGTTCTAACTACTGCCACTGAAACCAGTGGAAGCAGAATTACATCAATGCTTTTGAAAATCCCACTCAAATGGGTTTTGGATAGCAACTGAGACAGTCCTTTCCTTTCAAAGTCAATGAGAGTTTTAATGCTGGCTGCAATGGCAGCAAGACTGATATGTATTATAAGGAGAGAACCACACAGTAGAGCCTCAATATAAAATTGTGTTTGTGGGATTGAATCAATGAGATGGTTAACAATTGTTATGAAAGGAAACTATGTTCACTCATGCACCACGTGTGTTATCCCCGGCTTAACATTTTACCACACATTTCCATTATTTCTAGTGCCGGGTAGGCTTCCAAGATTCAGAGATTCAATTCAAGTAAGTATCCAAATGTTCAGACATCTCTCTCAATTCATCAAAGTATTTCTTGGCCTGAAAATAATCCATCTGGAAATAAGGTGAGAACAGATTTTCTTGCAAGGTTTCTAGTAAATCTGGTTTTTGGAGGAGTTGGAAATGCTTCAGAAGCCGTATATTTCTGATTCCTGCCAAAGCCTGGAAGTACAGGAATTACAATTAATCTTGCCCTCCCCCTCCACCCGCAAACACACAAAAGCCTCCCTAATTCCAGTTCTATAGGAATTGGTGTGTAGGAATACCACAGATAGAGACAGATCCTTCTTGAATCACAAAAATGTAGATTCTGTTTAATCTGACATTTGGATGAAGACTCAAGCTAGCTGCTGTTCTCTTGGAATCAGTTTCCCATCACAGTTATTTTATGTGAACAGTAGCCATGGGCCCAACACAAAAATCCGTGGCCTGAATATTTCTGAATTTTAGCAGGGTTTAGGGATCTCAATCTGCATTATATTTTCTACACGCAAAGGGGAAACAGACACTTAGAATTAGCTTTATTTTAGATTAAGGGAAGAACAAAAGCAGAGTCTCCATGAGAGAGCACAATATATGTATCATCAGTGACATGTCTGCGCCGAACAGCATTTTAAATGGTTGCGTGTATACACACACACACGTTGCACTCCTAAACATACTATAATCTGGATGAAAAATTGGCAAATGCGTATTTGCGTTAATGATGGGCTGATCCAAACATCCCTGAATTTGGGGGTATTTGAATTACAGATTCAGATTTTGGGGCTTGAATTCATGTTTATTTAACAAGTTAAAATAAAGGATAGACCCATGTTTTTTCACCTAGAATTTGCTTTAGTCTCTTCTTGACTTCTGGTACTCTATTCCTTTTGTCTCCACTCCTACAGAACTTTATTTCCTGCCTAATTTTTAATCTCTTTCTATTTGAGCCCTCTGGTTATTTAGAGACTTTTTATGGGTGCATTATTTCTGAATTTTCCAATTTCCTCCTCTTCTTCCTTCAGGCCTGTGCTCAGCAGCTGCGTTCCTCACTGTATGAGGATAAATACTTAGACGTGGCTTAATTGTGCCCAACTGCAAATGGTCAATGCCCAGCTTCAGTTTTCAAACGTCAATAAACAACCTTGACCTTTTTTGACCATAGTAGTACTATATGGGTTTTATGTGAACTCACCATGATCCAAATCAGCATTAGCTAAAGTTCACTGTGTGCATAGGAAAGTAAATTGTGTAGCTGCATACGTTTGACAGCAGAATATAGCCCTAGATTTATTGTCATTTATTTATGATTCCAGTGATTAAGTAGGATGTTAGTGTTTACAAATGATATGTTTAGCAGCAGTGTAGTAAAAGTTGTCATACATTATGCTTGGGTGATTTCACATGGTTATGATATTGGTTTGTTATTGAGCTTAGAAGATGGGGTACTGAATGAGAATGGGTGGAATTAAGCTCCTGAAAGCATGTATATCGGGGTGGCCAAACTGAGCTTGAGAAGGAGCCAGAATTTACCAATGTACATTGCCAAAGAGCCACAGTAATAGTCAGCAGCCCCCATCAGCTCCCCACCCCTCCCAGCACCTCCCACCCACCGGCAGCCCTGCCAATCAGCACCTCCCCCTCCTTCCCCGCTCCTCCCGATCAGCTGTTTCATGGCATGCAGGAAGCTCGGGGGCGGGGGAGGAGCAAGGGCACTGCAGGCTCGGGGAAGGGATGGAGTGGGGCAGGGTCTGTGGCAGAGCCAGGGGTTGAGCTGTGAGCACCCCCCGGGCACACTGGAAAGTTGGCGCCTGTAGCTCCAGCCCCAGAGTCGGTGCCTGTACAAGGAGCCGCATATTAACTTCTGAAGAGCCGCATGTGGCTCCGGAGCCGCAGGCTGGCCACCCCTGAGGGTATGAACCCAGCTTTTGATGTTATCTGTGGCACAGAAGAGATTCAGAGGTCTCACTAAGAAAGCTCACTGATGGGCAATGGAGTCACATGGTTAACGATGGAAGTAGGGTGTTTCAGGTACGGCTGAGGCCAGTTTTAAGATTATTTATTTAATTTACTACAAAATGCTGATGCCAGTGTAATTTAGCCAGGCTGTTATGCCTATCTCAGTTCCTGCAATTGGTTCCCGTCTGTGAGACTTAATACAAAGTGACACTGCGTAATATCCCACCTGGTGTGTAGCAACTTTAAAATTCCTGCTGAAACTTAATCCATTATAGCATGGGAAGGGCCAGTTTGCTATAAGCAATATATTAGTTATACAACACAGCACCAGGGTTCCATCCTTTCCTTGTTTGACACTCTGTGACTGGCCTACCCTCCGACCATGTCTGTATATAAGAGAAACAAGCGGAGAAGGGTTTTCATGGCAGTTTTCATTGCAGTTTTGCCACCTGTCTAACAGGGGCTGCTGTTCTGGCTGTTAAACAGCAGTTGATTAGCTGTGTCTTTAATTTGTCCCCTGGCCAACTGTTTTCAGTGAAGCACAGTGAAGCTAGAAGGATGCACAGAGCGCAGGTGTGTAGAGGCAGAGCCTGGCCAGTACTAATGAGGGGGAGAAGAGACTGTTTCTGCTGCCCAATCTGGTCCCCTCCCCGCCCCCTGGCATGGGAAGGCAACGAAGAGAGGCCTATGCTTTATGGAAGATTATTTTTCTTTAGATCTGTATGGGTAGCTATGGGAGGGGAGGGACTAGAAGTTCAACCTGGTGTGTCCCCCCCACATTTCAAGTCAGCTCAGCTCTTTGGGGAACATTGGAAAGGACAGGAGAGAATACAGAAGTGATAGAACAAGTACAGAGGAAAAGAGAAGCAAGGATGAGAAATGAAAAAAAAGGAAAGACATGAAGGAAGAGGATGGATCAGGGAAAGCTTAGGCAGAAATAGACATGTTCCTAAAGGACATCATTTTTTCCACTTAGTGATACTGTTAAGTATACCAACTAAGGGCCTGATTCTGATGCTGTTTTACTCTCCATTGGCTGCAGTGTAGCCTCTCTTAATTTGCATTAGTGTAGAATCAGAAAGAGATTCTGTTCTCTTCTGAGGTGCAATCCAGACCACTAAGGGGTTAAGTCACTGCATGCCCTATAACTCAGGTGCCTTAAACATTCTTCTGCTGTGGCTCACAGCCCAGACACCAATAGCCAGCAGATGAGTCTGTAGTTCCCTGAGGGTATGCACTGCATTAAAGGACCTTTGGCATGGGTGTGGCTGGCCTGGTCAGCTAACTCGTGGGGCTCAAGCTGTGGGGCTATACAATTGCAGTGTAGACGTTCAGGCTTGGTCTGGAGCCTAGACTCTGAGACTTGATGAAGGGGGTGGATCTCAGAGTCTGGGCTCCAGCCTGAGCCCAAACATCCACACTGCTATTTTTTTAGTCTCACAGCCTGAGCCCCATGAGCCTGAGTCTATTTACACAGGCTCTGAGACTCAGAGCTGCAGATTTTTTGATTGCAGTGTAGACATACCCTGTGTGTCTATGTGCCGTGCAACCCTGGTTCAGCACTCTTTCCACAGCAGCCTCTTGACAATACAACAGCCCCACTTAGCTCTTCACCAGCCTTGGTTACTATTTGCAGGATGACCCCTGTACACCCCCAGTCCTAAATTTCCCCCATACCATCTGCCCTAAAATGTCTAGCCCTCTCCTGGAACACTCAGAGAACTAATAAGGCTCGTTGCTCCTCTAAAGAGACAAAAGTACAGTTTATCACTTTAACTGGAGCTAACAATTCTTTCAGTTCAAATGCAGAACCAAGCTGGATTATAGTATAAATAAAACACGTTTATTAACAAAAGGACATCAATGAAGTAAAAGGGATTGAAGGTAGAACAGGTTAAAAACAAATAGTGACAACACATTTTCTAGTGGCTAAAACTTAACTCAGCAAGCTACAGCTTTTGTTCAAGGTAGATTTCTTACTAATATTTTTCTTTCCAGCCATGGCTGACTTTCTTAGTCAGGACCTCCCACAGAAGTGCAAGGTGCTGGTTTCCCTGGTCTTCCTAGGTGTAAGATCTTTACCGAAGAGGTTTTTCCACATATATTTGGTTTCCAGACACTTCAACACCCTTGGCTGAAGGACCTATCTTCCTCCGCTTGCAAGAGCTCTAGCCCCTTGTCTGCCCTGTGATGGATGCCAGGATGGCTTCTCATTTCTTCTTATATCTTCCCAAACTCACTGTTTTGACCCCAGATTCAGGATGACCTCATGATGTTCTTCCCTTCCTGCAGACTTCCCATGTCCTTGCTGATCTGTATGTAAATAGTTTCCGTTGGTTTTGGTCACCTTTTGCTTAATTTAATTGGAAACTGGTAGGTAGATGCCTTCCCTGCTGTCTGGGAGAAAACCTGTTTCTCCCTGTGTTTGATCACAGACTTTAAAGTATAATATCAGTGAATATTCATAATTCCTCATATAATATTAATACCTACATTTTACAGTGATACTGATCACCAGTGGGTCATTAGCTTTCAGAAAGACCTTACTTGATACGTTTATAATACAGTATTACTGTATACGGTCAATTAAATTGCTTATCATTTGGGGTTCAGACCTCCACAAGAGGCTATCTCCCCCACTTATTAGGTTGATGGAGTTTTTTAACTTCTATTTAAATGTATATCCATTGTCTCTGCCTGATGATCAGGCTGATCAGACAAACAAATATACATTCCTTTGTCTAGGGCAGACTGTACTTATGTGTTGCTTGCCAAACACATTTTAAGAACATAATTCTAGCACATATTTATAACTCTTTGTAGACACTCTGTGCATATATCATGCAAGAATATTAATGATCAGTGTTATTACATGACACCTTTTTAGATACAGATTATGACAACAGTGTGTTAGGTGTAGCAAGTATGACAGGCCTGGTGAGAGTTGTTCACACCGAGTAGTGAACCACCAATGGATCTCTGCCTTACAGGTCCTAAAAATTTAAATACTGCAAAACAGCCTTATCTTCTTCCCTTAATTTTTCTCCAAGACTCCCATGCCAGTTAGTTGGAGTTCTGGTGAGAATCAACAGTAGTTTATGCCCTTAAATTCATAGACCTGACCTCAGACCCTGATTAAAACTGTATAACTTGGTCCTCTCCACCGAACAATTGTGAGACCCCTGCTCTGGGGTCAGCTCAGCCGCATCTGGATCTCCTTTTAATATTCTTTGTATTGAAAGAGCTGTAATAAGGAGTGACACACAGGTGCTGCTAAGAGATTGGTATTTATTTCTTGGCCTGAGTCACCTGAAATACAGCAGTTTTCAAAGATCAGACCCCATCACCTGATCCACTGACTGGTGGCTGCTGTTACCGGGGCAGAAAAAGTTTAAAAATAGTCTATATTAACTTTAAGATCCTTGACCAATGCAAACTGATGTATGCAGCATAGGTAAGTCATTTCATCTCTTTGTGCCTGAGTTTTTCTGTCTGCAAAATGCGTGGTAATGAAATTTACTTCCTTCGTAAAGGGCTTTGGGATATTTTGATAAGAACCCAGAGCCAGGTAATTAATACAGTAATAGGAAAGAGGAATGGATTTTACAAATCTAATTAATGCTCTTGAAGCCTGATCAAAAGTGCTGTTTTCTCTTTGCATTTCTTTCAGCTTGGGTAACGAAAATAAATTAAGTTTCACTTTTGTTTCTAACCAATCTCACTTTCAGTTTCCCATGTAAGAGAAAAATATTTTTGTTGCAAACACTGCAGGAAATGTTTATTTCTTCAAAACAAAAAACAAGAAGAAATTAATGGACACTTTCCCCCCCCCAATTCTGTAAAACTTATGCATTGTTGCCAAATCTTGTGATTTTTATCATTAGTGTTATAATAAGGAATGGTCCTATAAAATCCCCAGGACCTAGAGTCCAATCATTAAGCAGAACTTCAGCTTACCTTTTTTTTTTTTTTAAAGAAAGTTTTAAGCACTTGTAGTTTCAAAGATAGAACTTGAAAATGTGACTCATGTGTATTCTAAAGGCTCAAAGCTAAACCCTCTCCACCCCAACCCACCAAAAAACCCCACATTTTATATGGGGGTGTGTGAAATCCCATTATATTTTAAGGATTGTCTCACGATTTTTGAATGTTTGGGCTTGGCAATGCTGTTATTGTTACAAAATCTAAATTAAGGACCCAATTTGACCTACTAGATTAATTTTAAAAATTGGTTGTCACAGTTTTGTAGAAATCAGATATGGCAAGAACACTCATTCAGTCTGGCACAATGCTTGGAGTGATGAGCAGTTCAACTTGATTCATACCACAGTCTCATCCTGACAAGGTCCAGATTTGGAAGATGCAGGATGTAACAAAAACCCAAAAGGAGGGCCATAAAAAAACTATTCATGCAGGAAACTTAAAATGCTGTGAGATTTGTCCCCACAATCAGAATAACCATTTTGATGGCTGCCATTAATGAGTCTTTACTCCTCATCTAAATTCAGTAATAAAAGTGAGAGATCAACAAATTTGTGTGGAACATAGGGAACTTTGGGATCGAAAAGAATGACATCTCTTGAAAATATACACTTGAGAGGCACAACTTGTAGACCATAATGAATTTCACATTTTCTGCTGTCATCCCTCCAAATCAGCGGAGTTATAGACACAATGCACCTCTTGTGTTGGTTTTTAAAAAAGGCATTATTGAAAACTGGTGACTTTTGTTGCTGACTTTTCTGTTTCCATGTCCTTTGTAGTGTGAAGGTTTATTCTGTGTTCTGGTGGAAGAGAATGGTATTTTCTGTAAACTAGTGCACCTCAGCTGGCAGAAAGGAGAAATTCAATGTGAAGATGAACAACTGAAGACCTGAAAGCTGTAGGGTACAGGACTTCATTTTTTCCACAAGTTGATAAAAAGGCCATCCTAGGATCCTGGTGGAATGCTGTAACAGTTCTAAAAGTGAGAAAGGAAAAGATCAAAGTGGAAACACTGAAAAAAGCAGAATTTAAAGATTCCTGAGCCTGTCCAATTATCACATTATTCTTTGTGTCAACCTGCTAGGCTTCGAGGTGTCAGCTGTGCAAAAGGCAATTAAGAACTTTAAACTGAGCCCAGCATCAGGTTTAGGATGTGAAGCTGTGAAGAGCCCTGTGTAGGTAACTGACTTCTGTTTATTCTATAATGCAGCAATTTGATAGTTTTGTGTAGTAGTAATGATTACAGTAAAAGGTGTGGGGGGAGGGAAGGGAATTCCATCAAGAAATTGAGGTAGATGATGAAATCCTTGCAGACTATGAAATGTTTGTGCTGGTCCTAGAAAGATAATACTGGCAGGTCAAAAAGACAAAGCAAGTATTTTGCACATCATGAAAGTTAGTGCTATTCTACACCTACTGTAAGGGAAAACCAGGAAATCTGCATTTGGTTATTCTGAAGTGAACCTTCCAAAGTTAACAGGATTCTTTATTATAATAAATCCTGTTTAGCCTTCCACCTAAGGATCTTAAAACATGTCACAGACATTCTTGGATTAAGCCTTACAACACATCTGTGAGGTACAGTATGTAAAGAATGGTTTCAGAGTAACAGCCGTGTTAGTCTGTATTCGCAAAAAGAAAAGGAGTACTTGTGGCACCTTAGAGACTAACCAATTTATTTGAGCATGAGCTTTCGTGAGCTACAGCTCACTTTATTCATCTCCATGTTACAGAAGGGGAAACTGACACACAGAGGACAAAATTCATTCCAGGGGTAACTCCATTGATTTCCATTGAGGTCAGTAAAGTTACAGTAGGAATTTAGTTGGCCCAGATAGATTTGATCTTAAAGTTTGAGTCAGGCACAAAATTACATGTGCAAACTTAAGAGTTCACATTGTGCTCACTAAAGGGAGAGCAACTTGTTCGAAAATTTGGCACCAAGTGAGCTGTGCACGGTCACGCAGGAAGTCTGCTGCAGAGTGAGAAATAGAGGCCAGGTCTCCTTATTTCCATGTCTGTGGCTAAGGCACAAGATGATCTTCCTATTTGGTGTCCACGGGACCCATTCTGTTTTCCCCCACCATCCTCACACATCACACCATTTTCCATCAATAGCAGACTTGGCCATTATGGAAGTGCTCATCAATATCTTATATAAAGAAGGATTTCATTACCACTTCTATAGCACATTAAGGGCACAAGTGCCCAAGAGTTGTATATAGTCCACACAAAAAAAATCCCTGGTATTTCTGAATCTTTTTTGAGCCACCTTGTTTCAATTTGAAATTTCCCCATAAAATACAACTTCTTAAAAGCTGCATGTTAATATGTTGTGACTTAAAATTAAAAACATCATAATTCCTTTTATTTTGTTAATATTCCAAAAATAAATGATTTTACTCATTAAGGTTTTGGGAAAATTCATTCCTGTTTACAGTCCCAGCACATGCACAGTGCTGGTTCCAATTCTGTCAGCCAAACAGCTGTCCTTGTTACGCTCTTAAGCAGCTGTGTTCCTTTTGCTATCTAGGGACCTGTTACAAAGCATTTACAGAGTTTCATACAGACAGGTGTCCCTGCAAAAGTAATGCCGTCTGCAAAGGAATGTAATAGTGATTTTCTCTTCTAACACCTTCAAATATTTAACACTTTAAACAAGTAATAAAGAACAAAATTAATACGTTCTCCACCCTCCCTCCAACAATAATTAAACAAGGAGCGGTACCTCTGCAAAAGTGTCAGCATTGGTGGAAAATTTGTCTGCTTTTCTTTGCTTTTGTAACATTCTCTGGGATGACTGTGTAGGATGCTAGGAGTTGAATTGTTACTGCAACAGCAAAGGGATTTGTTCTCTTCAGGTATATTCTTAGCTGATCCCTTATTACATATCCTAACAGGATTAAGATGCTTGCTCTAGCACTTACATGCTCTGAGGATGGGCATCAGGGTAGATTCAGTTGCAGAATTGGAGCCTTAAACTTTCAAGTTTTTTTAGGAAAAGAGTGTTTCATTTTCTCCCATATCTTGAAGCCAAAATATATTTTGCCTTATGTTAAAATGAATCAAATTACAGCACTGGCAAAGTCTGAGCTCAGAAAAAATAACTTGGATTAGATCTCGGTCATAATTTTTCAGTTAAATATCAACATGCATAAAAATATTGGTCAAGCCAGCTTAAACCCTAACCAAACTGTATAATGTGGGTAAGCCCTAGCAGAAGCAGTTTGAAAGTAATTACTGGGCCAGATTTTATCCTGAGTGATAAAACTTGGCTCCTCAAAGCACATTAAGGCACCTAAATAAAAGTTGCTTGATCTTCAGACATGCTGAGCACCCTGCATCAATATGGCTTTGCAGTCAATATGGCTTCGTCAGTCCTTGACAAGTTTTCTTACCTATTTTTGAGAATGGTCCCTGTAATTTTTTTTTAAGTTACTACCAAATTAGCAACATCAAATGGTTGCTAGGATGGATTCCCTTGAAATCTGTAAGCTTTCCCCCAAAGGTCTGATGGACATAACAAAGTCCACTTGGAAAGGTGACACACAGGTGATCATTTCATAGCATGAATTGTATGTTTTGGCGGTGGCCCTTGGGGAGCTACCTGGTGCAGAAGACTTAGGAGAGAGCTTGGAGTTCTAGTCATAACTTTACCTCGAATTTTTTTCACTTGTCATCTAACCCTTTCCCCATCCTCTGTCTATTTTGTTTATTTTGATTGTAATCTCTTCAGGGCAGGGACCATCTACTATGCTGTGTTTGTATAGCACCTAGCCCAATGGGGCCCTGTTCTTGGTTAGTTCATAGGCACTACCAGAATGAATGTGTTTAATAATATGGAGAGTTTGACAAATAATATTGTCATGCCTGAGATAGGTAAATATTATGACCTCAAATTAAAGGTGAGGAAACAGACTCAGAGGCAAGGTAACTGTCGTCTATGGATCTTGTGGAAGCCATGCAGTGTTCTCTCACAGTTTGAAAGCCTTCATCAGTGGTCTGTAGTACAACCCTGACCATGAACATCTGTCTGCAGATGTTGATAGTAGCCCTCTGTATATCCCTCCTATCTCCTCTGCTCATAGGAAGAAAAAACTCTGGGAGAAGAACTGCAAGAAAACCAAAGAGAAATGCAAGGTGTCTTTCTCTTGCTCTCTGGACTTTGGTTGAAGTGAATCAGATACTAGGTCTGTATCTTGGATTTGGCTGAAGTGAACCAGGTTTTATACTTTGTTTTTGGACTTAAGTTGAGGAAAGCCCTATTGTAGCTGTGTTTGGCCTTTAAAGAGGCAGGGAATTCTTTATATATACTTTTCTATTTGACAATAAAGCACATCAAAGGAGTTCAAATTGCAGGATCCCAGCCTGCTTCAACCAGCCTGTCACAATTTTATTAAATTGCAGTTCCAATTCTTTTTCACCCAGTTAGTTCCCTGACATATCAGCAGTTCTCGGACTGAGGTGCACAGGTGGGAATGATGTATTCCTCAGAGATCATGGTGGCAGAAAGCTGGATGAAAAGCTGAAGCACACCAGAAATTTGCAGAAGGGGCTAATATTGATTTGTTTTCCACCAGTTTGACTATCAGAGCATGTGTAAAGTGAGGGTTGGGGACAGGGTAAAGAAGGAATAATCACTGGCATTAGCATGGCAATTCTTCTCTTTTCAAACTGGCTTTCAGAGGTTATATTTTTAAATTAAACTTTTAACAAAAAGATCCAGTATCACTCTCACTGACAGAACAAAAGGGGTTCAGACAGGAAGGGAACAGTACAGGGAGAGTATCCTAAACTTCTATCACAATTCGTGTCAAATATTGACACAATGTAGCAGCTTCACAAAACTTCTTTCCAACCTCCATAAACCTAGTCTTAAAATAAATGATGCAATAATATAGGGGAAAATTCACCCTGTCCATGATTTCAGGGAATAGTAACTTTTTTAAAATATATATGATTCGTTTTTATCCTGTAAGAATTTGGTTCAAAGAGATGTATTTGACTTAAACTCAATTGGAAAAGGAGGGGAAAACAGATTCAATATATAAATTAATTGTACTTCTAACACCATTTTTTATGGCTTCTAGTCAGCTTCACTATATTAGGTTAAGGGCCAGATCCTGCAGTTCTTACTCAGGCAAAACTTGGATTGAAATAGGTTTTTTGGAGTAAGGACTGCAGGATTAGACCACTAAGGGAGACTACTGAGATGCAGGCATCTTTCCTTGTTTGTTAATTTTACATTAAGAGAATTATATAAGGCTACTAATAAATACACTCCCTGATATTCAATTTCAGTTGTACTTTATTTCACAAGGTGCATGATGACGTATTAAGAGCTAAAATTTCTTAACCTTTTTTAAATAACCACTCAATTGACTGCAAAAATTGGTGGTGGTTTTCTAATAATGGTGGAACAGATTTGTGATAGTGTGGGGATATGTTAGTGAGGTCTCCAAAGATATGCAAGAGATTGCTTAATACGAGGGGGGCTGCACCATAAAATCCCAAGGTGGTGAAAAATGATTGTCTGAAGAAAACTTCATCTATAGATAGAAAAAAATAAAAAGATCTCCTCAGAGTTCTTAATGCTGCACAGAGTAATTTGTGTTAATACCAAGTTGATTAGGACTCAAATACAGAAAACACTGTCATAAGAAAGTATTTTGATTATATGGAAAAGGAAGCAGGAGAGAGGATAAGGTACAAGGATAAGAGTAACTCGGTCCATTCCTTTATGTAGGTTTTGCACTCTACTTCATTATTGCTTTCCCATTACTTGTCCACATCCCTAGTTGAAATTCTTTTTACAGCATTCAGAAGAGATTAGACTGTATTTTTAAGGTTTTAACATTATTGCCTCAAGGCCTAAGTTCTTGAACCATAAATGTACAATATCAACAAATTAGTGTGTGTGGGGGGGAGGGGATTTCATTCCAGCATATTTCATGTTGTAAAACAGTGACACACCTTCACCCCAGTACTCCATGCACGTGTCTCCACAAGCACATACATGTGAGTATGCCTGCATTTTCAAAGTGACTAGCGATTTTGGTTGCCTCAGTCTGAGACCTTTTAAAGGGGTCTAATTTTCATAGGATAGTGGGTGTTCTGCACTTTATGAATATCAGGTTCCTTTAAGGCATCTCAGCATGGGCATCCAAATATTGAAGGACAACCAGTTACCCCTGAAAATAGGACACATCATAAATGTATACAGACACACACAGGTATATGCACAAGCACAATACTTCTGGATGTGAAGCAAGGCTATAAATGACAATTTCCTATTGTAGAGCAACTCAATGCTAGGAGATTACCATGAGTTTAGCTCCTAAATGCAAGATATATCAGCAGAGGAACACCGAGCTCTCTGGATGTTTTCTTTGTTTACATCCCTTTTTGCCAGAGGGAATCACTTTTTCTTAGCAGCTTGCTGATGCTTTACACAGCTAACACCAACAGGCAGCAAGCAGACTTTCCACTTTGAACAGTGGTTTTCCTAGGTCATGTTATGGCATAAAGCTAATGAGCATGGAGCTGGGCACTAGAAATACATATGAGCTGAATTTCTGTACATTCCAGGGTGGGGTGCACTTATTCCACTTGAAGGATATGTGTTCACTACAAGGGGAGATACTTATGTGTTTTTAGGAGTTGGAAGGTGGGAGGGAGGGGCATAGGGGAGAATTGGGACCAAAGGTATAGGGTCTCCATGTACACTTCTGAAAGCCTTTATTAATAATTATTATTATAGAATCTAAGCTTTCATTTAAAACAGGCCAAAAACATCAAAAGTATCCACTAATTTTGGAAACACCCAGTTTTAGGTGCCTAGCATGAGCCCTCAAAGGATTAATTTATTCCTGCACCGCTGCAGAGATACATGGCAGAGTAGCTTATGCCCCTGGGGGCTAGTTTGTTCCCAATATTGGTTAAGGGAGCCCTGAGGGAGGCTGTAACTTGCACCTGATTACCCAAAGCCCCACCCCACATAGTGGGGAATAGAAGCAGCACAGGACCGCCCAGTCAGACCCTTCCCACTCCTGCAACATGTTCCTTTATTAAACCAGATTTGACCTGAACTTCCTAGTTTAATGTGCCTCAGATTTCACTAACTATCCAGATTTACTTTGCCTGGAAGGATCCTGGTGTGGGGGGCAGTGGAACCATAGTATTACCAAAGGAAAACTAAAAATGTCTCTCACACCAAAAAAGAGAGAGAACTTATAGGCATCTGCCCTACTGTAATGCTAAATAACTTTGAAATATCAGCCAAATCCCAGTGAAAGACGCATGGGGCAGGAGTAAGTACAGTATAAACCCTGCTTTTTAACATATAAAAAGTGATACTAGTAATTGTAGAATCTTTCTTTTCCCCCAGCACTACTCTCTTTCTTCTGTCATTGGAAGTGACTGTGCACTGGATCCCACTGTGATCACACAACAGCAAAACGTTACACAGGGAGCTGTGCTGGCTCCCTAGTCAGACCTGGATCAGGGGAGTGCAAGAGTGACATTCCTTGCTCTTTCCTCGTCTGTGCTGAGCTTATGTTTGGTGTGGCGGAAGATTGCTTCCGTTGTAAGCAGTGTAGTTGCTTTCTTTATCTGAGGTAAAGGCTGCCTTGTTCTTCTGGGATAGTGCTGGGGGAAGAGACTAGAACCATGCAGAGAAGTTCATACTAGTTTTCTGCTTGGCAACTAGAATAGTGTAATCAAGCAAGTTGTTTTGGGGGGGGGTTATTGTAAACCTGATAATTGGTCCAGATTTGCAAGCCTTTTGGTGAATTTGAGATAAATTTTGGATGAACTGGGGCCAGTGTGTAGCTTCAGGTTGGAACCATGTGAAATGTGGGTTTGCATGATTTTGATCAAAACCAGACAAAAGAACACTTTCTGCTAAGATCCACTTCGTGTCTTTGGATTCTTTAAAGAAGTGAAACTCAGAAGTACAAACTAGGGTGGTTTTGAGATTTTTTTATTTTTCTTTCAACAAAAGATTTTAATAAAACAAAGTGATCATGTTAAATAATAAAGGAGAAATTCACAAACTTCTTTCAGCATTTAACTTTCAGCATTTAACTTTTTCTCACTTAAACCAAGACAAAGTTCCCAGTCAGCCTAGCCTTTTCTCACGGCCCCAGCGTCCCCCAGAGCTGGCTTTAACCCTTTCAGGGCCGGAGCGGGATAACTGCCCCGCTACACTGATCTTAGCATAGTTCAGTGAAACTGTAGACAGTGGTTCCAGTAATGCTGAGCACTCTGAAGACAGGAGCAAGACTTAAGTGAACCTCAAGAGGTGTGTGTGTTCCAGGTTACAGGGAACTCTTTAAGTCAAGGCATTCAGAGTTGATAGTGAACAGTGAGGTATATACTGGGAAAGCACTAGTTTATATGGAAATACCAGGACTATGGAAAATTGAACATTTTATGTTTCGAGGGGGTTTTGTCTTTAAAGTAACTTTCCTCTATGAAGATTTCAGAAGAGAAGATGTGTGACTTATAGCCCAGTTCCAAAATAGATAAATTGCAAGTGCCTTGTCTCTAAGAAGGATCTTGAGGTGATGAAACTGAATGTAAGTTTGACCTTATTTTTAATTTTGTTAATGAATGAATTTTGAGTGACTAGTTGTTGCTAGGGTTCTTTTTCCAATCAGCTATTTTTATAGGATTTTTTGTATGGAACTTTCCATATGCTTGTGACACAACATCATCCCAAGACTAGGACTGGTTGGAACATTTTCAACTAAATGTATTTTTGGCAAAAATATATTTTGTTGAAGCCAGATTGTATTCACTTGATGTATTGGTTTCAGCAATGTTTTTGATAGGAAGGTTTCTGAAATCTAGAGTGGATTCCTTAGTCACTTTTGATGAGACAGAAAGAGACCTGAATCAAAAATCTGAATTTACAATCTGCGAATGTGAATTTTGGCACAATTCTATTTTGCAAAAATATTCAAAAAGACAACATTGAATGAAAACAAATTTCAAAACCTCAAAAGCTGTTGTAAAATGGAATTGCTATGCTCTGGCTGGCTCTGCTCAAGACCTTTCATCTGGATGTCAGCTCCCTCCAAAATGATTTCATGTATCTAGAGTTTTGATATTTGGGGGCGGGGAGCAGGTAGGAGTCACAGAAGTCAGTCTCCCTGGTATGCAAAAATTAAAAAAAATTAAGTAGGATTTTCCCAAACTGATGGTCATAAGGATGCCCTAATTCAAACCTGTTTATACCAAGTTGTAAGGGTCCAAAACAGGCCTCACACCTGACTTGTCCAAAGACCTTGGAGGATGGAACTGCTAGAATGAGTCAGCTCAGTTTACAAATCATAAGAATCAAGAATGAGGCCAAGGAGTCTCCCTTTTGAGTCAACAAGCCACCTGAGGAAAGACTGACATTCCAGAATCTCCAAGACTGATACCTTTGGAGAGAGGAAGTCACAACATCAACAAACAGGCCGCTCCAGCCTGTGACCAGTCTCTTTCTGCACCCAAAGGAGACGCACTGGAAAGAATCACTGTGTCAGCAGAACACTGTGGCTGGTTCCTTGGCTGCGTTATTAATTATTATTATTATTTATTATTTAATTATTCATGGGGAGACATAAGGCTGGGACTAGGATTTTTAGGGTGTGAAAGTATAGCTGTGTGCATGAATGTGTTTGAGTAGCCATAAACCCCAGGGGGCAGCGCCTGAAAAAAATGTTCCCCAGGTTTAAATAGATCATATCTCAAATATAATCTTATCTCAAATATACCCATTAAACTGTGTTCTGTGCCTAAAACTCCTGAGAGATGTGAGCAGATGAGAGACAGCATTACCTGTAATTTCTGGTAAATGAATATAACTGTATCTTGCTCCGGGATAGTTTTGGGTTGGAGTGGAGTGGGGGCTGGCCATAAAACCAGGAACATAGCACTGTACTAAGTGGGGGATATTGGCAGGGAGGGTTGCGGGTAGAACTACTAACCACTTAAAGTAATAATACAGTCATCTGTATCTACAGAGTGATGAAACACGCCCCACCCCCGACAACCTTGATCTATTTCAATCTTGGGCTTACAGCGCCATAAGTGCATTTAGCACTGCCCACAATGAACAGTGTGTATGGGGGCGGGGCAGGAGAGTAGGCAAACCCCTTCCCCTCTCCTTAACCAAATATTGATTAAAATCATTAGTGGATTGAGTGTTTCCCATAACAGAGGTTTGTAAACAAGCGTGAATATTAATGTAAGAGTGTTGCACAACGATCACAACAAAACTCAGGTGCCTCCCTCCATCCCTACAAATCCCACTCATAAGGTGTTAACCCAGTGGAGGCACCTTCTGTAATTCTCTGTAATAGGTGAATAGTCACAGAAAAAACAACTAATGACTATTGGCTACAGGGGACCAACACCCTCACATGAAGCTCCACCAATATGTGCCAATGTTCTCTTGTGTTTTTTCCAGCACTTGCACAGGGTGTGATAGTGTCCCTCGACACGGGCAGATGTTGCCTTCTAACTCCCTACTACGATGTGTGGACATCTAGCCTCTCTGATTTCCCTCGCCTGCTGGGGGCTAGGACCAATGTGCACATGGGTGGGATCTGGCTGCTTGTACAGCATTTGTAAACCAGACTTGTCCCATGCCCACTCCGCCAGAAACCCTCCTCTGCACCCTCACAAATTTTCTACAGTGCACAGCAAGCAACGATTATGTGAGTGGCGTTGGCCACATTGGCATCCACACAGGTGTGCAGGCAGCAGACTTGAGCTTTCAGCCTTCCAGATGTGCACTCCATGGCCAGTCTGCAGCTGCTGAGTTTTAAATTTAATCCCCTTTTTCATGGGTCATTGATGTCAGGATATGGTTTTTTTAGCCAGGTTATGAGTGGGTGTGCAGGATCCCGCAAAATAACTGTTGGCACAGACCACTGTAGAGAACCATGTAACTTCTGGGGAATAAAGTTCCTTTGGTGGGCAAAGCACTGGGATATGGGTACCGCGGATGGTCCCTGCATGGTTTGAAAACCCCATCCTCTCAAATCCAGCTATTATTTCCTGAATTTTGCTTATGGCAACCACCCATGGGTAGATCACAGCATTACTTGACTAGCAAACCTAAGCAACAGGGACTCAGACAGTGGATTTTCCAAACCCAAAGTGGCTTGCAGCTAACCGGGAGCTGTCTGGTATTCCCAACTTCCACAGGGCTTCAGCCACTTGCTTCTGCACCAGTATGGCTTCTCCGAATGGTGCAAGCTCATCACAAAAGTCCAAGGAGGTCTGTTTCCTCATTTGGAAGTTCTGAAGCCACTGCTGGTCATCCCAGGTTTCTAAAATATGATCCCACCACACCGTGCTGGTTCTCCGGCACCAGCAGCAATCGTCCACCCATGGGCATACCATGGCAGTACCAGCAGTCACTATATCTGTTGCATGACCCTCATGGTCAGCCATCTTAGGGTGTCAGACATGCTGCCAAGATTCCATCTGGCTTCTTACCGATTGCCTACTCTACAGCATAAACATTTGTCCCAGAATAAGGAGCAGGAGAAGAACCAGATCATCATCCACTTGCTCCATGTTTTCCACCCAGTTTGGCAAGAGGGAGAGGTGAATAGCAACAGCCATCAGCAGATATGTGAAGGCAGGGGACAATGCCAACACAAAGCAAGCTGATTCCATGAGTATCTCCTCTGATTCACAGAGCCTTGGGATACCATTCCTGAAATAGTAGCGCTAATGTCACATAACAAAAGAGGCTAAGTGGACATGGGTATATGTGTGTACACAATGTTACACCTTTCAGAGTAGCAGCCATGTTAGTCTGTATCCGCAAAAAGAACAGGTGTACTTATGGCACCTTAGACTAACAAATTTTACAGCTCACTTCATTGGATACCTGTCTCCAGCACAGCATACGTGGACACTCGGCATTGGTACGGGGAACTTGCGTAAGCATGTACATGTTCAACTACCTGAGTATGCGTACAAGTGTAGACATAGACTCTGTCTCATTGAAAGTCAATAGGAGTTAGGCTCCTAATGGCCTAAGTCACTTTTGAAAACAGGATTTCAGCTCCTAAGTCACTTGGGTGCTTTGAAAATTCGAATGTGGACAATTAAGTGTGAAAGTATGCACCTAGACAGCCTGCAGGGGTATTTTTAACAAGTCAGTTCAAGATGGCAGCTGTTACAGAGTAACTCTTGCACTGTTCTCTGTCATGGAGACTTTATTTTTTTATCTCCTATTTTTCTCAATTTAAAGTAAAAAGAATGTAAACTGAAGATACATGTTCTACTACAAAACAGTCAGGATTCTGAAGGGGATGTCACCAGGACACAGCAGTCAATTTAGGAGAAAATACCTCTTGAACTAAAGAATTTCTCAGTACAACCAGATTTTATGATGGATGTCTAATACAACTACTCTTTAGTCACAAGAAAGTTATTTTTATCCCACAAACTTTATACTGTTTATTTAACCTTGCTGTGACTCTGCTGACGACTTTGGAGTTATAATTATAATTAGTAATTGAGTCACCCTGATGATATACTGCAGCAAATTGACCAATCAGTTTGTAGGAAACTGTACTATGGCAGTCATTAGAAAATAAATGGCGCCAACCAACTTTAATTAGAGATTAGAGTGTCTGCCTCCTCCATGTTTAAGTGTTGAGTACAAAAATACTAACATTTGTATTACCTTGTATGATCATGAATACTGAAGAGTTGTTAAATGCACAAGTGAAGGCATCTCCTTTTTTGAAAATAGGGCCTTATCCTCTGACATGTTGAGTGCTTCTTCAGATGCCATTGAAATTAATGGTAGTTGAGGCCACTCAGGTCTAGAGCTAGGTGAATAACTAATTTAGGTTCAGTGACCAAACAAAATGAGAAAATTTCAGATCAACCCAGAACAACTTTTTTAACCAAAGAGTTAAAAAGTTGTTTTGGGCTGAATGAAAGGTTTTGTTTGACTAGAACCTTGCAAGATCTGTTCCATAACAAACAATTTTAATGGGAGAATTTATGACTAAGCAGTAGATTGAAATGTGTTCCTCAAGTCTATTGAATGAATACTTACAAATGACAAATAGATCTGCAGCAATCAGGGTCATTTCACAAACGAAGGAAAAAGGATAAATTTCCCAAGAATAATTTGACCAACTCTCTGAATTATGAAAGAGGGCAGAAAGGTTTTACTCTCCTCTGAAGCACTGAGTGCGGCCATTTCCAGAGGCATGAAAATGGACTTGGATCAAAGGTTTGACACAATATGACAAATCCTCAGGCAAGTGTTCCACTACGTCAGTGATACCAGTCTCATCGTGCCTGTTTGTCAGCCTCTTACACAAATGTTTTCTTCCACGCTGCCCCTTAAACATTAAATGCCCTTGCTTGAATTGGTCTGCAAGGCCAACCACTCTTTCTTCTTCAAATCAGTCCTCAAGACCCACCTCCGCTATGATGCATTTATCAGCCACTTTATGATAGCCACGTGGGCTGTTGCGAATTTATATTATTTATAATAGTAACAATTATAAATGTATGTATGCACATACAACTGTATGTATTTTACTGAGCACCCTTCTGCTCACCCTTCATAAGTTACTTGTCTTCTAAGCTGCCCAAGAGAGAAACCCAGCCAAACTGTTTGTACAGCACCTACAACAATGGAATGCTGATCCTGATTGGGGACCTCTGGACACCACTATATTATAAATATTTAGTAATACTATAAACGTGCTGAACTATGAGCCATATTCTCTCTCCTCTCCAATTCCGATTTTTTTAATGAAGTTTCACTGTAAAATGAAGATTGTTACATCTCAATGAAACTATCATAGAATGCTAACAATAGTGGCACACGCGTGACTTAATCAAGAGCAGGCCTCATGGTGTTTGGTGATATATAAACACGTGTAGAGTTGAGGTAATTTTTTTAAGGCATCTAAGTGAGATAGGAGCCTAAATTTGTTTAATTTTCAATGGGAGTAAGCATCTGAGGTACATAAGAATGGACCATTGGTCTGACCCAGTATGGCCATCTTGCAGAGTATCCTGTTTTCCAACAGTGGCCAGAGCCAGATGCTTCAGAGGGAATGAACAGAACAAAGCAATTCTGAGTGATCCATCCCCTGTTGTCAAGTCCCAGCTAATGGCAGTTGGAGGTTTAGGGACACCCAGAACATGGGGTTGCATCCCTGATCATCTCAGCTAATAGCTGTTGATGGATGCATCCTCCATGAACTTATCTAATCTTTTTTTAACTCAGTTATACTTTTCACGTTCAAAAAATCCTGTGGCAATAAATTCCAGAGTTCCACAGGTTTACTGTGCATTGCATGAAGAACTACTTCCTTTTGTTTGCCTATTAATTCCATTGAGTGACCCCCTAGTTCCTGTGTTACGTGAAGGGGTAAACAACATGTCTGTAATTACTTTCTCCATATCATTCATTATTTTATAGAACTTATTATAGCCTCACTTAGTCATTTCTGTTCTAAGATGAACCGTTCTTTTAATCTCACCTCGTATGGAAGCTGTTCCATCCCCCAAATAATTTTTTGTTGCCTTCTCTGCACCTTTTCCAATTCTAATATATCTTCTTTGAGATGGGGCAACCAGAACTGCATGCAGTATTCAACGTGTAGGTGTACCATAGATTCATATAGTGGCATTATGATATTTTTGTCTCATTATCTGTTCCTTTACTACTGGTTCATAACATTGTTAGCTTTTTTTGACTACTGCTGCGTGGTGAGTGGATATTTTCAGGGAACTATCCACTATAATTCCAAGATCTCTTGAATGGTAACAGCTAACTTAAATCCCATTGTTTTGTATGTATAATTGAGTTTTTTTTTCAATGTACATTTCTTTTCACTTATCTACATTGAATTTCATCTACCATTTTGTCACCCAGTCTTTAGTGAGATCCCTTTGTAACTCTTTGCTGTCAATTTTGACTTAACTATCTTGAGTAATTTTTTATCAGCTGTTAATTTTGCCACTTCACTGTTCATCCCTTTTTCCAGATCATTTACGAATATGCTAAAATACAAAGGTCCCAGTACAAATCCTTGGGGGACCCTGCTATTTATCTCTCCTTTGTGAAAACTGACCATTTATAATGACCCTTTGTTTTCTCTCTTTTAACCAGTTATTGATCCAAGAGGACCTTCTTTCTTATCCCATAACTGCTTACTTTGCTTAAGAGCCTTTAGTGAGGGACCTTGTCAAAGGTTTCTGAAAGTACAAGTACACTGTATCTACTGTGCTTGTTGACTCCCTCAGCAAATCCTAATAGATTGGTGAGACATGATTTCCCTTTACAAAAGCCACGTTGACTCTTCTCCAACATGTCAAGTTTATCTGTGTGTCTGACAAAATTGTTCTTTACTATTTGCCTGATAATGGAGTAGGTTTACTGGCCTGTAATTGCCATAATCCCTTCTGGAGCCTTCTTAAAAAAAGGGGGTTACCTTAGCCATCCCCCAGTCTTCTGGTTCAGAGGCTGATTTAAGCAATAAAGTTACATACCACAGTTAGTAATTCCACAATTTTGTATTTGAGTTCCTTCAGAACTCTTGGGTGAATACCATCTGGTCCTGGTGACTTATTACTGTTTAATTTATCAATTTGTTACAAACTTTTCTCTATTGACACCTCAGTCTGGGACAGTTCCTCAGATTTGTTGCCTAAGAATACTGGTTCAGGTGTGGGGATCTCTCCCATACCCTCTGCAGTGAAGATTGATGTAAAGAATTCATTTAGCTTCTCCACAATGGCATTGTCTTCCTTGAGTGCTCCTTTGGTGCTTTTACCATCCAGTGGTCCCACTGACAGTTTGACAGGCTTTTGAAAATGCCACTAGGCTTCTGTCTACATCTCTAGGTGCCTAAATACCTTTGAATATCTGGCTCCTAAACCAAAATGTCTTTTGAACGCTCCTAAATCATGTAGTACTTCTGGAACTTTTATCCTTCGTTCCTGCCTTAAAGACCTTATAATGTACATGACAGAGGAATATGTGAGACAATGCATGCTTTTTTGTGAGCCAGATGCAAAAGCTCTTATAAGTATACTCTGTGGCATACTTGGAGAAATGGTATAAATCTGTGTACTATACCTTTAAATGTAAGGCGTTTTCCTGTCTGCTGTGGGGGGAAGTGCTGTCAGGCAATTCAAGGTAGAAGATGTTAAAGACTGAGACACTACACTTTGCTCTCACCCTCTTTCATATAGGTGTTTGTTCTTTAGTGTCGTCCTTCATTTTAATATAATCATCTGTATTGAAATTGACATGTTGACTCTTGCTCTGTGAGCCATGAGCACTTTCCCCCTTACACCAGAAACAGAAAAGAAGATTCAACAAATTACAACATTAAAAAGTCTCTCTCCCCGTGTTTCAAAATGTTATGCCGCTGCTTTCCCAGATTTTCCAGCAGTATCTGTTTGGGGTCCAAGCTGTCCAGTGATGTCACTTTGCGATACAGATGAGCCGAGGAGGCAGTGATTTGACCTAGATCACAACTGGGTTTAGGCTTGGATTTGGGTCTGAGAGTAAGTCAGAGCTAGGGTGTGGGCCGAGATTTTACAGCACTAGTATCATGCCAGATATACTGCTGTGATTTTTCAACAGTCTCTGAACCAGGATTGAAAAACAGACCTGTTCCCTTTTTAGATCTAACTTGAGATCAAAATCATAGTGGCCAGCTTGAATCTAAGGTGATGCGTTTGAAGTGATTGCCTCCAAAATCCAAATGGTTCAAAGTCAAGGTTTTGGTGTCATCCTACCTTCAGTGTGGGATCAGGTGAATAACAATTCGGGGAGTAGGATAAAAGTAATTAATGGTTTGAGGGAGTTGCCTTTGTGAAAATAGTGAAGTAACTGAATAAGGAATGTGAAAGGATTTCATTGTGATTGCTGAGAGGATTAATATAGGATTTTGCTGTGAACATGGAAATGTTTATCTTATCAACATATGTTTAAATAGAACCTACAGTAGAATTAAACTACTAACTAAAATCTTGAAAATGTTTCCACTTCAAAACTGCATTTTGTATAAAGTACTGCTGTGTGTGTCCAAGGGGGTGCATTCGCTCTTGGGTGTAGTGAATGGTGTTAGGATAAATCTGCTCGCATCTCAGTTCCTTTTGTTTAGGGATTTTTTAAAAAAAATCCTGGCAAAGCACATATTTTTCCACAAAACCTCACAAATTCTCAGCTTACAGCTTCTCACAACATGGGCTAGTTAGTGATTAGAGTTCAGAATTGAGACTCAGGAGTTCTGGTTTCTATTCCCAACTCCAACCTGTGACTAACCTTACACAAGCCACTTGATTTCTCTCCTCATTGGTTCCCCTCCTGTAAAATAGCTATAGTGTTACTTAGCTACATAAATGAATTGAGACCTTTGGATGATGAGTGCTATGAGAGTGCAAAGGACTATTACATGATTTATTGCGGGTAGAATTCTCACCTGCCTCTATGACAACCTGTAGGACAACTAAGAGCGTGTTGTACCCCTTTCTCCACTGTGTAGGGCTGCTGTTCCCCACTTGCACAGGTGGTCAGGACTGAGGGAATGGGAGGAGCCAACACTGCTCCCCCACCTGCATAACATAGCTGCACTGCCCAGGAGCAGGCAGGGAATACATTGTGACTCTGAGGGTCCCAATCTCTGTTCCTTCATTTTCTCCTTACTCCAGGGGAGAAGTAGTTTGCTAGTACTGATCCAGACCAGTAATGGATTATTACCCTCCTCCTGCCTAGGTCAAGGGTCGAAGTAGGGAATAAAGTGTGATTCAGACACAATTCGCTGGCTGATTTGTTCTGTTCTTGACAAATTATATCAATATGTAGTCCTAGGATACCATGCAGTGTCTTGGTTCTTTTAAAACACATTTAAGATTTTGGGGGAGGTATGTTTTTCTGGTAATTCCAGCCTCTCAAAAGAGAGAACCTGTATGGGGAAAAAACATAATCTAAAATAAAAGTCTTAGTTTAACCTGCAGCTTTAGAGTTTACTAAAACAAAGATTACTGACCCTAACTAGAGCCAGGCATAAGGGTCTCATCTCCTCTCACAATATGTGCAAATTTCAATGACCTTAGTGAAAGTTATATTTGCATTTTAAAAAAGGAAACAGACCACAAAAGCCTGGCAAATGCTATGCAAGTTTCCTCAAACAACTCTGCCAATGTACTTCAGTCCAATCCTGCTAAGCCCTCTTTTTAGCAGAAAGAGTGCTGATCATGCCAGTGTTTTTGTGACGAATACAAATGGAGACTAGAATGAGACCACCAAACTCATTTTCACTTGTGACCTCCAGCAAGATTTGAACCCAGATGAAAGGCTAAATCCTGAACCCACTGCGTCACTTGGCCCTCATAAAAAGGGTCTGAGGAATCAAGAACACATGTAATTTATAGCGTAACAGTAATGGTGGAATTTTATAGTAGTTTTCAATTATAGCATTGAAATTGAATTCTATACCTTCTTTACATGAAGCATGCATAACTCTCAGTGTAGCATAGGATTGTACCAAGCCAAACATTATGCATTAGACCCTATTACAGTAAGTTTATGTACCTGTGTAATATCCCCTCATCTTCATTTTGGGCGTATGATGCATATTTCAAAGCTCATTTGGTTCAAGTATGCATGATCGCCTCCTGATGTAAATTTCAAATCATAATGTTAATAACAGCACCAACCATGTCTTTTTTTTTAAAAAAAGGGCAGACCCTATTATAAATGTATGGAGACATCTGGTTTTGATCAAAGGAGGAGATATTTTCATCATGCAATTGAGGAATAATGCTTCTTTTCTCCACAACTGCTGTTCTTTTGGAGAAACATAAAAATTATAGCTAAAAAGAAATAACTTTGCACATTCTACAATTTAGTTATTTCCAATTTTAAAAAAGGAAATCTCAGTCCAGGCTCTAGCTTCCACCTTTGAGGGTAGTGGAAATGGTCCTGAAAATGTCTCGGGAGAAATATTATGAACAAGTCTAAAGTTCTTTCCCCCCCCACCCCCCAAAAAAAAATCTCTTATGCTAACTTTGATCACCTGACACTTTCCTAAGGGAAACTTTATTTAGAGAACAATGTTAATAAAGTTTCTTTCTGAGCTTATCTGTTGCCCAGAGCTACAGCATTTACCTGCTCTACATCTTTGGTTTGATAACACTTTACAAGATGAGATAAAGACACTTAAAGCCATTAGTAATACTTCCACAGTAATAATCCTTGATTAGAGTTACAGGCTCATTTATTAGCAGCAGCAGCAGTTTCTATTTTCTGCTGCAAACCAGTTTACCAGGACGAACAAACCTTACTTTGTACATACAGCTCCAGTATAAGTATGACCAAGCACATTCATGTGTTTTGATTAGATCTAATTAGAACAGGAGGAAAGGCTCCATTTGCTTTAGTTTCTCATGAAGCCCTGAAAACCTGTGGACAGCTGTCTTGATGTGACAAGGTGAGGTAAAAGTTAGTGCATTTGTCACACAAAATTTTAGCATAAAGGAAATATTGTTGTATTCACTTGTCTAAGGGCTTGTCATTTAGTTCACAGCAAGCTGAGGTATGTATCTACCTGCATTAGTCTGCCATGCACTAGTCTAACTAGCCATGTGGCCCTGCTGATGTGCACTAACACACCCTTAGTGTACATTGATCTAGTCCTATTTCAAAGCAGAATACATCAAAGTGCACTAAGGAACTGTTAGTGTACATCAGCAGGGTCCACACAGCCAGTCAGTGTGGGGTAGATTCATACTCCAGCTTGCCACAAACTAAAAGTCCATGTAGACAAGCTCTAAGGCATTTTTAGGTTTATTATATAGTCTATTTTAAGAGCTGACAGGCCTTGATTCTGGGCCTAATTCTCCACTCTCTTGCAGTGCACCTTGGTGTAGCTACTCACATTTGTTCAAGTTTGGATATGGAAATGTGTCAATACCAGACCTGGCCCTCATTCTGAAATTCTCCAGGTTTACCCTCCCACGGTTTAGGAGATGAATAAGCTGTTGTAGTACTAGACCTACCATGCCTGATTCTCCACTGTCCTGCTCCTGATGTGGTTATTTACATGCCTACAAAGGGGGTGTAAAATGCTACCACATCAGAATGGTACTTTAAACTCTCACTTTGCCCTGGTGTAAATGACTGCACATGATGCAGGGCATTGGAGAATCAGGCCCAGTCACTGACCATTCTGATTTGGTTGCATTTTACACCTACTCTGTATGAATAACTACATAGAGAACAAGGCAGTGGAGAATCATAATTTTTGAAGGCTGCTGGAGCCTGCCAGACTGTCCCCATTCAAATCAGAATTAGCAGCCTGATCCTACTCACATTTAAGTCACTGGCAAAATTTCCATTGATTTCAGCAGTGATGCCAGGGTGGCCCCTGAGTGACAAGTGACACCAGTTTGGTGGTTTAGATTTTATTCACTTTGCAAGGTGAAACACAGTTGGCATAGCTGGTCTCTGTTTAGGAAAGACTTTATACCCAGAGCTGTTTCAGATCAAAGTTTGGTTGCTATTGATTAGCTGTCTAGGGAACCTTGCTCAGCAGGTTACAAATCTCAGCTGGATAACAGTAGCTTCCAGAGTGAACTCTGTGGAGAAATACCCCACCTTATTCTGTGTGAAAAGTCAGCTGGTTGACATTCACCCTTGGGGGAAGCAGGAGGTGCTCTCACTCTCTCACAACATAATCTTTTCAGCTGAGTTTCCCATCCTAGACACTAGCGAGACTAAGCTTTAAATGAGCCTTGCAAAATTCTTCTTGCCCACTCACCCAGTGTGAAAAAATGTTGTGACAGCTGAGTAAGATCTCATTTTTTAAATTAACATAATCACAGCCACTTGCCTACCATTTACTCTCTGAAGTATAGCCCAAAGAGGTTTGTATTTAAATCCCAAACAAAATATCTTTGACAGCTTATTTTTTCATTCATTCTCCTGTTAGAGTCCATTCCTCAGAGTTACTAATTAAAGATGTCATGTAGCCTCTCACCGGAAAGAAGAATTTCACAAAATATCCTGTTTCCCAGGCCTATGATGGGAATGGAGTGGGGCGGGAGAGAGAAAATGAATCAAAGGATGATCACAAGGAATATAAAGTTAAAACTGTATGAACTACAATAAGGGTCTGTTCTCTTCTACTATAATCTGTCCTAAGAATGGATTCCTGGTGTGCCATTTCCTGTTCTCATTACACTCTTTCTCATGAGAATCAACTCTTAGATCCTGTGCCTCTTGTACTTTCTGACAGATGGTGGCATCCAACAGGACTTTGATGACTGAGTGAATCTGGAAAGTGGAATCAACAACCAATCAAATGACAGATTACTGAAAGAGTCAGAGCATGATGTACAATCCACAGATGATACTCATTTTACAAGTCTGCAGCAAGAGTAAGAAGACATGACATAATTCCTTTTGGCCGCTCCAGACAAAAATAGTATAATAAGCCTCAAGAGATTAAAAGACTTGGAGGAACTCTGGTCTGGTTTTATTTTAAAGGTCATTTCTGGATACAAATGTTAATTTATAGTCATTGGGGCCCAATCCTACTGAGAGCACTTCCTGAGAGAAACTGAGTGCCCTCAACTCCCACTGGGGATGCTCAGCACCAAGCAAGAAGTGCTCAGTACTTTATTTATTTCAGAAGGAATCATACAATGTACATCAAGGCTACTGTACAGTGGTTTCCCCCCAATCCAATGGAAAGGCTCCTGTTGACTTCAGTGGGCTTTGGATCAGGCCCTAAATGTGTACTCCAAGGGTAGGTCTACACTGGAGCTTGAGGTATAATTTCCAGCTGAGGTAAACGTACCCATGCTAGCTTTGATTGAACTTGTGCACCAAAAACAGCAACGTAGCTGCAGCTGCACAGGTGGTGGGAGGGGCTAGCCACTCCAGCTATGTACCTAGGGTTTCAAATGGGATAGCATTTTTAGTGTGCTAACTCGATCAGAGCTTGCATGGGTATGTCTTACCCAAGCTGGAAATTACACCTTCCAACTCCAGTGTAGCCAGACCCTGAGTATATAAAGTATGTTAAAACATTCCCAAATATAGGGTTTTGTATTGCTAATTGGCTTGAATGAGATATTTCAGATGTAATTATCTCCTTCCCCATTTTTTCCCCTGACTTGACCTTTGTCACATCTTTCTTCTCTTTATTTTTTAACTTGGAGTAGGATATGCCAAATAAACCATTTCAGCCAGAGAAAAACTAACAAGATGGGAGATGAGATTTGTCCAAGTGGCTTAACAATAGCAATTTTGGTCTTTTTTCTCCGTGGAGAATGGAGAACTATTAAACAGTGTTTGCTAAACCCTTTATAACTAGAGTCTTGAGCCTGATTCTTGATCAGATTTGGCCACTGGAAAGGGCCCACTGTTAAAAGAAAGCTGTAAGCAGCAGGCATTTGGAGGGTATGTAGAGTTTAGAGAATTCTACCCAGTTGTGTAGTGGCAATTAAGGAGTTTTTGAAATGGATATTGTGCAGGTCACAAAGAGAATGTGGGAACCTTATAAGGCCATTACTCACTAAAAAACCACCCACAGCCCATTAATAGATTAAATATTTTTGGTTTGGAAAGCTCTATATGTGGTTCAGTGGCTCCTATGGTTCATAGATCCTAGTAGATGCCAAAGGACGCCCACTTATATGACAATTGACCTTCCAGAAAATAGTCTGAAATTGTTTGTTCCATCTGCTGACTGAAAACAATTCTTTTAACATAAAAAGGTACAAATCTCTTTTTGCCACTGATTCCAGTCTGGGGATGACCTACACGTTTACAGCATCAGAGGGGTAGCAGTCTTAGTCTGGATCTGTAAAAGTGGCAAAGAGTCCTGTGGCACCTTATAAACTAACAGACGTACGGGAGCATGAGCTTTCGTGGGTGAATACCCACTTCGTCAGATGCATGTAGTGGAAATTTCCAAGGTCAGGTATAAATATGCCAGCAAGCATCAGGCTGGGGATAACGAGGTTAGCTCAATCAGGGAGGATGAGGCCCTCTTCTAGCAGTTGAGGTGTGAACACCAAGGGAGGAGAAACCAATCTACACAGGAGGTCCACTTCCTAGACACCACGGTGCAAATAAGTGACAGTCATGTTAACACCACCCTATACCGAAAACCCACTGACCGCTATGCCTACCTTCATGCCTCCAGCTTCCACCCCGGACACACTACATGATCCATTGTCTACAGCCAAGCGCTGAGGTACAACCGCATTTCCTCCAACCCCTCAGACAGAGACCAACACCTACTAGATCTTCAAGCATTCTCAAAACTATGATATCCACATGAGGAAATAAGGAAACAGATCAACAGAGCCAGATGTGTACCCAGAAGCCTCCTGCTGCAAGACAAGCCCAAGAAAGAAACTAACAGAACTCCACTGGCCATCACATACAGTCCTCCGCTAAAACATCTCCAACACATCATCAGTGATCTACAACCCATCCTGGACAACAATCCCTCACTTTCACAGGCCTTGGGAGGGAGGGCAATCCTCGCCCACAGACAACCTGAAGCATATTCTCACCAGCAACTACACAACGCATAGTAACTCTAACTCAGGAACCAATCTATGCAACAAACCTCGATGCCAACTCTGCCCACATATCTACACCAGCGACTCCATCACAGAACCTAAGCAGATCAGCCACACCATCACCAGTTCATTCACCTGCACGTCCACCAATGTAATATACGCCATCATGTGCCAGCAATGCCCCTCTGCTTTGTACATTGGCCAAACTGGACAGTCCCTATGTAAAAGGATAAATGGACACAAATCAGATATTAGGAATGGCAATATACAAAAACCTGTAGAAGAACACTTCAACCTCGCTGGACACACAATAGCAGATTTAAAGGTAGCCATCCTGCAGCAAAAAAACTTCAGAACCAGACTTCAAAGAGAAACTGCTGAGCTTCAGTTCATTTGCAAATTTGACGCTATCAGCTCAGGATTAAACAAAGACTGTGAATGGCGAGCCAACTACAAAAGCAGTTTCTCCTCCCTTGATGTTCACACCTCAACTGCTAGAAGAGGGCCTCATCCTCCCTGATTGAACTAACCTTGTTATCCCTAGCCTGATTCTTGCTTGCTTATTTATACCTGCCTCTGGAAATTTCCACTACATGCATCCAGCGAAGTGAGTATTCACCCACGAAACCTCATGCTTCAATACGTCTGTTAGTCTATAAGGTGCCACAGGACTCTTTGCCGCTTTTACACGTTTATAGGCTTTCCTCAAGTCAGCTCTCTCAACTCAGGTGGAATTCTGAATGAAAGGCAAATTAATATAGATAGGCCTACCAAGAAGGTTGGGGCAAAAAACATCTACAAAAAAAAATATCCAATGGCAGGTAAAAGGGAAAAAAATCGAATAGTTGTATGAAACTTTGAGGCGGTTGAACAGAAAAGAACATCTCAAAAATGTAGGAAAAAAGGGATATTATCTTATTACGAAACGGGAGTCACTTCAATAACAGACATTTTTAAAGGAATACTACATTAGATAATTAGGAAAATTTCCTTTGGTTGTTTAACTAGGTACTTCCAACCTAAACAATTCACTATACTTGCTGGAAGTACCTTTTGATCCTGATTTCTTGGAAGATACAAACTTTCAAGAGCAACAGGATGATAGAGCTTTTTTATTGACCCACACTGTTAGCAGGTGTTGGAACCCAGTGCCATGCTGCTGAAGTTCTGTTGGCTCCTTGCGGCAGCTGTGGCTTATTAACTCTACCTGGGTATAAAAGAAGGAAGAGCCCCTCCTTTTTCCCCCTTCTGCTGGGGAAGACAACTAGGTTGATGGTCCTAGAAGGAAACCATAGTGGCCACCAATCTCAGAATGTCTCTTGTAAAGTAGGGTTAAACACTGTGATACAGCATGGCCAGAAGGCAGCAGGAGAGTGATGTAGGAGAGAGATGTAAATCCCAGCATAAGGAGAAACCTTATTCCCTGTAGAGGGAAGAAAGGTTTCTATAGATTAATTAAAAGCACCTGAAGCCAATTAGAGCACCTGTAGCTAGTCACCTGATAAAACCCCCTGCTTCAATCAGCCAGGGAAAGGAGATGGAGAGGAGTGCAGTTTGGAGAAGTGCACTGGCTGGCTAGAAGACCAAGACCCTAGGTAAAGAGACATCTGGCTTATGCAAAAAGAGAGGGTAGGAAGCCCCACAAACTGAAGAGCAGGAGAGGGAAGTAGCCCAGGGGAAGGAAGCACTAGTTCAAGTGGTTTACCACTATTCCTAGGGCCCCTGGGCTAGGACCTGGAGTAGAGGGTGGGCCCGGGTCCCTCCCTCTCCACTACCCTTCTCTGGGTTACTGGTGGGACGGTAGATACCCTAGTTCGGGGCAGGAAACTGTGCCCCCAACCCCCCTCCCCCCCCCCAAGAAGAGGAAGCACAGGACCCATCATAATCGTACCAGCAATTTGCCACAACACACACACTCAAATTCTTGCTTTGATTACACCTTTGCAGCCCACCCCAAAGTTAGTGGGATTTTGTGCATATAACTTAAAAACAGTTTGGCCTATCAGCAGATGATGGAAGGTTTATCAGAGTTTGCATTTTGGAAACTCTCAACACAAACGTTGGTACCCAATTCTGCTCTTATTGAAACCTGTTGCAAAACTTCTTGACTTGAATAAGATGACTTGAATAAGAGCAAGATTGGACCCATGGACTGCCTGTGTTGGAAGGCACTAACTTCCTTTTGAAAATTTCCAGTGGTCAGCTTAGAAAAAGAATTGACATTAGCAAGAAAATAGTGATCTTATCAGGTATTCACCAAAATCAACATATGAAAACTATCAAGAGAAGTCTGAGAAGCTGTATTTTACCCTCTGGATTTCTGAGGGGGCTAAGATACAGAAATCCATTGAGCAATTTCAGCAAGATTGGTAAGACTATAACATTACATTGAAATCTATTTTAAGTTCACTTTCATTCAGGAAACGAAAAAGCTGGTTAAAATAAATTGAAATATGCATTCTTATGCATTTCAGCAGGCAACCACTGTAAAAACAAAATTAGAGTTTGTTGGCAAAGTATCTTTTATTAATGGAGAGTTTTATATGGTGAAATCTTGGCTCTATTATAGTCAATGGGAGTTTTGCCATTGACTTAACTGGAGCTAGGAGTTCACTCAGGGTTTTTAGTGTATTCACTGTACCAATAATTTTTATTATGACATCAAGATAAGTGGTTTCTTTACAGAAAAATTTTAGATGTGTGACTACTAGAACTGGGAGAAGAGTTTGTCGTGAATAATTGATCTGACAAATTTAGCTTCTCTTTCAGTTCACAAATTTTCTGGGAGCACTTCATAATTACTTTGAACATATTTGTTATTCAATGTTATTTACAGAATGTTTTTGGCAAAAAGAATTGGGGTTTGTTTTTTTTAGATTTTTGTACCAGAAGCTTCATTGTTAGAGCATTATTGGTCAGGTTCCACTGGACAGATAAAGCACAGTATATTTGTGTTTCTTGATTTGGGTGAGTATTACTCTTGGATTACTGGTGTGAAACCTCACACTGAAGTTCAAAATGCACTTCCTATGTCTGCAGTTGTATAAATTATTTTTATTACTGCAGCACATACTAGCCTCAGTCATGGGCCGGGTCTCCACTCTGCTAGATGTTGTGCAAACATAGAACAAAAAGACAGTTCCTGCCCCAAAGAGTTTACAATCTAAGGATTAGATAAAAGATGGCAAGTGAATACAGACAGACTGATGGCAGGGCACAGGGAAACAAATTGTCTAGTATTTCCTCTTTCTGTAAGCAATCTTTGGAGTCAACTTCTTCCCTAGGACATTCGTGGAAAGAGAACTCAAGAAGTGATCCCTGAAATCAAAGGGGTTCTGCCAGTCACAAAGGTTTGCCCACCCAAATATGATTGCAGGATAAAGACCAAGGTTACTTCATTTAAAAAGTCTATCAAATGTTCATAGATAACAGGACCCCTCCAAGAAAATTAACTCTAGGGCTGTGCAAGAACTGGCATTTCCATTTCACAGGAAATTCTACTATTTGTTCTGAATCAAAATGAAAACAAAATTTTGAAATTTTCATTGAAATTCAATTTAAAAAATTAGGCTTTGGTCAGCCAAAATAGTTCATTTTGATAAAATCAAACCTTTTTGTTTTGATTTTGTATTTTATTTATTTATTTATTTTATTTATTTTATTCATCAAATAAACGAAATTTTGAAATGAAAAGTTGTTTCAGAAATATAGAAATATTTTGTTTCATAAGGTCAAAATGGCATTTCAACCTTATCAAACATTTTTCTTTAAAATGACATTTTGTCAGAATCCACACATTCCTAATGAATGTTTCAGTTTTGAAAAACTGGCATTTTCCAACTGAAAAACACATTCCAACAGAAGATTTTTGACAAGCTCTAACTAACGCTCCTGTGTGCTATGGAATACAGCTATTGTTGCTTTTGCAGTTATATTTAAATCTAAAAAAATGTACTTGGTTCCTTTTCAAATGATTGCTTATCTATTTGTCCAGTATGTGGTGCACAATTAGAGGGGAAGCTAAAAAAAAACACAACCAAAGAATCAAGAATATTACTGATAACACAATAAATCCAGATTCCACTTTATTCTGTAATTACACCTGGACACACCTTGAGAAAAAGATCTGACTAATATAAAAATGCATGTATTACTCACTTCAGCTATTGATAGCATTGCTTGCTTTTGCAATGTGGTGAGAGATTAAAGTAGGTGACATACTCTTCAGTGAAGAATGACAAAATGAATGTTAGATTATAATGGTATTTTCTCCCCTATGATTTAGATAAACACCTTAACTTGAGCTCTGTGAAATACGCAAACCCACAGAGAAACTTACCTGAACAATTTATAGGCATCTAAGACAAACCCACTAAAGCAGAGAATTTTGCAAGTAAAATTTATCTGCTGGTTTTCAGAGGGGCTTCAGTAAGGCCTCCTGTCTAGTGCATTCCTTTTTTCATTCCCAAAGAATGGCAGAAATATTTCACAGTACTTAGAAATCACTGAAGACTTAAAACCCAAACCTGCTTCCCTGAAATCAAAAGCAAAATCCTCATTGACTTCAGTCAGTGCAAAAACAAGCTGTTTGACTCAAGTGCTGAACTGTCGTCTCTGTACAGACAAGGTGAGTGAAGCACCTGGCACTGGCCGCTGTCGGAAGACAGGATACTGGGCTAGATGGACCTTTGGTCTGACCCAGTATGGCCGTTCTTATGTTCTTAGTATCCTTTATAGCAGAGGTTCCCAAACTTGTTCCGCCGCTTGTGCAGGGAAAGCCCCTGGTGGGCCGGGCCAGTTTGTTTACCTGCTGCGTCCGCAGGTTCGGCTGATCGCAGCCTGCGCCACTTCCAGTAGCTCCCATTGGCCTGGAACAGCGAACCGCGGCCATTGGGAGCTGCGATTGGCCGAACCTGCGGATGCAGCAGGTAAACAAAACAGCCTGGCCCGCCAGGGGCTTTCCCCGCACTAGCGGCAGAACAAGTTTGGAACCACTGCTCTATAGGACCAACTTCTGTTGGTGAAAGCTTTTGATTCACATAGAGTACCTTTCCCAGACCTGAAGATGAGCTCAAGTGTCACAGCTAAATACAAGTTTGGACAGATAGTTTAGCATAAGTAGTTTGCCCATATTCTAAGGGACCGTATAAGGTGAAGTGGCCCATTATCATTCCTGTAGTCGTAGGGGAAAAAAGGGAGATTAGTGGGTAACAGGTTGTTGTAATAACCCATAAATCCTGTGTCTCTGTTCAGTCCATGATTTTTATTGTCTAGTGTTTAGTTATGAATTTAAACTCCCAGGCTCCTCGTTTGAAAGTGTTGTGCAGGTTTTCTTTGTGGATGAGGACTGATACGTCAAATATACAGTAAATGCTTTATGAAGACTGTTCACTCACACGTGATAGGGTGTTTTTGTCTTTTATCATTTTCCTGTGTGAGTTCATTTGAAAGTGTAGTGATTGTCTGGTTTCACCCACATAGTTGTTCTTGGGTAAGGCTCGGATTGTGTCAGGGATATTTTTAGTAAAAATTAGTCAGATCATGGGCAATAAACAAAAATTCACAGAAGCCCATGACCTGTCTGTGATTTTTTTTTTTTTAACTAAAAATATCCTTGACAAAATGGGAAGGGAGGAGGATCCAGCACCCAAAGCAGTTGGGGGTTCTGGGTCCCCTCATCCCCTCCAGTGGGTGGGAGCTCTGGGGCTCTGGAGCTACCTGTGGGAAGTGGGAGCTCAGGGGTCCCCTCGCCATCTGCAGTGGCTGTAGCTGTGGGGGCCCACCACCAGCAGCAGCAGCTGAGAGCTGTGTGGCCTGACAGCTCCAGCCCTGGAGCAGGAAATATCATGGAGGGCTCTGGAGTGATCTCCATTACGTAATCATAGGCTTATTCTTGGGGTATTTAATGCACTGGATGAAGTACACCACATGTTATGATAGGCATGTGTAGGACCCATGGATCTTGAAAAGTGGGTTGTGGGGTGTGCTTATTGAAGGAATGGAGATATGTTTGTTGGTTTTGCATCTTTCCTGGCAAGATCTGGTACCGATTTGAATTGGCGTGTCCTGGTCTGTGGGGAGCTTGGAGAGGTTGGGAGGTTTCTTGAAGGCCAGAAGAGGGGGTTCAGGAAAGATTTCTTTCAGGATGGGGTTCACATCCAGTATGGGTTGTAGTTTGATACCCTGTATAGTTCCAGTGTGGGGTGAAAGGTGACAACTAGTGGTGTGTGGTTGAAGAGGTTATTTCAGCAACTTACACTTAGTTGTAAGCAAATAGCTATTCCTGAATAATTCCATGTGTGGACATTCTTCTTCTGGAATAAGAGAGGCTGGTTCCTGTTTAGCTTAATCCACTTTGAAATCCCCATTGAGATCAATGGAAAGCTTACACAAAGACTGAGAATGGAATATTGAGGAAGTGGTGTGTTTAGTTACACATACACATGCACACACAAACACATTTCCTTGGTTTGGTGAGATTCTCTCAAGCCTCCTACGTTCTTTTTATATTTTATTTGAATTTCCTTTTTAAAAACATAAACATTTTAAACATAAAGACCCCATTAGAACATGCAGTACTAAGAGTATGTACATTTTTAATGTATCACATTTTTAGTAATTTCTTTATTTGATGTAATTGCCCTAAAGTCCAATCCTGCTATGGGCTTTGAACCCAAAAATGATTTAAAGGAGTGGGCTGCCTTCCACTGGTGTGACCCAGGACTGTACTCCTCAGCAGATAGTAATCCTACCTGGAGTGCGGTGATAGCAGTGTAAGGCAGCAGCAATCCCTGTCCCATTGTGGTGGGGCTGGATCCAGTCAATGCTCCACCAAAAATAAGCAGTGCTGGCTGAGGATGAGCGGAGCATAACCAAGTTGCCCAGAAGATGGGTTGATTAAGCACATACTTGGGCAATCTCTGGTGGTAGGGCTTTGATGGAGCACTGACCATGCTTTAAAGATGGCTTCCTTCTTGGGGTCTTGCATCACCTCTCCTCCTCTGTGGCGTAAGGACTCCTCCTCACCCTGCCCCGTGTTACAGGACAGTACGATTTTTACCTCTCTTTGTTACCGGGGGGAATGAACCTCATCGAATTGGGTGGGTGCTTTGGGTGCACTACACATGGCAGAATTAGATCCCTAATATGTTTTCCATAAATCCATTAAAATTTCACTAAACTATCTCAATCCTTTATTAAAATGTTTTAAGTGTGCAATGTAAAAATTCATAGTTTACCATTTCCATTTCTGCTACAATCTTTGTCATTACTTTAGGAGCAAACAAAAACCAGTCAGCAAGCACTTGGATAACTTTCAAAATAGAATTTTCTGATAGAAATTTTTATAGAAGAGCAAATGTGCTCACTGCTATTGAAAGGGGTCAAAGATAAGAAGATCAGGTACAATAAAACCCAGTTAGTTGAATGTGCTGCATTTGCATCTGTCTACAACCAATGACCCTGAACACACAATCAGATCTGGTAATGTGGAGTACAACTGAAGTCCTCACTAGCATATGCAAGGGCAAGATTGAACCCTAAATTTTATAATGAACCAAATCCTACAGCTTTTATGCAAGCAAAACTTCCTTTGAAAGCAATGGGAGTTCTCACTGATAAGACATCATTCTTTGCAAAAGGCTGTGTTGCATAAGGCATGCAAAGTACAGCAGGGGAGGTGCATGTAGGTTTTAATTGAAAGCAAGCTCAATTAATGAAAGAAAAGTCCCAGAGATTCTGGTCTATAACGGAAGTTGCTGAGGGGGGGAAAAAAATCCACACTTTACCAGCAAATTTATTCTGATCTCTGCACATTCCCAGATTTAAAATGCCTCTCAAAGAATTTATTTTAATTTCTTTTTTTGTCATCCACCCCATTCTTTATTCACCAGTTTTTATTCTTTATCTGAAATAACTGTTTATATCATATGTAGTTTATCATTTAGAACACCTGTGTGGGAACTGGAGGTGATAGTGAGGACATAGTCACTGTGTCTCAGTTTTTCTATTAGCAAGGTGTGAGCAAATGTAGGAGTTATTATCTGTCACATATTTAAGTAAGATAAGGGAATTATAAAATGGGGTGTGCTCTACTTATAGTCAATATGTAAAATCCCACCTGAAGAGATAAGCACTTGGAAACTGTAAATTAAATATAAAAACAATGTCTTGAAACATTTGGTCATGGTTTCTATCAGGTACTGGATCACTTGAGTTGTGCTGAGAAAGAGCTGCTTTTGTAAAACCTGTTCCCTCAGGTATGCCCTACTTGTGGATTACCTGTCGCCACTTTCTCTCCTTGTTGTGCTGAACTGACACTTGCAAGGATGTTTTGGTGGACAATCAGCAGACTATAAAGCAATGGAGGTGATTAATAAGGGAGGCTTTAATTAAAGAAATATTTTTGTCAGATGCACCCCACAGGCTTTTCCCATTGCAGACACTGCACTACAGGTACTGAATGAATAAAAGGGAATCATCCCTATAATGGCACGTCAGCTAAAATAGAAAGGGGAGTCGCCATTTAAAAATGGACCCAGCTTGGAAAACACCTGTTGAACATAACAATGCAATTAAAAGGAAGGATTGTCTTGGTTATGGCATTGAACTGAGGTTCAAGAGCTGTGATATCAATTCCTGTCTCTGCCACCATCTCTCCGTATGTTTTGTGCAAGTTGCTTAATCTCTGTGTCTCAGTTTCCCAGTGGTAAGACACTGATAGTACTCCTTTTGTCTCTCCACTCCTTGTCTGTCTTGTTTGTTTAGATTGGAAGCTCTTTGTGGCAGGAACGTTCTCTTGTTATGTGTATGTACAATGCCTAGTGCAATTCAGGATACATTTGACAATTTATTTCTCTTGAACGATCTGTGTGCCTAAGGCCTATGTTCTTTACATACACATATACTTGGTGTCCATTTTCAAACAAGTGTCCAACATTACGTATTTAATTTCATATTTAGGCATGAAAAAAGTGGCCTGATATTCAGAGGTGTGGAGCACCCGTAACTTCCCACTGACGTTTGAAAATGTTGTGGTGTGTGTGTGTGTGTGTTACCCTTTCAACATTTCAAAATGAGATCATTTTCTGTTGCAGATTGTAAAGGTTTTATTGGTCGCATACTGCAGAGAAACCTGCTTCAAAGAACACTAGCCTACCGGTGCCCCTTTTAACCTGAGTGGTTAGCTAATACTCAGGGCCTTGGAGAGTTGTTTCAAGTATAGTCTCGTTGTAATAATGTTTATTTACAAAGAATGTACCCAGTGTCATGTTGCCCTGAACACAGTAGAAACAAAACAGCAGCAGGCAGTTTCCTTGCTCCAAAATCCTTACAGCTGCCACTCCAGTGAGTTCTGTGCCCAAGCAGTGTTTGTTTCTCCGCTTCCTCTCAGGGTCACGCTCCCAATTCCTTCTCTGGCCTTCTGCCTTCACCGCTCAGGCTGCAAACCACTATCCACCCGCTGCACTCGCAACGAGAGACACCCCTCTGAATCTGCCTGGGTTGTTGGATTGAGAGAGTCACTTTCTCAGCAGATGAGTCAAACAAATCTCTGTTAAGGTAAACCACGCGGAAAGGAGTGACCAGTGGGAAGCTCATCAGGACAATCTCATCACAGTTGCCTCCAGCACCGGATAATATAGTTTCAGCTTCCCTTTCTTTAGGCTGAATTATTTATAACTTTTGTTGTCTTTTCTTGAGCATATCTATTCGTTTCTTATTTCCATGTTAACTCTCCTCCCTGGTCAGTACAGGTTTTGTGGTAGTTCAAACCAGTTTCTTCTAGCTTTGTGGCTACTTATCTTTTATTTTCCTCATGAACATGATTCCTCTGCATCTTTCTTACAGGTGCACAGTTCTGCTTACGCTGTTAAATGGTATCAGAACAGACACTTAAAGTTCACAGGAGGCTTCTATCAGACCTAAATATGGCTTCACTCTCAACATGGGTTAGCTTTGCTCCAGGCTGGCCATGTGCTTAGTGCCTTGGGCAGTAGCCTCCATTGTCTGCAGTAGTTTCACTACACAAAGGGGCTTAATTGCTCCTTCTCTGAGCTAGAAAGAAAGTGCTTGGGATGCCTATAGGCTTTAACAAGGTCTGTAGATGTCTTTGGATCCAAGACTCCCATGATGGCAGCCACTGAAATAACACTTTGGTTTAAAACAACAGAAGAGAAAGAATAGGCCAGGTTGCCAATGTGTCCCAGTTGCATTGCATCACTCTGGCAACGCAAAACTGAGGTAACTATCATGTGAGCATGGGTTTATGGCTGGGTTGCTGCAGCAGCACAAAGCAGCCAGAGCATACTGGCAATTCTGGCCCAATGTGTGTGAGGAAATTGCAGAATGACTGGCTCATAAGTGAAGAAACTGGGGCAAAATGCAACACTGTTGCAACTCATTTCACTTCGAAGACTCTGTGTATTTTAGACTTTTAAATTAACTGTACACTTTATGTAAAGGCTACACTCTATTGCTTACCATTATATTGGCCACTGGCATTTTATGAAGCAAAAAACCATGGAAAATGAAATCTAAATGGCACCAAAGTACATGTAGATAAAGAGGCATTATAATGTGACAGACCATAGTTTAGTAAACATTAAAGCCCTGGACTTCTAAATATAACATCCCTGGTGATGGAGAATACATGGATTGAACCTCGGAACCTCCACAGCTGAGCTAAAGGGCTAGGCTCTGCAACACACTCACTTCCTTTGTGGATGGGATACAGAGGGAGATACACAACACACATTTACTGGGGGATATACACGTACAGAGGAAGCTTATCCTGAGCATTTGAGGCCCACAGCAGTTTGAATCCTGTTTGAGTTCGTGCTTATGTGATGGCAGCTTTCTAGGCCAACACCAAGGATTGAACCTAAGACCCCCCTAGAATTTAAATCATGAGCTATTATAGCTTGCCCTAAAGAAGCATACAGCGGCTGAAAGAGATTCATATCTTCTATGGATTGGGCACGAAGGGGGACACATAAGACACTGAACAGTGGACTACACAAACACATACATGCTTGGTCTAGCTGAATTGACTTAAAATGAAGGCTCTAGGTCCTTGGTTAATAATATTTTACTTCAGTGTGGCTACTCACATACTTAAGGTTAGCAGATGCATAAGTGTTTGCAGAATCAGGACCTGAATTTGTATTTAGACAGAAAGTATAGAAATGGGGTGGCAGATTCTACTTAGATTTATCTGAGACAACTGTCCCTACAAACTGCAGCTTGTGAATTGTATTCAGCTACTGGTTGCTTTAATAACCCTATGTGGCTTGGGGTGGAAGTTTTCCATGATAAACCTTAGCTCCACTGAATTTACCAGCTTTTGCCCAACTGCTACACTGAGGTCAGTGAAGTTAGTGTGGTGTAAAATGAAAAGACTCTGGCCCTATGTACAGTAAATTACACAGAATTTATGACAACAGAAGTTGTGGCAGCTAAGTGGATACCTCATTTATCCTAAATGTAAATCAAAATCACATGCAAGCTATTATTAACAAAACAGCTGGCTCCTTAGGTTATTTTAAACCTGGACTTCACCAAGTACAAATACAATAAATAATAATTTTAGAGAGAGAACTAGATATGCTACTCCAAACTCTACTTTTATATTTTTTATAGAAATCCCAAGACTATTTGATCAGCATGGGAGAGCAATTTGTTGACTCTCGAACGTAGCTCTCTCTGATTACTGCTTACATAGCACTTTGGGAAGGTTGGCCAAATACCTTCAAGTCAAGTACCTTGTTGTTATGAACATGAGTGCCAATAACAAAGAAAAAATAGTTCACGTGTCACTTAATAATAAATCATGGAGCCAAATAAATGTTTTTTCTAACAAATGCTGTATTTACATTTCATCATGTGACACAGCTTTGTTTATGTTCAGAGATGTGATAACACCTAAAAGAGAATATTTCCCTTTCAGTGCAGCATTGTGACATCAATCATCCAAATATGACTATATATTATGGGATCTGTTTGCAATCAGGCAAGCTAAGCAGCAAGGGAGATTTACTAACTTTTAGTGTAAGTTATGAAGATAAAAAGGTAAATTTTGTTGGCCATATTCTGCAGTCATGAACTACCTACTCCCTTCACATCAGCCTTTGGCATAATTAATCATGTAGAATAAAGATTCATCATCTGTAACCACTACACAAATGAGGCCATGGTATAGTTATGTAAACAAAACGTGCATCCAATCTTATGAGTCCCTAATAATAGCTGGTATAATTTTCCATAATATTAGTTTAGATTCTGTGTCAAATATAGCCTGCTGTAAGTGGTTGGAAATTCATTGATATTTGTAGGGCTGTATATTTGCCTCCTTTATATTTACTTTTTAGTAGCCATGTTCTCCTGTGGAAATTCCTTCTGTAGTTTCAGATGTAGGACACTTTTGTGTCCTAAACTATCTGCAGCATTGCTGTTAAACTGTTAGTTGCCACATTCCTATCCCAGACGTGGCAACCTATTAGTGATGGATAAAGCAATTGATATAGTTTGTATATAGAGAGCTTAGAAGAGTGAAAGGAGTTAAATACCTAGGATTGGTGGTTGCTGACAATGGGGCTCTCTAGAGTGGAACATTGTTCCAGAGTTGACCCTAGGTCTTTGTGACAAAAAGATGCCAATAAAGTTAAAAGATAGAGCATATAAAACTGTAGTTCAACCCATCCTAATGCATGGAACAGAGACTAGGCCATCCCCTAGAAAATAAATCCGTGTGCTCTCTACCGTGGAAATGAAGATGTTGAGATGGTCAAGTGGTTGGCTGCTGTGTGATAGGAAATTAAATGAGATTGTTCCACTTGAGGGAGGCTAGCCTACGTTGATATGGGTATGTCTAGTGGAAACCAGAATAGCTTTTTCAATAATTGTGGATGGAAGATTACCGAAGGGGAGACCAAAGACTTGGCACATGGATAGTATATCAGAGGACCTCAGAAAGACCAATCTGCATAACAATCTCATGTATAATCATGAGTTTTGGAAGAAGGCTATCAAAGTTACCAACACTGAATAGGGAAGTAGCAAGAAAGAAGAAGAGCTTATGAAATATTTTGGGATGATTCTTTAGGATGAAAGGTGCTATATTAAATGCTACAATTGTCAAAATACATATAATTGTCTTTTTTGATAGTAAAATAAATGTTGTGTTTCCTTACATCATTTTATTAGTTTACAAAATAACCTCCAGATCTCCTTTGATATCATTTAAAATATTATATTTTCTTTTGAATTATGAGAATTTTGTCCAAATTTTTTTTTATTTGTGATTGAAGTCTTGAACTCACTTTGTATTGCAAACACACCAAGCTATATATGTGAGCTTCAGTATAGGTAGGCAATATATAGATGTAAGCAGTGTCAGGATGAGCTCCACCCTGACATCTGGTGGTGAGGTGTGGCAAGTTGTGGAAAAGAACTTCAGGGGCCGATCTCATTTGCATAGGCACACCCACCACGCCTAGAATGAGACCATAGCTGCCCAAATGGTCACTTTGGCTGCTGTGGGATCCCCAGTGTCTCTGTTATTGGGGCAGGAAGAATAAATTGTTATTACCCTGATTATGGGAACTGTGCTTGGAACTGTACGTGGCCTTTTGTTACGATGGAGGGATTCACCATCATCTAAGTAGCACTCGCTAGGCAAGGGTCATGGGTTCCAAAACTGTGTGAATGGAGAGAGGCTGGGGACAAGTATTAATACTTGGTGGCATGGGCCCCTTGGTGAGGGCCTTACATGCTAATTGCACTTCCTCCTCTCTCCACTGTGGAATATCAGAGCTAATTTTAATTTCATTAGAAGTCTAGTTATAGGCTGCTGAGCTCACTTTGGGCTGACAGTGCACCAGCACTGGGGCTCCCCTACTATAAGCTGAATTCACCTAAGCGCTGAAATCACTGAGTGTTGTGTTAAGTAGTGGGGGAGCCTGAAGATATATTGTGGAGCAGTTTGCGGGACGGCTGGTGAAGCAGTTCGACACGGAGCAGTGTGTGGATGGCAGGAGCTGCTTGTGGGCCGTGGAGCTGAGCGAAGGAGTTCGTGGGGCGGCTGGCGGAGCGGAGCGCAGCTGAGCGAAGGAGTTCGTGGGGCGGCTGGTGGAGCGGAGTGCAGCTGCGCGAAGGAGTTTTGTGGGGCGGCTGGCGGAGCGGAGCGGAGCGCCGCTATGGAGTTATGGGGCGGTCAGCTTCAGATCACGTAAGGTGCCTCTTACCCCCGTCCCATTTCCACCCAGGTTGGGAGGTAAAGCTCCGCCGATAAACTTTCGAACTCTGGGGCTGCCCTGACCAGGGACAGAGACTTTTGGGGCATTGGACTTTTGGGGTTGCTGGACTCAAGAACCAAAGGGAAAAGGGCATGCCCCAATTTGCCTGGGGTGGGGTTGTTTTTGCTCATGGGTTGTGTTATGAATCCGGTTGGTGGTGTTTCCCCAACATAATGCCACATTGTTTCTCTCTGTTATTAAAAGACTTTTGCTACACTCAGACTATGTGCTTGCGAGAGGGGAAGTATTGCCTCTTGGAGGCGCCCAGCGGGGGTGGTATATATTTGTCCCAGGTCACTGGGTGGGGGCTCGAGCCGGTTTGCATTGTGTTATTGGAATGGAACCCCTAGATATTGAACCCGGCCCTTGTTGCTGCCAACTCTGACGGGCAGAAGGGTTACATAAGCATGATATTTACGGTGGTAATGTACACCTTGCACTTGGAAGACTCTGGGCCCATGAATGAAGCTCTGACTTAGTGAAGAAACTTCTTGATAGTATAAGATTGTCATTGGATGCCAGTAGGTCATTGGTAGGGTTAACTGGACAGACACCTTCCAAGTTCTGAATACAGCTGAGTACTATAGTTATTGATACAGATTTTGTTGTTATTACAGTAACACATGTAAAACTAAGCAGAGTAGCTAAAACTTAACCGACATAGAAAGCACCCACAGAGGATGCCTTCTTTCACTCTTCTGTTTTACTTTAGCAATTGAATCCTTAGAAACTAATAATAAGGCAGGTACAGCAATCTAAGGCATTGTCTCAGAGACACAACCAAAAGAATGCTAGCTAGAGCTTGGACTCCAAGGCATCACTGAAGCCATAGAAGAGGAGCAAGAGTCATTATGGCTTATGGATAGTCTTTTATTTCTAGCAGCTCCCCTGTGAACTGTGGGGTTTAGGCAGTGATGAGCTGCCAAAATCTTAACAACCGGTTCCTCCTCACCCCACGAGGGGGTCGTGGCCCACTCCTGCCCCCCAGGGACTCCTGCCCCATCCAACACCCCACATTCCTTGACACCCCCCCAGACCCCTGCCCAATCCACCCCCCTCCCCTGTCCTCTGACTGCCCCCAGAACTGGGCAGAAGGGTCTCATGGGCCACTGTAGTGGGTGCCCATCCCGCCCCTAAGAGCCAGAGGGACCTGCTGGGGGTGAGGTGGGGAGTCCCAGAGATGCTTATCTGGGGCAGCTCCCAGGAAGCATCCCGCAGGTCCCTCTGGCTCCTAGGGGCGGGGTAGCATAGCTAGGGGGGAGCAGGGGGAGTGGCTGTTCCCCCCACTTATCACATCAAAAGTGGCACCTTAGGCCCCGACTCAGTGGGTGCTCCAGGGCTGGAGCACCCACGGGGAAAATTTGGTGCAAAGCACCCACCAGCAGGTCTGCACCCAGCCCCAGCTCACCTCCACTCCGCCTTCTCCCCTGAACGCGCCACACTGCTCTGCTTCTCCGCCCCCTCCCCCGGCTTCCTGCGAATCAGCTGTTCGTGCGGGAAGCCGGGGAGGGCAGAGAAGCAGGCGGTGGCTTTGCACTCAGGCCCAGGGAGGCGGAGGTGAGCTGGGGTGGCGAGCAGTTTCCCTGTGCACTCCCTGGGTTACCTGCTGCGATGCGGGCGGCCCTCCTCGCGCCTCCCCCCCACCCGCCACAGGTCACCTCTGCCTCCCTGGGCCTGAGCGCGAAGCCACTGCTTGCATCTCAGCCCTCCCCGGCTTCCCGTGTGAACAGCTGATTCGCGGGAAGCTGGGGGAGGGGGCAGAGAAGCAGAGCGGGGCGGTGTGTTCAGGGGAGGAGGCGGAGCGGACGTGAGGTGAGCTGGGGCCAGGCACGGGGTGAGGAGCTGCCAGTGGGTGCTCTGCACCCATCAAATTTTCCCCACTTTTGGCCGTTTGTTAAATTTAGAAGCCCTTTTAGAACCCTCACGGGACAACCAGTTCTAAAAGGGCTTCTAAATTTAACAACCGGTTCTAGTGAACCAGCTCCAGCTCACCACTGGGTTTAGGGGCTATACCAGCTTCTACTTCTGGGTAAGCGGCATACTTCATCCCTTCCAATGATATAATTCAGCAAAAACTCGACAAGTGTGTGGGAGGGCATAATCTGGACCATAATTAGACCTCGTATAGCATAGCCAGATATAACTGTATCAGGTCTTAGCTAAGTCCTGGCACAGTCAAGGAACTATGATGTGATTGGAATAACAGAGACTTGGTGGGCGAACTCACATGACTGGAGTACTATCATGGATGGGTATAAACTGTTCAGGAAGGACAAGTGGGAAAGAAAAGGTGAAGGAGTTGCACTGTATGTAAGAAAGCAGTATGCTTGCTTAGAGCTCCAGTATGAAACTGGAGAAAAGTCTTTTGAGAGTCTTTGGGTTAAGTTTAGAGGCGAGAACAACAAGGGTGATGTCATGGTGGGCATTTGCTATAGACCACCAGACCAGGATGATGAGATAGATGAGGCTTTCTTCGGACAACTAACAGAAGTTTCCAGATCACAGACCCTGGTTCTCATGCGGGACTTCAATCACCCTGACATCTGCTGGGAGAGCAATACAGCAGAGCACAATCAATCCAGGAAGTTTTTGAAGATTGTTGGGGACAATGTCCTGGTGCTGTGCTCCTCTTGACCTGCTGCTCACAAACAGGGAAGAATTGGTAGGGGAAGTAGATGTGGGTGGCACCCTGGGCAGCAGTGACCATGAGATGGTGGAGTTCAGGATCCTGACAAAATGTAGAAAGGAGAGCAGCAGAATAAGGACCCTGGACTTCAGAAAAGCAGACTTTGAGTCCCTCAGAGAACTGATGGGCAGGATCCCCTGGGAGGCTAATATGAGGGAGAAAGGAGTCCAGGAAAGCTGGCTGTATTTTAAAGAAGCCTTATTGAGTGCATGGGAACAAACCACCCCGTGTGCAGAAAGAATAGCAAATATGGCAGGTGACCAGCTTGGCTTAACAGAGAAATCTTCAGTGAGCTTAAACCCAAAAAGGAAGCTTACAAGAAGTGGAAACTTGGACAGATGACTAGGAGGAGTATAAAAATATTGCTTGCGCATGCCAGGGTGTAATCAGGAAGGCCAAAGCACAATTGAGTTGCAGCTAGCACTGGATGTGTAGGGTAACAAGAAGGGTTTCTACAGGTATGTTAGCAACAAGAAGAAGGTCAGGGAAAGTGTGGGTCCTTTACTGAATGGGGGAGGCAACCTAGAGACCGATGATTTGAATTACTCAATGCTTTTTTTTGTTTTTGGCCTTTGTCTTCACAGACCAGGTCAGCTCCCAGACTGCTGTACTGAGCAGCACAGTATGGAGAGGAGCTGAGCCGCCCTCAGTGGTGAAAGAACAGGTTAAGGAGTATTTAGAAAGTCTGGACAAGCACAAGTCCATGGGTCCAGATCTAATGCATCCGAGGGTGCTGAGAGAGTTGGCTGATGTGATTGCAGCGCCACTGGCCATTATCTTTGAAAACTTATGGTGACTGGGGGAGGTCCTGGACAATTGGAGAAAGGAAAATATAGTGCCCATCTTTAAAAATGGGAAGAAGAAGAATCTGGGGAACTACAGACCGGTCAACCTCACCTCAGTCCCTGGAAAAACCATGGAGCAGGTCCTCAAGGAATCCATTTTGAAGCACTTGGAGGAGAGGAAGGTGATCAGGAATAGTCAAAATGGATTTACCAAGGGCAAGTCATGCCTGACCAACCTGATTGCCTTCTATGATGAGATAACTGGCTCTGTGGATATGGGGAAAGCAGTGGACATGATATATCTTAACTTTAGCAAGGCTTTTGATATGGTCTCCCACAGTATTCTTGCCAGCAAGTTTAAAAAGTATGGATGATGGATAGAAAGCTGGCTAGATCATCGGGCTCAATGGGTAGTGATCAACGGCTCGATGTCTAGTTGGGAGCCGGTATTAAGCAGAGTGCCCCAGGGGTCAGTCCTGGGGCTGGTTTTGTTCAACATCTTCATTAATGATCTCGATGATGGGATGGATTGCACCCTCAGCAAGTTTGAAGATGACACTAAGCTGTGGGAGAGGCAGATATTCTGGAGGGTAGGGATAGAGTCCAGAGTGACCTAGACAAATTGGAGGATTGGGCCAAAAGAAATCTGATAAGGTTCAACAAGGACAAGTGCAGAGTCCTGCACTTAGGACAAAGAATCCCATGCACTGCTACAGGCTGGGAACTGACTGGCTAAGCAGCAATTCTGCAGAAAAGGACCTGGGGATTACAGTGGATGAGAAGCTGGATATGAGTCAGCAGTGTGCCCTTGTTGCCAAGAAGGCTAATGGCATATTGGGCTGCATTAGTAGGAGCATTGCCAGGAGATTGAGGGAAGTGATTATTCCCCTCTATTCGGCACTGGTGAGGCCACATCTGGAGTATTGCATCCAGTTTTGGGTCCCCCACTATAGAAAGGATGTGAACAAATTGGACAGAGTCCAGCTGAAGGCCATGAAAATGATTAGGGGGCTGGGGCACATGGCTTATAAGGAGAGACTGAGGGAACTGGGCTTATCTAGTCTGCAGAAGAGAAGGGGAGGAGGTTGGGGTTGGTCCTGCTTTGAGCAGGGAGTTGGACTAGATGACCTCCAGAGGTCTCTCCCAACCCTAATCTTCTATGAGTCTATGATTCTTCTATGGTTCTAACAAGAACTATGTGTAAACTAGTAATTGACCTAATCTCTAAGTTTGGATCCCTCTTTCCCAGGGTTCAGTGCTCTTCACATTCAGGCCCATACCTCACAGTTCCCTGAAAAGGTGCCAACATGGTTTCAAATCCCTCTGTTGTTGGTAACCTGCTGTTTACAACATGTTTTATTTTTAATGAAGAGAAAATATTGCCCAGGAGCATCCAAACTTAGTCAGTTTCTTTTCTTTTATGTCTTTTAACTCTCAATTAATTTCTGAAGTTAATTTATTTGTCAAATATTGTTAGACTGGTAGCACTAGGAGGTGAAATCATATCCACACTAGAATGGGATGGGAAATGCTTTTCCCATCCTGTGAAAAGTTTCGAGATTTCAAAATTTTTCCCTGCATTGGGATGAACCCAAGACATTTTGGAATTGTTTGTTAAAAGCCAGAGAGAAACAGATAAGGTGGTGGGGATGGGGGTAGGGGAGGGGGGAGGGGAGGAGAGGGAGAAGTCCTGGAATAGGCCAACCTTTTCAGGGGCTATCCAGTCAGTCACTCTCTGATCCAATGAATACTTATGTCACCCTCCATCCTGGACCTGTGGAAAGTTTCAGTTACACTGCAACATCCATGTGAAAAGATTTGGTTTTGATAAACTGGCATTTTTCAGCCAAAAAAAAAAAATTAAACAATTCTCAACCAGGAAATTTAATTCACAGGACAGGTAGTTCCACATTAACCACACGGCATCTCCAATGTGCCTCAAAAGAGGGAGGAGAGTTAATTCTCCATGCCTATTCAGCACTTCATCTCTCTGCTGAGAGTACTAATCAGGGCCAACACTGGGGGTGGTTTAGTGATATGCACAGTCCGTAGGGATGAGGCTGAAAACATAATGCAAGCTCATAAGCATCCAGTCCCCAGAACTCATGAAGCAAAAGACTAATGTATGAACTCATTACATTCTATCAAGCCCATTTTTTAAATTTAATCACTGCTGTACCAAGATCTTCAATGCCAAGTTTCTGCCTGGAGCTAATTTTACAATGGAATTATAACAACCTGAACTGCACTGGGATTTATAATGAGAGCAATGACACAATTTTAAGTACAGTATGGCTGTAATAAACGGCGTTCTACAAACAATGAATGCCTTTATCAAAAGGTGTATACAGACTCCAGCGCCAAAGAGAATTATATTTGGAAGAGTTTATCAAGAAGATCTGGTGGAATTTCTTAACATAAATCTCTTTTTACAAGTGCTTATCAAAGCTGCCTGATGGCAACCTGTTAATCCTCACTCACAAAGCTTGTCAGTGCACTCAGCTGTGTCCTCAGAACTGCTTTCTGAGGTGATTAAGAGATTGTGGAACAAATACTCTGTTGCGTAACTCCACTGAAATTACTGGAGTTACTGCAGAGGATTTGGCCCGCCTTACCTTCATACACAATGCCTCAGAGAGAGAGAGAGAGACAGAGAGGATGGCTTGCAGTTAAAGTAGTGGACTTGGACTCAGGGCAGCAGGGTTCACTTTCACACAGTTTCTGTGTAACCTTTGGCAAATCACTTAGGATTTGTCTACACTGCAATTAGACATCCACAGCTGGCCTGTGACAGCTGACTCAGGTTCGTGGGGCTTGGGCTGAGGGGCCATTTAGTTGTGGTGTAGAAGTTCAAGCACAGGCTGGAGCCGAAACATGTTCACCGAATTAAAAAGCCCCTGAGCCGAGCCAAGCCCCTTAGCCCATGTCAGCTGGCATGGGCCAGCCACCAATGTAGACATACCCTTAATCTTTCTGGGACCCAGTTTCCCATTTGTAAAACAATATAATGTGTTAAGTAATGCTGGGATGATAATTCTGTGTCCTCAGCCTTTGTCAGGGTTAACTGTAAGATCTCTGGGGTGGGAACTGTCTCTTACTATGTATTTGTACAATACAATGGGGCCCCGATCTCAGTTGAAGCCTACAGATGCTACAGCAATGCAAATAATTGGCATGTTTTGCCTAATACAGCAACGAACTGGACATGTTAAACTATTCAAATGCTCTGTCTTTAACGTTCATATTCTACACAATTTCAGGGCTAAATGTCATGGATACTTTACTGCTTTTGCTTATCTCACCAATTTCATGAGCAGTTTAACCTGTTGCGTTTAATCAACCAAACAATTTAACTTTAACTTCAGAAAAAATAAACAGTTTTTGTCCGTGTCCTTCTTTAACAACAGCAAGAATTCCTGAGACATGCAATGGGGAGGGTTCGATCTCCAGCTCTGCTACTCAATCTGTGAGAAAATATGTCCTCCTGGTAGTGCCATGTTAGAGAGGAGGGCTGAGTGTTTCCTGTCAAGTGGAGCTATCATCAAGTTTCAGTCCAAATAAAGCTGAAACAGGCTGCAGATTGGGGGACTTTTCTGGTGAGACTTGTTCTGTACATTTGTTTGTCTAGTACTATAGTTGCCAATCAAAGGAACAAGCAAGTCACTACTTAATCCAATGCAGACTAAACACCAAGAGGACTGGTTATGGGAATTTGCTTACAAAGGGATTTCCGGTTCAGTTTGGAGGTCAGCTCCAGAAAAAAATAAGATAGTTAAAGGATTTACCCACTGGCTCAACATGTAAGTGTGGAAGTGACAATTCCATTCTAATATCTAAAAATAACGAGCAGGATCCTATATAATACCCATAGAGAGATTATTTTATTCTGTTACTGTTCTGCTTTCGGAGTGCTTAGTTTGGAATTCAAGAAATACTATACACAATCAACACAATTTAGGTACCTTAATTTTCAGGCTTCAGTGATGGCTCATTCACGCTTAGGTTTTTTTGAAAGAAAGGTTCTAGTATGGTATCGCTTTGTAATCATGTTGGTAAAAATGTTTACAAGGTGATGAGCCAAATTCCTATTACATAAGACTTGGTACAACCCCATCAAGTTAGCCTGGATTTCCATGAAAGTAAGGGAGTAGTCACTTGACTGAGAGACTGGTGCTATCCAATCACTAGGCATAGTTTGGGGGATTAGCTAGAACACATAATTGTTTCAAATGATGCATTCATACACTAACAAGTGGCTAAAAATGAGCAGACTATGTCACTTGCCATGCCTCAGAGAACTCCAGGATATAATGTATGCACTCAGGCTGGCATATTATGGGAGATGGCTACAGTGAAGTATAGATCAAGAGTCATAAAAGTAGGAGACTTTTAAGCAGTAGTGATCAGCTCAGTAACAATCACTGCATGGGAATGTTTTGTATGAGTCAATAATAGTTTACTGTTCTATTATGCTACACGGAAATACAGTCGGAGTTCACTTTTCCACAATGAATACCAAACTAACACCCTCTTCCTTCCTGCTTCAGAATAAAAGTCCTATAAGAATAGCTTGCCAAATGTGAGCTGATTATGACAGCAATCTGTTTTGGTTTGAAATGTCCTCCTATTGAATCAGAAACGATTTACAGGTACGGTAAGAGCTGTTGCAATGAGAGTAGAAAATGCTTATGGATGGTGAATTTAATGAGTGGCATAATTGTTTTGTTTATACCCTTCTTGAAAATATTCATGTACTCTTAATTTCCTGGAGGAAGGGAGTAGAGAAGAGCTTGTATGTTGCACACATTCTTCTATATTGCACACCTTAGGTGCTAAGAATATCAAGGATAAAAGCAAAGTATAAAGTGCTGAGCAAAGACAGCAACACTCCCACTAATACAGAACTGGTGATTACCATGTGCTCTATGTAGCCACAAAGTGACTTCTGCCTAGGGATTAAAATGGAGAAAGAAAGAGTTATTTTTCATTAGCTCCTCATGTGTGCTCATTCACATCCACACATCATCCCCTTTTACTCTGTATTTGTGCAAATAAGACCATGAGCAAGCAGGGGCTTGTAATATACTACTGATTAGTCATAGAATCATAGAATATCAGGGTTGGAAGGGACCTCAGGAGGTCATCTAGTCCAACCCCCTGCTCAAAGCAGGACCAATCCCCAATTTTTTCCCCCAATCCCTAAATGGCCCCCTCAAGGATTGCACTCACAACCCTGGGTTTAGCAGGCCAATGCTCAAACCACTGAGCTATCCCTCCCACCCTGAAGGACTATACCTGCTTCTTAATTTTAAACCTAGGCTACAATCAAATTTGCAGGGATTTAACAAAATCTAAATCCTTAATGCTCTGTCAAACATAGCTTAGGTACAAACAAAGCTTCACCATCCTTGTCTATCCTGAGCTGCTTTTTGTATGTCCCATAGCTTTTTCCTCTCTGTACTGTTCAGAGGGATTCTTTCACTTGGCCCCTTTTGCATGTTCCTGTAACCCATCCAATGTCACACCTGTGATGGCTGACGCTTTGGCTTCATTCTTAACATGTGTCCCAGATATTCTCGTATTTTTTTGGATAACTTTGGAGATTAGGATTTGCTGAATTTACTGATCATAGAATCATAGAATCATAGGACTGGAAGGGACCTCAAGAGGTCATCTAGTCCAGTCCCCTGCATTCATGGCAAGTCTAATTATCTAGACCATTCCTGACAGGTGTTTGCCTAACCTGCTCTTAAAAATCTCCAATGATGGAGATTCCACAACCTCCCTAGGCAATTTATCCCAGTATTTAACCACCATGACCGTTAGGAAGTTTTTCCTAATGTCCAACCTAAATCTCCCTTGCTGCAATTTAAACCCATTGCTTCTTGTCCTATCCTCAGAGGTTAAGAAAAACAATTTTTCTCCCTCCTCCTTGTAACAACCTTTTACATACTTGAAAACTGTTATCATGTCCCCTCTCAGTCTTCTCTTTTCCAGACTAAACAAAACCAATTTTTTCAATCTTCCCTCATAGGTCATGTTTTCTAGACCTTTAACTATTTTTGTTGCTCTTCTCTGAACTCTCTCCAATTTGTCCACACGCTTCCTGAAATGTGGCACCCAGAACTGGACACAATGCTCCAGTTGAGGCCTAATCAGAGCAGAGTAGAGCGGAAGAATTACTTCTCATGTCTTGCTTACAGCACTCCTGCTAATACATCCCAGAATGATGTTTGCTTTTTTTGCATCAGCATTACACTATTGACTCATATTTAGCTTGTGGTCCGCTATGACCCCCAGATCCCTTTCCGCAGTACTCCTTCCTAGGCAGTCATTTCCCATTTTGTATGTGTGCAACTTACTGTTCCTTCCTAAATGGAGTACTTTGCATTCGTCCTTATTGAATTTCATCCTGTTTACTTCAGATCATTTCTCCACTTTGTCCAGATCATTCTGAATTTTAATCTTATCCTCCAAAGCACTTGCAACCCCTCCCAGCTTGGTATCGTCTGCAAACTTTATAAGTATACTCTCCATGCCATTATCTAAATCATTGATGAAGATATTGAACAGAACCAGACCCAGACCCAGAATGGATCCCTGCAGGACCCCACTCGTTATGCCCTTCCAGCATGACTATGAACCACTGATAACTACTCTCTGGAAACGGTTTTCCAATCAGTTTTGCACCCACCTTATATATCCATCTAGGTTGCATTTCTCTAGTTTATATATGAGAAGGTCATGTGAGAGAGTATCAAAAGCTTTACTGAAGTCAAAATATACCACATCTACCACTTCCTCCCATCCACAAGGCTTGTTACCCTGTCAAAGAAAGCTATCAAGTTGGTTTGACATGATTTGTTTTTGACAAATCCATGCTGACTGTTACTTACCACCTTATTATCTTTCAGATGTTTGAAAATTGATTGATTAATTATTTGCTCCCTTATCTTTCTGGGTTCAGAAGTTAAGCTGACTGGTCTGTAATTCCCTGGGTTGTCCTTATTTCCCTTTTTATAGATTGGCACTATATTTGCCCTTCTCCAGTGTTCTAGAATCTCTCCCGTCTTCCATGACTTCTCAAAGATATTAGCTAATTTCAGATATCTCCTCAGTCAGCTCCTTGAGTATTCTAGGATGCATTTCATCAGGCCCTGGTGACTTGAAGACATCTAATTTGTCCAAGTAATTTTTAACTTGTTCCTTCCCTATTTTAGCCTCTTGTGATCCTACCTCATTTTCACTAGCATTCACTACGTTAGACATCCAATCACCACCAACCTTCTTGGTGAAAACCATCCTTTGTAATTACCATCCTTTGTAATTTGACCTAGGTTCCGCTTTTTGTAGGACTATTTTTTAATTTTTAGATTATTGAAGATCTCCTGGTTAAGCCAGGGTGATATACTTCCTATCTTTTTGCCATACTTCCTATCTTTCCTACACAGTGGGATAGTTTCCTCTTGTGCCCTTAATAATGTCTCTTTGAAAAACTCTTTTGTCTTCTATTGTTTTTCCCCTTAGACTTGCTTCCCATGGGATCTTACCTACCAACTCTCTGAGTTTGCTAAAGTCTGCCTTCTTGAAATCCATTGTCTTTATTTTGCTGTTCTCCCTCCTACCATTCCTTAGAATCATGAACGCTATCATTTCATGATCACTTTCACCCAAGCTGTCTTCCACTTTCAAATTCTCAGCCAGTTCCTCCCTATTTGTCAAAATCAAAGCTAGAACAGCCTCTCTCCCCTGGTAGCTGTCTACCTTCTGAAATAAAAATTGTCTCCAATACATTCCAGGAATGTATTGGATAATTTGTGCCCTTCTGTATTATTTTCCCAGTAGATGTCTGGGCAGTTGAAGTCCCCCATCACCACCAAGTCCTGTGCCTTGGATGATTTTGTTAGCTGTTTAAAAAAGCGTCATCCACCTCTTCTTCCTGGTTAGGTGGTCTGTAGTAGACCCCTACCATGAGATCACCTTTGTTTTTTACCCCTTTTATCCTTAGAGACTTTCAACAAATCTGTCTCCTATTTCCATCTCAATCTCAGTCTAAGTGTACACATTTTTAATATATAGGGCAACACCTCCTCCCTTTTTTCCCTGCTGGTCCTTCTATACCAGTATTCCAGTCATGTGTATTATCCCAGCAGGTCTCTGTGATGCCAACTATGTCATAGTTGTGTTTATTTACTAGCATGACTCAGCATTTGTTATAAATTCATTGCATTTTCCTGAGGCATTTGCCTTCTATGGCATTTAGACATCTATCTGTGCCCTTGATTGAATTCCAACGTTCACATCCATATGTTAAGATGGAAATAACATCTAAGTTGAAGATTCATGGTTTGGTTTTCAAAATTGTAGATTTTTCAATGACCAAATTTTGTTGAAGCCAGTGAATGTAGTTGCTGTCTTTGTGACATAATGTCTTTCTGGATATCTCCGCTGACTTGTGTGTTACTGCCAAGATATGTGAACTAACTTGCCCCTTATGTTCCATTGCCTTCTAATATAGTGTGTGAGCTGGGAATTGCTGGGGTTCTCATTAGGTTTTTTTCCATAGCTGATTATTAATCTGATCTTTTTTTGTGATGCTGGACGGCCTTTTGGTCTTTGCTTGTATGTTGATTGAACTGTCACTGGGAAGTGTTATGTTGCCAGCAAAATTGAGATCTCCTACTGTACTGTTGTTGAGCCATGCAATGCCAGTGTTGCATCCATTTACACCTTTTCTCATACTGAAGTCAATGGCAGTGCCAAACAAGACAAGTGAGAGAATGTATCCCTGTTTGACACCTGTGTCAGATTGAATCATTTGCTCAAGCTGGTGTTTTGTTTAACTATGCAAGCTGCATTTTGATACATCAAGATGTTCCAGAATGAATCACAATGGAGCAGGCTGTCAAATATTTTCTGAAAATCTATGCAGTTTATGTTTAGATTTTGCCATTGGATGCGCTCTTTAATAATTATTCTTCTGATGAAAATCTAGTTGCCACATAATCTTGCAACTCAAAATCCAGCCTGTTCTTCTATTAGCATTGCTTCGACCACTTCCTTTAGTCAGACTAAAATGATACGGCAGAATACTTTACAAATCACTGAAAGGAGTGTAACACCTCACCAGTTACTGCAGTAGCTTAGGTCATCTTTCTTGGGTATTTGACTATAATGCCATTTTCCCATTGTTCTGGAGGCTTTTCCTGGTCCCATAATTTGTTTAAAAGTTTGGTAATTTTTACAGATACTCTCAACATCAGAAATTTTCCACATTTTCCTGGTGATTTGGTCTTTGCTAGCAGCTTTTCTTGGTTTTAACTTTGTTTTTTTTTTTATTAATATCTTAATTTCTTTGTTTAGGATGTGAGATGTTTGGATGTCTCGTCCTGGATGTTTAATTTGTTTGTCAGTCAATAGCTTCTTATGGGGCAGATCTAGTTAGCACCTCTTGAGAGTGCTCTGCCCACCCGCCACTCTCTCTGCTCTTTTTCTGTTAAGGTCTTTTCCTCTTTATCATTAACAGGCCCTCCAGTTGGTGCAAACTGGCCAGCTGGAATCTTGTTGAGTTGATAGTGTTTTACTATCACCTCTTTCAGCAGCCACTTCAGCTTTTTTGGTGATGTTACCCATGTGTTTCCTCTTCTCTCTTCTCATGCCGCTTCTTACAGTTTTGCCTTTTTGTTTTATACAATTCTTTTGCCACTACTTTTTCTGGGGATGTGTTTGCAAGGAGTTAATGTTTGTTTTGGCTTGTTTCCTTTCTTGAATACAGCACCAGTATCCTCCCTTATCCAGAATTTAGGGTTGCTTGTCTGGAAACCAACTTTGTAATTGCAGCATCTGTGATATTTTTGCACAGAAAGAATCCTGACATGTCAATGTTGACGTCTTGTGATGGACCTTAGAGTATGTCTACACTGCAGTTAAAAACCTGTGGTTGCCCCATACCAGCCAATTCAGGTTCATGGGTCTCGGGCTAACGGGCTGTTTAGTTGCAGTGTAGATGTTCGGGTTCAGGTTGCAGCCTCGACTCTAGGACCCTACAAGGTGTGAAGATACCAGAGCTAGGGTGCAGCCAGAACCCAGATGTCTACACCACAATTAAACAGTCCCTTTGCCAGAGCTCCACAAGCCTAAGTCAGCTGGAACAGGCCAGCCATGGGTTTTTTAATTGCAGTGTAGACATACCCTATGTCTCGTAGCACCTAAAATCTGTTTTTCCGTTCAATTTGAAATTGCTGCTGTAATGTTTTGTCTCTTAAGCATTTGTTCTGCATTTTCTTTGTGCTTTTGGGAGCTTTACTTTTCTTACGTGTGATCTTCAGTCTTGCCATATATAAATTGTGCTCACATCCAATGTCAGCCACTCTGTATGCTCTGATGTCTTGGAGAGCTAATCTAAATTTCCTTCCAATACGTACATTGTCAATCTGGTTCCTGGTGATTCTACCTGGGGAAATCCAAGTCACTTTTTGGATATTTCTGGGAGAGAATAGTATTCCATTAATTATAAGCCCTGATACCAGGCACAGTTTGACCACTTTTTCACCACTGTGATTGTGGGGACCAAAGGCCGTGCTTGTCCATTTCTTGTTCCACTCCAATGTTGTCATCCCCAACCTGGGCATGGAAGTCCCCTTTACTAAGCAGATATCACACCTGGGAATATTGCCCATCGGAGTTGGTAGACAACTGTGGAATGGATCTTTGTTCTCATCGCTGTCGCTGACGATTGGTACTTAACATTGTATAATTGTTTTTCAGGTATTGTGCTTCTAAACCTAGCTCAGAGCAATTGGCTGCTCATTGGCTCCCACTCTTTAAGCAATTTTTCTGTTTTGGAAGCCATAATTAATGCTACTCTTTCTGAGTGTGAACCATCTTGCCTCCCTGAACACATTAGGACTTTATTTTAATTTTTTAATTACTTTTTGGCCTCGTCTACACTGGCAACGCTGAAGCCCTGCCGCGGCAGCGCTTTAACGTGGCTTGTGTGGTCGCAGCGCAGCGCTGGGAGAGAGCTCTCCCAGTGCTCTAACAAAACCACCTCCAAGAGGGGCGTAGCTCCCAGCGCTGGAGCACGGTCTACACGGGCGCTTTACAGCGCTGAAACTTGCTGCGCTCGGGGGGGGGGGTGTTTTCACACCCCTGAGCGAGACCGTTGCAGCGCTGTAAAGTGCCAGTGTAGACATTGACATGCAAATACTCCAAGGATTTCCAAATTATATTCACGCATTATTTTCATCACCAGTCTGGCTTTTGTGGTTGTAGCCATTATTCAAATGTTGTGGAAACCTGTGTTCATAGTTCACTTTATTTGAGGGCTTGTCTACACTGGCCATTTACAGCGTTGAAACTTTCTGGCCCAGGGGTGTGAAAAAACACTTCAGAGACGGCCTGTCAGACCCAGATGACCACCTGTCTGGACTAGAGACTATGTTATGTAGTATGTACAGTGTTTTCAGTATAATATTTCTGCCAACAGTACAGTGTCTTGTTTCATGTTTGTTCCTGTGGTTAGAACAACAATGTTTATTTTAATTGGGAGAGTTTCTTAAAAGAGGAGGGAATGTGGTGTTTAGATGCTACTTGTAATTATTAGAACTGGGAGCACTAGCTTTTGGGAGTCTGAAAGGACAGGAAACAGGAAGGAGGGAGGGAAGTTGGGGAGGCGGAGTGAGAGCTACCAAGGGTGCAGCAGCAGCTTGGTGAAGAGGTTTCCACTTTAAAAATAAAGTCCTGTTGAAGTTTGTTAGTACCTTGCCTGGTTGCCACAACACCCTCTACAAAGCTGCAGCAGCCCGTGTAGACTAGTCCTCAGTCTTGTCTTCCTGATGGCTTTCACCAAACTTGTCACTTTTGCCAAGACAGAGTCCTTTACTTTGGCATGCTGGTTGCTGGAATGGCTACCTTGTTATGTTTCTATTATTTAATTTTTTTTACAGTGATTGTTTGTTAGCCCATCGCTGAACCCCTAACCTGGAGTCCCCATGGACTGCTTTTCATCTGGTCACTCTTTAACCAAGTGTTAAAAACTCCTACTGTAATAGCTCTCAGGATCATTGAAACACCAAGCCTTCTGCTGCAGCAAGGTGCAATCTCCAGGGAAGGATTTTACTAGAGGTGTGATTTAAAACCAATTTAATTAAACAGATGCAAAACCCTGTGTGAATTCTTAAGTTGATTTAAACTTGGTTTATAACAAAATAAGCCAGGTTTATATCCAGCTAAGACCATCTACACAGCACAAAGGGATTTGCACCAGTTTAACTAAATCAGGTTTTAAATTGATTTAAAGTTATATTGGTGCAACTCTGAATACAGATAAGGCCTTGCTTGTGCCACACATATTCTGCTGCCCACCCTCATACTTGCGGTGTGAAGATCTTTCATGTTCTGCTGCATAATGAATTGCATGATCAAAGCTGCTATACTTTTATCTACTTCTCTGACTGTCATCTATGACTTTTGCAATGCTCTCATTACTATACCAGTAGGGCTTGTTGGGTGTTTAAAAACAGACATACTGTACAATGAATTTCAACATGATTCTCTATATTACAACCATACCCAGGAAATCACCTGAGTAATACTAAATCTGAAGTTACTATCAGGTTTTTTGGAGGTGGGACTAATATAAAAGCCTAAAGAGAGTGCTTTTTTACTGAATTTTTAAAAGGTATTAGTGAATGCATTAAACATGCTGCTTCATTTATTTTTGCCAGCCTACAAACTTTAATTTAACCCTCTTACATAAATCTGTGCAGTCTGACAATAAATCTACCTTTCTACTGTTGCTCTCTGCAGTAATACAGTTTACAGCTTTCCTCTTACCTATATTTTGCTATTTCTTCATTCTGCAGCTTTCTATATAGTAATGAACATTTTGACTTGCACTACTTCCTGATTAGTACTTGAAGCATTTAAACATATCTCGTTCAGTGTTGTGTTTACAATGAACAGTATCTACATGCTTTTTAGAATCTCTTTTTGACAATCTCCCAGAGCTTTCTGATCTGCTTGTGCTCGTAGGTTTACTTTGAAATGAATTCTGACCCTTTCTGTATTTACCACCAATCAAAACAAATACAGATCATGTGGCAAGTTGAACGCTGGATCTTAAGGGAAAAAACCCAGCTGATTCTGACTGAATGGTCTTTCCAAACTGTGGATAATTTTCTTCATTCTGAGCTGGTTGACCAAAGCCAACTGTAACAAATGCATGTCTTTTGAAGTCTTGTCTTAAAAGTGGCTCACTTTCAGATGTTTACCCCATTAAAAAAAGGTTTCCTCTCTGTGAGAATCACCTAAGGAATTTTCAATGGATAAAAGATATTTTTGGGGGTAAATTCAGTAACATGGCCAATCAGAAGCAACAGCAAAACCTTGGACTTAACCAAGATTGGGCAGCAGCACATTCTTCATGTGCCTAATTCTTTCAAAAAGAAACTGTCCCTAAAATAATTCCTGGGCTACCCAGACATGTTAGTAACTATCAGCAATAAAAGCGTTGCTCTTTTGATCGATCTTTTATTCCCACCTCCAGCCACACAACTGGAAAACAGTTTTCAGTAATGACTTCAGTGTTTTACAGCTGGGGTGCACAAAGAGGCAGACTAATAGACAAGAATGATGGTCCTGAATTCTGTGTAAATCCGAATGGCAATATTGTCCCACCAATGCACGGATAATTTAATAACAGCTTGCTGTATCTTTAAATACCATTTTTCATCAGAGGATTCAGAAGGGCTTTACTACACATAAAAGGGATATTGTCAACTATAAAATTCCAATCATATAAATCAGTGGTATGCCACCAGCTGGAATACTGTTTCCAATTCTAGTCACCCTAGCACATAAAGGATGTAGCAGAAATAGGGTTTATCTACACAGGGAAGTTATTCTGGAATAATAGTGCACGCTCTTAATTCACTTGCAGATTAAACTAACTGGGGAAAAGGCCCTCTTATGCTGGAATAAAACCGGGCCTGGGGAGCTATTCCTGAACAGCTTTTGCAGGCTATACCAGTCAGTTGCCCCTTAGAGAAGGCTCAGATAGGTTCTGAGGCATGGGATGTCTTTCTTATGAAAAGATATTGAAAATACTGTGTCTCTTTACTTTAAAGAGGAGGCAAAAAGACGAGAAATGCTCGAGAGCTATAAAATAATGAATGGTAAGAAGAAAGGCAATCAAGTGCCTTGTGTAACCTCTCCTAACATAAGGACAATGAGATATTTCGTTAAATTGAAAGGCAGCAAATTAAAAAATAAAGTTTTGCTGTTTTGTTGTGTGTTTCTTTTTTACAAAATGCAAAATTAATGTGTAAAACTCATTGCTTTAATGAATTAAGTCTCACAGGACCACTGTGATATAGGTAAGCAGTATTACTATTAAGTAATAAGAAGTCGGTAAGTAGTAATACTGGTGAGATCATTTAAAAACTAACTAATCACATTATTTAGTGTTTGATGGAATAATTTGTTGACTAAATTATTTACCAAATATTAGCTATTGAGCTATCTTAATGATGGAAAAACATTCACAAATAATTCATTTGAAGAAAAACCCTAACTTCATTGAATAAATTATTAGCAATGAATAATGCAAGTGGCTCTAGTTATTATTATTATTTTATGAATAACCTTACCATTGAAGGTCAAATCTATTCTTGGTGTAACCCCATTAGCTTCAGCGGACTTGCACCAGATGTGAATTTGGCCCGCAAAAGTTCAGTAACTTTCCCGAAGTCACACAGCAGATCAGTGACAATGTCAGGAATACAACCTAGGGCCCCATTCCTGCAACTTGTTGCATGCAGGTGGACTGTTGCACCTGTTGAGAACCAAATGGATTCAGTGGGGCTCTGTGTGGGTGTCACAGTCCAACAGCACTAAAATTGTGGATTGGAGCCTAGGTTTCCTGATTCACAGTCCCCGACTCTGTGGGGTTGGGAGAGGACAAGGGGACTGGACACTTTCCACATCACATGCCCAATCTTCCGGAGTTAATACAAATAGGGTCTCTTTTACTAATTCCCTCTGGAGCTCCTATGTGGTTGCTTCTGAGCAGCCAAAGTAGCTTGCCACTCAGGAACTGATGCTCAGCATGGTAGTGCCAGCTGTCCGTGCAGATGGTTTTGACTCTGCAGATCTTAGGGTGCCCTTCCCCTGTATCCTCAGAATCCAGAGGAGTAGGAAGCCCCCAACTCCATTTTCTCAAGTAGAGAATATGAGATGAACTTTGCACCATTTACATGCCTCCCCGGAGCTTTCCTGAGATTTTACCACAGAAAAGGTAATCTGGCATTTGGAGTCCTTGAACACTGTGGGTCAAATGGTACCATCCTGGGTCCATCAATGCTGCAGCTGGGAGGCTGCTTCCAGCTTGGGTAGACAGACATGTTAGCTCTCCTTGAGCTAGAGTGCTAAAAATAAGAGCATAGCTAGGGCTAGCAAAAGGCAGTAACTTGGGTTAGCTGCCAGAGAGTACTGACCCCCTGGATACGCACCCAAGTGGCTAGCCCAAGCTGCCTCCTTTGCTGCCCCCACCTACACTGCAATTTTTAGTGTGCTCACTCAAGCAGAGCTAACATATGTCTGTCTACACTAACTGGGAAGCACAGTCCCAGCTGCTGTGTTGGCATGCGCATAAACATGGACTAGATGTCCTCCTGAGGTCCCTTCCAACCCTGATATTCTATGATTCTATGGACCCACACTGAGGGAAGTACAGAGCTGTTGCCCAATAAATGCTGATGCGAAAGCATGTTTTGTTAAATTCACTCTCCCAGATTCCTTCAATTGAGGAGCAAAAAAAATCCTGATTAGAGCTGGGCTGGAACTGGATTTTCCATTTGGTGGGAAATTTTGTGATTTCAATTATTTTTTCTGTTCTAAACTGGAAAGAAAGGAAAAAACCTGAAATTTCCCATGAAACTAACTTCCAAAATATTTTTCATTTGGCATCAATTGAAAGAATTCATTTTGATAAAGTCAAAACCTCTTGTTCTGGTTTTGTCCTTTTAAAACTTCTACAAATGTTTTTATATTAAAAAAATTCAAAAGTTTTGTTTTGAAAAAAAAACATTCTATTCCCAAAATGTCATAACAAGACATTTAAACTCTATCTAAATCCTTTGTATCTTTTTTTAAAATAAAAAATCAACACATTTTTCAGAAAGTTTTGATTTTGACAAAAACTAAATTTTGGAAAACCATATAGATGGAAAATTTCCAACCAGCTCTATTCCTGATTCCCCTCTGAGACACTCAACAAGGCCTCCAGGAAAAACAGACATTCCTAATATTTTTGGGGTGAAAATCAAGCTGAAATACAAATTCTTTCATACTTTCTTTAAAAAACATAAAGACACAGAAAAGGTCAAAAATGCACTTTACCACAATTTTCTTCGCAGGTCACCTTTAAAATGCAGCTACAAATTTTCTACTGATTGGGGATGTTTCAATGTGGCAACTGTTCTTTCTTTTTCATTATTCATATTTTTAAGGTTGACAAGATGTTACCAACTGAATAAGGAAATCGTAATTGTTCTTTTGTGTTGCTAAGTAAAACTAGCTTCCTTTAAGGAATTGCTGTCTTTCTATTTCCCTGTGAATATTTTCATTCTGGGCAATCACCCATAATGCCAGGTAATAATTACCAGTTGAGCCAGGACACCTACCTGTGTTAAGGCCAAATTGTGTTCTCATTTAAAATAGCATAATTCATATTGTCGTCAATAGGAGATGTGGGTAAAAGTCAAGCCACTTATTTTGTACCTAAATCTGGATTTAGGTACCTAAGTTTAAGTGCCAAGTTTTAAAATGTTGGCCTAAGTAACAACTAAAGTCATACAGTGAGACAGTGGCCAACTTGGCAGTAGAACTCAGTCTTGACTCAGTCCTTTGTGCTAGCCGCTAGACAACTCTGAATTGCATTTAGGCATTAGCTTTTGAATTTTGACCACCTCTTTAATAGCTAATTAAAGAAACATTTTCATATTGAAGGCATGTAGTGAAAAGTAAACTAGGGCTTTCTAGGTGACACACAGTAATGGCTGTGAGACACACCATGAGTGAAAAGCTGAACAAAAGAGGTATTTAAAAGAAATAATGATCAGGAAGTGCACCTTCATTCTCTTTCCACTTAAGAGGTGAAAGGCCACTCAGTATGTTAAACCCCAACCCAGTGTATGCCTTAATTGCAGCTTGTGTTGGAGGAAACTCATCAAATTCAATCTTATCCCTGACAACAACCACCCTTTTATGGCTAAAACAGTTACAACTTCCCTAATTTTCAGTTTCGTTCCCTGCACCATCATTAGAACTAAGTCACCATTAGGCCTTTCAAAGACACAATGGGCCAGATGCGTAGTATCTGGCATAGTCATTTACACCGTTGCAGAGTGAGTGTAAACTGCTGCCTGATCAGAATGAGCACACCACATTTCACAGGTGTAAACGAGTACGCAAGGGAGAGAAGAATCAGGCCCAACGCCTGCGGGCACTGCTGCTCCCTCTCTGCAGCATGGCTCAGGCTCTGTAAAGTGCTCCTAATGCACTGAGTTCTTTGCCCATTTTATGCATCTTCAAGTTAGCTGAAGTCATGTAAACTACTTTTTCCATTTTTAAAATGTATATTTGATTTACAGTCTTCCCATCTCCTTTAGGGCTCAGTGCGTGTCAAAATGTATTGACTGATTCTGCTGTTGTAGGTATGTCCCTTTAAGAGAGCTGAACATGGGAGCCTCCTTCCTTCAGCCCTTTCCTCCTTCTCCTAAATGGCTATTCTCAGGATTATGTGGAGGAAAATGAGATACTGAGAGGCAGGGCTGGCAACAGAGACTCCCTAACTCTGAGGTGTATGGACAGACTTGTTAGCTTTGCCATCAGTATCTTTTGATTCTAGCTTCCTGACCACAGAATCTGCGGTGAATGGAATTTGACTGAAGCCTCTGAACTTGTCTACACATTGACGTGAGGATTTCAAAGGCTCTTGCATTTGAGAAATGGCTCTTTGCTGTCCAGGCCCAAATTCATCCCTGATGACTTTAAAGGGTTTACTCCAGGGATGAATGTGATCATTTTCCAGCTTCCCAAACCTTGAAGGCAATGATATGAGTAAAAAGAGACCCAAAGATCAAAGAGTTAACTTCATCTCTGCCTTCACCGCTATTCATTACAACAACATTGTCATATTCAATGCATAGTCAGTATAGTTAAAAAACTGTATCTGGAAATAAAATTAGATTCCAAGTCAAGTATCCTTGCATACATTTTAGTGCTTTTTCGCATGGGTTTTGCCCATCATACAGCCATCAAGCAGTCCCAAGAGCCTCCAGGGTATTGCAGGTCCATGACAGCTTCAAGTTCATTGCATTCCCTTAGTATTTGGTGTGGCTGGTGTTCAGATATGACAGTGATTGATGCCTTAAAAATACCTAAGAGACATTGATCTATTTAGTCATTTATACCATTCTACTCATCATGGTAGTCTTTGAGATTGTCTATATGTCATCAGTCTGATAGCTAGTGATGGGATGTACTCCCAACAGTGGGCCTGAAATAGATGAAATGAGCCAGGTTGGTCCAATCAGCCAAATAAGCTGCTAATGGGGGAGATTTAGGCTGAGTAGAGGATGTTAATTAGAAGGAAGCTCACCTGTGAGGGAACAGCCGGGACTTCTATAAAGCCAGCAGCCTGAGAGGCTGTAGAGAGGAAGCCTGCAGTCAGTCAGTCACTGAAGAGGGAGATAGATAGGAACCCCCTGAGAAAATGTTTAGCTAGTAGGCCAGTGAGAGAAGGGTCTGACTAGGAAGGCTGGAGAATGGAAAGCTTGGAGGAAAGTAGTCCAGGTGCAAGGGCAGTAAAGTTGGTGAAGACCCAGACCTTATCTGCTTGCTGTAGTGCTCTGGAGTGGAACCTAGTGCAGAGGGTGGGGCTGGGTTCCCCTATGATCCACTGCAGAGTGGTATTGCTTACAGCAGTGAAGGGGAAGACTACCTGCATCACTGCAGGAGTGACATAAGGCAGCAGGTGTGAGGACTGCCTGACGCTGTTGATACAAAGAGACTTTGAAAGACTCTCCCTGAAGGAGAAAACACAGTGTCACCTGGCTGGAGGGCAGAGTCACAAAGTGGCCGTACTGTGGCTCTGTGAGTGGACGCAGAGCTGCGCATTGGAAGACCAGAAAGGGGGTGCTGAACAGGGTGGATCTAACCCCAGAACTGCCAGAAGGAGGCGCCATCCAGTGGTGAGTACAGCTCCCTTGGACAGTGTCCAACGCTTCATTAGGAATTATGTTGTTAGTCAGTACTGGTGAGTAAAGAAGCATTTTCTTTTTAGTGACACAGCCTTTAAGGACCAGTTCCTCAGATCCAGCTGAGCTCTACTCACTGCAGGACCTGAAGCAGGGACAGGCAGAGGCTACCTTTCTGGTCCCCCAGTCCTATAGCTGGTTCAACTGCAGCATAATCTAGAGCATTAATCATCTGAAAGGGACCATTCTGCCAGCTGGTGATTGCTGAAGCACAAGATTCCCCAGCTATGTTTCCTCCAAAAAGCAAACGGTTAGAAAACCGTGGGTGGAAAATGGAGAAATGTTTTGTTTCAAATATTTTACAGGAGACCAGTGATAATACCTAGCTCTTATACAGTGCTTAGATCTCAGAACATGCATCACCATTTTACAGGTGGAGAAACTGAGGTACCAGGTGGTGAAGTGACTCGCACATGGTTGCGGAGCTGGGAAGAGAACCCAGGCCCTACCCGCTGGTCAGACTGTTTTGTTCATATTGATCTATTTACAGTACTCCGGTAATGTATTTTTCTTGGATGCACTCAGCAACAAAATCATTTGCAGTGAAAACCAAGTTAGTATTGTACATAAGATACCATGACCTTTCTCATAATCGGCAGATCTTCTGGGTTTACTTGGATTGTTCTAGTCACTAGAATCCAGTGCAAATCAATTCTTCTTCTTTTCTTTAAAGACTTTATGTAATAAGAATAGTTGCAGCTCTTTTATAATCAGAATTCTTCAGACTTTTAAAAACTCTCTAAACCACATTGGTATGTTTTTTGTAGTAATCTTGGTGGAAATGTAATATAGTTAATGTAAGAAAATAATTACCCACATTTTCTTTCCACTGGGTCAGTATGATGTGTACCAAATTTTCATTAAGTGCCTATGCTATTTTACTCAATTTTAAATATGCTTATTAATGGTTTGCTAAAATGTAAGTAAACAAGAAAAGGTGGATTTCATATCCCTTGAACTGGAATGGTTAAATAATCAAAGCCTTTTCTAGCTCCTCTGGCATTCCCAAAGGATCTCTGATAACTCTATGCAAACCCAATAGCCCCAGCCCCTTAATGTGGTGTTCAGACTTGTATCTTGGTTCATGACCAAGGAAGAGAGGAAACTTCATGCCACTAATTTCATATTATTACAGTTAATCATTTTTCAGAATGCAATGTGTTACAAATACAATGTTCACTCCTACACTCTGAAATGCACCGTGAGTCACATCCTGGAAAGCTGTTTCTGTGGTCACATGATGGCTGGTTCTCTGAGAACCATTGCTGTGGGCATCGTGTTCCAAGAGGCAGGACTGAATGCACGATCTACATCTGTCAAGGGGCCCACTGACATAACTATTTTTAAAGGGCTCTTTCACTTGGTGCACTCCTCTTCCTCCACAGCAAGTTTGCTTTATTTTTTATAAGCCCTGGCTGAACTCCTCCTCACAGAGTCCACCAGCAAGGCTTCTGACAGCGCATCCACTTCCCTGCCTCACAATCTATATCTGGCAGACCACAATCATTGGAGATGGATGTATAGAAAGGAACAAATTTTGCTTTCAATAGCATGTTCGTGGTACCCAGTGAAACCAATGAGTCATTCATGTACATCTGAAGATAGTCAATAATCCCTTTTGTTGGCCAGTTCTTGGAAGCCAAAAAAGCTGCATGATCTTAAAGGGCAAACTAGATTTTGTAAAGTATACAGGTACTGTAGATTTCAGAGTAGCAGCCGTGTTAGTCTGTATTCTCAAAAAGAAAAGTGATGTTGTAGCTCACGAAAGCTTATGCTCAAATAAATTGGTTAGTCTCTAAGGTGCCACAGGTACTGTAGAGTTCATCTTTATCCTTACTTCAGAAATAGCCTTAGAGCTGCCTGAAACATGCATTTACCATACCATAATCATTTTGTTAAAACCTGCTTCCTACATCAGAGCTGTAACAAGAATAATGCCTTAAGTTTTAGCTGTATGTTCAATACTTTAGTGCCCCCAACATCTGGTTAATGAATCCCGACGGAGCAGCAGACAAATTCTGCAGAGGCCATAGACAGGAGTCCAAAGAAATGCTAAAAAGCCTCTTGATACAGCTGATTTAGAGTGAAGTTTGGAATTCCCATAACCATAAAACATGTTTAATGGAAACAAGGGGCCCCTAATGAAAAAGTTTAGGAAGCCCTGAAAAAATACCCTAATCAATTTAGATATTAACACCAAAGGTTCTAATGCCATGGAAATCAGCCTTTGCTGTTTAGAATCACATGAATGCGATTACCATCCACTCAGACCTGGTTAATCCAAATCAATCTGCAAACTTCAATTTTTTTAATATAGATTTACTAACTTCAATTCAGCAATGCACAGTGGTACATTTATACTATGAATCAGATTACCTTTAACGTCTTTCATATAAACAGATACACACTTGTCAAGAATGGCTAAGGAATGCAAGGATTAAACCCAGTTTGTAGTTTTACCACAAACCACATCATGGTCCAGGGTTTACAAAAGCTCAGAAAAGAATTTGCATGGCATATGAGTCAGGAAGATTGTTCTGTCCATGCCCCCAATACTAATTTTCAGAAGATGCAAAATACTTTGATAACATTCCAATTTTGTTATCTGTTATTCCAAATTTGTTATCTGAACACACTGGATGAAGAGGAGGTAGAAAGATCTCCTAACTATTCCAGAAGAAATCACAACTCTGTACAATAAAGTGTGTGTGTGTGTGTGTTAAGATCTGGTAGATGACAAAGCTGGTGGAAATGAGCAGGAGAAGTGGAAAGGGTCTGGAATATCTTGACTCCTTGGAACCAGAGGTGCAAACTTCTATTTGTTTGCAGCCCCATATTTGAAATTGTCAGTGTTTTGTTTTGTGTTTTTAACATTTTTTCAATTTTGCAGCACCTTAATTCTCCACCATTTGGAGTCTTTAAACCAAGCCTGGCTGTCTTTCTAAAAGATATGGTCTAGTTCAACTGCAAGTTATTGGGCTAGCTGCAGAGTGAAATGACATGGTCTCTGTTATGCAAGAGGTCAGATTAGATCATAATGTTCCCTTCTGACTTTGAAATATATAAAATCTCAAAATACTACCTGGCTGAGACTGCCTCTGTCTCAGCACAGAGTTACAGTTGACTGGAACACTCTTGGTCTCTGAAGAGACCGTGCAAGAACATTCTCTGAGGAAGGCTCTCGTCTTCGGACCTTGCTCTGACCTGCAGTCTGCTTCACCTAATTTGGGCAGTCTTTGAGATATGGTTTAAAGTGCATGCATTTCATCTGGTCTCTTGTCAGCAGAGAATTTTTCTCCGGATAAGGAAAGTAATTAGGCTGAAGTGGGGCTATGTCTACAGCCATATCACTTGGCTTTTATAATTTTTTAAGTTTATGTTGAGCTATTATGTGATAGGCCCATTATAAATACATTTCAGCAGGATTGACCTAGGGATAATAAATGGAGTTCTATGAGTATTACTGTGTTGGTCTTTTGAATAAAAGTTTAACAACTCTGTGATATGTGGATGTTGAGGATTGCATTTTCAAAAGCACTCAGCATTGGCCTAACTCAACTCTGCTTACATTGAAATCAAAGAGGGTTTTACCGTTGACTTCAATGGGAGTAAAGTCAATACTGAACATGCTTGAAAATCCTACCCTAAAATTCCATTAGTGCTGTTTGTAAAAACAGGGACTTGCCTTTTTTGTCCTTTGACAAAACTGGTTACTACCTCTCCACTCAAAGGTGGTTGCCTCTCAATGGTGCTGAGGTTTGTGAAGTGCATTGAGATACTTTGAGACAAAGCCCAGCATCAATTCAGGCTTTTAAACAGCTCTGAATCAAAGAGCATTGCCAATTTGAACAAAACTGTTCCTAGAAGTACTGCCCATCTGTGTGTTACGTTATCACCATCTATCCATTGTGGCACTTACATGGCCCTTTCACTGTAGTGTCTGACCTCCTCACAAATATTTGAAAACAGGAATAACACTTTCTTCTGCAGTAGAAATAGTTTGATTAGATGTGGCATGTCACTCCGGGTTTAGACACTGTTGTTCGTCTTCTGCCATCATGGTACTTCCAAATGAGTTGCCTGTGTGGCAGAAAAACATATCTCCCTGTAGCCCATCTCCCTGTAGAACATTTATTTAAGGATGGGGATGACAGAGTTCTCTCAGGACATACACTCTTAAAACAGAATAATATACACTCCCGAGGGGTGGAGTTTTTGTGTTTGCTTCTTTCTTTCCTCTCTTCCCTCCTCCCCCACTCATTTTTAAGAATCTAAATCCCTATGGTGGGGAGATGCTCTCCATATGTGAGGAAAATAAAAAAAAATTCTTCACAATTTTCAAAAATTTGAACACAAAAATATTTTGGCTGAATACAGAAATACTGCTGTAATGCCTCATGGGAATTGTAGTTTGCTTCCCTCCTGATCCCATTCTCCTATATAGGCAAGACTTCCTGATCAGACTACGTCTCCCATTATGCATCGTGGTCTCATCTCTTGGAGAGAGGTGACAATGCATCATGATAGTCCCTGACCAGGATGCATCATGAGAGATGTCCAACTGTTGAGCCAAGCCCGTAGAAGAAGATAGGGACCTGAGGTACCCAAACTACAGCTCCCATGGGGTACTGTAGCAGTTTAGCCAAACTGAAATATTTCACTTTTCAGGAACTTTTTTTGATGAAAAATCAAAGTTTTCTATGGAAAGCAGACACTTTACATGAAAAAAGTTGTTTTGTCAGAAAACCAATTTTCCTTCAGTACAGTTGCCATACCAGTACAGTTCTAAAGGAAATCTTTCAGCCAGCCCTAAGAAAAGTATAAGTTGCATAGCAGTGATAACAGGAGCGGTTATACCCAGTCCACCTCCTAGGAAAGTAAATAACCTCCTCACTGCACCTCTCTGAGTCTGGATGGAAAAATAAGCCCATATTTGGATTGAAGTAACATTTGGAATTAGGGTCCTTATATTCAGGTGGTGGTCCAGTTATCAGAATCCTTTTCTTCCTTCCTTCATTGTAACAAGAACCTTTCAAGTACAACAAAATATATAATCAAAAGTGTCTTTGACCTCTGCTTAAAATGCACAAACCTTCCCAGAACATTTAGCAACAACTAAGATACAAAAAGCTTCTAACCACAGTGTGCATTAAAAGGGCAGACCCAGGACTCCATTCTGAATAGGGGTAGCATGCATTCTTATGTCTGCACCTTGCCCTGTACAAAAATGAATATGCCAGAGCTATTCATGAGTGTTTATGTAAGGTTCTCTCTATTTGACTGAAAAAGTAAAGAGGCTCTTTTAGCTCTCAGGATAGAGGCTGGTGTTTTGAAAGCTGAAGGTTATTATGAGTTCTATTCCTGTTGTATGTGGCTGGTTCATGACTGTGCTGTCTACTTGTATGATACGTGACCATGAATTACTACAGTCAGAAACCAAATGTAACTTGTTCTAAGGTATTTTCAAGGCACCAACTAAGGAGGCCAAGATACTTGCAGACTAAAAATGGCCACAATACTTTAGAGAGGTTATTTAATCCCACTCTTTGAATTTGCTTTCAATTCAGATTCTAATCATTTGAAGCATAGTTGAACTGTGTAGAAACTGAGGGACTGGAATGTATCATGGCGTAGATACACTCCTTGAACAGTCTCACACCATGTTTTCATGTAAACTCTGTACTATTTTGGTGTGTCTGAAGGGCACTGTTGTAAATTCCCTCTTTCTACCTTTTACATTTTTCTCAAAACTTTGAATCAGAGGACTAAAAGTTTGGCAAACCTAGGAATGTAATCACAAAGATAAAAGAACAGATATACATACAGTGAAGTCCTCAGCTCACTTTAAGGAAGATATGAGAGAGAGACAAATTTCAATGTGTAAGTGTGAGGAGAGTACTAAAATAATTATTATAACCTTTGCATCGTGCTCTATTATCATAATTTTACCATATTCGTTGTTTAATATTAACAGATGGTCCCAAGGGTCCAATCAAGATCTTCATTGTGCTAGATAAAATCTATATCCTAGATCATGTCAGCTGTTGTCACATAACTCTAGCTTTTTAATCAGGGATTCTTATCAGAAATAGTATTGTGAAACTCTATCCTAAAGAAAAGGAGTACTTGTGGCACCTTAGAGACTAACAAATTTATTTGAGCATAAGCTTTCGTGAGCTACAGCTCACTTCATCGGATGCATTCAGTGGAAAATACAGTGGGGAGATTTATGTACATGGAGAACATGAAACAATGGATGTTACCATACACACTGTAACGAGAGTGATCACTCTATTCTATAGGCTTGAAAAAACAGTGGTTTGTTCTCACTGATACTCAGAAGCTTAGACCCCCCAGAGTGACTGGGCACTTCATTAAAAACCTAGCTACTGAGGACTACAACAATAAGAATTTTCTAGCACTGCAAAAATAAAAATTATATAAATTTCTCTAATCTCCAGTGTACAAATTGCCATGAAATACCATCACTTCAGCATCTAGCAAGGGCTCCTACCTCTAACAGGGATGAACACTGCTGGATGGCTTCCTATTAATGGTAAAGACCTAAATGTCCAGTATTTTGGGTACTGCTTTCCTTTATCATAATGAAGATCGCTATAACTAAACATCACCATTAAAGTGCACTTGTAACCCTCTGAAACAATGTTTAAGATTTCTACCCAGTCTGATTTTGATTAAATAGTTCCCTGCCACTACAGTAAAAACCACTCTACAGGGTGAAGTTTAAAAAAAAAAAAAAAAGCCTGATTTTCGTTTGTTTCACAGGATCCTTTTGTTATAGCTCAAGTCGACTAGTAAAAGGAAATAAAAGGTTAAATTGTTAGAACTGAAAATACTCGTCAGTGTTTGTGCAGCAGCTGCAGAGCTCCATGCAGTGACGTTACCAAATGCTGCTCTGTCTGCCCAACCTGGAGGTAGCAGAGGGTTTATTTTATTGTGGGATATTGAGCCAACTGTTGAATTCAGTGGCTGATTCCTCACCTGTGCAAAGAGGGTATGAAATGCCACCGCATCTGAGTTGTCCCCTCATGTCGGTAGTGACATTTTATATCCACTTTCCACAGATATCGATAACCCCTCATGGCACAAGGTGCGGGAGAATCAGGCCTTCAGTTATTTCCTTGCAACTCATTTGACTTGGTAAGGCTTCCGCAGGTGTAACTGAAGCTAAATTTGTCAATGAAACTTTTTGAATTCTTTTTTCAGCCCTAGGAGCTCTTTGGAGGTACTAATATAGGCAAGCATTAAAAGCACAAGCTTAGCTTCAATCATGTGAGTAATCCAATCTCCAGAAAAGCACTGAACATTAAGCACATTCTGAAGTACTTTGGTAAATAGAGATGGATTATTTACGGGTTTAAGGTTTTAGATATGTTTAAGAGCTTTGTTTGAACCAAGGCCAGTTTTTCTTTTTTTACAAATTAAAGCCTCATTTTTAAGTGGCTGATCATTTGGATGTCCACTTTGAGCCTGATTTTTAGAGATGCTTAGCTTCCATAATTCCAGTTAAATTCAGTGGGAGCTTCAGGTGCTCAACACCTCTGAAAAACAGACCCTTGTGTACCAAATTGGGTACCCAAAATTAGTGGACCCTTTTGAAGCATAAAATCGAAATAGGAAGAAGGCTTAAGAAGCAGAGAATCAAATTACACCCTCTGTTAAATCCATGCAAGCCCTTTGATTTCAGCAATGCAAAAATAATTCTAAAAACAATGAAAATTTTGTTAAGTGACTCTGTTGAAAAAGTGGTTTGAATGAGCCTTGTTTAACTCATACTCTTAGAGCCTGATCCAAAGCCTGCTCAACTCAATGGGCATTTTTTCATTGTCTTCAATGCTCTTTGAACCAGAGCTTTAATGAGCTAGATCCTGCTTGCTTCCATTTAAGTGAATGGGATTTTTGCCACTGACTTAATTGTGAGCAGGTTCAAGCATAATATTACCACCTATATGAAAACTACATATTAGAAACTCCCTCGTCATTATATTTATAGTATGTATGCATGCATAATATCCTATGGTAGTTTAATTTCAGTATATACGTCCCAGCTCTCAAACAATGTTCTCATAAGAACTAAGGATAAAAACTTGTAATAAGAGACACATGTCTTCTGTAAATGTATAAATAATATTCTAAAGCATTTTTTGGTCATGTTTTAAGACTTGCTTTTTTAGCACTCTAACTCTCCAAGAATGTTTCTAAACTAATTAAAAAGAAGGGTGGGACGTGGCATCCAGAGAACCATTTGCTCACCATACTTTGTGTTTTTCCTTCACTTCAGCCCTGGGATCCAGATGGCAGACCTTAGTAGATATGTTTCCCTAACACCAACATCTGGATCTCTGGCACAGCCTCCCAGCCAGTTGTGCTGATAGCTGTTCAATTCCTTGGAGCTGCTTCATGCTCCAGTAGCGTAGCTTTGCTATTCTTGGTTTGTCTGAGCAGCCAGGTCACATGGACCTCATTCTCCTCTCTCTAGCCTCTGATCATCCTCCTATTTTAGCTCAAGATCATATTCTTGTCTTGATTGAGAAGATCTGGTACATATCTCTCAGTAAGAGCCCTACATAGTGTTTATACACGCAAAGGCATGTGTATCAACACACATTTATATTTCCACATCCATCTCTCTTGGCCCCCTTTCTGGTTGGGCTCACGTTTTTCCATCCCAGCCCTACAGGTGGGCTTTTCAGACAGAGACATCCCTTACCTAGGATATGGGTTGCTTGGGCAGGGGTGCATTTCTTTCCCCATGGGAGGAAATTGTTGTGGGAAGGGCTTCTTTCTCACTTGAAGACCAGGAGAAGTCAGTCTACAACCTGTCGTGTCTGGGAATCACAGCTAGGAGCATTGACAGCAACAGGGGTTGGGGTGGGGAGTGAATCAGTAGGTCAACAACTTTTCTTTTTAAATTTCTGTTAGGTATCTGCACACTTAGACCCTATTTAGGTTGGGTTTGCCCATGCTCCGCTGTACCTCAGCCTTGAGCCCTCTCCCCCCACCCCCCAAAAAAGAGAGAGAGAATGGAGAGTAGAACTGCTTGAAATTTTCTGATTTTTTTTAAAAGCTTACTGAAAAGTTTCACTGAAATTTTGACAAAGTTTCCAATGAAATTTTGTCTTCCTCACCCTCTGCTTCCTCACTTCCATTTTTGAACAGCTCTAATGGAAAGGAATAAGAGGAGAGCAAGATTTCTGGAAGAAAGGAATGATTTTGAACATAGGCTGTGGACAAGAAGAGAGGTGCAAAATAGATGGCATGGAGGTGGTCTTGGAGTGGAGGCCTAAGAACGAGAAGGTATCTATAGTCATGCTCTAAAAGATCTTGGAGAAACAAACTGAAAATACATTCCACTGTTTAGTCTTGCAGGACATGAGATGTGCACACTTTCTGCAAGGGACAAGAACACTGGAGGTCATGTTCCAGTTTTGGGAGACTGGAGGAAGTCCTTGTCTCTATCTGTTGCTATGTAATTCAGAACTAACCACACACGTACATAGACGCACACAGAACAAGGAATGGTTGTGACATAAGTTTGAATCAATACATATTTAAGGGGATAGACCCTTAGATGATGTAAATTGGCATAGCTGCATTGTTTATATACTTACCATATTACTAGCTTTGGAGCTGTGGTCATTTTCACCAGCTGAGGGTCTGGCCCATTTCAGCCCTGTCTGTCTAAAAGATAATTGCACTGGTGTAACTACAGTCAACTAATTACACCCATGAGAATTTTTTCAAATTTTTCTAATGTAGACAGGCCCTAAATAGAGTTACTGATTCATGCTAGTATCTCAGTCATTCATTTTATGTGTGTCTGAGTGTGGGGAGGAATAAGGCAGAGGGAGAGAGACTGGATATTTGAGTTACTATCATTTTACAAGGTAACAGAATTGAAGATTGACTTCTCCCAGCCTTCCAAAAGGAAAACATGACTTCCAATTTATCCTCTTCAGTGCAGTCAATGAAGCTATGCTAATTTACATAGATACTGCTTTCCTAATAGATATAGATTATATCTACTTGAAGCATTATGTTTGGCTGATCCTTCAAATGCAAACTGCATGATAAGCAATATTATATTCACAGCTGCATAGATATTACAATGGGGGTGTATGTTGAAGGTGGAAAGATTTCTCATTACAGGAAATTTGCAATATGATATCACCTGAATAGAACTGTTAGAGCTGGTTGGAAAAATTCAGAATTTTGGCAAAACTATGTAATAATTTGTCCCATTTTTCACCTAGTTCTAGAGCTGAGTCAGAAAATTTCAAATTTCTATTTTTGTCTTAAAATTTTGATTTTCAAAATGAATTTTCACCACTTTAAAGTTGTGGTTTAAGTATTATTCGGATGAAAGGATCATTAAGAAATATTAAAACACAGAAAACAGTCAAGTGTGTGTTAAAATTACCTGGTTATTGCTCTTAGCCAGACACACTGGCCCTAAACCAAGAAAATGCTTAAGCACATGCTTAATATTTTTACCATGGGCTCAAGGATCAGTGGGGCTTAAGTGCCCTTCCTAACTAAGGATGCTTTCCTGAATCGGTGCCTGAATGCTGCTGTCTCAATGTACACAAAAACTTGGTTTTTAATGCAAGTGCACACACTAGTAGTGTAATATTAATTATGCCAGACCCCGATAAACCCACAAGAGGCAACACTTTTGTATTCTAATTTTGTAACTCCTGACCCAGATTTAACGGATATAAAGATCAAGATATTTTCATAATTTGTAAGGCCGCATGTTTAACTCACTGTTGTTTTAACCCCCCTCGAAGCCTGAAGCTGAAATCTGTTTCCTCACTTCTATAGATGCCTTTCTTTCCCATTGTGTGACTATACAGGGTTGTTGTTGTAGGGTTGTGCTCCTGAGCATTGAGCAGCTGGGCTGGCAGTGTTTCTTTTTATTTTTAAGTTCACTGAACCATTTGATCTAAAACAAAACAATATAGAAAAGGATAAAACATATAGCCTGGGAGCAAACATTTTGAACTGTAGAAAAACAAACCAAAAACAATGAAGTTACCAGTTTTTGGTACCTCCTCTGCTCTCACTTCAGTGGAAACTGTATCAGGCCTTCAGAGAGAAGAAATTATCTGAAATTGACTGGCTCTGTTTTGAAACTTCACTGAAATAGAAGGTAAAATTTCCTGTGGACTCCTGTATCAGGCTGTGCATAAGATGAAATACTTACTCACAAAGGAGTAAGTTCTAACTGAGTAATAAACAATGTGTCCATAAGTTTGTTGTGGTTTTTTTTTTTTTTTGGTATCCCATTTCTACAGACACAAATGCCTCAAACTACTTGCATGGAAATGCTTACCAAATTTGCATAGTTTTCAAGATCATTTACTGAAACCACTTCAGTCTGAACAGTTTGAGCCTGATCCTACAAATACATTATTTGTAGTAATACTCAGGGACTTCATTGCACAAGGCCCAGTGCAAAGTACCTACATGAGGAACAAATATTTCATAATGGGCCCTTCAATTTAGCAGAGAAGGTATAACATGATCCAATGCCTGGAACTTAAAGCTAGATAAACTTAGACTGGAAACAGTGCATAATTTTTTTTTTACAGTGAGCTTAATTAATCATTGGAGCAATTTACCAGTGGTAATGGTAGATTCTCCATCAGTAGCAATTTTTAAATTGGGTTTTTTCTGAAAGGTATGATCTAGGAATTATTATGGGGAAGTTCTATGGCCTGTGTTATACAGAAAGTAAAACTAGATGATTACAATGGTCCCTTCTGGCTTTGGAATCTGAGTCTTTAAAATTCTTATTTAAAAAACAACCGCTAGATTACTCATATGCACATGATTTCAGGATCAAGTCCTTAGTCAAAATAGGCTTATTCTTATACGCGCACACACAGAGATTTGGAAAACATTGAAACAGACCCTGTGAAGAATCTGGAAAGCTCTAATATTATTGAGGGTTCTTTTGTGACCCCTGCTGTTTGGATTTAATACTGTGCCTTCAAAAAATTTATCTAAAGGCAGTGCTGGTTATAGTTTCACTCCCATCCCAGCAAAATCAGAGAAGGTACACAAACACACACTTGTTTGTTATTTGCTACATTGTTTATATCTGCATTTTATACTTCAGTTCAAGTGATCTCTCCTCTTTAATACAAAATACAAGAAGATATCATGATTCCAGCTGAAGTGACAATAGAAAATATGTAGTCTATTTATTTGAACTTTTTTGTGCTCATGATTTCAAATTTGTGTTCAACTAGTTCTTACTCTGATGAAAGAATAAGTATATAAAATAAAATATTAATATTAATGCATAAAAAGAAGAACTGATGCTCTCAATGAGAGAGAAATCACTCTGTACATACTCTTTGTGCAGTTGGTGCTGTAGTATAAGCCATGCAGGTAAAGCCTATCCTCACCTCAACATTGTTATTCGGTCTTATAAAAAATAATCAATTTTTTTAATGGAAAATTGCCTTTCTATGAAATGGAAATTTTTTGGGGGGTGGGAAAAATCCTATTTTCACTGACATTTTTGAGGTTTTTATATATTAAAAAAAACAACCCCGAATGTTTTGGTTTTTCAGAAAGTCAACAATTTTTGATAGTCAAAGACCAATTGGTCAGTTTTTCAAAGGACCTTTTTTTGAAAACATAATTGTTATAATTGAAATTTTTTGTGGGAAAGAGAATCCTTTCCCAGGCAGCTCTCTAATTATTATAAGTTCCTAGCATAAGAGAGAGAGCAAGAATTGCAGAAAGAAAGAAGTTTACAAATGATTGGGTATAGAGAAGGAAATAGAAGAAGAGGGTTTACAAATGGAAAATCCCAGCTAAAATGTGATGCTGCGTATATGCATTATTTAACCATTCTAAAGAGAATTCTAGGACTGATTCTGCTTTCACTTACACCAGTGTAGATCAGGAATGACTGATGTAAAATCCAGGATCAAACCTAATACTAAGTCCTAGAAGAGGGGCAGAGAATTTTAGATCTATTAAGTTTTATAGTACCTATGCTTGCAGGTATCTTCAAAATCATTGTTCGTGAAGTACCAGTGATTAATATACAGCTTTAGGCATATTCTCAGTACATACAGCTTGGTTCCAGTCTTGCTTATACTAGTATAAATTAGGAGTAACTGTAATTAATTCAACAGAATTACAGTGGTATAAAGTGTGTGTAATTGAAAGGAGAATTAGGCCCCATAGGGCCAAAATCTTTTCTTACACTGGTGTAAATCTGGAGTAACTCAACTGAAGCCAATAGAATAACTAGATCTATGCAGCTGCAAGCAACAGCAGCAGATGGTCCATATTGTGAACAGAGCCTCCCCTTTCTCTCTCATAATTTATCTATTTCAATCATTGGCAATTGCTGATTGCCAAGATATGTCCTGTCTGTGTACATAAATTGTCTGTCTCTGTGAGATTGCCGCATTTGTGACATCACAGTCATTTCCAAGGTTCTCTACTACTTTTGAGGAGGTTTGCTGTAAAGGAGATCCCACAGTCTGGTCTCAAATGTAAAGATAATTAATATTCCTTCTGGACTCATGTTCAAAGAACTCAATCCAGTTGCATTCCCACAGTCTTATTTCCTCTTTCAATGTATTCCAAGCTCTTTTTTTTAACTCGAAGTGTTGTGTATTTTGTTTCGAGGGACTTTCCTGACCCATTTCCAATAAATCAGGAGAATGAAGTGAATATCTCTGGCCATGATACAATCCTCGCCTGGCTAGCCATTTGGAAAATGGCTGCATCCTTTGTGTGAAGCATATGCTGCTTGTTGCCCGGGAAGGACAGTGATTTTCCTTTTTCCTTGCTGGTTTTACATTTCGTCAGAAGACCTAGTTGATATGGTGACTATAGAACTGTACGTATTTGGGTATAATAGAGTAAAAGCAGAGATGGGCTCAACCTGCGAATTCTGATTCAGATCCAAAGACTTCTCAAAGTCTGGGAGCATTCGATACAGGGTGAAAGCTGGCCCCACTGAAGTCAAAAGGAGTTGTGCCATTGACTTCACTGGATTCAGAATCTGAGCCCCTGTGTTTTAGTTCAAGCCTATCTCTGACTCAAATATTTCTAGATGTTGTTACTAGGCCTTTTCTAAATCCAGCAGTGGATTATTGAGAGCGGCATAAAAAGAAGGCTCCTCTTTCAGCCTGACAGGGTCATTTTGGGTCCTCTTGGCTCTTATCCATCCACTATGGTTATTTGGCTTTTAGATGAAATGCATCATAATTACCTCTACTTAAAAAAAAAAAAAAAGGCCCATTCTGCAGATGAATGTATTAAGGCTGTACTTGTATAATATACAAAGAGTCATATTTTTACCCTCAGTTTTGGCACAAAATTACCATTGGACTTTAATAGGAGATCTGCTTCTGGATCTGTCCCTCAAATAGGGTCTGTCCCTCAAATAAGACAACACAAAGAAGTCTGTTCTTAGTAAGATAGCAGGGCAGCTGATGATATATCCTCAACTAGTGTACACCAGGTTAGCTCTACTGAAGCCAAGAGAGCTACACTGATTTTCACCAGCTGGGCATGAGGCCTGTTTGTAGTTGCAGGAATAGCAATGACACTTCCAGTATATTTGGTCTCCTCCAGTAGTGATGGGCAAAGTATGAAAGGTCACAAGAGTTTGTTCAGATATGCATCCAAAAGTCCGGGGGCCAGATCTTCAACTGACATTAACTGGTGGCAATCCATAGGGTCCAAAATGTTTGATTACTATTTCTCCCTCCCAAGTGCATTCTATTTCCCTGAACCAACCTCATTTTCCTTGCCCCCACCTACAGAATTCCTCCTCCTCGCCACCATTTATCTTGAGAACCCTCTACTTTTGCCGATTCCATTACAAGGTTTGGCGAGTTCAAGTACATGTTCTCCTTGCATGGGATTCATACCTCACATGTTCAGGGTGCTCTCCAATCAGAGGTGCCCTGGAATGTTTTGTGTGCCCCTGAGGAAAAAGCCCCAATATGTACAATATTTTGATAGAACAATACAATGGGCCCAGGACAGAGTGGGACTGCCAGGTCTTGAAAATGGTTTGAGGGTGTGTGTGTGCTGGGGAATAGTGGGTAAGAAGGATGTTTTAAAGCATTCTGGTTCAGTTCAGGGGAAGAAATTGTAGTGTGAAACAGTCTCTAAGGTGCCACAAGTACTCCTTTTCTTTTTGCGAATACAGACTAACATGGCTGCTACTCTGAAACCTGAAATTAAGCACTAACAAATTTATTTGAGCATAAGCTTTCGTGAGCTACAGCTCACTTCATGCTGTAGCTCACGAAAGCTTATGCTCAAATAAATTTGTTAGTCTCTAAGGTGCCACAAGTACTCCTTTTCTTCATGTTTAATTTGTTAGATACAGTTCTTCCACTCCGAACTTTCTCTTTCAATCTCTCCTCTGACCTTCCCATCAGTTACTTGTAAGTATCTTTGCAACAATATTTTTGAAAGCTTTCCTAAAGTAGAATGGGCCAAACCAGTGATGTCCAGGTGAAACACAACAGCATTTGTCCCATGACCATGAATAGCCATGTTAGAAGGGAGTTAGCTGTTCACTGATAAATATATTTATTTTATTTATTGTAAAAGTTTGAGAAATTGGGCCAGATCCTCACTGGTGTAAATCATGTACCTCTGATATCAGTGGAGCTTCTCTGATTTCCACCAGCTGAGGATGAGGCCCATGGGTCTGATTCTCTCCTGTCTTATTCCTTGTGCCTTTTCTTATCCCTGTGCAAAGTGGATGCAAGCTGCTATCAAATCAACATTCTCACCTCACTTTCAGTAGTGTTGGTGTTTTACATTCACTTTGCACAGGTGCAAGGCAATGAAGAATCCGCTTTTTGCATATGCTTGTTGGTTTTTTAAGTCTATATTCCCTGATTTTTAGTATTTCATTTGACTTTTTAAAGTTAAACAAAATCAAAATCCAGAAATAGGACCTTAATTGGTGTTGGAGCTATGCAAATGTACAGGTGCTGAGATTGTTTATTTAGCTTAAGTACTTTTAGGGACCCCTTTACCATAGTATCTGAGAATCTGGCCTCATGCAATAAGGGCAAACTTCAGACCTCTAGTGGTGGTCATAAACTCACGTCGAAGCTCTACTTTGCGGAAGGGAGGGACTAGAGACTTGATTCAAAGACAGTTATACTCACTGGAAAGACTCCCGTTGAACTGGGCTGTGGATCAGACCCCTAATCAGCCCTTACTGTGCCTTATTTGAGCTGATCATCTTTATATGGTGAAACTGGCTTTTCTAACTTGACCTTGTATGTAGAGCTGGGCAGGAAACGTATTTCCTAGCCTGCAGAAAATTCTGAGATTTCAGAAAAATTGCCTGAGTCTCCCACATCCCAGGTGAATGCTTTAATCAATGGGCTTTGGTTATTCTAAGGTGCCTGGGTGGGTTTCTCTTTCTCCAGTTACGACCAGAGAGTCCACCTGAGAAGCCTTATCCAATGAAAGCTTCTTCTAAACTGATATGTTCCCATAAAAAGTTTTGGGGTTGACAAATCACCATTTTCTGACAAAAAATGGTTTTGACAAAAAATTCCTAATGATTTCTAACACTGCTAGCTTTTTAGACTGCCACTGCACATTGAGCAGATGTTTTCAGAGAACTAGCCACAGTGACTCCAAGATCTTTCTTGAGTGGTAACAGCTAATTTAGACCCCATCATTGTGTATGTCTAGTTGGGATTATATTTTTGAATGTGCAGTACTTTGCATTTCTCAACATTAAATTTCATCTGCCGTTTTGTTTCCCCTTCACCCTGTTTAGTGAGATCCCTTTAACTCTTAGCGAAGTCCAAAGCAGACTGCAATCTTGAGTAATTTTGTATCGTCTGCCAATTTTGCTACCTCACTGTTTACCCATGTTTTCCAGATCATTTATGAATCTGTTGAACAGCGCTAGTCGCAGTACAGACCCCTGGGGACCCCACTATTTACCTCTCTCCACTGTGAAAATTGACCATTCATTCCTACCCTGTGTTTCCCATCTTTTAACCAGTTACTGATCCAGAAGAGGACCTTCCCTCTTATCCCATGACTGCTTATTTTGCTTAAGAGCCTTTGGTGAGAGACCTTGTTGTTGCTGGGTGAGGTTTAGCCTTTGCTATGCTGGAGATCAAACTAGATTAACATAATCCAGCCTTAAAAATCTATGAAAAGTAGTAAATTCACATTGATCTGGAATGGCATTGAATAAAGTTAATAGAATTTTTAATAAAAGACACAACCACTGGAACTGAATTCACTTCTTTGATGAATTAAATATCTTTCATTTTTACAATCTACAGTGTTTGGTTAGTAGCCATAGCAATTTATAGGTGTTAAATTAGTCACAAAGGGGCTTTCCAGTTCCCTGATGCAACAGAAACATTTTGAAAACTACAGTGAAAAAATAACTTGAATTCAATATAAAGACGATGAAGTTGAAAAGCATGGTGAGTACAACCAAGATCTATGTGCCTTTGACATTTCGTAAAATGAGACTTAATAGTGTGCAATATAATTTGCTGCTTCAACAAAAAGGCTTGTTTCGATATTTTAATTCAATGTAAAGTGTTTGGGGATAATAATGGTAATGTTGTAAATGTAATGATCAATTATTGCTGAGCAAATAAAAGATATTCTAATCAAAAATGCATTCATCTTGGAACTTCAACCCGCCTCTTCTGAACTATATGGCAGACACTCTAACCATTAGACAACAAAGAATTGGGTTAACAAGAATGGGCATTTCAAAGAGTACAATTACCCCCAGGAACAATCTCCTATTAATAAAGACATAGCAAGACTTATGTGGAAAAATTTAATAAAATTTTGACTATAAAGGCTACACAGTTCAAAGTCTGTTCCCAAGTTTGTACTCAAATCTAGGTGTGTGCAAAACCTCATGCAAATTGGACTTAATTAACTTCGTGTATTGCTTCAATAATAAGTGAGATTAATAATTTTCCTTCATCTGTAAATGGTTCTAAATAGAATGAGTAGGTCTTGCCAAAACCATAAAAGGGATACAGTCCAAATACTCAAATGTTTGATGATAACAAACCAACACCCTGGATTTCTAACAAATTTTGGCCTTGTACAGTCATAACTCTGTCAGTTTCCCATAAAAGCTTGTCTCTCTCTCACCAACAGAAGTTGATCCAATAAAAAATATTACCTCACCTAGCTTGTCTCTCTAGTTTGCCATAGGCTATTTATCTTTATCCACTCATAGCAATTCCAATATTCCTATATCAGACTGCATGAGTGGTCCCTCAAACCCTACTGCCTTCTTTCTACACAAAAAGAGCATATGAGAGACTTTCACTTTAAATCACTTCAGATAAAATCTGAGTAAAGTGGAAGAAAATCCAAGTCTCCAGGAGACAAATCACACCATGTGTCTCCTCTGCAACAGTTAGTAGCTAGAGCTGAGTGGGAAATTGTTTTCTCTTCCCAGGATTATATTCAAGATTTTGAAAAGTTTTCCCATCCCAAATCAGGACAGAGTTAAAAATCTCAAATGTTCATGAACCTACAAATGAAAGAGAATTTCAGTCTGGATCAACTGAAATGTTTTGTTTTGGTTATTGCAAAATGTTTTCTTTGTTTTTGGGTTGTTTTTAATGTTTGGTTAAAACTTTAACTCAGCCTAAATTTCTCAATGAAAAGTCATTTTGAACCAAGAAAACAATTGTTTTTCGTTTTAAAAAGTCATCATGAATGTTTCAACAATTTTAAAACTCTTTAACACTTGAGTTGAGAAATTTATCAAACCGACCCATTCCCATGACCAGTTTCAGTTTTGACAAATCCACATTTTTGTGTGTGAGAACACCTACAGTGCTGGGGATTTTTTAACAAGACAACTCTGAGAAGAAAAGGGTTTCTGCTAAACTGCTCTTAAGCATGTAAAAGAGTAGTACATGGGAAAACAAAGGCAGAACAGTTTCAAGCTACATCCACCACACCTATGATTAACTGTGTTTATATCCCGGTAATTTACAACTAAATACAGTATTGCTTTTCCTATTATAATAAGTGTTCAAACATCACTTGCAGTGAACCTGCTTCTGCAGAACTAACATCATGAGCCTATACCACTTAAGGAAAGCGGGAGAAGAACCTCTGATAGCTGTAGTGGACTAATCCCCTCTGTGGGCCAATCACTAGAGGGGGAGACACTCTATCCAGTGAACAATGGATTACTCTGTTTTACACCTCCAACCAACATTCTGTAGAGATTGTATACATATACCTCCTGCTACTAACCATAGAAGGACAGGTTCATCCAAGTTTGCACAGGGAAGAGTGATTTACAGACTGGCCTCTCCATGGAAGATTCACTTCTTTTGCAGTCTTCTGCTATGTGGTAGCTTTAGGTTATGGCTACATGGCCTACTGGTTAAAACTCCCATGGAGATGTACAGAATCGGCTCATTGTCACTTGCCCTGACTGCACCTCTTACTGGCCAGTGCTGCCCACTTTTGGCACTACAGTCATTCCCTACTGATCAGAGGGTGCATTGTGGCTAAATCACCTCCTGAAGGATTTTCCACCTCAGGGGACCTGCATGTAAACTTATGCCAGTATAAGCAGAATTTAGCTGACTGAATGGAAATTATATACATAATGGATGGCAGTAACAGAACGTTATTTCAAGATCCAATCCTGAATTCCTTCCTCAGGCGTAACTCTCAGTGAAATCAATGGGAATTTTGCCCGTGGAAGCAGTTCGGTATGAGGCCTTTTGTCCTTAGTAGTTTACATAAGAACAGAGGAATCATAACTCAGGACAATGTGAAGCCTCCAATGTACAGGATAGATTTGTATATGTATGTGAAAACTCTTATTCAACTCTTATATTAATTTGCTGTTTGTCTGCACTGTTTCAATGCAAACCACGGTGGTCCATTAGAGTTTAGCCTATATCCCAAACTGCTTTGGAAAGGTAGTCACATTAACTTCAGAATCTGCAGTGTTGGGGGTGCCAGCTTTGTCAATGACTCAGACAGTGATTAAACACAAGTATTTTTTCCTACATTTATGAAATGTAAAGATATTTGTTTTGATTCCATCACTGTCACCTCATTAGGCACCAGGCAAGTTAGGTTATACACTGAATCGGTTTTGCACTAGGTTTTGTTTACTTTTCCTAAATTAACATGGTAATTCTCTGTAATAAAATTCATGGTTTACATAGATATCAAAAGCCATCGTCCATTATTCTACTTAATGTTACAGCTTTAGAATGTGCACTAACTACTCTGTTTATATAGCAGCTGGATGAAGCACTTAGACCACTGTGTGTCACATCCCAGATCCGCTCCAGCAAAGAAACAGCATCAAAGAAACAGCAATGCCAAAACTAAAAGACCTTTCCATTTAAAATTTCTCCCCGCTCACAGAAAGGTGAAACTGTGAAGAATTATTTCCCTAAAGTCTCTCTCATTCCTCATACATTAGCTACAAACGCCAGTCTTGGTAAAAAGATAAGTGTTTCCTGCTGTAAAATCTGCAGAACTTATGGGGATTCATTATTCAGAGCTAGGTTGGTGAGGTTTCTTTCCTTAAAATTCAGCACGTAGCAGCCTAGAATAAATGACTTACATAGTTAAGAGGCCTATTTTGGAGGTAGGGAGGACTCCATATATTTTATACTTAAAGGCTAGGTCCTGGACACCAGTGCCGGTCCTCTTGCTGATCTAACCCGGCAATTTGGGATTCATCCCACATAGAGGCTGTGTCAGGGTGTTTCTGAAGGCATGGTTACAATGCTGCTGCACTCTGGCAACCCTGGCATAGTTGCTCCTTAGGGATCATGACCAGTCACAGAGTTTAAAGCAGCCTTTTGTGAGGCTCCTCTAACTTAGAGCTGGTCTGTGCCTAAAACTTAAGTCAACCTAACTACGTTATTCAGGGGTGTGAAAAATTCTTTCCCCTGAAAGATAGTAAAGCCAGCCTAGGGCCCATTGTAGACCCTGCTAGAGCAGTGGAAGAATTCTTCCATTGACCTAGCTACCTCTTCCTGAGGGAATGGATTTACTACTGGGATGAAAATCTCCCTTCCCACCCTGTAGTGTCTGTGTGGCAGCTGTGCCACTCTACTGCTTGTAGACATACGTATCCCCCCTACACTAGGAGTCAAGTCAGCCCCTGGGTGGTGTTTAGCCACTTTTTGCTCTTCCCCCACTCTCACCTGGTCCTGCACAGAACACAGCTCAGGCAGATCTGAGGACTGGAGGTAAGATCAATTGATCTGCCTATATACTGATCCTTATCCTCACCTAAGTTAAACCAAGGTAAAACAGGAGTCACTCTACTGAAGACAATAGAATTACACAGGTGTCAGTGAGCGAAGAATGAGGTCCACTAACTTCTGGGTGCAGAAAGCCTGTTCATAGTAGTTAGAGCAGGAAAAATCTGGTAAGGAAACTAATTCTGGACAGACCAAACAATGTTATCATTAGCAAATCTCTTGCAGTGACATTGTATGAGCTGACATGATTCCATAAGGCCAAAGGAGCTTTCAAATTCAGGGTTTAATCCCCTATTTCTCCAAATTACTTTTTGTGACCCACAAATCTGTCTTCAGGGTTCATGGGAGGAGCCACACACCAACCGGCAGCCTGCTGACAATTGCTTACCTGGGACCCATGAAGCCTGGCCCCAGTATGAGGCTCTGCAATTGGTGGAGTCTCAGAGCAGCTGACTGTCCTACTGGCCCTACTAAAGCCAGCAACAGAACAGGAAGCTGTCAGAACAAGTAGGCTCCACCCTGTTTGGTCTGTGTGCCTTGTTCCTTCTACGCCTGCTCGCTCCGCTTGATTTCCTGGCATGACTCATGGGATCTGTAGTGAGGGGACTACTCCACTCCAGCAGAACAAGGGTTAAAAACAGCTTTGGAGAGGGCTGCAGTTGGAATAAAAGGCGTGAGAGCAGCTGAGGGAGTAGCTGACCACAGGTGTGGCCAGCTCAATCAGGGCCCAGCTGGCTCTGATAAGAGGGCTGGGGGGCCAGGAGCTGAAGAAGTCTCTCTCTCTCGCCTTAGAGGGAGAAGGGCCTAGCTGCCTGGGAATGGAGGGTACCTGATGCAGAGCAGTGCTGGGGAAAGGCAAGAGGAGCTAGGGAGTTGCCAGGCTGAGACCTTGTTTAAGGCCTAAAGAGGTACCAGGGCTGAAAAGGTGTAGCCTAGGGATAGGCAGAGGCAGCTGGTCCAACCCCCTTGCCAGTGATGAGTGGTCATTACAGACTTCAGTCTGCCCCAGAGAAAGGGGGCCAGGTGACAACTGGCAGTAGCCACTGAGGAAAGGTGGGTGTAGAGGGTTGGGGGTTCCCCTGGGAGGGGAGATCCAGAGTGTGGGGGTACTGCTGTGGGCAGAACCCCACGGTAAGGGGCACCAAGGTCAAGGAGGGACATGGGGCCTAAGGCTAGAGAGACACCGGCCAGCAAGAGGCAGTCCGAGGCTGGAAATAGAGCTAATTCCCAGACTGACCAGCAGGAGGTGCCGTGCCCGTGAGTTTGCAATCTGCTACAGGATCTAACTTGTGGTTCTGATCCCCAGTTTGTCCTGCTTCTTATCCCTGGTATCCTGGCCCAGCTGACTCTTGGATCTTATCGCATGACTGTGGACTCTGGCTCCTACTACTAGGTTTGGCTGCCTATGACCCAGCCATGACAGCTAGTTTGGACCACAATAACCCTGAGGGGCCAAGCCCAGAGTGAGAAGGATGGACTCAGCAGCACCACCACAGCCACCAGAAGTATCGACTTGCCCAAATGGGTTTCCCACCTGCAGGTGGAGGCCCAAGTTGTGCAGCTGACCTTGGACAACTAGCAGCTGCAGGAGCAAGCAAGACAGCTCAGTGCCAAGAATACCACTCTGTGAACACAGTGTACAGAGACTTGCCCCAAACAGGGGCCTGCATTACCCTTTGCCCAAATGGTTCGATGGGAACTGCCAGCAGTTCTGGGATTTCATGACCCAATGCCGCCTTCTGTTTCTGATGCATCCCTGGACCTATGCCTCTGACTGGACTAAGCTGGTCTTGGTAATCAGGCTGCTGAGAGATGTGTTAGACTGGGTCTCCCACTGTAGGAAGGCGATAGCCTGGTGCTGTCGAACTTGGATGGCTTTCTCCAATCGATGTCCGTGATCTTCGATGACCCACACCAAGTTGAACAGCTAAAGCCACCCTGAGGGGACTCCAGCAGGGGCAAGGCACAGTAGCTTCTATGTAGTGCACTTCTGACTCATAGTAGGTACAGAATGGAGTGAAGCATCACAGCTATACCAGTTCTGATGGGGCTTGCAGGAAGAAATCAAAGACTAACCGGCTGCTGTAGAGATGCCTACAGGCCCTTGTGCATCTCACCATCCACATAGGTAATCTTCTGCAAGAAAGAAGAGCAGGGAAAAGAGGTTCCCTTCAGCCCTCATACCTGCATACCATGACCTCAGCTTCTCTATCACCTGCCAAACCCACGGAAGCTGATCTGGCTCGTCAGTGACTCACACACAAAGAAGAGGAATGGTGCCACCAGTGCCGCATGTGCTTCTACTGAGGTGAACCTGGACACCCCATCTTGGCCCTGGGAGGCTATTTTTGTGGAACTACCAGAATCCAGTAGTTTGACGACAATCCTGACAGTGGTAGTTCGCTTTTCTAAGATGGCTCACTTTACCCTTCCATGGAGGAAGCTGCCTGGCTCTGGATAAACAACCTAGTCCATCTTCATGGCCTCCCTGATCATGTGACTTCAATCTGGGGACCTCAGTTTACAGCCTGCGTCTGGCATGAGGCCCTACTTTTATTAGGAGTCCACACATACCTGTCATCTGTCCACCGTCCTCAGGCAAACAGCCAAATGGAAAGAATCAGCCAGATCCTCAAACTATACTCACAATGCTACATCAACTATCACCAGCATTACTGATCTTCACTATTACCCTATGCAGAGTTCTCCTACAATAATGTGGATTTTGCATCCACAGCCCTTTCTTTATCAATTATGGGTACCACACCCAATTTTACCCACATCTACCCCCCAACCCATCCATCTTGGACCTAGTACAACACATCTATCACATCTAAGAAAATGTAAAGGGACACCTTGAAAAGACAAAGAAGGACTACAAAATGCACATGGACAAGCATAGACAGCATGGCCTCATACTCCGTAGAACAAAAGGTATGGCTTTCAACACACACTTCTGCAAGGACAGACCCTCTTGGAAACTAGACTACCAGTTCCTTGGCCCATACCGGATTTGGTGACAAATCAACCTGGTCACCTTTTCAGCTCCATCTCCCTCAATCCTTTGGAGTCCACCCCATATTCCACATCTCACTTCTAAAACCATACACCAAGAACACACTTCCCCATATATACAAATACAGAGTCAGGAGGAATATTTTGTTCACAAAGTCCTCAACTCTAAATTCAAGCAGGGCAAATTGTGTTACCTGAGTGACTTGGAAGATCATGGCCTGGAGGAAGGCACTTGGGAGCCAGCTGAAAACATTCATGCTCCTGTCCTGGTTTCTGCCTTCCAGAGCACACCCCGAGGGTGGGAAGGGGGTGACGCTATGACCCTGAGGTCTCGACCCCAGGTCCACAGGAGCAGCCACGCTGACAGTTACTCAGGAAGCCCAGCCCCAGTGTGAAGCTTTGAGGTCTGATTGGCTGAGTCCCAGAGTGGCTGGTTGACCCACGGGCCCTTTTTAAACCAGCAACAGGAAGAAGAAAACTGTCTGAATAACTGGGCTCCATCGTGCTCCTGCTCCCACCCCCTGGCTTGATTTTCTGGCATCCCAATCTGGAGTGACTCCTGGTCATCTGATTCGTGGGTCTGGTGTCCAGTTTGTTTCCTGCCTCTGACTCCCTGGTATCCTGACCTGGCCTGACTCTCTGGTTCCTGACTCATTCTGATCTCCTGCTTTTGACCTCCCGATGTCCTGACCCAACCAGTTCTTGACTCCTGTCTCATTAGTGCAGACTCTGGCTCTGGCTACTCAGTCTGGCTGTCCATGACCTGTCTAGTGACAATTTAGCCTCATGAGTCAGAAGATGGCTTGTGCTGCATGTAACCTTTGATACTATCTGGAATTTCCCACTAGGATATTTCATCCTCATATTCAGTTGGCACTAGAGTTTCAGACTGTAGAAGAAATTATCCAGCTTGTAGAATCTTCACGCAGGGGAAAGGAGTTGTAGCTTACGCTTCTGGCTCCATTTTTTTCGTTCCTCTTTTATTGCTGTCTGTCTATTAGCCTGAACTAAAGGAAGGCTGAGAGTGCAGCAGCTAGTGCAGTGAGGCCCAAGAAAATAAAAATATGTGCATGGTTTATTTGTGTCTGCTCTTTGGTTTTTAACATAAGTTGATAGGAAAAGAAAGATCCCATGGGCCAGATCCCAAGTAATTTTAGCAAATGGAAAACCCACAGGGGGACAGAATCTATTGTAAATCCAGAGCAGCTACAGTAAAGTAAGTGGAATTGGAATATGGCACACCATATGCACATTATGCATACAATATGACTTCTAAACAATTAAATGTATCGTTGTTAATACTTTGCTTCTTCCGTCTAAGAAATAGCACCTGCCTTCTAAAGTTCTCAAACATTTTACAGAGTCTAATTTAATTTATCCTACAGCATCACTGTGAGATGGGGAAGTATGATACTAACTTTACAAATAGTGAAACTGAGTCACAGAGATGGTAAGTGATGTACCTAATACAACACAGCAAGTTTTCTAGTAAAGGTGAGCCTTTCACTAAAAGTTGAAGAAAGCTTTTTGACTGAGCTGGTTGAAAAATGGGGTAATTAAAAAAAAAATTAAAACAGCAAAAGTTTATTGAGCTTATCAGGAAGTAGGCCAGCTCTACTTCCTAGAGGCCTTGAGGGACACTTTTCATTAGAGATGGTGCTCTTTGGAGGTGTTTCTCAGTTCAGATTACATAGTGTGTAGCTGATTTTGTTAAGTGACAAATTCATCAGAAAAGGCCTCTTTCTAACAAAAGAAAGGGCAAGATCCTGCCACTCTGAGGTCTGGTCTACCCCTAAAACATAGCTCGACCTAGTTACATTCTCAGGGCTGTGGAAAAATTTCACAACTTGTGTGACGCAAATAGGTTGACCTATCCCACTGTAGATGCAATGAGGTAGACAGAAGAATTCCTCTATCAGCCTAGTTACCAACTCTTGGAGAAGTGGATTACATAAATCAACAGAAAACCCCCTACCATTGGTGTCAAAAGTGTGTAATCTATGCCACTGGTTCCCAAACTTGTTCTGCCGCTTGTGCTACTCATCCTGAGTAGCACCTTGATGTCAACGGGACACTTGTTGATAAAGGCACTACACAATGTGAGTAAGGGTAAGTCTACACTACAGCAGTTACAGCAGCACAGCGGCAGCTATAGCGTAGAGCGGTGGTTCCCAAACTTGTTCTGCCGCTGGTGTGGGGAAAGCCGCTGGCGGGCCGGGCCAGTTTGTTTACCTGCCGCGTCCGCAGGTTCGGCCGATCGCGGCTCCCAGTGGCCGTGGTTCACTGCTCCAGACCAAAGTCCCCTTGGCCCACGCCGCTTCCAGCAGCCCCCATTGGCCTGGAGCAGTGAACCTCGACCACTGGGAGCCGCGATCGGCCGAACCTGCAGACGCAGAAGGTAAACAAACCGGCCCGGCCCGCCAGCGGCTTTCCCCACACCAGCGGCAGAACAAGTTTGGGAACCACCGCTCTACGCTATAGCTGCCGCTGTGCTGCTGTAACTGCTGTAGTGTAGACTTACCCTTACTCACATTGTGTAGTGCCTTTATCAACAAGTGTCTCGTTGACATCAAGGTGCTACTCAGGATGAATAAGTGGGGTAGAAGCTAGTCCTATATGATTGATTCATCATACAGCAGTAAATCAAAGTATTATAACAAACTGGTTTATCATCCACTTAAACTTCAGTCAGTGGTAATTCTTTTTCACTACTTTTTTTTTTTTAAAGGATTAGTCTGAGTGGGATATGTCCAGCTCTCATGTGAGCACAAAGGGCCTGATTTGCAAGGCACAGAGCACCTTGAGCTTCACTTGGTTTTAATGGGAGCTGAGGGCGTTCATCACTTCTTATTAGTGCTCAGTATGTCCTGGGGCCTGTATAAACCAGCTATCGTAAAAGGAACAAAAACAAGAGGCAAACACAGTAGCTAATAGGAAAAATTCTCTAGCATAGAAGACCAATTTTCAGATAAACATAGAAATAATCAAAATTTCAGTACCCATCCTCCAAATGTAAAATACTGAAGTACGATAGTTCCCTACCCTACTTTTCTAAAGAGGCAGACTGCCAGGGCTAGTATAAAGTGGACAAACCTGACCTCTCCAAAAGAGAAATCATGTGACTTTATTGCCCATAACTCTGAAGTCTGAAATCATTTATTAATCCAGCAAATCTTATTCTCCTGTCAGACAATTCTTTTATCCCAAGAAGTGCTGTCTCAGGTCACAGAGCCACTCCATCCAGCATTATGTCCTGCATTCAGATATAACACCCAGCTTCAGTTTTGACCCAAATCTCATTTAAGTCAGTGGAAAGATTCTGATTGACTTTCATAGTTGTTGGATCAGGCCTCAGGGAGGCAGAGCTGTCCCTTGGGTATGGCAAATTGGGGCAACTGCTCCAGGCACCGTGCTTCAGTGTGCGTGTATTATGTGGGGGGCCGCTCGGCTAGCCCAGCGGGGTGGGGTTAGGAGTGCCTACAGGTCCAGGCTGGCCCAGGGAATGGGATTAGGAGTTCGGGGGGCTAGGCCAGCCCGGAGCGTTAACATTGTATTTCCTTTTCTTGCTCGGCATTGCGGGCCTTGGGCTCAGTGTCTGATAGCGGCAGCAGCGACCCCAGCCCACCTGCTCCGTCCCACGCTGCCAGTTCCCAGTGTCGCCTGCCGCCGCATGGCTGCCAGCATCCTAGCACTGCTGGAACACGCCAATGCCAGGCTGACTGCATCCATTGCCCTTCCACCCTGGACCCCTCCTTTTTCTGGGACCCCCCAGCACAGAGGGCCCCCTCGCCCCTAGCACAGGTGCCACTCTGTGACTCTCCATTGTCCCTCACCCCCCAGCACTGGTGTCCCCTCCCCACACCAGATTTCACCTGTATAAAAATGTTAAAGGCCCATGCAGGCTGATTTGTCCCGGGCCCCACACCCGCCTAGGGACGGCCCTGCAGGGAGAATGCTGTTCAAACATTTTAAATGAGCAAAGGCCAGATTCTGCCAACCATAGTCACATCGGGTAACACTTTACTCAGCAAATAGGAATCTGACCCTAAGTGAAACAAACGAATGTATACTGTAGAAGCATATAGATAAATCATACAGGTGCCATTTTTAGGATTTAATAATAAACAATGTAGCAGATAGAATAGGATAATAAACCGATCCTGGGCCATGCAGTGGCCAAAAATTGCCCACAGATGGATGATCTGACAGTTAAACAGTTAAATATTATTAACATTAAGATTATCACGTATTTGGGACAAAAGTTAAGAAGTAAACTACATTCAGGAAATCAACAAGTTGTAGAATGAGTTACCACAGGGGTTTCCAAAATGTGGTCTGTAGAGAACTGGTTGTCTGTGGAGGACTTGCTGTTGGTCTGCAGAGAGCAAGCAGGGAACCATGGGTGCTGCTGCCTTATTTCCAGCTGCTAAATTTCATTACAGTTACAGATACATTCCTAACCTTACTTCTCATGTAGGCGATTTCTGTACCTACCAGAGTGGTGTTATGCAATTTCTGTTGGCTGTGGAGGAGGAGGATTCCATTGCGAATGGGAGTGGAGGTAGTCTACAAAATCATCATCCTGTTAAGAAGGTCCACACTATGAAAAAGTCTGAGAACCCCTGCTTTACCAGGAAAATGATAGAGGTAGAAATATTGGGGATATTATTTAAGAAACACACTTAGGACCCTCTCCTATTCGGAGGGCCAATTCCAAGGAAACAATGCCCAGCCAAAGTATTAGGTTGTGTTTTGGCTATCCCCACAGAGGGGCAACAGGTGGAAGGAACTTTTCACCTTAGCACTGAATAGCTTTTCTTTAGCGTATGTTATCCAATGGCTGACGTTGCCCTTCGCTGCTCTAATGTGCACCCATTACAATTCCATTTTCAGAGGTACTTTCCTTGCACTACGTCTGATCCAAAGCCCTCTGAGTCTGTAGGAAGACTCTCACTGAGATCAGTGGCTTTGGGTCAGAATCATTGTGCATATAAAACGGTAACTCTAAGGACTGGAGGATCAGACCCTAGTCTCCATGTGGGAGGCTAATGATGGTGTCAGGGGAGAATGATGATAGAAATGGGAATGAGTTTAGATGGCCAGAATGGCTTTAATTCATTTTCCACCACCCCCTCCCAAAATCTTAGAACTTTTATGGAAAACACATTTGTAATGTATTCAATTGCATCTATGCAGGGAAGAATAAGATTGGCATAAAGGTAAACAACTGGCAAATTATTCATAACTCAAAATCTGCCCAATGGTTTTTCTTTCCAAAACTTTAGAAATTAGAGACTGCGCACCAGATGTTATAAAAGAAATTACTAATTTAACTGCTAAAAGGTTCACTCTAGTAATATTTTCTTGCCGAAAATGCCTGTGTCTTGTTAAATGTTTATTGAATACTATAATTATATTACATTTGCTGTTAAACAATATTGACATTTTTGAATAAAAAAAGTTGTTGTTTTTTTTTTAACCAGGCAGGATGTAAAGTGAACATCTGGTAGTAACCTTATGTGTGGTATTCGGGGGTGGGGAGAGCTTTCTTTCAATTTTTTTTTCTTTTTTTTTTTTTTTTTGCTATGTGCTTTTTTAAAACCATGTAGCCTTTGTAACAGAAAGTATGATTAAGCACTAGACTTTCTCACTATCAGTGAAATGTTTAAAGACAAGCCACCAGCAAATCCTCAGCAAGCTGATGAAATAAGGATATATTTAACTATGAAACAGCTGTTTTTTGAGCAATAACTTGGCTTGGAGGATGCTTGTTAGAGCTGATTAATCATTATATTAAAAATAGAAAAAATAAACATCTTTGGAGAGCACGAAACAGGTTTTAAAAGAAATCGGTAATTCCATTATTACAAGGAGTGCAACAATAACAAAAAGGAATTTCACTTTTAGCGACACAAGTGCATTAGTTAATAGCATAGAAGTGGTTGAATAATGCAAGACTAATATCACGGCCAGCAATTGATTGAGTCTCCTTTTGCCATTCAATGCTTGTAAAGCATTTTGCAATAGTTTGTGGTACAGAGTTTTCCAAACCCTCTCCCTCCCCTAGTCTAGACCTTTTCTTGCATTGCTGTAAAGAGGCACAGTGGGTTTGTGTGGGCTGTTGGCTGAATGGCCCAGTAGGGCACTTTTTTTTTTCTCCTTTTCCCATAGGGTAATGAAAAAGGACAGGATGGCAGGTATTTGGCTCTCTTTCCAGCCTTGGGCATTATCCATAACTCAAAGATTTTGATTTGTGTTGGAGGCTGGAGTAGGGAATGCATATAGTACTGTACCATTTAGTGGGGATTTTAAAACAATCTTTCTTCTATAGGATTTCCCTGTCATGAAATAGATTTAGTCAAGAGAACCAGTCAATTATAATACATGACATTTAAAAGATTTTTTTTACATATAACTTGACTCTTTAAATTGTAACTCAGTGTTCAGAAAGGAATTTCTGCCCGAGAATGTTGTCAAAAATCCAAAGCTTCTTTCTCTATACGTGGGGCCGAATCCAAGTTGCTTTACCCCCATACAAGCAGTCCCATTGACTCCACTGAAATTACAGGTGGCCCTCAATTCAACAAGGTACTTAAGCACATGCCTAACTTGAAACATAAAGTAATCCCATTGACTAAAATTAAGCATATGCTTAAGTACCCTATTGAATCAGGGTTTGTATGATTAAGGCAAATAGGATTTTGCCAACATTAACTATTAAAAATTTGGACAAGCCCCCTTCTTCTGGTTAGTTTTGCTTTAAAAAAATAAAAATAGAATAAAAACAATGTGTTTAAAATTATTTTAAATCTGATCTATTTTTCTTTTTAAATTTATTTCTTTGGACTCTATATAGAATGTCCAAAGACTCTATTATGATATGATGCGTCAACCAGAATGAGGAAAATACTAGCTGAGGCAGAACATTGCTAAGAAAAGAGTCCTAGTAACAGCCTTTCAAATTATTATTATTATTTATTATTATTAATAAAAGTATATATTAGCCTAATAAATGGTCATATATGTATTTACCCCACACTTTGTAATTCTGGGGAGTGGGTAATTCATGGCTCCTGCTGCAGGTGTCTGTAAAATGGATTTTTCCTTTCAGGAGACATTTTGACACTCCAAAAATAATATTCTATTCCAAATCAGAAGGACAAAATGAAATACTGAAATTTTTCATGAAATGAAAAAAATTAATGAAATGTTGAAATAGGAATTTTTTTTAAAATTCAATCACAATGCAACATTTTGACCTATCAAATACATCTTTTTCATTTAGATTCTCCCAATCAGAAAATTTTAATAAAATGTAGTTGAAAGCTACATTTCCCCCATGAAAGATGTCACTTTAGACAAAACCATATTTTCTAACAGTAATGTATTTTGGTTAAAAAAAATGAACTAGCTCTAGCTCCTACAACAGAGTAAAATTATGCATTGAAAAATGTATGTAGTTGCTCAGCCTGATTCTCATTTACCCTTGAGTAAATCATCAGTAACTCCAGTGAAACCAGTGGATTTACCCCTGTGTAAAACCAGTCTATCTGGAATGCTAAATACTGTACCCAGGTCTGTGTTCACACACATACACACTGTCCATGATACCAAAAGTCAACATGAATACCATGATCACCATTTTAAAAATTAATGAATCATTCATAATTTTCAATAATTATTTATAGTTTTCATAGTGTTCCATGAGAATGACAGTCAGGCTCAGTTTTCAGTTGTATTGCCAGTTCAGACTAATTTAGTTTTTATTTTAAAGTGATAAATATAAACCCCATCAAATTCTGTCTCCTTGAAGACAAGGGAAAGACTCCCATTCAATTCAATAGGGGGGTTAAATCAGGCCCTTAGTGCTGCTGAAAAGTGTCACACATTCAGTATTCCAGTGGTTCTCAAACAAGGGCTGCCGCTTGTTCAGGGAAAGCCCCTGGTGGGCTGGGCTGGCTTGTTTACCTGCCACGTCCACAGGTTCGGCCGATCGCAGCTCCCACTGGCCACGGTTCGCTGCTACAGGTCAATGGGGGCTGCAGGAAGAGTAGCCAGCACATCCCTCGGCCCGCGCCGCTTCCCACAGCCCCCATTGGCCTGGAGAGGCGAACCATGGCCAGTGGAAGCCGCAATCGGCCGAACCTGCGTATGCGGCAGGTAAACAAACTGGCCCTGCCTGCCAGGGGCTTTTCCTGAACAAGCAGTGGCCCTAGTTTGAGAACCACTGCAGTATAGAATGTTTAAGAGCCACTATTTATCCACAAAACAGCTATACCACATGCAGTAGCAAGCAATGCAGATTTCCACACACAAATTCCACCTGACACAAAACCAGCATGATTCAGCTATGAGTTGGAGGAAAAGGAGAACCTAAAAGAGAACAGGGAAGTCTCTATGACCATTGAGAGCTAGATTCGTATCTACAATACATGGGTGGAATCCAAAGTAACTTCACTGACTGCAAAGGAGGTACTCCACATTTACATTGCTTCAGCAGAGATCACAGGGCATGTCTACACTGCAATTAGACACCCATAGCTGGCCTGCGCCAGGTGACTCGTGTTCAAGGGGATTGGGATAAGGGGCTTTTTAATTGTGGTGTAGATGTCTGGGTTCCAGCTGGATCCCAAGATCTAGGACCTTGCAAGAGCTTGGGCTGCAGACTGAGCCAAAGTGTCTACACCACAATTAAATAGCACCTTAGCCCAACCCCTGCGAGCCCAAGTCACCTGATACAGGCCAGCCGTGGGTGTCTAATTGCAGTGTAGACATACCCATAGTCCTGCAATAAGCTCTTCACAGGCACAGGGATTTGCCTGTAGAGAGCTCATTACAGGATCTGGGCCATAATCTGGCCCTTACAATTCCTTTATGTCTATTGTGGTTACTAATAAGAAGGCCAAGTGGTCCCAATTGCAAAGGTGGCATCAGGATATCTTCAGTAGCAATGGAATGAGAAGGTTTTGCTGTTTCCCAATCTGTCCTCCGTTAACAACAGATTTAAACACTGGGAGTTAATTCAAACCTGTAGGTGTGGGTTTGTTCCTAGAAGGAACAAGAAACATTAAATGGCATTATAGTAATGTCATTCTTTTCTCTATAGATAAAGGTCTATGAGCATTTACACCATAAGCTACTTTTCTTGGGTTTTTTATTTAATTGCAAAAATGGGCTCCAGACTGAAAATTTTCACACAGGCTCTCAACTATATAAAATTTAATATTTTTATTATAAAAGTAGTATTTGAGCTATTAGAGTTCAAAAATATTATTTCAAAAGGGTTTTATTTATCGTCACATAATAGAAAACTCTTGCCAATCCAGGATTGAATCTAACCTAAATAATAAAAATAGGAGTTGTTTTTCTAGTAATAACACCTAGTTACTAAGTAAAATTGTTCTTTGTGACTCTCCTGTGCCAATCTAGAGTGGGTCTAGTGCCCATCAGCGGGCGGAAAGACAAATTAAATTTGTGGAGATGATACAGGATGTGAATAAGGAGTCATCAAGAACCTCTCAGCCAGCAGAATATTTCCTTAGTGGTCATTCAATGAATTAGACTAAGAAAGAAGACAAACTCCCATCCTCCAAAGGATCCCTGGGGTTATATCCTGTTGCTGGCTCATGGTCTAAGAAAAGAGGCTATGTTAAAAAGAGCAGAAGCTTATTAAGTGTAACATAATTACTGCTTTCCTTATGTGTAAAATATCATCCTTCCTGAAATTAAGTATATCAGCAAATTGACAGTTGTGGGAGAGCAGAGGGAGTGAGGGAGCTGCCTGCAGAAGTGGTGAAGCCTGGAGCAGGGTTGCAAAATGAGCCAACCAGAGATAGCTGGCATGCAGAGGGAACCTCAAGCAGCTGGTTCCTTATAAGACAGATGAAGCAATTCTCTTAAAGGGTTGACTGGGAAGTCTACAAGGATGTCCGCTTGGAGCAGGGTATTACCAAGCTGAACCCCACAGTGGGTCACCTCCTAAGAACTGATTTAAAAAAAAAAGACTGTGAAGGAACCATTTCACTCATCTATGCTCTGTGGTAAGAGCCAGGCCCCAGGACAGATTCAGGATTTTGAGTTTTACTTTTGAGTTGATTTTGTCTGAATAAACCCAGACCCTGATAAGGGTGGTGATTGGATGAGCAAGCGTGTGGCGCCTGTATAAAAAGGCCAGGAAGAGGGAGAATAAATAGAGAGCAGGGCAGTGCAGAGGCACCATGGTCATGAAGGGGTGCGCAGAGAGTGACCAACTTGTTTACAACAGTATACTATTCTATAGGAATAATTCATTTTGATCATTTCAATCACTTCTGTGCACAGTGAATATACACAAGCAGATTGTGATTTCCTCATATTTGTCATTCAGAATTATTTGAATGTTTTTGCAAAGCTTTTTAACTTTGAATTGATTGTTAATGGCTCTGAATATTCACTATTCAAATTGCATTGGTTAGTTGTGATTAGTCAGGTAAGACACATGGTATTGTTTCTGTGGATAACATCTGTATTATGCAAGGTCTTGGAAAAAATGTTGAAGGAGAAAGTAGTTAAGGACATTGAGGTCAATGGTAATTGGGACAAAATGCAACATGGTTTTACAAAAGGTAGATCTTGCCAAACCAACCTGATCTCCTTCCTTGAGAAGGTAACAAATTTTTTAGACAAAGGAAATTCAGTGGATCTAATTTACCTCGATTTCAGTAGGGCATTTGATATGGTTCCACATGGGGAATTATTAGCTAAATTGGAAATATGGGGATCAACATGAAAATTGAAAGGTGGATAAGGAACTGGTTAAAGGGGAGAGACTACAACGGGTCACACTGAAAGGTGAACAAGGCACTGGTGAGACCTCATCTGGAATATTGTGTGCAGTTCTGGTCTCCCGTGTTTAAGAAGGATGAATTCAAACTGGAACAGGTACAGAGAAGGGCTACTAGGATGATCCGAGGAATGGAAAATCTGTCTTATGAGAGGATACTCAAAGAGCTTGGCTTGTTTAGCCTAACCAAAACAAGGCTGAGGGGAGATATGATTGCTCTCTATAAATATATCAGAGGGATAAATACCAGGGAGGGAGTGGAATTATTTAAGCTCAGTACCAATGTGGACACAAGAACAAATGGATATAAACTAGCCACCAGGAAGTTTAGACTTGAAATTAGACGAAGGTTTCTAACCATCAGAGGACTGAAGTTCTGGAACAGCCTTCCAAGGGGAGCAGCGGAGGCAAAAGACATATCTGGCTTCAAGACTAAGCTTGATAAGTTTATGGAGGAGATGGTATGATGGGATAGCCTAATTTTGGCAATTAATTGATCTTTGACTCTTAGCGGTAAATATGCCCAATGGGATGTTAGGTGGAGTGGAATCTTAGTTACTACAGAGAATTCTTTTCTGGGTGTCTGACTGGTAAGTCTTACCCACATGCTCAGGATTTAGCTGATCGCCATATTGGGGTGGGGAAGGAATTTTCCTCCAGGGCAGATTGGCAGAGGTCCTGGGGATGTTTTGCCTTCCTCTGAAACGTGGGGCACGGGTCACTTGCTGGAGGATTCTCTGCACCTTGAAGTCTTTAAACCACGATTTGAGGACTTCAATGGCTCAGACATAGGTTAGGGGTTTGTTACAGGAGTGGGTGGGTGAGATTCTGTGGCCTGCGTTGTGCAGGAGGTCAGACTAGACTATCATAATGGTCCCTTCTGACCTTAAAGTCTATGGTTCTATGATGAGTATCCAAGAGCTTGTGCTGAAATATCTGCAAGTGAAAATTTAAAATTTTGTTTTTCTGTAAATATTTCCACATGCAACTTTGAAATTTGGACTCTGTGAACTTTCTCCTAGATCACACACATGTCAACAAAATGCAAAGACAAGAGTCCCTCCAGAGGAACTCAACCGATCCATGAGCTGACTAAGAGCACCAACAGTACTTAAATAAGATGATAATAATAACAATAATTGCTGTCAAGTCCAATCAATATTTTCTTTTGTCAGAACTGTAATTTCCAAGTGTCTTGAGCTAGCTATCTGCTCCTGGAACCCTTTCAGTGCAAAAGGATGCAGCCACTGATATTTTCACATTGTATCATTTTATACTGTTCATCTACTTCCAAAGCAATTTCAGGAGGAAGACCACATTTCTGCTCTTCAGATTAATGACATTTATTTAAAGTAGAGCCTCTCACCTTGATCATATTCCTTGAACTCATCTGTCTGAGAGGTTCTACCCTACTCCCTTTTTAAAGACTAGCATCCCTGAGAATGGTCGTTTCTAGTGGTGTGCCACTTTAAAAGTTCCTGCCCTTTTTTCACCATGCCTACAGGATCTTGACCATTGCAATTCCAGTTGCTGCAGTGCAGTAATGTTGAGACTTCTACTCTTAAATTAAATTAAGGAATCTCTTCAAAAAGCACAAATGATGGTTTCCCATCAGTCACTGAGTGAGAAAGTAACATGATCTTCAACTTTTCTTTTTGACGTAAACAATGGCGCACACCAGATATCCATTGATCAGGGTATCGGTAGTAGTGCTTGCATTATGAAGCTGGAAAAAGACTCTCTGTCTCCTGGAAAAGTATGAATATTTATATTACTGTAGCACCTCGAAGCCCCAGCCATGGACCGGGACCCCATTATGCTAGGCACTGTACAAACACAGATGGTTTTTTAACCTATCTACTGAGAGGGGATCATATTTCAGGAGATCTCTTTTAAACTTCTCCATGTTCACAACTCTGATACACTGATCAATATATTATCCAGTTATGGATGAAAGCGTGGACTCTGCTTCTGAAAATGACCTGTTAGTACCATTAATCCTATGTAACTGTAGCGAACCAATCCAGTTACAAGTTTTTGGGAACAGACTAAAGATGACACGTTGCTGCTGCAACTTTCTACACTCCATTTATATTCAAGTCTGGAAACTGAGCTATGCAAAATTTTGGCTTAAGCATTGTGTTTTTCCAAATAGATGCCTTGTGATTTTTTCAGTACACCACTACCTCAGTTCTAAAAGATGCTTAACCTTAGAACCAGCTTCCTGATTTCCCTTGAGATTCTCTGTGAGATTATCCATCCATATGGAAATAATATGAGAAAGTAAGTCTGAAAGTACCTGTTTGGCAAGAACAGCAAAAAAAAAATGGTTGGACGTTAAGAAAGATTTATATGAAAGGAGTCTTCAGAAGTTTGCGATGTTAACTCAGTTCTACCTGCCTGAAAAATGTGCTTTCTTCCAGTCAGCATTTCTATCATGCTCAGAGCTCTGCTCGCTTAAAGGCAAGTCAGATAGTTAACGTTTGCATCTTGAACTCTTCATAAATTATACCCCTCACTTTCAAGTGTGTGTGAAACAAAGAAACTCATCTGTAAATCTTTGTTGTTTCTTAATTGGCATTAGAATGGGAAGAGAACAGTCTCCAGACTGTGAGCCATTATAAATTGAAATAAATGCATTCTAGTAGCATTTAATCCTACTAACAGCCTTTCATTAGTGCTTTTATTTATTTACTCTTACAGAGCAAGAATTAGGCATCAGTGCCCTGCAGCTTTATTTTATGTAAAATTCGTAAAGGCAGTTGAATCCAAGAAAATTATACTAGAAAGTGGAGGGAGCCAAAAATGTTACGAGCCTTTCCGTTTGATACTTGTTAGTGTTAAAAAGATTTGCTTTTAACGTAGAATGAAAATTACCTAGCCTGGAGAATGACATCTGCAGGATTTCCAAGGGCATTATTTTTACTATTCTGAGCCCTGATCCTGCAAAGACTTACCCGTGTGCTTAATTTTACACACTGTAAGTAGACCCATAGACTAACAGTATGTAAAGGTAAGCCCATACATATGTTTTTGCAGGATCGGAGCCTTCGGGCGTAAAATGGAAACAACTACCTGAAAATCAGAGTTCTTAACAAATCTTCTAGCTACATTTCAGTACAAATTAAGCAAGTAGGCCCAAATCCTCAACAACAGGAGTTAGGCACCTAAATACCTTTTTGAGGCTCCAGGCTCCAGGCCCTGATCCTGCAATGAGATCTATGCAGGAGGATGCTTGCACCTGTGCGGAGTTCCATTGACTTTAGTAAAGCTGTGTGTGAGAGCAAGGGTTTGGGACCTACAATGGGAAAAAAAAATCATTTAGTGTTGTCCTCCGTCATTACTGTGTGCACTAGGATAGGATAATGTGCTACACAAATATGCAACTGCCAGTAACACATCACTGTGTATGGCATCCTCCCATCTACCGCAAAGGCAAACAAAATACTCTAAACTAATCTTATCTGTTCTTTAAAAACAAAATGAAGCCTTGCTTAAGCAGGACTGCCACTCATGTTGAATTGCATGGTGGTTTGTGATAAGAGAAAATAATAGCATTGGGAACTAGGACGAGATCGCTGAAACTCAATGGCCCAAACTGTGGCATTTAGCCATTGGCCCATGTTAAGATTAGCAGGAAGCTGCACCTACCCAAGATGAGTGTGAATGCAGGAACTTCACTTCTGTGGAGCAGGCAAGGAAGGAGGCTCCGGCCCCTTTCTCCCTGCACTGTAGCACAAGAGCCGCTCCCAATGTGGTCCGGATTCACTTATGACCAGCAGCAGACTGGGTTTAAATCTAAGTCTCCAGAGTGGTGGTCTTGTGAATGAAACCTCCTTGTGTAGCTCAGCTCCTTTCGACTCTTTAGTTTGATGCAGTTAAAAATATAAAACATGTTCCATGCATTTTTTAAAAAAAATATATCCATTAACACCACAGTTATTTTCTTATAAGGTTGAGGGAAAATGTCAACATTTTTACAGTCCCTGACCAAATCAAGGAGATTGAAGTGCCAGTGGTCTGCTCCCTCACAGGTTTACAGGGCAATAAAGAGAGCTCATTTCTTTTAAGAAGCCGTAGTGATTTTTTTTTTTTTTAACTCAGTGTTCTCTCATTACATTATTGATCACTCTGATTTTGTTTGGTCCCTTGGGAGAGTCCTTATTTGGCTTCATGTCTTCAGAGCATTTTTTTTTTTCAAATACCAGCCCATTTTTGGAATAATGTTTTTTTTTACACACTCACATGCAAAGTGAAAAATCAAAGTCACCTCCTCTTTCCTAATTAACACTCTCAGCTGTTGGGACTGTGTATTTTGCTGAGGACAAAGTCACCAGGGAAACAAGTATTGGTGGTGTGAAGTAATCAAATGTGCCCTTACAAGCCAATCTGTAGCATAAGCTGTTAGTACACCAGTGTTAATGTTAAAAATAACCCCAAGGGAGGTTAATAGGTGCTATTTTGAAAATACACATCAGAGGCAGCAGAAATCTAACTAGCAGAGCTGGCCAGAATAAACGGGGAAAAAATAGGTATTCCCCCACTTTTCAGTTCAAAATTAACAAAATATCAACCAGCTCCACGGTTGATGAAAAATACTAAAATGGAGAATTTTTGTGATTTAAAAGAAATTTTTTTAAAAGGTACTAATTTTTCTCTTTTTAAAAATTAAAAAATGTATTGACATTTGATTTTTTTTTTAATTAATTGCTGGCTCTACTAGTCGTTCATTAATGGTGTGTATTGTCCTAATGCCTACGTGGGGCTTCTTGGGGCTAGGCGCTGTGCATACAAAGAGCTTACAATACAAATGTATAACTAGAGACACCAGGTGGTTACAGGAAACAAAACAGGGGAGCACAAGTTAACAGTTAGATGTCTATGGTTATTTCAATAAAGGGGGAAGTACCCCGGAAGCCCGTTCCAAAGACAACTAAAGTCAGCAGAGATTCCCATTGACTTCAGTGGAGTTTAGATCAGGCCCAGCTGCACAACTATTTTCAAATGTTTTGTAGGCATTGTGACAGAGATGAGTAGGGTTGTGACAATAATATACCTGAAACCCTCAACCCTGTTTTTGGAATATACTTTGTGGATCTGACATGATGTGGATTTTCGAGAAACCTATTTAGAAACAATTTATTTCTGCTAGCTGGCCTGCCACAGAGCCAGCTGAGGGGGAAATGGCTTCCCACCCCCTCAGACTCAGGAAGGGAATTGCTTATCTGAACATGGAGATGTTTGTTTTAAGGAAGGAGAAGTGCAATGTTTCTAGTCAGTTCTGGAAATGCTGGGGGATAAGTGGGGGACATTCCCATGGAGGTTGGAGTTCAGAGAACTCCAGAATCCAAGCGTACGTGAAGGTGTTGATTTGCTGCCAACCTCTTGTGAACCAAACCGCAGAGTTTGCACAGATGTGTCTGCCAGTCTTTAAATTGACCTGCCTTTGTGAATATAAAGCCAAGAGTAATCTTCCTTTCATAACTCACCTTGAAATAATCCGCTGTTTGAATGGGCTAAATCAAATGAAGTAAGAGGAAGGACTCCATGTCAGTGGGCTTTGGACCAGCCACCTGTGCAATAGTGGGCACAGAAGATAAAACTGATAGACTTTTGATATAACTGTGTCTTTTTGCGGGGAGGCGGGTGACTTAATTCAGGCTGCTGTTAACTGGCTTATATACTTTAGTGCTTTTTGCATTACTAAAGTTATCAGTATAACAAACATACAGCTCAGTAAAGGGACAAGGGATGCCACAGTGACACAATAATGGCTGGAACTACCCTCGTCAAATCTCATTTCATTATCACTGGATACACATTTCCTCTTACAAAGTGCTTTTTAAGCTTTGGGACTCCAAGGAACACTTTGTTTCTGCAGCTTCTCTCCTCATCCTTTCTCTTAATAGAGCTCTCTAGGTACTGTATATATACAAACCTAGCACCACTTTCAGTATCTCTCTGCTAATGTCGTCTATCTGTAGACATCTATCCATCATTTATGCCCTTCCTCTGTAGGGACATAATTGTTGTCTTTAGAAAGCTAATGTTAAGCCTCATTTCTTTCTTTCAGCACTTGGCTGGACTCATAAATCATCATGGTGGAAGCTACTAAAGACCTAGTAAGAATAACATCAGCCTGATGTCAGCCTTTGCTAGGTTCCCCCAGTCCTTCCACCATTATGCTCACTACTTGTCCTCTCTCTCTGACTAGCCCCACCCATGTGATGCAAAGCTATGTTGACTACAATAGATGACAAGATGCAGACCAGTCAGTTGTCAGATTTTTATCATTATGACTTATGTGGAGGAAGGATGGTCTTTCAGTTAAAGTACTGGGCTAGGATGCAGGAGAGCACCATTCAAATCCCACTTCTGCCACAGACTTCCTGTGTGACTGGGAAGTCATATAATCTCTGCCTCAGGATAATGATACTTAGCTACTTCACAGGTGTATTCTGAGAATAAATTCACTGATACTGCATAATAAGTACCTATATAGATTTTTCTCCATATTATCAATGAAGTTCTCAGCAACTCTAGACCCATCTTTCCATAATTAATTGTGTTGTCTGGCTCAGTAACTAAATGAAAGGGGACCTTTTTCTAACAAAAAGAGTAGGCACCCAGAGAGTTAAAATGGCTGAGGTCACTCAACTAGTATTTCATCACGGACACAAAACACCCAATGCTGGAGGAGATTCTCACAATTAGTCACTGCTGTTGCTCTCACAATTCTATACAGGCCCATTTCTTGCAGCTTTACAATCTTAAAACTCCAAATTATGTTGATTTCTTCTGCTGAGAGATTTTAATTATTGGTATATGTTCACCACAGGAAGGATGAAAGCAAGCTAGAATTACTACTGAGTGGTTCAAAGCAATCTAGGATTATGATGAAAATGACCAGTAATTGATCACTGACTGATGTAAACAAAAGATTATTGGGCTTGAAACATCTTACAGGGCTATGATTCTTCAACTGAACATTTTCTTGTCAAACATAGGACAAACACTGTATTTGTCTTGTAAAACTGAAAGCTTTTGAGTGAGAAATTAATCAGAAGATAACTTGAGTATCTTATTGTGAAAGTTGCACAGGAGGCTAAATCACTTCTCATGGAACTCTTTTAACTTCAGTGGAATTGTGCCCATTTGAAGCAAGGCTGCATCTGACCTATGTTGTGAAATGGTTCTAAAAAACTCGAAATGACACAATTCCCATGAGTTTCCATTTCATTACAAACTAGAAACCCAGAGTTTGAACTGGGCCTTCAGAAGTGCCAAAGTTCTCAAGAAACTATAGTCTATAGCCATTTAGCATCACTATGGGCTCTGGATCCCACCTCTCAAACCAGCTACCTGAACTTCTGCCAGTCAAACAGGAAAGAGTGTCAGCAGTGGTGTTATCAAAGCCTAGAATGTCTCACTTCCTGAAGCAGATGTGGCCTCCCAAAGGGTAAGCTTGAAAGGCTCTAATCGGATTCATAGCTCTTTTGGATTTGAACATTTGATAATAAATGCTTGGTTAGCAATCCAGAAAATGACCACCTTGTCCAGCAGCTCCCCATACCGTTTAGTCACCCAAATTGATGATAATTCAGTAACATGAAATATTCAGCAATATGGTTATTATTATTCTGTGCTTTGAAAGCTGCCTAAGGATAACTTTTTTGGCTGTCTGTACCCCAAACACTAGTTCATTATTTTAGGTTGCTTTGCCCAATGAAAGGCATGGCTCTCACATTAAAGTATCTATCTCCATGTGCAGATATGCCCGAGCAGCGGTAGAAGACTATCTTCTTGAGCTCCAGTTGGAAACCTGTTGTGTGGACAATGGCTTAAAACACCCTCCAGAGCTGCTGACAATGCCCAGAATGATGTGATTTTTAAACAGGAGATCATGGCCCCTATTGTTTTATTTTTATTTAGTAACAACATATTTCAGGAAAGAACTCAAGAACTCTAAGCCAATACACAAAACTGAGTATGAGCATGTGTGTATAATAACAATACATCCCTTCAAAGGTGAAAGCAAGCATCCTCCAGTAATTGGGTGCCCTGGCAAGTGGAGGAAAGCAGATTTTGCTGTTTGAAAGCAAAGCATTAGGATCCCAGTTCCTTACCAGCTGTGCAGCATGGTCAAAGAACTAATAGCACAGAGTAGATCTCGGAGTCAACTGAAACTTTTACTGAGATTATTTTAATGTAAGAGAGGTGAGTTTCAAGACAGTATTCAATGGGGATATTTCAAGATGCTATTTAAAGAAGCTTAAGAAAAATAAAGCAGCAGGATCTGTGGAACTGTTAAAGTGCTGGGCCAGGTATTCTTTTGTGGCCACAGATGCTGTTCAATAACATCTGGAGAATGGAGTCGATCCCATCCAAATGATTATTTGGACACACAAAGGCAACAAACAAGACTGTTGTAACTATCTTGGAATTACTTTTCTATCCATCCCAAGGAAAGTTTTGTCTTCTGTCTTCTTGACCGGAGCCATTGAAATCTTAAGGAGCAAGATAAGACCACAAAAAACTGACTTCACTTCTGGACATTTCATGATGGAGCAAATTTTCACAGTGTGGACTTATCAAGAAGGCACGAGAATTGAAGTGCCCTGTTCCCATTGCATTGGATATCAAGACTGTATCTGACTCTGACACAGAATTGCTCTGCTTGACCTTGAAATTCACAGGCCTCCCGCACAAACTCTGCAGATGACTCCTCACATTATGTTCTTGTAAGTGGGAAAAGAATCATCTTCTTCTGAGCTAGGTCAAGTGTTTCATAAAGATGTGTTGCCACGCCAGGGCTCTTCTATGCCATCATTGACTATGGGCCAGATACTAAGCAAATGCATTTTAGGCATATGACCTAGGAACTTCACTGATGTTATTGTGTTAGTGGTTGAATCAATGGATGAGCAGGTTGCGGCACTTAAAGCCCTGGACAGCTCAGTGGCAAAAACTGCCCTGAACATTAATTGGGGTAAAGAAAAAAAATTTCCACTTGGTAATTTTGAACACAGTGAGCTCTAGCATCTATCATCAACTACCCAGTCAAGAATGTCTGTCAGTAATTTCATCTCCCTCGGCTCTGTCAACAACATGGGTGACATTGAGAAAGAACTTAAAGCCTGTATAAGTATTGTCAGTAATGAGGCACCTCAAGAACGTATTTCACAAACCGAACACACAAAATGGTATGAATTCAAATTGAATTAAGCGATCCTTTTTCTAACTAAATGGGTCATGTTCTCTCAAATGGTTGCACAGTACTCTCTAGGAGATATGGTCATCTGCTCCAAATGCCTACCTACTTCCCTCTGAAAATCACCTTTGACTTTGACCCAATGAATACAGGATGCAAAGACCCTCCAGAAGACCTAAAACATAATCACTGGATGGTGTCAACTGACATCTGTTCCTCTGCAGCATCCTACATGACAGAATATAGGTGCATAATGCGTTTGGTGGCATCTACACTGTTCATGCAACAGCATATGAACTAACTGATATTTCAAGACCACACTAATCAGGGATGTTTTAAAATACAGTAAGAACAAGGAAAAGTTCAGCAATTAGAATACTAGTGGCCAAGTTCAACCAGGAGAAACTGCATCTGGGACAACAAACTAGTCCCAGTACCAAATTAGTTCTGTGTGCATGGACTGGTGTTAACTACAGAAATACAGTGCAACCTGTGTTAAGCAACCACCCAGCAGGCAAAAAATATATGGTTGCTCATAGAACTCCTCTTGAAACAAAATTTGACGGAAACTCTGGGGGAATATCTTTAAATGGGTACTTGTAGGAACACCAACTTGAAATCTAGTCAATTTTTTTTAAAAAGAAGTTAAAATTAATTTCAGGCACTACACTGACCACTTGTGAAAAATTTGGTTTAAGTGATTTGCCCAGATCACATAGGAATTCTGAGGCAGGGATAGAATCTAGTACTCCAAGGCAGAATTCAATTGCCTTCACCATGAGACCTTCCTTTCTTTTCCTGCAATCCCATGCCTCATTTGCTATACTCCCTCCAATTTCTGCCACAAACAAGGCAGTGGTGCCACAGACAAGTCTCTCTCTTTCTCTACACAACTTTGATTCATCCCCAGAGCAGATCCATCCTGTGAACTTAATGATGCAGGGGTCCTGTACGAAAAACTAGTATGTGATAATATAATTAAAGACTGTATCCTAATGAATACACTTAAGGGGGTCAGATTCAAATTGCACAAACATCCTTAATTTCTGGCACTGCCTAATTTTTGATTGCTTGACTTTTGTGATCTTTAATGTTCTCTAAGTGTCATTTTTATGTGTGCACTAAGGATATAAACTGACTATATACGAAGGGCTGTCAAATGAATAAAATAAACAGAAAAATAGGGAAATATAACTTCCTCTAATTTCTTTCAGTTCTGATAATCTTAGCTGTTACTTGTAACAAGAGTAGGTAAAACAACTTCAGACAGAAGAGTGATTTTTTTTTTCAAGTCAGTGGTGTCCCTTTAAGAAAAAGGATTGGCTATTGGAGGTGGTGTTCAAGGCAGGTTTCACTACTCGTGTTTTCCTTTGTTTCTTTAAAGAAACATAGAACAAGGCCAACATGCTGTATGTTTTAGCAGGTTAACATACTGGACTATACTTTATCATAAATATTTTTGATACTACTTCAAAGTCAATGTTTACACTGAGTATTTTCTTAGTGCACACATGTGGAAATAACAGGTGCAACTTGCCAAAATTTATCAGTCAATGCTGTGTATATATAGTAGCTTTTAAACTAACACAGGTGTCCTAGATTCCTTACACAGAATAAACAGAATTACCTGAGCAAGAGGGTGTGTAACTCTTCTCCTCCTGAAATAACTCATCTCTTCTTGAAATTCTAGTTCTAAAATTGAGTCATCTCTGCTTTTCAAAGGAGCAGACCCTTTACAAACATAACATGCTATTGATTCCTGCACACCCACCCCACCTGTGTGTTTTAAGTGCACATTTATGATTATAACCTTATTCTATTGCTTTCTAGAATTTTGATTTTTTTTTCTAAATGAAGGGCAAGCAATAAATATTCAATGAGTTCAGTTCATCCCTGGATCACACCAGGAGGAGCACCAGGTCTTCAGCTTTGGAAAAACCATGCAGAAGCAGGAATGGAGCAATTGACTTGGAATGAGGATCGCTAGAAGCCAGTCCCCGCTAATGGGTCTCCTATGGAGCCCCAGCCACAAATTAAAGTTGGCTCCCTGGGCAAGAAAACCTAGTGCACAAATATTTTGCCTGTCGTCCTTCAGTATGAATCTATCTGCCCTGAAACATAGCTGCCCTAGTGCCAGTGGAGCTGAATCAAGCCCAGTACATCTAAGCTAATATTTCCCTTTAAAATAAATCCAGCAACTGGTTTGTCTTTCTGGAATTGTTATTTAAATGAGTTTAGTAGGCGTGTTTGCTTTTTCTTTACCTGGAGGATAAATAAAACAGAAAATGTAAGATGTCTGTTAGTATACATTTAGGAGTATGTTTCAATGGGTTTGCACAGCTGTAACTGACTGGAAATTAAACTTGAAAACAATCCTATTGATCAGGGGTGGCCAACCTGTGCCCTAGAAGGAGCCAGAATTTGCCAATGTACATTGCCAAAGAGCCACAGTATTCTGTCAGCAGCCCCCATCTGCTCCCCTGCCCCGCCTGCCAGCCTCCCCACCCATCAACGCCTCCCCTCCCTCCCTGAGCCTCAAGCAGCATGCAGGAGGCTCTGGGGGTGAGAAGAGCGAGGGCACGACAGGCTCGGGGAAGGGGATGGGAAGGGGCAGGGCCTTGGGGGAAGGGGTGAAGTGGGGGCAGGGCCTGTGGCAGAGGCAGGAGTTGAACAGTAAGCATTGGAAACTTGGCACCTGTAGCTCCAGCCCCGGAGTCAGTGTCTAGGCAAGGAGCTGCATGCAGGCCACCCCTGATATTGATAATGCACAAGAAGGAATGGAATCTTGCTCCCTTTCCATAGCTGTGTTGGCTCTAGCTCTTCAAGAGTAACAGGCTTCCTGTTATGCTCTTATTAATCAGGAATAAATATGACAGAATAACTCTCCATATAGACAACCCCTAAGTGAATAACACAGCAGTAGCCTCCAAGAGGCGATTCCACAGCCTTTGGGAATGGAAAAGCCTTTCCTTCTACACCTTCTTTGCTAGAATAGGGGGAAATAATTTTAACATGGAGGAACATGTTGGTTGGTGGTTTTTAAATGCCTCTCATCCATTTCCAATTAAACTGCACTAATGATCATTTTTTGAATAAACTGAAGCTACATAGCATCATGTCATGTGATTTGGAGGCGTGTGTGTAGAGCAAATTCCATCGCTGGTGAGGTAAAATATACAGAGGGTGCAGTCCTGTAAAAGGAGGATGACACATGGAAATCTGCACATATAGTTTTTCTCCATGCACCTTTTGAGTTTGGGCCATAAAAAAGTTAAGATGCTTGAAAGTGGAAAAATATTATTTATGTAATGTCTTTCAACACTGCATTGATTTGCATGCTTAATTTAAGTACTTAAATCACGTGCCAGATGGCACAATCAGCATGAACTGTTGAAAGACTGTAATTTCACTGTTACAGAAAACTCTTGTGGGGGTTTTTTATACTTGGCCTTATGGTAAGATTTGTGGGCCAGATCCTCAGCTGGTGTAAATCTGCATAGCTCTACTTTCAGTGCAGCCTTCCTGATTTACACCAGCTGAGAAACTTTATAAGGTCTTACAGACAAATTTTAAAGTTTTATGTAGCAGAAAATAGCGTAGATTTAAACCAGGTTGCTGGGGAGTGGAGGGAGAGAAGGGTGGCAAAACAAATTGGTATGACGAATGAAGGAAAAATACTTTTCTCTGACATTTTGAAAAGAGCTAACGACTTCTTTTCTGTTTAACCACACAGAGGCAGATTCCACTTACAGCACTCACATTGACTAGTATCCTGCCCTGTGAGTTGTCCACTGACCCTATAGTTTCACAAAGGAGCAGACCAGAGAACAAACTGTGATTTGAGTCACAATTCTTCCCAAGTCCCCCCACCCTCTTTCCCCTGTCATGCTTTGATGGAGAATGAGTTACTTCATCCTTTTCCTGCCAGGAATAATCACAGGTCTGATGCTATTTGGTGATTTTTTTTTTTTTTTTAAAGCCCACCTCCTGGCATCATGTGATTTAGTAACAATCTCAGCTTTCATTTTCAAGAAACAGTATGTTTCTAAACCTTGTTTGCTGAGAGAAGCCTGAAAACGTGAACCCTGAAAGCAAATAAAAAGAACCTCTGCTTTAAAAACCTCATGATTTTTAAGCCAATCACAATGTTTTGGGGCCTGACTCATGATTTCTGGAATGTCTGGGATTGGCAATACTGTGGAGTAGCTCAGTCACCCTTCCCCAACCCCCAGGCATTGGGCAGCTACTCTGGCCAACAAGTGTGTGGAGCAAAGTCTGGACTCCTCCTGTTCTCTGCCCCTCTCCACTAGTTTCCTGCCCATTTACCGATGGGGAGTATTAAACAGGCAGCCCCCACAATCCCTCCTATGGCTGGAGTCTAGTCAGGGCTGAGAGGGAGATGAAGGGGGCTTACTTCCCTGCCCAGCTGAGTAAGACACCAGTGTGACTCTGCATGAGCAAATGGGGCACAATCGGTCTTCTAATTAATATCTTTTTGTTTAGTGGCATCAAAGGAAAACAAATGATATTTTCCAGCTGCCTTTTATTGGTGGGTCCAAACCTTAATACACAGTTTCAGAAAATACTTTACTGAAAGGATCAGTCATGCTCTAAAGAGGAAAAAAGAAGCTTTTGAAGAAGAAATAACGTATGGGCTCAAAGAGAAACAGGGACTAAGTTCCAGACAAATGACCCCTCCACTGTGCAGAGTGGTGGGAACGGGGCTGACAATGGAGTCCATGACTGAGGAGCCCAAAGAACAGATGGGAAAAGTAGGTGGATATTAAGATTTTGCAAAAAATATTTGGAATAATTTTGCCGTTTTAAATAGATTTACTATTATTATTATTAAAGGGATAATTCTTCACAGGACTATGAAGTCTGGATGAAATTCTCCCCTGTGCAGAGGGCATAAAAACATCCTGTACACTAATTAAGCCCAATTTTGGAAGGCTCAACTGCGACTTCACTAGGTGTATAGGCCTCTAACTGGCTTTCTGCATAGGGATGAATTTTATCACACACAAAGTGCCTTAAAGGCCTGTTATAGCTTACTGATTAACAAACTTTCTTTCTACATCTTCCTCTTCTGGATAATCTTAAATCAAGTATATAGCTTGTGTATTTCTTTTTGGACAGCTTCAATTTTATGAGTATTGTGAAACTGCACCCTGTCATGAATCCCACTTCTCTTCTAATTTATGAGGTGGTATTACATAAGCCATTTCCTCTCACCATGCCTCAGTTTCCCTATCTGTAAAATGGGGATCATGATATTGATCTTTGTAAGCTACTTTGAGATCTACTGATGAAAAGCCCTGTATAAGAGCTTGGTAGTATTATTATCATCGTCATATATCCCTAATAAGAGAATACCTGGCAATATCCTCAGTTACACAAAACATATTGCATAATTCTCAAAATGTATTTCTTAATACTAGTACTCTAGGTGCCAATCAAGGAGGTAAGAACACTGAGAAAGATTCTGATTTAAAGTTATACCTGTGTAAATTGGAGAAACTCCATTGAACTCTGTGGTTTTAGTTGGCATTTATACCGGTATAACTGAGATCAGAATTTGGCCAGATACATTTTAATCTATTTTTCCCCCTAATGAAGAAGCTGTAACGATCAGGGCTTTGTGAAACTTTAACTAGGAGTTTCTGGGATTTCAAACTCTCTTTTCCTCCACCCCCTTAATTACAGTGTTCTAATAATGTAGTTTGTTTAACTGATATGTATTTGGTCCATAAATGTGATGGTCACTCTACAAATAGGATGGATGAATACACTAGCTGAGATTCTGGGTTGTGCCTCCTGGAGGGATAGTGTGGGCAAAATGGCTTTAAGTCATCTTTGCATCCTCTCTATCGTAAGCTACTCCAAGGGCCGCATAATTTAGAGAAGCAAGGAGTAATTATTCATGTGCTGTATTCTGTTTTTTTGTTTTGGTTTGGTTAAGATCAAAACTACTGTAGGTACTATCATTTGCACATATTTGCAATATGCACTATAGGAGTAGTTCCCATTCAAATACTAGAAGAATAGTTTTTCCTTTGTATTAATTAATAGCCCATTTTTCAATGTACATTAATCAAGCATCCAAAGCTTAAGTATTGTACCTGTCATGTAAAGCAAATCCCCAGAGCAACATGCAACACAGATTGAACAAATGGGGAAAAAACTAATTTATATATTGGTGGTGATGCAATTTTGGGGTTACAGCAAACACTAACGTTCACTGTGAAAACAGAAAATAGAGCGATAAGCACTACTGTAGAAGCATTACGTAATATCACTTAATGCCCACCTCCAAAAACTAAATCACATAGACATCTTATGACATATGGGTACAGCCAAATATGAACCGCATGTTGCAGTTTATTTTGAATATAGTTTTCAGCGCAGGTGATAACTATACCGTAGTGGAGATTACACTTGTAAGCTTCTTGGGGTAGTAAACTGTACCTTTCTGCTATGTTTTGAAAACATCTAGCACATTGCGGACACTTCCGGACTCCTGTTATGATGATTAGTATGGACTGAGACTCGTAATTCTTGGTTCTGACTTCTCTGAATTTATTTTTGCTTGGCTCTATTTTTATAATGAAAAGAAGCCAACACATCATAACCAAGAATGTCTACTGCTGTGTAATCTTATCAGTCAACTGTCTTCTCTATCTTCAGGTTTTGCTCTACCTTAAGATTTTCATTTTGATTCAGACCTACATAACAAAGATACTTATGGAAATCGTATATAATATTTAAATTCAGATCCTGAGGAACTGAGTTCTTTCACTACTCACTGAAGTCAATGATATTTAAGAGTGCTAAGCATCTTGTAGAAGGGACTCAGCATTCTGTAGGATTGTGTTCATCCCTTTATCCAAAGAATCTAAATTTCTCTACTAGTTACTATGGCCCAATGTGACAATTTATAACCTGTATATAGAGCCCTGCACCTATGTGGAGTCCCGATTGCTGTCATGTTGCAAATGGCAAGACTGGGGCCTACACCTGCTTTATTATAATGAGCTCACACTGGGAAGTACAATTCTCAAGGAGCACGAAAGCCTGTTCCTTGAACGTTATTATGTATCATATAAACCAACAATTCCAGACTGTTGAAGTCCTCATGACTTATTCATCTTTCAAACATTCATCAGTTCATCTTAATTTATGGTCGATTACTTTCTGACACATCAGAACTTTATTATTTAATTAGCGGTGCATTCAGAACCAGAATTTCAAATGGTTTCCTAAAATGCATCCATTTGCGTATGCAAAACTCCACAGGTGACTGCATTTTAGTTTTCTATCCAGATCTACTTGCTTTGACATCACTCTCCAAAACAAAAGCAATACATATATAATTTTTTAAAAGGAATGCTAATTATGGCAAAATAGATAACCAAAAAGCATGGAACTTTTAAAAAATTGCTTTAGCAGCATAATGGTCAGTCAGCTTTGTCATTTTCTAGAAACTCTGCAGCTGTGTAGAACTTGGTGCGCACTAAAGAAAATAGTTTATTGTTTCTCTGTAGCCCTTTATGTTCCATTTTTTTATTTAGATTTTTCTTGTCCATTTCAATGTGCCTCTGTCACTTATGTTCATGAGAGTTTATGGGCTCCCTCTGGTGGCCATTTGAAAATCTGAACATTACTGAGTATTATTCAGTGCCTTGCATAATGACAGGTTTCAGAGTAGCAGTTGTGTTAGTCTGTATCCGCTAAAAGAAAAGGAGGACTTGTGGCACTTTAGAGACTAACAAATTTATTTGAGCATAAGCTTTCGTGAGCTACAGCTCACTTCATCGGATTCATTCGGGGACGGGGGGGGGGGGAACCTGAATGCATCCGATGAAGTGAGCTGTAGTTCACGAAAGCTTATGCTCAAATAAATTTGTTAGTCTCTAAGGTGCCACAAGTCCTCCTTTTCTTTTTGAGTATTATTTATTTATTTATTTATTTATTTATTACATACATCTCTACCCCCCAAAAAATCATAAAACCTGCTAAATAAACAATCTTTGATATACTTGTAGATGGCTGTATGGGTAACCCCTTCTCTGCTCACCTCTATTCTGTAGTAGATTTACTTGGAGAAGTTTCTTAACCATTACACTGAAATGTCGTATTTCTAAGGTGACGTATCCACTAAATGAAGAAGTGCTTGAAGTGCACATTGATACATTAAGAAGCAGCAAAGCATTTAAAACTACTTGGTGGCTGCATTTTCATTAAAATGGCTACTATTAATATCTGTGTTATGCTGTTTGACTGGTGGGTTCTCTCACACATGATGCACCATGGCACTGATTTTGCTTTCATGCTGATTTTATACCAGTGTAACTCTATTGAGCTTAATGGAGCTATTCCTGATTTAGACAGATATAAGGGAAAGGACAACCAGGCCCTATATGTTTATATAAAATGTAGACTGTTTTAAACCTGTTGCTGACTTGCATTGAATTATATTTAATTTTCTGACTAAAAACCATGGCCAAAATTTTCAAACCTGGGAGCTGTTGCATTAATTTAGAAGGACTATGTGAACCAAAGGTGTTAACATAACTCAGTCACTGCCCAGTGTTAAACAGAGTTAAACAAGATCTGGGGTTTGGTATACAGAGACCTCAGCCTGCTTTTACTATGGCAAACACATCATTAAAAATTCTTTTAACCTTTTATTAAAGATACAGAAAAGAAGGAAAAACAGTTAAAGCATTTGAAATGTAAAGTATTGAGTAAGGCTTTCTTTTTAACATCATCCCTTGTTCCCTTTCTCTTTAGCTGGAGAGAGCTTTTAGAAGAAAAACCCCCTTGTCTGACAGTCTCTTAGATAGTATTAAAGATGGTAATAATTGTCCTTTTGGGGAAAAGAGAAGAAGTTTGTTGAGATGGGCTGGAGTTGTCGTTGCAGTCCTGTTTTATCCCAGGTGATGCTTGGGATTCAGTTGGAGCTGGTAGAAGTAGTGATGTCAGCTGTATCCCTCTTCTGGCCCAATCTGGTCAGGACATCTCTCAGGATCAGGGTGATGAAGGCCCTGTGTTCCAGAAAACAGTGAGAGTGGCAGCCATGATGGTGAAGCTTCCTCCAGTAGCCCCCGTCTATTCTTCTGTCTTTTCCCCACAAAGTCCATGCCCTCATTATTTGGTCCACCAATTAGGCCTAGTTTTCCACACACCAGTTTTGGTTCCAGACTCACATTTTCTTCTGCTCAAGAGCCTGGCTTTGGGCACCCTGGCTTCAAAATGTTAGCCCCTAGTCTTTCTTCCCTCTACACACACAAGGCCCACTGATGTCCATGGGAGTCTTAATCAAAGATCAAGCAGAAAATATGACCCTCTCCTAATATTATTCATATGTCTATCATAGACAGTGATCAAAGATTTTCATACATTCATATGACCGCTCAAAGGGCTGTGTTTTGAACTTGGCTGAAAGATGTGTGAAATGTAGTTGATATAAGAAACTACCAATTTACTGTGGGCCGTATACTCTTGTACTAAGCACAGCACTCCCATTGACTTTACTGGATGTCCTCACAAAGTCTGTGGTTAGAATATGCCGCTTTACTGAAGGCTGTATTTGAAAGAAGAGTGTATGGGGAGGAAGAATGGCCCTACGGCTGGCACACTAGCCTAAGTCCTAGGAGATATAGGTTCAATTCCCTGCTCTACCATGGACTTCCTATGTAACCTGGGGTGGTCACTTAGTCTCTCTATGCCTCAGTTCACCCTCTGTAAAGGTGCCCAGAGAGGAGATGGTGGCTACTAGTGGCATATTTAAAAACAAAAAACCCACCACCCATTGAAATGATGCTGCCTATGGCTGAGTTGGTCACAGGATACATAGTCTATGGAAATAGTTATATTTAAGAAATGTATTTCAGATACATCCATTACAGAAGGTAGAATATGACCACCCCATGCGTAGGTAAGGCTTTTGATCAAATTACCCTCCAGACTCACACACTTGAGGGAACTTAAAGCCTAGGTGTAGACCTACAGAGTTATGCTAAATCCATCTTTAGAGACAACAGAATTCCAGTCAAGCAAAAACATTACAGCTAGGCTGCTGATAGCCCTTCAGACATTAAGATTATTCCACTTATTGTGATCTGCGTTCATATATCTGAAGATAGGACCATGTCTTGAATGCTAATTCTCAGTGCATTTATGAAAAGCTGTCCAGATAATGAAGTTTCAAAACCAAGAGCTTTATATTGGAAACCAAAGGGGTTAGCATGCCATGGAATGATTTAACAAATATGCTTGCTCTAGTGGAAATACAATAATTGATCTTTGGTTTTTGGTTTTTTTCAATGAAAATGCAGTACTGATTAATCAAGGATTGTGTTCAAAGCTTGCATGAACTATGCAGTGGTTTCTTAATAGCCTTTTTAAATTCTGAACCATACTTTAAATTACCTCATAATGTCCTGTTATAGAATATATCACTGAAGATTTCTTTTTTCCCTCCTGGTAGGTAATCACATCACATATGGAGAGTCAGACTTTTCACTTCAAACTGCCATTACAGTCACGTAGCCTCAGATGATAGAGAGAGAAGGGAGCATAAGAGAAAGTGTGTTACTCAGCAACAAGTTTCTATCTCCCCAGCCTCAATGCGGGGATATGCCTTTTTGCAGTTGAAAACAGAGCTCATGTAGAAATGTGCCATATCACTTTTGGGTCTACAAATGTACATAATATAAAAGGTGAAACATAGAGGATGGTGAGAAATGGTTTTCCTAGCCTAAAAATATTTTTGAGAGATCAAAAATTTTTCCCATCTAAAACTTTTTCCCATCTTGACAAAAAGGCAAAAGCTTGTAAACTTTCATGAACAGAAAAAAAATCTGTGTCAGTTCAAACATTTTGTTTCAACATTTATTTTTTTAACGTTTCTTTCTGTCGAATTATCATAAATTTCTAAATGAAATCTTGTTTAGAACCAGAAAACCAGAATGTTTTGAGTCAGGAGGTTTGTTGAATCCGACATTGTTTCACAACCAGTTTCAGTTTTGACAAATTGGCATTTTTCAACTGAAAAATGTTTTGCTGAAAAAATTCCCGCCAGTTCTGATCCTGCTTCCATTGAAGTCAATGGGTAGAATTCTAAGAGCACAGAGCCTGACTAAATAGCATGTGTGTTCAGTCATATGCATGTGAAGCTGAAGATCAGAATCTTGCCTCGACTTGTAGTTGCTGGTGTGCATCTGCTCCATGACTGCTGTTGGCGTGTGTAGGCTGCAGGTTGATGATCCTTTCCCATCTGCAACCACACACTCAAATATAAATGTTTGGGGGCAATGCACCCTCTGTCTGTGATCAGATCCTATCCCAGTATGATTTTTTCCCGGTATCTGTGTCCATGGCCAGAAAGAGACATGGGGCCATAAGTTCTCCAGCATGCAGGGTATTCCTGAGTGCCTTTATCTGTAGCTCTTCCATCTTGCAAAGCGGAAATGTATCATTTCCATTTTATTTTAGGCATCCGGTGACTATGGGGAGGGAAGGTGGGAACAATTATTAGGTAAGTGAGTTTTACCTGAGCAGAGACTGCAGGATTATGCCCATAATGCCTTCCAATTATTACCATGTAGTGCCTGGTTAATTTGATCCTTTTGTTCCATTTGACTAAAGCTCAGGAAACAAATCCATTTATATTAACATAACATGATTTCCACCTTTTATCTTGATTGAATTAAGCAGATATTATTGGATAATTTGGACACTGGCTATCGGAAACCGTTACTTATGCCACATTCTGAATTAGAAGAAGAGTCTATATAAAACCTATTATATAATAAAGTATGATGAAATCCTGACTTCATTGAAATCAATGGCAAAACTCCCATTGACTTCAATGAGGTCAGGATTTTACCTAATAACTTTTAGTTAAAAGTTCTGTTGTTCAGATACTGCTCTGAGCTGTATAAATACAATTGTCATTCTAAAATCACGTGCAGTTTCCTGTAAATAGCCAACCACTTCAATTTCTGTTCCAGTAAATGGCAAGTGTAGAACATACTTTTTTTAAAAAAAAATGCTTATTTCTGTTTTAGATGGATATTTATAGGGAACTCAATGATAAATGTATACAAGTAAGTATATAGATTTTAGGTGTGGCATGCATATGTAAATAAGTATTTTGTGTTTTGTTTTTCTACATAACAATATACACCGGTAAAATCATTATATGGAATATTACAGTATTGCTGCATATAAGTGTATGTGCAGGTATCTGGTGCAATATTGTTGTATACAATTATGTCTACAGACAGCTGGTATGTAAAATTTTTATGTGAAATGTTAGTTCTAATTATATGTATCATAACGCCTAGGTGTTGTATCAGGACCCTATTGTGCTAAACACTGTACAAACTCAGAACAAAAAGTCAGTCCCTACCCCAAACAGCTTACAATCTAAGCATAAGACAAGAGTGGCTACAGATAGACCAACAGGAGAGTACAACAAGATAGTACTGATTGGCATGATAGGCAGTGGTCTCAGCACACCAGCAGCCTAACCCACCATTATTAAGTTTTGAGGCGGGTTTTGAAGGACAATAATTAGACAATAATTAGGACAATACTTTTGTGGATGTTTATGCGGCGCTCCTCCCAAGCATGAGGGACAGCATGGCAGAAAGCACGAAGGTGCTTGTTTAACATGTGGGTGATGGAAGCTGGCATCATGGGCTGATTGGAGGCATGAGTCAACATTTCAATAGCAAATGAGAGGTAGGGTGGGATAGACCATGGAGGGCCTTAAAAGTGAGCCAGTGGAGGGATGCAAAGAGAGGGATGACATGGTCAAAATGATGGGCTAGGAAGATGACCTTGCAGAAGCTTTTTGAATGGATATTAATGGGGCAAGGTTGTATTTATCAAGGCCAGAGCAAAGGGTGGTGCTGTAATTGAGTTGTGAGATGGTGAGAGCCTGGATGAGAGTTTTAGCTGAGTGGATGGATAGGAAAGGCTGTATCTTAGAGATGTTACGCAGAAAGAGGGCTGAGTCAAAGGGAACATCTACATTTGAGTTGGGAGGCATGATTCATGCTAGCTGCCCCCAGTCCTCTGGGTATGTACTGGGGCAGCTAGCCCGAACCACCACCCCTGCAGCTGTGGACACACTGCTATTTTAGGCTAGCTTGAGCAGACCTAGCGTGGGTATATCTACAGAAGTTGGGAATCATACCTCCCACATCTCAAATGTGGACACACCCAATTGTAACGGCCAGTTTACAGGCCTGAGTGACAAATAGGGTGGTGGAGTTGTCCACACAGATCAGGAAAGGAGATAGCAAGTAGGCCTTGGAGGGAAGATTGAGGTCTGTTTTAGCCATGCCGACCTTCAGGTATTTAACACTTTCAAAGCCTGTATGCTTAGAGTGCCAGCAAAGGACTTAATCCTGTATGGTACTGAACACTCTGGCCTCAGTCCAGCAAAGCATTGAAGCACATGCTTGACTTTAAGCACATTAGTACTCCCATTGAAACAGGTATTTAAGTGCTTTGCTGGATCAGAGCCACAGTGTTTGGCATTTTGGAGGATCAAGCCCTAAGAGCCTTTCAGAAGACTCTGTTTTCTTCAGATTAGTCTTTTGCTGAATTCAGGGGGGTAGAAGTACCCTGCAAATGAGTGGTAGAGGGATAGGAGGAGGAGAAGCAAGGGGATATACTGAGACTCTGTGGCGGGGAAGGGGGCAGCTGGCTTCAGGTGGGGAAGGAGGGTTTCAGGGGTTTCTACCTGCTCCCTGGCATCAGCCCAGACCCCACAGTGTTCACTCCAGCCCCTCTAGGTCCCACTCTCACCTCCCCTAACTCCCCCAGGCACACACAAATTTATATGGGGGTGGAGCCCCCACAATATCTCCATTGCAGGGGGCACTAGGCCTCCTTGTCCTCCTGATTCCACTGCCCCTGGCTGAGTTTGGAAGCTTGCATAGTTTTGTTATAGAAATATGGTTAGAATTAAACCAGTGGTATTCAAAGTATTGTTTTTAAAATGTTGGACACTCCTGTACAGTAGATCAGATTTCAAACCAGGAAAATTAGGGTTTTTGGGGGGTGGTTTCTAAAATATTTTCTTCCAGCTTCAGTTTCTTAATTTCACTTCTACAATAGGGAACACCACAGTAATTCCATCTAAAACAAATGTCACTTTGGCTTTCTAATATTTTATTTGGTTTTTATATTGTATCATTGTGATGATTCTTTAAAGTTTTTTTTTTTTAATGTTTTTAGTGGTTATACTGTACATTAAGAATCTTTGTGGAGAGGGACTTTTCTATCTCCCTTTTTTTTTTTTTTTTTTTAAATCATGGTTCTTCTGTTCAAAGACAAAGGTAATGAATGTCTTTAAACCCTATCAGCAATCAGGAATATTTGCCTTTTCATAAAAATTGTGCAATCAATTTAGGAAAACATCTTAATTCAAGATAGCCCGTAATCAAATGCAAAGTTAAGCATGTGCTTGAATTCCATTATTAATGTCAATGGGAGCCATGCAAGTGCCTAAAATTTAAGCATGTGTTCAAGTGCTTTCCTGAATCGATGCCTGTTCCATTTTGTTACCCTTAGGCCACTTGAATAAACATAGTGTTCAGAATGTACCGTATGCAGCTCACAGGAACAAGAACACAGACAAGTAAACTATCCCTGTGTCATCCAATGGCTTTGTTTGCTCTGCAATGATTGGCAGCCCCTTTTATTTTCTCGATGTGATGTGAGTTACCACAAGGCAAATTACATTTGATTAAATAATTATCATGTGTAACCAAAAACTGTATAATTAAATGTGAAAACAAATTAAATCGCACACAATTCCCACCACTTCCTTCCTTGCTCAACTAATTGCTCTGGCAATTTAGACTGTAATATAATTATTTTAAAAAAAAATCCAATGTATGACACACTACCCAAAATATTCAAAGCTTTTCAGAATTTAAAAATTTAAAAAGCTTATTTTACAACATATTTCCCTAGGAGAGGTGGAAGGCTTTTTACTATCCAGCTAAAATGTTATGGATTCTTACTCTCTCTCAGAACACTCAAGTCCATGTTATTGTGTTTTGGGAGTGGTTGGGATTCAGGGTAGGGTTTTTTGTGTTTGTTTGTTTGTTTGTTTTTTGTTAGGCTTGACAAACTTTGGCTTAAATGCAGAGCAATTATGTCAATATTGCTGAACCCCTGTGTGATGGGTTCGGCCACAGAGACCCCCCCCCCGCCCCGTGGTCTGTCACCTGACGTGTTGACTTTACCTCTGAGCCTGTTTTCCCTGCCAGCTTGGGACTCAAGAAGCCTGCCTTGTTGAGCCAGACACGCTAGCCTGCTGCAACACAGACTCACGTCTGGTCCATGCCCCCAAAGCTGCAGACTTTAACCAAAAACTGCTCAGCACCCATCTCCAGCATCCAAACACCCAGTTCCCAATGGAGTCCAAACCTCAAATAAATCCGTTTTATTCTGTATAAAGCTTATACAGGGTAAACTCATAAATTGTCCGCCCTCTCTAACACTGGTAGAGAGATATGCACAGCTGTTTGCTCCCCAGATATTAATCACTTACTCTGGGTTGATTAATAAACAAAAGTGATTTTTATTAAGTATAAAAAGTAGGATTTAACTGGTTTCAAGTAATAACAGACAGAACAAAGTAAGTTACCAAGCAAAATAAAACAAAATACTCAAGTCTAAGCCTAATACATTAAGAAACTGAATACAGGTAAATCTCAATCCTTTCCCCTGGTACAGTCCTTGTTAGTTCCAGCAGGCATCTTAGGTGAAAAGCAGGGGCTTTCTCATGAGTGGGACCCCCTTTGTTCTGTTCCACCCCCTTTTATAGCTTTGGCACAAGGTGGGAATCTTTTGTCTCTCTGGGTCCCTACCCCTCCTTCTAAATGGAAAAGCACCAAGTTTAAGATGGATTCCAGTTCAGGTGACATGATCACATGTCACTGTAAGACCTCATTCTTCATTACCTAGGAGCTGGCCCACAGGTACACAGGAAGGCTTGCAGGTAAACAAACCCATTCACAGTTCATTGATTCTGAAGCACCCTTAATGGCTTCCACTTAATATGTTTACATCAGTAATACAAGTTTATATCTTATTCTCCTAACTCCAGACACAGAAATAACACATGCAAACAAATAGGATGACCACACTCAGTAGATCATAAGCTTTGTGATGATACCTTACAAGAGACCTTTTGCATTAAGCATATTCCAGTTACATCAGATTTACACTCATATTTTCATAAAACATTATGGAGTGCAATGTCACACCCTGATTTCATTTTGTGTAAAGAGTTTGCTACAGCTTCTATTTTTTTCTTTGTATAAAGGTAACTATGGACCCAATTTTTCCAGGCCCTGTCAAAGGGCCAAACTCCCATTGACTGAAGTGCAATGTTGCCTGTCTGAGGACTTTTAGACTAAAGCCCCATTATTCTAATGGCAAAAGACAATGTAATGGTGTAACCCTCCTAAAATAAATAGAGCTAATGATATTAACATATAGACAGATTGGGTGAAATCCTGGCCCCACTGAAGTCAATGACAAAACTCCCAATTACTTTATTAGGTCTAGGATTCCATCCATTGTTGCACTGCTTTTGTAAATTTGTACTTCAACAGCTATTTGCAGTATCCTGTGAATCCATTTCTCCTATAATGCAATGCTGCAGTGTAGGCCCGAGTTGATAAGCACAGCATAAATGGGATATGATAACGTAAGAGTGAATACGGTAGAGCACCACCAATTAGATCCGTGAGGTCACTGCCTCTTTCTTTCCATTTAAATTCCTTTCCATATTAATTTATTCTTTCAGCATAAGCCTGTTTCGTTCAGAGTTATGGTCCGGTCCAGATCCCACTGAAGCCAATGGGAATCTTTCATCTTTCCATTCATTTTCATTGGGAGTGATTAACTCTTCAGATGCTTAGTTTTGCATGTGCTTAAATATTTTGCTGGATTGGGTTGTTCCATACCAATATCCTTTAAAATAGATATAGACCGATTCTTTAATTGAAACAATAAAAACTAAGTTTAGTTCAGATGTGCTGGTGTGTAGCTTTTGCTAAAAGTAAAATGCTAGATTTCTGCTTCTCTGACTGTATATTTGGGGTCTGCCTCCATCCATCCACTGTAGCAGAATGATCCTTAAAGTGGCATGGCCCCATATTGGTCAATACCTCCTGACAGTATGCTTTCAATCAAGCCTGACATGTTGAAATGTAACATTGTTCCCTATTTTTCACAAACTAGCCAGGCTATTGCTATTTCAGGTGGCTCAAAAATATGTGCACAGTTTGGACTTTGAATGTTTAATAAGCTTAAAACATAAAATATATAATGCAGCTTGAACTTTCTAGTGTTGTTTCATCACCAAAAAAGCAAAGTCTTGAGGATCAGCAATTGCCTTTGTCAGAATGTAAATTCCAGCTTGTAATACCCAGGCTGTATGTTTCAGGAAATCAGTATTAACCTATTAGCATGCAGTTTTCCTTGGAGAAGAGCCATCTTCACACTGAGCCTGTATTCCTGCTTCAAACCTTCCTGTCACTGTTCCGTATCCACGACCCAGCCTAAGGCAGCCTTTGAGGGTTCTCTAGCCATTTCCTGCATTCTGCACTAGCACTAATTGAAAATTTGGGTGGCCTTGCTTATTTATTTTCATGGAATGCAGTGGGTTATATTTTCATGGCACTTTCTCAGCAGTGCAACGTTTCAATTTCAAAACCTGCAACATGAGAAAAAGCACCAAAAAAAAAAAAAAAAGACAGCATACCTTTGATTAATTTTTGTAGTAATCCTTTTATAAAATATAATGGAAAATAAGTAATTGGTATTTTGTTTGTCTTGCAAGATCACACTAATTTAAATGTGCATATATCATTATAATTTACTATCTCTACAGACAGAGTAGTTTAAATGTACAGATGCCATGGAAATGAAAAGATAATATGCAGTATATTCTTTGCAAGTCTTGTAGAGTTCAATAGCTACATAGTTGGGATTTTGCTTGAAAAAATCCCTGTATATGCCACTGGCAATGGTCCTAGTCCTGGACTCTGCCTCCATGGATTTCTGCAAGAATGTAATTCCACAAAAGCCAACTTCAGTGCCATTGCTACTTTAGGTTTGCTTTTGTGTGTGTTAGATTGCAAGTAACCCCACCTCTACCTTTCCCAAAACAAAAAAAACTATCCAATTTTTTATTTTGTGTGTGTCTTTGTTACTTAACCACATTCTTTCTGCCTGTTGTTTTGTTGTATCTTTAGTGTTCCTTGAATTTTATGCAAAAATAAAATGTTCATGTGATCAAGTTGACATTTAATGTAATCGCCCACCAGTTAGCAGTTCACTGATGATTTTTTTTTTAAATAGACTAACTGGAATGTTTGACATTAAACAACCTTTTGAGAATCACACTTTCTTCACTGGCCTATGGACGCAAAGAAAAGATGAGCAACGAATATACCATTAAGATGTTGATTTATCTCTCACAATTTACTTGGAGATGGATTGAGTCAAAAAATGTCAGGTACAAGGCAGAGGCTGGAATCTGTTCTTACATTTATGCTCAACTCTAAATGTAGTTGCCATCAACTGGAGTTATGCATCTGAGTGTGTCCAAATAATAGATCCCTCCATCTGAATGTAGATATTTCAGAATTGATGAAAAAAGGTTATGCATAAAAAAAAATTAAAAATGGAAACTTCCCCGCCCCCACTGAATTATTAATAGCATGTCATTCTGGAATTTTACCCATAACTGAAATGTGTTGATTTGAATCAGACACTGACCATTATTTTTATATAGTGCTGGTAACGAAACAAAATTTAATATCGATTTTTGACTAGAGATGGATTTGAACCAAAACTCCAGATCCAACCTCCTCTCCACTTCCACATTAGAAAGTTCAAATCCTTATCAGCTCCAACTCCACTGCACTTACATACCTTTATAACAGGGGCGGGCACACTTTTGGGCCTGAGGGCCACATCAGGTTTCCAAAATTGTATGGAGGGCCAGTTAGGGGAGGCTGTGCCTCCCCAAACAGCCAGGTGTGGCCTGGCCCCTGCCCCCTATCTGACCCCCCCCTGCTTCTCACCCCCTGACTGCCCCCCCCTCGGGACTCCTGCCCCATCCAATCCCCCCCTGTTCCTTGTCCCCTGACAGCACCCCCAGGACCCCTGCCCCCATTCAACCTCCCTGTTCCCCACCCTCTGACTGCCCCGACCCCTATCCACACGCCTGCCCCCTGACCACCACCCCGAACTCCCTTGCCCTCTATCCAACCCCCCCCCGCTCCCTGCCCCCTTACCGCGCTGCCTGGAGCGCTGGTGGCTGGCGGTGCTACGGCCGCGCTGCCCGGCTGGAGCCAGCCACGCCACCGCGCAGCGCAGAGCCCCGGGTCAGGCCAGGCTCTGCAGCTGCGCTGCCCGGCAAGAGCTCGCTGCCCTGAGCACTGTGCTGGCGGCGCAGTGAGCTGAGGCTGCGGGGGAGGGGGAACAGCAGGGGCGGGGCCGGGGGCTAGCCTCCCGGGCCAGGAGCTCAGGAGCCGGGCAGGAGGGTCCTGCGGGCCGGATGTGGCCCGTAGTTTGCCCACTTCTGCTTTATAATGAGCCTGAATGAAAATCTGGGATCTGAGCATCCCCCCAGTTGGGAAGTTCAGATTTGGAACTAAACTGCCCAACTCTATTTTAAAAGAAACTTGATATACCTTAAGGCATGCCCTCCAGAGAAGTGGCAGATTGTGGCCGTTAATGATTGCTCGGAGGTGGGAAGAAGCCACCTACCCAAGTGTATCCTACTTTATATTACTGTGTCAAGTTTGTGAATATTCTGTATGCTACAGTTAATATTCTTTTACAATTCAGTTGGAAGTTGCAAACTACATAACAGACTCGAGAAAAGGTATTTTTGCACTGTGATTTCCATATATCATATACATTTTAAGATTACATATCAAGATTTAAAAACTATTATTTTTAAACTGCAGCTGATACCTCCTGGAAGTGATTCCAATTAGAAATGATTCTTCTAATGCTGCATATGATCTGTTTTCTTCATTATTACCATGGACACTTGCAACTGACCAGGAGATTGTTCTCATGAATTAATCTGCTCCTGCCGTTTATTCATCACCTGAAGCATGAGCCTTCTCATAGTAATGGCCACATCAACCAGCTGTGATTGGTACCAACAGAGTTTTATGATTTTAGATTGAGAATAAGCAGCAGGAGCCTAATCCAACTCTTTCAAATTTTAATCGAAAGACTCCCATTTATTTCAAGGGGACATGGATCAGGCCTCTGAAGCAGAAACCTTTGAAAAACAAAGTCCTGTAATAATAACTGGGAATGCAAACAACGCAGAAAATATGGCATAATTATTTCCAAATAATGGCCAGGATTCTTTTTTAAAAATGTGTAAGTAAATTTAGGCTCCTAAATGGGATCCGATGGACACTAAGCACCTTTGAAAATCAAGCCACTTTGGCTCTGATCTTGCGAACACTTAAGCACATTGTCTGCAACAGGATTATTCTTGTGAGTAAAGTTATGCACATGCTTAAGCATTTTCAGGACAGGGGCCTTATTTAAGGCTACGATCCAGCAAATCTCTTAAGCATTGGAGTAATCCTGTTGAAGTCAATGGTTGGACTACTCACGTTTAAAATTAAGCATGTGTATGAATGCCTTCTTGGATCAGGGCCACAGTGCTCAGCACCTTGCAGGACCCAGCACTAAACAAGGATTTAGCAGTCTACATTTAAACACACATTTTTAAAAGAATATTGGCTATATAAATGTCTCTGGATCTTTAAATAGATTGTGTCGAATTAATCCCCCACTGACTTCAATGGAGTTACAGCTGGGATGAGTTTGTCACATCGAGTTTTGGGAAAAGTTGTCGATGGAGAAATACATTTCAAATACATTTTGAAAACAGTCTGTTCTATGTTTAGAATTCAATAGTGAGTTGTATTTAACCTACAATTAATTATTACATTACAAAATCCTGCACCCATAATGCAGGAGCTGTCCTACCAACATTTCTAGTTTTGGGCCCAATCTTATAGTCTTTAATTTAGGGAAAACTCCCATTGAAATCGAACTTTAAATAATGCTTGAGTGACCTGAAGTTCTGGTGAAATTAAATTTGCGTTAAAGCAAAGTTTATTAAATTGATCATTACAACTGTTCTAGTTTTTAAATCATATTTGATTCAGTCTGGAGAACATTTATTGAGAGTATTAAACAATAAATAAAGCATATTTTATATACATTGTTCTACAACCTTTTGGGTCCTCTTTAAAAATAAATAATAATATTAAGGGTGTGATTCAAAGCTCATTAAACTCAAACATTACCATTTACGTTAAGGGCTTCAGATCAGGCCCCACATGTAATAATTTGTGATCAGTTATGTTTCAATTTCACATTTTAATGTTAAATGTGTTCTAATTTTTTTGTAATTATACAAATGATCCCTGATTATACCAAACTGGCACACATTTTAATCTCCTATAAATATTTATAAAATTCATTTTACAATGATGGTTATATGAGAGTTGTTTGAAAATTTTTCAGCTAAATATTTTTTTGAAGAAAAATTACTTTTCAACCAAAATGAATATTTTCATTCCCTCCCCCACTCCTTTTTCCTCCTTTTTTAAAGTGGGGGATAGGGGGAGACAGAGGAGGGAAGGAGAAATGAAACACCAAATTCCCAAAAATGTTCAGTACTAAACACAACATTTTTATTTCAGTTAGTCAAAAACACAAAATATTTTGTGGAAAATTTTCAAAATACAAAACCTTTTTTCTTTTGAATGTATTTATTTATTTATTTGGAGGAAAACACAATTTTTGATGAGTTCAGTAATAAATATTTATTATTTGTATTGTGATAGCACATACAGACCAACAATTAAAGATCAGGGCTCCATTGCACATGTATAACCTAAAACGGACCTTGCCCCAAAGAGTTTGCAACCTAAGGCCCTGATTCTGCAAAGACTTACACACATACTTAACTTTATGAACTATGAGTAGTTAATGAAGTCCATGGAAACTGTTCAAAGGGTGTAGAGTGAAGCACGTGCAAAATTAAGGCCTAATCAAACTGGCTCAGTTTTAAAGTATGAGGTTCCTGAGATGCTGATGTTACACTGTAATAACCACTGAAAATTATTTTATGAAATAATCCTGATTAGGAAAGACAAATCTGAGATACATAGTAATTTGACGGTTATGTTTGTAAATGGTATGCTATGCAAAGTAAGTTATTTTTTGCTATTAAGATGTTACCCAATTCTACTTACATTATTTTCTAAAGGAAGAATGTAAAATGTGACACACAGTGACGTTAACATCACTTGTGCGAAACGCAGCCACTATTGCACCACCCTAAAACTAATGTTGTGGCCAATAGATCTGCAGTATATAGACTAATTGGCCTCCACTCTACTCCCGTCCTGTGCATAATCCTCCCTGTGCAAATACTTTCAGAGAGCTACCACCTAGCACAGCTTTACACTGCACAGAAGATTGTAATGTTCTCCCTCTCAGGCTTATTCCAGTAACAGTGGAACCGGTGCAGTTCCGCTACAGTTTGGCCTTGCATACCAGGAGGGGAGAAGGAGCACATTTTACCCTGAGGTCCAGTGTCACAAAATGTGAAATGTTTTTTTGGTAGGGCTTTCCCTTTTGAGGAAAGAATATGGGACATTTCTAAGTATTTTCAGCTTTATATGTCTGCTTTGTTCTTTAAAAATAAAGGCTGCAGATGAAAGTTGCTTCCAAGAAGTAGCATTTGAACTGATAAAACCTACTTTACATAGACTAATGACATTCTTGACTGAGCTGTAGTATACAGAATTCAGTATTTTTAGCTGCACAAAGTAAATGAACAACTTGTTTTGTTGATGCTGTTTAGAGAAACAATGCCTCTGGGTCAGTAGTGCACAGATTCCTTGGATAGGTCTTTAAAGGAAAGAATTAGTATACTGCAAACCAAGAAAGGAAAGCAGTGTGAGAATTTTGTATACTATTAAAGATCATTTAAAAATGCAAAAGGCTACGCTTTCTGTTTGATGTGGAGAAACTGACTACTTGTTCAGGAAGAGAATTCAAAATGGCTTGTGCATTAATTTATATTCTGTTTCTTTTAAAACATGCCAGAAATCATTTGGGGGGCAAGCACTGATCAGTAATGCTTCTTTTTCTCTTTTCTTTAAACGAGCATAACTATATTTTACTTTACGATTAGAGTTGCTGGCCTAAATTGATATTTACTGGGAAAAGCACTGCCAAGGTCAAAGAATTTATCAGTACATATTTGTTTAAAAAAAAGGAATAAAAGCCAGATTTTTTTAAAAAAAATCTCATCCTGGATATCAGCTTCATGCCTTACATCTAGTCAATTTCTATTACAAAGACTCACAAAGCAGATAATCTCTAGGAAACATAATATAACATACGGGGTGGGGGGGAGCTTAAAAATTTGACTCTGGAGAAATATTCCATGAATTTTCTAGCAAATATATGCCAGTATCTGAAAGCCCCATTTACAAAAACATAGAACACTGGTTTTAGCCCTCCATATTTGATCCTGAGAAAAAGCAGAGAGGTAAAACCAGTGAGACCACAAAATGTGTGAACAGTAAGTATGGATATCTTAGAGCAGGCAGCTAGGAGTTGGGGCTCTTTGGTTCCATTCCTGGTTCTACCATTTTGACCTTTGACAAGTTACCTAGGCCCTGATTCACAAGGTACTTGTTAGCCATGTGCCTAACTTTAAGCATGTGGTTTCAATGGTCTAAGTACCCTGCCAAATTGGAGCCTTCAAAGGCCTTTCTCTATGACTCAGTTTTCTCTAACTGAAAACTGTCTAGCAATATTGACCAGCAGGTGGTATCACTTCTGTAAACAGCATTCGCAAGACTATTGCTAGAATACTGTTCTGATATCTGCACTTCAAAAAGGGATGTTGACCTATTGGAAAGGGTTTGGAAAAGAGCAACAAGAATGATCTGAGGTCTGGAAAACTTGTTTTACAGTGAGACACTGAAGAAGTTCAATCTATTTAGTTTATCAACAAGAAGGTTAAGAGAAGACTTGATCACAGTCTACAAGTACCTACATGGGGAAAAGATTTCTGATAATAGGCTAGTAGCATTATAAGATCAAATCGTTCAAAGCTGAAGCTAGATAAATTCATTTGAGAAATAAGGTGCATTTTTTTAACAGAGTAGTTAATCCAGGGGCGGGCAAACTTTTTGGCCTGGGGGCCACATCAGGTTTCTGAAATTGTATGGAGGGCTGGTTAGGGGAGGCTGTGCCTCCCCAGACAGCCAGGTGTGGCCTGGCTGCTGCCCCCTATCTGACCACCCCTGCTTCTCATGCCCTGACAGCTCCCCCGCCCCAGGACTCCTGTCCCATCCAACCCACCCTGTCCCCTGACAGACCCCTGGAACCTCTGCCCCATCCACCCCTCCCTGTACCCTGACCACCCACAGAACCCCTGCCCCTGACTGCCCCCACCACCCCATCCAACCCCCCGTCTCCTTCCTGACTGCCCCCGCAGGACCCCTGCCCCCATTCAACCTCTCTGCTCCCCGTCCTTTGACCGCCCCGACCCCTGTCCACACCCCCACCCCCTGACCAGCACTCCAAACTCCCCTGCCCTCTATCCAACCCCCCCTGCCTCTTACAGCGCTGTCTGGTGCACCAATGGCTGGCGGCGTTACAGCCGCACCACCCAGAGCACCAGGACAGGCAGCTGTGCCACCCAGCTGGAGCCAGCCACGCCACCGCACAGGACAGAGCCCTGGGTCAGGCCGCGGTCTGCAGCTGCGCTGCCCGGCAAGAGCTCGCAGCCCCACTGACCAAAACATTGCGCTGGCAGCGCAGTGAGCTGAGGCTGCAGGGGAGGGGGGCTAGCCTCCCGGGCCGGGAGCTCAGGGGCCAGGTAGGAGGGTCCAGCAGGCAGGATGTGGCCCACGGGCCGTAGTTTGCACATGTGGTGGTGTCAGAAATGAGTTAATCCTTGGAACAACTCTCTAAGCATTGTGGTGGATTCTCCATCATTTGAAGCCTTCAAATTAGGATTGGATGTTTTTCTAAGAAACTGGTTCTAGCTCCACTTATAAGGTATGAGTTTGTTGCCGGCACCCAGTGCCAAGAGGCTAAACAACAGCTGAAGTTGGTTCGTTACCCGGTGTGCTACACCCAATAATCACAATGGGGTGGAGAAGCAGAAAAGTTTATTTGAAGCTTCAAAAAGGTACAGGGAGATTTGAATCTCAAATCCTGTACACAGAGCAGGAAGTTATACAGGCTTTTATAATCCTTTTTCCCAGCATACTTATTGTAACCAGACAGCCAGCCCCCCGCCCCCCCCAGACCAGCATTGCTGGAAACACAGGAGGAAGCAGGAACAGGGCACTTAACATATATTCCAGCACAGCCTTTGAAGCTGTGAAAGCACAGGTGTGCTGCTACAATGTGCCTCTGGGAACAGATACAACGATTAAGTTCACAGCAGGCAGAGGCCCTGTGACAGACATGGCTCTTAGCCCCTACTAAATAGCGTGATGCACACACACCAACATCCTAGGTGGGAAAATATTTACCCTGATAAAAGAAATGTCCAGTAGTCGAAACTTATTGTTTCTCTCCCTTGCAAGTGTAAACTACTCTTGCAAAAGCTGGCGTCACCCCGACAGACCAGCCTCAATTTGGCATAAGAAAGGAGAAAGAGAATAAAGGAGTACAGAGGTATAAGTAGGGGACCTACAGCACCATATTTTTTGAGTGCTTTTCACTATCTATCTGCTGGTCAGATAAGTGACAGCCTCCCAAGGCTTCTGCAGCTAAGAGGGTCCCTACGCCTTGTCCCTTATTCGTCTTTCCGCGGAACTGAGTGACCGATCCTGGCTTGGCACCGCTGGAATCGAGAGATGCAAGGAGGGTAAGAAGCACCCACACCTGATCTCCTATCTTTAGTGTACACATATTTTGAAATAGAGCTCTATACTTTGTTTTCTTTCTTTGGGATTGTGGCTTCAGTTTTGTAACTTGTTTGTGTGTGTAACATCTCTACATTTAAATAAGTAGGCACTAGCAATTTTGTAACCACATGATTAGAATCTAGCTTAATAAATTTTGGTAACCATTTATGCATAAGCCTGACTTGTTTTCTCTGGTTTACTGTAAAGCAGCCAACACAATTAAAGAACCTCAGCCGTTTTGGCTCTAAAGCCTGGCCATTAGGTGAGAGTACTAAGAGCCTAGCGTTGAGTTGTGCCGCCTCCACGGGGCAAACTCTTGGGGCACCTGTCAGTCAATCCTGGCTGCCCGCTGCGAAGGAGCTCTGAGCTCTAGCAGTTAAAGTCACGGGTGTGGAGAGGCTCTTAGTGCTGCCATTGGGGCACCTGTCAGTCAGTATTGACTGCCCGCTGCGAAGGAGCTCTGAGCTCTAGCAGTTAAAGTCACGGGTGGTTAGGACCTTGGGGCATCCGTCAGCCTAGCCCGGGCTGCCCGCCGCGAAGGGACAGTGCGTCCTAGCGGTTAAAGTCACGGATGGTATAAACGGGCATAGCTGGCACCTCACCAAACATCCTTGGCCGTCGGCTAACACTTATCCAATAGCAAGCTGCCCCAAGTATCCATATAGCTAGCCAATCCAGTTCCCTGCTAGTTCCCTGGTTCTCTGTATCATTTGTTAAACTATACATAAAGCTGCTTTATTCAGCATTGTTCTTCCATATCTCCCCTGTTTGGCCTTGCTTTGTTTCAGGCAGTCTGACTCTGCAACATATTGTTGCAGATTTTCAGCATAACTGCTGTGTGTGCCTCCAGGCGGGGGGGCCAAGGACACTTGGGCCTAGTACGCAGAGCAGCTGCGAGTGCCTCCAGGCGGGATTGGGGGACAAGGACACCTGGGCCTAGTGCGAGGGGGCTTCATCGACACTCGTGGTCTTCCATCTCCTCGAGTTATCTAGTGGCCATGCCCCAGTGTCCCCAACAAGTTTGATGCAGGAATTACTTGCTGAAATTCTATGACTTGTGTTATGCAGGAAGTCAGACTACATGACCATAACGGTCCCTTCTGGCCTTAAAAATCTTAAGAATGCTTACCTAACTCTCAGAGGTAGTGTGTTGTTTAATCTACATAAACAGACTAGAAAACAGTAAGTGCAAACTGTTGTTCTATGTAACCCTTATTGGGGTAAGACTTCACTGTTCAGCAAGATATAGTGTATTAAAGTTGCCACTTTTCCATCCCATTTTTAAGAACAAGGATTAATCTCTTTATACTACCTTGAGTATTTTTAACAATTTAAATTTGATAGTCAATATTACTGTTTTACTCCATCTGTCCTGGAAGCATGTATGTGTGATGTGGTTTCTTCTGCCCAATAGGCCCTATCTACATTCCGTTGCTGTTTTGCTTAGGAGCTGTTGGATGGGTGCTTACAACGTGGCCACTTTAAGTTCCTCTGGGTATAACCATCAGCTGGGAAAACCACATGTGGGGGGTGTCAGAAATGCACTGTACATGAACAGTGCTTCACTGACATACTTTCAGGTTACCCAAGTGGGTCAGAGTAATAAATTCCACCCTGGGGAGCAAGAGAAGTTGCATATCTGAGGAAAAGCCACATGCCTGTTAGGAAGCATAGCATATACCCTTTCAGGACCTAGCATTGGGTTCTGTTGTTGCAGCGCTCAACCGGGCTGTACAGTTTGGACTGGATTCCATGTTGCTGTCACATCAGGACATGGATTTGGCCATAAATTGCTGCTAATGTTATTTAATTGGCAAATTTTATTATAAACCTTAAAATGAAGATGACATTGGATCTGATTTTCAGAGGCTCCACATTCCTGTAGTTTTCATAGAATTCATTTGGCGTTAAGTGCGCGACACTTCTGAAATTCAGTTCCTTTCCCCTTTTAAATCAAAAACAAGATTTTGTGGATACAGACTAACATGGCTGCCCCCTGATACTTTTTAAATCAGTTACTTGTAGAATACTTGTATTTCCAGTAGAGATGCAGATCCAGATCCAGATCCAAACAACTCTGAACTGTGGGAGAATTTGGATCCATTTCCAAAGTTTGCAGCTTGATTCAATTCTAAATTCAACATTGCAAAATGTTCTGCATGGACAAACCCTTGCATTGAGCCCTACTGAAGTCCATGAGGCTCTCTGTGGGCACAGGCGTCCACTTGCATGGAGCAGTTTGCAGGATCAGGGCTCAAGTGCTGTCTACTGGGTGGAGGCGTCCCTGGATTAATCAATCCTTGGTTTGCTTGAAAATAGTGGTATTGTTGGACAACATCCTTTTAAACAAGCAAAATGTACTGATGAACAGTCTGAAAATAAGGTAATAGTGCATCCGATGAAGTGAGCTGTAGCTCACGAAAGCTTATACTCAAATAAATTGGTTAGTCTCTAAGGTGCCACAAGTACTCCTTTTCTTTTTGCGAATACAGACTAACACGGCTGCTACTCTGAAACCTCTCATGGGTGACTAAACTTTAAAAAAAAAATCCCAAAGTTACGTTACATCATCATAGGGATCTGTCTTGCTCAGGTACCAAAGAGAATACTATAGCTTTCCGATAGTGAAAGAAATTATTGAATCAATTACTGACCACTGGAGAATAATACTAAAAAATTAGACTAAAGCAGATGCAGTACAGGACTTTAAATGAGGAAAAGGACAAAATAAGGAATTTACCAGCCAATTAATTTTAACTTCATTGCTAGGTGAATTATTGTGGCCCAATCCTCTAGAAGAGTTAAGTACCCTCAAGTCTAACTAATATCAATGGAACTACTCATAGGAATTATTATGCCTGATAGCATCTGAGGCCAAGGAGGTTTTGTAAACTTTTTTTGTGATTTTTTACAAAACAAATTTTTGGGCCTTATTTGACAGTAGTATAACTTTAAGTGGTTTTTCCCTTTTTCAGTTCTTCCTGTTTTTCTTTCTAGTTTAATTTTTTCTCTGTTTAGGTTTAATTCTACTTAGGCTTTTGTAACCACATGCCCAATTAAAATCCCAGCAAAATAAAGAAAATAACATAACCCTCCTATCTCACCCCCCAAAAAATGTTCTTTATTTTTACATCTCTCAAGTAGGCAAGTCCCAGGTGATATGATGGGCTCCATCATCTCATTCTTTGTTTTATGTGGCATGAGACAGACACCTAACTTACTCCCTCAAGAAGCAGTTTAGGCATCTAAGCTGTCCAATTCCACGTAGCAGGCCCCTGTTCTTGGATCACAGAGCTATGCACCTCCATGCAGCCCAGACTTAGATGCCTATTTCTGTGAAATGGGCAGGACTTAACAAACACCTCTATCATCAGCATCTTTCACTGCGTATCTTAGGGTGCCCTGTGCTAGCATGCTGGCTTTTGTAAATCCCATTCTCAGGCAAATCCCTATTCATTGTACAGGGATCCTAGGAGCCTAACTTCGCTTTATTGTTTCTGTGTTTTTCTAGGTACCTAAAAGTTAGGTACTGTGACACTCAACATTGCAATGCCTAAGTCCCTTTGTGGATCCCACCACAGGCCTGATCCTGCAAATGTGTAGGCCTATGCTTAACTTTAAACTACTTGAGAAATTATATGGGACCCTTCAGGTGCATAAAGTTAAGCATTATGCCTGTGGGCTGCTGTGTTTTGTACCAGTTTCAGTTCTTGCATTAATGTAAAGATAACCTGCAAAGGAGAATATAAACCATACAAAACCCCTGAACCTATTTCCTTTTTCACTCCTTTATGATATAGGAAAAAATGCCTGAAGATGGGTTTTTTTCTTTATAATTTTAACAGTAGAAATTCAGATCCTGTCTAAGTCTGAGTGAACAACTAATGCAATGATGACTTCATAAAAGCTAAGAGATGGAAAGCTGATTTATTTAAAAGGGGAAGGATTTTTAGTCAGACAGCTTAAAACTGCTTTTGTTCTCTTTTAACTGCTATTTAACTTAAGTGTCTAATATTTGGGATAAAGAAAGCTTCTGTTAAGGATTCAACAGCCCTGTCTCTTCTTTTAAGATGTGAAAATATTTATTCACTGAGACCTTCACCAGTGGAAGCCCAGAAATGACACTTCCAAGGTCTTGTCTATACATACTGGTTTAATTAAAGAGCATTGTAAATCTACTTACTTAAACTGGTGCAAATCCCTGTGTGAACACTTAAATTGATTGAAATCTGGTTTATATCAATTTAGTTTATTCAGTAAGATTTAAGATAAATAGATATAAGCCAGGTTAAAAATCAATTTAAGGGCTTGTCTGCATGAGAAAGTTGCAGTGGTTTAACTACTGGCGTGATTTTAAAACAAATTTAGTTAAACGAGTGTGGACACTTAGGGTATGTTAGGCAGAGTTACATCACCGGCAGTTACATTGCCACTCAGAGAGCGCTGAAGGGAAACTGCTGTTGTGTGTTCACACTGTCAGCTGCCTGCACAATAGCGTGTTCACACTTGCAGCACTTTCAGGGGTATTCAGAACGGTGCACTCTGGGCAGCTATCCCACAGAACATCTCTTCCTCTTCCACCACTAAGAGTTTTGGGAAGGCGGAGGGGGTTCCGGGCCATCCGGGTCCTGTCCCAATGCTCTGTGATGCATTGCTTTGCATTCCAGCAATCCCTGTGTTTCCGTCTGCATTTGGTACCATCTTTCAATGGTTTGTGTACTGTGCGTTTTGCCTCTTCGGTCTGCAGGAATAGATCCCGCACTACTGACCAATATGCTACTCCCTCTCACTCACATGTCACGAGTGGCAGTGGAGTTATTCCTTAAACTACAAAGGCAAGAGGAGTTCGACATTGATCTCACCATGCATAGTAGCTACGACACGAAATTGCTTGGGGCATTCACGGAGGTGCTGATCACAGTGAAACGTTGCTTTTGGGCTCAGGAAACAAGTTGCGTTGGGGCTCGGGAAACAAGCATTGAGTGGTGGAATCACATTGTCATGCACATCTGGGATGATGAGCAGTGGCTGCAGAACTTTCGGATGAGGAAAGCCACATTTATGGGACTGCGTGATGAGCTCTTCCCAGCCTTGTGGTGCAAGGACACTAGAATGAGAGCTGTCCTGTCGTTGGAGAAGCGTGTGGCAATTGCATTGTGAAAGCCGGCTACTGCAGACTGCTACCGTTTGGTCACTAACCAGTTCAGAGTGGGGAAGTCAACCATGGGACTCATGTTGACCAAAGTGTACAGGGCCATTAATCACATCCTGCTCTGAAAGACCGTGACTCTGGGCAACGTGCATGACATTGTGGATGGCTTTGCACAAATGGGCTTCCCTGACTGCAGGGGGGTGATAGATGGCACGCATATTCCAATTCTAGCACCAGACCACCTAGCCACCAAGTACATTAATCTGAAGGGGTATTTCTCTATGGTTCTCCAGGAGCATGTGGATCACCGTGGGCATTTCATGGACATTATCGCAGGCTGGTCTGGAAAATGTGCATGACGCACACATCTTTCGGAACACTCGCCTGTTCAGGAAGCTGCAAGCAGAGATTTCCTTCCTGGACCAGAAGATCACTGTAGTGGAAGTCGAAATGCCCACTGTGATCCTGGGAGACCCTGCCTACCCCTTAATGCCGTGGCTTATGAAGCCATACATGGGGAACCTTGAGAGCAGCAAGGAGCAGTTCAACAACAGGCTGAGCAAATGCAGAATGACTGTTGAGTGTGCTTTTGGATGTTTAAAGGCCTGCTGGAGCTGCCTATATGGGAGGCTGAACCTGGCTGATGACAATATTCCTATGCTTATAGCTGCATGCTGGATGTTCCATAATATTTGTGAGGGAAGCGTGAAAGCTTCACTCAGGGCTGGACCGCAGAGACTCAGGACCTGGAGGCTGAATTTGAACAGCCAGAGACCAGGGCTTTTAGAGGGGCGCAGTGCAGGGCCATAAGGATCAGGGATGCCTTGAGGCAGCAATTTGAAGCTGAAAGCCACTAATATTTGTTGCTATGCTCGGGAGTGCAGTGCTTGTAATGCGAGGAGGTGATAGTGTATCGTCTGCATCAATCACAGTGAAGGTTTAAGAAAATTGCCTGTTGCTTTACAGGGTTCTGTTTGCTCTCAATTAATGGAATAAAGATTGCTTTCAAACCAACACAATTCTTTTATTGAAAAACAACAATCAGAAGAGCGAGACAAACAAAAAAACACATCAACACTATGGGGGCTGGGGGAAGGGAAGGTCCCAGGAGGAAGTGGGGTCCCAGGACGGTTAAACATTTGTGTACGTCCAGGTATCATATGCAACCTTGTCCTTTGGAGTACAGTGCAGCGGACAATGTTCTTCGGCAGGGCTAAACTGCAGAAGAAGGGGTGTTGAGTGCAATGGGTACTGGGAGTCCACAGGGCTGGACTGTGACGGGGCAGGAGTGGAATGCAGTGGGTACAGACTGGATCCAGGAGGTTGATAAGAGTGTGTTGGCGATGTTCGGAGGGAGGGGGGGCACTTGGGAAAGTGTTTTGCAACAGCAGCTGCAGGAGAGGGCGGGCGCGGAGCTGCTCAGTTTGCAGTGCTAGTAGCACCTGGAGCGTGTCCGCTTGGCGCTCCATAACCTTTAAAAGCTGCTCTGTGACTTCATTCTGGTGTGCCACGTTGTCCTTTCGGTCCCTTCTCTCGCTGTCCTGCCACTCCTTCAATTTCTTGCTTTTTGGCCACAGAGTGCATCATGACATCATGCAGAAAGTCCTCTTTAGTTCTTCGTGGCCACTTTCTAATTCTGCGCAGCCGTTCAGCTGGTGATAACAAAGGGGGAGGCTGGGCTCCCAAGGTCATATCTGTGAAGCCAAAATGCAACATTTTACAGAAGCAGTATTGTTTGCAACACACAGATTTCATGATTTAAAACACAGCCACTATTCACATACCTGCCACTAACTGGCTGACCCCAGGCAAGCACACATGAGCCACAAGACCCCCAAAATGGTGAGTAACTACAGAGGCAGGGGCAATCAGTGTTCCAGGACCATACTGTACACTAAGCATGTGCCTCTTGGGGAGAGCCAGCACTGTAGGGGGAGCCTTATAATCATTACTGTCCGCACATTTTCCAGAGGCTGTGTTCATTATGGAAGATATCTCGCAGCTGAGGGTGAGCAGGGAATCAAGGGAGGATCTTCTCCAAGACTGCGGCTTCTGCCCTGGCCCTTATGCGGCTTGCCTATGTGCAGCAATGGTCCCCACCCCAGTGATGGCAGAGTGCCGTGGGAAAGTTACCCTTAATGGGGCAAGAAACAAAGCGGCTCTGCCAAAGAACCTGTGGCAGCAGATTGCCCAGCATCTCCACGAGAGTTTCGTGGAGATCTCTGAGGCAGATTCCCATGAAGTGAGGGAGTCAATCAACACCCTGTTTCGCTGCTCAGACTAGGCATGCGGTAGTACGTGCATCATACAGACACAAGCCTGCTTTTTGCAACCCTCCTGCCTCAAACAACTTGCTTCAGTGAGTCCCAAAATCAAAGCCACTTACCAGGGGCTTCCTCTCCTGTTTGCACTTCACCAAACTCCGACAGCTGTGACTGGCTAGCCTCCTCTGGAATACAGAAGAGCTCCTGGCTGCATGCACCTCTGACCTCCGAGTCGTCCTCTGCTGCTGGGTCCCCCTCCCCATCCTTGTCCAAGATTTCCTCCTCCTGGCTCTGTCCACTCTCAACTGGCTCATGAGCCAACAAAGTATCCATAGTAGTCTTTGCAGTGGTGGTGGGGTTGCCACCAAGTATCTTATCCAGCTCTTTGTAGAACCGGCAGCTTGTGGGTGCAGCACTAGAGCAGTGGTTTGCCTCCTGCACCTTGTGGTAAGCGTTCCGCAACTCCTTCAGTTTGATCCTGCACTGCAGTGTCTCCTGGTCGTGGCCCCTTTCTGCCATACATCGTGAAATCTGTCCGTAGGTATCATAATTCCTATGGCTGGACCACAGCTGGGACTGGACAGCCTCCTCTGCTCAAATGCTGAGGAGCTCAGCATTGCTCCAAGCGGGTATCGCCTGGTGCGTGGAGCAGGCGTGGTCACCTGGAAAGATGTGCTGAGAGCACTGCATGCATCACCGAGCAAACAGGAAGGGGACTTTCAAAATTCCCAAGGAATTTAAGGGTTGGTCACCTGAGGGCAGGGCAGTAGAGTTCAAACCAATGACGACAGGCGAAAACAGGCATTGTGGGACACCTCTTGGACGCCAATTGCAACACTGTCAACCAGGGTGTCTACACTGACACCGTGGTGCTGTAGCCCCGACACAGTAAGCTGTATGCCTCTTGTCGGGGTGGTTTTTTCACAGCGCGGCAACTGCACAGTTTCTATGCACTAAGTGTCTTGGCTGTGTGTACACCTCGGGAGTTACACCGCAGAATCTTACCAGTGTAGACAAGGCCTTATTTTGTTTTATTTTAATTAAAATAATGTAAACTAAATCACAATAAGCACCTCTTAAATCCTTCCATGGACACTCTTAGTTTGGTTTACACCAGATTAATGACAGTGGTTTAAAAACTGATTTAAGTCAAACCAATATAACTTTCTCAGGTCGAGAACCTCTTCCCTACAGGGGCTTGACCAGGCTCATGTAAAACTGTTTTTTTAAAAATGGCTAAATTAGACAGGTGCAATTTTGGATGAAGACTGGGACATGGGTAAAAAAAAATAAAAATCCAACCTCCTGCCTCCCCAACAGGACCCTTATCAGGCCTTGGTTTATACAAATCAAGCCAGACGCCCAGTTTGAAACAAAACAATAGTCTCCTTTGCAGGTTGCCCGGGCGCTGCAGGCCCTGGCAGAGCTTGGCAGGAGCGGGGCCCAGCGCCTGCTTTGTTTCTTTCTCTTACTTTATTCCGTCTCTAAGCAGCATTTCCCCCCTCGTCCTCGGTCACCGTATCTCTTGAAGAGCCTTCTGTGGGGCTGGACAGCGCCCGCTCTGCTGTCCCCAGCTCCCCGCCCCCCATACACTGTCTCAAACCCAGTAACCCCAGCGGCCCCGCCCTGCACCTGAGGGCGCAGGGACGCGGCTGGTGGGAGGGGGAGGAGAACGAGCTCAGGGGCGGGGCCGGGAGGGGAGGAGAACGAGCTCAGGGGCGGGGCCGGGAGAAGGAAGCCGCGGCACGAGCGGGAGGGGCGGGGCTGCCGCTCGATTGCTCCGGCTCCGTCTCTCGGGCGATCGATTCGTCCTGGCTCCACTGCGGCGGGCTGGCCGCGCGAGAGGCGGAGGTGCTGCCGGGAGGGAAGCTGCCCCGTGCCGGTGACAAACAGCGCGGCGGCCGGTGAGTGACGCCCCTCCCCCCTCCTCTCGCTGCAGGTCAGCGCGGGCCGGCTCTGACCTGCCTCCGGGCTGCGGAGCAGCCCATCCCCGTGCCTCTGCGGCTCTTGCCCTGGGGGGGGGGGCGAGTCTCACTGCGGACCCGCCTTGCCTCTGCCGCCGTTGACAATAACGATCCGGATCGGGCCGTTGGGACGCGCCCGTTACCCCGCCCCCCGCTGGGCGCTGGCTCTGTGCGGGGGAGGCCAGGACCCCTCCCCCCCCCACACACACCACTACCACTGTGAGGGGGGGGGGGCGCTGGGGCTTCCGGAGGCTCCGCTTCTCTCCGCCCGGCTCAGCTGGGCCGGGCCCCGCGGGGGATCCTGCGAAAGGCCGGAGGAGCGCAGGGCCCTGCGGGGGGGCCGGGTCAGAGCGTGTTCTCCTGCGGATCCGAGCGCTGTCACTTGCCGTGTGGACGCGGCCCAAGCCGCAGAACCGACTCTGAAGGTCTGCCTAGTGCATTAGTTAGCACGGCTGTGAGGCCCGGGTCCGGCTGTGGGACCCACATTTGCACGGTGGTGTGGATGCTTGAGCGCTGGCTTGGAAACACTGGGTATGTCTACACTGGAATTAAGCATCTGTGGCTGGCCTTTGCCAGCTGACTCATGCTGGTGGGGCTCCTGCTAAGGGACTGTTTAATTGTGTTGTAGATGTTTGGGTTTGGGCTGAGGTCTGGGACCCTCCCAGTTTGCAGGGTCCTAGAGCCTGGGCTGCGGCCCAAGCCCAAATGTCTACACTGCAATTAAACAGCTCTTATCCTGAGCCCTGTGAGCGTGAGTCACCTGGCAGGAGCCAGCCACCGGTGTCTGATTGCAGGATAGACATACCTACTGAGTTCACAAGCCCAGGTCCCACAGACCTGGGTTTACAATGTAGTGTAGACATGCCCTTATAGCTGGCTACAGAATCATTGGTATTTTGTCAACTTGGGCACTGACCAATGTGTTGCAGAAGCTACCTGAAGGATGCAGCTGAGGCTGCAATGTGCTGTCATTTCTGTGATGCTTTCAACACTTTCCTCTTCACCTGCTTGATGTCAAATCTTGGAGGTCCATGTAAAAATACCACATGTTTTCAAATTAAATGGAAGCTCTTGTTCAGTTTTTATTATGTCGGTCACTACAGATGTATTCTTCACTGAAAGGTGAAATAATTGATACTACAAAGACTTTACATTCTAAAGGCACCATAAACATGGTAAACAGGCAAGTAGTGGTATTTGCTCTTCATTGTAAGCTACAGTTGAAGAGTCCTTGTTACTACTTCCAGACTTCGTGCAGTAGCATGGGGGGCCTGGAAACTTTCAGAGCCTTGGCTCTGCAGCAGGGAGCCTGGAAGCTCTGAAAACCCCTGCTCTCAGGGCTTCCAGACTCCCTGGCCAGCTGGCTGCCTGACCCTCAGGGGATCTGACTTCTTATGCTGGGGGAGCAGGGCAGCCCAGTGAGTCACCTGGTCCAGGAGTTTCAAAGCCCTGAGGTCCCTGGCCGTTGGGCAGTCTGCATCCGGGCCAAGGTCTGCAGCAGCTGCTGATACGATTCATGTCAGTTTCACTGATGCCCACTGTTGAATAGCAGTGGTGAAACAATTATGTCCTTTTCACTGAGCAGCTGTGGGCATCAAGGAGCATATTTTGTTTGGGAAACACCATTTTTCAGAAAAAAAAAATTGGTTTCAGTCTGAAGTGGACCAAAACCAAATTTTGAAATGATGGCATTTCCAGTGAAGCAGAATTTCAATGAGCTGGGCTGTAAAGGTGTGTGTGTGAATTTTTTTGGATGAATCTGTCAAGATAAAAATGGTAGTAGCCCTGTATATTCTTTACCAAGTGTATTAATTAGATTATATCCTTGATCACAGGTGGGTTAATTAGCATATTTTGCTTGCTCTAATAGCATCATTTAAACATGCAGACTTTTAAAAAGTCCTTCAAACTTGGCTGTTTCATGGTGTTGGTAAATACCTTTTCTTCTGCAAGCTTTCTAAAGTCTGCTGGTGAGCTCATAGACTTCTGAGAAGCTTAGAAGACTGTAGTAAATAACTAAAATTAACTATCCATTCATCCAGGAAAACATGTTGAAGAAATCGTTTTCAATGAATTAAATAGATGAGTCTTTCAGACCAGGTTATCTTTTGATAAATCCCCCTTCCCCAGTGTACAATTTTTCAAAACTTAAGTGGCTTCTTTTCAAAGTACTGCATTTCTAAAATGCTATATCTAATTAACTCCAGATTTCCACCCCAAAAAATGATGTTGACAGGATATCGCACATGACAAATTTCAGGCAGAAAACTACTTATCTGGCCAAATTGCTCCCCCATTTTGTTATAGAGACGTTGTATGAAAATAGTGATTTGAACAGCTTGTCTTCTACTAGCTAAGCAGGAATGTATCTCTTCTTCCTTTTCCAACCACCAATTCACTCCTTGTTACTAATCTTCATTAAAATCTTGTAAAGCTTTTAATGTTTTGTATTAAATCATGAAATATTCAGAACATTGTGATTTGAAAAGAATATAATAAAAATATTGTTCCTCTAATTTAGTAATGTTCACAAAGTGCCTATCATTTAGGTTACTCCTACACAGCAAATGAAGTTGTACTTTTAATCTAACTAGTGTAGGTATCAGTAGTAATAAAGATGTGGCGACATGGCTTTCAGTGCAGGCTACTTGCCACTATACAACCCTGCTGGGACCGTGGGTAAGCTAGCCCTTGCTGAAGTCTGTGCTGTCATATTTTACTACTGTGGGTACTCATGCTGGCTAGATTAAAGCTAGGGTGGGTATGCTGACTTGCTTTACGACCACATCTTAATTTGCTGTGTAGATATAACCTCAGAATTTTTGGGTCTTTAAGATTTCTCATGGTCCTAAAACATGTTTACAGACCAGCATTGACAGTAGTTCAGGCAAAAGCAAATATTACAGGTTTTCAGACTTAAAATATACGGACAGTCTTGCCATAGTCCAGATTTATACATTTCTTTATCTGATTGTATTTTTGTATTCCTTTCTGTGTTAGACAACCCAGCATAGTAAATTTGATCAAAGTAGTAAATAAAATAGGTGATTAGATGATAGAGTCTACATCATTAATCCTATCATGATGAAAATTGCAAAAAATAAGCAGTGTGTAGCATATTCAACTAATTTTAAAAAAATATTTAAATAATTATGAAGTCAGGGAGTTTAAGGAAGCATATTTTCAAAAAACATGAATCAGATTTAATTTCAATCTTATTTTAAATGTATTTCTACTTATGCTGAAATCTGAAAATATCAAAAATCCTGGTTTATTGCTAAAATTCTAAATATAAAGTTCAGAATATCTGACAAAGATAGAAGGTTGAATGTGAGAGATGTTTTTAAAATTGCATTATTTCAACTGCTAAATTATGTCAATTTATGTAAAGCAACCTGGATTATAATTCACCCTGCATTTCTGTTTCCAGCAAAAACAGGCCTGTAAAGCAAAAAGGATTGATACTGCCCAGAGCGACAAACCCTGAAAGGCTAGCATGTATACATATCTTGTCAGTTTTCTCTAAATGTATGTTGCTCACAGATGGAGTGACTTCACCTCTTTTCTGCTTTCCTAGTTGTTGTATGGGAATAATGATACTGACTGCTCTGAAAAGCACATTGAGATATATTGATGAAAAATGCTATGTAAAAGCTAGTTGTTGTTGTGCAGCCTTATCCAGCTGCTTTTTCTAAAAAGTAGTGGTTTGATCCCATGGACTGGTTCTTAGATGAGGTTTGTCATCATATGATAGTGTATCCGACAGTGTCATGTAGCAACAATGAACCAGATCAAACCATTCCCATGATAAACCCTGTGATAGGAGATCCTGAGGAAGAAATTTTCTTGAGGATCCCTCTACTGTTGGGAGGAGGTGACTTTTTCTTACTCAGGGAACAGCTATTGTGCCCACCTTCCCCAAATCTACTGGATCCCCAGGGACATCTGTTTGGAGGTCCAGAGCTTCAGGCCTTAGCTGACCCATCCCTAAATATACTGGTGGATACGGAGAGAAATTATGTTCATCCATCACTAGCCTTGCCTTTGGTCTATCCACACTTTCCCCCCTCCATACTGGCCTACCTACTTCACTCCCCACTTGCAGTGTGCATTGTGGGCTCATGGATTGCCTTCCAAAGTGAAAGCAAAATGGTGCTGTGGGAGGAAGAAGAACTGCCCTGGGAGGGTTCCCTCTACATGTTGATTGTGGGGGATGATCTAGGCAGTGATTTTAATATAATACGAAGTAAGTGTGATTAAAAATAAAAAAATGATTTTTCTTTGGATATTAGGTAGTGCATATGCATAGTGGTAACTTTTCAAAGTTAAAGACGTAGAGTTCACATTCCATCCTCCTAACCTCAGTGTAGCCAAAGGCACTAGTCTGTGTTTACAACCTACAAACTATCAGTTGCAAAAATAAAACAGATTTCAAATTGAAGTATAAAAGTAATCTGAAAATTAATCTGTTTGTTTACATTTCTATATCTCAAAAACAGCGGCATGTTCCCCCAACCTCAAAATTTGATAGAGGCAAAGCTACCTATCTTCTGGGATCTCATGCCAAAAGTCAGCCTTGGATACACTTTTTAATGCTAGATTACAAATTCCTGAAGTTAGAGGCTTATAATGGAAAGGCTCAATTTACCTACAGTATCTTAACGTCCTAGACTGCATATCAGTAACACGCTTAAAACAAACAAAATAAAACAAGCAACACTATATTCCTCACCACTATATTTGATGTGTGTGTGTGTGTGTGTGTGTGTGTGTATATATATATTTAAGGTCAAAACTGGAGTAAATATATTTTAAAAATACACATTTTTAGATTATTTGTGGATGTGTCTAACGCACTGTCTTCAGTAGGAAACCGAATAATTTAAACTCTTTTTTTTTTTTTTAACAATAGAGATAATGACATGATACTGACTGTTCAATGTAGACAAAAACAAGTTGTGGTCAGCAGTGTCAGGTAGTCATGATAACCCTTCTGGCACTTGGGACCATACTCAGTTGTGTTTATAAAAAAACAAACAAAAAAGTAAATAACCCTTCCCCCCCAGTTTTAAGTATGATTGAGCTTCCTGGTGAAGTAAAGCCCTGAAGAGGTCTATATTCTATCAACATCCAAGAAAACTGACAACAAAATAGGGTCCTGACCTCCCAATCAGATTAATATAGCCAGACCTTGTGCATGTGCGGAACTGCAGAGTCAGTGTGGCTCTGCACTATACTGTATACAAGAATCAGATTGCATTGAATTGGGGGCTTGGATCTGACTGCAGTATTGGGACCTAAATGATTGTATAGGCCCCTAGAAGTATGTACAGGTATATTTTTAACCCTTTTTGGTTGAGCTTTACTGACTCTGTGTTATAACGTCTGTAACAGTATACTCTATATCGGTGGTCTCCAGCCTTTTTACGCCGAAGATCACTTTTTGAATTTAAGGGCAACCCAGGATCTGCCCTGCCCCACTCCCTCCCTCCTTCCCCGTTGCTCACTTTCACCACGCTGGGGTAGGGGGTTAGGGTTTGGGAGGGGGTGCAGACTCTGGGCTGGGGCTGAGCGGTTTGCAGTGTGGGAGTGGGCTCTGGGCTGAGCCTGGGGCAGGGGATTGGGGTGCAGGAGGGGGTGAGGGGTGCAAGCTCTGGGAGGGAGTTTGGATGCAGGAGGGCTCTGGGCTGGGGCAAGGTGTTGGGGTGCAGGAGGGGGTACAGGGTGCTGGCTCTGAGAGGGGACTCGGGGCTGGGGCTTGGGGTGCAGGAGTGGGTATGGGGTGCTGGCTTTGAGAGGGGGGTCAGGGCTGGGGTGAGTGTTGGGGTGCAGGAGGGGATGCGGGGTGCTGGCTCCGGGAGGGGGCTGGGGGTTGGGGTGCGGCCTCCCATTGGGCAGCACTTTGAGTGTCTCCCAGTCGTCGGCACAGCAAGGCTAAGGCAGGCTCCCTACCTGCTTGGGTCCCACGCTGCTCACGGAAGGGGCCATCATGACCCTGTGGCCCCTGGAGGGGGAGGGCACGTAGCTCCACGCGCTGCCCCCTCTGCAAGCACTGTCTCCGCAGCTCTTGTTGGCTGCAGCTCCCCGTTCCTGGCCAATGGGAGCTGCAGGGGTGGTGCTTGCGAGCAAGAGTAGCATGTGGAGGGAGACCCCTGCTCCCCCGCCCCAAGGACCGCGTCGGCTGCTTCCGGGAGCGGCGTGGGGTCGGGGCAGGCAGGGGGCCTGCCTTAGCGGCAGCCATGCTACACTGCTGGAGATTGCGATTGACCGGTTGGTGACCACTGCTCTATATCTAAAGAGGCTTATAGCAGCTCCAAAGTTAAGGTTAGACTTTTCACTTAAACAAAAGTTAAATCTCTAAATAAAATAAAAACTTCCCACTGATGAGTACCTAATGGTGAATATAGACACACTGAATTTTCAAAAAGAATTTTTGCAGTCCAGAGTCTCTCTTTAAAAATCTAACTACTTTAAAATTGCTATTATTGAAAATTTTCAAATGTCTGGTGGTGTGTGTGGCTGAAATGGTTCTCCACATTCGTACATGCTGCAAAAATGAACATTATGTTATTGACAAATAATCTTAAGAAACTATAAAGAAGGGTGGTATGCTTTTGTTATCATAACATAGTCCCTTTTCATCGTCACGGAAGGCGACGAACTTTCATTCTTCACAGACAGCTTCAGTTCTCCATAACCACATGAGAGATAGGCTTTTAGATAGAAGATTCGGGCTACAGATTGGGAGCACACAGGCCACCTCCAATATTAATGCAGACATATTGCCTGTGTTATACTCAGGGAAACATATATGCATATCTGTGCGTACAGGCCCACATTCAGCAAAGCATTTAAGTGCATGTTGCATAGGGATTACTCATGCTTAAAAGTCAGGCACATGCCTAAGTACTTTGCTGAATCTGGGTCATGTAGCAAGCATGGGGTATTGGGGGAGTGCAAAATACTTTTAAGTTAAAGTTACACTAGAGCATTTTTCACCAATGCAAACAGTAAAAACCAAGGAACCAATGACACCACACTACAATCATCACTTTACTTTATCAGCCTCCCCGCCATTTATATCTTCACCAACCAACACAAGGTTTACTCCAGCCATATTAATTGTATAGATGTGGTTATTTTATGACTAATAATGTTTGGCTGAAGAATAGTGTATGTAGATACATGAGGTTATGAAAAACCTCTGGTGTTTTATTTTTTGCTCTAGTAAAACAAACAAAAACCCACCCCAGTGGGATTTATTTATTTCATTTTTTTTAACTTCTTAATATATTTACATAAACATGTTTGAAATTTTTTGATACTCAAAACATCAGGCTCCAATTTCAGTCCGTGAATAAGAACGTTTAACTAATTTAAGAAGTTGAAAGGAGATTGTTGAGAACACTAACATTCTTGTAAAGACTGTTAGGTTTATTAGGAAACAGTAAGAAAGTTACAGAATTGTAGAAGCCTTGAGTCAAAGGGGATGCGTGGGCAGAATCACTAGTGATTGGAGACTGGAAGGCTAGTGAATGGAATAAACATTCAATGGATGTTGGAGAGAAGTAGGTGGAGTCTTAAATTAGGAGAGGGTTTGATTTGCTACAGTCTGGAAATTTATAGAAAGCTTGTGAGCTATCTGACAGTATGGCTGGCTTGGTCTTCATGTTACTGAATTTACTGTGTAAATTCATCTAACTAGTAAATGCCAAAGCTGTTGATCAATACTTTAAATGGGTGATTAGTATTTTTAGGGATTACCAAATATCAGTACATGTATTTTAACACGTTAAGTCAGACAAATTAAAAGAAGGGTTAGGAAACAAGTGATTTAATGGACTAATGTCCATTGAAAACAGGCTGTTCTAAAGTAAAACGTAAACTGTCGGGAATAGTCTGATGATCTTGATTTGAGATGATAATTCTTTCTCTGCTTGTGAAAGAGATTGTTTCACAGTTTGTGGCATCAACATGGGAGAAATTTGTGGAAGTCAAATAGTAGATTATGGGGCACTTGAGTTCAGTATTTGACCAGTTTTAAAAGACCTTTACTTCTCTCAAGCCTGCTCAGCATCAATGAAGAATGCCTTAAAACAAATTTGGATTGGTTTGGTTGAAATGTCATAATAGGTTAGGAGTGGTGAAAGTGTTTCTCTATCTAAGGGCAGACACAAAACAGTGAAAAGTCTAACTAGTTAGTAGACTGGGATTCATGTTTTTGTTTTTTGTATAATATTTGTAGGATTGAAAGTTTTAAATCTGGACAATATGTATTTAGGGAAGTAAGCATGCTTATGAAATAAATTGTGCAGTATGTTTTGTGTTGCATTTCATAAAATCTTGGTGAGTGTTTCTGGTTATTTTGTATGCTAGGGCAAACCATAATAACCCTGGTTTATGAAACTGAGTTTGTTTTGTGGTATAGGCCTTATTGTAGTGTGGAAAGAATAAAAGAGTATGAGCTTTATTTTTGTGTGTGTGATTTTGCTGAATGAATGGGTGAAGTATGTAGGTTGTGATTTGGACAGGTGATTGAGGTAGGGCCAAAGTATGATTGAGTAGATATGGGATGTTGGATTGTGTGTATGGGCAAAGTTAAGGTTGTGTGTTTGTTGGTGAGTTTGAGGGAGGAGGAATATGTGGTGTGGATGGTGGATAGGAAGTAGAGTTAGGGGTGACGTGGGATTGATTAAGGTGAATTGTGCCCAGGGTGGAAAGGTATTAAAGGTTTTTAAATGGTCTCACTTCAGTTTTTTCTGTTTTGACAGATACTGGTTTTAGTGGTATCCCCCACGTCTTAAAAAACAGTAGAGGATATCTGCTAAGTGGTCGAATCTGTCACAACAAAAGACACTTTCTAAGTGTGACCACTGAAAGGGTAATTTCCTTGTTTTCAGTAGTTTATGTTGGTGGGGTATGCCCTTGTGCAGCCTTAACTCATAGGACCAGATTGAGATATTCTTACACTAAGTGACACCTTGCATTACATGTTGCCCCAATGACTTCAGTGAGACTCCTTGTGGTATAAGGTACTATTCAAAGTGAGGCTTGGTCTAAGAACAGAATTGGACCGATTTTAGTTAAAGGTGTGATTCGAAACTGATGGAATTTAAAGCTGTGTATCTCTTCTGTGTGTGGACAAGCCCTGAATAAGGGTAATGTAATCTGGCCCTTAGTTAATGGGGTTTGTTTTGTGATAATCTTTTTCAAATATAAAACATGTCAAGTACTTTATTTGAATATTTGACACACATTCTCCAGATAGATCTGTTGCACATACTGCAGTCATTTAGTATTTACAATTTAGTATTTGATATGAGCCTAAGATTTTTTTGACATGTGATAGAAGGTTAATTGATGTTAACCCTTCATCAGCTACTAAACTGCTACAAGAGGAGTGCAAGTCATTACTACAAAAGGCCATTATCGGTATGTTTTCTCAGCAAGGATTATGGATTTCTTCTTTCTCCTTTCCTTCCTCCCCAAACCTCACAACACACAAGCCAGCTGCAAGGATAGGAGGAGAAGGCAAGCAGCTTTCTTACACACACACTCCCGCCCTCCCCCCCCCACCCCTTTCCTCTTCATACCGCAGCAGAGTGACAGCTCCTAGATGTTGCGTGCGAGTGAGTTCAGCTGGTGCTGTGTGGTCTGGGTGTGTGGTCTCCAGCTCGGCAGAGAGGCTGCTAACAGGGTGGATGAGAGAGAGCAACACTGTTTACTTTAATTTATTTCGGATGCCGGAACTATGCCCGGAGTTTCTCCTGAGCTTGATTCCACAGTTAACGGCGTCAATCCCTTGCAGCTGCAGTGCAGTCTGAAATATGCACTGAACTCCTCTACCAAGTGCTTTCACAGCATCTGCTTCAGGTCCAGACTTCTAATCCCTTGTGACTCAGAAATCTTAATGACATTGCTGAATGCTGTGATTATTTTGCTTTCGCTATGTCAAGATATATGGCCATGAAGATATACCTTTTTTGGGTTAAGTAAAGCAAGAGTTTTAAGATATACAAGTACACTGTGAAAACAAAACTATTGAATGGGCATTACTCGGCTACCCTGAAAGATAAAATAACTAACATATAGATCTGGTGGCTGACTAGATCATGTGACCGAAACATGTTCCTTTAACAACAGAATAAGGCATCATATCAGGTCATTTAATATAAAATCACATTTTTGTTTTCCATAATTTGTCCCCCATTTCCCACAAATGTATATTTTCAAAGTCTAAATTGATTTTGGTATGTGACATTGTCCTGTAAATAAACATGTTTGTCAATGTTAATATTGGCTTGACTCAACGTGCCAGATATGACAAGTTAAGGCAAATGAGGCTTTACTATTTCCATGTAATGGTGATATTACCCTTTATTTTATACTTATTCATCTTCTCATTATAAGTAGCTTAGCGGTGTTTTGAAGACTTTTTTTCCACAAAATATAACATTCATGAGCATTTCTTGATTAAGTTGACAAGTCTTCTTTTATTATACAAATAAACATGCATGGACTCTTAATATCACTTGGAATTTCAGCATTGTTTAGCTTATTCACTTCCCAGTCTTTTCTGGCAGGCTTGCAGGATTAGACTTTGTATTATTGATGCAGTGTTGAAGGCTGTGGAAATTCTAGGGCACTGAAGATCTCCAGAGGGGTTAATAAATGTCAGTTATTTTCATTGTGTTGCTTTTTAGCCACTTTTAAATCTTGGTTTGTGTAGCTTGTCTGTCTGAATTTACATTGCTGGGAAGATAAAGCACAGAAAAGGGTGCAGTAGTGGTTTTCATTGGTTTGCAGTGACTTTGAATTAAATATCTAAGGAATTTATTAGTAAATCATCTCAGTGTCCCCCTCTGGGTCATTTGCCATGCTTCTTCATTGACTCTATTGTATCACAGTGTTCTCCAAGAGACACTTGGCATTTTATGTATTAAACAAATACATTAGATTTGTTTGGTGGAAAAGTATGTTTCATAGTTAACCAGGATGATAGACTCTTTAATTTATGGAATCTGTTAAGGATTTTTGGCTTGTATTTTTTAAAGTGTGTTTCAAAAGTCTGCCTCTGTTGAGAGCATGTAACTGCTAATTGATATCAGTGAGCTAGGGGTCCCTAACACATCACTTCCAAATTTGCAGTTCCTTGTATATTAGAAGGCAGTTAATGGAACTAATTCTCTGATGAATACTCTGGAAAATGAAGCATGCCATGCTGTGCATACCTGCTGTTCCTTGCACCAGAACTGGTTGAACAATAATATTTTTATGAATGTTGGAATTTTTTCATTAGGTATTTTGTGACTAAAATACATTCATGAACATGTACTGGTCTTGGCATAGCTTATGCGGTAGATGTGCTTGTTCCACCACAATGATGGCAAATAAGGCTTATTTTTAATTTCCTCTTTTGAATTCAGATTCCCTCTGCTGGATGACTGCAGCAATGCACTGTGACCCCAGTATTACTCTTCCATCTGAGAGAGAATCTTTCAGGTTGACTGCTTGTGAGAAATTTCATCTTGCAAAGTGCTGGGGACTTTAATTTAACTGGGTTTTCAGTAATTGGAACCAACTGACTTTATTTTTTCAGAAGCCCCCCTGGAGTTCATCTTTATGATACCTTAATTGGTGTTTTCTCTATTGACAAAACTCCAAAAAAATCTAATTGTTAATCCTCCTCTTCCAATGTTGGGTACAGAAAGTTGCCTTCTAATGTCTGCAGTCATTCTCATGTTAGCTTTGTCCACATGTGAATCCAATGGACGACATGATACATCGAAGTCCTGAACAACTATGACTAAATTATTTCATATTCTGGTAATGCCTCCAGAGCAGTCAGCAATATCCTGCTTCACAAAACTGGTCTGATCAGTTATGACAATTCCTTTATCCTCTCACATCCCTTGCCATCTGGCCATCCAGCTTGTCCTAGAAAGTGAATCAGAATTCTCAGAGTAGTCCCAAAGGTTAAATAGCTTTCTTAGCAGATCTGATAGCCTCTGCTATTTCTGTGTGGTTTGCCAGGGCCCCATATTTTTGTGATCAGAAAACTTACTTGAGAAATTCATTTAAAGAGAAAAGGATTGTGCTCAGCTTGAAAGATGTCTCCAATAGTTTTGTTTGTAGTGGATGGTTCTCAGCTCCTTGCACTTCACAGCAAGAATTATGACAGCCAACATGATATCAAAAAGACTTATCTGGAAACAGTCATGGAAAGCAATCAAGCAAGTGATGTGTATGCCACCTCACCTATGTGATTACACCTTTTTTGTGACTTTGTTTTCTCAAGATACCAAAAAAGAGACAACTGCTATAATAAAGGAATATGGTCCAAATCAAACAAAGAAGAAGGGTCCTAAGGAAATTTCTTCAATAAGACTAACTCCTCAGCAAAAAATATTGCTGAGAAACGTGTCTTTCCACATCCTATCTGTTAATGAATAACACTCCTCTCAGAAGTACGACAGCAGTTTTGTAAAACAGTTTTTTTTTTAATAATGGAGACAACGGGAAATTAACTAATTAAACTTCAAAGTGATAATTATTGCTGGAAAAAGCCTGGCTGAACATTTTTTCAGTCAAATAGGTTTTTTGTAGAGGCTATATTTTTTTAAGCCTCACAGGAAAGAACAATGGTCTTTAATGGCTCTGAGTTTGTTGCTGAGAGACTACCAAAGGTACAAAAGCTCAGAACATGACAAAATTGGGAAATGTCTTTTTTCCAGTTGCTGGCAGCATGGTGTTGGGCACATATAATAAAAAGAGAGAGAATTGTGCTATTTCAACCAGTGTTTATAAACTTGGTAAATGAGTTAATTTTTGTGCCGGGTTTCCTATTTGGGGCTACATTTATAATTATAACCCTAGGTATGGACTCTGGCTATGATTTAGTATTTTCCTAATGTGCTTCTTCCTAGAATTATAAAAGTCATGTTTAGTTTCCAGTTTACACTTCTTTAAAAATAAGTTAAAGGAAGTAGAAAATTAGAAACTAGCATTTTGGGGACACCCGTGATCTTTTGGGTTTTTTAACTATAGGTCACTATTTCAAATTCAGGTGACTACTGAATTAGAATCATTTTTAGCTAACGGCTTTTTTGATCTATGTGACATGAATGGGTGGTCTCAAGATAGTTCCTGCTGGACAGGTATTCACATCATACATACAAACCACCCTTGAGAGTCTTAGCAAGGATGCCAATGACCAAATGGCTTGAACTGCTGTAATTTCTTTTTCCTTCTTGCCAGTAGAAGTGGTCCCTGTGTGTAACAATCAAGACACATTGTCAGGGCAGTGTGGGGAAACTTGCATTGCTCTTGCTCATGTTATTCTAGTTTTAGGGATAAGTAGACTACTTAGGTACTTTCTGTTCAGGACCTTCTGAAAAGTTCTTTTATACTGTACACAGAAGAACTTACGATCTCAAATATAGCTGTTAGCGCTTCATTGTTTACTGAATTTGGATGGGAAATTTCTGACTCTGAAGATTAGTGGGTGTTGAGTTGGTTTTTTGTTTGTGATTTGTTTGTGCTGATTTGACTATATTAGGGGCTCGATCCTGCAATTGGATCCATGTCTGATGACCCTTACAACGCAATGCCCCATTGAGACTAGCTAGTCAGTTGGGCTGTATGTGGAACAAGGGCCTTCCTGTGAGGAAATGCTGACCAAAAAATACCATTCAGTATACTGTGTGTTATGTTAATGGTCAGTGTTATAAGTGCCAATCGATGAAGGTCTTTACATTTGCAATAATGCTAGAAAGCCTGAAAATATTGCTTTTTTTAATAATTAATGCAAATATTTTTATTCTTTGTTAATTTCTGACAATCCATTGTGTCCTCCTTCATTAAGTCCCCTTTTTAAAAAGTGACAGTCTTACCTTTCCCTACTTGATTATCACTTCATCCATCTTAGAAATATGATGTCTTCATTTGCAGAAGGAATCAGTTAGAAAATAAAAGTCCATGTGTTAGGGCAGACTTAGAGAGAGTCAGCTAAATATTGGGTATTTTGGCAAATAGTCACTGAAGTGAGGGGATGGGAAGTAAAACCAGAATTCTACTTTGTAGTAGAACCATGAATTAGAAATGCACAGTTTAAGCCCAAGGTAGCAGAATGGAGAGAATAATTTCTGTATTATTTTCACGAGTCAAGTTTATTGGAAGGTTAACTGCAATGACAACTATTACTTGTAGAGATTTGGCAAATTGATTATAATATTATATGTGGTATTTCTAGTAGATATCTGTGCAGTAGTTGGGATCCTTGAAGAATACTGTTTTAACATTTTATTTTACATTGTCCCTTCTATACCAGTAGTTAACAAACCCATACAATTCTTCATCTTTCTGTTTCTTTATATAAATGCTCTAAGACCTAGGTACATTTTTTTTTTTCATACGTGTGTGCGCTCTCTCTTTCTCTCGTGCTCTCTGTTTAATATTATACATCTAAATGTATAATAATGGGGGGAGGAATAGCTCAGTGGTTTGAGCATTGGCCTGCTAAACCCAGGGTTGTGAGTTCAATCCCTGAGGGGGCCATTTAGGGATTTGTGGCATAAATTGGGAATTGGTCCTGCTTTGAGCAGGGGGTTGGACTAGATGACCTCCTGAGGTCCCTTCCAATCCTGATATTCTATGATTCTATGAAATACAGAACAAAACATTCTTTAGTGGAATGGTCCCAAGCACTTGCTCAATCTTTGTCACTAGGAGGATATATATTTATATACCTTTACCTATTCTGTGAAATAATGAAGCCAATTGTTATAAATAAAAACTCAACTACTCTATAGACAGTCTGAATGCTATAGTCCAGCTGTAACATTTTAAGATTTACTTCAGGCTCCCTATTCCAGTGAAGTATTTTTAAAGCAGTTCTGTAATAAATATAGAAATATTTTAGAAAAAATATTAGACTTCAGAAGGCTCAACATTTTTATTACATATATTCAGCTCATCACGGAAAGAGATCAAGTGCTAGTTTCTGAAATCCAGCAAAATATGTTTTAATATTACTTTTGAGTTTAGTCTTAATTCCAACACATTACCTGTATACCCAGATATTTTGAAAGATGCACTACCCCCAGTAAAAAGAAACTGGAAACATTTTCTGGTGAAGAAAAATCAAGCAATAACAAAATAGTTTTTTTCAGTTTTCATTTTGTCTTCTAGAGATTTTCCCCACATTACTAGCGAGGCTCTGAAGAGTCCCCTATTTGACCCGTGTTTTGATCATTGGTTTAAAATTCTATATAAATCTCTCTAAAATGTGTCCAATAAATATAATGGTCCAGATGATCTCACTCAGATCCATGCATCTGTCTTCCAGTTCCTGCGGAAGTGGGGTGCTTAGCTACCTCCATGGCACTGTCACACACCTCTATACTCTGTGGAGCTCTCTTCACACGGATGGAGGGGATAGAGACTAGGTGGGCAGGCTACTGGAGAATGCACAGTATTTTCCTTCTGGCCCTATGGAAATCACTCAAAGAGAAAAATGCAGTCCTAGACTGCAAGCTCTCTTCTATCCTGTCTCAGCATAGGGAGCTGGACTAGGTGACGTCTCGAGATCCTTACATTTTGATGATTCTTTGATTCTGGAAAAATCTCTGTATGTCTCTAGTGGAGTCATCAAACTCTGGGCCTGAGAAGGAGTGGGGAGTCTGTCAGGGACCAACAACACACAACTTGTTCACAGATGGCCCTGTTATCTTTCAAGTTTCAGAGTAGTTTCCAAAGCCAGCTTTTCAGAGGAAGGAACTCCATCTCCTCGACTGACAATACTGTCTTCTCCCTGGATCTGTTCCCACAGAAAGGGATGAATCTGGGCCTATGATAACTACTACCTTTGATCCATGTAGTCAAAATTTCCTATGTTACCAGTATTTTTAAACTTGGCAATAGGCACAAAACTTGTCAGGAAGGATAAGCAGGTACTTAACCTTTGAACATCTTATTTATTAGAGACAGAGCTTGGAGCACCTCCTATTATTAAGGTTGCTCTGCATTTCACATTCTAAGACCATATTTTCACTTGGTACTTGGTTATAAGTTTGCAAAATTGTAACTATTTTGGCTGAAATTATGAATGTCTGGTGTCTTCCTCAGGCTGAGGTTTTTGGAAAATGTCATTCAAAGCATTTCAGCCACTTCTGAGAATGAGGCTAGTGAAAAATACATTGTTTTGCCCATGTTAATAAAAATTCTTACACCTTTTTTTATTGAGATGTCAAGGTTCCTTCCCCACTCTGAACTCTAGGGTACAGATGTGGGGACCTGCATGAAAGATCCCCTAAGCTTATTCTTACCAGCTTAGGTTAAAAGCTGCCACCACCAAAGTGTTACACAAAGAACAGGGGAAGTGCCCACTTGGAAACGTCGTCCTCACCAATGTGCATAGGTGAACACAGACCCAAACCCTTGGCTCTTAAGAACAATGAAAAAGCAATCAGGTTCTTAAAAGAAGAATTTTAATTAAAGAAAAAGTAAAAGAATCACCTCTGTAAAATCAGGATGGTAAATACCTTACTACAGGGTAATCAGATTCAAAACATAGGGAATCCCTCTAGGCAAAACCTTAAGTTACAAAAAGATACAAAAACAGGAATATACATTCCATTCAGCACAACTTATTTTATCAGCCATTTAAACAAAACAGAATCTAACGCATATCTAACTAGATGGCTTACTAACTCTTTACAGGAGTTCTGACCTGCATTCCTGCTCTGGTGCCGGCAAAAGCATCACACAGACAAACAGGACCCTTTGTTTCTCCCCCCCAGCTTTGAAAGTATCTTGTCTCTTCATTGGTCATTTTGGTCAGGTGCCAGCGAGGTTATCTTAGCTTCTTAACCCTTTACAGGTGAAAGGGTTTTATATCTGGCCAGGAGGGATTTAAAGGTGTTTATCCTTCCCTTTATATTTATGACAGAGAAGTTCTAGCTCTTCTTGTTTGTTGCAGCAATTTGAAATTTGGCAGGAGAATTTCTAAGGGGATATGCTTTTTGCTGTCCCTCTGAAAATCCACCCAAATTTTAAAAATGTAGGCGATTACACACTAAAAAATTGTGTTAAAAAAAATTAAGGTTTCAACACCAGGCCCCCAAAGGCTAGGAAATGCCAGAATTTGGATTATATATTTAATTTAATTCGGCCCCCTTGTTTCTATGCATCATGTTACAGTTTCTGTATTTGTACCCATGATTACATAGTATTTTTTCCACAGACCCTCTACCTCATTCAGTGCACAGGATGGGCCTGCTTTGTGGATTAAACAGGGTTGTGTAGTGAAGGAGACTTGTCTGTAGGACCCTGTGTCATTTGTGGTAGCAAATGGGTGGTGTGTCATGAATGAGGCACGGGATGCAAAGAGAGAGGGTGATTGCTGCCCTGGAAAATTGGATTCTATTCCTGTCTTTGCCATAGTGTTGTTATATGATGCTCGACAAGTCACTTAACCAAACTTTTCATGGGTGGTCGCTAATTTTGAGTTCCTCATTTTCTGGGTGCCTGAGTTGAGATCTTGGTGTCTGATCTGCAGAAGTGTGGAACGTTCACAGTTGCAACTGAAGTGAATGGGAACTGTACTTAGTGTTAAATAGCACTTCATATGTTCAAAGTACTCTGAAAAATCATGTCCTCGTCATCTCAAATTAGTTACCAAAATTAGTGGATACTTTTGATCTTAATCTCTTTGTACTTCAGCTCTTCATCTGTAAAATGGGAATGATAATACCCCTTCTCATTTGGGTGTTGTGAAAGTTAGTTAATGTTTATGAATCACTCAGATACTGTAGTGTTGAGCACCATAGAAAAGGCTTTGAGGAAATTAATAATCCTGTCTTCAGAATAGGGTTTGAATAGTGTGTAGTAAGCATAGGTTGGGGTCACGCATTGAACAGCGAAGGGAAAACGAGATATTGAATAGGTGCTCATTAAGTGAGCCCTGTCCATCCTGTGCATTGAGTGAGGTAGGAATCCCGTCGAAAAAATAGTCTGTGATTGGATAAACTGCTGCCTTCAGAGCTGGCGGCTGTTGGTCAGGTGCCCAGATCTGAAGGCAGTGCCCCAGCAGCAGCAGTGCAGAAGTAGGGGTGGCGATACCATACTATGCCATCCTTAATTCTCCACTGTTGCTTTCAGAGCTGGGTGGCCAGAGTGTGACGGCTGCTGACTGAGGGCCCAGCTCTGCAGGCAGCAGTGCAGAAGTATGTGAGGCAATTCCATGCCAGGCCATCCTTACTTCTGCGCTGCTGGTGATGGCAGCTCTGCCCAGCCAGCAGCCACCGCTCTTCAGCTGCCCAGGTCTGAAGGCAGCCGCACTGCCAACAGCAGTGCAGAGGTAAGGGTAGCAGTACCGCAACCCCTCTCTGCAATAACCTTGTGACACCCCCCCACCCCCCCCAAACTCCTTTTTGGGTCAGGATCCCTGCAATTATAACCCTGTGAAATTTCAGATTTAAATAGCTGAAATCATGAAATTTATTATTTTTAAAATCCTATGACCATGAAATTGCCCAAAATGGACTGTGAATTTGGTAGGGCCCTAGTCATAATGCATATGCCCAAAGAGGCTGAATTAAGGTTGCACAGGTAGCTTTAATCCATTTTGGACAGCCACCAGGCTGACTTTTATATTGTACCTGTGCTTTTGTTGCTTTCATAATATATTATCTTGAACTAATATATTTTTGGACTACTCAGAAGTCATTTGTCATGGATCACATCCTGTCACATTCTCACTAGCATCTATTTAAGTTTTGCTGAAAGGTTTCTTCCATTTTTTTCAGGTGTCATATTTGGTTATTGGCTTGCCTAGACTAGAGAAGTTCCTGTTATAAATACATGATGCCAGATCATCTTCTCCCCAAGAGCAACTGGGGAAAGGAGTGCAGAGGGGGACTAAATCCTGTGAGGTTTCCCCTCAGAGTTTAAAAAAAAAAATTGTCCTGCCTGGCAAGATAAGGGGGTCACAGAATAGATGAAGTGATCCTTCTTGAGACAGGAGTTATCATATGTGGATGACTGTCCCTGAACCCAGGTATGCTTGCCCCTTTCTCTACTGTTGAAGTTACTACAGGACCTATTTGCTTCTTTGGACTGAATCCCTGTGCAGCAGCTGCAGAAAGAACCCAGTGGGAGCTAATGTTACTTCAAGCCGTGTGCATCTGCTTTTTGGCTTGTAAAGCAGCACAAATGAAAGTTACTAATAAACAACAAGACGTTTAGTATCAGAATTAATCCTGGATTAAGGCTGAATTGCATGACACAGGACTTTTATTAGTGTTTATGACTGCTGAGATAACTGAAATGATTCAGGCAGGCTCCTGATTTGAAATGCAAAATGACACTATTCCGGAAATGATTCTCAAATAATTTCATGTGCTGTTTAAATACATATTCAAAGCGTCTATTGTCCTTGGCCAGATAGGATTTTTTTATGATGATGTTGATAATATTGATTTCTCCTTTATGTCGGTATCGGGAGCTGTCTCTTGCTTTCAGCGTAAGAATGGTTTCCATTTTGGATAAATGCTCATCATTTATCTAAACTACTCCTGAGGAATCCTTTCCCTCCCCATGAAGGGAGATGTTACGGTTGTGAACGTACATAGTATCGTACCTCTGATCTAAGCCAAAGATGGACTTGATTGAGTAGATTCTTCCCAATTCTGACTACTATGACCCTGTACGTGTGTACTCTGACTTACCATTATGCATGTTAATGGATTTGTTTCTAATGTATTTTTTTTTGTGTTTTTCTTTTCTTATTTATAATTCAGAACTGGAGTTATTGAATATACATACGTGTAAGTGCAAGGACATCTAGTAATGTGTGGTGAAAACTATATGTTTATGTTTTATAAAAACATTTTTAAAAGATGTTTAGTTTTACAATTTTAATGTTTTCAGTTTTTGGTATAATTATTTTGTAAAAAAACCTACATACTATATTTATTCAATTATTGTTCCTTGTTGAACAGATTGCTGCATTACTGGATTTCCAAACACAGGAGGAAAATACCATGTCTCGATCACGCCAGCCCCCTCTTGTAACTGGGATCTCTCCCAATGAAGGCATCTCATGGACAAAAGTCACAATTAGAGGAGAAAACTTGGGAACTGGGCCAACAGACCTCATAGGTAAATTCAGAGAAATGGTTTGATGCATTCCACATTTTTTAGACTTCAATAAGCTGGTTGGTGACAGATTCTGATATCTTTACATTCAGAGGAAATACACAATGGGTAGTACAATTATCCCCATGAGTTTGGAAGGATGGTTTTGAATTGGTAATGTACATTTTAAATATATGTATACCTTATTACTTATGCCAGAGGTGGTTTGTCTTGTAGTTAGAGTCCATGGGTGAAATCCTGGCCGTAGTGAAGCCAATGAGAGTTTTGTCTTTGGTTTCAGTGGAACCAGGATTTTACCCTATGATTGTAAAATAGAACTCCCAAGTTCTGTTCCCTACTCTGTCAATGACTTGTGTGGCTGTGTTCAAATTGTTTAACTTTACTATTGTTTCAGTTTGCCATCTAAAAAGAAGAGTGTAATAATGTTTTCCTGCTCTGACCAGGGTGTTGAAGCTTAGTGAATATTTGTTTAAAAACACACCCAAACAAAAAACCTTTGAGATATCTAGGTAAAAGGCACTATATATACACAACTTTTGTTGTACTTTTTAGCACTCCAGCTAATTCATCTGGACTCTGTGTTGCCACCTGAAGTCACAGTATGCCGCAACACACACCCTCCAATAATACACCTGGGCAATCGTGCATTACTTTACAGTGTAAATAAGTCTTCTTTCAAATTTTTGCTGCTAATCGTCTTCTGTGTTGATGTAGGAGAGTTGAAAGTCATAGTAAATTTTATCTTACCTTATTTCACATTTAGCTTATTCTGGGGGGTGTTGAACGGTACATCTACACGTCTGTGGCTGGCCCGGATCAGATGAGTTGGGCTTGCGGGGCCCAAGCTGTAGGGTTCTAAAATTGCAGTGTAGAAGTTCTGGCTTGCGCTCGAGCTTAGGCTCTGAGACCCTATGCGTGGGGAGGGTCTCAAAGCGCGGGCTCCATCCTGAGCCCAAACGTCTACACTGCTATTTTTAGCCCCACAGCTGTGATCCCATGTCAGCTGACCTGAGCTCTGAGACTCAGTGCCATGGGTTTTTTATCGCATCATAGACATAGAATATCAGGGTTGGAAGGGACCTCAGGAGGTCATCTAGTCCAACCCCCTGCTCAAAGCAGGACCAATCCCCAACTAAATCATCCCAGCCAGGGCTTTGTCAAGCCTGACCTTAAAACCTCTAAGGAAGGAGATTCTACCACCTCCCTAGGTAACCCATTCCAGTGCTTCATCACCCTCCTAATAAAAAAGTTTTTTCTAATATCCAACCTAAACCTCCCCCACTGTAGCTTGAGACCGTTACTCCTTGTTCTGTCATCTGCTACCACTGAGAACAGCCTAGATCCGTCTTCTTTAGAACCTGCTTTCAGGTAGTTGAAAGCAGCTATCAAATCCCCCCTCATTCTTCTCTTCTGCAGACTAAATAATCCCAGTTCCCTCAGTCTCTTCTCATAAGTCATGTGCTCCAGTCCTAAGGTCCCAGTCTTGCAAAGAGTTATACACGATGGAAGTACTCACACTTGTAAGTCTTTGTTGGATTGAGGCCTAATATTTTTATAAACCTCAGTTAAACTCTCCTTCCCACCCTCTGCCAAAAAGTGTTACAATTCAATAAAAAGTAGAAAATATTGTATGCTTGGGAATAAACTGAGTACCACATGTATGAAGAAAGAGAATATGCCTTTTTACGTCATTCTGTTAAAGACCACCAGGTTGAAAGTCACTCGTGACTTTGAAACTTATGAACCTTTAAAAACACTTGCAGAAAATTTAAGAAAATACTTTTCATTTATAAGGAGGTTCTGTCATTTGGGAACAAAGTTTGTTCCTGGATTTAAATATGTATCGAGGGAGATCCTTTGTCAGCTTTAAAGTTTTAGCCCTGTGCCATTACTATATTTAGTGTGGTATGCAAAACATTAATGAAGAGTACATACGTTACAGTGCTATGTCATTTATTATTCTGTGATGTGAAGCGGATCATAGCTAATTTTTAAGTTAGTGGACTTCTTAAGTCTCATGTTCCCTGGGTAGTAGTAATTATTTAAGAAATAAAATTGAAGGCAGGAAAGAAACTCTTAAATAATGTAGAACTCTTCAAACGATTTTGCACAATTATAAACGTTTCCTGCATGTTATACTGAAAATCCAAAGTTAAATTATTCCATCAAGTTAAATTAAATAGTAATTAAATGACTGTTATGGAGAGAATCTTAAAACTGATCTACAAAGGAGGAAAAAGGGTGCTCTTTTTTGCTTCTTTTGATATATAAAGACATTCTGAATGTTATAATTTAAAAAAAAATGCTTTTTCCTTTGTTAGTCTTTACACTAGAAAAGTCTGGTGTTGTCTACCCTGGTTTTGTGGGAAGACTTTATGTATACTTGACAAACTAGGGGCAATTGTATCATAAAACAAGTGTCTTTAAACAGTGACTAAAAATCACTTTCCCTCTCAATTTCCCAGGTTTCAAAGTCTGATTTCTTTATTAATTTTTAGCACCTACTTAATTCAGACTCCTATCACACACTTGGGAAAAAGTTCATTGTTAAAGATTCAACTCTCACACCTTTCAGTCAGGGCTGAGGAAAGTTTCACTCCAGGCTCTTATTTTAGTCCTTCAAAAAAAACCATGGGCAAAAGCCAGAAAAGACAAGATTTGATATTTCATACATTCTGAAGGTAAAACACAAACATAAAACCATTCTTTTTTATTTATTTATTCATTCAGATCTTGTTAATTTATCACAAAAAAGCAACCTCCCTGTGCCCCCAAACAATAACACACAACTGCACAGAGACAAGGTTTATTTCTCTGCTGGTCACCTTTACTTTAGATCTTAGTTCCTCTGGTACCACTGACACATCTGGGAATCCAGTTCCTCCATTGATTACGGTCACTCATTAGTTTTGTAGTAGTTCATGTGATGCCAGCACATTCAGTTTACTAGGTCACTGTCTTCTGCCAGTTCTTCCTTGGTCTTCCTCACTTTCTCCTTCCTCCCACAGGTACAATGCTTGCTTAACACTTGCTCCAATCTTCCATATGTTGTACATGTCTAAACCACCTGAGCCTTCTGTTTTGTTAAAAGAAAAGGAGTACTTGTGGCACCTTAGAGACTAACCAATTTATCTGAGCATAAGCTTTCGTGAGCTACAGCTCACTTCATCGGATGCATACTGTGGAAAGTATAGAAGATCTTTTTATACACACAAAGCATGAAAAAATGGGTGTTTACCACTACAAAAGGTTTTCTCTCCCCCCACCCCACTCTCCTGCTGGTAATAGCTTATCTAAAGTGATCACTCTCCTTACAATGTGTATGATGATCAAGTTGGGCCATTTCCAGCACAAATCCAGGGTTTAACAAGAACGTCGGGGGGGGGGCGGGGGAGGAAGGTGGTAGGAAAAAACAAGGGGAAATAGGTTACCTTGCATAATGACTTAGCCACTCCCAGTCTCTATTCAAGCCTAAATTAATTGTATCCAATTTGCAAATGAATTCCAATTCAACAGTCTCTCGCTGGAGTCTGGTTTTGAAGTTTTCTTGTTGTAATATCACAACTTTCATGTCTGTAATCGCGTGACTAGAGAGATTGAAGTGTTCTCCGACTGGTTTATGAATGTTATAATTCTTGACATCTGATTTGTGTCCATTTATTCTTTTACGTAGAGACTGTCCAGTTTGACCAATGTACATGGCAGAGGGGCATTGCTGGCACATGATGGCATATATCACACGGCTCTGAATTCTGTTTTGTTGATATTTTCTAACATGTCCTGCTCTGTCAGCTTCCTTACTCTTACATTTATTGTTTTGTCTTTCCATAAAATGTGTAATATCTTCTTCAGCCATCTGTGGAGATTACCCATCAATCTGTTTGTGTTAGCCGTTGTCTCTGCTCTGTATAATAGTGAGCTCAGTACAGTCACATAGTTTAGTTTGATGTAAAAGACCTCTTTTGCTTTGCTTTTCCTAATCTTGTATGAATATTTTCACAGTCCCCTTCAAATGTCATCATACTCCCCAGGTAGCTGAACTCTTCTACCTGTTTCAGAGTAACAGCCGTGTTAGTCTGTATTCGCAAAAAGAAAAGGAGGACTTGTGGCACCTTAGAGACTAACCAATTTATTAGAGCATAAGCTTTCGTGAGCTACAGCTCACTTCCTCAGATGCATATCGTGGAAACTGCAGCAGGCTTTATATATACACAGAGAATATGAAACAATACCTATTCCCACCCCACTGTCCTGCTGGTAATAGCTTATCTAAAGTGATTTCCAGCACAAATCCAGGTTTTCTCACCCTCCACCCCCCCACACAAATTCACTCTCCTGCTGGTGATAGCCCATCCAAAGTGACAACTCTTTACACAATGTGCATGACAATCAAGCTGGGCTATTTCCTGCATAAATCCAGGTTCTCACATCCCCCCCACCCCCATACACACACAAACTCACTCTCCTGCTGGTAATAGCTCATCCAAACTGACCACTCTTCAAGTTAAAATCCAAGTTAAACCAGAACATCTGGGGGGGGGGGGGGGGGTAGGAAAAAACAAGAGGAAACAGGCTACCTTGCATAATGACTTAGCCACTCCAAGTCTCTATTTAAGCCTAAATTAATAGTATCCAATTTGCAAATGAATTCCAATTCAGCAGTTTCTCGCTGGAGTCTGGATTTGAAGTTTTTTTGTTTTAAGATAGCGACCTTCATGTCTGTGATCGCGTGACCAGAGAGATTGAAGTGTTCTCCGACTGGTTTATGAATGTTATAATTCTTGACATCTGATTTGTGTCCATTTATTCTTTTACGTAGAGACTGTCCAGTTTGACCAATGTACATGGCAGAGGGGCATTGCTGGCACATGATGGCATATATCACATTGGTGGATGTGCAGGTGAACGAGCCTCTGATAGTGTGGCTGATGTTATTAGGCCCTGTGATGGTGTCCCCTGAATAGATATGTGGGCACAGTTGGCAACGGGCTTTGTTGCAAGGATAAGTTCCTGGGTTAGTGGTTCTGTTGTGTGGTATGTGGTTGTTGGTGAGTATTTGCTTCAGGTTGCGGGGCTGTCTGTAGGCAAGGACTGGCCTGTCTCCCAAGATTTGTGAGAGTGTTGGGTCATCCTTTAGGATAGGTTGTAGATCCTTAATAATGCGTTGGAGGGGTTTTAGTTGGGGGCTGAAGGTGACGGCTAGTGGCGTTCTGTTATTTTCTTTGTTAGGCCTGTCCTGTAGTAGGTAACTTCTGGGAACTCTTCTGGCTCTATCAATCTGTTTCTTTACTTCTGCAGGTGGGTATTGTAGTTGTAAGAAAGCTTGACAGAGATCTTGTAGGTGTTTGTCTCTGTCTGAGGGGTTGGAGCAAATGCGGTTGTATCGCAGAGCTTGGCTGTAGACGATGGATCGTGTGGTGTGGTCAGGGTGAAAGCTGGAGGCATGCAGGTAGGAATAGCGGTCAGTAGGTTTCCGGTATAGGGTGGTGTTTATGTGACCATTGTTTATTAGCACTGTAGTGTCCAGGAAGTGGATCTCTTGTGTGGACTGGACCAGGCTGAGGTTGGTGGTGGGATGGAAATTGTTGAAATCATGGTGGAATTCCTCAAGGGCTTCTTTTCCATGGGTCCAGATGATGAAGATGTCATCAATATAGCGCAAGTAGAGTAGGGGCTTTAGGGGACGAGAGCTGAGGAAGTGTTGTTCTAAATCAGCCATAAAAATGTTGGCATACTGTGGGGCCATGCGGGTACCCATAGCAGTGCCGCTGATCTGAAGGTATACATTGTCCCCAAATGTGAAGTAGTTATGGGTAAGGACAAAGTCACAAAGTTCAGCCACCAGGTTAGCCGTGACATTATCGGGGATAGTGTTCTTGACGGCTTCCATCTTTGTGTGGAATGTTGGTGTAGAGGGCTTCTACATCCATAGTGGCCAGGATGGTGTTATCAGGAAGATCACCGATGGATTGTAGTTTCCTCAGGAAGTCAATGGTGTCTCGAAGGTAGCTGGGAGTGCTGGTAGCGTAGGGCCTGAGGAGGGAGTCTACATAGCCAGACAATCCTGCTGTCAGGGTGCCAATGCCTGAGATGATGGGGCGCCCAGGATTTCCAGGTTTATGGATCTTGGGTAGTAGATAGAATATCCCAGGTCGGGGTTCCAGGGGTGTGTCTGTGCGGATTTGATCTTGTGCTTTTTCAGGAAGTTTCTTGAGCAAATGCTGTAGTTGCTTTTGGTAACTCTCAGTGGGATCAGAGGGTAATGGCTTGTAGAAACTCGTGTTGGAGAGCTGCCGAGCAGCCTCTTGTTCATATTCCGACCTATTCATGACGACAACAGCACCTCCTTTGTCAGCCTTTTTGATTATGATGTCAGAGTTGTTTCTGAGGCTGTGGATGGCATTGCGTTCCGCATGGCTGAGGTTATGGGGCAAGTGATGCTGCTTTTCCACAATTTCAGCCCGTGCACGTCGGCGGAAGCACTCTATGTAGAAGTCCAGTCTGCTGTTTCGACCTTCACAGGGCCTAATAACATCAGCCACACTATCAGAGGCTCGTTCACCTGCACATCCACCAATGTGATATATGCCATCATGTGCCAGCAATGCCCCTCTGCCATGTACATTGGTCAAACTGGACAGTCTCTACGTAAAAGAATAAATGGACACAAATCAGATGTCAAGAATTATAACATTCATAAACCAGTCGGAGAACACTTCAATCTCTCTGGTCACGCGATCACAGACATGAAGGTCGCTATCTTAAAACAAAAAAAACTTCAAATCCAGACTCCAGCGAGAAACTGCTGAATTGGAATTCATTTGCAAATTGGATACTATTAATTTAGGCTTAAATAGAGACTTGGAGTGGCTAAGTCATTATGCAAGGTAGCCTGTTTCCTCTTGTTTTTTCCTAACCCCCCCCCCCCCAGATGTTCTGGTTTAACTTGGATTTTAACTTGAAGAGTGGTCAGTTTGGATGAGCTATTACCAGCAGGAGAGTGAGTTTGTGTGTGTATGGGGGTGGGGGGGATGTGAGAACCTGGATTTATGCAGGAAATAGCCCAGCTTGATTGTCATGCACATTGTGTAAAGAGTTGTCACTTTGGATGGGCTATCACCAGCAGGAGAGTGAATTTGTGTGGGGGGGTGGAGGGTGAGAAAACCTGGATTTGTGCTGGAAATCACTTTAGATAAGCTATTACCAGCAGGACAGTGGGGTGGGAATAGGTATTGTTTCATATTCTCTGTGTATATATAAAGCCTGCTGCAGTTTCCACGATATGCATCTGAGGAAGTGAGCTGTAGCTCATGAAAGCTTATGCTCTAATAAATTGGTTAGTCTCTAAGGTGCCACAAGTCCTCCTTTTCTTCTACCTGTGTGATTTCTTTTCCATCCACATACATCTTTGCATCTGTTGTCCAGTTTCTGACCTTTATAACTTTTTACTTTCAATCCAATTTTTGCTGCTTCCAGTTGTACATCTGATGTAAGGGGGATCATTCAGTTCCACATCATACTAGTAAAACAATGTCATCAGCAGAGTCAAAGTCATGTAATTTATCTCCGCTAACCTATTTTACACCATCCATAGTGCCTTTTGTTGTCCTCTTCGTCACCCAGTCAGGTGCTAATTCAAAGAGGATTGTTAAATAACACAGATCCTTGTCCAACTCCAGTCACAATATCACAATAGTCACCCAGGCCTATATGCGACCTCACTGCACATCTGCTTCCATCATACAAACTCCCTTATTATGTTGATCAGCTTAGTATCCCATAGCTTCTAGTAATATTCCACAAATGGCATCATTGTCAAAAAAGGGTGTTCTCATTCAGTGCATGAACTGGAGAGGTACTGCAATCAGTATTGGCTACCATTCTGCTGAATAGCATGAAGAAGGCAGTGGAGGGTCACCTTTAAAAAATATGTCATTTATCTACCATCCCTGTACATTTTAAAAATAATTCTTTCTGAATATTCCACTCTGTGGTAACAAGAGTTTGTCCCCTTAAAAAAAAATGAATTTGCCCAGGTAGAGATGTTGTGCTATCTGATAAAAACCTCAAACCTGCCAAATTTGTCCGCTGTGTACGGTCAGAGAATTAAATTATGAGAAAAGAAAATGTGAAATGTTTGGGGCTGTGCGTCACATGCTGACCTTTTTCATTTAAGTATCTGTTAAATTGGTAAGAGTTTCTAGAAATGGAAAATACAAACCAACCCAATTTAAAAAAAAACAAAACCCTGGCATTGTCTGATTACAGTGATGTACCATCTGTACTGGGGCAGGAGCTAATCTAGACACCTATACCTGAATACTGAATAATTTAATATTTGTGCGGTGTTGTGAGGCTATAGAGGCCAATCAGCAATGCACTTAGTACGTAGGGAGAAATAGTTTCAAAAACACCTAAATGATTAGGAGCTTAAGTTCTATTTTCAAAAGTTCCTACCTCCCACTGAAAATCAATAGGACTTAGGTTCTTAAGTGACCTATGTGCTTTTGAAAAATATACTCATGATTTCCTTACTTTATTGGGTCTACAAAGTGGTATAGAAGAGTTACATATTCATAGATGTATTTTATATTTTAGTTATCTATAACTAGACTTGGAAGGATTAGATTTTTATCAGTAAATGTCAGTAAACATTGATTTCACTGTACATACACAAACCCACAACAAATATTTACATTGATGGTAATCAAAATGTAAAGATAGGCAAAGTATGAAAAATGTTGCTTGAGAACTTATTAGAGCCAAAATCCAATTGTTTAGATTTTTGAATTAGACTTGTTACAAATGGATTAGGGAATGAATAGTAATAATGGGTCTGATTTGTTGATTTAAGGATATTTACTTTGTATATTTTGACATGTGATGTTGACCATTTGTATTTTAACAGTTTATAACACTTAATAGTTTGAATCTATTTGCCATTAAATAACTGTCTGACTGCCACCACCCATAAGTTTCCACAACTGTGAAAGTTTAATGCATAAAAATAAGAAAAAATGCTTAAAAATAAACATCAGTATTATCCATCTAAATTATAAAAGACAGGGTTGGCAGAATTCATTTATTTGTTTATAACATGTCTAGATAAACAGAAAACTAACTATTATAAGACAGACTATATTTTCTTCAGTTTTATTCACAGTAAGTCTTTGATTTCCAGGTTTAACAATCTGCGGACACAACTGTCTCCTGACTGCTGAATGGATGTCTGCCAGTAAAATAGTGTGTCGAGTGGGACAAGCTAAAAATGATAAGGGGGACATTATTGTCACTACAAAATCCGGTGGCAGAGGAACTTCAACTGTTTCCTTCAAACTCCTGAAACCCGAGAAAATAGGTATTTTGCCTCATTCAAACTTACAATTATTTTTGCTAAATAATAAAAAATTGACTAGATGTTTTGGGTTTTGTAAATAACATTTATTTGTAAAATTTAACCCACTGGTAGTTGTTCCTTAGTCACTCTTTACTTGTTTAGTACTTGCAAAATATATACTAACAATACACATTTTGGGTTGAAATCTGACTTTTAGGTATACTTATACATTGGTCATTGAAAGCACCTGTTTTTCTGAAAGTGAAAACTTTTTGATTTCCTTCACACACTCCTACCCTTTACAATTGATATTAATGCTTGCAAAAAAGATAGTCCCAGTTCTTTAATGGGCTGTTAAGCCTAATGAATCAGTAAAAGACACAAAAGGAATGTGTGGACAGTACACCTATAGCTCCTTCTGACTGTTAATCCTTTTAAAAAAGGAGTTGAATGTTGGACGCTGTTATAATTAAGCAACATTAGCAACTAATACTCAGTAAGACACACAAAAAAGACCTTTCTGGGGATATTTCTAGTGTGTTGTTTAATAATTAAGAAAGTTGTCAAGTAGTCTAACCCCAAATTTCATCTACAATCCTGTCAAAAATGTCCTTTGGATTCTAGATTTTTTTTATTCAATCTAGCTCATTGAGAAATTAGGACAGGCACTGTTTATATAAGAGTCTACACAAAAGCAACAGTTTAGGTTCTTGTTTTCTATGGTTCCGATGGCAGTTAAATAACACATACTTTCCCCAGAGCTGTTCTAATGTTTTACAATCTAAATGTTAATATATCAAACTTTATTAGAAACTCGTGGGAAGGGGAAGTCTTGGGGGAGGAAGAAATCTGTGGTTTGCCAAACAGCAAAAGACTGAGGGCCAGATTCTCTGCTGCGTCCAGCTTCAGCTGGGTGCATCAGAGAAGGGAGCTGATTCTCTGCCGAGTGCAGGTTGGAGCAGCCCTGCCTTGCCTTCCTTTCCCTGAACCATGACCTTGACATGCTCCCTGTGCTTGAGCTATTGGGAGGAAGCCAGTTCTCTCTGCTCTACGCTCATTGAGGACTGCCACATACTGGGGAACTTGCTAGCTAAGGGACTTGTGGCCAGAGTTGACTTTTGTTCTGGCTGAGTGGTGAAAAAGGAGGAATCTTCCCCAAAATCTATGAAAAGAGAGACTGCCACATTAACTGCTGGTGTCTCTGGCAGGTGACAGGGTTGGAGGTGATGAGTAAAAGACTTTGAAAAGTGCTATTTTATTATTGCCTGTTAACTTGTCTGCGTTGGTATTTTGTATCTTAAACAGAACAGTGCAGTCTGTGAGATGTAAGATGTGATGCCCTGCCATTGATACCTTTCCAGCTACTCTAAGCAAATAGTTTAGCATAATTGTATCCAGGTTGTTTTGCTCTGTATCTTCCAAAATATTACATAGGCACGCATTTTATATTTTTCAGGCTTTTTCAAATTAATTCAGTATGGCCGAAGTTGATGGTGCTGGACAGCCTTTGTTGTTTTAAGGATATGTGCTTTGTTTTCTCTAGGTATCTTGGATCAGTCTGCTGTCTGGGTTGATGAAATGAACTATTATGACACGCGCACTGACAGGAACAAAGGGATTCCCCCCTTGTCTCTACGTCCAGCTAATCCGCTTGGTATTGAGATAGACAAGTGAGTACCAAATGCCTTTAATCCACTTTCTTAGTGGTTTTTTCTATACATCATTATATGAATTCCAGAAAAGTTTAACAGCTTAGAGGGTGGGGAAAGACAAGAAAATTCAATTAGCTGATGGCACAATATCTAGTATTCAGTGGTGTTTGGTAATCCTAATTTTTGTCTGTATTACTGGGTGATTGATAAGAACGTCAGATAATCTGAGGGCCTAGTTCATTGAACCTTGTGATGTTTACAGTTTTGGGATTGGCAAATAATTTAGGGTCTGAGGGTTTATACATTGCAGTTATAGAACTCTGTGTTGTGCTTGAGTTCTGTGGGGCTTTTAAGCACGTTTAGATAGATATCTCTTGCTTGTATTGCAATGTGAAATATGTTTTATGTATCCATCAACTAGTTTACTTTTACTGAAACATTAATATTGGTTTCTAACCACAAACCCCTTGGCTTTTGTTCACAAATACTGTAGACTTTATAAAATTGCTCTGTAATAAACTTACTCCCTTATTATAAATCTATCATAGGACTTTGAAGGGACACTACCAGTGCCCAAAACATAAACAAACCTAAAATAGCATTTAGAAATAAAGTTCCTCGGAAGTAAGATATCAGCCCCTTCAAAAACAAAGGCTGTTTAAAATTAGACTATTTTACTATGGGATCCATTCTGTCTGGAGTGCATGATTTGTTTGTTATCTCTCTGTCCAGTTCTTCAGAGTAGCAAAGGAGATGAACTATTTCAGTATCTTCTCCTTCGCACAAGAATGGGGCAGCATGATGCACACTTGTGAATCAAGAAAGCTGAAAGTTCTAATTTTTGACGTCTCTCAGATTTGACAGTGTATCTTTTTAAATGGTTATCATGACTATGTATGCATTTGGGATTTAATTAGGATATTGTCCCTTTATTCTTGCCATGATGGATAAAATCTTCTGTTAAATAATTATCATCATTCAAGTTTGAATATCTTCATTTCCACAATTATTTCTGTAAAATACTTGAATTCTTACTACCCTAAATCCTGGCAATTACGGTTCTCTCAGAGTCTGAATCCTGTTCCTAGTAAAATATTGAGAGAGTAATCATGACATGTCTAGAAAATCCAAATCTATTACATTGTCTGCTTTCCATTCATCTGTCAGTTTTGTAACTGTATCCAAACAAATGTTTGTCTGGCAAGATCTAGTCTTCATAAACCAGTGCTGCTTATTGCTCATGACTTGGTTATTTTTAAGATTGGCTTTATTTTGATAAACCCTCGGATACAGTCTTAGAACCTTACTGTCAAAATGAATTCAGATCAGCTTGGCTATGATTACTGTCACACGGATTGACAACTGCCTGAAGGGAGTGTAAACAAAGGATGTAATTTAACAAATGTTAAATTGAAAGAGGAGTCTAGAAGGGTACAGATGAGTTTAGTATTGGATCCAGTCTTACTTAATATCTTCTTTAATTGTGTAGTAGTAGTAGTAGGTAGCATGTTATAAAATGTACAGTTACTAGTGTGCAGGGAGTGGTACAAAAATAATAGGATCTAAAAGATCTGGGCAGAAAATAACGAGGTGAATTCTTTTAGAAAAATACAAGGTACGTCTGGGAAATTATAATCCCAAAAACAGATATGTAATGGGGAGGAGGAATCTGGGAAGTAATAATGCTGGTAAAGACTTATCTTTAGGTGTGACAGAATTCAAAACAAATTTGTAGTGAGACATCTGAGCAAAAAGGACCAATATAGTTTTGGGCTCCAAGTGTTGAGATATTCCATGACACAGCAGTGAGGTAATAACCATGACAGTAACTGGAATATTCTGTGGTTAATATTGAGCACCTCTTACTAGAAAGTTTTTATGTATTTATTTATTTATTTATTTATTTGTACAAACTGGAGGATATTCAAAGGACAACAGAAATGTTTGTGACGTTGAAAAGATTGGTTTGTAAGGATATTTTGAAAGCTATATAGTTATAGCTTAGCTAACCATTGATTAAGTGGGGACACAAGTCTGCAAATACGGGAAGTGCATAACCATCTAGGGAGGAGAGGTGGCACAATTAGGATTAATGCAATGAAATTAAGAAAGGGAAATCTTAGACCAACTAGCTATAAGCATAAAACTTTCTAATGATAAACTTTACTAGGCTTTGGAATCTTAGTGAAAGTGGTGTGAGCTGCCCCATTGCTTGGAATATTTAAAACTGGACTAGGAGTAAGCCTAGTACAATAAAGAACAATCCTGCATTAACAGAAAGATGAACTAGGTGACACAACATCTTTGACTCACTTAAATTATTTAAACACCCACACAAGTTAGGATGCATTTCTCAGATTTAATTTCAAGCTTTAGGAATGTACCATGGGTGTGCAGCACTGGTCTGACTTTGTGGAATTTACATGCTCTGTGGGCAGCTTGGCTTGCTGCCTGATAGAGGTGGCGGGAAATGTCAGCATACTAGCCTGGCTAATAATGGTAGACAATAGAAGCATTTAAAGAGGACTAGCTGTGGAGGAAAAGGGGTGAAAAAGAGAGAGAAAATGGGAGGTGGCCGGGTAACAGGAGATGAAGAGGGACCAGAAAGCACGAGGACTAGAGTGAAGACACAGGGGAAAAAAGGATCAGGCCAGAATAGCATGTGAGACAGAAAAGCTGGTTCAATGATGTGAAATGACTAAATCACCTGCCCTGTGTGTTTAAAAAAACAGGCATTATGCTTTCTTCTTCTTAAACAAAAAGTTGCCTTATGTGGTTTTCTAAATATTATTTGTGGGACCCTGTCCAATGCAAATGCATTTTGAAATGAATCATGCTTTGTGAATCATACAGATTGGTATTTTCAAGATGGCTCCAAATATTTTACTCAGGTTTTAATGATAAAACATCTCAAGCCCTAGGAATGGCTTTTTAGCTTTAAAAAAAACCCAATGTTTAACCATCTGTACGAATGGGGAAAACGTATTTGATTTTGTGTATATCATAGAATCATAGAATATCAGGGTTGGAAGGGACCCCAGAAGGTCATCTAGTCCAACCCCCTGCTCAAAGCAGGACCAATTCCCAGTTAAATCATCCCAGCCAGGGCTTTGTCAAGCCTGACCTTAAAAACCTCTAAGGAAGGAGATTCTACCACCTCCCTAGGTAACGCATTCCAGTGTTTCACCACCCTCTTAGTGAAAAAGTTTTTCCTAATATCCAATCTAAACCTCCCCCACTGCAACTTGAGACCATTACTCCTCGTTCTGTCATCTGCTACCATTGAGAACAGTCTAGAGCCATCCTCTTTGGAACCCCCTTTCAGGTATATAATCAGCAGATAAGAAAAAGTGGAATTTAATAACCCATAACAATTCCCAAATTATTTCTATTTATGTGAAAAGGGCCTTTGAATAATGAATTACTTGATAATAGTGGTGGGAATGCCTTCTGAAGCCAGATGAGTCTGCTGTCAGTGATTTCAATAAGTCACTTTTTTTTTTACAGCAGTAGTGTACATACAAGAAATGTACATATAAGTAGGAGTTTCATGTTGTCTTCATGACCAGTCTGTCTGAATGTGAAAAAGAAAGTGAGAGTTGTTGCTGCTTTTGCTTGAGTCAGGATTTAATAAATATTTTATGGGTGTACCCAGCATGCAAGCTGTCATCTTTCAACCCGCAAGTTTAATAATTGGTATTTATTGGCAGTCTTTGACTGTTAAGTCCTTCATATTTTTAAAGTCGTAACTGCTGTTTTTGTACACATGGTCCCTTAGTAGTTATAAAAATGCAACTAAGTGCCTAAAAAAAATTAAGTTCATTTTGCAAGGAGACCAGGACTTGGTGATAAAAAGTTACAGTCATGACTTTATTATGCTGATGCAATATTTACAAACAAATATACATTCCTAAGACGATTTCTTCTCTGCTGTTGTCAGGTCTTTTTTTTTTTTTTATAACTTCAAACATAAAAGCAGGTTCAAACTAGAAGAGGCTTTGTTACCCAGCTTTGGAACTCAAGTGCATGCTAGTGTGTTTTCTTCACCAGGCTTTGTTGTTTGTTGAAAATATTGAGTCTGCTTGTTGAATTCTAGCTTTGTAGTGTAGCCAGCACCTTGTAAAGGTAAAGCAAGAATTCAACAGAAATTGAGTTAAGTGTCTTCTACTTTTATTTGGTGGCTTGAAATTCGAAGTAGATCTGATTTTTTTCCAAGGTGTGTTGCTGGCTATGATATTATGGAAATGCAGCCAGAAACCCAGCAGAAGAAGTAGTACCAAGTAGTGGCCTAGAGCTGGAAAACAGGGAAAAGTAACATATTAATAAAAAGGGGTGGTGGTGAAGTATGTTTGATTTTTACCATTTAGAATATTTTTACAAGAACAGATTGGGGTTAATGATTTAATGCCTAGAATTTTAAAACAGAAAAAGAAAAGAATTTACAATATCTATTTCATGATAAGTGGGAGAAATGTTAATGAAATTCAGACCTACAGACAACTTGTTTTGAATGATTACTTGCTCTATCAATAGATATACCTAGTCCAAACAGCTGAACAAGGTAGTGTGTACTACAGTTTTTTCTATGTAACCTTTGCCAGACCATGAAAATGAATGCAATTGCAAAGCAACAACTGCAATCATACCTAACTGTATCTAGTATGGTTAGAAATTCTCTTGGAGTAATGTTTGTTGTTTTGCATGCTGCATGGGTCGTCACTGTGGATCAGTCTCGTACATGAAAGCAAATGTTGACATGCTAAGTACATTCCACATTAGCTCTGTATCCACCCACTCAGTACAGATGCTTGCATCTTCCCACGGCCAGCTTCTGAAACATTTCAGACGGGAAGATGTAACAGACTGATCTTACACTGCCACCTAATGGAATATGTCAGTTTTCTATTGTGATATGAGAGAAGGCTGTTTCAGTGGATAAATTCATCCTTGAACACGGCTAATTGAAATTTACAGCAGCAGATATGCAATGGAAGTTTAAATTTTTCTGCTGTCCCTTTTGCAAGCTGCCGCATTCAGTTATACAGATTATGAGATCTGCAGATGAAAAGCGCTATATAAGTGGCCATGTATTATTATGCTGTACAAATATTGTAACATATTAGTTATAGCTTATGATATTGAGCCATCAGTTTTAGCAACTTACTTTTCTTACAGTCTTTCACTGAGTCTCTCTTACAGCATTCTCCTATGATTAGAAGCTGTTCTGACATTTCAATATCTTGTCTGTGCTGTGACCAGCCCTGTGTCACATTTTGCCAGAGTGAGTCATGGCCTCTCTCCTGTTATTGCAGAGGTCCTTGTTAACACTTTGGATTTGTCCTGTTTAGTCTACTCCAGTGTCCTTTTTGCTGGTCTCTCTGCATGCACGATTAACAGAGTACAGCTGGTACAAAATCCTGCTTCTAGGAGTCTGACTGTTACCAGACAGAGCAAGTTCATACAGTAACTCTAGTTTTGGCTTGTTTATGCTGGTTGACATTCAGAATCTGTGTTTATTTTAAGTTGCTCCTCTTGACCTATGAAGTCCTCTGGAATCTAGTTCAAGTTACCTTTTAGTGACTGTATCCAGATTTTGGGCCTGATTTTAGTCTCTAAATGGGTTTATATTGTTACGTACGCTGAAAAATCTACGACTGGATAGCTAATACTTTGTAAAAAATATCTTTAAAATAAACCCCCTAAATATGAGAGAGAAGCATTAAGTTGTGCAAATAGACTAGCTATGTTCATTAGTACGCATTGCCACCTATTGTTCTACTTACTTGTTGTGTCTTTAAGTTAGAATGTAATCTCTTTGAGGCAGTGCCTGTTACTTGTTATATTTACAGAGAGCCTAGTCTGATCTTGATTGACCTCTGTGGTTATTATAAATAATAATAGTCTGTGTGTCTGTGCATGCACAAACTTGGTAACAGAATTTGCGAGAAGAGTTTGTATGTGCCTAGGTACATGAAATTAGAATAAAATTAGGTGGACATTGTTCTTGCAGGTTTCAGAGTAACAGCCGTGTTAGTCTGTATTTGCAAAAAGAAAAGGAGTACTTGTGGTTAGTCTCTAAGGTGCCACAAGAACTCCTTTTTATTGTTCTCGCAGTATGCAGTAACATTGGGATTACTTGGCAGATGTGGCATAAATGATGTTAACTGTATTAGACATATTTTCAATTTTGAATGCATGAATATACATTTTAACAGGGAGCAAGGACCTGTACCGCACTATGAGAAGTTAGGAGCATGCTTTCAGCACACTTGAGGGAAGTGGGGTCTAGATGATGACTCAAATCTCAGTCTAACTTTTGTTTTAGTTAAGATATAAACTGTATAAAGTTGTAATGCTTTTATTTTTAAAACCCTTCAACCCAAGCAGTCCAAGCACTGCAGTAAAAAAGACTATTTTCAAAAGGTAACAAGGCTGTAATACCAAATTAGGTGTTTCAGTAGGAGTAAAGAGCCTTGATAGCAAAATCTTTACCTTCATTGAAGGACTTTGATATCAATCAAGGGGGAGAAAATCCAAAAGTTGCGGGTCATCAAAGAAGATTGACCCGCCTCCCCTCTTTTTCTATTATGACAAAGTCCAACAGGCCCAATCCTAGTGATCTCCTCTACAATGGTGTGTGGATGTTAATTACGTCATTACAGCTGCCCAATGACCAAAGCATTTAAAGTTATTTCTCATACTCTCTCTCTATTTAGATTTAATGGTAAATTAGATGCATAATGGTGTTTGACACCTTGATATGGTCCCAACATGATCTCACTTTATGTTCCTTTGTGATGTGCCCCACACAATGTGCTGCTGTCATCACCGCTACTTTCCTCACTTAAGAAAGAAAGGAATATCCCGTTCCCAGTAGTGGTAGCTCTTGTTGCCTGGCCAGGGTGTTTTGAGGTAGTAAGCAAGTCCTTAAAAACCAGTTTGTCAATGGAATGGAATGAAAACATACACGATATGTGTGCAGAGACAGTTTCTTTGGATACTTCTACCCAGACCTTGCTCTTTGATTCTCCTGAGTTCTATTTGGATTGTCAGTTTTTCTATCATAGCATGTCATGAAGACGGGAATGTTACTAATTCTCACTTCTTCACTAATCTACAAACTTGGTAGTTCTTACAAAAACAGCCAGTGATATTACTCCATTTCCCCAAAAAAGTTTTGTTAGACTTTACTATGGCACTCTGCTCATTACAAAGATATAAAATATTTTGTAAAACATGCTACTACGATGTATTAAACTCTGCTTCATAATATTAGTGGACAAAGTACTCCATGATGTATTCTTATTTTAATAGTATATATAAACTTACTCTATAAATTGCAAAATTTGTTAATCTACTATGCATCTCCCATTAATTTCTGTGGTTCTATTATATGTAGTGTCTATGTTTTATCCATATTTGTGTGGTGTTGTCTTTGTATGTATCTAATTTATAATCCAAAATAAGTAAATAAACATTTCAAACAAAAAATCTTCTAGAATTTTTCAATGTGGCCAAATGTCACACTAAAATAAACTAAAAGACAACTAACTTTTAGAGTTTTTTCAGGCTCTTTGTCTATTGAGTGTACAAACCAATTTGCGGGACTTGGTTTTTTTTTGTTTTTTTTTTAAGCCTGAACAGACTAACTGGAGGGAGTACAGTACATTGAAATAAAGGCTAAGGGTTATATTAGCAGTATTTATGTTTGTTTGGTTTTGTGTATGATATAAAGGGAGATGTCAGTAATATTTTGCAGTAATAAGTATTGTCTCTGAAAGGTGTTTTTTGGTTCATTTTTAGTCAGATGTCTGTCTCCGATACACTCTCAGAAGGTATATCCTACTTTGATGCGCATGAATAAATCCTGTTTTCCCTGTGTGCTGTTAAATGTATGCATTAAGAGATGATACAGTACTTGAATGTCTAGTTTGACTCTCTTTCTTGGCCATTGAAAGATGAATCTTTAGCTAGATTGTTTATTGTTTGACCACAAGGGCTGAGATTGTACGTTTATGTATTTTGTGAGCACTATATTGTATTATAGTGATCCTATACATTTTGTTGGTTAAGAGGCACTCAGTGATCATCCCACTGTAAAAATTCTTATCCTAAAGTGTCCTTCCTGTTTGAAGACGTATAACACTGGGCTACTGTCAAGTACACCTGAACATCAGCATTTCCCAGGCAGTACAGTTAGCATCCACAAAATCCATAATCATATCAGTACTGTAATGCGTCTCACTGCATGCGCATAAGGATTTTTGTATTCCACATAATTCTTTCACCAAAGGTAGAGAAAACTAATTTGGACCATGTTGTATGCAATCTCTACTTCTCGCACTTCCCCCCCCTTCTTTCCACTTCTCATGTTCTCTCTCTCCCACACCCCATCACTTTAATAATAATGAATAATTTAGACAATCCTAGTTGTGTTAATTCAGTAGAGTAAAAAAATGTGTGCCAAAGGGTGGTGTCCTTTGCAACTCCTGGTGCTAATAATCTTCAGGATGTAAGGTATGGTGGAACAAAGATAACGTTTCTTTGCAATTCTCAACTTTTTTTAAAATACCTATCTTGGATTCACTAGTTCATTATAATCTGTATTTTGCTTTTCAGCATACTTTTAAAATAAATGTGTTAGAACAGTTCATCCTGGAAGCACGTTTTGTAGTCCTCTTTCCTCTTTGAAATATGCTTACCAATAGTTTGTTTTTAAAATATCTTTCTCATTGTAATGTTTATTTCCAGTGAAATGGCTGTTGATACATATTTAATATCCTCTCCAACAGCCTGCTGTATATTCAGTGTCTTCTTCATTTTCCTTTTGATCTTGCCAGTTTAATTTTAAGTGCAAGGTCCTGCAAGTGTGCTTTTTATTTGTACTGTGTGTTTCACGGATTAACAGCAGTTTGTCTAGTTCATATGCTTCAGAGAAGATTTTATTTCAAGTCTGTGTCTGCATTTATTACTTCATTTTTGGACAAGAGTTTTTAAATTTTTTTGGCAGAGTTTTGAATTATTTTCTGATGATTGGCTGCAGCTGTGAGTAGAGAACTGCGAGTGATGAGTGTCTCAGGTGATTTTTTTGATTTGGGAATTTTTGACAAATTGTGAACATGTTTATGAATGGGAGAAAAATGGGTTTGATTTTAAAGTTATTTGATTTTAGAATAAATGATCTAAATATGCACTGAGCAGGGGGAAAGAGATGAGTTGCAATAGTTACTTGGCTACTGTAGCACTAACGCTGTTGTGGAGCCATTTTGCTACTGCTTAATTGGCTGCCTACAGAGAGTATTCCATCACCCTGCACCAATCTCCTTTACTTGGGTGGACATAGAGTCCAGGATTTACCTCTTAATAGATTAAACCAACATGAAAGATAGTCAGTGTTCACGATTTTTCATACGAATGTGGGAATTGTAATATCAGGTCTGTGGTCTTTCTAGGACAATACTGTATACTATATTTAACAGTGGCCAGTATCAGATGCTTCAAAGGAAGGTTAACCTCCCTCCCTAAAAACTAAACAAACAAAAAGCTCCTCAAATGAAATAACCTGAACATAAGGGAAGTTTCCTTCTAACCTTCTACATTCTGTATTTTTAAAAAATAAATTGTGCATGGGACAACACATCCATGAATTCAGATTATTTTTATCCTACCAATCAGATGTATTGAAACTTTTTTCCCATTGGTTCATAACTTTGTGAGTCTGTGTTCCGTTTAGGCTGAAACTTGTTAACACAAAGTCTGGCCCTGTTTTGTAAATGAAAATAAATGAATTGAAATGTTTTGTATACAGATAAGATCATGTAAATGGAGCACTTCTAACAAATGTGGATGGAATGGGAAGATTTTTTATGAAATTCAAAAGACATTATTTTACACATACAATGGGAAATCTACCCACCACCCACATTTAAAATATGTTAGATTCTGGTGCAAACTTTAAGTCTAGACATTCACTTTTGGGGGTTAAAAAGATCAGTGTAATTTCACAACTTTCACCATTTTGAATGCTACCCAGTTTAGTCTTATGGTGCTTATTATCCGTTGAAGGTTTTAACCTTATGTATGAATTTTCCATACTTTTGTGGGTATAGGCAAAAGTCTTAATTTATTTTAAAATGAGTATAAAAGATTTTTTTCTACTTGTATTTTTCTACGTGAAGTAATGTGAGTTTGAATATCTGCAGTGTATACTCATTCATGTATACATATCTATGCTGTGTGTTTATACGTACTGAACACACACAATGCGTGAGAGAGAGACATTGCCATAGACTTAAATGGGAGTTGGATCAGGCCCTTAGGGACCACCAGTCACTATTATCTAAATGCTGATATTGGAAAAAAATAAAGGGCATAAAAGACTTACAGCAAAAGGTGAGCTTTGCTCTCACTTTTCTGGGGTTTAGTTGCTAAGTACTCATTTTGTACATTTTGTTTTATTGCATTATGAGAGAGTTTGAAATAAGAAACTGGAAGTTTCTGCTTGCCTTCGTAGCACACAGTCTTTATTTAACTAGAGTAATCCTTTTACTAAACATAAATATTTTAAAGGCCATATAAATTGACGTATGCTTTCTTTTTCAAGAAAGGAGAAAAAAATATTTGCATCAACAAACATACATATGATTTCTAAATGCAAATTATAATATTCAGACATTTTAAAAGTGAAAAAAGGAGGTAACAGACTTAATTGTAAAGAATGTTCATGGTGATACTGTTTACTGTTAGAATTGCAGCTATCTTGTGTAGCACCATTTTAATCTACTACTCCAATGTACATTAGTAAAATCCAAAAATAATTTACCGTTTTAATTTCAATTGCCTCTTTCCTAGATGTGTTGGATTTACCCTAGAACCATTAGTACCAGATTTATTTTGTTAGGTTGTTACAGTTCTGTGTTTTTATTCTGTTACTACTTAGTGTCATGATTTGAAGAATGGAACATGGGCCGTTGTTTTATGTAGTAATTTTTCTTATAACCTTTTGGCAGTAAACACTTTACTTTATAAATTATTTGCCTTTTTCAGAGGGCGATTTCCCCAGAAGGATTTGGAGGTACTGTTTCCTGGGATGAGTGCCGATTTCACTAGTGAAAACTTCTCCGCTGCATGGTATTTGATTGAGAACCATTCAACAACAAGGTTTGTGGACAATAACAATGTTTTTAAAACATCCAACAGTATTTGTATTGCTACTGTACATCATAGATCTCAATGGTGGTAGTAGTGGAAGAATTGTTGTTTGTACGGCAGTAATGTCCACAGGCCCTAGTCAGATTTTGGGCCCCATTGTGATAGGCAATGTACAGACACGTAGTACAAAACAGTAAGGCTTTTAATCAGCAGGAATGTGAAATGCTGTAATAGAAAAAGGTAGGACCCTCCAGTGAGATTCATGGGGTGAAGTTTTGGAAATTTTTGCCAGTGACTCCATCATAATGTTTAGGAAGAACAACTTATAGCTTTTGCTTGTGTGCAGACCTTCAGAATTGTGTACACAGAACTTGCTCTCATAGCCACCTAATCCAAAGCCTATTGAAATAAGTGGAAAGTGTTTCCTGATTTCAATAGAATTTTGGTCATGCGTAGGATCATGGTAGTTACATGGCTTTTGCATAAGCAACTGAACATACACAATTCTGCAATTTTTCACTACAGTAGATGTAATGGAGGATGGAGCGCTGTTTAAAAAAATGTGAATTTTAACATTCTTATAATGATATTAGCTTGAAACCAGGTATTGAAATAAAGACTTCATTTGGTGTAGTAATTTTCTCTTGCATTTTAGTGGGAGAACGTGTTCAGTTTACCAGGACCCAAGAAGGCTATGAACACTTTAAATGAAAAGCGCCCAGTTGTTTAGATGGGCTTAGAATACTTTTCATTTACTTCTGAATTGAAACTATGACGGAAAGATCTCTAATTGTAAGACAAAAGAGCTGTTCCAGTAGCAAGGGAACAGTATGTTCCAAAACATGTGTAAGAAGAGTGTATTTGAAATAAAAGTATTTGAGAGGAAAAATTACTAAAATGACTTTTCATTAATAGTCTAAGCTCTACGAGCCTGATTCGGGCATCTTTACTTATAGTGAATAGTAACTCAGTGGGACCACTCATTGTAAAGATTGTAGACTTGAGCCCTAAAATAGGTCTTTGTGGTTACCATTCAGGAACTGTTAACAGGACCTGGAATCTATCTTTTGGTTTACCAGGATTTAGCTGGAATGTAAGCAACAGAATGAATCCACAATCAACTCTGCAATAAAACAGTATGTTGATGAATAAAATACTGAAGTTGTGGCTATTGAGAAGATGCTGCTGTCCCTGAGTTGAAAACATAAGTAACTACATAGACAACAACGTAGCTTGACATAGGCATACTTTCTTAACTGTTTCACATTGTTGTGTTGGATCAGTGCCTAATGATGCATTCATGTGTGAAGCCTTATGTTAAAGTGGCATCATGTTACATTTTTTCTGCCAATATTAATTCAAGGCATGGACTCTGTCTTTCGAAAATAATTTGTCACAACTTTCTACAAAATGGTTCTAGTGTAGTACAAATTATTGTTGTATAGCTTTCTTTATTTACAGTATCCCATTAAGCTGTTTTTTTTGCATTGGGTCCACTACTCTGGACTGAAGCCATAATTCATAGGTATTTCTGTTCAATCCAATGGAATGGGGGTAGAGTGCACCTTTATTTTGTATTGATTTATTTTTAAATGGAAAGCACTTTCTGTTTGCATGTTTGCTGAACCATATGAACTCCTCATAAGTATAAACAAGGAACAAGGGTAGGGCAAAGTGAGGGAAAACTGAAAATTTAAAGTGGCAAAGATGCAAATATTCTTTGACTGGTAACAAGAAGGAAGACTTGAATGATAGATATGATTTGGTGATGTTTCAGAGGTGATTATAGATTGATAGACAAAGTTGCGGATTAAGGATAATTCTGAGTCTGCTGGATCTGTAACTATTTTCCCAAGGCTAGAAATTTCAGAAACATGGGACAAAGAAGACATTACCCAGGTGGAGCAGAACATCAGAGTTTCAGATATTGAGTCCTAGGAAGTTATGGAGTTTGTTTGGTAGTCAGAACAAGTACATAAATGAGAACTAGAAGACTTAAGAGTTAATTAAGAAGGAGGGATATAATCAAGGACAGATCCCTGCCTTGAGCTAATATTGGAAGAAAAATGTAACAAGATTCCATTGGGTAGGCTTTCATTGACAGAGAAATGATGGGGCACAAGGTTGGGATTTGGGACTCTTGATGCCTGTTTCTAACTGTGCTACTACTACTTTAGTTTTCCCAAGGTTACACAACAGTTAGAGTAAAATTTTCAAAAATGCCAAAGTGATGTTTAAGTCCCACTGAAAGTCAGTGGGACATAAGTTGCTATGTCATTTAAGGTTTTTCAAAATTTTAGTTTTGTCCTCTCTGTACCTCAGTTTCTTCATCTCTAAAATGGAGAGAATACTCATCCCTTTTTGTAAAATGCTTTAAAATTTATTGATGAAAAGCACTATATAAGTACTAGGTGGCATTATTTTGGCCCCCACGTACCTTACTTGTGCTGTTGTGGTTTTTTTGTTTGATTGTGTTTTTGTTTTTCAGAAGAACACAGCATATCCTTAATGTCCCTGCCCTTTATTTAACCCGAGGTAGCGGGAACTCTGAATTTGTGGAACACTGATGTTTTGGTTAGCTTATGTATGATTTTTTCCTTGAAGGAAATTCACATTTTTTTCACCCTACAATTATTTTCCTGACAGAACGTCATAACAAGTATAAACAAATTCTTAAGACTTCATATTAATTTATCAAATAACAGGGAAATATTAGTCAAAAGAGAGCTGTACTGATTTTGTTGAGCCCAGCAGTCTAAAAGTGCTGCTAGTAAGAAGTTCTTATTGTACACCCAAATAGGCCATTTCAGACAGTGAGTTATATGATTTCTGACCAGCAAATGGAAACGAGAAATAAAGCAAAACATTGTGACATCATCCCTGGATAAAGGGAAATGCCTTTGCACAGTGCACCAGTGCTTTCCTGTCTCGCAGCAGGTGGGGATCACTTTCTGACTGCCTGAGCTCAAATTAGTTAGTTTTTTTAGTTTGTTCTTTCAACAAATCCTTTACTAACACTTTTAAACTGACGGAGTTTTTGGTACTATTGTGTTAGGTGTATCTGCATTGGTGGATTTTTTAATTTCCATCCCTCACTGTCTCCTTAAGCGGTCGTTGCTTAAAAAAATTGAAATATCTTTGAAAAATCACACTTTTTTCTAATTATAATTGGTATTTCCATGCTTACTAATGGTGACTGACTAAGTAACATAACTTGTGATAACTTTTCCCTGAATACAAGAAACAAATAGTATTTGTGTAGTGGTTAATCATGAATTACAGATATTATTACTTTGAAAATAAGCAAAGCTAGTTGAAACTAAATTTCCAATTTAAAAATTTCACTAAAGCAAAAACGGATAAGAAATCTACGAGTACTGGGGAGCAGTAATATGGAAATATATCTACTGTAGGGGTGACACTGGACAGCTAGTTAGACATGACTATGCAATGCAGTATAGTAGCAAAAAAAACCAGTAGGCTGCATGTGCAAAAGCATAAAGGAACAGAGCAGGAATGTGTTTTTCTCGAAGGCTTTGGTGCAAAATTGCATTTAGTTCGGGACCTCATTATCAGGAAGATGTTGGTAAATTTTGAGGGACTTCGGAAATTAAAAACAAAAAATGAATGGGGTCGAGTTTAAAAGAGTTAAATGTACATTGTTTGGCTAAGTGTACACAGAAGAAGAGAGGTAAATGCAAGTAATTATGTAGGATTTGACAGAGAAATGATGGGGCACATTTCTGTAAGTGGATATAGCTTGGAGCAATAGGGTGAAATTTAGAAAGGGAAAACTTAGGATCAGTATCAGACAAGACTTCCTGGCTGCGAAACCTGTGCAGTGGAAAATCTCTTCTACGAGAAGAGTTGGAGGCCCCTTATTTGGGAAAACTAGATTGTGCAGAACTCTAGAAATGTTACATGGAGAACAGTTCTTCGTTGGCAGGAATGTGTACCAGATAACCTAATAAATCTCTCCCTTGTCTAATACTCTGTGATATAAAATACTGTAAATTACAATGTCCTGTGTGCTAAATTTTAATACATTACTTTTATTGTATCAATCCCTTTTCATTGTATCAATGACAATGTTTCTTCTTTGCTTAATTTCAGTTTTGATCAGCTCAAAATGGCAGTCATGAATCTGAAGAAGCAGGCAAACAAGAAAAATGAAGGGAGTCTAGCATATGTGAAAGGAGGTCTCAGCACTTTTTTTGAAGCACAAGATGCCCTGTCAGGTAAATTGATTAATGATCATCAGGAATATAAAGGAAAAATCAAATATTCATATAGAAAATCTATTTTAACTTACTCATTTTAAAGTAAAAAAGTATGGAGAAGGAAAATAGATTATGACTAACCTAAAATTCCAAATGATCAAGGTCTCAAGATAGGACTGGCCAGCTAGATGTACTAATCAGTGAAAGATGGACATCAGAAAACCTGCTAGGTATCAAAAATATTCCAGGAAGATTGCAAAATCCACAGTATGAAATAATCTAATGAAATCCAGAAGAGCAAGAAAACATACTGAACCAGAGCTGACAGAAAGAAGATAAATTTCAGACTTAAGGAAAATAGTCTGGTGCTGTGGTGTCTCATCCTGAATTTAGATTGAAATGGTTACAAGTGTACAGTAAGATCTGACTTGAGAAATCAGGCCAAGAATTTCAAAAAGAACTCTAGTCTCTCAATTTTGGGGTGACCGATTTGATAGAGAGGTGTATTTTCGCTGAACCCATCCACCCACCGAAAAGTAAGGGCCCTTTAAGGTGTTGCAAGATGAGCATGCAAATCTGAGCACTCCCAAATCACTGTTCAGTTGAAAATCTTGGCCTAAGGCTATTTTAATAAGACGAGAAATGATGAGACAAAATCTTTTGGTGGCAGGTTTGAATGATGTAACTAAGTAGAGAAAAGTAGAGTAGTGACACTACTATCATTTTAAAGGATCCTAGTACTGCTGGTCAGGTTCTGGTTACCTTTGCAGTGGTTCTAATGACCACATTTAAAGCTTTCAATAGCTTTTAGAGGTGGGGAGGGGTCTCGTTCTCTTTAGGAAGTGCATCACAGAAATGTGACACTGTGCTTGTGGAACATTTATAGTGTGTTACTGTGTTTATGGATCTAGTAACTGCCATAGGTGTTTAATAGTTGCAGACAAAAGTGGAATAGGAAAGAATATGCTGACATGTCATTTTAGAGGACTTGTTACTTACAACATCTGTAACAGACTTTTTCTTACATGCAAAATGCTGATAGATCATTTTATTTTTTTCAGTAATCTGAAATCACCTGGGCAAATCTGAAATCCTAATTTGTAAATAATCCTAAATCTACACGTTAATGTGAAAATTTGACTTTAATTCCCTATGATTACACCCAAATACTTTTTGCTGTAGAGATAATATAATCTCAAAATATACTCCACTCCAGTTCAACAATTCATGACACACTTTTCCAACAACAACAAAACACTAGTCCTGATGGATATATGGTAACTCTGCATGTGACCTCTTGGAAGACTATTTTGGGGATTCTCTTTTCTCTGATTTGTGAAGTCTGGGTGGGGATTTGCAGACTAGTCAATGCATTACACCTCTACCCCGATATAACGCTGTCCTCGGGAGCCAAAAAATCTTACTGCGTTATAGGTGAAAGTGCGTTATATCGAACTTCCTTTGATCCACCGGAGCGCTGCTTTACCATGTTATATCTGAATTCGTGTTATATCGGGGTAGAGGTGTATCTTAAAGTGTGTGTCTTTTCAGTAAGACCCAAAAACTCGTCTGCAGTTGTTTCTCTTGTCCCTTCCTTGTGAGTCCAAGCTCCTTAAAACCAGTTTCATAAGAGATAAAGAGGTCAGAGAGCCAGCCAAACTACAAGTTAATTTTACAGATATTAGCCAAACAAAAGGAAAATTGCAGAGCATCATTTATTTCATTTTAAAAAGTGTCTGCTTGAATACAAAAATAGTTGCTCGCGTAACACCTTGCTGCATTTTTCAGCTGGTATTCTGCAGCTTTCTAGTAGCCTCATTCAGAGTGTTTTAGCTGAACTCATTCTGTGCTTTCATTTCTTTTCATTTTAGGGGCATATCTCCCCATCTAAAAAAAAGTCTTAGTGCAGCTGCTTTTGTATCATAAGCACTATGAATTGAAAATAGAAGAGTACTGCAGATCTTGGTGTCACTTTGTGCCTATCATCAGTGACGTGGTTTGTGTCTTCCTCCTAGAGACCCCTAATGAGCATTCAAAAGGAAACAGACTTGTAGTTTGTGCCAGTGTAAACAGTGAATTAAAAAAAAATCATTGAGAGGAGAAGAATGACCCTGATGCTGTTGAAAATTAGCATCTTGAAGGCTTTGAATCTCGTCCTTGCATTTAGACCTGTAGCATTAGAACTGGAGGACGTTTTGTATTTGATTTCTAAAACTAATTCTTGGGGAGGACACCATTAGAGCTACGGGAATAACTAGTTTTTGATTTGCTGGCATTTTCGAACAATCAGAAATGTCACTTAGGGCAGAACAAAACGTTTCCTTTTGACAAAATAATTTCATTTTGATTGTGACTATATGTAAACGTTTAATTTTTTAAAAATGAAATTTTGAAAGTTATTTTGAACCAAAAAATAGAAACATTTTGTTTAAAAAATGTCAAAACATTTTTTTAAAATGTTTTTAGTCCCCTGTCCCATCCCCAATCAAAGCAATTTGGTAAAACTGACAGAAGTCTGCAGACTGTTTATGACACCAAATCTGCATTTTTCACTAAAAGATTTGGCTGAAAAATTCCATCCGGCATTAGTTACGGGCTATTCTCTTTCCCTAGCATTCAGTCAGCCTCCCTTCCCATGTTCCCCATCCCCACTAACTCCTCATCCAGTCTGTCACTGTTCTGCTGCTGTTCCTTGACCCAGTCTCTTTATGCAGCTGCTCCCAGTTCTTCCCCCTGCATCCTGGCTTCTCATCAGATCTGTTTTGCCTCCATCTTTCTCCTTCTTGGGTCCCAGTTTCATTGTCCAGCCAGTACCAGAGTACCCCCATCCCAATACCCAGTCTTACTCTCCCACCCCGATCAGCTTCCAGTTCCAGTCTCCTCCCTCCTTATCACACTCCTTTTCCCACTCTTCTCTTGGCAGGTTTGGCTCCTGTCTGCCTGCATTCAAATCAGGCAACTCCCTGTACAGCACTTTGGCATCAGTAGGGGAGGGCATTCAGAGTTCAGGAGAGAGAGCCTCCCGGCTTTCAGTTCCATTTCCTGACCAGAATCCAAAACAGCCTGCAGCATCCCAGAGTTGCAATTGCAGGGATAATCCTGCTGGCCTGAGCAGTAGCGTGCCAAGAATGGACAAAATCTTTGGAGATTTTAGCTATTAAACTCTAGCATTTATGAGCATGTGCAAATTGTAAAATTTTGAAAGGCATATAACATGGCCAAATTATGGGTGGATTTTAACAGGGATGGCAAAAGGCACATCCGTGACAGAAAGGCTACCCTTTGACCAAATTTCAAGTTCCTGCACCAAAGCATGGGGGCGCTTGAGTTTCTCGAAGAGAAGGTTACCAGAATTTTTTAACATGGACAAAACAATTTATTTTTCTGTAGCCTCATTCTCAGAAATGGCTGAAAGTTTCCAAAAACATTCAGCCTGAGTCAGAGACCTGGCATGGAACATTTCAACCCAATCTCTTCATCAGAGTTGTTTATATTCAATTACAGAGCCCCATTACACTTAAATGTAGGAGTTTATTATTATTTGTTGATGTTGTAGGTTATTTGGTATTAATTTGCATATGGAGTTATAATGCTGGTGGTGTCTTCCCATGCAAGTACAGTGGAATTTCCATGTAATATTTTTCCTCCTTTAAATTCTAAACACGTCTTTTTGTTTTTAAACTGAGCTACATCAGAAACAGCTGATATTTTAAAGCTGAAAAGTGGCTTCAATGTAATCCTTAATGAATATAAGCTTGATTCTGCAAACTGCTTCACTAAATATCTGTTAAACTATTTAGCTGTCAAAGTATCACATGAACTAGAGAGAGAAAATACATATTATATCACATCTAGTCCATCTCTTCTGCCAATACAGTCTAAATGTCCTGCGTTTATTGAATTTCCTCCACTTCCTGACAGGAAATCCATTAGATTGTGGAATAGCCTCCCCACAGGAGGCATTTCATGATAGTCTAAATTTTCCCTATGAGTTTTATCCCAATACCCTTATATTATCCCCAAACAATTTTCTCCCAGACTTTGTTTACTCCTCTCAATTATTTATAAACTATTACCATGTCCACCTTTTTTCTGTTTAACAAAGCCACCTACTTCTCGTTCTTTTTAATTTTTCCTCTTAAATCGGTCTTTTTTGTCATTTTTGCTTTGTTTTCTTGAACTCTCTGTAATTTGTTGTGAAATCTACAGTATTAAGAAATCACCACATTTCATTGAGAAATAGAATGCTATGTCACCTGACCCCAGGTGTTTTGTATTTTCATTTAACTATAAAGTGGAAGAACAAGTGTGTTTGTACATTTTTAAGCTTACATTTTTAACAGTTTTTTAAGATAAAGGGCCTGATCTTGCCTACAGTTATTCACAGATTTGTGTGTGACTGGTCCTGTTAGTAAGGGCTTGCTTACTTTATTAAGTAGACTATCAAAACTGATGAAATCTTTACATCAATTTTAATGTATCTTTACAAAAAATAAATAAGTGAAAAATGTAAAAAAGAGTTGTACCAAGAGCTGTTCATTACATTGTGCAATTTGGAAAATGTTTACTAAGGAAAATAAGAGGTCAAGTAGGCTGGACATATTGTTATTTGGTTTAATTTCCTGGAAAATAAGATTGCCTTATCAGATCCCCATGTCTCTTTGTCCGTTAGCTTTGCTGACAGTTTGACAGTAACTTTGCTATAGAGGAGATGTTCAACAGGAAGTTTGTTTTGTCAGTGAAAGGAGGCTGTAAACTGAGCTGAGGGGAACGAGGCTCACCTCGACTTGACCCATTTGTCAGCATCAGTTATGTAGCTGGTTTATTTCCCATAATACTAATGGTAACCTAGAAAGTAGCATTCCAAACGGGGCTACTGTTCATTGCATCGTAAAGATATAATGTTTTATTGCCTTTGACAGACCACATACCACGATAAAAGATTCTGGAGAGATAGTAATCTAATATATATTTTAAAATACACTCTTTAGAATCTTTACACTGCAAAATTTCTTTTTAGTTAAGTACAGATTAGAGAAATACACATTTGCATTTACTGCATTACCTGAATTTGCAAGCGTGTGACAGTCACATTACCAGTTATCATTCTTCCAGGCCTTTTCCTGCCTGTTGAAAAATTCTAAAATAAGTTATCGTTTGAGATTATGACCCTGATTAGGGCAGCTTTGCACAGCTCATCTAGTGCAATTCTGCTGCAAAACTGGTTTAATCGGCCCTTGGAAGAACCCACTAGAGTAGAGGGATCCTTGGGTGGTACGGTTCCCCCTTCTCCCATGGCTGAGTCAGGGTGTGGCCAAGGGAAAGTGGGCATGGCCAGGGCATCTCTGTGCCCTGGTGAACCTTGTTGTCCATAATGGATCTTTGGTTGCTGAATGAGTTAGAGCAGCATTTAGGCTACTTTAACTTGCACCTAGTGACAGGCCCAGAGCAGAATGATTCCAATCCCAGGTGAGTGAAAAGCCATGTTTGTAGACCACATCATGCCCTCCTTTGCTCTCCCCAACCTTGATTTGGAATGGACACAGCCACAACCCACCATTTGGCCCAGTGTCAGGAAACTTATGGTGTGGTATTACTACTTCTTAATTCAGTTTCTCCAAAACAAAAGAAACCACTATGTAGTCATTCAGTTCTGACTCAGTCTGGGGTCTTGGGAAACTAACAACTGATGTTTGCCTGCCATATAAATGTTCCTTCCTGTTGGACAGTCTGAAGCTATCCAAGTACGTTGTGCGTATTTTCACAGCACGCTAGTAATGCAACAGATGTGTTTGACATGATACATTCATTCTAAAGTCCTGCATTTTCTATAGTTTTTATTCATCAATCTAATTTTGGGATGGAATTACAATTGAGAGCTTTAAAAAAAAAAAAAAAAAAGTATACTGGCTGGGAAGGTGGAAGGGGAAATGTTCTGCCTACTTGTCCATGGGCAGCCAAACTTTCAAATTTGGTTGCCTGACAAGAAAACCCGTTTGTCAAATTTTCATGCTGTGGTTTCATTCTGAAGTAAATTAAATATTATTGCTGCTGTTATTGTCTAATGACAGTAACATTCTTTTAATTCTGCTTGTTTTGCTTTGGTCTGTTGTCCCAGGGTTACTCATTATTCTCTTGTTTTTAGTGTGTAAGTCACTAGGTCTTATATATTAAGTTTTAGCCTCGCTGTAATATAAATTCACACTGGTTAGGCAGAAGCATATTAGACTGAGAGTCAGAAGTGAGACTGTATAACAGTGTATTTTAAATCCAAATAAATATCCTAGTACTTTAAATAATATTATGGACAATATCCATCTGACTTGAAATGTTCATACAGATTAGCACTAATCTAGTCCCTTCTGTTGAGTGCTCTTGTAAATGAATGTTTTGTTCTTGGTTCCACACCAAGGTAGTAGAGCATAGCCTTGCGTGGGTGTAAAGCATCTATTATTATTATTATTATTATTTTATTTATTTTATTATTTATTTCATATTATGGTAGCACTTAAAGGTCAACCAAGATTGGGGCCACATTGTGCTAGGCAGTGTACAGACAGTAAGAGGACACTTGGGCCATTCACTAGTATCTACATCAAGTACTGGAGTACTTTCTTGGGGGGTGGGGCTTGTTTTTATTAAATGTATTGCACATTACCCATGCTCTATTACTGCTGTGCTACAGGACAACGAAAACAGTATTTCCATCAAGAGCAGTGTATCCTGAAAGGCAGATGGTCTGATAGTTAAAAGCTTTTAATTAAACATGCATATGCATTGTAATTTGTTGTGGATTTGATGGTAATCAGGTGTCATTTCAGATAAAACCAACATCTTGGTCACTCTCCTCCTCTTTGCACAATACCTAATAAAATAGCAGATTGTCAATATATACATTTACATTTCCATAATGGGCCAATTCTTTTTTGACTGTTAGGTCATCACGTTGAGTCAAAGGTTAAAACCATGTGAGTGGTGGTTGCTACAGCCTAGTGAATCTGGCATACATATATTCAAATGCAGTTTCAAGATGATGGATCTGATTGACTGATTGATTTACTTAATGCAGCTTTGCCTTTAAAACTCTAGAAATGTTTATCCTGTCAAATGTACCATCCTAGAGTTAAGCTTCCTGACAGATGGGAAGTTGTTTTTTCATTGCTGCAAGTCCAGCATAGCACTTTCTAGCTTTTGCAAAGTATCAAACAAGAGATTTCTCCTTTAAAAATGAGAGACTTCAGTTAGAATGGTGTTTGAGTCCATGCTGAAATACATGTGCCCAAAACTGTATGTCTTGAGTGCCTTAAGAATGACCCATATTTGATCTGTGTCAGCCACTGACTTAATGTCTTCTAAATTGGTGACAGCCTTCAGAGGTCTGGCCTGATGATCGATCACAGAACACTTGGTCGATTCCTCCAGAATATCTCCCAATTACCTTAAACTCACCAGAGATTGTTTGAAGTTACTGTCGTGTTTTATGACTTAGAATTTATTTTGAATCCCATTTTCAAATTTTATTTTTCAATTGTTTAAGCTATAGATAATCTTATTATTAGACCAGAATATCAAGCTGAGGGTTGTGCTTGGTGCTGTCCACAAAAAGAAACATATCTTGTCTAACTATGACCTACATATCATTTGAAAGCCTATACTCTCCACTACATAGTTTAAATTCATATTGTTGTTTCAATTTTGATTCAAACTCTTCTTGTCCTTATCTCCACAACTTGTAAAGCTGCTTTTATGCCTTATGTGATATCACGAGATGTCCGAGATCCCAAATTCACTAAAGAGAGTATAACTTTTCCTATCCTGTAAAACCTGACATAACCAGAATTGCGCAGCTGTGGATTTTTCGGTGGATCATTTAGCAGAGTAATAAACCTAGCTTTTAACATACATTTCTGAGAGACTTTGCGGTTGCTCATATAAAGTTTCTTCCTAGATGGATGAATTGTTACCAAGTGTTGAAATTTTATTGCAAGTCTCACAGTAGTTTGTGTTTTTCTTAAAACCCCAGCCCCTGGAGTCAGGTGATTATTTCAGACTCTCTACTTTCATAAATAAATAAATATTTTTTCTTGCCCTTGTAGTTGTGGGGAAAGCATGAAAAAGCTTAAAAAACAAACACAACCCAACATTTATTATTTCAAAATCTCATGCTTTTTGAGGGCTAACATATTTTTTCAGTAGTTAGTTTGGCAATGTTTTGGATGTTAATGCAATATGATTCAAGATTAAGGCTGTGTTTTTCCTTCAAGTTGCAAAATATTTCAAATATTTCTGAAAATTAAATCATATTTAGTGACACTGAATGCATCCGATGAAGTGAGCTTATGCTCAAATAAATTTTAGTCTCTAAGGTGCCACAAGTCCTCCTTTTCTTTTTGCGAATACAGACTAACACGGCTGCTACTCTGAACCCTGTAAGTGACAGTACACCATGTTGCTAATTTGTAGATCTTTTAGCATTTTATGGCGCAATCTAGTAATAGCTTCTTGAGGACAAAGTGGCACACTTCTGTGCTTTTTCAAATGATCAGCATCACAGCATGTACATAATCTGGGATCCATTCTGAAGAATTTACACCTCTCATAGGGGGAATGCCCTTATCAAAAAGCTTTTCAGGTTTTCTCCAAATTACACAAATTATTTCGTCTTTTTGACATGAAACCCATGGACATTTGGGTTTCCATTTATTCTGGAAAGTGTGTTTACATTTTAGTTTTTCCTATTCCTTAGCATACTTTGGTGCCAGAGGCTTAATGGATACTATGCCAAGGGCCTTCAGAACTATGCTGTGCTGAATCAGTCTGTCTTCTTTAGTTGTTTGTTTTTTGGTTTGATGTGTTCCAGACACTTAAAAAAAAAATTAACTAAGTTTCTATGCAAAAGCTCTGTTTTGGTCTACTTCTGCTCCCGTTGGAAATCAATAGTAAAACTTCTATTGACTTCAGTGGGAGCGGAGTTAGAGCAATGCTGAGCTGCTTTTGAAAATTTAACCCATAGTTTTTGTACAAATTGGTATTAAAAATAGTGTGTACATTAAGGATTGACTTGCAAGTTTAAATTGCCTGGTCCTGCATAGCTGTAACAAAGTATTAAACCATCTCTTTGTGTTAAAAACAATTTAATATTAGGAAACAGCAACTAATCAAATTGTAGTTTAGATTACTAGAAAGCCTATTGCAGTTGCCAGATTAAACTATCACTTGTTTTTCTGGCAAAGATAACTGCCTTTGAACTGTTCAACTGTGGTTGAAATGCCTAGATTCAGTCTCTCCTTGCCCCAATAACTGCAAACTTCTTATCAGAGCACTAACAATGTTCCAGCTGATGCTCAGACATGGTAAGCCATGGTCCTAACCAAGCATATATATATGGTTTGTGTGGCCGAATCTAGAGATATAAAATGTCCAGATGTTTTGAAAGCATAGAAGAAAAAACATATGAGAAGAGAGGTCAAAAAACAAATTTTGGAAAAAATTTGAAATATCTGCATTAGTTACTTGCTTATCAAAATGAAACTTTGTCTTTAAAAGTGAGATGTATTATGTATAATTTGGTTATCACATAGAGATTGCTACTAGTTACATTTATGAAGTAAGTAAGTATAAATTCTTTGCATTTGAATAATGACAAATATACCTAGTAATAGAGATGGAGCTACACGCTGAGATATTCATGTGTATTTTTTTTACCTGTTGACATATTTCTAAAATGGGAGGGGGGGATTAAAATGTTGAAAATAGAAAGCATCGACATTGTTGACTCATAAACAAAAAGGAAGGTTATCCGTAGGGCTCAGAAATAATATGTAAATCGAGATCTGATGTTATAAAGCAGATACAAATGAAACTCATGTTTCTAGAGAAGAGTGCTAAAAATGAACATATTTGTATTAGGGTTCTCAAGCGATTAAAAAGATTAATTGTGTGATTAATCACGCTGTTAAACAATAATATGATACCATTTATTTTAATATTTTTGGATGTTGTCTACATTTTTAAATATATTGATTTAATTTACAACACAGAATACAAAGTGTACAGTGCTCACCTTACTTTTATTTCAAATATTTGCACTGTAAAAAAACAAAAGAAATAGTATTTTTCAATTCACCTAATACAAGTACTGTAGTGCAATCTCTTTATCATGAAAGTTGAACTTACAAATGTAGAATTACGTAAAAAAAACCAAACCCTGCATTCAAAAATAAAACGGTGTAAAACTTTAGAGCCTACAAGTCCACTCAGTCCTAATTCTTGTTCAGCCAATCACTCAGATAAACAAGGTTTTTACATTTGCTGAAGATAATGCTGCCTGATTCTTGTTTACAATGTCACCTGAAAGTGAGAACAGGCATTTGCATGGCACTGTTGTAGCTGGTATCGCAAAATATTTACATGCCAGTTGCACTAAAGATTCAAATGTCCCTTGATGCTTCAACCACCATTCCAGAGGATATGTGTTCATGCTGATGACGGGTTCTGCTTGGTGACAATCCAAAGCAGTGTGGACCAACACATGTTCACTTTCATCACCTGAGTCAGATGCTACCAGCAGAAGGTTGATTTTCTTTTTTTGGTGGTTTGGGTTCTGTAGTTTCCACATCAGAATCTTACTCTTTTAAGATTTCTGAAAGCATGCTCCACACCTCGTCCTGATCAGATTTTGGCAGGCACTTCAGATTCTTAAATCTTGGGTTGAGTGCTGTAGCTATCTTAAAAATTTCACAATGTCAAATTTGCAGTGAAAGTGGTCTTAAAACAAACAACATGTGCTGGGTCATCATCCGAGACTACTATAACATGAAATATATGGCAGAATGTGAGTAAAACAGCAGGGGACATACAATTCTCCCCCAAGGAGTTCAGTCACAAATTTAATGAATGCATAATTTTTTTAATGAGCGTCATCAGCATGGAAGAATGTCCCCTGGAACAGTGGCCAAAGCATGAAGAGGCATATGAATCTTTAGAGCATCTGGCACGTAAATATCTTGTGACGCCAGCTACAACAATGCCTGTTCTCACTTTCAGGTGACGTAATTAAGAAGTGGGCAGCATTATCTCCTGTAAATGTAAACAAACTTGTTTGTCTTAGCGATTGGCTGAACAAGAAGTAGGACTGAGTGGACTTTTAGGCTCTAAAGTTATACATTGGTTTGTTTTTGAGTGCAGTTATGTAACAAAAAGTCTACATTTGTAACTTGCACTTTCAAGATAAAGGGATTGCACTCCAGTACTTGTATGAGGTGAATTGAAAAATACTATTTCTTTTATCATTTTTACAGTGCAGATATTTGTAATAAAAAATAATATAAAGTGACCAGTGTACACTTTGTATTCTGTGTTGTAATAGAAATTGATATATTTGAAAATGTAGAAAAACATCCAGAAATATTTAATAAATTTCAGTTGATATTCTATTGCTTAACAGTGTGATTAATTGCAATTAATTTTTTGAGTTAATTGCAAGAGTTAACTGCGATTTATTGACAGCCCTAATTTATATATATTCATTATAGTGTAGTTAACACAGCACAACATTAAGGACCCTCAGTAAATATGGGTGTATATCCAGATTTTATAGTGAACTTCAGACTCTTTAATAGTGCATTATCATTATATATAGTGTGTCATACCTGTAGACAAATCTAGCCATCATATAAATAAACAAGTATAACTTAAACAGTTTACTTACCAATTTACTCTTGGAAATGCTACCATAGCTCAAGTTTTTTCTTGTGACTTTTCTAATCCGAATCTCTCTCTCTCAAAAATTCACAAATTCTGATTCTGAACTTTCACTTTGATCTTCATCTATTTCATTAAACTGATGATGTGCATGGAGTGAAACAAACTCTTTCACATGTTGTTATGTTTCTTGATTTTTGTGTGTGTATTTCCAAACATTGATCAGCATCTTTCTCATGCTTCAGAAGATGGAGGAATCTGAAGCAGATGAGAAGCAAAAGGAGTCAGTGATTGTGCTGTACAGAGGCCTTGCCATCATGTTGTAGGAGCAATATGCTTGGTTCCCCGATTGCACTCTCGGACCAAATACCTGAAGAGGTTCTGTATTTTGCAACATTTGAAAGTGCTTTTCCAAAATCTAGTCTTAAATGTGTAGCTTGTTTAGTAATCCAGTCAAGTGATGTAACAATGCTATTATCACTAACATAATTACTTTTGAACTTTGGATCTAAGTGGTTTGCAGTAGCTTTACAGCTGAATTCTTCCCATTTACATATAAAGTCCTTCACTTTTACATCTTCCTGACTTGTATGTGGAGATGAGCTTAGATTTTCAGAACAGTTGACTTTATCTTGGTCATATCTTGAGGAATGTCTGACAGAAGTGCTTTGTCTGATTCAGATACAGTGATTGAAGAAGCAGTTGGCTGCAGAATCTTCAGTGTGTTCTGCAGGTGAACCCAGAAGGTATCCTCGTCAAGTACAGTGTGTTGTACACTTTTAAGATCTTCAGTCATCACTCTTTCTTGAAGAGCTTCTTTGTTTTAATACGTTTTCAAATGACATTCCCATACTTCCCATCTTGTTTTGTTAGAATATTTCAGTGTTACCATTTTATTCTTACAATGTTTTCTTCTTGCTTCTTCTTAAAGAATATGAGTAGTTCTAACATTTTATAATTTCTTTTGCTTTTTTTTATAGATCTCTTCCGATGTGCACAACTGCATGATATCATTAATAAGCAGGTTTAGGCCGTGAAAAGCACATCCTGTTACAGTTATATGGAGTAAATAGAGTAACTTCATTTGGCATACTTATTAGTTATTAAAAAGCATTTTGAAGGACTGAAGTTCAGCAGTAATAATATTTCATATTGAATTGGAATTCATTTGCAAATTTGATACAATTAACTTAGGCTTGAATAGAGACTGGGAGTGGCTAAGTCATTATGCAGGGTAACCTATTTCCCCCTGTTTTTTTCTACCCCTCCCCCCCAGATGTTCTTGTTAAACCTTGTATTTGTGCTGGAAATGGCCCACCTTGATTATCATACACATTGTAAGGAGAGTGGTCACTTTAGATAAGCTATTACCAGCAGGAGAGTGGGGTGGGAGGAGATATTTTTTCATGCTTTGTGTGTATATAAAAAGATCTTCTACACTTTCCGCAGTATGCATCCAATGAAGTGAACTGTAGCTCACGAAAGCTTATGCTCAAATAAATTGGTTAGTCTCTAAGGTGCCACAAACACTCCTTTTCTTTTTGCAAATACAGACTAACACGGCTGTTACTCTGAAACCAATATTTCATATATTACTCTAATAATTCTTCACTGTTCATTCTGAGAGACGTTTTTTCATATGAAAATTTCTTTTCCATTTCCCCCCAAGGTTCCGATTTTTCCATATCAGGTGTCTTTTTTCCTGAAAGATTTTGGATTTTTTTTTTTTTTGGAGCCTCTTATCAGTGAGGCCTACTCCTATCCCTCTCATTGGCATCTACTTTGACTGCCCTTGTTTGCATGGTGTCACTTACCCCATTCTTGAGCTTCTTTGTTGTTCTTGTGTGGCAGGCAAGAAATCCAGTTAATCCAGCTGGCACTTCTTCTTTTCCTAGGCCTTTGAGCAATAGGAGTTTTTCCAGCTTCTGTGAATGAAGAAAATGTTTCAGCTATTTTTGAGTTACTTCATAACGAAAAAATGATTTTAATCACCATTTTAATAAATCATTCAGAAGCTTTTTACATTCTTTAAACTAAAAAATAAGTTTGAATCTTGAACCTAAAATTTGGTACGTGCCTCATTGGACATATAGCTAAATCTGAAAATACTGTTGGGTGAAAAGTAAAGATGGTTTCTGTATAGGGAAAGTGAAGGTGTGTATTGTGCATGTGTAATATATTGTACTCTCTACCAGTTTGAGTGTGCATAGAGAAGTTATTTATATCTACACTGTGTTCAGTGTATTTAAGGTACCGTAATTTCGCTGGACTAGTTGTGCAAAACTAGTCCAAACAAAAATACTAACTGGTATGTATGTAAACAGTCACCATTATCTCAGGTTACTCCAGACAACACTTTCCTTATGCTCTGGAATCTCTTAACACCCTGACAAAACACTTGTACCTTGTAGATTTCATCTCTTCCCCTACCTCCACAGCTTTTAAAATGCAGTTGTGTGACCGCTCGCTTTTGCAGAGCCACAGAGCCACCAATTTCAAAGTTTGGGTACTCTATAGCGAGGGGTCTCAAACACTTTCACAGTATGGACTGTATCTTCATCTAGACATTGTTTTATGGACCCTCACCTTCCTGTTTGTGGTTTCATAGATCACCTGCTCTCCCATTCATGACCACATAGCCTCCCGGTGGCAACTACAGGAATTGATTTACATGGAAAAGTAACACTAGGAAAGTGTGTAGATATTTTTAACTGTCCCTAATTTTAAGAAGTTTTTAAAAAATAGCTAATTTACTATCTGCATTTCCTTTTCATTTAATCTCATTCTGTCATTTCTGCTCTCTTACTGGAAATGAGACCACAGCAGACCAGCAGCTTTCTCTCAATCACCTGCTACTGCTCTGCAGACCACCTATGGTTCATGGGTAGAGCCCTACCAAATTCACAGACATGAAAAACATGTCATGGGCTGTGAAATCTGATCTTCCCCCCATGAAATCTGGTCTTTTGTGTGCTTTTACACTATAGTACACTATACAGATTTCATGGGGGAGACCAGTGTTTCTCAAATTGGGGGTCCTGACCCAAAAGGGAGTTGCAGGCGGTCGCAAGGTTATTTTAGGAGGGTTGTGGTATTGTTACCCTTACTTCATCGCTGCCTTCAGAGCTGTGCAGCGATAGAGTGGTGGCTGTTGGCCAAGGGCCCAGCTCTGAAGGCAGCAGTGCAGAAATAAGGGTGACAACACCATACCATGCCATCCTTACTTCTGCACTGCTGCTGGCAGTGACTCTGCCTTCAGAGCTGGGCTCCCAGCCAGCAGCCACCACTCTCCAGCTGCCCAGCTCTGAAGGAGCACTGTCACCAGCAGAAGTAAGGGTAGCAATACCGTAATCCCACCTATAATAACCATGTGACTGTGCCACAATTCCTTTTTGGGTCAGGATCCCTACAATTACAACACCGTGAAATTGCAGATTTAAATATCTAAAATAATGAAATTTATTATTTTTAAAATCCTGTGACCGTGAAATTGACCAAAATGGACTGTGAATTTGGTAGGGCCCTATTCATGGGCCACAGACTGGGAACCTCTGCACTTTAGGATGTAGTTACTAAGTGTAATCAAAATATGTAGACTGATTTTTGGTATACTGTTCAATACACTGCAAACAGGCAATTTTAAACTTAGAATACAACTTTATCTGTAGTACATTCCAAACTCATAGTGCTTGATTCTCATCTCATACCAGTGTAAATCAGGAATAATTCCACTGAAGACAATAAAAGGCTTGTCTACACTGCCCCGCCGTTCAGACTATGGGGGTGTGAATGGCAGTGCACACAAAATGCTGCGCTTTAATGCCCTCATGTGGATGCAGTGGGTGTGAACTAAAAGGTTCATAGGTCACATTAATGTAGTCCTCTTCAAACAGGACTGCATTACTGTAAACTAGCAACCTTGTAATTCGCGCACACAGCATCCACATTGGGGCATGATAGCGCAGCATTTTGGTGTGCATGGCTATTCACATCTCTGTAGTCCAAACTGCAGGGCAGTGTAGACATAGCCAAAGGTACACCACTTTAAAGCTGACAAAGGAGTGAGCAGAATCAAGTCTGCAATGTTCCAAAGCACTTAAAGAGTTAGAACCTGGTAGGGTTTTAATTTTCTCTGTCCTGTAGTAACACAATTAGGGGAAAAACAGGTCTTTTAAAAATCGGTTTCATATGGTCTGGGACCAAAAACACCAAAATGCAAGGTATTTACATGCCGGATATGCTAAACATTCGTATGCCCCTTCATGCTTTGAGCACTGTTCCGGAGAACATGCTTCTATGCTGACGAAGCTTGTTAAAAAAAACGAGTTAATTAAATTTGTGACTAAACTCACTGGGGGAGAGTTGTATGTCTCCTGCTCTGTTTTACCCACATTCTGCCACATATTTCATGTTATAGCAGTCTCGGATGATGACCCAGCATGTTGTTAATTTTAAGAATACTTTCACTGCAGATTTGACAAAATGCTAAGAAGGTACTAATGTGAGATTTCTAAAGATAGCTAGAGCTCTTGACCCAAGGTTTAAGAATCTGAAGTGCCTTCCAAAATCTGAGATGGATGAGGTATGGAGCATGCTTTCAGAAGTCTTAAAAGAGCAACACTCTGTTGCAAAAACTACAGAACATGAACCATCAAAAAAGAAAATCAACCTTCTGCTGGTGGCATCTGACTCAGATAATGAAAATGAACATGCATCGGTCCACACTGCTTTGGATCGTTACTGAGCGGAACCCATCATCAGCATGGACGCATGTCCTCTGGAATGGTGGATGAAGCATGAAGGGACATATGAATCTTTAATGCATCTGGTACGTAAATGTCTTGCAATGCTGGCTATAACAGTGCCATGGCAAACGTCTGTTCTCACTTTCAGGTGACATTGTAAACAAGAAGTGGGCAGCATTGTCTCTTGCACATGTAAACAAACTTGTTTGAGCGATTGGCTGAACAAGAAGTAGGACTAAGTGGATTTGTAGGTTCTAAAGTTTTACATTGTTTTATTTTTCAATGCAGTTATTTCTTGTACATAATTCTACATTTGTAAATTCAACTTTCATGATAAAGAGCTTGCACTACAGTACTTGTATTAAGTGAATTGAAAAATACTATTTTATTTTTACCGTGCAAATATTTATAATAAAAAATAAATATAAAGTGAGCACTGTTACTTTGTATTCTGTGTTGAAAATAAAATAAATATATTTAAAAATGTGGAAAACATCCAAAAGTATTTAAATAAATGGTATTCTATTATTGTTTAACCCTATAAACATTAATTTAAATTAATTTTGATTAATTTCAATTTTTTTTAATCTCTTGACAACCCTAATTATAATTAAGTTTACGTTTATGTCACGGAGGTCATGGACGTCACAGAATCCATGACTTCCAGAGACCTCCATGACATTTTTTGCTTCAGCCCCAGGTGCTGCAGGACTCTGGAGCTGACGGCCAGTGTGGCCCTGGCAGGGTTCCAGCGATAGGCGATAGCAGTAGCAAGTGACAGGGTGCCCCCTGCAAAGTTCTAGTGACAGGTGACAGACTCCTGAGGGGGCCCGCCTCAGGGTTCCAGGGACAGGTTGAAAGCCTTGCGCAGGGAGAGGGGGATGCCTTGGGCAAGCGGCTGGGTGTCCCATTTTCGCTTTGGGAAATATGGTCACCCTGCATCTCCCAGCTGCCATGGGCGAAGTGGGATCCCCAAAGCTCCCAGCCACCATGGTGATGGAGGAAACCATGGAGCCTCAGCAGCAGAAGTCACAGACAGATCACAGCTTCCGTGAATTTTTGTTTGTTACCTGTGACCTGTCCATGACTTTTACTAAAAGTAACCATGACAGAATCTTAGCCTTAATTATAATATAACTGTAGCTTCAATCTATTGTCATTTTCTGGGGTGTAATCCAGCCCACTGAATGGTTGTGTCTTTAAACCTGGGTGCCTTAAATGCTCTGCTGCTGTGCTCACAGCTAGAGTGACCAGATGTCCTGATTTTAAAAGAACAGTCCCGATATTCAGCACTTTGTCTTCTGTAGGCACCTATTACTGGTCATCCTACCTCGCAGCCCTGACACTAACAGCCAGGAGACAAGCGAGCACTGAGTGTCTGTGTGTTAAGCTGCTCTGGTCAGCTACTCTGATTCCAGCAGCCTGCTTGTTACATCCTAGCCATGCTCTGGTATACGCCAGCTTTGGTTACACCTGCCAAGGTGACCCCAACACTCCCCAGTCCTGCATTTTCCCAAACTACGTTCTGCAATGGCCAACCTCTTTCCTGGATCATTCAGAGGAATAATAAGGTTTGTTTGCTCCTCTGAAGAGACAAAATGCAGAGCTTATCACTTAAGTTGAAACACAGCACTGGGTTGATTTAGATTAAAAGTAAAGCAAGTTTATTAACAAAAGGAGATGGAATTTTAAATGAGTTCAGATATAAAGGATAGAGTTAGAAATGGTTACAAGCAAATAAAAGTAAAAAATGCTTTCTAGAAACTTAACAAAACTACAGTCTTGGTTCAGGGTAAGACTCCTACCACACTTCCTTCCAGCAAGATGGCTGACCCCACTTCACCTCACCTGCCCTTCCCCCTGTCAGAATCTAGCACAAAATGCTTGGTTCCTTTGTCGTCTTAGGTGAAAGCTAACTTGCAGTTCTTTGCCCCTCTCTTTTACAGTCCAGTGAACCTTTGAAATGGATTCTTCTGAAACTTACCCCTGCCGCTGCTTCCCCTCCCCCCGCCCAATAAAGTTTGTTCAAGATCTGAGGAAGGAGACATGTAGTCTGGGGGTGAAGGAAGTTCCATGCTGGTTTCTTCCCCCACTGGTGTTCGCTAAAATGTAAATTGATCTGTTCCTGCCCTCTCCATTGCAAATGAATGGCCACTTGACATGTGATTGCTAATCACCTGTGGTGACACCTGACTTGAAGTGCTGACCTATCCTTTGTCTGAGAGAAACCTGTTTACCCACGACCCAGACTTGTCTGGTAAACACATTTTAGTTCCACATTTCTTTCATATATGTATGGTCCCTTAGGAACTTACTGTATATACACCACACAAGAATGTTAGTGATCAGTGTGGTGGTAGTTTTCACATAACACACATGAGATACAGATTATAACATTAATGTATTGAGGTACTCTGAACTGGTCAGGTGAGCTGAAACTCATTACCAGATATTATTGAGCCTCTTGCATTGGGATGCTGTTAGGGTCACACCTACAAACTACATTCCAGTATCATGATAACATATAGCATTTATGTGGTATTTATATTTTCAAAATACTATATACAAAATTAATACTATTTTATAGCATTATCCTTGGGGGGACTGAGACCTGGAGAGATTAAGTGATTTATGCAACGTCACACAGTGGCAATGTAACAATTAGAATTCTGGAGTGTCTGGCTCTTCGCCCTGTGGCCCACTAGACCATGGTGCCTCTCATAACATTTGAGCTGCTTATGTCTAGCAAGAAATATAGCACTTAATTTAAAATTTTTGAGAAGCTGTTTTAAAGTGTCACGTTGATATAATGTATTCCCGTTGATTTAAATGATCTGCATTTTAACTAGACATTGTATTCCAGCAATCCATCAAAAACTGGAAGCGGATGGAACGGAAAAAGTAGAAGGATCCATGACGCAAAAACTGGAGAATGTACTAAACAGTAAGTTTTGTCCTCCCACCAGCAACTATTTATGGACGTCAGACTTTATGAAAGCTTTAATATATTTCTTAGAATTTGTTACACAGTAGAAAACAGTGAGTTTTTGTCCTGGCATTTATTCTTGCATAGTGATGATTTTTGGGACCTGATGCAGCATCCATTGAAATCCATGGGAACTTTGCCATGAACTTCAATAGGTACAGGATCAGATTTATGGTTAACAATGGGGAAGAAGGGGAGACTTTTAAGGTAAATATTGTTTTCCTGCTTCTAAAGTGACAAATCTTGGTTTTAAAAAGTATACACAAAAACGTTTTGAAAAATAAATGTGTATCTAGGACAATGAGTGGAATTAAATGCAATACATTAAAGCAGTGGCAGAAGAAAAATAGAGAGCTGCCACTGGAAATAGTGTTTACACTAGTAAGATTTATTTACAATACATTTTTTATTTGATATTCAGTCATTCAGACCACGTTGGGACTGGTACTCCTAAGTCACTTAGGCGCTTTTGAAAATTTCAACTACAACCTCTTTCCTGTTAAAGTATTCCTCATATTGTATGATTGAGTTGGGAGAGAGTTTTACATGCTTCACCAGATCACAAAAGTTACAGTTCCTAATTCTTGGATGTTTGCCAAGATAATTTTACTTGGTTTCATTGTGATTTTTTTCCACAGAGGAAGGGATGTTTCCCTTAGTGCTGTATCAATAAGCAGGGAATGACATCCAGATAACTGACTCAGTGTCTGAGAGCCTGAATGTGCTGTATGAAATCAGAAAAGTGACATGGAAGCAGATTTTTTTTTTAATCAGGATACTTTGGTGTGTGAATATACAATGATAGTGTGGGTAGGGGGAGAGGGAATAGTTTTTCAAAAAGTCCTCCACCCAGGCTCTATAATAGTACTTTTCATGTACACTGTTGTACATGCAGTTTTGCATGTAGCTTTTTTTTTCTTGGCCATGCAAAACCTGGTATTTGCAATTTACTTTCTGAACAGTTTGTGTCTACACATCTGTTTTGTTTTTTTTCATACAGGCAAAATGATACACTTAGGAAAACATGCATGTGCCAAAATTTTAGGCACAACCTACAATGCCATATACTTTACACCCAACCACATGTAAAGTCAGTGCAAGCTTTTTTTCTTTTGACCAAAGTAAATTTTTAAAATGTAAAAATAGTAAAAACACAGCAAAAGTATGCTGTATTTAGACTAATTCATGTGTCCTCTCAGGGACTGCTTGTGACGGACCTCTGATTAACAATAGACTATATGATCATTCTCTGGTTTAGCAAGTGGAGTTGAAATCTGTATGCAAGTCATGCAGTCCATCTTTTGCAAGCAAGCTTTTTAGAGTAGCTTGTGCCAGCCACTTCAGAATGGTATTGGCTTTTGCTTTATTGTGGAAAAGAATTGGTGGCTTTTCCACCCCTGTGAAGGTGGGCAAGTCATGATGGAGGCTGGATGGGCCAGGGCATAGGCTTTAAAAAGAAAGAGAATAATGTTATGCAAAGAAACGATTATATTTACACATACAGTCATTTATTGTTCGGTGCAAAGGGATGGGTTTAATCAAGAATGGTAGCTTAAAAGAATTCAGTATATTTTAAAAGTTGTTTTCCTTTTATTGGTATGGTATCTACCTGATTGTCATTTTCTACTGTCCACATAAGTTTTTTATTTCCCAATCTGTCAGAGAAGGAAAACTGATAAGTAGTCACTACTTTACTTTTTGGTAAGAAGCACTTATGGACAAGGTGTCTGTTACACCTTTTTTAAGTATATTTCTTCAGTATAGGGCTTGATTCGGCACCCATTGAAGTCAGTGACAAAAATCCCATTGACTCAGAGGTCAAGATGTGAGGATTGTTTGAAGCTTAACCCTTTGGAGAAAAAAAAATATGTTTATAAGGTATATCAACTCCTTTTAAACATGCATCTGCCAGGCAATCTGAAATATGCCAATGTTTTTAATGGTTAAGAACACCTGGGGTCTGAAGCACTGGATTTTGCATCAGGTACAGTTGGAGGTGATGCACTCTTAAGTATTATAGGAGATTTTGTAATAGGTCATAAACAAAGGACAATGATTAACTTTTCAGTTTGTGTAACTAAAAAGAAACTTTTTCTTGCATAGGAATTTGATTTGATATTTCTCAAAAAATAATTTAAAAATAATCCATAGAAAAGAAATGCAAATGCCTTAAAATTGTGCTGAGGAATAATAAAGCATATTATTTCTTCAAGGATTTGAGTTATGGATTCTTTTAAACTAAAGACAAATATCCATGTGCAATTCTACAGTTGTTAGTCACCTTTTAAAGAAACTTCCTTATGTGTAAGTGAAAAATGCCTTGTGATTATAAATATAATTACCAGAAAATAATAAATGACTTGTTGCTTAACTATTAAGTGAATGTATAAGCAAGTTGTGATTTAAAATAAAACAGTGGTTCTTTTTATATACTAGAAAATATAACAAAACAGGCATTTGGAAAAAATCAAACTTTATCCAGTGTCGGTATTTAAGTGTCCAGTTAGATATTACGTTGTGGGGTTTTTTTTAATGAATTAAACTATTTTACATTAAATCACATGTAGTAGAAACGGCTGTCCTGAAAAAACAGAGATTTTTATGTCAGAGCTTCAAAATTTCAACAGTTTAAACATTATTTAGATTTAACAATTATTTTACAAAGACTACTTTTAACTTGAGCAGGCCACCCACAGTGTTGACTAGAGAAAATGGCATGCAAGCCACCCAGTGAGACTGATGTAATTTTTTCATCTTTGCTTAAAGTATAGTCACTAGACCAGATAATGTAGACACTTTTTACAGGCAGCGATCTAAAAGGCTAAAACAGTTCTTCTTTTTTCCTTTTGCCTAATTAAAAATAAGTCACAAGTTGAAAAATGTAAATATTTCACATCCCCTACTAATCTTCCTTAGTGTAACAGAAATTTTATTATTTTGTACTAAACAATTATGGGAAACGTTTTAGTACAAAATGATATAACACTTTGTAGTCTGATTGGGGAAAAATAATTTTATTCTCTTTAGAATGTGTTTTGATTGAAAAAAATTAATAAATGTTAATAGATTAATGTAGACATTCTTATTCACATAAAATTGTTAACATAGGGCTTTATCTGCCATCCAGTGAAGGGAATGAGAATTTTACTGTTGACTGCAATGCAAACAGGATCAGACCCTTATATAATGGTGTTCCAATAGTGGAGCTCTATATAATTGCTTAAATGTGTCTATAGTTACTATAAAGATTCATTTTTTAAAATGAAGCATTTTAATGCCAAAGATCTAAGGATATCCATCGTAAAAAAATTCTTAGTGGAATTCAAAAAAGCCCAAACTTGCTTTATATAGCTGTAAAGAAAAAAGAAAGAAACCGTCCTTCCCCCGCAATGCTAACTCTTGAAGCTAGGGAATTCAACAAGTATAATTTCATTATATTCTGTTCTAAAAAAGCCAGTCTCTGATGATCGAGTAGCCTAAAAGGCATAGATTAACTGTAAAATTTAGATTGGTGGCCAAAACAAACTATAAAATCACCACAGTGAAGTTAAGCACTTGAACTAGGAAAATGTGGTTGTTTTTAATTGTACGGAGGTCTCACCACATTAAAAAGCTAAGCGATCAGCACTGAAATAGTATTTCAGTAAATTGTGACGTGCTTAATATAGCTGAACAGAAATCATTAAAGTGTTAATTTGAGTTTATAGAATCAGCTGTAATTATTCACTACTTTATAATTAACATCCAGTATCCTTTGATAAAAAAGATTAGCTATTGAGGAATATATAGTGATCTTATTCTGCAATGATTACTTTATTTCCTTTTTTTTCTCCCTCCTTTAAAATAGGGGCAAGTAACACTGCAGATACCTTATTCCAAGAAGTGTTGGGTCGTAAAGACAAGGCAGATTCAACAAGAAATGCACTCAATGTCCTTCAACGTTTTAAGTTTCTTTTCAACCTTCCTCTTAATATTGAAAGGAATATACAAAAGGTACAGTGCATTTAAAAAATAAAGTACAAATGTGTTTTTCCCACTTAAATCAATCTACAATATCTTTTTATTGTGACAAATCTCCAATGTTCCTTTATTTTAAAGGGTGATTACGATGTGGTCATTAATGACTATGAAAAAGCCAAGTCACTGTTTGGGAAGACCGAGGTTCAAGTGTTCAAAAAATGTAAGATTTGGGTTCCGTTACTTTGACTCACTGCTGTTTTTTAACAGGAAAGATAAAGAACATGTAGCACCGTGAGAAGCCTTATGTGGGCTTCAGCTTCTGTTTATATGAAGCCCTCTTTAGAATTTGGAACAATTACTTTAAACAATATTTCTGGCAAGTTTTCCATCTGAGAGATACATATTACTTTGTAGTATATATAATAGGAGCCTGCAGCCAATTTTTTTTTTTAAAGGCTTAGTATTACTAGACATAAAACAGGTTTCAGTAACTACAGGATACAGCTTAGGGTGTCCCTCGCTTGGCATACTTGTGAAAAAGCTTCAAAGCCAAAGCTTGTATTTTTTGTAAAATTATTGTTTACAGAACTCTTTCAGATGTAAATTACAGTAAAGAGTACATATACCTTGCTTGAGTACACAAAGTGATTGTTTTGAATATCTAATTCAAAATTACAGAGTCTAGAAATTTCTTGAGAACAAAGATCCAATTCTACATAAAACTCGCTTATAACCTTTTTTTTAATTCTTAAAAAAATCCATTTGAGAAGAAAATGAACAGAGAGCGTTGCCACCCATGTGGTGAAATTAGTGACATTGCAAAAACAAAACTAATCCAAATTGAACACAACAGTGAAGTTGTTAAGGAAATATTATATATGGTAGTTGGGGGGGGGGGGCGCCTGTGGTTGCATATGTAAAAGGACAAGAAATCTAGGTTTTGACTCCTAATGTACAGGGAAATAGTGCAGGCTAGAATACTGAACATGGAGCTAACAAAGCAACTTCTAAATTTAATCCTCCAAGAAGAAACATAATAGTTTGGTGATATTTGAAGATTCATCTTGTAAGAACTGGTACAATTTAAAAACTTGTTAAAATTAATCAGTTTTATTCTAAAGCCATGAGATTTTTGCTGAGAAAATATTAAAATTTTCAGTTGACACTTCAGGCAAAGAAAGGTATATTGGAATTCTGCATTCCTTTTTTCATAGATTATGCTGAAGTTGAAACACGAATTGAAGCCTTAAGAGAACTTCTTCTGAATAAATTGCTTGAGACTCCATCAACATTACATGATCAAAAACGTTATATAAGGTGATTTTTTACCTAGTATCTTTGTCAAATATATTGTACATCAGATGCATGTCTGTGCATTTCCCAGATAATGCAATTAATATTTTATTACATTTTAAACACTGAATTTTTTCTTACAGAATTTGAGATTATCTTTTTCAGCCCAGGGCTCAAGTCTATGTAAATAATAGCAAGAATAAATTGTATTGTGTAATAAATGACACTCCTCTAGAATGAGAAATTTAATCCCAATGATCATTCATTAAATGGTTATTAAAAAGCTTTGAAACAAAGTTGTATTTATATCAAGATTCTGATAAAAACTATCACAGTATGAATCCAAACTGAAGGAGTCACTGATCTTAAAATGGATTCCATATTCATTAATAATAATCCATCTTGATTCGGCATGAAAAGGAAATTGTCTTGGATTTAGCAATACTAAAAAGTGTTCGTTTGGATTTCTGTTCAAAAGGTTTTACTTTTCAGATTATCGTTTTGGTTCTTTTACCACTGGTTCATATTAAAAGGAGTAATATTACATGGGCAGATAGATTGATTGGCATAGAAATTCCAAGGGTCAGTGACATTTTTCTACAACAGCATTCCCAAAGGGGGGAGGATATGCACAAGCTGATGTTGTGCATACCAGCATGAAAGTGTTTTTGAACTCCCCATACCAGCAGCCTTTTGCCAGTGCCACTCTATTTTGGGTAGGCTCTTAAATCCTCAGGAGAGGACTTGGGAAGAGCAGCAGGCCCTGTTCCCCTGCTGTAAACCCACTGACTCCTAGACACTGTGGGTGCTGCAACACAGTCTGCGGAAGCGAGCCTCCCAGCTCAGGTTGACACACTTGGGCTCATGCTACCATGCTAAAAACATGTAGTGACATTGTGGCTTGGGCTGGAACTCGGACTCTGAAGCCTAGGGAGTGGGGTGGACTTCAGAGCCCAAGCTACAGCTTCAAAACACTATCTACATAGCTATTTTTAGTGCAGTAGTAGTAGCCCAAGTCTGTCAACCCCAGCTGGAAGACTTGTTGCCGTGAGCCGTGTAGACATACCCTCCGCCTTGATACATAGGGCAAAAGCCTCACCAGCCACTTCTTGAGACAGTCTCGGAACCCCAGGATACCCACTGTAGAGAGCTCTGTGTGCACAGAACAAGCTACATAATTGGAGTTTTAAGCTCCGATTTAGAAAAATACTTAAGGAAGTGTCTAACTTTAATCATATGAGCCATTGAAGTCAATAGAACTACTTATGTGCTCAGAGATCTAAATACATTACTGAATTGGATCATTAGATTGTAAGTTCTTTCTTACGGTGACCAGTCTTCTTGTGTCTGAATTGTACCAACACACTTTTTGGGTGCTATATGAATAGTATGTTTCAGAGTAGCAGCCGTGTTAGTCTGTATTCGCAAAAAGAAAAGGAGTACTTGTGGCACCTTAGAGACTAACAAATTTATTTGAGCATAAGCTTTCGTGAGCTACAGCTCACTTCATCGGATGCATCCGATGAATTGACAAGTACTCCTTTTCTTTATATGAATAGTATGTAATTGCTATGTCAGTGTTTAAAGGAAGGGTCATGGAGCAAAGAAGTATGTTCCTTTTATTATTATTTTTTAATGATATATAAAATAGTCTTGAAAGTTTAAAAAAAGTCTTCCTTAGAAAAAGGAAAGTCATGTTACTCCCTTTTTGGAGTGCTTCTTTGGAAGATACAGAACTATGTGTTAGGAGCTTTTTCATGCCCTCATTAAAGGGACAGAAGTGTTGAATCCTTAAGAATGGCCCTGCCTACATTAAGGAAACTTATACCAGCATGTCTACACTGATTTTAGTTACACATGTGGATACACCGCATCGGTGCAAAATGGGGCTTATTTCAGTCCTAGTTAATTTGATGTGTTACTAGCTGAAGCTGCACCAGTGCAAGCCCTGCTTGACCACAGGACACCGTGTTTATGTTAGGGGTTTATATGGGTGTAACTATAATGATATGGTCATACCAGGGCAAATTTCCTTAATGTAGACGGAGTAAAAGAGGGTTTTTTTCCTCCCAAGTGGTCTTAGTTACATAGATATTAAAACAAACAAACAAAAAACCCTAAGACTTTAAAATAGTCTGAATAAAAATCACTTATCCTCAGTAAATCGTTGATACGTTTGATGTTCTGTACAACCTGAGTATTTCAGTGGGAATGAGATCTGAAACACTACAAATTATCCTCCTGCTCCCCAAAACAAACACAAATGAATGCCTTAATCAAAAAGACACTAAAAGTGTGTCAACCCATTTTTATCTTTTTGTAGGTCATGTTTTAGACTAATATCTGCATCATATTGATCAAAATTCCCTTATCCAGTTAGTTAAACATCTTTCCCAAAGCCAGCAAAAGCTTTTTTTAAGTGGAAATGTTTTCTTAATTGAGTCAAATGCAGATTCAAGACCTTTTGAAAACTGATGAAGTTGAGCTCATGATTTATAAAGCTTACACAACTGCTCATTTTTAAAGAGTATCTCATCTGTCCAAATGATGAGCCCGCTTTGACAAAAACAATGTCTACATGTCTCAAGTACCACAGACAGTTCTTGAGAAAGTTGGAATTTTGCAATCATATCAATTAGCATTACTCAGATGTAATAATTTAGCTTTTGTGAAAGGGTTATGCACTTTTCAGTACTGCTTATGATCTTAAATCAGTGTATTTCATCTTGGGAATCGAGCATTGCTAAATCCATTCTGTGTTTAGGTAGTACAGTATAAGAAACTTTGTAGTATACAAAATAATATTGCTAATTGCTAATACTTAAGCACTTATCTTGAAGCACTTTGCCAGCTCAGTTATTCAACATGCTGCTGTTGTCATCACATACATTTGAAGGCCAATACTTTAGTTTCAGAATTGCTGGGCATGAACTTCTGCAGTCTCTATTTGTGCACATGCAGATGCAAGCACAGCAGCTGATTTTTTTCCCCTAGATACCTAGTGATGCGCTCCCCCTTTTCTAGAACTTTAAGGCCTTTTTTTCAAAGGAACCACATCTGGTCTCTATCACACCACACACACATGCTCTCTCTCAATCCACCCCCCCCCCCAATAATTCCTTCTTTACTCATCATTAATATTCACATTCAAGATTAAAGAGATGATGGTACAATCAGGATATAACTAGTGCAGGAAAATACAGTAGACTGGTGCTTATGATGTCAACAGTGGTTGCAACAAAAACACAGAGCATTGAACTAAGATCTTGACAGATAATTAAAGAAGGAACTTGGTTTCAGGTACCTTATTGGAGGAATAACTAAAGCTACATATTAATGTTTTGTTAACTATATGTATTCTGTCTATTTCTGTTCTTTTCTTTTGGTCAGATAAGGCTTTGCATCCACTAAATAGGAAGATAAACTGCAAACCTTGTTCTAGTTTTCAGTGTAAATGTCTCTCATTTAAAATTCTACTAGTTCTTTAGATTTTTTTTTCCCCCTAAGAAGTACAGAAAAGGGTCTTTATGATTCAACTTCGCTGTATTTTAAGTTTTCAATATGTCAAGTCTGAGTTGCAATCTCTGGACTTGGTTTTACAGGTATCTTTCTGATCTCCATGCTTCTGGGGACCCTGCGTGGCAATGTATTGGTGCCCAGCACAAATGGATTCTTCAACTCATGCACAACTGCAAAGAGAGTTACATTAAAGATCAAAAAGGCAAGAATGTTTTTGCATTTTACTGAAAGTCTTCGGTTTGACACATAAGGGTTTGACATGGTTTCTTATATTTTATTTGACAAGCTGTGGTGTATGTGAAATGTTTTGCTTTCTACCCTCTGTTTCACCAGTTTTACTTAAGTTGAGGTTGATTTTAAATATTAATTTGAGTGCAGTTCTCATACTCCAAACCTGTTATATGTAGTAAAACACAAGAGCAAAAGTTTGAACTAATTATTGTAACAACTTTTTACTTTACTTTAATGGCATTAAATAGTGAAAATATTATTAGGCTTCATCCATTCAGCTAAAGTTAGATCCAACCCTCAAAATATTTCTCCATGTAGGGTTTAATTCGCATTGATTTTTAATTGCTGAATACAGATATCCATTGTCAGAGTATATGCCAGTAATGCATGGATATGTAGGAGACCGGAGCATTGTGGAATACTGAATTTGCACATATATTTTTATTGAGACTCAGTTTAGAGGTCGGCAGGTTGGCTGCAACCTACTACAGTGTCTAAATATCCCAATTACTCAGTTTTACTAACAGGTTCATCAACTACTCAGTGATCTTCATTTTCACTGGTGTTTCTACTGGAAGTAATTGCTTTTATATATAGTGCTTCCAGGAGTTTTATCACCACAACTGCCAATTAACATCGTCTATTATTATAATATTCTTTCCAGAAAAACTAGTCATAAGGCTGGTATTGCAGAGTGTGAAACCAAAGAAAATTGTACCACACTTTGATTTGACTTGGAAAATTAACTATTGGCCAAATTTTAGTATCCATATAGTCATATGGATCCAACATATTGGATAGCATCTTTAATAAGATACTGCTCAAGGTAAGTATATCAACATCTGTCCCTCTTCTAGGCAGACAGATAACTCCCATGTTAATGTTACTCCATGCATATCCCAAACCAAAAGTATCTCTTCTTCGGAACCACAAGAATTCCATTGAACTGTATCCATTGTAGAAATGCTCCACAGAACTGGTATAGGACTCTTAGATGTGTTTCTCCTTCCAAAGAGGTTACCAGGCGAGATATAGGGTTCAGCAGGTACTTAAAGTATTGAACATGGTGAAGATAATAGAACCATGAATTCATGAAATCTGGTTAGAACAGGCACGGCATATACTTTTAGCCTCAGTCCACCCTAGCAGATGATACTGTGTGCCAGTATGCCAGCAGTGATAGCAGGGGAGATTTTCATTCAGGAATTCACCAGTTTAGGTGCAAAAAATAAAGTAACAAGATCCACATAAAAATATAGTTGTAGCCTTTATTTTTCTCATCTCACCTGAGGACTTATTGAGAGCAATCATCCCTTAGCTTCTTACCCAGAGAAATAAAACAGGAAGATAATATGAGGTTGAGACTATTTTTTTCTGAAGCTTTCTAGAACCGTGTTTCTCAACGACTGATCTGTGGACCTGAGATCTCTCTGACACAGTTTAGGAAGGCAGCAAGCTGATCCCTGGTGTCAAAAAGGCTAAGAAACACTGGCTTGGAAGACTTAAAGACATGTTTAATTAAAAGTAATAGAAGATGTGTGTCCAAATTTCCTAGCTTGCCTCAAAAATCTTAACCTATGTATAACACTTCTCCTCCTTATTATCTGAATTGTTAAGGTGTGGGACTTACAGCAATTCACCCCCATCCCAGTGTTAATGTTAAGCAGTTTATTGTGTTAGCAGCCTTTCTGGGAATCAAACCGGAGGAATTTATGTAACTTTAGTTTGCAAAGCACATACATGTATTCATGGCTGGAACAAGCAATACATATATTAAATGAGCTTAAATGAATGTGATCAGAGACGTAAAATAGATTAAAACACACTATAATAAATGTCTTTCAAGCAGGAAGTGTGTCTTCCTATTCTAGGTGTAAAATTGATTATGCATGAAACTGAGAAACCTAATCAACCAATAGAAATAGAAACGAGGCTTTTGACAGAAGAAAGTTATTTATGTTTATACTGCATTCAGAGGCCATTTTGTAAGTGAAGTTGGTAACAGATTTTCAGACTGCAGTATTCTATTAAAAGCTCCCTTTTCCAATAAAGATTCTTTTGTATATCAAGTGTTTGGCAGCAGAGGTGGGTCATGAGGTTGATATTTTCTTGAACACTATATTAGATCTTTCTTGAGGTTTCAATTTTTAACAGGCATAGCATGCACTTATCCTAGCAGATGGTGCTCTTCATATTGTAAACATTGGGATACAGAGCTGAAGATTACTACTGCACCTTAAGCACACCAACATTAATCATTGGATATTCCAGACTGTTCTTCCAGTGACTGATTATAAAACACAAATTTGATACGTAGATTTAAATTGAACCAGGATTGACTATGTTAAAACGCCAGTAAATATACCTCAAATACCAGTAGGAGGGACAGAGAGACGTGAGTATGATGTATTTCCCAACTTTTTAGTGAGTTAGTGTCACAAGCAATTTGCAGCTAAACTGTATCTGTTTCAAAGCAGACCAGTGCTCTGGATTGTTACACATGAAGAATTTTCTATTGCCTTAATACAAGTCTAATTCATCTCTTAAATTCCTGTGAAACAGGTCCAAAATTAGACCAAAGCCTTTGCTTTTCCTGCCAGGAAAGCCTTTGGTTAACCCCCTGCTGACATCCCCAAACAGGATTTTTAGAGGTGATCATCAAAGATGGTTGGGGTTTTGGTTTGTTGCGTTTTTTTGTTCGGGGGTTTTGGGTTTTTTTTGGCAAGTTGTGGTGTATGCTGCGGAAATAGTTTAACACTACAATTATTTGCTAAATGCCCCAGTTAACAAGGATGAGCAAGACATTTAGCATGTCCGTTATTCTATGACCTGTCCACAATGTGGATTTTTCCTATTTCAGCTATTGGTGATCAATCACCAGTGTATTTGAGCCAATAAAAACCTGTAGTGCATGGACAGTGTCAACTGCTATAAGAGCTCCTCGTGTGTAAATACTGGATTTGCCTGTCTGCACTAGGGAATTCAGTGGTGCAGCTACACCAGCCGGGCCACTGGTGGCTGTAGTCAGGACAATTCTCCGATGTAGACAAGGATTATATTTGCTTCCCCACTATGCATGTATTTTTTTTTAATTTCCCTAGAGTTGCCCTGACAGTCTACCCTGCTGTCAATTATAAGAATCTCAAAGCCTCTACTAAGCATAACTAGAGAAGGAAGTTAGTCATAGATGCTCAGGTAGTTGACTTTTTTATTGTATGCTGTAGTTTAAATAGATATTTAAATATTATTTTGTATCCCAAATGAGAGTGGAGGATTCACAACAGTACCATCATCAGAAAAAAAAAAAAACTCTCTTTACTTGGGCACTGCTGGACGAGCTGCATCCTATAGTAATGGTTAGTGGTAGCTAGAATGCGCTAGAATTCTGAGCCACCACAGCAGAGCGCAGAGCTTGCAAATGCAACTTTGAAGTGCTGAAAGAGGGAAAAGATGGCAAGCTTAGAATACTATATAGGTCCTGAAGTTTACTCCTGGAATTTGTAAATAGGGCTAATTAAAAGTCCTGCATATTTCATATGTGCTCTGATCTCTGCTCAAATTGTGAATTTATGTATTTTACTGTCCCATTGAAATTAAAAGTTATGTCAGGCTCTGAACTGTGTAAAACTATTTAGCAGCCTGACACGGATGAAGAAGCTGACAACTGAAATAGCAAATCAGTTGCAATAATTAAAGAAATCTTTTGACGGGAGGGGTCCAGGCTCCATACAAACGACACAAATCTGGTGATTAGGTAAATGGTTATGTTTATTTTTCTGAGGCTGGAGATAAGGGGAACAATGAGGGAAAGAGAATCTTAACAAAATATGTGGGGGAAGGGAGATTTCTAAAGTACTTGGGTGCATTTTTGAGTTCATTTCTCAGAAATGATGTTCACATGGAGAACAAGAACGTAAATAAATCCATGCAAATTAATGGACTAATCTTTCATGGCTGGCACCATCACCAGTGCAACCTTCACAGCAGGCTTACAGAGCTGGGAAGCAGATTACAGGAGGAGATGACAGCACTTCTCTGCTCCCTCTCCAACACTTAAAGACCAGAACCAGTGCCCTCTATCTCAGTTGAGGAGCAATTATAGATGCACGAAACAATGATCCTTATCCTCAACTGAACCCAACAATGATATTCACTCCCACCAGGTACTAGAGCATTGTCTCTACTACCAGCAGGTAAGACAGTTCTTGGAGATCAGAACTTCCCCTTTGCCCTCTCAAACCAAAGTAAGCTTGCCAACCACCCGTCCTTCTACTGCAAGGAACCACAATTCTCATCATCCTATGTTCCCCCAACACTGATCAGATGCTAATCCTCAGGCATAACTGATGGCGTGGATAACGGACACTGCATTAAGCCCAGACACATCTTCCGCCACATTTCCAGTGCACATCACCAATGTTCACAGCAAACCTGTGTCTGATGAGGTATGCAGCTAGAAGCTAGTGTAGGTAGTACAAGAAATTATTCGAATCCAACATAAAAGCTTAACAGCGTAACAGTGGATGAGACCAAGAGACTACCCTCCTCCTCACCACGCACTCTGAAAAATACTAGGCCATGGAACTTTTCCAGATGGTGAGCAACATACTTCAAATTATCTTTGCCCAACTGCAGAGCCTGGTACAATGACAAGAACCCATGACTCTCATTAACAGAGTTTTGTACAGCTGTGGAAACAGTTTCTGAAAGCGCTGAGAGATGTCCAAATTGTCAGGTGCAAGGTTTACCCATGTTTTTAATGACTAGTGGATGCACATGAAGGTCGCCTTTTGCCTACAACTGAACTGAGACTGTCAGTGCCTCCATCAGAAGGGGAAAATCTACTGATCACCTTGAAAACATAGAATAATCCAATTTGGTACTCAAGAATTCAAAAATGAATAGGAGGATAGATACTTAGGCACTTTTGAAAATTCCCCTAGGCACCTATCTTCATCTTTAAGCACCTCAAGACCTTTGACAATCTGGCCCTAAGTGACTTGCCCATCATCATGTAGGAAGTCTGTGGTAGAGCAGTGACTTGAACCCAGCTCTCACAGATCCTGGATTAATGCCCTAACCACTGGAGTGTTGTTCTTCTCACCTCATGCCCACAAACAAAGTCAACCTCTTCCAATAAGTTTTCAGAGATAGGAGGTAAACATGGAACTATGCCCCTGCTAATACCTTTTAGACTCATTAGGAACTTTTGGCCCAGTTGCCCATCAAGGTCGTCTTATCTGCTTGTGAAGTCACTTATTCCTCTGACAGATTTGTACTTAAATTAACCTTCTGGGCAGTCAAAGCCTATATGTTTGCTAGGCTTTTGAGAAGGGGTGATGATTGGAGAGGTTTGGATTTATTTTGTTATTTTCATGATTTGAAAAGTTCTCTCTCTGAAGGTGGGATGAGCAATCCTTTATATTTGTATTTTTTATTTTACATTTACAGAATAATTGCCCAGAGCATTGGATGGACCCTTTTTATAAATCTAAATAAATACTTGTAGCACTGCATCAGGCCAGTGATTTGTCGAAAGACCGATTTTAGGTAGAGCCAAAGTCCCTCCCTTCAATTAGTTTATAGGCTCATCTTACCCAAGGAAGATTCTCCAAAATAGAGAGAAATAGAATTATAGGAGGCTTTTAATTGCTATTTGAATTTAAAACCTGCCTTGTGAAAAGCACTGTGAGATCTTAATGTCCGCTCAAAGCGGACAGGACTTGCATATCTTCTGAAAGGCACCTACCTGCACAGTAAACTGTATAGTACTTGATTTTTCACTTTGGGCTGGATAGTCTGCTTTGATCCTACTGTGATTTGGAGGAGTCTAGGTATTTTCAAACCTGGTGCTTAGACACCTTAGTTATCCCCTGCCTCTAAAACAATATTTATTTAAATGCATTTGGCCACTCCTTTACCATTTGGCACTTTTTTTGGTTTTTCACTACTTTTTTAGGCTTCTCGTAGTCAGACTCACTGTAGTACACAAAACATAAGGGATATTATAATGAAGTAAATTGGCAGGCAAATAAATAAGCTTTAGTTTAAAATTTGCCTAGGGGCACCAGGAGCAGTGCCAAAATACAGTGAGTACTGGGATTTCTAAAGTGAATATGAGGGAAAGAAACCGTAGAGATTAAGAATATTTTCTACGTGTCTGATAGTTATTGCTGGATCTTTCAGAGTAACAGCCGTGTTAGTCTGTATTCGCAAAAAGAAAAGGAGTACTTGTGGCACCTTAGAGACTAACCAATTTATTTGAGCATAAGCTTTCATGAGCTACAGCTCACTTCATCGGATGCATACTGTGGACACTGCAGAAGATCTTTGCTATTGGTTATGTGGGACTTGTGATCCTGTGAGCTAAAACAGGGAAGGAACCTAATGTTATCTTAAATCACTGTCGCTAATATCTTCATTTATCAAAATATCTTCACATAAGATGTTGTTCAGTATTGGAGCAAAGATATAACCATTTTTCCAACCCCTAAAATAGAGTCTTATGAAAATGCTAAGACAATTATAGCGTGAACTGCCTGCTGCAGTATGGGGGTGTGTGGTTGCTATATAGATCCTGTCTACGTTGTGTGTTGGTTTTTTTAACAAAGTAAACACATTATCTATCTTAAAACAGAATAATGTATCACTTTTAGCCATTTTTTTTAATGCTAAAATTTGTATCATTTTGGCAGCACTTTTAGTATGGTGCACAACTGTGGGTGCTGTCTTAAGGATATATGTTTTCTTTTGATGCCAGAATAATAGCAGCTGTACATAGTGTGAAGGAAGGAGGCAGATGCTTAGACCACTTTGCTCTTTCTTCTGTACCATACTAGAATTCTCTTCACCTTGCGATGAATGATCTATCTTTGTTAGAGCAGACAGGCCAGCAAGGCTTGTGTCAAAAGGGCCTTTTCAATTTGTTATCCTAGCAGCTGGTTCTCTTCTATTGCCTTCACTTACTGTACATCTGGAAGAAGACTTCTTGCAGCTGGGAGCCATTTCATGTGTAAACCATATCCCCTGTCTGTTGTAGAAATACTCTTTTGACAGTGAATGTCCAGCAAAACTCTTAATGAGTTATTAATTAAGAAATTAAAATATTACAGAGTTTGACATTGGGCTGTTGTTTTTGTTTGATTTGTTTTGGGGTTTTTTTATTATTAAATGTTAGTCCACTGTTCACACTTACTGCAGAAATTTGCGAGGGGAGGGAGGAGAATTCCTTTATATATCAGTTTAAATTGTTTAAACCTATGTTGCAGGCAGTAATGGTCTGCCAATAAAAAGAAACAATTAGATCAAGGCGAACATGTACAAACTGGGGTGAAGTGCTGGCCACATTGAAATCAATAGTAAAAGTCCCATTGGCTTCAGTTTCTAGAATTTCCCCCAGTGCCAAAATTAGTCTCCTAAATCCTTATTTAGGTGACTAAATAAAAGTGGGCTGACTGTCAAGGATGCCAAAAACTTCAACTCCACTAAAATAGACCAGTAAAAACAAAGTCACTTTTATGTAGGTGCCTAACTCTAGGTACTGAGTTTTGAAAATGAAAAATATTTGTGAAGTTCTTATTTGTTATGCCAAATCTGTTTTCTTTCTGTATACAAATTGCGATTTTAAATATAAAACCTTTTTGCACCATTTATTTTTAAACATATTCCAGAAATATCAGTAGTTGTGATATATGAGAACCCCAATCTACTAAATGCTAGTTTTTCCTGTTTTGTTTGAATGGAATGTTTTGTATTTTTACTTACTGACCATCTGAAATCTGTCATAGTTCTAAATATATATGAGAGAGTATTGAGAGCAAACAAAACAGAGTAACTTATCTCTTGATACAGGTTAATTTGAAGGGAATTTGTACTACTCCCTTAATTTCTTGCCTCAGCAAATTGAAATTCTTCTATGCGGTGTGCTTGAAAGGAATCCTATCCTGGTTGTGTCCGTGCAGGCTCCAGGCACTGCATGTTTGGTCAACAAGCAACAGTGGGTGGTCGGGCTGTAGCACAGGACAAGGGCCCGCTGTGCACAGGAAAAAATGTTCAAAGGTGTTTAAGGGTGGTAAGGAAGTCTGCCGCCCTTCAGAGAGTCCGGAGGCTATAGATCAGTATACCCTCACACTGTTGTGGCCTGTGAGAAAGCTTGCTATAAGAGACATAAAGGATGAGAAAATACAGTAACTATATTCACCTAGTTACACATGTGCAGAGCCCTCTTAAATTTTACACATATTCATACCATATATACAATAGTCTGTTGTTTAAGTATAGTCTGGCATTTTGGCTTATAAAGGAAAATTAAAAGGAGGACTTGTGGCACCTTAGAGACTAACAAATTTATTAGAGCATAAGCTTTTGTGAGCTACAGCTCACTTCATCGGATGCATACAGTGGATCCGATGAAGTGAGCTGTAGCTCACGAAAGCTTATGCTCTAATAAATTTGTTAGGTTCTAAGGTGCCACAAGTACTCCTTTTCTTTTTGCGAATACAGACTAACACGGCTGCTACTCTGAAACCTGTAAAGGAAAATTGTAATTCTTCAGATTGAAAAATTACTAAAACTGAGCTGTAACATGTCTCATTAGAAGTTGCTTTTTCAATCCAAGGAGAAATAATCCTCAATAGAGCCAAACTTCAATCAATACCTCTTCTGAAATCCTTTTAAAGAATTTTAGTTGAATTTTACTTGAATGACATGCCTGGTACAGTTTGATTCAGAAATGAGGCCCCATTTAAAGGTGGCTCAGAGACAAAATCTCATTGTTTATAGAGAAAAAGAACAAATAAAGTCAAGGTACAGAGAATTTTACGAAACAGATGTATGCTGTAGAATAGTTTCACAAATAAGTTTTAAAATACAGAAATTAAGTAATTGTTTACAGGGTTTAAATTGTTGACCAGTTTGTAGACTACAGCAAAACTACTTTTTAAGTATATTGCCTGTAAAGCTTCAATGAATTTACAGATAGTAACATGCTGGATATACAATATATATGCATAATCCATATTGCGTACTGTATGTAAATGTGTTTATATAGCATATACATATATGTTAATATATAGAGAGAAAATTCTTCTCCCAGTTATAGGAGCATGCACAGAAGAATATATTCATAATTACTTACTATATAGTAAGTGTATGTCTAAGTGTAATAGATGTCCTCACAAGACATACACTTGCTTTATATGCAAGGGCCTGATTTTGAGAGGTTCTGAGCACAGACAAAGTGTGGGTAAATCTCAAACGTAGCCATTCTAATATTCATATGTTATGCCACTTTATCACTGTAAATATAGGTGATGTAAAATACATATTATAGTATATTTTATATTCAAATAGCATAGGAAAATATTTAAAAGTGACTTTAAAAATCCTGGAGTAATTAATATAAAAATCTTCAGTTACAAATTCTGCTTTATTTTATCTTTTCATGGTTTTACAGTTGTAGATATAAAAAGGCTTTAATTACATTTGCAGTCTGTTAGCTTGGATGGGTAGGTGGGGAGAATGTAGTAAATTTTAATTTAAATCTTTATTTTTCTGTGTTCCTGTAGTTAAATATACAATTTGGCACTGTAGTCACTAACAAATATGCTCTACACAGATAATATGTTTTGGAACAAAATATTTCTGTGCCATCAAAGATGTGATACATTACATTAAAAAAAATTGTATGTCAAGAATGTGTATTTATGCTGCATATACACCAGCTAAAACCTGTTCCTGCAGTCCGAATCCCTTAATTTCTTGAAATTCAAATATAAGATACTAAGAATCTCAGGTTAAAAATTGTAGAATGTGTGTGAAAAAAGTAAATTTGTAATCACAGTAATTTCTTTTGGGGTTTTAAATATTTACTGAACATTAATATCTCCATTCCATACTTTGCTCTTAAAATAATTCATTGTGTTATATTCCATGGCTAACCTAGTACTTGTGCTCCTAGAGAGGAGTTGAATATGGAAGAAAACTTGTTTGTAAGTTAACTTCCACTTTTCAAGATTTATGTTGAGTATGCAGTCTTCAAGCGCTATCTTCTGGTCAGTTCAGAGCAAGATCGGCTTTGCTAATGTACTCCAGATGTTTATTAGTCCTGGAGGTATATGTGTTGCTGTTGTTCCCTGCTGCTCTGTTATACTTGCTTATAATGTCAGACAACCAATTAAGAAATTAGTTCGTGTTAAACTTTCTTTTCCTGGTACCACTGCAACCTGATGATGTGGTTTCTAGAGGAACAAGAGAGTATTCTTTACACTATCTTCTATTGGTGAACAAATAAATCATTTGGGTTTTTGTAGTGTATCAGTGGCAATAGAATTTTACAACTTTCAACCATATCTGTGTAATATCAGGCACACTATTTTAAGTGAACTTGCCCAAAGATCATTTTGCAAATGGTCTGTTTTTCTTAACTAATTGTGCCAATTGAATAAGCATTGTCATTTTTAGAGATTACCTATTTACAAGAAATTCCTCACATTTACAAGGTGTGTGGATGGTGAGGGCAGGAAATCTATTTCAATATGTTAAAGCATGGAATTTTCACTTTCTCCTGTATATGAAAAAGTGGTTTCTGTGTTAGAGAAAACAGTGTTGCTTTGTAATATATTTTTTAAATTAAGTTTAACTGGAAATATTTATGCCAACTAAATTACTTTGAATTGTCTTACCTTCTTTTTCTTGACATTTCATAAATTTTTTATTTGTTTGAATCCTAGAAGTAATGTCAATGGAAAAGCTTATACCGATACCAAAGAATTATGTTAAACTTTTAGAATTTCACGCCTTCTGTGTTATAGCCTACCTCCTTTGGCCTTGGGGAAAAATGTATTACATAATTTGTACTTGCCCCTTTATATTGTTTGGGTTTTCATTCTGTGTGAGAGAGTAAATTCACCCCATTCAGATTATTTAATTCCAAAAATGTTACTAAAATGTTGTTATAGATGTCAAGTTTTTCTAAAATTAGAATATTTGGGTATACCTTTTAAAAAAATAATAGGCATATAAGTTGTGAATGCAAAAATTTAATATCCAGGGACAGATCTTTATTGTCTGTGCAATTGCATATTTTACACGCACAATTTAACTGTTTGCATTTACATTGTACATGCCTATTTTAAAAATGTTTGCTCTTGTATCAGACATATTTGGATACAAGAATTACTGATCTGCCAGGTCGCACATGAGAATAGCCAATTACCAACCCATGCTGGAGAAACAAGATTAATTAAATTATGATAACATCTCTAAATTTTCTGATCAAATCTTACAGCAGGGAAAGAAAGTGTTTGATTTCAGAGAAGCAATTTGTAGCACATACTTCTAAAAAGGCAACTCTTGATGTATCTGATACCGTCTCCAGGTCCATGACAAATTTTGTTGCCATGAGAATGTCTTACTGGCTACATGTGTCCAGCATATCTTAGGACTTACAAGTTACCATAGAGGGTCTGCATTTTGAGGGATGTGACCTGCCTTTTGATAAATGTGACATATTCACTTAGAAAATAGATGAGGCCTTACTTTCCTAAAATGACTTGTGAGCAACTCTGAGATTTTCAGGGGGTGTACACCTGCTTTGACAAGGAAACTAGCTAGGCCTCAGTCTTACCCTAGGAAGTCTTATTGCCCTAAACACAGACATTCTGTACCTCCAAGAAAGCGTCGACGAGGAAAACATTGACTTGCCATGCATAATCTTCACACCTGACAGCATTCTCAAGGCAGCAAATTTTATTCTTCAGTTGGAGCTGTGAATGACTTCTAATAGATCATCTTATTATTTCAGCCCCATTTGGAGGCCATCTCTTTCCTTTTCATGGGGTTTAGAGTACCATAATGATAGACTGTTGGGCTACGGAGGTAGTAGAAGTGGGATATTCCATTCAGTTCCACACTTTCCTCATCCCTTGTCAGAGACTCCTTATGACGTCTATCTCTTGGACCAGTAGAACAAGTCTCACCATAATTTACAGGGAAGGGGTTACATTCTCACTATTTTCTGATACCAAATAAAAATGGAAAATGGCGCCCAGTTCTGTATTTGAAGACATCAGAGCAATTTCATCAGCAAATTCAGGATAAGGATGATAATTCTAGCTTCTGTGATTCCCTCCCTAAATCCACAGGACTGGTATGCAGCTCTCAACCTTCAGGATGCTTATTTCTATATAGCCAGCCATCCCGCCCACCGAAGAGATCTAAAATTTCAAGTATGCAACTACAATTACCAATTCAGGGTTCTGCCATTTGGACTATCAGTGGCACTTGGGGTATTCACCAAATGTCTAGCTATAGTGGCATTTTACCTGAGAACGTAGGGAGTCATAGTTTAGCCATTTGTGGGTCACTGGCTTACTCAAGGGAAATCTCATCAAGCTGCTGATTCTGTTGAGCAGATTCTCTGTCTCTTTGTCTCTCTAGGACTTAGAGCCAATAAGGAGAAATTGCTCTTAGTTCCCACTCAAAAGGCATGTCTACATTACTGGCTGGATCAACAGCAATCGATCCAGCGGGGGTTGATTTATCGTCTCTAGTATAGACACAATAGATCAAATGCCAATCACTCTAGCGTCAACTCTGGTACTCCACCTCAACAAGAAGCACAAGGGGACTTGATGGGAGAGTGTCTCCCATCAACTCCGCAGTGAAGACACCACGGTAAGTAGATCTAAGTACGTTGACTTCAGCTACGTTATTCACGTAGCTGCAGTTGCCTAACTTAGATTGATCTCCCCCCATAGTGTAGACCAGCCCAAAGAATACAGTTTGTAGGGGTGTAGTCTTGGACGCAGCCACAGCAAAAAGCTTACTTACCTCAAAGAAGATTCTGCAGCATAGTAGAGAGTCAACTGCAGGTACATCCTTCAACATCTGTGAGAACTTGCTTCAGGCTTCCAGGGTACATGATCTTCTGCACTTACATAACTCAGCATGCCAGACTTTGTTACATGAAAGAATATTTGAAGTCAGTATATCCGCTCATCACCTATCACCTAGAGAAGAAGTTGCAGGTCACCCTAGAAATCCTATTGTCCTTAAACTGATGGAAGGATTCTGAAAAGCTTTGCAAGGGAGTACGCTTCTCTGCACTGTTACCATCTAAGACTCTAGAAACAAATGCCTCCAATATAGGATGGGGAGCTAGACAACTCACAGACTCAAGTCCTCTCATCTCATCAGGAAGCTCATCTTCATATAAATGTTCTGAAACCAAGAGCAGTTTAATCAGGCTTGAACTGCATTCCTTCCAGTTCTCAGAGGATTATCTATTTAGGTCTTCATATGCCCCAATGAGGCAAACCAGATTTAAGGGCAGTCTGAGTAACCATGATGATTTTAGAGCCCTTTGCTGATTCGAGCTTGAAACAGAAAGTTAGTCTTAACCTTAACTATAGTAGACCTGGCAGTCTGCTATAATTTGGTAGCACCCACTTCTGTTAAATTAGTCACAGTGGAATAAGTATGGATAAGCACTTAAAGAAGAAGAAACAGTTCCTTATCTTACAGTGACTGTGGTTCCTCGAGATGTGTTGTCCAGGTATATTCCATGGCCTGCCCATCTTTCCCACTGCTACAGAGTCATAACACCTGGATTCTGTAATGGTGAAGGAATTGAAAGGTTTTTTCAAAGATCATGTCAATAGTAGCGGTGCAGCTCCACAGGCAAAGTATTTTAGTGTTCCCTTCCCTAGATTATTTGCTACTGCAGTGTTGCTCCCTGGAACTAACTTCACATGCAACTTCCAAAGCCATGAAACTCTTCCTCAAATTGGGCCTACAATTGAACATTCAAAAATCCCCTGAAACCCCTGTGCAAAACTTAGAATTCATAGGAGCTCATCTCAATTCAGTAATGGCAAGAGCCTACCTTCCCATCTCACAGATTTGTGGCTCTTTCCAAGATAACCAATACAATCCAGCTCAGCCCTCAAACCCCGGTCAAGAATGGTCTTCAGTTGTTGGGGCATGTGGCAGCTGGTACCTTCGTTGTAGATCACACAAGACTACCTTCAAGGGTGTCTCAGGACTGTTTATTCATCAGACACAGTTTAAATATTCTACTTTCCATACCCACCTGCATAAAGGAATCCCTCAATTGGTGGAAAGACCATTACAATGTTTGAACAGAAGTCCCCAAAGGTCATATTAATGATGGATATATCCTTGCTAGGGTGGGGAGCACATCTGGACACTCACAGCCCAGGGCAAGTGAACCTTGCAAGAAACCACTCTACACGTCAATCTGCTGGAACTCAGAGTGATCAAATACGCCTGTCTTCAGTTTCTACCAGTAATCGGGGCAAGTACGTAAAGATCTTGACAGACGATATGTCACACATGTTTTGTATCAACCAATCAACCAGCAAGGAGGAGCAAGAGCCCCTCTCCCCACTGCGCCCAGGCTCTTGAAGTTTGGAATTTGTGCATATCCACCTGTATATGCAATCAGATCGTCATCACAGCTGCCTATCTTCCAGGGGTTCAGAGTGTGACCATGTATACACCCAGCAGGTACTTCTTCCAAGACCACAAGTGGGAAGTAGATTCCAGCATGTTTCTCTACATATTCCAGCAGTGCCTCCCCCAGTAGACTTATTCATCACAGCGATTAACAAGAGATTTGCCAAGTTTTGCTCCAGAGGTGGGCTGGGTCCCCAATCCCTAGGGGATGCTTTTCACCTTCACTGTTCACTGGATCTACTGTACACTTTTGCACCAACTCCTCTAATAGCCAAAGTTCTACTCAAAATAAAAAAGGACAAAGCCAGAGTCATCCTAATAGTTCCAACCTGGCCCATACAAACATGGCTTCCTTACCTGATACAACTGGCCATTTGCTCACCAGTCACTCTCTGGGAGAGCCTTTCCTCATCTCCTCTCCCAGGAAAGCAGGAAGATCCTTCACCCCAGTCTCAAAGCATGATTGGTCAATGGTTCATGGGGTTAGAAATGACCTGCTCATAAGAGTTAAAGAGAGTACTGTTACACAGAAGAAGACAGTTACTCACTACATATACTCTCAAAAATGGACCAGATTTGTCTGTTGGTGTGACCTCAAACATATTTCACTTATGACCTCATCGCTACCAGATGTACTGGACTATATCCTAACACTAAAAAGTTTGGGGCTATCAATGAACTTTGTTAGAGTCCACCTGGCAGCAGTCATGGCTTTCCATTCTCCAATAGAGAGTTATTCCACTTTTGCCCACCCAATGACAGTGAGGTTCCTCAGGGTGATCGTTAATCTTTTTCCCCCAGTCAAGCGTCCTACTTCGGTTTAGGGTTTGAGTTTAGATCTTAAATGCCTTATGTGACCACGGTTTGAACTGATGGTTACCTGCTCACTTCTCCATTTATCAATGAAAATGACATTCCCAATAGCCATCGTGTCAGTGTGATGGGTTGGGGAAATAAGGGCCCATATGTCATGCCTCCCTTTCACAGTATTTTTAAGGACAAAGTCATGTTGTGATCACACCCCAAATTTTTACCTAAAATCTCCTCTGAGTTCCATATTAACCAACCCTTTCACCTGCCAGTGTTCCACAGTAAACCTCACCTAGATAAACAAGAGGCACTGTTGCACGTCCTTGACATCAGAAGAGCCCAGGCCTTCTAGCTGGACTAAACCTCTATAAAGACCCCAAATTTTTTTTTCTCACTTGCAGATAGATCGAAAGGGTCTTCAATTTCTAATAAAAGATTTTCCTTGTAGATAACTGACTGCATTAATCCTTGCAATGAATCTCATAATATTCAAGCACCTCCGGACATACTAACTCTCTCTACATGGTCCATTTCCATCTGTATGGCATGTCTCAAAAACATGCCCATTATTACTGAAATACGTCAATCCGCTGCTATATATATGATGCTGAACACTATGCAATAACTCACAACTCTGCTTCCAATACTATGTTTGGCTCAGATGGACTGTTTCATACTAGACTCCACTACAAAGCCCCCCTCCTCCTTAAAGTGGAACTGCATGGTAGTCACCTAGAGTGAAGCACTCATAGGGACACTACTTGAAAAAGAAGAAATGGTTGCTCACCCTGTGCAGTAAACTGTAGTTCTTAGAGATGTGTCCATATGGGTGCTCCACTATCCGCCATACTTCCCCTCTGCTTTGGAGTTCTCTACTATATGGGTTCATGGTAGAGAAGGAACTGAGGGCGGTTCACTCATACAGTGCTATGTAACAACGGCACAGGGCTGACGAGCACATGTGCAGGCCGAATGAACACTGCTATGAGAAATCTCTGATCAGATGTGCAAGGAGTCCAAGCACACCTATAGGACACCCAGAGGGCCGCACATCTCGAAGAACTGTACTTACTGCACAGAGTGAACAATCATTTCTTTCTTAGGTTGAAGACATATTTTTATTACATAATTTTGAACCCAGCACAGTCCTTCTGCAAATGAAATTGGGGTTTCATAAGAAAATAAATATATTAATAACTGTGTCACTGTTTTTCAGGCAATTCATTGCTACATAGCCCCATGCTAGACTTGGATAGTGATGTGCGTCCGTCTCCACTCGGTCATCTCAGTCAGACTGCTTCGCTGAAAAGGGGCAGCAGCTTTCAGTCAGGTCGTGATGACAGTAAGCATCAGTTTCATTTATAAAATAAAAAACTACTTCTGACAAATCCCTAGGCCTGGTATATTTTACTATGTGTTCCCCAAATATTTAAATATGAGAGAGGGTAATCATATTCATTGTTTTAGTATGTTGACAGAAAATGAGCCACCAGTCCGTAACAGAATAATATATATGTATGAAAGTTATTTTCATATTCTGCCTTACTACTCTATAAAGACAGAAGTTTCTTAAAGGTAAATTGCAAAGCGAAAAGGGTGTGTGCTTATTACAAGATGGGATCAGTCAAGGAGGAGCCCACACAACTGGACAGTTATCCTCCCCTTATAGATAAGATCCTAAATAAAAATCCCCCTCCTCCTGAAGCAAAAAACATCATACCAAATCATTCTCCCCTTGCTGAGATAAAAACTACATCCAAATCCAAGTCACAATCAAGACAACAAAGTCTCTTTCCATGTTGAGTTCAGTCTTTTCCTCACACATTAGGGACTACTTTCCTATTTTTATTATATCAGTCTGTTGGTCTCTGTAATATGAACCTCAGCTGCATTTAAATGTTCCCCTGTTACTTAACACCTCCAGGCCTGGTTCTGTGATCCTATAAACCCACCAGGGAAAATAAGATTGCATGCCTTGGTTTTACCTGGCTGTCCATAGCCAAGCTCCTTGTTATCTTCCAGGAACTGGATGGGCAGCATGAAAACCAATTTTTTTTAAGTTCCCATGATGCAGGAGTCTACGTCCCATTGAGCCCCGAGTAGTGAGATCACAGGTGGCAGAAACTTGAATTTGTATCTTTCTCAGGCCTTCCTTACAGGGAAGAGAAGTTTTAGTCAGCCTTTTAAAAACTTTGTGGTAGGGTTGGGGGATTATTTTGGTTTTTGTGTAAGGGCAAATTCTGATGAACAGTTGATATAAAAATTCAACATCCACACCCTTTCCTTAGAAACTGAGGAAGTTACAGCTAAGGTTTCATTCTGTTGTGGTGTTAGTATCCTGCTTAAATATCCAACAAAAGCAGAGAAATAAAGTCTTTCTATTCCTGAGTTAAAAACAAGCCAGGTAGGTAACAAACTTTGAATCTATCTTTTATACATCATAAAGAGCAGTAAAGGGAGAATCATTTTTTACTAGGGCTGTCAATTAATCGCAGTTAACTCACGTGATTAACTTAAAAAAATTAATCACGGTTAAAAAAATTTAAACACAATTAATCAGTTTTAATTGCACTGTTAAATAATAGAATACCAATTGAAATGTATAAAATATTTTGGATGGTATTCTACATTTTCATATATATTGTATTATGTGTTGTAGTTGAAATCAAAGTGAATATTATTTTTGCTTACAAATATTTAAACTGTAAAAATGATAAACAAAAGAAACAGTATTTTTCAATTCACCTCATATAAGTACTGTAGTGCAATCTTTTTGTCGTAAAACTTACAAATGTCGATTTTTTTGTTACATGACTGCACTTAAAAACAAAACAATGTAAAACTTCAGAGCCTAGGAGTGCACTCAGTCCTACTTCTTGTTCAGCCAATCACTAAGAAAAACAAGTTTGTTTACATTTAAGGAAGATAATGCTGCCTTCTTCTTGTTAACAACATCACCAGAAAGTGAGAACAGGCATTTGCATGGCATTTTTGTAGCCGGCATTGCAAGGTATTTGCATGCCAGATATGCTAAACATTCATGTGCCCCTTCATGCTTCGGCCACCGTTCCAGAGGACATGCTTCTTTGCTGATGACACACATTAAAAAAATAAGCGTTAATTAAATATCTGACTTAACAGCTTGGGGGAGAATTGTATTTCCCTTGCTCTGTTTTACACACATTCTGCCACATATTACATGTTATAGCAGTCTCGGATGATGACCCAGCACATGTTGTTCATTATAAGAACACTTTCACTGCAGATTTCACAAAACACAAAGAAGGTACCAATGTGAGATTTCTAAAGATAGCTAGAGCTCTCGACCCAAGGTTTAAGAATCTGAAGTGCCTTCCAAAATCTGAGAGGGACGAGGTATGGAGCTTGCTTTCAGAAGTCTTAAAAGAGCAAGATTCTGATGTGGAAACTACAGAAGCCAAACCACCAAAAAAGAAAATCAACCTTCTGCTGGTGGCATCTGATTCAGATAATGAAAATGAACATGCGTCGGTCCGCGCTGCTTTGGATGGTCACTGAGCAGAACCCGTCATCTGCATGGACGCATGTCTTCTGGAACGTTGGTTGAAGCATGAAGGGACATGTGAATCTTTAGCGCATCTGGCACATAAATACCTTGTGACACCGGCTCCAACAGTGCCATGAGAACACCTGTTCTTACTTTCAGGTGACATTGTAAACAAGAAGTGGGCAGCATTATTTCCTGCAAATGTAAACAAACTTGTTTGTCTGAGTGATTGGCTGAACAAGAAGTAGGACTGAGTGGACTTGCAGGCTCTAAAATTTTACATTGTTTTATTTTTGAATGCAAGTTTTCTTGTACATAATTCTAAATGTATAAGTTCAACTTTCATGATAAAGAGATTGTACTACAGTACTCATATTAGGTGAATTGAAAAATACTATTTCTTTTGGTTTTTTTACAGTGCAGATCTTTGTAATCAAAAATAAATATTTAATGAGCACAGTACACTTTGTATTCTGTGTTGTAACTGAAATCAGTATATTTGAAAATGTAGAAAACATCCAAAAATATTTAAATAAATGGTATTATGTTATTGTTTAACAGTGTGATTAATTGCAATTAATTTTTTTAATCGCTTGACAACCCTATTTTTTACCATTGTAATTTATCTTTATTCTTTAACTGCAAGTTTATACCATTGTTTCATATTCTTTTTATGCTGAATATTCACAGGGGCTCTGACACAGAGTGCTAATCAGCAGTTTTATATGGGCTCATGTTTGTCTAGTTGGTGACTTTCTATGCTATATGACCAATATATGACCAATATTTTTGTAATAGATTAAAGACAAATACCATAAGCTATCCAGTAGTCTTCCATGCTCCCATGGAATCATGTAAAGTAGTTTCACGCTCGTTAACTGTGTAATCTGTGAAAGACCTAAGACTATACAAAAAAATCTCAGGTCCCCTTTGTAATCAGTTTAAAGGTCTTTGGCTTCTTTGCACCCACATAGTTTGCTGGAATCTGACATAAAAAGCGTGCAACGTTTATTAATGCAGAATAGTTTGCTAAGAAACATAGCTGTGATAATCAAATGGAGAAGACAAACATGATTGGAGGTGGAAGTTTCCTATCTCACCTCCGCTTTCCATGCTCATCCACCCTCTCCTGTATTTCCTCTTTCCCGTCTCTCACCTGACAAGAAAACAGGAGAAGATCCACCTCTTCCCCTGTGTTCCCAAAGTTGTGACTCTATTGATGTCTAGTGATGGATAAGGTACCAGGCTTATATAGAGGTTTATGCAACTTCAGATAATTTTTCTCTTATTTTTTGGTCTCATGTCCCAGGTGAGAAATGCTACACTTACTTTTATTATGATTTTTTGAACTTCTAATAGTACTGGTCATCCAAGAGTCTCAAATTGTTTTACAAATATTAATAAATTTATCCTCCCACCTACAGCATCAGTATCCATCCCCATTTTACAGAGAATGAAACTAAGGCTTTGCTAATGAAATTGTGGCGAGGTTGATGAGTGAGATCACACTGGAAGTCTGTGGATGATCTGAAAATAAAACTCAGATCTCCCATTTTCCAGTCTTTTGCCTTCATTTCAAGACAATTGTACTGCCTCCTTCCACCCCCTCCCTCACCCCATCTTTTAATGGCTAAGTCTCTGATCCTCCCTGTTCAGTTATCATTTAGCCTGGTTTAAAGATCGATTTATGATAGTGGATTGCTAAGATGTACAATATAATTCAGTGGGGCCATACGAGCACCTCTATATAGAAGACATATTATACTTAAAGTACCAACCCCCTCAAAAGAATATATGGAAATAAATCTTGCACGTACACAAGCTCTATGCCATATGGACCAAGTCGTAAAATGTTGCCATTAACACCTGAGAAATTATAGATATGCATGATAGATCCATTTTTTTTAATCACACTGCAGCATGCATGTTAAAAATAGCTTTATTATCAATTCAAAGTTATTTATTCTTTCTCTTTTCCGCTTAGCTTGGCGTTGTAAAGCTCCTCAACAAGTTGCATTTGTTGAAAAGTTGACAAAACTCGTTGTAATTCAGCTCCCCAACTTCTGGAAGCTTTGGATTTCTTATGTGAATGGAAGCCTTTTCAGTGAGGTATGGGTTCATGCATACACATAACCTAAATGTCTTCAGATAGACAAAGCTCATAGGAATTATTTTGTATTTAAATTTGAGTTTGAAACTGCAGAAGTATAGTACCTCAGTGGAGAAGACGCCTGACTAAGATTTCTTTCCAGCTTCTGGATTACAGAGATTTGTAGAATGACATAAGCAATTGTACATCTACTGATTGGTGGTTGATTTGGGATGAAGCAATGGACCTACTTTGTATGTTATGAATGCTGATCAGTAAATTTCCTAGCAACATATATGTAAGGATGCTATTTTTAAAAAAAACAAAAAACGGAAGGCTTCACAATAGGAACTATTTTGTACTGTAGTATAGTTCTCTGAGTGACCTACTCTTAACCATTGAAATGTATATAATTTCAGTCCTGCTTGTCAAGATCATCAATCAACTGTCCCTTGTTGGATCTTACATTTAGCAACACCTGAGAAAGGAGACAAGATGTTTGGTAATCTTAAGAAATGATAAACTAGATGAATCTTAAAGATATGAGAGACAAAGCCAGAGCGATAGTGTTTGGCTCTGGAATGGGCATACATATTTTGTGACTTTGAAGAATTTGGATATGAGGATAGATTTAAACCCAGAGTTTCAAAATGACAGAAGTCTAAAATTGTGTGTACACAAACACACAAGTGTACCCAACCTATGTGCAAAATAACTGTAGTGGCATGTGTCACAATTATATGTGTCCCTCGTCCAGTCTTGTGTTAAGTAAATCTGGCCCATTAATTGTGTAACATTACTGTATCATGCCCAGAGCAACAGAAAATATTTTTCAAGCTCTATCATCAAAAGGAATCTAACTCAAACCAGTGATCATCCAAAATGACAGTGTTAATAACTTAGTAATTATTCACATATCCATAGCATACGGTCATATAACCATTATAACTAGAGAATATAATATCTTTTGATTTATATAATTGCTAGTCACCAGTTTACAAAACTACAGTGTATTTGGCAGAAAACGTTAGGCTGAAAATGGTCTGGCCATTTCTCTATTTTTCCAGTAGCAGGATACTAAGGGTGGGGCATCCCTAGAAGAGGAAGTATAATTATGTCATTATCCAATGATGATGAAAGTCATTGGCTGGTAATAGAATAGGGAACCTTCAATTGCTAAGTCATCAGTTCACATCAGACCCTGAGCTGCGGTATATGAAGTTCTTACCAATATGATGGTTGATTTCAGTCTAATTCCTAGAAAAATGTCATGTGCCATATTTTTGGAGTTTAATGTACGCAACCTATGCACCTGCATTATCATAGAATATCAGAGTTGGAAGGGACCTCAGGAGGTCATCTAGTCCAACCCTCTGCTCAAAGCAGGACCAATCCCCAACTAAATCATCCCAGCTAGGGCTTTGTCAAGCCTGACCTTAAAAATATCAGGTCAAATTATATATAATTTGAAAGCTTATTTTAAGTGCATTTAGATGGGGTATGATTTGGAACTGTCAAGTGGTGCTGTAAACCTGTAGGTGAGGTGAAACAATGGTACCCAAAATGATAAAGTGTCATATTTGCACAGTTGCGGACACACTGCAACATGACTATGACCACAGTTTTTACTGTTTTAAATTAATTTCATCACCTTCATGTAGTGTTTATTGGTCAAAGCTACCAAAAATGACTGTATTAAATGATTGTGTTGGTTTTGCATGGGCAATTTTTTTTTCCAGGAATGATGAAGCTGTTTAGCATGTGAGAAAAGTTTCGAATATCAATATTTTGCAATGTACTAACATGAAATGTTTTCACGTTGCATATTCTTAATTGTCAAAGTATCTCACAAGTGATTCTAATAGTTTTCTATATTTTCAGTTGAAATGTGCTGATTAGATCAGTCTCACGCCGAAGGTTATGCACCAGTAGCAGTAGATTGCATTCTCGGAGTTTGTATTGCCTAGTGGGTAGATATAACTATACGTGAATTTCTAATGTAATGCTTCCCCATTTTTAAGCATTTGTACAAAACAATGTAGTATCTAGTCTGCCTGGTAGAAGGTTTTAATTTGTACTGCCTATGCATGCAGTACTAACCTTTGAAATATTCTAGAAACTAGCTTTTTAATTCAGTGACACTTATGCATGGGTCAGTACTAGTGTTAGAGATGATGGTACAGAGCTTCATATTTTGAATATGCGAAAGCTATGAGAGAAGGAAGGGGCCTAACCAGAAGTACTGAAGACAAAGTCCACAATTAAGTCCTTGCTTCTGTACTGAAGAGGGATGAAGAGCATGTTACAGCTCTTATCAACCATGTCATCAACAATATGAGAAACCAATTTGACCCTGAATCACATCCAGAGGCACTCATCAACACATCTACAGGATTGCACATAGCATCAGTTTTACAAGAGTCACTACTGAAAATAGCAGGTGGTGGTGAAGAACAAATGGAGAGATTTGTGAGAGGTGCACTTGATTCTGATGGCACACAAAACTTCTTCAGCCCAGTCTAGAAATTTCACATCAAAACATTTGCTTACATAGCCAAGAAGACTAAATTTAAGTCTGGCAAGGAGGGACAATCATAACAGCTCTCAGTCCCAGAATTGTTTTCCCACAGAGCCCTATCCTTAGCAAGATGGAGAGATGATGTTTCAATTGCGACTGTTCCTAGGGATGGTCTATACTGAAAAGTTATATTGACACTGCTGTGTCTCTCAGGGGTTTGAAAAATCCACCCCCCTGAGACAGACAGCTATGCTGACCTAGTCCCCAGTGTAGACATGGCTAGGTTGACAGAATAATTCTTCCATCGACCTAGCTACCACTTCTTGTGGGGGAGGTGGGTTAACTATAGTGACTAGACAACTTCTCTCATCATTGTGGTGAGTGTCGACACTAAAGTGTTACAGCAGCGCAGCTGAAACACTGCAACTGTGCCGCTGTAGCTTTTTAAGTAGAGACATACCCTCAGTCACCCAATAGGATCTGTGCCTATGTCCCTTTTTCATGATGATGGAACAGTAAGAACAGACAAAGCTGCATTAGGGCATCTGTTGAAAGCTCAAGCGGAAAAAAAATCCATGAGCTAAGAGCATGCAACAAAGAAATTATAGTGTACCTCTCAGATGCCAAGGCTGTCATACAAATGATAGCCGGAGGCAAAGTCTACACATTTGATAAATTGTCTGCTGAGTACTTGAGGCAGGTCCTAAAAGGATTTGAAGCTAATTCTTTAATTGGAGTCTTTGAGGGGTATGACAATAGTAACTCTGAAAACTTCAGAAAAATAGCTCCAGACAGGATCTAAGGTTGGATGCAAGAAATACCAGGTGATTGGTGGACACCCTGTGCCTCCATGGGAAAATGTTTTAAAACATGGAATCCAACGAACACTCAATTGCAAAATTCCTCTGTGAATGTATGGTTCAAAATGCACCTGAGTGTAGGAGCACACCCAACACAAATACCACCTTTCCAGTGGTGAAGCAGCAATGTCCATCACCGGTTGAGCTGTTGAAGAAGCCCAAGACCTGCACAGTATTCAAGAGAAAGCTGATACAAGGATGCTTCTGTATGATGTATGTGCCAGTATGGCTTTTGGTGTCAATGGAACTATTGTAATTAGGTCACCTGATACAGATGTTTTGGTCCTTGCTGTTCACTACCTTCCAAAAATAGAACACCTAGATAACATGTGGATCGAAACAACCATCATTACCAGCACAACTAACAAATATCTCTTCATATCTGTGCATGAAATCTGTGATGCACTCACGCTGGACGTCTGCAACATGCGTCCTGCTCTACATGCCTTGACAGCATGTAACTCTGTGACATACCTATTTCGTATAGGAGAAAAAAAAATCTGTGTTTAATGTTGTCTAAACAAAGTGATCGTACTGCTTCAGAGCCTTCCAAATTGGGAGATTGTGGTGGACAAGCTGCAGATTCTGCAGCAAGGAAGTTGATAGTAGTCCTGTATGACCAGAGTGAAAAAAACCCCACAAAGACCTGACTTGCTTGCACCTCAGTCTGGCTATCAGAAAGGACTGGTCACTGGCCAGAAACCCACCATGTGGGGAGAGTTTTGAAGAGCATGTCACAACAGCATCTTGGCAAACAAAGGTTTGGATGTCTTCACACATAGGTAAAGCAAATAATGGATCACCATTACAACATGGAAGGTAAAATGAAGATGATGAAGAGCTTCTTGTATTCTTCAAAGGCCCAGTGGCATCTGAGCCTTCTACAAGCTTATTTGTGCCTGTACCAGTAAGGGTTGCTGAGCAATCAACTGTGTCTGTAGCCATAACATTCTTGCCTGCACAAAAGTGTGTAAATGCCAAAGCAACAAAGACAGTGGTAGCCCACTCACTCTTGACAGAGATCACGATGATGTACAAAATGATGATAATTGCCCAGAAATGTCACCAGCGTTATCACATTTCAATTATACCAATACAAATGTATTACTAGATTTTGTTTTAAATTGTTTAGATCAACGGTTCTCAAAGTTTAGCAACCAGAGGACCCCAGTTTTGATTTTAAAATTTTTGGGGACCCTCAAACCCACCCGCTCAGCCCTTGCCATGCCCCTGACCCACCTTTTTGAGGTCATGCACCCCACTCATTCCATCCACCTTCCCTCTGTTGCTCAGTCTTCCCCACCCTTACTCACTTTCACCAGGTTGGGGCAGGGGGTTGGGGTGCAAGAGGAGGTGAGGGGTCTGGGCTCTGGGAGGGAGTTTGGGTGCGGGCTCTGGGCTGGGGCAGGGGGTTGGGATGCGGGAGGTTAGGGCTCTGTCCAGATGGTGCTTACCCCTGGTGGCTCCCGAAAGCGACCGGCAAATCTCTCTGGCTGCAGCTCCTTTGCAGGGGGTCCCTGTATGTTGCCCCTGCCCGCAGGCACTGCCCCCAAAGCTCCCATTAGCCACAGTTCCTGGCCAATAGGAGCTGTGGAGTCAGCGCTCTGGGTGGGGGCAGCGCACGGAGATCCACTCCCCCCAACCAACCCGGCCCCCCAGGGCCTCAGGAACGTACTGGCTGCTTCTGGAAGTGGCTCAGAGCTGGGGCAGGTAGGAAGCCTGCCTTTGCCCCACTGCGCAACTGGACTTTTAGTGTGCCTGAGGTGTTGGAAGGGAGGAGGAGGAGGAGTTGATCAGCAGGGCCTGCAGACCCTCTAGGGTACCCTCTGGGACCCCCAGGTGTCAGTGGACCCCAGTTTGAGAAACGCTGGTTTAGATTGTTGTGGTGGTGCTTTGAGGTCACAAAGAAATCCAATTTTATGTCTTTGAGTAAAACTTAGTGTCATTAAACTAAAGAAATGAATGCAAATTATTTCAAAGGGATCATTTTAACATATTTATGGTGTCATTTTTATCCTCCATTTCTATGGTAATAGCACCACATGATGGCTCCATATCATATCTCATCTTACAAGTAGACCTAATAAGCTTCCAAATGATGATGTATGATGTGCATGTGTGTACAGAGGGTACATTAAGTCAACCAAATTGGTGTGGTCTGCCGCTCACCTAAAATCCTCAGAAGTGGATGCATTTTGTTTTCCTCATTTCATACATGGAAATCCGAGGGAAAGAGATAACATGCATTTGTCAATGTCATACAGTGATCCAGAAGTAGAGGCAGTATTAAAATGTAGGAGTTTGACTCCTGCCCAGTGTTTTTTCCATAGAGAATCATGTCATGAGTCTCGTGAAGGCAATGAGAATCCTCCTGAAGCTTTTAATTTGAAAATAACTACAGTTTTGGTAATAATACATTTCCAGTTATTAGAGATTGGATTTGGACTTTAAACCCTCAACTGTAAATTAATGTAGTTTCTCTCGGTGAGAAATTTCAAGAGACACTGACACCATGTTTACAATTGTAAACAAAGTTGAGTAGTTCTGCTTATGAGAGTAAGTGCAAGAGAGAATGCAGCAATCTTGTATAATGTCTGGTCAGAACATTGTTTCCATTTCAAAAAAGTTGGGAGTTAATTTGTATGTTATACTTTTAAGATACCTATACTGTACTTCAATAGGGCCAGATTCTGACTGCACAAGCAACTCATCCTCATCCCTTTGCTCCTTTTTTGTCCATATGTAGGAAATGGCCAAAATTCTGTGGACAGTGCAGGCTCTTGTTGCCACTAGCTATCTGAAAATGGATGGGGGCCTTGGAAACCTCATTACGCGCTCCTGAGGAGAGCTTCAGCCACAACACCCCCACAAGCTGTAGAATTTTGCCAATAGTACGGATTTTAGGCATCAATGAAGATGTCCTTACTACGTTTCCTTGCTATTTATTGACATGTGAGAAACAAAATATTGTTCACCATAGTTTTGGAGACAGAGAGAAAAAATCATGAAAACAACCATTTGAGAACCTTTTGAGTGAAATCCAGAAGCCTGAAATAGATTAACTCTAATACAAAAGAAAAACCCAGTGATAAATAACAAGCTGGTTTTATTTTCTGTTGTGAAGTTATATATATTTTTCTTGGCAAAAAGGTAGGCTGTTTGTCTTAGAATAGTGTCAGTTAAAGATTTATGTGCTATTTCTAACAGCTTAAAAAGTTTACAGCTCTTTGAACCACTCAGATCCATATGAAGGAGCATATGTGGAGTCAAAACAGTGAAATACAACCGTTGATCTCACCACAAAGTAGTTTTGGTCTGTCTGTGCAGGAAAGGGTTAAGATTTTTATTCAACGAAATCACTAAGGGAAAAAATATCTTAAGATCTTTTATATTTTTTCTTTAATATAACTTCACATCAGGGCTTTAAGGGAGCAATCAAAACTGTTTTAAAACTTTAGTAATATTTTAAAAGGTACCTACAGCATAGACAAGTTTATTCAATATGATTGATTTTTTTATCAGAAAAAAAGCATAAAAGAACATATGAGCTTCATCAGTAATATGCAGGAATTGTTCTAATTAATATAAGATAATACAGTTCAGAATAATAAAGGAAAACAGAGAATTTAAAAACTCTAAAGTGTTTTTGATTAAAAGCTACTTTCTATTTAAATTTCTTGTTGGTAATTTTATGTTAACTACAAAATTTATTTGGCATTCATAAAAATAATCTGAAGAACTTCTAACAAATGATGAATTATTAAAAAAAACACCATGAAACTTATTTAGTCATTTAAAAAAATATAGTGATTATATACTGCTTTGAGGACAGTATTAAGAGTATCTTTTCCAAACTACAGTTCTGCTAATATATCTTTTGTCCAGTAGGTGTCACAGTGCATACGTTAAATTAGCAAATGTTCTTAGCTATATAATTCCACCTACTTTTCTAATCCAATCTTTTAAACAGCTTTTTCTGTTAAACTTACTTTGTGTTATGGCACACTTCACACACAAATATATAATTATTACTTGCATTTGAAAACTGCTAACAGTAAGAGCACTGTTTAAGCCATATTCTTTTCTTCACGCAACTGTAACCGAAGTTGCTAGTGCAGATGTGCTTTCGTGCTTCTAAATTTTCAGAGACGTGAATTGTCCAGCAAGATGATGATAAATCTTCGTAGTAAGTCCATTACAGATGATTTAGTTCTTCACTGTGGAGAATAATGGCCTCTGTCTTCTGAAACAAAGTACTAAACCAAAAGAAAAAGGGGAACACACAGTACTTCTACACTATCCATCATTATAAAGAATGTATTTTATTTTAGACCCAAATTTTCCTCCAGGCACCTCTCACCTACTGGGGACTTGAAGATTCTTTTCCTGCAGACTTACTGCAGGATTAAGCCATGGATTTTAGAGCTCTTTTAACAATGTTAATGCAAAATCATAATAGGAAAATATTGCTTGTCTTCAATGAAGCTTATACTTCTTACATTGTTATTTTACTTCCATCTTTTATTTTAGGTTCTTATGGCATATTGTGCCCCACACTTAAACACTAGCAGCTTAATAGCTACTATAAGTAAATACTTGTTGACTTGTGGAGAATTTGCTTGTAGATGTGACTTGAGTTAGCATCTTTTATCCCATTGTAAACTCACTAATCACTTTTGACCCCTTCACCTTGATACACAGTTTTTAGAATGGTTTTAAAATTGAAAGTCATGGTTACGAGACACTGATACTTTTCAATTGTTTCTCATTTTTACAAGACTGCTGAAAAATCTGGTCAAATGGAAAGATCAAAGAAGAACGCTAGGCAAAGACAAAATGATTTCAAGGTAAGCTTGGTGTGCAGACTTATTTTCATTTAGGTGGTCCTTCAAATTAAGACACCTGAAGAAGGCTTAATTTTCAAATAGTGGTGAACGTTGACCCTGTAATAATCAGGCTTTTTTAAGCTGTTTTAAATTCGGCACCCAAAAAACAATAGTCGCTTAAAAAAAAAAAAGCCCTGATCCTTGCTCCACAAGAGACTACAATCTAAGTAAAAGGCAGATATCTTGTACTGGCAAGTATGCTTACACATCACTGGCCATTTAAGAACCTGCCGTCACATCTGAAGCCTCTACACACGATCACACTTTGGCTGTGGTGGGCCCTACATCTTGGAACTCACTTTCTTTATATCCAACCCCCGAAATCCATTTTATTTTTATCCCTCCTTTTAAAAAAAAAAAAATCTTAAATCTTTCTTATTTTTCAGTTGTTTTTTGCAGTGAGCCTTATTAGCCCTATGTTTATTGCCTTCCCTTTCCTAATTTGGACCCTGTTGTTTGTGTTTATGTAAAAGTGATTTTTTTGTTTTATATATTGTATTTGTTTTAATTATGTTGTACAGTGCTGTAGTGCTTTGTTTTGTAGATGTTTACTATGTAAGTAAAATTATATTCCTTAGTGAAATTTGAAATGTACGCCTGTCATTTCAGACTAGATTATGTGATGAATATGTAACTGGTTAAAAATATTGATGCAGTTTCTATGTATTTATTTTTGTGGTGTTCTTTTATGCTGTGACAGAAAATGATTCAGGAGGTGATGCAGTCCCTGGCAAAACTGATCCGTGGAGCTTTGCTTCCATTCAGCCTCAGAGAAGGAGAGTTGAGACAGTATGGTGGCTGGGAGATGAAATCTGAACTCTCTGGACAGTGGCTAACACATGTCATCCAGACTGTAAGGTAACTGGGGCTATTGTTCTGTATGGTATGAGTCTTTAGTATGTATAATATAGTCTAAACTGTGCTTTTTTTTTTTTTTTTTTTTTGCACATTCAACTGAAAGATCATTAATGTTGCAAAGTAAAGGACACAAAAGTTAGGAAATGTCAAAATTAACATTGCCTGTGCAAGATTAATTCAGCCTACTTGTGCATATGTGCTTTATGATACAGTCTATAATTACATGATTGCTTGCTATATTTTTTCCTCAGGACTCTTGTCTCAGTGCACAGGATGGACAGTGCTCTGTAGATGAATCAGGGTTGTGTAGTGAATGAGGCTGTTGTCTGTAGGACCTCTTTTTCAATTGTTTTAGAAGTTGAAAGGTTCATAGTAAATGAGGTAGGAGATTGAAGAAAGAGAAGGGATGGCCTCATAAATAGGGCAACTGAGTGTCATCTTGGAGAATTAGATTCTGTCCTTGCCTCCTCTTAAATTCTGATATAGTGTTGGGCTAAAACCGGTAGAAAAACACTTCAACCTCTCTGGCCACTCAGTAACAGACTTAAAGGTGGCAATTTTGCAACAGAAAAGCTTCAAAAACAGACTCCAACGAGAAACTGCTGAGCTTGAATTAATATGCAACTAGATACCATTAACTTGGGTTTGAATAGAGACTGGGAGTGACTGGGTCATTACACATATTGAATCTATTTCCCCATGTTAAGTATCCTCACACCTTCTTGTCAACTGTCTAAATGGGCCATCTTGATTATCACTAAATTTTTTTTCTCCTGCTGATAATAGCTCATCTTAATTAATTAGCCTCTTACTCCACTTTTTCATGTTCTCTGTATGTGTATATATATATCTCCTTACTATATGTTCCATTCTATGCATCCAATGAAGTGGGCTGTCGCCCACGAAAGCTTATGCTCAAATAAATTGGTTCGTCTCTAAGGTGCCACAAGTACTTCTTTTTAATGTTGGGCTAGTCACTTAAACCAGAGTTTTCACAGATGACCACTGCTTGTATTCCTCATTTCCTAGATGGTTAAGTGAACTAATGATGGCTTATAATCAACTAATTAAGCGGTCGTGCTAGGCAGACAATAGCAGTGGTGTGAACAAAGTTGTTGATAGTTACCAGATGACATTCCAGAATCTCAGGGCAGTGATAGTAGCACATAGAATGATGAAAGTTTGAAGATTTGTGCGCATCCCCTTCTGATGGCTGCTCTCAGTGCCTGCATTCTGCTCAGAAAGAGGAGCAGGAAAGATGATGGCTTTGCAACCCCACAAAAGTCCTTGTTGTTGGTGGAGGGTTATCAAGTGCCCACACTTGGAGCCTGGTTCCTGCTGCTAGCTATTTCTGATACTTCTGCCCTGCTCAAGATCAGGGGTAGGGAGAATGGCAGTGACTCCATTTGCCTGGTTCTTGCCCAATACGGAAGCATTAAGGAGATGCAGCCAGTGTAGCAAGTTTAAAACAAATAAAAGGAAGTATTTCTTCACACAGGGCACAATCAACCTGTGGAACTCATTGCCAGGGGATGTTGTGAAGCCCAAAACTATAACTGGGTAAAAAAAGAAATTGGATAAATTCATGGATGATAGTAATGCAAAGTAATGCACATTGGAAAACATGATCCCAACTATAAATATAAAATGATGGAGTCTAAATTAGCTGTTACCACTCGAGAAAGAGATCTTGGAGTCATCGTGGATAGTTCTCTGAAAACATCCACTCCATGTGAAGTAGCAGTCAATAAAGCAAACAGAATGTTGGGAATCATTTAGAAAGGGATAGACGATAAGACAGAAAATATCATATTGCCTCTATATAAATCCATAGTACGCCCACATCGTGAATACTGCCTGCAGATCTGGTCGCTCCATCTCAAAAAAGATACATTGGAATTGGAAAAGGTTCCGAAAAGGGCAACAAAAATTATTAGGGGTATGGAACAGCTGCTGTAAGAGGAGAGATTAATAATAGTGGGACTTTTCAGCTTGGAAAAGAGACGACTAAGGGGGGATATGACTGAGGTCTATAAAATCGTGACTGGTGTGGAGAAAGTAAATAAGGAAGTGTTATTTACTCCTCATAAGAACTAGGGGCCACCAAATGAAATTAATAGGCAGCAGGTTTAAAACAAACAAAAGGAAATATTTTTTCACACAACGCACAGTCAACCTGTGGGACTCCTTGCCAAAGGATGTTGTGAAGGCCAAGACTATAACAGGGTTCAAAAAAGAACTAGATAAATTTCTGGAGGCTATTAGCCAGAATGGGCAGGGATGGTGTCCCTAGCCTCTGATTGCCAGAAGTTGGGATTGGGTGACAGAGGATGGATCACTTGATGATTACCTTTTCTGTTCATTCCCTATGGGGCACGTGGCATTGGCCAATTTTGCAAGACAGGACACTGGGCTAGATGGACCTTTGGTCTGACTCAGTATGGCCATTCTTATAGATGCATCAATGGTGATAAACAAAAATAGCCATGGGTGCAACCCCATGCTCTGGGTGTCTCTGAGCCTCTGATTGCCAGAATCTTGGACTGGAGAACAGTGGATGGATAATTGATAATTGCCCTGTTCTGTTAATTCCTTTTGAAGCATCTGGTATTGGCCACTGTCGGAAGACAAGATATCAGGCTAGATGGACCATTGGTCTGACTGAGGATGGCCATTCTTATGTTCTTAACTCTTCTCCGGTCTTCCTTTGTGTCCCTGTGTAAAGGTTGGGCACAATTACAGCCCTCCAGTTAAGATGGCAAATGCTGCCTCTTACAAGTATATAGGGTGCTACAATCCTCATAGGGAGAATAAGGCATGACCCCACCCCCTTCCACACCAGTCAGTGGTGCTGGGCTGGTGGAAATTAAGTGGGTTGGGTGAGTCCATGCTGTACTGTCGTTAGAGGTGGCACAGTAACTGTGTTCCCCACTGGCACTGAAACCATTATGCCCTGCTAGGGTGGTATATCTACACGTTACCTTTACTCCAGGCTCTGTTGCTATTTATTTTATCTATTTATATTATGGTCACACCTAGGAGTGCCGATCATGGACCAAAACACCATTGTGTGATGTGCTGTACAAACACAGAACAAAAGGACAGTCCTTGCCCCCAAAGAGCCTTAAATCTAAGTATAAAAGAAGAGACAACAGATGGATACAGACAGGTGGAGAATTACAAAGAAACGACAAGACAGTATTGGTCACTGTGATATGCAGTGGTATTGGCACATCAGTGGCCTAAACTTTGTCAAGTTTATACAGTACAACAGTGAAGCTCTACATTGATATGGGTTCAACAAATGAATGAACTAGACAGTAAAACATATCTATGGTATTATGGATGATCACACAGTTTAAAAAGCTTACTGTTGAAGAGACTAATAGTATACATAAGCAAAAGAAACTCCTAAGTAATTTCGTGATATTTAGCAGTATTGTCTAGAAAACTGTAGGTTTAAACCTAACCTTCATTTTATTTTATTTTCCTTCCAGGCTTAGTTATGAGTCCCTTACTGCACTTGAAATACCAAATGATATGCTTCATATCATCCAGGATCTTATTTTGGATCTTCGAGTACGTTGTATAATGGTCACCTTACAACACACAGCTGAAGGTAATAAAAAAAAAAAAAAGAAATGTGCAGACCTACATGCATATGGTTAGGATTTTTTATTTTCTCTTTGGTTAAATCAGACTGTGTTCTAGAATTGATCATGTTCACTTTAGGTAGTTGAATGAATAATAAGGTCACCTGTAATTCACAGAATCACAACGTACAAGACCTATTAGGTTATTCTATCATTTCCCTGACAATACTTGCCTGACAATACTGTTCCCTGTATTATTAGCCTTTTCTCCTCCCCCCAACCCACGCTTTAATATAAGGCAGCCACTTTTTTCACTAGGTTACAGTCTTTTTTTTCAAACCAGACAAGCTTTAATTTATTTGTGCTTTTTGCCATGACACAGCTATTCCATGCAATGAATCATCATTATTGCTACTCTGTTCTGTAACAGCTTGGATATTCTCAAGCTTGGATATTTTTTTCTAAGTGAGCAAATCTTAAAAACATTACACAATATTTTAGTTACAGTTTTATCAGGGATACTCATTGTCTGTCTCTAGAGTCCTGTTTAGCACTTTGGGGTCGTGAATTCATAGATTTTTAAGGCCAAAAGAGACCATTAGTTCATCTAGTCTAACCTGTGTAATACAGGTCATAGAATTTCAATGAGTTACCCCTGTATTTAAGCTCAATAACTTGTTTGACTAAAGCATGTTTTCCAGAAAGAAATCCAATCTTGGTCTGAAGATTTCAAGAGATGATGCATTGGCAATATCCCTTGTTAGTTTGTTCCAATAGTTAATCATCCTCACTGTTTAGAAATATGGCACAATTTTTTTTTAATTTAAATTCGTCTGGCTTTTAACTTCCAGATACGGTTTTTGTTATGCCTTACTCCACGAGATTAAAGAGCCCTTTATTACTCAGTGTTTTCTTCCTCTTCAAGTCTCTTCTTGACCCTTTTTATAAGTTAAACACATTGAGCTCCTTCAGTCTCTCACTGTAAGGCATTTTTTCCAGCCTTCAAATCACTTTTGTGTTCTTTTCTGCACCCTCTCCAATTTTTGACATCTTTTTTTAAATCTAGTCACCTTGACTGGATGCATTATTCCTGTATTGGTATCACCAACACTATATACAGAGGTAAAATCATTTTCTTTCTCATACTCACTACTTCCCTGTTTATGCATCCAGCGATCGCATTATCCCTTTTGGCCAGAGCATCCCACTGGGAGCTCACATTCAGTTGTTCGCCCACTAAATCCTTATCAGTCACTGCTTTCCAGGATACAGTCCTACATTCTACAGGTATGAACTGCATTCTTTGGTCCTAGATGTATAACCTTGCATTTGGGTTGATTCAAACACATTTGGGTTGAATGGGCCCTACTTACTGAGCAACCCAGATCACTCTGTATGACTCCCCTCTCCTCATCAGTATTTACCGCTCTGTCAGTCTCTGTCATCTGCAGATTTTGTTTACTTCCAGATTACTCATAAAATGTTGAATAGCATCAGACCCAAAACAGATCATTGCCGAACCCCACCAGAAATTCCCCTATTCAGTGATGACAACTTTGACAACTTCTTCAGTTAGCCAGTTCTTAATCCATTTATCATGTGCTTCACCAGTATTGAATAGTGCTAATTTTTTAAATGCAAATGTCAGATGGTGCTAAATCAAATGCCTTATAAAAGCATAAGTATATTAGGCACCTATGCAGTTATGTTTATCAACCAAACATGTCATCTCATAAAAAAATGAAATTTGGTTTGTTTGACAAGATCTGTTTTCCATAAAGCCATGTATATTGGCATAGTTATAGTCCCATCCTTTAATTCTTTATTGATTGACTCCCACAGTCATTTTTCCTTTATATTGCCTGCGATTGATCTGAGGCTAGTGAGCCTTATAATTACCTCGGTCATACCTTTTGTCCTTTTTTGAATATTGGCACTCATCCAGTCCTCCGGAATTTTCCCAGTTTTTCAAGATGTATTAAAAATTAGCATCAGTGGGCTAGAGATCTCTTTCCCCAACTTTTTCTCTCACATGGGGCTCATGGTGTCCACTGGTTTGATCAAACTTATTTTATTCTGTGATGGGCAGAATGCTAGACAATGTAATGATGCTCATGCTGTCTGATATATGCAAAGCAATGCAGGGAGCATGGAGCAAACAAACTGGAGCAAGCAGGGTCTCTTTCTGTTCCTCTAAACAACCTTATTTCTATTTGATTATCACCCTATGCCCCACTTCTTCTTCACGTGCTTACTCATATCAATTCCAGTTAGGTGGCACCGCACCTCATCTCGGCACCGCTCTACCCCGTGGCACCACTCCCCCGCATGGCACCGGTCCTGCTCGCAGCACTGCTCCCGATCCCGCTCCAGACACCAGTCCCCGCTTTGGCACCGCTCTACATCGTGGCACTGCTCCCCACCAAGGTGAAGCTCTACGTCGTGGCACTGCTCGAGCTCCCAGAACCGCTCCACATCTCACCGTCATTCCCTGCAGCGGCACCACCCTGCACTGCGCCACCTGTCACCATCTGGACCTCGCTACCCTTCGCGGCACCCATCCCATCCGTTGGAGGAGGAGGCGGCCTCCTGGGTGCAGTCTCGCACCACTCCCTGTTGGCCGTCACGCTCCAGATCGCCCTCCCTCAGATCAGGCGGGGCATCGGAAGCACCCAGATCAGGGCCAGGGAGCCTTAGGCAGGATGCTTTAGTGCCCCATTGGCAGCCCCAGTGGCAATTTTGGACCCCTTGGGCATACCATTAGGCCCAAGGTGCCTCTCCTGGCGTACCTCCGCTGTCCCGTTCAGGGTCTCACCTCCTTGAGGCAACCCTCAGCCGCCCACCTCAGGACCCATCACAAAATCCAGATCCATCCCCGCCCCCGGTGGAGGCTACACCCGGTGTTCGGGAGGACCCAGTTCCAGAGGATCAAGAGGCTGTAACTGTCCTGCTGGTGGTTTCTTCCTCCTCATCCCTTGACGAAGCGGTGGCGGGTACCTCCACATCTGGACCACCACCCAGGGCCCTGCAGGAACTCCTCCAAAGGGTGGCCATGAATATGAACTCGGGTGGCCTTACCCATGCTAAAGACCATCCAGTCTAATGCCAAGACTGTTTGGCAAACGCCTGCGTCCATTCCCCCTACGGCTAAAGTGGCTGAACGAAAATACTTCGTTCCCACTAAAGGGTATGAGTATCTCTTCACCCACCCTTCCCCATGCTCCCTTGTGGTGGAGGCGGTGAATGAGAAAGAGAGGCAGGGTCAGCAAGGCCCTGCACCCAAATCAAGAGACGCTAAATGCCTTGATATGTTTGGAAGAAAAGTTTATTCTTCAGTTTATTCTCAGGATTACTAATTCTCAGGATTACTAATCAACTCGCGATCCTGAGCAGGTATAATTATAACTTGTGGTCTGCAATTCTGAAGTTCAAAGAGCTTCTTCCATCTGAGTCATGAGCGGAATTGGGGGCCATTGACGGAGAGGGCAGAGCTGTAGCCCGGACTTCCCTCCAGGGCTCTTCAGATGCCGTGGACTCAGTAGCGCATACTCTGGCTTCTGGTATCGCAAAGAGGCGCAACGCCTGGCTCCAATCCTCTGGTCTCCCTCCGGAGGGTCAGCAAACAATTCAGGACCTTCCGTTCGATGGCCAGGGCCTGTTTGCTGAATGACTACATAGCCTGAAGGGCTCCCGGAACACAATTAAGTCCCTCCACACGCATACTCCAGCGACCTTAAGGAAGCCCTTTAAACAGCAGTCCACCCAGCAGCGGTGTTTCCCCCCTAGGCCCAGACAGGACTTCTCCCGTAGGAGAAACATATATAGTCGGAATAGGCCATCGCGCCCTCCTCCTGGGCAGGGACAGGGGCAATCCAAGCAACCCCTCTTCCCCCCACCCCTTCTGGCCCTAAGCACCCCTTTTGAAGGTGCGCACAAGGACAGATTACTAGTCCACAACCCGGCTAGTTAAGCTCCCTTCCTGAACCATCTATCCCGCTTCTAGCATGCATGGTCCCTTATTACATCAAACTGGTGGGTGCTCCGCACGGTAGAGGCAGGATATTCTATCCACTTCTGCTCCTTCACACCTTCCCATCCCCCTGGCCCGTTCCTCTTCAGGGACCCCTCTCATGAGCAACTTCTCATCCAAGAGGTTCAGACCTTCCTCGCTCTAGGAGCGGTGGAGGAGGTTCCCCAGGAGCTCAAAGGCAAGGGTTTCTACTCCCGTTACTTCCTCATCCCCAAAGCAAAGTGGGGCCTCAGGCCCATTCTGGACCTAAGGGAGCTCAACAAGTTCATCGTCAGCTTGAAGTTCCGCATGGTCTCCCTGAGCACAATCAACCTTTCCCTGGATCCGGGAGACTGGTACGCTGCCCTCAATATGAAGGACGCCTATTTCCATCTGTCTATCACCCCGTCTCACAGACGGTTCCTCCACTTCGTGGTGAACAAGGTGCATTATCCGTTCACAGCCCTCCCATTCAGGCTGTGCTCAGTTCCTCACGTCTTCACCAAATGCATGGCAGGCGTGGCAGCCTTTCTTTGCCGCCACTATGTGCATGTCTACCCTTACCTGGATAACTGGCTCCTTCGAGGCTGCTCTCGCCAGCAGGTGGAATCACAGGTGCAAATGGTCAGAGAAACATTCGAACACTTAAGTATCATTCTCAACGTCAGCAAATCCGTCCTCACCCCAACTCAAAGAATAGAGTTCATCGGGGTAGTCCTGGATGCGAACCAAGCAAGAGTATTCCTTCCAGAGACACGGCACCTGGCCCTCTCGCAGATAATAACGGCCTTTGCAGCTTTCCCACCACCACGGCGAGGCAGTGTCTCAGGCTGCTGGGTCATATGGCTTGCTGCACTTACGTGGTTCAACATGCCAGGCTACAACTCAGGCCTCTGCAAGTGTGGCTCGTGTCTGTGTACCGCCCGGGTCGCGACAGTCTGGACATGGTGCTGACAGTCCCAAGGCACACCCTTGATTCCCTGTTGTTAGGTGAGAAAAGTTACACATGAAGCAGTTATGCCAACTGAACCAAAGTCGGGCCAAGAAAGGCTGCTGGGAAAGTCTCTGAAAGTAGAATGAAGGAATACTTGTTTAAGTTACAGAGAGTGAGAAAAAAGGGGAGGCCTGCATTCCTGCATTTTTGTATGAGATGTTCTGGGAGCTGTCTTGCTGAGATACGGAGGCACTGTTTTCCACTCCTTGTTTTTGTGTTATGTCTGTTCTTAACTCCTTGTCTCCTGGTTGACACCCATACCGATAAGAAAGTTAGTGAAGCATTATGATTTGCTAAAAGTTATCTACAATAAGGGGGTAGAAGTGCATGCATAATAGAGAAAGAGGATTTTAACTAACATAAGGGCGGGGGACTGCTTTATGAATAAATCTGTGACGCGACAGTACTGTCTATAAAAAACTATTAGTTTTACTTAGAGGCTGCTGGTTCTCTTTGGAGACGGGCTGCTCTCTATTGTTGTGTGCACTCTTCAATAAAGAGCTTTGCGTTTGGACCTTGCTGGTATTGCCTGTCTCTCTCCAGTCAGACAACGAACCGTGCCGTCTGGGGTTCGAGTCCTCAACACTGTGTTGGTGGCTAGATCCCCGCATGGTAGGCGCCGGGGTTCCTTTCCACCCTCCCTAGCCCACTTTGACTCTGGTAATGGACACATCTGCGCTGGGCTGGGGAGCTCATCTCAGGAGCCTGATGACTCAGGGCTTGTGGCAGGTAGAGGAGCTGGCTTTGCATATCAACATCAAAGAACTCGGGGCGATCTGCCTCACCTGCCAAGCGTTTCTGTCCCGCTTGCAGGGCCACTGTGTAGCGGTCCTGACGGACAATACCACGGCCATGTTTTATATAAACAGGCAAGGTGGAGCCTGATTGTCTCCTCTCTGTCAGGAAGCCCTCCTCCTGTGGGAATTTTGTCTAGCCCACTCCATCCTTCTCCAGGCTTCATACCTGCTGGGCATTCAAAACGTGCTGGTGGACAGCTTGAGCAGATGGTTCCTCATGCACATGTGATCTATTCGTCCGGACATCATCCACTCCATCTTCCGCAGGGGGTTTCCCCGAATCGACCTGCTCACCACACGGGCCAACAGGAAGTCCCCAAACTTCTGCTCCTTCACGGGCCACAGCCCAGACTTGATCACAGATGCATTCATGATTCCATGGTCCGGTCAACTGCTATACGCCTTCCCACCATTTCCGCTCATCCACAAGGTGCTCCTCAAGGTCCACAGGGACAAAGCAGACGTAATACTGGTGGCTCCAGCTTGGCCTCGACGGTGATCATACCCCACCCTCATGGACCTATAGGTCCACTTACCGATACGGCTATCTCTCACTTCCAACCTCATCTCACAGAATCACGGTCACCTTCTTCACCTGGACCTTCAGTCGCTCCACCACATGGCCTGGAGGATCCGTGGTTGAACCAGGCAGAGCTCGCCTGTTCGGACCCTGTGAGGCGGGTGCTTCTGGAGAGCCGCAAGCTGTCTACTAGGGCCACATACAGAGCAAAATGGAAGAGGTTCTCTATCTGATGTGCCCAAAGGCAGGTGCCCCCACTCCAGGCTCCCATTCCTTGTATCCTGGATTATCTTCTGTACCTGAAGGACCAGCACCTGGCATTTGGTTCTCTCAAGGTCCACCTCGCGGCCATCTTGGCATTTCACCTGGGCGTTTCCAGGCACTCGGTGTTCACGCACCCCATCGTGGAACATTTCCTAACAGGTTTGGAGAAGATACATCCCCCGATGAAGCCCCCTGTTCTGACCTGGGACCTCAACCTAGTCCTCTCCCGCCTCACGGGATCTCCCTTCAAGCCACGAGCTTCCTGTTGGCTCCTCTGCGTCTCTTGGAAGGTTGCTTTTCTGGTGGCTATCACCTCGGCACGACGCGTGTCTAAACTGCAGGCCCTCACGTCTGAACCTCCGTACACTATCTTTCATAAGAATAAGGTGCAACTTAGTCCTCACCCAGCCTTCCTTCCTAAAGTGGTGTCCCACTTCCATGTTAGCCAGGACATCTTTCTGCCAGTTTTCTACCTAAAACCACGTCAGCCCCCACAAACAGCAGCTGCACTCGCTGGACGTCAGGAGGGCGCTCGCTTTCTGTATTGACTGCACAAAGCCGTTCCGCAAGACAACCCAGTTGTTTGTTGCCTTGGCAGAGCGGATGAAAGGTTTGCCAGTCTCATCCCAGTGGATCTCCTCCTGGATCATGGTTTGTATCCACACTTGTTATGACTCGGCTTAGGCCTCGTCGACAGCCTTCTTGGCCCATGTACCTCTCCAGGAAATCTGCAGGGCTGCCGCATGGTCTTCAATGCATACTTTCACATCGCACTACGCCATCGTCCACCAATCTTGGAACAATGCAGCCTTCAGCAGCGCAGTACTTTGGTCAGCGATACCTTGACTCTGACCCCACCTGCAAGGTAAGGCTTGGAAGTCACCTAACTAGAATTGGTATGAGCAAGCACTCGAAGAAGAAAAAAACAGTCACTCTCCGTTTTTGTAACTGTTGTTATTCGAGATGTGTTGCTCATATCTATTCCATTCCCCCACACCTTTCCCCTCTGTCGGAGTTGCCGGCAAGAAGGAACTGAAGGGGGGTCAGGCCAGCAGGGTCGTATATAGAGCGCCATATCGGCTCCACTCCAGGGGCCTCCACAGACAGCCTGATGGGTACCTGCTAGAGAAAAGTTTCCGACAGTCACGCACACAGCACGCGCAAACACCTAATTGGAATAGATATGAGCAACACATCTCGAAGAACAATAGTTGCAAAAAGGGTGAGTAACCATTTTTTCACCAAGATACTTAAGCCTAACTTTAGGAACATGAGTAATCCTATGTGAGAAGTGAGTGGAACTACTCACTTGCTTAAAGTTAGGCATGTGCTTCAGTGCTTTACTGAATCTGGACCTCTCTGAAAAGAACAGCAATAATCATATCTGATATTTATACTGTATAATCTTTTCCATTTTCAGAATATTTTTCAAATATTGATGATCATTTACGGCCCTTAACTAACTCTTGATTTCTCATGCTACATTCACATTGTTGCCCTTATTTGTTAGCTCACACTAACTGTCCATTTAGTGCCCATGAAATCCAACTAGAACACTTCCCTTGTCATGCATTCATTGATTATTCCTTCATATTCTTGTAAAAAGAAAACCAATCCTATTTATTCGATGTAATGGCTTTAATCTATTTGTTTTTCTAATCATCAGCCCTGTAAACTCAACCTGGGGTCTGAGAATCAAGCTGGTTTCTTCTTTCTCATGCATCATCACTGGCAATAGAGGTCATGCAAACTAAATTATGCTAATGCCAAATTAGACAGTGAGGTTTGTACAAGTGTAATTGACTGGAATTTAATAAACAATTCTTTTGAAGGTGCACAAGAAGCAATGTAATTCAGTTCCCTCTTTTGCAATATGCATTAAAAAGACCTATTTCTATTTCATGCCAATCATAATTTTATTCCACTGATGCATCTGCATTAAAGAAAGAACATTAACTACAACACTGAAATTTTCTTGCTTGATTATGCTGTGCCTCGTCTTTGTGTGAATAATTTTTAGTTTATTCATCTTCGTGGACGAAAGTGCTTTTACAGTGCTGCTTAATTTTCTATTCTATAATTTAAAAAATTTAATTTTTTTGGACAGAATGTGTCCACATGGTACAGTGGTAATGGGGTTCTCTTCTTATATAAGCTGTGTCATAGCACTAAGCTGTACATTATTTTGTTATTGACCTGCAAACAAAATTTCAGCGGTAAATGCAATTTAAACAGTAATCTAATGGTTTAAAAAATTCAGTTTTGAAGATAATTTTACCTTGTATTGCAGCTCTTATTTTCAGGGATACAGCCTGTGGTTATTTTACAAATAGATTTTTGCTGGAATGAGGTTTTGTCAAACTGGAAATGACTGTGGGATGCTTATTGTCGTTCTGTGGGATGCTTATTGTCGTTCAACGATAAACGTGTTCAATTTACAAGTAAATGGAAGAGGGTTTTTCTAGTTGACAGCCTTGTAAACTCAGCCTGGGACCTGATAGTCAAGCTGGTTTCTTTCCTTCTTATGCATCATCACTGGCAATAAAGGTCATGCAAACTAAATTATGCTAATGCCAAATAAGGCAGTGAGGCTTGTACAAGTGTAACTGACTGGAATTTAGTAATCAGTTCTTTTGATGATGAATAAGAAGGAATGTAATTCAGGTCCCACCTTTATATCTGAGTTGGAGCTGAAGGTCTGAAGGGAATAAACCATCAAAAACAAAATATAAAGTTGGCAGATTCTGGAGAAGATCTGTTGGTAACAAGTTGCTACTTTTGCATAGTATAGTGCTATGAATGTACTTCAAGATGCTTCTCTGCCATAATATCAATCAATCAATCAATCAAATCTACCAATTAATGATGACTAGGTTGAAGGGTAAATGGGGCAACCTGCAAATGCATATAAGTACCTAAACTGTACATAACTGATCGTTATACTCCTCTTCTTCCTCTCCCCTTTCCTACCCTTCTTATGTCACTTGCTTCTTATAAGCTCTCCAGAGCCTGGATGGATTTTTCATATATGTTTGAGCAACACCTAGCACAATGGAGTCCTGATCCTGATTGAAAACTCTCAAACCAAACATATTATAAATATTTAATGTAATTATGTGAGTCTTAATACTTGTCCTGATCTCCGATTAAGTTATGTACTTAATGGTTTGTTTTTTTTAACTGCATTGAGCAAGGAATAATAAAACAAACATGCATTTAAATTCCCAAATATAATGCCTATATTATGGGTGGGTACGCAGCCATGATATATCCATTTTTTTAAAACAGAGGATTGTAACAGTATTTCTTTAACCTCAGGCTTTCCAGTAAAAGGTGGGCTTTATGCAACTATTGCCATGCACCATACATTTTACTTCTGAAGGAGAAAGCAGCAGCAAACTATGTGTGTGTGCCATTCTTAGTCATTTGAAAAGTGGCTGAAATCTTTTAAGTATGGCCAATGTACTTGTATGCCTATTCATCACACTAAGGTGCCTGTGGTTTTCTCTCTTGTGAAGTTCAAGGAGTTTTTTATAATGAAACCTAGCATTTTAACACCTTTTCTTTTTACAGATGTGAAGAGGTTAGCTGAAAAGGAAGACTGGGTGATTGATAATGAAGGCTTAACATCTCTGGTGGGTACACTTTGTGTGTTTCCGGGCACCCATTTTTTGTGCATGTGGTGTAAACATGACTTGTGTAAATTTCATTTTTCTTTTCATTAATGTTAAAAGTTTTGCAGCATAGTATACATTTACTTATATTTACACATGTGTGCATATGTATTTATAAAAGAATTAAATTATGGTACAAAATAAAACTAATCAGTTCCCATCTAAAGTGAGTTAGAATTTAGATGGAGGACAGATTATACTCCTAAGTGAATTCTTTCTGCCCTCTGTCTGCTCACTTTCTCAAATATTCATGGTGGTATAAATCCTATCACAAATTCAAAAGCTACTTTTTCTCTTCTTTCATCTTTTCCCTCTTTCAAGAGTTATTTTTCTGCTGGTGGATTTTCTTACATGTGTTAGTCAGCATAAGCACAGTCCAAAGTAGTTTTTTAAAAACTAGATAAATTTCAGCTTATAGATGGAGTTTTCAAAAGCAGTGTCTTCGGTCCCAGTGCTGCACAGCCATATGTGAATAATCTTTATTTATGTGAGTAGCAATTTATGTCAGTGGACTACTAACATGAGTAAGGATTACTCATGTGAGTAAAGCTTTGCTAGAGTCGGTCCTTTAATATGAGTAGAATGTAAAGAAGGACATGGAGAAGAGGCTAGTATGTATATAAATTGAGAGGGTTGGGGTGGGTTAATGTGTCCCCATAAAGTTTTTACTGACCTTCCTTAGTAAGGTTGTGTTGAGATTTTTTTAAAAAAAAGTTTCTTTTTTAGCTATGGATGTTCTGCTAAAATACAGAGGTTTTTTTCTCAGGTTGTGACAAGTTCGGTCCACGTCACAGTGCTTCATAACTTAGTGGGTTCGTTACCATGGAAGCTGGACTATAGTACATATAAAAAGTTGCTTTTCTGGTATAATGAGAAATTTAACTGAGAGCCAACTAATTTAGGAGGTTGCTCACAGACAAACAATAAATGACTTGAAACCATATTCAAATAAATTAGTGAGGTGCTTTCGGGAAAGAAATAGTAATGACTAATGGCTAAAAGATGACAAGCACATTGTAGGCATGACTTAAAAACAATCTGAGAAAGCAGAAATGGCTGTGGGAGGATTAAGATGTATTATATAAGACAGTACTCGGTAGGCCATCCGCCTGAAGTTGTGCTTGTTTGTTACTATAAATACATTTGAATTAAGTTGAGTAGGAGGGTGTGAAGCATTCCAGATATACATAATGTTGGAAGGAGTGTTGTCTGGTTATTAAAATAGAGTACTGGGAGTCCTGATTTCTGGGTTTCATTCTCAATTGCAACGTTCTCTGGTCATTTCAGTCCAGACCAGTGCCCCATTTCCTTCTTCCATCCAGATTTACATACATGGTCATTCTTTTGTAGAACTAATAATTCTAAAAAAAAAAAAAAAAAAAAAAAACCTTATTAGTGCTTCTTTACTGTGCTCCAAAGCTATCGCTACCCTAGGATTTTTTGCAAAAATTTCCCACCAGTTTAGCTCTGCCAGCAGCAGAAACAGTGGGAGGATTGCTAGTGTCTGTGGGTCTTTAGGGAGCTGCCACCATCTTAAGTATGGTGTCATCTAATCCTGCTCAGAGCATGACATGGTGCTTAAAATATTGGCAACTGCTAATGCCTTGTTTATATGAATAATCCCATTGTTGCCACCATTGGTGGATCTGAATCAGTTGTTGTAATGATAGGAAACCGTAGCAAAATTTCTGAGGGTAAACAAGGCCAGAGAGGGCCTTTGGAGACAGCTTAAGCTTAAACTATATGTATAAAATGCATGCAAGAAAATTAGTTATTAACATGCTTGATATTTATACAGCTGTTAAAACATGTTTTGGGATACTGTTGTCAGAAACCTACAGCCATGGGGTCTGTAATGCACAACGGTTAATGTACAGAGAAGCTTTATTATTTTCTTTGCAGGCAATAAAAATCTACATGAGAACAAAAATGAAAGGAGCAGCATTTTACTTTTCCACTGAAACCCTTTTTCTGCCAATTTAGCTCTCTTTCTCTGCTGTATGCCTTCAGGAGCTTTGTTCTAAAAATGAATAAATAGCATTTTAGCACAGTGCTTTAGATTTCAAATTGCTCTACAGACATGAATCAATCTTCATGACACATATGTGAGGTGGATAAGTGTTATCCTGATGTCCTAGGTTAGGGAAACGGAAGTGAAGTGACTTACCCTAAGCTACACAAAGGGTAAAGGGCAGAATGAGGAGTTGAACTTCGAAGTTTCTGGCTCCCATTTTTGAGCCAAATCAACTGGATTGCTGTCCCTTTTTCTAGGATGGAGATAGCTTTCTCACTTTCATGTTCCCCTCGGGAAACACAATTTCCCCCCAGTGCCATCAGGTGGTCTCAAACCAGAGTGGCACAATATCGAGCAAGAGAGGGGGATAAGGGGAGATTGGCTAACAGGGATAATGCTACCAATTCATTTGCATCTAGATTTATACATGAAGCAATTTCTGAATAGACAAGGTTGCCTGACTTCCAAACCAATCCACCACTAGTTGTTGTTGTTGATTTCATGATAGTGAAATCATAATGGTGAATTTGTGATGCCCTAGAATGACCCTATTAAATTTAAATCCTGGCCCTGTTAGTCAATAGGACTTCTGCTATTGACTACAATGGGGCCAGGATTTTACCCCCAGACTTTTCCTGAGTAGCCATCTGTGCAATCACAAACAAGGTATAAGAAGTTCACTGCAGGCTTAAGGCGAAGAAACCATGCAAGAACCCCTCATTCACATACTTACAAAGGAAATTGATCTGTGTAATTATTTTTGTTTGCTTCAGTATGAAAGTACATCATTAAAACAAGGGCTTTCTGTAGTATATGTATCATGAAATTTGTAGGGGGGGGTTTTCCATATTGGATCAGTAAAAAATGAGTATCTTCTCCATTACTGTAAAAAAAAATGTGTATATTAGTAGTTTGTATAGCATACATTGCACATTCATTTAGGAATTCAAAAATCTTTTTACTTTCAGCCATCCCAGTTTGAACAATGCATTGTGCATTCCTTGCAGTCACTCAAGAGTGTTCTGGACTGCAAACCTGGAGAAGCCAGTGTAAGTCTTGCTATGTACTTTTTTTTCTTTCCTTGTATGTAAATTGTTATTACATTTAAAAGCAATTACTGTATAAATATGTTTTCATTATGTATTATTAGTGTTTGTGAATAATACAGAGAGGCTGTTATAAAATGAATTAAGAAATTACTCAAGCTTCACAATATTTTTTCTGCTCTTTGACCAAAAAAAAAAGCCCTTGCAATATTCAGTCAGTTTTCAAATTGCACTCAGATTTGGGGGCAAAAAGTGAACTGTACTTAAATGTAATTTTTTTATATGAAAGGCTGTGACCTGTAGCTTTCAAATGGCAGCAGGTATGATCTTATGGTGTAGGTACCCTGGAGAGCCAGTTATAAATACATATCACAACTAGACTTTATTTGGGACATAACTCAACCCTTTGTTTTCCCTACTCCAGTATGCCACATGATAGCGTTATCCCCATTTGTTTACTGCCTTCGGGACCTGATTCCATTGACTTCAGAAAGACATAAGAGCATTCTTCAGCAGATGCTTAGCATCTCATAGGATTGGGTGCTGTTGCTCTCTCCTTCTTTGTCCCATGTACAACAAAGGTATCCTATTCCCCCAATGAGGGTTCCCCAGAAGAACCCAAAAGAGGATATTACTTCACAATTAATCCCTCCCCATGAGATGAATTTCACATGCTAACAAAGATGATCTTGAGAAGTCCCAAGAGCTTCTACTATCGCCCAGTTCTCTGTTTTCTCTTGAGCTTCACTAGGTTTCCCCCATCCTACACGTTGCTACAATCCTTTTTCTCCAAGTTTCTGTGACATACAGGATGAAGGAAATCTAGCTATTACTTTCCCTTCCACTCACTTATTCTTTCTCCCACCCTTTTTAGTTTCTGTGACATACAGGATGAAGGAAATCTAGCTATTACTTTCCCTTCCACTCACTTATTCTTTCTCCCACCCTTTTTTAATCACAGTTTCACTTTCATGGTATGGAGAACTGGAATTCCAGCTAGCATCACGTGCCAGTATTGTTCCCATCATTGTGTTTCCCCTTCACTATAGGATGCCCACACGCCCTATCCATTGTGTTTGTACATAGGATTTGTTCTACCAGCCACTCTTCATTCCCTGGGGAGTCTCACAAGAGCAGTGTATACAGAGAAACTAGCTTTGATATTTATAACTCTTCCCTTTCCTCACTTCCTTTGGAAGAAGGCCTTCTGAAGCTATTCCACTGAAGTTATATGGTTGTTCCTTCAGGTTTTCCAGCAACATAAAACACAGGAGGATGTGTGCCAGCTAAGCATTGGTATCATGCAGGTAATTTTAAACTGGAATTGGGGATCATAAATGAGTGATTAAGGGCTTATATTGTATTCATTGCTCCCCAAAAAGTAATAAAAGGTGATAAGATGTCAGATACTGTTTAATTCAGATCATCGAGACATAAGTGTTATCTTAACTTCAAATTACAGTAACTCTTAAGGGTAATGATGCTTAATGGTTCCTGGGGTTTCTAAGGCCCTAATTCATCAGAGAAACTAAACGCTTCAAGCATATACCTGATGCATTAGCTTAACTTCAAGCATTTTCTGGGTTATTAATTATATAGTAAAAGATTAACTTAAAATTTGGTTGCAAAGAGCACCGGTTTCTAATACGAAACTAAGGGCAAGCTCCTGAGCTGGAATAAATTGGCATAGTTCCGTTGCAGTCAGTGGAGCTATGCCAGTTTACAGCTGAGGATCTGGCCCTTAGTTTCATATTAGAAACCAGTGCTCTTTGCAACGAATTTTTGAGGTAATATTTTAAATGTATAACTAATAACTCAGAATTTTTTTTAAGATAATAAAGCAGCACCCATCAGTTTTAACAATTGTTTGTATTGTGTTATCAAGTGAAATCTCACAAATCAGACCAAAGAAATGATGCGTAGTGGTGCTTAAGAGATGTTTGCTTTGGGGACTCTGTTGAAGCACTTTAAAGCCATTAAAGATATGTTCCTTGTAAACCAGTGGACCCCCAGTCCTCTGATTTGGGAGGTCATTTAGCAAGATGACAGATAGTACAAAGAAATAGCACAGATCTTTTTTTCCACAGGAAAATAAAGGCTGACAAGATCATGAAAACATTGCCTGGCTTAATTTAAAATGCTACTGTTTTCAGTTTTTTGAGGTGTAAGAAAATTGGGGTATTTGTGATTATTCTGCTTAGATGAGCTGCAGTTAAAAATTCAGTTAAGAAAAATTAAAATATTTTGCAGGTTTTGTACCAGTAGTTCAGCTCTGATGGAAAATTCAGATTTTTTTTTATTATTATTTGATAGGTTTTTATTGATTGTCTGGAACAACTGAGCACCAAGCCTGATGGTGATGCAGATACCACACAGTAAGTAAAATAACACAGTTGGAATATTTGAAGTTGCAAATTTCAGCATAAAATTGTCTGGTTTTTACTACAAGGTTTTCCTCACCAGTATTCTTGAGGTATATGTAATAAATACCTTTTGTGAACAATTTTGGCTTTGACCAAAAATGCCATGGAGCCAAATAGAATGTTTTTATACCAAAAAAAATGAAATACAGATTTGAATAAGATAATAAAATATGATGAATATTAAAAAGTTATTTTCTTAGTAGCTATTGTAGTGCTTAATGAAAGCTAGCTTATTCAAAATCCCTCTGTTTGATTCCCAAAGAGAATCATCTTTCTAAAGGTTGTAACTGTTACACCAAACTAGCCCATTTTTTGTTCTAATGTTAGTATCTGTGCCTGGTGGTTTTTGTCACAGCTATAGCTTCCAAGCAGTTTATATGAAAGAAGTTGCCACTGCCATTGAATAACATCTACCAATGGGGAATGGTATTTTCCTTGCTTTGCCCTCTGTCTTTGGCATGTTCATAACTCCTATCAACATATCTACTAAATTGTTGACAATTTTGCTTTTATTCCATCAACCACTAATTTCAGAGCTCTGAGGAGTCATAAGAACCTCAATTTCTGTATCCTGAAAGACCACCTTTGTTTTTCTCTTTACTTGGTTTACCTTTATTTGGTGTATAAAAGTAGTAAACAGAAACTATTTTATTGTAAATCAAAGAAAGTGCAGAAAGGTGCGACTCCACCTTCCGCCCCGCCCCAACATGATTGCTGGAATGGCAGTACCTGTTCCCAAAGCTCTTGATCAGTTTGTGGGTGATTTAGAAAAGCTCTACAGCTCATTCTGCCTTCTGTTCCATGGTATGAGATGCTGTGACACAGCACTCCAACTTTTTCTATAGTCTTTTCAGCTGAACCCAGCACTACAGCCGGTCAGAACATTTTCGACTAAATATTTTTCATCAAAACCATATTGATTTTGATGAGATTTTTGACAAGAAGGTCTCTGAGGTCCAAGGTGGGCTGACTGACTCTCAGGGGGAGAGACCCAAATTGAAGACCAGATATTTTTTATTTAAAAAAATGGAATTTAAACCCAATTCAATTTTGCAAATATGTTTGAAAGGTTTTGGTTTTGTTCCATTTGGAACCTTGTTCTCATGTCAAAACCTCGAAAGTTGTTGAGAAATAGAAATGTTGTTCTCCAGCAAGCACGCATCATAGCTGATTTGTAAATGCTTAGAGTAAAAAGAATACTCTCCAATTCACTTTTTTTCAAAATATTTTCAGTCTTTCAGTTGACATTTCATCTCCTGATTTATTTGGAAGCATTCATGAAGACTCTAATTTATCTTCCGTAAGTGTGGCTTCTAGTTAAAATGTCTTATTGGGGTAAAATTAAATGTTGAATAAGGCTTTTATCTTTTACTGTGTGTCTTTTGTAATGCATTTGTGTTTTCCTAAGTCACTTTTTACAAAATAATATAAAACTTTACTAACTGCATGGTTATCAGAAAAGCTAATATAATGGTATCTCGAGCTTTGGATTGTTGGGTATTCAGCATATTTCCTACAGATTCTTACTCATGAATTTTATTTAAAAACATAACTGTTGCAGCCAGGTCCTCAATGGGTATAAACTGGTGTAGCTCTATTGACGTCAATGAAGGTAGCACTAATTTATACCAGTTCAGGGTCTGGCCCTTGATGTTTAGTTAAAACTCAAGTGCGAATATCTGTATCCGTCAGACAGGTAATTAAATTTCATTTATTTATTTTTAGAACATAGAGATAAATGTGTAAAATAATATAGTTTGCTTTGGTAAGTCATCTTCCTTATAGTAGAATGTGTTGTGGTGCATGAGAGACTAGAAAAAGTTGCTTTTCCATAAAATTCCTAATGTTGCATTTTTTTGTCCCAGTTATTTGAACTAATGCATTCCCAAAGAGTACATACCCCCAGCACAAGGGCTACTGAAACATATAAAGTTATGCCCCTCAAAGAATGAATTTGAAGCTCTTATTATGTTTTTAATAATCTATTTCCTGAAGAATTTAGAAACGTTTAAGGGCCCAACCTATATCCCTTACTTTCATGAGTAGTCTAACTGCAATTAGTAAGAAAAGACTTGTAGGATTAGACCCAGAGTTCTAAATTCTGAAATTTAATAATAATTTAGTCCTTATATCATTCTAATTCTCCAAGTACTGTGTGAATGTTAATTAACTTTTATCAACCTATTTTATTTTCCTATGTTGTTGAAGTCCGTGTAACGTTTTGAGGGTTTTTCCCTTCCAAACAAATGGTTCGGTGCTTTTTCAGCAAAAAAATCATTGCCAGTAACCCAATATTTTTGACCACCCATATGGCTTATACAATGGAAAAATAAATTTGGTTAAGAATTATTTTGAAGCTTCAAATGAGATATTAATAAACAAAAGTAGGAAAGAGTATTAATTTCTATATTTGGCACTTAAAAGAGTTTTAATCTGTAGATTTCAAAACACTACAAGTATCAATATACAAGTATCAATAAGGGTTATTATTCCCCATTTACAAATGGAGTAGCTGAGTATTATGGAGTAGAGAGTATTAAGTGACCAGCCTAGGATTTTTCATTGTATTTTGACTGTTTGTGTTGAATATTGTATATACAAATAATGGTAAATTAATTCAAGTAGTAGGCAGATTAATGGGTACACATTTATTACACGAGTCATTGTAGTTCATTACTGGTTGGTAAGACAGCTGGGAATTTATCAGGAATTGCAGATCTCATTCTTAATAAGATATTGACTTCCTTCACACCTCACTATGGTAATTTATCCTCAGAAAGGTTTCAGAGTAACAGCCGTGTTAGTCTGTATTCACAAAAAGATGTATCCGATGAAGTGAGCTGTAGCTCACGAAAGCTTATGCTCAAATAAATTGGTTAGTCTCTAAGGTGCCACAAGTACTCCTTTTCTTTTATCCTCAGAAAGTTTTCATTTTTAAAGCACTTTGCAAATGATCGTCCTGAACTCTCTTCTGAGGTAGGAAAGTATTTTCCAGGTAGGGAAACTGAGGAATTTAAGTGACTTGCACACAGTTGCACAAAAAGTCACCGCCAGAGCTGAGTTTATAATTTGGGAATTCCTGTCAACCAATTACCTCCTGAGAAAAACTAGATCTTGCCTCTCTCCCAGGTAACCTATTGTTGCACCAGTCTCATGGACCAACAGTCTTGATATAACCTAATTCAATATCTGTTTTGAACCATATTTGATTTTTAAAACAAAATAATTGGAGAGCAGAGATGACTTACAATGTTTCAAATTATATGCAGAAATGATTTTGAGTTCTGTAAGTCTTTGATTTAGTTTAATTTGGAGGATGGGAATGCATTTGTTTAATATCTGTTTTGCTTCCTTTGCTTGAGTGTTAAAACTGAATTCTTCAGCCAGTTTCATATGAAAGTGAAGATTTTGGTTTTATTTTATGGTGGTCATCATTTTTAACAGGTTACTAGAAAAAAACAGTAAAATGCAGAAACCACTTCTTGGAAAGCTGTTTGTGGCTTAATTTTTGGAATGGGAGCTGAATCACAGATCTGTATTAGTCACAATTATTCCAGTGAATACTTTCAGACAACAAAGCCCATAAGAAAAAGTGCCCTTATTGAATCATTGCATCCAGTTAACCAGTTCTTAGGATTTTGTTTACAAAACTATTTGTTAGCTATATTTTATTTATCAGCATGCTTATCATATGACTGTTGTCATTCAAGTGGACAAAACATTTTCCATGATCAAAATATGTATAAACATAATAATGCACAGTTATCCCTGATATTTCCTAATTACTGTTCATTTTTCTTCCTTAAAACATCTCTTGATTTAGGAGCAAAGGCTTTTAATTGTACTCAGTAATTGCTGCTATCTGGAACGTCATACTTTCATAAATATAGCTGAACACTTTGAGAAACATAGCTTCCAAGGAGTTGAAAAAATAACTCAAGTAAGCAAGAATATTAAAATGAAATTGCTACAGATCTATCATTACTTTGTGGGGGGGAGGTTTTTTTTCCCTTGTCACAGGTATTAAATTAAGAATTAGTACAATCAACCAGAATAAATATTATTTAACCCTCCTACAAGTGAATGGGATTTTAAGCATCAATTTAAAAAGCAATAATTATAATAATAATAATTAATATGTCTGTGTGTTTGTGTGTGGTTTAAATGAATAGTGTAGCAAATGTGAGCACTTGTTAAAGACTTGTATATTCATAGGCTATGTTTATCTGATTTCTGAGTAAAGCTTTTTAATGTCACTGTGTTTTCTTGATGCAAAGAATAAAAAGATCATAATCTCAAAATACATTTGATAGATTAAATAATCTAGTAATCTCTACCACTTGACAGCTCTTGTTCATAAACTAGATCAGGGATTTTTTTTTTTCAAAGAACGAAAATGTCAAGGTGGGCGGCAATAGATGTCTCATTTTCCTGCCTTTTTGTAATGATTAATCATTTTTTATGAGAAATGTTATGACTTAGAATCTTTATGGCCATATAGTTGGTTTATTTCCAGAAATGTTTGTTGTTTGAAAGTAAAATGTTATCTCTTCCAGTACAGAGTATTTCTCTACAAACTGATGCTTCTACTACACAATGAACTCTCATAGCTGTTCCAGTGAATGTGTTTGAACTTTTGTGGCTGGAATAATTTTGAATATCATTCAAATGGGGTTTGAAATTATTTGCATTGTTAGTATAGTATACAGAATTGCTCTAGATTTCTCCCTTCACGCTCAACTATACTGAAATGCTTAATAAAGTGCTGAGTTAGGTACTGGTAGTGTGGTGACTATGTAGGCAAATGAGGTGCCCATTATATATTCAGCAATTGATCCTGAACAGCCACATCAAAGTATTGTTCTTTTTTTAAAATTTTTATAAAGAACAAAATTCAAATATTGAAGTAACTGAACAATTTAAAATCTATATTAACCCTTTAATGACCATGGACAATGCAGTACTATATATACAGTACATGTATACAGTACTAGATGGTATATATAGTAGCAGATGGTATTCGCCCAAGTGTTTTGAAGGAACTCAGATGTGAAATTGCAGAACTGATAACTGTGGTATGTAACTCATTGCTTAAATCGGCCTCTGTAGCAGGTGACTGGAAGATAGCTAATGTAACACTGATATTTTAAAAAAGCTCTAGGAGTGATCCTGGCAATTACAGACCAGTAAGTGTAACTTCAGTACCAAGCAAACTGGCTAAAACTATAGTAAAGAACAGACTTATCAGACACAATGATGAACACAATATGATGGGGAAGAGTCAACACAGCTTTTGAAAAGGGAAATCCTGCCTCACAATCTATTAGAATTCTTTAAGGGCGGTCAACAACAATGTGTGGACAAAGGTGATCCAGTTGATGAAGTGTACTTGGACTTTCAGAAAACCTTTGGCAAGGTCCCACAGCAGAGATTCTTAAGTAAAGTAAGCAGTTGTGATAATAAGGAAGGCCCTCTTATGGGTCAGTAACTGGTTAAAAGTAGAAGAAAAAGGGTAGGATTAAATGATGAGTTTTTACAATGGAAAGAGGTATATATTGGGGTCCCCTGATGATCTGAACTGGGACCTGTGCTGTTCAATGTATTCATAAATGATCTCGAAAAGGGGGTAAACAAAGAGGTAGCAAAATTGTAGACAATACAAAATTACTGAAGACAATTAGTTCCAAAGCTGATTGTGAATATTTTCACAAAATTGGGTCACTGGGCAACAATATGGCAGATGAAATTTAATGTTGATAAGTGCAAAGTAATTCACTTTGGAAAAAATAATCCCAACTATTCATATAAAATTATGGGTTCTAAATTAGCGTTTACCATTCAAGAAAGAGTTCTTAGAATCATCATAGATAGTTCTCTGAAAACATTGGGTCGATGTGCACAGGAGTCAAAAAAGCGAACAGAATGTTAGGAAAGGGATGGATAATAAGAGAGAAAATATCACAATGCCACTATATAACTCCATTGTACACCCACACCTTGAATATTGTGTGCAGTTCTAGTTGTCTCATCTCAGAAAAGATATATTAGAATTGGAAAAGGTATAGAGAAGGGCAACAAAAATTATTAGGGATATAGAACAGCTTCTATGTGAGGAGAGATCAAAAAGATTACTTTAGAATAGAGATGACTGAAGGGGGTTATGATAGTGGTCTATAAAATCATGAATAGTGTGGAAAAAGTGAATAGAGAAGTGTAATGTATCCCTTCACAGCACAAGAACCAGAGGTCACCTGATGAAATTAATAGGCCCTAGATTTGAAACAAACATAACAAAGTATTTCTTCACACAACGCGTAGTCAACCTGTGGAATTTGTTGCTAAGAGATAATGTAAAGGCTAAAAGTATAATTGGGTTGAAAAAAGAATTAGGTAAGTTCAGGGAGGATAGGTTCGTCAAAGTCTAAAGCCAAGATGGTCAGGAACACAACCCTGTTCTTTTGGTGTCCCTGAACCTCTGATTGCCAGAAGCTGGGACTGGCTGAGAAGGGATGAATTATCCAATAATTGCCCTGTTCTACTCATTCCTTCCGAAGAGTAAGGCCCTGGCCACTGAAGAAGACAGGATGCTGGGTTAGATGGATCATTGGTCTGACTCAGCACGGTCATTATATAGATGTTCATAGGGTGATCATCAGGGCCATATTAGTACCTAGATGGATAGTTAGATTATCCTTCTAAGAGTTCATTTGGTAGCCAGTGTAGAAAACAACAGTGTTTAAAACACACATTGAGTGTTAATTGAATAACATTAATGTTTCATATTAAGTACTGAACAGATAAATTATAGGAGGTTAGGCAATATGCTGCTATTGCACAAATACCATGAAAGAAAATAGAATAGTATTCTGGCTGCAGCTGTAGTTTTTGGGAGTTGCTATGTCCACTAATTCCTCATGGACTGATTAGCGGTCAGATTAGATGATCATGATGGTCCCTTCTGACCTTAAAGATTTATGAGTCTCTGAGGTGACTCATCTAGTCATATTTCCATGTGAATGCCATCAGGCACTCAACATTTATAGTCACTGTTCTTTTTTCTGTTTATTCAAAGTAAGTTCAGTCTTTCATATCTCTTGTAATAGGTTTACATAGATGCATTATCAGATGAAGTGTTATTTTCAGCCATTCAGGAGTGAGTTCAGATAAACAGAAGTGTAGGAAGTGACAGCTACTGTCTGTACTGACAAATCTCCTTTCTCCTATAGTTAAGTAGAATTACACTGTTTTGTTGCAGTATCACAGATAAGCTTAGACGGGAGAACAAACAACCACAGCCTGTAACATTTATTCTTGCACAATCTGTCTTTGTCAAATCCAGGGAATGCACCATACTGTATTGTAGAGATAGTCAAGCAATTCCAGGGAGCAGTTTTACACCTGTTAAAACAGTAAACACTTTTTATGGGAAACCTGCCAAAGCCCTGAAAGATTTTTTTAACTTAACAGTTCTAGGAAGTACAGACCAGATCCTGACTTCAGTCAAGAGTGCAAGATCTAACCTAATTAGCATTATCTTCTTGATTGACCCAGAAATATTTCATTTTAAGGTGGAAATGGTCTAAAACATTTCTGTCCACAAGAAATCTTTCTTTTTTTATAAAAGACCAAAAGATTCACTAATCGCACCCATGGTGACCTCATCGCTAAATGATACCAGTTGGATTGATTTCAAGATGCTTCTCTTTTTTTATAGGTTAGTGGGAATATGAATGCTTTTTTCTGGTGTTTGTGTGTCAGGGGTATTCCCTTGTGTATTAGATACTTATGGAAACCTTTCCATTGAGTTCAGTGGGCATCAGAGAGGCCCTAAGTTACACAACATTCATTGCCTATAGAATGACTAAAGTCAAAGTACTTCACCACTGTTTTAAAAACCTGGCTCTGCATCAGTGATGTGCAAATTTTGTAGCACAGAGGGCCGAATTGTCAGCTTCCCAGGATCCTGAGTGCCATCGTTAATTTGCATATATATTTATATATAATTTTAATTGAAGATGAATGCACACATCTCTTTCTTATGGAGTCTTGTAAGTGTATACGGTGCTTTCCAAATCACATAGACCCAGACTAGAACTCTTGAGGACTCCAGAAGTGGGAGGGCATTTGTAATGGAGAATTCATGGCTAAAGAACCAAACACAGTCATATGGCTAAAAACAAACCAAAACTGTACTGTAAGTGGAAAGGATAGAAGCAAACAAATAATATATGGAGTCAGTTAAGGCTTGCAGAATGAAGATGAGGGTGAAATAAAAGGCAGAATGAACTAATTCTTGAGAAAGTGGGAATATAAATTTGAGCTGTTGCTCCATAATTAAAATTACAAATGAGTTTCCCTTATAAATCCCAACTCCCCACACCTCCACCCTAAGATCCACACTAAAAAACTATATCTACCTGATAATTAGTGGTTTGCAGTGTTGTTGTATCCATGTTACTCCGTGGATATGAGAGAGACAAGGTGGGTAAGATAATGTCCTTCAATATTGATATTTGGAGCTCTAAAGTTTCTCTTTCACCAAGAGAAGTTGGTCCAATAAAAGGTATTACTTCACACACCTTGTGAGTCTCATAGTAGGTTAGATCTGCTGCTGAGGTAGAATTTTTCTGTACATTATGAACTGAAGTGGAAAAGGGGCTAGGTAAGTATGCCATTTTGTAGCCACCTCCCCCCCCCCCCAAAAAAAAAAAACAGAAATCCAGAGAAATATAAAAGTATGAGATTTATGCACAAGACCAAACTTTTGTTCTTTAGATTCTAAAGTTCCTAGCTGACTCATGGACATGAAAATAGAGACCTTAGCTTGTATCACTATCCCTTTTCCTTACAGAGCTAAAGCTGAAAATGTAACCTGTCACTAAGAGACTTGTCCACTTGTCCATGGGGGACGGTGGGGGAGATTTTTCTATTAAAAGGTTCTTGAGGGAGGCTGCCAATCCTAAGACTCTCACAGGCAGGAGCAGGAAGAGGTGGGGTAGGTCTCTGTGAGGGTTCTCCCCTTTGCAAACTTCAGAAATTTCACAGGAAGTGGGTGGTGGGGAGGTAAGGAATTGCATCCCTGACCTTTTCCTGAAGCCCAGTTCTCACTGCCCTCCTGAATATTCCCTTCCTGCCGATCTCCTGAGCTCCTTTTTATGATCCTTTGTGGTTCTCAGCTGTTGGACTCACTTCTGACAAAGCTCAGGAGGTTTGCTAGGTGGAGAAAGCAGGAAAGCACTAGTGTATGCTGCTCCTGAGCACCAATTTCTCCCATTGGACTCCTCTGCTGCTGGGAGCCTCCATGCCCCCACCAATATACCTGCTTTCTCCCATTTCACATTCCCCTCCAGAACTCCTGTTTCTCTCCCCATATCTAGCTCAAGAGACCTTCTCTCACCATCAACACCACCATCAGACCCAGTGATTTGTGCTTAGAGTGCTCAGGAACAGATTAGGTGTGTAGAAGGAGAAGGCAGAGCAACAGAAGCATCAATGATTTCCTCCTTGCTTCATTCAGTGAATCTTTGAGTGGTTTTCTGCACAGGAATTCCTATCTGATAAGTCTGCATGGGAAGACGGCAGTGAAGTACTAGGTGTCGTCCCCCCCTTCCCTCCCCTCCAGCCTTTTACTTCTGTTCTCCTGGGTTTGTCTTGAGCCTTCTCCTCTCACCTGAACACCTCTCATCCTGGAAGTGCCTAAACCTCACAGTGACTGAGTGACATTTAAAAAGTTTTACCTTGAAATCTGATAAGCTCTGTCAACAAGTGGTCCCATGTCATTTTCTGCATGACTTGTTTAAGTAGCATTCATGGTGATATCAGGATGTTAGCTTTCTACTACTTTTAGTATTGTCTACATTTCAGGTTTCACATTATGTTCTGGAATTGCTTTAGAAAATGTAGCTGTCTTGTGTAGTTATATTAAGAAGAAAATACTTGTACAGTATTGAAAGAGGTACAGTCTTTAATTTAAATATAGCGAGCAAGTGAAACGTACACATACATGTATCTCATTGACTAATCTTTTTGTAAGAGCATTTCACGGTTTAGTTACTTTATTTGGAGGTTTCAGTAATTGTAGTGCTTGTATTTATCTGTATTTGCACAAAGGAAAGAAGAGCACATCCCTGCTCCATACAGTAGCCAAAAGAGCTGCAGCTTATTGTTTTGTTATACAAGGATACTTTAAAATAGTACTTGAAATGAACTTTGACTAAACTGCTAGGAGGTCACAGATCTGAATTTTTCAAAAGGATTAAACTCTGTATACAATGAATAATTAAAAAAATCCACAGTTACATTAGGTGGGTTAAAAATATGATAAAGGTTTTAAACATTCATGTTTCAGGACATAAGCCAACCACTAAAGGCTTGATCCTGCTCCCATTGAAGTCACTGGCAAAATTCCCATTGCCTTCAGTGATGCCAGATCAAAACCTAAATGACAGAGTTAGGAAGAAATTATGCTTATGGGAAGGTTATTCCATGATTCTCCACTATGGAGTTTCTTTCATCTTTCTGTGAAGCATCTGATACTGGACTAGTCTGCCCAGTGATGTGATCCAGTATGGAAATTCTTAGAGTCAAAGAGATACTGTTTAAAATTATAAGGTTGTAAGCATATGGCATGTTTCCTAAAAATCAAAGAGAAGACGAGCCATGAATTCATGGTGATAATTCTTGCTTTCATAATTAATGGATAAATGTACTTTTCTTTTTGCTTTGATTTTAGATTAGTATGGAATCCTTAAAGGAGTTGGATCAAAGACTGTTTGAAATTTACATTGAATTGAAGGCAGATCCTATAGTTGGCTCATTAGAACCTGGCATTTATGCAGGATATTTTGATTGGAAAGATTGTCTCATTCCAACAGGTACAATATCTGTTTAATAATTATTCTAACAGAGGCTCAGATGAATTGAGATTTAAAAATCTGATGTTTAATTACAAACTGTTTTCTCCTCTGGTTTTTCTTAACATTTCATTTAAAGTTGTTTATCAGATATTTTACTTTACAATTCCTGAATCTCTTTTCAGATGCCCTCAAATGATTATAGCATCTTTTATCATTGATGTTTTTCGTGATTATTTTGCTTCATTGCTAATATATAAAGGAATAATTATGAAAGACGACTTTGCCATTTTTTCTTTTGAAATTCATTGGGATTTTTTGGAATTCTTTTGTAAAGAATCTGGTCACTTTTTAACAGCCCTAACTGCAATTCTGAAAAGGTGAAAGTTATAAGAAAATGTGTAAGTGTAGCATTATAACAGTAGTTCAGAACAAAAATTAAACCATAGAAGGATTCATAGATTCCAAAGCCAAAAAGGGCCATTGTGATCATCTAGTCTGACCTCCTTCCTGTATAACACAGGCCATCAAAGTTCCCCCCAAATAGTTCTTATAGCATATCTTTTAAACAAAAATCCAATCTTGATTTAAAAATTGCTAGTCATAGAGCATCTACCATGACCTTTGGTAAATTGTTCCAATGGTTAATTACCCTCTCTTAGATACGTTCCCCTTATTTCCAGTCTCAATTTGTCTAGCTTCAGCTTCCTGCTATTGGATCATGTATTACTTTTCTTTGCTAGTCTGAAGTGCTTATTATCAAATATTTATTTCCCATGTAGGTAATTCATTGACTGTAATCAAGTCACCCCTGAACCTTTTCTTAGTAAAGTTAAATAGATTGAGCTCCTTGCGTCTATCACTATATGGCATCTTTTCTGATTCTTTAATCATTCTGGTGATAACTAACCTAGATGCAATTATTTATAATGGCCAAGATTTTCAAAAGTCACTAATGGTTTTGGGTGCCTCCATGTTTTGGGGCATCCACTTTTGAGATACTTTAATGAGGCCTGCTTTTCAAAGTGTGTCTTCAGCACTTTGTGAAAACCCAAGTTCTATGAAGATGTCTCCAGGTAGGTACCCCCAAAACTGAGGCACTCATAATCATTGGTCGCTTTTGAAAATCTTGGTCAATATCTAATGGAAACCAGTTGTAACAAGGTACTGTGCACAGTTTAAAAAGTGACTTTTTAGTTGTTTTCAGTAAATCAGTGATTGATGACAGCGCTGTTTGGACTTTTTGGCTAGCTAAGTATTTTATACAGACTTTGTATTGAAATTGAAGATTTTAGTAGGACTTTTTAGTAGTTTTTAAAGTTTGATAGACAGTAACAGGAAATTACAATGTTGTCATATATGAATCAGGAGTTGCAATAGCTGCTCACTGAGCTCTGGAACCTCTGAGATCATAGGGTTCTCTCTCTTTCAGCATGACTCCCTATTTGTCATTTGTGGCATTGCTGTACTCAGGACATTTGCACTGGTGTATCTTATAGCACAAATAACTTGGATTAGACTCTTGCAAACTAAGCTTTGTTAAATTTGTGAACTAAAATAGTGGCCGATCACACTAGGAGTGTATTATACTTGCCATTACAGTATGTCCTCCAAGTAGCAGATGGAGACAGGAAGAAAACCCAGAACATTTGTCGTGCCATACCCCTACAATGGGATGGGTTGCTATATATGCTCAGTTCTTAGCTTTCTTTAACACACGGTGCCCTGCTTCTCGCTGACTGAGCTCAGTTTGCTGGTGGGATTGTTTTTCAGTGCTTTTTTTGAGGGCGGGGGAGAGCAGGATTACTGAGTTGCTGTGGTTTTCACTCACTCCTGTAATGCCTTTTTTTGCTAGCAGATAATTTTGTATTTCTGGTGGAAAAGTGGTTGGTATGAGAAAGTGTTACTCTGACTTCAGTGTAATTTAAGAGAATTTTGGTTCCATATTTTTTATCCTTGAAGATAAAATTAGGAGGTGATCAGGAAAAATGGCCCCTTAGAGATGGAGAAAAATGCGTAGGTAATAGGAACTGAAAAAGGAGAAGCTGCCCTTAAAAGGACAATATGAGTATTTGACATATCCACCATTCAAATGCAAAAATCCTCTAACTTACACACTGTAGATTTTCAGTAATACTAGTGGGTATTTTTAAAAGTTCAACGATGCCAAACAATATAGAGAAATACTAGTCTAAGGACCTTCCCTTTTACTACTTACAAAGTATTTAATACTTTCCAGTTCATCTCCAGGTACGGGGTTAAAAAAACAAAAACCTGCGTGATCAGAATAAAATTACAGTACCGAGTTGACTGGGAACTGGCAAGACACATCTTAGTGTGCAGTTCTGTTATACTGAATCATTAAAAAAGTCCAGTTAATTAATCCAGTGATTCATGAGAGAAATGTATTTATGAAGCTATCATGGTACTTTTTAATACCACATTTGGTTGAAATTAATATCTGCTTTTAAAAGTAATCTTTTACTAATGCAGATTTAAAAATTTGATTTGAGTCATTGAACTGAATGTGTAGATTTTGTGTGTTTTACCCAAGATTGTCACAAAAGTTGATGCCATTGGAGTGTGGGAGGAAAAAACTTCAGCAGTGCAGAATTATTTGTCTGTCTCAGTAGAATCATGGGAGGAATTCGTAGTGTCATCTAGTTACAGTTGCTCGACACTTTCCATTAATTCAAAATGATCTGGACAAACTGGAGAAATGGTCTGAAGTAAAGACGATGAAATTCAATAAGGACAAATGCAAAGTACTCCACATAGGAAGGCACAATCAGTTGCACACATACAAAATGGGAAATGACTACCTAGGAAGGAGTACTGTGGAAAGGGATCTGGGGGTCATAGTAGATCGTAGGCTAAATACGAGTCAACAGTGTAACACACTTGCAAAAAAAGCAAACATCATTCTGGGATGTATTAGCAGGAGTGCTGTAAGCGAGACATGAGAAGTAATTCTTCCTCTCTACTCTGCACTGATTAGCCCTGATTCAGCTGGAGTATTGTGTCCAGTTCTGGGTGCAACATTTCAAGAAAGATGTGGACAAATTGGAGGAAGTCCAGAGAAGAGCAACAAAAATGATTAAAGGTCTAGAAAATATGACCTATGAGGAAAGACTGAAAAATTTGGGTTTGTTTAATCTGGAAAAGACTGAGAGGGGACATAAGAGTTTTCAATACATAAAAGGTTGTTACAAGAAGGAGGGAGAAAAGTTGTTCTCCTTAACCTCTGAGGATAGGACAGGAAGCAACGGGCTTAAATTTCAACAAGGACGGTTTAAGTTGGACATTAGGAAAAATTTCCCAACTGTCAGGTTGGTTAAGCACTGGAATAAATTGCCTAGGGAGGTTATGGAATCTCCATCATTGGAAATTTTTAAGAGCAGGTTAGATAGACATCTGTCAGGGATGGTCCAGATCAGTGGTTCTCAAAGCCGGTCCGCCGCTTGTTCAGGGAAAGCCCCTGGCGGGCCGGACCAGTTTGTTTACCTCCTGCGTCCGCAGGTTCGGCCGATTGCGGCTCCCACTGGCCACGGTTCACCACTCCAGGCCAATGGGGGCTGCGGGAAGGGCGGCCAGCACGTCCCTTTGCACGCACCACTTCCCACAGCCCCCATTGGCCTGGAGCGGCGAACCATAGCCGGTGGGAGCCGCGATAGGCCTAACCTGTGGATGTGGCAGGTAAACAATCCGGTCCGGCCCGCCAGGGGCTTTCCCTGAACAAGCGGCGGACCGGCTTCGAGAACCACAGGTCTAGATAATACTTTGTCATCCCATCAGTGCAGGGGACTGGACTAGTGACTTCTCAAGGTCCCTTCCAGTCCTATGATTCTATTATATTGATTATTATAAACCCTGTTTTCAGTTGCTTATATTTTGCCAAAATTTAATTGTTTGGGCTGAAATTTTCCATTTTGCATGCTTGCTTCAGTCTGATCTTTTTATACATATATATTTTAAAGTTTAAGCAAAAAAAGTTCAGCTGTTTCCAAGAACTGGTTTGTAGAAGTCAGTGTGTGATGGATTTTCTGTCTTTTCAGTTTTCTTTTATAAAATATCAAGGGAAGTTACACACACCTAGATTAAAAGAATGTTAAGGTTGCAAAAGTTAAGCCCTCAAAAGTTTAGGAAATTCCAGAATTAAGGTCACCTGTGCAACATTAATTCAGTCACTTTGTGCATATGCATTGTGATACAGCCTTTAATTATATGATCACGTGCTATTTCCCTCCTCCTCCTCCCCCCCCCCACCCGTCCCTGCCTTATTCATTGTACAGGATGGATGGTGCTCTGGGGATGAATCAGGGTTTTGTAATGAAGAAGGCTGTTGTCTGTAGAACTCCTGCCTCATTTGTTGCAGAAATTGGAAGGTGCATGGTGAACGAGGCAGGAGGTTGCAGGAGCAGGAAGGACAGTGTCATGGTTAAGACAGCTGAGTGTTGCCCTGGAGAACTGGAATCTAGCCCTGCCTCTTCCACAGAGTTCCTTTGTGATTCTGGGAAAGTCACTTAAACCAAACATTTTGCAAGTGGCTACTAATCATGTGTTCCTTTTTCTTTCTTGGTGCTCTGCTTGAGATCCAGGGGCTAAGTACTCACAACTGCAACTGAAGTAACTGGAAACGGTGCTTTGAGTATATAAAGTTGTATAAGATGCAAAGCATTCTGAAAAAATCAGGCCTTAGGCATCTCAAATTGGACATCCAATGTACACTTTTGATCTTTCTCTCTCTTAACTTCAGTTACCCATCTGTAAAATGGGAATAATGCAGCCTTATCTCAAAGAAGGTTGTGAAAATAAATTCATTAATATTTGTCAAATACTCATAGTATTAGCTTCATAGAAGTGTGCAGGAGGAAATTAATAATTCAGAGCAGGGTTTGAATAACGTGCAGAAAATAAGGCCTGGGGGCACACATTGAACAATGAGGAAAAAGCAAAATATTGAATCGCTGCTCATTCAGTGAGCACCATCCATTCTGTGTCTGCAGGGGTACTGTGTTTAAAAATAGCAAGTGATCATGTAATTAAAGACTGTATCATAATGTATATGTACAAGGAGGAGGATTGGGGGATTAAGGCAATCTTAATTCTGGCATACCTGAAATTTTGTGTCTTGACTTTGCAACCTTAACAGTCTTTTAACTGTAGAGGGTTTTTTAAATCTAATTAAGTAAAATTGCACACAAAAAAGTAACTACATATTAACATACTCATTTTAATTACATTGATGGCATGATCAACCTTCTTTATGATGTAAATTACAGCTAGTCTTTCAGTATGAAGTAAACCTTATTAAATTGACAGGATTTATTTACAGATTTACTGTTCATTTAACAATTAATTCAAAAGCCTTCTATTATTATGCAGATTCAAAGGACAGAGTTTTCTAATTGACACTGAGCTTTGAAATTGAATACAATAGCCTAGAAAAGACTGGCTTCTACTGTGGTGACATTGCTACCAGTTTAATCTAATGGAGTTTAGATCTTTACATAGGGCACTCTAGAATTGATTGTCCTAACAGATTTTTAATCTAATGCAGTTGCAGAAGGAATGAAAAGAGAAACATATGAACTGGGGGAGGGGGGAAATGAATGCTCAGCAGTTGCTGTCTATGATTAAATATATTTTATTCTCAGTGTTCTCCATCCACACCATGGAACCCTGGCTAATCCATCAGTTTGCTTGGATTTTCACTTGAGGCTAAAATGTTTTTCCTTTCTTGGTAAAGAATCCTATCAAATTTGTTATACTTACCTTGTGTATCGTTTATCTAATCGTTAATACTGGGTTCCATACTCTGCATTCCAAGTTCCACATTCTTCTAAGAAGCTAATCATGGTTACATGATTAAATATGTTGTGCGTGGATATGAGAGTTTACTGCTGAACATTGACATTGTAAAGTAGAAGCACAAATAATTTGTTACAAAATAACAGACTTCTTAGTGGACTAGTGTGAACAGCATGTTTAATTTTTTTATTATGCATTGCAAAACTACTCATATTTTGTTTAGATATACTATAAACACATCTTGGGGTTGTTTGAAGCTCTAGTTAGTTGGATTTATTTACTACTTAGAAAGTCAATGTTCCTTCCTTTAGTCTCCAAGTAAATCATTCTAGAATATCCAAATAGCTGTCTCCCTTCACAAATTAGCTTTGAAATGCAAGTATCTATACAGTAAATATTTAGCCAGCATTCACCCAAAGCTCAGGTTGTCTTGCAGAGATTAGTCTAAAGCGCAGTTAAAAATATCTATTCCATTGTATTTCATTGGAGTCAGCATCAGCTACTCTTTGTCATACTTTAACTTCTGTGCAAATTGCATTGGAAGTGTATGAGATGGCTTCACCCTACCAAATGGAAGACAAATTCTCAACATAATGCTTGTGCTTTAGATATCCATTCTGAACCTGAAGTTGAAATCTGGTTTAAAAAAAAAAAAACACCTTATAGCAGTTCTATCTTATTCATCGGGCTAATCAATAGTCTAAATCTGTCAATATTTCAGCTTTATTACTACTTACTTACCCAGTGAAGTACTTGTCAACCTGAACTTTGTGTGTGTGTGTTTAGGCTGGGTCATCAGCACTCTGTGTTTACATTTTAGATGACAAGGAGACTTAAATTTTAAACACATTAGAACAGGGATGGCCAACATGTTGCACATGTGGCTCTTTAGAAGTTAATTCTGAAGCTGGAGCTTCTGGTGCCAACTCTCCAATGTGCTGGGGGGTGCTCACTTCTCTGCCACAGGCCCTGCCCCTACTCCATCCCTTCCCGCCCACTCCCTGAGCCTGCTGTGCCCTTGCTCCTCCCCCTTGCCACCCTCCAGCCTCTTGCATGCCACGAAACAGCTGATCAGGAGGTGCTGATCGGTGGGGCTGCTGGTGGGTGGGAGGTGCTGGGAGCGGATCAGGGAGCTGATGTGAGGCTGCTGATTTATTACTGTGGCTCTTTGGCAATGTACACTGGTAAATTCCGGCTTCTTCTCAGGCTCAGGTTGGCCACCCCTGCATTAGAATGTAATGGCAAGAATGCACTTTTTCAAAAGTAGGTAATTACATTTTGACTAAAATGTACAAAAGAATACTGTTCAGCTGGAAAACTCCATAATCTTTAGACTGCTTCGAACATGCCATTTCTGGCAGCTAAATGAATGTTTTGAGTTATCTATTGGAATTAATAATAGTCTGTACATTGAGATCAAATCAGGGATGACATCCTGGGTGTTTGGTGTTTGTGGCGGGACAGTTTGCATGCTTTAATAGGGAGGAGTTGTGCCACTTTGGACAGAGGGAAATGTAAAGGAAACAAAACAGTGTATGTGAACAGTGAAAACTTACTTATACCATTCTCTGGAATATAAGAAATAAATGGCCTGATTTTCAAAAGTGCTTTGCATTCACAGATTGCAGTGAAGTTAATGTGATCTGCAGGTGGGCAGCACCTTTTGAAAATCAGGACCAAAAGCTTCTTTCTTATGATGGATGATCTGGTAAGGAAGGGACTTCAGGAGGGGGTTAGAGGCCTGAATATATGAAACACGCGGGCAGTGTTTGATCAGTAGCTAGTCCTCTCTCTGTTTGTTGTGATGTATTTATGGCTTCCAAATACATAATAGGTTTCTTGACCATTTTGTTACCTTAAACTAAAGTGCTTATCGACTTAACTAGCAATAGCATTGTCTGATTCCCAATTACATGTATGTTTGTGGTTTAGATGACAAACAGGTAATTTAAAATTTAATTACTCAATGGATCATCCCTTCTGATTCATACTGAGAAAGTAGGACAATCGGCTAGTTATCTTAGGTGCCTATACACGAACACAAGAAGCCTGGGAAACAAGCAAGAAGTATTGGAAGTCCTGGCACAGTCAAGGAACTATGATGTGTTTGGAATAACAGAGACTTGGTGTGGTAACTCACATGACTGGAGCACTATCATGGATGGGTATAAACTTTTCAGGAAGAACATGCAGGGGAGAAAAGGTGGAGGAGTTGCACTGTATGTAAGAGAGCGGTATGATTGCTCAGAGCTCCAGAATGAAACTGGAGAAAAGCCTGTTGAGAATCTTTGGGTTAAGTTTAGAGGCAAGAGCAACAAGGATGATGTCATGGTGGGTGTCTGCTATAGACCACCAGACCAGGAGGATGAGGTAGACAAGGCTTTCTTCAGACAACTAACAGAAGTTTCCACATCACAGGCCCCGGGTCTCATGGGGGACTTCAATCACCCTGACATCTGCTGGGAGAGCAGTACAGTGGTGCACAGACAATCCAGGAAGTTTTTAGAGAGCGTTGGGGACAACATGCTGGTGCAAGTGCTGGAGGAACCAACTAGAGACCATGCTCCTCTTGACCTGCTGTTTACAAACAGGGACGAATTGGTTGGGGAAGTAGAAGTGGGTGGCAACCTGGGCAGCAGTGACCATGAGATGGTTGAGTTCAGGATTCTGACAAAATGTAGAAAGGAGAACAGCAGAATACAGACCCTGGACTTCAGAAAAGCAGACTTTGAGTCCCTCAGGGAACTGATGGGCAGGATCCCCTGGGAGGCTAATATGAGGGGGAACGGAGTCCAGGAGAGCTGGCTGTATTTTAAAGAAGCCTTATGGAGGGCGCAGGAATAAACCATCACAATGTGCAGAAAGAATAGCCAATATGGCAGGTGACCACGTTGACTTAACAGCAAAATCTTCAGTGAGCTTAAAACACAAAAAGGAAGCTTACAAGAAGTAGAACCTTGGACAGATGAGTACGGAGGAGAATAAAAATACTTCTCGAGCATGCAGGGGTGTAATCAGGAAGGCAAAAGGACAACTGGAGTTGCAGCTAGCAAGGGATGTGAAGGGTAACAAGAAGAGTTTCTACAGGTATGTTAGCAACAAGAAGGTGGTCAGGGAAAGTGTGGGACCCTTACTGAATGGGGAGGCAACCTAGTGATAGAGGATGTGGAAAAAGCTGAAGTACTCCAATGCTTTTTTTGCCTCGGTCCCCACAGACAAGGTCAGCTCCCAGACTGCTGCATTGGGCAGCACAGTATGGGTTGGAGGTGAGCAGCCCTCAGTGGTGAAAGAACAGGTTACGGACTGTTTAGAAAAGATGAACATGCACAAGTCCATGGGTCCAGATCTAATGCATCCGAGGGTGCTGAGGGAGTTGGCTGATGTGATTGCAGCGCCTTTGGCCATTATCTTTGAAAACTTGTGGCAATTGGAGGAGGTCCCAGATGATTGGAAAAAGGAAAATATAGTGTCCATCTTTAAAAAAGGGAAGGAGGAGAATCCGGGGAACTACAGACAGGTCAGCCTCACCTCAGTCCCTGGAAAAATCGTGGAGAAGGTCCTCAAGGAATCCATTTTGAAGCACTTGGGGAGAGGAAGGTGATCAGGAACAGTCAACATGGATTCACGAAGGGCAAGTCATGCCTGACCACCTGATTGCCTTCTGTGATGAGATAACTAGCTCTGTGAATATGGGGAAAGCGGTGGATATGATACATCTTGACTTTAGCAAAGCTTTTAATACAGTCTCCCCCAGTATGCTTGCCAGCAAGTTAAAAAGGTATGGATTGGATGAATGGACTATAAGGTGGATAGAAAGCTGGCTAGATTGTAGGGCTCAGCGGGTAATGTGTTCAACAGCTCAATGTCTAGTAGGCAGCTGGTATCAAGCGGAGTGCCCCAGGGGTCGGTCCTGGGGCCAGTTTGGTTCAACATCTTCATTAATGATCTGGATGATGGGATGGATTGCACCCTCAGCAAGTTCGCGGATGACACTTAAGCTGGGGGGAGAGGCAGATGTGCTGGAGGGTAGGGATAGGGTCCAGAGTGACCTAGACAAATTGGAGGATTGGGCCAAAAGAAATCTGATGAGGTTCAAGAAGGACACGTGCAGAGTCCTGCACTTAGGACGGAAGAATCCCATGCACTGCTACAGGATGGAAACCAGGGCCGGTGCAACCACTAGGTGAACTAGGCAGTCGCCTAGGTTGCCAAGTGGTTGGGGGCGGCCAAAAGCACACTCCGGGGAGGCGGTGAAGTGGAGGTGTGCTGGGGCAGGGGGGCGCGGGGAGCGCTGCCTGCAGCAAGTAACGAGGCAGGGGGGCACGGCTCGCAGGGGAACCGCTTCCCGCCCCAGCTCACCTTTGCTCCTCCTCCTCCCCTGAGCATGCTGCCCCGCTCTGCTTCTCCCGCCTCCCAGGCTTGCAGCGCCAATCAGCTGTTTGGCGCCGCAAGCCTGGGAGGCGGGAGAAGCAGAGCGGGGCGGCGTGCTCAGGGGAGAGGAGGAGGAGCAGAGGTGAGCTGGGGTGGGGAGCTGCCGCACTGCTCCCTGGGCCGAGGGGAGCTGCTGCACATCAGGGAGTTGCGTCATGCGGCTCCCTGGGCCGTGGGGAAGGGGGGGTGGCGGTGGTGGGGAGCTGCCGCAGTGGGGAGCCTCAGGGCGGGGAGCTGCTGCAGGGCTCTGGCGGGAGAGGGTGGGCACAAGGTGGAAGTTTTGCCTTGGACACGAAACATCCTTGCACCGGCCCTGCTGGAGACCAACTGATTAAGCGGCAATTCTGCAGAAAAGGACCTGGGGATTACAGTGGATGAGAAGCTGGATATGAGTCAACAGTGTGCCCTTGTTGCCAAGAAGACTAATGGCATATTTGGCTGCATTAGTAGGAGCATTGCGAGCAGATTGAGGGAAGAGATTATTCCCCTCTGTTTGGCACTGGTGAGGCCACATCTGGAGTATTGCATCCAGTTTTGGGCCCCCCCTACTACAGAAAGGATGTGGACAAATTGGAGAGAGTCCAGCAGAGGGCAACGAAAATGTTTAGGGGGTTGGGGCACATGCCTTATGCGGAGAGGCTGAGAGAACTGGCCTTATTTAGTCTGCAGAAGAGAAGAGTGAGGGGGGATTTGATAGCAGCCTTCAACTCCTGAAGGGGGTTTCCAAAGAGGATGAAGCTAGGCTGTTCTCAGTGGTGGCAGATGACCGAACAAGAAGCAATGATCTCAAGTTGCAGTGGGGGAGATCTAGGTTGGATATTAGAAAAAACTATTTCACTAGGAGGGAGATGAAGCACTGGAATGGTTACCTAGGGAGGTGGTGGAATCTCCATCCTTAAAGGTTTTTAAGGCCCGCCTGACAAAGCTCTGGTTGGGATGATTTAGTTGGGCTTGGACCTGCTTTGAGCAGGAGGTTGGACTAGATGACTTCCTGATGTCTCTTACAACCCTAATCTATGATTCTATTAAACAACCGCACTAAAATGCTACATCACATATTGTGATCATCTCACGTAATTCCTTTTCTTTGGAATCTATATGAGTTTATGGTTACTCTCACAAAGATGTTAGATTCCAATAAGATGATAGCACATGCTGAAACATGAGATAGTATGTAGCTTGTGTGTCATTTGAGTGCATGTCATTGTATTTAATTTTTTTGGAAACCATGCTTTATGCAGAGGGAAATAGGGCCAGCTACATTTGTGCTGTAATTAATTAGCCTCTTCCCAGCCTGAGGGGGACAGACGAACGAGGGTCAGGTGATAGATTAATGGACACCTTATAAAAAGACTGAGAGTGAGCTCAAACCACAGGAAGCATCCTGAGGAAGGCCTGGAGCCAGGGTCTGCAAGAGGCTAGGTACTCCAAGGGAACCATTTTGGGAACCCAGAACTGTATACCAGGTCATGGAAGGACGTAAGAGACAGAGCCCAGAAAGAAAGCTCTTCTTTCTGCTCTGGAAAGCAGGTGTATCACTTTGGTGAAAATCTAGTTTATCAGACAACACGCACTTCCACAAACATTTGTTTTTGAAGAAAGCATTTGACTAAATAACACAAATTAGATTTCTGAGCAACAAAAGTCTTCTAGGTGAAACATGGAAAATTGACTCTCTAGTTGTAAATAGTTGCCATAACACTAAAGAAACCCCCTGCCCTCCAAAAGCAAAACCTTTTTTTGGATTTCAGTTACCCAAACATGAATAACCCTGGCTTTGTAATAAGCTCACCTTATTAGAAACAGCTTTGTACTGTTTGATTAGATGCAGATCTACCATACTGCCAACTATTATTTATGTAGCCCTGTAAGTGTGCATGGTGCTTTACAGGAAAACAAAAAGACATAAGAAGATTGCAATCTAAGGCCCTGATCCTGCAAACAATTATGCATGTGTTTAACTTTACAGATGTGATTGATCCTATTGATTTTAAGGGGGTTACTCATGGCAGTAAAGCATAAGAGTCTGCAGGATCAGGGCCTAAATTATATTTAAACAAAGAACCAATAAAAACATGTGCGTACGACATCTTGTGATCAGCTGTGGCAGACAAATACAGGGGAAGTAGTATGGGGAGAAAAAACAGTAAGTGCTGGGGTCTACATTGTGCCAGATAGTTACACCACTCAGGGGAGAAGCTACAGAGAACTAGAACCATCCTTTAGGATGATGAAGCATGTTACCCACTCTGCATCCTGCCAGTTCCATCATGATCTCAGTTCCCCGAGGGTTATTTGTTCCCCCAGGGATGCCATGGAGGGGAACATCTAGAAGCTTGCTCTCAGTAGAACATAAATACTATTGTGCCTGTCCTAGTGCAGAGGTGGAACTGGGGTGGGGGGGTGGTCCTTGCCCCCTCTTCTCCATGTACCAGGACAGGTGCAAGTCCAGAGCAGGCTCTGGGACGGCAGCATTGTTTTCAGGAATGTACAGATCATATAATTTATTTTGAATGTGTTTGTGAGTTGAATTTTATATTTTTTTTATATCATTTACATTTCCCGCTGTGACAGAGGGCTGGAGTTCTGATAATTTCATGGCAATGGAAAACTGACAACAGAGATTTTAAGAGGCAGGAGGGTGATTCAACTACTATAAATAAGAAAAAGAGACATGCAAATCTCAAGTCAATCATCTTGACTATGAGGAGAGTCCAAGATGGCCTGTGACATTTTAGACTTGGAGTCAAGAAGTAGGGGAACATCCCAAAAGTGATTAGGGGACAATAGTTCTTGCATAGGGGACAAAATAAGACTTCTGTATTCCCTCCAGATGGTACTCCCGATAAAACACTCTTTGTGCAAATGTTAAGGTAACCTCACCCTGATATGACAATGAACTCTACACCAACCACTTGATAAGTAGGTTGGAAGAGGTAGAAGATCTCTGGACACAGAAAGAATGGCTGGGCCAAGCTGAGAAGGGACGGTCATAAGAGGGATTTGCTTTTTAGAGATGCGAGATTTTCCCTTTCTTTCTGTAACTAATATAAAGGAAACCTGTCTCATTAGGCTTTGTGAAGTTTTCAGGGGAGAAAATAGTTTATTTTGTTTTGCTACCATTTCCTCTCTATTTTTAATTAATCCTTGTTTTTAAAATGTGATTATATGACTCACAGACTAGGTTACTTCACGCAGACCGCCTCCAAAGAAAGCGAAGTTCTTCAGCTTCTAAGGAGAGGTGCTGAAATGTGAAGAGTTCCCGGAGCCTGACCTGCTACACAGTGTTTGCCAAAAGACATGGACAGAAGCATCCTCTCCAATAAAATATTTTGCCTGGGGGCTATGGCAGGCGAATACAGGGGAAAAGCTGAAGGGCCACAGAGGCAAAGTAAGTTAGCAGCGGTATGGGTGACACTCTCTAGAGCAGTGGTTCCCAAACTTGTTCTGCTTCTTGTGCAGGGAAAGCCCCTGGAGGGTCGGGCCGGTTTGTTTACCTGCCGTGTCCGCAGGTTTGGCCGATCGCGGCTCCCAGTGGCTGCGGTTTGCTGCTCCAGGCAAATGGGAGCTGCTGGAAGCGAGGGACGTACTGGCCGCTGCTTCCAGCGGCTCCCATTGGCCTTGGAGCAGCGAACCGCGGCCACTGGGAGCCGTGATCGGCCGAACCTGCGGACGCGGCAGGTAAACAAACCAGTGTGGCCCCCCAGGGGCTTTCCCTGCACAAGCGGCGGAACAAGTTTGGGAACTACTGCTCTAGTGGATTATCACTGATAGGCTTGATGTCAAAGTATGTTGCAAGAAGGGTTTTGGATGAAGACAGGTGCACAAGAAGTGAAAGACTATTCCAGCCATAAGAAACGATGTGGAAGATTATTCCCAAATGGCAATGAAATGCTAGTTAATAGCTATACTAAGGGCATAGGTTCTGGAAGCACAAACTAACAGAAATCAGGTTCAAAGCTCTTTTTGGGCAAAGAGGGTACAACATACATCTCTTTGCACCTGCTGGAGTGAATCCAGTTCGTAATGCTTATTGTTCAGATAGTACATATGTTATTGCATTAATATACTATACGTTAATTAACCACTAATGCACATACAACAGTTCTATATTGCCTTGTTATTAGAAATGAGAGATACAAGAAAATTATGTCATATCTTCTAAAACAAGTTTGAAAGTGAAGTTAGAGAAAGAGAACTTGAGGTTAAAGTGAAATTAACCAAAGAGAGCTATTTTGATGCAAAGGATGAATGCTTTTAGTTGCAGAGAAGTGGAAGTAATGGTTCACCTGGTACATTTTGTAAAGCTGATCAGGTAACAAAAGTCCCAAGAATTGCTACTTAGTGATAGGGCAAATCCAACAGATGGTGTTCCCTGTGTCACAGTCATGGTATCATTAAGCTGAACAGTATTCTTTTGTACATTTTAGTCAAAATGTCATCTCATTTTATAGCTAAATACAGTCTTTGCTTCTTTTGAGAAATTTGTGCTTCTGAGCGGGGTGGGCTATATCAAAATAACCTGATCTTTCTATCCGAAGTGCTAATAGAATAGTATACAGAATAGTCTCCTGTTTATCTGTTTAGATTCTTATACTGCCCTCATCACTGTAACAGCTGAAAGAAAAGGAGTACTTGTGGTATCTTAGAGACTAACAAATTTATTTGAGCATAAGCTTTCGTAGCTCACGAAAGCTTATGCTCAAATAAATTTGTTAGTCTCTAAGGTGCCACAAGTACTCCTTTTCTTTTTGCGAATACAGACTAACACAGCTGCTACTCTGAAACCTGTAATAGCTGAATACCTGGAGACTGGAGTTTCATCATTTAGGCCTTTAATCTCCAGTTAATAAAAAGTGGACATATTCTGTACTCTTACTTATGTCCTCCACTGATAATAACATAGCATCTTTCATCCAAGGATCTGTAAGCGCTTTAAAAACATTAAGCGGTATACTACCCCTCTAAGGCAGTTGTTATTCCATTTTGTAGAGGCAGAAAATGAGGGACAGGGAGGCTGGGGTTTACCCAAGACCACACAGCAGGTCAATGTAGAGCCTTATTAAAACCTAGCAAACTTGATACCCCTACTCAAACCACTAGACAATTCACTACCCTGGCAACAACTGTGATGTGACAAACACAGGATCAAGTAGAAAGCAAAACCTGAGCTATCAGTGGGAATACACCCTCATTCAAGCACAAATATTCTGACCATGTACAGTAGCAACTTCATGTTAAAGATGGTTTCTGTTTTAAATACTCAAAGACACTAATCAAATATCAGTGTAAAAATATGAAAGTTTGTTAGTGGGTGGGGGTATATGGATAATCACTTGTGCCTGTCTTAGTACTTTAACATTTTCTGATCTGTATTTTTTGGGTTGAAATTTTTGGCTAAAAACTTTGGCTGGGAACTTTTATGTAAAGTTCAATCTGGAATGTGTTCTTTTTACAGCCAAGTTGTAAACTCTTTAAGGGTTTAAATCGGAAAATCTGATAGACCCTAAACAATACAGCAGGCCTATTGTAATAAGTGTTATATTAATTTAAAATTTCTTTACACTGTGCAATTTAAATTTAATGAAACACTTAAAAATTTTATTAGTGTTTGGATGGGATTAGAATGCTGGACTTGTTCAGAGAATCAGAGTAATTCAACATTATTAAAACTCTTTACTTTGAACTGTGAAAAATCTTAAGCTTTCCAGTTACTTTAGATCTCTCCTAAGCTCAGATCGTTTCCAAATGTTAAATTTTGGCTTTAATAATTTTAAGGCTTCCTTGTACAGTATGTGCTAAGAAAGCCCGGTCACTTTCAAAACCATACCACTCAAAATATAAAGGGCTGCAGTGGAGGTTCTCTGAAACTAGAAAGTGGGGGGGGGGGAATTCTTAACCTCTGTCTAATTATGCAAAATAAATGTGTAACTTCAATGAATACTGCACACCTAGCAACTCTTTTTGTCTTTTTTTTTTTTTTTTTTTTTGAGGAGGTGGTGAAGAGGGTGTAAAGGATCATCTGTTTACTCCAGTGATATAATACATGTCTACAAAACTGCCACAGTCTTCCTATTGCTGTATGGCATAAAGTCATTGTTGCCTTTTCTTAGGCACATGGACAAAATTGAGAGCTGTTTTTATGAAGCTGTTTATCACAAAATATAAAGCCTGCACGCTTGAGAATAATTATTACTGGTACGCCTTCTCTCTGGTACCACACATTTGATTGTAACACAGATTCTACATTTTGAAAATATCATACGGAGAAATCTGGAATAAAAATGGCTGTCAACAGTGGGTGAAAGTCAGAATAATTGTTATCCTTCTTGTCATTGAAGTAGGGACCATGTTTGTATACAAAGAAGTTAGGTTTTACCAGAGAAAGTTAAAATGTTAAATGCTCCAATCTGGTAAACAAAGAAAAAGAGAAAGTATGTGTGACATTCCACTCTGGTGTTATCTGGACCGGTGATCTGCTAGGTCACTCCAATCCTCGACTCTGGGAGCCAGCCTTACCCTGCTCTGCTGTGAGAACCCCCACTCCTAGGCTGTTCATGCACAGCCTCTGGCATGTAAGCTGCTCCTTGGATTGTGCAACCAAACGACAACAGCCAACATCTCCGGTCTCAGACACAACCGTAGGAACCTCTGTCTTCCAGTGTCCAGTTATGCCTGCTGGACACTGCAAGCCCATATGAGTCTGTCAATTTAACAAAGAAATTGATATGCACCAGGCTTGTTATCCCAAAGGAAGTCTCTGACACGCTTCAAACCAAACGCACTGCTTCAGGTAGAATAAACAAACAAATTTATTAACTATAAAAGAGAGATTTTAAATGAGTATAAGTCAAAGCATAACAAGTCAGATTTGGTCATATGAAATAAAAGCAAACTTAGGTGCTTCTCACCACAGGCTATCTGGTTGCCCTTCATCTAGGCTCTCCCCTTTGATCAGCACTTCAGTCTTTTGGTGGTGGTGTCTGTAGATGGAGTTGGAAGAGAGCGGAAGAGCATGGCAAACGTCTCTCCCTTTTATCCTGTTCCTTCTTCCCTGTTGTCTTTGTGCCGCTCTCCCCCTTCAGAGTAAGGTGAGCATTACCTCATCGCAGTCCCAAACTGACCAAAGGAAGGGGGGTGACTCACTCGAGAGTCAAACAGATCCTTTTGTTGCTGCCTAGGCCAGAGCCCTTTGTTCCTGTGAGGCTGGGCTGTGTTTGTCCCATACCATGCCTTGATGAGGTGTGAACTGCCCCTCTGCTCATAGAGCGTTTTTGCCTGGGCTTATTTTAAGCCATGAAGACACATTTTCAGCCTCATAACTATATACTTGAAATTACAACCTATAGCATTGCTGTAACAACAGTTACTATAACATCACCATAACAACAATGCTCAGTATATCATGAGCCTTCCAAAGACACCCAACTTGACAAACTTTGCATTAGATACCACACAATCATAGTATAAGGATGAACATGGTGGTGTAGGGTGCTCCCACGAGGTACAGAATGTCACAGTATGGCCTTCTGCTGCAGTTGCCAGGGGACCCAAATTCAAAACCAGGATTCTTATCTTCCTTCAGATTCTCCCTAAGACACCGTTCTTCCTTAATACCTACAGAACACTGCTAACTGATAATGGCTAGACAGCTGGTGAACTGAGATGACTGACACTGATCTGGTCACTTGTCTCCATTAACAAAAAAAATAAATCTAGAAATTGTGCACAGATCCAGTCTGTGGAAAAAATGTTTACTGTTGTTTCCCTTTCCTTTGTTTATTTGCTTCAGGTCAGTGGGACTGCTCATGTCATTAAAGTTAAACACATGCATAAGCCATTGTAGGTTTGGGGCCCAAGATTGTAAATTCTTGGTGCAAGAATTGGACTTTTTATACTACATGCATATGCAGCACCTAACATGAAGGAACCTTGACTTGTGCTGGACCTTTAAGTGCTACTGTAATAATGAAATGCCATCAGCACAGCCTTCAAAAAATGTGTTGGATTGTTCAAATGGGATATTACTTAGACTACCCAGTAAAAGACAGAACAAGTTATAGATACACACCTTTTGATTGCTGGAAAACCTTGCTTCTCAAGAAGAGACAACTTTAATGTTGCATATTTAATAAATAAACTAAAATAAACCCTTCAAGAAATCCAGATGGCTCTACTCCATTTCCTTTTTTGAGATCACCCCTATTTCTTCGCCACCTGGGCTGTGTATCTTAAGTCATGATAGTAAGTTTAGCCAAAAGCAAGTTTAGCCAAATATCTTGAATAGTTTGAAGGTCAGATGTTGAGGTGGCCTCGTATGTAGGAGAGAATTAGACACCCAGTGTTAGTTCCATATTGTTCCATACATTTTCTCTATGATGTAGGTCTTTTTTGCATCAATTGGCTTCAATTTTCTGATAATGTCTTATAGTAATATTCATAATGTTTGAGTGACAACCCAAGTAAATTCATAAACATGGTATATCTCTAAACTCATTTTTCATTTTTGAAATTGCTGTCATTTCATCTTACAAAGGCTATGACAGGTTGTTATTACTTTAACAATGACTTTGGGAATTGTAAGTAGAATACATATCACTTTTGAGCTGTTTTGTGTATTGAAGGGTTTTAATAATATTAGGTTTTATAAAATCATGAAAAGACACCTTCAGGATGCTTTCAAAAACTGATGGATTTGAAAGAAAGAAATGAATATTCTTGTAGTCTATGGTTGGTTTGTGTTAATGAAAGGAAACATTGGTATAGATTTCTGGATTTTTGAGTATTTTTGTTTTTTGGTAAGGAGAGGTGATGGTTTTTAATGTAGTTTTTAAATAAAGAATTTATTTTGGGGGATTTTTTTATGTTGCGCCTCCAGTATCTTCTAGTTATGTGTGTCTACAGCTGCTCTCTTTTGTCGATGAAGTGCTTTTGAACAAGGGACAGGGTTTACATTGCACTGAATCTGTTTGTATTTTGTAGAAATTTTTTTCATTGGGGCAGATTTGGGCATAGGGGGTGGGGAAATCTGATCCTGCACCACTAATTCAGTTGGAGTTTCGCCACAAATATAAGTAGGCTCATGATTGGGCCTTAGGTCTTCATTTTCCAAAGTGGTGTTGGGAAGGGAGAAAGGTATGGAAGATGTGCAAATTAAAAAGTGTAGTCCTTTGACAATGCATGGGACGGCTGAAGTGAGGGTTGCAGTTAGCTTCATTTTCCTGAACAGGGGATCAGCTTTGAAAAATTTCGGAAACACTGCCCTAAGTAATGGAATAACAGAAACACAGTAGCTGTAGAAACCATATTTGACTCCTAAACTCTCTGAAGCCAGGAGTCTACTACTACTGCGTTTCCTATTTTCATTTTCAGTAAAAGCCAACATAGGACACACCAAATGCAATAGTACAAAGGGATTGCGACACTTCGTACTGAGAGAGAGTCTGAAATTATAGCACTTTTCCTTATACCTTCTAAAATCTATGACAAGATTTTTGAGTATCACAGTGCTTTTAAAAAGCAGCTAGAACAATAGACTGATAGCACAAGAGAAAAGAAAATTGGAAGCCCCTATTTCTTGTGCCTTAAACAGTGTGTTCAAGAGAGATGGATTATTAATAGGGTAAGTGGTGCTTTTGATAGGGAATTGGTGCTCAGATATCTAATTTACATGTTAGGATGAGGATTTATACATGTAACTATAAACTTGAAATTGTGAAATTATTTGAAGAATATATTGTTGCACATAAATGCATATTTTCCCCAAGTTCATTCCTTGTTGCCATGTTAATAGATTGAAATTTGGTTTATTCTTGGTGTGTGTGTGTGAGAGAGAGAGATGCAATTTCCCTCCTGCCCAAATAGATGGAAATAAACCTCCTTAAACAAAACTAAATTCTCTCATAACTACTGACCATTCAAGTGCCTGGGCCTCCTCCCACCGGCAGTGCTTTTCAGATTCCTACTCCAGTGACCTCATTCCCTGCCCACAACTCCCATACAGAGTCTCCCAGTGCTGCTTTTCACTTCAAATTGTAGCACCCTCATGGTGTTGCTCCTACCTCCCTCCATCTAGTGCTGCTTCTCCTACCCCTTCAGTGGCGGGAGCAGGTCTCAATCAGGTAGTGATAGTGGTGGTTCTCCTGGTGACTAGTCAGGATCTGGTAGTGGCAGCTGGTCTGGCTCTGACCCCTGCATCTCTCTCTAGTGGCACCCATGAGTCAGATTTGAGGAGTAGGAGGCAAAGCCTTTTATGAAGCAGCCTCAGCAGCAGATCCTGAATAGTTCCAGGTCCATGTTTTACAGCTTCTTAGTTTGGGCACCAGGGAACAGAGCCAGCACTTTCACACAGCTGCCTGGCTCTCTCCACAATTTGGAACCTCTGCTCTAGACTTAAGCACATGTTCAGATTAGAACATTAGCTGCAACAATGTCACCACTTACTGTTCGCTGGTGCTGCTAGCCAATTCAAGCACAGAAGTATGCAGACTCTAGTTTGTGCACCCTGAAATAATCGTCTGTTCAATTATTGAACTAAAATAGAGCACAACGAAGCACAGACTTAATAATAGTTTTCATTTTTATGTTTTTTTAAAACTATTGTTGTGATAATGAGCTGGTAAATGTCCACCTGCCGTCCACAAGGTGTATATATATCACATCAATACAATGTGTCATAGCTTTAAAAAAGTGAGTGGGGAAGAACTAGTTCAGGGATATAGCACACTCGACTTCAGTTCTGGAAATCCTTGGCTGTGTTTTCCCTACACCCCTGGCCAACAGAAAGGTTAGAATCTATTCCCCTTTCCCTAATAACTCTCTGCATTTTGATTGTCTTAAAAAAGCCTTTGCCCAAGCAAGATAGCCTTCAAATCTGTCTGCTGGTAGTTGCACTTTCTTTACCTTTCAGCTAGTAAGTATGTAGGTCCTTTTATATCATCGTTAATTCTGATGGCTTTTTCACTTTCATTTGTGAGGAGACAGCATTTCTTCATGCTTACTGTCAATTATGTTGAGAAGAATTTAAAGGAAACAAAGTACAGATCCTCAGAATGTATGCAGAGATCACCCACGCTTAGCCTTCGATTCTCTTGGCCTCTATCCCAAATGCATTCTGAATCTCTGATCCTTGAGTTATCATCTTCTGTTTTTCCAAATTATGACAAAAACCAGTGCACCACCAGCAGTTTATGTACCTTCCATAGCATTAATCAGTGTGCTACTTAATGTGGACCTGCTGTGAACAAAAAATTGATAGATTTATCAGACCATTTTCAGTTTTACAAAGAGAACTAATGAGCTATTTATAGCACATTGTTATATCTATTTTTTGTCAGTAGACTAGGGACTGATTTAGGACAAATGGGTTAAAAACAGGAAGTGTGGTTAGATAAGTAGGTAGTCTCTCCAAAGAGTTTCCAGAGCTTACCCACACATTCACATTTTCTTCTGAAACTACTATCAAAACAACATTGGGTACAGTACCTTGAAATCCATCTCTGTTTAAAGGAGGAATATTTTTCAGCAGTAGCAGGAAATGGCTCATAGAAAAGTTTTACATTCTTGTAAAAGAAAGTTCAAATGATGCTCTGGAGTCATTGTCTGTAAATGTTTTCTCTCTGCTTTAATCAAATTGCAGCACTAACGGCATTTTGGTTGTTTCAGGTGTCTCTTATGTCTCTCTTACAAGCCTGCAAATAGTACAATTATGTATAAAGTAGTTGTATTTTCAAACCCAGATTAGTTGTGACCACTGAATTCCTTCCAACGTTGCCTTTCCTTTTAGATGAAACTATGCTTATTTGTGGATAGTTCTATCATAATTATATTGAAATGAATTGCTGTCACAATTGCATGTGGCAAAATGAGCAGACTAACAATATTATTTGTAGAAGAAATCTTATGCACCATAAATCCATGGAGTACTGAGTCTGCTGAAGACACTGAACATGATACCTCTGTGGTCCTCTAGACTTGCAGTAGTTTCATTGGTAATACAAGAACAACATAATCCATTGCTTGTTGCTGTCTTTGTGTGGTATAATGGTCCTGGGACCTCAGATTAAATTTAGATTTTTCCACCTAAAACTATATGGTGGAATTTTCGAAAGCACCTAGGTGATTTAGGGGCATAAACCCCTTATGCTTGTAGTGTAAGTATATTTTTGTATGGCACTGAATAAAGAAAATGCATTTTTTTCCTAATAATTTTAATAGAACTATGTTTGTTCATCATTAGCTAGGCACTATTGTCCTGTTTAAAAATGTTCAATCTCTGTCATATATTATTATTTCTGTTCCCTTACTAGCGTGACCAACCATTGAATGCAACATAGTGAATAGTCAAAGCAAACAATTAAGTGAAAATTATTCATCTAAAGTATTTGGTGACGGCTTGTAAGTAGCATATTTTTTTAAAAAAAGGGTCAGTTTGCAAATAATGAATCTAAAAGGGGCCAAAGCAACCAAAAAAAAATCTTAACAAATAGCTTGAGGAGTTTTAGTTAGAGTAAAGTAGGTGCCTTGATTGAGAGTCCTGTGTTACTTTTAGAGTCACTACCACATGTAATTATGCCATTTTAAGCTTCTCACATCTCTCTTGCTTTAAATGCATGGTTCTAGAAGAGTTTATATCCCAAGAAACTAATGAGAGGAAGTCAAAAAGCATGATGACAAAATGGATTTTAAGTAATTAGAATGAAGCAGGCCTATCTACCAGGGGTAAGAAAATAGGCCACTGCTGGTGACATATTGGTTGAAGCAGATTTCCCATCAGCCCACTTTGGAAGGAGAAACCTGCATGTTATTGTGGGGAGCAGAGGTGAGCTGCTTTGTTGTGTCCATGGGGAATTTCCAAGTCAGAACTCTAACTTTTTTTTAAATCAAGCTGCTAGGCTAGCGGGTTAGATGATATCATTGTGTGGGTGGGGGCACTTCAGTCAAATATGATGACATACTAACGTGCAGGTACTGTAGTTCAGGAAAGGCTTATGACTGCAAACATTTAGGGCTCATTCTATTCTCACATTTGTAGAATACCTTGAAAGGTTATGGGTTTTTAGAAGAAAAAGTTATTTTAAAATAAAATATAGATTAACATTTTTAAAAATCTACCAGATCCCTCCTTGAGAAATTATAAACAAGTTTCTTGGAACTTGAACTGCTATTTTTCTAAAAGAGGGCATCAGAAGAAAAATAATCTCACAGTCAGTAATGTAATAGGAAATGGTAACTATCTTTACATTTGCTCTCCTAAGATATCATACTTAAATATTTGAAGCCAATATATGCTATTTCTTTGAAAAATTAATGTAAATTTCTAAATTGTACTAGTAACAATGCATTAAATCCCTTTCAATTAATACTTTAGTTTACATAAAATGGATATATACAGATGAGACACATTAGACAGATGCTGATGCAAGTGATGGAGATCTAAACAGCACCCTGGTACAAATCTTAGCACCCTCATCCTTCCCAGCAGCTGGTGTCGGCAGGGTGTCTGATCTTCTTGCAAGGGCTTTGCCCCTGACTTCACTGATAAAGAATCCCACCCTCATCTTTCACATCTGCCTTTGTCTGATTGGTCTAATCCCTCAATGAAAATAGTTTTCAAACCTTTGATAGTACTATGAAAGCGGTAAGAATAAAAAAATTTTTACTTAATTATATGATCAAAAATTATTTCTTAAATAATTCATTATAAGCTCATACACTTTTTATGTACGACCTTTGCAGCACATATAATATCTAGTCATTCTGTATACTGACTCCATAAAGGTCATTTACATGAAAAGTACACTAAACCATACTTACTGAGCATGAAATGAAATGAAAACATGGTGGCATGTATAATATGCCCCAAAATTATGTCGGTAGTAGCCACTTCATCCCATGGAGTGAACCAAAGGTTGGCTGTGCTGCTGATTGAAAAGAAAATGGATACCATAAAGTGTTGAAAAAAATTATTAAAATAATTACCTCAGAGAGAAGAGGTCTTACCATATACGCAGTGTGTCAAAACAGATATTGTAGAACGTTGGCAATGAAATTAGTGTATGAGAAGTGTACATGAATGGAAAAAATATTACAGGATGCCATCCAGGCTCTTAAATTATAGGAAAGGATTTATATGGCATTTTAGAAATATGTGATCATACAGTTAAAGAGTAATATAATAGACTAGCATTAGGGAGCAGAGTAAAAGTTAGTTTATAAGCAACCTTAATTGTGGCATTTTCTGATTTTTGGGTGTCTAACAGTGCAACTTTAATTTTCTCTGAAACTAGGAAGTTTTGGGAAGGTATTTGGAATCATATGCAAACACAGAGAGAAAATATATTGAATAATTATAATGTAATCTTAATAAACCACAAAAGGAAACGTCATAATTTTGTGGTATTAAAAAGGACCTCCAAAACAACTAGATGCATTTATAGTCATGTTAATTTTTGTTACTTTATTGCAATAGACAAATAGTTACTCTTCCACTCTGACTTTATTCTCATGAAGTTCTGCCATCCCCAGTCAATGTCTCCAGCTACACTGATTTTCAGTATTAAACGATTGTTAGTCCTTGTCATGTATGGATGTGATAGCAATGCCACAAATTACACATCATGTATGAGAAGTGACTGTAGACTACAAGACTTTAATAACATTGAGGGATTTTTGGTAAGAACATCAACCACGAGAGTGAACTTCAAAGAATTTTGATGCCAGAAACTCCAACGTGGCAATATAGTCTTGGGCTTTTTCTTTTTTTTTTTTCTTTTGGATAATATAAACAGCCAATTTTTTACAAATATCTAATGAAAAACTTTGCTTTCCCTATCAGTGCCATAGCCATCAGCCCACTCCTCCTTCCCTGCCCTTCTTTCTTTTCCTACTCTTTACACTTCCTCCTTTATAGTGCCACCTGAATTTTTTGCCTTTGATCATGACAGGGCTGGCTTTAATTTAAACATTGCCATCGCTTTGAATCAGAGCAGATTCATACATGTTTCAGAATTTGTATATGTGAGGCCACTCTGTGAAGTGAAATATTTTGTATAAGAGTGTGTCTCTACCATTTATTGTGTTTTTCACAACATTGCCTGTCATTCACTTATGAGTGAATCTTTTCTTTTCTTTTTTTTACCTTTTATGAATAGGCAGAAGTGTTAAAGTGTATTGAATTATATAAACACATAACTGACTATTAGTACTTTGGTATAAAGGACAAAGGTCTAAATGTTAATGTTGTAGAATTCAGTTGATTTTGAATTTCCCTTTATCATAAAATGAATGAAAAATGTTTAAATAAAAAACTGTTTTGTTGATATCCATGCAGTCTAGTTTCAAAGAGATTCAGATGCAAAGAATTTCAGAGCAAGTTGTGCTTTTATAATTTTGGAAGATGTCAAAGTATCAGTATGAGCCTATTCACTGCTTTGTGGCATTGTTCTGTAATGCTGGATCATTCTTTATAAAGCAGTTGTGTGAAGATGGCTGAAAATTAGATACCCTAACATGCCCACATTGTGATTAAAATTGTATGAGCAACCTCTGTATTCAAACACTGTTGACTGTCTGCTGACCTGCTGTGACCTAAGACAAGTCATTTTAATTTTCTGTGTGTCTGTTTCCCCTCCCACCTTTTGTCTATCTTAACTCGGTAGATTATAAATTTTCTAAAAGAGATGCTCTAGCTGAGCCAGAATTTATGGGCTTGATATAGGAATACTGAGTGAAATTCTATGGCCTGTATTATGCAGGAGGTCAGACTTATCATAAATGTTTCCACCTGGCCTTAGACTGTATGAATAAGCTCTCTGGGGCAGGGACTGTCTCTCAGTATGCACACTGCCTAGTACAGTGGGCACCAATCTCAGTTGGGGCCTCGCGGCATGACTATAATACAAACAATAAATAGTAGTTTGTCATGCTACTGACTAGCCTATAGTACAGTTTTATAACAAGGAAAACAAAATGCCCTGTCCACAATGATCAGGCAAATGGTACCAGCCACAACCATTTTTAAGCATTCATTACTATCACCATTTGAACTGCGAAGCAGACAGCGTCTAAAGGAAATTCAACTCCTTTAAACGCTCTGATCTTAACTGTTACATGGCTTGTGGATACCGTTCATTGGTTTCTATTTAAATGTCAACTACACAGCAGTGCTTAATGACTGTAATAGATATGTGCAGTTTTTTCCAACGGCTACTTAATGGTTCCATATAACACATTGCAAATGCTTAGAGCAGGGATACAAAATCTTGAGTGACAAAAAGCCATCTGTGGCTTGTTATAAAGTTACAGAACTGTACATCTGAAATTAAGTTTGAGAATTTTTCATGGCACTAATATGAGTTAATTAAAAGTTATTTGGAATTTTTGGAAAAAGTTGTCATACCTACATCAGATCAGCACAAGGAACAGGTGACTTTCTTAAGACAGAACTGATGATGACATGCATTCAGTCCTCCTTTCATACATTCTGGTATGGTAGTCCTGCATTTTGTGTCTGGACAGCATATGAACCCACCAAGGACAGTCAAGTATCAGAGCAGTGCAACTACGCATGAATCACATTCATCTCAAATGGGTTGTCATACTGTGTTTGTTATAATAATTGGGGGGGGGAATTATTAAACAATAAGGCAAAGAAGTTCTGAGAGGGAGACTGAGTAACTATAATTGGCAGAACTCAGTGCTCAGAACATAGACAACCCAGAACAGTGAATTATGCAAATAATAATTGAGCTTTAGAATCAGATTTCATACTACCAGATCTTTAGGCTCCTACTTCCACCAAAATACATATGCTAGTACACCTCCAGGCCACCAGGCCTTTCCACAAAGAATGCTGAATACTGGCCAATGTTGTTGCATAGACCTACAGTATGAATCACCTTTCCCCTACACTAAAGACTGGGTCCTTGGAGCCGAGTGCTTTTTATTCCAAAACTTGGTAGCCATTTCTAAACTCAGGTTCAGTTTCTGCTTCAGTTCACCATGGCTTGGATTTCTCATCAGCATGTCAAATAGTTCAGTCTTGAAAATTGTCTAAAAAAGGACTGACTACATAACCATATGAAGAGCTTTTAATTTCTATGTCAATGATTCATTCCCCTTAACCGTGGGGATTTAGACATTATCAGAACTGTCTTGTAGTTGACAGCTGTAGGATCTCCCATGAGTTGTTCTTTCTCAAAACGTCCTGCCTGCAGGCATTGAAAAACAGCAGCAGTTAGTACTCTTGCCTATGTTTCTTTCTTATATATATGCAGTGTTATAGCTGTATTGGTTCCAGAATGTAAGAGGAAACTAGGTGGGTCAGGCTGTATCTTTTATTGGACTAACTTCTGTTGGTGCAAGAGATGTGCTTTCCAACTCCACAGAGCTCTTCTAAGAATTCTAGAACTCGAAAGCTCATCTCTCACCAACGGAAGTTGATCCAATAAAAAAAATATCACCTCACCCATCTTGTTTCTTTCTAACAGTGAATTTGCCTAACAACATGAGATTCTTCTTCAAGTGATTGCACATGTCCATTCCACTGTAGGTGTGTGCACACCTCATACACAGTTTTTGGAGATTTTTCCCTCAGCAGTACTCTGATTTTCACATTAATCAAGCAGTTTGTTTATTGACTTTTTTTCCAAAGCCTCATTTGAGTAAAGGGGAAGAAATGCTCCATACTCTATATATTAGAAGAGCTTTGGCTTTTTACCTATATTGGACTAAGTCTTTCAGGTCTTTTTCTCAGCTCTTTGATGCAGTTTCATACAGAGTAAAGGGCTATTCAGAGGATCTCTTCCTGGATTTCTAGCTTTGTTTATGCTACCAATTAGCTGATATTGCACTGCCAGTAAAATGGTGGCTCGCTCAACCAGGTTGCAGGCAAATTTCTGTAGCCTTTCTGGCTCATGTAACCATACCAGATGTTTGTAGGGCAGTAATCTGATTGTCAGTCCATATGTTTGTCTCTCACTAGGTCATCTCTCATCAATCTAGACACAATGCCAGATTTGGACAGGTGGTCCTTCAGTCCCTGTTTAAGTAGACTCCACGCCCACCTCCAGTTCAAACTGCTTGTGAATCACCTGTAGTGGAGTGGACATGTGCAAACACCAAAGAAGAAAAAACGCGTATCTATCTTTCTGTAACTGTTCTTCAAGATGTGCTGCACATGTCCATTCCGTGACCCTCTCTCCTTCCCCTCTCTATTGGAGTCTTTTCAAAAGGACCTGAGGGGTTTGCGGGGGGCCAGCGAGGTCCTTTATACCACTCGTGCAGTGATGCAAGGCACCAGAGGGTGCTCACGCTACCCCGACAGGTATTACTGAGGGAAAAAATTTCCAGCAACTGTGCACAAGGTGCACACACATCTACAGTAGAATGTACGTATGCATTCAATAAATTATGGAAAGGTAGGTAATTTTTTTTCCTAAGGTCCTTCTCTGCTGTTTATCTTTCTTCTCTATCTTTCTTCTTAAAGTTTTGACATTGCATCAACCCTCATCACTAGTATGGTTTACTACCTGTGAACAAAACTATTTAATGATGTCACCTACTTTTTCATAAAACTTGTTCATCTTAATCCCTTCTTTACTCACACCACTTGACCCACAGCATACGATCTGACTGGCTGACTTGGCAAGAGACAAATAAAATGAGTTAAAATTCCTAATTGTGCCAGTATTATACATCACTTCTAAAGCAACTCAAATCTTAAAACATTTAAAATACGTTAAATCTAGGCTGAGTTAAAAAATGTCCTGTATGTTCTTGCTGTCTTAGCTGAATTCAACGTTCTTTGAGCTTTGAGTTTTCTAGGCTGTGGACGAGGTTAAAATGTTTGATGTTCACATCCTCTTTCTGTATCAGTTTACACTGGAATATGTTTGAGCACTTGAAGAACTAGCTTGTTGCATGCAGATAGAGAAAATGTCCTGATGAGTTCAAATATACTCCGTGCGCTCAGGTGAGCGCACACTGTGCATGCAGATTTTTGTTGCTTTCTTTTTAAAACGTGCTAAAATTGCGCACACAGATGTAGAAAAGTTACAACATTTTCATGTTTATCTGATCATTTTAAAACTATACGCAACTTGTATATACGTATACATTCCACACAAATTCTACCTTTCAGCAGTTTTTTGTGGGGGACTTACATTAGCTGAATACTTTTGGAAAACCCAACTCTCAGAATCCAATTGATTTGATATGCAGTATTGTGTGTGTTTTATGGTTGTTTGTGGAGAATTCAGTGATATAGTTCTTCTACAGCTAAACCTGTATACCCAAGTGCAGTACATTTGATAGGATAATACTTTATCTGACCCTCTCCTGAACTACTACTCCACTGAGTGACTGCAAGCTTAGTTTCTGTTACTTCTCAGAACCACAAATCTTTCCCTTCTGTTTTTCTCAGAGTTTGTACAAGTCATTGCAAAAGCTTTACATTCTTTGTTAAACTTTCTAAAAAGTGAACTTTCTGGGGGGTTTTGTTTGCCACAAACTAAACTATTTAAGACATAAAATGGAAAATTGTATTTAACAGATAATAGATTCTTTCCAAACGTTTCATCAGTACAAAACTGCTGTGGTTGGCCCAAAATAGGAAGATGTGTTGTTGTTGTTTTAAGTTTCTATCAGCTAAAGTATGGTTGAAACTGTCGTACACATCTGGGTGTTTAAATCTTCCCAACCAGCTTTTCTCTGCATGTCTTTAGAACATAATATAAAACACACATTCCTGATCAAGTAATTTTACCAATAATTGCTCGTGGCAGCTAGGATTCTGGCTAGACAGATTTTGCAGTTTAAAGACCTTGGGAGTGGAATGTACAGTGTTTGTACAATAGGGGCTGATAATTCTCCATGAGAATTTCAAGGGTTTTTTTGGTTATTCTTGAACACATTTCATTCAGAAAAAGTACTGTGTTATCATAGAATCATAGGACTGGAAGGGACCTTGAGAGATCATCAAGTCCAGTCCCCTGCCTCATGGCTGGACTAAGTATCTAGACCATTCCTGACAGGTGTTTGTCTAACCTGCTCTTAAAAATCTCCAATGATGGAGATTCCACAACCTCCGACCCTAGGCAATTTATTCCAGTGCTTAACCACCCTGACAGTTAGGAAGTTTTTCCTAATGTCCAACCTAAACCTACCTCCCTGCAATTTAAGCCCATTGCTTCTTGTCCTATCCTCAGAGGTTAATTTTTCTCCCTCCTCCTTGTAACAACCTTTTAGGTACTTGAAAACTGTTATCATGTCCCCTCTTAGTCTTCTCTTTTCCAGACTAAACAAAACCAATTTTTTCAGTCTTCCCTCATAGGTCATGTTTTCCAGACCTTTAATAATTTTTGTCACTCTTCTCTGGACTTTTTCCAATTTGTCCACATCCTTCCTGAAATGTGGCGCCCAGGGCTGGACACAATACTTCAGTTGAGGCCTAATCAGCACAGAGTAGAGTGGAAGAATTACTTCTCGTGTCTTGCTTACAACACTCCTGCTAATACATCCCAGAATGATGTTCTCTTTTTTTGCAACAGTGTTACACCGTTAGCTCATCATTTAGCTTGTGGTCCACCATGACCCCCAGATCCCTTTCCGCAGTATTCCTTCCTAGGCAGTCATTTCCCATTTTGTATGTGTGCAATTGATTGTGCCTTCCTAAGTGCCAAATCCTTCGCATTTGTCTGTATTGAATTTCATCCTTTTTACTTCAGACCATTTCTCCAGTTTGTCCAGATCATTTTGAATTTTAATCCTATCCCCCAAAGCACTTGCAACCCCTCCCAGTTTGGTATCATCTGCAAACTTTATACGTACACACTATTGCAATTATCTAAATCATTGATGAAGATATTGAACAGAACCGGACCCAGAACTGATCCTTGTGGGACCCCACTCATTACATCCTTCCAGCATGGGGGGGAGGGATAGCTCAGTGGTTTGAGCATTGGCCTGCTAAACCCAGGGTTGTGAGTTCAATCCTTGAGGGGGCCATTTAGGGATCTGGGGCAAAAATTGGGGATTGGTCCTGCTTTGAGCAGGGGGTTGGACTAGATGACCTCCTGAGGTCCCTTCCAACCCTGATATTCTATGATTCTATGACTGTGACCACTGATAATTACTCTCTGGGAATGGTATTCCAACCAGTTTTGCACTCACCTTACAGTAGATCCATCTGGGTTGCATTTCCCTAGATTGTTTATGAGAAGGTCATGTGAGACAGTTTCAAAAGCTTTACCAAAGTCAAGATATACCACGTCTACAGCTTCCCCCACTATCCACAAGGCTTGTTATCAGGTTGGTTTGACACGATTTGTTCTTGACAAATCTATGCTGACTGTTACTTATCACCTTATTATCTTCTAGATGTTTGCAAATTGATTGCTTAATTAGTTGCTCCCTTCTCTTTCTGGGTACAGAAGTTAAGCTGACTGGTTTGTAATTCCCTGCGTTGTCCTTATTTCCCTTTTTATAGATTGGCACTATATTTGTCCTTTTCCAGTCTTCTGGAATCTCTCCCATCTTCCATGACTTTTCAAAGATAATCGCTAATGGCTTAGATACCTCCTCAGTCAGCTCGTTGAGTATTCTAGAATGCATTTCATCAGGCCCTGGCGACTTGAAGACATCTAATATGTCTAAGTAATTTTTAACTTGTTCCTTCCCTGTTTTAGCCTCTTCTGATCCTAACTCATTTTCATTGGTATTCACTATGTTAGTCATCCAATCACCACCAACCTTCTTGGTGAAAACTGAAACAAAGAAGTCATTAAGCACCTCTGCCATTTCCACATTTTCTGGTATTATTTTTACCCCCGATTGAGTAATGGGCCTACCCTGTCCTTGGTCTTTCTCTTGCTTCTAATGTATTTGTAGAATGTTTTCTTGTTACCTTTTATGTCTTTAACTAGTTTGATCTTGTTTTGTGCCTTGGCCTTTCTAATTCTACATATTTGTGTTGTTTATATTTATCCTTTGTCATTTGACCTAGTTTCCACTTTTTAAAGGACTCCTTTTTTGATTTTTAGATCATTGAAGGTTTCCTGGTTAAGCCAGGTGGTCTCCTGCCATACTTCCTATTTTTCCTTCACAGTGGGATAGTTTGCTCTTTTGCCTTAATAATGTCTCTTCGAAAAACTGCCAACTGTCTTCTATTGTTTTTCCCCTTAGTCTTGCTTCCCATGGGAAATTGTCTCAGTACTCTAAATAAGAACTGTTTTAAATTTAAGAATGTTGTTACATTTCGCTTGATTGGCCTACTAATTACAACCTATGGTTATACAGTGCATTTGCTTTAGTGCTATATAATAGAACTGGCAGCATGGTATCCCAAAACTATAATTGTGTGGGTCACAGTGCAGTTTTGGAGAAATACAAAAATACAATATACATAGAAATTTTACTTTCTGAACAGAATTTCCTAACAAATTTACAGTTGGATGACGTTGCTCATATTTTTAATTAATTATACTACAAAAAAGCTAATGCTTTGCTTCCATGAAGTTGCTCATTAAAAGCTGCAGGGATATAAAAACTAGTCATCTGATTATTATTATTTTTTGTTCAAAATATACTGTAGCTGTTCATTATGCCTGCAGGTCCTGATTTATTTGGTTTTGTGTCTCCACATGAAAAAATAAAAATCCTTCCTGAAATAGAAGAAAAGGAGCACCCCTTTTACATTAGTAACTGCTCGTGCTCTGTGTACAGTTGGAAATTGACTCATTGATGACAATGGTTGTCACAACAAGTCTCCTTGAACAGCTATTGAAAATGGTCTTTACTAGTATAAGAGGTGCAAAACTGTTTGTCATCTTTCCATAAGAGTTTTGAAAATTTTCAGTACTGGTTTAGGGGGACCAGTTGCTAACAATATTTGTCAAGCACCATGTCATTTCCCTAGTTTGTACTGACATCACGTAACTCAACTGTGCCTACCTAACTTGTATATTTTCTTCTTAACTTTGTCTTTGCTTAATGCAGCCTGTTACTCTGAATAATGTAATGTATAATTTAATTGAGAAATACTTTGTGAAAAAGAAATACATTTTTTACCCAAGTCTGTATGGTGTGATGGGACCTAAATCCCAATCTTTGATGTGGCTGGTATTCATTCTTCATGTATTTCCATATCACTGGTAGGTATTATTATCAGTGACAATGTCTATTGCAAAAATGTGTCTGCCTCTTTATTTGCTAGTTTTCCTAAGGCAGAACTGATGTAGTATGCTAACTCATCAGATTTCAGAGTAGCAGCCGTGTTAGTCTGTATTCGCAAAAAGAAAAGGAGTACTTGTGGCACCTTAGAGACTAACCAATTTATTTGAGCATAAGCTTTCGTGAGCTACAGCTCACTTCATCAGACTATATTTGGTGGTATGTGATTGTGTTGTCCTCTGCTGGATGCAGCCTACAGCAGATTTGAGCCCTAAGAAAGGAAAGTAGGGGATGAGAAGGGAAAGGAAGGTGAAGAGGGAAAGAGGCGAAGGGAATATGGCACAATCTCACATCAGCCTGTGAACTTTTGACAGGGTACAGGTAGTGATGTGTAATATCACCACTTTGGTTTGCTAATTACAAGGAAAATATTATTTCAGCCAGTTTCACAAATCATAAAAACTTTTTGTATTGCAGTGTTTTCACCTCTCCACCTTGTAACAAAGAGCAAAAGTGGAGAGGGCTTGATAAAATTCTGGAAATTTGGGAACTTTAATCCACTACAGTTTTTGTTTTGTTTTTTGCTATTTGTTTAGTTTAAATGAAAAACTTTTCAGGGAAGAGAATGTGTGGAGGTATGAATAAAAGCCTGATGGCACTTCTACCTTATAGAGCTTATGAGAAGCCCTTTGTTTCTAGGCACATCATTAGATTGAAGTGTATTTCTATCCTAAATAGTGACTATGTAAAAATGGAATCTTCTTCCTGAACAGATCTGCTCCGTCTGTATGACTTTAGTGACATAAATAGATTGTTATATCTTTTTATTCCTGTTAACCTTTCAGAACCAACAAAGAGTGATTGTTCTGTCCAGTGCCCAATTAACATAATTGTCTCCTAAGTTTTGATTATAGAGGTTATCGGTTACTTTATGCCGGTGCAAATGCATTAAGAGCGATGGTATTGCACACGTGTGATTCAAAGTATAATTTGAAGAGAGTGGAGTTATACAGATGTGACCAAAGGTCATAATTAAGGGTACAGTTTAGTCAGGAGTATTTTTAGTAAAAGTCATGGACAGGTCACTGACCATAAAAATACACCTGACTAAATCTTAACTGGGGAGCTGCTGCTCTGGGGTGAGCCCCAGGAGGCCGTTGCTTGGGGGGAGCAGGGAGTCACTGCTTGGGGGGTGGTGGGGGTAGAGGGGTGCCCTGGAGCCAGCACCACCGGCTGCCGGGGGCTGCCAAGCAGCAGCTGCTCTGGCCACCCCCAGGACCACTACTCAGGCAGTCCCCAGGGCCAGCCACACCATCAGTGGTTGGGCAGCCCTGAGGTCAGCTACACTGGCCGCTGCAGAAATCATGGAGATCTAGTCATAGTGGATGAGAAGACCAGTTTGAACTCTCAAAAGACTCTGCAGTTGGGAAGTGTCCTTGCAATGAGGTGGAGAGAGTTAGAGTTCTCCATGTGCTCGCTCTGCTCCTCTCTCCTCCTCATACAATGTTGGGAGTCTGTGTCAGTGAGCTCAGCTCAGCATCGCTCTCTGTCCCGGAGAACCAATGACCTTAAGGCCTAGCCAAGAGTATGGATCTGCCCAGCACTGTGAAACTTCTCTCTCCCATCACCATGCTCCCCCGCAGTGAGATTTAAAGAGTATGGGAATGTAGGAGACCTGCTCTTGTCCTAAATGAGGTTGTTATCTTCCTGGCGGCCACTCCTGCCCCCAAACAGGGCTACTTATAGGTCCTTCCCTAATTGAGGGGCTTCTTCCCTCAGCAGCTTCATGCTGCTTCCAACATAGGTTTTCAATCACCTCTACTTGCTGCCATTTCATGTGGCATGCAGTTTCTGTTCTTGAACCTCTTCTTCTCTTAATCTCCCAACCTTCCTGTATCTGCCTCCTCCCAGCCTTCCCAGCTCAGTCCATCTATGAATAATGGAGAAAATGTATAGATTTGTATACATACACAAAATACAGATTTCATAATAAGCTGTGAGTGATAAGGATTACAGAGGTGAGTGCCAGGGGGACTCTGGGTGTGTTTGAACTAGGTTTGATAGGAAGGAAAGAGTGCAGCCTGATTTTTAAATCTCAAGATGGACTTGCCAATAAAATAAACACACAAATGTATTTTATAAACTGAGTACACTTGAAATGACAGTTGAGAGACAATGCACTTTGATTCCCTCAATGTCATTTTTAGAGTCACTTTTCAAAGTAGAACTGTGCTATAACGACTGAGACGTATCTAAGAAAGATGGAGTGAATGAGATGAACTGATTACAAGTGTATCTTTGATGTAACTTTTATAATAGCAATATTAATATCCATTGTAACTCACAATCTGTAGAACCTTAATATTCTCCAAAATTCTGATCTCAGTTACATTTGGAGTATGTACAAAGAAGTCGATGTGGGGTCAGTGTACTCTGGATTTACGTTAGTGTAACAAAATCAGAATCTGGCCAATCATGTACATCTACCCCTTCTCTCTCTCTCTACTGCTTTTGTGCTTTCAACGATTCTGCTTGCCTTTATGTCGCAAATTAACTACCGTTAAAAAAAATAGTCCCTGTGTTGCCATTGCTTGCAAAGCAATGTACACAAAGAGCCAGATTCGTTCTGTTACTCTAGATTTACTGAACAAATATTTTATGTGCTACTGTAAAAGTTTTGTTAGACAATAAACTGCTTGCTTGAAATTTTTTCCCCAAAGAAACTTCTTCTATATAAGCATAACATCTGCTATAAAGTGTCATGAGTAATATCTTCTAAAACCACTTCCATAGAAACAAGAATTCTTATTTCCATTTATGATAATATTTCACAATCAAAGAAGCTGCAAAAGAAATAGGAATGAGATCTTCTGCTTGCAAGCTATATAATTCTGTTGTCTACGTTCGCGTCTTAAAACATCACTTGCCTGTTACACATGTAATATACCATATTGTATGTGTATCAACAGGACCTTTACATTAAGGGGATTTTCTTTTTTTTTTAAATATTGGATCTGTGGTAAACTGAAAGGTTATCAGAGACAGGCTCTCACACAGAAGAAGAATACTGAAACAGGAACCTACTGGCTTCTTTAACCTTTTGCTGTAAGGAAATGTGCCTTTCTCCATTTGATTTTGAAAAAGGAAATAGATTGTGGCGATGTGGCTGTGGAACTTTCTCTTTCTGCCTCTATCATTGCAAATGTGTTAGTTAAAGAAATGAAAAGAAAAAGTCTACCATTGAGCAATAGAATTGAACAGTAGACTATCTTAGCTCTGTCAAGATAACACAGTGATCGTGATTGACTGTCCTTTTTTGTTCTGTTTTAGGTGTCAGAAACTATTTGAAAGAAGCATTAGTGAATATCATCGCTGTGCACGCAGAGGTGAGGTAACTTTAGATTATTCACATTATTACAAGTGTCAAACAAAATAAATTGGCTGACTTCATTGGAAATGAGCACCTCTGAAAATCAGGCCACCTTAATTTTTGTGTTTAAATACAAATTTTATTAAAGAGGTGGGGGTGGTTGAAAATTTTATAAACGTCCATCGGTAACACCACATATCGCATTTTAGGGCTTGTTTACCCTGAAAGAGAATCCAGACTAAAGTAGCGTGTGAATTTAAACTGGATTAACTATTCCTGATTAATTCTAGGTGTAGACACTCTTATTCCGAATTAGCATGGATTAAACTTGGTTTACCTATGTGAACAGTGAGTACACAGCAAGCTGGGAAGTAAATCTACTTTGTGCTATCCTGCTGCTATCCTAACTGTCTATGTGGATCCTGCTGTCGTGCCCTAAAAGTTCCCTAGTGCATTTTAATCTGCTCCTGTTTCAAAACAGGGTAGGTCAAAGCACACTAAGAGTAAATAAGAGTGTCTTCTTCCAAATTAATATAGTTTAAACTAATTCAAAATAAGGTACTCTTGTTCTGGAATAAGTGTCCTTATGTGGAGTTAATCACGGGTAGCAGTTTTGGAATAACTCCCTGTGGAGACAAATCCTGGGTGTGTGCTTTTTATTTTCTTTCAACAATCTGAAGAAGAGGAAAGTCAAAGTATAATACTCAATTCTTCTCTTTCCGTGCATGTTTTAAAAAAATACAGTGCTCTTTCTATGAACTAGTTTGTGCTTCAAGAGATGGGAGTGTGGGGGAAGTGTTGAACATGTGCTGTTAGAGGGGGAAAACGTACATCATGTTGCATGGAAATTCATCAAGCACAAATAGAAAATCTGGAATGGATACATAGTTCATATTTGCCTGCATGACCCCATTTTGAGACTTACTGTTTCCTGTGACCCAGACAACAACAAAGCAATGTAACAACCAAGGAATCCAAGGAATTTTAGTTAGTGCTCTCTTATGTGAGCACATGGACTTGTATGTGACGACATGGCTTCTCTAAATCCAGCCGCATAGTAGAAATTGCACATCTAATCTAATGGTGACATCAGTGGCAGATCAATACTGAGACTTGATGGACACAAATGTGCTGAAACCAACTTCACACAAATATGTGCTCATGAATGGCACCATCAGTTTCAATGCATGTATTGAGAAAGCAGGATGTTCATTCTTGATGGTGAACCAGAACTCTGGGAGAGAAAATTGGGCATATGTTCCTCCCAAGAATCAATCGTAGGAAATGTTGATAAGCTGTTCAATTTCAGCTGCTGGCAAATCCATGGCATGAGGCTTGCAAACAGGTTTCACACCCAATCATACTTTATAATGGTCCAAGTCAGGGAAAAAGGATGCAAACCATTACTCCATCTGGCTGAGATGCTCAGTCATCACATGTGTGGGAGGCCAAATAATTTCGCTGTCAGCCAGTAACTTACAGCACAGAGACAGCAATTTACAATGATTCTTTATTGAGTACTAACAGGATACTTAGGATGGCATAAAAGAAGATATGGGCCCTGCCTTAAGGCACTTACAAGCCACTGCAGATTCCCAGCTCAGAAAAAGCTAGCACAGACTCCTACTGGCTCAAGCAGAGAGGATGCTCTTGTGGTAAAACTGCTGCCCACAGATAAGTATCTTCTGGATTCAAGTCTCCCTCCCCTAGATGCTGGCACAGCCAGATGGTTCAAATGGTTAAATGGCATCCATACAACCAACTCCGCACAGCCAACATGTCTGGACCTGCTCCACAAATACTGTGCCAGGAAGCTGCTATTTTACAAAATGGTGATCTCTGCACAGAGTGACCTCACACACACCGTAGGTGTGAGGTCACACTTTGTGGAGGTCACCATTTTGTAGATCAAAATAGCGGTCTCCTGGTGTATCGCTTATGGAGCAAGTCTGGATATGTTTGGGGGCAGACAGCGTCAGATCACAAGCCGAATCTGACCTGCTGGCCCACGACCCCATCTGCTGAGGGCATGATCCCCAGTTTGGGAACCGCGGATATGTACCGTCTAGACTTCCAAAGTGGGCCATGGCGTGCAACAGAGAGGAGGAGTGTATGTTAAAAAAGTAAATGTGAAATTTCTGATGAAAATTGAAATAATTATTTGCAGAGCTGCACACTTGCAGATGCATACCTAAGTGTAAATTGACTATTGCAGGAATTTTCTACAGTACTTAAGTTAAAGCACCTGTTCGAAATAATCCCATCCCTCTCTATCACAAAATGTATTTTCTCATTAGTATTACCAAAACCATTCTTTCACATAGCACAAATAACACTGTTCTGTCTTTAGACCCTCTTTACTTGTTTAAATTGGCTTTTGAGTATTCTAGGCTCCTTTTAATATTTTCTCTAATTAGAGACACTAATGCTAATTGAAATATTTTCATGGCTTTTGGAATTCCAATTAAAACAGATTTTTGCTTTGATGCAGGTATTTACCTCCAGTGTCTGTAGCACAAATACTGCAGCATTGTGCCAGTACCTGAGAATGAAGGAGTTAACATAACTATAAACCACAGTGAAAATGATTAGTCTATTTTCATTTTCCAAGATGAGTAAATTACATGAAAGGAACAAACAAAATAAGTTAGATTTTTCTTTTAAATTCAGTTAAAATAATCTAAATTGTTTTAATAAACACAAGTAACGAAATTTTTAAAATGATTTTTAACTTGGCTGTGTCCTTTTAAGTAGGTATGATGATTAAAGTCCTGATTCAGACAGGGATTTAAGCATATGACTAACTTTAAAGAGTTTGTTGTCTCATTGGTGTCAATTGGACTACTCCTGCTTAAAATTAGGGCACATGCGTAAATACCCTACTGAATTGGATGCGAGTTGTTTCTCCCATGTTCAGTTTTGCCTCATGAATTTCTGTGTGTGAAATGACATTTTTGCAAGTACTTGCAGAACTATGTGAATTTGATCACTGGTGTGAAATTTTACAATTTCCACAAGAGTAACACTGTTTTCTGCTGAAATTTTGCCAATCTGGCTCAGTCTTAGATTTTGCTAGCAACACTGCTGATTTCCATAGTTTAAACAACAATAGTTAACCATCAGCTGTGCAATAGGCAGGTTCTGAGGTGAAAAAAATAGTTACTTTAACTAAAAGTCAAATTTCAACTGAAACCAAAATAAGTATAGTTTTTGCAAAAATGTGATGATGTACTATAGCTGAGAATTTTTTTCCTGAGTTCTAAAAAGTAACGTTGAGAACAGCCATTGTGGGTACAAATACGTTCTTCTTATTAGAAGGTTTTGACCGTTTACTTGGTATGCTTGTGTTGTATTGCTCAGCAACACCTGCATGAAATGGCTTTTTCCCATTTTGCTTTTACCATTTTTCTCTGTATGTGACCAAAACTGTTGGCTTTTGTGGGTCAAAGCAGTTAAAAGCAAGATGATTATTTGAACTAACAGGGTGAGTGACTGATAGCCAGCATGTGTGTGCTCAGTATGCCTTGGCTGTGGTGCAAATCTGTTATATTACTGTTTGTCTAGTCTGTGAGATCCATGACACATCACTCTCACATATATCATGAAAAATCAGGTATGGTTTCTAAATTCATATTTGAGTTTTACTCATCCACATACTGGTGTTTCTCAAAGTATTTTCAACTGATTATGCATTTCTATAAAGCAGTTTTTCACTGTGAAATCGGACACACTCCTAACTTTCACATAAAGCAAAAGTCCTGTAGCAAAAGTGAGACCGAATCATTTGTTGTTGATTGCTTGTTTTTTTAAGAAATCTGAACAAATGAATAATTAAATTTCTAGCCAAAATCATCATCTTTTCTTATGACTCTGATCACATCACTTCCTCCTCAAATCACCATCCCTTTTTCTTTCCCCTCTCTTTTCCACATGTAATCCACACTGCTCCTCATTTTCATCGTCAAGGCTTAACACAACTTTGCTCTACCTACAGGGCCGATCTCATTTCCTCTTATCCATCTCTTGCCCCGTGTTCTGCCCAATTCTCTCTCCTAATTATATGAGACATTATCCCTCTTCCAGTGCATTAACAGTTTCTTATTGTCTTTAAATCTCTCCTTAAAACCTACTTTTTTGCCAAGCTTCTGGTCTCTGACACTGTTTGATCTCATTTCAGCACCTATCTATTTGTTTTATTACTCTGTTGTTTTGTAAGCTTCTTAGGAGGTGGATTTTGTATTATTATTATGGCAGCAACTATGGACCCTAATTGGGAATCCAGGCACTATTGATCTCAGTGTTATATAAGCAAGTAATAAAAAAAGACAGTCCAAGAGAGTTTTCAGTCTAGGTTTATGACAAGCCATAACAGGTGGAACAAACTGGCTGAGCAGTGGGAAGAAGATAAGGTGCTTCTGGGAAAAGCAGCGAAACATGCAATCAAGGTTAACTCTTTGCATGTCCATACTAAGGTGCAATATAAATATTAATACAGATACCCAATTCATAACTGTGATTTAAAACCTGCAGGTCTTCACTATCTCTAAGGAATTAGTGCCTCGAGTACTGTCAAAGATTGTGGAATCTGTTGCTGAAGAACTAAGTCGACTGATGCAGTGTGTGTCATCGTTCAGTAAAAATGGAGCTTTACAGGTAGATAAAGACTCTGAGTTTCTCTTTGTACTCAAATGCAACAAACAGCTGTTGTAGAAGTTATATTTTTACCCATTATTTTACAGCAGCCAATTAAATATTTTGAATGTGTTCTTATTTTTGTTTGCAAAGATTTTGGTTTTAATAATGTTTTTAATTGTATTTTATAGCTTGTTTTTAAATCTATTGGTATTAGTGTGGAAAGGCCAGTGTAGTGATGTGTCATAGTGGTATATTATTCCAATGTCTGGAGAGAGAATAAAAACATTTCCTGTATTGTACAACTCCAGAGGAAGGCATAGCTGTTTCACTGAAGCTGCAAAATGACATCACTACAGAAACACTTGCAAAAATTACCATTAAAGAAGGTCTTAAAGATCCATTTATCAAAAGTCTTGCCTTTCCCATTTCAGATTAGATGAACCACTACTAACAACAATGAGCAAATGAACGGTGACCAGAGTATTTTAATAAAAAGAGGTGGGCGGGAATATGTGCTGGCCCATTGTTTCTAACCATTTATTTTGAGTGCTTTTCTTGTGACATTAAGATTCCCAAAGGGGTTCAAGGAAGGGTAAACTCTTAGGGTTTTGTAAATAATTATAACACTGGTTATGGTGCTTCATTTATTTATAGAATACATGGTTTAATCACATTCTTCATAGAATCACATCCAATAGTCCTTATTCAGACAAAACTCTTAAGTCAGTGCTTTTGAATCTTTTGACTGAGGAATACCTATAGGCTGTATATGGTCTGTGAATTGTTTGTAATCCAGTCAATTAATTTTACATCTTAAAATACCGTCATATTCAGGTTTTACTTCAATTCTTCCATGTCTTGTATTTAAAAAGATTGTTTAGCTTTTAAAATCCATTCTTAATAAGGCAGATAAAAGAAATGGAAATCTGCAGCCAACACCCATCTTACTGTTTTTTCAGCTTTGTTTTAGAATTGTAAAGCAGCTGAAAATCTAAACAAAAATGGGGTTATTTTTAAAAATATATTACACTCTTTGTAATGAAGATACAATGTAGAATATTATCAACTTAACATTTAAAGAGGAGAGTCCATAGACTATTTATGCTTTCTAGTTAGCAATTAAACTTAATTGGAGCAGAAGACTCCATAGCCTAGTGAAATTCCAAAAGGGATTTTGGAGGGATGAGGAGTTGACTCACAATAGTTGTATAATGTTATTAAATGCAGAGTCTCAGGACTATATTCAAATATTTGGGTTTTGTTTTTAAACCAAGCTTATGATTTTTTTAAACAAATGAACTATACTGTGTGGCAGGGTCTTTCAGATTGTAGCAATGCCTGCTTTGAACTCAGATCGTGGAAGTGGGTAAAACAGATATTTTAACACTGCCCTACTCACTCCTGATTGATCCAGTCGTTTGAACTAGTTCTAGAGAAGTCTAAAGAAAAAAGAAAGCTCCCTTTGACTCAGCGGGTACTCTCTCCGACGTACAGCCTCTCTAGGACTTGCAGGAACAACCAGCTGCCATTTCATGTTCTCTCCAGCAGACTTGGCATCTGGTGGGGGGAAACCTAAATATTAAATTGCACCATATTATAAACCTTATGTACAGTTTTGATTTTAAATGTACTTGTAATACTTTCCAAGTACTGTTAGTAGAGTATCATTTGAGGGAGAATTCTTGTCGGAAGGACTTCTTGTCAGAGCCGGGTAAAGTTGGTAAATAAAGGCTCTACACAATTAACTTTTGAGTTGAATAAGCAGCCCACCTTTTATTGAACTCACTACCTGAACCCATAACTGAAAGAATTGTCTCTCCCAGGAGAAAAATTTGTCAGTTGTGGTCCCTTTCTATCATTCTGGCCATAATCAACCCTCACTATTGATAGATTGATTGTACCAAAACCGGTAGGATATGGACCAGACCAAACTGCTCAAAAATACCCGTACCCTGTGGAAAGAACTGAGCTTTGACAAGAGACGCCTCAATCTATATTTAACAGCCAGTCCCCTGATCTAGACACCCCCTACATATCCAGGCTTCGCTCACTTCCCAGCCTTGTGCTTGATGTTAGGCATAAACTATGGCTTCTGATAATGTGCCGCTACCACAGTGGGCTTTTGCCTCTTAAAACTGAAACAAAACTACACAACTTAGTTTTACACTAAAACCCAGTAACTCAAAATTTTATTGGTGGCAGAACCAGGGTCTAAAAGCCCCTAAGGTACCCAGCTCTCAAAAATCCTAACCCATTCATCCTGAAAGAACCTACAAGATGTTCAGGAAAGTTGAGAAGGCCGATCTATGCTTGCCATTTTCCTACAAGGGAAACATTTCTCTTTACCATAAAATTGGTGGTCAGCTAAATCCTAATGCTTGCCAGGAAGTCCTGCACCCTGAAAGCACAAACCTATGCTGGCTGCCTATCCAGCAGGGAAAAATAAAAACTGTATGTATGATATATGTATAAGATATTCCCAAACAAAAACCTTCATTACAGTTGAAAATAAATATGTATGTTAGAGTTTAAAAAGCTTAATTAGAGAGTTGATGTGGTTATATTAACTTTGGTTATGTTTGGATCAGTCTCTGCATTTCATGGCTGGATCCATCAGAATCTCTGTAATGGGCTGAACCAAAGCCGATTGTGAATTATGGTGAAGTTTGTGGCTCTAATCCATTTCTAGAAAGAAATGTGTAAATGGCATATTTTTTTAAGTATTGATCAAATTCATGGTGTTACCATCTTCACATAAAATCCATGGTGGAAATGATTTCAATGAGAGCAAAGAAGATCTCTTATACCCTGCTTGATTCACTTTTACCTCGGAAATGTACCCAAACTTCATTTTCCATCGTAGCCTGCTTAGCTGGAAATTGACACACAGGTACATTGCTGAGGTAAAATCCCCAAGCCTGTATATGCAGCAAAGTGACAGATGAGATAAGTGGAGCAGAACCATCTACTTCCTCATCTGAAGAAGAAAATAAATTCAGCAGCAAAACCCAGACTAAAATGTGTTTTAACCGATGTTTGTTCTCTTGTGTTTTCTTCCTCTCTGGCCAAGCTGTGCTGTAAAGAGCTAGTCTTGACCTGTAGAAAGCAATAGCTACAGATATAAAAGCACAGAAATGCTATCTCAGAGCAGAAAAGGAGCACCAGAATTCATGCTTTGGTACTGTTACTGGGAGACGGCTCTTTGTTTGGAGACAACTTCATAGTGATTGGATAAACAATTTGACTTCAATTTCACAAATTTGTAATCGTTCCTGCAGCACTTCCTAACTGACATGGCAGAGTGGTAACCAGAAATACAGGAAACAAGTTATTGAAGTTATTAAGGCTGCTTAAAGGTGCAGTGTGCAGTAATATTTTGCTTCTGAAAACAGGCGAGAGGCTTTGTGACATATATGTTTAATTAACCAAAGAATGTTTTAAATTTGTAACTATGGTTACATTCTGTCTCTAGGCAAGGCTTGAAATTTGTGCATTGAGAGATGCTGTGGCCATATACCTAACGCCAGAAAGCAAGTAAGATGCTAAGTAGCTTGTGCTGTTGATTTAAAATGAAATGCCTGATAAATATGAAAAAACTAAAATAAGCTAAATATAGCTTAAATATTTGTTTAAAGTAATTTTATTTCAAATTAATTTCAAACAATGGCATACTTTGAAAACTCTGTTATTAAGCTTATCTCTGGTAATGGGAAATATTGTTACTTTTATGATAACATTTTGAGCAGTATCTTTTCATCTAATTTTGGGAGTACTACTTCCCCGCTCTCCAAGTGTCTGGCAGAGATAGGGATCTGGATGAAAACAATTTGGCAAAAACACAGATTTGATAAAATGAAAATCCTGCTTGTTGCCATCAAAACAAAGTGATTCACAGTCTCTGGGTCTCATTAGACTCCTCCTGGTTCCTGGATCCCCGCTAGAAGAAGTGGTCATTCATCTTCTGTTAGCCAAAATGTATCCTTCCCACTTGAATGCAGATTTTGACACTGTTACCTATAGCTCTGTCCACTTAGCATTTGACTACTGTAACACTCTGGATGTAGGACTCTTGGAATGCCAGTCAGCTGTTCAGCTAGTATAGAATGCAGTGGCCTGTCTCTTAAGTACAGCAAGCCAGTGAGAGCATATACATCTGTACTTCATTTTTTTCCTGTTCACTTATGGGTGGAATTCAGATTGTTAACTATTGTCTATAGTACCATAAATGACTAAGACCAGTTATTTCAGAGACTTCCTCTTTCTCTGTGGCCCCTCACAACGACTATGTTCTACATAAATACTTTTGCTGTCCGTCTCCAGGGTTTATCTGGTATCAGGTATTTTCAGTGGCTGTGGAATTTGTTCAGGCTAGAAGTCTACCTGAGCCTATGGCTGGCTATATTCAAATTATTCATAAGCCTGAGGTGTTGAGTTGATAATGTGTTAATTTAGCTAAATCAAAACATTTCATAAATTAAAGTATCTATTTATGAAGATACGGAGGGAGCTGTGAGAGAGAGCTATTATGCCTGGGAAATATTAAATATGTTTGCATTACAGCTCAAGCTTTAAGCAAGCTTTGGAAGCCCTGCCGCAACTCTTAAGTGGAGCAGACAAAAAGTAAGTGTACTTGCACTTTCTTTAACATTTATAATACCACTCTCAAGAGCGCTAGTTTTTTAGTGCAGTACCAAAATAGTGGTGCTGAAGAATAAGTTATGGCATTTGACTTTTGTGAGTCACAGAATGGCAGCCCTGATTCAGGACAAAGCTCTGATTCAGTGTGGCACATTGGACCTAAATTATACAGCAGAAACTTTGGCTTTATGTGTCACCGCTCTGTTCCCTAGTCCAGTCTAATCAATACAGTATCATTTTTGAATTACAGGTTTCAGAGTAACAGCCGTGTTAGTCTGTATTCGCAAAAAGAAAAGGAGGACTTGTGGCACCTTAGAGACTAACCAATTTATTTGAGCATGAGCTTTCGTGAGCTACAGCTCACTTCATCGGATGCATACCGTGGAAACTGCAGAAGACATTATATACTCACAGAGACCATGAAACAATACCTCCTCCCACCCCACTCTCCTGCTGGTAATAGCTTATCTAAAGTGATCATCAAGTTGGGCCATTTCCAGCACAAATCCAGGTTTTCTCACCCTCTGCCCCCCCACACACAAACTCACTCTCCTGCTGGTAATAGCCCATCCAAAGTGACCACTCTCTTCACAATGTGTATGATAATCAAGGTGGGCCATTTTCTGCACAAATCCAGGTTCTCTCACCCCCTCACCCCCCTCCAAAAACCGCACACATAAACTCACTCTCCTGCTGGTAATAGCTTATCCAAAGTGACCACTCTCCCTACAATGTGCATGATAATCAAGGTGGGCCATTTCCAGCACAAATCCAGGTTTTCTCACCCCCCCCTCACCCCCATACACACACAAACTCACTCTCCTGCTGGTAATAGCTCATCCAAAGTGTCCACTCTCCCTACAATGTGCATGGTAATCAAGGTGGGCCATTTCCAGCACAAATCCAGGCTTTCTCACCACCACCACCCCGCCCCCCGGAACACACACACACACACTCCTGCTGGCAATAGCTCATCCAGACTGACCACTCTCCAAGTTTAAATCCAAGTTTAACCAGAACATCGGGGGTGGGGGCTGGATTTGTGCTGGAAATGGCCCATCTTGATTATCATACACATTGTGAAGAGAGTGGTCACTTTGGATGGGCTGTTACCAGCAGGAGAGTGAGTTTGTATGTGGGGGAGCGGAGGGTGAGAACCTGGATTTGTGCTGGAAATGGCCCAACTTGATGATTACTTTAGATAAGCTAATACCAGCAGGACAGTGGGGTGGGAGGAGGTATTGTTTCATGGTCTCTGTGTGTATATAATGTCTTCTGCAGTTTCCACGGTATGCATCCGATGAAGTGAGCTGTAACTCAAGATAGCTTATGCTCAAATAAATTGGTTAGTCTCTAAGGTGCCACAAGTACTCCTTTTATTTTTGAATTACTGTCAATTATAGCTTTCCATGCTAATTTTCAAGTTTCAGTGTGCTGCATTGTCTTATTCTATTGAATACCAATAACTGCATTGGAAAAATAGGGAGGAAAACAGAAGGTTTTGACAATTGGTGTCTTGGGGAACTTGGAAGACAGTTTTGTTTGGTTTTGTAATCCAAAGGCTTTAAATAAGAGGGGAATGTAGCTCTCCTTTAAATTTAGAAGAGGAAATTGAATTCCTCTTTCCCCATCCCAGCAGCCCTTGACAAAGGTATTCTGCCCTGCTACATCTAAACCAGTATCTATATAGCAGTGGTGGATAAGCACATTAGCTTGATGTTTATACTAAAATCAGAAATAGTGCTGACATTTATATTGTCATAATTAACTTTCAGAGTTAACACCCATTGTGGTGAATGGACAGATTCATGTCTCCAGACCTATTGTTTCAGGCTGTCAGCAAATTCAAGCAAATGTTGCTGTGTTCATTTCCACTGTTTGTTCACAACTGTAAGGGCTAGAAACTTTATTGTTTTCCTAAATGAAAGCTTAGATTCTGGAATATAATTAAAAACTAATAACTTTTTTTAAAATAGCCACTGATACCATCTCCTAATTGTATTATGCAAGGGCCCTTGATACGGGCCCAGAAGGATTCAGATCTGAAGATGATGGCCACTATGACCCCAGTCTAGCAAAGAATTTAAGTATGTTCTTAGATTAAAGCATGTTAGTAATGCCATGTGATAAATGGGCCCACTCACACACTTAAGGTGAAGTATGTAATTAGCACTTCACTGATTTGGGGACAGAGTGCTCAGCACCTTACAATGTTGAGCCCATAACGAATGTATTTACACATACAACACACACACACATCTCAGAAAAACAAACTTGGTATTGGTTTGTGTTCTGTCTATGAAACCAAAGATGTGTGAAACATTTGCACGGAATCCATTCAGACATCACCTTAGTTCAATATTCTGTAGACACGAGCAAAGGATGCTTGCACAGCTACAAAATTTGTGAACCTGGCCTCCCTGCAATGGGCCTCCATCCATTTATCCAACAATTACTCCTTGCTCCTGTCATCCACAAGCCTCAAGACCTCTCCCCCTTTTTAGAGCTCTACAGGAGGGTCTGAAGATACGAAAGGAGCCTTACGAAAGGTAAGGAAGGTTCCCCTTTGCAATTGGAGTTCATCGAAATTAAACTTTCAGACAAAACCATAAGGCTTGGTATGTTTCCAACCACTGTGCACTGAATTACAGAGGGCGGTTCACAAACAAAGCACGGTACAGTTTTTACAGCTCTACCTCCACCCAGAGGGCAGCTCTGAGGCCCAGAGAGTTAAGGATGTGTTCTATACCTTAGATTATTTTCTCATGTATGTTACCACTACATCTGTAAACTTCCCACACCATTCATGACAAAATTACAAATAATTATGTTAAATGTATTTTTTATGGAATGATTTAGAGCTGCTGGTGTTACCAATAGCACACTCCATGTAATATTGAAATATTGCCTGCGTGTGAATGATGGATGTCCTCAGTAGCCCTTCCCAGAAGGGCTATTGGGGAAGTGGGTATTCATTTATTTGTGCTTTCACTCGCTGATCCTGGGAAAGACACACACTTGTTAATTTTACAGTACACAACGTATTATTTGTTTTTGGGAGGAAATGATTGGCAGCTGCTGAAAGGAAGCCTGCAAAGGATTTTATAAAATTGTGTGAGCTCTCCTTTCTTGCTTCTTTCAATGTTGGCCTAAAAGTGTTGGGGTTTCCCCCTCCCCCAAAATGCTTAGTTTTACCTTAGAAATATGAATTCTGATTTTCCCTGGTTTTGCTGGAGGTTTTCTTGTCAATCTGAGATGCTCAGTGTGACCTAGTTAAAGGGATGACAGCATTGAATCTTTAACAAAAATCTCCATATGCATTGTAGCTGAAGAGGAAAGATGGTCTGTGGTTAAGGCACTCGACTACTGTTCAGGAGATCAGGTTTCGATTCCCAGCTCTACCACAGACTTCCTGTGTGACTTGGGACAAGACACTTAACCGCTCTGTGGCTCAGTTCCATATCTGTAAAATGGGGGTGACGGTACTTCCTTTCTCCCATCCTTTGGCTAGTGTTAGATTGTAAATTCTTTGATGTAGGAACTGTCTCTTATTACATGTATGTACAGTGCCTAGTGCAGTGGGACCCCTAGTCTCATCTGAGGCCTCTAGTCATGCCTGTGACACAAATATTTTCATTGAGTTCAATAGGTGGTAACATAAACAATAAAAAAGTTTTAAATAGCCTGATGGCAAAACTCATCACCTTGCATTTGCTCAGCTTTCAATCTCTTGACTTGTGTGATGTTGCCATTTTACTAGGTCTCTCGGCACCAGAGTCTTCCAAAGTAGCAAACCAGGCTTTAAAAAGGAAAAAAAAAGCTCAGACCACATTATTTTGTGTGTGTGTGTTTTCTCAGGGTGGTAGGCACTGTACAGACACAGAGAAAGAAACAGTTTCTGTCCAAAAGAGTTTACAGTCTAAATAGACCTAGACCAGGGGTGGCCAACCTGAGCCTGAGAAGAACCCAGAATTTACCAATGTACATTGCCAAAGAACCACACTAATATGTCAGCAGCTCCCCATCAGCTTCCCCCGCCCCGCACCGCCGCTCCCAGCACCTCCCACCCACTGGCAGCCCTGCCGATCAGCGCCTCTCAATCAGCTGTTTCATGGTGTGCAGGAGGCTCAGGGGGTGGAGGAGCGAGGGCACAGCAGGCTTAGGGGGTGGGGCGGGAAGGGGTGGAGTGTGGGCAGGGCCTGTGGCAGAATTAGGGGTTGAGCAGTGAGCACCCCCGGCACATTGGAAAGTTGGCGCCTGCAGCTCTAGCCCCGGAGTCAGTGCCTATACAAGGAGCCGCATATTAACTTCTGAAGAGCCACAGGTTGGCCACCCCTGATGTAGACCATAAGGAGGGGAGAAGAGGGGGAGGCTGGCAGAAAGAAGCCCACTTTTTTCTTTTGCAGGTCACCTTTTAAATGAAAATTTATTTTTGAAGATATCATTTATATGAAGGCAAAAGCATACAACTTGATAATACCTCTGAGGCTATGTTCTTCCATGAGCACATAATTTTTGCTGTCCCATTATGCAGCAGGTTAAATATAACTTGTGCTTGCTGTACATCTAAACATCAGCTATATATGGATTTGTGAACAAGTGCCAGCATTTGACTTGATTTAAGTTGACCATGTATTTGAGAACACAGAAATAACTGCTAAAGCTTTCAATAGGGTTTTCTCTTATCTTATTCAACCACACAAAAACAGGCTCCTTGCGATGCATTCTAAAAGAACAAGCTTGTGGGATTGTAAGAAAAAGTGTCAAGTTAACACAGTGTGGTCCTAACATTCCCAATGCTCCGCTACTGATTCTCTGAAAGCTGCTGCTTCCAGTATGTGTCTGTTGGTGTCACTGCAGTGGAATTTGTCATTTTCCTGCGATATTGTGAGAAATTATAAGAATTTTCATACTAGAACGAATCAGCAGTCTCTCTGTTCAAGTATCTGGTCTCTTAACCATGGTCTATACAGGATCTGTTACCAAAGGATGTAAAACTACTTCAGAGCACCCAGTTGTCTGATATGACACTGTGGGAGGATAAGAAAGTACTAGAGGAACTTGAACCCAACAAAATAAGATTTTCCTTGCATTACTCACAATAAGTGGATTTTTTTAAAAAAATAGGTGTGCATCTACAGTACCTGCTTTTGTAGTAGGGCATGTTTGCTCCTGATATGCTATCTTGGAGAAACTTAACATTTCATGTATACCGAAATATTACTGCCTTAATGTGTCCAAGGTCAGAGAGCTTGTGATATATGCCACATTAATTACCTTCTAAATAAATGGATAAACCTAACTTGAAACACCCCAAATCTGTAAACTCCAAATTGCCAAAGTTATAAAATGTTTTCTTTTTTGCAGGTTATTAGAAGAGCTACTAAACAAATTTAAAAGTAGTATGCACTTGCAGCTCACCTGCTTTCAAGCTTCTTCAGCAATGATGAAAACATAGACAACAGCAAAACGCAAGCATCACACAAAAGAACACAGTTAAACGTACTCCCATTACTCCCAGCTGTTTCCTTTAAACACTGAGCAGAATACTTAAATCATTGGAGTGGTGGTTCAATTTACTGGCAAGCAATAGTGTGATTCCTGTGGTTATCCTTCAAAATAAGAAAAATTATTAGAAATGCCACAGTAAAAAAAAAAAAAAAATTATCTATTGTTTTTCATCCTATCAAGGCTGTTAGACGAACTTTGCTCTAATATCCTCTCCATAGCTGTATGTTTATAGAGAAATCTTCATGTGTATGCCGCAAAGTATATTTCATTTGTTAGAAATATTTTTTGAAAATGGGGCATGTTAGACATTTCTGAATATCTCAGTTTGAAGCTCCCTGGTCGCACAGGAATGCTGACGAGAACAGATGTGTATATTGGCATGTTGTAAGATTCAACTGGTATAAACTATCCAGATGCATACTACAAATGTTACTACCTGCAGATGGCTCTAATACACATTCAAATATAGTATGCAGGGGAAAGGGGCTGCGTGTTTGAAAAATTTAACACTTTAGGTAATTTCTCTGCCATTGTCTTCAAGTGCTCACAAATCTGACTTCTTGTTTTTTTTAAATTCAGCTGATCTCCTGGGCCGGGCAATACTGTGTTCTCTATTCTAGTTCAGTCAGAAAGTCAAAGTGAAATATATAGCCGAAATATAGCAGTACTTTTCAGTGGCAACTTAACAGTTAGTGACTGCTCTGCATTGTAAATGCAAGCATCGCAGTATTTTAAATACATCTAAATCTTCACTAAATCAAATATTCTTTATTGGTTAAGGTCCAGAAGAGCAAACAACTTCTCAGATAGTCAAAAAAAAAAAAAAGAGCTACTGATAGTGTAGTGTAGGCCACTGGATTTTCCTGCTTCCTTCCCACTTCCTCTCCTGCCTTTCCTCCTCGTTTTAGACTTACTCCCTCTGTCTGCCATCCCTCCCTGGTTGTATCATTCTCATCAGGAAATACTGAATTCCTGTTGTGAGTGGGTGGAAATTAGGCAGGCCAAAGACAAATTCTGCTCTTACTACCATAGGTGTATAATCCTAGAAGCTCTATGTATTGTGGCTTCTCTACTGACCCTAAAGACTCACATCTTGTGACTTGATGTAAAGTACAGGAAATAAAGATGCCATAAACTAAAACAAATATTAGTTAGTATAGGCTATTAGTTTTGGGGAGGGGGGGTTGTTGTTGTTTTTTTACTGATCTACTAAAGAAATAATGGCCAATACTTATCTGCTGTTTATGCATTTAAAGTTATTTTGGCCTGGTTTACAGAAGCCATCATTTGAATTCACAAAACATTTTTAATGAATCACCAGAAATTCTTTATCTTGCCAATACAGTTAAATGCTTTAAAAATAAAATATAGAGCTTCAATATTAAACTATGAAATATTGTAAGAAACAGTTTGATGCCTATATATGTGGCTAAATAAGCATTAAGAGGATTTTAATGAAAATCTGAAACTTTTTAATGTATATGCTTATTGGGGGAGTATTAAACAGTTACCTGGACCACCGTTGTTTTCCTAAATATGTTATCTAACGTAAGCTGACTATATAAATTTATAGTCACAGTTTCTGGTTTGATTGTACAGTTTGTTAGACCTGTAAAGGCACTAACTTCAGAATAATAAAGTGGTGTTTAAGCAAGATGACCATTAACTTTCTGTGAATTTATTTTTGAAGAATTTATGACCTTCTTTACATAATATGTGAGGTTTTATATTTGCATCAGCTAGGTTGCAACATTTATGAAGTTTTTATGCTCAAGTAAGAAACATCCCTCAGAGCGTCATTATATTGGTCACCTTATGTAACAAGAGATTGGTTGTTCTCTTCAAACCTAAGCCAAGCCATTTGCTTTTAGTTGAGTCTTTCTACAAGAATGCTGAATGTTACTGGCAGAGAGGCTAAGAATAATGGGAAAGGGATCACATGTTACTTGAATTAAACGTGGTGAGGAAAGGGGTCATGAACCAGTGTAGTACAAGAGTATTAGATTTCAAGAAAGCAGATTTGGGGGAAATGAAGAAACCTAGTGAACAAGGTGCAATGGAAAAAATTATTAAAATCCACTTGGGTGGAAGAGGGGTTAAGAATGCTAAAATACCATAATTAAGGTACAACAGACTACAGTTCCTCTGAAAAAGAAGATTATGAGGAACAAGAAGTGGTCAATGCGGCTTCACGAGGACCTGTTCAAAAATATAGTGAGTAAAAAGTACATTACTGGAAATGGAAAAGCATTGTGGGACCACACCAGAATACATAGTCAAATAAGACTTGAAGAGAGCACACATGCAGACACACACACACTCTTCATGATAGCAAAAGTGTTTTAAGGGTTAAGAGTATTTATAAAGATGTACGGGTTAGTGGCAATACTGGAGAAAAACTGAGCCAATTAGTAAATGGACCTAGATACTACACTGAGGGGCCTCTATAAGGCCAAAAATCAGCAAGGTACTTAAGAACATGCCTGACTTTAAGTGTCATTGGGACTGCTCACAGTCTTAAAGTTATGTACGTGCATATGTACATCCCTTCTGAATCAGCATCTAGATACCTAAGAAAGATTAATGACAACTCTAAAAGAATGAGCTGGATTGTTGGGGGTCTTTTCATCTACCATTTAAAAGAAAAATAAACTTGGGAAATTAGGAAGTGACAACAAGCATGTACAAATAGATCTTCATTAAAAATAACAGGTGCAGGAAATACACATCTCAGTGCGTCCAGATGTTATGCACCTTGAGGTGTTAAGGAATTAGCTCACAAAGGGCTTGTCCATGTGAGTGGGGTGTAAATTCCAGCACGTTAGGGTGTTTTGCATTACCTGTTCCTTGTGGACCCTGCTGGTACACAATGAAAGTTCCCTAGTGCATACTAATGCAGTCCTGTTTCAAACAGTACTATGTTAATGCACACTAGGGAGTTTTTATTGTGTGCCAACAGGGTCCACACATCACACCAGTTAGTGTGCCCCAAATTAGTGCCCATTAGAATTTATGCCACCCTAGTGCAAACTAATACACTGGGTAGATGAGCCCTAATTTACTGAACTACTGAGAATTACTTTTTGAAAAGTCACTGATGATTGGGGTGGTCCCGAAAGATTGGGGGAAAGCAAATGGGGTACTGAAGTTAAAAAAGAAAAAAAACATAATCAGGGGAGGAGTGACTCAGTTAAAGTGAACGTCACCCCCTAGTAAAATAATTAAACAAATAAGGGGACAATCCATAAACATACAGAGGATAGTGTCACCAAAAGAAACAAGCAATGTGTGGGAATGAAGAACAAATCCTGGCAAACAAACCTGAGTTTTTAAAATATCTTCATTAATAGGCTGTGGAAGGTATAGAGTATGTCAATGACATTTGCAGATTATATCTGATAGAGAGTTGTTGAACACTCTTGGGGCAGAGAAATAATACAGAAGAACCTAGACGATTGGAAACGTGGACCAAAATCCTGCAAACATTTACACACACTCTTAACTTTATGAATAGGCAGGGGACTGCTGGTACTTAAAGTGAAACTTGTGTGTAAGTCTTTGCAGAATTGGGGCCGTGATTTGTGGATCAAGGATGTCAAGCAAATTCTGCCCACCCACATGCATCAAAAGCCCTAAATATACCAGAACCAGTACAAATTCACTATCTGACAGCAAGAAGGAGGTGAGACGCTTGCGCTGGGGGGCTGGGGCTGGACATTTTGTAGCTCTGTGGGGCTCTATGTGCTGTAGCACAAGGGGAGGGGGGATGACTGACGGGTTGAATTTACCCACTTACCAAACCATTGCCAAGCCTATTGCATCCCTGAGAAGTGTACTAAAGGTGAGATTTTTATTCACATACCCTATTGCCATGCAACTATTGAACCATTCATTTCTGGGTACATCCATTACCAGAGAGAGAGACAGACTGGAGGGAAATCAAAGAAGTGAAACAAAATGACTGACATACAACACAGATTAATCTATAAGGAAAAACCTAAAAAAATAAATACAAGGTGAGCAACAAGTATGGGGGAACAGAATGCATGCCTGCAGATACTTGGAAAGTCTAAACACCAAAGAGGGAGGGGCATTGTTCAGACTGATGCAAAACTAGGTGAAATGAGGATTAATTAAAAAGAAAAATTGGATTAACACAGAAATTTCCTGACAGAGAGATCTGTGACTTGCCAGGAACTTGCTGGAAGTCCCCTGCCTATACACATTTAACACTTGACTGGTTAAAGCATTAGAAAATATAGAAACTATTTCTGAACTGACCCCCTGGGGTTTTGAATTAAGTGGTTCAAGTGTTTTCTTTTAGTGTGTGTGATTTTGTGACATCATGCAAAAATGGCATGTTCTAGAGATTATTCTGGCTTTGTAAAAAAGGCAACATCAAGACCAGAATTTGGCTGTTACCATGATTACATATGATCTTCAGTTCTTTTTAGAAAAGACAACATGCAAACATATCAAAACTCCTGTTATATTGGGCCTAATCTAAAGCCCATTGTAATCAATAGAAAAACTCATTGACTTCAGTGGGCTTCGGATTAGGCCAATTGTCAAATTGTACATGAAAACCCATGTGCATGCAGAAAACGTACTTCCTAAGAGACAGAGTTAACATCTGTCCCAATCTGGGATCTCGCTAGGGCATGAGTGGGCCCTGCATCTTTTGTATTTGCTATACACGTTGTGGAACCATTTTGCAATGTGAAATCTACAGTGACCTTTATCAGAATAAATGAAAATTGAAATACATGCAAAATGGTATCTAATCCTACAGATGGGCTCAAACCCTAAAATTCAGATCTGGATCTTGAACACTTTCCAGTTTTGGGTGTTTTGATCTGAGGGTTGAATTTGGACCCATCTTGATCTGTGACAATAAGAGGACACTTGTATGTGTCAGCAAATCTGCTTCATGTTATGAATTGTGGCACACATGGGCACTTGGAAGTGTAATATTTGGCTAGAACTGGTAAAAGATATGTGACTTGTCAAAACAATTGGCAGCGCTTGTAGTCCTTGCCATGCCACTAGAGCTTATTACATTGTGCTGTAGAGCATAAATATGCTTTGGAGTGTCTGGGTTTCAGGACTCGATGTGAACTACATCTGCAGCTAGCCTTGTTACACTGATGGCAGACCTCAAATGGGACTAGAGTGATGGCAAGTCTGTTCCATACTGTCACACAGCAGTAAAATAATCACTCTGGCATGGTAATTAACTTAAAAGTTCTTAGTCCAGGATCAAATTTTATACCCAAGGAAAAAGGCTAAGCAATTTTAAAATAATATCAAACAATTAAAACGTTTATTAGATAGGGACTCTTATTTGCTCCTTTTGATCTCAGATATCTTTTTTTAATGGGACTGACACATTTGTTTATATCTGTCCAGGGGACAGAATGGCTTCAAGGGAATTAATAAGGGGGTTTAGACTTTGTTACCTCTATGTCACTGCTTAATGTCAAGGCAAAGGCAGGTAGTGACCAAAAGCTGTTACTACCCAACTGCTATCCCACCTTGAGTAACAATCGTAAACTTTTCATATATTAGGAAGGTCTGGGGCCTGGTGATCATGTGGATAGTAAACAAAACAACAGGTGCTTCAGGAAATGGGGGTGATTGTGTAGCAAGTAGCAATCTATACTGGAACAATGTTGGGGGGCACTAAGTGTCTATTGAATGACACAAAATTGAACTTTAAAAGGTTCACACTGCAGTTTCAAATGGATATTATTTTTATTGTTAATGGTTTATAATATGATAGCACCCTCAGTGTTATAGACACTGTATAGGCAAATGCAAAGAGCATATTTTCTATACTGCTATTAATTTCTTTCCCTAAACTGTTGTGCAGTAATGCTGACAGCAGCTGCATTTCATTCCAGAGGTGGCTGCTTTTCTTCCAGTGGTAAGGGAAGTGATTTTCTTATTAAATGCAAAATCCTAGCATTAATGCACTGTGAAGATTCAAATAACATGCATGCAAATGTCAGGCGATTCCTAAAGTTAAGGCTGCTTCTATATATCCTTTCACTCAATGGGAACAAAAAGAGAAAATGCTACATAATGTAAAATGTAGACAAGATACTTTTACAAGAGCGGCATTCTCTGTTAAAATGTTCTGACTTTTGCATGCTTGATATTTCTACTTGAGCATTTCAGCAAACAATAGTCTTTTGCATTTTGTTTTTGTTTTTTGGATTGTTGAACAGAAAAAAAAAAATCCAGAGCTATTTTTCTGCGAGGAGCATTACAAACGTTTGTCTTCACCTTTGTAAGTTTCTTCATCTAGAGCTACCATGTGTTAAAGGCTCTGTGATGCAGCAGCCTTCTTATCCTCTACGTCTCATGAGCACCATTAATTCCAAGTGCAGAGATTCTAAAAGACCTTTAATTGAGATGTTCAGAACTCATCCATCCTTAATTGGCATAAGTTCTTTAATACAGAGCTATTGGCCTGTGATTTTTTACAAGTTCTTCCAGTTTCCCCGATGGAGCAGGCAGGCCGTTATGTAAAGTCCTGAACAAACCCACTTAAAGGATTATGTCTGCACTGCAATTAGACACCAGTGGCTGGCCCATGCCAGCTGACTTGGGCTTGTTGGTCTCTGGCTGCAGAACTGTTTAACTGCATTGTAGACATTCTGGCTTGGGCTTCAGACGAAGCTCTGGGATCCTCCCACCTTGCAGGATCCTAAAGCCCAAGTCCCAGCCCAAGCCCAGATATCTACACTGCAATTAAACAACCCCACAGCCCAAGCCCCATGTGCCTGACATCCGCTGGCACAGGCCAACCGTGGGTTTTTAATTGTAGTGTAGACATACCCAAAGTGCTTAAGAACATAACAACGGCCATACTGGGTCAGACCAAAGGTCCATCAAGCCCAATATCCTGTCCTCTGAGTGTGGCCAATGGCAGGTGCCCCAAAGGGAATGAACAGACGGGTTATCAAGTGATCCGTTTAAGTCCTTTAAAAGAAGATAGTTGTGGGCAACTTAAATAAAGTAGTGTAGACATACCCATTAGTATGCCTCCTTCCATTAGTAACAAAAGATCTTGCTATTTTAGGACTAATGAAATTAACTGGTAAGACACAGTTTTTTCTAAATGCAGTTGTTTTTCAGTTGTCAAAGTGAACCTTTTCTGATCAGAATATATGGGGGAAATGTGTTTTCTTTTCCTCATGTTCTCATTGCATAAAATAGTTTAACCAATTCTGCTGAAACTTCCTTCTTGTATAGAAAATTCTCAAATTCCTTTTGAGTTGGAAAGTTTTGAAAAAGGAGGATCAGAATAGAAATCTGAATTCAGTTGTATCTGTAGCAGATCTTGGTGCATACTATATACTTATGTTCAGCTTTTAGACCATTTGGCATCTTTCTGGATGAATCATCTGTAAATTACTCATTGTCAGTAACAGAGATTGAGGGAACAACAAGGTGAGATATGATTTGAATTTGGTCTTAAATGGAACCTCCCTGCCTGTTTCTAAATATTTGGGTGATCTAGGAACAACTGGGAGGTCCTGGTCTGTCTCAATTTCCGTGGCATGGGGGTTTTGTGCTTTTGACATTTCTGTTAATTCAACAAAAGTATGTTGAAATTCTCACTGTGGTGGAAGATTCTGCTTCAGCAAAAAGAGCACTTTCCTCAATTTTTTATTTTTATTTTATTTTATTTGGTCATAAGCAGATTTTCAGCATATACCATCCAATCAGCTAGCATATAATTTAAAATGAGCAAGATGAGAAAATCCTCATCACTGCTCATTACTCACATTTTCTGATGAATTTTGTTCATTGAAGTGGCTTGCATTTTTTATATTGACAAAGAGGTGATTTCCCCTTTCAGCTAATCTTTTAGATATTCTGTAGATACTTATAAAATTGAAATGCTGATGTGCTACTTAGTATTTTTGGGTTGTGAACTAAATAAGTAGGTAGGTTCACAGAGAGTTATGGGAATCCATTAATAAAGCCAGGACAACTCTGAAACGTTATAAGGTAAATGTTTGAATGCAACTTTTCTAATCACAAAAGCATGGTCTGCATGGGGAGACAGCCTCCAAATTTTTCTGTTCAGGCATTTTAACATCAGACTTTCAAAGTGGCAGAAGCTGATCCCTCCATCCAAGTTGCACAATACCATGTTAGCTATGATCATCGGAGTTTATAAAATGCCACCAGCCACAAGATAGAAGTAAACGTCAATAAAATCCTTCATGTTGTAAGAAAAAAAATCTATCATGCATTCTGAAAGCTCGCAAAATAATAATGTCCTTGAAGAGAACACCTTAAATTCTTCAGCACAAAGAGAGAGGTACATCACATAAAGAGTGCGGGGGACCTGTGGGCCATTTACTATCCTGTCTCTGACACTGGCAAATACCTGCTGCTTGAATAGGTTATGTGCTAGCAGCTGTGGTCAGCTGCTTATACCCTGAATCACTAGGACTTGTATCCCTTTAAAAAAAAAAGCAGGGTTGGGGGAATTGCTATCTAATTTGACTGGATTTCTCCTTACCTATATAAACACTGAATACTTTTTTGATTCCTACTAAGCTGTTGTCCTCGATGATATCTTTTGACAATTAAATCCCACAGGTTAAGGATGTGCTGCATATACTTTTTAAAGTATCATCATAAAAGAACGGCAGGATCATACCTGAATTGTGTACTGCGATGTGACAGCTGGGGTCAGTGTGCGGGCGCTGGCTGGTGTTGGTGGCCTGTGCCATGCAGGAGATGTGACTAGATGACTTGAGGGTCCCTTTTGATCTCAAACTCTATGAAAATACCTCTGAATTCTTTTCAAAAGCACAGCCCTAGCTCTCGATTTTAGGTATTTAGGCCCCCATCAGTGTAGTATCTGGGCACCTGACAGTCTGTAATGTATTTTGCATCACAGAAGCCCTGTGAGGCAACGTGCTGTTATCCTCATTGTCCAGGCATGGAGTTAAGACACGGAGAGAGGAAGGGACTAGCCCAATGTCATTTTAAAAGTCCGTGGCAGAGTACTGACTTGAACCTAGGTAGCCCAAGTCCTAGGTTAGTTGAAGGGTGGCTGTACCAAAGTGTCAGCTTGTTGACACATGTTCACATAATAACCAGTGCCTGTGTGCATAAAGACATTATGCTCTTCATAGTGCACCATCCATTGAGACCAATGGGAGATCGGTCTGCTTGCAAAATAAAGGGAGAATGTGCCTCTTTGCAAAGACTCTCTTTTTTGTGTGGCCGTTGACTGAAGTCCTCAAGTGTTTTGTATTACGGATAAGTCTTGGATGTTACTAATAAAACAGATATGTTAAACTCAACTTCGTATCTCTAGCAGCTGGTTCAATGACATATCTTTTGGCAACATTTGACTTTCTGAGATTATGCTTTGGAGAAGTTTCTGATTGATGTCTTGCAGCTTTATGTGATTCCATTGCTGGCGCTGTATTAAACTTGGCCGTGTCGGGTTTTCTGGACTCTCACTGAAATCAACATATCAGAGTGGTGGTGGTGGTGATGTCTTTTCTCAAGTGGAAAGTCTGGGAGGCCCAGTCATGTAGAAAAATCTTGACATCCCCCTCATCAGTGTTTGTATTAGTAATAGATAAATGTATAATGAATATATGGAGAGCTAATGAGGGCTCAGAAAAAATGTTGTGGTCTCGTATGAATGGTTGGGTGTCTTTCCTCTGTATTGCTGCAAAAAGGCACATGTACCGAGAGAACTTCCTGCCAGAAACTGCCTCCTCAGGAAGCCCTGAAGAATCTGCAATTTTTCTTCATACATAGTTTCTCACTAAATCTGCCCATAACTTTCTGTGGGAACCTGAATCCCCCAGTTCTTCTTTGAAGAGTGTCCCTGTGGGTGCTCCTCTTTAGGCGATTGCCTGTAATCAGAGATTTGTAGAAGTAGTGCCTGGTTGGGTCACACATGTGCTGTCCCCATCTCACACTGCTTCAGGTGGCTACATAGTGCCATGTAACCCCCCACCCGCACCCTGTTCCTTCTCTACCACCTTTGGCTTGAGTTGAAGCACTTAGCAGTGCCTCTGTATGTTGTATCTATATAAACACTGAATACTGGAGTACCACGGAATGTATTCACTACTTTAATCTAGCTAGTCTGGTTACTTAGGGAATAGTTCATTGTTGGCTAGTTTATAATTACCTCTCCTTCACCGTTTATTTTATGTCTCTAAAAAAACCACACCCTTTTTTTCTCTTATATTAGGATATTAAGTTTTAGTTGATAATGAACCTTTAGATCAGCATATTGTCCTCCCTCAGGGGAGAAAACCCACCAAGAAACCACATTCTCCGACTCAGCAGACCCTATCAGTACCAACTGCACTGGGACCTTCCACCTCTGAGGGACCATCTGGTATTGTGGGTACTGCACTAGCAGGCTAGCTCAGACAAGCGCAGCAATGGGAAAGCGAAACCGTCTGCCTCAGTACCATTGGAGTAGATGAGGCACTCGGCACCGAGCAGCTTGACATCACTGTAGGCTATGGCACCACCTTCTGTCTCCACAATGCGCAGAGTCTATCCTCAGCACCAACAACTGCACCCCAGATATCGGTACCACCAAACACCTTCCTCGATACCTATGCTCTTGGTACCGCTGCAATTCCTTCGCCACAAGAATCTCCTAGTCTCCTCGACACTGGACTCTCCTCTCCTCAGTATCGACCTGACTCCAGCAGGCTCCATACAAGCCATCTTACCATACCATCTAGATTTGCTCCTCCCTTTTCAAGTGATGAGGGTGACAAGGATGAAGGAGAAATCTACTCCTCCCATCATTCTTCACCTCCCCATACATCTACCAGAGCAGGTCCATTGTAACAAAGGGACTATCACCTGGAACCTGAAACTCAGAACTTGTATGGACACCCCTGGATGCCACCACTCATGCCTTTCCCACCACAGCTATAGTGGGACCCATGGGCAGCGTACCACTGCAGATGCACTAAGCAGAAAATTTTCCCAAGACTGGAGTACTACAGAATGTATTCAAACAGTGGGAGTCCCCAACTGTAGACCTCTCTGCAACAACTCAAAATGCCAAGTGCCCAAATTTCTGCTCCAGAGGGGGATTGGGGCCCCGTTCCCTGGGCAATGCTTTTCTCATCAAATGGGACGCCTTCCCTCTGGCCTCTCTTCTAGCATGGGTCACACACAAGATCAGGACAGACAACTGTAGAGTCATCTTAATAGCCCCCACATGGCCCAGGCAAATGTAGTTTCCTTATGTCCTAAAGATGGCCGTGTGCCCATCATGCACTTTTCCTCTTCTACCTCCTCTCCTCTCCCAGTATGTGGGCCAGGTTCACCACCTGAATCTGGCAAGACTTCACCTCCAGGGGTAGCTACTCCGTGGCTCCAAGAAGCCAAAATGACCTGTTCAGAGGAAGTAAGGGACAGTCTGTTAAATAGTCATAGAGCAACTACTCAACATACATACCTACACAAATGAAGGCATTTCAATACATAGTGCCAAAATAGACAAATCATGGTGGTTTCCTCTCCTCTACCATTGGTACTGGACTATATATTGGAATTTAAGAAACCGAGCCTCTCCATGAGGTCGGTCAAAGTACATCTTGCAGCTATCACAGTGTTCCACCACAAGATGGATGAGTTCTCAATTTTCACTCATCCAATCACCAAGCATTTTCTCAAGGGCCTTCGTAACATCTACCCCCAAAATACAAACCCTTACTGCATCATGGGATGTCAATCTGGTGTTACAAGGCCTTACTGAACCCCCATTTGAACCACTAGCAGCATGTCCACTACTCCACCTTTCGATGAAGATGCCCTTCCTCATCACCATCATGTCCCCTCAGTGGGTAGGGAACTGAGAGCCCTCACAGCACACACTTCCCATATACAACATTCTTCAAAAATAAGGTTACCTTAAGACTGCATCCCAAGTTCTTACCTAAGGTTGTCTCCTCATTCCATATGAATCAGCCCACTCATCTCTCATCGTTCTTCCCAAATCTGCATAGGAATAAATGAGAACCAGCACTGCATACCCTAGACATCCGAAGGGCGCTAGTCTTTTACATAGAGAGAACAGAGACTTTCAGAAAGTCACCAAAATGATTCCTTTCCATCACAGAATGATCAAAAAGAGATACCATATCTAGACAGAGGCTATCTAAATGGATCTCCGAGTGCATTAACTTTTGTTATCAACAACAGCAGCTGCAACAGTACAGCTGTGCCACTGTGAGGTCCATAGTATAGACGTAGCCTAAAACCCCCACCGGGGACCCATGCACACTCCACCAGAGCTCTGTCTACTTTGATGGCCTTCCTTCACAATGTGCCCACTATGGATATCTCCAAAGCAGCAACATGGGCATCAGCCCACACCTTTACACAACGTTATGCCATAGAGCAGTGGTTCTCAAACTTTTTTTTCCACGGACCACTTGAAAATTGCTGAGGGTCTCAGCGGACCACTTAATGATCTTTCCAAATGTTGTTTGTACCATGAACTAACTATTGTAAAGTGCTTTGGGTAAAAGCACTATATAAAAAAAAACCCCTTAATTAACTTTTTTTGTTCTACAAATAAAAGCAGACAACTCTCATTTTCATATCAGTAGTTTTACCTTTCTAATGCAACGGATGTGCCTTCTCTCCCCCACCGCAGCAGCCACCGAGCTGGGTAGGGAAGGAGGGCCATCTCTCCCCAGCAGCCGCAGCCCTGGAGCTGGGGAAAGCCGCCTCTTTTTCTGGCTGCCGCAGCCCTACACATCCCAAATTCCCCCCACCCCCTCTTCTCGCGCCACTGCCCCCTATTCCCCCCAGGCCACCACCTCACCTTACATGTGCATCTTCTCCAGGGTCCAGGCACCTCATTTAATTGAGCCGGGCCTGTGTGGCTTCATTCTCTTGTGTGCGGCTGCCCAGGCATGCATCTGAGAGGGAACTATCTGCAGATCACTTGAATGGAGCTCGCAGACCACTGGTGGTCCACGGAACACAGTCTGAGAACCTCTGCCAAAGAGCATTCATCTATGATATCATATCTAGCATATCATCAGATGCTCTGTTCGGACTAGTGGTTTTATCGTCTGCCATGACTGCAACTCTGAAGCCCCTCCCTTCCATTGCGGGGCACTGCTCGACAGCCATCTAAAAGTTGAGCACCCACAGGAACACTCCTCACAGAAGAAGAAGAAAAGGAGAAGGTTACTCACCTTTTGCAGTAACTGAGGTTCTCTGAGATGGTTGTCCCTCTGGGTGCTCCACTACCCTCTACCCCCCGCTTCGGAGTTTTCACACTAGGTACTTTGAGGTAAAGAAGGAACCCCGGGGCGGGGGTAGGGGGTGTTGCACAGTGCTATGTACCCGCCTGGAGCGGCACGAGATGGCGACGGCGCATCTGCAACCCAACCAGGCACTGCTACTGCAAATCTCCAGTTACCAGTGCAGGGGCACGCCATCACCTAAAATGGAGCACCCACAGGGACAACCTTCTTGAAGAACCTCAGTTACTGCACAAGGTGAGTAAACTTCTCTTCTCTGCACCTGTAGAAAACACCTAGAGCAGTGAGCGTTGTGTGTCATATGTAGGCTTGGAAAATTAGATTTTTATCAGTAAATGTCGGTAAACGTTGATTTCACTATACTCACACAGTGTGACAAAAAAAATTTCCATTGATAATAACTGACATTTACATATAGGCAAAGTGAAAAAGAAAAAAAAAACTTCTTGGGAACATGTTTGAATTAATAATATTTTCTTTCTATATTTTGGTATGTGATGTTGACAATTTGTGTTTTAATGGTTATTAATGTCTCGAATCCCAATGGCTATTGTCATTAAATAATTATTGTCTGGCCCACCCGCCCATAAAATTTAAATAGATAAAAATCAGGGGGGAAAATGCTTAAAAATAAACGTTGATATTATCTGCCAAGATTCTCTATAAAAAATTGAATACTGCCAAACCCAATCATATGCCACCTTCATCTAGTGGATTCATATTTCAATGCTGTAAATGAGGACTTTCTACAGCTCCTCATACGATTGAAGAGCAGCAACAACTGACCCCAGGCCATATATTAAAATCACAGCTGGTCAGGATTGTCTGTCCCTGCCCTACCTTGTACATTGCAATAAATCACTTCTGAAAAGTTGAAATAATTTCTTCAAAATGCAGTTATTGAATCTCCAGTGTTGTCTCTCTTCACCACATTTCATTGTCCCAGACGCGTTAATAATGGCATCACTCATGTACATGCATCGTGTAGCCGGGAAGGGTAAAGTCAGACCACCACCACCATCCACAGTAGACTCCATGTCCGTGTACTAGTCAGGGGTCTGAGGAACATTTCAACAAATCTGACCTTTTGTGTTTGTGAGGCTATGCCCTGCTATTTATATGGGACCTAAACCTACGGTTTCTTTCTCCACTACCAGTAACACAACAATATTTAAACCATGTGGCACTTCTGCTAGCGAAGTTCACAGAACTCAGTCTATTTTGCTCTGGGGAGGGTTGGGGGGGAAGCAGGAAGTTGGGGACTGAGTGGTCCCTTTGAATACAGAAGATGTGGGACAGGCTGTTGTCCAGTCACAGCATGATGTAGATAAGCGTGTAGTTGAAAAGAAATTGTCTTTCTTTGAAGAGAAAGGGGGAGGTAATTATGGTAGCATGATGCCCGTTATACTTGAAGAGAGAGAGTGAAAGGAGTAGAATGAGGGTTGCAGCAGAGAAGAACAGGGTCTAGGAGCCCCAGTCACAGACCAGGACCCCACTGCGCTAGGTTCTGTACAAACACAGAACAAAAAGACAATCCCTGCCCCCAGAAAGCTTACAAATCTTAGGCTACATCTACACCACATACCACTGGTATAGGGTACATGTAGCTATACGCCACAGTGAAAAACAGGCTATGTCCACACTGCCGTGTGTAGCTACAGGTGTCAGTGTAAGGCTCTGGCTGGGGGGAGGCAGCAGAGAAAGGATCCCCACTGCCTTTCCCGCTGGAACCTTTCCCTGCTGCCAGAGTGTATCTGTGCAGCAGGGGAAGGCTCCAGCAGTGGAAGCCTTCTGTGGTGGGGAAGGGCCCCAGAAGCAAGGAGCTGCCAGAGCCTTTTCTTGCTGCCTCTTCACTGCTTCAATGGGGAAAGGCACCAGCAGTGGGGAGCTGGGTGGAGCCTTTCCCTGCTGCCAGATCCTCTCCCCACTGCCCAAGTCTTACCTTGCGGCTGGGAAATGCTCCAGCAGCTGAGCTGTAGCAAAGACACTGCATGGCTAAACATAGCAGTGTAGACAGGAAGGCATGGCTTGGGCAAGTAGAGAGCCATGAAAAACAGTGGTTCTCAACCAGGGGTACATGTCCCCTTGTGGTACGCAGAGGTCTTCTAGGGGTACGTCAACTGATCATGATATTTGCTTAGTTTTACAACAGGCTACATAAAAAGCACTAGCGAAGGCAGTCCAAGCTAAAATTTCATACAGCGACTTGTTTATACTGCTCTATATACTATACACTGAAATGTAAGTACAATATTTATATTCCAATTGATACTTTTATAGTTATATGATGAAAATGAGAATGTGAGCAATCTTTCAGCAATTGTGTGCTAGGACACTTTTATATGTTTGCCTGATTTTGTAACCAAGTAGATTTTAAGTGAGGTGAAACTTGGGGTGCACAAAGCAAATCCGACTCCTGAAAGGGGTGCAGTAGTCTGGAAAGATTGAGAGCCACTAGGGTAGAATATGCACATGGGTACATATTCACACCATTCAGGCATGTCGGTACTCTGCTTGTGTATACTTAAGCACGTGCAGGGTGGAGGGGGGACTACCTGAGTACATACTCTGCACACCACTGAAAGAAGCATGCAGTATAGACATAGCCTTAGTATAAGCCACAAGAGAGCCAATGACACAAAAGAGGAAGATAACATGGAGGGATATTCTGAATACTAAGAACTTGTACAGCATAGTCAGAACTGGTCAGGGTTTTTTGTTTTTTGTTTTTTTACAAAAATGAAAGTTGTTCATGTTCATTGAAATATTTCTTGGAATTTTTTCAGGTTTTTGTGAAAAGCAGAAAAAGCTTTTGTTTCTGACCAACACTGACATTTTAAAAAAGAAGTTTTGATGGAAAAAATTCAATCAGCCCTAATGATAATGTGTTCTGTGCAAAAAAAACCTGTCATCTTTACTTGGAAAGCCTAGGTCGCCTTCTGTCTAGAGACCATTTGACTTTAGTTAGCTACTAAGTGGAGGGACCAGCTGTGAGAGAGACCAACAGCGCTAAGCTTAGTAATTTGGAACTATTCATATGCTTAAAATTAAACACAGGCATAAATGGAGGCAGGGCTGTAGTTCCAAACATAGGAGCTATATTGGAGACAATATTGATTATGTATTGGTCATATGTTACATGAAATGTGTATTTGTGTACTTTTTTCTCCCAAGTAGCTCTAGAGCTTCTATTTTAACTTTAAAGTTAGCATTTTCTCCTCTAACCTTTGCTTATTGTTCCTCCTCTAAAATTGCATGATTTGGAATGGTATCGAAAGAATGGCAAATACCATAGATGAGCATTGTACTAAGAGCTATAAATGACCATGTATGACCAGGACTTGGTCAACTTTCAGAGAAATCAGCACCATGCTAGTTAAACAATACCCTAACATGAGATCTATTTCCATGTGAAAAAAGTAGTTTACAAATTGAGAGAAATAGAATTATAATAATGCCAAAATGAGGCCTTTCAACTGAGGACCTCAAAATGCTTACCTGGGTGAACTCCTGACCCCCGAGAAGTCAATGACAAAATTCCCATGTGTTTATCCGTTCAGAGACAGTTCTCCATGTCAGTATTATTGGCCTCATTTTATAGAAGTATCACTTGAGACATAGAGAAGTTGAGTGACTCATCCAAGGTCACACAGTGAATCAGTGACAGAGTTAGGGATGCAAATTCCCAGTTCTATGTTCTAACCACTAGACATGCACCTTCCCAAGTCTCCCATAAGCAGCAAATCATGTCAAATATCAGGTATAAACCCAGTCATTTTTGATATCCTCTGAAAATGAGCATTTAGATTTTAAAATCACCTTCTTTGACTGCAGTTTTCCCAATGCTATCAGGATTAGAGTGCCCCTACAGTAGATCAAGAAACGTGTTCTTTGTTTTTATTATCTTAAACCTTAATATCTTGCTTTCAAGAAAGGTATACATTTGAAAAACACGCTTCAGATCCTCAAACAGCCTGTCTAGTCTTGTGGCCAGTTCATGCTGAATAGATTATATAGTTTGTTATAATGATAAGTGTGTGTCCACTGCAAAAAAAAATAAAATAAATAAAATAAAAGGTGTATTTTTAATTCTGGTTAGCTAGCCTATAGTAGCCAACTCTGGTTAAAGTAGCAGTTAATAGTTAATTTGGATTACTAACTCAAGTTAAAGCAGTAAAGTCGTCAAGGGTAAACATGAGTAAATGGAGTTTAGCCACTTCTCATTTGGAGTATATGGAGTTTAGATTAGTTTACCCACTTCTATTTGTACCGCTACACCATTGAGTTAAAGCCTATGGGGCCCCTCAGGTTGAACCTGAGTTACCATATCTTCACCGCTGTTTTAATCCAAGTTAGCTAACAGGGGTTAGCTAGCCTAAGGTAAGAGCACACCTTTTTTGACAGTGTAGACACGCCCCAGGAGAGCTCCATATGACTCCTATAACTGTTCTGAAGTCATAAAATGAAGATTTAGTTTAAAAGAAAAGGTTGTTTTAAAATTATATTTACTACTAAGTGACCGTATGGGTATGACAATCAGACATGCACCCAATATGGTCAACCGCTACTGACCACATCGTAGTAAATATTCATCTGGAAATCAGCTTGCTGTGTGCTGCTTGCTGTTGGGTGTTGTCTGAATTCATACACTATACACACAACATTTCCCATCAACAAGGTCTAAGATGAAGAATGTATGCCAAGATTGTTCTAGCTGGGTTAAGCAGTTTGTTCCCTTTTTATCTGAGCTTATACATGTATGAGTGAATCTCGCTAAATGACTCTTAGGTTCCTCCCCTTTGAAAAGTGGGTTATTTTTTTTTTTTCATTTCTGTGGCTGGCAGCCAATTTGTACTTTAACATGCTTCCTGCTCTTCATCAAGCCGCTTAGCGTGGGGAGGGGAGAGTGAGGCAGTTCAACTTCAGTCCCGAACTAACTGAACTTCCTTGCTGTTAAACGTTAGACTGGTTGGAATACCAACCTTCAGGTCTCGTTTCCTGGCTTCTTTCAGTGTTGAGGTTTTGCTTTGGTTTTCTTTTAATAAGCTTGCACCTTTCTCAAGCCGTGAGTCTGATTTGGGTTTTTTGGCCATGCCAGTGTTTTTTATCAAACCCTTTAATGTGCTAGTCACTGATACATGATTTCAACCTCGACTCCAGCTTCACAAAGGTTTTGTTCATTTTGTCACAGCCTGGAAAGGTAACATGGTGTAAGAGAATAGGGTAGAAAGGGGAAAGTCACTTTATGTTTGGGAGCCAAATTGTGCCATTTGGACCCCAGCCTGGGTTGGGGTAAAGTTCGGTTTGCCCCACCACAGTCAAGGCTCAGGGAAGCATTGCCCCTCAAGGAAGCACAATTGCATGCAAGCTCTACTGCAGCCTGCTTCTGCCCTGCGACCAGTCCACTCCAAGGATAATGGGGGAGCGCAGGCCCATGGTCCCTCCTGCTCCTCACAGCAGCATCCCCAGGACTGCATTGCGGTAGTTTCGGTGTTGTGCTGGAGCAGAGAAAGCACGCAAGTGCCCACACCCTGTATGGGGCAGGAGGAGAGAGTGTTGGATGAATAATTTTATAGATAGTAGTTGGTGATTGGCTTGTGCCCTGAAGCACGCGGGTTTACATTAGTTGCCCATTTTTATCCTATCTAACTGTGTATATTCTCATTATCCATATAAATGTCTAAACCATTTTTATTCTACTAAACTGTTGGCCTCAATAATACCTTGTGGCATTGAGTTGCACAGGTTAGTATAAACAACTGTTTCCTTTTAGCATTGTCTTCCTTTATGTATGTATACCATATAGCCTGTTTTGAGTACTATCACAAGATCCATGAAGAATAACCATAATTATTATTAATAATTTATCATTAATAAACATGTTGTTTACTTTGAAGCAGAGTCCTGATGGTCCATAGATGACCTAGACAGCACTAGATAACCTAATTTCTCTTTTCCAATTTAGGCCAAATCCTCAGGTGGTATAAATCAGCTAGACTGATTTAAAGCAATTGAGGATCTGGCCCAAAGTCTCCAATGAGTGCCTGGAATGCTTCTCAGTGACTCTGACCTCCAGGTACCCGTTTGACTTGTGGATCTTATAAAATGTGAAGTATTTTTGAACGCTCCTCTGCTGTCTGTCCCAATGGGGAAAAAAATCTCTGTAGCTTTTCCTTACTATTCTCTAGACATCTCACCTCTGCCACAGGCAACAGATGGAGAGAACGAAAACAGAGGCTTGGCCACAGAGAGATGTCATCAAAGGAGAGAGAGTGAGAAGACCCAGAGAGAAGAGCAAGCACGCAGCTTCTGGGAGTGTGCTGCTGGGGAGAGAAATCCTACAAGTAGGAAAGAAAATTAATGACAAAGAGCATCAGCAATAAGCAATCCTGGGAGATCGTCTCAGCCAAGGGGTTGTAAGGCTTGTGATGTGATAGTCATTTACACCCAGATCCTCAAAGGTATTTAGGTGCTGGACTCTGGTCCACAGGCCCTGAGCTAACCACATGTAGCTTGTGTGGACTGGTGTGCCCACCCAGAGTTGACATGAAACTGGCACCCCCTGTGACTGCAGTGGGTCTCCCTACTTATTGTAGAATGCGGGCTTTACGCTTTTTCAAATTTTATTTTCGTTAAGCAGCCAATGAAAAGTCCAAAAAGCTAAATGACAGCTTGTGCCTGTTTCCAAATAATGCACGCTTCACAGAATGGCTGCAGAATTATGGAATTAAGCAGTTTTACAACTTGACAAAGCATGCCAGACCTCCATACCACCTAACCCTGCCTCTTTTTCCTTCTCCCACCCCTCCCTATTCATGCATGTCTTTTCTTGTTTTATTACTGTTACCTCCCACCCTAAGTCTATCTAGCGTGATCTGGGTTTGTATTGTCTGGTCTTGCAGTTTTGACACTTCTTTTAGTTCCACAAAATTTCCCATACAGGGATTGCTGTTAATTTGGAGAGAGGAAAGAAATGCTGGGGAAGAGGGGAGCGATTCAAATGTTTTCAGTTGTTTCCTTATAACCACCTAGAACTTCTTGACAAGTTTTAGAAAGTACTTGAAACGCAGATCTTTTTGCTACTAAACCCAAAGACCAATGACTCACTTGCCAAGCTGATTTGGACAGTCTCTTGTTCCTCCATAACAATCTCAGTGATAAGAGTAAGACGTTCTCATGCACATTTCATGGAAGCCAGCTCAGAATAAAAGCCGGCTCTTCATTTCAGGAAACCTCATTGTTCATTTGTAAAATGGAGCAGTAGACACTTCCATTCAGTCAAAAAAAAGTTGGTTTTTTTTGTTTTTTTTTTAAGAAAGAGGGTTAGTTCTTCACTGTCATGGCAAATAAACTGCAGACAATAGCTTTCATGCTTTGAAAATGTAAAGACTGTATTATAGCCAGAGCTGATTGCAATGCCTATTATTCTGATTGCACTACCTATTATTAAGGTTGCCTGACACTTCCCATTATAAGACCCTGTTTTCAGTTGATTATAACTTGCTAGACATTAATTGTTAGGCCTGAAATTTTCCATCCTGATTGTCTGTCTCACGTTAATTTTTTTTTTTCCCCTCAAGATATCGGCCAAAATCATTCAGCTGCTGTCAAGAATGTAGCGAAGAAAAAATACTTGTTTGCATGTTAAAAAGTTCTGGTGACCTTTCCTTGGCATCAGTAACTTGAAATTTGATGGGGAAGAAGGGGTGATCTTTGGGTCAGGGATGTGTGTGTGTGTGTTATCATTGCAGTGAAAATCTGCCCAAATTTGCCCAAATTATAAGCCTTTGAAAAATCAGGGTTCCACATACTCAGTGGAGATTAGCTAGAGTTTAACAACTGAAGTTTTCAAAGATTCTGTCATCACTGGCCATGCTCTGTCTCCTCACAGCTCTTGTGTGCGGCCAGGCTGTGCATACACCGTCCCCCCCAGAGCAACTGCGCAGGTGGCACCCAGCTGAAGCCTACAGGTGTAAAGCTGGATTTTCCCTGTAATAGCGGCTGCCAGCTGTTCCAGGCTGGGGTGAGACCAGGCACTGGAATTAAGCGTGGGAAGCCCGTCCCTGCAGTGCTCAGCCCCCCTCCCTCCCAGGCTCTCACACCCACATACGCATACCACTGCCACCCAAGCAGTGTGGAGGAGGAAGCCATCTGATCTGAATGCATAAGGGACAAGAGCCTAACCAAGGAGAGGGACAGGAGTAAATCAGCTCAGAGCCTGGTTCAAGTGGGATTGGAAGGGAGGAGAGATGCAGACTGAGAATGGGGGGCAAGGAGACTGGGCCTGTAAACCATGTGATGTGGAGACTGGGAGCTGGGGAGGGAAGCTGCGGATGTGGGCGGGGGACACTAAGATTGGACAAGGTGCTGGGGAGAAATAGGAAGAGGGGGAGTGGCTGGACAATGAGACTGGAGACAGAAGGGAGGACAAGGATCCAGGGAGAGGGTGGGAAGGACTGAGATTAGCTGAGGAGCCAAGGGAGGCTCCAGCTGAGGAGCCAAGGGAGGGAGATCACAACTGGGAGCTAGAGGTGGGAGAGGGGAGAAACTGATTGGATAAGGGGCTGGGGAGGGGGAACTGGGACTAGCTGGGCAAGGAGACTCGAACTCAATGGGAGAAGGGGGAGATTGGGACTTGGACAGTGAGCACAGAGAATTGGCTGGGCATGGAGCCTGAGACTGGGGTGAGCATCCTGATGATTGGAGAGGCAGGGATCCAGGCATGGAAAGGAGACAAGACAGGTTGGAGAAGAGATCATGACTGTGGGAGAATGGGCAGAAGAATCTGTGTCCACTAGAGCATTCTTCTCTCCCGAGCCTGGAATGGAACTCAAGATGCCTGACTCTCATCATTCCTCTGCTGTCAGCAAATAGTGTTGAAACAAAATGGGGTCTCATCCCCAGCAAATGCTAGATAATATAGGGGATGACAACCCGCTACTGCTACCAGTCACTCTGTTAGCTCAAGTGACAGAGGTCTGTGCAGTGGATCTAAAGGTTCCATCCCTGCTGCTGATCAATGTGTGTGTCAATATGATGCTACCTGAGGGAATTTCAGGTTTTTTAGATTGCTTTTTTAAAAAAACTAGGAAATTATGGACATGCACGCACAATGAGGCAACTTTAATTCTGGCATTTCCTAACTTCTGAGCAATTGAATTTGCAACCTTCATATTGCTCTTTTAATATCGTTTTCATGTGTAATACCATGTATAAAGTAAGAGGGGAAAAAAGCAAATAAGAGATCTGAAACTTGTGTGATTAGAGACTTCCTATGAGAGTTCAAGTTATTGCACTAACTTTTCAGCAACAAAGTGGGTTTGTAAATAAGGGTTGGTTTGTTTATCAGAAGGACTGAACACCCATGTGTTCAATCAATTGCTGGTACAGGTGCTCAGTGCCTCTGAAAGTCAGGCCCTAATTCTCTGGGTAACATCTGAAACCTCTTGCTCACTGGTATCACATTCCTGCCACTCGCTCCTAATCAAGCACGGCAGAGTTTCATGCACTTGTGCCTGAATTTCTCCTCACCCCCTCCCCTCAGCTGCATCTGTTGATTTAATCTGTCTCTTTAGTATTTCTTAGACCAGGGCTTCCCACTCTTTTGGGGCGACTGTGCCCATTCCTCAGCCTAAGGTCCTGATGCTGCACTAGTTTTAAGCAAGTAGTCTTCTCCACCTGTGCAGAGTCCTGACTGCACAGGTTCCCTGTGTCTGCCTGGCGCTTACTGTAAGAAGCTTGGCATAGATCTTTAAAGGTAGACAGATGCCTAACTCTCATGTTAGGCACCTAAATACCTTGGAAGATCTGGTCCCTATCTTAAGGCACTGGATTAGGATTTATTTACAGCTCTGCTCCAGGTTCCCTGTATGGCCTTTGGCTAGTCACATGGGGCTAAATCCCCAAAGGAACTTAAGCATTGCATTGCCTAAGCCCCTCAAGGCCAGGTTGATAAGGGGTACTTAAGATGAGCATTGCAGTAGCTAACTGCTAGGCAGCCTGCCCTCAGGTGGAAATCACAGCTCCGACTTAGGCGCCCAGACCCCCTATACAATGGGAAGAGATAGGTACCCACACAAGGAAGCATCAGAAGCCAGCAAGCTAAGCTAACCAACAGGAAATGCTGAGGAGAGGAGTGTGGCCTAAGCCCCCACCTCTCGAAGATAAACACCAAGGCCTGGCTCCACTTTTAGGCACCTTGAAAATCTTTGAAATCCACAAAGCCTGAGTAGGCACCTGGTTTCCCAGCACAATGCACAGAGAGAGGTGGGCATGGGATCCACAAAAGCTAGCATGCTTGGGGGGGAGCTGCCTAAGCTAGCCAATGAGAGATGTGTAGCTTCAGCCCCACCCTTAAGTCCAGGTTGGAGGGAGATACCTCTCTCTGCCAGCACTCTACAGCTGAGAATCATCTCCTGGAGTCAACCAGCTTAGGGGCCTAAGCTGTTCGTGCAAGAGAACAGAGGACATGATGCTTCCTCCCTGCTCACTTTGATCCTATTTAGGGCACTCAGCTCGGCTGCGGGAGAGCCAGGTTCAAGTTCCCATTATCCGCTTGACGGGGAGAAAGGCTTTGAATAGGGGCCCTATTCTCAGAAGAGTGCTGTAACTACAGCACTACGGGGTATTTTGGTGGGGGGGTTACCTCATCCTCTCCTATTGAGGCTGTTCCACTTTGTGTTAATAATGACAGAGGGATTGGAGCAGGATGACAGGACCCTGGGGCTCCCACCTGCATCCTCTCACCACTGGACTAGAATCATTTTTTGTCCTCACCAATGGCTATTTGTTCAAAGTGGAACAGCTTCAGTAGGAGAGAGTGAGGGACCCCTACCTCAGACTAGCCCATAGCTCAGTGATTAGCGCACTGTCCTAAGAGATGGTCAATCCCTATTCAAATCCTTTTCCCCATCAAGCGGAGAAGGGATTCGTTGGTTGCCGTTATATCTGCTTTGTACCGTTGTGACAGGCAGACAGGTGGCTTCCCCAGACCAGGAAGCCCCCGGGAGCATTTGCAAGCTCAAGTTGTGCAGCATTGGTCTGGCCATCTCTAACTCAAGCCGCAATGAGGCATGTCAGGAAAAGGGGTGTGGCTGGAATACTGCAACAGAGTGGAGCTGGTGGCAGATAAGATCACCTTAGCTGCTCTAAATTTGCCCCCCCTCCAAGTCAAGGGGTATAAGCCTATCTGCAAGCCATCATTGCCCTGCCCCCGCTTACACCTGCAACTGTGTAAAGTTTGCGTAGCAGAGAGGACTGGGTCCAATGATGTCATCATAAAATGGTGATGGTGTACTCCTAGCCCTGTGACAAAAGCCTGGCATCAAACAGCTCAGAACCTCAGGACAGGCCGGACTTCAGTTTTTGCAGCTTGAGTGCGTCGCTGAAAAGCAGGAAGGCACACAATAATGAAAATGATAGCACTACGGTCCCTGAGAGAACGGAGCTGTTGAAACCAAGCTAATTTCAATGGTTTAATGGGTGCAGGTTAGTCTTTGAACTGTAACCACTGAAAAAGGGGCCTCCCCAAGCATCACCACCCCACTGCCATTAGCGTCATTTTACCAAATGAACACACGTTCATCCCCCCACTCTGGGCTTCAATTCATACAGTAACTACATAAGTAAAATAAGTACACCTCAGGGACTGAAGGGGCTGGAGCAAATGGAAGTGTCTCCTCCTGGTCCATATCTAACTCAGTGTTCTGTTTTTAGAATAATGGGGACATGCATAAAAACACTTAGCTGTATCTAGACCCTCCTGGTGCTACTTTCCACAAGCCTTTCAGAACCAGCAAAGGCGGAGGGGTGGTGGGGGGCCTGCAGCATGTGATTTTTTTGTTTTTTTCCCCCTGCCCCAGACATTATACAGATGGCAGAATTGTTCACCTGCTCCACACTATTACAGTTGATCTACAGAACAGTTAAAACCGAACTCTTCCTGAATAATGTAACATAAACATTGGGGCCCAACAGCCGCACGCAGAGGGGCACAGTTCAAGTCAAACATATAGCAGAGCCCCTTGCGCTGAGTAATACGGGTATTCACAAACGGTTTGACACCTGCTCGGATAATAGAAATGCACTAACAGGGCGCTGCACCCGAACACTGTACTAGAACTGGAAGAGGGGCTACAAGTCAAGCCCATGTTGCATCAGCAAACCCAAGTTTGATGAACCCTCTTGCTGGTGGAAGGGGACAGCCATACCATTTGCTGGGGACAGGTTTGTGTGCTTTAGTAGCACTTCATGCTTTAATTTGTGCCTCAGTCTCAACCTGGGCCACGCTGTCTGCTCATCTGCCCACAGCTCATTGTCCCTCCTTAGCAGCATATGGGTGAATTGCTTAGGCCTGGCCCATGCCTAGTGCTCAGCTGACTCTGCCCACACTGGCTAGCCATGCTGAGCTAAGTGTCCTGCCACCAATGTTGGCTTGGCTGTGGAGTCCGTCCATCCCCCCCTCAGTGCAGCTAGTGCCTCTGCCTGTTACATGGCACCTGCACAGAGAACGGCGATGAATGACAGCCCATCAGCACACGATTGGGTGAACAATAGCGCCCAGAGAAAGCAGGCTGGAAGAGTGGGGCTCCCTTGGGAGCTAAGCCAGAAGAGGTGCAGCCAGACCCATGACGGCAATGGAAAAAGCTGTCCCTCCCACAACATCCAGTAAGGACTGGATGCACCCAGATTCCCATGATGCTGCTGTTGAAGATGAAAACAGGCTGAGACCACAGGTTGTAAGAGTCGGACTCATCCCACCTATTTGTAATTTAAGAAACCAGCTGAACAAACCACAGACAAGTCGCTGACGGGCAACTGTGGGTGGTGCTGAGTTTCAAAACCTTCCCCCCCCCCAAAAAAAAAACAACAAAACCTGGCACGTACAACACAAATATTAGGCTTGAAAGTTTTGTTTCACTTGCTAATGCCCACCGAGTAGAGCACTGATTGTCCTTACAGTGCCTGCTGTTACCTTGTCAGCAACCCGCGATTCAGAGCAAAAGGGTGGAAAAAGCTGTAACAGGCAATTAACAGTATTTTTTTTTCTTTATCCGCCCCCTTTATGACCTAGGAAACAGGCACTAGAATGCAGTGGTCTCATGCTGGCTTGGCGCGCGGTGTCGTAGTTCTGTGCAGCCGAATGTAAATGTCACACACTAAATGTTGGCTCAGTCACTGCAGCATCATCCCACTCAGCAACTTGGCTAGCAGCCCTAGTCAGGAGCTTTTCCGAGGCTGGGGTACGAAACCTAACTGTACGTGTTGGTGCAGCGCTAAGGCTTTTCAGCATTGGCGGCTAGCCTTTCTACTCCAGCAAAAGAGGTGCCGCTGTGACTGGCTCTGGGGCAGAGCCTTTAGCTGGACTGACCCCTTGCTTTCCCCCAACCCTCCTATTTAATAGATTACTTTGGGGGCTTTTCGCAGCATCCCAATAGCTTATGCAGCTGCAACAAACACTCCAATGTCAGCCCAGATCCTCAAAGGGCTTTAAGCTCCTAACGCCCACTGAAATGGATGGCAGTTAGACACTTAAAGCTCAGAGCAGGCTGCTATCATGCTGCATATAGGAAGGGCCTGGATCTCCCCCACCTCGCACCTTGTGCAGTCATGTACACCCCCACACACATTCAACCAGATCAGAATCCTAGCATTGTACACCCACTTTGCTCAGGTGTAAATGTGAAGTGGCGACTCAAGCCAGACGTGGTTGGTGAATACCTGGAAAGTTTTGCTTGTCAGTGGCCCACTTTGGGGAGAAGGCTGGTTTATCAGTGCCAGTTCCTGACAGCTGAAAGCATGAGATGACATCCTTAAGCACATCTTTGTACCGATTTTTTTCCTCTCACTTACAGTGCTGTAAAGCTGGAGCAATTCCTTTGCTGTCAATGGCGTTACATTAACATAAGCTCAGATCAGAACCATGCCCATGATCTTCTGCAGCTCAGACCATGTGTTTATCTACCTTGGGCAAGTACTATTAATCCCATTTCATAGATGAGGCACAGTGAGCCTATGGGTGACAGGTCACGAGGGTGACAGCTACATTTGAGCTGAGAGGTGTGATGCCCAGCTTCAGCAGCTCTACCAGTAGCTGCTTAAGCTACCAGTTAAAATAGTAATGCAGCCAGAGTACCATGTGTGCCAGCTCTGGCTAGCTAGCGCAGTACAAGCTGCCCCAGCCCCTCCCTGGATGCGTCCTACCCATGCTAGACTGCTATTTTTAGGCACCAGCTGGAGCAAAGCTAGCCCAGGTATGGCTTCACTAACTGGGAATCACACCCGCAGCGTAAGTGTAGCCAGGCCCTGGGGGTGACTTTCAGTGAGACTAGGGCTATGTCTGCACCTGGAATGGGGGGTGGGGGCAGAGGGAGTCCTGGCTTAACCCGACAAACTCGCGCTAGTTCTAATTGAGCTAGAGTTCTAAAAATAGAATGTAGCGCGAGTAATGGACACAGCTAGCCACCCCAAATACTTACCTAGTGTCCCTGATGGGCATGAACCCAGGCTGGCTGGCCCTTCATGCTGCTTTTGCTCCCATGGCTACACTCTTTTTTTTGGTGCACTAGCTCAATGAGAGCTGGCTTACGTCTGTCGCCTGAAGCTGGAAACCAGCTCAGCGAGGAGACATATCCTAAGGGACGGGATTGTAGCCAGCGTAGACATACCCGCGCTAGCTTTACTGTACTAGCAGTGAAAGCTTGGCAGCATGGGCTTCAGAGAGGATTAGCCATCTAAATAATTACCCAGGGTCCCAGGCAGGCTCGTACAGCCCACTCAGAAGCCCCTTCTGCAGCTTCACTGCTCTGGTAGCTGGATTACCGCTAGCTTGGGTCAAGGGCGGCAGAGCCTTCCCAAAAGTTGGGGGGGCAGGGGCCCCCACCCCTTCCTCTTCCTCATGAGGCCCCGGCCAAGCCAGAGCCCACCCTTCCCCAGCCCAGGGGCCAAAAGCAGCTCCCTGCCCATGTCCCTACCCCACAGAACCCCCCTCTCCTCCCGAGCAGGTGGAGGGACCCAGGCTCCCCATAGCTGCTCACGCAGCACAGCTCTTGCCCCGACCCAGCTCCGGCGGGGGGAGCAGGGCCTCAGAGCCGCAGCCCAGCCACAGTAAGAGCCGTGTGGGCAGCTGTGGGAAGTAGGGTCACCAAGCCTCCAGGGGGTAGCTGTGGCATGGAACCTCCACCTGCCCTGGATTGGGGCCTCTGGAGGGTGGGAACATGAGCCAGGGGCTGCTTGGGCCTCCCTATTCTGGCACCACTGTCACAGGTAGGTCCATACATGCTGCAATTACACTCTGTGATTGTAGTGGAGACAAACCCTTAGGCTTCTAAGGGCTAGAACCAAACAGGGACTTACTTAGACCTTCTAAGCCTCAGTGCTGCATGGCCTAGCTAGTGCCTAAACCCTGGCAGGATTCCCAGACTTGCCTATCTTATCTGTGGGGCCCAAGCCAATAGATGTTCACAGAGCAGATCTAACCCTCACAAAACACAGCCTGTGTGTGTGTCCGGGTCCCCATTATAGCCCATAGCCCAGTGGATAGGTACTCACCTGGGATGTAGGAGGCCAATTTTCCTCTGCCTGAATTGGGCCAGGGACTTGAACCCAGGTGGCTGCCCTAACCACTGGTTTTTCAGGAGAAAGGGCTGCCCTGGCTTAGGTGCCTAACTCCAGGAGACAGTTCAGGGTTGGGAATCACTAGCTGAGGGAGGCGCCTGCCTCTGGCCTGGAGCTAGGTGCTTAACTACCTGTGAGGGGTGAGACCTAATTCCCACCCTTGTTCTCAGCATTTACTAATGGCTGCCGTGAATCCCTTTCTTAGGCTCCTAACACTCCCTATACAATGCATGGGGTGTCTTGCTCAGGGCTGTGAATTCCACCGTGTGGCAGGCAGGGCCGCCCAGAGGATTCAGGGGGCCTGGGGTCTTTGGTGGCAGGGGTCCTTCCACTCCGGGTCTTTGGGGCACTTCTCAAAGACATGGAGTGGAAGGACCCCCCACCGCCGAATTGTCACGGCAGGTCTTCGGGTCTTCAGTGGCGGGGCCTTCAATCCGGGTGTGTTCGGCGGCACTGAAGGACCCGCCCCCAAAGTGCCGCCGAAAACTCTCGTGGGGGCCCCTTCGGGACCAGGGCCTTGGGCAAATTGCCCCACTTGCCCCCCCCCTTGGCGGCCCTGGTGGCAGGGTGCCAAAAAGTTTGGCATTGCAATACTTAAGTCAACTCGTGACTGTAGCCCTTACGCACATTTGAAAATTGTTCCCTCACTGTTGTCTAAGGTCACCCAGAACAGGGATTTGAACACCAGGTGCCTTGAGTTCCAGGATTGTGAGTCGTGGACCATCTCCCTCCCTAGCTGAAAGGAAGGCTCTCTTTCCAGGGCCATAAGAGCACTGTTTAAAGTTACAGGGGAAATGTAAAAACATCCTCTATTTTCCCTTTCCTCTTAAAAGCAACCATCACCTACCCAGCTAAGCTAATGACATTGCAAATATGCAATTAATGCAAACCATCTAACTCCCCTCAGCAAACATTTTTGCATATCAAAGAGCCAAAACAGTAAGTGGAGGAGAAGCGAGGGTGAGGAAGCTAGTTAATTCAAACACAATAAAACAGAAAATCACTAGCGTGGAGTTCCTGATGCCAACCGCAGGAGAAAAGGCACTCATGTTTACATAAGTAAATGTGGTCAAGCATGGTGCTATTTTTCTGTGTAATAGAGAAATGCATGACATTTTTACCTTGAGTACAAAGTATAAAGTAATCCTTTCTGATCGTATTACAAAGCATTCACGGATGCCGCATTCCACAGACTGCATGTCCCAGATACACAGAGAACATCGTTATAAAGAAATCAATGACTTGATATGAAACCAGTAGTAGTAGCAGCATCTAACAAAACCAGTAACAGTTGTTCATTGTCTGTGGTTTTACAGACAGGCTGAGTGCAACGATTTGTATTAAATAAAGATTGACCTGAAGCTTACCCTACAGCTTCACACCAACACAACCCTTGCTTGAAAAGGTTTGGCTCACTTCTTTTGCTGTTCAGTTTTGCTTGCAAATGCGCCAGAGCTGAGATTTTGAAAGCTGCCAAAGGGATTTAGATGTCCAATTAATTTTAATGGGAATAGGGCACCCAAATCACCTCGGTAACTTTGAAAACTCTCAGCCCACCTGTTTTCTGAAATGTCCTTTTGGACCAAAGAATGAGCAGGTTACTTTGGGAAGCTTCAGTGAGATGTAGCTTTCAGGAGAGTAATAGGACAATGGGGATGGTGCTTTCAATATACTCTGGTGCTTTTGTGATAGATGGTTTCCAGCCGATCACTCTGTAAGTGTGTTTCCTTTCTGAATGTGTTCGTTATCCATGCGCTGCCTTCTCCATTTACTGTTATTATTCTTTGACTGTACTATGGTAGCCCAGTCAGGATCAGAGCCCCATGGTGGTAGGTACAGCACAAACACATATGCCTCAAAGAGTTTACAAAATTTAAAGCGTGACTTAACAAGCAAGTGTAACAAACCCTAGAAGACAGGGTGGGGAGAGAGGCAGGACAGGAATAACTGTTGCCAAGAAGGCCAATGGCATTTTGGGATGTATAAGTAGGGGCATAGCGAGCAGATCGAGGGACGTGATCGTTCCCCTCTATTCGACATTGGTGAGGCCTCATCTGGAGTACTGTGTCCAGTTTTGGGCCCCACACTACAAGAAGGATGTGGATAAATTGGAGAGAGTCCAGCGAAGGGCAACAAAAATGATTAGGGGTCTGGAACACATGACTTATGAAGAGAGGCTGAGGGAGCTGGGATTGTTTAGCCTGCAGAAGAGAAGAATGAGGGGGGATTTGATAGCTGCTTTCAACTACCTGAAAGGGGGTTCCAAAGAGGATGGCTCTAGACTGTTCTCAATGGTAGCAGATGACAGAACGAGGAGTAATGGTCTCAAGTTGCAGTGGGGGAGGTTTAGATTGGATATTAGGAAAAACTTTTTCACTATGAGGGTGGTGAAACACTGGAATGCGTTACCTAGGGAGGTGGTAGAATCTCCTTCCATAGAGGATTTTAAGGTCAGGCTTGACAAAGCCCTGGCTGGGATGATTTAACTGGGAATTGGTCCTGCTTTGAGCGGGGGGTTGGACTAGATGACCTTCAGGGGTCCCTTCCAACCCTGATATTCTATGATTCTATGAATAACCACAATAAGATTCTGTGCTTATGCAAACTAATTATTGCACAACTTGATGGTTCCAAATAATCTGAAAGGTTCTGTTAGAATTAACTAATCAAAGAAACAAAATAATGTCTCCCCAACTACTGCTTAGCCTAAGTAGCGCCAATGGACTGATTCCTTGTTGGCATAACAGCCAAAGTGGTTCTTGAGGGAGGAAATGATAGTAGCCTTGATTGTAAATGCAGCTGCAAAAAATGCTGTTTGGCCCTCTTAAAACCAGTGCCGTTTTTCAGATTTAGAATGCTGCAATTGGCCTATACACTCTTTGATGGCTTGTGTTCAAACAAGCAGTGATGGTTTTAGGACTATGCTAAGGACCACAGTTGGCTACTTAAGAAGTCACATATGAGGAGGAGCTACTGCGCTACTATGAGATCCACTCTGGTTACTCAGCAACAGGCTATTCACCATTGAGGCCAATCCAGTTCTTCTCTGATGGGAAGTTTCTGGCCAAATAATCCCCTCTAAAGAGATGTCCTTGATTCTCCTCAGTTGTGTGTAGCAGGCACCTTTGGGCCTCAGATATGTCGCAGATTCCTTTGGGCTGTTTTCCACAGCATCTCTCTTTAAACCCCACAGCAGGTGGTACAGAGGATTCTGGCCTACGTTTATTTAACTTCAGACTCAGACATCATAACTCACAGTAGCTCTCCACATGCAGAATTTAAAACACAAGCAATAATCTAACTGAGATTGTGACAAAAGGAAATTAAAAAGAATCTACCTAAAAGGAGCCCTCAATTTTAAAACAAATAACTGTCTTCTCTATAGCCCCATCAACCCTGAAAGAAACTAGAAAAACATAAATATTGCAGCATTCCCAAAGGGTCACCAAATACATCTTCCAGCAGATCAAGATGAGCTGGGATGAAACACCCATCGCTATGAATGCTCTGGCACTTACCCCTCCACCTTTTAAAACAGTGGGGCTGTAAGCCTGAGCAGCTCTGTCGATTACAACTGCAGTGGTATCAGAGGGGAATTGATACAGCTCTTCAAACAGCTGGGCCCCAAAGCTTTTGGGAAAGAAAACTTCTCCATAATGCACACCTGAGGAAGGACAGGGACTGACTTCCTTGAGGACTACAGAGTGGATGAGCTGGGTGGGTTTGTAGGATGAAGTGATCTGGGAGTGACTGAAGTGAAGAGAGGAATGTGATAATTTTTAGATGACCCCTCCTCTCTTGCCCAAGTAATCTATGACAGAAGCCCTTAGTCCTACAGCAAATCCATCAACTCTCCTTCCAATACAGTGCCTAATTCCCCCCCACCTCCACAGTCGCTCATTAATCCCTCATCACAGACCCTCAAAGTAATTGTATCAATCTCCTAATAAAGTCCCTCAGGGAACACATGCACAACCATCCCCACGCCACCCACTTCTAGCTCTCCCCAGCTCCTAAGAGGGGAGATGACAAACTCCTCACTCACCTATGATGATAATGCACCTGTGGGCACCTCTGATGATGTGGCAGACAGTTCTCTTAAAGTTGCTAGTTATAGCAGTCATTGTCATTCTCAGTCTTTCACCAGACACTGACTGAAAAAGATTAACTCACTGAAAATACTGAAATTAGGTGTCTACAGACAACTTTCTTTTAAAGTTCATTGTTTTAGCGTCCTTTGGGCAGAGTCATCCATTGACTTGGCAATGTGGTCAGAAGGAGAACTAGGGAATTAACACCCTCCATGCCCTGCAATCAGCTCACAATTACCATAAGGAGGAATGGTCTCTAGACACAAGGCAAAAATTATATAGGCATACATGCAGGATTATAAACTGTTGGGTTATGTGTCTAATAAGCATTCACATAGCGAGTAAAGGGACTGATTCACCTCTGGTTTATTTCAGTTTTATGCCAGGATAGTGCTGTGGAAATTAGTGGAGTTACACTAATGTGAAACTGGTGGGGAATCTGCCCCATTGCTTGTCATTCTGCTTTTAGCTATAACCACAGGGCAGTTCGCTAGTGTACTATTTCAGGTTTCAGAGTAACAGCTGTGTTAGTCTGTATTCACAAAAAGAAAAGGAGTACTTGTGGCACCTTAGAGACCAACCAATTTATTTGAGGCTCACAGACCTTCAATATTCCTGACAGATGCATTAGCATCACCAGTACCCTGTGTATTTGAGCATTTTGTCTTTTTTCTTTCTGTTTCACCCACAAGCACCTACAACACAAACACATTTGGACTGGCTGTCAACAAGAGCAAGGCACTCAGAATAGTTCCAGTGGAGGCTGCTTGGCTTTTCTTGTAAAAGGAGAGATTCAAGTAAGTTCTGACGCTTACATTCCCACCTTTGCTTGACAAACAGAATAGGGAAATGCCATCAACACGCAAGCTGTTCCTCAAACCACCTTGTTTTTAACTAGTCGTACTTTGCTGCCAGTCACAATGGAAACACACCACTTCCTCCCACATGCTCTGAAGTGCCTAGACTGTTGCTCTTCTCTTCAATTAAACCAATCAATTGCTTGTCTGTTATCCTAACCAAGTGCTTATGTCCTAGTGACTGCAAATACCCTGCTGCAGTGACTAAATCAGACAGTGAGATAATTATTTCCATGGCAAAAAAAACCCCGATCCTGCAAATACTTTCACTTTACTCCCATTGACTTCAATGGGAGCACTCACTCTAATAAAGTGAAACACAGATGTAACTTGTTTGCAGGATTGGGACCATATGTGATATTATGTAGCTCCACAGACAATTATGTCTTCCCAACCTGTCCTGGGCACATCTTAAAATCCCATTTACTATTGCTTACAAACACTAGCTTGAAGTAGCTAATGAACATTTCATTCGGACAAATTTATAAAATGACTTGATTCAAATCTATTTAGAATCATGATTAAATCAACAGCCCTGTACCTAGCTAGCACAGAGCAATGTGAGTTGAGGAAGGATGGTCTTGTGGTTAACATGCTGGATTGGGATGCCTGAAATTAGGAAATCTGGGTTTCATTCCTGGCTCTGCCACAGACTTTCTGTGTGACCCTGGGAAAATCTCTCCATCTCTCTGCGTCTTAGTTTCTCTCCCATCTTGTGTAGCTAGACTGTAAGCTCTTATTACATGCTTAGAGTGCCCAGCAACTTAGGGCCCTGCTCTCAGCCAGTGTTTCTAGGTGATACTGGCATTCTACTAACAAGTCATTCACGTTTTAAAGTACTGTGTAGAACTCCACCACCACTGGGATTTTTTCTGTCTGCCAACTTTAGCAAATCACAGGGCAACCTGTGAAGAAGCTGGAAGGAGACAAGGCAAAAGAGGCAGCTGCTCAGCATACAGGTCGAGTCACTACATATGAAAAGGGAAGGAGCAAGGATACTGGAAATGGTTGATTCAAAACAATACTGTACATTCTGGGCTCAGTCATGCACTTCCTTTGCTCGCAAAACCAGCTTTGACTTCAGCAAAGTAAATTAGTCTTTTTTGCTAGTTAAACGGGTTGCGACTTTTACACTTGTGTAGCTTCCCAGCAAAATCAGTGCAGGACCAAATATAATTTGAAATAAAATCAGGCACGGCGCAAGGGGCCCAGAGGGGACTATCTCTGCAAAGAGCAGGAATTCCACTAGAGGAGACCGGGCCACATCCCTAACTGGCTTATACTGCCAGAGTTCCACTGAAGTCAGCAGAGCTACATCAGTTTAAAGCAGCTGGGGATCAGGCCCAGGAGCTTTAGTTTTCACTTGTCACTGAGATTCCTGCTGGTGGAGGGAGTGGGAGGGATGTTCTCTCCTCTGCCCAAACCAGGATCTATATCCCTGGCCACCGGGGGGGTGGGGGGGCAGCACTGGCTCCCTGAAGAATCTCTTTGTCAGAAGAAGTTGCAGTCTCTTTAAGCCACGGCAACATACCCCATCCCCTCTGGGACCTGAGGGGAATTTAACCCAGTGTTCCTCTTGATCTGAAACCTCTCTTAAAAATATTTCTGACACAGAAGTTGCTTCACAGGCATTTTCTTTCTCCTGAATTGTTGCAATCAATTGACAAACTTGTATTCTTGGGACATGAGCCTGATTTAACTCATTCTGATGTCAGCAATTTTACATATAGACAGTTAAAGTCCCTTCTGATTCGAAGTAGAGCCCAAAGGGTATTTGGTAAAAATTGCTGCCATAAATTAAAAAGACATTCAGATGTCGTAGATGCAGATGGCTGTGTCCGCATAGTATGTATGAATGTGAGTGTGGTTGTGAGCAATTCTTACATGAAGCCCAGGGAAGCTTTGCTCCACTTTGGTGAGGAACTGAGGAATTATTCAACATCCCAGTTTCACTAGGGCTTCACCACATGAAGACCACTTGGTAACTTTCACTCTCCTTTAAAAAGTTCTCAGTCTAAACATTGCTTCTTATCTGATCTCTGGTATCTCAGTTCCCTCTCTCTCACCATCTTCTCATCTCCCTCCACACCACCCTTATGCCTCTCCACCCGGCCCTTTCATGACCTCTGTATCTTCATTGTCCATGATTTCTGTTCTGTTCTCTCTACCGGACTCTGCTATTGAATTCATTCACTCCATTTGCTCTTCCAATTTTGGCTGTCTTGCTGCTGTCTCAGGCACAACGTCCACCTCCCTAAACTGAATCCTGGTGCAACCCCAACATCGGATTCCTCCACTCCTCCCCAATGCCTTCTGGCAAAAGTCCTGAGTACACAGAGACTTTCTCTGGCAGTAATTAATTCTCCCTCCTTGTTTACTTCTGTCATATTCCTTGCCACCCACATTATTGTCCCTCCTTTATTAATTCCCATGCATGTAACCCCATTGCTCATTTATGACCATCAACTCCCACCTAGAACCTCTCTTCTGTCCTGAGGCATCCTTTTCTTCACAGGACCTGCCACTGCAACCTCATCACTTCCTGCCTCCTGTCTCTCCTTGTCCCAACATTTCCCCCTCCCACGCCTCCTCCTTAGTCTCTCACTCTCCTCTAGCTCTTTCCCCTCACAGTAGAAGTATGGCCCAGTCTGTCGTCTTCAAAAAGCTCTCCTTGGACTTCCACTTACCTCTTCATCTAGCATCCCATTGCCCTTCACCGCTACATTCATAGGCTGTGCCATTGATAACCATTGTCTCCCAGTTCTCTCCTGCATCTCCATCTTGGATCACCTTTCATTTCGCTTCCTCCCACTTCACTCCACATCACTTGCTCACCAAGGGACCAAATGTTCCGGAGCCAGTCTCAGGACCTCTACTCCACTCTACTCAGGACCTACTGTAATTAGGCTGCAAGCTCTTTGGGGAAGGGGCTATTTCTCCTGCAAACATGCTGAGTGTAATTTTGGACATTGTAATAATGAATAAAATAAAAATAATGAAACTAACTTTTTCTTCTTGTGATAAGGATTCTTGCAAAGTTCAAAATCAGCAGAACAGAACTCAGCACAAAGAGAGCTCCCCGGGCAGTCAACTGAAGGAGCATTGGCAACACCAATCCTATGTGCACACATGTCCACCTTCATGAACGAACCCAGTCCTCTGGGTTTGTTGCCAGCCTGTGAGCTGTGATCTTACCAATCTGATTTTAGAGGCTGAGTAAACTATGTCTTCCAGAAGGTGAACTTCGCAATGAGAATACAGCTAAAAACCAGAGATCCTTGCTGAATGTCACCATTGGCCAGGGGAAAGGAGGCATTCATCACTGATGAGATCCCTGAACAGAGATAAATTCCAGATGACTCATTGCAGTGGTCTGTGAGTCAGGGGTTGTCATTGATTATGCACTTGTACAGAACCTAGCATAATGGGGCCCACCCTGGTTGTGGGGTTGAGGGACTACTGCCATAGAAATGTGAAATAATCATAACAATAGCATTTGTGGTGTCACAGTGGGAGGGATCAGGCACAGGGGTGGGGGAGAATAAATATTTTAACATTTGCAAGGGTTGTTACACTTTTCTTTGCTCATTGTTCCCACATTAGATGTGTTCATCACTAAAAGGGTGCAAATTGGCATGCTCTCAGGTTGGCTAGGACAATGTTCCTTTAACAAGAGTCAACCAATCAAAGTTTTGGGGTGGTCTTTTCAAAGTTCTGAGGTCATCACTACTTAAGCTTCCCTTTTGTGGTTCATGTCACCTGAGCAACTTGATATATTCATTTCCTTGTAATTTACAGATAGAAATCAATGTATTCTAAATTTAAACACTGCGGATAAGGTATTTGGGTAAGCCTTTCTTGTAGTATAATGGCAGTAAAAAAGGCGAAAATTCAGCCAAACCACTGAGACTATCACTCTCCTGTGTAGTGGCTATTAAACGATACCCACTTCCATCTCAGACAAACTTTAAATAAATAACCAGCTTAATTATTGCATACAAACCTCCTAATGGCAAAGGGCCAGCTCAGGGTTTCTGCTGCAGAGAGTTCAAACAGAAAATAATTCAAGGAAGTCCTATGGCCTGCATGCTGGTGGTCAGACTAGATCAGTGACGCTCAGACCTCAGTGCTTCAGGAGCCAAATTAGTGACCAATATTACCCAAAAAAGCTACAATAGTGGGAATTCATTGTTTCATATATATATATAAAAATAATTCTTACAGCAAAATGACTGACCAAGTATTATTTTTATCAACTACAATTGATTAATAACATAGTAAAATCACCTGATTGGTTAATAACTTTGGTTAATAATTATATCACACAGGTTTTTAATATCATGTGCTACAAAGAGCCACAGGAGTCACATTATAGAGCCCCTTGCGGCTCGCGAGCCTCGCTGAGTATCACTGGACTAGATGATCACAGTGGTCTTTCCTGACCTTACAATGTAGGAAAGCACCTCTCTCAGCTTTCCTCCATGGAACTGTGGGACTGATTTGCCTCTCTCTTATACTGGTGTAAATCAGGAATAATGCCATTGCTAAACTAGTATGAGGTGAGAAACAGGATCTTAGATGCCATCCCCCCTTTCAGGTGGACTTAAGCCCAAATGCACAAGACGGGAATGGAAACATGCACAGCCTGGCGCAGCACCTCCACTGCATGCTCCTCCTACTTGTGAGCTCACAGAAATTGCTCTGCAGGGCTACCACAATGTTGGGGAGCTGCAGCTGGATGATTAGGAGGGGAGCAGCCACCTTACACATGTTTCCTTGGGACACAGCGAACCTCTGTGACAGAGCTGGTCAAAAACATTCAGTCAGAACAGGCCTTCATTTGGAAAGTATTTGGTGGGTGTTGTTTTTTTAAGCTAACAAACAAAAAGAAAACCTGTAAAAATCTGTCTTTTCTTTTACAGTTTTTCCACAGCCAGCTCAATTCTGGCAACAAGCTATTGAGCTTTGTGTTTCTGGTGCAATCATTACTGTCCCCATGCAACCACCACCACCGTAGTGATTCCTCACAGTGGGGTAGCCAAGTAGCCATCTGGAGGGGAAGCCATTGGTAGAGAACGTCAACAATTCTGCAGGTTTGGCTGAAATTCTCAGGGTTTCACAAAGTAGCCGTGACCTTTTGCAGATCTAGAAGGCTACCATCCCCGCATTGAACAGGGGATGATGCAACAGCCACGCTGCATTTAGAAATGCGCCATATTTTTGAAGTCTCTCTCTCTAGCTCACTCTCTATCCCTCCCATGGGTTTTTCCATGGGAGGGGACAATCATGAAGAGTGATGAAGCTCTTGGTCATGCACGAAAAGAAGAAATGAAAATGACTTATTGGAGGTGCAGCTAGTCCTGACCCAAAACTTTGGTTTCTGAGGATACAAAGCCCTGAGCTGTAAGAAAAGCTGAAACTAAAGTAAAGTGAGGAAGACAGAGAAATTTGATCTTATCTCATTCTATCTACACTATCATTAGAAACTGGAAATGCTCATCCTCCACTTGTGGAGGAAAGAATTGATTCAGTCATCTCATTGAGAAAAAACAATCAGTGTGTTAGAGAAGCCTGAAATACGTGGCATATTTGGTTTCTGTGGCAATTCCAAGCATGGATGGTTTGGAAGGCCCTGCTGAGCATTTTTATGGATTAGAAAATGAGTATTATAACCAGCAGGCCCCAAGAAATTATTACTAATAATTATTGGTATTCTGGTAGTGCCTAGAGGCCCCTATCGAAATCTGTGCCCTACTGCGCTAAGCCTGTACAATTACATAGTAAAAAACAACCTCTACCCTGGAAAGCTTACAATCTAAATAGACAACACAGAAATTGGATGGGAGACGAACACACAGAGAGGTGACATGGCTTGCACAGTTTCACACAGCAGGTCAGTGGCTAAGTTAAGACTAGAATGCAGGTCTCCTGAGTCACTCACCACTGCCTTAACTGCTGGAACACTCTGCCTCTTCTTGCAGATCCTGCATGGAGGAATAGTGCTAGGCCATCTGATGGGAGATGGAGGGCATAAATACCAGAAGGAACTGAGATCTAGAGTAAAGGTTGGCTTCTGCTTAGATGACTTGAGATGCCAGGGGACACTTTCAAAAACAGGAGCAGAGGACGGAGCAGTACACAAAACTGCCCAGTCCCCATTAATATGAGTAGGAGTTGAGCATGGAGACTAAAGATAGCATATAACCCAAGTTCCAACCTGGGTGCCTAAACAAGTGGCCTGCATTCAGAAGCACAGAGCACCCACAATTCTAGTAGAAGTTAATGGAAGATGTTGAAGTTTGGCATCTCTGACAATCAGGCCGTTCCTTTAGCTGTTTCATTTTAGGCACCCAGATTTGAAAACTTGGCCACAATTAATAAAGTGCAAAGGAGCAATGTTTTGTGAGCAGTGATGTTTTGCGCCATTGCTTATGGTAAAGACAGCCATGAAATACATGTGTGAACAATGTAAGTATTGCATATGAAAGTCTCCATAGAAAGGGTTAAACAGAGGGAGTTTTACCCAAAGGACTCCCCTAAGGATTTGCTGCAGCAATCACACCTGGACTGGCAGGGGACTGCAGAACAGAGACACCAATAGTCAGAAAGGAAGTTGTTTCCCAGCTACAGGATGGGACACAGATGTAAAATCTGGGGTTTCTGCAAATGAAATTGTCTTGGTATTTTTGTCATCTCTGCTCAAGGGACAGGATTTGTGCAGATTTTGTGAATAAAGATAGAAGAAGAAATGGTACCGTGAGTCTGTGAAACTAACTTCAGCTAACCTACTGCAAAGCTCCAAATTCTGCTATCACTTGGCAAACAGACAACATCATAAAAGAGCCAGCCGGCAGGAGTTTTCTCTTGACATGACTAGGCACATAGGCTCGTCATGTTGTGCAATCAATGATAGAGAATAAAAATGTATTTGCAAAAAGATGCTCTGTGTTTCATCACAATTCTGTCCAGCTACATAATCTAAGCATATAAACCACCAGAGTAAGTGACAAGGACTCAGACCCTCAGCTGTGGCTGAAGTGTGCACAGCACACGGGGATTTGCGCAAAGTTGGCTTTTTTACTCCTTCAATCCCAAGCCATCTGTGTGTCGGGCTGATCCCCTACTCTATCTCAGAGCAACCTGAAGGCTGCTCTCAGTTACACCAGTTTCCAATTGGCTTACGGGGCCTACATAGTAGCCAGTAACAGTAGGGTTCATAAGATCCAGGGACATAAGGAAAACTTGGCCAAGTCCCTTTTCACCTGGCCAAACCCCATATGCTCTATGGCACTGGAAGATTCCTCCAGCACTGGGGTGATCCTCCCATGATTGCCTACAGGGGTGCTGGAACGAAGTGGCTTGAAATGGTTTCCATCATCTACAAGGTTTACAGTTTGGTTCAATGGCTCTCAGCAGCCCCACTATGGAAATTGTTCCAACACTCCTGGAACCTACAATAGCTTTACGATCACAAACTGCCAGAAGTGAAGTGAAAAGCAGTGGTACCACAAACAGGATCAGAGCCAAGATTTCTTACCTGTTTCTGGACTCATATATGATCTGTCTACTTGATTATCAAAAACAGGTGCCAATTCACCATGTAATCATTTAAATCCTACACCAGAGTGTTTTTCAGATTTTCAGATGTTTAGCCTATGGGGCACATCAAGGAATTGCTATTTTAAGATACCATGTTACTTCCTTCTTGATGTCACTTCAGAAAACCTAAGCCTCCAGTTTTCTGTATTTGCACACTGGGGGCCAATTTCTACCCTTTCTTACACGCAAGTGTAAATGATATATTCATCCCTTTGTAATTTAAAGGCATTTTAAACTTCAGTCTGAACCCCTTTAAAATCGAAATCTCTTTTAGCTTGTTACTATGCTGCCTGATAATTCCCCAACAGCCAGCATATAAAAAAGGGTATTTAAACTACTTTTTTCTTGGATCCAATCTAAATGCCACTGACCACAACAGCATCTAAAATTAAACAAACAACCTCTTTTAGAAATTAGTCCTTAATAAATATGAAATGGAAATCTGCTATAAATTTAATAAGAAGGAGATAAGATATTTAATTCTTCTGAAAATACCATAGTGATCACAAATCCCACGCCAAGCCCAGCTAAAATTGACACAAATGGCACACAATTGTTTCTGAGAAAGGACAAATCAATTTAAAAGAAAAAAAAAAGGTTATTCTTATTAAAAAGGAACCACATTATTTATGGTATCTCTAGGGTCTAGAAGGAGACAATGATCTACAGCAGCATGACTGAATGCTTTACTTTTTCCTCAAAGCTCTCTGATCAGAATGGTGTTTCCCCACCTCCACTTTGCTGACAAATGCTGATGTAAACAGCATACGTACAAAGCATGGGGGTTTTCACGTGAATCCTGTGTTTTTTCCACAAAGCCTCTTACGCTGTACTTCGCTTAAATATATCTTCTCATTTCTGGTTAACCTACATCCCCGCAAGTGTTAATGAGCTTTTAATAGTAGACTGAACCACTTAAAGTGAGACAAAGCCAATTTTTCAAGAAAGCAAATAGTTTCTGGGATTTGGACATGAAGCTCTTACAAAAGATCAAAGACAGTTGTAGCAACGTTTATATATTAGAATGAGATTACAATATTGACAAATTACAATGGACTCCATTTAAAACACGGATCAATCTTTGTCATCAGTCTTGCTAGAAGTAAAACACTTGAGATATAATACCACTGAAATCCTACCAGGAAGGAAGTAGACTTCAGAAGCTATAAACAGAATTTAACAGAAGTAGGAAGTAATTCAAATGCTTTCACATTAGTGACGGGATAAAAACATTTAAATCAGAGAAAATGTTTTGGGTGTTTTTTCCCCATTTTATTTATCCATTGGTTATTTGGAACAATAGCATGTTGTCACATAAGTCAAACACAGTCTTTAAAAATCAATTTACAATGTAATTCACAGTACCATTCTAGATATTCATTGCTCTTTTTCAAAAATAGATGTTTCTGGCTTTTTGTTTGTGTTAAATAAATTTTCACCTGGAGGCTTTCCTACACTACAAATAGGGTACTCATAATTAGTTCAGAATTTACAGACAGTCCTACTGGATATCATATGCAACTTCTAATTGGATGCTTTTCTTTCTTTTTTTTTTTTTTAAATCCCTTCTTCAACAGCTGCTAACTTTACCGTACTGTACTCCTGAGGGGAGTATAGCTAAAAGCTCCTTCCAAAGCCAAGCTTAATGTACCTCTAACTTTGAATGGCAGAAGATGCAACACAAAGAGATGGATAGTTTCCCCTTCCTAAAAGACTTCATAGATCTCTTGCACAGTTTGCAGACTCTCCTCTTGCTTTGAGTTACTGAGTACTATGGCATACGCTGTTACTACTCCACTAGGACAGTTCCTATTGTTTAATTTGATCACCTCCCTTTGGTCCTATCACAACTCCTCTCCTCTCTCTCAAACACACACCCCAGTACCTCAATCTTTAGGCCCCAATTCAGGAAAGCACTAGAATTTGGCACGCACGTACATGCTTTGCTGAGTAGGAATGGACTTAAGCACATGCTCAAACTAAGAGCTTACGTGCTTAGCTGAATCGGGGCAGTACCATAACAGCAATGCTAGGTTGTCTACAATGAACCTGTGAAATTCTGGCCATCATTACCAAGGTGTTGGTAAAATCAGTGTAAGTTTGGAAAGTTCTTCTCTCCAGGGATATAATGGGTAAAACCTGGAACATATTTTGAGAAGCTGCCTCATTCTATACTTGCAATTCGCTGCTTTCCTGGAAGGTACCACATTCAAACAACAAGTAGTTCAACACAATCAGCTTTTAGACTTACATGACACTAACCTATCCTAAAATATCTACCAGCAAAAAATAAATGTAATTTGTAAATGAATCTACAAACTTTCAGTGTTTCTGTAGCCTTTATTCTAAAACATAGAAGCTTATGAAGCTGTGATCTTTATACTCTTGATGGAACAATCTGAAACTCCCCTTACATTCCAGAAGGATTAAAACTGATCACTTAACAGTAAGTGCCATTCTTTGCTCCCATAAGGCATCATCTGGTTCTCACTAAAGGTCAATGGGACTTTCACTATTGATTTCCATGGGAGCGGGGTCAAAGGCCAACATAACTAACTTACAACCTCTTGTATTTTCCCGAAGGAATTTAGTAATATCATCCTGAAAATAGCATATTCCAAGTCAAACTTGATGAATTGGACAAATAGTTCAATATCTTTCCAATGTGCAGTGATACTGAAAACAGATACCACCATGCCTTGACTTTAAGAATCAGGATTTCACATAAGCCATAGAAGACATCAAGGTCCAAATTCTGAAGTTGATGGGAGCTCCAGGCATCCAATAGCAGAATCTGGCCCTCAGTGATTTTTATTCCCTGCAACGTCTACAATTCAGCAAAGGAAAAAATACATCTTTTTCAATGCTTTGCAAAGTGAACTAACACTGAATGTTTTCATATTTCAGACTTCCTTTCTTGTGGTCTGTTCCTGCAATCTTTACATAAACAAACCTCCCACTGACTTAACTGGGCCTCTTGCCGGAGATGGCAATGCAGGATTAGGCCCTTAAGAACTAACCCCACCTCAGAAAACAACACATCTGATCTACAAAGCTGAACTGGTGGGGTCCAGGACTTTTTTCTGAGATGTGTGCGGAGACGCTCAACAAGTGAAGCAATGACTATTAGGAAAAGTTAAAACCATGTCCAATACTGTACATCAGTTCATTTCTTCAGTCCTGCACAAAAAAGTCCCATTGATTTCATCTGAAGTTCTGCATGCTTCACTGGACTAAAATATACATAGAAGTGTGCAAATTAAAAAGGGTTGGAGGCTGACTAATGCAGAGATTTGAATGTCTGTGAGATAGAGTATTCCCCTAAGAACACGTAAGTCAGGAAAGATATTTCAAGTAAGGAAGAACATTGAAACATAATGAACTGATAAACTGGCCTTATGGGAGGGGAGAAAAGGGGGGATATTATATCCCAAAATAGTATGCATCTTTAAGATGTATAAAGTTCCCTAGAATGTGAGTCTGCTGTCAGACCATATACAATTTTGTTCTAGCTAGAAATTCAAACAAAGTGTATTTCTAACCATGGAGAGGATCTTTCTGGCATGAGAAATATAAATTCACAGATTTTTAAGGCCAGAACAGACCATTATGACCATCTAGTCTGACCTCCTGCATAACATAGACTGTAGAATTTCACACACACATCCCAATATTGACAGATCTCTCTCTCTCTGTCATACAAAGAAGTTCCAAGTCCATTTGCATATGCAAGCAAATAATCAACACCCCAGCATTAAGAGTTAGTATAATTTCAGGAAATTTACTTTTTTTTTTTTTTTTTTACTTTTTAAAACAAAAAGTTAGGATAGATATTCCCAGCTCTATTGATACTATGGGCCAAAGTCTGCTCTTCTTTGGACACCTGGCTCCCACTGACTTCCATACACAAGGAAGGGAGCTGTAGGTGCACAGCCAAAAGCAGAACTTGACCTTGTGTAAGTCAATGACTCTTTTTGTGAATATTTACCATATCTATACAAATGTACCTTGGAAATCTATTTCATGTTACATATATGTGCCAGTGAGAATGACCACCAAAATATAATCATATACGAAAGAATAATTATCAAAGATTACAGTCATTTTCTCAGAAACCTGTTTTATTCTATGGTCTAGAATTCAAGTCAATGATCCCACCTGCCACACAGACAGCAAAAACTCCCAGATCTAGAGATTGTTAGAGAGAAGCATCAGTTGCTTGCTGACTCTCCAACATTAAATGGCCACCCTTCACAATGTACTACCCCAAATATGCCATCTAGATAACTCTTCTAAGTGCTTTTATGGGTATCAATCTACTAACAGCAGTGATAATAACAAAATTCACTGTGAAGAGAAATGTCAGGCATAAAAATATATATCTCAATAGGATTGGATTTTTTAAAAAAAATACACACTGAAACTTTCATAGAAGAATATAGGCATAAAAAGTTTACCACACTTAACAGTCTAAATTCTTAACCACTTACATGTGTAGCTATTCACAACAAAACATTTATGGATGCCTAGGCCACTTGTGTGCCACCTTTCCCACAGTAGCTACAGCTTCATGCTGGGAATACTGCCAATATATTTCCCCGCCCTGAGATTTGTAATCACAAATAAATAGCTCTGCAAATATCATAACATTGTAAACTCTGAATTTAAGTCTTCAGCAAGAAGTCATCCTCAAACCATGGAGAACGTTTAAACAATGTAAACATATCAAACATTTTGTCAGTTTTCACAGTTATCCCCAGCAACCGCGGAATCTATGTGAGATGTACCATCCAAATCTTGAAGCCCCATAGTTTCTATTGTACGATATTGTTGTTCTGGTTCATTTTCCAATCTCTGAGACTTTGTTTTCCTGAATAAATCCAGCTGTGATTTGGATCCCCAAGATGTGATCCAGCTCTGTTCTTCCAATATGCATCATCTTTACAAAGCCTTAAACACACTCCTTCTGAGGAGATTATTCTTGAATGGAGGAATGGCGAATAGATCTGTGGTAATCCTCTGGACTAGTGACATGTTCTGGTAAATCATAGCCTCTCAGAAAATGTCCACTGTTTTGTTGAGCAAAGTAATACAGCTGCCTTGCAAACATTGGCTCAACCTTAACAACAGATAAAAATGTTATTGAAGCGTGATAGCATGTTCCATATTGTTCGTATTAGCTATTTACTCAACAATAAAAAGATGTTTAAGACAAGCCAAAATAAAACAGTTCCACATACCAAAATGGAAAGAAAATGCACTCTGTTCTCATTGAGCTCTGCCTTTACTTCAACTCCAGATTCTTAGAGCGAGCTGCAGTTTTTGCTGACAAATACCCACTGCATAAAGCATGCGTTTGCAAATGTCCCCTGTCAGCTAGTCCATATGTACATGTGACGCCTGATCTGTGTGTGCCCATATTTCCATGGCTAAATTAGGCACGGCCAAATGCGGGCCCAGTTTCATATGCTTAACTTTAAAAATCAGTCCCTTATTCTGAGTCCAAGTCTAACATTTCTAAATTTAAATGTTATTGTATGTCCATTCATCCCTAACTGTATCTGTTCAGCACTGCACTGGTTTAATAGGGCCAAGCTTTTGTGAAGTGTTTGAGAGGCTCGACTCATTTCGCTTGTCTCACTAGCCCCAAGGGGCCCCAGCTTTGCACAGTGCCTTAGTTAAATACTTAACTTTGACTCCTAGGATATAAAAACTTGAGACTTATAAATGGGGAACAAATATGTTCTGAGAACAGATCCGAGGTCCTCTAAACATTTAGACGCAGCCCTACACGGACATCACTTTATGGAGGAAAGGTGTGTGGGTGGCAGGGGGAAGAACATGTCCTCCCTAGCTTTCAGCCGACATCAGCAGTGGAGGAAGGGACAGGAGTTTGAGGCTGATGCTTACTGTAGCAATTCAGCAATCTCTCGCCACTTCCCCTCATAAGCTGTTGGACTGGTCAGCTGGACAGGAAGGAAGCAACTGCAGGTGTAACCGCCTGCTGCGAGGGGCTGTTCTGGGCTTCTGCTGGGCAGGCATGCAACTGAGTGCTCTATGAAGCCTGTTCAGTTCCCACCCTCCCCATCAGTTCCAAGTGCAGAACAGGGGGACCCAAGGCAGGGGCTGAGCCAATTCCAGAGAAGAGATTAAGCTGCCAGCCAGCATAACCAGGGTCAGGTTTGAGGCAGAGCGCTGGAGGAGAGACCAAACTCACTGAGAGTTATGGGGGCGGGAAGGTGGGGGGGGGGAGGGCAGTGGGCACAGGCTCAGAGGAGAGTCTTTGTGGGCGGAGGGAGAGAATATGTTTGAGGAGAGGAGGGCTGTGGGGAAAGGGTACTTTGAAGGGGGGCCAGAAATTTGGAAAGCAGATGGGAGGAGAGAGGGAGTAGCTGGGAAGTGGGAGGTGTTATGGATGGTGGAGATGTAGGAGAGAATTTGTACTGTTGGGGGCCTAAGCAGGAAATGAGGAGGCTTGAGGTCCAATGATATCTCTGATCTTTGCTCGAATAATTACGCCATTGTATTCCTGGCTCAATACTCCCCAGCAATCTAAAGATGCAGGACTGATGTCTGGGTTGGGGGCGCATGTGTTAGAGTTAGAGGATCTCTGAAAGAAAGAAAAACCTAACCTGACCATGGGAACATTCATTCCAGCAGAGGATGTCTGGGGAGGACAGCAAACTGAACTTGGAAGCTGTAATCCTCTATCCAGGGGAACCACAGGGCAATGCGTTGCAGGCAGATAGTGGTAAGGAAGTTACATAATTTGTAAAGGGAAGGTAATTATTTTATTACAAAAATCTCTGGCCCATCACCTTAGCATCTGGATGACTTACAAAATTAAACACCAATATTCTCCCACTTCGGAGAGAATGGCAATAAACTAAACCCTGCCTCTAGCGTGGACAGGGAGACCATGGGTACATCTCCTTTGTGGAGCTCGGGTTTTGGAAAGCAGCTGATCCCAGCCTCCACTATTGCTTACATTGGTGCAGCTGCACTACTGCAGGGAAATGAATGTAAAAGTATGCAGTATAGTCAAGGCCCAGGGTTACGAAGACAGCCGCCAAGAGGTGAAGCAAGAGTAACCCAAGCAGTAAAGCCTGCCTCAGTCTGCTATGGCAGTTTGCGGTGCAGACACCTGAGGCTAGGAGGGGCGAAAGGGGAGGGGGTATCTCTGAGAAAGCTTAAATGCTGCAGCATACTTATGTGGCAATTTTAAAAAAATCCACAATTATGCGCCAGCTTTGGCAGTCATGCAATAATATTCTATGCAAGGCCCTGCTTACTAGTGTCACATGGCTGACACTAGTCAAACTGTTCCATTTAGCTAATAGTCGTAATCGCGCCTCTCAAGTGCTTTCGTCAGTAGATCGCAAAGCGCTTTACAAAGGAGGTCAGTCTTCTTATCTCCATTTTTTACAGATGGGGAAACTAAGGCACAGGGCGGGATATGATTTGCCAGCGGGCTAATGGCAGAGCAGGGAACTGAACCCAGGTCTCCCAGTCCAGTGCCCTAGCCACTAGACTATACTGCCTCCCCCACAGCTTACTGATGAGAGGAAGAGAAGGCTGCCTGTCAGATTCACATACTCTTCATTTTAAACTAAGAAATGAAACAAATCATACTTACGTGGGCTGTAATTAGCTTCCTCTGCCTTTGTGGGTCTGGAAATTCCTCTCCAAAACACAGAGCAACCTGGAATCTAGGCAATGGACGTCCATGGTGGGCAAAAGCTTGCAATTCTGAAGACAGAAAAGATATGTTCAGAAAATCCTCACCATCAATGGCTGAGTTTCAGAGTTAGTAGTGAAGGACCTTGGAGCAGAACAGCAGACTACAGGAGCAATGAAGAGGTTCTATTGGACAACTGGCAAAAGTGATGACAGGGTCTAGCAAAGGGAAAGCGAGTCTGAGAGAAAGGAGAGATACCAGCATCAAGGACCTTGGAGACTTTGCCACAGATCAGGGAGAGAACACAGATAAGTACCAGCAAGGGACAAATAGCTGAAAACTCTGTCTCCCTTCAAGAGCTAAGAGACTCCAATTATTCTATTTGTATTGCATTTTGAGTAATTTCATATAAACAGCAATTGGGATTTCCTCAGATTCATGCTTGTGTTTGGCTCAACAACAGAAACTTCGGAAACATTCTTCAGGACTTTTGAACTTTGCCGGTTTAAGTTTCTCCCATCCACATATACATTTCAGAAGGATCATGCTATGTAAGTCACATTGCACGACTTCTTTCAAAAACAATGGTGCTGAGATGTTGCAGGAAAGCCTGTCACCCTTAAGAGTAGAACTGAGAGCAATTTAAGTAACAAAAGTGTTTACACTGACTTCAGACTATACTTCTGTGCCCACTACTTGTGATGACTGAACCTCAGAAGATGGATTGTTCATTAGAAAGTAGATGGCAAATCTCAGGACTAGCTTGCAATGCCGCTAGTACACCTTTGTAAGGGCTTGATCTTACTCCCACTTAAGACAATGGCTTCAGTGGGAGCAGGAGCAGGCCCAGACAGAACCATGTTAGTGCCTGTATACTGTCCATCCCGCCCCCCGCCAGGTCATGAATCCACAGGAATGTAATTAGTTCAGATCACATATTTTCTGGATGGTTTGCTTTTCGCTTCTACTACAGGAGCCAGGGTCCCAGAGATCTCATGTGAGCTCTCTATTCTATAGGTATGTCTACATTGCAATCAGAGGTGTGATTACAGCGCAGGTAGACATATTCGCACTAGCAGAGCTAAAAATAGCAGTCTGAATGAGGCCGCATGGACTAGCAATGCACATAAGTCCCCAGGGTCCCCAGCATGCTTGTATAATCCACACTGGAGCCCACGTTACCACATCAACATTGTTATTTTTAGGCATTTTAGCACAGGGAAAGCCAGTGTGGGTCTGACTACCCAAGCTGCAATCACATCTCAGATTGCAGTGTGGACAGACCCTTTGAAAAGGGCCAGGCTCAAACACAGTGACATCTGTGGCCTTTCATTGCCCCCCTCATCCTCCTTTTCCCTCTCTGCTGCTGTCACTTGTTGGGTCATGTCTATTTTTATACTGCAAACTCTGTAGAGGAGGCACTTTGGGTGAAATTCTGGACCCACTGAAGTCAGTGAGAGTCTTACCATTGTCTTCAATAGGGCCAGGATTCCATCCCTTCTATTGCTCTGTAAAGCACTGAGATTTCTTTAGGCACAACATAACATCATCAAAAATGTTAGTTTATAATACAATACAATGAAAATCTCAAAAGGCTGCAATGTGCAAAGTGCAAATTTGGTTATAGTCATCCTTTGATTCTAATAAACAATAACAACACCATAAAGGTCTTATACAGCACATTTAACCCATAGAGCTCAAGGGCTTTACCAAGGACATCCGTATCATTAGCCCCATTTCACAGATGGGGATACTGAGGCACAGAGAGGGGAAGTAACCTGTACAAAGTCACTCAGCAGGACAGTGGCACAGTCAGGAAAAGAACCCAGGTCTCCTGAATTCCAGTCCAGTGCTCTAGTCACTAGGCAATACTGCCTCTCAAATATATAAATATTTATATTATTTATATTAATAGGCAATGTGTGGGGGAGACGTTTACAAGAGGGCTCCACTTGGGTTAAAATACATTGGCCAGTGGCACCGTAAAATTAACAATATTTAATTGAATTTAAAAAAAAGAAAACCACATCTTTATTTCAACATCCATAGTACATTTTGCTTTACATGAGGTCTTTTTTATGTCATTGACTTATAAAGAGCTAATAATGCTCTGTAATGTGGTTCGTGTCTTTTGGGAAACCTTGCAAAAGGAAATCAATCATAAAATATTTTAAAATTAACACAATATTGGGATGGGGGACAGCACCTTGCGGAGAGAAAGGCTGGGCTTGTGATTAAGGTATTATACTGGGATTCAGGAGATGTGGGCTCAGTTCCCGTGAGACCTTGGACAAGTCACAAAATCTCTCCATGCTGGACATCCCCCATCCGTAAAATGGGCATAACAACACTTCCTTTCTTCCACAATTTGCCTGTCTTCTCTATGTCGATTGAATGCTCTTTGGGGCAGGGACTGTTTCTTACTCTGTGTGAGTGCCCAGCACAACGGGGCTCTAGTCTCAGTTGAGGCCTCTACGTTCAACTGAATAATAAATTATAATGATGAATAATGAATTAATAATTAATGACAAATAGAGTACAGTTCTCTTTGAACAAAAAAGTAGGTAACGTTCTCTCTCTATTTCCAACAAGCCCTAAAAACGCTCACAACCTGCTAGGAGCAGAGGGGAAGATTTTCAGTCCTTTGGTATGATCATCCAACGCTGCACTCACTTAGGTGTCATAAGAGGGGGCAAGGAGGAGTCTGGGATCGGTGCAATTCCCGATTAATAAGTCCCAGTGTTACTACTGGGGAAAGAACCCCATCCCTACCTCTCCTCTGTCACAGAATTTTACTCAGGCCTTGTCTACACTACAGGGGGAGATCGATCTAAGTTACGCAACTTCAGCTATGTGAATAATGTAGCTGAAGTCGACGTACTTAGATCTACTTACCGCGGGGTCCACACAAGGCGATGTCGACGGGAGACACTCTCCCATCGACTCCCCTTGCATTTCTCGTTCAGATGGAGTACAGGAGTCAATGGGAGCGCAATCTGCGGTCAATTTAGCAGGTCTTCACTAGACCCGCTAAATCGACCACCGACGCATCGTGCTTCAATTCCCCAGTAAGTGTAGACAAGCCCTCAGCCTCAGTGATTCTCAAAGTATTGCAGCATAATAGCCCTGGGAAGGAATGGGATAGAGAAGGGAGTTGGCCCATGAAGAGTTTCAGAAATGATCTTCAATATGAAAGAGAATCAGAGAATCCCAGCTGTTCCAAATGCATGAAAGCATGAACCTGAGGTCTTCTCACTGCTCTGAGCATGTCACTTTGCTCTTCAAACAGCTCCACTGGCTCCCTCTCATCTCCTGGGTCAAATTCAGACTTCAACTGCCAGATTTTCACATGTCTCCCCAAATCAGGTCTCATTTCCTTCTATTCTAGCTCCAGCTGCCTACTCTCCACTCATGCAAGCCTCCTTAATGCCCCTTCATACCCTTCTCCAATTCCAGTCTTTGAGCCTTCTCCAAATTCTCTTTCTCTCCTGGTTTGCTAAAGTCATCACTCAGATCTCTCCATAAATAACCCAGACGTTAGAATGTGGTCACCCCTGTACTATATGCCAGAATCACAAAGCCCAATCTTTCAGTGAGTCCCATATGGACATATCCCCGCACCAATACACAGCCATATCAATTAAAGGCCACAGCCCAGGCTCTGCATCTTCCTTCTGTGAATTCTTTGGGACATGCATCTCTTAGTAGAAGTCTGGAGTGTTTCCATCTCCTAAGGGTCTGATTTTCTGACTGTCCGCACCCAAATGTACACTTGATTTGGGCTCACTAACCAAAATTAATGTGTAGCTATGGTGTGTGCATGGCAAAATAGTCACTTAAGAAGTTACCTGGCTAGCTGCACGTTACACCCCAATTTGCACACACTGTTGTGATAACTGCACACAAATTAAGCATGCAATCGTACACGTGTTTGCACATGCATTTGCAAACACATAACTTAGAAAACTGTGCTTAAGTTAACCTTTGGGAACAGGCTTCTAAACAGATACTGCCACATATCCTGTGAATGGTTTGGAAGAGCCAGATTTAATTTAAAGTGGCATCTGAAAAAGGAAAAGGGACTTCCAGACACATGACTGCAGGCATAACGATACATCTTACAATTAGCATACAATAGAAGTTGTAACCCCATAAATCCAGCTCAAATTCCCCTTTTTAACTGTCAATTTTCATATCCTCTTCAGATGTATATTTAAATGTATATGATGCTTGATAATTCTGCTAGGATGACACATCAAAGTCTGGAAAATGAAATCTTATAAAGGCAGTGGCTCATTTGGGCTATTTTTTTAAAGCATTGCATTATTTTTCTACGAAACTGTAACTTATACCAATATATCGGTCTGAAAGGCAGTAAGGTGTTCTGCCCAGGAGGAGAGACTCTAAAACTTAACAGCTCAACTGTAGCTCTGCTGCAAGCCCTAGTAAGGGGCAGCATATAATTGTGCCGCCCTGTTTCTCCCCTTACTCTAGGGGAGGGGAAGTAATCTGCGTCCACCCCTTTCCCTGGAGCAGGTTGCTCATCTCTCTGTGCTAGCTCAGAAGTGCTGGTCAGCATCTTGGAAATTGGAGCCAAGACTCCATCCACCCCCTTCCCAGAGCAGGAGTATCCCCTGTGGGGCTGTTTTCCCCTCCATTCTGCTACCCCCAATCCAAATAACCAGTGCAGCGGGTTGAGGGCGTGCCTTCAAACATCTTACTCACTTTTGCAGGTGTGTTGGGCAAGTTACAATCTTGCCTTATGCCATTAGTTAATAGGATGATTGTTGAAAATCAGAGTCTATAAATTCACCCCACAAATATTTTCCAGAATATTTGTCTAAATATAGACACACACACACACACCAAAACACAGATTTAAAAAATATCTGTTGGGATTAATACTTGCTCATGTTTAAATACTCTGGGTCAGATTTCAGACTCACACCAGCATAAGTCTGGAGTAAATCAACTGAAGACAATGGAGTTACTCAAGATTTACACCAGTGGATCCAAAATCAGAATGTGGTCCCATCGACTATCCAATCTTACGAAGGACTATTTTGTTGGGCTCCTCCCACTCAGTATAAAGTGACACAGGCCTTACCTTGTCCTCAGTTGAGCATGAGTGGTTCCTATCACTTTCAATGGGAGCCACATAAGTGTATCAAAAGCAGAACTAACCATGGTAATATACAAATAAAACAGTATTCCTAAGCTGTGCTCTTCTAACACCTACATATACGGCCACATCCAGAGAGCAGCTGAGCAGCTGCATCTCCCAACCACTTTGGTGGGAGTAATTTAGTACAAAGAGCGCTTTAATAGTTCCCATCTGGAACCACAATGACAATGTTTTGGTGACATTTATATAGACAACATGTAACCTAAATTGAAAATTACCTGCCAAAAATTGCTGAGTATCAAAAAGTTTGCAGGTCTGCTCCCTTTCCAGTTTATTTGGCCTGTCACTGCATAAAGCCAGAGGTCCATCCCAGTAGATCCTGCTTTGACAAAGTCTCTTAGCATAAAGCCCATCAGGTGCCATCCAGAGTATTACTCCGCGTTCCAAGTGGCTCAGTAATTTTTCTATGTTTTTCCTCTGGCCATTATCTTCTGGATACGGGAAGATAACTTGATCCAAGCTGCTGACCTCATAATTTTGGGCATGAGATATTCTACAGCCTTCAGGACTTGAAGTCGTCATCTCTTTCACCAGTATTTCACGGTAATATAGACAGATGTGTAGTCGACAGTCTGTAAGTATATTTTGGGAAAAAATTACTGCTGTTCAATATTGTGAGTATTTTACATTACATCACAGTACTATTAAGGCCAATGGGCCAGATCTTGAAAGGTGCTATGCGCCTATCATTTCTAACACTCAGCATCTCTCAGAATTTAGCCCTGATTTAGGGGAAAACATAGATTGAATTGAAATAATGAAATATGGAAGTGCAGACTCCAACACCAGCTTCTACCAGTAGAGGCCCCTGGAGTGGGAACTGCATAGCCTGTGATGCAGAGGGCAGAAAATATGCTAGACATTAATGCCCGGCAAGCTGCATATTTTCATTAATGAGGAAAAAAGTGTTTGTACTTCACAGGTTTAATTGGAATTAATGCTCAGTATCAGGATGTTCTCCTAGATAAATCATAAAATAGCTATGCTTCTCTCAAGATGTTGTATAGAACCATGTTAAGCAACTACCCACAAGACTTGCAAAAATGCAATCACTTGCCTAGTAGAAGTGGTCTTTGGCTGAAACACAACAAAATTATATTTGAAATCTTAGGCATAGTTTTAAAGTGGTCACTCGACACAGGAGAGTGATTGTTAAGGGATTGATTCTGCACAGCACTGGTGCAGGGCTGTGCAAATAGACCAACTTCGGGACAGCAGCCCTGCTCAGGAAGGGCACTTAGGCATGCGTTTTAACTCTGCCTGCCATTTGCCAGCCAAGTCTCTCCCCTTAACATTGCATTGTCAATTTCTCCAGATAATTTCCATTGTTAGTTTAAAAAACAAACTAGCTCCTACATTTCCACATAAGGAATAAAATAAAAAAGCCACCCTTGAGTCTGAACAACTGCAAACTGGCTGAACAGATTTATTTTCAGAGAGTGAAAGTGTCATTACTAATATACCAAGAGGTTTTATTTTATCAAGAATAAATAAATGATGCAAATCCTGATGCAGTCAACAGAGAAGACAGAAAAGTATCCATAGGACAAAATGTTGAACAAACAAATAGAATTTTTCAGAAAGGATACAGTCCAGGTTAAAAACAAAAAACCACTAGACCTCTGAATCCAAAAGCAATATGGCTGTGTGGTGAGCTAAAGAAGAATCTGCTTCACCTGTCAGCAGTTGTCCTATCTGATGACTCATTGAGGAGCACCCAAGAATTTGCTTGAAAGAGCAAAGTATTTAAGCGTGTGTAACTTTAAGCACATGAATGGTCCCATTGATCTCAACCTGAGTTACAGATTTCAGTGAGGACTACTCAAGTGCTTAAAGTTCCACATGTGCTTAAAAATCTTGCTGAATTGAGGCCTAAGTGTATATGCACAGAAGTCATTTGGAAAAGAAATGTCACTTGCACTCACAAAAGAAGTCCCTATAAACAGTGAGAAAACATTTACTTGGAAAGTTATAAGGAAAGCCTCCTGGATGGTTCACCATGAAAGCCTGGTGTTATAGACTTACCTGATAGTGCAAGAGCTTCACCAGACCTTATGCTTGGCTCTATTGGGATCCCAGGAGTCTGTGACTCAGATGGTGCACAAGCATAAAAGGTTCCAGTCACCTGACAACCTGTTTTTACAAAAAAAAGTCAAATGATATCTAGCTATCTAAAATCCAAGAGCAAAGTTAGAGTTCACAGCTATGCATGTGAGAGTTTCTGAGCGTCAGCTTTATAAAAAAATCTTCCCCTTGACCAAAATATTTTATCCACTCAAGATGTTATCTAGATTTTTCTTATTTGGATCTTTTAAGTGTTGTTCTTTTACCTAACCATATCAGTGCATATTATTCTACCATAGAAATAATCTGCATTTTAACTAGATAATGGTGTTCTTGAAGGCTGATGAAAAATAATCCATTTATTCTCACAGGTCTTAAGGAGTTTTATCAAAGGCAACTCAAATATTCAGTCATTATGTCTTTAATGGTGTTAAAGAAAGAAGGCAATTGTAGGGAAAAGAGATTCTCCTGCAGTAGAGTATTAGAGTTTTAATATTACAGCCAACATTAGTCCTTTCCCGAGCTATCCCTTCCTGTGAGTGAGATAATATTGAGGCAAACTGAAATGTGATAACACCTGTCCAAAGTCCCTTGAAGTCAACAGGAATCTTAGCATTGATTTCAAAGGGCTTTACATCATAAACACAATATTTATGATGCAGGTAAGATACACTATTCTTTCCCATAGACAGATTTGACTCTTCGCAAAGCTAGTTCACTTTTTAACCTGTGCCAAGGGCATACCTGAGTGACTGTTGACAAACAAGACAATCCAGTGAGTAAACCACTATTGCCCAATTCTCTGATACAAGCTTAATGCAGCACTTAGACCCTGAGACAGGAAAACACTTGACAATTTGTTTACATCCAACCCTATACAAGAAAACACTTAAGCATGTGCTTAACTTTAAGCATATGCTGACATCCCATTGGCCCATTAAGCATGGGTTTAAATGCTTTGCTGCATTGGGGATTGATTCATTTTCTTTTAAGCCACAAAGATAGAAGGCCCTGTGTTTCTTGTCTCTTCAGAATGCCCGCTGACCCCGGGATACAATGCGGGGAAAATGATGCTTTGGAGCCGTGACTTTTAAAGAACAGCTGTAATGATAAGCATAAGACTGGGGGATGAAGGAATGAAATTGAAACCAGGAAAAGCAATATTATTACTAAAGCTTGACATAATGTTCATGGTTACTAACAAAAAACAAAGCAAAAATATCAGTGATTTTTTTAAATCTGTATATGCTAAGATTCTATCAGGTAATCAACAGATAAATTTTCCAGAGAAAAATTATAGTTATGGTCTTCTTTCTAGTATTAGAAAATGCCGTGTTTCTTTTATTCTCTATCTTAGCATTTTCTAGAGCCGTCTTTACCATAGTATCTAAGAGTTTATGACACCGTTCACTTCAAAATTAGTGTTTCTATTCAGCATAAGTTCAATAGATCATAAGGACCAAAACCTACATTCACTACCCCATTGAAGTAACTGTTGCATGGGGTGTAAATCAGGGCAGAATTTTATAAAATTTCAACTAAATAGCTCACTTGTCTAAATGTAGAGTGTTCAGCTGACAATAGACAAATGTAAACAGAAGTTTATTTCATTGCACTTGAACCATTAAAGGACTATATTTTGTAGTTCTAATACCCTGTGCGCTTTAAGTATTCCTTCCTTATCTCATCTTGGACTAAGGATTTCTACTTTTTACAAGATTATTCTCATATGGATATGTGGGGACCTGTACTTATGGAGCAAATCCCTGCATACTGAAATGAGCATATATCCCTTGAGAGTCTGAGCCTGCAGCCATACACGGCACAATGGATGGTCATGTGAATAAGGCATTAGACTGCAACACAGGAAACCCAGGTTCAATTTCCAGCTCTTCTACAGACCTCCTATGTCACCATGGAACAAGTCACTTAATCTCTGTGTACCTCAGTTCCCCACATAAGGTAAAGACTTCCCTACTCTGCATGTTTTTCAGGTGCTCAGATTCGGTGCTGCCAACTCTATCAATACTTAGTACAGTTCACAAAGCCTCCGATCCTGGAATGCTATGACTATGTGAGAATATCAGCTTTCATTTAAGGGGGGGAAGTATGTTTCTAACCTATGTGATGATGAAGAAAAACGTGAAAAATGTGAACCATAAAGACTCAAAAATCAGAAGACAAATAAAAAAATTATCTATACATAGTCATTTATAAATCATTTGTGGGGGGGTGACTCAATTTTTGAACACTTGGGGTTGGCAATATGAGTTACTATGGTGATGACTAAGGCTCCTAAGCACTACAGTAAAACAAATAAAAGAATAAAATAAAATAAGTGTCAATATAGATGACAGGTGCTGATCACCTGCAGCTGTCATTGAAGGATGCTCAGAACTTCTGAAAATCAAGCCATCCATACCAATGCCACTGAAGCCATGAATAATAAATATGAAATCTGTAGTCCTTCTATGGTGGTCACATATTGTCTCTTTAGATTAGAGAGCAATTGACATCCAGGGAGATGTTCTTACCGTTTTCACAAGCAGGACCTTGCCAATGGTGACTGCGAGCTGCAAAAGGAACACTTTGGCATTGGTAGGGGATGTCAGGGTGTGGCTGCTCTGGGGCAAAATCTCTCCAGTTACGTTCATGAGGTACCATGTAGTTTGACACCTGTTCAGTTTAATGAGACATTGTTTTATTTGGCTGTAATCAGAATTGATGCTGCCTTTCACATAATCTCCCATATTAGAAAGTTTCCTTAGTTCTGCAGGAGACCTTTTGTTATTTGTTCTCCCATATCTCTTGTAGATCAAAGCACCATACAGACCACCTGGATGATATTTTGCCAAAAGGAGAAGGCTTTCAAATGAGCTGCATGTCACCATTAGTGTAAACTATAAACATGACAAAATTATAATAGGCAACTGGAGCATGTTGCAAAACATTACTGTAGAATAACTGTTTCATCATATGTTTAATTTCTGGCACCAGAAGTACTAGGGCAATACATCCATTTTTACAAAAAAAATCTAACAAAACAGAGCTGTAATTCACATTTTAAAAAATCCCAGATGGATCAGCTGCCCTGTGGTTTCACGTGATAAAAACATTGCTTCCAGATTTCTCAGTTTCTTATAAAAAAAAGTCTTTTTCCAAGCAGAACTAAATGGTGGTAGACCAGAATAGAAAGACTTGTAGTATAATATGGTCTTGCAAAAATTAGCTCAATCGACACCCAACAAACAAGCTAAAAAATAACACATGACTGATCTGTACCTGAGCCTGTAGTGAAGTGTAAGGAGAAGTCATTGTGTATGGATGGTTCATCATTATCTGTTGATCCTCTAGGCTGAGTTGTTTTGCTCCTACATACATGATAAGGATTAAAACAAAGTTACTAAATAAACCTGAAATAATCTTAAATAAACCTGAAAATGATCTACTGCAGAGAAACCTGTACAAAAGACCATCCTTAATAAGCAATCTCCTCTCTTAAGAGACCATCCTACACCACCCCCAAACACGGGGCTTGATTGTGCTTCATAGATACTGGCCTACAGAGGGAGTAGTGCAGAGGGACCTTTGGGAGGAATTCTGTCTCCCAGAGCTTCCCAGTGCATGAAGGAAGAGCACCTGCCACTCACATCCCTTCAAGGGGTGCAGCATATTTCCTTTATGTGCCCATCCAGCTCTGATGGCCAGTTCATAGGAGGGATGACTGCCTGCTGTGTGCCCTTTTTGGGGTGTCTTGAGGGTCTGGGGCTTCTAGGAAAATAGGAGCACAGGGGAGTGCCAGGACTGTGACCGTACTTGACTGCTATGCAGAGACAAAGAGGGCTAGGGTTGATAATGCACTTCGCTAACCTTGCTCACCCCTGAAGTAGTCCAGCACAATCTGGCTCTTAATGAGTTCAGGTCTGCTCCACCTTTATTTGAAGTCCATTAAGCAAACGTATTTTTGCCTGTCTCTTGAGTGGTTGCTTAAGACAGGCATCACTTTATTTAAAATTGAAATAGAGGCTGTACAGCCAAGGTTAATCCCTCCAGTAATTTACATACTGCATGCCTGTACCTCCAACAAAGGGGTATTTTTTCAAATGCTACGATTCAGACTCCCACCGTTCTTTTTCAGGCAAAACCTCCAATGTAAGTCAAAGGGAAATTTATCCAAATAAGACGTACTTGAGTACTGCACATCTTGTTTATTGTATTGATTGCTACCAAGTCTGACATGAGTGACTGTATGATTATACATGACATGAGTGACAGCACATTGGCCATCTCTTCAGTTTTTGCACACTGGAAAATGAGACTTTAAATGGATATAAAACCTATGATGGCCTACCTTTTTTAGCTCCTTCTGGAACTATTCGGTACACTTTATATGGATCAGAAATATCCAGCTGGCTTCTCTCAACCAGTTCTTCAAAGTCATTGCTCTTGTTCAAAGCACACCGCAGCCTTGTCTTCCAAGTTGGGGGATCTGGTTTATCAATGCCCTCTCTGAACTTTCCTTTAAAAAGAGCCCAAGCCTGAAAACATTTCAAATGGTCAAAAAGAAAAAAAAATCAAGCTCTAGGTAGACAATCACAAAAGCTGAAATTGCAATCGAGTGGGGAATTTATTCCCTATGGGTTTATGCTAAAGTATATGCGAGGTGGTTTCTTGATAAGGTAATAAAAACAGTATCAAAGGCAAGATAAAATAGTAAGAGAGAGAAGAAAAGTGACTGGATGAATGCACAAATAACTGTTCTCTAACCATACAAAGGTTTATGATTACAGCTGGAGAAGGAAGGAGGGGGGAAGTGTTCCATATGGACGCGGGCAACCCTGTCGTTAAAATAAACCAAAACCAAAACCGAGAGGGCTTGCTGAGGAAAGCAATTAACTGCATTAATTCTGGGAGAAACTGCACAGCCTCGCTCCAGGCAACAACCAGCAACCAATGCGCTTGAAAAAGACAGACCTGCGCCTGCCGAAGTCAAGGGCAAAACTCCCATTGGCTTCAACGGTGCGGGATGGGGCCTCGGTGGGTCCTGGCTGGCTGGAGAGCAGGATCCCCAGCGGCTCAGCTCGGGTCGTTGTTCGGGGCCACGTCCTGCCAAGGGGAGATCCTGCCCCCCCCCCCCCCCCCCCCCCCGCCGGCCGTCTTCTTGCTAAGGACTCGATCCCTCCTGTCTCCCACCGACCAGGGGGGTCGGGGCTGCAGGACGGCAAGAGACACGCCCAGGGGGCGGGTGAGTGGCCCTTGGCCGCCCCCTACCTTGAAGAGGGCGGCATCCTCCTCGCGGTTGTAGTCCTGCTTGCCGGCGTGCTTCCAGGGGATGCGGAAGATGCTCTTCTCGTCGTTCTCCCACACCAGGCCCGGGTACTTGCCGCTGTCGATCTGGTCAATCAGCCACTGGCGGAGCTTCCCGTTGCCGCAGCTCACCGAGCTCATCCCGCACTCGCTGCTCTCCAGGTTCATGCCACGCACTCGCTGCACACGCCCGGGCACCAGCTTACGGAGGGGAAGGGGGCCGGGGGGAGAGGAGAGGAGAGAGACGCCCGCTATTAAACGCCACCCCGCTAGCTGCAGCCTCAGGCGTGGGCCGGCCCGGGCTGCTTAACTTTGCGACGGGGCTCGAGCCTGGGAGGGGAACGGGCGAAAGTTCCTCTCCCCGCTGCACAGCAGCAAGGGGGGCCCAGCGAGAGCCTCTTCCCGGCGGGGTGAGTCGGCCAGGCCCCGGCCCTGGGAGCTACTGCGCCCTGGCTGCATGGATGGGCTGCTCCTGGGCACGGGGAGAGACAGCGACTCCACGTGCCTGGACAGACACTGTATTTATCTCTACCTGCTCCTCCCGCGCCTGTGTGTGTGTGTGTGTTTATGAAACAGATACTGAGAGTATAGCTGGGCATGTGTTCGTGTATACACCTGTGTTCATATGTAAATACTAACCCCCCCCCCCGCCCGGCACTGCTTTGAAAACCTCAACCACACATAGTTATAAATAGCGCCTATGATCTCTAAGAGCGCGTGTGTGTATACATATATTGTCCTCATAAATACACACACACGGTGTATGCATACATATGACGCTAATTCACGAGTCCGCACGAGAAGGTATGTTTCAAAACCATACGTGGAGGACGTAATATAGTCTACAGGCGTGTATCTATAATAGGCACAAGCAATGCAAGCCTATACTAATACCTATACCTAAAAGTTGGAACAGACCGAGCAAGCACTAAGTTTACCCCTCATACAAGTCAGCTGCTGAACTTTAAGGGTGTGTAATAATCTGCACGGACACAAATGCAAGACGCCTGTACGCAGACGCATGTACTGAACAGGTCTAGAATTGGATACCGACTGGAAAGATCCTAAGTGAAGGCAATTCACACAAGTTATGAGCCGACCGGGAAAATGGAGGTGTGATGCATTTTGACACACAAAGACGCACACAGACACCGTGTGTAGCTGTAAGTGTGTGTGGCGCTCCCTAGCTTTGCAGTTTGCAGTTTCCCTTCTGACTTCTACGCGGTGGCCAAGTGTTTGGTAATTGCACCCACCCACTAGTGCACGGCTGCTGCCGAGCCTGGGACTTTTCCATCACTAAATTGTTCTAGTGAACATCATTTCCACGCAGCTGGTGGGGGTGGGTCTGACCGACCCACCCTGGGACAGAGAGCGGAAAAGGTCAGCCTGAGCTCATAGCGCTAGAGACTATTTCAGCCCTCGGAGAGATGGCCGGGCAGAGCACGGACCGGTTCCACCTCCGCTTCCCCGTTGGTGACCCAGCAGTAAAAGCCTTATAGTAACATTTACGAAAAGAGAGCGAATTGGGTTCCGTCCGGAGCCCGGGGTTAAGGGACAGGAATCTCATGCCGCCCTCTCCGGCTCCCACTGAAGCCAGCCAGGCCCTGCAATGCCAGCAGGCTCCTGGCACAGCCTGGGGCACAGCCTGGGACTCCCAGTAGCAGTGAGGACAGGTGTGTTACAGAGTCTGAAGGGCAGCAGCACGCTCACCAGCCTCCTATTAGACCACGGCGTGAGGCCAGGCGCCTGTTTTAACCCAGAGCTGCCCCGCTGGCCTGGTTTAGATATTAACTAAAAATAATTTTTAAAAGCCAGGAAGGAAAAGAAAATGACAGGGAAAAAAATGTAACTTAATAGAATCCTCCGCAAACTTTTATTTTTCCTCCCTTTCCAAAATAATAGCACAGTCAGAAAAATCTGTGTCTTGCAAGACTCGAGGGCTGCTGCTTGAAAGCAGACAAGGAAGGTAGGGGCCGGAGATCGAAATGTGTGATCGCCTACCAGGTTCTAGCGAGGGCCAGGGTTACGTTAATTTAAGGATTGAAAAATATTATTTTTATTACACACACACACACTTTTTTCAATAGAGAGAGAGAGAGAAACAAATGAATATATAAATTTGCTTAATTACAAGTGCTGGAGTAACCCTTGTTCTCCTAGAATCACAGAATTAGAGATGGGGGGGGGGGACAAGGCGAGTCTTTCTCCCCCACCACCCCCAAAGGGCAAATGTAGGATCATTCACTCCAGACAGGCTTTTAGAATGTATCATTTTACAAACAAGAAATTCTGTAACTTTGTCTACAACAACAAGCCCCCCGCCCGCCCCGCATCCGACCTGTTGCAACTGAATTCATTTTATGCAACATTCTCACTAAATGCCCATGATCAACTGTAATGCTAGCTTAATACATCCTCTGGCAGGTACTCTATCCTGTCTGAGGGACAGCTCTACTAAGTTATGTCCATTTCTAACTTCTGAGATCCCAGACAGCAATTGCTCTGGGGCTAACGGGGTGAGCATATGGGTTGAAGAGTTTTCTCTTGAGAAAGCTACCGTGTAAAGCAAAGTGAGGGGGAGAGTTTGGCAGATAATGCTCATTCAATGTGCTACACTCCCAGAACAGGATCAGATCACTACCAGCTTAAATAAGCAAAGAAATGCCCAATTCCCCCGCCCAATTATCATTGGGGATGATCGGTCTCTTACCTCTTTCACCCAGCCGCTCAGTGCAGGAGGCAGCCTGTTTTCTCAAATGGTTAAAAAAGATATGAAACAACCAAACTGAGCGAAAGCAGGAACTTATAGGACTGAAGAGCTGTCAGATGGGGCGGGGGGGGGGCGAAGAGGTTGGGGGCGGAGTCTTACAGAGGTTGGACGGACTGAGGGATACAGACGAGCGCGGGGGCTGCACTGAAGCGGAGCGGGCCGCTGGGGGTTTACCTAGACACAGTGACACGTGGGAAAAGTACAGCGCCTAATCGTTTTTATATACAGATATACATATAAATAGAACGGGAAATCCCTGCCTGATCACCTGCTTTACAGCCAGCTTTATTTTACTGTAAACGACCCGTAGATCACACCTTATGGTGGTGGAAGGCTTACAGTTTGTGGCAAAAAAGTCCTTGCCAGAGAACACTGTTTGTCCGTGCCCTCGGGGCAGCAGATTTAACCGAGGGCCAGGAAGAGAATGGGGTTAGGAGAAGGGTAGGCGCTGCTGTACACATGGGCTGACATTCCAGAGTCATAAGCGGTCACACGTGGGCTACACAGGACTAGCTCCCCTTCCTCAACGCATGATCAGACTCACACGCCACTCCCTCCCTGGCACTTGGGCTTTTTAAAAAGTGTATTCAAAGCCAAACGGTATATAAGGTGAATAAACTGCAGCAGCCCCAAAAGTCATTTGTACCAGACCTGGGGGGGGGGGGGGAGGAGGGATCAGATTCCGCTTGTTACAATTCAAGTCTGCGGTAATATATTTCTAATCAAACCACCCCGCTGAAGACATATGGATTTTAGAACAGCGCTAATCTGTATATTGTTGGGGGACTCTTCCGACTTTCCTTTCTCCCATCGATGGATTACACGTCAGTGAATTGGATTCTGAAACGGATACATTTTTAATGCTAAAAGAACAGACGGTATGGGACAGCCGATGCTTTCATACACAGATCATGCACATACCATTCATAGCGTCAGAACGACATGTATGCAAACAGGAACGATCAAACTACAGCGAAAATCTTCTATGGAGTAAACCAAATCTCTCCCAGGAAGGCCCCTTTTAAACCGTGCAGCGACTGAACTCACGATATGCAAAGAGAGCACTGCTTGTAAATGACTTGTTAATATCTTTGTTGAAAAACAAACAAACAAAAAATCAACTGAGAGACAGAGTAACTGTTCACCAGACTCTCCTAAACTAAGCGCAGGGAGGAAGCTCGAGGTTTGGACTAGCAACAAGTCGTTTAGTACCTTTCAGGTTTCACACACGTTTCATGTAGCAGCGCCCCCCGCTGCACCCGTTTTTAACATTTTTAACAGACATTCACATCCTCTGTTCTTAAATACCGCATTCAAAACAGTCGTCGCACATTGATTTTTTTGGCTGTCTATGTAGAGGATACATACAGTGTTTAGAATATTAATTGCTAATCTTCAACGCCATCTTCTGAAATTTAAATGTAATTAAAGTCAAGGGTTTTTTTAAGCACTTTTAGGTTTGGGTTTATAATACAACTCAAAGCTATGTCTAAAATAAAATTTTAGTGCGAATCGAAGGCACTTACATTCCAAGGACTCGGTAATAATCAACAATTAAATATACTGTTCACATCTGCAGCTATCACAGTCATAGACTCCTAAAACATCAAAGCAAGATAAGTTCACAGCTTTAGCCATGGTTAAACATAACCATCTAAAGTATCACTAATATTTCCCAGAAAAGGCCTGATTTGGATATTGTTCATTAGAAGCAAGGACGATAACGATGGTATAAAGAACTAAGACAGAAGTTTCACTGGATATATAAAAGTGTTGCATATTGATTTAGTTTAATTATAAATGGCAACTTTCCCCAGTCTGAAAGAAAGAGCGCCGTCTCAAAGTGAAAAAAGTCAGAACAAGCCCTTCACGATAGAACTAGATCCTTTCCCCAATTTGGAGTAATGTTGTTGGTTTTTTATCTTACTTTTCAGCTGAAGTTAAAATAATTATTAGAAAAACCCTTAACCCTTAAGAGAAAAAAAAAAGCAGAACTTGCAAAAAAAAATATTTTATGAAGACAGTACAGATGACCAACAATGTTTGGTTGTCTTTTATCAACTTTGCCAAAAGCATTCTATGGGGGATTAGCCCCAATTGGCAGAAAGTTCAGACCTGGATGCCTAAAACTAGACTCCTAAATGCATATTTAGGCACTTCAGTAGAAGTGCCCTGATTTTCATATGCACTGAGCATCTGCAGTTCATATCAATAGGAATGTGAGTGCCAAGGGTTTCAGAAAATGAGGCCATTTAGGTGGATAATCAAAAGTTTAGGGGACTAATTTTTAGGCATCCAGGTTGGAAAACTGTGTCCAATAATTAAACTATGTTATTTTAATTAACTATTGCAGACTGGTGACCTATATAATGTGCATATTGTATAGGCTGGAAATCCTAATCATCCACTGGCCTTGATTATGTTTTGAACAATACAGGAACCTTGCAGCATAATCTCCCTTTCTAGTGATCTAAATATTAATAAAAGGTCCAGCAGACCTGACACAAAAGTCACATTTAGCTTCAATGGAATTTTCCTGTACGAATACAAAGTTTGCAGGCCTGCTGTCAGAAAGCTTGTATTGCTTTATAACCCCTATATTAACCACACTTTTAAGGTCACTGACTAAACTATCTAAATGTTTGCCAGGAAAAGTGGCTGTTTCTTCTAAACAGTCATTCACAAGTATTTCATGCACAGGGGGCTGATTCAGCTTACACATGAAGTCCCTGCTGACTTCAGAGGGAATTGCACCCTTGTATCCATGGAAAAAAATTAGGCCCATAACGTTTAAACATGGATGTGTGAAATGGTGCACTAGTCAGGGTCTAATAAGGTTGAGAGGATACTTGCATTAGAAAGTCCTGTTTTCAGAGGTTTCTAATTCATCCAAAAAAATTCCTTCCAAACTCCTTGGGCCCCATGTTTCCCTAGGCAAGTTATTTCCACGTAAATCAGTGTAAAGTCACATTTCAACTGGCAGAGTTTCTCTGGAATTCTTCTAGTATAAGGGTGAGGTTTGTCTCCTGGAGAAGAAGCTGTGAGCTCTACTGCCTAAATCAGAAAGTTATAGGGGAAATGTGCCAGCAGCAAAGCTTTAGTCTTACTGAGGTCCCTTGGCTCCACTGTTGCTAGAGGCCCCTGTACAGTGCCATTCATTCAGGTGTTCCCCCAACTGTGACTACCCTGAAATCCCCTTAGGGGGTGGTTAGAGGAGAAGGGGAGTTCCAAGCTGCACCAGGGGAACCTGTGTAAATTACTGCAGACTATCGGCCATGCTCACTAATACGTTACTCCAGTTTACACCAGTGTATAACACCATTGGTTTCAATGGAGATGCACCAACATAAAATGGGAGTTATTACTATTACTCATGTTTATTGCAGTAGTGCTTAGGGACCAGTCAAGATCAGGGCCCCATTGTGTTAGACACTATAACAGAGGGCAGTAGCTAGTCCCTGTCTAAAGACCTTACAATCTAAACAAGTAAGTAGGTAAGGATGAATGCAATGGTGATTCAGGCTCTGTGTAGGCATTAAAGGCCCAATCCTGTACCATTTGAGTCAATACAAGTTTAGCCATTGACTTCAGCTTGAGTAGGATCAGGCCCCTAACTAGTCCCCTTCCTGTGAGTAGGTGTGGATCCCTTAAGAGGTGACGTTGATTTGTTCCTTCCCTCCACCAAATCCCATGGTGCAGAGGGAAGGGAACAGGAGGCTCAGATCTGGTTTATATGAGCTTTGCCTAGTACTGAATTGCTCTGCCAAATCTGAAAGAAAATTAAACCGGTGCAGCCATTTTTGATTTATAGCAACAAAAACGCTACCACTTACGTCTAGGGCCCTACCAAATTCATGGCCATGAAAATTTACACGTCACGGACCATGACATCTGCCTCTCACCGTGAAATCTGGTCTTTTGAGTGCTTGTACCCAATACTATGCAGATTTCATGGGGGAGACCAGCATTTCTCAAATTGGTGGTCCTGAACCAAAAGGGAGTTCCAGGGAGATTGCAAGGTTATTTTAGGGGGAGGCGGTATTGCCACCCTTACTTCTGCACTGCTGCCTTCTGAACTGGGTGGCTAGAGAGTGCTGGCTGCTGACTAAGGACCCAGCTCTGCAGGCAGCAGCACAGAAGTCAGGGTGGCCATACCCTACCATACCATCCTTACTTCCGCACTGCTGCTGATGGCGGCTCTGCCTTCAGCACTGGGCTCCTGGCCAGCAGCCGCCGCTGCTCTCCAGCTGCCCAGCTCTGAAGGCAGCGCCGCCGCCAACAGCAGTACGGGCAGCAGTACCATAACCCCGCCCACTAACCTTGCGACCCCCCCCACAATGCCTTTTTAGCTCAGGACCCCCACAATTACAACCCCATGACATTTCAGATTTAAATAGCCGAAATAATGAAATTTATAATTTTTAAAATCCTACGATCCTGAAATTGACCAAAATGGACCGTGAATTTGGTAAGGCGGCACTTATGTCACCAGAGCTGGAGCTTCAGTGTCAGTGTTCTTTAAGAATCCAGTTAGCCACGTTTCAAAACACCAACTCTTTGGTAAATGATTTAGAGTGAATTTTTAAAAGTGCCCAAGTGACATAGGAGCCTACATGCCATTTTCAAAAGTGACTTAAGCACATAAAAGGATAAATCCCACTGACTTTCAAGGCTTTTGAAAATGTTATCCTTAGGGCTTATCTGCATGAACATTTAGTCCGAGGCAAGCTGAAGCGTGAATCTGCTCTCACGAGTCTGCCTCACTCTGTAGGTTCTTGTGGACCCTGCTGACATGCATTAAGTTTGTTAGTAGACTTTGATCTACCCTGCTTTGAAACAAGAGTAGATTAAAGCACACTAGCAAACTGTTAGTGTGAGTCAGCAGAATCCACCAAAACAGTTAGTATGCAGCAGGCTAGTGGGGGTTAGATTCACACCCTAGCTTGCCACAAACTAAATGTTCAGATAGACAAGCCCTTAGTCCTTAATGCACACAAATTCCCAGGACCAATCACAGGCTATAACTATTTTAAAATAAACTTTGAATAGTTTGTCCTAGGGGAATAATCCATTTTAACAATTTTTGAAAGGTCTTGTTGAAAGAAACCGTATAAAGTTATTATGGAGGGCTACTTTTATCTGCAAGCATAAAGAACTTCCAAAATTTATATAAGATCTTTCTACATTTCTAGGAGTGTCTAGTTTGATTGATTACAAATTAAAAAGAACAAAATATGTCACCACACCATGCTAGCTACATTTCTAACCAATAGTACAATCCTGGGGTGCAATCCTGCAAACACGTAAGCAACGAAGCAACTTGGTGTCATAGTTCCAGGGCTGCTGCACTTGTATTCCCAGTCCATGGTTTCTCGCAGGCATCCACTCTAGGCTCAGGCTCTTGAGCCACCACTTATCTTGGACAGAGACCCATGTCTCTCCCTGCTGACAGGGTTTTTTCCAGATTGCACAGTTCCCTGCTTATACAGTGATATCCCCAGCAAGTCAGACTGCCTAAACAGGCCAGAATTTGATTTTTGCCTTCTCTTCAAAGGCTCTGAACAGCTGTACTTGCCAGCAGTTACAAGTTATCATGCAACCCTTTATAAGCAAGCACATTTATTCTTAAGGCCAAAGCATTACAAAGAAAATATATACAATCAATAAAAGAACCTGCACTCATGCTAAAAGCTTACCAGACTTACAGGCTCTTAAAAGGTCAACTCCTTCCATAAGTATGCAGCAGGATTGGGCCCTGCCTTGGCTTAAACAGAAGGTTCTGTCTGTTTGCTGGATTAAAGAGAAGGCCCTGAGTCAACAAACTCAGGCTATTTATCCAAAGGTCCTTTTTTTGTTGGTCTTTGGAGAATCCAGTTTGAACTAGTATATGAGGGCCTCCCTAAGAGATAGTACCTCTATGAGGAGATTACAACCTGGGTGATTTGTCTTCACCACCACCCATTGTTTTTAATTCCTGGAGGATCTGTGGCAGCCCTCCCCTCTGGAGGGAAACACAGCCATACATATACCATTCATGTAAAACAATGGACTCCAAGGGGTTGCAAATCTTTGTCCCATCTTCCCCATGAAGAAGTTATATACAATTAGAGCCCACAATAATACATATACTTAATACCATAGAGTCTTTCAAAGATATCACAAGAAATTGCCATATCTGTCACACTTGGGGTCAGATTTTCAAAGATAATTAGGCATCTAGTGGGATTTTCAAAAGTTCCTATATGAGTTAGATATCCATCTCGCAGTGAAAGTCAATGCCAATGAAACTCCCCTATGGCACGTCTAAAAATTCAACTAGGCACCTATGGACTTCTTTAGACACTAAAATATGTTTATAAATCTGGCTCTTGTTGCCTAAGGCTAGAATTTTCCAAAGGCTTAAGAGTAGTTTCATTAGCCTTGACTTTCATTGAGAGCTGGGAGCCTAACTCTCCGTGGTCTCTTCAAAAATCCCAGCCTATGTGTTTGCAAGATGAAGTCCTGTAGGCTAAAACAAGGTTCAGCCATAAAAACATATTTACATAGCAAGATGGACTCTCACTTTAACTATGTTCAAGACTGTGGTGTTGAAACCACGTCACAAGTCCTAGTTGTTTTTACAATGTAGAAAGACCCTAAAAGTTGTCAACACAATTCAAGAGTTTAGAGCAGGAACCTCACAAACTCAGTTTCACACCAGAGCAGCATCTGGCGGCGTTTTGATGAACTAACTTCCACAGTAAAGAACATCTGGATCCTAAACATTCTCCCTTTTTTTTTTTTTTTGCCATGAGCACTGGTGATGTCTTATTTAGACATAGCTTCTACAGCTGCTCTTCCTGATTTTGTGACCTACTGTGCTCGCCTTTCATAAAATCCCCATATCATATTATTAATTATGTAATCATTTAAAACATTTAAAAGCAAAATACCACAGAAGTAAATGTAACTAAATATCTGCGTGACTAAGTAGAAAAAAACACACGCAATTTTATATTTTCTTACAACTACTTTTGTCCAAATTTGTTTACATTCTTTCCTTTTATTTCCCTTTTGCTTTGTAATCTAATGATCTAGAATGTTTCTCAAGACTTCATATTCCCCTAAATTAATGCGTGTTCTAAAAAGAGTTATCTCATATGTAGTAACATCTGAAAGAGTAGTTGTAACCTTTCTTTAAAAAGAAAAATTTAAGTAGATTTTCTTCCGAGGGTTGTTACTCTTTGCCACATAGGGTGAAGTACTCTCCTAAACTTCAGGAATGGTACATCGCTGGCTGTGGAAGTTTCACTGTACTGTTAAACTAACATATCTCCCTCCTCAACTCACAAGGGGAAAAAAGGACAGTTCGTCCTCCATGTCTATAGAATCCGGCAGTGAAGTCAATGGCAAAACTCCCAGAATTTCACCTCTTGCCTCTCTGTTGAGAGTCAAAGGGTGGATATTAGTTCCAATTGGAATGGTGCTATTTTATAATATGGATACCTGTCCACCAGGAACTGGACTGAGACCATAACCCTTTTCACATATGGTAGGATACCAAATGGCCATCCTCAGCTGGTAACAAGGAGAGTTGGATGAACTATTTACAGTACATATTGTATTTTAGTTATCAAACACAGCTCTTTCTGCTGCTTGTGAATTGTCTGCAGACAGATCACATTTTCCATAAATATATTCATTGCTCAAAATTATTCAAAGATTGTACTATGCAAATATTTCAGCCTGTGCAGTGCTTGCAAACTGTTCACTTTGCACATTGCTTTGAGTATTTGATATTTGAAATTGGGAATTTGAGCTGTTTTAACCAAACACGCAGATTACATGGTACATTTTGTTCCCCTGATGAATGAGTTTAACTCTTAGAATAAGATTTCTGGCATGAATACTCAGGATTATAAGTAAAAAATTCACTTTCTATATTTTGTAATGTTTGCGTACATTTTGCTGGTTAGTAAATATTCATGTTGGTAAATTTGTTCTTAGAACATTTGTAAAAAGTTCACAAAAGGGGTGTAAACACAGGTGAAGCAAACTCCTTGAAAAATGGGAATGCTTACAAATAATCCTGCACTGTGTGCCCAGCTCTAATAATTACGTTTGGCTACTACCAAACTATATCTGATTATTTGAACCAATCCCATAGAGGTAAAAAGCTGCATATTCATAACCCTTTTCCACTGATGGACTATCATGAATTCCAGTGTGACTGGATTTCAAAACCTCTCTGGTCCCATTTAGGCATCTTGTCTACACTAGAATTTTCTTCGGTATAATTTATGCTGCTCAGGAGTCTGAATAACCCACACATTTAAATGACGTAAATTACACAGACTAAAGGGCTGGTGTAGACAGCACTATGTCAGCAGGAGAGCTTCTCCCGCCAACATAGCTACTGCTTCTCATGGGAGACGGAGTAATTAAGCCGACAGGAGAGCTCTCTCCTGTCAGCTTAATGCAGCTGCGCCGCTGCAGCACTTCTAGTGCAGATGCAGCTTAAATGAAATGGCCACATTGTGAAACGTGGTCAGCACGCAGGGACTTACACTGAAAAGAGCTAAGAACAATGGAAGTTGCTGAGGCTGAGCATTTTTGGAAATCTTGCCATATAATTTTGCTACTGATAAAGCCAATAAGATCAATTAATCAATTTTAGCTGTTTGTTTCTCAACATTGACGTACCTTTTATGAAAGTTACACTAGCTACAAAAATATCTCACATCCCACCTCTATTTTCTAGTTATTTAGTTTATACTTTCTTCAACATTTTAAACATTGCTGGTCACTCTTATATCAGTTCCCCATCTGAGAAAATTGGGATAAGCGCTTTTCTACACCATAGGGAAGTTGTGGTGATAAATATCTTAAAGATTGTAGAACATTTTGAGATCTACTGATGAAAAGCACAATGTACAAGCTAGACATTATTATATGGTTATAAAATCTTCCCCCATTTCCACATCATGAAGATGGTCCTGTTCTCAAACTGCTGTCTGGAGCAGCATACTGTAAGGCAGCCAAGGATGAAAAGCATCTATAGCTGGATATGAATTCTTTCTGGGGAATTGGGGTGGATGAATGGCAATAATTGGAAATACTACCAGAATTCTGACTTGTTTAGTCTACAGCTTGTAGTTAATTGTCCAAATGTAGAACTGGGAATTTTTTGGCTTTTTTTTTTTAATTTTTTTTTTTTTTAGGATGAGGAGGGCAGGGGCAGGATCAGTGACACCATAATGAATTTTCAAAATATTTTAGTTTCATCAAATTGTTTCAGTAAAAATAAAAAAAACAAATGAAATGAAACATTTCAATTTTTTTGGTTCATAATTTTTCATTCCAAAAATTCCGTTGATTTAAAAGTTTAAGATAGTCAAAAATCAAAACAAAATGGTTCACTTTTGTCAAACCAAAATAGTTTGTTTGATCCAAAGTGAAATTCTCTCTGCGTTTTTGATTCACAAAAAAAAAAAATTTTTTTTAATTTAAAAATTGGTTTTGGTTCAACCTGAAAGTTATTTTATTGTTCAAAATTGCCTGCAAACCATAGCTCTTTTCAAATTTGCTACCAAACTGTATGAGTCCTTTAGAATGTATATATGTTATATATGTCTCCCAGTGTATTGCCTTGCCTCCTATCAAAGCATATCTGTCCATAACAGCAAATCTAAAAAGCAAATTCAGCCTGACTGGAATGCAATTTGGGATAATGGTTTTCATCAGGCCTGAATTTAGCTCTAAAGTGTTTAGACTTAGAGTAAATTTAGATTCAAGCCAGCAGGAGTCTTTCTACTGACTTTAAGGAGAGTTGGATCTGGGATGTATTTTGTATGAATTATATATGCCTAACCATATTTACCATATACAGTGTCTTATTGGATTCATATTTTTATTTTGCCTATGTACTTTTACAAGGTAATCTAATTTGCTGTAGGTATCTCCATGTCTAGTTCTATTTAAGGAATACCCACTAATTATTACTGGGAACATCTGCAATACAGCCAGTATCCTGCCACTATTCCAGATGAGATTAATGTATGTATAATGTCAAGGAGAAAAAAATCTGTTGTGCGATAGCTCATTTGCAGTGCTGAGTAATGTGTATCTCAACCTGAGCATGACATATATGCCACATATCTCAGACCCCCCTTTCTCATGATTATATTTCTAAGAATCTAATTATTTTTGTTTTGGGAATATTATTGTTTTTGACTTGTGCAAAACATTGTCTTGTCTTCAGGCTGACTTGTATCTAGACATTTTTCCATTTAGGAGTTTGTTCTATCCTCATCCCTGCAGTAATCTGCAATTGCAGATTACTATTAAAGAATTATCCTTCATTAAAAAAATGAAAAGGAACTATATGAGAAAAATTACCTGTATTTGGAGCACAGATATTAGCTTACATTTTCCTTTCACAATCAGTTTAGCTCTCTAACGTTAGGCTCTGACTTCTGCACAAGTAATTTATCTCACATGAGTAGTTCTACTGAAGTCAATGGGACTATTTAGGTAGGTGGAGTGAAATGTGTACATAAGGCTATGGCTACATATGCTATGTCTGTCTACATGCGCTCTTCCATCAGCATAATTAAATCACCCCCACAGAGCAGCAGTAGTTATGTCGGCAGGAGAGCTGTCCACACTGGCACTTCTGTCGGAGAAACTTATGTCAGTTAAATGGGTGTTTTTTAGATATAGCCTAGTGTAGACATAGCAGAGTGTTTTCAGGATCTGGGCCTGTGTAAACTCCCAACTACTTGAATTCTCATATGAAACAGCCCACTAATTTCTTTTGACACTCCTTTTCCCATGTCAAGGTACTTAATACGTATCTTTTGCACGTGTCACCTGCATATCCACGCTCATCTTAAAAAATTAATGTCTTTTTTCTTAATATGATTCTTGTGAAAAAAGAAAAGCAGGATTTTTGTATATCAGGTTATTCTATATTTTTTTCCTATACGTTCAACTCACTGACATGCCCCATGAGTGCTATTACATTTTTTTCCCACTCTCAGGAATATTTTACTGGTGTTTCGTCTGTCACATTTAATGCAATTGTTATCATGGCATATTATCAAAGTAGTAAACAGAGCTGGCGGAACCTGTCATTATGAACAACATTCTTTTGTTCTGATTTTTGACCATCTTAAACGGTTTTAAATCAAATTAAAGGAATTTTTGGACTGAGAAGTTATGAGCTAAAAAAATTATTTTTTTGGATAGCAAGTTGTTCACAAATCTATCCTGATTTCCATGAATATATTCATTATGAATAAGTATTTGCCAAATCATTTTCAGGTTATAGCTAGTTTGTGAACTCTTCATTTTCATTGATATTACAGACCAAAACAACTACTATAATAATCTATTCTTGCGGTCTGCATAATACGTCTTATAGAATTCCTTCTGACTATTCTTGTAGTGGGACAGAATTCTTCCCTCGTACATCGATGAATATTATTGAGCCAATCACTGTGGCTGAACTAAAGCCTACCTTTTAGAAAGACATTTTGATAAAAAGACTCCAAGTGATGTGCTAAAAATTCATGGATGCTTCATGGATTAACATTCTTGAACACTCACACGTCATGTGACTACTCATTAGTAACTAATAATAGGGCCCGAGACAGCCGTAAACTAAACTAAAAGATTTTATTCACGAACATGTTTGCAAATCATGTTTGTCTTATGAAAATATATAGAGAGAGGAAAAGTATCACCAGGAATGGTTTCTTCTTTCAGTGATGGCCTTCATGACTGCAAGTTGTATTCATAACAAACATAATCCTCCTGTTTTGTGATCTGGGTCGCATGACAGATTACTATTTTGCACAATTCAAGATTTCATTTATTTAAAACATTATGGTTAGGAAGAAAATGTCTCCACACTGAACTTCTGCAGTGTGAGCCTGCAGACAGATTGTAAGAGCTCTGAGAAGGGGGATCTGCCCCCTTCATTGCAACAGGTTATTAACCCTAATCATACCAATTTGTGTATCAACATTGTCAGCCATTTTCAGCTAATCATTTTATCAGAAATACCCAGCTAATATGCTGATCATTATTGTCCACAATATCCACTCTTGTTGCATGCAATGGCAGATACCTTATGAGGGGCAGGAAAATGCACAGGTCTGAACAACAAGTAATCCTACTGTGCATCTTATCAATTTCCAAACGCCATCTCATATTCTAAGCACACCATGTGAACAAACCCTTCCTCAACAGCGAAGGAGAAAAATAAGTTACCTCTTGTTGAGTTTCTCCAGCCCCTACCAACACAAGACACCAGACAATTGAAACAGTACACTTCTGGTAGGCTTTTTTGCTCCCTACTCATGGACTGTATTCTACGCTCACTCTCTCTGTAAATCTCACTGATACCTACCCTCTTCAACAGAAGAGCTTTAACACACATGCTCTAGTATTTTTTGTCCTCATAGAAGTGCTGCAAAGCGGCTGCCAAGTAGGAGACGATAGGGAGGCTTTAAGAGGGAGTGTTCACACTGGATGTGTGACTGATGTTCTTGGTGGGGTGGGGCTTTCTTTTCAGTGCAGTTGGAGGGTAGGGTTTGACACATTTGTTAGGGTTGTTGTTCATACAAGGGGATTTTGGTACCACTGGGCTGTGGTGTTACTCTGCCACTATTACAATCAAAATTGGGCCTTCAATGAGAAATTCTGAGGCTACGTCTACACTAGAGACCTTAAAGTGGCACAGCCATGGGTGGCAAGTGAAGCTTCCCCATGGGGAGGCCAGCCCCATGCCCACCTCTTCTGGCTGAGGCCCCACCCCCACTCACTGCTCTCAGCTCCTCCCATGGCTCCAGCCGGGCAGGGGAGGGGGTGGCTGAGAGCTTGGTTGGGGCCACAGTGAGGGTGGGGAGGCTGAGAACTTGGCCCTGGCTGGGACTGCGGCGGAGCTCTCAGCCCTGGCTGAAGCACCAAGCGTGGAGCCCCTCCCCGTTCTGCCCCTTCCTCTGCAGTCCTGCCCCCATTCTGCCTGCCCTCCACCTCTCCTCTCCCTCTCTTGGCCTTGGCGGAGGGGGAGGTGGGGCTGAGATCTTGGCCCCGGCTGGGCCTGCCGCAGAGCTCTCACCCCGGCCTGGAGCGCCAAGTCCAGAGCCCCTCCCCCATTCCGCCCGCAGCCCCACCCATTGCCCCATTCTTCCATACAATCATGATGGGCAGGCAGGACAATGGGATGGCAAGATTGCAACTGGGTCAGTGTTGTCAGGGCTTACTTAGCACAGTGGCTGTTATTTTAGCAGCACAACCATTATTTTGGAGAGCTGATTAAAACAAAAACCACAATAAAACAAATCGGGACTCAAGTAATTTAACATGCATAATGTGTTTAATATAGGTTAGTTGTTAAGGTGGGAATGTGTAAATCAGGTTAGAGAGACTCAGGCCATGTCTACACTACCACTTATGCCCACGTAACTTATGTCACTCAGGGGTGTTTTTTCATGATGGTACATATAACTGGAAATAGTCACATTCAAGGTGCAGAGGGTCAGCTAAACCTTTGGTATGTATCCATATTTTGTCTTCATTCTAATAAGAAACAGGCAATTGCATTCTCCACACAAGATGATTACTTTTTTCATCTTTCTCCTTGTAATTTTCCATTTGTGTATAATCATAAATATTTAAAAAGAGTAAATATACAAATACCACAAGTTATAAAAATATAGCCTAACTCTAGAATATGAAGAGACAGGAGAACAATGTGCTCTCATTTTGAGACAACCCTTTGGATATGTAAGTGAGCTGCACAGTGGTTAAGGTGGTAGTTTCCATTCTCAGAACGTGGCTCCACGTTCTAGAAAAAACAGTGAACTCCTGAAGGCAAACAGTATTTTGTTCTTTCTTTCTGGGTTGACATAATCTATTTCACTTTATATTTGGGCCTTAAATTGAGGAACACACATGGAAAGCAGGCAGCTGCATGCTTATCTACTACAACTTGCCTAACGTGGGCTGCAATAAAAGTGGAGTTGGTATCTGTGAGGTATGAGAGGAGAGATTGTAGCTGAAGTATTTTTATTGATAATTCTAAAATGGATTCATAATATTACATGATAGTGGAAGAAGCAATAGTCTTAATTTTCTTCTAACACCATACATAATTTTTCAGCGAACAGAAGCTTTGCACCATGACTGAAATGATAAAATTGTGACCTGATTGAGTCATTTTATCATTCAGACGCTGACTGTGAGAGGTTCCGAAACCATCAATTCCTACTGACCCCCATAAGAGTTGAAGGTGCCCATGCCCTGGCAACACTGTTGATCTTACTTGCATGAAGATCATGGGAGGAATCCTCAGATGGTGTAAACTGTTAGCCCCATTGAAATCAATAGAGCTATATGACAATTTACATCAACTGAGGATCGGTCTCCATGTTTGAGCATCATAAGCATTCATGAACATCTCATGGGTAGTTCTTTGAATGGCTTCTGTATATCACTGTATGCTGGTCTGATTGCTAGAAGCGCTGAGTAGAGCTAGGCAATTTTTTTTTTTTTGGCAAATAGTAAACTTGACAAAAAATGCATTTTGGGGGGCCACCAAAACTATTCATAAATTTGGGTCAAATTCAGTGAATGATTTTGACTGTTTGGTTTTAAAAAAAAGAAAAAAAATCAAACCTTTCAGCATTTTCAGATCAACATTTCATTTAGAAAAAGTCATTTCAAATCAACATCTGAAATTTTTCATTTGAACCACATGATTTTTTTTTTCAGTTTTCTGTTTTGGTGCGGGGGGGAATCATTTTTTTGTGGAGGGAGGTGTTGATTTTTCAGTTCAGCCACTCACCTGAAAAATCAATTATTGGCTGAGCTCTAGTAATGAGTCTCCACTGTTCCTCTCATTGATTCTAATGGGAGCCGTGGATACTTGGCATCCCTGAAAGTCAGGTGACCCCTATTCCAACATACCATTTGTGCATATCCCCTGTAATCCTTACTGAGTGTATAAAGAATGTCAGGAATTTCTCCTGGGGGTGGGGGCCGGGAAATAAGGAAGGGTGGTCGTCTGGATGAAATATTTCATGTATCAGTTCCAGGTGACTTTGGCCATTTTATGAGAGTTTCAATGAGGAATGTTTTTGCTTAGGGTTTTTCAGAGACCATACAAACATTTTTAAAGGAATATGGTATAGCTTGAATATATAATGGTTGACAGTGGACTTCTATGTTCATCCAGACTGCTGGTGGGCATGGTGGGGCATGGTTTTATGACGCCTTTATCCTAAAGAGTGGATTGTTAGGCTACAGTAATTCACCCCCATTCCCACCATTTATTTTGTTTGGTTTTTGTTAACTGCATAGGATGTTCTTGTGTGCGGAAATTTCAAAGAGATTATTACTCACTGACTTACTGTTGGTTTCTCACAACCCAGAAAGTAACATCAAACATTAGATCTACTGCCTTAGCTAGTAAACGAATGCACTATGTTTTTTCAAAACGTTTAAAATCAATGCATGGGGTATTATGGTTCATTCAGCATAATATTTTACAGTTATGTAACAGCGGAGGATCCCAAAGCACTTTAGGAACACTCAGATACAACTTCACAACACCTCTCCGTAATAACATTCATTTTTAGAGTTGGGCTAATAATTGACAAATAATTCATACAACAAATGTAGCGTGTCTTTTATTTTGTGATTTGTGCATGAACAGACTAGTTTGTTTGCATTTGTTATTAAAAATTTGCCAGATAAGGGCATGTCTACACGGGGAAACTGACCAGAATAGCTAATGCAGAATAAAATATTCTGGAGTAGCTCATTGTGTAGACACTCTTATTCCGGAATAGCTTTTAATTCATACCCTACCTGGACTAACTTCGTCATGCAGACGAGCCCTAATTCTTGGACTAGGTCATTTACAAACAGTTCACTGTATTTTCATTCATAAAGTGAGGTGTTTTGATTAGACACACAAGTCACACACTATATTTCTGTTCATTCATTTTTGAGTGTAAATTCATTAGATTCCGGGTTTTGGTGCAAATACAGTTTCAATTTTGATATTTGTTTTTTGCAAAAATTCTGTAATATTCGTAGTTGAAAATCTAAATGAAGATTAGTAGATTATTTTTGCAATATTCACCCCATCCTAATCATATTATTGATATACGTAAACAGTGATGCAGAGAAGGCTAATGACTTACCCCTGGGTACAGAGAGAGTCTTCGAAAAGGCCCTCCCACTATAAAAATGATGCTGGCAATACGGACACTCTCTTCTACACACAAACACAAAATCAACCTCTCCATCCCCCCAAAAAATTAAACTAAACAATTAAAAATCAGAAACAAAACCCCCACACCAAAGTTCTTACCCCCAAAAGGGGGATGAGCCAGAGACTCCATAAAATCCACAAGGGACTTTGCTACTGCTATTGATTTTATGTGGTAGGCACTAGATAGTATAGCGATAGGCGGCAGCATAAAACCTTAACATAGTCCGTATGAACCTGGACTAGATCCCTAGTATTCCAACTCCCATTTCTTTTCACTACACCAGTAGGAAACACTTTCTCCTTTTCAAAAGCTGAAATATTTTACCTATTTATTTATTACTTCAGCAACTGATTTTTCCTTTTTTAAAAATAATGGGGGGGGGGAAGGAAATCTCACCAAAAGGAAAATTTTCTTCAAAAAATGATCATTCTGGTCAAAAACCATCTTTGTCAAAACATCTTTTAATGCACAAATTTCAACCAACAGAACACCTGACAATCAAAGAGGAGATGCATTACTGCTGACCCAATTACAGGAAAAAACTGGAGACTGGCAAAAAGATTTTAAAAGTCTGATATTTTACTAACCACAAATTAAAGGGCATATTACAATTTTAAAACAGGGAAAACACTTGTGCTAAAGCATCATATGACAATACATTTATAAATGCAATTAACACGGTCCCATCCTCATTGAAGAAAGCTTTTAGAAACACAGTAACATCAAAGCAATCTCTCTTTATGTCTCAGATATAAATAAACTAAAAGAAGTCATGCATGAAATGTGACTAGCCTGAGGAACACAGGGGCAAGAAAAAAATCACAAAAATAGCAAGCTGCCAAACAAAGTATAATTTCTCATTAGTAAAAGTCAAGATAAAAAATAAACATTTTCTTTTTTGTACTGGTAACAGTAAATATTTTCTCCTACTAATTTTTACACATAAGAGTGGTACAGTATTGTTTTCTATTACATTAGGGGGATCTTACACTGTGATTTGGGACCTTCTGGGATCTGAACAATCTCCCAGGAGCAAACCTGGATTAACCGATGTGGACTCTGTACATTTGCAGAGGGACCCTGATCTCTGCAGGTCCCACAACCATGTTTAGGCCTAGGTTTGCTGCCTGGCTGGTTTTTAGCTGGCCTGGCCAGCTTTTCTCCAGCATTGCCATTTGCAATATGCCTGGGGTTTTTTTCCCCCACTTGTAACTAGGAAGGGGCCCCTAGGTGGGGAGGGTGGAGGGCTTCTTGGGCTGAGGCTCCTGAGAGGGGGTGGGTATAGACGCTCACGGGTCAGGAGAGTTGGAGGGTGATGATAGGGATGCCTGGGAAAGGAAGAGGAGGATCAAGCTGGTGGTAGTGTATGGGAAGGGAAGAAGAGGGTCAGGCTGGTGGGTGGGGCATCTGGGAAGGAAAGAGTGGCTCATTTTTGTGCCTCTCAGAGATGGCAGCTCTATTTGGGCCCTGACCAGGTTTGGCCCAGCTGCTTCCTCCTGGGTCATGACTCAAATGGGGCAGGGGAGGCAGGCCAAACTTCAGAGAGTGGTGTAATCCGGCCCAGGTATGGTGAACCAGCACCGTTCAGGTATGGTACTGTAGGCAGCTGGGTCTCTTCTCTGTCTAGTTTAAGGAAGATGATTGGGGGGGGGGATTTCCCTAGTTCACAAGGTCCCCAAATTCTTTAATCTGGCCCTGCCCTGGGGGACTGCAGCACTATAGCTGCCCAATTTCTCCTCAGCGAGGGGAAAAAACAAATCCCAAAATGTTCCCCACTGGGATTTCCTCCCTCCACCCCACACACAAAAGGGAGGAGGTGTGTAAAGGAGGCAGGAATCTCTCTGCCCCCTTCAGCGTGGGGCAAGGGGAGGATTGAGGGAGTCAGGCTGTGCCAGAGCAAACTGTCACTGGGAATTAGGAAAGAAGCCTAGGTCAGAAGGATGCTGCTTTTTGACACATTGGACTTATTCTCCCTCTTTGTTAGGGCCCTGAGGCTTGTGTCCTGGGAGAAAGGTGAGTCAGAGCCCCCATCTCCTTCCACTATTAGCAGACTGAGGCAGCTCGGTTCAGGCAAAAATGCCAGAAAGCGAACATTGAGAACATTATGCTCAGCAGGGATTTAATTTTAGTAAACAACACTGCCGAGATTCTGAAGACCGAGTGCATAGTCTCAGAGAGGTGCCGGTTCGACGTACGGGCATGTACTGGCTATTTGTGAGCCCTGTCTGTTGGTGTAATGAGCACCCCCATTTTTGAGAACCCGCTCTATCTTAGTCCTCCTATTTGCTGCCACTGCTGGGCACCCTGGCTCACTCCCATGGAAGGTGACAGAGAGGGGAAGTTGGGGGGGAGCAAAGTGGGAAAGGGCAGCCAGAGATAGCCTAGAGCAGCTTGACAGGGGCGGGCTGGTTGTCAAGTGTGTGGGTAGGTGGTGCCAATTCAGATAGTTCTTGCAGGTGGGCAAATTCTCATCCTCCCCCTCCCCAGCAGGGGGGGTCCCTGCTCATTCCCCTTCCCGCACGGACCCCTGGTCTCCCTTGACAGGGGACTGTGGGTCAAATTTCAGTGGTGCTGCAACCACGCAGCCAGAGGGATGCTCCAGACCTCTCTGGCAGCAGCCGTACTGCTTTAGTATGGGACCACTGCTTAAAAGTGGCGAGGGAAGGGGCCCCCCCCGGTCCATGGAACTTCCAGTAAGTGCAAAAACCTAGATGGCAGCAGCAGCGTTCCCCTCCCCCGCCTCACTCCTCCTAATTGGCACCACTGGGTAGCAGGTAGTGGGAGGTGGCTGATGAAGAGGGGTTAGGAGTTTCCTTGTAGACACCTTCTTCGGCCCCTGTCCTCTTTGGTATCTAGGGTTGCCAGCACTGCATTTTAAAAATAAGGGTCTGTTTTCTTAGCACTCCCACCCACCTCCCCTCCTGATATCATTATTATGCATAATAATTAAGCAGCAGTACTCACCTACATTCGTCAGGGGTATTTCTTGCTGCTTTTTGCAGCATTCAGCAACTCCTGATCTTGTGGTACAGAGATGAAAAACATAAGGGATTGTCCATTGTAATCAGGGACTGTTGGCAACCCAAGATTTGTATCCCCCCCTTCAGCCCAGGCCCTATTCTGCTCTGATCCTGTCCCACTCCTTTAAATCCCTGTCATCTATCACATGCACCATTCTCTCCCCTGCCTTTCTGGCCTCTTTATCTTTCTTACTGCTGTGGGGAGGTTAGGAGAGGGAAGAGTTGGAGTAGAGGAGAGCTTTGTTCGCTCTCTGCTCCCTGGGTTGGGTGAGCAGCACTCCCATACAGCTCCACCTCCTTTGTTGGTGTGGTTAGAGCTTTCCTTTCTGTTTCAGACTTCATTGGGACAGCCAGGCACAACTCCTTTTCCCAGTTCCTTCATTTTGATTTGGATCCAGCAGGGGGAGCAGTAAGAGAGGAAAGCTTTGGCTGCCTTATATTCCTCTCCAAGAGCTCAAAGAGAAGCTTTGGAGAAGGGATTCACCAAGGGTGCAGGCCTAAGATTCCAAAGGGGCAGTGGAGAGGTATAACAACTATATGAACATCACACCAGATGCCTGAAACTTGGCAGCCACCTCTGTGTTCCCAGGATTAAGCTCAGAAAAGTTTCAGAAGCCTCTCATTATGACCACCTGCTTGTTACAGGGAGGGGGAAAGAGGCCAGTTACCAGCACTTACATGCTGCCTTGCCTCACACTGGGAAGTGCTCTCCGGATCCCAATTCTTCCTCCTTCCTTTCCACTAGAAGGCAAGAAAAAGGGGAGGTGGGACTTAACCTCTATAGTAATTTTCCAAGACTAGGAGCTGGCAGCCATGGTTATAGACTTCTCATGCAACAATGAACTCTAGGAGCACTCCTTGTTTCTTTGAGGAAGCCAGGTCTAGTGGCCTGAACTGCCACAGGACGGAGGTTGGAGGATACCATATCTGATGTGGATCTGTGGACTTTAATGGGAATTATTAGTGCTCAGTATCTCAGAAAATCAGGCTGGTTATCTGGGTGCTTAACTTTAGGAATCCAGGTTTGAATATTCTTACCCTAACCAATTTGTACCTCCATTTACCCAGGTATAAAATGGGCATAATACTTAGATGGATGAACTAATTGTGCCTAATTTCAAACCCTCACAGACATTATGGGTTCAGAAGATCAGTTACATTTTGAAAGCTTCTGGCTAAGCGCTACCCTTCAGAGAGACTCAAAGTAAAGAGTAGAGAAAAAAAAAAATGAACTGAGAGCAAAAGAGAGAGATTAGAGTAGAGAAAAAATAGAGAGTCTAAGGGGTGTGGCATAAAAAGAAAAAACCCTATATATAAGAAAGATATTTATGGGGTATTTTTCTTTTTACGCCACACCCCTTAGACTCTCTCTCACACTTTATTTTTATTTTATATATATATATAAATAAATTAAAAAAGTGAGGAGGAAAAACCAATCCCAAAACATTCCCCATTGGGATTTCCTCCTTCCACCCCACACATAAAGGGAGGAGATCTGCAAAGGAGGCAGGTCTCTATCTCCCTGCCGCTTTCAGCAGGGCAAGGAGCTAGATCCGAGGGTACTTGCGGTTATTTAGCTTTTGTGGGTGTTAGGGAATGGTCTTCTACCCTTCTACATAGCACAAGCAGCTCTTAACTAGAAAATAAAGCATCTGGGGTTTTTTGTCCTTCTGTTTTTGTTTTTAAAAAAGACATCCTTGGGGTTTACATTACAGAAAAAAGGTTCATGAATGCAAATTTGTTTTGCAATCCCTAAGTACAGCTGGAAGGTTCACAACATCCCAAATGTCATGAAGTTCCCCAGCCCTGATGATAATATTTATTTGCCTCAGGGAAGTTGTGAAGCATAATACGCGTTCATAAAGTACATGGAGATCCACAGATTGTAATGATATGTGGCGTGCATCTGAACATTCTAAGTGACTGCATGATCAGAGGTTTTAGAAAGTGAAAAATCATAGTGAAGGCACTATGTGCCTCATACAATTCAAGATATTAGTGTATTGTTTTGTCCTAACTGGATTGATGAGGAACAAAGCTTCAACCCTGGGCCTGTTCAGCAACTGTTACTAGTGTGGTCAAGTGCTCCCTCTCCCAAAGCTTGTAATAACTTCTGAAAAGAAGAACTGCACAACCCAGAAAGAAAGACTGACCACTGAAGTACACAAGCAGGGACAAAATCTAAATTCTTCAAAGGAAAATCCCGGTGATTCATTATAATGCTTTAGGCAGCTGAATAAACACATCTCTTTCTGTAGAACATTGGTCTCATTCGGTCTTCAGTTACATCACTACAACATGGTAGTAAAGTAAGTGAGAGAGATCTATATGAATGTACACTGGCAAGTGCATTTCACTTTGAAAAAAGAGTCGGTGCAGCCCCAAAAGATGTGCAGAAGAATGATTTAAACAGAAATATCTGTAGCCAAGGACTTAATGGGGCTGCATGGTGTCTAAGTCCAGTCAGAATTTGTCCCACTGTCAGCGATCAGTCTGATCAATATAGAAGCCAGAAAATATTTCCATCTCATTCTCAAAAACAGATAACTCCCTCGCCCCTTGATACATGATGCAATCATACTTCAACTTACATCAAATATCCAAATGTTTTTTAAAGAAACATTTGTTTCACTTCTATAACATGTGGACCTGATCAAGTTGCATTGTGATTTGACAAGTGGGTAAATGCTGCTAGAAACAGAAGTGCAGGCAGTAGGTTGATTTTCTAAATGCCCTGTATCAGTGGTTCCCAACCTTTCCCATACTGCCTCCCCCACCCATTGCAGCTATCAGGGACATAGCTGGGATTCTTCCTCCCATTTAGCAATATGGGATGGGCAGGGTAGTCACAACTTCCTGATACCGGTCTGCAGCCCCCTAGATTGAGAACCCCATCTGATCAGATAGTTACCTAGATTCTGAATATTATTGAACATGATGGAATTACAAGGTTGGCTGCGAGCTCTATAGGGTTGAAACCATATCTTGTGCTGGACCGTGCTGATCACATTCTTGTGACTCAACAAATAGTGCTAAATTGTGCCTTTAAGGCATGGTGCACATTAAGGGGCACTGTAGAGATGCCCCACCCAAAGGGAAGCTCCTTGAGGCATTGTATCTCAGCCAATGAACCTCCTGAACCACAGTGAGACTGCGGTATTCCTTAGTGGGATGAAGTGCATGCTTATCCTGCCTAGGACAAGTTCCAGGGTGTGGAGGGGGACTCTTCACCGCCCTACATATTCTGGGAAATCCATTAATGCTAGATTCCTGGGGCCTAATTTTCAGAGGTTCCAAGAACCTGCTGCTTCCCCTGACTTCAATGGTTGTGTGGGTGCTCAGCATCTCTGAAGATCAGGGTCATTGCATGCAGGAGGATACACAGCTACAGGTGATAAACTGAGCTGAGCCCTTGCTCTGAGATAAGGGGCTGTGTGACGTCTTAAAATGCCATGGGCAGGGGGCGTGGGGGGGGAAGGAGAATTATTTAAAAAGGAATCACGAAGACATTCAGTTAGAATCACAGCAGTTTGATGTCTCTGTGCTGGAGGGATGCACCTCTTTACAATAGTGAAGATGAAGTTTAACAAAAAAAAAAAAAAATGGGGGGTGGTGGTGGTGGTAGCAAAGCCTATTATTATGTTTGCCCAACACAACCCATTATAAGATCCTATTTTCAGTTGCTTATAACTTTGCCAAACTTTAACCATTTGGCCTAAAATTTTCCATGTCAGGGGTTTGCCTCAGGCTGTGTGTTTTGGTAACATTTCAGCTGCAACAATTGGGCCATTTCTGAAAACAAGAGTAGGGAAAGCAACAGTGTTTTTCAATGTTAAATACATTTTGGTAACCTTGTTTTTGAAAGCCCTCATACTTTGAAGATGGGACTTGAAATATTGCAGGTGGTGGACTGTCAGATGTGCCATTGATCTTCCCTTTGAAAATCTGTGCAAATCTGACCAAGTTTTAAGCCTCTGACAAATTGTAATTCACACATGCTCAGTAGAGACTTACTACAGCTTGGCAGCTAAAATCCTTAAAAGTTCCATCCTCAGAGAGCTTCTTACAGTTTCTAGAGTTCTGACCAGACCGTGCATGTGCCTTCCCCACGGAGCAACTCAACATATTCTAGCCCCAGGCTACAGGGAGAAAGCTGGATTCTCCCTATAATGCCTGCTCCAGGCTGGGGTGGGACTGAGCACTAGGACTGACAGCAGGTAACCTATCTTCAGCTCTGGGAAAGGTAATCAGAGTGTCCCAGCTAAATACAAGATCGATACAGATAAGTAATTAGCACATATTCTAGGGATCATTCAAGGGGAAGTGACCCCATAACAGTCCCTTAGTTTAGCATAAGTAGTTAGCATATATGTTATCTTCTCAATCTTATATTTATCTGGGACACTCTGAGTACCTTTCCCAGACTCGAAAAGCAACTGAGTAGCTTGAAAGCTTGTGTCTCACCAACAGAAGTTGGTCCAATAAAATATATTATTTCACCCGCCTTGTCTCTCTAATATCCTGGGACTGACACAGCTACACCACCATTGCATACAGCAGGGAACCCTCTCTCCTTTGCTATCAGCGACCCTCCTGCTGGCCTCCAGGCAATGTGGAGGAGGAAACCATCCGATTCAAGTGAAGAAAGGACAAGAGAGTGAGAACTACGGTGTTACGGGAGAAAGCTGGATAAGTAGATTGGGACAAGGACTCCTGGGGTATGGAGACTGGTACTTGAGGCTAATAGTGGGGCACGGACTAACCTGGCAAGGAGACTATGCCTGGGAGCTGAGGAGCAAAAGCAGTGGGGAAAGAGACTGGGAGTCAGTGAGTGAGGGAAATTGGGTCAGCAAGGCAAGGAGACTGGGCACAAGGAGCGTGAAGTAGAGTGTGGGAGGGGACGGGGACTAAGGGTTAGGGCAAGATTGGGTTGGGTTGTCTAGAGAGGTGACACGTTTGTGGCACAACCTTAATTTGGCCCCTTTGTGCTTATGCATTATGATACAGTCTTTAATTACATGATCACATTTTTTCTGCAGTACCCCTGCCTCTAAGTTCACAGAATGGACAGTGCTCACTTAATGAACAAGCTATTCGATATTTCATTTTCTCCTTGTTGTTCAATGTGTGGCCCCAGGCCTTAAATACTACATGCTATTCCAACCCTACTTTGAAGATAGAATTAATAATTCCCTCCAGAGATTTTATATGATGCCTATGACTAATATCTGAGTGCTTCACAAACATTACTGAACATATTTTCAGCCTGGCTGTGAGAGAAGAGGATATTATCATCCCCATTTTACAGGTCGAGAACTGATGAAGAGAGAGGTCAAAATACCCATTAATTTTGGGTGCTCAATTTACGAAGACCTGATTTTTCAGAGTACTCCACTTCATATGTTCAAAATTCAGCTCCCATTGACTTCAGTTGCCGCTGTGGGTGCCCAGCACTTGTGCATATCAGACACCCAGGTCTCTAGTAAAGCACCCAAAAAATGAGAGAAACACAATTAGTGACCACCTATGAAAAGCTGGGTGTAAGTGACTTGCCCAGCAACACATAGGAACAATGGCAGGAATAGAATCTAATTCCCCAGGGCAGCAATTAATTATCTTAACTGTGAAACTGTCTTGTCTCTTCCTGCTATTCCCTGCCTCATTCATTACAGCTCTTCCAGCTTCTGAAAATAAATGAAGCAGGGGTCCTAAAGACAACAGTCTCCTTCACTACACAACCCTGATTCATTCCAAGAGCTGGTCCATCCAGTGCACTGAATGAGGTAGGGGGCCAGTGGAAAAAATATAATCTGATCATGTACCAAAGATTGTACCATAATGCTTACACACAAGAGGGCTGCATTAAAGTTGCACCTGGTGTTGGCCACTGTTGGTAGACAGGATACTGGACTGGATGGGCCATTGGTCTGACCCCGTATGGCCGTTCTTATGTTCTTAACTGTTGCACAGACTACCTTAATTCTGGCACTTCCTAACTTTTGAGGGTTTCACTTTGCAACCTTGTTAATATTCTTTTTACACAGATTACACATGCACACGTGGACATAAAACCTCTCAAGATAGCTGGTGCCTTATTGTGCAATTTTAAAAACCTGTTGAATAGGCAGAACACAGAAGACATGTCTGTATTAATGTATGGGGAGGAAGGTTTCATGTACATAATGTGTGTTTTTAGAACTACTTACCCCACAGTAGCCGGTTGAAGCAAGGTACTTGGGACAGTAAAAGGGAGATTTTCAAAGGCAAAAAGAGGAAATCAACTTTCAGTGGCAGTTGGATGCCTAACTTTTTTTGTGCCTTCAAAAAATCTCCCACTTAGCCATTTAGAAACAAATGAGTTCTCCACCTTGATATTTCTATTTAACTTAAGGATATACAGGAGTTCTGTGATTTTCATCTGACAGTTGATGTTGGCCCACAATATTTTTGACAAACAGCCAGCTGCAGTGACTGTTGACAGCTGATCTAATCGGGATGGTCTATTTCATGAGCTCTGGCAACTTCTGTTCTTTTCTTCTGGTGGAAAAAAAAAAAGTCTCTGCCTGCATGGTTACTCTTGGTTAACACGAGCAGGAAGGACGTGCTGAAGGGGGAGTTCTTAGCATGGGCAAATGCTTCTCTTCTGAAGCAAAATAAAGCTTTGCACATTACTAATGAGGCAAATTTAGCCATGCACGATATGTTTAAGTAAAGCAGGATAGAAAACACCAAGAATTTCCCTCACCCACTCAATAGTACTCCATTTATTGCATAACTGTTTTGGTTTTTTTGGGGGGTGGGGGGTCTGGATTAGATTTAAAAATCACCTCTGTTCAAATAAATTCTGGCTCCTGTTTTTCATTTATGGTAAATGTGATTATACACATCACAGAAAGGGAGGTAGCATTGTCTAGTGGTTAAAACAAGGATCTAGATGTCAGGCAACCTGCCACTGCTTTGTTGGGACATAATGGACAAGTCACATGACACTCCATACCTCAGTTTGCCCAACTGTAACTTGAGGATGCTCATACCTAGCAGTCTTCACAGAGCGCTTTGAGATCCTCATCAGGATTTATGTAAGTGACAGATGTTTTTATACTCCATGTACTTTAATAACTGCTAAAATTGGTTTAAAGACTGCTTATTTTATAGTAAAAATCTATTAAGTTTTAAGATCTTTATAACACCAATTTGCTTTCAGAGGCATGTATTCCTTTACTCCAACACACAAGAACTGTTTTTGCTGTGACGGGGTTTGGTATGTAGAGGAAGAAACTGACTTCTTTAAAAAAAATTATATTTATACACACACACCCCCCCACAGAATTCTTACAATATAAAGAATATTATAAATTCTTTTAATGATATATTAGTGTTTACTGACAGCTCTCACTCTGTTCTCTTTTCTATAACACTGCTAGTGAAAGTGTTGAAAGAAAGAACTAAATGACCACATACAGTGAGTGTCCTTAACAAGCTTTGGGCCTGGGAAACAAAGATCGATCATGTTCTCATTGTGGTCAATAGGAGCTTAGCCATTGATTTCAATGAGAACAGGATCCTGGTTTCTTGTCAATTACAGAAGTTGTGGACTGCAAGTGAGGAAGATGGTGCACTGAACAGATTGTTTCTGATCTACCTAGGTCCTAATACGTCTTCCATCAACACGGAATCTGAGAATCAAATACATGGGAGAGATTTCCACACGAACTGCAGGCAACTAGTTTTTTTAAGTATCTAGCAAAAAGATGGGAAGTGATACTTAAAAGGACACACAAGAAAAATCCTCACCAGTATAATTGTTCTCAGGTAAAAGTAAATGTCCTGTGAAAAACTGGAGCGACAAGGTGGGTGAGGGAATCATCTCTCTAATATTCTGAGAGCAACACAGCTACAACAGTGCCCACTGTGAAAAATTGTTCACTTATACATTTATTACTCTGTGTTTGACTGAACTGAGAAATTAATTTGGATTAAGGGTGTGAATTTAAAGCAGACTATCTGTTCCTGATTAACTCCCTGCATGGATGCTCTTATTACAGAAGGGAAGAGCCTTATTCCAAATGAGCTCAATCCAAGTGGATGGGTGAGATACCACAGCTATATCTCATGCACTAAAACAGCACCAACAAGGGAGCTCAAGTTTACCTTTAAAAAAAAAAAAAAAACTCCAAGAACTACTCTCCTAGTCTACCCACAACTCACTGTGCACTTCAGCCAAGCTTCTCTGAGCACAAGATGCTGCAGAATCCCAATCTCCTATGCAATGGGAGGATGGAAATTCCACTGCATTTGGGGTCTTTTGTGGCCCCTCTGCATGCAGGCAGAACTTTTCCTCTAACATATGAAATATTAGCATGAAGAGTCAAAGTTAGGGCTAGCATGAGGATGCCTATTAAAATGTCAAGATCAGCACCTGCACTGTAGGCTTTTCAGTCTTATATTTGCTTAACTAATCAGTTCTCTCAGTCTACATGATTATGACCCTCTTTTAGCCAATTTAAAAAAAAATCACTGTCTGCCTGGTGCTTGTTCCTGAAGAAATGCCTTCTTCATTTTGGTTTGCCTCTTTCCATCTAATAGCTGTAAAAACCCTATTGTTGGTCCTCTTTCAAGAAAGACATATTGCTCCTAAAAGCTGCCCTGGATCTCACATCTCTAGTTGCCACCATCCCCTATTTGTTTGATTATAAAGCCCCCACAGTTTGATAAAGCCACAGGAGCCTAATAAGCCAAAAATCAGAGTCCAGCCTAGCTCACATTTGAATGTGTTCCTATGTTTTCTTACCTTTAGTGACCAAATGAGCCAGTCCACTGTGACACTGGTTTAGTTCTCATTATCCATTATGATTTTCAGCGATCACACAATCTAAGCAGCTGTCCACTGCAGGGCAACACCACCAACTGTGATAGAAGCTGAGGTGGCTCATTGCTGTCATCCCTTGGGAGGGAGAATGAGTGTGGGGAATTTCATTATAGGACTGAAATAGACGATGACTCTGTGATCTTTCTTTTTCCATCATGTTCGGTAAATTACTTTCAAAGATGACAATCATTATCATCTGCATATCTCAAATGAAAGACTGTCCTGACTCCCATTCGAGTCATCAAGTGCTATGATGCTTTAAGACACACCACCTTACTGGAAATCCCTTCAAAATCTCAAACCAGCCTATATTCCATTTGCAATCTTGTAAAGATTACATAGAGCCCATCTGAGATAAAAAGTCTGCATGAAATGTTACCACACACCAATGTCTGATAGGGAGGCCTTGCTGCCAAATGAAAGAGGGCTGTTGTGATTTCACACCCTCTGATGGATTTCACACACTCTCCGGATGCTGCTAAACTAACTTCTGCCAGGGATGGCTTTTATCCTTAGGGCTCTCAAATATGCATCTGGAGAACAAGGCCCACATTTTCCAAAGTGACCAATGATTTCAAGTGCCTCGACTTTTGAGTGCCCAACTTGAGACACCAGGACTAGGCCTGATTTTCAGAAAGCATTCAGCACCCATCCTCTTCAAAGGGGGCTAATTTTCAGCTTCTCAGATTGAGCACCCAAAATAAATTTGTTAGATGTTAGATGAAAAAATGCTCAGATAAATTTGCTAGTCTCTAAGGTGCCACAAGTCCTCCTTTTCTTTTTGCGAATACAGACTAACATGGCTGCTACTCTGAAACCAAAATCACTAGTCACTTCGGAAAAGTCTTTTTCTTTGGAATGCACCAAATACCTGCAACTCCTGCTGAAGATTTGCATTCCATTCTCCTCCACGATCTGCTGCTTTCAATTCACAAATGGGAAACCTCCTACAATATCAATATACTCAGTATGTCTTTCAGGAAGCAGCCAGTGCGTGCACTTAATATAAACTTATTTGCCAAGTGGTGAAGCCTCCTTCGAATACAATTTTGAGTTTCTATTTAAATGGGAAAACAAATTATTAGATTTCTCCAGTCCCTTGCCCAAGCTCTCTCCAAGCTCACGTACCCCATGCTTTATCTCCATTAAAGGATTTTTTTTTTTTTAAATTGTAGCCCCTTATTAAAAGACTGGAAGCACATCACTGTCCCCATATATATTTGTGTAGCTCACAGGTTTTAAAAACTTAATGGAACATTACTATCTAAACCATACTGTATTCTAGTCAATAACTAATTGTTTTTCTTTGTGGCTCATAGTGTTCCTGGTTTGAACAAAAGCCATGAAGAGACATTTTTAAATGAACCAAGCGGACTGATTCATGGATTGCTGCCTCCTTCCCTAAAACTTTCCCATCGTAATTGGGCAAATTAAAAAGAACCTGTTCCCTTGCCCCACAGTTGAACTGTTTTCAAAACCCAAGTCCCTATATTATTTGGGGGGTGTATGTACATAATGTGCGTTATCGGTATCCAAACAGTCTATTGTACACAATTAAAATAATCAGTTAAAGCATCATATTGATTCAAGTTATTTAATTGAACTCAGAGTTGAGTTGCCTTCCTCCTTCAACCCTGGAGTAAAAGGGGTCATTTGGGACCAGATTGTGAGTCTGAATCATAATCTGTTTTCTTAGCTGCTCCTGGGCCAGTATAACTATGCACTGCCCCTTGCTCAATGCCCGTAGCAAAGCCCCAATTCAGACCTAAGGACCAAATAAATGCAAGGCTTTCTTGATCAGTACCAATATAAAGAATTCCAGCTCTTTGTTTGGGTGCAAGGTAGAACTGGCACATGGGTGTTATATGCTCTGTCTGAGAAAAACTGCTCAGAAGAGGGGCAGCCACATTCAGCAATGGCTGAAGTTGCCAAATATTTTTTGGGGAAAAAAGGCGTTGCTACTTTAAATCAAATCCAAGCTCGACAGCAGCCCAGAAGCACCACCACTAGGACAATGGTCTGGCCCAATCAGCACTATTTTATGACCTGGTGAGTCACTTTGCCATACATTGTAACAGATTTCATTAAAATGTACTAGCTAGCCACATGTTTTTCCCTATAATGAGCCCATCTTTAACCACGGAGACTGTGGGCATCACTTCTTTTTAGCATTCTATTCATATGTCCAAAATACTGGCGGGACGGAGGTTCTCTCTCATTTCCATAGTGAATGAATTCTCGATCGTCTGGAATACCCTTTGGCATGTCTTATAGTGCTCACAATATTTTGGTCAATGCTAATTTCTGATACCTTTGTATTCTCGGTATGCCATTTTACCTCTATGGTTTCACTGCTCTGAATAATACTATGGAGGGGTATAGTTGCATGACAATTACAGCTCACTAGATCCTGTATATGGAAAGCATGTTCAGTGCTTTCCTTAGTTTAAGTCAAAATGCAGTAATTTGTAGCCAAGGTTTACTACCATGATTTGCCTCCACTAGGGTCAAAACTCGGCAAGCAAGCATGCTCGGTACACAGCTACCAGAATGCACTCCACCTATTAATGGGAGTATTGATTTGCATATTCTCTTGCACCGAGGATTAACAAAATTCAAAAAGGAAATGTAATAAATTTTCTCCTATAGATGCTCATAATTTAATAATAAATACTTAACTCTTATGTAGTGCATTTCACCAACGTATCTCAAAGTGCTTTACCAAGGAAGTTAGCATCATTTATCCCCATTTTACAGATTAGAAACTGAAGTAAAGAAGTGAAGAGACTTGCCCAAAGTTTCACAACAGATCAGCAGCGGAGGTGGGAACAAAATCCAAACCTCCAGACTCTGTCTAGTGCCTTGTACACTGGACTATGCTGCCTCCCTGACGGCTGATGGAAATAAATTGTGCCAATCATTCAACATTTCCTTTAAAGTTGAATCTTGACCTTTTGTTGACCTCTGCAAAGGACAGTGGACAATTTAGGATCAAATCTCAGTCTTACTTACAGCATTTAAGCTGTTCACCTGACATTTTGAACCAGTCTTGAAATTTGGTGCACTTTTAATGGAGCGCTAATTAGAGGGGAGCACAAGTTTGACATTTTTAACGTAGATAATCAAAAGATCTGTTAAACAATTTGCAAAAATTGAATTATTTTCCCCCTATCATGGTCATGTTTGGTATGAAGCATCCAATCTGGGGAAATTAAGGTCAGCTCTATTTACTGAATTTTAACCAAGAAAATTATTGAAGGTGAGTGTACTGCAGATGCTGAAAGTGATAGCAGTCTGTCCCTTGTGTGGACTCGGCTGCAATTAATATATTAATAGAATTATTATTGATTGTGGCCGAGTCATTGTGAAACAGCCAAAAAACCTATTACTAATGATACAAATAACAAATGACACGGATAGTAGTAAGCCAGTAGGGGCCGAGAAAGGCCCAGGAAATCCTTGTGTGATCCCTAAGGTTTCTAGAATTACAAACATTATTCAGTATTTTTCCACCCAAAAGAGCATCTTATTTCCAGAGCAGAAGGCAGCATTACTTCTTATGGAGCTTAAAATGTAGGGCTGCCAATCAATCACAGTTAACTCACACGATTAACTCAAAAAAATTAATCACGATTAATCACAGTTTTAATCGCACTGTTATACAATAGAATACCAATTGAAATTTAATATTTTTCATGTTTTCTATATTTTATATATATTGTAATCTGTGTTATAATGGAAATCAAAGTGTATATTATTTTTTATTACAAATATTTACATTGTAAAAATGATAAACAAAAAATAGGATTTTTCAATTCACCTCATACAAGTACTATAGTGGAATCTCTGTCGTGAAAGTGCAACTTACAAAAGTAGATTTTTTTTGTGACAACTTCACTCAAAAACAAAGCAATGTAAAACTTGAGCCTACAAGTCCACTCAGTCCTACTTCTTGTTCAGCCAGTCACTAAGACAAACAAGTTTGTTTACATTTACAGGAGATAATGCTGCCCTCTTCTTATTTAAAATGTCACCAGAAATCGAGAACAGGCATTTGCATGGCACTTTTGTAGCCAGCATTGCAAGGTATTTACATGCCAGATATGCTAAACATTCGTATGCCCCTTCACCCTTTGGCCACCATTCCAGAGGACATGCTTCCATGCTGATGACGCTCATTAAAAAAATAATGCATTAATTAAATTTGTGACTGAAGTCCTTAGGGGAGAATTGTATGTCCCCTGCTGTTTTACCCGCATTCTACCATATATTTCATGTTATAGCAGTTTTGGATGATGACCCAGCACATGTTCGTTTTAAGAACACTTTCACTGCAGATTTCACAAAACGCAAAGAAGGTACCAATGTTAGATTTCTAAAGATAGCTACAGCACTTGGCTCAAGGTTTAAGAATCTGAAGTGCCTTCCAAAATCTGAGAGGGACGAGGTGTGGAGCATGCTTTCAGAAGTCTTAAAAGAGCAACACTCCAATGTGGAGACGACATAACCAGAACCACCAAAAAAGAAAATCAACCTTTTGCTGGTGGCATCTGACTCAGATAATGAAAATGAACAAGCATCGGTCCGCACTGCTTTGGATCGTTATCGAGCAGAACCTGTCATCAGGATGGATGCATGTCCCTTATAATGGTGGTTGAAGCATGAAGGGACATGTGAATCTTTAATGCATCTGGTACATAAATACCTTGCAACGCTGGCTATAACAGTGCCATGTGAATGCCTGTTCTCACTTTCAGGTAACATTATTAACGAGAAGCGGGCAGCAGTATCTCCTGCAAATGTAAACAAACTTGTTTGTCTGAGTGATTGGCTGAACAAGAAGGAGGACTGAGTGGACTTGCAGACTCTAAAATGTTACATTGTTTTATTTTTGAATGCAGTTATTTTTGTATATCATTGTATATTTGTAAGTTCAACTTTCATGATGAAGAGATTACACTACACTACTTGTATTAGGTGATTTGAAAAAATATTTCTTTTGTTTTTTTACAGTGCAAATACTTGTAACCAAAAATATAAAGTTAGCACTGTACACTTTCTATTCTGTGTTGTAATTGAAATCTATGTATATTTGTAAAAAGTAGAAAACATCCAAAAATATTTAAATAAATGGTATTCTATTATTGTTTAACAGTGTGATCGCACAATTTTTTTAATCGCTTGACAGCCCTATTAAAATGGAAAGTCGACATGCCCAAGGCTTTAGCTCAGTGGTACGTTACTCCAAACATGGTTAGGACCCGTAAACATTAGAAATTGCAGCCATATTGTAAACGGGTCAGCCAGGTCCCGTGAGTTGGTGATCTTTGTAAAGAGGGTGGGACTTTAGACAGGAGGTAACAGCTGGCCAACCACTGCATGAGGCAGAAGATGTCCCCAAATGTGGGGGCGGGGGCCTAATCCAATACCCACTAAATTCAATTGAAGCCTTTCTATTGATTTTAATGGGTATTAAATCAGGCCCATGGGAAAGATACTACTAAAACTGAGCTAAATAATCATCATTAAAGGGTCAAATTAAAGAGGCACTGCAATAGATCAAAGGCTTTATGGCAACAGACAAAGTTGGTCTCACATCTTTTTGAGGACCCACAGGGATTGCAGAAGGGCTGTTACTTATTTATGAATGGTGAAGGGAGGCACCCTCTGTGATGATACATGTTCCACAGGCAAAAGAATGGCTATATCAAGGTAATCTCTGCATTTGCTCAGAATATGGTGCACCACTCTGTACTGATCACAAGCAGGATGCAAAACAGAAAGAATTAGGTAAGTTCATGGAGGACAGATCCATCAATGGCTATTAGCCAAGATGGTCAGGGACAGAACCCCATGCTCCAGGGGTCCCTGAACCTCCAACTGGCAGAAGCTGGGACTAGAAGACAGGGAATGGATCACTCAATAATTGCCCTGTTCTGTTCATTCCCTCTGAAGCATCTGGCACTGACCCTTGTCAGAAGACAGGATTACTGGGCTAGAAGGACCACGGGTCTGACCCGGTATGGCCATTCTTGTGTTCTTAAGCTGGATCTATGAGAGCGCCACTGCATAACTTTCTCTATAGCATATATGGATAATCAATAAGCTGATCACAACAGAGTGAAATGCTATTTAAAATCATTATGTAATTTAGAACCAACTTTTGGGTGGGTCATTCAAACAAAATCTCTCCGACATCTCAGGTAGAAGTTCAGGATCCTATGGCTCTTTTTCAAAACAGGTCAGGGACAACCTCAGCAATGTTGTGGGTCAACATGCCCTCTTAAGAGCAAACTAACATCCAGTGTTGTGAGAGCCATTACTGGGCACATGACTGTTGTAAATGAGGTCCACAGACGTCAAAGGACTGTCTGTACTTCAGGCATTAGTGTACACAGAGCAACAGCATACAAAGTTTGCAAGATGCTCCATGGCAAATATATTCAGTTGTATTAAATGTTAGTGATACTGTAAAGGGAGCACTCACCTCTTGAGTGCTTCCTAGCAGCTGGGTGTAGTACCACCGTCCTTTTCTCACCCCTCATGCCCACTGCAGGCTGCCAGCCAACCTTGGTGAATCTTCCCTGGCTTGGTTTCACAGTCCAAATGAACCCCTTCTGGGGTAGTAAAGAGTTCAATAAATGAACAGTCCTGTTGCCCTTGTGCGTGTCTTCCACTCCAGCTCTAGGCCCTTTAAATTCACCCCTTTCTTTGGGCTCTCAAATAAGACCTGTGCCCTCTTGGGGTTTATGTCACTGTGGTTCGTAGACAGGCCCACCCACTGCTCCAGGTTCCAACCCAGGGACCCTATAAACAGCAGCTATGCCCTGCTTGACTTCAGTTTGTTGCTGCTGCTTCCCTGGGCCTCCTCCATACCTGGCCCCTTTTAGCTCCACCCTTACCTCAGTGTTAAGGTTCTTAGGTCCTCATGCCCTGCAAACCCAGATCAAGCAAATGCAGCCAGAAAAACTCTCATTATCCATCAAGCTCCTTTGGCCAGAGAGGAGCACCCTTCCTTGCTCAGCCAGGAACTCACCTGCTAAGGCCCTGCAGCTCCTTTTATCGGAGCCTTCTGGGCTCCAACTGGCTCCATCCATGAGGCCTCTAGGCAGGCCTTTGCTGCTCTTTTCCTGTCATTTCGGTGCTTCCTGGGGAAAGATGTAGCAGAAGCAAGGGGACTCCTGTAGGAAGCCGCAAAGGCCAGATATATCCCATCACAGACACAAATAAGAGATCTTGCAAAACTGTATAGTATGCTGGCATTTGCATTAGTTAACCTATCTCAGGGGTCCTGGGATAAACATCAGAATTTAAAAAAATATATATTTAAATTAACAAGGAAAAAGTTACTTAGCAAAGATTCTCTTCCTTGTGTCTGAATAGTCAAAACAAACATCACTGCCTTTTAACGCAACCTAGGCACAGATTTTCAAACAGGACCTCCAGTAAATGCATGTGCACAAAACTTAGGCTATATTTTTGCACCCCTGATTATCTGTTGGCCCAAGCAGCAGACATATTGAACTACATGTTTGAACCTGAAGCCAAGTAGTTTAGAGGTCAATCTCAAAATATTTGATCAGTTTACACCAAGCTCTTCTTCAGGTCTGGAAAACGTACTCAGAGCATCGCAGCTAAATACAAGATGGAACAGATGATGCTAAACAATTCATCCCACCTTGTATTTAGCTGCGACACTGAGTAAGTCTTCCAGACCTGAAGAAGAGCTCTGTGTAAGCTCAAAACCTTGTCTCTCACCAACAGAAGTTGGTCCAATAAAAGATATTACCTCACCTACCTTGTCTCTCTAATATCCTGTGACTAACAGCTACAAAGACACTACAACTTTTTATTCATAATTCGTTGGAGATGCAAACTGGAGGATACAATTTTTTATGTATGAGAATTGCACCTGGAATAGAAGCTGGAATAAAACCATCTGAAAAATCTATATTAGCAACCTAATTCTGCCTTAATTTGATGAAGCTGGACCAGGTTTATCTCAGGAAGACTTTGACCTTTCATTAGGATTATGAGCTCTGCTGTATGTCCATGGTAATAATGCACCTGCTTATACTGTTAGATGACAACTCCTAATAATTGTACTAGAAACTACACAAAAGCTACAGTATGTAATCTTGCAACTTGTGAGTGATTAACTCTTTGTAAACTGCAGTTTGCATAATTAGCTACAGCAAATGCAAACCTAAACTTGCAGATGTTCAGACAAGAATTTGCCCACTTGTCAAAGGATAAGAGAAAAATATTGGAGAGCTACAAAGTTTAGTCACAGATCGTTTAATTTAAATGAGCTCGGCCCATGTGGTAAAGCAAGAACCATATTTAAAGTTCTGCTGAGAATATAATTTATAAATAACTAACTTTGTAACAGTCACATATTTACATCTCCAGGGGATTCTATAAAAATATCATCAATGCCTTGAGACATTGCCCTCAAAAGAATCACCCCACTGTCACATTTAGCCCCCTGTATGCTAAGACAGGACATGGGAAGTTTAGTGAGTACTGTCATGCAGTCCTAATATGAGCAATAAAGCAACACTGAGGCTCAGTGCTTTGATTTATTAAGATCCCAGTAACCTAGGACACATGATCTTAATCTTCCTAAGTGAGAAGAGGATGGTGGGGAGATGAAAATGATCACCGGTGTCTGGTTATTTTATAGTCAGTGATATAGAAGAGGATGCACCTCACACTCATACTGAATAATTATTAAAGATTCACGGTCAAGTTAGCAGTTGGCATTGAATAGAGTCATGCAGCAGTCAGTTCTGGGTCCGATAAAGTCCAACATTTTTCATTAACACCATGGAAGATGGAATGGAAGGTTCGCAAATCAAATTCACAGATAATACACATCTTAGAGGACTGCAAATTCATGGAAAGTATAGCATTACATTGGCGAAACAGATTAAGGCCCCCAATTCTCTCCTCATACTGGTGTCCCTTCATTTGATTTCTTATTGCGTACCATGGTGTAGATGAGAAAAATCAGGCCCTAAAACTCAGTGCTAGAACAGATTATGTTGAAAAAGCTGTGGTTCACAAAGGAATAAATAATAAAATGAATCAATATTATGGAATCATGCTAACTCCCCAGCTGACTTGGGCTCTGGCTCAATTCAGCAAAGAACTTACAAATGAATTTTACTTTTAACATGTGAACAGTCCCAGCAATGGGCTCTGGATCAGACCCGATATCTGAAAATCGTTGAAATATATCAAATTTTGCATTAAATGTTTCAGAGCCTCAAAATTCTCTGGGACCAACATCTTGTTTATACAACAAATGCAACTCTTACGTCAGCATAGCCGCATCTACGCTGGAAGTTTCGGAAGCATAGCTATTCCGGTTAAGGGGTGTGGGTTTTTCCCCCCCATACCCAACCAACCTTTGTAGTGTAGATCTGGCCCAAAGTTCATTTGTTTTAAACCATGAAGCCATGTCTTAGGCAATGGCTAAACTGGTCAATAGTTTTGGTTTCCCAAAGACTACTGACCAGTTATGAAGCAATAATATCTTAGTGCCATAAAAACCTATCTGAGTTAATTGGGCAGTTCTGGGAAGCTTAACCGTTTAACGCATTTCATATATTGTAAATGGAATACACTTTGTGATGACTGTCCCATAAGGGTCTGATTCATCAGCCTCTTAGATGGACCAGCCACTAGAGGGTGAACGAAGACCCACATTGTGGTAATGTGGGTTATAACTAGCACAGTGAGCTCCTAGGCGCTATGTTAGTAGAAGCAAGAAATACCACTGCACTGCCACATTGCAACACACGGTAAAATATAGTTAGTTGAATGAACATATAAAATAGCGGCATACTAGGAAAAGAATACATGCCAAAGGGGAAAATGTCAGCAAGTCACTGCATGTCTTGTTCTAGCTCTCAGCTGCCTGGGGAACTGCGTGCAACAGTTCTTGTCTGCTACTGCAGTGATAACCAGTTCCAGACAGGCTACTTATATGAAGGGGGAACATAGATTCATAGATACTAAGGTCAGAAGGGACCATCTAGTCCGACCTCCTGCTCAATGCAGGCCACAGAGTCTCACCCACCCACTCCTGCAATAAACTTCTCACCAATGGCTGAGCTACTGAAGTCCTCAAATCGTGGTTTAAAGACTTCAAGGAACATGGGAATACACTAAGCAGAGCACAGGAGCTATTTAAATATATACATTAACACCGGGATTCCTGATTTTCAGTTTCAAGGCAGTTTTCACGCTGGTCTTTAATTGGCTGAACGCTGACAAGAATTCAGACTCTTACAGCCCGGGTACGGCAGACAGTGGCACTACAGTGACCAAGTTTAGCAAGGCTTCCATTGTTCAGAGTAAAAACATTTGCTAGTACTCCCTTCCCTTTTTTTTTTTTTTTTTTTTTTTTTAAAAACAGGTGGAGTGAGTGGGGGGGGAGAGGGGAGAGGGACATTGACTCACCTGGCCGAGATCAATGAACCCATGGAAGGATTCAGGAGATCCTTCTTGGGCTGCAGAGAGCTCTGTGATGCAAAGCACAACTTCACTTGAACACCAGAGTGAATCAGTTCATGGTAGGCTCTGTTTGTAAACAGTAGGGATGCTAGCCAAGGACCAGGGATCTAGCAGAGAATATTAATTTAGGTCTTTCAAGAAAATACACAGATATGCTATTAACATTTACTTTTATTTATAGAAAATTGTAGAACTTATTAAATACAAACCATCGAGAAAAGCAACCAAAGATGAGGCTTTATTAGAATGCCAAAAGGAAGACAGAGAACCAAGCTTACTGGGCTTATAGTTCCTAACTGGCTGAAGTATTTACTGTAATCTTTCACTGACGTAGTAATATACAGTGACCATTATAAACAACATTTTGTTTTGTTTTTTTTAAAGTTAGAATTTGCCATAATATTTTTCCAATCACCCCAGAAAAATAATCAAAGCAACAACTGTTTCCATGTTAAAATCAGGGTAAAATACTTATGAAGTAACTTGTAGAATCATGCTAAAATGTTTGCTTGCAGTCACAAAAAAATATTAAGTTTACAAAATAGTACGTTATCCATGTAAATCAGGATGCTCAATAAGTTGTTAAAAAGTTTCGTGCATTTGATAGTGGAAGGCAAAATAAAGCAGAGAGGCTTAGAAATACAAATACAGAAAGTATGTGAAAAAACTGGACACAGTCTACACTGCTAAAGTCAATCACCTGAATGTTGACTGTCCTCTGGTGGATAATTATATATCCACATAGTCAATTAGCCCTTTAAGCTGTCACTGGAAGGCTAGTAAGAGAAGAGATTGTGTTATGTTTCTGGACAATGTCTGTTTCGCTCCTTTCTTAAAGGAGCGGAGGAAGGTTTAGGTGCGACTGCCATCCCTTCTGTGCCTTGATAACATACTAATGCAGGGAATCCTACTGTCCCACTCCCCACATGGACAGGGCAGCTCAGGCTTCCCTATGCTGCTGTTGCCCTCTCTCTCCCTTAATTCTGTTCTACTCTCTTGAAGGAGAGGATGGTGCAATTGTGGCCTAGGTTTAGGAGGGTAATACACAACCATTGAAGATCAGGGAGATGAAGATCTACTCTACCCCAGCTAAAAGTATCTATGCAGATACCTTCCTCTGGTCCATTAAAGAGAAAGTGTGTGTGCTGGGAACAAACACTCCAGTTCCCACCTATGGATCTTCTTACTTTACTCTTGAGTCTGCTTTCCAGTTGCAGCTTCACAAGTGTGTGGGCTTTATGGCTATTGAGACATGTCAACTATGCAGGCATCAAATGTTGTTTCAGAGGTTGACACTTTGGAAGTCAACCAGCCAATTAAAACAAAAAAGCAAAGAACAAACCTGAACACAACACATTAGCAGATGTCTCCAACTGTTCTCAGCATAAAGGAACTTTAAATTTTTCAGCACCCACAGTGTTGCTGTGGAAAAAGAAATGCAACACCACATTCTGGAACATGTGTCATATGCAGTTAACATTGGTATATACAACTGTATGTTGTGTACACACACACAGACTTACTTCTGCTGTAAATACTTGGAATACTTTTGACAACTGTGTCTTTTTTTGGTACATGTGCCAAAAATGCTATACATATCTTATTGTGAATACAGGTTTGAGTTCATCATTCTCAATCTTGTGTGTAAGACTCTTTTACAAAGAGGAAAGTCTCCAGTCTACAAAAATTAGTGACCGTGAATGGAAGCTTCCATCAGTTGGATGCATAGAAGGTAGTATTGTCTTGGGCAATTACTAAACCTGTCTCCTATTGAAATTCATACAGTCTCCTGTTTGCCTGCTAGCCAAGTGTTATCTATGAACGATGGTGGTCTGCAAAGATTAAGTAACATGCACACATGGTATTCAGCAAGCTATTAGGTTAGAAACAAAAGTTAAGACTTTTCCACGTCTACAATATCCCAACACCTGCCACCTACAGAGTAACAATTTGTTCTGACCATATGTAATATACTAGCACTGTGTGGTGCGACGAGGCCCACAACATAAAGTTCTGGTGCAGACTGAGATGGAATATAGTAGTAATGTAAATCCTAATTTTTGCGTTAATGGATTTTTAATATCCATACTTTCCATTCCATTAAAATGGATAAGATGTCAAAAATATTTTGGGGCTTACTTTACCCCTACAGTCCGTCTCCAGTCCATCCCAGAGTTCATCATTGTGTGAAGACATTGGCAGCAAGCATCAAGGGGACCACGTTAAATGTTTGTAAGTTAGGGTGTCATAGGACATGAAATAAAAAAAATTCTGGTTAAGTACAGTGTGCTGAATCTCTCTCTTACTGAATGTCCAAGTCATCCACAGTATACACTTGAAATGTCCTTGCAGGTTGGGAGAGCATCCTTTTCTGTTCTGGAATCTTTAAGCAATACCCCTACATACTCTGAATCAAAGACTAAAAGTAAGGATTCTCCTCACCATAACACCAGTGTAAAACTGGAACAACTTCAGTAATTTGCTTGGAGTTACACTGTTGTAAATCCAGAAGAACTACAACTGAGCTATTCCAGATTTATACCAGGATAACCAGAAGCAGAATCTGGCCTCTAGTTTTTTACTTTGGTTTAAAATTTAGTTTACATGTGCACTCTGACAAACTTGACCACTGGTTTTAAATTGGCAAAATAGATGGAATTCACACATCTTAATTTTTAATTCAAACCAGTGACAACTACGAATAATTTAAATGAAAACCAGAAACCTCTCAAATTTTTTTTATGACACACACACTTTGCATTCATCGAGTGTAAAATTGAGATTATACGAGGCAATTTTCAAAGTTGCATTTACAACCTCAGTGACAAGAACAGCATTTTTGAGGTAGCTAAGTTCAAACGGCAACCCGCAGCACAAGCAAAAAATGCATAAGTACTCACACACTTTGGAAGCTCATTCTTTGGAGACAATGTTATCATGCGCATACGAGTGTCTTTTAGAGAGGCACATATTACGAAGGGGATGGAGTTTGAGGGCAGTGAGAACCTGACATAAAGGGTGCCTCTCTGTAGGGAAGCTTACAGAGAGTGATGTTACATAAAACTGTAAAATTGTGTCTCACACACACACACGCTGTATAGTATTTTCATCACGTTTTCCACAAGGGTACAGCTCGCATGACTTCTGTAGAGAGTGGAGGGGAAACTGGTGACATCTGTTTTTAAACAGGTCAAAGGAAAAAAGAAAGTGAATCCAGCCTGGAGTGATTAGGTCTCTGTTGTGTAGTTGTTGTATGACAGGGAAGGCAGTGAGGAAAAGTTATTATTCCACTGTCTCCCACCAGGACTTGGTTGCGTCATTGCCTGCTCTTTATATTTACTCAGAAGAACTTTGGCTTCTTGCTCATCCTGCAAAGAATTTTCTCCATATTCTTCCTTCAGCCACTGCCTGAACTGGAGAAGTTAAACACATAGTAGATATGCTAGTTATTAACACAAACCGGATGCAGAAAGAATACTCCTCTTACACCATCATTTAATAGTAAATAACATCTTTTTCAAGAACATTAAAGTAATCAAAATAATGTCCAAATCACATAGTTTAAACCTTTTACAGTCTAACCCTGATTGTCTAAAGAAGAGTGCCCCAAATACTGCACTATATGGCTTTGAAACAGCAAAGCACTTAAAAACGTGTGATGAAGCATAGTTGTCGGCCCATTGAAGTCGATGGGACCACTCATACGCTTAAAAAGTTACACACATGCGTAAGTGTTTTGCTGAATTGGGCTCTAAATTTAGAATAAGGGACTCCCGCAGCATGTGCTTGTCCACAAATACAAGCACACTTTGGGCGGAAGAACTGGCAAAGTAATGGCCATTTTTACCAATTTAAATGTCACAAAGGTAAATTATGGAACTATTCACAATCATGGTGTCCTTGTCTAAACAGAAGCATCAACAGAGGAGGTTTTAGAATAAATTAACAAATTAAACTGATAGTATTCACCCAAGAGTTCTGAAGGAACTCAGATATGAAATTGCAGAACTACTAACTGGGGTATAAAGAAAAGGAGGACTTGTGGCACCTTAGAGACTAAAATTTATTTGAGCATAAGCTTTTTCCACTGAATGCATCCGATGAAGTGAGCTGTAGCTCATGAAAGTTTATGCTCAAATAAATTTGTTAGTCTCTAAGGTGCCACAAGTCCTCCTTTTCTTTTTGCAGATACAGACTAACACGGCTGCTACTCTGATAACTGGGGCATGTAACCTATTGCTTAAATCAGCCTCTGTACGAGATGACTGGAGGATAGCTAATGTAATGCTAATTTTCAAGAAAGGCTCCGGAGACTATCCTGGCAATTAACTTCATTACCAGACAAACTGCTTGAAACTATAGTAAATAACAGAATTAGTTTGGGGGGAGGGATAGCTCAGTGGTTTGAGCATTGGCCTGCTAAACCCAGGGTTGTGAGTTCAATCCTTGAGGGGGCCATTTAGGGATCTGGGGAGAAAATTGGGGATTGGTCCTGCTTTGAGCAGGGGGTTGGACTAGATGACCTCCTGTGGTCCCTTCCAACCCTGATATTCTATGATTCTATCAGACACGAACATGAACATAGTATACTGGGGAAGAGTCAACATGGTTTTTGAAGAGAGAAATCATGCCTCACCAATCTAAGAATTCTTTGAGGCTGTCAACAAACATGCAGACAAGGATGAGCCAGTTAATACAGCGTACTTGGACTTTCAGAAAACTTTTGACAAGATCCCATACCAAAGGCTCTTAAGTAACGTCAGCAGTCATGGGATAGGAAAGAAGGTGCTATAAGATCAGTAACTGGTTAAAAGATAAGAAACCAAGGGTAGGAACAAGTGGTCAGTTTGCGCAGTGGAGAGAGGCAAATAACAGAGTTCCCCAAGAATCTGTACTGGGATCAGTGCTGTTCAACATACTCATAAATGATCGAGAAAAAGGGCAAACAGCGAGGTGGCAAAGTTTGCAGATGATACAAAATTACTCAAGACAGTTAGGTCCAAAGCTGACTGCAAAGAGTTACGGAGAGATCTCACTAAACTGGGTGACTGGGCAACAAAATGGCAGATGAAATTCAATGCTGATAAATAAAAAATAATGCACATTGGAAAACATAATCACAACAATACATACAAAATTAGGGGGTCTAATCTAGCTGTTACCACTCAAGGAAGAGTCTGGAGTTTGAGTGGCTAGTTCTCAGAAAACACCTGCTCCATGTGCAGCAGCAGTCAAAAAAACTACGATGAAAAGTTAGAGTGTCGGGAACCCTTAGGGGAGAGGGATAGAAAAGAATACACAAACCATCACAATGCCACTCGATAAACCCATGGTGCACCCACACCTTGAATACTGCCTGCAGTTCTGGTTGCCTCATCTCAAAAAGGATGTATTAGAACTGGAAAAAGGACAGAGAAGGGCAACAAAAATGATCAGGGGGATGGGACAGCTTCCATAGGAGGAGAAATTAAAAAGACTGGGACTGCTCAGCTTGGAAAAGAGACGATTAAGGGGGGGGGGGGGGAGATAGGAGAGAGGTCTATACGATCATGACTGGCATGGAGGAAGCGAGTAGGGAAGTGCTATTTACCCCTTTATAACACAAGAACAAAGGGTCGCCCAAGGAAATGAATAGGCAGCAGGTTTAAAAACAAACATAAAGAAGTACTTCTTTACACACACGATATACTCATTGTCAAGGGATGCTCTGAAGGCCAAAAGTATAACTGGTTAAAAAGAGAATTAGATAAGTCCATGGAGGATAGGTCCATCAATGACTATTAGTCAAGATGGTCAGGGACATAACCCCATACTCTGGGTGTCCCCAAAGCTCTGACCTGCCAGAAGCTGGGAGTGGACGACAGGGGATGGATCACTTGACGATTGTTCTGTTCTGTTCATTCCTTCTGAGGCACCTGGCATTGGCACTGTTGGCAGAATGGGCTAGATGGACCACTGGTCTGACCCAGCATGACCGTTCTTATTTCAACACATCAATGCTGGGGCGGGGTGTAGTATATCGGCTGTTTAATACATACCTGGAAGTGCATTACTGTGCTTTTTAAATGGTTTAGTTGGATGTGGGGAGAAGGGAAGGAAAACTTAAATGTTTAACATTTTGTAAAATATGCATCTGCCAAAAAAAAAAAATCCATTGCAGAGTGTGTGAGATACAACTTCAGCCTCAGATCCTGATTCTGCAAAGATTTATGCATGTGCTTAGTTTGATGTTGATGGGGCTACTCATGTGTATCAAGTTAAGTATGTACATAAGTCTTTGTGGGATCAGTGGCTAAACCAGGCGTTTTAAGCATTCAACATTTTACATAAGGCCAGTTCCTCAGCAGGTATAAGTCAGCATAGCTCCAATGACTTCAATGGAGGCATGTCAATTTACAACCAGCTGGTGACCTGGCCTATATAATCTCTTGCTGTATCAAATAAACACATTACAAATGCGTGCAAATTCTTTAACCTGCCTCTCCTTCTTCCTGCCCTGACTCTTCTCCCACTTACCTGGCAGTGAAGCCTCAATGCAGGAACAATTACAATTGCTCCTACTCTGCTCAGCTGTTGCGGGGAGGGGGAGGCCCTCAAAGAATAAGTGGTTCCTGCTCTTTCTTCTTGCTTTTGTAGCTCCACTGCTGTCTATCAGCTGGGCAAAGCAAGGCTGGCAGGCAGCACCTTCCCACTCTAAGCCCTGCTATCACTGATTAGCTATGAAGGCAAAACTATTTTAGGTCACATGACTCTTTCCTAATCAACTGTGTAGTGTTTGGCAAGTTTAGGAAGAGTATGAAATATATTAGATTGGAGGTATCCATTCAGTTAGTAACTATACGGAGATCGATTCTGTAAGAAACTCAGCAATTGCGCCGTGACCCAGCAAAGCACTTAAACACAGACTCAGAAGCATGCAAATAGTCGTAAAAGTATTAATGGGACTGCTCACGTCTTAGAAGTTGAGCACATGCTTAAGTGCTTTGCTGGATCAGGACCATAGTGCTCAGCATCTTGCAGGATCAAACATACTGAATAAGCAAAATATATTTATATTGTAGTCATATCAAAGATGAGAACTTAAGGCACATTTAAGGGAAATTTATGAAGGATACACAACACAACACGTTAGGATCTTCAATGCCTAAAAGCCTAGAAGATCAAATCTAACGGATCAAATGTCCTGAAACCCCAATATACTTTGTACAGAGCTACCATGGACAAGTGGTGCTGTAATTAAAAACTCAGGCCCAGATACTCAGCTGGTATAAATTGGCATAGCTCCATTGAAATGAATAGAAGTACACTGATTCACATCTGCTGAGGATCTGGTCCCAAAAGTTGTGGTTGAGAGATACAACCGTTTGCAACAAGTTATGTCCACAGGTGAGCATTTCTTTTTGTAGCCTAGTGCCTCCCTTTCAGGGAAGAAACTGCTGCACCCTTCCATTGTGACATTAAAAAAAAAAAAGACGTTACTCTCTTCTCAAGGTTATTTGCATATACAATGACAATTAGGGTTATTAACTCAGTCCAATTAGATCTGAAATGACTGTAAACCTTCATATAAGGGAGGAAGGAGACTAGTCTGGAAAGTCCCTTTATATTGTATCTTAAAAAGTCAGTTACCCACCCATTAATATCAGTTCTGAATGATCCAGGAAATATTTAATTAAATAGTTTCCAAAAACAAATATTTACAGTTGAAAACTGCATTACTGAAATGCCACAGTAATTTCTCAGCTCTCTGCTGCAAGAAATCCTGGAAGAAAAAATGAAGCCACCTCCCTACCTCATTTACTTTCTTTAAAAAAAAAAAAAAAAGAGTGACTTGAGAAAGTAGAGAGGACAAATGTGCTGAGCAATGTAAAATGGAGTTATGGTCAGAAAAGTGATTATGTAAAAACAGTGCCTCCTTACTCAACAGACCTGTTCCCAGTGTGTGTTCAGCTGTATTGTTTATGTTATTGACAGGTTATTACTATTTTTCTAAACTCCCGTTAGCCCTGCAGAACCAACCCAGCTCAAGGAGAAGGAGCTGGATTCCATTCTGGTTCATGCATCATCCCCACAATTGTTAGTTAAGTTCCAGTGATACAAAATGTTGGTTACTGGTGATGATGCATAAGCCAGGAAGAGAACCCAGCTTGACTTTCAGATCTCAAGTTTTGTTTACAGCATTGTTAATTTGAAAAAACTATTTTTTCTTGCTTGAACATCCTAGGTAGATGTGAAAAAACAGTTTTTACATTAGCATCATTTGTACATTTGTATTATTGCTGCATTCTGGGCCATTTATCTTCTAATCTTTAACCTTCTAAAGTTATGAGACAGTCCAAAACTTTATGGCTTAAGCAACCAAATTGGTCAACAAAAATCACCTACATGGTCAACATCATGTTTTTCAAACTCCTGTAGCTGCCTCTGGAAGCCCATATTAGGATTGGCACAGGATCTCGATGCTCTTACAATAGACAATGCATCTTCCCAACCAAAGTCTGTGATTGTCATGACGTAAGCGACTACCAAAGTTACGCTCCTAGAGACTCCGGCAAGACTGCAGCAGAAATGAGACAAAATAAATAGATACAAAATATAAAAAGTCTTAAAATAAATACGCTCATTGTCTCATATAGCATCATAAATTTACACAGCACTTTACCAGGTAAAATATATTACCTAAACTAAGGAGATTAAAGTAATGAGCACATTGTGGTGGCTGTTCCTATATAACTATTAAAATATCTTTAGGTCAATGTACTGGACTTTGAAATGTAGAGAAGTGAATCCACGTGCAGTATGGGCACCCCAAGAGAGGCGCTGTACTGAAATTCAGTTCAGATGAGAGTTTTTTTAAACAAAGAACAAATACAAAGCCTCCATGAGAAAGCCTGAGAACAATTTTGTATTTGTTGTTTTTCTTAAAAACTAGATACGAGTCACCCAGACATAAAAAACAAAACATGCCCCCAGAGAGAATAGGGTCATGAAATAAGAAGACAGATCTATATGTGCTGGAAAAGACTCATTTTAATGAGATTGGGTTTAAATTCATTAAAAACTTTCAGACAGAGTTGAACATTAGAGCACAGGACTCAGTTCTCAGTTCTATTTCTGAGTCTGCCACTGACATGCTCTGTGACTTTATTTCTCAGTGCCTCAGTTTCACCATCTGTGACACTGGGAGAACGAGAGAACCTACCACTGTCAAGTGGTTTGACAGCTCTGGATGAAAAGTGGTGTTATTACTATAGATAAAGAATACATTTGAGTGACAGTTGTAGATTTGCTCACTTCACACTCTCAAAGAATATAAACAATAAAGCACAATATCAACCAACCATCTCAGAACACGCTCATGAAGTAGGTCAATATCCCCATTTTACATATGAAGAGAGCGAGGTACAGAGAGGTTAATCGACTTGTTCAAAGCTACACAATGAGCCAATGGCAGAACAGGATTAGAATGCTGGAGTTCCTACCTCCAAGCCCAGTGCTCAAACTACTGGACCTGACTCTAGATACAGGTTCTGAAATGCTAGTTAGACATTGCAGCAATGCACAGGGACCACAAGCAACGACAGTAAGAAAAACCATGATGGGCTTTCCTTTTCTATATTCTAACTCTTTGAAGGCAGTTAATGTCTCAGGACTCCCTCTCTAATCAGTAATCTGCTCGCAACAGCTGTGATATTTGAATGCTTCAGTGAAGCTTAAAACACCAGTTTCTGTTGAGAGGAACATTTCCAGCAGCCCTAAAGCAGCAAAAATAGTTGCAACTGGAACTGATAAAATTATTAGGATCACAGGAACTGTCTGTGAGAGAAGAAAATGGTGACTAGCATGAATCAGACAAATAGATGATGCAACACTACTGTTAAAATATAACACAGGGAACAAATAGTCCCAAGGTCTGAGTGGGGGACCGGAGTCAGCAGCTCTGGATTTCACTCCTGGCTCTGCCACCGACACATTGTGTGTTCCGGCAGCCACTTAACTTCTCTGTGCCTCAATATCCAGAGTGGAGCGAGGCTTAACAACCGTTTTTAATTTTGGCGGGGGATCCTCAGATGTGAGGTGCTGTATAAATGCAGAAGTATTATTGTTAAAAAAGAGTAGGGTGGGCAACACTCATTTATCACAGACTTAAAAAAAATATGGAGGGAAAAAAATTAGAATATTCTTAAACAATTGACATACGTACCAGTGAACAAGACAGCTCTCACCTCTAAGCCGGCACTCATGGATAAACCTGATGCTCTCTTTGAAATGTCTTGTCCTGAAAACAGAAGCAAGAGGGAAACACAAAGGACTTGGTTTTAGTAAAGTCATGACTCAGAGAGAAAAAATAAAAACTGAGAAAAAGATCTGAAAAGCCACTTCATATTGTTCCCAGAATACAGTACATTAAAAAGGCAACCAACAGATACCACGCAGTTGCCTTAGATTATTCCTTATTTTAAATATGAATGGAAACTTTGGTATCTCAGGCACCATTCTTATAATCACCATTGACAAATACTTTCTGTGGATGACTGGCAAATCTCCTTCCCTCCCAGCAAGCAACTATGTTAGTTTGTCTTTCTGACATTTCCTTGTGGAGGTCCTGCCATCAACTGAAATTTAGCACGGCCAAAACAGAGCTCCTGATTTTTTCCCGTAAAGACCTCCCTTCCCTCCTCTTTCTCTGTCACAGCAGACATCACAATGACTTGAGCTCATCCAGGCCACATCTAAAACTTGCCACTTCTTCCTGCACAATATCTCCAAGATCCACCTTTCCTCTCTGATCACACTGCCAAAAAGTCTTGTTCAGCCCTTGATCACTTCGCACTTTGACTACTGCAGTCTCCTCTTCTCTGGCTTTGACAATTCCGTACTCCGTCCTCCCCCAACTCACATCCTTCCAAAATGCTGCTAAGATCATCATTCTTGGCTCATTACTCCACCTACAGCAATCCACTCAAAACTCTTCACTGGTTCCTCCTCTTCCACTGCATGAAATACAAAATTTATTCTCCTTAATTTCAAAGCCCTCCAAAGTGTAGCCCCACCACTACGAAGAACTTGCACTCCTCCTATTACAATTTGTTTCCCTGTCTTTCCTGCTTTCGATCCCAGCCTACTCGTTTGGCTCATCCACTCATTAGATGTCATCTTTTAGACTGGAAGTTCTTTAGTGTAGGTAGTCATTGTTATGTGTTTGTACTGCACCTAGCATAATGTGGCCCAACCTGGTTGTGGCCATTAGGAGCTATTGCAATATAAATGTCTCATAACAAAAACCCAGTTACTTACTGGTACAGTTACGGTTGTTCTTTGAGATGAGTTGTGCACATGTACATTCCACTGTAGGTGGATGTGCACCAAACACACTCCAGCTGGAGACTTACCAGCCATACCAGCAGGCAGCACAGGCGCCCCTGCTGTCTTCAGGCACCAAACCAAGGGTATTAAAGGGGTGTGATCGCCATCTCCTTCTCCCTTTCTTTGCACTGCTGGTAAGCTAAACTCAAAGTAGTGGGGAAGGTGGGAGAGTCGCAGAATGTACATGTGCACAGCACATCTGGAAGAACAACAGTTCCTGTACAGATATGTAACCATTTTTTCCTCCGTGGAGCGACTGTGCGCACACACAGTCCACTGCAGGGGATTCACCAGCAGTTTCCTTGCAGCTGGTGGATATCAGATAACTTGAAGAGAGATCGCAACACCAACTGGCTGAAGTTGGCGTCCCCTCATGAACCTTGAGGTAACAGTATCTGGAGAAGGTATGTACAGATGACCACATTTCTGATTTGCAAAATGACTGCTATTGGAACATTACTCAAGAAGGCTGACAAAATGGAAGGAACCCTAGTGGAGCGGGCTGCTTTCCTTTGCAGAGAGACGTTTGCCAGATCATAGCAAAGCTCAATACAATCTGAAATTCAGTGTGAAATATGCTGAGCTGTGACAGGTTGCCCTTTAACCCAGTCCCCAGTAGTGTAGGCAACAAAACAGTCTAGAAGAGGATCTGAAAGACTTTGTGCAGTGCAGGTAAAATGTCAGAGCCCTCCCAAACATCCTATCATTTTCACTGACAGCAGCAGCAGGGATGTTGTTGCCAAAGGTTCAAAGAGGGGTCTCATCAAATGGGACAGTATTAAAATTCAGGTCCCAGGAAGGTACTGGTTCAGATTCTGGAGGGTAGACATGGATAAGACCCCTTCAAAATATGGGTACCAGAGGATTGAAAACCTCTCCACTCATGGGCATACTGCAGAAATTGATGCTCAATGGAGAGCTGAGAGACCAGAGGATTTCAGATGCAGTAACAGTCTGGCATACATATGTCTAATCTCTGTGTTACCAGGAGATAACTGATGCAATTCCACCCAGACTGAAAACCTTTTCCATTTTGCTTCCTACATGGCTCTGGTGTAATCCTTTCTGCTGTTCACCAGAACAGCTTGGACTTTTCAGGAGCAGACTTTCTCCTCATTGACCAACCAGAGATCATCAAGACTGTTAGGTGAAGAGATTATAGGTAAGGGTGCAGTGACTTCCCTTGGTTTTGAGGCAAAAAATTCTCAAGCAGAGATAGAGGTGTGGGTGGCCAGATGGAGAGTTGCTGTACGTCCATGCACTAGTACTGCCTTGGCCAGGCAAGCGCTATGAGGATTAGGGTTCTTTGTCTTACTTTTCTTATCATCCTTGGAATCAGAGGAACTGGAGGAAACATGGGCAACACATGGGAAAAAAATAAAGCCATTGATAATGGAACCTGGGCTGTGACCCGCCCTAGAACAGAACCTCCTGCAGTTATTGTTCAGGTTGGTTACAAAGAGGTCTATTATCAGATAACCCCACTAATGGGGTTCTACTGCAGATCGGCCTCTTTATTGACCACTCGTGATGATCTATGGAGGTATCTGATGAGGGAATCTGCAATACAGAGTTCCTCGCTCCCAAGAGGTGAAAGGCATTTAGTGAGATATTGGTCTTTATACAGAAGTTCCACAAGTGGATCGCTTCCTGGCATAGCTGAGACAACCTTGCATCTCCCTGCTTGTTCAGATAAAACATATCGGTGATGTCTTTGGTAAGAACTGGAACCACCTGATGATGGTAATGAACATCTCACAGTCCCAAAGAATAGCTCAAAGTTCCAGCATATTTATATGGAATGAAAGTTCCTTAGATGTCCAAAATGCTTGAGCCTGAAGTTGACCCAGATAGGCCCCTCAATCCCTGGTGGACGCATCTATTATAAAAGCCATAATTGGTTCTGGTGGAAGGAATGGAACCCCTCTGCCTACATTCTGAGGTGTTAACAGGGGCTGAAGCTCTTGGGCAGATACACAAAGCAGCAAATCCAGAAAATGTTTGCTGGATGCTATGCTAAGTGAAGCCAGGTCTACAGACATTTGAGGTAAAGTCTGGCATGCTGAGTCCACTCACGCACTCTAGGCCATGTGACCCAACAATGCTAGACATTAATTCACTGTGGTCCTCAGGTTGGAACTGAGGCCCTCTGACAAAGACCATGGACTGGAACTTGTTTGTCGGGTGGTAAGCAATGGGAATCGTGGCATCAAGATCTACGCCTATGAAATTTACTTGCTGCATTGCTTGTAATGTTGATTCCTCTACATTCAGTTTTCAATCTGGACAAAAGAACAGATGTCTGACGATAAGATTGCTTTTTTGATTGTGAGATCCTGACCTTCCCTGACCAAGCCTACTGTCCAGGTAGAGAAATATTTTAACTCCTAAATGGTGCAGGTGAGCTGCCACTATCATCATACACTTGATAAATACCCTTAGGCCAAGGATAGGCTGGCAGGCAGCACAGTGTATAGGCAGTGCATGTTGTTTCCCATGAATCAAAGATACTTTCTGTGGCCAAGATGTATTGCCATGTGGAAATACGCATCCTGCAGGTCGAGGGCAGCATACTAATCTCTAAGAGAGGGATAATAGATGTCAGGTTGACTGTCTTTTTGATAAAATGGTTTGGATTTCTTAAATCCAGAAAGAGCCGAAGGCCACCTCTCTTTTTAGGAATCAGAAAGTAGCATAAACAGAAATCTTTCCCTATGTGTTGACAAGGAACTTCCTCTCTTGGCCCCAATTCCAATAGAAACTGTAATTCTTGATGTAAAACAACCTCATGGGATGGGTCCCTGAAAAGGGACAAGGAAGGCGGGTCAGGGAAAGGGAAGTACATGAACTGGATAACCTATTCTTCTCTTACCGGGCTGAGCACCTATTGGTCCAATGTAATCTCCGTCCATGCACTATAGAAGAGAGAGAACATTTCCAAAATGGAGGGTCTGGATGTAGAAGATGAAACACAGTCAGCATGCAGTCATCGACTGAGATATCAAAAAACTGCTTCAAAGTGAACAAAGTCTGATGAAAAGGGTCTATGATGCTAATGGGGGACATCTAAGTGGCTTAGATCTCCTTCTAGAGGCACCCTGAGATCTCTGCTGGTAGTAAGATCTGTATTGTGTTCTGGGCCTCAAACTGCTTCCTCTTTTTGTTACTGGGGTGTAAACACCCAGCAAACAAAACGATTGACAAGAATCTTTCAACATGTGCATTGCATCATCAGTTTTCTGAGAAAACAGTTTAGCACCTTCAAATGGTGGATCTTCTACTGCATTTTTAATTGTTTAGGAATGCCAGAGGCCTACAATCAAAAAGAGTGTCTCATTGAAATGGCTGTAGCCATCAGAAATGATGCAGGATCTGATGCACCAATAGCTGCCAGGACAGACGTTCAAGCAGTGAGATGACCTTGGAGACTATGACCAAAAACTGATCCCTATATTCTTCAGGCAGTTTGTCAAAAAAAAATTCGGAGCAGTTAATAAAGGTGGATTTGGCCAAAAATGCCTTGTAATTTCACACCCTCATCTGAAGGGTCATGGTAATGTAAGCCTTTTCGCTATATAGGTCCAGTCTCTTACACTCCCTATCCTTCAGGGTAGCCTGAGGGTGAGACTGCCTCAAATGTTCTTTTGTTGCTGTTGCCACTAATGAGTCTGGGATGGCATAAGTGAAGAAATACACAAATTCTTGCTGGGGAACCTGATACCATCTGTCTATTCATTTGGCAGTGGGTGGAATGGAGATCAGTGTCTGCTAAAGGATCTTTGCAGGTTCAAACAAGGCTTAATTAATGGGATGGGCAACCTTTCCCAGAATGGGAGTTTGTAAGATGTCCAGGAGTTTGTACAAATGTGGCCACCCTCCTAATGAGGTCTTGAAAACCTTTAAAGTCCTCAGGAGGTAGTCATGTTTCCTCTGGGGAAGAGGAAGAAATATGTGGGGGAAATATTCTGGGGTTCCTCTCTAGGTGCCAAAAAGGAGGGAGGTTGTAGATTAGGAGGAGGAGGATCTTCTCTGGTTGCTATAGATACTGGAGAAGTTGACTCTCTCTGGGACTGAGTGGCTGAGAGGGGGCATAGATGCTCTTGGACCAGTCCAAGAGGTCCCATAAGGCCAAGTTGAGCAGTCACTCCTCTGATATGGTACCCACCACCAAGAGCATCTTTATAATATTGTTCCTTGCTCTCGATATTCACAGCCCTGGCCCTGGCTGCGACTCTGTTCCTGGTCCCAGACCTACCCCCACCTGTGGCCCCAGCCTCATCCTGCTTACCCCGTCTTCCCCCCCACCCCTGTCCCCCAAGCCATGGCCCTGGTTCCAGGAGGACAGAGACATGGACAGGGGTAAGGGGGACTGAGCGTTTGGAGACTACTGGGTTAGATACTAGGAAACACTTTCTAACTATAAGGGTAGTTAAGTTCTGGAATAGGCTCACAAGGGAGGTTGTGGAATCCCCGTCACTGGAGATTTTCAAGGACAGGATGGACAAACCACCTGTTAGGAATGGTCCAGGTTTACTTGGTCCTGTCTCAGCATGCCGGGAGGGATGCATTTGATGACCTCCCAAGGTCCCTTCCAACCCTACACGTATCTCTAGGATTCTATGAATGACCCTTTCAGAAGAGGATCTCCTGAGGAATTCTGCAATTCCAGACTTTAAAATGTGTGTCTATTCTAACATTTTGACTAGAACTGGTCAGGAAATGTTTTTTCCTTTGGATAAATTATTGACATTTTGTTGAAAAGATGAAAGCTGAAATATTCTGGTTTTCAGTTACTGAAAACCTGAAAAATGTAAGCTGAAAACTATGGTTTTCAGACATAAGTTTTTTGTCTGAAGACAGACAAAAGAAAGAAAGGTTGATACTTTGCGCAAACATTTTCATTCAGTCAAGAAAACTATTTTCCACTGAAAAAAGTTTCGACCAGCCCTAATTTTGACACCATATGGTGCTTGTGTTTGCTTGCAGGGATATAACCTGTAGGCAGCAGCTGAACCTAACAGACTTTATTAGCGGCATGCATGGCTTTTTAAAAAGAACTGTATCACAGTTAAGCAGTATTTCTCCAAGATCTAACTGCTTAGGTCAGTTAAAAACGTGATGCTTTTATCTGGATTTTACTCGACCCCTTTTTGCCCCTAGATCTCTAGAAAAATGACACAGGTTGATGTATGCAGTATAGTTGTAGCCTTGTCGATCCCAGGATAGAGACACAGACAAGGTGGGAAGTTGGTCCAATAAAATATATTACCGCACCCACCGTGTCTCTCTCTAATACGTTGGTGTGTTTTTCCACAGTAGCGCCAAACACCAATACATCTTCTACAATGACCTAACAAGTTTTTCTCACTTTCTTATGGAACATGCTTTGGGATGAAAAAATATCGAAGGTAAAGGGGTGATGTCTTTCTCGGGGAGGGAGGGAGAGAGAGTAATTAAGCATGGCTAATAGTGAACTTTTGGTCCAGTTTTATTAGTCATTTTCCAGATATGACATTTAGTATGCTGAGTCACTATGCAGCTAGTTTACTTGTTACAGCATCAAATTTAGACGTGTGGTAGTGTTCACCCACGATTGTCTTGTTCAAGTTTCATAAAAGTTAGAAGGGAAATCCTAATGCAGTCACGCCTGTCGAATTCATTACCAGTTCATGGAATCATGGAGCCCTGACTCTGATCAATGGGGCAGTTCACACCTCTTAGAGCTACTGTTTCAAGCAATCTGCCAGCTCAACCCAGTACTGGTTTATGTTCACCCCTTGAATAGCAAATTATTCTATAAAAAGAAAAGGAGTACTTGTGGCACCTTAGAGACTAACCAATTTATTTGAACATGAGCTTTCGTGAGCTACAGCTCATTTCATCGGATGCATACTGTGGAAACTGCAGAAGACATTATATACACAGAGACCATGAAACAATACCTCCTCCCACCCCACTCTCCTGCTGGTAATAGCTTATCTAAAGTGATCATCAAGTTGGGCCATTTCCAGCACAAATCCAGGTTCTCTCACCCTCCCCCCCCCCCCCACAAACTCACTCTCCTGCTGGTAATAGCCCATCCAAAGTGACCACTCTCTTTAAAATGTGTATGGTAATCAAGGTGGGCCATTTCCAGCACAAATCCAGGTTTTCTCACCCCCCCATCCCCCTCCAAAAACCACACACACAAAATCACTCTCCTGCTGGTAATAGCTCATCCAAAGCGACCACTCTCCCTACAATGTGCATGATAATCAAGGTTAACAGTGAAATAGGAAATCAATATTTGCTACATAAAAGTAAAACAACTGTCCTGATTAACCATCTACGCACTGGACTGACAATTCAGTGTAAAGACAATGTATTGTACAACATCCAACTTTAACACTTCTCTTGCCAACTTAATATTATGAACTGCAGCTTCTTTATAGTATCACTGGGCACATCCCACACGAAGTAAAGCAGTGAATGGGCTCTCTAATCATGCTTTAATAAAAAGGGTAATCTGATTAATGCGGGATTTTCCATGTCAGCTCTACACTTCAGTGTTTAGTTGAGCTTTCAGAAATGCATTAGGGTTGAAAAAAGCATCAGTAGGGAAAGAAATGTAGTGGTATTGTCTCTTCAGCAATCCAACCTGGAATAGTCAAGAACTAAGAACTACTTAGAACTTTTGTATGATTCTTTGGCATTTTGCTACTGTAGCACTATCAGACAGACTGGCTGTAATATTAAATCTAAGCCAAAAGGAAGAGTTCAAAAGGCAACCATGAAGCCCAATAGGCTCAGGATTACCATACATCCCATTTTGGCAAGGAGAGTCCCTTTTATTAGCCCTGATCAGTTGGCAAGAGCAAACAGGACAAATGCCCATTTTTTTATTTTTATTTGTTTTAAATAAAAGTGGGGTGTGGTGAGGAGGAACATAAGCAGAGATGACAGCCCCGTGCAGGGGGGAAGCAGGGTTTGAGTGATTAATGATAGTCCTGTGGGAGGGGGATGAGGGAGGGCGCCAGCAGCAGCCTCAGGCAAGTGGCTGTGGGGAGCTTGAGCCAGCACCCCATGGTGTCCTGTTTTCACTTTGGGAAATATGGCCACCCTAAATAGGCTAGCATAACTGGGTATTAATTCCCTAGAAACACACAGTACAGAAATAAGATGGCGTGAGGAAGGGTATATTTAATTTCTACAGAATTAATTTTAGAGTAAAAGTTCCTTAGGAGAGGGCATTGTCAGGGAAATCAGTGACCAGCAGAAGTTAATGGCCTGAAGCCAAATTCCCACTGCAGAGGCCAAACTCACATTAAACTCCCAGGAAATGACCTAGGCCTCAATGATTGCTTAATTCAAATTCTAAGCAGGAGCAGAAAATGCTAGTAGAACTGAATCTTCTCACAGTTTGAAAGAACATGAGCGTATTCTGTTTTCACTGTTGTATTTTATTGGGAATTGATTTCTCTCAGGAACAGGAGAGCCCTTAATATGCTTACTGTAAGTGCATCATGTATATTATACTTATTGAAAAATAAATTTCCGTGAGGAAAACATAGCTCATGTGAACTTAAGTTAGCAACTCCACAGTCCCAAGATCCACTCTGACCATGCATCAAGCCGGTCCCCTTCGACAAATGCCAGCAGCTGCAGAAAAGTAGTACCACCACCTCAGAAGAACTTTACCTGAAAAATCAGCTGCTGAGTAATACAGACAAGCATCTTATGTGATCCTAGTCAATTTCACTCGGCAGCAATCACTAGGTAAAAGCACTTTATATGCGATGCTATTGTTTTCCTCTGCAGCTGTCAGTCTCTCTCTGGGAAGGGGAGAGACACAAAGAAATCAGAAAGGGACAGATCCTCTCTTTCCACAGCGGCCCCCCCCCTCAAACTGATAAACACCCTATACTTTTAAACAGTGTTGGGATAAGATCATATTACATTCTTATGACCTGAATAAAACAAGCTTCTTTTGACCTTATGAAGTTTTTATATTAAAAGCAAGTACCATCAGTATTTAGAGACACTGTGCATTATACTTGAAGTTTTCCATCGTATAAAGAAGAAAAGTCAGTTACTCATCCAGTTTTCTTTTAAGTGATCAAATGTATCAATATCAGAAGTACCAAATTTGTTTGCAACCATCTGATACCGAAGCAAGAACCGTATATGCTTGCAGCATAACAGAAACAATACTCATGCAAATATCTTATCTTATTAATGCTTTAAGAATCTTGGTACAGTGCCAGAAAGCTAATTACTTTTGAATGCTTTTCAATGTATTTCCTTGACATGCAATGACTAGGGCTGGTTGCATTGCACGTGTAATTAACATTCGCTGGAAATTGTGTCCTCTTTCTATTCACAAAGTGGTCCAGATTTCTAACACAGACGGCAGATTTGCAAACATTTTCACAACTACCCAGTACAATGACAGGTTTCAGAGTAGCAGCCGTGTTAGTCTGTATTCGCAAAAAGAAAAGGAGAACTTGTGGCACCTTAGAGACTAATGAAGTGAGCTGTAGCTCACGAAAGCTTATGCTCAAATAAATTGGTTAGTCTCTAAGGTGCCACAAGTCCTCCTTTTCTTTTTACAACTACCCAGTGGATCTCCAACTACTGACAAACGATTAATGACTACCCAAAAAATGCGAATGAGGCCTCTGTAGTTTCTTAAGTTGCTTCCTTCCTAAAGGAAATTAAATGAAACTCCACAATTTTTCCAACCCTCCCTCAGAACAATGCAAAAAATTGCTTCCATATCCACCGTCTTAGTTCTGAAAATCCTATTCTGTTCTCTAACCTGGATTCCCACTTAATAGCCTATGGGCTACTATTATTTTTAAGGGAGTAATACACTCAGGGTCTGATTTTGAGAAGCACTGAGAACATGCAGCTCATTGACTACAGTTGCCTTTGAGGGTGCTCAGTGCCTCTGACAGGGAAAAAACAGGCTCACGGGCTATGTTCTTACTACACAAAATTGTGTTAAATTGATTTTTATAACTGCAGAAACATGCCACTGAAAAGGGTGAAAAGAACAATTAAGAAACATCAAGTGTCATGTTGGAATCTCTTCAAGGTATGAGAAACAAAACACTCTAAAAATATCCACTGAAAGCATCAGCCGGAATATTGCTCTGATCTGAGAGAAAAAGCAGTGCTGCATTTCCTTCCGTAGGTACCAGGCCCTTTCAACTACTTCTGTTTCTCTACATAACTAGTTAGCAGGAAGTGGCTGAAACCCCCCCACCTCTCCTCAACATAAACAGTGAGCACTAGAAGACAGAGTTGGTCGCCATCCAAGTCTTCTTATGAAATATGTTTTGATTACTTCAAGATCATGGTTTTCTACATACCATCAATTCAAAGATTTGGAATGTTAAACCCAGGGTCAGCTCAACTAACTTTCAGGACAGTTACATGGACAGTGGATAGTTAAATAAAATAACAATTTAATTTAATTAAAAAAAGCAGCTTCACACAGATACATTCCTATTACAAGAAGCATAAGACCATAGGAATTGACATATTGAATCAGGCCTAACCCATTTTACTGTTTCAGCAGTGGCCAGGACCAGATGATTTGGAGGAAGGTGTAAGAACCCTACAGTAGGAAGACGTGCCATAATCTGCACCCCACATAGGTCTCCTCCGGGTCTCTAAAATGTAGAGATTGGCTACGGCTAAGGCTCTCTCTCTACCAGAAATGCTACAGTGACGCAGCTGCAGAGCTGCAGCTGCACTGCTGTGGTGCTGTTTTTCCATCGTTGTATTAAAAGTCAACTCAGAGAGGTGGTTGCTAGGTCAACAGAACAATTTTTCCATCAACCTAGCAGAGTGTACGCCAGGGCTTAGGTTGGCTTAATTACATCATACAAGGTCTTAATTTTTTCATAGTCCTGGAGGAATCTAGTTAAACTGACCTAACTTTGCAACACAGACCAGCCCTGAAGCACAAGGTTTAATATCCCTTCCAAAAATTTTGCCGTAACAACTCTGGATATTGTTGGTAGCAAAGCAGACATACCAAGTAGGAAAGCACTTAAAAAAAGGGGTGGGGGGACGCTATTCTTCTGTCACCTCAATATAAATCAGGAGTAATTCCCCCTAAACCAACAGATTTAAACCTACATTGGTGTAAAATTGCTCAGAGATCAGAATCAGGTCCTTCAACATATTTCAAAACAAGCATTCGTACTGAATTAAAAAAAAAACAAACCAAACTTACAAATTCTGCGAGGGTGAATCGGCAGCAGGAATGCACAGATATTTCACTCCCTGTATAAAGCAGTAAACAGGAATGAGAACACGACATTAGGACAGAAGCATAATGGTCACAGATCAATGGGCAAATTCTGCTCTAGTAGTTGTGCAGCTCCATTGATTATGAAAGAGGTGTAGTATTGCAAGTAACTGCAGATTTTGCCTCATCTGCCCAGATTGAAAACAAAGACAAGGTGGGTGCAGTAATATCTTTTGTTGGTGAGAGAGACAAGCTTCCCCAGAGCTCTTCTTCAGCTCTGTGTAAGCTTCCATATGGGCTGGGATGGTTCAGCTTGGAAAGAGAGACAACTAAGGGACAGATAGGAGAGAGGTCTATAAAATCATGACTGGTGTGGAGGAAGTGAATCAGGAAGTGTTATTTACCCCCTTCGCATAACACAAGAACCAGAGGGTCACCCAATGAAATTACTAGGCAGCAGGTTTAAAAACAAAACACAAGAAAGTACTTCACACTATGCACAGTCAACCTGTGGAACTCATTGCCAGGGATGCTGTGAAGGCCAAAAGTATAACTTGGTTCAAAAAAGAATGAGATATGTTCAAGGAGGATAGCTCCATCAACGGCTATTAGCCAAGATGGTCAGGAATGCAACCCCATGCTTGAGGGTCCCTAAGCCTCCAATTGCCAGATACTGGGACTGGAGGACAGGGGCTGAATCACTTGATAATTGCCTGTTCTGTTAATTTCCTTTGAAGCATCTGGCATTGGCCCCCGTCAGAAGACAGGATACTGGGCTAGATGGACCTTTGGTCTGACCTACTATGACCATTCTTATGTGATGAACCCACCCACCTTGTCTCTCTAATACGGGGGTTCTCAAACTGGGGGTTGGACTCTCAGGGGATCGCAAGATTATATGGGGGGTCGTGAGCTGTCAGCCTCCACCCTAAACGCCGCTTTGCCTCCAGCATTTATAATGGTGTTAAATATTTTTTAAAAAGTGTTTTTAATTTTTAAGTGGGGGTCGCACTCAGAGGCTTGCTATGTGAAAGGGGTCACCAGTACAAAATTTGAGAACCACTGCTCTAATATTCTGGGACCAATGTGGTTACAACACCATTGCGTACAGACTTAAAAAGTTGTTTTCACAAATGTTTTGTCGCTAAGAAACAGACAGCTTAGTCATGTTTACTCCAAAGATCCTTAAGTGAATTTTTTAAATGGCAGCATCTTTATTAGAAAGGTGTAAAACTTGTTATATTCATCATCTTAAACTATTATTCTTGTTATGTTTCATTGGAAACTAGTCACATCTTATACCGTTCTGACTTGTCAAAAAGAATGCTGAAAATGAAATTTGTGAAAAACTATTTCTCATGCAGAATGCCACATTCAGTTTTTCCCTTATGTATTTAGCAACACAAACAAAAAGGAGGGCATTTTGGAAGAGAAAATCGGTTATTTTTTTGAAAGCGAGGACTTTAAAACTCAGGCGTATCTTCCAATAAGAAGTCCTCACTTTATTAGTCAGCTATTAGTGTAATGAATTATGTACTGAAATAAGGAACCGCAATATATATTCTTAGAAGAACTCTGATCTGAAAAGTCAAGTAGGCAATGCCTTTTCAGGAGTGTTTTACAAAGGGCCACAGAAACAAGTTTAAAAAATGAGCTTGTCACTTTATTGTCCAAAGTAATAGATAAGTAACAAAAAGAGCGATGACAAAAGAAGTTAGTACTCCATACTAAACACACTAGTTTTAAATATACCTAGTTACTTCCCTCTTTAGGACATCTCCAGGATCTCAGATAGTGATCAGGCTCATTATGACCTCCTCAAATATAAACCTCTTCCCAGGCCATGATCTCCAACCCCACCTCTGGCTACTCCACACCTGAGCCAACAAACCTCTGATTGTGCAACCGTTATGTTCTCAATCTGAAGAGCCAGAGGTGGTATGTCAGAGCAAGCCAATGCATTCTTCACAGCCATTCCACTACCGCTTTCCAACCTCTTCCTAGCCCTTTAATCCACCTGTGGATTGTCAACTTATTTCCACCTGAAGTGTGTCACAGAGTATACTGGTGAACTGTCAATGGTTCACTGAATAAGTGGCACAGACAGAGCGTGGGGATTATTGGAAGTGTGGAAGGCATAGCTGGGGGAAATCATGACTTAGGGAGAGGGGAACATTTGAAGAGGGGTTTACAGTGAAAGCGAGCATAATCTCAGCTAAGCCTCTGCAGAGTGGGAGCTGGTAATATTTCTGGAAGGTAATGTGGGGAGAGTTGTGTGGGCATGACAAAACATGGCTGGGGGTGGGGAAGAGAAGAGATTCAGCTGGTGAACAATGGAAGCTTGCCAGCTAAATGGCATCTCTGACATCTGTCAAAAAATGAAAACTGTCGAACATGGCAGCCACCCCCACTTGAATCAGGGCAAAGCAGCCCTAGTGTGGATGCAAGGATAATAAACCTTACAGAGTCAAGATGGCTAGCGGAGATGCACTCAACTGGCGGTAGAACAATGTGCATATAAAACAATAGATTGCTAATATCATGGATTGATTTCTCTAGACTAGACAATGCTACAATATAGAGCTGGTATCATTACCTCCTTACACAGTGGTATTCACCATGAAGCTTTAGCTTTGAACTTAAGAGGACTGCTCAGATGAGTCAATTTTATAGCATTAGGCGCTACATTTGCTGAAGCTTGGCAATTTACGTTTTCAGGTCATATTAAATGCTCTTTTCTCCTTTGGACAATTCAGTACCAGGAGCCCAGTACTCATTAGCTACCCTTCAACAAGGCAGAACATGGGAATGAAAAGAAGGTGGGGAAGGGGAGAGAGAGAAAACACATTGAGGCCAGCATTGTATCATGCAATTAAAGGTCCCAATCCTGCATCCCATACTCATTTAAATAGTCCCACTGATTTCAACAGTTACCACACATGCTGAATGCTTCCAATAGCTGAACTAAGAGGGGCTTTCAGAAAATGTTCACTTTAAAAAGAAGAAGTACTGTCAGTTTTAGAGCACACAGTGTTCTTTTCTGTCACAGATGGCTGATTCCCATTCTGCGTGATGCCAAGAGTGACGTGAATTCACAGCTACCACAGAACCACATGCAAGCATGAAACTAGCCTACAAGAGACCACATATTGTGCAAAATAGCTCCTCCAAGGCCTGATCCTGGGAGGTACAACCCAATAAAGCCAACGGGAGTTACACTCAATGGGAGGTGCTCATCACCTCTCAGGGTCAGATTAACAGGGCCATTCAACACAAAGGTTCTGGAATTCTGTGCTTTACCAATGCGTGCCACCTTGGAGCGTTTTAGCAGCGCCTTCCAATGAACTCCCCTCCCAGGCCTCCCAGGAAATCCCCCCTCCTCCAACAGGAAAATGAAAATTATGGGTAGAATCTCAAAAATGGCCTCTCTCTGTCCCACTGAAATCAACAGTAAAACTCCCAATGACTTCAACTGGAGCACAGTTAGAACAGCACCGACCAACTTTTTAAAATCCCACCCCATAATCAGATTTTGATCCTAGATAGTTTAAAAAAAAAAAAGAGTCTTAGAATCAAAAGCGTTAATTTTAATTGCATGAATTAAATAGAGGGACTATACTGGTTGATACTGGGCAGTTGTTTGTAAATGAAACACTTCGGCCACTGTCCAATAGAGATAATTTATGTGTTACTGTTGATAACAAGACTTGCCATGCTGAATTCGCTTTTCTTCAGGCAATTTTGATATATTTACAAACTTAGTGCACTTTAAAAAAAAAAAAAAAAAAAAAAAGGATATTGGTAACAGGAAGTTATTTAATTTCTGAGCCCTCTTGTCTATGTGATAATTAAAAAAAAACCACCCAACATCGTAGTGTTCTTGTGCAGTTATGCCCCAGAGACATCACAGTCTTTCCTGTGCACGTACAATGCATATAACATCTAAGAATTGTCCCAAAGGGACTCTAAACAAAGCAGAACAGTTTGTGTCAACGTAACAAGTAAATACTGACTAGTAGACTAAGATTTTCAGATGCTCATAGCTTGTTCATTAGTGTGCAAATATGCCATAAACTTCACAATTTCAGTAGTTAGTAGCGTTTGCAATCTTAGAATCGTCAACAAAGACCAAGTCAAAGGAGGAAGCAAAAACATCACTGAGGTGTCTGCTTCCTTGCTTGGGTATGTGCTCATCATGACAACAAGGAGTCTGTGCCTGGTCATAAGATTGCTGAAGTCAATGGGAAGACTTCCAATGCCTCAATGGGCCTCAGATTTATTCAGGAAGCTATAATATTGCTAGAAAATGTCAAGAATAAACCCTACTATGTGATTTAAATTAATAATATTAACAAAGATGGGACAGGCAAACTAAACATTAAGTGTATGTGTATAACTCAGTATTTCTTTCAAAAGGAAACTTGCATTTTGTCATCTGGTAGAATAGAAGATGGATTTTTCAGTGAAAAAACTGGATTTAGGTTCCAGCAGACCAGTTCCACTCATTACATTTGTTGATTTCATAGAATATTTGCCCTTCTCAAAAATGGGATTTTTTTTAGGTCAGAGATAAAACCTTATTACAAGAGCTGATGACAAAGCAATTATTATAAATCCAACGTGAAGGAACGAATCCACATTACTTACTTACTGCTGCAGTTGGTATATTCACATTGAAATATTCCTTCAACCGATATCTTGCATGCCAACATTTTTTCCTCTTTCTCCCTCCAAACAGACCCTTCCCTGGATTAAACCAAACCAGCTTTTTCATAAAAAAAATTAAATATTTTCTCAGAGTTATGAAAAATGACACATTGCTGTAAAGCAAACCGAATTCTATGCTCCAACTGAGGGAAAAAAACCAAACCCTCAGCAGTTCACCACACAAGTTCAAGTGTTCGTACAAGCTTCCTAGACCTATACATAAGCTGAATAACCAACTACATCATAGTGCCTCTCTCATGACCACTTAATTCAATGCTATGCTCCAACTGTTGCTTCTAAATCCTTATCATCCCACCCCCACCCATACACCTACATTCATTTTTTAAGATGTTTTCTAAGGTTATTGATATTAGCTAGTTTTCGTATGATGCCAGAAGCAATTGAGGTCACGCACTTTTTTTCCAGTGAAGTTAATGATACGTGATAGACTGGAGAGCTAATATACTGAAAATAAAATGATCTTTTAGTTTTCTATTTCAGCAGACAGAGTAACCACCAAAACTAGAATTTTGTCTCTTAGGCCCTGAAACTAAAGGCTACAGTTAAACCGATACAGTGAGAGCTAACAAAACCAGAACAAGTATTCTGATTTCAAGATCGTCAAAGCTGAAACAAGCGAGAGTTAAGTAAAATTTCTAAAATTCACTGTTATTTGTGAAACAATACCATGCTTGCACCATTTCGCCATACATCGTAAAATAAAGCCAAATCATTACACTATCTCTCTCAAGTTTTCAAAAATGAGAAACAAAATTTAAATATATTTTATATAGCCAGGGTTTACACTGAGAGCTAATAAAAACCTATCAACTGAACAGCAAATATGTTATAACTTCTAATTATTTTAGGTGTCATTACCTATTAAGTTCTGAACACTGCACACTTGTTTAATGTTTGGAATCTTCAATGAAACCATAACATTGTGTGTGTGTGAGAGATTTTATTAGCTTTTTTTTTTTTAATATAAAGTCTTACATTTTTGGATTATATTCAATATTTTATATAACACACAAGAAAAAAAGTACAGGAAAAACAATGAGTATCTTTTATGACCTAGTTCAATTTTTTCCTATTCTACTTATCTGTGGCTAATTTGAAATGAAAAAAATAAAGTGGATGTTACTTTCCTAGCTTAATTTTATCAACCAAACTTAAACAATTTGAACTTTCCTATGCAGAACAAGACTTTGCAGCAGCAAAATGATGCAACCACATCTGGTGCACTTGAGATAGTAGGTTTGTATGTGAGAATGGGAAATCCAAACAGCACATTGCAGATTTCATCTTGACAAAAGCAATACCAAGAATCTCCAGCAAGAATAAGCTAATAGAAGCATGACAAAACAGATACGTCTTGTTATTTCTTCAGGTTACAAACATAGGATAGTTTGTTATAATCAAAGACACATTCTGAATTCACCAAGAATGATGCCTGATTAACTTAAAACTATAAATAAATAGTATTGTATGGTGTATTCAGAAGTATAAAAAAATCTAATAAAGTATTTGGGTGTTTTTGCTTTAATGTTTTTGAGTAATCTAGCAACACTATGTGGGGGGAGGGAGAAGAGAGTTATAGAACTTAAAAAACAGACTCATAATGCAAAGTAACACTTAAGATAGAGTTTGACTTCAATGCTCTATCCCCTTTGAGAGTTCTCAGTTTTGTAACTTTAACATCTCCATTTCTAGTCAATCAGTGGTGGGGGGAAGAGGGTGGGGGGGAAGAGAAATACGAACCCTGAGTTGTCCAAAACCACCACCACAATTTCTATTCTAAAATCATTATTTTTTAAAAGATAAATGTTACATTTTTGGCATTAAACTTCTCGGTATTTAAATTTATGTAAAGATACCATCAACGACTTCCAAGAAATTCTTTTTTTTAAAAAAAACAACCAAAACCCCTCAGCTTAAATTTGTGAACCCAGATGCAAATAGGAAACCTCTAGCACCTGGCAAGTTCTTTCAGGTTAGTCAAAAGCCATGTGTTAATCTGACTTGTCACATCAACAGATGAGGATGGGAGTACTTATTTTTGTTTAGGGGCATTTCAGCAAAAAAGCTAAAGTGGGAAACAGCCAGCAGATAAGGTTTCCTCAAGGCAAACCAGCAAGAGGTTACCAAGAGTTTTGTCCAGTACAGCTACAGAACCATCTAACTGAAAACCAGTCAACCGTTGTTTGTCCTTTCAGTTACTTTCTGGAGCAGTTACAAATGCTGTTGATTTTATTAATGACTCATAGAAAACATTTATATTTCAGCAATAACCATTAATCGACCACATTGTAGAGTTATTTCATGTTTGCTTTTGAGGGCATCATAAATAAATGAAATAGACTTATGGGGAATCTGAACTACTGAAGCTGGGACGGTCCTGTAATATTTATTTATTTTTAATAATACAGTAGCCTTTTTATATTCACAGCACTTGATTACATAAGGATCTTACAGCAATCTTATGAAGTATTTTCAGATTTTTTAAAAAAATCATTAAGATCAGAAACAGCTACATCTATTTTTAGAAATGAAAATTAACACTTTCCACATCTTTTCCTAGATGGAAGTAGAAGGGCTTATTGTGTTCCAGTGAATGTGGTATGGGTCAATACTGACCCATACCAATCAATATCCAATCAATGGGTCAATACTGACCCGTACTTTCAACAACCTAACCCCTAGTAGAGGTGCCTCAATAGTGGAAAGATTCTAGAACCACCCTTCCACCAGATGTTAGTGCTACCCAACAAAGGCTGGAGTTCTCCTGGAAGGTGGAATAACTAGGGAAACCAAAGAATGAACCGAGTCAGTATATCGCCACAGCAGTCTCCACCAAAGATGACTAATGTTGAGTGTCTAACTTGAGACACTACAAGGAACCAACATCAAGAGGGTAAGTGCTCAGCACTTCCTGGAATTCAGGCCTCTTTCAGGTGTCTCATTGTGGACATACAAAATCACTAGTCACTTTTGAGAAATTAGGTCAGAGTTCCCAACTCCTCATGAACTCAGCCAAAGTCAGAAGAACTGTACTTTAAATAAAGGAGTCTTCTCGCACCACTACAGCTGAAAGAAAAATGGTAGCTATTTTGCTCAGCACAATCTTTTGAAACCTCTCGTGGGGAAATTCTTCTAATCATGAATAAGCAGTGAAATGTATATGAAAATTATATTTATTTAAAATGGGCACTTCTGAGCTTCCTCTTGATTGTGACCAGACTGTTGAAGAATAACAATTTGTGACACTAGTTGAGGTAGGAGCCTATTGGAAGAGACCCAAACAGAACAGTTTAAATCTGACTTTAATTATTTAACAACTGGAAGAACTAATTTTCACTCTGGTAGCATGTTAATGACTTGGAAATTGCATTTTGTTGTATGCTATCTGGCCAGCAGAACGCACTCATTAAGAGTCCCCTAAGACTGGCCTACATACAAAAAGATTGCAGAGCCAGTGTACAGAATGTGCTACACAATCACTACTAAAGGATCCATTTATTCTCCTCATCGGTTCCTCAAGAAGCAATTTTTACTTACAAATAGCTTCTTGCATCTCAAGAACTGCTCCATGATATACAGTACAGAAGCTGTATTTTTTTAAAAGGTCTGGAGGTTTACACATAATGAGCAGCATGAGTCCAGATTTAGCCTGAACTCAAAAAATGCATGGATTGATAGGGCAACATTAGGAAACCAATTTAGCCATCATGTGTCAGAGCAATGATGCACTTCTAGTCCAAACCAAAGACTTATGGGCTGGTTTCTGAGTGTGGATATTCCCTTGAGATTACAGAGCTAAAGAGAGAATACTGAAGGTTAGTTATCTTCTGCACCTGTAGTTCTACCAATTAGGGAGATGGAAATTGCTTCTTTCATCTTAACCCAGGGTTTTCCCCCAGAATTTTGGAAATCTCTTAAAGTGCATCAAAGAGGGGGGGGGAAGAGTCCATTTCAAAACTAAAGTTAAAGGTAGTGGAGGAAGCTTTCAGGACATGGAACATGGTATTAGAAAACTGAAACATGGTGTGGCTATCACCATTTAATATTTCAGTGGAAACCCTATGCTGAGCATGCCCCAAATAACATTCTTAGGCACCAAGAGCTGATATCTTAGGCAGCAGCAGGAATATCAGCCAAAGACTGTGTTGAAGCAGCTGATCTGCTCTATGCCAAGAAACTAGCTAGTTCCTCTGCTCATCTGGAACTTTTTTGAACCCAGAAGCTGCAAAATGTACAGCCCACTTTAAGTTTGATATCTGAAATGTTTGGCCATACACAGAAATTTAAGAAATTTCCACAAATAGCAAATCTAAGTGTAGGCCCATAAGGATATATTATGATTACCAGGTCTCTAATAAGTATCAAACTGACATCTCTCTTCCAGGATAATAGCTGATAGTAGAGAGATTGCATGGCTTTTGCTAGCAGATCAGCCACTTTTGTTAAGTTTCCTCAGAACTCCTAGATCTTCCATCCAGTCCAAGGAACTTGTTATTTTTCAGCTTGTTCCAGCACATCCTCTTTTGACTTCTCCATCCCTAAGAGTGCCTGAAAAGAACAGGTATGTCCGCAACATCGTCTGTGGTGAAAAACTGACGCAAAGAAATCATTTAGCTTCTCTGCAACGTCCTCATTCTTTTACTTCCCCTCATTCTCTCACACTTACTGATTTGAATATAAAAACAAGATACTCTAAGTATATATTTGCCTCTATACTCAACCATTCACTTGTTCCTCTTAAACTCACCTTATATTTTACCTGCCATGATTCGGGTTCCTTTCTATTAGCTTTAATTGGGCTGAATTTCCATTTTTTAAGAATCCCTTCAAAAAGTATGTGGGCTTTACTCTAAATCAGCTCTTAACTGCAGGCCTCAAAGAATTTGGCACACACTTTGTTGGAGAACTATTATTTTAAATCCTGGAGTCCAAATTAACATGCTGTCAACCTCTTGCCACTAGATGAACTAGCATCATTTATGCTAGCAGAACTGAAAATAAGCCATGCATTGACTACTTCTGCAAACTCAAGGAGCTTGAAGGATTGTTTTCATGGCTCTCAGAAATATTCCTTCTTGCCTCCCCCCCGTCAGTTTCTGAGTGACTGTATGGAAGATCAAATTTGGGATCTAAATTCTTTACAAGGGTCCCTTGAAACTTCAGTCTTAAAGCTACAGTTCATTCAAGATATGTGACGACAGGAGCACAAGAAAAGCTAATAAAATCGACCAAAATAGATAACTGCATTAAATTGTCTCGAGGTTTTTTGTTTTTTCCCTTTCTACAGAGCATACAAGCCATAGCTTATTTTACATCGCTATTAGTATGGGGGAGGGGAGGTATACATAGCACTATTCTGGAAATATTGTGCACAAGATCTATCTTGGCATAGTGAATGGGATCTGAATTTTTTTTTAAAAGAACAAATAACTCTGCTTCCTGCAGGTGCTCTGGTTAACTATAAAGAATGAAAAAACCACACTACAAAAATTTACATTATAGAAGAGCTAGTGGAGGAAGATTATGATATTTCATTGGCATGCACCATAGAGTGTTTCCTAAGCAGCAATCACAGCTATTTTATGCTCTAAACAACTATGTATGCTGCTTTCAAATCCCTATATTTGCCCTAGAAAGAAACTGATCATCAAACCACAGAAGCTCCAATGACAGGACTACCTTACTGATGGACCACTTATACAGACTTGTATCCCCACATAGGCTAGATATCTCTTATAGACCAAAGACTGCACCGGTGTGTGGATGGGCTATAGACATGTATTACAACTGCCTACAATGTAAAGGGAGCGGTGTGATCTTAAAAAACCCAAAAGCTTGTCTAGTTTGGTGGGATTTAAATATAACTCAACTACTTTAGCCTCACCTGGATGGTTTCAGATTAACAATTGCAACTATATATCCCTTTCTCTTCTAATACCCATGAAAAAGAAAAATCAATTCTTTTAGAAACAGAAAGCAAGAAAAAAAATCACACACGTGCACAAAGCACAAAACCTACACAAGGGCCAGCTTCAAATGTGACTCACTGTAAACGGAATGGTGAAGATCCAAGCGTTCTGTGACAGAAAACAGCACTACAGGCTACTCTAATGGGAACATTAAAATGCCTCTAAGGTCATGCTACTCTTCATTTTTTCAGAAGCATGAGTCTCAAAACGAAAATGTCTTAATTATGTCATAGAATCATCAAATCATAGAAGATTAGGGTTGGAAGAGACGTCAGGAGATCTAGTCCAACCCCCTGCTCAAAGCAGAACCAACCCCAACTAAATCATCCCAGCCAGGGCTTTGTCAAGCTAGGCCTTAAAAACCTCTAAGGATGAAGAGTCCACCACCTCCCTAGGTATTCCATTCCAGTGCTTCACCACCCTCCTAGTGGAATAGTTTTTCCTAATATCCAACCTAAACCTCCCCCACTGCAACTTGAGACCACTGCTCCTTGTTCTGTCATCTGCCACCGAGAACAGCCAAGCTCCATCCTCTTTGGAACCCCCCTTCAGGTAGTTGAAGGCTGTCATCAAATCCCCCCTACAAATCTGCTATACAACAGTGTTCCATCACAGCAAGTTCTGTACTGAGGCCAGTCTGCAAATGACAGAATATTGTAAATTAAATGTCAGGAGACCAGATAACCCCAGGAGACGGGGGAATAGGAATCATACACTTACTGTTTCAACTCTGGTCTAGCTTAACAGCAAAAATAATGTACTAGTAACTGACAAACATTTGTTGAATTCTATAAGAAGAGTTCATAGTGTCAATCCAGTTCTTGATGGACATATGGCTACTTCTCTTGCACACATCTTCTAGAGAAAATCCAGCCTTGACTTTACAATTGCCAGTAATGGAAAATCCACCACAAACCTTGATAAGTTGTTCCAATGGTCAATTACCCTGTCTGTGAAAAATATGCATCTTCTTTCTAGGTTTGAATTTGCATAGCTTCAACTTCCACACATTGGATCTTGTTATATACCTTTGTCGGATACACTGACGAGCCCTCTATCAAATTTCTGTTCCCCAGGCAAGTCCTTATAGACCGTGATCAAATCACTCTTTAAACCTTCTTTTTGTTAAGCTAAGCTAATGCTTGAAGACAGGCTAATAGTAACTTACTTAAGCCCTGCTCCAAAGCAGAGTTGGGTGACATTTGCTAAAATAGAAAGCACTCAAATGCACTCTCTCAGTATTTATGTTGTGCTCCTCACTGCAGGCTCTGAGCACCTCAATGAATGCAACACAAGAATAAAATCAAAACAAAAAAACTTCCACCATGAAACAATATGGGGAAAGCTCGTATTCCTGCTGCCAGTATTGTACCTGCCTTGGGACAGATTCAAAGCCCACAGGAGTCAATGAAGAGACTTCAGGGGGCTGTGTGTCGGGTCCTTTGTGATAAGTTATCTCCCGTCAGCCCACAGCAACAGAAATGAAACCTGTAAAAATCAGCTTTAAGGATCATGTGTTGGCATTGCTGAGAGCCCTTGTAGATTCTTGTCTTCAGAGGTTTCAGAGTGCATGTGGACAACAACTCTAATGGCTTGGATATTCCTGGAAGCCACGGACTTTTTGGGTGTGCAGGGCTGGTTACATGCTTGTTCTCGCCTCTGGGTTTTGTCTGAAGATCAGATATTTTGATCACACCCCTGGGTCAGGTCTGCCCATCAAGCTGTGCATGTTGATCTTGGTCTATTCCAAACCTGTGTCACCACCAGAGCCTATTGCTTGTTGCATCAGAGGCGCTGATGCTAAGGCATAGCTGACATTCCCTTCATGCCATGGAATCTGTCAGATCACTGACCGATATTATCTTTTAGAGGAGGCTCCCAGCTCACCGATTCCTTGTTATTTCTCATGCCCAGAGAGCACTGGAGTTTATATCTGGAATTTGAAGCATCCAAGCAGCAAATTGGTGAGGTGATGGCCTGGAATCTGAGCATCTTCTATGCTAGGATTTTATGTGACATACAGATCTATGAACAATCATCTGTGGTCAGGCAAGTTCAGCCTCTGCTCTGGAAGAATGCTTGGATTATATGGAGGAACTAACACGTCAGAGATACCTACTCCTTGCCCAGGCAAAAACAGAAATGATGCTGGTAGATAGAGAATGGTGGCCCACGTGTCCCTGTTTATTGGGGGCACTCATTTGAAGTAGTTCATGATCATATTTTGTAGTCCCTAGTGTGTTCACAATCACTTCATCCGTTTTTTCCTGACAAACTTTTAGGCATGTCTTTTTAAATTACAAATGGCTGTATGCATTGTTAGGATATCTGTATGAAGACTGTGTTCAGCATTTAGATTGCTTCAATATTGGGGCTTCATAAACAAATTAATTACAGGCTCTATTTTTAAAAAGATAACGCTAGTTTACATTAAAATAGTGTTACATAGAGAGCAAAAGAACTAAGCACAAAACAGTGACAGATTGCTCAATTCATGTTCTGTTAATTTTTTTCCAATTTAAGTCATGTCAAGCTTCACCACATACCTATAATATGCCATACCCTTCCCTACAAAAAGTAAAAACAATCCTTTAAAAAGCTGTTTTCAGCCTTTATTGTACCACAAGTAGAATACAAGACTTTATTTACTTTAAAAACATTTTGTCTGCAGATATTCCATTCTGAAAGCAAGCAATAGCTTCCTGAGCCTAATCTTTGTTAATTAGCTAACTATAAATAGCAAACTCAGAGGATTTATAGAGTTGAACTTTACCAGAAAGGGCTTCTGAAAGCAAAACCCACTGAAAAGTTATTGGTTTCTCAATTACTTCTCCTGAAAAAACTTAAAGCATTTTTATATGAACCCCAACCAGGCAATCATTTTCTCCTGATGTGGCAAGCTGGGGGGGGGGGGGGGGGGGCAACAGACATTTCATACTTCCTAATAGTGCAGAAAACAAGGAACAGAACAGGAAAAAGTAAGTTAAGAAGGTATTTGGTTCAAATACACAATCATTCTCAGGTCAAAAATAATTTTTAAAAATGTCCTCATCGGCATCAACAGATTTTTAAAATTAGATTTTAGAATATACACCAAATATACTATTCATTGTTTATGATGGCTGTTTGCTTTTTATTCTTGACTCAACGTGGACAATGAAATTAGATGGATCAATTCCATTTTCTGGTTCTCATGTAATAGCAAGATGCTACCGTGTTGCATATTCAAATTGAACAGAAGAATTATTATTACATCAAAACAAAACACTATTATTGAAATTACAAAAAAAAAAAAAAGTAACACCTGGTGGTAGTAGGTTTTGCAAGAATTTTTGAGAGCTAACCTATGTGACAGTGACCCTTTAAGCATGATTCACTAGAATGAACACAATTTCTCTGGTCAATAAAAAGAACTTAACACATTATGTGAAAATGAATGTGACTTCATAGTACTGATCATCAGCTAACTGAATACAGCCATCACTTTAATGTACTATAGTTGTAATATTTCTTAAACTTAGGATAGGAAATTAAAAAACAAACAAAAGAAACCCCACACACTTTGGCAAATGTTCAATTCAACTACCATCTTGATTTTTAGGCATGACTACGGTATCTATGTAAACAGGAAAGTTTACTAAGGGTCTGATTTTAGTGTCATTCCCTGTATTAATCTCAAAATGATTTCAGCGAAATTTCCACTGACAGAGCAGCTACAGAACTGGGTACTTAACGCTGTGCCATTGAAGTCAATAGGAGCTTTGTGTTGACTTCAGTGGGCAAGAGAAAAAGCCAAAGCTACTAATCTTTTAAAAGCAAATAGAATTTATAGAAAGCCTAAACCCTAAACATTATTTTTCAATGCTCCAAGAGCAAGACAACCTGCAAAGTACCAACACATTGTTTTCCACATATCTTAATTACAACCTGACAAGTAATCATACCTAAATAGAACTAATGAAGTGCTGTAACAAGATTTTCTAAACCTTCGTTCATCAGTAAGTACTTAGTTGCAAGTGAATACCGGATTAAAACCATGAATTAGAATGTAATTAAGAATAATTTTGCTGAAAAACAAAAGGAACTTGCAATCTTCCTTCTACTTAAAGAACTGTGGACAAATTGTAACACTGGTTTTCCACATGAGAGGAGGTTGTAGACTGAATACTGTGACTGCACCTGGATTCTGCATCGAGTAGTTCCCCTACCTTGACTAGAAAATCATGACAAGACAGATGCAAGCTTCTGTTTATTTTAGAGGACAACACCCCAGAGGAAACACATGCAGCACAGACATAAAAGTGTGATTACATCTTCCTTAGTGAGTGCATCTGTATATCACTCCAGTTAACAGCAGTCTTGAAATTCAATGTGTTTTTAGACCATACAGTAGGTACACCTTAATAAGTCAAACACACACTCAACGAAAAGTGAGCAGGTTTAGTTTTGCTGATCCACAGTACTGAGCCCAAAGACAATCTTCAAATTCCAGTTCACCTTTAACTGCCTTTCCCCTAGGGATGCCAGCCCTCCAGGATTGTCCTGGAGTCTCCAGGACTTAAAGATTAATTTTTAATTAAAAGATTATGTGATGAAGCCTCCAGGAATACATCCAACCAAAATTGGCAACCCTACTTTCCCCAGGTAGGAATTTTTTTTTTTTTTTTTATAAATACACCCAACCTATTCACTGGCTTGCCAGGTCAAATGGAAATTTTACAGGAGTGGCTAGAATCAATTCATAGAATCTCAGGGTTGGAAGGGACCTCAGGAGGTCATCTAGTCCAAACCCCTGCTCAAAGCAGGACCAATCCCCAATTTTTGCCCTAGATCCCTAAATGGCCCCCTCAAGAATTGAACTCACAACCGTGGGCTTAGCAGGCCAATGCTCAAACCACTGAGCTATCCCTCCCCCTAAATCCATTGTTGTTGTTTTTTTACTGGAGGGGAAATGGCACTAGAAGCAGAAGCCCTCTGATTGGTGGAGGCATTAGGAAACAAACAAAAAAAAGCCATATAGGCTCAGAAGGAGAGCAGTAGCGGCAGCAGCACCAGCAGTCATCTTCTATATTGTGAATGCGTTCACAATAAGTAAAATAAAATGGGGGAAGGAATGGATTAATTTGCAGAGGGGGCAAATATCTGCCCACGTAAATTGAATGAGTGGTTTTTTGGGGTGTAGCAGCACAGGTGTATTCCCTCCAGGCTACTAGGCTATGGCATTTTTTTTTGTCAAGCCTGGATAATTACATTTTAGGTAGAAAAGGATTTGAAGCCTCTTGCACAAATAATTTGCCGTGCAGTGTTAGCAAGGGGCATGTTATGGTAAAGGGATATTTTTAAATGGGTTTTAACATCCTAGAAATCAACACAGAATATTTAGTAATCTCTGCTACTGGGCGAAGAACATGCACTCTCACCAATAGAAGTTGGTCCAATAAAAGATACTACCTCCCCCACCTTGTCTCTCTGATAAAACAGAATGTCAATCGATAAAACACCGTAACTGAATCCTCCTTTGACAGCTGGGATTGCCTGTTGTAACAATACCAGTGATGAAAACTGTGACTGACTCACAAAACTGTGACTGCCAAATGTTTCCAAGAGAAAATACGGAAAATTGTGTCAAACAATTGTAATAAGGATCAAATTAAATGAAGGTTGACAGGCCATTATTTCATGTTCAGGTTAACGAGATGGATTCCCCCTCTCGTTAACGAGATGGATTCCCCCTTACCTCAAGCATAGGCCTAGCACCGTCATGGATTGACAGAATGTGTGTAACATTATTCTTGCTCAGTTGCTCCGCATCTCGAGCATCTGTAGTGGGGGTAAAAAAAGATTATTTTTTTAAGTTTCTCTTAAAAAGCTTTGTTCCTAGTTCGCTCACACATGTTGAAAATCATGATCATCTGTGAAGTTCTTCTAAAAACACCACAATCAAAAAGACAAGAACTCCAAACCAAACGATATACTATATAAAGAACAAGGTTAAGAAAACATCCCTAAATTATTAAGTCAACAGTTTCACATATTTTGCATCTGAAAATTGAGTGTGTCTGTGTCACGCACACACACCACGTGCGCAGATAACAGACATATGATAAATTTTAGAGCCATGTGATAAATGCAAGTTATCATACACCTTTGACAGTCTCACCTATTCTCTGCCCACTAATACTAATCCATCTGCACTTGGATTTATGCTTACATTTCAAACCCTGTAGCACTAAGCAGCTTCAAAACTGCCATCGTTGTTTAAGATCAATTTACCACACAAGTGTTCCTACTACCTTCCAAATAGAGAGTCCCACCTTCATGTCCCCTTCCACCACCCCAACACACAAGTTACACTGGCCAAAGCAGGCAATATTCAGTCATTAAAGGTTTATGGCCTGATATCTCACAATTCTGCAGAGCTAGAAACATGAGATTTCTTACACTGCACAGGAGAAATTCCCAGCTTCCCAAGAAAAAACACCCCAATTGCTTCTAACCCTGGAAGACCCTAAGTAATCACATTTTAAGTCAAGAAAAATAGAGATTTTTTAGAGGGGGCTTACATTTATCATTTTCTCTTCCATCCAAGATTTGTACAGTTGTATCCCTTTGTTGGTAAAATCAAAAGTCCAAGAAACAGTGTATGTGTATATATACACACACAAAAATTGAGGAATATGCAATACATACACTATATACATAGTGTATGTGAAAATGTGGTATTACGATTTTATAGATATTTGTTTGAGATGACCTGCAAAACTCACTAGGAAAGTTGGTGGGGAAAAGTTTAGGATTTTTGTTTTGTTTTTAATCTCCCCCGCCCAAATATTCAACATTTCATCAAAACTCACAAGATTTCTATTAGCTCTATAGGAAGCAGAGCAACACGGGGAAAGGGAAATTTATAACAATTTAATCAACTTTTGAATTTTGAAATTTCTCATTACTTCAGCCAGCTCCACTCATGGCTAAAGTAGCCACCCCAACAAAGCCTTTACATCATAGTACCCCGTCATGTATTCACTATGCATTATGCACAAAAACACACACAGGGTTACCCTCACAAACAAAAGTATAATAGAGTCCTTGCCGGAGATGTTTAAAACAAGATTAAAAGTTTAATAGTCATCAGTGAGGAGTGAATCTGTGGAAAAAAGCAAAGGCCCCTGCCACTTCAGCTTCTGGAGTACCGTCAGCGTATAGCAATACTGGGTTCTTATTCTCTGTAGACTAGCTACTAGAGAGGGACATAGTAACTGTAACATACCATACCTGCTCTACTCCTTTTAAGTTCGGCCAGTGCTTATAAAAAGATTTGATAAGTTTCAACATGGGAGAGGTACCAAACCACATCTTTAACTAAGTTACATCAAAAATAAGAAAACATTGTACTAAATAAAATCAGATTTATTTAGTACATTTTAATACATTTTATTAAGTAACTTTGAGGAAGAAATTTTCCCAAGGTGACTTTTAATCTTGAGCCCTTCATTATAGGTACATGAGTATTCAGAATTACCATTAGGTGCTCAGAACTGGAATGCAGGTTAAGGCCTGAAAATTTGATGCTAGACATTTTAAAGAAGTTTAGTTGGATTATGTCTACATGAACGGAGTTAAAAACAGCAGCTCTGGAGACTGAAATCTTCTGTAGCCACAGTGCAACTTCCCTACACTGGCCCATCAACAAGACCAGGAGGGAAGACCCATGGGGGTCAAAGTTCAGTTTGTCTCTAATCTTTATCTCTTGACTGAGAAAGGCTGCCATACGTGTCAATTATAACAGTGTTCTTTGTTATGTGGACACCTGTCTTAAAACCAGCCTACACAATTAGTTTGTGTTAGCCTGGTTAAATAGATTTGAAACCTTTGTGGTCTGTGCTTTTTTAAATCGGCTCTTCCTTGGTACAAAAATAACAATAATATCACCTGTATGTTCTTTATGTACGTGCAAAAGATCAATCAGCATCTCTTAATTCGAGTCATTACTCTCTACTATGAGGTTTCAATACCCTTTTTAAATCAGAAAGCAGAAGGTGGCATTTAATCATATTGTCCAACAGACAAAATGCTGAGGATCTGAACACAATAGGAGAGAGTTAACAAGTCCATACCCGATTATGAAAAATACTCTATCTTAAAGGTCTTAGCAGCTCTTAAAATCAGAGAAAAATCAAAACGGTCTAGTTTCACCTACTCTGCAGGTCCAATATGTGTGACGAGAGCATAGGTGTTTATTCATTTGGACTCCTGTGTCACCATTTCAGACAGAATTCAGCACCAAATAATTCAAATTCTTTAAGGTCTCTTCATAACAAGAATGAGCACTTCCAAGGATAACTATGAGACTTGCTGACACTGTAACCTGCTAGAGCTTCAGAGGAACAGAGTTGTTAATAATATTAAGTGCATCCTTGATTATTGAGGTCTCAGAAATCACCTGTAAAGTGATGGGTTTGGAAAACTACAGAAGCCAGCCCAGTTGGGCTTTTAAGTCTGTACTGTGCACCCTCCAATATAGTTGCATACTTCAGGGCCAGCTAGCTGGAACCTAAATTTTAGTTTTAGGGAGGTAGCATTTCCCAGTGGATACGACACTGGATGGGACACAAGGGATGTGGTTTGGCCACTGACCTAAATGTAGCCTTGAGCAAGTCACTTCATCTCTATGTGCCTTCGTTTCCCCCTTGCAGCCTTTAGCTCTCTTGTCAATTTAATAAGCTTTTCAAGACAGGGTCATCTCTTATTATGCGTTTGTACAGTGCCTAGCACAGTTGGGCTCTGATCACAATTAGTGCTAGTGTAAGACAAATAAATTATAATTTAAGAGAATGCTAATGGCTCAGGAGAAACTGTGCTCCAGGTTCCCAAAGCCCTGTCAAGGCAAGCAGCTTTGCAGCTCAGCCAGCTTTACAATACAAATGATTCCCTTTAAAAGTTGACTGGCTAGCAGTGTCATTAAGAACACACAGTACTACCCTTGCAACATTTTAGTCCTTCAGTTAACTGGAGTTCAATAAAATCAATGCTGTGTAGTAAGACAGTGGTTTTGGGATATTCATAGAAGAGGACAGGAGACTACACATTGATCCTGAAACTGTGTACCGAGATCAATGAGGTGGGTGAGGTAATATCTTTTCCCTTACCCACCTTGTCTCTCAAATACCCTGGGACCAACACAGCTAGAACAACACTACAAACAATGCCAAGATAAACTGCAGTTCACAGTATACATAATTCAAACAGAAAATATACAGAGGAGGAAAAAAAACATAGTCCCTGGCTGGTATGTTATCCAAGTCTCTAGACCCATGGAATATATAAATTTGAAGAAGGGAAATTCCCTTGCTTCTCCCCAATGCAAATCACTGATATAACAGACAAGATTGAGAAGCTGTCCTCAGTAGCTATACAGATTAGATACCCTGTTCCTCACAATACTTCTGCATAACAGAGATGTTCAATTTCATATCTAAAATGGTTATGTTAAGGGACCAAAAAGCAAGAACATTCAGTGCTAGAACTATAATTCTGATTCATTATTTAGCATATCCCTATAGTACTGCACCATACAAAGCAGGCTGATGTTTCAAGGTCACAGTGTTAGATTTCTTTTAGCTCTGCTTTCTAGAGAGTGTATCTATCTGTTTAGGTCCTGCACAAGATTCTTTCCTACAGCAGGCTGTCTAATGCTTCATCCAATATAATTTAAAACCTCTCAACTCATGAGGGCATCAAACAGTTTCCTTGGGAGAGTCCTTCCTCACATATCTTGATATATTTCCCCCTTTCTCCTCTTCCCCCCACATTCAGCCTAGGTTTCTTTTGCTTCATTTTCTTCCGCGCTCCTAGCTCTAGCTCCTCATACTAGTATGGACAGGGTCACAGCCACATAGCCAAGGAGGAAGATTAATTTTGTAGTTAAGGCACTGGAACAGGATTGGTAGAATCTGGATTGAGTCTCCACTGTACCACACACTTCCTGTGCCTTATTTCCCCATGTGTAAAATGGAGATAGTACTTCCCCTACCCCACAGGCTCCTCTGAGAATATATTAATTAATGATTGGGAGGATCTTCAGTACTGACATGATGGGGCCAAGTAAGTACACAGGCAGACCCAACTCATCATTAATAATCCCTTCAAGAGATGGGTGGTGAAACCAATTATTTCCCTTTCATTCGAATGACATAAGAAGAATTTCCAAAGATTTTGTCACCTCCCCTTTCTTCAAAATTCCTAGAGTTTTCCCCATCCCTTCTTATCCAGTAAAAACCAAAACCATTCTGGTGGAGAAAGCCAATTACACTGATGCAGGTCCATGTCTGTGGCATCAGACTGTGAGGCATCCCGCAGCTAAAATAATCAGATCAATGAGATTAGCTCAAACTAGATTTGTATTTCTTGGAGTTTGGGGGCAGAAGGGGGCAGAAGTGGTGGGTTATCATCTTTCTCTCACCATACAATGTCCTCTAGTTCAGGGGTGCTCAAACTGGGGGCTGGGAGGTTATTACATGGGTGGTCATGAGCAGTCAGCTTCCACCTCAAGCCCCGCTTTGCCTCCAGCATTTATAATGGTGTTATTTATATATAAACTTATAAACTATATATAAAGTTTTTAATTTATAAGGGGGGGGTCACACTCAGAGACTTGCTATGTGAAAGGGGTCACCGGTATAAAAGTTTGAGAACCACTGCTCTAGTTTGTATGCAGTCTCTCCCTCCTCCAAAACACAACCCTGCAGCCTTGCCTTCACTAGGGAATAAAAGTTGTGCTCTTATGTGTTAAACTAACACATAACTAATGAGGTAAAACCCTAGTGAAGACAAGCCAGCTATAGTTTTATCACATGTTAGCAGCTTGAGGCAAACTCTCAGCTTCCTGCTAACATTTACCTCAACCTGTGAATACATTTGAAAACTACCTTGCCTTCACTAGGCTTTTAACACATGGTAAGAACACATCTTTTCTCCTAGTGGATACACCCTGACGATATTTTTGAGAAGAACTAGCTGGAGGCCGAGGCCAAAACTTTAAAATTTTGGTACCTTAGTTAGGCACACCTACATAATAGGTTTCCCAGGTGTTCCGTTTTCAACTGGAACATCTGGTCGAAAAGGAAAACTGGCAGTGTCCGGTCAACACAGCTGACCGGCCACTAAAAGTCCTGTTATCTGCAGGTTTCAGAGTAACAGCCATGTTAGTCTGTATTCGCAAAAAGAAAAGGAGTACTTGTGGCACCTTAGAGACCAACCAATTTATTTGAGCATAAATTATCTGCAGTAACCAGCCTCCACCACTGGGGGTGGGAAGAGCAGCAGCTGCTGCTGGAGCAGCCTTGCTTAGCAGCTGCTACTCTTCCTACCACTCCACAGCCTGACTCCCAGACCAAACTCCAAAGTATATACTGGTGCCGTCGGGGGGTGGGGCGGGGAGACCTGTCTGCCCCTCCCCCCACCCCGCTGTGCCCTGATTTCCCCACCCCCTCGGTCTGGGGACTGACTTCTGCGTCAGCTCCTCCCAGCCCAGCTCTACAGGCAGCAGGGGAGGAGGCCAGGGGATGGGGGGTGAGCGAGCAAGCAATGGGGGGAGGGAGGGTGGACAGGTGGGACAGGGGGCAGAGCCTCGGGGGAAGGGGCAGGGCAGGGGTGTTTGGTTTTCAGGTATTAGAAAGTTGGCATCCCTATTACATAAACTGCCTAGTTTTCAGAGATACTGAGCACCCACAGCTCCCACTGAGGATTGTTTCCCACCTCCCCTCGCTCCCCATGGTTCCCAAGGACACGCTTAGTTCCATCCATAATATGCAGTTTGTCTGTGACATCACTGAGTGCCTAGGCAAAACTTCCACCCTTCCTGTTCCCGAAACTTTAATTCCTGTAAATAAACTTGTTCAAAATTTTAAGTAGTTGCATTGTAAGTGGGGGGGGAGGGGGGATCCTGCAGGACTCGTGGCCATAATAGCAGGTATAATGTACTTTGCTGCAGGCAGGGGGCAAAGAGGGGGAAAAACCAGACTGCAGTAATTTGTGGGAAAACACTAAATCTCCATTTGTCAAATAGAATTTCGGCAATTTTTTAAATAAAGGTTTTAATATGTAAATTTAAGCAAGGGATAGAAAGAGTTGATGTCTATTACAGCAGGAGTTAATGTATTTTTTTACATGGTTTAAGCAAGATTTATTTTATTCTTTTAGTGGTAAAAATTGTGTCTGAATTCCATTTTTATTTAAAAAAAAAGTCTGTTAATGTATTTTATAAAGTAGCATGGAGGAATCGGTCTCTCTCGTGGGCTTTGTGGGATCTAAGGTTTTTGTGGGTCAGACCAGGATAAAAATGCAAGAAACAACATGGGAGCAGGTGGGAGTGGGAATTGCAGGGCAGAACAAGAGCGGGATTAAAACAATAGTCCCACAGAGGGCTCTACCCTGTACCTTCTTCCCCTCCTAGGGCAATCCACATTTGAAGCTTTCGCTGTACTAGCCTGTAAATCTAGATTATCTGTGAATTCCAGGAGAGCAAACCTGAAAGATACTAACCCCCTCTTCTTGCTTGAAGGCTGAACCCCAAATGGGCCCCCACAAAGGGAACTTTTCCTGAAAGAACCTCGAACAAGCTTATTCAGAGGAATTCAATGGCACTGTGAACACAGCAGAATCATTTGCTGTGCACTGCGTCTTATGTTGAGGAACAGGAAGAGTGGAAACTTCAGCTAAGCTGTCCACTTCATCCATAGTGCCACTGGACTCTTTGGGGGAAATTAAGCCTCACATTGTGGCTTTCCCCTCAGAATCAAAAATCCCCCAAATATTCCATTGGAAAAACTCAAATCTTCCAGACACGTTTGCAAGCAGAAAGGACATGTATTACTTTGTATTCAAGCTTGAAGAACTGCATGGCCTTTAACTCTTATTACAGTTTATTGAGCCTTGGTTTTTGGAATCAATTGTACTTGAAAGACCCAGCTGGCACTCATGTAGATGAAAAATATTTCCCTACTGCTGCATGGGAAAAGAGGCAAAACCCTTATACTGTCCCACCAGGGTATTAGAAAAAACAGGAAATTTCTTCAGATGGGAATATAGAAAAAGCTGTCAGCTGCTACACAGCAGACACCAGCTTTCTAGTGGGAATAAAGGCATATGGGGGCTTTCAGACCTACAGCTGTTGACTGACAGCTTTGCACTTCATCAAGGGAGATTACACTAACTTGTGAGTGGACTGCAGGACTTTGATTTCCATTTGACAGACCGGAATTCTTTCAAATCGGGGGGGGGGGGGGAAAGGGGGGGGGAGGATTTATTTTGAAGAGGGCTTCTTCCAACCTTCAACCCCTCCATCCCCACATCTCTTATCAAGCTACCAGTCCCATGGAGTTTTGTTCAGGAGCAAGGCTTTGCTCCTGAACAAAAGGAAACCCAGAAGACAATCAATCTGTAAGATTAATTGTCTCCTGGGTTTTAAAGGTGAACTCTTCCTCAATATTTTGTAAGAAAGGCAGCAGTTCTGCTTGAACTGCTCAGTTCTCTGGATGCACATTCTCCTAAACTTTGTACCTTAGGAATGTAATTCAGTTTTAAGTTTTAGCTGAGGTCCCAATTCAAGAAAGCTCTTAAGTTCCTAAATCCATCTCTCTTCAGAAAAGTATTGTGAGCACATGCTTAAAGTCCTATGGACTTCAATGGTTTCCTGAATCAGTACTCTACAAAGCTTTCCACTCCCAAGGATCCCAAGACACTATCAAGGCACTCTCACTCTGCCTGAAGCAGTCTTTTCGAAAGATTAGAGCAGTAGCCTGCAAGTCAGGAGTCCGGAGTTCTATCCTCATCCATACCACTGACTTACTCTGCAACCATTTCATAAACCATGCTTCAGTTTATCCATAAGTTAAACGTGTCTGAATCTATTTACCTTACATAGACAATTTGAGGCTTAACTTCAGAACAGCAATTCAGGAGCCCTGAAAGACAGGTTCTACATAGCTACAAAAGTAGGATTGCTAGTCTGGTAAAAAAATTCCATGGTCAGAACATCCAGTCCCTTCCAAACAATGGAACTTCCAGAAGCACAGCACCCTCTAACATCATGCTGGGGTATTACATCAATTTTGATGAGAATGCAGGGAACCACCTGCTTGAATCACTCATACCACTTCCCATAGCATCTCAGTTTCCTTAGAGGTTTCCCATGCAATTACTAACCTAGAACAGCACTAGTCAGCTTGTGAAGATCTGTGATTTTCAATCACCTAAGGGGACGTCTGTATCACCACACATTTTTAATACTCAAAAAAAAATCACTTGCAAAACCCAAGCTTTCTTTGCATGAGACACCATAGAAGGACCCGATTGTCAGAAAGCACTGAGCACCAACTCTCTGACTATGGGTGTCTCAAGTCCAACACCCAAATCACTACTCACTATTCAAAGTCTTGTCCTGTCTTTCGTACATTGCATGTGATGTAAATCAGAACATTTGCAAAAGAACTCAGTAATCAAATTCCTCTAGGCAAGCTTATATTTGCCTTGTTTCAGCAGCACTATATTACTTCGCAATGTTAGCACTCTGTCACTGTTGCTATTAGCATTATTAGACTGTTAAGAAATTTTTTTAGAAATTCAAAGATTAACTTTATTAAAGTGTTGTATCTGTGCACAAAGTAGATGAGGTAATATCTTTTATTGGACCAACTTCTGTTAGTGAAAGAGAGAAACTTTTGAACATACATAGAGCTTTTCTATAGGTCTGACAAAGGTACAGTGTCTGAAGAACTCTGTGTGGCTTGAAAACTTGTCTCTTTCACCAACAAAAGTTGGTCCAATAAAAGATATTCCTTTCCCACCTTGTCTCTCTAATTAACAAAGTGCTTTAACAGCATCTGATGCTTTAATGCATCCGATGAAGTGAGCTGTAACTCAAGATAGCTTATGCTCAAATAAATTGGTTAGTCTCTAAGGTGCCACAAGTACTCCTTTTCTTTTTGCGAATACAGACTAACACGGCTGCTACTCTGAAACTTAACAGCTATTGTCACTTTTCTGCTCCAGAGATGTAACTAACTCGGAGATCAATTTACCTACTGACATGACCTCACAATGGTGGAGAGTATTGATTAAATACTATGTGAGCAAAGGCCATTTAAAAAAAAAAACCCCACCTTTATTTTTATTAAACAAACAGCGACAGTCACTCAAGCAGACATTCATATTGACACCAGCCCTTCCCCCGATAAGAAATAGCTGATGCACTTCAGCTTCATTTATTTTTAACTGGATCCCAATACTACACACTCATCCCACCTTCATTAACACCATGTTTTTATCATGCTAAAAGTTATTTGACAAACCATTTATAGACCATTTTCAAGGCACATAGCTGAATGGTTACAGCAAGACAAGCCAGAAGGGTTCTAGGATCTAATCTGGGCTGAGGTGCTGACTCACTCTGCAACTTTGGCCTACTCCCCTTCATCTTGCCTTGCCTCAGTCACTCAGTGGGTGAAAACAGTACCACACTGAGAAACAGATGCTGGGTCTGAGTTTCACTCTCTTGGGAGTATTATCAAAAGTTTTGCCACCACGGCTGGCATGACGACAGGGCCAGTTTCAGAGTCAAACACCATGCACTATGGGCCCCTCCCCCTCTCACTGCACTTTGAAAAACTGAAGCAATCTGACATCAAATGCGAGATATCATTCACCCCTCTCCAGTCCTCTCCCACTTTGTCTCATCCAGCAGTGAGGCCAAGATTAGCTCCGTCACAAGCAGAAGGTACTGCCTCAACTCAGAAGATACACCGTCTCTGGATTTTCTCCCTCTCTCCCTCCTTATTTTCTCCTCCCAGCCCCCCCACGCGCCCTTTCTGATTTCTGTAGGTTCTTTAAAAGAAAAGGAGTACTTGTGGCACCTTAGAGACTAACCAATTTATTTGAGCATGAGCTTTCGTGAGTTACAGCTCACTTCATCAGATGCATACGAAAGCTTATGCTCAAATAAATTGGTTAGTCTCTAAGGTGCCACAAGTTCTCCTTTTCTTTTTGCGAATACAGACTAAACACAGCTGTTACTCTGAAACCTGTATGTTCTTTGTTTCCAGACCCTGTATCCCATCACAAACTTGTCATTGCCTCCACTCTCGTTTCCTTCCCCTCCATCCATCACCTACACAGCTGACACAACCAACTTCCCTCCACCCCACACAGCCCAGCACCATCCTCATGTTTGCCACCTTGCATGGGAGTGCCCCTCAAACTTGTCCTGCATCTCTGGGCACATTCCAAAGATGCTCCACACAGAAAGGGGAGCTAAATAACTATCAGGATGGACCCTGCAATTCCGTCCCCCCGGCAACAAGGGACAGCAGGATCAGATACAGACAAGACAAACAGTGCCAGTATCCTGTTGCAGGTTTATGCTACCAAATACTTCACAGAGGGAGGGGTGGAGAGGAATGTTGGTGCAGCACCACCTAAATATGAAATGAAAGGAGCAGACCTTGTCCAGTCACGTGAGCAGACCAAATATATGGAGGCATGTGCAGTCTCCACTCAGCACACTGCTGTTGCTCACAACTAAGCGTAGCTCTAGGTAGATGTTACCAGTTATTTATTGGCGGTATTACAATAGCACCTAGAGACCCCAAGCTGGGATCAGAGTAGCAGCCGTGTTAGTTTGTATTTGTAAAAAGAAAAGGAGGACTTGTGGCACCTTAGAGACTAACAAATTTATTTGAGCATAAGCTTTCGTGAGCTACAGCTCACTTCATCAGATGCATGCAGTGGAAAATACACTGGGGAGATTTTATATACACTGAGAACATGAAACAGCCCCTCTGTGCTAGGTGCTGTACACATATGTAATGAGCAGATGGTCCCTGTCCCAAATACTTAAACAATAAGTAATTTCAGTGGGAACTGCTGGGTGCCAGGAACTTTTCTCAGCCTTAGCCTTCTTAAAAAGATAAGGCTCTATAAGTACTAGGTTAAAAATCAAATGGAAAGAAAAACCACACACAGAGAGGGAGAGGGAGAACAGGTCTGAGTCTACAATATGAACACTATATACTGCTGCTCAAACATCAAACTCTGTATTTCTCAGTTTTACAAGCATTTATAATAGGGCTCCTGAACACTTCTGATCTATAACCACAATAATGAGAGCAATGAATTGGAGGCAAATTAAGCCACTAATAATGAGGAGGGCTTGCAAAAAATGGTCTGGCTCACAGGCCAGTCTGAAAAGTGCACTACCAATTTACAACAGAGGCCAACATTTGGGAATTCTAGGTGAAGCATGCTCCCAGGAGAGTGTGTGCATTTTTAACCAGTTGTGCAGTGCATGTACAGGTGACAGAGAAAACATTCTCTTCTTAGTGCTAGCAGGTAGATTCAGAAATTAAGCAAAATGGGGATAAAGAACTTGCACAGATTTTAGCAAATATTGTAGGGCTGTGTATGACCCAACACTTTCAGACTTTTAAGTAATCCTAAATTGTAACCATAAAACTAATCTTACCTTTAAAGTTGCCAAGGAACAAGCCAGGCAGAATCTGTGAGAAAGAAATATAGTATCAAATATAGAGGTCTTGTGGTAGCACAGTTTGACAATGTTTGATTTGCATACAGGATGGAACAGATTTCTGTCGTAGACTATTGTCTAATGGAATCTAAAGGTGCTGGCAGCATTATATATTTCTCCTTGTAACTTTCCCATTCTATAATGCTTCAGGCATGCTGCACTTTGAAATGTTTCCAACATGTCTAAAGGTTGATAGTAATATTTGACAGTTACACACCATTTTCCACCCAAGGATCTCAAAAATAGGCCCTGTAAAACCCTTGCTGTAATGTATTATCCTTATTGAATCAATGGGGAATCAAATACAAAAAAGGTTAAGTGACTTGTCTAAGGACACAGAATAAGTCAGTGAAGGGACTGGAAAATAAAATCCAACAGATCTTGTAGTGCTTGAAGCGGAGGAAGGCAAGTCAGATCACTGTCACCCTACATTTCAGTAAGGTACTCTTAAATATAAGAAATCACTGCAAACAGCACTTATGAACAGAGTGATAATCAATTAAAGTCACTCAGTTGCGCTTCCGCGCCCCTCTCCCCCAAACTATGTGCTCCTCAGCAGGGCTCCCATATGCTCTTGCTATTCTCAGTTACATTACTTTCTTTAACTTGGGAGTTTCAAGGTCTTCTTCAGGGTCAGCTCTGTGCAGTCCGAGTACATATGGTTAACAGTGTGATGTTACCCATTCCCACCCTTTCATAAACCTCCTCTGCACTGAAGCCAACACACAAAAGAGAATGTATGGAAAAAAAAGAAAAGAAAAGGGCACACACCACAACACAAAAGTAAAACCTTTGTTCTCTCCCACTACATGACAGACACCTGGACATCTATGACCAACATCTAATTCCCCTGAAGAAGCAAAAACAAGATAGCTAAAATATGATCCATTTTCCTTTACACGCCTGTAAAGCATACCACCATCAATGACATGTCAGCACCAACTTCCTACTGCCTTAGCAACGCTCTAATGTCATCACAACTGCATCAACAATCTCCCTAGCACTGCTATTTAAAGGAAAAACTCCCCCCACTTTGCTCAGTCCAGCAATTCGGAAGTTCTAAAAGGTATGAAGTACTTTCGCCAGGGATTGGCATTTGAGACCTTTCTTCACAACAACCATCTTGTTGAAAAGGGACATGATTTGTGTCATGGAGCGTAGCAGCCCAGCATATGGGACTGTAAATTAGTTTCTAGGATGTTTTACCATATAGGTTGCACAAACAAAAACAATCTTTAATACTTATTATGCCACTATCAATCAGGTAAGAAAACAGAAGAGCCACGCTTTCAGGCCAACATTATTTTGCATGAACCTCCCTCCCCTACATCTTTAACTTACATTCCCTCTCCATGTCAGGTCACATCATATCCAACCCTCGGGTTCAATCCTGTCAACAGCTCTAGAAGGCCATGTTGCCTAGACCCAATGGACCTTTGCAATTCCCTTAACTATGTACAGGGCTGAACGACGCTCATCCATTTCATTTTTATTTTTGATTTTGCCATACTGGGATCTGAAGGAATGTGAAACTTAAAGCGAAAGTCAAGGGCTGCAAAACCACATGAACCAAAGCTGACAATGTTTGACAAGAACCTATGCAAACAGAGACCTGCAAGTTTAACACAGCTAATGCGTGCTCATGATTTACCCCTGTAGCGGGACAAGATTCACCAGTGCAGCAACTCCTGCTGGTAGTCCAGGGAATTAGCTCTTCACCAGCACTGGAGCGCCCTCTACACTCCGGTGTCTCACCTGTCACTGGCCCCATGTCCCTCCCAGACCTCAGTTCCTTTTTCCCTGGGGTTCTGCCCCAGCAGGATCCCCACTCTGGGTCTCCCCTCACAGGGAACCCCCAACCCTCTAGACCCACCTTGCCTCAGTGGCTACTGCCAGTCATCAGCTAGCCCCCGTTCACGGGGGCAGACTGCAACGTAAGCCACTCATCATTGGTAAGAGGGTAGGACCTACTGCCTTTGCCTATCCTCAGACTGCCCCTCTGCAGCCCCAGTGCCTCTGTAGGCACTCACCAAGGCCTGCAGCCTCGGGGTTTATCAGGCTGGAACTCTGCAGTGCTACTCTGCTTTAGCACTGTTTCCAGGCAGCTAGCCCTTCCCACTACAGTGGGACTCTTTGCTTCTAGCCCCCAGCCTTCTTATAAGGGCCAGCTGGGCCCTGATTGAGCTGGCCACAGCTGTGGTTAGCTACTCCCTCAGCTTCCCTAGCTGTTCTTAATCCCTGTAACCCAGCTGCAGCCCTCTCCAGGACTGCTTTTAACCCCTTCAGGGCAGGAGCGGGGTGACCACCCCACTACAACCCCCCTTTTGGAGTTTTACTAATTAACATCCTTTATAAAGAGAGCAAAGGATGACCCATCTAGAAAGTCATTACTTCAAGAGTGCATGTAATTTGGTCTCCTTAGTATGGACCACTGTGGGGACCCATCCCTGAAACTTTTCACTCTCTCTCAAACGTGCTTGAAAAAAACAAAACAAAAAAAAACAACACACACACCTCATGGTACTCTGGTTAGTTTTGTTTTTTTTAAAAAGATGTGGTTGTGTCTCTGACTCAGTTTCAGTCTCTCCTAGTTAAATAGGTGTGGGCTATTGCCTCTGTTCACATTAGCAGCTTCTCCCAGGAGTATTGTACCTGTGACATAAGTGAAGGGCCAGTGGCCTAACATGCTCCCAAACAGATCACAATGGCACAAAATTCAACAACCCAACCCAGCCAACTACCTCAGTCTGAGTTTAAATTTCCAAATACAAATGCAATATTCTGTATGTGTAGGTATGCTATAGTATTTCAGACTGGACTGCAGCATTTATCTAACAATCGTATATTCCCAAGAGAGGATTAGAGCTTACATTCTAGTCATTACCACTAGGGTTAGAAACCATAAAGAGAAAATGCCCAGACTGGGTAGACGGACAGACTGGAGGAGGGATAAAAAGGAAGATGCTCTTTAAATAGGATGTCCTTAGTGAAGGTGGAAAAAAACCAGAAGTGTGTATTTGTGCATTATGAAACCAATAAAGGAAATTAGGATGTCTTGCAAGGAAGAGGCTGCCTCAGGAGTCATTCTAAAAGAATGAAACCTTACCAAGGAGGAAAGCTACCTGGAAAAAGGTGACTCTTCCTATAGTGCTTACTAATATTTCGGCACTATGCTATGGTTGGGAACTTTCAACTGTGTCATCTCACCCTGACTTCAGCAAATGCAATTTCAGACTACGGAGAAGGGAGGATTAGAACCAAATGAAGAGTGATGGATGGGTGTTTACATGTGAGAGAAGAGGGGAGGGAGAGGAGAAGGGCGGCCATATCATGAACTTTTCAACCACTGCTTTGTGAATAAAACAAGAGCTCTTCATATGAGCTGAAACACAATATGAAGCAAATGCTATTTAGTAAATACGACCATGGACAAGATCTCTACTTTGCCACCAATCACCAAGGCCATCTAAGTCAGTCATCAGTTCCTAATTGCATTAATGAGAAAGTCAGAATAAATATTGTGATGGCACAGCCCTTTTAAGAGAGAGCTACTGATACTTATCAACCTCCTAGTAATTCTTCAGATCCACTTAAAAGATTTATGGATGTCTGAATGCCCCATTATTTTCTAAATAGACACATACTCTCAGACTACATTAACATAACTTACTGCATAAAGTTGTTTTGACTAATATCTATTAAGCAATCCATGGAAATTCACTGCAGTTTAATGGGTTTTGTGCAGAGATTATGAGAAGAATGTGATGCAGGGCAAGAACAAGAGGATTAGCCTATTTCACTAAGCGTCACAGGAAAGTCACATAGGCCGATGGGCCAGATCCTCACCTGATGTAAACTGACATAGGTCTATTGATTTCCAAGGAATTATTTACATCAGCTGTAACGATCTAGATTAACTTAGAAAAAATGTAAATCAATCTCTTTATTAAATACTATTTACCTATGCAATTTACATAAGGCACTTATTACAAGATCACTAAGCACATGATATATAACACACCTACACGAATAAATCCCAAATGCCATTTTAACAGTGCCACTAAAAGAATCTTCCCCTATGAAATACTGAGGCTTCCACCATCCCTTCAAGAAAGCCTGAGTGAATAAGAAGAATTGATCTTCAGAATATCAGACCAAGAAGGGAATGAATCCCAGTGGAAGGCTCTTCACTGAGAATGCCTTTCACTAAGAATGCCTTGCTTACAGATAAATAAATCTAAGTTTTATCAGTTAGAGCATTATCTCCCATCTGATCTCAGCTGCCAAACCACAGAATGAAAAAGAGGGGGTTCTAAGGTCATGCATGATTTTGAAACACAGAAATCAACATGAATCTTGAACTAAAACCCAGGTCAGAGATAAAGCATGAGCAGTTAGAATAAGAAAAGGAAAATGTAGACTATTAAGAAAAACTCTCTAGCAATCAGATCAGTTGGACTGCAGAATAGTCTTTCCATGGAAGCGGTGGAAAGCCCATCACTGGAACCATTTTGACTGGACTAGAAAGATCTCTAGAAACTACTGTGATAGAGGATGGGCTAAGTAAAGAAAAAGATCTGCGGGAGTTTAACCCTCAACTGAAGAGGTTAAAGACAGAGAGAAGGTTAAAAGAAAAGGAGGATTGTGGCACCTTAGAGACTAACCAATTTATTTGAGCATAAGCTTTCATGAGCTACAGCTCACGTCATCGGATGCTCACGAAAGCTTATGCTCAAATAAATTGGTTAGTCTCTAAGGTGCCACAAGTCCTCCTTTTCTTTTTGCGCATACAGACTAACACGGCTGCTACTCTGAGAGAAGGTTAAGGCATTGAAAATTAATTGCAGTTAAGTGATGAATTTGCAGTTTGAGAGGGCTTGCTAGCCAGCCATTTTCCCATAGTTGTGTTGCATGGGAATAATATTACAATAATAATAATATTACAAACAACTTACTTTGGAAGAACCTGGAGGATGACTAGGTGCCAGGCTTGAGAACAACAAGCACAGCTGTTTTTGCTAAGATGTAACAGACAAAAAGTGCCTCAGTCCTCTGCAAGCCTTTCTATAAGCTGCAAAACCCATCTAAAAATCAGGTACACTTACTCCTATGAAATACATGTATACCACATTTCTAACTAAACGCAAAACATAGGAACCCCACTGCACTCGTGACTAGAAAACACAACAGTGACAAGGGCTCAAGAACCAACAGACGCTGTAACAGTCTCTGGAGCTTTTCCATTTCTGAACCATTAGGGGCAACAATTAATCTTCTCTTGGCTTCAGTACAAAGAGATGCTCTTAATTGAAATAATCCACCATCTGATAAGCTGCTCAAATCATGTCCCTCTGTAGTCTCCATCATATATGGCTATACTGCAAGAAGCACTCAAATTACCAACTAATGTCACTGATACTGAGAGGCACTGATGACTCAGGGGGCCACATGCATCCAACAATCAGCTTTGAGGATTCCAAGCCCCTCTTAATCCCTTGTGTTACTGCTGGCTCACAACACTGACAGAAAAGGCAATATGCTTGGTGCCACATTCTAACAATTCCAAGAATAAAACCAGCAACCAAGATCTTCAAAAATGATTCTGGATTTTGAGGACCTCAATTTTTGGATATCCAATTTGAGATACATTAAAAGGAGCCTGCTTTTCAAGAAGTGTTGACCACCTACCATCTGTGAAAACCAAGTAATTAGAAGGTTATGTCCTAAATAGCCCAAATAAAGCAGAGGGAGATCCATAATTGATTTTCAATTGACCACACGTCCCCAAAGTCACATATAAGGCAGGTATGTGTTACTATTCCCGTTTTGCAGAAGGGAAAACAAATAGGGAGAGGTTAAAGATCTGATCCTGCATCCATTAACTTCAGTGGATCCAGGATCAGGCCCTCAGTGATTTACCCAAGGCCTCACAGCAAGTCAGTGTCAGAGCCAGGAAATCCTGGCTCCCACCTCATGTTCGGTCTACTAAGCACATGGCCTTCAAGTGCTAGACAGATACATAAAAAGTGGGATCCTTGACACCCCCAATAGTAAGTGTGAGGCAAAAGAACCACCAGGAGTGTGTTAAACCTTCTGCCTATAGTAATCAGTAAACAATCAGCCTCCATATGTTAGTTTGAAAAATCTAATTAACTTGCATTAAACAAGCATCTGAACACAAACAGAGCTGATGCTGGAAGAGAGAAGAAAGACATCCAGATTCCTCTGTACTGAATGGCATCAGCTAGGAAAATCCAGATAGTTATAAAAAGAAAAGGAGGACTTGTGGCACCTTAGAGACTAACCAATTTATTTGAGCATGAGCTTTCGTGAGCTACAGCTCACTTCATGAAGTAGTCTCTAAGGTGCCACAAGTCCTCCTTTTCTTTTTGCGAATACAGACTAACGCGGCTGTTTATCTGACAGGTTTCAGAGTAACAGCCGTGTTAGTCTGTATGCGCAAAAAGGAAAGGAGGACTTGTGGCACCTTAGAGACTAACCAATTTATTTGAGCATAAGCTTTTGTGAGCTACAGTAGCTCTGATGAAGTGAGCTGTAGCTCACGAAAGCTTATGCTCAAATAAATTTGTTAGTCTCTCAGGTGCCACAAGTCCTCCTTTTCTTTTTGCAGATAGTTATAGAAATTCAAACATTTCTTCTAGGACACACCCAAAAACCCACTTAAGAAAACAAATAATACAACAAAAGAGCCAAGAACCACAACAATCACGATAAAGGTTTTTTGACTTGGCTTCTTCAAGGCATGTGGTATAACACATGTCCTGAGACTGACTCATGGGGGGGGGGGTTACTGTGGAAGTGTTAGATGCCTAGGAGATTGCGAAACATAAAGAACGCCATTTATTTTCCTCCAGCAGCTTCACTAGATACCCACGCAGTCAACAAGTCTGGCATCTTGATCTTTCTACCCCTCTGCGTGATGGATGGTTTTAAAGAGGGTGCCCAGAATACTCCTTGAACATCTAGGTAGCTGTAAGGACTCTGGCTGCCTGAAGCATTTCCGTCTTCTCATGCAAAACCGAGAAAGACACACACAACAAGGAAACGACAACCGAGAAATATACATATACGCCCTGATTACTAGTCATGTGGACAGCAGGTTTATAAAGGCGCGTGAGGGATCAGGAGTAGAATTGTCTAGCTCTCCCACTTTGCTAGTCTACAGCAAATGTATTTTGCAGGGAGAGGAAGGAAGACAGACCTACTTAGTACCAGCTGAAACCAAATCATCGTGCATGCATGGCAGCTGCAGATTGCTAACCAGGAAACGCGCCCCCAAGGGGAATTTCAGCCATCGTCTCCTTCCCTTTCCAAAAAGCCAAAATCGAAGTTAGGCAGAAAAACCTCATTTGACCTTAGCTGGCCATAAACGCCTATAGCAACGGCTCGTTACCCCTCATTGTATAAGGATGTTTACTGCAAAACAAAGCAGGGAGGGGGAGGAGACGATGTGGGGAGGCGGTGGATTGATCTTTACAGCAGCTTTTCGATCCTGGGGAGCCCCGCACACCCCGACGCACACGCACACAAAGAATAACAAGAAGAAGCAGCAGCATTACCTTGTTCATCCCATTCCCCATGGCTCTAAGCGGACTGAACTTTAGTACTGCGGGAGAACTCTTGGCTGCAGGCTAAGCTTGCTTGCACGCTGCAGGTCAACGCGCATGGGAAAGTGTTTGCCCTGTGATGAGAGTGTGTATGGGGCGAGGGGGTTACTGTCAATTCTTAGCTGCAGCGCGCAGGATCATCTCTGCCCCCAGCGTGGCCAGGCTTTTCTCCTAGATGCCTTGTGATCAGAGGAGGTTTTCCGCTTGGCTACCCCTGGACCTCGCTGCACGGGAGAACAGCTGAACTAGTCACCAGGGCGTCATTGCCAGGAACCACCTCTCGGCTCTCGCCCTTCTGTTTGCAGGGCTCGCCACCCCCACGTGTGATTAGAGCCCGAACGCCTAGCAAGCGTCCTCCCCCCCCGCAGGCTGCCCTGGGGCTTGTAGTTCCGCCGCGGCCGGCTCCCCCGCCGAGACCCGCCTGAGAAAACTACACGTCCCGCCGTGCAAAGCGACCCCGGCCCTCCCCCGCCAGCAGCACACGCGGAGAGAGGCGAGGGTGAGTCCGGCCCACCCTCATTCCTGGAAGGGTGAGTAAGCGGCGGCGGCGGCGGCGGCGGCTGCTGCGGGTGTGTGGGATGAAGCGGGAGGTTGTTTAGTTTCCTAGCAGTCAGGGCCAAAATAACACAAGTTGCCACACTGAAATAATCAAACCTATTTCTTGCCGTTTATGCAAATCAGGCTTGGTTTTAAAAAAGAAAAATAGGAAAAAAAAAACAAAAAAAACCCACCTTCTGTTCAGGGCCTTGCGCCAGGAAGCCGCTGCTGGGCTTTAGCCTGATCTGTACAGCGGTTTCCAAGGGTCTCTGTAAAACCCCTGGCACCCCAGCTTTTTTCCAGGATCAGTCTGTGTTCCCAGTAGGGCTGTAGTGTAGACGCTACTGCGATGGAAGGGGTGGTTCTGTTGTGGTCGTAAATCCACCTCTCTGAGAGGTGGTGGCTAGGTTGAGGGAAGCTTGGGGCTGCTTAGGTGCCGCACAGGGTGTGAAATGGTTCACCTGAGCCATGCTGTGAGGTCGACCTATTTTTGTAGTGTAGACTAGGCCTTAGGACCTGTCTACATTGCAAAGTTCAGTTGACTGAAGTTACGTCAGAAGCCACTTTAATTACATCCACCGTGCACACCCACACAACGTTCCTCGTGTCGGCGGAGCGTGTCCACAGTGGTGCTCTTGCATCGACAGAGCATTGCATCGTGGGTAGCTAGCCTCCTGTGGAACTCGCCACCCTCTGCCGCTGGGAGCTCTGGGAACAGATCGCAGCGCATCCTGGGGGTGCGCTCTCCATCCCAAGATGCAGTTCTTTCCCTCCCATCATTCCATGGGCTTCCAACTTCATTTTGCACCTTTTTTGAATAGCCCCTGTAAACCCGCCATCTCTGCCCCCGCCATCTCTGCCTGAAAGCCTGGATCCTGAACTGCTGACAACAAGCTCCCTAGTTGTTTGATATGCTCACAATTAAATGGGAGATGAGAATTAAATGGAGGCAACGGCAGGTACAGCCAAGGTCTCAGAGTTTGATCCTGCTCCTGTTGAAGTCAAAACCAGAAGTTCCATTGACTTCAGTGGTAACAGAATTAAGCCCTTAATTTGATAAACTGGCAGTTATTTGGAAAGTTTAAGAATCACTGCTTTAATATAGTCATGACAAGGCCATAGCTGTCTAAATGCCCTACAGTGTCATTCCTTATGTCGTTTTCTGATGACAGCAGTTCTGTTGAAGGAGAAGAACATAAATTGGTCCGTGTGCAGTAGTTAGTGCCTTCCTCCTCCCCTCCCTTGTGCCTAACCAATGGAAAATAGGAACAGTCTTTAATATTTCATTGGCAATGCTCCCCCAAATGTATTTTATTACAGTATTTTTGTGAAATGTAGGCTAAAAAGAAATTAATTGCAGTTTGCCATAATATTACTTCTGCTAGAATTCTGCACCATTGCGCAATGGAGAATTTGCACAGAATTAATGTTCCTCACAGAATTTTATATTTTCACACAGAATTTGTGATTTCCACCAAAATGTTTTTTTTTCTGGTTTTGCAAATCAAATGTATTAGTTATGTGTACACATAATGTCTTTGCACACACATGAGCACTACTGCTGTGTGAGCAGCAAGTCTCAACGTAAAAACCTTATGTATTCCCTGCCATCCTGAACCCATCCCCCTCCGCTCCAGCCCGAGGGCATTCATACCACCTCCAGAGATGAATGGGTGTTGGCTGGCAAACCATGTACACGACCCAACCCACACACACAGAGTTTACCCTGGGTCTCCTTTCCCCATGCTAACCACTGGCTATCCTACAATTAAACTACCACAACTCACCAACCCCCCCACCCATTACAGTGGCATGACCCAAAAAACTTACAATACACATAGAAGCTTGAACTAGGACAACACATGACAGACACAAAACAGTCCTTAAGGCTGCTATCCTCCTTTTAGGCCAGGTCGTTACAATACTTTTGTATAACATACTTTTGTATAATGATTTTGTTTAAATGAAACATTTAGTTTCACTGAACCAGAAGATAGTTGTCAACAAAGATACATCAAGTTCGGTATTAATATGCCTACTAAGGAATCTATTTGTCAAAAAACATTTCCTGAATCTTTTTCGTTGTCTATATTGTTACAGACATACTTGCTGACAGGTATTTTGAAATAAATTACCAAAATAATTGAAACTGGCATGATTTTATTGTGCTATTTTGACAAACAAAATATGTAGAATTTTGCAGAATTTTAAAATATGTGCAGAATTTTTAATTTTTTTAGTGCAGAATTTCCCCAGGAGTATAATATAGAAATGTAGAACTGGAAAGGACCTCGGTAGGTCATCTATTCCAGCTCTCTGCATTCTGTACCATCCCTGACACTTGTTTGTCTAACCAGTTCTTAAAAACCTCCAATGATGGAGATTCCAGAACTCCCTAGGTAATTTGTTCCAGTGCTTAATTACCAATACAGTTAGAAAGTTATTCCTAATGTCTAACCTAAATCTCTCTTGCTGCAGTTTAAGCCCATTACTTCTTGTCCTGTCCTCGGTGAATAAGGAAAACAATTTATCACCCTCCCTTTTATAACAACCTTTTACATACTTGAAGACTTATGTCCGTCCTCTGTCTTCTCTTCTCCAGACTAAACAAACCCAGTTTTTTCCATTTTTCTTCATAGGACGTGTTTTCTAGACCTTTAAACAATTTTGTTGCTCTCCTTTGGACTTTCTCCAGTTTGTTCACATCTTTCCTGAAGTGAGGTGCCCAGAACTGGCCATCCACACAGTATTCCAGTTGAAGCCTTATCAGTGCTGAGTAGAGAGGATGAATTACTTCTTGTGTCTTGCTTACAACACTCCTGCTAATGCTGTTCAATTTTTTTTTTTACAACAGTATTACATTGTTGACAAATATTTAGTTTGTGATCCACTATTGCCGCAGATCCTTTTCCTACGCAGTCATTTCCCATTTTTTATTTGTGTAATTGGTTATTCCGTCTTAAATCTAGTACTTTACATTTGTCCTTATTGAATTTCATCCTATTTATTTCAGACCATTTCTTCTGTTTATCAAGATCATTTTTGTCAAGATCATAATCCCCTCCCAGCTTGGTATCACCCACAAACTTTATAAGTGTACTCTCTATGCCATTATCTCTTGCACTACCAGGTTATTCTTAGTGCTTATTTTCTTATTTTGTTGTTGTATAATAAACTATTTTATATTGCACACATGTCCAGATCCTCAGCAGATACGATCAGTTAAAGTGAATGGAGCATACACTGATTTACACCTGCTGAGGATGTGATCCATCATGTTAAATATATGCATTGTTTTCAAGCCTTTAAAGCCAAAATAAATGATAGAAATATAGGGCTAGTAGGGACCTCAAGAGGCCATCTAGTCCATCCCCCACGGCTAACGCAGGATTAATTACATCTACATCCTCCCCAACAGGGGTTTGTCTAACCTATTCTTAAAATCCTGCGTTGAGAGGAATTCCACAGTCTCCTTAAATAACCTGTTCCGGTGCTTAACTATTCTTATAGTTAGACAGTTTTTCCTAATATCTAACCTGAATCTCCCTTTCAGCAAACCAAGCCAATTACTTCTTGTCCTACCCCCAGTGGACACAGAGAACAATTAATTACTGTCCTCTTTATGACAACCTTGTACATAACTGTCTTCAACTATGTCCCTCCTCTGCCTTCTTTTCTCTAAACTAAACAAACCCAGTACTTTCAACCTTTCCTCATAGGTCATGTTTTCTAAACTTTGGATCATTTTTGTTGCTCTCCTCTGGATTCTCCAATTTGTACACATCTTTATTATGTAGCATCCAGAATTGGACACAGTTCTCCCCCTGAGGTGTCACCAGTATGGAGTAGATAGGAACAATTATCTCTCATGTCTGACATACAACACTCTTGTTAATACATCTCAGAAAAACATTTGTCTTTTTTTGCAGCAGTATCATATCGTATTCAGTCTGTGATTGACTACAACCTTGACTGGCAAGAGCAATCTATAACCAAGGTGATCACATTGAATAAACGCACACTCTAGCTGGGTATGAAAGCACTTGCTGGATCTGATAGCTTTCAGCATTCCTGAGAAGTGGCATTATTTTAGCATAGCATATAACCACAAAAATCCTATTTTTTTGTATTGCCAGGTAACATGTGAAGCATATGCAGAGCAATAGCCACTTTTTGACATTGCATACGTGAGTTCAGTGATGCTAAGTTCCCTGATTGCTGCATCTGTCTTTGAGGCAATTGTCTGGGTAAAAATCAGAGCCAAACTGATGGCGAAACTGACCATTTTTTTAAAAATCTAGTCGTCTGCTTTAACTGCAGGTTAAGTTTGACGCCCTTAAAAGAAAAATAAATGAATAACCCATGCCTGTTATCTTCTGATCCCTTGGTAAATACAACGGGCTGCTGTGTTTACACTATACAACAGGCAGAAAGCAACGTCATCCTTCCTTTATCTGGCAGAAACTGATTCAGAGTGGGGCTGGCTTCCAATGAAAGGGATTCATGACTAATTTTGCAGGGCTGGCAAGGAAGAAGATTTAAAAAAAAAAATCAAAAAGTTTCCAATGGAACAGTTTTCAACTGGAAAATGCTGATTCTATGACATCGAAAAGTTTTGTGGGAAATAAATTGAGCTTAAAACCAAATTAATAAACAACAAGGGGTTAGGTAGTGATTGGATTGGGGGAGTGGTCAGTAAAGGAGAGAGAGCTGGATGCAGGGCAGTCTCACCGAATTCTGGGATTCCTGCTGGATAACTGTAATATATATAGTTACATAAAACTACTCTAGCCCATACTACATTACTAATGCACTGCAGAAGACATAGCACTTTGAATATGAGTGATAAGCATTATCGTTTATTATAATGATGGTTTCCACTGAGCTGAATTCAGACACAATTTTATTAATTCAAGGCCTTAAGGGCAAATTTTGCTCTCATTTATGCTCGTGTGAATCTAGAGCAACTCCACTAAAGTCAACTGAGTTGCTCTTATTCAAATCCCCATGTAACTGATGAGAGCAAATTCTGACCTTTAAATTTTATAGCGAACCGACTTAGGGCTGCACCTGCTGGCCAGAATAGCTGCATCACAGTCCTTCCCTAATCGCACCCCTGATCTGCCCCTCCAATCCTCTCCACCAGTAGGTGGCCTGGAGGACATTCCAAGATGTATGGGGTGAATCCACAACTGAGGACATAAGGCAGAAATGGCACAAAGGAGCCTTACAAGAGGTCAAGGCCCTGGCCAAAAAAGTAATGGACAATTCAGACAGAAGGAGCAAACCTAGCAGTCTATCAAAACGCTGTCGGAGGAATGTAAATGTAAAAAAATAGCTCAGACTTGTAACGCTTTTTGGAGAAATGTACAAGATAATCTAGATGTAGGTTAGCTGCCATAGCAACCATTGATCAAATAACTGCATTTTCATATCTGTAAAGCTATCATAGATTCATAGATTCATAGATATTTAGGTCAGAAGGGACCATTATGATCATCTAGTCTGACCTCCTGCACAATGCAGGCCACAGAATTTCACCCACCACTCCTAAAAAAGACCTCACACCTATATCTGTGCTATTGAAGTCCTCAAATTGTAGTTTGAAGACCTCAAGGAGCAGAGAATCCTCCAGCAAGTGACATTCATTCAGCAACCTCTGTTTACATGTACCTAAAGCAATTAAAAAATCTAGCTGAAAACTCAACAGGAATGGCTGATGGGTTACAGCTGCTTGGTTTATTTGACTGTTACGAATTTCTTGGTTAAAATATGTGGAAAAAGAGTACTTAAAAGGCCTTAACAATTCTGATTTTACTCCATTTTTGAAAGGCCGTTTTGGGGAGGTGGGACAAGTGGAAAGAACATGTTAAAAATAGATCATTGCTATAACTTTTAGAGCAGTGAACTCTAACCAATGACTCGTACTGCCTTGACTTTACCATATCCACTTACCTGATCTGTCTTCCACCTTCACTTTTGCTGCATATGTAAGAAAGTAAATGGTCTGGTCAACAATTCGGTTTATCTTTCATAATTAGATAGCAAAGTGTTACAAAAATAGTAACACATTTTCCATCAATTAAGAATCTTCTTCAAATATAATAAAATACTGGATTCTGGAACTGTACGTTTTCCAAAACATTAAACATTTTCAATGGAGACAAGAACATTAAAAAGCATATTGCATATATGATTAGTTACTATAAATAACCCGTTGTTGAGTGGGAGTGAAATACCAAAATTTACTCCTGCTCATAAGCTAAAAATTTATTTGTTTCTGTTGCTGTTCATTGTATACAAGGACTCTAGAGGAAAAATATTGTTTTAATAGGGCATTTTCTGCTCTCAGTTTACACCTGTGCAATCTCACTAAAGGTAATCTTCACAACTCTCCTGTGCAGCAGGTAAGTAAATAGCAATATGTGGAAGAGAGATCCCTAAGAGGCGACAAGAACTTTTTGGAGTGGGCAGAGCTCAATTTCTTGAAATTACCATTTAAAAAATTACTTTGAAGCTTGGTGAGGAGCAGGGGTCTCATCAACACAGAACCATCAGGAACATGAGCTGACGTTTATTGAATCCAGTAGGAGTCTTTGAATCAGGCTTTAAAAGAAGCTGTGATTATGCCCATGAGGTTAGCCTAGCACATTGTTTTCAGCAGACATGCACCATAGATGTTTTTCTGGAAGACACTGCAAACTGCTGGGTAGCAAGACACAGGAGACAGTCTCCTCACCCGTTCCTTTCAATTTCTTGGCTTTCTTTACCTCACTGCATGTGAAAATACTTTGCATGGTGGGCTCTGAAGAGGAGAGCGCTCTAAAAAGATCCGATCATTCTGCTTTCATACTGTAAATATATCTGGTTGTCCTTTTCTCCATCACTGCTTATTTGTTTAGATTTTAGAAATGTTGATGCAATCTACAAGGTTTGTACGACTAAGGGAAAGTTACAGTCAGTCAGATGTGGTCTGCTTCCATTCAGTATAGCCAAATGGTGAACTGAGAAATGGCTAACATAAGTTAGACCAGCATGAACGTCCTCCTCCATTCTTGGAAACTTGACTGAAACTAAACGCCTTGGAATGTCTTGACTGAATTTGTGTTTTGATAGTCCAGATGAGCTGTGTGGTGCACCAGAGAAGACACAGCATAGCATTGCTCTTAAAATGCCACTAAGCCTTTCTCTGAGACAAATGTGCAAACTCTTGGGTCAGATTCCCAGCTGGTATGAATCATCAGTGTAGCTCCACTGAAGTCAACAGAGCTACATGGATTTACACTAGCTGAGGATCTGGCCCTCTTATGTTTAGCAAGTTTTGTGTGATTTCAGTAGGAACAGGATGGGGCCCACGAAGAACAATTGTAGCAAAAGAATCACTTGACCTTAGCTTTCTGTAAATAAAGAAAGCAGACGTGAGGAAATTTCACAATATCCTTTTCTCTTCTTCTTATTTCACCTGCTTTGATGGTTACTTTATTTGTCACTGGCAGAAAATGAAACTCATCTTATTCTCTTTTAATATCTGAATAGCACCATAATACATACAGATGGATTTATATTTAGGAGTGGTGCCAGCACTGAGTAATTTTACTATTTAATATAGTTGATAATATCTGACCAAATATTCTAGAATAAGTCACTATAGAAATGAAGGTAGGTTTCCTGTGTGGCTTGCAATATCATGCTAAAGTACAAAAGAAACCTGACTTGGTTTCAGTTATGAAATAATAGATACTGAGCCATTTTCAAAAGTTTCTTTGTATTTTCTTCATTGTTTAAACAGGTGTGCTTCTCAGACTTCGAAAAACAAAAGCTCAGCTAAAAGCAAGTTGGCGTTAGGAAGCAAAACCAGAGCTGAGCGATAGTGCTTCAAAATTGAGAGACAAGAGTGGGTTTAAACAAGAACTGAAAAGTTGCATCAGTGCTTTTAAAGTGTCATCTCTTATATTTTAAAAAAATGTACTAAATGTTCGACCGTATTCTACAGTTATGTTCCAAAACACTACAGCTTATAGTAGTGTTACTGCAATGTTTTGGATTACAACTGTAGAATATTACAGTCCTTTATTTTTAATACAAGGGATGTTACATTTTCATGCCAGTCGGATGCCCTGTAGATTAGGAGTCAATGTTCAAGGTCATAAATGTTCAAAGCTTATTTTTTCAGAACATTTGCTTTGTGTATGCGGAAGACGGGCAACAGTCTTTTAAAAAACACTCTTGCCTTCCCACTGCCAGTTTACCAGAAATAGAAAAACCCATATATAGTGAGCACAATTTCAAGTTATATACAGGGTATTCCACTCCAGTGACAGCTACGAGAAGACAGATTTTCAAAAGAACTCAGCTCCTATTTAGGTACCAAAGTAAGTGTCAAGATTTTAAACAGAGAGCTTTAAAAGTACCAGTTCACAAAACCACTGTCTACTGACCTACTTCAGTCTGAGCAATATGACAGGTCATCTCTCTGAAGCAGGATGAGACCTGACAGCAATACAAATAGCTGTCTCTGAACCAAATTCTGTCTGTAGGTGCATGCGCTCTCTTCCAGTGAAGTCAAAGTTTGGACTCTGACAGTTTGGGAAATTTGTCTGGGTAAAACTTAGGAATTCTGGTTCATTTTAAGAAATTGCTATATCATGGAATACCTCAGTGTACATTGAATCAGCCATTTACTAACAGGGGTCTTGTCTTCAATGTTAAAAAAAGGTGCATTTTTTAACACAGGGTAACTAATAATATGCATGAGCTATCCTACGGTAATGACACAGTGAAGACCAGACACCACGGTAAGGTAAAGAGCCCTATACCTCTTCCAGGGGTTAACCTCAGTACATTTACCTCACGGTAAAACTAATATGCCTGGTCTTCCTGAGAAAAACTGAAAATTTTCCAGGAAAACGGTTTTTGTTTGGTTTTATCCAAATTTTCCCTGGGAGGAGAGGGAGAAACCATTTTCCAGTCAACTCTACTCACCAATGCTTTCCTTTCAAACACCATGGTTAAATTCAGGAGGGTTAGGCCTTGAGAATTAATTCCAGGTACATCTCACTTGCACCCCCTTGACCCAAAAGCAATATCTTTTCATACATTAACACCTACTCCATTCGTGTGTTCCCCTAGGGCAGTGTTAGACTTTAGAGATTAGATAAGATTCAGCATTTAAAGTGCAGCTCTATTCTGAAAAATGATTCAATACCAATGGCAGTGAGATATCATGTTTGCTATCTCACAGTGGTTTGCATAATAAATGTGTTCAGCTTCCAAATATGATGTTTTTATAACTGCCAGTGATATAAACTCAGCCAGGCGTTTAAGAGTCAAGATAGAATCTTTCCTTCTTGCACATCCTCATCTGTAATAGAGGGTCTGCAAACCAAATTATGTCCTCAGCTGATGCCTTTAGCCTTCCCTGGGCACCTTGATGTGGTGGGAAGGCTTTTGTGTTCCAAGGATTCCGAGAGGTGTACCAGTGGGAGCTTTAACTCTGGGTAGGGCTGCATAAGCCAGACAGGTCAAAGGGTAGGGTCCAGACAAAAAACAGGCCACTGGGCCTCCAGGTTGAGGGAGGGCAATAGGCCAACAAACTATCCTTGTTAAAAACAAAAAAAATTAAATGCTAGAAACAGATCAAGGTAGCCATTCCAGGAAACAGCATGGTAAACAGGGGTGTTTGTGCCCTAAAGTGATGTCTGACAGCACAAGAAGGATTCAGGTTCAGTCTGATGCCTATATAGTCTCATTGTCTTCAATGAGTTTGAGCATGTAAAATGGACAGGAATTTAGCCAACAGCTCTGCTGCTGATGCACCAGATGGAATGGAGTCCAGTTCATTTTCCCTTAGCTGTACGTGGCTCCAGAGGACTCACGGGAGTAAAAACCAAGAAAAAACTTACTTTGGGCACCAAAGTGAGCAGCCAACTCTAACTGCATGCAGGGACTGCTTCTATAGAGTCAGAAGGTGCCGATCTTCCATAGTGGCTTTTCAGAGTAGAACCACACTTTAATCAGCTTGTGGTTCTCCTTAGGCATGCATACGACTCTCTTCTCAGGGTGGATTGAAGCATCAGGTGCTGACCTACCATGGCATTAATTTGATGGTTGGGAAAAGAGAAAATTGTTACTTCAAATAAAAACACAAATGGAGACAGACATATGGGTGTCAGCAAAGTCAACAGAATCAGACTTCTGCAAAATGATGGCCAACCAGATCTCTCCCTAGGTCAAAGTGCTCATATTGTAACCATTATTAGTAGTTTAATGAATATTTCAGGTGTTATTCAGCAATAAACTTGTTACATACTGTTGTTTTGTTTCAATCGTTTGCGGCTTTTCAAATTTTCGTTTAATGATGTGGTGGCTTTTCGCCTGGTAAAGGCTGAGTGCTGCTACTCTGTTGTATAGGAGTCATTGCAGGAGTGGTATGTGTGTAAAAAAAAGTTGAGCTGGTCTGGCACCTACACCAAAAATACATTTCTAGACTGTAAAATGTAACCCCAATCTTAGATTATATTAATTTTAGACATTTTCCCATCTCAGCTAATATTCTGAGCAGTGTCATTAATCATCTATGAGTGGGATTTTCAAAACCACACTGTATTGGCCTAATTCGGCCTGTATTACAGTCACTTGTCATTTTACCATTAGCTTCAATAGGAGAAGTTGTTGAAAGTCAATGCTGAGCACATCTGAAAATTCTGCCCTGTATTTTTTAAACCTGAGACCATCCACAAAACCGAATGTTGAGGAGAGCCTCTATCAAAATATACTCAGGGCTAAATTAGAAATGTCTAAATTTCACTCTTAAAAACAATCCTAATTTCTAATTGTGGTTCTGTACTTTACCAGCAAGTTTCTGTCATCCTGCTGTGGATCTGATCCCCAACATTTCACATGTTCAGAGTCAGGAATCCAGGTAAGAGAAAGGGGCAGTTTAGCCATAGGAATAGGTGACATCTATGAGAGAAGTAGCTATTTACATAAACAAAACCTAAATAGGGCTAATTCATTTCCCCCATTTCTAGAACGCACAGGTGCTGCTTTTTCAAAGTCTCAACATTTTCTATGCCAAATTTCAGGGCCTGCACAAACTTCTCCTGTACTTGTTGGCTGACTGACACTACTGACCATATTCTTCTTGAAATCTTGTCCTTCCTCAGCTTTTGACACCCCACTTTCACCTAGTTCTCTAATCATTCCTGCAGAGATTTTGTTTGGGGGATCATCATGCTTTCTCACATTTGTTGGGGTCCCACCAAGCTTCACCCTTGACCTTTCTTTAATCTTTCTATATATTATCACTAAGGCTAAGATTTAGTCATGGGTATTTTTGGTAAAAGTCATGGACAGGTCACAGGCAATAAACAAAAATTCACGGCCCCTGACCTGTCCATGATTATTGCTATAAATACCCATAATGACTAAATCTCTGCTCCCAGAGCCTGCTGCTTTGGGGGCCCCCTGCTCCAGCGGTGGGGGCTGACCACCCAGCAGCCACTGCTCCAAGGCCCCTAGGGACCACTCTCCTGTTGGCCTCCAGGGCCACCAATGCTCAGGTGCTCCCCAGGGCCAGCTGCCCAGGGCCACCCAAGCAGCAGCCAGTGCGGCTGGCCTCAGGGTCACTCCAGCAATGGCCAGTGTGGCTGGCAGGCAGCCCTGGGGTCAGCCACACCAGCCACTGCAGCTGTGGAAGTCAGAGGTCACAGAAAGTCAGAATCTGTGACCTCCGTGACAGAATCACAACCTTACTTATAACTGGGTGATTTTGTTTGAAAACAGTTTCAGATATCATGTCTACATTGACCACTCACAGATCTGACTCTAGTCTGGATCTTTCTCTTTCCATCCAAACTAAAATTGTGACCAGTCTTTCTGGTTGTCCAGCCAACAACTTAAGGTCAACACAACTAAAACTAAGCTCTTTATCTTTCTCCCTCCTGTCTTCCCCACTATCTCATGTACCATGGATGTCACCATTATCTTCCACTGAGACTCATAATCTAAGTGTCATCTTTCACTTATTCATCTCTCTAGACTTACATTTCCAAACCATGTCTAATTCTTACACAACATTTCTAAGACCCATTCTTCCTTTCCTCTCAGTCTATAGAGCTAAAACTCTCATCCAAGTTTGAGATCCAGAGATACAAGGTTTTCATTTGGGACCATCTCTGCTACTTATGCATCTTCACTCTCTCTGATCTTTTGGAAGACCCTTGATACTCTATACCAGTGGTTCTCAAACTTTTGTACTGGTGACCTCTTTCACCCAGAGCCTCTGAGTGTGCCCCCCCCCTTATAAATTAAAAACACTTTTTATATATTTAGCACCATTATAAATGCTGGAGGCGAAGCGGGGCTCAGGGTGGAGGCTGACAGCTCGTGACCCTACCCCCCATGTAAGAACCTCATGACCCCCTGAGGGGTCCTGACCCCCAGTTTGAAAACCCCTGTTCTATATTATCATTAATTCTCTACTTTCCATTGTAAAAAGGTATATTATCTACTACATATTCTTTTACATCCTCCTAAAACAACTGACACTTCAAGTTAGTTGAAAATATTAAATTTAAAAAATATCTTTAATCTAGGTAGGCTACAAATGAAGATGGCTCCCTTGATCTTAGTACCTTTTCTATCAATCTGTATTTTTGTATATTTCTTTTCTTTTTTAAATGAGAGAAGGATGCTCTTGTGGTTAAGCCACTGGATCTGGGATTCAGGAGATCTGAGTTCAATTCACACCTTTGTCACAGACTCTGTGCCCTGGGAGAAGTCATGTAATCTCTCTGGGCCTCGGTTTCCCATCTATAAAATGGGAATAATACTACTTCCTTTCCTCCTCACTTTGTCTGTCTGTGTAGATTGTAAAATCTTTGGAGCTGGGAGTGGCTTTTAGTATGTGTTTGTAAAGAACAATGGGGCCTCAGTCTTGGTTGGCGCCTCTAAGCATCATCTCTCTCCACCGCCTGGTCTACACTACACAGTTAGGTCGATATAAGGCAGCTTGCATCGACCTAATTATATCAGTGTCTACACTGCAGCCTTGTTGTGCTGATATACGTGTCCTACCACACTGACATAATAACTCCACCTTCACAAGAGACATAGTGCTTATGCTGATGTAGTTAGGGTGACAAAGTGTCTGTGTAGACACTGCATTACTTACATTTGCTGTTGGCTGTCTTGCTCCTGGCTCCACACTCCCAGCTGGGCTGCTGCCTGGAGGCTCCCTGCTCAGGGAACTGAGAAGCTCGGGTCGCTGGCCCCTTCTCTCCCCCGCATCCCCAGCTGGGAGTGGGGAACCAAGAGCCCTGGTAGGCAGCTGGGCTCTGGGCGGGGAGCAGCCCAGAGCTGAGAGCCTCTCAGCCCCTGAATCTGCTCTCTTTCAGTCGGTGGAAGCACTCCCGGTGAGGATGTGCGCCACCAACAGAAGGAGGGTAGTATGCTGTAAATTGGCCTAACATAGGGTGACTTAGGGCTGTATTGTAGACATGCCCCACCACTCACTTTCAATCAGCACAACATGAAGCCCAGTGACATCACAACATGGAAAAGAAACTACCCTGTTAAATAAAAAGCACTTCTGCAGACCAGCTGGAATGAGAGATCCTCTTGCACAGAAATATTATAAAGGCAGTAAGGAAGCTGCTCTTGCTGTGTGTTTAATTCCCTTCAGTCAGGTTAATTTCAACTCTGTTGCTGATGATAGAAGATTGCATTATAGTAATACAAATAACAACAATAAAATACAAACAAACCTGTGTACACTAAAACTAAAGTGCTTTTCTCCCCTGATGCCGCTTGAGTAATTTCTCTGAGTATGATAGTTACCGTGGTGCAATTGAAAGCATAATTTTGCACCTCATCCATTTTTTTTAATAAGAACATAAATGAATGCAAGTTTTGTGTGCAATTTTTAAAATGTACCAACAAACTTTACTAACTGACCTTTTAAAAAGATACTCAATGTGGTCTTGTGCAATATGCATTTCCTGTTTCATTGCAGCCTCCAGTTGAGATTCCCAGTTCCTGAAAGAACGACTGAGATTAGCTTTTGTGATTCACTTTTGATCCTGCAAGTAAGGATAAGAAATACAGCTGAAACTAAAGTCTTCCTTAAACGTTCTTTCTTCTGTGAGTACTTTTGAATATCAGGTGTTAAATGAGTGGGTGGGGGAAATTCAAGTTTGGGTTGAACCAAACCTCAGAAAAAATGGTTTTGGTGGAACTTCCCAAACCTTTTCTCACCCTCTGGTCCATTATGAAAGATTTTGCTGATTTTTGCATGATTTCCATATTCAACTTGTTTTGGGTCATTTACACTTGCAACATTTGAAGTGCCTCCAAATTTAGTTTTGTAAATCTGATCCCTCTATTTACTTTTCAATCCTAATACTAGTTCTATAGGATTGGATGATACAGTCCTTATTCAGGCAAAGCTCTCACTGACTGTAATGAGAGCTGTAACTAAATAAGGAGTGTAAGATCAGGACCTCAATTGTCCTCGATCAGCAATGGAGTTGAAATTGACCAGACCGAAGGGAATTACGCACACAGCAAGAGCAACATCCTGATTTTGTATTAACAAAATAAAATGAAAGATGCCTTTCAATATTTCTGTGTAAGAGGAGTGTTCATTCCAATTAGTCTGCAGAAGTGCTTTTTATGTAATAGGGTAGTTTCTTTTCTATGTTGTGATGTCACTGGGATCCTTGGAGTGCTGACTGAAAATGAGAGGTGGAGAGAAAGCAAACTACACATGGCGGACTATTTTAATATTTCTTGCATGAAACTATTAAGCTTTAACCACCAAAACATGACATTATAGAAGTGAAATGAAATTTTAAGCTTTGAAGCTGAAACTGAGATACATTCTCATCTCATTCTCACCTGAGGTCAATGACAAGTAAAGAAGATAAGATGTTGGGAGGTAGGGTCTGAAATCAGTTGGGCTTTTGCCTTGGACATCACTAGAAGCAGGTTCAAGTCCATTTTCTATCAAAATATTGTCTTCATTAATTTTGGTGCATTTTGAGGAGCGGTACCTATGGAAATGAATAATCTGATGGAATGTGAACACATCAAAAGATAAAGTGACTGCACACATAACACCAAATACAAAACTAGCTCAACTTTAGGCTGTAAGTTCTTTGGGGCAGAGATTGTCATTTACTTTATATTTATACAGTACCTAGTACAATGGGGCTTCAACCTGTCAGGGTGGTGGCCGACAGTCCATCTCAACGGTTAGAATCGGGCTCAGGGGGGCCGGAAGTCGAGCTGGAAAGTAAGGGTCAGAGCTGAAGTTGGAAATCAGGAACCAAAGGTCAGGAAGCAGAGCCAGTGTCAAGAACCGGACCAGAGGTTTGACCCTAAGCCAGGAACCAGAGCTGGAGTCAGGTGCCGGAGCAGGAACCAGGAAGGAACATGGGACTAGAGAAGGACAGGAACAGGACAGGTTAAGAGCAGAAATGTTGAGCAGAAACGTTGAGCAGCCGGCAACTAGCTGCTGCTACTGATCTTAAAATCAGGGCTGTCTGACTGCCTTCAGCCAATCCTACCACAACCCAGCTTGCGTGACCAGATAGCAAGTGTGAAAAATCGGGACACTTTTTTTTTTTTTTTTAGGGGCAGAGGGATAGTTGCCTATATAAGACAAAGCCCCTAATATCAGGACGTCTGGTCACCGTAAACCCAGCTGAGCTCATTAATTTGCCTGGAGGCTGGCCTGGTTAGTCATCAGGCTCATCTGGTAGTGCTCAATCCTGACACAGCCTGGCTGAGGCTTCTAGGCACTGCCGCATAATGAATGATAAATAATAATAGATCTTGCCAATTTCTCCCAAAATAAAATTGATAAAATACAATGACCTTCCCCTCAGCTTGCCTTCTCTTCCCCTTTCCCCTCCTAGAACTCTCTCCTCGTCCCCTTTCACAGACACAAGAATTTCTCATCCACTTTCCTCCTCTAACCTATCCACTTGACACAGTTGGCCATGGTCTTCTTGAAATCTTGCTCTCCCTTGTCTTCTTTGACTCTGTCCTCTCCTCTTACCTCTTTAATTGCTCCTTCAGCATGTCCTTCGAAGAATACTCTTCATACTTCCTTCAACTTTCTGGGGGGGTTCCACAGGGCTCTGGGCTCTGTCCTTTGTCCCCTTCCCTTCTCCCTCTACACTTTACCTTTGGGTACTCTCGTCCACAAACACAAATTCAGCCACCATCTCCAAGCTGATCACTGTCAGAGCTATCTGTCTCCTTCTGTCCAAACTACAGTTTCACCTGCCTTAAAGCTGGTTGGAATTTTTTTTGTTGAAACTGGGTTTTTGACGGAAAATGCCAATTTTAAAATCAGAACATTCAGAAAAATGGATCTCTTTAAATGACATTTTGTTTAGAACCCCCTGCCCTGAAGTGAAGCATTTTGAAAATGTTAAAATGTCCCCTGACAACATTTTCAGAACAAAGCGTTTTGATAGTTTATTTTTGAAATGACTATTCAAAAGAAAATTCATTGTTTTTATATAAACCGCATTGTTGAAGGTTGAAATCAAAATGGAATGCTTCAGTTTTATCTAAACAAGACATTGAAATTGACCCCAAACTAGTATTTTTGTGGAAGTTTGTTTTGTGGGAAATTTTCAATTTGTACTTGTTTTTTTCTTTTTGTTCCATTTCAGAATGGAAAAAAATTCAATATAATGGATTTTCCCATGAAATGGAATATCTGGTTCCTACCCAGTTCTAGCCTGTCTCTCTGATGTCTCCTCATCGGTTTAAGTTCAACATGGCTAAAACACAGATCTTAATTATTCCCCCGAAACCTTCCCTGCTACCTTCTTTCTCAGTCACCATGGACAAGAAAGTGTAACTAAGGTCCACAACCTGGGTGTTATCTTTGGGTCAGATTTCTCTCTAGGTCCTCACACCCAGGCTGCATCTAGATCTTGCAGATTCTTTCAGTAGAACATCTCTGCAATTTGGCTTTTCCTATCCATCCTCACAGCTAACATGCTTACCCCAGCTCTCAGCATCTCATGATTCAATTACGGCAACATCCTTATTTCTGGCCTTTACCAATGCAATCTTGCCCCTCTCATATCTATTCAGAATGCTGCTGCAAAGATCATTTCGTAGCCTGCTGCTTTGTCCAAGTCACCCGTCTCATGAAAAATAAGCCACTTGTCTTCACTTTCAAGGTCCTTCCCCCCCCCACCTACTTGTCATTTCTCATTCGCTATTGAAATGTCACCACCCCCCACCTCTGATCAGTCCGTGACACCAGCTTCCATCTCCCACTGGTTAAATTTTCAGACAAGCAACTTTGTTTTCTCCCAGGCTGCCCCTCACACTTGGGAGGAGCCCCTCATAAATATCTGCAAAACTCGTGCACGAGCCTCCTTCAAATCCCTCCTTAAAACTCTCCTTTGCCATAATTCCTATAAAAACTTGACAAGGATTAGGCTTCCAGTATGCTGAAATCACGGCCTATCATGCTGACCAATAGCGTCTCTGTGTTTCCTTGTGCTTCCCCCTCTGTCTGTATTCATTTGTTGTCTCTTGCCTTATACTTGCATTGTAAGGTCTGTCAGGCATGAGCTTTCTTTTTGCTGTATAATTGTACAGCACCATGCACAATGGGGTCCAGGACTATATTGGGGCTCCTAAGTGCTATATTATTACAAATAATTATTAATAGCACTAATAGAATTATATATTTCACAGCTAACAGTGCTAGTAACTTTCTTTGAGATGTGGTCTACGCTTAAAAATTAGATCGACCTAGCTACTTTGCTTAGGGCTGTGAAAAATCTCATTCCCTGAGACCCTAGTGTAGATGTGGCTAAGTCAACAGAAGAATTCTTCTGTCAACCTAGCTACCGCCTCTTGGAGAGGTGGATTAACCACAGTGAGAGAAAAAACGCTTCCATCAATGTAGCTGTAATGTAGACTCAGGAGATACTCAGGAGAATCACACATTTAAAAAAAAAAAAGAGTTGGTTTTCTCACACAGCGTGAAACGTCCATATAGAAGACTAGTAATATTTGGAGAGTATAAAGGTATCCATATTACTCTAAGCAACCACACCACCACCACATCATATAGTTTGGGCCTCATACTCATTCACAGTAATACCTCTGTACAAACTCTGGCAACAAAGCGTCCATAACGTGGATACAAATGTAATGGATGTCCACTGCAAGTCTCCTTTACACTGGCAAAGCATTGTAAAAGGCCTCAGCGCAAACGAGAACCAGGGCCATTCTGTATTCCAGGCACAAAGTGTAAATCGTATCCTTTCAGTCTGGATGACTTATTGTAGACTGAGGAAGCCAGCAGGCAAACAAAGAGCAAAGACAGAATTCCCAGAACAGAAGGCAGCGTGTGCAACTCACTCGGTAAGATCCTCTCCATGCTGAGTGCCCGGACAGCTGTGCCCCTTAGCAGACAGAAGTGGGAATGCCTTACATTTAAATATGCAGGACACAGAAAAGAGTGAGAGCTACCCTACATCCCACTGCAATACTGTATTACTTCTGGGTGGTGCAGGCATGTTGGTGGATGACTGAAAAATCTGTTGTGTAGCTATTCCTTTAGCCAGTTAGGATGTGCCAGGGTTGAGTACCTTCAGCTGAGCCTGTTGACTAACCAGGCCAGCCTCCAGGCTGATGAATGAGCTCAGCTGACTTGTGGTTGGAGCCAGCCCACCCGATTGACTGAAGGGCCAGCAGGCCTGCTTTCAAGCTCAGCAGCAGCTCAGCATTGGCCACGTGCTCCACGTTTCTGCTTGCAGCTCCAGTCATTCTTATCCTGCCGTACTCTTGTCTTGCTCCAGCCCAGCTCTGCCCTTCCTGACTCCAGCTCTGACCCCTAGCTCTGGTTGCTAGCACCCTCAGCCTGGTTCTAACCATTAAGCTGCACTGCCAGCACCCACCCCTGATGGGATGCTTGAGATGTATTTGTTTTCAGTCTAGTCAAAGGAAGCAGCCCTGTGGCCACAAGTTCTATGGTTATTAGAAAACGAAAGTATTGACCAGCAACTGATTAATACCTTATAAATATACCTTGTGCCCATTTGTTATACAGAGACATGGATAAAAATCCCCTCCAAAAGATCCTGAGATTGCTTACTCAGGCAAAATTTCCATTGGTTTCCATGAGCCAGATTGTTCTTCCTGTGGAACGGCCTGAGGGAAAGAAAACTCTGAGTTTTCCCATTGGGGACAGTTTGCCCTGCTACAGAACAGGCAACAGGATCAGCTCCCAAGTCTGCAGATCCCCTGAGATCCAGGCAAATGTGGGGGGATCCCATAGACGTCATTTGTACAGAGGCCATTGTTCTTCTGCAGCAGCTTCAGGGTCCCCCTATTCCCTCTTTCTCCCCAGCTCCAAACGCCAGGGACTCCCCCACCTGTGGCTGAACCTGGATTTCCCCCTAAAGGGGGAGTTCCCCATAGTAGAGGGGACTCACAGAGAATAAATGCAGCCTCTGGCTGTTAACCTCTCAGCAGATTCCCCGAGGGACTATGAGTCTCCTCCCCTAATTCACCCTCTCACTGTACCTGGTTCTCACACACTTCCTGAACCCTTCAAAAACTCCATGGACGGGGTTATGGTGTCAACTGAAAATGCCAATGAAGAAGTGGGAGGATAGGGGTAAAGGGGGGCTGACATCCAAGTACTGATCTTGGGGAGATGGTCCAGGTCAATCGTTTTATCTGAGTAAAACCTGAGTACCAAATTCTGCTTCGCTACACTGCTGTAAATTCATAGGAAATCCACTATAAGTGGAATGCAGAAAACAGAAAATATGTGATTTGTGAAGGCAGAACACAGGGGAGATGGCAGGAGAACAGGGGAAGTTTACAATCTTACACAATGGTAGAGTTACTCCCAGATAGCTGTCGGAGCAGAATTTGGTCCTGAGTAAGGACTTCAAGATTTGGCCCATGATATGTTGTGATAAGGTGACTCAGCACTGAAGGGAAGAGAATGACATTTGAAATGACTATAGAAGTAGGGTTAAACACACAATATAGATATAGCTTTCTAAAGATGCTCGGAATTTAAGAGGAAAGCACTGATCCTGAGCACAAAATACAGATCCGAGCCGATCCAACCCCATAGGAGTGAATGGGAGTTCTGACTGACATCAAAGAGAACATGAGGATTAGGTCTCACATTGTGCCAGAGGTTTTTAAATCATTTCCCCAACTGTTTTTTTTCCCTTCGATGTCTAGCGCTTTGTACACTTGTAAACTTCCCCTGTTGTCTTGCCACCTCCCCTGTGTTCTGTCTTCACAATTCACATACTTTCTATTCTCTGCATTCTTCTTCTTTCATGTCGGTGTAGTGATTCACTCTGCATCTTCTTTAGGGTCAACCGTGGTGGTTTCACATTCCAGACTGAGTATTAAGTGTGGGGGCATTTACAGGAACTTGGAAGCATTACTATAACACTTGAAAGAAACCAAGGAGCTTACAAGTAAGGTTTAGGGTTTTTCACACATAAGCATCTTCAGTGATTTCCCATTGTATAAACAAAGAAAGTAAAAATAATCGTTAATGTATCATGATGACATATCAGTGTGAACAGTTTCAGTGTGATGGTTTATTAAATCAATCTGTCTTTTTTTCTGCGTCTAACAGTGACATCTTTTGTTTACCCTGAATTAGTGCAATTCTTGGTTTTATTTTATTTCTATGATGGGGGAATATTGCAGCTAGAATTTGATGGATACAGTTTACCATGCCATTAAGCATGTTCACCTCATTATTCCTGCTGGAACTCTCTTTTGTTCTTTATTAGAGATGAGCCCAAACAAAAACTTCAGACCCAACCCCACCACCACCAAACTCTGTAATTCGTATCCAGACCTGTTACTGGATCAGGTTCTGAACTTTGTGGCTTGGAGCCCATCTTTCTGCCTTATCTCTACACTACATCTTGGGGCAAAATTCTTTTCTTTAGATCCATATGGCCACAAACACTAAGCCAGGCTGATCAAATGTGTGCTCCACCCCACACACTTTTAAGGAGGGCAGAGTATGAAACTGCCAAAGAAAAAAATTTGAAGTTAATAGCTTCCTCTTCCCCACAGTGTATCTTGTCTTGTCTGTGTTGTCTTTTAAGCCTCGGGGCAGCCTTTATTTACATCTTTTCTATCAGCAGTGCTCACCAAATAATAACAATGGCACATCTCAATGCCAATATTCTTTTCTCTCACTCAGATCTAGTAATGGGAGTGCCATAGGGAGAGTGGAGCTCATATCAGCCAGGTGGACTGAAAACAGAACAGGAAAAGAAGTCTTGGCCTTAGGTATTGTTCAGGACTAAACTGTTTTATTTCCCACATTGGAAACTAGCGTCTTAGTCAGCAGAACAGCAAATATTTCAGCCTGATGAAGCAAAATTTAGATTCCTTCTATTCTAAGGGGAAAAGCCAAAAAGAAAGCAATAAAATGAGTCTCAGTTAGGGCTTGTCTTCACATACAGGGCTGCAGCACTTTAGTGAAGACGCTACTATGCTGACTGGAGAGCTGCACCCATTGGCATACTTAATCTACCTCCCCAGGAGGCGATAGCTATGTCGATGAGAGAAGCCCTCCTGCCAACATAGCGCTGTCTACACCAGAGGTTAGGTGAGTATAACTACGTTGCTCAGGGGTGTGGCTTTTTCACACCCCTGAGAGGAGATGTAGTTATGCCAATATATGTTTGTAGTGTAGACCTGGCCTTGGAGAGGGAACTAAACCAAACTCCCAAGGCCAAACCCATCTACACTTTGGGAAAACTGGGATTCAGATCTGAGCTTTTCAGCTCGTGCCCATCTCTCCTTGGTTTAATAAAGCCCAGAAGTAAAGAGTAAAACAAAATAAGGTATTCAAAGTGTTCTGTGGTGAAAATGGCAGAACTTTCATGCAACATTTGGCAATTTCCATATACAGGGACTTGTGCCAAACCATTTCAGTTGTCATCTGTTCATTTCCCATGAGTTTTACTCCACTTCAGATTTGAATGAACCCAAAACCTCAACAAAAATTTCTCTGCTGAAACCATCAGGTTCAACTTGACTCTAGGCTGAAACCAAGGGAAATGGCCACATTGTGTGCAGGTCACCCAGCAAAATATAATCCTGCCCCAGTTCACCAAAAGAATCCCAAACAACAATAAATCTTTTGACAAATCTGGGCCCAGGTTTGTAACTCAAGTTTGGGCACAGCTACAGTCCACTGTCCATGTACCACTGTTTAGTGGATAACATTGCAAAATGCTGGGCAGCATCCCAGCATTCAGGATGCAGCTGTAACAGTAAATACTGCAGCTAGTTCTCATGGGTAGTTTGGAGGTCAAATGGCTAACCAAGGTCATATCATGACTTCAAATAATTTCTATCAAAGTGGGCAACAGTCACAGGCAATGGCTGTGGGTGAAACACGAGTGAAAGCTGCAGGTGCTCTATGTCTGATACCGCTATCGCAAAAAACCCTGACAGTTTGACTCTTCCCTTCTACCTTTTCTCTCTTCATGCCCATTCACCTCACACAGCATGTCATTAATCTGTGCTGTAGGGCCACATGCTTAGAGGCTAGAATCCCTTTGGTTTCAGAGAATTTTCATCATCAGGTATAAGCAAACCGTGAAGCACAATCAAGATTTTCTTCAGCATTAGACAGATGAATATTCTCTTGACCCACCTCTAGGTTTTAGCCCTGTAAGGAAATGTTGATTATGGCAATTGTAAAGGGTCACTCAATATTTCTGGCATTTTAACAGGGAGTGCGAAAGTTAGGGACCTGAGCCAAAACCATACATCCAAGCTCCTCCGAGGGTTGTGACTGTGTGATAGGATCTATCAGGTGACCAACAAGACAGTCCTCCAGAGGCCTAGAAAGGTCAGGAGAAAATACAGACCAATCAGGAACTAATAGACCATTTAAGAAGGCTTGCTGCCTTTTGCTCAGGAGCAGAGCTGGGTGAGACTGGGACAGAGGAAGAGCTCCTCAAGGCTAACGCAGAACCCAGGCCAGTGCCTTGCCCTAAGTGTTGCAATCAAGCACTTGCATTTAGAAGGGTTTTTTCCCCTCTTTGTTTAAAGATGCAGACAGCTGAATTCTGAGTTGCTATTTTGTTATTTGGTTGTTTAGAGACTGGTGCCAGTTTATAGGACAGAATACCCTGCCCCAAGCAGGTGGCCAAACCTTTCAGACTAAGGCAGGGATCTCGTGCAGTCCCACATGTGGCCCTGAGGCTGGCTGGCCCCCATGAAGGCATACACTTTCTCCACTCTCCCATGCACCTGCACAGTCATAATCCATCCCATGAGAGGGGCTGTCAAAGCAACAAAACCTAAACCATAGCAAATCTGCTGCGTATCAAGGTTCATTAAGAAAAAGAATCTCTTAAAATAATGTTTTCAACTCTGGTCATCCTGAAAACCCTTCACCAGACAGAGGGGGCACAATAGGCTTGCTTGCTGCCTTGCTCCTCAAAAGAGCTAGGTGGGAATCAGAGGAGAGGCTATCATGGAGACCATGAGCCACAGAAGAAAACTTTCCAAGAAGGGGAACTCCCAGGACTCATCGGTGGGAGGAGAGTCCATGAAGAAGTTGATTTAGGCAAGTTTCATTTCACAGTGAAACTGACAAACCTTTCCCATGTTTGCTGGCGATGCTTCAGATTTCACTCAATTGTCATTTGCACATGAACCCAAAACATAAAGTGGAGCGTGAGGGTAACAGAGCCATGTGAAGCTAATGCATGGGTTTCATTTTGCCAAAATTGTGTGTTGTGTCTTTTGCCCATTACACAACAAATGTAATCTGGAAGAAATACACAATGGGGTCCAAATAATCATGTGTACTAGCAATGTACAACATGCAAGGCTTAGCTACATACAGACACTGCTGCTCTGGCCTGGTTCTGCTAGCTTCTAAAACAGACAAACCAGTGAAGCTACTAAAGGGTTCAAACTATTTATAAGGTTATGATGACCCACTTCTTTTATACTACACTGTACAAACAGGAACAGGCATATTTTGCATAGCTTTACTGGCTGATGAGGCAAAAAGTGAGGATACTGTGGCAGATCCATTTCCATTTGATCTGGTGGTGAGTGGCCATCATACTGGACTCTCCCCTTGCTACCTTCTTTGATTCGGCTCTTGAAAAAATGCTAACTTTTAAATGATCCTTGAAACCCCCATGCCTACATCTCTGAGTTCTTCTGTGCTTCCTTTGGCCCCACACAGAATCCCAGGGCATAAGGCAGTACAGCAGGGATGCTCCTGTGGATAGGGCAGTAGAGATTCAGAAGATATAGGTTCAGTTCCCTGCTCTGATACTGACTTCCTGTGTGACCGTGGGAAAGTCTTTTTATACCTCAGTTCCCCATCTGTAAAATGGGGATAATAACACTTCTCTATCTTACAGGAGAGCTGTGGAGCTAAAGGCATTAAAGATTGTGAGGTGTTAAGGCAATGGGGGCCATATAAGCACCATGGATAGAGGCATCACCTTGTTCTAAGCCTGTATTTGTTGCTGAGAGAAGTGATTTCCCTTGGCTGGAGATCAATTAGTAGCATTCATTGACGTTTCAATCGCTGTTTACCTTATCTAGACCTATGAGATCCCCAGAGTGTGCAGGGCCCCTTTTATCATCACCATCACCTCTCACCACTCACTGGCACACACTGCAAAGGATATGGCTGATGCAAGCTGTCAGAAAATGCTTCCTCTTTACTTAAGGAAATGGTACAATGTGTTCTACTGACAGTTAAAACTAATTGTTTGTTAAGTGTCTTGAGCTTCACCAGTATATGGATGGGAGATCTCCAGGAAAAAAGCCAGGATGCTGAAAGGATGCGGCAACTGGGATTGAGTAGGTAGCACTCTTCCCTCTGAGACAGCACACTGGAAACACTGTGCTGTTTGTATTTGGATAAAACATATTAAAGGTTCTAGGTATTAAGGATCTCTTGACACTTTTGGGAAGTACAGGTTGTTAACCTCAGTATCCTGGTCAAATTCTAACTTATCACTTATATATATCTCCCCTGCAGTTTCATTTGGATGCAATAGTTAGTTTGTTCTTAACTTTCTGCCCTAACCTGTGGAACGCTATTGCTATGCATTATTACACATATTTTTGAACCCATGGGGATAAAAGGCACTATATGTAAGACAGGTTTCAGAGTAACAGCCGTGTTAGTCTGTATTCGCAAAAAGAAAAGGAGGACTTGTGGCACCTTAGCGACTAACCAATTTATTAGAGCATAAGCTTTCGTGAGCTACAGCTCACTTCATCAGATGCAGATGCATGATGCATGATTCATCAGATGCATCTGATGAAGTGAGCTGTAGCTCACAAAAGCTTATGCTCTAATAAATTGGTTAGTCTCTAAGGTGCCACAAGTACTCCTTTTCTTTATATGTAAGACAGTATTAGCAGAAGTGACCCCATTTTTCAAATTTGGCAGGTAAATACAAAATTTACCCATCTCAATACACACACTGATTTTTCAGAAGTTGGCTGTATCCCTTGAGATCACTGGGAATTTGATTATTGAGTTTCCCACAGTAGTTTCTATAACAGATCTAGTACATTTATTTTATTCACTTTTCTAATTGGGGAAACAAATCTCTGAAGCCAAATTGTGCAATTGTCAGTATTAAAAACCGCAATAAAGACACTAAGCCTAACCTCCCCTATCTAGATTTTTAAATTCTGAATTCCTCAGAAGATTCTAAACCAGATTTCAATCTCAGTTACAATTGATTTCAATGAAGTTTCTTCAGATTTCTACTAGTGTAACTGAGAGCAGAATCTGATTCTGTGATTTCACTTGTCTTTGAAAGCATTGAGCAAACTACTCGCATTTAACAATAACCTTTTTTTCTGTTGTTTTCTCAGTGGAGGGTAGAGGAGATCTTTATTATAGAATTTTTTAGACTAAACTATACACTCACTGCTCTTGTACTAGTTATAATAATTTATGTAAACCTTGAGGACCAAATCCTGCAGTACCTACTAAGGCAAAATTTGGAATCTTTGCTTGAGTAAAGGCCTTAGATTTTGGCCCTTAATATTATTCTTTCTGTATACATGCTTGTTACACACTTTTTTTTTTTATTTGAAATTTAAAACCAAGGTGGATTAATGTCACTGGAAATGTCCAATTTAAATAAAACTCAATGATCTGGTGGTTGTGGGTTTGGATTTTAGGGCATCAGATTCTTGGATCTGGTCAAGTTATGCTCAGCATGGCACTCAAGTAGGCAGGTGAGCCAAGGAGCTTTTCTGCCATCATTGCTCCCTTACTCATGGAGATAAGCAGTCGGTGGCTTGTGGCAGTGTGTAACAATTCTCTAAGGGCCATTATGACAGAGAGCAGCAAGTTCTGCCCATGCCCCCTGCACAGATGTGGGTTTTTGAAAGGGGTAGCTCAGCACCAACTGGGGATTCCCCTTGCTGGGGAATTCCCCAGCTGTCCCACTTTACAGCCAACACAGAGAGGGGCTAGAGCAGGGCTGATGATCTGGCGCTTGACATTTTGTAGACTGAAAATTTACAATTACATAAAGTGATGTGCGCGCTGAAAAACAATGAAGAGTTTATGCATAACACAATGCATATAACAAAGCTACATGTAAACAACTGGCCATCAGCACATTCACTGCTCAACTTCTCATGGGGTTGTGAAGGCCCAAACTCAATTACTTATGGTGGGGAAGGAAATGTTTAGCAGAAGAGAAATTTATCAGTCACTGATAGATTATAATGTTATGTAGACCTCCTTGAGCAGCTCTCACTGGCCTCAGGTAAGTAGTTGTAACCCACAAAAGAAGCACAGAAGTGAAAGGGAAATTTAAAAAAACCAAAAACTAAGGACAATGAGAAAAGTAATATAAAGGGTGGGCACATGCTGAAATGAAACATGGATGAGCTGGTTTCTCACTATGGAATTTTCTAAGGTTATTCAGTAGAACAGGTCAACAAACTCTGGCTCCGTTCACATTATTGCAATTATATATCATAGTTTTATGTTCACCCCATCCATTATCCTCCTATGTAGTTCTACTGTGACCTCTAACCTATGAACTCCCTTAAGGAGCAAACCCCAATGTCTTTTTTTCCTAATCCATCCTCCAGGAACCCTAAAACAGAAGCACTGGTGTAGTTCCACTTTGCATGGAAGATGGCAGCATGTTGAGAAGGCATGCAGGAGAGGTCTACCTCCCCCATATAAAATAGAAATGGACTCTGCAGGGCCTTATCCATAACAGTGCAAGGAGGTGGCCAGCAGATCTGTGACAAACTCCTCGGTTTCCGGCCAATGGGAGCTGCAGGGGCAGCACTTGAGGGCACGGGCAGCGCATGGAGACACGCTGTGCCCCTTCCCCCATGGGTGGGCAGAGATGTGCCAGCAGCCAGCCACTCCTGGGAACAGCGTGTGGCCACGGCATGCAGGCAGGCAGCCTGCCTGAGCCCAGCTGCGCCGCCGGCCAGGAGCCACCTGTTGTATACACCTCCCAGCCGGAGCCTACACCTGCACCCCAACCCCCTGCCTCAGGTCAGAATCCCCTCCTGCACCAAACTCCCTCCCAGAACCCACACCCCTCACCCTCTCCTGCACCCTAGCACTCTGCTCCAGCCTGGAGCCCCCCTCCTGCACTCAAACTCCCTCCCAGAAAGAAACTAGTGTAACAGCTGTTCTAAAGTAAGAAGTAGGCTATTTTGAATTAACTTAACTATATTCTACATGTTTTAAGACTGAAATGTAACCACAGGACAGGTTTATGTTAATTAAAAGGTAAGTTTAATATAGTGTTAATAGCCTCAGTGCCATAGTTGTGATAATTTTGTTTTAAATTAGGAAAAAACTTGTATACAGGGGCCCCCCAAAATCTAATAGCCCTGGGCCCACAGGAGAGTTAATCCAGCTCTGGTATGGATCAGCTGTGAGCTGCATTGAACATTCCTGTGTGTAGCCTATATACTTAGGCTGTGCTGAGGGACTGAGGTTTGGCCGTACAGGAGGCCAATCCAGCGCACTCTAACAACTTATATTTTTACTCTTTGCCTGCTCATAAAGGTTCAGCTGTAACCTTTTTATAACTATTCAATATAGACACACGTAACTGTGACTTATATAATAAATGATGTTATGTAAGGACAAAACTGCTCTGCCTACCCCTTGAGAGTTCAGGGGTATTGGTAAGGGATTTGGGAGTTTAGTCTGACAACTAAAGTATTGCTTCAGTGACACAGCATTATAACCGCCGTGATGTTGCTCACGTGTGCTGTATTTTCAGCCATAAACCCATCATTTGGAGATGTTTTCTGAACAGTTAGGAAAATTACTCCAGGCCCTAATGAGAGTGTACATCTATATTACATAATTTGCAATTTCTTTATTAAAAATAAACTAAAAATGAAATACCCAGATTTCAGACAGAAAAGGATACCTGCACCATAGATGGTACTTTCATTATTCATAGCATGGTTTCATTATGCATGTGGTCCCCTTCGCTTTCTCTCATCACTGAGATGCTTCCTTTTTCAAGATGGGTGAACTATGCATGGCTGAGATATCATGCTCTGGGGGCACCCTGCGCATTGCTGTCAGACCCTTAAGGATGTCCCCATTCTCCTACTTCATGCACCACATTTTAGCCACGCTCTTTGTAAATGAACTGGAGGAATTTTCTCTTCTGTGTTTCTCAACACCACTCTCTAACTGATTTACAGAGTCACTGTTGAGCAGTGTTGGGCAAATGTAAAGGGGATGAGGGCTTAGCTATAAGGTTGAGCAAACCCAAAACAGACAAGGTGAGATAACTACTGAGATGCCAGCCCAGCAGAGCCAACACTTCATGGATGGAATACAGGGGGCGGAAAATTTAAGCAGTTTATCCTTTCTCCCAGACTTTAAGTGAGAGGGCTCTTTAGGCTGACGACATCATCAGGGTGCATTCTGATGCATAGATTCATAGATTTTTAAGGCCAGAAGGGACCACAGTGATCATCTAGTCTGGCCTCCTGCACAGCACAGGCCACAGAACTTCACCAAAATAATTCCTAGAGCAGATCTCTTAGGAAAACATCCAATCGTGATTTAAAAATTGGCAGTGATGAAGAATCCACGACGAACCTTGGTGAATTGTTGCATGATGTGATGCCTTTGCAAAGTGTGAGTCCTTCAGACTCACGGTGTTCAACATCACTTTGAAGGAACTTGAACAGAGCTAGTTTGAATGTGCTTTTATTTTGTTCTAACATTACATAGTGTCCATAAAGTAAAAGTGTACTACTCACTATGAGCAAAGTACTTCTGCAGGACTCCCAGCAGAAAAATACACACACAAAGTGGCTGACAGAGACAGGGAAATGCCACAGTCTTTTGTTTTGCAACAGGGCTCACCCTACCAGTAGACCAATTATTATTCTTTATCATTTGCATTGTGGTAGCACCTAGAAGCCCCAGGAATGGATGAGAATCCTATTGTGCTAGGTGATATACAACAGAGATCAAAAAGATGATCCCTACCAAAGCATGCGTGTTAGAGTCCCTGGAACCATAGGTTCAAATCCTGGCAAGATCAACTCAGCCCTCCATCCTTCCAAATTAGAAATATTGAGTACTATTCCAATAATTATATATGCAAGATTCTTTTGAATGAGACCTTAGCTTGCAAGAAAGGAAGTTGGACTGTAAATATACAGGTGCAACTTTAATAGAAATTACTCTGGGCTAAAATCTTTTGGCCTGGATTGTGACTAATTTAAGGAAAATATCTATCCATGTTTTCACTTATACTTGTGAGAGACTCTCTATGTTAAGATATCTATGTTAAGGAAGTATGGGCTGGATGAATGCACTATAAGGTGGGTAGAAAGCTGGCTAGATTGTCGGGCTCAACGGGTAGTGATCAATGGCTACATGTCTAGTTGGCAGCCGGTGTCAAGTGGAGTGCCCCAGGGGTCGGTCCTGGGGCCGGTTTTGTTCAATATCTTCATAAATGATCTGGAGGATGGTGTAGATTGCACTCTCAGCAAATTTGCGAATGATACTAAACTAGCAGGAGTGGTAGATACGCTGGAGGGGAGGGATAGGATACAGAAGGACCTAGACAAATTGGAGGATTGGGCCAAAAGAAATCTGATGAGGTTCAATAAGGATAAGTGCAGGGTCCTGCACTTAGGACGGAAGAACCCAATGCACAGCTACAGACTAGGGACCGAATGGCTAGGCAGCAGTTCTGCGGAAAAGGACCTAGGGGTGACAGTGGATGAGAAACTGGATATGAGTCAGCAGTGTGCCCTTGTTGCCAAGAAGGCCAATGGCATTTTGGGATGTATAAGTAGGGGTATAGCGAGCAGATCGAGGGACGTGATCGTTCCCCTCTATTCGACATTGGTGAGGCCTCATCTGGAGTACTGTGTCCAGTTTTGGGCCCCACACTACAAGAAGGATGTGGATAAATTGGAGAGAGTCCAGCGAAGGGCAACAAAAATGATTAGGGGTCTAGAACACATGACTTGTGAGGAGAGGCTGAGGGAGCTGGGATTGTTTAGTCTGCAGAAGAGAAGAATGAGGGGGGATTTGATAGCTGCTTTCAACTACCTGAAAGGGGGTTTCAAAGAGGATGGCTCTAGACTGTTCTCAATGGTAGCAGACGACAGACCGAGGAGTAATGGTCTCAAGTTGCAGGGGGGGAGGTTTAGATTGGATATTAGGAAAAACTTCTTCACTATGAGGGTGGTGAAACACTGGAATGCGTTACCTAGGGAGGTGGTAGAATCTCCTTCCTTAGAGGTTTTTAAGGTCAGGCTTGACAAAGCCCTGGTTGGGATGATTTAACTGGGAATTGGTCCTGCTTCGAGCAGGGGGTTGGACTAGATGACCTTCTGGGGTCCCTTCCAACCCTGATATTCTATGATTCTATGATATCCTGACCACTAATTACCCACACTGTCACATGGCTGCTTTAGTTAATGGCAATCCAGGATTTCTTAAACCCTTCGGATGACTTTCAGTACCAAATAGGCTTTTACCTGAAGTTAGTGATTTAGCAACAAAATGAATGATTATGAGGGTATCTGTGTCACCCACATTGTCTTAATAAACATAGATCACTGTGTAATAAAGAGTGATATTCCATTAGCTCAGTCTCTTGGGGTCTACTCCTTGTAAGGTACGTGTGCCCTCCACTCCCACTGGCATCAACAGGAACTGAAGGTACCTTCCAGGAGACACTCAGGTCCTTGCAGGATCAGGGCCTTCGGTTGGATCCCCACTTCGCTTGTGGATCAACAGCTATGAACTACATCTACATCTCACTCTCTGGTTTTCTTCATATTATCTGGTTTGGTCCTGGGTCTTGCTGAAAATCCTTCCTTGGTTTTCGTGATTCCAGCTCTTTCCCTGTGGTAAGGCTCTTTTATTATTGCTGATGGCAGAGATTGAGATTGTTCTAGTCATCAAACACATCAGGGACAGGAGACACTGTTTCCTTCTTTGTCAGACACATCACCTCCCTCAAACACAACCATTCTTCTTCCTCTCTCCCCTAGTCTTGATTTAAAAACTATTAATATATTGAGTATGTTTAGTTGTGGGGGCAGTGGGAGGAGGGGGATGTGGGGACAAACCAAGGCACAGCCCAGGCTGTAGAGCCCACCCACAAACCCTGCGCAGCCCCTTGGCACTGCATGGGTCCCAGGAAATGAAAGGGAGGCCAGGGCCATCCTCACAAAAGCAACATCCTCATGTGCTGTCAAGATTTCTATAAGCAGCAGCTGGCCTTGGGGCCCTCCACCCCCGTAAAGGGGAATCCCATTGTAGAAAAGGTCGGCACAGTGTGTAGATTTACAGCCCGGCTTGCCATGCGCTCTCTGATCATGTAGACAAGCCCTGTGTCTTTTGTGCTTTGAAAAGTTCCTAATATGCTCCATAGAAATAAATTGTAACAATACCACTGAAATCACTTAACAGAAATGAAAAGGGAACTGTGGGCTTGATTGTGTCCCTAAGACATGCCAGGACCCCCTTTGCACACAACTCTCCCTCTTCCATGTGGGAAAAGAGTCAGTTGCATCCATAGCAACATCCTTTCTCTGGAGGCCACAGAGAGTTCTCCTTAGGTCTGGGATACCTGTGTGATGGGAGACTGACAGTGGTCCAGCCAGGTGACAAACATGCAACAGGGCAGAGAAGTAATTCAGCCTGGGGCATAATCCAGGTCATGGCTGCATTGTGTTGGGTGCTGTGTAAAGACATATAAAGACATGGTCCTGCTCCAAAGGCAATTAGGCAGATCATAACAAGTGCTAACAAAGTAAAGGTTGGGAGAACAAGAGTTAAATGAGACACGTCAACATCCTTGTTGTGTACACACCTTGCAGGCTACTCCAAGGTTGAGTGAATGACCTCTGCAGAGAGCTGATCCAGGATGGCAGTCAAATAAGTGGGTGAGTGAGGGGAACTGAGGGCCAGTGGGGTCATCAAGATGGACATTGCTGTCCATAGGGAAGAGAGAGACTGGGAGAATACGTCCTTTGATAATAAATGTAATACTCCTTCCTTGAGAATACTACTTTCCAAAAGCAACGTTGTGAAAAGAAGAAGCTGGTGCTAGCAGGCCAAGTAGCATCTCAGACCAGAAACCCCAAGAAGCAACTTTAGGACTGCTGCTTTCCCTGGTATTTGTGGAAGCCATGTGCATGTATTGAAAGCACTGAGTCATCATCAAAGCATGATATTTAGTAAACACTGATGGACGGCACAAGTTATTCACACAGCACTCACTAACCTTCAGAAGTCCTTCCCCCGCATGCAATGAGCTCAGTGTAAAAACTGGGAAAGATTCTCTGAGTTTAGCTTCATCTTCAGTTATTTAAGTCTTGGTTGGGAAGTTGAAGAGGGTGTCCACAGCCCATTACAGACTCTACAAAAGAGTCACTCTTGCCTTACTCAGTCAGTTAGCACTGGTTTCACCACTGGATTTTTTTCAAACAGGGGTTGGAGGATTTAGTCATCCACATTTAAATATATATATATATCTACACACACACTTTTCACAAACTTATGCTAAAAAAAAAAAAAGTCAGATGTTAGGTTGAGCTCAGCTTTCCAAAGCCAAAAACTCCACTGTGTCGTCCCCCCACACCCCCCCACTTTGATCCAGACTTAGCAATCAATATGTGGCTTGAGGGTGAAAATTGCTACCCACAGGTACATTCTCAAGACACCAGCAGAGAGAGGAAAGCACATGTGAAGCAGAAAGCAGTGAACACAATGGTGATGGGTGAGAAAGTTTCCAGCAATAGTGGAAATAATGCTTCTCTGTGGCTTGTACTGATTATTAGAATGATTGGACCAAATTCATCTCTAGTGTAACCATTGACATCAATAGAGTTTCACCAAGGATTCATTATTTGGCCTGTTATTGGCTACTATTTATTATTTCAGAGTAGCAGCCGTGTTAGTCTGTATCTGCAAAAAGAAAAGGAGTACTTGTGGCACCTTAGTAATTTATTTGAGCATAAGCTTTCGTGGGCTGCAGCCCACTTCATCGGATGCATAGAATGGAACATATAGTAAAAAGATATATAGATATAGATATAGATATACACATACAGAGAACATGAAAAGGTGGAGTAAGAGGCTAATTAATTAAGATGAGCTATTATCAGCAGGATGTTCTTAACGGCAGAATTCCATGTGTTTTCACAGTGAAGAACAAGACAGTGCTGTTAAGGAAATGATGAGTGGAGTGGCAATGGAAAGAAAGATCTGTCTCCACTAGAACAGGTGTGACATTTTCCAGCAGTGACAAAAAAGAAAGTCATTTATTGTACCCACCTCATGTGTAAGGTACTGAAAGTACATTCTGGGAGGTATTTTTAATGAAATGTATTGGTCTTGAAAGGTCCTGATTCCAAACCCGGGAAGCCACAGTTATGGCATAAACAGCAGCAAGTGCCCTCTTTCCCAAACTCCTCTACTAAAGTGCCTCAATCTTCCTGAGCCAGGGATAAAAGGAACATCTCGTCATGACTAAACCCTACGCCTAACCCTCAGGAGCGACTGTTTTCGGGTGGTGTTTTTTGTGATGTGGATGCCCACTGGCAACTGGATCAAGGCCACTAGACTTGTGTCATGTGGACCACTGAAGAACTAGGAAAGAATAATTTCTGATCACTGTTAATCTGGGCTGGATTAGAACATGTAAATTGGTGGTGCAGCTCTTTATCTTATTCTGCATCAAATTTCTGTAAGAATGTAAGCCATCTCAGATACGACCATTCCTAGCGGCTGGAGCTGAAAGGCCCCCATTTTCATCTCCAGCACCCCCTGACAATGTAAGATTGTTTCCCACAGTAGAAGCTACTAAAGATTGACCCAGAGAATGTAAGTGTCCCAAACAATGGGGCTTTGCCACTTCCTTGTGGAGATTCCACATTCTACTAGGACAGGGGTGGGCAAACTATGGCCCGCAGGCCAGATCCGGCCCCTCAGGGCTTTGGATCCGACCCTCAGGATTGCCACCCCCGTGGCGCCGCAGGCCCCGTGCCTCTCCCAGAAGCGGCCGGCACCACGTCCCTGCAGCCCCTTGGGGAGGGGAGCAGAGAGCTCCGCGCACTGCCCTTGCCTGTGAGTACCTCCCCCAAAGCTCCCCTTGGCTGCAGTTCCCCATTCCTGGGCAATGGGAGCTTTGGGGGAGGTACCCACAGGCAAGGGCAGTGCACAGAGCCTTCTGCCCCCTCTCCCGCAGGGGCTGCAGGGACATGGTGCCAGTCGCTTCCCGGAGCGGCGCGGGGCCAGGGTGGGCAGGCAGGCAGGGAGGGAGCCTGCCCTGGCCCTCCTGCACGCCGCTGCCACCCCGGAGCCACTCCAGGTAAGCGGCGCCGGGCCGGAGCCCGCACCCTGAACCCCTCCTGCACCCCACCCCCCTGCCCTGAGCCCCCTCCCACACCCCTCCTGAACCCCATCCTCCTGTCCTGAGCCCCCTTGTACACCCCGCATCCCTCCTGCACCCTGCACCCCAACCCCCTGCCCTGAGCCCCCTCCCACACTCCTCCTGCGCCCCAACCCCCTGCCACACTCCACACCCCCTCCTGCACCCCAACCCTGTCCCGAGCTCCCTGCCGCACCCCACACCCCTCCTGCACTCCAACCCCCTGCCCTGAGCCGCCTGCTGCACCTCGCACCCCTCCTGCACCCCAACCCCGTGCCCTGAGCCCCCTTGTATACCCCACACCCCTCCTCTGCCCCAACCCCTTGCCCTGAACCCCTTCCTGCACACCACACCCCCTCCCACACCCCGCACTACCTCCAGCACCCCAACCCCCTGCCCCAGCCCTACATTCATGGTCCTGCATGCAATTTCCCCACCCCGATGTGGCCTTTGGGCCAAAAAGTTTGCCCACCCGTGTACTAGGAGGTCCTCAAACTAGAGGAAGATTTTTCTAATACTGAGCCTAAATTTTTCCTTTGCTAATATCATCCCTTTACTTTCATTTGTATCTACTTATATCATCTTCAAATAATTCCTCTGAAATCTCTGGTGTTTACAGCTGACAAATACCTGTACAAAGTTTGTACATCCTTCTCTTGCTTCCAGGATTCTGTCCTTTGCTTGTTCTTCTGTGACCTCTTTAATTGCTCCTTCTTAGCCAAACTATACGCATTTAGCTCTAATCTTTCCTGATAAATCCTCCCCTTCAACCACCTGATACTTGTTGCTCTTTTCTTAGTTCTTTTTAGTCCATCTAAAAGACCGGGAAAACCGAGAAGTCTGCTGCTTGCAAGGAGCTAGGATTCACGCTGTGACGGAGAGACTGCCGTGACTCATCAAGCCCTCGGATCGCTACCCCTTCCTGCTTCTCCATGTGGACATCAGTGATACTGCCAAGAATGACCTTGAGTGGATCACTGCGGACTACGTGGCTCTGGGAAGAAGGATAAAGGAGTTTGAGGCGCAAGTGGTGTTCTCGTCCACCCTCCCAGTGGAAGGAAAAGGCCTGGGTAGAGACCGTCGAATTGTGGAAGTCAATGAATGGCTACGCAGGTGGTGTCGTACAGAAGGCTTTGGATTCTTTGACCTTGGGATGGTGTTCCAAGAAGGAGGAGTTCTAGGCAGAGCTGGGCTCCACCTAACGGACAGAGGGAAGAGCATCTTCACAAGCAGGCTGGCTAACCTAGTGAGGAGGGCTTTAAACTAGGTTCACTGGAGGAAGGAGACCAAAGCCCTGAGGTAAGTGTGGACATGGGATACCAGGAGGAAGCATGAGCAGGAGAACGCGAGAGAGGAGGGCTCCTGCCTCATACTGAGAAAGAGGGATGATCAGCAAGTTGTCTCAAATGCCTATACACAAATGCAAGAAGCGTGGGAAACAAGCAGGGAGAACTGAAGTCCTGGCACAGTCAAGGAATTATGATGTGATTGGAATAACACAGACTTGGTGCGATAACTCACATGACTGGAGTACTGTCATGGATGGATATAAACTGTTCAGGAAGGACAGGCAGGGCAGAAAAGGTGGGGGAGTTGTACTATATGTAAGGGAGCAGTATGACTGCTCAGAGCTCTGGTATGAAACTGCAGAAAAACGTGAGAGTCTCTGGATTAAGTTTAGAAGTGTGAGCAACAAGGGTGATGTCATGGTGGGAATCTGCTGTAGACTACCGGACCAGGGGGATGAAGTTGATGAGGCTTTCTTCCAGCAACTAACGGAAGTTACTAGATCACTTGCCCTGGTTCTCATGGGAGACTTCAATCACCCTGATATCTGCTGGGAGAGCAATACAGCAGTGCACAGACAATCCAGGAAGTTTTTGGAAAGTGTAAGGGACAATTTCCTGGTGCAAGTGCTGGAGGAACCAACTGGGGCAGAGCTCTTCTTGACCTGCTGCTCACAAACCAGGAAGAATTAGTAGGGGAAGCAAAAGTAGATGGGAACCTGGGAGGCAGTGACCATGAGATGGTCGAGTTCAGGATCCTGACACAGGGAAGAAAGGAGAGCAGCAGAATACACACCCTGGTCTTCAGAAAAGCAGACTTTGACAACCTCAGGGAACTGATGGGCAGGATCCCCTGGGAGAATAACATGAGGGGAAAAGGAGTCCAGGAGAGCTGGCTGTATTTTAAAAGAATCCTTATTGAGGTTACAGGGACAAACCATCCCAATGTGTAGAAAGAATAGTAAATATGGCAGGCGACCAGCTTGGCTTAACAGTGAAATCCTTGCTGATCTTAAACACAAAAAAGAAGCTTACAAGAAGTGGAAGACTGGACAAATGACCATGGAAGAGTATAAAAATATTGCTCAGGCATGCAGGAGTGAAATCAGGAAGGCCAAATCACACCTGGAGTCGCAGCTAGCAAGAGATGTTAAGAGTAACAAGAAGGGTTTCTTCAGGTATGTTAGCAACAAGAAGAAAGTCAAGGAAAGTGTGGGTCTCTTACTCAATGAGGGAGGCAACCTAGTGACAGAGGTTGTGGAAAAAGCTAATGTACTCAATGCTTTTTTTGCCTCTGTCTTCACAAACAAGGTCAGCTCCCAGACTACTGCACTGGGCAGCACAGCATGGGGAGGAGGTGACCAGCCCTCTGTGGAGAAAGAAGTGGTTTGGGACTATTTAGAAAAGCTGGACGAGCACAAGTCCATGGGGCCGGATGCGCTGCATCCGAGAGTGCTAAAGGAGTTGATGGATGTGATTGCTGAGCTGTTGGTCATTATCTTTGAAAACTCATGGCGATCGGGGGAGGTCCCAGATGCCTGGAAAAAGGCTAATGTAGTGCCCGTCTTTAAAAAAGGGAAGAAGAAGGATCCTGGGAACTACAGGCCAGTCAGCCTCACCACAGTCCCTGGAAAAATCATGGAGCAGGTCCTCAAGGAATCAATTCTGAAGCACTTAAGAGGAGAGGAAAGTGATCAGGAACAGTCAGCATGGATTCATCAAGGGCAAGTCATGCCTGACTAACCTAATTGCCTTCTATGACAAGATAACTGGCTCTGTGGATGAGCGAAAGCAGCGAACGTGTTGTTCCTTGACTTTAGCAAAGCTTTTGACACGGTCTCCCACAGTATTCTTGCCAGCAAGTTAAAGAAGTATGTGCTGGATGAATGGACTATAAGGTGGATAGAAAGCTGGCTAGGTCATCAGGCTCAAAGGGTAGTGAGCAATGACTCCATGTCTAGTTGGCAGCCGATATCAAGTGGAGTGCCCCAAGGGTCGGTCCTCGGGCCGGTTTTGTTCAATATCTTCATTAATGATCTGGAGGATGGCGTGGACTGCACCCTCAGCAAGTTTGCAGATGACACTAAACTGGGAGGAGAGGTAGATACGCTGGAGGGTAGGGATAGGATACAGAGGGACCTAGACAAATTAGAGGATTGGGCCAAAAGAAATCTGATGAGGTTCAACAAGGACAAGTGCAGAGTCCTGCACTTAGGACGGAAGAATCCAATGCACCGCTACAGACTAGGGACCGAATGGCTAGGCAGCAGCTCTGCAGAAAAGGACCCCGGGGTTACAGTGGACGAGAAGCTGGATATGAGTCAACAGTGTGGCGTTGTTGCCAAGAAGACCAATGGCATTTTGGGATGTATAAGTAGGGGCATTGCCAGCAGATCAAGGGACATGATCATTCCCCTCTATTTGACATTGGTGAGGCCTCATCTGGAGTACTGTGTCCAGTTTTGGGTCCCACACTACCAGAAGGATGTGAAAAAATTGGAAAACATCCAGCGGAGGGCAACAAAAATGATTAGGGGACTGGAACACATGACTTATGAGGAGAGGCTGAGGGAACTGGGATTGTTTAGTCTGCGGAAGAGAAGAATGAGGGGGGATTTGATAACTGCTTTCAACTGCCTGAAAGGGGGTTCCAAAGAGGATGGCTCTAGACTGTTCTCAGTGGTAGCAGATGACAGAACAAGGAGTAATGGTCTCAAGTTGCAGTGGGGGAGGTTTAGGTTGGATATTAGGAAAAACTTTTTCACTAGGAGGGTGGTGAAGCACTGGAATGCGTTACCTAGGGAGGTGGTGGAATCTCCTTCCTTTGAAGTTTTTAAGGTCAGGCTTGACAAAGCCCTGAGTAGGATGATTTAGTTGGGGATTGGTCCTGCTTTGAGCAGGGGGTTGGCATAGATGACCTCCTGAGGTCCCTTCCAACCCTGATATTCTATGATTCTATGATTCATCTACAATTAAACTGTCAAAATGTAAGGTACAGAGGGTATAGCCTTTTTTCAAATCCCAAAATTGTGCAAACTATGAGTTAGTTGTAAAGCTGGCATTCTTTTATCATCTCATCCAGTGTTCCCGGAATAAATACTGCCCAGATACAGACAGAAAGGACATAAAAAATGGATTAGAGCATTAGATGCATCCATACTCACAACTGAAAGGGAAAACGTTGCACAAGATTCATTACTACAATCATTACTAATGCACAAATGTATGGTTTGAAATCTTGGTAACTAATGTGCTGGGATGGTAAGAGTGAGAGACTTTTCAATTTCATTCTCAGTCACTTCAGTTTAGTCTGACTGAAAGTATAGAAAATAATGACATGTTAGCAAAAGAAGTGGTTCAGTTGTTTGCTGTACGTGTGTGCTAGTTACAGTGATCTGAATGGCAGAAGAGAGCATAAGCACTTTGTCAATTCATAACAGTGGATTGTGCACAGCCTTACGACGCTGCCTGTCCTGCAGGGGATTTCACCTGCTGCTGAGTGAATTCCTTTAAATAACACGGTGTTCCTGTAAACATAAATACTCTTCTCTCACAACAGGAGACAGTAGACGGTGCATTATTTCATTTCCAGATACAAGCTTGTTTGTACCAAGGACATGATCCACTGGAAAGTCTCACTGTTGGAGTTCACCCAGCCTTCTCCTAAGCAGGGCCACTGAGAGAAAAAAACGAAGAGCAGAGTAGAGGTACTTTGACCAATATTTTTGATAGACAAAGCAAAAGAAAGAAATGTTGGTTACTATCATTCTCAGGCCAAAGGAGACCGCTCAGCTCCTGTTACGCTCCCAAGAAAGAAAAGCCTAGCTGATGAAGTAGATGGTCAGCATGGGTTTCCATTATCTGATAATGAATTAACTTCTAAACTTTGGCTCACTCCCATCTAGTTGTGCACATTGCTGGCCTACACAAATGCCTGTTCTTATTACCATTTCTCTCATCCTTCCAGTGATGTTTGTTCCATCCATTTGTTGCATCTTGTCTTAGATTGTAAGATCTTTGGGGCAGAGGCGTCCTTTTACAATGTTTTTGAGTTGCACCTAGCATACTGAGGCCCTGATCCTCAATGAGGTTTACAGGTGCTACTGTAATATAAGTAGTAATAAAAAAAAAAAGCAAAGCTACTCAGACAGTCACCGGCCATATACATGAAGTAATTCTTCCCCCTAATCACAGGCCCATCATACTGCATTTCAAGGAGAGTGCAAACACTAATGAAAACACATTTTCATACCACAAGTGCAGTACAGTTTGCTATTGCTTAAGCAGGACAAGAGGAGGAACTCAGCAACATAACAGGCTGGGCTGACTAATTGTCCATTCTGTCTTCTTTAACACGAATACAAACATTTATTGGTTGAGTAAAATTCTCATTTCCATGACAGCAATCACCTAGTGGGACAGCAACTAAACAAACTGAAACCTGACTTCCTACCTCAGTTTCCCTCCAACTTCGAAGGAGCCAATATTGCTAGTATTGAGAGATTTATATTATGTGGTGTGGAGATTCAGGTTCACAGCCTTTACTACCAAAACAGGAGACTGTGGATCATCTTTCTGTAATCAGAAATACACCCAGGATTCTTTTGACCTCAGATTTGCAATTTGTGTAGAAGGTGGTGGGTGGGGGTGGAAGTCCTTCTCTTTCACCTTTCCATCCTGGGTTTGTTCATCATCCTTGACTGCTGCACAGTAGGATGTTTCCTATCTTGATGCCCAGCATTTCAGGTTGAGATTTATAAACCACAGCAATTAATCACAGTACAAATTACTGTAGCTTGCGTGATTGAGTGAGACAAGAAGCTACGTGGGGATAGGTCAATGAAAAGGTCAAAAAAGACACGTTGGGGGAAAAGGCCTCCGCAGGGTGAGTGCTGACAGAGGTGTGCTAGATAATGACGTAGATGAAAAGGGGCTTAGGAGATTTCTCAACGCTGCTCACATGCTTTGGGGGTTTGCAGGACTGTGGGCAGCACAAAGGAAATGCGGCGGGGGGGAGAAGAACCATGCAGATGTACATTAAGGAAGTAATTCTAAAATGTGCGAGTTCTGTTTAAAGCGGTGGTGGATCTGGAAGACTAGTTAGAGTGTTTCAGGGAAGTTGGTCTTCTGTGTGGGAGGGATGTGTACGGGGGGGATACCCCCACACTGGTGTAACAAAAGAATGAAAATGTGTGTGGCAGTATGTGATAAATGCAAAGAGTCTGTTCCACCTTGCATTTTGCTGTGAGGCTGGGAGTACCTGTCCCAGATCTGAAGATGAGCTATGTGTGGCTCAAAAGCTTGTCTCTCTCACCAACAGAAGTTGGTTCAATAAAAAAGATGTTACCTCACCCATCTTGTCTCTCAAATGTCGTGGGACCAACACAGCTACAACTATGCTGCACACAACTTATCACATGGGCCATGCCTCTTTGACTGCCTCACTTAAGCTTTGCCAACTAACTAATTCACACAGACATGTGGCAGGATACTCACTCTGAAGCAGCAGATAACATTGACCAGACACAGTTTCGGTTCATTTTACACTGACAATGCTTCATCAGATAAGGGATACATTTCTTAAAACCAGAACTCTCAAGAGATGCACAAAACACGTTTCCCACACAATAGTTCAGCCCACAATGACCTGCATCTATGCCATATCTGATTTTAAATCAACACAGTGTGGCCATATTCAGCCACATGCCAAAATCTAACTATAGTCCTAGATTTAGAAGGTTGTAATACTCTAATTTAGTTTCACCAGTAGTCATCCTAGGCTGTGTATTTAGAATGCAGTAATAAGTTATGCCTATCAAGAAGAAAACATCCCTCTGTAGGAGTGCTTTCTGGTGGCGGGCAGTTGGAATATTTCTGTTAAATCTACTCTTGAGAAGGCCCTGACTGCTCTTTTGTAGGGGGTTGATGGGCATATGGCAGATCAAGCTAAAGCCCCAATCCTGCAAAAGATTTACACACATGCTTAATGTTAGGCACTGTGAATAGACTTCAAATGAGACACTCAGGGTGTACAATTAAGCATATGTGTTTAACTTTTGCAGGATCATGGCCTAAATCTCTGTGTCTCATTTTCCCCACCTCTAAAATGGAGATAATCATATTTCCCTACCTCACAGGGTGTTTTGAGGATAAACCCATAAATAATAGGGAAGTGATCAGATATTAGGGTGTGTAAGTATATAAATAATAGTTTATCTATATAGGTATTTCTGTGCTCAGCACCACAGTAGCTGAGTGGTTTTCATACATTAGTGGATTTACCCATAGTGCAAACTATCCATATTACAGATAATAGTAGCTTTGTCCTTCAAGAAAGGACCACTGAAGTAACTGCAGTGAGAGCAGGATGACATTTTTTTCCCAAAACTTGGAGGTGGGGATGGGAAATGTTTTGTAAATTTGTATCAGTTTTGCCAAACTGTATACCTTCTGTGGGGGGGGGGACCTGAAAAAGTCAAAAAGTTACAACATTTCCTAAAGGAAATGTTTCCATTTTGTAGGTCTAAGTGATTTTGCATTTCAGAATTACCTTCTGTAATTCTGCAGAAAATGCAAAAACATGTTTAAAATCTAGAAATTGAAATGAAACATGTTGTTCAACCCAGAACGATTTTTCTTTTTTAATTTTTTGGATGTGATGCGGAATTGAAAACTCCATTATTCGCCCCCGGGGGAAGCAGGGAATGAAAGCACTAAAATGAGCCATATAATACATTTGAAAAGATGGCGCTCAGGTTCGTGGGAAGATTTATAAGGGGTCAGGCTAACACAAGAAAAGCTTTGGATAATTGTTTATTTAGCCAGTTACTGCTGTAGGAGAAAATAAGTGAGAATTTATTGGTATGTGGACCCATTGTTGTATAACTACCCATTTTTTTAATGGTGTTCTTAGCTCTCTTCCTCCCTCTAGTGGATTTTCCTCAAGTAAGCAGAGCACTGTTCTCACTAGAACAAGAGTAATTTTATTTCAGTTGTTCAGAGCGGGGGCAAGTGTTGAAGACATAGATGTTTGTTTGTCCCTACTAAAGTCTTGAAGACTCTCTACTGCAGTAATTCAGAGACTTCTCTGAAATTGTCCGTGTTACCATTTTTTCCATACCATTTTTTCCGTTTTGTGTCTATCTTGAAACTATCTGAACTTCATAGCTGCCTGCTGTCCCAGATGCCAGGTTTTAACCTATATGGTATAGGGGAAAGACTGTGCTCCAAGTCACTTGTAACTATGGCCAGCCTTATGGGTGGGTGACATGGGTGACTGCCCAGGGCACAGTGGTCAGGGAGGTGCCATCCGAGTGCCGCAAGCTGGTGGGCCTGGGCTGCCAGAGCAGAGGTGAGTGCAGGAGAGCCCAGGTCTGGAGCCCCTGGCCAGCCTGACGGGGAGGGGAAATGCCACCCAGAGCTACCAGCCTGACGGGGAGGTGCAAGCAGCAGGGCTCACCCCTGTGAAGCCAGCGGGCCAGCCCCTTCCCATGGGCAGGAGCCACGCACCCGCTCTCCTCCTGCTAGGTGGTCAGGGGGTGTATGGCCAGAGGACCCTGGGCTCAGAAACTCCTCCCTGTGCAGCCTGACCAGGATCTGGGGCCAGAAGCTGGTCCTCGCTCCCTAAGGCCCACATTGCTGTTCTCAAACTCAAAGAAAGGGCACCACAATATAAGTTTGACCAGTGCATCATTTTCCCTAAATCATGGAACACTATTCTAGTGAGGGCTCTCTTGGTTTTTGGTTCCTCCTCAGCTGGCTTGCAGCTGGACAGACGTAGTATGAGCAGATGTTGCTCACCAACTAGTAGTAAACTGTTCAGTCCCCTAACCCCTTTCAACACAAAACCCACCACAACACAATGGAGAATCAGAACCCCCCCTATAAACTACTGTATAAGAGGAACCTGTGAAAAGCAATCTGGAAAGAATAACTAAAATTAGTTGTTTCTTAAGCACTTTTTGTCACACATGATTGACTCAGCAGGGGCAGCACCTTATGCACCTGGTGAGGTTTACTTAGAGTTCATTATTTTAGATGATGAAATTATAGTCTCCCTCAGCCTAATAGTTTACTAGAGCTCCCTTTTAAAGCTTTATTTTCCCTTCATATGTGTATTTATTTGCCTAGAAAGTCAAAGTCCCAACTTGACCCATAATTTTTACCCCTCACCAGATAGATGAGAACCGGACATCTATGGCAGCGAGTAACTATGAAGTCCAGTAGCTTAAAAACAGACATCCCCTACCCGCCCAAAGCCCTTTATTTTGTTCAAAGGTATGTGGAAAAAATCAAAGCTCCTTAATACTAAAATCCATCACAGAGCTAGAGTTTAAAACTAAATTGGCAAAGCCCTGGAAGTTATACAGGTGAAAAAAATCATTCTGAAAACAACCGCTCAGTCAGATACACATAGATTTTTTTCAAATGTCATAAGACTAACTTCTTGCATTCTGACAGGTTTCAGAGTAACAGCTGTGTTAGTCTGTATTCGCAAAAAGAAAAGGAGTACTTGTGGCACCTTAGATTGGTTAGTCTCTAAGGTGCCACAAGTACTCCTTTTCTTCTTGCATTCTGGGATTTAAAACTCATACAAAGTGTTTGCCATTAAAGTCAGTTTTGCAGCCATCACCACAATTTTTACAGGAAGACACCTGTGGTAAGTAGGTGGCAATGGCTTAATCTGTTGACTTGTCAAGGATTCCTGCTGTAGGAGAATTCTTAATTGGGGAGAAAGGAACCAGACTAGCTTTAAAAAGAAAAGGAGGACTTGTGGCACCTTAGAGACTAGCAAATTTATCTGAGCATAAGCTTTCGTGAGCTACAGCTCACTTCATCAGATGCATCCAATGAAGTGAGCTGTAGCTCACGAAAGCTTATGCTCAAATAAGTTTGTTAGTCTCTAAGGTGCCACAAGTCCTCTTTTTCTTTTTGTGGATACAGACTAACACGGCTGCTACTCTGAAACCTGTCATTAGACTAGCTTTAGGATCTGGTTGTCTTTTTTTTTTTTTTTTTTTTTTTTTGCAATGAAAAGTATTTTTACATTGAAATGGATATGTCAATGTAAAATCCTTATGAAGACAAGGCACTGTAATTTTTCCCTTGATGTAACTGGTTGAAGTAAACCCCAAATGGGAGTATAGGGTTCACTTCAATTTAGGGCTCGTCTACATGGGAAGTTAAACCAAATGCAATAAAGGTGTGAATTTAAGGTGCACTGAACCCTTGTATGGGTGCTCTCATTCAGAAGAAAGGTGACCAGATAGCAAGTATGAAAAAATCGGGACACTTCTGTTTTTCGGACGGGGCGGGGCATCCTTGCTTGTACAAGACAAAGCCCCTAATATCATGACAGTCCCGATATTATCAGGACATCTGGTTACTCTATTCAGAAGCAAAGACCATGTCTACAGGATGAGGACTAGAGTGGCATAACTATGATGCCATAGCTATGATAACATAACCCCGTAGCGTAGTTGCAGCCCACACTGATCTAAGGGGGATTTTCGACTGATGTAGGAACACCTCCTCCCCAAGTGATAATAGTTACGGCGATGGAATCATTCTTCCATTGACCTAGCCACATCTACACTGAGGGTGGTGTTCCCACACCATGGAAAAAATGCTTCTGTCCCCTGCCTATACACTGCAGGGTTATTCACAGCGTGAGTGCTATAACTATGCAGAACTAAGTTTTAAGTGTAGACCAGGCCTTAGGGCTTGGCTACACTTGCGAGTTACAGCACAATAAAGGAGCCCCAGGCACACTAGCTCACTACCCGTCCACACTGGCAAGGCACGTAGAGGGCTCTGACTCCGTGGCTACAGTGCTGCTGATTCTCCACCTCGGCGAGTGGAATAACATTTGCTGTGCCCCCGCTGGAGCGCCGCAGCACCAGTGTGAACGAGGTGTTGCATTACTGCGCTCTGATTGACCTCCGGAAACATCCCATAATCCCCTTAAGTCAAGTGGCCACTCTTGTCATTGTTTTGAACTCACGGTAGGAATGTGGATATGCCCTTTCAAAGCTCCGTTTCTGACAGCTGGCTGCTTATCTGCTCCGAGACAAAGGAACCATTACTGAGGAATGCTGCTTGCTGTGAGTGAGTGAAAGAGAGGCCGGGGGGAGGAGGAAGAGGGAGGTCTGCTGCTGTCTGAACTTACAAGACAGCATGCTGACATGCTCTCAGCCCCCCCAAAAACCCACTCTCTCTCCCTCGACATACACACAACACACTCCCTGTCACACTCCACCCCACTCCCCCACATTTGAAAAGCACGTTGCAGCCACTTACATGCTGGAATAGCTACCACAATGCACTGCTCTTTGTGGCGTTGCAAGAGCTGCTAATGGGGCCACACCAGCGCGCTTCCAGTTGAGAGTGTAAACACTCGGCAGCGTTGTTCCTGCTGCGCTCTCCGAAGGCTGGTTTAACTCCCAGCAGTCTACAACTGCAAGTGTAGCCATGCCCTTAGTATCCCTTCAAAGGGAATTAAGCTAAAGTGAACTAAGGCCACTTTCCCTCTGAATGACCATCCACACAGGATGCACTTTCAATCCACACCTTTAGTTGATTCGCCTTAACTTTCCTGAGTGTCCACAAGAGATATGCCCTAACTCCATAGAGGTAAAAACTACCTGCTGTGCCTGTGGGTCCACTAAGATTTTATGTTGGGATAGCTAATCCAATGTAGAAACATACCTTTTTGTAGTGAAACCAAAGCCTGCATCTTCACAAGTAAAAGGGTCTGTCTTCTACAATGAGCCAGCTACGTCATTGTAAAATCTTAGTGAAGACAAGGAAAGTGGTAGTTTTACGTCAGTGCAGCTGGTGTAGGCAAACCCCAGCCCTCTGCCCTCCGACTGCTTCCAATTACCTCGACTAGCTGCATCAAGATAAAACTAACAGTACCTTAAGGTTGCCTTTTCTACGCTAGGATTTTACAACAAGGTAGCTAACTCTCTCTCTTAAAACACACCCCTTTATTGTAGTGAAGACACACTCTCAGTTGTGTCTGGTTTAACTTGACCCATGAAACTAACAACTAGGTAACATGGATGTTCTTGGAGATATCACATCTTTATATGGATGAAGATGCCTGCTGTTCCCATTTTGCTCCTCTCGCCCCACTTGGATCAGTTATATATTTAGGGTATAGTAGAATAGCTAAAACTCTCACAAAATTCTTAATTCATGGAAATTCATCCACTTGGTTATTCCCTGGGATATAATTACTGCCTTGCTGCTGAGGATTTCTTACTCTTACTGAAAAACTTAGGGGCCAATCCCCTCACTTCTTAGTAAAGATTTAGCAGCAGAGGCTGTGAGAAGTTTCATTTTATTAAGGCTTTTTAAAATGTGTAAAGAAATATACTACATCATATTTACTAGTCTGCTACAAAATATGACTGTAATTACAACTCAGTAGTTAAATAGGTGATAGTGTGTTCCAAGATGCATTATCCTTGCAAATATTGTGTTTTACTTAGAGCTAGCATGAAGATTTCTCAACTTTAGTTGTTGCCATTGTTGTTCCTATTACTCGCTACTGACCTCAGAGACAGAGGGGAAAAAAGCCACATGTAAGTAGCTCTCTCAGTTACACACTCTTCCTGCTTCCTTTTCCTGTGTTACCCAGCCCTGCTGTCACCTCTGCTGCTCTAAAGATTGGTATCACTGAATGACTATGCCTCATCACTGCTACCTGAGAGGAAAATGTCAGGTACTGCCCAACATACCCTGTGGTGATACCAAAAGCGTCTCCTGTAGTGTCCTGATCCTCAGTTGCTCCTGCAAGCCCCGCTAGCCCAGCATGAGAGAATTCACTAGAATAGTCACAGAAAAGAAACATGGGAGGGGGATAGACAGAGTGAAATTTTTCCCCTCCCCTCAGGATTCACTCAACTCTAATGAATAGGATTTGCCTTATGCATTCTTATGGTGATGGGAATTCTCTTTGTTGTCCTGCCAGGGCCCATTGGCTACTTAAAACGCTTTCTTATATATTTACTTTGGGTCAGGATGTTTGTTCTGTTAAAAACGTAAACCCCACAGTCCTGTCACGTCGGACTTTGCAGCTTATATTATCAGGACATTCCCTCGCATTAGCCACTAGGTGGCACTACATGGACACGCTGAATAGATTTCAGAGTAGCAGCCCTGTTAGTCTGTATTCGCAAAAAGAAAAGGAGTACTTGTGGCACCTTAGAGACTAACCAATTTATTTGAGCATAAGCTTTCGTGAGCTACAGCTCATATGCGATTTTGAAAGCCCAAAAGATTTCAGCCCAGAGAGTGAACAATGGTTACAAAGACAGTTGGTCTTGTATTGCTGGTTTAAGTGACACAGGTAAGAAGAAAGAGTTGCTTTTGAGGGAGAAAAGAAAAGGAGTACTTGTGGCACCTTAGAGACTAACCAATTTAGTTGAGCATGAGCTTTCGTGAGCTACAGCTCACTTCATCATACTGTGGAAAGTGTAGAAGATCTTTTTATATACACACAAAGCATGAAAAAATACCTCCCCCCACCCACTCTCCTGCTGGTAATAGCTTATCTAAAGTGATCACTCTCCTTACAATGTGTATGATAATCAAGTTGGGCCATTTCCAGCACAAATCCAGGTTTTCTCACACACACACACACATACACACACCCCCCACACACACACACACAAACCCACTCTCCTGCTGGTAATAGCTTATCTAAAGTGACCACTCTCCTTACAATGTGTATGATAATCAAGGTGGGCCATTTCCAGCACAAATCCAGGGTTTAACAGGAACATCTGGGGGGGGGGGGGGGAGGGGGGCAAGGTAGGAAAAAACAAGGGAAAATAGGTTACCTTGCATAATGACTTAGCCACTCCCAGTCTCTATTCAAGCTTAAGTTAATTGTATCCAATTTGCAAATGAATTCCAATTCAACAGTTTCTCGCTGGAGTCTGGATTTGAAGTTTTTTTGTTTTAATATTGCGACCTTTAGGTCTGAGATCGAGTGACCAGAGAGATTGAAGTGTTCTCCGACTGGTTTATGAATGTTATAATTCTTGACATCTGATTTGTGTCCATTTATTCTTTTACGTAGAGACTGTCCAGTTTGACCAATGTACATGGCAGAGGGGCATTGCTGGCACATGATGGCATATATCACATTGGTAGATGCATAGATGAACGAGCCTCTGATAGTGTGGCTGATTTGATTAGGCCCTATGATGGCGTCCCCTGAATAGATATGTGGACACAGTTGGCAACGGGCTTTGTTGCAGGATAAGTTCCTGGGTTAGTGTTTTTGTTGTGTGGTGTGTGGTTGCTGGTGAGTATTTGCTTCAGGTTGGGGGGCTATCTGTAAGCAAGGACTGGCCTGTCTCCCAAGATCTGTGAGAGTGATGGGTCTTCCTTCAGGATAGGTTGTAGATCGCTAATAATACGTTGGAGGGGTTTTAGTTGGGGGCTGAAGGTGACGGCTAGTGGCGTTCTGTTATTTTCTTTGTTAGGCCTGTCCTGTAGTAGGTGACTTCTGGGAACTCTTCTGGCTCTATCAATCTGTTTCTTCACTTCCGCGGGTGGGTATTGTAGTTGTAAGAATGCTTGATAGAGATCTTGTAGGTGTTTGTCTCTGTCTGAGGGGTTGGAGCAAATGCGGTTGTATCGCAGAGCTTGACTGAAGACGATGGATCGTGTGGTGTGGTCAGGGTGAAAGCTGGAGGCATGTAGGTAGGAATAGCGGTATAGGGTGGTGTTTATGTGACCATCGTTTATTAGCACTGTAATGTCTAGGAAGTGGATCTCTTGTGTGGACTGGATCAGGCTGAGGTTGATGGTGGGATGGAAATTGTTGAAATCATGGTAGAATTCCTCAAGGGCTTCTTTTCCATGGGTCCAGATGATGAAGATGTCATCAATATAGCGCAAGTAGAGTAGGGGCGTTAGGGGACGAGAGCTGAGGAAGCGTTGTTCCAAGTCAGCCGTAAAAATGTTGGCATACTGTGAGGCCATGCGGGTACCCATAGCAGTGCCGCTGATCTGAAGGTATACATTGTCCCCAAATGTAAAATAGTTATGGGTAAGGAAAAAGTCACAAAGTTCAGCCACCAGGTTAGCCGTGACATTATCAGGGATAGTGTTCTTGACGGCTTATAGTCCATCTTTGTGTGGAATGTTGGTGTAGAGGGCTTCTACATCCATAGTGGCCAGGATGGTGTTATCAGGAAGATCACCGATGGATTGTAGTTTCCTCAGGAAGTCAGTGATGTCTCCAAGGTAGCTGGGAGTGCTGGTAGCGTAGGGCCCGAGGAGGGAGTCTGCATAGCCAGACAATCCTGCTGTCAGGGTGCCAATGCCTGAGATGATGGGGCGCCCAGGATTTCCAGGTTTATGGATCTTGGGTAGTAGATAGAATATCTCAGGTCGGGGTTCCAAGGGTGTGTCTGTGCGGATTTGATCTTGTGCTTTTTCAGGAAGTTTCTTGAGCAAATGCTGTAGTTTCTTTTGGTAACTCTCAGTGGGATCAGAGGGTAATGGCTTGTAGAAAGTGTTGTTGGAGAGCTGCCGAGCAGCCTCTTGTTCATATTCTGACCTATTCATGATGACAACAGCACCTCCTTTGTCAGCCTTTTTGATTATGATGTCAGAGTTGTTTCTGAGGCTGTGGATAGCATTGCGTTCCGCATGGCTGAGGTTATGGGGCAAGTGATGCTGCTTTTCCACAATTTCAGCCCGTGCACGTCGGCGGAAGCACTCTATGTAGAAGTCCAGTCTGCTGTTTCGACCTTCAGGAGGAGTCCACCCAGAATCCCTCTTTTTGTAGTGTTAGTAGGGAGGTCTCTGTGGATTAGTATGTTGTTCAGAGGTATGTTGGAAATATTCCTTGAGTCGGAGACGTCGAAAATAGGATTCTAGGTCACCACAGAACTGTATCATGTTCGTGGGGTGGAAGGGCAGAAGGAGAGGCCCTGAGATAGGACAGCTGCTTCTGCTGGGCTGAGAGTATAGTTGGATAGGTTAACAATATTGTTGGGTGGGTTGAGGGAACCATTGCTGTGGCCCCTTGTGGCATGTAGTAGTTTAGAAAGTTTAGTGTCCTTTTTCTTTTGTAGAGAAGCAAAGTGTGTGTTGTAAATGGCTTGTCTAGTTTTAGTAAAGTCCAGCCACGAGGAAGTTTGTGTGGAAGGTTGGTTTTTTATGAGAGTATCCATTTTTGAGAGTGGTCAGTTTGGATGAGCTATTACCAGCAGGAGAGTGAGTTTGTGTGTGTATGGGGGTGGGGGGGATGTGAGAACCTGGATTTATGCAGGAAATAGCCCAGCTTAATTGTCATGCACATTGTGTAAAGAGTTATCACTTTGGATGGGCTATCACCAGCAGGAGAGTGAATTTGTGTGGGGGGGTGGAGGGTGAGAAAACCTGGATTTGTGCTGGAAATCACTTTAGATAAGCTATTACCAGCAGGACAGTGGGGTGGGAATAGGTATTGTTTCATATTCTCTGTGTGTATATATAAAGCCTGCTGCAGTTTCCACGATATGCATCTGAAGAAGTGAGCTGTAGCTCACGAAAGCTTATGCTCTAATAAATTGGTTAGTCTCTAAGGTGCCACAAGTCCTCCTTTTCTTTTTGCGAATACAGACTAACACAGCTGTTACTCTGAAACCATTTTTGAGAGCTCATTCTTAATCTTTCCCTGTTTGCTGTAGAGGATGTTAATCAGGTGAATCGAGATGGGTTTCTCTTTGGCAGAAGCTTGCTATCCCAATGCTGTAGACTCAAACATAACTTCAAACAAAAAGAATCTGCTGCATAATAATCCTGTGCCGAATGGGACGGAGATGGTGTTTACCATTTACTGGTGACCATAGGTCTGATCCAAAGCCTGTTGAAGCCAATGGGAATTACTCCCAGAAGACTCCAGCATGTGTAATAGGAGAATCAGGTTCACTGTATTGATGGTGGTTAGGTTGTGTCTACACTAGCCTCCCCCCGCCCCCCCAAAAAATCTTCCACCAATAGAAGCTTGGAAGGAGTAATCATAGAGCCAAGCTGACAGGAGTCTTCAGTTTTTAACCATTGTGTTGTCTAAGCCTGGGGCTAGACAACATGGTTGTTCAAATCCCAACTTGCCTTACTCTGGGGTACAAACCTAGATCCAAGAGGGAGGTATTCTTTTTTCATAGTTACAGTTTTCATTCAGAGATCTCAAAGCACGGCATAGAGGAAACCAGATGGGGAAGCTGAGTCAAAGAGGGGAAGTAACGTATTCAGGGTCACACAGCAGGCCTGTGATATTGGACTCCAGGAAGATTTTGTTACTAGCTACTTATATTCCAAATTGGTCATTAGTTTGTATCACACATGGGGTGGAAGCAATGATTAGACCACCTGGATCCCAGACAATTTTCTGGGTCAACTTCACATACCAGCTTGGCCTTATTTTGTAGTATTCCCAGGAACGGGCATAGTGCCCTTGGGAGCAAGCATCAGCCCAAAGGTAATAGGAGCCAAACTGCCTCAGACCCACCCTGTTCAGCAAACAGGCTAGATGCACTAAATAGGGCATACCTGTGGAGTCTCTAGGCCCACTGAAGGAGGGATAAACACAATCTGGTCCCTGGTGTCATCAAACTTGCACCAATATTACATCTTTAAAGTGGATTCCTCTCGGTCTCTCAGCTCCTTATGCAGTCACACAATTCTAGCTGTTCCGCCGGTGATCAAGGGCAAGTTTTACAAACTCCGGCTGTTCAATCCACTAAGAGTACATTCAGTGGAGAGTTTTCTCAGGTCTCTCCAACCAGTGCACTCCAGCTCCTGCCTGGGTTAGAAAAACCATTTGGGACTGGGCTTTTATCATTAATCTCAACCCTGTCTCACTCAAGAAAAAAAGCCAGAGCTAAAGTTCAAATTTATTAATAAAGTCAGTGGAAGAGATTCTTGGTAGGAAGAGAGAGGATCTTCAAAAGGACCTTGAACAAAACAGAGCTTTGTTTAGATACTGTGGGGAATGCTGTTGAGTGGCTTAAAATCAATAAATGCTCATGAGAGCAGACTGGAAGCCGTATAGGAGGTTCTTAACACACACATTAAGGAGGACAGCCCTTTGTGAAGATGCATGGAATTCTTGGGAATAATCCAACCATGCCCTCTTGGGATACCACTTGACACCCCGAGTTGAGCAGTGACTCATTTGCCAATCTTGTCTATGAGCTATTGGAGGAAGAGCAGGGAGAGATTCCACAGAGTCCTCTCAAACCAAGGATTTGCCCAACCAGAGGATCAGAGTAATTCCTGCCGAAGTCAGTGGAAGTTATTTCTAACCTGGGAAAAAGAATCAGGCCCAAGGCTTATATGAAAGACTGTCTCCCTCACGCATTACATGGGTCTTGGCATTTTGCATACAGCTTATTTTTGACAGTGGGGAGCCAAACTTTCTTCCTCACTTTACACTGCTTATTCTTTCCTTGTCCAGTTTGGGTTTGTTCTAGCCTCCTTCTTGCCCTGTCAGACTCTGCAAGTTTCTGTCTCCTGGTCACACTATATCCCAAGTCGTCTTTTCAAAAGACAACAGTAGTTTAGGGACTGGAATCGGTTTGCCTTTATTTCTCGAGATCAGATGCTACATTCTAGGCAAGATGAACAATTCTTTGTCCCCTCTGTAGAAGTATGGGGCCAGAGGAACAGCTGTAACATTTCCAGTGTTCTCCATTTGCCCATGCAGCCAACTAGAGGAATTCGGTGAGCTACTGTTGTGATGGGATCCCCAGGGTGCAACCTGGGACTGTGGGACCACAGTGCCCCCTGAACTCTCTCCAGCCTGGGCTGTCTCTCACAATGCCTTGCTAGTGACCAGCAGCAAACCCCTCCAGGAGCTGTGATCACTCAGCACAACCACAGGTGGAGACCCTCCACCCAGCTAGATTGCATGAATGCTCCCAGAGCCACTCATGAATCACACAGAGAAAGGCACCAGAGCCAAATCCCCCCAGCTCCAAGCACTGTACCTCAGGGATATACCATCTTGCAATGCTGAAGACGAGCAGTGCAAATTTATTAATTGGTTCACCACTTCATCAATGGAAAGTGGATATACACCTGATCAGATTTACCACACACTTCAGGCAAACCCACTAGTAACAATAAACAGTTAAACAAATTTATTGACTACAAAAGATAGATTGTAAGTGATTATAGTGATAGGCAAAAAGTCAGAGTTAGTTACCAAAATAAAATAAAATATAAGCATGCAGTCTAAACTCTCAACTCTATTAGACGGGGCAACATCTAGATTAAGCAGTTTTTCTCACCCCACTGGATATTGTAGTTCATAGTGTGCAGATTTCACCCTTCAAACCTGGGCCAGTCTCCTCTCTTGGAGTCTTAAGTCTCCTCGGTGTCCTCGGTACTTGCAGCATAGTGGGGATAGGAGAAAGGCCAAGCATGAGGCCCAAGTGTTCTGTTTTATACCCTCAGTCGCATGTGCTTGGAGAGCACAAGTCCAGGCATGTCTGGTGGGCACTGCTGAGTCCCCAGGCAAGGTTAAGCAATTCCCTTGGAGTGGCCTCATCCAGGTGAGTCATTGCATTGTAGCTCCCTTGCTGGACAATGGCTGGTGGTCTCTGTTCAACTGCACCTACCCAAGTGTTGGTTACCTCCCTTGCCATTGTCTCTGTATAGCTAGTATCTGGGTGCCTCCCAAATCCACAGCATATTTTAGTGAAAACCATACAACACAATTCTTATAATCTCATATGCATTGGTGATACACATATTTAGATAGAACAATGTCTTTCAGCAGATCATAACCTTTCCCCTGATACCTCATAAGGCATGCTTTATATGCAAGATCACAATGATATAAAAATGAAGAATATGGGGGTTACAGGACGCTCCCCCAAGGTATAGAATGTCACAACCGTCCTTCAGGATGTCTTGCCTGAAATGTTTCAGTATAACAGTCATCCCTCTCTTTTGTCCATCCAGAAATGCCCCATTTTACCTATTCCTTAATCTTAATTTGAAGGTCTCCCACATACATGCTCTAACCACCAAGCAGCAGAGTCATTCTCATTCTGTCTTGGTCTCTGGCCCAGTGACTCTTTAATTATTTATCCACAGTGGATCAGCTCCAACAGGAGGCTTGAGAGAGCCCTACCACAAAATATCCCACCAGGATTACACATACTGCCTCCACTCATGCTGATTTGCTGTGAGTCCTTACAGCAGCACAGTTGGGTCATTGGGGTGATTGTGAGGAAATAGCTAACAGCCAGTCTGTGTCCCAAGTGGAAGAGAACAGCTGCTACTGTCACCCCAATGCAGGGGAAACCCTAAACCAATAATCCTCCCTTTACACAAGTATGACTCCACTGAGTTCAGTCCTCCTGATTTACAGTGGGATGAGAGGAGAATCTCTGCCCAGCTCTAGCTGCGCGTGAGCTGCAACTATTCTGCATCACTCAGCAATTAACTCCTTAGGCAGAGCAATAAATAATGGAAAGAGAATGTCCTTTCTGCTCTGAGGGAGGGTTGGAGAGATGAATGTTGTCGAGAGAAAAGAGGATGAAGAAGACAGCCAGCTAATTACCTTATTGGCCCTGAATACACAAATTCTCAGTGCAGCGAAGGGGAAATGCCTGGGGAGGTGGGAGGGGAGGCCCATTCAAGAGATGCATATTCAGGAATCCTTTAACATAAAAAATAGGGAGGCGAGCAAGCAACTCTATTCTCTACCATACAGTTACATAAAAGGGGAGGAATAAATCAGTTCCTAAAACTGATTAGGCCGCTCTGTCCCAGAGTTCTGTTGAGAGCCTTGAAGAAGCATTGATAGCTCTACCCAGAAATACATAGATGTTTCTGCTTAAAAAAAAAAATGAAATGGTGAAATGATTAACAATGCTGACATTTAACTCTTCACAGTTAATAGCCCAGAGAGCTGAATGGGGGCAGTTAATTATCTGAAAGGTCCCAGTCCTGCAAACATTTATGCACGTGCTTAATTTTACACGCATGACTAGTTCCATGGAGTTCAATGGGAATACGCACATGTGTAAAGTTAAACACACACTTATTGACTTATATATTTGCAAGATTGAGGCCTTGCGCTCTTCTTTTGATGTCTGTTTGCAGGGATGGAAGAAGTTAGTAAATACGTATTTAGCTCTCTTACCTTGCCTTCCTCATGAGGATTAATTATGTAATGCTTGTAATGGTTTTGTAGTAGAAATTTTTATTCTTGGTATTATTTACATAGCTCTAACTGTGCTGCGTGTGTTAGGGACAAATATAAAGACAAAGGCCCAGATGTTTGAAGGCACTTAGGGGGCACTCTGCCCAGTGTACCAACACCTAACCTCTAAGGGTACGTTTATACTGCAAATATATATCTATAGAAAATAAAACCTGCAGCAGCAAGTCTCAGAGTGTGGGTGTGTAGATTCAGGCTCGTGCTACAAAGCTAAAAATAGTAGTGTAGATGTTCCTGTTCGGGCTGGAGCTTGAGCTCTGACTGAAACCCAGCAAGCAGGGGGAAGGGGTGTCTCAGAGACCGAGCTCCAACCTGAGTGGGAACATCTGTACTGTTATTTTTACCACCCATTATGATAATGATGCCAGAATGCATGGGAAGAATTAGGTGCCTAAGAAAGGGATCCTCAGAAACCAGCAAGCTGCATATGGAGCTGCTAAAGCTAGCCAGGAGTGAAATACCAAGCAGAAGGGAAGGGAGAAGAGAGAGTCTTAGGCACCTAAGCAGCTGATCTAATGCACCTGGCTGGTGGAACAGAGATAGGCACCTCTCACCACTCAGGATCTTCAGCCATGCACTCTCTCCTGGAGCTGGGCACTTAAGCCAGGTCAGCTGCTGAAGTAGCCCTGCCAGTGTCTGCAAAAAGCAGTTCATTATGGAGCCTGAATAGTTAATGGCACACATACAGTTCAGCCTCTCCCTAAGGCCCCCTTTGTCTGTGGAATTGGGAGCATGGTGTGATCTAGCCCTAATGAAAAGTTGTGTGTAGGGGGGGGGAGGCCTCCCAGTATCCTAGGGGTCCTTTCAGGGGGTGTGAGATCAGACAAAAATGTGGAAATTCACATCCTTGCCTTGAAAGTTGTGTCACGGCTGCTGAAGATCGTGCATCAGTACAAGAGGCTGTCTACAAAGTGAATCAACAGCATTCCCAAGGCCATAACAAGAGGGTGGGGAGGGCCTCCTCTGGCGAGCTACCAGGGGGCAGAGAGAAACAAGGTAGCAATCAGCAGAAGCATTAGGGAACCAATCATGTGGGTCCTTGGCACTCTTGAAGGTAGGGAGAGTGCTTCCAACAGTCTCCTATTGGTCTGACTCTGCAGCTGTAACAATGAAAGGAGGGAGGAGGTGGAGGGTGTCCACTAGGTGGGAGTTTCATTTGTCGGTAGAGCTAGTTACATTCCTCTCTCTCCCCGCCCTTCACACTGTCCTTTCCCACCCTGTAAAGAGCAGCAGCTTCCCTTTCATCCAGGAACAGGATTCTTCCCTTCTGACCCAGACAACAGGTAAAAAGGGCCCAGTCCCCAAAACACTGGGGGCATATCTACACTGCTGACCTACCTTAGGCCGACTTACAACCGCTGCAGTAGTTACTGTGGTGGCTGATGTCCACGCTGCCCTCCTGTCGGTGGTGTGTATCCTCACTAGGAACGCTTCCACCAACTGAAGAGCGGCAATGTGGGGGGCTGGAAGCCAGGGCTCTCAGCTCCGCGCAGATCCCTGCTGGGAGCCCTGCTGCCCCCAGAGCTTTTTGCTTCCCTGAGTGGGCAGCTGGCTGTAGGGGAGCCAGGGCAGCAGCCCAGCTGGGAGTGGGGAGCTAGAATAGGGGGCAGCTAGGCTCCAGCTGGAACCCACCACCGGCCCAGGCATGGAGCCAGGGGCATGACACCTGTATTGGGGGAGGCTGGTCCTGAGTGCCAGATGCTCCTTAGAAGGGGGGGCCGTCCGTGCCCGGACCATGACCCTGCCCCCCTGCTCCATCCCGAAGCCCACCCCCGCTCGGCCTCCCCCCCACAAACCCACCCGCATTCCACCCCCACCCTGTCCTGAGGCTCCTGCTCCACCTGTGGCTCGTGCCTCTCTCTATCCCCTCCTCTGAGGCCCCCTGACCTGCCGCCAGCTCCTCTCTGCCTCTCAGGGGGTGAAGACGTGCGAGCGTTGGGTGGGGGGGGGGCGTGGAGGAAAGTGGCAGAGTGAGGGCGGGAAGAGAAGGAGCGTGGGCAGAGCCATGGGGGAAGAGCGGGATGCGGGAGCAGGGTCTCAGGGCAGACCGCGGGCGCCCTTTTGGCAGCGGTGCTCCTCCAAAAGGAGGTGTACCTTATCCTGTTTGGGGAGGCTTAGCCTCCCCTGGCCTATTCTACCCATTGTCCATGCATGGAGCCATGCAATTGACAGGTATGACAGCCAACAGCTGATGTGAATAACATAGTGTCTATATGGACACTGCATTGCCCTAACTAGACTGACAGAAGCCCTATGCCTCTCCTGGAGGTGGCACTATTATGGCGGGGTAGTGGGGCACTTACATGGGCAGCAGCAAGGCTGTAGTATAGGCAGTGACATAACAACATCGACGTAGGCTGCCTTACGTCGACCTAATTCTGTAATGTGTAGACCAAGCCCGAGATGCATGCAGCTTTCCTTGTGATGTGCTGCATATTGTAAAGACAGCTAGAGCCTACATCTTCACTGCAAAATCTTGTGATTTTTGACACTGAGACTAGGGTTGCTAACCCTCCAGGAATTTAATATTAATCTTTAATTAGAGATAGTTATGTGATGAAATCTCCAGGAATACAACCAACCAAAGTTGACAACCCTGACACCCCACCTTAGTGTAAAAGTACACAGTTTTTTTGCAGCGAAGACATAGTCTTTATGCCAGTGCAATAGGTTGTCTGGAAGTGGTGTTGATGGGTTTGAACTTTACACAGACGCTAAAGCAGCCAGGCAGCAGGGGACTTGCAAAGGTTCCACAACTATAGAAGTTGTCAGGAGGATGGTTTGAAAAACTCAGCAAAGACTCGGCAGTGCTAGGAAACAGATTTATTAGACTTATACTAAGTGTAGGGTGACCAGATGTCCCATTTTTAAAGGGACAGTCCCATTTTTGGGGACTTTTTCTTATATAGGCGCCTATTACCCCCCACTCCCTGTCCTGTTTTTTCCACAGTTGCTATCTGGTAACCCTAGCTAAGTGGCAAACCTCGCACACATATGCATGCCATGCCTCTTATTGTAACATTTTAATGGGGAAGAAAAGCAGAGTTAGCAGATGTCAGAGCCCCATCTGCTTTCATGGAGATTAATTTAAAATGTTTTATTGCAGGCAATGACGACACTGGTAGTGTATACAGATTAGGACTCTCTGGGCCAGTCTAACTGTTATGCCTATTGAAAAGTACTTTACTCCGCCGGTAGTCCCATGGACTTCAGTAAGGCTACCTGCAATATAAGGCATCCTTCACCATAAATAGCATGCATTTAGCCTATGATTTTAATGAGAGGCAAACACAAAGGGGCATTTGGTGAAGCTCTTAACACACCTTGGTGAGCAGTTACAGCTATGAGTATGTGTGTGAGAAAATGCTCACCAGTGTGAGTAAGGGGTCACACTGTGACCCAAAGAGTCGTAACCAAAAGCACTAAGCTGCCTTCAGGCTGGGTTTGAATGTTTTGAAGGCAGCTGTTTGAGGCTGAAATGCAGGTTTCAATGTTTGCCTGTGATAAACACAATTCAATGAGTATTTAATATAAATCTTTATAATGTATGCTGAGGCATGGAGAGTTATGGATAGAGATGATTTTGAAGTGTTTTTTTGAGAAGCTATGAGAGGAATTAGCACCTTCCAAATTAGTAAAATTTGCTGTAGACATTGATGAAAGCAGCTGTAAATCCAGTTTAACCAGATAGTTAAGGTGAGTTTACAGATGTTTTGCTGGAGCAGTGTAAAGTAGCCAGAGCATACCAATGATTCTGGCCCAATATGTGTCTATACTTGTGTGAGATGATGTACATAACTTATGTGTCACTTCACCACTAGTGACTAAAGCAGCCATCCAAAATTTACATTGATAAAACCTTCATACCACAGTACACCATCATATGCTCCTTGTAGTTATAATGCCATCTGTTTAGCTACACCACCTCTTGTTTCTTTAATTATTCTTTCGCAACCTGTCTCCTTCTGTTTCAGACTCAGTGTGCGCTTTCCACCAGGCTGTACTGAAAGGGAAAGCGTGTCCTTTTCACTGTTATGGTGTTTCTCCAATGAGCACATCTCTCTTTTGGGAGTCTGTTATAGTGGATTTTCTAGAGAGGAAGACTATTAAAAAATGGCAGGTAAGAAGAGACCATTTTCCTTTGGTAGCGATAGAATGTTACTCATTTCAGAGCTGTGCACGCTGGAATCAGAAATGTCCTAGCTCCATCAGTGCTTGGATGGGGCTGTGAGGTAAAATTTGCAAAAGCGCCTAAGTCACTTACTTTCTTAAATCTCAGTGCACTTAGGTGCTTTTGCAAATTTTACCCCAAACCTACAGTGCTGAGTGCCTTCAGCTTGATGGGAATTGATGCTACTCAGCACTTTGCAGACTATTCAGCATGTAGTGTTTGCAGGAACAGGCTCTTAAGCAGCAAATGCGTGACTGTCCTTCCTTACTTTCTTGAATAAGTTACTGAGTGAGATCATAGTTGTTTCAAATGGATTTATATTCTTATTACATCGACCATATGAACACAATGCTTGAGGATTGTAATGACCTCTTGGCAGGGATGCTTTGTTACTTTTATGTGATGCTAGAATCAGCAACACACTTGGTTAATAGATCAACATCTGCTCTTTACAGTATTCTTTATATTGACTGATGATAAAGCAGAAAAGTGGTTGTTCAAGCCCTTAACTGAGATACTCCTGGCTATATTTGAAACGGCCAACTTAATTATCAGGCTGATGGAGACCTGGCATATCCATCCCTTGTTTCTACCACCGAAATTTAGTTAATCAGATAACCAAGCCTTTTTCTGTGTTGGCTCTTCAGAGATGCAGCTTTTCCTCCCTGCAGGTCTACCTCACCTCCGTTTTAAGCCGTGTGTGAAAGTTTCTGTCACTGCAGTTTTTATAAATAAACCACTGTCTTCATGTATGTAGGAACATCACCCACCCCCTCTTTGTGCTCAGTGAATCAAAAATACTGCTATGGTTCTATTAAAAAATTATATTCTATTATGGATGTTAACTGTTTGTTTAGTTCCTTGAGTATACTGCCAGGAGACAGTGGGGCTATGCATAAAATAAGCAGAAGATTTTAACTTGTAACTCCAGGCACTTTTGGTTTTTTTCTTTCCCCTCAGTCCACTGAGTTCCAGTTAGGGAAGCCCACTTCAGCAAAGATTAACTCAGTGGGCCAGATTCACCATTGCCCAGCACTTCACATAGTCTCTTACCAGTGGTAGGTGGATATAAAATGCTACCATTATGACCGAGTAGTGTTTTCCTCACTTTGCACTTGTCCGAAAGTAAACAAGGTGCTGAACAATGGAGTACGAGGCCCTGTCTCTGCATACTATTTTTAGATGTATCCATTACCATGGTATCTGGAGATTTTCTTTTCTTTTTAACTCCAGGGAGAAAAGTACTAATAATTTATGCACATCAAGAGCCCAAATCTCTAAATGGATCCTTAAAGAATCTTGCAGTAGAAGAATTGAGCAAACAGGGCTGCAACGTCACCACATCAGATCTGTACGCAATGCAATTTGAGCCACGAGCAACAAGAAATGATATCATTGGTGAGACTAGTTGAAGTACATTTTTAAAATCTCTCTCTTTGGGATTGTAAACACAGTTTTACCAATTTGACACACCAGAGCTGCATTGTTTGATGTAAGGGTCAGGTGCTCTATAGAGAAAAAACAGGGAGACTTTTGGTGTAAAGCAATAGCTAATTAGTAAGACTGAACTTTTTCTTTCTGTGGGCATTTACTAGAGCAGTAGTTTTCAATCATTTTCCATTTGCAGACCCTTAAAAAATTTCAAAAAGAGAGGTGTGGACCCCTTTGGAAATTCAACATGTGGTCCATGGACCCCTACTATAGAATCATAGAATATCAGAGTTGGAAGGGACCTCAGGAGGTCATCTAGTCCAAGCCACTGCTCAAAGCAGGACCAGTCCCCAATTTTTGCCCCAGATCCCTAAATGGCCCCCTCAAGGACTGAACTCACAACCCTGGGTATAGCAGGCCAATGCTCAAACCACTGAGCTATATAGAAGTCTTAGACTGAAAACTGGCTGAACAGAATTCAACTATAAATGTTGCACGTGCTTGGCCTGGCATTTGATACAGCGTGAGAAAGGGTGTTAGACATATCTATTCAGGGGACACCATCATAGGGCCTAATCACATCAGCCACAATATCAGAGGCTCGTTCACTGCACATCTACCAATATGATATATGCCATCATGTGCCAGCATTCCCCTCTGCCATGTACATTGGCCAAACTGGACAGTCTCTATGTAAAAGAATAAATGGACACAAATCAGATGTCAAGAATTATAACATTCAAAAACCAGTTGGAGAACACTTCAATCTCTCTGGTCACTCACAATTACAGACCTAAAAGTGACAATACTTCAACAAAAAAACTTCAAAAACAGACTCCAACGAGAGACTGCTGAATTGGAATTAATTTGCAAACTGGATACAATTAACTTAGGCTTGAATAGAGACTGGGAGTAGATGGGTCATTACACAAAGTAAAACTATTTCCCCATGTTTATCCCCCACCCTCCACTGTTCCTCAGACATTCTTGTCAACTGCTGGAAATGGCCCACCTTGATTATCACTACAAAAGGTGTCCCACCCCCACCCCCGCTCTCCTGCTGGTAATAGGTCACCTTAAGTGATCACTCTGGTTACAGTGTGTATGGTAACACCCATTGTTTCATGTTCTCTATGTATATAAATCTCCCCACTGCATTTTCCACTAATGCATCCGATGAAGTGAGCTGTAGCTCACGAAAGCTTATGCTCAAATAAATTTGTTAATCTCTAAGGTGCCACAAGTCCTCCTTTTTCTTTTTGTGAATACAGACTAACACGGCTGCTACTCTGAAACCTATGGTAACAACAACACTTCCAGGTTTTGACCTGTAGATGGGGGTATTCGCATGCTTTTGATTGATTATAAAAACAAAATGCCTTTTCTTGGCTCTGAAACTTTATTTTCATAGTTACCTTTTGCAGATCCCTTAGACATAGGGCAAGTCTACACTACAGTGCTACATCAGAGCAGCTGCACTGATGCAGCTACGTCGCTGTAGCGCATCTGGTGAAAACACGCTATGCCGACGGGAGACAGCTCTCCCATCAGCATAATTACTCCACCTGGACGAGAAGCAGAAACTATGTTGGTGAGAGAGTGGCCCCTGCCAACTTAGTGCTGGTGTGGACAGCGTGAAACTTGCGGGGGGGGGGGAGGAGCTTTTTCACACCCCTTAGCAAGATAAGTTAGATCAACGTAATCGGTAGTGTAGACCTGTCCATAGTCTGCAGAGCCTCCAAGGGTTCAAGGACCACTGGTTGAAAACCACAGTACTAGAGGATATCACTTTAGGAATCCATCCTACACCCTTGAGTTTGACAGTTTTGCCATTGACTACAACAGTAGCAGGATTCGGCCCTTACGAGTAAGACTGGAGGTTTTTTAATAGCCCTGTGCCTTTGGGCCCAAATGTTTGTGTATTATAACTTACAAGTGTTTGTGTCTTCTTAAAGAGGCATCATTACAAAACACCTCCTCCCAAGGAGCAGTCTGGTTACAGATGCTTTCTGCAAATAATTCCCAAGTGTTCATTCGTGTATGTTTGGGGTTTGTGTCATCTATTAAGTATGATTCACATTGATGGAATATGGTAATGCCATTGTCCATTTATTAGTTTAGTAAAAACTTGAGAGAAACCCAGTGGAGATCATATTAAATTTAAAACTGGTTTCCAAGTGTTTATCATAGTTAAGAAAGCCATTCACCAAGAGGTAGGTTTTTAATCCTGATGCTGTCCTAATTTAGGAAGTGAAAGCGCAAAGCCATTACACAATTTGGCAGAGCTGTCAGTGTCTGTTAAAGGAAAACGTAGAACCGAAAGACTGATGTTACAAGAGCACTGGCAGAAGTGGGCAAGGAAGGTTGCAGACTGTCTGATTCAAACCCATGCTCCGCGTCAGGTCTTTGAAAGTCCTCACCCACTCTGGTCGCATGGACTTCAGGAAGAGATGAAGCTCCTTAGCAGATGCTCAGGATCAGGCCCTAAACTCTGATGGCCTGATTTTCATTTACATTAAGGCCCTTTTACACCACTCTGGTAGCATAAAGGGGGACAGAGGGGCCTTAATGTAAACGAGTACTGATACTTTTGCAAGTACTAGATTCACCTACACTTTAAAAAAAAAAAAATCAGCAGTTCATCTATCACTCCTTACAATATGGTGCAGCTCATGATAAATCAATGGGATGAAATATTCCAATCTAGGACAGCAGATTGTGACTTGTATTGAATTATCTTATGTGGATTTAATGCTAGAAGTGGGATAAACAATGTCCATGTTTTTTTTCCACAGGCTGTCTGCGCAACTCAGAACACTTTGATTATGGAGTGGAATCATGGGAAGCTTACAAGAGAAGATGCTTGGCTAGTGATTTGATTGAGGAACAGAGGAAGGTTCAAGTTGCTGATTTAGTGATTTTTCAGGTCATGATTTTTCTTATTAATAATCTTATGGTCTTAATATGGCATTAAAACAAATACAGTAATAAAGAAACTATAAAAAGCTGGAAAGTTTAGACACCTAATTCCCACTGTCATTTACTTTCAATGCACTGCTCATGCTGATAATGCAGATAAGGCTTGGGCTGTGATCTTACAAGGTCTAGCCCAGGGGTGGGCAAATTTTTTGGCTCAAGGGCCACATCAGGGTTGTGAAACTGTATGGAGGGCCGGGTAGGGAAGGCTGTGCCTCCCCAAACAGCCTGGTCTCTGCCCCCTCCCACTTCCCTCCCCTTGACTGCCCCCCTCAGAACCACTGACCCATCCAACTTCTCCCTCACTGCTTGTCCCCTGACCGCCCCCTCCTGGGACCCCACAGCCCCTAACTGCCTCTCCCCAGGACCTCCCCCCAGAACCTCCGCCCCTTCTACCCCCCCTGCTCCCTGTCCCCTGACTGCCCCTCCTGGGACCACCCGCCCCGACTATCCCTCCCAGGACTCCACCTCCTATCCAACCCCCCTGCTCCCTGTCCCCTGACTGCCCCAATCCCTAGCCACACCCTCACCCCCTGACAGGCCCCCCGGGACTCCCATGCCCATCCAACCCACCCTGTTTCTTGTCCCCTGACCACCCCACCCCCCAGAACCTCCACCCCATCCAACCACCCCCTGTCCCCTGACTGCCCCCCAGGGACCCACTGCCCCTTATCCAGCCCCCTCCCCCACCCCCTAACCATGCCACTCAGAGGAGCAGAACTGGCTTATTGGAAAGCCTGGGAGGTGGGTGGGCGCAAGCCGCACTGCCCACGTAACTACAGGGGAGGGGGGACAGCAGGGGAGGGGCCAGGGGCTAGCCTCTCTGGCCGGGAGCTCAAGGGCCAGGCAGGATGGTCCCGCGGCCAAAGTTTGCTCACCTCTGGTTTAGTCAATAGCAGAAATGAAAAAAGCCAGGTGCTACAGAAAATTATTGACAGTCCCTCTGCCCCATGAATCCAGTGTCTGTCAGAAGGCTCATCTTTTGGTTGAGGTGTAAGAGATTCTGAAAACTCACGGACATTTGGAGATCTCATGGCATTTTTCAAAAGAATATTACAAAAAAAAACCCCACAACCATAAGCAAATATAGTTCCTCCATTCTCTGAATGATAGGCTTTATTTACAGTGCTTGATCTGTGAATGGCTTGACTGATTAAGGTGATAAGATGTTCTTAGCATAGAAACAAGGCCAAAGGAAATGGTGTACCTCTGCCAATTACATCTCACTATTAACAGGAGCCTTTGCTTTGCTTTTCAGTTTCCCTTGTATTGGTTCAGCATGCCTGCCATCATGAAGGGCTGGATAGACAGAGTCTTGGTCCAAGGATTTGCTCACAATTTCCCACAGTGTTATGATGATGGCTTACTCAAGGTATGTTCCCTGGACTGTTACATTAGGCTAAACAATATTTTTTTTGTATAATTCTTGTCTGTTCCTATGCTGTAATTTTATTTTTAATCTAAGTGGATAAATGAGATTTAGGCTTTATAGTGGCACTCAGTGATCATTCAAAATCCTTCCTAAAAACTTATTTCTTCTCTGTACCTTAGAGTTTTATACTGCCCTCTAGTATATGAGTGCAAACATCATGGAGTCTCGGGCACTTCTGCCTTTTCAGAATAAAAACTCTGCGTAGGGGAGGGGGTGTTGTTTAATTTTGGGTAAGAGTGGAAGGCTGGTAGTGGTTTGGGAATAGAAAAGGGTGTCTGTATAGCGAAAGGCTTTGCACCATTTCATATAGATGGTCAGACTCTCTACTCACCGAATATCCTCCTTCCATCTTGCCTAAGACAAATGTGCATGGGGGAAAGATGATGCAAATAGGACTATCAAGATGCGTGCAAGCCTCAGCCATATGCTATTATCACCCTTCTCCTCCTCCTGGCTTGGCTGGGACCCTCACGTTAGGTTTTTCTGAAAGTGGATTGCAAAATCTGCAGGGGAGGGATGATGTATTTGTTTTCTGGGGTGTGTAGTACATTCTTGGGCATGCAATTTATTTAAAATAACTAAAAATCCTCCTGTACTAGGCTTTAGGTACACACACATTAAGAAGCAATTCAAAATTTCAGCAGCATTACATAATCACTCCAGCAAGAACTTAGCCAGCCTGCCACCGACGAAAACTCCTTTCCACCGCTCCATCGTCTAGGAAGCACACCTTTGCCTTCTCCAAAAACACAAACGTGTCTTTTGCAGCATGCTTGAATGATCATCAAACGCTGCCAATATCAGAGCAAGGAGGATGGGGGGAGCAAGTTCCAGAGACTTGATCTTGTGGAGAATGCCTTGTGAGCTGCCCCTCTCTTTTACAACCATAGGATCCAACTTGAGCCCTCCTGCTAAGCACAGTTGTGGCAGTATGGCATAGAGAGAGAGGCAGTGCCTTAGGTAGGCTGCCCCCAGCCCATTCATAAAACCCTGGTGCTTTATTGGTCATAACTAACATCTTAATCTCCACCTAGAGACCAATAGGCAGCCAGCGCAGATCCTGCAGGAGCCCTCTATGCTTAGTAAGCTATCTGGAAGATACTGCTATAGCTGCTTATTGTCTCTGCCTTTTAAAATAGATGTATTTTAGCGCATTAGAAAGTTCTGGTGTAACAGGAAGAAATGCTTGACGTAGTTACTGGTGACAGACTATTCATTTTAATCAGCTGTTGCGTATTAAGCACAGAGGGGAAGTACTACCGCTTGTCAGCCCTAATGTATGTGTCTTTTCTTTTACCTTTCCCTGCTATTCTCTGAAAATAAATTGTTTAATGGGCAAGAGAGTAAGAAATACAAAAGAATAGGGAGTACGATAATTAGTTACAGGCAAGAAAAAACCCTGTACCCATTGCAAACCTAAAAAAAAATTTTTCATGGTAGAAAATACTTTTTAGGGTGTTTTTTTTTTAATCCAGTAATGCGCACACATAGCTGAAGGAAGGTGGGGTGAGGAAATGAACAAGGATCTAGCATTTCAAGAAGACTAGTACAGTGGGACATGGGGCCAGATTGCATGGTCAGTCTGTAGTAAGTGGATCATTTCTGGGTCCCACCCAGTCCAAACCAGCTGGGTCTAGGTCATAACTAGTCACTGTTTCTAGCTCTAGGTCCCAAGGACACACTCCCAGGCTCAGACTTCTTGTCTGATGCCCTTTCTTGGAATATAGGATGCTGCCATCCCAATCCCTCCAGTCAGTTTACAAATGCTTCCCCAGAGCCTCCCCTGGGCTGTGAGCACTCTGGGCTTCTAGTTTAACCTCTCTAGGAACCATGTGGCAGGCAAGCAAGAAGCACAGGCTGAGCAAAGGAATTTCTTAACCACAATCACTTTTCTCTTAAAAACATTAGAGAGTTACTGATCTTTGAAAAGGAAACAAGTCCTGAGACACAGCCTCCCCGCTTCTGATCTCAGCCCTTCTGTGAGTCCAAAGTACCTCACTGTTCAGGCTGGGCAGAGTCCTTCCTGCCCTCTGCCCTGCAACAAAGCCTCCTTCTATGTGGTGATGGTCATCTTCCCCCCTTCCCCCCCCCCCCCCGCATCCAGATCAGTATCCGACGCCAAATAGACTTCTGTCTCTCTATTATATGCTCCAGTGGGGTGCTCCAAACCTTCCTCGAGTCATACTTGCCCCACCTGCATAGAGAGCTCATTGCTCTGTAGGAGTAGGCAAGTTGTTGAGTGACAAAGTAGGTGGCCGTAAATTGTAGTCTTGCTGGTCCTTTGAGGATTCAGTAAGCTTCCCTACCTGGGAAAGGTGTCTGGAATGCAGGACAATAGGCTCCCCTCTGCATTCAACTTAGACGTGTTCAACACCTAATAAAAAACGAGTTCATAATTTGATGCAAACAGATCCCACTCTGTCAAGGTCATCCGAATTTGTGACCAGTTTAAGTTGGTCCATAGCTCTAAATTGTTCAAACTGTGCCACCTTACTATGGCATGAAGACTGAGATAATCTATAACAAATAGCGGTGAATTGGGTAGAAAGATTTCTGCTCCATGATTAATGCCAGAGGTTGGACTCAGGCTATAAAATCTCATTTGGAGTATTATAAATGGAGTGCTCAGTATTATTTGTGGTTCGTGTGTGTGGATTTTCGTGACCTCCTGTCTTAGCTATTCACTTTTGCCCTTTTTAACTTTCTACCCTATAATCAAGCAAGATTGGCATGTCCAGACACCAATTCATAACTTTTGAGCTGTTCTTGGCATTGTGAATAGCAGAGCTAGTCATTAGCTGAAGATTTGAAGATGCTTATTTCTCAAGTCCAATATCCCACAATGATGGATATGTAGATTACTTGACTATTTAATTTGCTGATCATTTTAACAATGCCAACATTTAAGTTTTCATTATTAGATTTCAGAAATAGTCCAACGAGACAAACACAGGTGATTCAGACCCTTTAAAAGCTGTCATTTTGGCCTGTTTGCAAATTTGGGACAACGAGGCTGCTGCATCCGTTGTGTTCAGTTCACATTTGGAAGGTTCCCTTGGCAGCCATAAATAAGAGTTAGATGCTGGGGTACAAGTCTGTGTCAGATCCCATGGTTATAGAATCTGAGGAAACATGGTTCTGGTAAAATACTTAGTGCAAGGAATACACCTAAAGAACATAACAAATACCCAACTAATCTATTCTCAGGCAACTGAGAAGCTTTAAATGAAGACTACTATGTATACAGGATGCAGTTTCCATCTGGGGGAGAGGGAGGAGCATAAACACACTTAGCACTCAATTTTTCCAACCATAGATCTCAAAGCACTTTACAAGGAAGGGCAAGCATCTTCCCCATTTTACAGATGGCAAAAGGTAAGGGCCCAAGTAACATGCATTTTTATGTATGTTTTCCCACAGAGCTATTTTCACACACTTTACTACTCCATATATCAACAAGCTGTGTACCAGAGATGCAGTAAGTGGTACTGTGTGAAAAGACCAGGGTATGAGGAGGACAGAAAAGGGGGGTCAGCTTCCTCAGCCATCTCTGTTCTGCCAAGTTAATCTAGTGTTTCTGAAGTGTCCTTTTTGGCTACCGGGTCACTTGTTCTTAAATTAATGTGCCTAAGTCTTATTTTCTTCATTCCAGAATAAACTAGCCCTACTTTCATTTACCACTGGAGGAGATGAAGAAATGTTTTCAAAAGGAGGGGTCAGTGGTGACATTCGCTATCTCCTGTGGCCCATCCAGGTACAATATATGAATATTTGCTCAATAACTGTGCACCTTCATAGTACTGCCAACTCCAAGCATTCAAAGTCAGGAGACAGGCCCCACAGAAATCATGATTCCTTTTAAAAAAAATCCATCCGATTTTGAAAGAGCAATGTTAGGTCTTTATTTTCCTCTTGATTTGAGACGTAGGTTTCATGTTTTCCAGTTTCTCTGCCGCTATTAGGGCAAAAAAAAATTAAAGAAGAGATTTGCATATAATAGCATGACTAGGGAAGAGCCAGCTTGTTGGGAAATCTTTGTGTGGCTGGCATGGTGTGCTGTGACATCTACCTGCTGACATAAACTAGTTGAATCACTTGTCCTAGATCTTCCAGAAACACTTCCATCTTCTAACAAACTCTTCTGCAGTTTCTAGCTAGGCAGACTCATTAACATTACTAAGCCCATTTGGCTGCATCATTTAAAAGGCAACTAATGGAAAGGTGCTAATCGTAAATATATTCTGAAGTTCGGAAAAGAGGAAGGTTAGTGAATTTAGCTCACTCAGAGGGCATTAAAACTCATTCAGAACTGTGTGAATCAGAATTGCATGACTCAGCTAGATTCAGAAGTGCCTAAAACAAATGTAGAAGTACAGGGATGAAACATGAATTTCATTCAGGAACAATCCAAGAAGAGTCAATAGTATCCTAAATGTTCAGCCATCAAACGTGGAAGTGTATGACAGTTGAAAGGGTAAGTTAGTTATATAGCTTCAATAGCATTTCAAAACTGTTCCAGGAACTGGGGAACAACGTACACTAATCAAACTCAGAAGCATCATAGGCTAGCCTTCAACACTTGTCCACAAGTGTGGTTGCAAAGGTACATTCCCGCATCCTTTTGTCCCTCCACATGGATAGTTTAAAGCAATGCTATTTTATCAAAGAAAACATGCCCCACATAGGGTAGGAGAAATATTTTAAAATCTGAATTCTTTAACTGTAGCAAAAATGGAGTTGAACCATTTTCTGACATGTGTCTCTTGTCCTTTGACTCTAGCATGGTATAATGCACTTCTGTGGTTTCAAAGTCCTTGCTCCTCAGATCTGCTTTGCTCCCAAGTACGTGACAGAAGAGAAAAGAAAGGAGATGCTGACCTCCTGGGCACAGCGACTGAAGACTATCTGGGAGGAAAAGCCTATAAACTGCACTCCTGAGTTGTATTTTAAGTAATGTTCAGGCACAACACTAGAGAGATATGGGGGCGGGGAAGTTGCAGGAATTGTCTCAGTTGTATCTTTTCTCTTTCCTTCATGCTGTACCTTACCATGTATGGGGGGGGGGGAGTCACAATGCATAATGTCAGTCTCATAAACTTGCTGGATTGTATTACACCTAAAGACAGCCAATTGGTAATAGCTCAGTTAGCAATATGGCCTCGATCTTCCTGTCTTCTTAGGAGTACAGTGTAATGATGAGTGGTGCAGCTCCTTGCTGTGTGGGACATGGCTCCCTAACTAGTAAATATTAGTGCCTAGTATACAATCAGGTTGTTTGTGTTTTTTTTTTTTTTAGAATAGTGCCTGTTCATACAAGCATAGGATTGAATCACAGATAATGGCTATTGCCCTAAGACACAGGTGACCTGCAAAACACCTGAAAGATATTGCCAGATTTACTTCAACACTTTTGTGCACCAGCTGCCATTTTTGTTAAATTGACCTGGAAATATCCTGTGATAAATAAGATTTGTCACAGCCAGTTATCAGTCAACTCTGATCTCTTAAGCAAGTTTTGTCTACATTTGAATTATTGTACAGTTTGAGTATATAGGATATGCAGTAATTTAGGTTACATGAGAACTATAGCCAGCCTTAACCTTCAATACCAAAACAGATCTATGTGTCGGTTCCTAAATTCCTAAGATTATTTACAACTGAACTATAGTAAAGCAGCTTTAAGACAGTTTCAGATGCCAATAAAGGAAGCAAATTCAAAGTGAAGTATGAATATACAACACTGGTGCCTTCACCATTGCATTGTTCTGTGTGTACACAAGGAAGGGTACGTGAAGCCCCCTGCCATTTTTGCCTCCTCATACATTTTAATGGATACTTTTTTCTGAGTTCAAGGACTGATCCCCACTTACGCTGCCACTAGCTACCCCATTAGGAAGAGAGAGGAATCAAGGGCAATTGCTGTGGCCCCTCACACTAATCAGCAGAGCTATTCAGCCCTGGAGTTGAATGCCTGATGTACCTTCCCCTAAATACTATAGCAGCAAATGTGCTTCCCCGGGGGACTCTGGCACTGTGGCTGGCTTGGTGAGGCACATTGCCCACTTCATCTGCCGTGGCCACTGTCCCAGTGTGGGTCAATGCCTAATAGGATACACCAGTAGGTGTGGGTTGGCTCTTAATGTTTGGGAATTTTGCCATGGACTTCAGTGGGATAATTTGGCTCTGGAAAGTAACTGATGATTTTTTTGTGGTAGATATATGGTATATTTCATGCTTAATTGTGTATTTCCTGGCTCTGATCAGTCGCTGTCACAACCTTAACATACTGTTAAACATACTATTATGCTTCTTTGTGAATGTTTACCTGTTGTATGCAAGATGTAGATACCAGATTACAATGTTTCCAGTCACCTAAATTCATGTTCAGACTGAAGAAGGTGGACATAGTAAGATACAAATGCAGTTGCTGTCCATGCATATTTACTTTTTCAGAATAAAAATCCTCAGTTTGTTTGGAGACTGAGCAAAGGTGTTATTCAGAAGACAAATGCGTATTCTGCTCACAAAAAATTAAGAGGATGTATACAGAGAAGTCTTGCTCCTATAATCACTAAAGTCAACAGGAATTGATAGACTGCAGTCAGGGTAAAGTTAGGCACATCTCTTAAATTCTATTACAGCACAACGCAGATGCTTGGAAATTCTAGCTAGGAGTATTTGTGAGGAAGTCACATGGGATTAATTCCACAAAACTGCTAATCAGTCTCCTATGATGCTTATTGTCAGGATACACATACACTTTAAAAAAAAAAAAAAAGTGTCATGAAGCTAGGCATAAGGGGGTCTTGAAGGTTCTAGAAGGAACTGTGCCGGGAAGAGAGAGCAATATAGAGCCGTATCAGCAACTGGGGAGAGATTATCAGGAGAGCTCAGCTCCACACTAGGTACCAAAATTAAGTGGCCAGATATTTTTTTTAAAACTCAACATGTTAGGTACTGAGCTCTTCTGAAAGGCTCTCCCCAGTGATGGTGGTTGAGCTCTTCTGAAAATTCTGGCTTTAAGGGATACTATTTTTATTTATTTGACTAAAGTTTCTGGTTCAGTTGCATTAAATAAAATTCCTGAGTCTTTGCCACAGTTGTATGACACTTATGATTTCACATGCAGGGAATACATTTGCCACTTCTTTTTTTAATAACTTATTACCTGCATCCAAAGCTGTTATGTCCTCTCCAAGAGGGAAACCCCATTGACTCCAAACAGACTAGTGTGGAACATTAAAGAGCGTACAACTTTGTTGCTCTGCTTTTTCCCCATGAAGGTGAGTCATGCAAGTGGATTCTTCCACATCAGCTGAGTTTGCAGCTGAATGCATATGGTAGGAGGGGGAATAAAACCCCTAAACAGAAGGAAGTGAGGATCTCTATGCTACTTGGACTCTGGGAGGGCAAGGTTTTCTAGGTATAAACAAGAGGTCCCCAGCTGTTTAGCCTGGGTTAGCCCAAAGAGCCATATAGAGCTTGCTTGCTTAGTTATAGAAGCTTCTATTACCTTTTGTAACAAATTGTCATTCATTTGTGTATCCATGTTTACCTGCTTATACCTTATAAATAACTGTTTCCTTTTTCCTATTAATAAATCTGTATATAGTTTATTGTAGGATTGGCTACAAGCATTGTCTCTGGTGTGACATCGAAGGTGCGATTGACCTGGGGTAAGTGATTGGTCCTTTGGGACTAGGAGTAACCTGAATATTGCTGTAATACTTGGTATAAGGGACCACCTATCACAAAGGCAAGCTTACCTGGGTGGTGAGTCAGATCTGAGTATTCAAGGAGACTGACTGATAGTTAGCTGGTGAAATCTAAATTTAGAGCTCACAGCCAAGTAGGGGTTTTTGTCTTGGTTCTTAACAGTCACTCTCTTGAGTCACTGGAGTCAGCTTGACAGTCCTCTTTACTGATATGTTAGTAATTTCTCTCTTGGTTGTCTAACATATCTTGTATCCCTTAATCCAATTACCTCTCTAAATATTTCTGATAAAAGATTGACAATGAATTGACTGTGAAATGTGATCTTCAAGACATGGAGTAAAATAGAAATGGACGTTGTCTGATCATTAATCCAAGGACCACCGACATGTGGGAGGGGGAAGCATATAATATCCTCTACAGTATATTCCTTTCTTGATTTTTTACATTACTGATTTCTCAGGACAGCCCATAAGGACATTGAAGTGATAGGGCAATTTCTGCTTAAAAAAAAAAAAAAAAAGTAACCATTTTATCTTTATTGGTTCAGCTCAGTAAGTTTAAATTTCTGTATTAGATGAAAAAATCATCCGTGATTCTGGTCCTTCTCATTTCTATTTCAAAGATTAAACACATTAGCCTTCCTACACCCAGCTTCACGCTAATGTTTATATTTGGTAGCCAGTGTGTGTGTTGTGCATAATATATATTATATGAACTTTAATATTGTACACCTTATCAGGTATAAATCCATGGTAGGCCCACATCTTGAATACTGTGTGCAGATGTGGTTGCCCCATCTCAAAAAAAAAAAAATTGGAATTGGAAAAGGTTCAGAAAAGGGCAACAAAAACAATAAGGGGGTGTGGAACCACTTCCATATGAGGAGAGATTAATAAGACTGGGATTTTTCAGCTTGGAAAAGAGACTACTAAGGGGGGATATGATAGAGGTCTATAAAATCATGACTAGTATAGAGAAAATAAACAAGGAAGTACTATTTACTCCTCCTCATAACACAAGAACTAGGGGTCACCAAATGAAATTAATGAGCAGCAGGTTTAAAACAAACAAAAGGAAGTATTTCTTCACACAACGCACAGTCAACCTGTGGAACTTTGCCAGAGGATGTTGTGAAGGCCAAGACTGTAACAGGGTTCAAAAAAGAACCAGATAAATTCATGGAGGATAGGTCCATCAATGAATATTGGCAAGGATGGTGTCACTAGCCTCTGTGTGCCAGAAACTGGGAATGGGTGACAGGGGATGGATCACTTGTTGATTACCTGTTCTGTTCCTTCCCTCTGGGGCACTTGGCATTGGCCACTGTTGGAAGACAAGATACTGGGTTAGATGGACCTTTGGTCTGACCCAGTATGGCCATTCTTATGTATGATTGCTGGGTAGTTATGCTAAGTTGCACACCTGTACTCTGTATTATGCTTTTCCCAAAATGCTGTTCACACTTGTTCACTCACACTAAGGTGTAGCCCATAACACTTTGCACAGCTGAATTCTGGTCTTGGCTCAAACAAATACATAACCTGACAGAAACAAGATGTATGACTAATACGTCCTGGTACAATTAAGAGGTGCCTGGAAGGAGGTATCCAAGACAAAGATAAGAAAAGTACAGGACAGTGTAGAAAAATCAGTATAAAACTGCTAGAGACAAGTGGGGTTATGTATGGAGTGCCTTTAGCTTGTAAACAGCCACAATATAAATACACATAGTCTTGAGTGCATACTTTGAAAGCAGACCTGTGTAAGGTGAATGCTCTGAGATTACTTCTCTGAAAGGGTGGTATGTATGTCTCCTTTTTATGTTGCGCTGCTTTCCCTTTGACTAATAAGCTGACTATGCGCAGCTATTTGCGCTCAAATATTTTTGAACCGCAAGTGTAGTCAAGTAATTGGCTATAGCTAGTCAAATTGCAAAAGGGCGTAGAACTAGATCAATTAGGTACTTTTTGGACATAGATAATCTAGCTATAATAATAAGGGTGCAGACACTTTTTTTATATAAACAGATTAGAGTACATGCACTGATATATTTTATTACCCTGCATTATTTTGAAAGCTGTTCGATTGGAGAGAACTCCAGACTAAACCTTTTCCTGGTTATATACAGGATAGATCGATAGAAAAGAAATTATTAGTTATTCACCGCCCCATGATGTCAGCCTTTCCCTTCACATTGCTATGTAAAGTAGCAAATATGGATGAATTCCTGGCCTATTGAGGTCTAGAATTTTTGCCACTGAAATCAGTGGAGTGAGGATTTCATCCAACCTTTTTAAAAGCAATCTTAACCAAGCGACTGTACTCTGAATCAGAATTTGGTAACTATATCCATGATGTCTCACAATTTGCTAACATGGCTATCAATAATTAGCTTGTATTAATAATGGCCTATTCCATCTGTGGATGCCTAGACCCACCAATCAGTTGAACTGCAAAAGTCAGCTCTAGAAATTATTTTGGGGATATTTCATGGTCTGTGTTATACAGGAGATCAGGCTAGATGTCACAATGGTCCCTTCTGGCCTTGGAATCTATGAAAACAAGACTTGTATTAACGCTACAGATTAGAGAGAATCAAATTTCAGTTTGACAGTGCAATTCTCTCGAAATATTTTTAAAATACAATGCTAGTTATCTCTTTAAGAAAAAGGAGTTCAAAACTGTCAGTTTTTGGGGGGGGAGGGTGAGAGCAGGTGTCTACTTGTAAGTTAAGTCAGCCACAACAAACAGTGGCAGAGAGAGCCATTCAGTTCCCCTGTGCCACATCCTGGCCAGGCAAGCAAAGTATAAAAATTTTGCCAACAGATATTTCAAGGACATTGGGGGAACCAGAACCCTTGTATTCATCCTAGAGAAAGCCCAGGGCAGCTGTGCAGCCTTGTCATTCCCAGGTCTGGGAATTTCCTCTTTAAAATGATGACGATGTTTCTTAAGTCATGAGAATGGGTATCTAGTCTGTACTATAGTTTAGTACAACACCACCTGAAGATGGAAATTCAGATGCTTCAGTGCATATTCTTTGGTACTTAATATTTTTGTTGTTCAGAGAAACAATTAATACCTCACGATAGAACTTCTGTGTCAAAGTATTCTTTAGAGATTCTGATGCATACATAGCTATTTTACAAGTACTACGTGAACTGTAAATTTCCTTGAACAGGAGCTATTTAGTTCCTGGAATTGAGTAGCTCTGCTTTCATCATGAAAACTTTGTCAACTTTTATTTCTTGCCAACTATTTCCCTTCCAAGGAACTGATAAACTCCACCAGATTCGCCAACAGAACTTTGAAGCTTCTTAAAGTACAGCTATACTAGGTTGTCCACAGACCTTCTCATCTCCTTGACCCCCACGCTACTTACCTGGTCCCAATTGCCATAGCGTTGGAATGCCTCACAAACTTGAGTGACTTTATCCTCGTAGGCATCCCTGTGTTGCAGTGTTCCCTCTTATTTTTTCCACGCATGTGCGGAATGAATTTTGTTATGTCACACATCACCTCCATATTGGTGCACATAACAAAATTAATGTGGTGGAGGTGGGGCCGATGGGTTCGGAGAGGGTTCCAGCTGGGGGTGCAGGCTCTGGGGTGGGGCCAGGGATGAGGGGTTTGGGGTGCAGGCTGCTACAGGACTCCCTGCAGCTCTCTCTCTCCCCACAGCAGCCCCGGGGCTGAGGGTGGTGGAAGAGGCGCCTCTCCCCCAGCTGCGGCAGGTCCATGCTGGGGGAGAGGTGCCTCTCCCCCGGCTGCGGAACTGAGCCCCTGTGTGGGGCTTAATAGGCAGCTGCACAGCCACGTAGTTTAGAGGGAACTTAATCTGTGAGCTAGGAAAGTATTCTGTGCACATGGAGGTTGAGCCACAGAGATTAACTGACTTGCCCAAGGTCAGCACCATAGGTTGCAACAGGTACCTCACCACAGCAGGTGCCTCACTACAGGATGAAGCTCTCTATAGCATAATGTGCAAAACTAAGGCTTTGTCTTCACGGGAGATTTAATCTGGGTTCAACCATGATTTTTCCCCTTAACATGTTCTGTGTTCACACAGCAATGCGCCTTTATTCCTGCTGCACAGTGAGGGGGCCACTGCACTCTGAGCTACAGTGTGGACTCCCAGTTAATTTATCTTGTGTATTGCTAACATAAGGTTAACTGCGATGCAAACAAGGGCCATAGCAAATCAACAAACCTTTGCAAATCCTTTTAAAAAAAAATCTCATGGCAGGTGGAGACAAGGTGGGTGAGGTAATATCTTTTATTAGATCAACTTCTGGTGAGGAAAGAGACAAGCTTTTGAGCTACCTACAGCTCTTCTTCAGGTCTGGGACAGGCAGTCTTATCATAGAATTATCATAGAATATCAAGGTTGGAAGGGACCTCAGGAGGTCATCTAGTCCAACCCCCTGCTTAAAGCAGGACCAATCTCCAATTTTTGCCCCAGATCCCTAAATGGCCCTCTCAAGGATTGAACTCACAACCATGGGTTTAGCAGGCTAAGGCTCAAACCCCTTATGATTTTTGATCTTTTGGGGCTGTCAGTACACCATTTTACGCACTGACCTCCATGTGGCTTCACAGTCTGTAAATCCGGGCAGAACTTAACCTTTGAAGCTAGAGAGTCCTATAAGAATGGCACCGTTTTTCATTAGCTTGTCCAGGGGTTCCCCTCTCTTCCTCAGCCTGCTGGCATGTACGCAGCTGGGGATCCGGTTTTGTTGATGTGGTTTCACAGGACTCCTCCCACTGCAAGGCGGGCGTCAGCGAGGAGGAATCAATCCAGGCTTGGTAAAAGAGCTGAAGCCCAGACAGCAGTGGCTCGATCTCCCTGGAGTTACTGCTCCGTACACAGGCAGGTAAGAGAGCACTTTCACTCTGTGAGTCTTTAACTGGAGACTAGGTTTTTCTTGGTTTGTTTGTACAGGTTCGTTGAGTTACACGTAGGTCTGCCTGGAACCCGCTTCCCTTTTATTTTCCGGGACGTTTGGGTATAGATACTGCATGTGTTAGGGTGTAATAATATTAATATCAAGGACTTTTGGGGTGATGAAATGGGAGAGGAGGGGAAATATGGGATTCTTCGATTGTCTTTCTTCAGCAGACTTCCTTTGCTATTGCCGAAGAGGGAGAGTTAGTTTCAATTTCTCAACCCCATGTTGTGGAGGCCGATTTTTTGCAATCTCTTACCAAATGCTAATGGTGGATCAAGCCTTCTATATCCCCTCCCCCTGCTCCAGCTCCCAGCGCAGGTCAGCCTCCTAGACTATGGTGAATAGCTTGTATAATATTTAGACAAACTTTCGCTCTTACAAACGCATCCGCCCCTGTCACAGGAGGTTTTCAGACGCGATTGTTGTGTCCTGATCCCTCGATTGACTTGCTTCTTCTGGTGTGCTTGAAAAACCGGCCCACCAACCCCCAGCCGAAGGAGGAAAGCGGATCCCCCGTCAGACGGGCCTTAGCCCCAGACAGCTGCCTGTCCTTCCCTGGGACTCCTTTAAAGCGGCTGGGTTCAGTGGGGAAGCGGGTCTGCAGGAGAGGAGACGGTCTCTTTAACAGCCACCTCGCCCGGGAGCGGCTCCGAACTGTGCGGCTCTGCTGTGCGGAACTGAAGGGGAGCGTGCGCACGGGGGAGCCCCCCAGTTTGTACCTGGGTCCCGGAGCAGACCTGGGGCCGTCTGTGCGAATGACGGGGTGATGCGAGGAAAGAAAGAGTTCTCGGCGCCTTGCCGGGGGTTGTTTGCCCAGACCGCGACGGGCATAGGTCATAAATCTCATCCACTGGGCTGCCTCCGCCACTGCTTCCTTTTGGTGACGGTCTCAGTCCGCACAAGGCAGTAGTAGAGGAAGAGGATTTTTGATCTCCTCTCGTCCCACCCCGGGCCTGAGGTGGGGAGCCCCCGGCCTGCTGCCAGCGCAGGGATCTGTCTGCTCATCCTCCCTGGCTGGGAGAGCAGTGGGGATTTCCATACCCCATTCCCACGCCCCGGGTGGAAGGGAGAAGTAGTGAGAATTTTCACCCCTGCCCCCGCTCTCCTAGCGCTTGCTATGGGTACACCCTACCTCGGTTTTGGTAAAAAGGGCCCTCATTTATAGGGCTGCCAGCTGTCCGGTTTTCGATCACAACACCTGGTCGAAAAGGAACCCTGGCATCTCTGGTCAGGTCGTTAAAAGTCCGGTCAGCAGCGCAGGCAGGCTCCCTACCTGGCTCCATGCAACTCCCAGGAAGCTGCCAGCATCTCCCTCTGGCTCCTAGGCAGAGGGAAGGCCACAGGCTCTGTGCGCTGCCCCTGCTCCCAGCACAGCTCCGCTGCTCCCATTGGCCAGGAACCACGGCCGGTGGGAGGTGAGGGGGCGGTGCCTGCAGGCACAGGCAGCACAGAGAGCTATGTGCTCATGCCTCTGCTAAGGAGCTGGAGGGAGATGCCTGCAGCTTCCCTGGAGCCGTCTGAAGTAAGCACCACGCAGAGCCCACACCCCAAACTGTTCATCCCTGGCTCCACCCCCAGAGCCCACACCCACAGCTGGAGCCCTTGCCCTCTCCTGCACCCCAAACCCCTCATCTCCAGCCCCACGTCCAGAGCCCATATCTGCAGCGGGAGCCTTCACTGCCACTCCCCCGGCCACACCCCAACCCCCTGCCCAGTGAAAATGAATGATGAGGGTGGAGGAGAGTGAGCAACTGAGAGAAGAGGATGGAGTGAGCAGGGGCGAGGCCTCGGAAAAGGGGCAGGACAGGCGAGTTTGGTTTTCTGCCAATAGAAAGTTGGCAACCACACTTATTCAACACTTCAAGAAATGGGTGCAGGACACTAATGAAGCATAAAACATGGTTAATCCCCTGAAGGGTTGGGGCAGAACTCAGTGACCGGTGAAGATACTCAAATACTCAATACTCAAGATACTCAAAGGCAGATGTAACAGGCATTGATCTGTGGGTGAAATTAAGGCCACATGAAGGTACCGCCACCATTCCACCCACATGACCCAAGCAAGACTGGAGGACCTTCAATTTATGAAATAGGGAAGTCACTAGTGATCCCCAAGAAACGGAGAATTATTATTTTTCTTTTAGTGTTGAATAAGCTAAGTGGTTTTTCACTTCTGGTGATTTCACTAGAAAGTAGAATAATTGACATATGCCAAGAAACCACCAGAAGTCCCTCAACATAATGAGCTGTAATCTACATCTAGTACATCCTTCATGAGGTTTCAGATTAGTTATATGAAAAATGTCATTTAAAAAAATAAATCAGAACTGAATTTTAAGTAATGGCTTGAACACCCAAATAATTGCTTTGGTGACAGGAAATTTTAGCTTTGGATTTTACGTTTTAACAGGCTCAGTATACTGTTGTCCTAACAGAAAATAGATCACTCACCACTGACCATAGCACCAGTGAGAATCCCTATGAGGAGGACATTGTGCACGTCATCTCAGGGGGGAGGAGATAAGAAGTAGAGTTCAGACTGAGAGGAGGACAACTATACTGAGTTGTAAAACAAGGAACTGGGCTTACAGAAAAATAATCTTACAGTTATGCAGCATTACTCCTTGTGCAGCGACACCTAAATGTATAACTTGCATGTCCACCTTATGAAGTATTGTAGCATTGGGGTTTTTAATGTAATTCATTTATTTCTCCTGGAATTTTGCTTCCTTGGGCTGAAATTAATTCACATCTAGATGCTGGCAAAAGAGGCAAAAGTCTAATTTAAATCCACATCCTCAAAAAGGTATTTAGGTGTCTAACTCCTATTGAAATCAGGTGTCCACATACCTTTTAGGATCTGATCGTGTGTGCGTAATCCCAAAGGTGCTAAGTATCTCCCATGAGACACTGAGGACCCTGGACTCCCATTGCAAGAAGTCCTCAGCACTTTGCAGAATTTGGACCCTAGTTGGTGTTGGCCCTCAATCAAGATGTATTTCACGCTTACAATTTCATACGAGTCCTGTTTCAACATTTAGGATTGTTAATATTCAAAAATATATGCCCAGTGTTCTATTTTATCAACGTGACTATTTGCTGACCTGCAATTACTTACATTTATAAGTGATTTGGGACAGGATCAGGGCCTTAGATTGTAAGCTATTTGGGGCAAAAACTGTCTTCACTCAGGAAGTTTTACAGTACTTAATATAACAGTAATTCCAAATTTCAACAGAATTGGTGTAGTTTTAAAGGCCTGATTTTCAAAAATGTACATGCAGTTCTTGCATGTGCATACTGGCTATGTGGAAGAGAAATGACTAGTTAGTAATGTACTTGACCAATTGCATGTGCAAATGTCTGATTTAGAGAGGCAAGTTATAGTAGGTGTGCAGTTGTGTACATGCATTTTGAAAGTTGGGCTATGAAATAGCATAGGGAACTGCATTCCCTGCATCACGTTAAGTATTAATTGTTCTGTTGTAGAAGGAAAAAGACGACCCTGAGGGCATGAATTCATTTCTTGGTAATATAAGACCATGAATAGTGTTTGTGTGTGTAGAACTGTATTTTTAGGTCTACTCATATATTGTCACTGAGTTAGGATCTTAATGTTATGGGTTTATAGATTTTAAAATGCATTTAGTCCCATGTTTACAGTACATGGGATTTATTTTATTTCAATTAAAGGATTCCAGTTTTCTCAGGGTGTTGGGGTTTTTTTAAGCTACACACTTTGCTATTTTCCTCCCATTGCATTCTTTGAAGTAAAACTTTAAAATATTACGTCTGACTTCAAAAAGTTTAGCCTTCCAACACCTGTATGTGGTAGGGCAGCATCTTCACTCCATTTCATACATGGGGAACTGAGGCAAAGACACAATATTGCCAACCTTAAATGTTCAAAAGGCATGAGTCAGGGCTAGCTTTCCGCTCCCTGCCCTCCCAAAAGATATGATTTTAAAAAGATTCCAAAATTAACTTTCTATTTGCCTTCTTGTTTGAGTCTTTATGGGTCACATTTTCAAGCTTTTCTCCGCAACCATCAGGGCTAGGAACTATTTTTATTTTTAAAATGAAAGCTGAGATTTTCATGTAATCCCATTAGCCCATGATCTATCATTCTTATTTCTTGCTTACTTTCTCATTTTTACCACACCTTAAGAAAGGACACTAAAAGTGTCACAAGACTTGCAATAAAATCAAGTGTTAGCAACATTGCCGTTGGCACTTGCCCAAGGTCTAGGGCAGAGCTTGGAATAGAACTCAGATCTTGATTTTCAGTCCCATGAGATTATCTTCACAAGTGTGAAAATCCAGACTGAGGAAGATTTAGGGTAGGGTAAGAGCAGCTAGAGTATGATAGATAGATTTAGGTGTCAGAAATATACAATACAAATACTTTGTCTTCACATAGCAGGACCTTTTATTTAAGGATCTTAAAGTGTTTTTACAAGTTTAGTTAAGCCTCACAGCTCCCTGATGAGATCAATGACATGCATACCATATAGCCTAGCCCATGTACCAAAACTGATAGCCATGTATGGTAGGGGCTTACCTTCTGTCCATCTGAATGCAGCCATTGCTCGAGTTTCCTTGCTTGTAGGATAGCTCTCCAACTAACTGAAACGATATCCTTTCAAAGTAATGACAAGTGAGAAGAGAAGAATCTGATGTAGATATGTTCTAGCTTCTCTTCTTGGGCCATGGGCTCTCCCTCAGGATTCCATGTCAATCCAGCAGCACCCTGCTGGTGGGCCCTCAGGGAATGATGAGCTCAAGCATGGGTCCTTTGACAAAAGAGCAGGCACTAGATGCAGCCACACACTCTCCCTTCTTCTCTTTCCCCAAGTTTACACCCTTTACCCTCCCTTAGTTTCCAGTTCAAGATGGCAGGTTTCAGAGTAGCAGCCGTGTTAGTCTGTATTCACAAAAAGAAAAGGAGTACTAACATCTCTAAGGTGCCACAAGTACTCAAGTTCAAGATGGGTTTTTCTAGCTCTGCAGTCAAAAAGTTCCTCCTCCAGGTTCCCTATTCAAAGGCAGGCCAGTTGCTATGGAACCTTGGTGTGCTAGTCAGTCAAGTAAAAGTTAAGCTCCATTACTGATTCTGCCCTTCCCCTGCTTGAGGAGGAAAAAAAGGCCAGACAACCACAGGCCAGCATTGTCAGCATTCACAGTTTGTTTAGCCACGTTCTAGACACCCCCTCACTTCTCCCACTCCTTAATGCAGTTATGTTTCCTGCTGCCTTAAAGGCCTAATCTGCTGCAGCTGCAGGCAGCCAACCCTTGACAACAATACCCTGTTCCCAGGTCTGTGTACTTGGGCTACTATAATCATCCAAACCTATTAATTAAGCCCCTGGCCAGGGTTTGAGGGAGAAGAAAGCAACCTAGCACAAACCCAGGTAGCCTCTTAAATCCTGTCTTCATTACAAAAAAGAAAAATAGGTGTGTTCCTAACTCGTTAGTTAAACGCAAGGTAAAATCCTAGTGAAGACAAGGCAGTTTGTAGTTTTCACACAAGTTAGCAGGTTGAGTTAAAGTTTAATGTGAAAATTCTAAACTGCCTTGTCTTCACTAGGATTTTACCTCTTCTTAGTTAACTCAAGTTAGCTAGCACAAATAAGAGCGCACCCCTTTTTTCCCCATAGTGAAGACAAGGTCATAAGGTACACTTTTACTCAGCTGTCTTTTCAGGCCTTTTCGTCAGCTCTTACCTGGCTTTTTCCAAAGCCTCTCCCAGGCTGAAGAGACTAAGAACTCTGTGACTTTCTTTATGGTGTATGCAGGAATCCTCACAAGAATTCTTGCTCCTTTTGTACTCTCCCTTTGTTCTCAGGGAAAGGGGCTACTTATATTCCCTGGCACCCTCTGACAGCCTCTAACTCTTATCAACCTAAGACTACATTTTTCAGAATTCCAGCCATTCTGGATTGAAACTGGGGTAGGGCTGTCTCTAAGCATGTCTTAGAGAGCCAGGACACTCTGTTATACTGTGAGAAGAGAAATTTTTTTCTGTGCTTAACAAACCACAATCTCTGTTGAGGGTTCACACTGTTTACAGAGTGTTAGTTCATAATTCATGAGTGTGTTAAGGGAGGATCCTGAGGGACGTGAAGAAGCAATAAGAAACGGTGCAATTCTGCCACCTTTACTCACACTGAGTAATACCTTATTCTACAAGTAGTCCCATTGATTAGGCGCTAGGCATTTTTGAAAATCCCACTGTGTCTATCTGTATCTCTAGGTGCCTAAATACGTTTGAAAATCTGGTCCTTAACTTCTCTGCCCTTCAATAGTCTCGTCTATAAATAGGGGTAATAATACTCAACTGCTGTACATTACAAGCTGAGAACTGATTCATCAATTTTTGTACAATGCATTGAGATCCTCCAGTAGAAAAACCAAGTACTATTATGATCTAAATGTTAGAGTGACAGTAAGTCACCATAAACCACCACTTGTGATTTTTGGACCTGATTTTATGAGATGCTGCTTAGTTGCCAACTTTCTAATCAGTCAAAACTTAACGCCCTTGCCCCGCTCCTTCTTCGAGGCCCCGCCCTCCTCACTCCATCCCCCCTCCCTCTGTCGCTTGCTCTGCCCCACTCTCACTCACTCGCTCAGTTTCACCAGGCTGGGGAGGGTCCCTTTTCGAGCGGATGTTCCAGTTGAAAACCGGACACCGCAACCTGAATCAGCTCTGAGTTAGGCCCACTTACCTATCATTTTGTGATGCTGATAAATAAACAAGATACTATGTGCCTGTGATGGGGTTCCCGGGTGCAACCTTAACTGTGGGACTGCTGAGCCTTCTTGTCCCACCAACTTGGATTATCCCTCTCACATTGTGATGCTGTGACAAGCCACAAACTTATGGCAGGTATTGTTCTTATACAGACATCCACAGACAGGGACACACCCAACTGAGTTACATGTATGCTTCTCCCAGCCACTCATGAATAAAACAGTAGAGAGGCTCCAGCCAATTCCCCCCATCTCGGCACCCCAAAACTGTACTGTCTTGCCCTAGTCAGAAGCCTGACCAGTGTAAGTTCATTATCCAGTCCACCCCTCCCTTGATGTGGAGAGGACACAAACTAGCCTTTGTAAACTGAGCTGAGATTTCCCAACCACTTCAACCAAAATACACTGTTTTAGGTAAAATATAAAACTGATTTAACAACTACTGAAAGAGAGATTTTAAGTGATTATAAGTAGTAAGTGTAGAGATCAAAGTTGCTTACCTAAGAAATAAAAGGAAATTCGCAATCTGATTTCTATAAAGTAAACAGGATTTGATTCAAGCAGTGTCTCACCCTGATAGATGGTATAAACAGGTCACAGATCTTCAATACACAGGCTGGGACTCTCCTCCAGCCTGGGGCTCCCTCCCCATTTCAAAATCTTTGTCCTCCCGATATGTTTCCAGGTGTTGAGATGTATAGGGGTGAGACCGAGTCATGTCACTTCCCTTCTTTATACTTTCGTCCAGCTTGCTGGAAAGATCTATGCTTGTGACATGGGGATCTGCCTCCATTGGTCAAGCATTCTACATTGTCTAAGTGCTACCTCCGAGAAGTCTCCATTGTATACAGTTCCTGGGATAGTGGATTTTCTTTAATGGACCATCAGCCTGTCTGGCTACTCCACTGTTGTACCGGAAAGGCTTGTTGTGAGTGTTCCCAGCCTCACAGCATATTTCAGTATCACACACATAGCAAAAATTCATAACTTCCTGTACAATGATAGCACATACAATCCAACAGGATCTTAATGTCCAACAGATCAAGGCTTTTAAAATGATACCTCACCAGACATATTTTGTACAAAACATATCATAATTATATGACAGTGGTAAATACAGGAGTTCCAGGGTGTTTTGAGGTACACAGTGCCCCAGGGCCCAGATCCTCAAAGGTATTTAGGCACTTAAGTCCCATTTATTTCAGTGGAAGTTAGGCGTTGAAATGCTGTACCTTTGAGGATCTGGGCCTACCTGCATAACTAGATCTTCATTTACTGTGACAGATGAACGTTGGATGATGACACTTTCTTTGTCTTCTCTCTTCATGTTACAGATCCAGGAGTATTGTATTTTTGTAAACCCTAAGCTCTTGGAGGCTACAAACATGTCACTGGAAGATATTCACATGAACACGCAGGACTTGCTGCAGAAGGAAGAACTAGATGCTGGAGGATTTGGAATGGTTTCTTTATGTTATCACAAGAAACATGGGCTTGTGGTATTAAAAACAGTGTATACGGGACCCCAGCGCACAGAGTAAGTTGGAGAGAGAGGGCTTGATTCTCATTTATATTAAGACCCCTTTACATCACTCTGACAGTGTACAGGGGCCTTACATTTACATCCATTTTGAGGCCCTTTTACACTGCCAAAGTAGTGTAAAGAGATCTTGGAGTAAATGGCATTTCAGTGCAGAGAATATTTTCAGGATGGATATAACATGTGCAGCACATTGCTGTATAGTGAACTTGCCAAACTGAAGATGATGAAGAATGTGTTCTACGTTAGGACTAAGAGTGATTTATGGTTATTATGTGGGTGGAATCTTTTACTAGCAAATTGCATTTCATTAGCGAAATATTGCATGGACTGTATAGAGAATTTGTCTTCACTAGCTGTCCTGAACTATTATGTACTATCTCTGTGTGCAGCATTGCTGTGTTGCACCCCAGCGGCAGTTGCTGTGATCCCTACATTGCACTTCTCTGCTTCATTGATTTGTCTGAAGCATATTTACTTTATTTTAAAGGGAGGCAGTGTTGCCTAGTAGATAGAGCACTGAACTCGGACTTGGATTCAAGTCCCTGCTTTGTCACAGATATGCTGTGTGACTGTGGGTAAGTCATTTCCCGCTCAGTGCCTCAGTTTCCCCATTTGTAAAATGGGGATGATGATACTGATCTCATTTGTGAAGCAATTTGAGATCCGCAGATGAAGCGAGAGAGACTAAATACCATTTAAAATCTTTGGAAGAAAGATGTTGTATAAGGATATTGCAGGCACAAGTAAGACTTTCCACTAAGATTTTTATTTTTTTCTCCAAAGCTAACCTTTCTAAAGCATTGCCTCATCTTTATAATGAAGTTCTCCATTACCTGGGAATTTAACCATTTCCACATGGGGTCCTTAAAAGCAAATAAATTCTTGTGTGCCTAAATGAGAGCAAAAACTCAACTGGATGGCACTTTTTTTTAAGCATGTAAATGAAAAACACAGTCAGGCACTTAACTGGAAATGTCCAATTAGGAGTAACAGGAAAACAATTTCTGTTATTTTAACTAATGCTGCCCAGGCCAACAGCCGGGTTTGAACCCCAGCACTAAACCATGACGAGCAGGAGCCTCTGTCCCTTGAACTGAAGGACTAAGGGCTTGAGGTCAAGTCCACTGCATTTAATACAAAGACTCCCATTAACTTTGGGTCAGGCCCTAAGTCCATTCGCTGGGAGCAGTAGTAGAGTCGTAAACCTCTTACGTGGACCAGCCACTAAAAAGGACACAAATACCCACATTCTTCTAGTTCGGTACAAAACCTGAACTGAGACTATGGAACGGTTCCCAATTTAGTTTTAAGAGCGGGAAGTGAATGAAGAGACTCTGATAGTCCACAGACTGCTGCCTGCAACGCTTTTCTCCCCTGCCTTCTGGCTGCCTTTATTGTTTTTTCTCTCCTCGTCTATCTCAAATCCTTACGTTTATTTTTACTTAAAATGTTGATCAGAAGCCTTTAAAAAGCTCCTAATTGAGCCTAGAGCAGCTGAAAGCAGCCCAGCCTCTTCTGTACTGCTGTAGAATGATATTCAAGGCTGGGAGGGGGCAGTTTCCCTTTGAATCACAGCCTGGGAGAGTGCTAGCACACAACATACTACAGAAAAGCTGCTACTTCCTCTTGCAGTATGGCCACAATTCCTTTTCTTCTCACTAACTTTACTTTGCCCCATTTAATCCAATGCTTACAGGGATTCCTTTTTTAACATTCTTGATGAGTTCCTAGCTGTGCACTCTTGAGCGATGGTGCAGATCACCAACAGGCCCAGCTGACCAAGCAGGATGTGGCATTGGACAATCAGTGTTGCAAGCCATTAATCCAGAATAACAAGGGTTACGAACATCCAGTATCCACAGCCAGCGCTTAATTTGTGCCTGGGCTTGCCGGGGCTAAGTCCTGGCACCGCCAGGCATGGCAGTTCATAGCCCTGGCACCTCTAGGCTCCCAGCCAGCAGCCACTGCTCTCTGGCCACCCAACTTTGAAGGCTGCATTGGCACCAGCAGCAGCCCAGAAATAAGGGTGGCAGTACCCATGCCATGACTCCCTTACCTCTGTGCTGCTGCAGCAGTGCTGCCTTCAGAGCTGGGCGGCCAGCCAGCAGCCGCTGCTCTCCTGCCTCCCAACTACTGCTTAATTTGTGCACCTCTTTCATGACAAATTAAACCCTGTCCACAGCCATGGTTGGATGATCCCTCTGTAATAAATCCTGTCTGAAATTAGCTTGTAAGTCAGTCCTGGAATACTAGCGCTTTACTAAAGAGTCCTAGGCCTTGTCTCCACTTACAGCACTGCAGCGGCCCTGGTGGAGCTGCGCCCCTGTGGCACTTACGGAAGATGCTACCTACGCCGGTGGGAGAGCTTCTCCCATCAGCATAGGTACTCCACCTCCCTGAGGCGCAGCAGCTAGGTTGACAGGAGAAGCCCTCCTGTTGGCATAGCGTGGGCTACACTGGGGGTTAGGTCGGTATAACTGTGTCACTCAGGGGTGTGGAGCAACAGTTATACTGACACAAATTGGTGACCAAGCCCTACATACCTCCATTCAAGTTCCTGCACTAACTATCCAAAGCCCTTTCATTTCTCTTTCTCTGTGTCTCCCTCTTTCGCTGTGTGTTTTAGGCATCTCACTTACAGATCTTTCAACCAATAGGACAGTGTTTCACAAACTTTTGAAAACTGAGCCCCCTGTGGGAATAAGAAACTAATTGTGCCTCCGTCAGCTCCACTGTCTATTGCTAAAGACCTACCCTGATTTTATAATGTTATGAAGTTGGATTGTATTTCTAACTGCCTCCGTAATTTTTTATATTAAGCAGTGGCTTACAAAGTATATTCATTGGCATCTGAGTTTGTGCCCACTGAGATGTTCATACTGTCTGCAAACTCCGACAGATATAACTGCATCAGTTACACTTGGGTCATGGTTTGAAATTTCCTTCAAACCTACAACAGCTAGAGGCTAACTTTTTTTTTAAATGAAAGTAGAGATTCTATAGAACAATTATGAGGTCTGTCTGTGTCTCCCCTTCCCCTGGCTAGTTCTTCATCCCCACAAGAGAGTACGTAGAACACTTTGTAAAATGCAATTTTAAAAGATTAACTTGCTTTGAGATTCTAACTACATTATTATATTTTTAGCTATAGAGAAGGCAATGACAAATCTAAAGTAGTCCGTGTTTGGTATCTTACATGTCTGTAATAAATTAGGCCAAATAATAGCCATGTCCTCAAAGATTAATGTAAACCATTTTCCAAAACTCAAAAAAAAAACAAAAAAAAAAAACGCTATTGAAGGCCTAATTTTCAGCAAGTTTGTAAGCAGGCTAGCTACATGCAAGTCAGGGATCTGCATACACAAATCCAGCACTGCATTCACAAAGCATGTATACCTGCACACTTACTGAAAATCAGGCCCTAAATTAAGAGTATGTGGACAGACTAAGTAGGGAACAGATATAAAAGTTACTAGGCCAGAGGCTCAGATGGTATAAACCGAATTCAGTGGATTTAAACCAACTGAAGATCTGGCCCAGCTTACAGAGGTCATGAAGATGGACTTACTTTTCTGACCATCACTTTCACTATGAATCAACAGGATATTTATGCCTTACTATGCTCTTACCAGTCTGATACCTGTACACAATGTAATCCTGTAGTTTCCATTTCACAGATATAATGCTTCCCTTCTTGAAGAAGGCAAGATTATGCGCAAACTAAGTCACGATCGGGTGGTAAAATTACTAGGCATCATTCTGGAAGATGGAAACTACTCTCTGGTGATGGAATATGTGCACAAGGGAAACTTGATGAAAGTACTAAAAACAGTGAGTAGTGAAGTAAATAATCTCTCATATGTACATTCATCAGTTATTACTGTGGGAAGCTGATACTGCTGAATATCTTAAAAATCACTTAAAAGATGCAGGGCTTTTTAGAGATTTTACTCTCTGCTTTTATTTGGCAGAAAAAAAAAAATCAGTGATTTGCTTGGTGTAAGCTTTGGTTTAGGAAGGTTACAGGTGAAATGTTGTTTATAGCTTATTCATAAGGGGAAGTGAAAGCAAACTTTCCAGTCAGAGTTGATAAGAAGTTTAAAAAGGACAGGATGTGGCTTTTGTTGCCAAAGGAAATAACTATGCATAGAATCTTCAATTTCTGATCCCCTTTTCCCTGCTGTAGGGCCAAATGCAGCCTCTGCCTCTACAGGTACAACAGATTCTAAAAGCAGCAGAACTGTTTTGGTTCTCACAGGGTGTGGGGGAAGGGATAGGCAATTGCCTGTGCACTCTAGGAAGTTTTTCTCCATGGCACGTGGAGGGGGTTGGAAAGGTGCCTGGGAATGGCTAATGAAGCTGCCATTCTGTGGATCCAAAGGCCTACTATCCCTCTAGCTTATCCATATAGTGGTGCACAAGGTCCTAGAGAGGGCTAGAGTATTGGCAGCAGAGTATCCGAAATGTTGCTCTGGTACCATGCTGCTGGGTAAAATATTCTTTCCCACAACCACTCTGACCCCTGCTGTATATCCCCTTTAATTTACAGTGTGTGCAAGTAGGGCAGCATTTAACCCCTAGTGAGTTAGATCTTGGATCTAACATAGCAGTAGCCTTTGATAGACTCATTTGAGTCTTTTAATCATTGGGCCAAATTCTGCCCTCAGGTACATGCGTTCATTTCCCACTGAAATCTATGAGAGTTGTGTGGATGCATCACCCGCTGAGGAGTAATCATAGAGGGCCAGTGTCTGATCTCAGTTCCACCAGTGTAAATATGGAGTTACTCTAGATTTACTCTGGTGCAACTGAGTGGAATCTAGTTCCAAGAAGGACTTCAGTGATTTTTAATTCCCACCTTGAGTAAACGTACTGTGGGAGGCTAAAAGGGGGAGCCTTTTAAAGGTAATTTGTTTCATTTTATGATGTACTATGCAATAGTTTTGATAATTTGTATTTCCTTTTCTTTATTTTAGTCCACTATTCCTTTGTCTGTGAAGGGGCGGTTCATCTTGGAGATCATTGAAGGAATGCTTTATTTAAATGAGCAGAGTTTGGTACACAAAGACCTGAAACCAGAAAACATCCTTGTAGATGACGACTTTCACATTAAGGTACTGTTAGAATTTAAACACAGAACACTTGTGATTTGGGCTGTAGGGTGCGGCTCCTGCTATATAGGCTGCAATTTATCAAGGATTAATAAACTAGTAGTTCAGTGGGCTGTCAAAAATCAAATTTTAGTAGCCCATCTTTAAAATGTGGTGGCTCACCGACAAGCTGATCCTGAAATGTTCATTATCTGTCTCTGCCAAAAGTACATGGGATAGAAAGTAGAGAGAAAATACTGGCTTTGCTCACTTGATTATTTTATTCATTAATTTATTTACAAGTTTTTAATTTTAGACAAACACAACTTGAGAAAAAACAGAAATACCAGAACGGCACATGAAACTGCTTTGTGGCAAATATCACACCTTTGTTCCTGTCTCATCTGTGTTTTCTCTTCCTGCCCTTTCCCTCTTCCTGCATTTTCCTTTTTTAACCTTTTTTTGTGTGTGTGCTTTTCTTTCCCTCTCTTCCTTACTTTTAGATATCAGCCAGCAGCTACAGAAGAAAAGCAGCGACACAGACCTTCACAGAAGTGTTTTGTAGGCCTGATCCAAAGTCCAGAGAAGTCAGCTGGAGTTTTTCTACTGACTTCAGGTGCTTTGAATCAAATCCCCTATGCACGGTGCCTGCTGCCGAGTAAAATCTGAGCAGGTTCTGCAGCAGCCCATGTCTTTTGTCCTGTGGACATATGTCCTGTGAAGATGAACTACTGAAACAGTCTCCTGTCATTACTTGCAGTTATTTAATGAGCCCCTTGTAAGGAAACTCTGTTGCTTGATATATGTCACTTGTACATTGTCAGTTCTTAACAGTTCCTGATCTGAGAGGGCATAGAAAAAGGCATCCGGGACAAAAACACAGAAAGCCATTTTGACCGTAAGTGGCAATACAGGTTACAATGTAATAAATAATGCCATAAGCCTCAGGGACAGAGGTGCCAGTATATCAGCTTTCTAAGTAAGCGGTCTTCATTGATTGAAAATGGAGAACTCTAATGGCCCTCCTTAGCAAGTTATTACACAAACTCTCTAAATATCTGGCATACCCAGGAGTCTTTTTAACAAGGAGGAACCAAGGTGACCTACTTGAAATAGAAATCACTACCAAATATATTTGCTTATTAATATCTTCTATTCTCGACCAGATTATGGATTTCACATTTTTAAACATAAATCTAATTATTTCCAATTCCGAGAAACCTAGAGAATGCAAATTTAAGTAAAAAAGTCCTACTGAACTGTTCTGCTAAGTCAAACCTTGACAAACGCTATGGGTGCATGCTATGAATGCAAAGTCAAATATTAATATTCCCATATTGCACTTTGGACAGAATAGAATTCATAACTGTCTCAGGTCTAAGAGCAGCAGGGGTATTATTTGGGAGACCAAGAATCTTCCTAAGAAATTTGTTCTGAATCACTTCCAGTCCTGGGGGCAGTGGGGATCATTCCATCCCCATATTTCTGTGCCATATAAAATCCAAGCGCCATACAAAATCCAAGACTCAAAATACTCTTAAGGGGTGGTGCAATTAAGTGGCCCCTAGGAGTCCAGGAAAAATGTAACACAGCTTGCATTGAATTTGAGGCCCTCTTTTGTTACCAGAACACTTTTATCCCACAAACAATTTTGTGAGAGTCGGATACCCAGGTAGGAGAAAGAGCTAACTTGTTCAATATAGTGCCCATTGATCTTCCATTTATGAAACCTCTGTCTCTGACTAAAGACAGTTACTTTAGTTTTCAAATCTATCAGGAGGCCCTCCCATTGACAGTATAAACCAAATGAGTTTAAATAAACGCTTCAGTCCCAATGGTGTTTGAGATATTCTATACAGACAACATGGTTCTAACACAAAGTGATTCATATTGGGGGGGGTTGTGAATTCTGATGCCCTTTTAATGCTAAAACATTGATATAAAAGTTTAAAAGAAAAGGGGCTAAGAGACAGCGTTGTCGAAACCCCTTTGTAATTGGGATGGAATTGATTAATTCCCCATCTAGGCCTATCCTAATCTTAGCCACCATTTATCTGTGTTGACCTCCTGCACTGGGATGAATTTCACCCTGAACTTCTGTTCTCTAACATGATTATAGCTCAGTTTGGTCTCATACATATAAGCAAAGCCAAGTTGTGTTATAACATGGTTGGGCTATAACAGTGTCTCAACATGTTAAAATTCAGTGTGTCTCAGTTGGCAATATTTGATTCAGGCAACAAATTCACAGAGATCTTTAAAATATGATTTAATTGACCCTCTTTGGTTACGCTTATTGAAGAGTTTGAGTTTATTGAAATGACTTTCATTTAAGTCATTTCAATAAATATTCCCTCATATTTAACAAACCTTGAGTAATATGTGAAAACAGTTTGCTCCATCTCTCTCCTTTATTAGCCACATCCTCCATTTTCAGTAGCTCTGATTTGACCTGTTTTACAGATTGCAGATCTTGGCGTCGCCTGCTTTAAAAACTGGAGTAGATTGACCAAAGAAGAGACCAGCCGGCAGAGGAAAATCAAGAGCACTTCCAAGAGCGCGTCCAGGAGTGCCGCTGGCACTCTTTACTACATGGCCCCTGAGCACTTACTCTCAGTTAACACAAAACCTGTGGAGAAGTCAGACGTTTACAGTTTTGGCATAGTGCTCTGGGCAATTTTTGCCAACAAAGAGCCATACGAAAGTAAGTCACTTGGAGAGGCTTGTATTGCTAAATGAGTTTGCTTTAAGGAAGCTATAAAATTAAGACTTATAATACTTAGCACATAACATTTTCAAAACATCCTATAAGCATTAAATAAATTCTTGTCTCTACTCAAGAATAGCTCCTGTTCAGCAATCGGTGACCAACAATTGGTACAGCTGCACCAGTACTGCCTTTTAAGGGTGGACAAGGACACGTGGAGGTTTATATTGATGGAGCTAATTGAAGTTTATCCCTACTGGAAGCAGCAGTAAGCCCCAATTAGCTCAGTTGGTGCAAACCCTGGCTTGCCTTTGTCCACACTTAAGGATCAGCATTGATGCAGCTACAGCAATTGTTGGCCACTGATTGCTAAATTAGGGCTATTTCCAAGTGTAGACAAGGCCTAATTAATCCTCACAGTGCACCTATGTTGTTGTCATTATCCTCGGGGGAAACTAAGGCAGATGGGTTACGTGCTTGCCCAAGGCCATGGAAGGAGTTACTGTCCAAGGCCAGGATTAGAATTTAGAAATTCCTGACTCCCAGTCCTGTGCTTTGACCACTAGACCACTTCTCTTATCAGTCTTAAGATATATCGAAGATTTGGTAGAATCCCAATTTGTAACATCCATAACACACTTAAAAGCAGTTCCGTTACAATATAGCAGACATAGGCACATCTTACTTTTCCATACTGTATTTGTTTCCTTTGATGAATTTCCTGTGAATGTTAGTGAGTGTTGGAAACTCAGAGCATTGCTTGGAGCCGATTAGGATTGGCCATCAGAGTACAAGCTTCTCCACATAATTTACCCAGTGGCACTCACACCTGACCTGCATCATCCCTGCTATTGCAATTCTGGATCTCATCTGAGCAGAAACTGAGATTTCTGCCAAACTGTGTGGTGGTTCTACATGTTGTGGACAAATAACCACTAAGCTCATATTACTTGGAGGTTCAGTCACATTTGAATTCAGGCCTCCAGAGCTGAAAGCAGGACCTCTCATTAGGAGTGCTTCTCCTAACTGACCACGTACGATAAAGCTGGTGTTAGTTTCTGAAATACCTCACTTCCAGGCGTTGGTGGTGGTGCTCTGTCATCATCCTGAAATCCAAACAGACTGATTTCAAGTTTGGGAACCATTTCAATTTTAAACCCCTGTTGTTTTCCATTGTACTTAGGCCTTGCTAGATTAGTAAAACTCTAGACTCTGAATGAATGCCCTGGTTGGGGATGTTTACTAGTAAAATGACTGGTTTCTGTTCGATCCCCATGTATCATAGATGCTACTAAATTTGTTAATTATTAATTCTTGTGCTATATAACTCCCTTCCCCATTCCACACCCAGTAACACCACCTTTGTTTTTCTCTCTCTCCTCCGCTTCTCCATACTTCTGTTTTACCAATCACATTTCACCTGGGGGATTATAACCTTCTCTTGCCATACTACACTTCACTTGACTATGCTAAACTACACTCTGCATTAACTGCCTATTACAAACCTGTTTGTGCTGAAACCTATACCAGATACTAAAATACTAAATACTGGCTGGGCCAGATTTTCAAAAGGCAGACAAGTTTTACCTGCAGCATTTGCACTTAGACCTGGTCTGCACTTACAAGCTAGGTCAACAGAGCTACTTCAGTCAGGGGTGTGAAAACTCTATGCCCCTCCCTGACGTAGTTATGCCAACCTAACCCCGGGTGTAGACACAGCTATGTCGAGGTAAGAATTCTTCCACTGATGTAGATTGTTGTTCAGGGAGTTGGTGTTCCTACAGCGACAGAGAAAACTTCTGTCAAGGTAGGCTGCACCTACACTATAGGGTTATGTCTGCATAGTTGCAGCAACATAGTTATGCCAGTATAGTCTCTGAAATGTAGACATAGTCAGAGTGTTATGTGCACTAAGCTTGCGTTTGCTCACTGGTTACTTCTTAGTTATGCTAAGTTCTGCCACTCTGGGCCTGAAAGGAACCAGAGAAACCCCCAGGAGAATCCTTCCAGTGCAGTGGGCCTCCTTTGCTGGTGGAGAGCTGGCTTAAGGGATACGTGTCAGACTTGCTCCCAGCCCCTGGCACAGAAGGGCCATGGGAAGCAGAGCAGAAGTTGGAGCAGGCTAAGGGCTGCTCTCACTTATATTGGTTGCCAACTAGGCCCCTGAACAGCCCTGGAATACAGGAACAGTAAGATGGCTTAAAGCTGCCTTTGGGGCCACATCCCTGTTTTTACTCCAAGCACTAGAACAAAGCAACTGAGAATCAGGCCCTAGGGGGTTCACTTCCATAACCCTAACTCCTATTGAGTAGGAGTTACTCATGCAAGTAACTGAACTCACAGTAAGTACTACTCATCACGAGTGAGGGTTTCAGAGTCAGATCCATAGAGTAAGCATTTTCATGTGCCAGCAGATTTGTGGTTCTAAATGAGGCACTTTCTTTGCTGTTTCTAGAAGATGACCTTTCATGGTAGCAAAACCCTGTGATTAGGAGTCTGATCTGAGATTTTGTTTTTCAGATGCTATAAATGAAACACACATTTGCTTTGGCATCATGAAAGGGGACAGGCCAAATACAGAAGATATTAAAGACAGTTGTCCAAAGGAAATTATCGATCTAATGAAGCACTGTTGGCAACAAAAGCCAGAGAATCGTCCAACCTTTTCAGGTAAAATACGGCTTCAGGATTATTTTTGTTTGGACATATCCAATGTTTTACAAAATATGGCAAAATGAGCTTAATCCTTCCTTTCAGAAAGTCATGACTTTTGTTTGTCACAGGTTTGTGTGTCTTAGGTTTCTTTTCAAAATAAAAATTAATCTCCTCACACACACAAGTCAAGTCCGTGATCTGAATTCTGAATAAACTCTGGACCACATATTCTGTAGATATACATTGGTATAGTTTCATTGACTTCAGTGGAGCTTTGCCAGCTTAAAAGTTCACCACACAAACATGCACCCCCTGCATTTTTTAAGCTCTTCAGTATCATGTTAGGGGCCTAATTGCTATCCCATTCTCAAACCTGCATATTCTGCTGCTAGTACATCAGATCTATAGAAGTACTGTGCCTCAGTTTCTCCTCATCAGGAAACTGGAGACAATGATAATAAAATACTTCTCAGAGAAGGTAAGTAGTATTATAAAGCTGTTAATAGCAGACCCAGTCAATGGGACCACTCATGGAGGAAGGCACTCCATTTGGGATATAGTTTGTATATGAGGTGCTTTACAGATTTTGACTCCCCATGGCACAGGTGAGATGAGGGGGATGGATGAGGTAGAAGGCTTATCGCTCTTTTTGCATGCCCAGCAAAAGGGCCAGTCCCAAATTGCAGTCCTTGTGCTCAGGGGAGCACAGAAACCTGCTCCCTCCATGCACCCTAGCGGGGGTCTCTCAAAGAATAGGGTTCCTTTACGCAGCTGATAACATGGAAAGGGCATATGCTGTGGGTGACACCTGTTATCCAGAGCTCCCTGGCTCAGGCCAGTGATTATATAGCAGAGTTTGACCCTAAAGCTGGATAGAAGTGTTCCTTTGTCTTGCTAAGACACTACAGGAGCTTAGAACATAGGAAGCCAAGCCTAATGCTGTTGGAAGACCCTGGCTGTCCCTCACTATCTTTGTAGTCACGTGTCTTAAAGTCACAGCCTGTGCGGGCTTTGCAGTTGGGTAGGGAGGTGTTTATTAAATAGCCCAATGCAACTGAGTGTATGTAATACTTAAAAGTGAACAAGAATTCAGTTCTTATTACATTCTTTTTTAAGACTAAATCAGCCCTGCTAACATTGCTTACATTTTTATGAGCCCACTCCTGTTTATAAACTTATGTAACTAACTGGTTAATGTTTTGGTGGAAGTGAGCTAAGCAGCACAGTCATTTATATTTGCTGTTTAAAACTACTTTCCTCAAATCTTCCTTTCCTGCAGAAATTAGTCAGAAATACAAGCCATTTTACTGTGAGCAACTAGAAAAAGATGTTGAAGATGACTTGAGAAAGATAAAGGTAAGTAGCATCCCAGATGCTTCCGAGCGTAACTTGTAAGTAAAAAAACCACACACATACATACAGGGCCAAATTCTAACACCCTTACTCACACTAAGTAATACTATATTCAGTAAGCACTCCCACTTATTCCAATAGGTCTGCTTGTGGAGTAAAGGGCTACTTAGTGTGAGTATGGATGGCAGAATCCAGCCCCTGCTAAATGTAAAAAAAGCCCTGTTAGCTAGATTCTGATCGCCAGTGAGTAGAACTTTCCTCCATTAGAAATCCTGCTGAAATCACATTTACATTAGTTTTATACTGGTGTTACTGCATTGACGTTAATGGAAATTAAAAGAGACGATTTGTTGAGCAAGCTACTATTCAACATGAGTTAAGGTGACAATCTGGTTCATAGCTTATGAAGTGTTATTGCTGAGTTTTCTGAATACATACAATTTACTATATGTTTATATAGTACCTAGCACAGAGAGGCCTGAACCTGGTTAACCTGGTTGACTGGGAGTGACTAAGTCCTTATGCAAGGTAACTATTTCCCCTTGTTTTTTCCTTCCCCCCTTCCCCCCCCCCCCGACATTCTTGTTAAACCCTGGATCTGTGCTGGAGATGGCCCACCTTGATTATCATACACATTGTAAGGAGAGTGATCACTTTAGATAAGCTATTACCAGCAGGAGAGTGGGGTGGAGGGAGAGAGAACCTTTTGTAGTGGTAAACACCCATTTTTTTCATGGTTTGTGTGTATAAAAAGATCTTCTGTACTTTCCACAGTATGCATGCGATGAAGTGAGCTGTAGCTCACGAAAGCTTATGATCAAATAAATTGGTTAGTCTCCAAGGTGCCACAAGTACTCCTTTTCTTTTTGCGAATACAGACTAACACGGCTGTTACTCTGAAACCTGAACCTGGTTGAGACCTCTAAGCATTACTGTAATCTAAACAAGAAAAAAGTCAGGAAATTCAAAGTTTTGAGTCCTCTCTCAGCTGTAACTTGGTTCCCTGTTCCTCCCATTGGATGTAGCTTGCAAACTGTTGTGCAGAAGGACACTTTCCTGATCTGAAATAATAATGAAAGGCAAGTTACTTCCTGGCAAATGCTTTGGGCCAGATTGTGGAGCCCTTAGTCACACTAGAAAACATTTACTTATTGGAGTAGTCCTACTGACATTAAGGGCCTGATGCTGTGGCTGAACCCTGAAATGAAAGTACCATTTATATGCAGGTGACAAGGATTGCATCCCCAATATTTTAAACTAATAAGTGGAAGTGTCCCCATGGTGCCGCCGTTCTGCTACACAGCCATATTTTGTCAGGTGCTTTCCTTCTCCCTGAAATTGCGGGATGGGGAATTAAAACATTTCTGATTTGGGAAATCCATGTGGTGACTTTGAAGACGTGTCCAGTATTCTTTGGCAAGATAGCAAAGCTTTGCAAAATAAAGTTGACAAAACAGACAAATATTCTACTGGAACTGATTCTACCACCCATACTAATTCTGAGTAGTAAATATTTTATATTATGGGGCTTTTGGGTGCTACCAATCAGGATTGTGCTGGGTTCTGCAGAAGCACAAAAGAAATAATCGCTGCCCTCAATGGCTGAGAGTCTGAAGGCAGAAACAGACAAGGGGTAGGAGATAAGGATACAACATACAAGCAAATGAATATGGTCAAGTAACAAAGCTGTACCAATATGTTTTGAAGCTTTTTACTGTTTGATTTTTGAGTAGCACTTTTCTCTGAAAATAATCCCTTTTAAAAAAGACAAGGGTGGAGTATGCTGCACTCTTTACCAATGGGACTTTTCCTGGAGCAGGGTAATACACAGTTACATAAGCAGGGTGTCAGAATCAGGCCCTAACAGAAGGCCAAAATGAAGTTTTTAACTTTGAACACCTGGGATCAAGATATGTTTACAGGAAGAAATTCTTGTTGGTTTTTAATTTGTGAAAAGACTTCCTGGTAAGACAGTGACTAATGACTTTCTGAGAAGTGCAAGTAAGAACAAAAGTCCTTAATCTGGTAAAACTGCACTTGACATCAAGTTTTACTTGAGTAAGGACATCAAAAAGGCATGAATGGCTGGAACATCAAAATGCCAGGGTAAAGATGATTATTTCTTCGGCCTTGAGAAATAAAGACAAGGATTTGCAAAGGTGAAAGTGCAGTGAAACACTATGAAACATTCCTTCCAAGGATCTTCACCAAGCTCACTGTCCCCATATCCCACATATAAACAGTTGTCAAAACAAGGCCATAGCCGTGGATTTTTTTTTTTTCCAGTTAAGCTCTACATGTAAATACATAAAATAGGGCATGATTCTGCTACCCTTTAAGCAGCATCTTACTCTGCAAGCAATCCTATAGATTGCATTGTGATAAGTCTATGACTTGTAGGTACAGCCCTGAGGTGGAAGCAGTGCAGAGAGTCACTGTCTAGTCCAATGGGATTAGCTCATGGACTAAGACAGTAGTCAGTGTGAGTAAGGGCACAGCTTGGCCAGATCAGAGAATCATGCCCTATATTTACATAGTAATCATTCCTGCCTTCCTTGAAAGCAGACACTGCTTGTCTGTAAACTTAACCTCACTAGTAAGCAAGCCCCACAAAGCAAGGATCATGGTCCACCAGCATTCCACCAAAGAACGTGAGATCTATGCAAGCTGTTCACTTGGGCCACTCGCTGAGGAGATGCATTTGGTTTTTACAGTAAAGATACTTCCTTTGCTTAAACTTTCACCTGCTTCATGATATTTTTTTCCTGTGTACAGAAAGTGTACCCTGGGCCAACTGAACTTGTGAAGAGGATGCAGTCCCTTCAGATAGACGCTGTCGCAGAATCTCCAAGTAACGGACATGCACAAACAGGTGATTACTACATCACTTCATAATACTTTTTCATATTGCCTGCTTAGGGCAAAATTGGGGACAAATAAAATTGATTCCATTATTATTAAAAGCTGTAACGAACAGACCCAGTTGTTCAGAACTCGGGAGAGAATCTGGAGTACTGAATAAAAAGATCAGATTTATCTGCTGTTCTAAAATGCAAGTCACAGAAACACTCTCTCTTGATCACTATTTCCAGGCGCTACAGTTTGAAAAACCAGATTATTTTTAAACTCTTGTGCTTTTGTCTTTCCATGCAGAAAGTATTTTCTCTTTCCATCTGTACTTCATTTGTTCAATACTTGTTTTGTCCATTACATTATATGTTCACTTTGATAACATCCTTAACCTTCCCTCTGTTGATTCACACCAACAAACTTTTGCTTGGTCTTTAGGCTTCAGTACCATGCTATATCAATTTTTGGAATCATCTCCCCTTTCCAGTCCAACCTTATCAGTGTCCTGAGAACAACTAGAGTGAAAAAAACTAGAATGTATCACTTGTTTTAAGATCTTGCTCCTTATTGATTCTGCCTTAGACACCATGGGACTGGTCGTGGGTTACTCCATTCATCTGTTCCCTCCTTTGTCACATATCAGCTCAAATCCTGGTTTGTTTCACAGCTTTGAGGAAGTATATAGTTGTAGATAATTATATGTGGCCATACCACTAGGTCTGTAGTGGAAGGTGTGTCTCTGTACTTCTTTCACCCAAGTGCCCTGTTAGCAGGGGTTCAAATCTGTAGCACTGTGTAACAGGTCCACCATCCTAGAGTGCCCCTATGGCCTTTCAGATGGTCTCTTGTGTTGGGACCTTGCCAGGTTCCCCTAGTGTCACCCTCCTTCCATGGTCACCACTGTCCTTAAAATCCCAAATAATCAACTCAAATGTCTTCTGTTCCTCCTCGGGTCTTTCTACAGTCCTTGTCTCTCTGCTAAGCAGTGACAAACAAAGAATACCATTAAACCACTCCCAGCAGTTTAGGGCATGTGATTATAGGCTCTCTGTCTAGTTCTCAGACTCCTTCATCCTGTTCTCAGGATACTGACTAGCAGAGCTAATCCTCCCTCTGCACTTTCCTGGTTTACCTCTCTTACTAGCGCTTGCCAGCCCTCTCCCACTCAGAGAGCACATTAGATGCCCTCTCTCCTGGGCCTCCTCCCAACTGCCCTGACCTCCTTCCTTCAAGGCCTCCTTGAGCTTGACTCACCCTTTCCAGGTGTACCCAGACAGTACTAATAGAGCTTTCGGGCTCCAGTTAATTCCTTTTCAGCTGTGGCAGTGTGACAGGGTGCTCTACTCACCGCAGGTCTGGCGCTGCCTCCTGGCTGTTCTGGGGAACAGTACACCGGGTCAACACCTTTCCCCAAGGCTGCAAACCATCCCTCCACCTGTGTGCAGCTGCTCTTTCGCTCTAGGAGTTGCTGTGGCCTCATTGTGACTCACCCCTCCAGCTAGGTCACTATTGTGGTTTCCCCTTCTGAGGGGGGAGGGAAGAGGTCTCTTCTGCCAAACAGACTCAGGCAGTCTTCCTATGCACTTCCCTAGTGGCTGGTTGGGAAACCTGGGCCCATTCTGTACTCCATGTTCTGGCTCAGGTACCCTCTAATCAGCAGTCAAGTCTGTTCCATCCCATACCTTACTGCATTTCCCTGAGTTGTCCTAACCTTTGGCTCTCCCTTCCTTCTCTGGGTCTGCCAGCTTCACCACTCTCTTCTCCCAGTGAGCAACTACAGGCTACCCATCTCTGCTACCTCCAAACACTCCTCCCTCTTCCCAGTCGGTGACTGTAGATTTTCCCAAGACCCCCCCTGTTTCCTGTATTTTATATACCCCTGCCCCCATTCCTGCACAAGTGAGCCACTCTCCAATTATCTGCCTCCAGCCCAAAAGCTCCAGTTTGCAGCCTAATTAACAGATTGGGCTTACCTGGCCTAATTCAGCTCCTGCAGGGCCAGTGCGCGGTGCACACCCCATCACAGGCAGGTTTACACATTCCATCACACACACACACACACACACACACACACATAAGCGATGTTAGAAAATCCAGTAAAAACCTCCTGCAAAGTTTTCTTTTGCTCAGACCATTTTGAAGATAATCTAGTTCAGATAATACTATGTGATCAGTCTTGTCATCTGCCTGACAAACCTCACCCCCCAGACAGGTTAGCAGCAACTCACACCGTTCTTCAGCAGAGGTAATGAATTTTAATCGGGCAGCAGCAGGACTACATGTTTAATGTGTAAGTTATGTTTTCTTAGGAAAAATATTAAAACGTAGCAGCACCATGTTACAAACTCTCTCATCCTTTTAAAAAAAAACCTTTGGTGTGAATGTGGCGTTTGTGAAAGGTGATCCACTGACAACCTTGTAGAGGACAATCAAAGTCCTCTCTTTATCCAGCAGATAGACACAGTGCAGCCCGTGGTAGTGTAAGGGCACGTATATGCTTGTGTTTTTAAAACCCAGGTTCTGAGACTCCCTGCTACGGGTGTACAGACCCGGGTTCATGCTAGATCATTAAGAACAGCGTAGACATTGCAGCCTCCCTAGGCTTCAGAGGCCAGGGTCCAGCCTGAGCCTCAGATGCGTTGCCCTGGGTTTTAAAACTCAGTGTAGACATTCTTGGAGGCTACGTCTACACTAGAGATCTGACAGGGGCACAACTGTACTGATGCAGCTGTGCCACTGTCAGATCTCTCATGTAGCTGCATTATGCCATTAGGAGAGAGCTCTCCTATCAACATAATTAAACCACCCCCAATGAGTGGCAGTCGCTTTGCACACTACCGCTTATGCTGGCATAATTTGTGTCACTCAGAGGTGTGTTTTTTCACATCCCTGAGTGACGTAAGTGGTATTGTAGACATGGCCTAAGAGTCCTCAAGCCTGCCCTGGAGGATCATTTGTAGAGACGGTCACAGTCCTTGACATTCAATCTAGCACCTGTCGAGTGCTGACAGTTGCCAACTATGGTGGGGTTGTTTTTTTCCTGTTGCAGTGGTGATATTTATCCACTTGACACCAGAGTAAGTCAACCAAGTCACATTTACCATGGAGCAGCCATCAGAGAGTAACGGTTTTCATTCACCACCAACCTGGATTGGATTCAAACGTGTATTCTAGAGATAGGAAGGTCAACATTCCATACATCATTACCAATCCCCTGACTATCCAGTCCCATATAAGCTTTGTTCCAGTCCCATATAAGCTTTGTTCTAATGCTACAATGGCCTTTTTGAGCCCCATTATTTTCAGTGATGCCCAGCATCTACAAGACCATTTCAAAGCTCCATGTTGATGCTGTAATCCTTTTAAATCTCAATAGGAGATCCTCTTCAGCCCCATACTACAAAAAAAGCAGGTTTTGAACTATTTGTTCAGTCTTGCGATGCTATAGAATGATTAGAATTCAAACAATCCAGTTCAGACCACAAGCAAACCTTTCATTGTCTCTAAGGGAAGCTATGTGTGCGCAACCATCCAAGGACAGAATTTATCTGTAAGGTTTAGGTGAAAATCATGAGTTACTTCCCTCTTCGCCCATAGACATTAAATGGATCTTTATTAAAATATATTCTCTGAACTCTAGAAGAACAAGCTAGACAGAGATTGAAAATCAAAGTTCATTAAAAATACAGAATGATGCATTCATGAAGGCTAATTTGAGATTTGCTGTGATAGGATCATTGAAAGAAACATGACTTTTACTGCTGTTTAAAGTAGCACCTACAGTGAAATTCTGAGAGTCTCATTCTCCACTATCTCTCTCCAATTTTGTGCAATATAACTCCATTGGAGGTAAATTAGTGAACCAGGACCTCTAAAGTCCAAGACCTTTCATTCTTCCCTTCTTGGCCTGATGTGTTGTGTTGTATTTCTGTGCCATGTTCCGCTTAGAGGTGGCTGCATTTCAGTGGTGCTTGAAACGTTTACTATCCCTATAGATACTGTCTATAGCAAAAAGAAAAGGAGTACTTGTGGCACCTTAGAGACTAACCAATTTATTTGAGCATAAGCTTTCGTGAGCTACAGCTCACTTCATTGGATAAATTGGTTAGTCTCTAAGGTGCCACAAGTACTCTTTTTCTTTTTGTGAATACAGACTAACACGGCTGCTACTCTGAAACCTGTCTATAGCAGTAGTTCTCAAAGCCGGTCCACTGCTTGTTCGGTCCGGCCCGCCAAGGGCCTTCCCTGGTTTGTTTACCTGCCGCATCCGCAGGTTCGGACCTGGCCAATGGGGGCTGCGGGAAGCGGTGCGGGCCAAGGTACGTGCTGGCCGCACTTCCCGCAGCCCCAATTGGCCTGGAGCGGCAAACCATGGTCAGTGGGAGCTGCGATAGGCCAAACCTGCGGACGCAGCAGGTAAACAAACCTGTCTGGCCCACCAGGGGCTTTCCCTGAACAAGCGGCAGACCGGCTTTGAGAACCACTGGTCTATAGGATCTGGTCTTGTAGCATTGAAGTCACTGAGCTTTTGCCATTGATTTCAGTATGGTCAGACCCACAGTTTATAAAGATCATTTCTGATGAAAATGTCTTAAGTAAAATGTAAAATATATTATCTTTTCTGGAAGAGATTACCTTTAGTTATGAATTATTTAGCTGTTTAATATAAAAATGCTAGACTCTACCATAGTATTGTTGAGATGTAATTGAAAATGACAGGTATATCTTTGCATTATAGGCTAATTCAAGTATTAAATTTCCCTTCCCTGCTGCAGATCAGCCCAATTCCCTACATAGCTCTCAGGGTCTCATGACTGGCAATGTGGATGAAGCCATGTTTGCTCCCTTTCCGGTGAACCAGCCTGTCGAGAGCTGTGAGACCTCCTTTGAGGCCTCTGTGGGCCTAGAAAGAAAATTGCAGGATGAATTAAATTATCATAAGTATGGCAGCCGGATGGATAATTTTGAAAGCCAACCTCTGGTATACAGTGCTGAAAAGAGAGAGGAGGAAAGACGACGAAGGGTGTCCTTTGATCCATTTACAACTCCACCTGCTGCTCCACAGATGAATGAATCATATCTGAAAGCTGAAAGCACAGGATCAAAAGCCAGTTGCTATAGTAACGTGACCAGTTACAGTCATTTAAAACAACCACCACCACCAGCTGCAACAACTCCAATATGGGAAAATTTACCATACAATCCAAATATTATGTATGGGACAAGGCCTGTAGATCCAATAGCAGGATGTACAGAGGATCTCTATGGATCAAATTCAGCCAATACATTTAGTCTGAATAAACCTCCTGTGCCTGAATCTGGCCTAGACCAGCAGCCACAAGCATCCACACCTTGGATTCCAAAGAGTTTGAATACAGAGACAGGTAGGTGAGATATTGGTCTTACTACTTTTTTTTGTCTAAAACACAAACAGTACTCCTTTTGTCGTCTTCCAGAAGTAAAATGGCCACTGATCAATTTGTAGCTCACATACCAACAAGCAGCTGATTTCATACTCTTCAAGCTATGGTAGCAAAGGATTTCCTTTAGACATATTATGGTCCACTGCTCTTCATTTTCCTGATAATTTTATATCACTTCCGTTCATTAAAATGCTGTGGGCTTGATTCTCCTCACGTGCTTGTTTTCATTGGTGTAACTCCATTGATGTCAATGTTACTCCTGATTTACATCAGTGTAAGAGAGAAGAATCAAGCCACTGACTGCATGCTATTATCCAGTTGGTACTCCTGGGGGAGTTCTGTGCCACTGCACAATGCAGAATTTTGCAGAAATTAATGTTGTGCCTGCAGAATTTCCTTTCCCCCACAGAAATGGGCTGCAGTGCTGCTAGCCACCACTAGGGGCCACTGGACTCAGCAGAACCCAGCTTGCACATAGAAGACACTGCTAGGGGGAGGAGGAGGGAGCTAAAGGGTTCCTGGCAGCTGCAGTTCCCAGCATGCCCTGAGGGAAGGATAGGGTGGTATGCAGGAAACTCCATGAAAGTTTGGGACCAAGCATCAGGCTGTTTCTCCTTCTGGATCCCTGGGCTCTGGGGGAGGAGGGGAACAGGTGCCTGGGCAAGGGGGGGCCCCCACGGTAGAGCTCTGGGGAGGAGGGGTTGAGGCATATTAGCAGAAGGGCACCACAGCTGGGCTCTGCAGTGGGGGCGGGAGGGGGTGTGAGTGTCTGGACCCCCGGCTGGGCTCTGGGGTGGGCAGAGAAACAGGAACTGGGTTGTCATAGGAGTTTCTTTAACTCTCTACTCCTGGGGGAATTTTTGTGTGTGTCTGTATTGTTACAGACATACTTGCTGACGGGTATTTTGAAATAAATTACCAAAATAATTGAAACTGGCATGATTATGTAGTGTTATTTTAACAAATAAAATTTGAAGAATTTTAAAATATTGTGCCAAAAAATAAAAAATTCTGCGCACAAAATTCCCCAGAGAGTAAGTTGGGCAGCTAAATAACTAATGACCTCTCCCAGCCCATCTAGGGTGAAAGAACCATAAACAAGAACAATCACCAGATTGTGCTAGAAGCAAATGGTAGTTGATTTTAGACTCACAAAGGTGTGTAAAAGGAGTCAGAATCTTACTGCAGGTCAGTTGCAGCACAGAAACAGTGTTAGAGTGAGGATATTTCGTACCTTTCAGAAAATGAATCTTTGCCAGCTCTGGTGGCTTGATTGGGTAAATGCTCTACCAGATGGAAGATCCATGTTCATAAGTGTCCCTAAATTCAAGCCAACAGGAAGCTGATACTCTTAGCTGCACAGAGAGCAGGTTATATCTAATGCTGCTATGGCAATGCCTCTCAGCAATTGCAGGTGAGGTATGTATCCTTAGGAACAGAAGGCTATAGAGCTCAAGAAGGGAGAGAATATTGAGAGTTTAGCAAAAAACAAACATAAACAAACAGGTCAATAACCGTGTGTTCAGTGGAGGTTGTCCCATACCATTTAGGAAAAGGACAAGGTATTATACAGATTAATCATCTTACCCTAGAATGCTGGATTTTCCTGGTATGACTTTCCTTTTCAGCACTTTACACTAAGGGTATGTCTACACTACCCACCGGATAGTGATCGATCCAGCGGGGGATCGATTTATCATGTCTAGTCTAGACGCGATAAATCGCCCCCGAGCACTCTCCCGTCGACTCCTGTACTTCACTGCCGCGAGAGGCGCAGGTGGAGTCGACTGGGGAGCGGCCGCAGTCGGTGAAGACACCACAGTAAGTCGATCTAAGTACATTGACTTCAGCTACGTTAGTCACGTGGGCTAACCGCAGGTGCTACAGAGTTGACAGAATGCAAGATTTCATTGTCCAAAAAAAAAACACCAAAAAACCGCTGTATGGAGTCTGCGATTGCTGTCTACATCAATATATTGATTGCGAGGAGTTCGTGAGAGCTGTGACTGTCACATCTGCAGGTGGAAACTAACTCTCAAAATCACTAATGTTCAAATATTTGGATAGAAAGAAAAAAGAAATGCAGAAGAGATTACTGAGAAGCAGCATGATATAGTGGAGAAATACCAGACTACTAGCATGGCCACCCAGAGATTTGGTGCATGGTAAGCCAGGATGTGAATGTACAGCACACTAGCCTGCTGTGCCCTAAGTTGCCCTATGGACGCTGCTGCCACGTGCTAAAAATTCCATACTTAGTGTTTCAAACAGCAGTAAGTCAAAGTGCACTATAGAAGTTAGTGCATGGCAGCAGGGTCCACAGGGTGACTTAGGGCATGGCATGCTAGTGTGCTGTATATTTATACCCTGGCTTGCTGCGCACTAAGGCTCCATATAGGCAAGCCCTGAGAATCGGATGACCTGCCAGCTCTTCTGTTAACTTGTTGTGTTACCTTAGACTGGAATTTTCAAATTTGTGTACCTAAAATTAGGTACCTAAATCCATATCTAGACTATAATCCTGCACTGGAATCTGCTTGCAAAGGAACTCTTACATCTGTGTGGAATCCCGCTGGTCACACTGGCACTTCGCAGACTCTGTATGGATGCAGGGTCTACGCTAGAGGATCTTGACACGGAGTAAGGTTGTTAGGCACTTCACTAAACTATGATTTGTTTAATTAAATATACTTTTATTGGATTTGTTATAAAGCTTCTTAGCTTTTGGGGTAACAGCACCTTTCCCCCCCTCTGTATTAGGAGCATTAACTGTGTTCTTATACTATTATAAATATAACAGTTTTGAAGTACTTGTGCCTTTAGGTTTTTGATGACCAAATACTTTTGCATTTGTGTGTTTTGTAATTATTCAGGCAAAACGGAATCCAATCCTTTTAAGAAGGGGAATTTTGCATATACTCCTACTACACCTGTACAACACAAAATCACAGGTAAATGCTGTAGCATTGATATTTCCTAACGACTAACACTAAATGCATGCTAACCTTATTTCAAAAATTTTGGACCAGCTTTACTAAAAAGTGAAACTGAAATCTCTACCTCTAAAAACCGTTAATGAAATACCTCTCTTTGTTTTACAGGGTATCATTAAGCACCATGTAGATGTGTTATAAAGCACAGAGATATGAAGTATCATGGCTCTGAGAGACAAACTGCATGATTTTCCAGGGCCTTACAGAACTGTGAAATCATGACTTCATACCTGGATTCACTTCTTTGAGAAGTGAAACTATAAGCCAAATCTGAGTCTTCAAAAGCTTCATTTTTCACTTGTATTTAGGCTTTGTTCAAAAAAGCATTTTTGACTAAAAATGAAGCTGTTGAAGTAGTTAGCGATAAACACATCTGTGGTCGGTTAATAGGGATGTAAAAGGTGAGAATTAGTCTTACCAGTTAACCCGCCTTAACCATTAACCCCTGGCCAGCTGGCCGATCCCAGCAGCCCTAGCTGCGTTGGCCGGAGCAGGCCCAGCCATTTAATCGGTTAACCATTTAAATGACATATTTTTAATCATTTAAATGGTTAACTTTTTTTAAACAGTATTTATATCCCTAATTGCTACATATTCACCAATGGCAGGGACGTTACTCTTTAATTTTATATTTATCATGGTTAGTTGTTACTGATACTGATTGAAAATCATGTCTAAGGAAATGTAAATGTATGTGACACTTTACAAACTGAATATGACTGTTTTCAATAAAGTATGCAGATGTTACTGTGGATACACACACACAGCAGATCTGAAGGGGCCATTTATAGCCATTTTTCAGAGCAGGAATAGCATTTTATTGTCAATTCTGAACAACAGAAAATTGTTCAACCTTGCTTTGCAGTCTTCTCACTCAAAGACAATTTATAATACATCTACCTAAGTATCTTCCAGAAACTATTGTCATGATATAAAATGAACTAATATGGTTGTAATCTAAAATAGCACTGATTTTACATACAAGTTAAATGCAAAGAACTACTAATTCAACATTGTGGTTCAGTTTTTACACCTATAAAAGATCTCAGAGATATTGTTTGTCTCCTCCTCATCTCTTAGCTTGATTACCGTAAGCATATTAAGGGACTGTGCCCTTTTGAACTTCCTGATCTTTATGCACTTAAAATCTCAGCCGTGCCTATTGAGAAATGTAGTAATCTATTGTGCCTCCAAGGTACAGCCCCTCAGAGGGGACAGTACAGGGACACACTAACCATGGGGGAGCACCTAGAAGTTTTCTGCTCAGGACTTCTCTAAAGTGCAAGGGTTGTAATCTGCAGATTCATGGAGCACAGCATGCTTCTCCCCGAGAGCCAGTCCTGCTGTAATGGCCAGTAGATAGCTGGAAGTGAAGCCATATAAAGATAAGGTTCTGTATATATTAAATCTGATACATGTAATATTAAATCCAGTAAATATTTCACAAAAGATCTGGGGCCTGATCCTCAACTGATGTAAATCAGTGTAGCACCATTGAAGTCACAAACTCAGAACTCCCCATCTCTCTTAATCTTGCTTCCCCTGGCCCCCAATCCTCTGCACGGACACCTTTTTTTTTTTTTTTTTTTTAAAGGAACATTGCCACCACTTTGATATTTTGAGATTGACTTTCATCTTTCACCCAGTGAATTATGTCTCTGAACTGTATCACCTATTCAATTCAGAATGTAAGATCCTAGGGGCAGGGATTGTGACTTCCTCTATTTGTACAACCCAAAGCACACCAAGAGCAGCCAGTACAGAAGTATCATAAATTAATAATGGCAAAGTTCCTGCAGTGGCCAAAGAAAGGCCGTTTCTAGTTTAAATACAAAATAATGATCATGGCTGTATTTGGTTTAAATACAAAATAAATCATTCTTCCTTGCCATCGTATCTCTTGAATTCTAAACTGCATGTACTTGATTATATATCCGTCTTAAACTGCCTTTACACAGATGAAGCTGCAAAATACACCATATATAACAGTACCGGAATTCAAATTGGAGCCTACAATCACATGGCGATTGAAGACCAGAATCTATATGTAAGCAGTGTTCCAGTCAACATGCAAAACTCTTATGCACATTATGAAAACATAGGTATATTTGGTAAGAGCAATCTCTCTCCGTTCTTTCATAATGTTCCTCTTTACAATCAGCTCTTTGTTCCTTGTGCACCCCACCCCTTAGTCCCTGCTCGCCTCACTCTTTCGGCACAATCTGAAGGCTGACAGTCTGTTTCTGAGAACCATCTTTGGGGAATGTACCGTGCATCTAGCTCCCTGTTGTATTCAGAAGTTAGCCATTTTGGGTCCTTTATTACATAGCATTACAGTTAAGCAATACCTAAGGTTATCATCATGAGTGGTGGTTTGTACTAACGTTGCTTTGTATTATTACACCATTCCCTCACCCACCCTGTTTCATCACCTCTTAGCTGATATTCTCCCGCAGCTGCCTCTACCAAACCTGAAGCTGACATTAAGCATGTCAACACAGTGCACTGTCTCATGAGTCACCAAGTCACAGCACCTGTGGATGTGTACATAAAGACAGAGGAAAAAAAAGAGCAGTGGAAGCAAAACTAGGATCAGTGGACCTGACTGAGAGTTCAAACATTTCAGTACAGGAGGGGCAGGACTATTTTAAAAGGTAGTAGTTAGGGTGACCAGATAGCAAGCGTGAAAAATCGGGATGGGGATGGGGTGGGTAATAGGTGCCTATATAAGAAAAAGCCCCAAAAATCAGGACTGTCCCTATAAAATCGGGACATCTGGTCACCCTAGTCATAGTATTTGTATATACTGGCTTAAATCACTACTGCATATTTTTAATGTATTTAATTGAGAAGTCATAACAGTATCTTTCATCCAAGGATATCAAAGCATTTTATAAACATTAATTAAGCCTCATATCACCACTGTGAGGTAGTTTCTCAATTTTACATATGATTAAAGAAAGACACAAGGACATTGTGACATGTCCCAGGTCAAAAAAGCAAAACAGTAGTAGATCTAGGAGTGTCATAGAATCATAAAATATCAGGGTTGGAAGGGACCTCAGGAGGTCATCTAGTCCAACCCCCTGCTCAAAGCAGGACCAATCCCCAACTAAATCATCCCAGCCAGGGCTTTGTCAAGCCTGACCTTAAAAACTTCAAAGGAAGGAGATTCTACCAATTCCCTAGGTAACCCATTTCAGTGTTTCACCACCCTCCTAGTGAAAAAGTTTTTCCTAATATCCAACCTAAACCTCCCCCACTGCAACTTGAGACCATTACTCCTTGTTCTGTCATCTGCTACCACTGAGAAGAGTCTAGATCCATCGTCTTTGGAACCCCCTTTCAGGTAGTTGAAAGCAGCTATCAAATCCCCCCTCATTCTTCTCTTCCGCAGACTAAGCAATCCCAGTTCCCTCAGCCTCTCCTCATAAGTCATGTGTTCCAGTCCCCTAATCATTTTTGTTGCCCTCCACTGGACGTTCTCCAATTTTTCCACATCCTTCTTGTAGTGTGGGGCCCAAAACTGGACACAATACTCCAGATGAGGCCTCACCAATGTCGAATAGAGGAGAATGATCACGTCCCTCGATCTGCTGGCAATGCCCCTACTTATACATCCCAAAATGCCCTTGGCCTTCTTGGCAACAACAGCACACTGTTGACTCATATCCAGCTTCTCGTCCACTGTAACCCCTAGGTCCTTTTCTGCAGAACTGCTGCCTAGCCATTCAGTCCCTAGTCTGTAGCGGTGCATGGGATTCTTCCATTCTAAGTGCAGGACTCTGCACTTGTCCTTGTTGAACCTCATCAGATTTCTGTCTGACATCCAGTCCTCTTCTTTAATCACTAGACCAATTGCTTATATGAAAGCCACCTATAATCCTATCATTCATTACTAGTGACCATATTTTGGGGGGAGACATTCAAAGAGAAGTGGAGTTTAAACAATGCTGTCTTCTTACACTTGTCTTTCTTTTTGCAGATAGCACCTCTATCCTCTCTGAAAAACACCTGAATCTAGTGAGAGAGAACTTGGCTAAACAGTGGAAACACTGTGCTCGTAAACTGGGCTTTAGTGAGCCACAGATTGATGAAATTGACCATGACTACGAACGAGATGGACTCAAAGAAAAAGTTTACCAAATGCTGCAGAAATGGGTTATGAGTGAAGGCTACAAAGGACCTACAGTAGGAAAGCTGGCCAGAGCCCTCTATGACTGCAAGAGAATAGATCTCCTTAATGATTTGATAAAAATGAACCAGGAGTAGGCGAACTGGAAACTTAATGGAAATGGCTGTGATATTTTATCTGAAGATCCTCTTACTGAGAACATGAAACAATCTTGTAAAAGTGCTGCATGAAAGACGCCTGTCTAGAACATGCACATATTTCTGTCAAGCAGTATACAGTATCCTGTAGCTCAAAACATTTAATTTTTGAAGACAGGACAATTATGAAAAGCCTGTCCTGGGGGGGATGGCAGGGGGGAAGGAAGGGGAAAGAAGCTCTTCCTTTTACAGTGAAGATAATAGGTTTATCTAATAAACTTTGTCCAAGGACAAAAAAAGTTAAAACAAAATCTGAATTGTGTATGATATGAAAAATAACATGGAAGGGAAGGGATTGGCAAGGGGTGGTGGTGGGCATTTGGATCTAATTTTTTCACAGAACTTTTGGACTGCTACCTCAAAGCATGCACGTAGCTGTGTTTAAAGTGCCTTCATTCATTACTGCCTAAAAGAAGCATGGCATTTACGCAAAACTCACATCAATGAGAGCATATCATGGATTTTGTCACACCATATTGAAGCCCTGGATTGAAAACCAAACCAAACGCCTCAACTCTTCTAAGCACAGCCAATATCCACAGGAGATCGTCATAACTCGGATTGCCTTATAGATTCATCACCTTATTTTTTTAAAGTGTCCTTTTTATAACTTTAATAAAAAATAAATATTATAATAAAAATACAGAAGTATAAAAAGATACAAAGTATTGGTGTAAGAGCAATAATGATTATCAAGTATAGAAACCACTGTGTAAATTGACATTACAAGAACTGCCTTCTCACAGGATTATGATAATGTGTTTATTATTATTTAGTTTTCATTCTGTGATGGGAGTAAATTCGGGAATATATGCTTTATGAAAAGGGAAAGGAAAACTAATATGTACCTGAGCCAAAGAAAAGGCCTTGAAACTTGGAAAGTTTGGAAAATCAGTCAGGCATTTCATTTCAGGCTAATTAACCAGAAATGGAGGCATGAACTTTCTAGTCACACTGGAGATAAAGCGTACAAATTACAGACTTTCTTGGAGTATGGAACCCACAAGGAAAAATTATTGGCCCACAAATTTGCATCCACTAAGAATAATTAGGTCAAACTACTCCTTCTTTGAAGGGCAGTGGCTGTGACCTCAACCAAAACCACAAATATATGAACTTCCATCCAACTTTTTGGATCAGATAATTCTCCTTTTGGCAAGTGGCAAAAATAATTATCCATCAGGACAAAAAAGCTAATACGAATTCCAATAAATCTTAACAGGCTTTGAACCCCACTATCTTTCAAATAAAAGGTGGACACACTCTGCAATTGGAGGTGTGATTGCAGCATGGCTAGGCTTACCCATGCTAGTTTTAAATCTAGCTAACCTAACTAAAAATAGCAGCGTAAATGTGGTGGCACAGGCTTCAGTGCAGACTAGCAATGCGAGTATGTACCCAAGTTCCCTGGGATGCTTGTACAGCCCACGCATCTTCACTGCTGTTTTTAGTCATGTTAGCAAAATTAACTTGTGCTGCAATCACACCTGATTGCAGTGTAGACATATCCTTCGCTACACAACCTTTGATTAGTAGCCCTGAAAATGTATTATGATCATTTATAGTTTTCAACTGGCAATGTGCTGACTGTTCCTATTGTTTCTAAATAGAGCTCCATTCTTGGGTAAAGGAGAATAAAACTCATAGGAAACTCAAGTTTCAGAGTGGTAGCCGTGTTAGTCTGTATCAGCAGAAAGAACGAGGAGTACTTGTGGCACCAACCCATGAAGGCTTATGCTCAAATAAATTTGTTAGTCTCTAAGATGCCACAAGTACTCCTCGTTCTTTCTGAGGAAACTCAAGAATTTCAACTTGTGGCATTTCCTACCATCGTATTTGCTGGGTGTCGTTTGTCTAACTCCTATCCCTGCTAAAAAGGAGTAGTCTTCTATCCACTTAACCTTTAGCTTCTCTAGGGTCCACATGGATCTCCCTGGACTCTGTTCTGCTGTCCAGCCCCACCCATGCTAGCCGCCCTCCAACTTCCAGGAGCAGGATCCCTCCTAGGGACACAGGCAAGCCAAACCAACACAAGAGTGAATTTGTGCATTGTATCAAAACCAGGACAAAACTTTGGTTTCAGACAAATTATGTAAGGCCCAAAGGCTGACACACAAAACAGGGACAACCCAGTAAAACCAGGATGTCCACTCAAGGAATCATTGGGGAAAATAAATAAAGACAATGGTACACTTCTACATTCTGCCCACAAACCAGACTCCTGTCGCCCAAAGGAAAACCACAGCAGTAGTTGTGCATAACAAGATAATTCCTTCTTTCTTGCACACACTAACCAATGCCAAAATATTTCTCCATGTTTACATGTAAATGTCATTGTTAGGCTTCAGAGGTAACACATTGCACTGAATGGGGCAGTTCACTCCTCTGAGAGGTATTGTTTCAGTATCTCAACAGGCTTGAGCCGATATCACTGCATTGGTTACACTTGTTTTCAATCTTTGACTTTGCAACCATAAAGGCTAGGGGCCAAATTTTCAGGAGTGCTGAACATGAGATCTGGTTAAAAAAAAAACTGACTTCTTCGTGAAAATTGTTCAAAGTTTTTTGTGGAAAAATTTAAGAGAAATTTTGAAAAAAAATAAATTAGCTCTTTGAGGCCCTGCTGCTTCTATTGAAGCCAGTAGGAGTCAGAGGGCATGCAGCACACCTCTGAAAATTTGGTCCTCCAGGCTTCATTCTGCATTGGAAGATAATGTGAAACTTAGGGCTTGTCTAAACACAGAAGTTGCAGATATAACTTAAATCAGTTTTAAAAAAATGGTTTCATTAACCCCAGGCAAGCACCTGTGCAGACACTCATAAGACTAACTTGTGCCTGTAAATTTAGGACTTTTCTACACAGAAAGCTGCACCATTTAATTAAAAGTGTAGGTTTTAAACTGATTTAGTTACACCAGTGCAAAAGGCTATGTGGAAATGCTTATATCAGTTGACCTCAACTTATTTTGGTTTATCTACAGCCTGGTCTGGACAGAGGTTTTGTACCAGTATAACTATATCAACTAGGGGTGTGAGTTTTTACCAAAATAGTTATACCACTAGTGTGGATGCAGCTATACTGATATAACTTATTCCCCTTCCCATATAAGGAATAAGCTATATCACTGAAAGCAGGAGTGGTGAGTTATATGAGCCTGTGGTGCCCATGCTCCAGCAATATTCAGTGCATGGGGAACCAGCTCCACCAATGTTCAGGACCCAGTCTCTCCTCCGGCCCCGCCTGCCATCCCCACACATCCCTGCCTGCACCCTTGGCAGCAGGCGGCTGTCCCCTGCACCTGCTTGCTACGCTCTGCTCTGCCAGATCCCGGCACCAGCTGCCACTGCAGGGTCCTAGCATCCCCCACACTAGTGCCAGGGCAGGCTGACCCTGCCCTTCCGCCTCGGACGGACGGACCCTTCCCTTTTCTGGCAGGACCCTCCACCAGCACAGGGCCTTCCCGCAGTCACAACTCCTGCCCCATGCTAGGCAAGGGGCAGCCCCATCCCCCACCCCCAGTGAGGCTACAGTGAGGGGCAGTAGTAGGGGAGAAGGCGCACAATGGCAGTCCCCCTCCCCTGGTACCCACCACAGGGGAGGTGGCCTGGTATAAATGTGAGAGGGGCCCTAGGAGCCTGTGCAGTGACAGTGGTGCGAAGTGAGTGTGCTGCCAGGGAGGAAGAGATCTGGGGGGAGTCCTCTCTGTATGTATCAGCTTACAAGGCAGGTGTGTCGGGGGTGGGACTTAGACCCATTCTGGACACCACCAAAAATTATACAAACCTGCCACCCCGAGTAGAAGCACATTTATACCAGTGTAGCTGTATCCTCACAACCCCCCCCCCCCCCAAGACGTTCTTGTTAAACCCTGGATTTGTGCTGGAAATGGCCCAACTTGATTATCATACACATTGTAAGGAGAGTGATCAATTTAGATAAGCTATTAGCAGCAGGAGAGTGGGATGGGAGGAGGTATTTTTTCATGCTTTGTGTGTATATAAAAAGATCTTCTACACTTTCCACAGTATGCATCCGATGAAGTGAGCTGTAGCTCACAAAAGCTCCTGCTCAAATAAATTGGTTAGTCTCTAAGGTGCCACAAGTACTCCTTTTCTTTTTGCGAATACAGACTAACACGGCTGTTACTCTGAAACAAACTATACTGATACAGTTAAAGAGGTACAAACTTTTGTGGATAGACAAAGCCAAAGAACTTGTCTTTATGGGTGTGATACGGTCTTCTGGGGCTGGGCAGTCTAGTGGCTAGATTGCTGGTCTTTCAGTCTGTAATGCCAGAGAGAGTGGTAGGGGGACCCAAACCCTACCTCTCTACCAAGTTCCACAGGGCCCTGTGTAAATCAGCCCCTGAACAGGGAAGATGGGCAGGGAGTCAAGACCTGCTTCCCTGGGCTACTTCCTACATGTCTCTTCAGTTTGGGGCATGACCCCACTAGTTCAGTTGCCCCAAGTGCTGGGGCTTATTTGCAGCCTCCCCTTGGCAGGGGAGGCTTTACTTACCTCAAGTGGCTGTGCTAGCTGGCAGGTTATTGCTCTGTCCCTTCCGGCAGGCAGAGAACTCATACCTCATCACCAGTCAGCTCCCAATGAGTTAGGCTCCCTTCTTTTCTCTCCCCACCAGGCCTGGCACTGTCTCCAGGTATAGTGGGGCGGGGCTGGCTGAACCCAAAGGTTTTCTTTAACTCCCACTATGCTGGACCCAGGGAGAGGCGACTAGTGGGAGGGACACAAAGGGAGCACCAGCTAAAGGGGGCACATGACCTCCCCACGTGACTCCCCACATGACTCATCACCGTCCCCCCACATGACCCCCTCATGTGACTCATCCCCGCCCTGTTCCCCATGTGACCCCCCACATAACTCATCCCCACCCCACTCCTAGCTGGGGCGCCCCACGCTCTCCCCAGCGCCTCCCCATCCCATGTTACCTGCGGGTGGGGGCTCTGCTCCAGTCCTCCTGGCATCTGTGGCAGTCCTGGGTTTACAATGGCTCCAGTGGCTCCATGGAGCCGGGCCCATGCTCAGAACGGGCCCTGGCCTGCTCCGCTTGCACTGTGCCCTGAGACCCTTCTAGCTCCCCCCGCCCACCACTTGCTCCTCTTGGCCTGGCCACCTGCTGCCTCCTCAGCCCCACCCCCCCTGCTCCTCTCTGCCCCCTGGCCAGACCCCAGTGCACTTCCGGCTCCGGGCAGTCTCTGCTTCCCACCACCTGTGGGGCCCCACCTGTCTCCCTGGAGCTGAGTCACCTGGGACTGGTGCAAAAGCCTGGCACAGTATTTAGCCTGTCTGACTCATGAAAAACACACCCCCACCCCCTCCCTGCTTGAATCAAAACCGACCAGAGAAAAGGCTTGCAGAGAGCAGTGAAGGGCCTTGGGAGACACACCTAGACCCCTCCTGACAAGGGTGACAAGATTAAGACATCTCCATTAGCATACAGAATGGAAAACAGAGACAACTCCCCTAGCCTCATCTGCATGAAAGATGGGACAGGGGGACATCTCAGTTTGCATACAGAATGGAGAACAGAGAACCACACTGAACTCTGGGATCAGAAAAGCAGGGACGCACTGCATCATGGGAATCTCTGCTCCAGGTGTTAATGGACCTATGCCTGCACACACCCAGCTCAAGAATTATCAGACCAATTCTAGTAATAAATCCTTTATTGATATCCAAAATACTGAAGCAGCCTAGTTGCATTTTGAGCTCCCTGGAAGAAAACACCACCCAGAGCCAAGAGTGATCAGCTCCTATTGTCTCGACTAAAGAAAACCCTTGAGTCATCAGTTTACCTATAAACAAATCTAGTGTTCTCCCTTGAACCATTGTATTTTCTCTACAAAAATCCCTACTCACCCTCCAGTCAGTGTTCTGATGCTTAGATCCAAACTATGCATCAGTTCTACTGGGACTCCATCTTCTCCTGACTGATCGTGCTGGGAACTCTGCCTGTCTCCCGCCCTCAGGACCCTGAGCTACCACCATCACCTGGGAACCCTGACCAGTCCAAGCCTCCTGGAGTGGGTGAGATCCCCCTCTTTCTCTCTCTCTGTCTTCCTTTCTACCTCAGGTATTAACCTTTAATAATTTCTTATGTTAGTTTAGGCTCTTCTTGTGTAGTTATCACTATTATTTAATAAATAACTTTTATGGTTAAGCTGGTTGCTTCTCTCTCTCTCTCTGAACTCTACTCTTTTGTGTTTGTAGCTTCCCCCATTTACTCTGCAGCAACGCTTCTTTTACCTAAGCTAAAGATCCCTGTAGTGCCCAAAAATACTGTGGGGTTTGCTCATCAAGTGGATTACTATCAGTACAAGTGTAACGTGAAAGTGGGATAGGGACGTGTTAAACCTGTGGCACATAAGGAGTGGGCAGCTGAAATTGCTGCTCAGCCCAGCCTGTTGAGCCCAAGGGCACATGAGGGTGACAGCTTGAAAGTGCTGCTTGACCCAGCCCATTGAGTACACTGACAGATAAGGGGATCCGCTTGAGAGTGCTGATTGACCCTGTCCGCTCAGACTTGCTCTGTTAGTGTGTGTGTGTTCATCTAATTCTAGGGCTGGAGGGACCCAGTCCTGGGGAACCTAGGTCCTGCAGGATATCTCCATTGGGAGGGAATTTGCAGAAGGAAGGAGTAGACCACACAAGTGACATAAGTAGTACATTAATAGAATTACAGAATCCTGCCCCCCCCCCGAAGAATAACCCTAATAAATGAGCATACCCCAAAGTAATGGGCATATTTGGTAACACCACCCCCTGCTCCTCTCTGCCCCCTGGCCAGACCCCAGTGCACTTCTGGCTCCGGGCAGTCTCTGCTTCCCACCACCTGTGAGACCCCACCTGTCTCCCCGCCTGGGACTGGTGCAGAAGCCTGGCCAGTCTCAGGTGGGGGGCGGGGACAATGCAGGGAGCTTGGCTGGGCCCCTCCAGGAGAAGTGCGTCTTGAGGGAGCCTGGCCAGGGCAGGTCCTGGCCTGGCTGATCACACCACTCCTGAGGGACTGGAGCGATTCCCCGCCCTGGTACCAGCTCTGGCTGCACTGCTGGCACACAGTTGCCTTCCAGCAGGGCCAGCGAGTGTGGCCAGAGGCAAGGCGTGGGGGAGTGGGTTTCTTGCAGGGACTGTGCTGGGCTGTGAGAGGGCAGGGAAGATCTATGTGTTGGGGCACTAGGGAGTGGGGGTTTTGTGGGGGGTGCTGGCCAGTCGTGGTAGGGCTGTGGGCAGGGGGGTGCTGAGCCGGGATGGTGTTGTGCAGGGCACTATGCATTTGTGTGGAGAGGGATTGGGGGGGCACTGGGCATAGTAGGTCTGGGGCGGGGGGCTCTGGCCATAGGGAGTCAGGAGGATGTTGGGAGGGGGGCTGCATGGCGTGGCATGGGTCCACCCCTGAGGGGAAGGTTCATGATGGCAGCACAGGGCCGGGCGAGCTAGTGTGTGTCTGGTACCTGCTGGTTTGTAAATAGCACCCTCGCTACTGGGCTGGGCGGAGCTGGGCCGCCCCTGCCATGCCATGCCCATTGCCCCTGGCTGGCCCCTCACTCTGGGAACTGACCTCTCTGTGCCATGCTCCATTACTCCCATGGAGGCTGTCAAGGTTCCTCCCCCACTCTGAACTCTAGGGTACAGATGTGGGGACCTGCATGAAAAACCTCCTAAGCTTATCTTTACCAGCTTAGGTCAAAACTTCCCCAAGGTACAAAATATTCCACACTTTGTCCTTGGATTGGCCGCTACCACCACCAAACTAATACTGGTTACTGGGGAAGAGCTGTTTGGACACATCTTTCCCCCCAAAATACTTCCCAAAACCTTGCACCCCACTTCCTGGACAAGGTTTGGTAAAAAGCCTCACCAATTTGCCTAGGTGACTACAGACCCAGACCCTTGGATCTTAAGAACAATGAGCAATCCTCCCAACACTTGCACCCCCCCTTTCCTGGGAAATGTTGGATAAAAAGCCTCACCAATTTGCATAGGTGACCACAGACCCAAACCCTTGGATCTGAGAACAATGAAAAAGCATTCAGTTTTCTTACAAGAAGACTTTTAATAAAAATAGAAGTAAATAGAAATAAAGAAATCCGCCCTATAAAATCAGGATGGTAGATACCTTACAGGGTAATTAGATTCAAAAACATAGAGAACCCCTCTAGGCAAAACCTTAAGTTACAAAAAAGATACACAGACAGAAATAGTTATTCTATTCAGCACAGTTCTTTTCTCAGCCATTTAAAGAAATCATAATCTAACACGTACCTAGCTAGATTACTTACTAAAAGTTCTAAGACTCCATTTCTGGTCTATCCCCGGCAAAGACAGAATATAGACAGACACACAGACCCTTTGTTTCTCTCCCTCCTCCCAGCTTTTGAAAGTATCTTGTCTCCTCATTGATCATTTTGGTCAGGTGCCAGCGAGGTTACCTTTAGCTTCTTAACCCTTTACAGGTGAGAGGAGCTTTCCCCTGGCCAGGAGGGATTTCAAACGGGTTTACCCTTCCCTTTATATTTATGACAGGAGCCAACAAAAAAGTTTGGCGCCAGGCCCACAAAAGGTTAATCCGGCCCTGATGTGTGGAGCCACTAATGCACTCTCCTAGGCAGCCTCTGGCCACGCTGCCTGCCTGGGCTGTGCCAAGCAAGCAGTGTAGCCGCAGACTGCCTGGGAGAGTGCCGCACCAGGCAGCATCGCCGGAAGAGGAGGCTGGACTAGGAGAGGCTCTGGCCCACCGTCTTCCCTTCCGGCTCTGGCCCTGCCCCTTCATCTCCCAGCTGCGGGCCTTGTCCTTCTCCCCCGGCATTGTGGGGAGGGTCATGTGACCCTTCAGGGCCTGCCCCCAGGGGTCACCATTGCTGGACAGCAATTTCTCTACTCCCTCACAATGAGAAAGGTATACCAGTATAAGCTCAGATGTGAATTTAAACTGCTATAGTTATACCCATATAACTCCCACATAGACACTCTTATTCCTATATAAGGCCGGGGCTATACTACAAAATTCTGCCAGCATAGCTATGTCATGTAGAAATGTGCAAAATTCACAACTCCAGGCAACATACCTATGTCAGCAGGACCTCAGTGAAGCATGCTGTCAGAGGTGCAGTTACTAAGTAGACAGAAGAACTCTAGAAACGTAGGTCAACTTAGCTACATCGCTCAGGACGACAAATTCACCCCGAGACACGTAAGGAAGCCAACCTAAGTCCCAGTGTGGACAGTGCTAGGCTGATGGAAGAATTCTTCCATCAACCTAGCTACTGCCTCTCAGAGATGTGGATTTACTGCAACAACGGAAGAACCCCTTCCCTCTCCGTAGTAAGCACCACACTATGGTGGTGCAGCTACAGCACTGGAACTGTGACGCTGTAGTGATTGTAGTGTAGACATACCTGCAGTGTCTACACTAGGGGACTATGGTGCCATAGCTATGCAGGCATGGGCTCTATAGTGTAGACATAGCTCTACAGTGAGAATTTACATTGAATAGCAATGTCTCTCAGGGGTGTGAAACGTCCACATCCCTGAGATTTAGGTATGCCAAGCACCTAACCCCCGGTGTAGCCAGTGATAGGTCAATGGAATTTCTTCTATTGACCTAGCTACCATCTCGCAGAGAGGTGGATTACCTGTGCTCATGGGAGAACCCCGCCCATTGGCATAGGTAGTGTTTACACTGAAGCACTTTCAGTGCAGCCATACCTAAGTATCCCCATGCACAGATGGCTCAATTTAACTAACCTGGTTTAAAAAAATCACATCTCAAGGTAAACCACTGCAACTTTGTGTGTGGCACAGGCCTCACTCTCCTTGGGGAGGGCCACCTTGGTATAGAGTGACCAGATGTTCTGATTTTAGAGGGACAATCCCGATATTCGTGGCTTTTTCTTATATAGATGCCTATTACTCCCCATCCCATCCTGATTTTTCACACTTTCTCTCTGGTCACCCTATCTTGCTCTGGCTGCCTGATGGCACAGACCACCTATCCCCGTGTGTGAGTGATATGGGCACAGCACCATGCAATGGGCCCCAAAGCCATCACCGGAGGGTGAGCTGTTAGGTGTGGGGCAGTGGCCCCCAGGGCCATACACTCATTCCACCAAGGGGCAGGGGCGCCAAGTCACCAGCACTGGGCCTTCCCAAGGCCAGCGAGGAGGAGAAGCATGCGGGGGTCCCTCAGGGGTAGCCCCGCTGCCCCTCCAGCTGCACCCGCGTGGCACGGTGGCCCCTGCACCAGGTCGCAATGCCACTCACTCAGCTTTGGGGCCCCCGTTCTGCAGGAGGAGCAGGCGGACGGAGGGGGGCGAGCGAGGGAGCAGCTCCTGCACCAGGGCTCCCCCTGGGGGCCCGCCCAGCCTCGCCGCGCTTCCAGCAGCCCGGGGCCGCTCTGTTCCCGCAGCCACCTGGGGGCGGCCCGCCCGAGGCGACGCGGGAGCCGGGGAGGGTCTTTGCAGCAGCACCGCGGCCCGCCCTGCGCCCGAGGCAGGGCGGCTGGCAGCTGCGGGGAGGGGAATGGCTCGGCCGGGCGCTGGCGGGGCGCTGCTGCGGATTCTCCTCTCCCAGCTCCCGCCGGCCGCGCGGGAGGCGGCGCCGCTCGGCCTCCGGGGACCTGTTGCTGCTGCCTCCTACGGGTAAAGTCAGCCCCGGCCAGGCCGCGGCGCTGCCAGCGCGGAGCCGCCCCCGCCTCCCAGGGCGTCTCAGCCCGCTGCTGGGGAGCCTTGGGGCGGCGGGGGGTTGTGCAGTGGGGAGGGTGGTGTTTTGAGGAAGGGGTGGTGTAGTGCTTTGGGGAAGGCTGGGGCGGGGGGTATTTGTGGGTTGGGCTTTGGCAGTAGGCTATGTAGGGATATTGGGGGAGGGCGCTGCATTTCCTCAGCTTTCTTTTCTGGTGTAAGGAGCTGTCACTAGTGTCCACCCCCACTCTCCTCTTTTTGAGTTCTGGGCTGAGTCCCTGTCCCGTCCGTCCCCCCGCCATAGGTGGCAGGCTGCACCCCTAGCCCCTCTACTAGGGGCCCCGCGGCCTGCTGGAAGCAGCCAGGGTTGCTAAGGGATGTGGTAGGGAAGAAAGACTGAGAAAGGAAAAGGGAAGGCTGGCAGCTGAATTTAAAAGCTGCCCCTGCAAATCCATTTTTCATGCCACAGTCCTTTGCCCCCAGCCAAAGCCCAGCTTGGATTTGTGGTGTAGCTGTAACTGAAGTGTCCTTCCCTTGTCGTTCACAAATTGCATCCCATTTCTGCAAAGCACAATGCTGCAGCATGATTTGTGGATACAGTACAAATGTGGTTTCAGCCTATGGAGGGTGCAAGGCTGAGCCAGGCTTTAGGGAGGCAGAAAACTACTGTTCTAGAAGTAGATGCACCAGCACAGGCTGCTGCGCACTACTGATTGAATGTAATTCCCAGTTCAGGACTATGGGCCTGTAGCCTTTGGCCCTCTCTACATTACAGATAGGAAATGTTTTTAAACATTGTTTTAAAAACAAGTTTTCTGTATACATATATGGTTGTGTTGAGTGGTGTGAAATGAGGCATACATTCTTTAAAACAGGTTTCAGACACTGTTCACATCTTGTTCCAATGCCCTGTTTATGCTGACCAACATAACCAGGCAGAAAATTGACGTCTCAGCCTCCACAAGTTACGGTAGATGCAGTCAAGGGGATAAAATCTGTATTAGCATGATTCTAGCACAATTTCTGACCAGCATGGACTGAAATTTTATTTTTCTGAAAATTATGTTGTACAGACTTACCCTCTCTATAGTATAGTCATAAAACATACTTCGCAGTCCATACATTGCTGATTGCAGTTTCTCCATCCATTGTGCTGGATCCCTCCTAGTGACATTTCTGTCCCATTTAACACACACACACGGCAAATAATTTCCATTTCATTATCAAGCTACCATGGCTTTAGGGGGCACTGATCTATCTGATCTTGTGCATACTTTCAGCTTTTCCAAAACAAAAGACCTTTGTACCTGTCAAAATCAAGGAGGAAGATACAAGGAGCAGAGAATCTCTTAGTTGCGTAGTCGGGACAAACAAAACTGCAAATTTTATTTTGGAAGTCATAAAAGACGTGCAAGGGCTTGTTTGGCAAAGGCAATAGTATTGCTCTTATTTTTACATGCTTCAATAACATTTCTATACTATGCCTAATGTTTTTTGACAAACCGGTAACACTCTGAGTGTTACCTATTCTAAGTAGGGAGTGAAATGGGGTATCTCAGGCCTGCTGAAAAAAATAGAGTGGTTAATTTTTTAAGATTCACATTTTGATTTGCTGATTCTACAGCCTTTTTCCTAACTGATTACATATTAACTTCACAGAAATGTGATGATTTGCTGAGTTTGTGGTGCAGCCCCTCACTTGGTCTTCATCCAGATAAAAAGGTCTGTATATATTGGCTATGAAATTCCAACAGTGTCTTTTTACATGGCTCAAGAGCAAGTGTGAGGCAGCATCACACATTCAGCAGAAGGTTACTTCACATGCAGTTAATAACTGGTCAGAGGGAAAGGCTACACAATGTGTAAGTGCAACATGAAAAAGGAAAGCAGTATAGTTTTCCCCCAGAGGTCTGTAAAAACACCACTTCATTGCCCACTTAAAAAAAAGGCAACAGGAGGGTAGTGATTGTGTTTTGTCAGTAAAGATAGGGTTTTTTGCAATTTTTAAAATGGTTTCAAGCAATGGGATATTAAATGTTCCTACAAGGATTAGTTAAAATTGAGTTGAGCTGCTCATTACCGTGGTGAAGGATATAGTCAAATAACCTTCATGGAATGAAATTTTTAAATCAAAAGACAAGTGCTGTGTTTTACTATTTTTTTTTAATATAGCTGTGCTTTCTATTAAGTGTTGTTCAAAAAGTGATCTAAGGATGTGCCATACTTCTTACCCTAAGCTCAAACATTTAGCTGCATCATATTTGGTTATGAAACTTGGTTTATATGCATAGATATTTACAGTAGGGTAGGTACAAAAAAGCTTGGTTGATCAGTTTTAATAGTCAAATTAATTTGTTAAAACGTATCCCCATAACAGATAGTCAAAATTCATTAAGTTATAAATGGCATAATGACTCTTCCAGTCTGAGCCATAGTCATGAAAACCAGTTCTGGACTTGCACCCCAATCTTCAAAGGATCTGTGTAGATGGATCATATAGATCTAATTGCAGGATCAGATCCTTAGTTTGGTAAGTGCCATTACCAACTACAGTATTGTGTTACATAAACACTTAGTTTATGTACAGTCTGGGCTGCCTTCTTGTGAACAAAGGGCTGCAATTTAATTCCCACTACCATAAATTAGGAATAGGAGTCTGTACAGCCTTTGTTTGTTCATTTTGGGTTGCTTTATGAAACATGATTTAAAGTAGAAGTAATTCAGTCCTGAATGTAAACTATGTGGCAGGGGTTAAGTCAACCGCTTACCTCTGTGTTTAGCACAGAGATAAGCATAATGTCAAAGCTTAATAAATAACACAACAATCTCACTAAATCATGAAGTTGTTTTGTGAGTGGCATAGAAAGAAAGTTTCTCTCAACCTTAATGCTTTAAAGTAACATTCCTACAAAAAAGCAAATAAAACTTTCATTGGCTTCAATGGGGCAAAGATTTCACCCATGATATTTAAGGCAATTAAAGTAGTAAAATGAATAAAGGTTAACCATTAGGTAACCAAATGGTGAGATGTCCGTATGTGTTTTTTGTTTTTTAAAGTGAGATAAGTTAGTCAGAAGAGAACTGTAACTATTAGGTTATAAATTAATTGGAAGACAAAATGCAAACTCGTATGCCTGTTTTTGAATGAGGTAAGTGTGTAATACAGAGCTATGCCAGAAGATAAGAACCATACAGTGAAATCATAGAACAGTGTTGTATTTAAAGATTATTAACAACGTCGAAGTACAACATTCTGTAAGGAAAACAAAGTGTAGAAAAACATTAGTTTCACTGCTGTTTCATATTTAGTACAGTTAAAAGAATGGTATTAAACTGAGATTTAGAAATTGGTCTTTTATCCTCTTGAGCGAGACATGACTTACTGCCAAAAAAACAAAGACTTTTAAAATTATTTAAAAGTCCAGTTGCCAGGACTATTCTCGCAGCTCATTTTAATGATATCCATTGACATCATTTCACAGTGGATAAAATACGGAATTACAATAATGTCTCACTTCAGTCAACTGTCCTTTCCTACTTAGGTTAATACCTCATGTCTGATCTATCACTATCTCTAAAGTGCTTTCTCAGTCATCCACATGGTGACTATGTTAAAATTGCCCTTTGTTCAATTTTAACTAGTTGAATGAATGGTTGAAGTGATGTCCTTGCTTTTGGTGGTGTTCATCCTTTTATGGACACTGTTAGAAACATTGTAGACTGCATCCTTGAGGCTCATAAAATACTTCTGAAAAGCAGATTTTTTACAGGAATTGGCTTTTGGAATGCCCCAGATTGCACCAAATGGCAGGTATTTTCAAAAAACATTTCCTGATGAGGGTCCACCTCAGAGTTTACAACAATGTTATGGTGTAAATATACTCAGTATCCTTTTTAAATAACAAAGTGCAAATGGACTAATAGAAGTTTGTTTGCCTAATGGTGTTATCTCCCTCCTTGATTATGGCTTAGAAAAAACATTTTTGCTTAAATGGGAAAATGAATAAATATCTCAGTCTCTCACCCCATCTCTTTGCAAACACCCTGTGCCCTCTCCTCACCTTCCAGTACACAGTAGTAATGCCAGGTTAAAGTGCAGACTTTTTGAGAGATTGTTGGCAGCCTGCCCTTGGATCCAAATATTCCTGTGTGCAGTACAGATCTGGTGCTATCATATCGTAACGTACGATTACAACTTTACACATATTAACTAATAGAAGTACAATTAAGTAAATCTCATGGGCTATGGAGCACTGGGAGGCTCATGGAGAAAAAGCAAGAAAGAGGGTAGAGCATCTGTGTATTTCATACATGTCACTGAGGAAGCTGTCCTTGTAGTTTGGGGTGACTATTCCATTGGCCTGGAACAGGAAATTACACAGGGGTGGAAAGAGGGCTCAGAAGTTCAGGGCCAACACTCATACTGGTCAGAAAAGTACTTAAATATTTAAGCCCCTGGAGTCAATGGGACTTACACATATGCTTAAATTTAAGCATGTGTGTAAGTGCTTTCCTGAATAGGGATGGATTTAAGCACATGCTTGAATGCTTTCCTAAAAAAAGCACTTTTGCTAGTAACAGGTGCTCCCTTGATTGGCCAGGATTGAGAGTAGTAACATAGAGTAGAGAGTAGAACTGTGTCTTCACTGCAAAATAAAAGGTGTGATATTACGTGGAGCTAGCTAACTTGAATTAGCTTTCTAGATATGAAATCCTAATAGAGACATGGCACAGGTAAGTGTTACCTTGATGAGGCTAGTTGAGATAAAAGACTACCTGTACCTTGTCACCACTAGGATTTCACATTGACATCGCTAATCTGGGTTAGCTCTCTCAATGTAAAAACACACCTTTTTCTACAGTGAAGATGTAACTTGGAAGGGTAAAGCTCACCTGTGCAGAGCTTTCTCAGGGACTGGTCTGTAACTGTGCAAAGAACTCCCACAGGAACTAAGCATCGTCATAAACCTCATCACCTTCCACTCCAAGTGCAAGGTTCACCTCTTTGGTCTTGCCTTCTCCAAACGCAACATATAGTGATACAATAAAGAAAAAGAAAATCAACTACCCTGCACACACAATTCTCCCCCTGAGGAGAGGATGGGAGAGAGAGAGAGAGAGAAAAAAAAAACAAGTGACCAATGTTACTCACGACACTTAATGCACTACTATAAGGTGCTCAGGTACTACAGTGATGAGAGCTGCATAAGAACCTAGAGAGAGTAGAATAGAAGAAAACTCCCACGCTTACATATTTGAGTTCTCACGTGGCTGGAATAGAAGTTTACACAAAAGTAAAAGTAATGAACTTATCTTGCCTCTTCAATGGGAAATGGGTTTGTACTTCATTTCCTCAATATCCAGCAAGATTTTTGCTATTCAGAGCAGAAAAATGACTCAAAATGGCACTAATACCTCCTTTCTCTGCTCCAGCCACTTGAAATGGACAGGCTTCAACAGTCAGTTGAAAGAGACTCAAGGGAAAAAAATAATCACTTTTCTGGATAAGTCAAATTCTACTGCACCATGTTCCTGTGTTCACGGATTACACTTTGGAAACATTTAGGGTCTAAAACCAACTAATATTCCAAGTAGTAATATATATTAAAAATCTAATTAATTTACATTTTCATAAATATGTAGCGGGTTAGCAAAGGCCTAACAGTCAATGTAACAATGATCCCTCTAAGAATTATCTGATGATGGTAATAGAATTCCAAACTATATAAATACAAGTATCTTTACCATTAATTTTCCTCCGCTTGTGACTGACTTTTGTGTAATCTTGAAGGCTTACTTTGCTACTTCTTCCTGTTGGAACATTTTACACAGTAATGTATTTTCTAATTGAACAATACCCTCTGCTCAGATTACATTGAATTGAATTGTATGATGTGATTCTCCCTGACCCCAGCTGTAGGTTTTTTCATTACACAAGTTGTGAATCATAAGTAACCATACACCACATTCTGTTATGTAGCAGCAGAAGATGAGGTTCAGTGCAACAACAGCAGCCATTTGGAAGCAGTTCAGCAATACAGTGATATTTCTTTTTAATGTTTGTTTGTTTATTTTTAACACACTTCTGTAGGCACTTAAAGCTGTAGTTACACTGATTGTTTCTTAAAATCTCCTATTATTGTGCTACCATCAGTATCATGTGACATACCGAAGCCACCAAAGTTTAACATGATTATGATACAGCAAAGTTTAACATGATTATGATACAGTAGTTTAAAAAATGCCAGCCGCAAAGGCTACACAGGAACCATACAAGTGGAGGTGTTACCTCCTTGCACTTAGGGGAGATAATGTATTCCTAACCCTAGGGTGCTGGCTTACCTATACTGGCCAGTTCCTAGGAGGTGCAAAGCTAAGGCTCTCTGCCTAGTCTCCAGGCCCACCTACTCAAGGGGCAAGGCAGGGTAGTAAACAGGAATGCAGTGCCCCTTTAACCTCCATGCCTGGACTCAGGTAGTGTGGTCAGGGCAGCAAGGGGAGTGCCTTATTCCCCATTTGCTTCCCTATGTGGATGTGCACAAACTAGACCTAACCATTTTTCTGGTTTTATTCCTACTGTATCTGTCACTTCATTTGGGTACTGTATAGAACGAAGTGCTGAAAAGTGATATACCAAGGATTTTAACAAAATTCCAGTAACTTTAGTAATGTGCTACACACCTCCAATAGCCAGGCTAAGAGAGTCATTCAGAACTGAGAACTTACCTCTTTTCTTTTTTGGATCTCCCAGTGTTCCATCTTGCCACAGAGTACTGGCTCCTGCTCCAAGCATTGTCCTATCATCCTCTGTGCTGGGGAGGGTACACAGTATTACTTCTGAGGTTTTTTTGGGGGGTGGGAGGAGGTGTTCAGTAAGAGGTTTCTTTTTATAATGTTATGCAGGTTTGCAACATTTTGTTTTATTCCAAAAGATACATATTGTTTTAAAAGACACTTTGCAGACCCACACAGTATTATAAAGTAAAAATGTCACATCCCTGACTTCCTATGTAGTCTGCCTCTGTTTTCCCGTAGCACTCTGTTTGATTCTTTCTCTCTCACACACAGACACTCAACACGCCCCCCTCCCCTCCCAGAAAGGCAAATAGAACCCTTTAAATATGACTGTGCTGTCAGTGTCTAGCATTAGTAATTACTGCATAGTCCATTGAATGACTGCACTGTAATGAGATATTAGCATGTTGAATAATTTTCTTTCCTTCTAGTACTTCAATAACATCTGCTAAAATCAAAGTGAATGGAGTGCCCCTGCATTATCAACAGACAGGACAAGGGGATCATGCAGTTCTGCTGCTTCCTGGGATGTTAGGTCAGGAGCTTTTGTCATATTACGACTTGATATCGGAATCTTTTTTCTTGATTTTTCTAAAGCTATTTTGTACTCTTTTTGTAAGATCTTTTTCAGCAGCTTTTTACTTTGTTTATGCATTACGTTTTAAAAACTAGAATTTGGTACATGTAATAGAGTTAGGAAAAATCAGTTATTTTAAACATTTACCAGTTTTACAAACTCATTTAGAACACCAGAGACCTTCTAAATGCAAACATTCTAGGCCTGAATCTCCATTGCCTTGCACTTTCTGTAGACACTCATACCACCACAAAGTGGATGTAAAATGCTACCATTCTGATTTAGTAATGTTGTACATCCACTTTTCACAGGTGCAAATGACTATGCAAGGTACAAACAATGGCGAGTCAGCTCCGTTGTTTTATATTTTAGTATATAAAGACTGAATGAATGATCATCTCTAAAAAGAGTATAAGTGCCTTCCAATTCCAGCTATAATAATGAACAACACTGATGGCAGCATTTACATCTTGTTTAAACAAGAGCTTTCTCATGAAGGGGGAAAATAGCAGAGGTGATATTGGTTTTTCTTTAATAAGAGTGTATGTTCACCTTTTGGTTATTCAGTTTCATAATGCATCAGTTATATTCGATTCTCAGCTGCTTTTGGAGACTGAGTGTGCCAGTGGCCAGGAATGTCTAGCTAGTGGTTGCATCCTCTCTTTTTGGATACTGACCTTGCCACAGTAATTGCTACCTTTGTCGTCTCCAGAGTGAGTCACTATGGTGCAGCCCAGAAAATACATACAGTTGATGCAGAATGCAGCTGCTCATTTGCTTAGTGCCACTTCTTGCCAAGAACTCGTTAGATCTACCCAGGTGCTCAAAATTATGCATATGCATAAGTAGGTTGCTGGCTCAGGGCCATAGATTGTTGAGATATGTAAAGTGGGATGCAGTTTTTCTTTTTGACATGAAAATATTTTGTTATAAAATACTTTAAAAATACATAAATTTGGAAGACATTTCTGGAGAGATGGCAAAAAAATAGGAAGAAAAGGGAATATCTAATTCTAATGGTGTCTGAGAAATAATAATTCTTAAATTGTTCATTATTGATATTCATCCTGTTTCTGAGAGAAGTCAAGAAAGGCCCACTTATGAATTCAAAATTGATTTTTTGCAATGTATACATTGTTTTATTTTGAAATGTACACTGCTATAGTTTAATTACCACCATTAAAACACTAGTTGCCAGATTTTGTTGTCTTACCAATTTTAAATGTCTTTGGGCTGAAGCTTGGTGTATAATGTGTTAGTACAGGCATGTTTTAACATTTAGTAAAAAAAATAAATGACTTATATACTTTTTGGTGTCATTTTATAAAATGTTAAATAATTAGTAGCATATTAGAGACATGGACTTTGTGTTATAGATGGTTATAAGCAACCTATTGACCCACGGAGTCAATTAATTAATAGTTGTTTTAATAAGTGGTTAATCATTTATCCTTTATAGACTAGTCATAAGGTGCCCTTAAAAATAAAGTAACCCACTTTTTAATGGTATCAAGCACTGGGATCACAGCACTATCTACTAATAAAATTAGTAGCTGATTTATAATACCAGGTCAGTGTCCAGTGCTTCTCCATCTAGCCTGGTATTCTGCTTATGGATGTGTCCATTAAACATTATTGCAAGGGAAGAAAACTCATCCCTTAGCCCTGGTCTACACTAGGACTTTAGGTCGAATTTAGCAACGTTAAATCGATTTAAACCTGCACCCGTCCACACAGTGAAGCCCTTTATTTCGACTTAAAGGGCTCTTAAAATCGATTTCCTTACTCCACCCCTGACAAGTGGATTAGCGCTTAAATCGACGTTCCCGGCTCGAATTTGGGGTACTGTGGACACAATTCGATGGTATTGGCCTCCAGGAGCTATCCCAGAGTGCTCCATTCTGACCGCTCTGGACAGCACTCTCAACTCAGATGCACTGGCCAGGTAGACAGGAAAAGAACCGCAAACTTTTGAATCTCATTTCCTGTTTGGCCAGCGTGGCAAGCTGCAGGTGACCATGCAGAGCTCATCAGCACAGGTGACCATGATGGAGTCCCAGAATCGCAAAAGAGCTCCAGCATGGACCGAACGGGAGGTACGGGATCTGATCGCTGTTTGGGGAGAGGAATCCGTGCTATCAGAACTCCGTTCCAGTTTTCGAAATGCCAAAACCTTTGTGAAAATCTCCCAGGGCATGAAGGACAGAGGTCATAACAGGGACCCGAAGCAGTGCCGCGTGAAACTGAAGGAGCTGAGGCAAGCCTACCAGAAAACCAGAGAGGCGAACAGCCGCTCTGGGTCAGAGCCCCAAACATGCCGCTTCTATGATGAGCTGCATGCCATTTTAAGGGGTTCAGCCACCACTACCCCAGCCGTGTTGTTTGACTCCTTCAATGGAGATGGAGGCAATACGGAAGCAGGTTTTGGGGACGAAGAAGATGATGATGAGGAGGAGGTTGTAGATAGCTCACAGCAAGCAAGCGGAGAAACCGGTTTTCCCGACAGCCAGGAACTGTTTCTCACCCTAGACCTGGAGCCAGTACCCCCCGAACCCACCCAAGGCTGCCTCCTGGACCCAGCAGGCGGAGAAGGGACCTCTGGTGAGTGTACCTTTTAAAATGCTATACATGGTTTAAAAGCAAGCATGTGAAAGGATTACTTTGCCCTGGCATTTGCGGTTCTCCTAGATGTAGTCCTAAAGCCTTTGCAAAAGGTTTCTGGGGAGGGCAGCCTTATTTCGTCCTTCATGGTAGGACACTTTACCACTCCAGGCCAGTAACACGTACTCGGGAATCACTGTAGAACAAAGCATTGCAGTGTATGTTTGCTGGCATTCAACCAAAATCCGTTCTTTATCTCTCTGTGTTACCCTCAGGAGAGTGAGATATAATTCATGGTCACCTGGTTGAAATAGAGTGCTTTTCTTCAGGGACACTCAGAGGTGCCCGTTCCTGCTGGGCTGTTTGCCTGTGGCTGAACAGAAATGTTCCCCGCTGTTAGCCACAGGGAGGGGGGAAGGTTGAGGGGGTAGTCACGCGGTGGGAGGAGGCAAAATGCGACCTTGTAACGAAAGCACATGTGCTATGTATGTAATGTTAACAGCAAGGTTTACCCTGAAAGAGTGTAGCGACTGTTTTATAAAATGTGTCTTTTTAAATACCGCTGTCCCTTTTTTTTTCTCCACCAGCTGCATGTGTTTCAATGATCACAGGATCTTCTCCTTCCCAGAGGCTAGTGAAGCTTAGAAAGAAAAAAAAACGCACTCGCGATGAAATGTTCTCCGAGCTCATGCTGTCCTCCCACACTGACAGAGCACAGACGAATGCGTGGAGGCAAATAATGTCAGAGTGCAGGAAAGCACAAAATGACCGGGAGGAGAGGTGGAGGGCTGAAGAGAGTAAGTGGCGGGCTGAAGAGAGTAAGTGGCGGGCTGAAGACAGGGCTGAAGCTCAAATGTGGCGGCAGCGTGATGAGAGGAGGCAGGATTCAATGCTGAGGCTGCTGCAGGACCAAACCAGAATGCTCCAGTGTATGGTTGAGCTGCAGCAAAGGCAGCTGGAGCACAGACTGCCACTGCTGCCCCTCTGTAACCAACCGCCCTCCTCCCCAAGTTCCATAGCCTCCACACCCAGACGCCCAAGAACACGGTGGGGGGGCCTCCGGCCAACCAGCCACTCCACCACAGAGGATTGCCCAAAAAAAAGAAGGCTGTCATTCAATAAATTTTAAAGTTGTAAACTTTTAAAGTGCTGTGCTTAAAGTGCTGTGTGGCATTTTCCTTCCCTCCTCCACCACCCCTCCTGGGATACCTTGGTAGTCATCTCCCTATTTGTGTGATGAATGAATAACGAATGCATGACTGTGAAGCATCAATGACTTTATTGCCTCTGCAAGCGGTGATTAAAGGGAGGAGGGGAGGGTGGTTAGCTTACAGGGAAGTAGAGTGAACCAAGGGGCGGGGGGTTTCATCAAGGAGAAACAAACAGAACTTTCACACCGTAGCCTGGCCAGTCATGAAACTGGTTTTCAAAGCTTCTCTGATGCGTACCGCGCCCTCCTGTGCTCTTCTAACCACCCTGGTGTCTGGCTGTGCGTAACCAGCAGCTAGGCGATTTGCCTCAGCCTCCCACCCCGCCATAAACGTCTCCCCCTTACTCTCACAGATATTGTGGAGCACACAGCAAGCAGTAATAACAGTGGGAATATTGGTTTCGCTGAGGTCTAAGCGAGTCAGTAAACTGCGCCAGCGCGCCTTTAAACGTCCAAATGCACATTCTACCACCATTCTGCACTTGCTCAGCCTGTAGTTGAACAGCTCCTGACTACTGTCCAGGCTGCCTGTGTACGGCTTCATGAGCCATGGCATTAAGGGGTAGGCTGGGTCCCCAAGGATACATATAGGCATTTCAACATCCCCAACAGTTATTTTCTGGTCTGGGAATAAAGTCCCTTCCTGCAGCTTTTGAAACAGACCAGAGTTCCTGAAGATGTGAGCATCATGCACCTTTCCCGGCCATCCCACGTTGATGTTGGTGAAACGTCGCTTGTGATCCACCAGAGCTTGCAGCACTATCGAAAAGTACCCCTTGCGGTTTATGTACTCGGCGGCTTGGTGCTCCGGTGCCAAGATAGGGATATGGGTTCCGTCTATAGCCCCACCACAGTTAGGGAATCCCATTGCAGCAAAGCCATCCACTATGACCTGCACATTTCCCAGGGTCACTACCCTTGATATCAGCAGATCTTTGATTGCGTGAGCTACTTGCATAACAGCAGCCCCCACAGTAGATTTGCCCACTCCAAATTGATTCCCAACTGACCGGTAGCTGTCTGGCGTTGCAAGCTTCCACAGGGCTATCGCCACTCGCTTCTCAACTGTGAGGGCTGCTCTCATCCTGGTATTCATGCGCTTCAGGGCAGGGGAAAGCAAGTCACAAAGTTCCATGAAAGTGCCCTTACGCATGCGAAAGTTTCACAGCCACTGGGAATCGTCCCAGACCTGCAACACTATGCGGTCCCACCAGTCTGTGCTTGTTTCCCGAGCCCAGAATCGGCGTTCCACAGCATGAACCTGCCCCATTAGCACCATGATGCATGCATTGGCAGGGCCCATGCTTTCAGAGAAATCTGTGTCCATGTCCTGATCACTCACGGGACCGCGCTGACGTCGCCTCCTCGCCCGGTATCGCGTTGCCATGTTCTGGTGCTGCATATACTGCTGGATAATGCGTGTGGTGGTTGATGTGCTCCTAATTGCCAAAATGAGCTCAGCGGCCTCCATGCTTGCCTTGGTATGGCGTCCGCACAGAAAAAAGGCGCGGAACGATTGTCTGCCGTTGCTCTGACGGAGGGAGGGGCGACTGACGACACGGCTTACAGGGTTGGCTTCAGGGAGCTAAAATCAACAAAAGGTGTGCCTGTACATCAAGGAGTATTTCAGGCAGGACTGCACGGAGGGTTCCAATAAGAAATGGTGCACCTAAGTTATCGTTGTTATTGGAACAAGGAGGTTAGCCTGGCCTCTGATTGATACATGGCTAGATTTACCTCGCTGCACCTTCTCTGTGAGTGACTGCAGTGTGATCTAGACAGGGGAGGAGGAAAATGAGTACAAAACAAATCTGGTCTATTTCTTGTTCTGACCCACTCCATCTATCTTTTACATCTTTGGCTGGCAGCAGACGGTGCAGAAGGACTGCATGCCATCCACATCTCATGGCTGCTTGGCAGAAGATGGTACAGTACGACTGCTAGCCATCTTCATCTCTTGCCTGCCTGGCATAAGATGGTACAATACGACTGCTAGCAATCCTCATCTCTTGCCTGCCTGGCAGAAGATGGTACAGTACGTCTGCTAGCAGTCCGTATCGCCTGCCCGCTCACCATAAGACGGTTCAATAGGACTGCAGGACTAAAGAGAATGACCTGGTCAAGTCACTCCAAATTTAGTCCCTGCGCCCATGTCTGCCCAGGCGCTCCCAGCCGACGTGGCCAGGAGCACCTCGGACACGACGAGGACGACTACCAATCGTATTGCACCGTCTGCTGCCAGAAGGCAATGGGTTGCTGCTACTGTGCAGCAAAGCCGTACCGCGTCTGCCAGCACCCAGGAGACATAGGGTGACGGTTACCTGAGCTGGCTCCATGCTTGCCGTGGTATGGTGTCTGCACAGGTAACTCATGAAAAAAGGCGCGAAACGATTGTCTGCCCTTGCTTTCACGGAGGGAGGGAGGGAACGGGGGCCTGACGACACGTACCCAGAACCACCCGCGACAATGTTTTAGCCCCATCAGAGTGCTCCATTGTGAGTGCTCTGGACAGCACTCTCAGATGCCCGATTGTTTGCCATTGCTCTGACGCTGGGAGGGGCGCTTACAGGGTTGGCTTCAGGGAGCTAAAATCAACAAAGGGGGTGGCTTTACATCAAGGAGTATTTCAGGCAGGACTTCACGGAGGGTTCCAATAAGAAATGGTGCACCTAAGTTATTGTCGTTATTGGAACAAGAAGGTTAGCCTGGCCTCTGATTGATACATGGCTAGATTTACCTCGCTGCACCTTCTCTGTAAGTGACTGCAGTGTGATCTAGAAGAATGAGTCCCCTAGACAGGGGAGGGGGGAAGCAAATCTGGTCTATTTCTTGTTTTGATCCACTCCATCTATCTTTTACATCTTTGGCTGGCAGCAGACGGTGCAGAAGGACTGCATGCCATCCACATCTCATGGCTGCTCAGCAGAAGATGGTACAGTACGACTGCTAGCAGTCTGTATCGCCTGCCCGCTCACCATAAGACGGTTCAATAGGACTGACTGCAGGACTAAAGAGAATGACCTGCTCAAGTCACTCCAAATTTAGTCCCTGCGCCCATGTCTGCCCAGGCGCTCCTGATCGACCTCACAGAGGCGACCAGGAGCACCTCAGACATGACGATGACGGCTACCAGTCGTACTGTACCGTCTGCTGCCACAAGGCAAGGGGTTGCTGCTACTGTGTAGCAATGCCGTACCGCGTCTGCCAGCACCCAGGAGACATAGGGTGACGGTTACCTGAGCGGGCTCCATGCTTGCCGTGGTATGGCGTCTGCACAGGTAACTCAGGAAAAAAGGCGCGAAATGATTGTCTGCCCTTGCTTTCACGGGGGGAGGGAGGGAACGGGGGCCTGATGATATGTACCCAGAACCACCCGCGACAATGTTTTAGCCCCATCAGGCATTGGGATATCAACCCAGAATTCCAATGGGCAGCGGAGACTGCGGGAACTGTGGGATAGCTACCCACAGTGCAACGCTCCGGAAGTCGACGCTTGCCTCGGTACTGTGGAAGCGCTCCACCGAGTTAATGCACTTAGAGCATTTTCTGTGGGGACACACACACTCGAATATATAAAACCGATTTCTAAAAAACTGACTTCTATAAATTCGACCTAATTTCGTAGTGTAGACATACCCTAATCACCTAATTGCACCATGCTGTAGATGATGGAGGTATTGGGATTCTTTTTCAGAGCCCATGTGCTCCCACAAACTTCCACTGGTTTTGTTATGTCTCCAGTTACTATTACTGATGTAAAAGGAGGAATTTGGGGTATTCTAATCGGAATGTTAAAAGTATTTTAACAGCCCCTTTTAAATTCTAGAAGAAGTGTAAAGCCATTATGGAACAAGATTTTGATTTACATTCTTTCAATACATTATACTAGGGCTAAATAAGTTTGATCACAAAACTGCTATCTCAACCCTTGTGTTCATAGAGATTATAGTCCAATAGAATCCTCTATACTCAGATAGCCCAACTGATTTGCTGACACCCCACCAAATTTAAAAAATGTCTGAAAATGTAAGTCTGAAAAATATTGCCAAATCAAGGCCTTCTTAGATCCTACAGTAGTGGGTGCTCTAAAAATGGGTATATTACCTGCTTAACCAACACTTACCTATTGATACCACTTAGAAGAAAACATCTTAATTCAGCAAAATTTTTATTCATACTGTTGTGATTAAGCAGTGGTCCTGGTCCATACCATTTATCTAAATCTCTTCACTGGTAGGTGTCCCAACTAAGTGAATTTATGAAGTCCTACTGATTCGGTGAGATTGCATACTTTTGAGCAGTAATTTCCTTTAAATGTATTAGAATACTACTAAAGGTTTTTAATGCACAACTGATCCTCTGCTAGTTGCAATTCCTACTTACAATAAGGCTGAGAAAGGTACCTCACTTTTGTGGATTGGTCTCAACTTTCACATTATTTGAAGGAGGGGTTCCCTCACCTGCATTTGTAGCATGTATAGGGTAGTTGTATAATGTGGTGATTAATTTATCAGGACATAATGTTTTTAGGGAGTAGTCAAACTGATTTTGGACCACAGCTCAAATCTATGAACAAGCAGCTGTTCACAATAGTTGCTTGGGATCCTCGGGGCTATGGACATTCCATCCCTCCAGCTCGAGATTTTCCTCCAGATTTCTTTGAAAGGGATGCAAGAGATGCTGTTGATCTGATGCAGGTAAATCTGTTCTGAGATAAAGTCTGGTTTTCCTTAATGATGGTGGGGAGGGATGAAGTCAAGGATTATATGTTTACAGTAGTAATTGCTGATATTAAATTATGCAAAAGTGCTTAAAATGGATGGAGATACATTCTGCTTCCTTCTCCCTTTTATCACACAGATGATTTAGCCATGGAATTAATTATGTAAGGAAGCAGCACGTTCTTATTCCAAATATTTTGTCTGAGGATGTTTGTGACTTTATAGTTGAATGAAGTCCAGGAAAACTATATATTAAAAACAAGACCTACAGTTAATGATTGTAGCTGACAGGTTCTCTAGTGGGTGATAGGTTCTTGCAAAATGTCTTAGCTACGAGTTTAACATCTGATCCCTGCAAACTAAACTGACATTTCCATTGTAAGGTCTATTCCTGAAATAGTTAGAATGGGGAGTCAGAGGATTCCTAAATCCACACCAAATATAATTTACACACATTGTGAGTACAAAGAACATGACTCATGTCTGTCATTGTTTTTCCTGCTTTTTAAGCCTGATTTGTAGAATCATAAAGTGAAAAATATGTTGTCCCGTTGTTTTGTTAATGATTGTGCCAAATTAATGTTAAAGGAAAGCCTGACAATAAAATATTAACTACCATATTGGCAACTTGTAAATGGAATTCCTTATGTTAAACTACACAGAATCTTTGGTCATGTTAAGAATCCTGACAATGCAATATGTTCCAGAAATATCAGATAGGGTTTGGACAGCAAAGCCAGTTATTTCTTTTAACAGCAGCAACTTTGCAGACCCATGGGAAATTGAAAATGCAGCCTTCTTAAAGTACGCTGCATAAGGAGATTAGTTGATCCAAAATAAGTCTGACAAGAAACACAGGAGAAATGTTTTTCCCTAGTCATGAAATCTGGTTGCCCCTTGATTTACAGTATATGCAGACTAACGTACAAAGCCAGTACCACTCTGGCTAACCAAGACAAAAATGCTATCATGAGCAGGTGACGGGCTTCCAAATGCGAAAGGTTGGAACTCCTTTTACCTGCTTCTCTTCAAACAGTTAATGAATGCATGACAGAAAAAAAAGATGCTGTCCTCAAAAGGAGTACATAATCCAATACTTTATACTCAATTGGGTAGAATGCAGGGCAGCATCCCATTCACATTTAATCAGTGCTAAAGTTAAAAGTATAACTGACTAGATTTTTTGGCAACAGAAAACTGTGTAGCATATCTTCCGCTTTTGAAGATTTGTATGTTTATAAGTACGTATATTAAAGGATTATTGAAATCTCTCTTATGAATAGGCTTGGAAGGATTAGGGTTGGGTTTTTTTTATGGAATGTCAAACATTGATTTCACTTTATACAAACTGATGAAAAAAATTATTTCAATCAACAGAAATTTACAGATAGGCAAAGAAAAAAATGCTGCTTGAGAACTTATTAGAGTTTTAATTCAGGCTGTTTACTTTGTATATTTTGACATGTGATGTTGACAATTTGTGTTTTAATGGCTGTAAAGCTTTATCTTTTTGAATATCAACAACCACTGTCATTAAATAATTGTCTGACACCCCCCTCGCATAATTTCCCACAACTGAAAATTTAAGTTGATAAAAATTAAAAAATGCTTAAAACAAACATTATCCATTGAAATTATTTTAAAAAAACAAACAAATTCTGCCAAACCTACTTATGAAGCATGGATTAACGTGTTTATACATTCTCACAAATACTGTATGATAGCACAGTAGCTAAAGACTCAGCCCTAGTAATGAAGATTAGGATTTCCAGAATAAGTGTGTCCACATGGGGAATCATAAGGTATATCAGTTTAAATTCTCATCTTAGCTTATACCAGTATAACTTTCCTGTGCAGACAAGCCCTCAGACCTATTGGCTTTCTACAGACTTGTATTGACTACACTATGAATCCTTTGGCACATAGTGGTTTAGCTATTCTGACAAGCCCCCTTGTGGAGATGCAGTGTATGCCAACAGAGTTCTGCTGGCATAGATACACCATCTCCCCAAATGACATTAGCTGTGCCAACAGAAGCACTCTTTTGCCAGCGTAGTTGTGGCCAGTCTGGGGGTTTTGCAGGAATAGCTTTGTTAGCTTGCATCTGTGTCTGTTAGACTTGGTTCATATTTTTTGAAATTTTCTTCCCAACTCACTGCTATAAGCTTTTCTTAATAAAATGAAAGCTGAGATTCTGAAGAACAAGATAACAGTGCAAGACAGGTGTCACCATCTACCATCTGAATTAAATCTCTTTTTGAAATAAAGACCTCTTTATAACTACTAGCAGAATTTAATATGGGAAAAGAACATTTTAAGCCTGCTTCACTGCACCCTGCTCCGATGCCTACCACTACATCCAGCAATGACCAATAAGCACGTTAGCATTGCTTCTAAAATTTTCAGCAATGAGATAGTTAATATTGATATTTAAAACCTTCTGATACTTCCGTTTTAACATCCCATTGAGCCAAAAGGGATCAGTTCACATGTCTCTGAATTATTGTTTCAGGCTGACTGCAGACTCAGGCAGACATCACTTGTGTTGATTTACATTTGACTCAAATGAAAGCTTATTTTATACAGCAACTTAAAAAGAATCTGCAATTGTGTCAGACCGTACATGGCCACACTACGTATGGGGCCCTGGACGGAGGTAATTTCAAGTGAAATGCTGTCATACTACAGGACCGGAGCCAGCACAAGATAGCCCACAGAAATAGGAAGCCGTAACTGGCTCCGTGGTTGTCCCCACTACTCTCTTCCTGCTGTTAGTGGATCTTGGTGCAGCAGAGAATGTGACCTAGAATCTGCCAAGTTCTAGGGGAAAGTAGTACATAGGATAAATTAAGGTCATTGTGGGCTACAATCTTGCTTCCTTAGGGGAAGGCAATCATTTCAACATAAACATTTTTAATTGAAACTCATCATGAAGCAGTATTTAAAGTATACGGTTATAACCAAGAACAGTTCAAATTTCAGATCATGTTTTCTAAGTGGCTTCAATCCAGCTTCACATTTAACAGGCCAAAACCATGCCTCTAAGCACAAAAAAAGGTGGATTTGTACCAGATTGCTTAGATCAGGGGTCGGGAACCTTTCAGAAGTGGTGTGCCGAGTCTTCATTTATTCACTTTAATTTAAGGTTTTTCATGTCAGTAATACATTTTAACATTTTTTAGAAGGTGTCTCTCTATAGGTAATATATTATATAACTAAACTATTGTCATATGTAAAGTAAACAAGGTTTTCAAAATGTTTAAGAAGCTTCATTTAAAATTAAATTAAAATGCTAATCTTATGCCGCAGGCCTGCTCAGCCCGCTGCCAGCCTGGGGTTCCATTCACCTAGGCTGGCAGCTGGCTCAGTGGGGCCTGCGGCCGGGACCCCAGCTGGCAAAGGGACCAGCAGCCAGAACCCCAGACCGGCAGTGAGCTGATTGGGGCCAACATCCGGGACCCCAGACGAGCAGTGGGCTAAGCTGCTCAGCCTGCTGCCACTCAGCCCGCTGCTGGTCTGGGCTCCCGGCCCTGCCCACATAGAGTGGGTACCTACCTTCTCCTTGGTTCTAGCCCATTCTCTTCCTCTCTCTCTGCACTGAGCTGAGGATGGGAGTGCACTGAGCACAGGGCTGGGGGTGAAGGAGCAGGCTGAGGGTTGGGGTACAGGGTCTAGCCAGGAGCTAGAATGAGGGAGGGGGCTCAGGGTTGGGGCAGGAGGTTTGGGTGTGGAGTGCTTACCTGGGCAGCTCCCATTTGGTGTGAGGGTGCAGGTGGGAATGGAGTTGGGGGGTGCAGGAGCTCCTGTTTGATGCTCAGGGTGGGGTTGGGAATGTGGGGGGGGAAAGAGTCAGGGCATGGGGAGGGGCTGGGGTCCTGGGGGGATGCAGGGGTCAGGGCAGAGGGCTGGGGGTGTGGGCTAGGGTTGTGGGGGTGCTCCCAGCCCTCTGCCCAGCGGCTCATGGCAGGGGGCTGGAGGGGATATGCCCTGATTCCAGCTCCCTTCCCTATCTCTTCTCCGCCTCCTCCCCGGAGCAAGCGCACTACAGCTCTGCTTCTCCCCCTCCCGCACAAGGGCCATCAGCTGATTGGAGGCAGGGAGGAAGAGGAGGAGGGGCAGGAACCCAGCATGCTGGGGGAAGAGATGTGGGAGGGGAGAAGCTTGCCAGCCCTGCAGCAGCAGCTGCGGACCAAGCTTCTTCACCCTGTCCCTGTTTAGATTGGATATTAGGAAAAACTTTTTCACTAAGAGGGTGGTGAAACACTGGAATGCGTTACCTAGGGAGGTGGTAGAATCTCCTTCCTTAGAGGTTTTTAAGGTCAGGCTTGACAAAGCCCTGGCTGGGATGATTTAACTGGGAATTGGTCCTGCTTCGAGCAGGGGGTTGGACTAGATGACCTTCTGGGGTCCCTTCCAACCCTGATATTCTATGATTCCCCACGGGGGGCGGAGAAGAGCGGGCTGGGGCAGGCAGGATTTTGAATGGCACATGGCTGCCTGCTGGGGTCTTGGCTGCCGGCCCCGCTCAGCCCACTGTCGGCCTGAGTTCGACAGCGGGCTGAGCGGGGCCGGCGGCTGGGACCCGGCAGGCAGCAGCATGCCATTAAAAATCGGCTCACGTGCTGTCTTTGGCATGCATGCCATAGGTTGCCAACCCCTGGCTTAGATATTGAAGTACTCAGATTTTGGGTGCACGCAATTGCAGGAACAAATTTACTGGTTACTTTTAAAAACTTGGACCCTCTAAGCCTAGTTTTGAGTGGTGAAATGCACCCACAGCTACTTACATTGACTCTAGCTGATAATATGAGCGCTCAGCACCTCATAAAATCAGGCCCTAGCTGTTTCAAGTTGGACACTCAAAATTTGAAGCACTGTAAATTAGTGGATGCTTTTAAAAAGTTCAGCCAGTTTAGGTAGCTCTCACACATGTACACTCTCTAAAACCCACAATAGATATTTAACAAGTGTCAACAAACCAGCTCTTGTTTTCCAGGTTTTATTAACCTTTATTTTTTCTAAGACTCTTTAGTAACTGCTTCTCAGGGCTTGTCTATACTTAAAATGCTACAGCAGGGGTCGGCAACCTGCGGCACGCGTGCCAAAGGTGGTATGTGAGCCAATTTTTACTGGCACACTGCTGCCAGCCAGGGTCCCCACTGCTGACCCTGCTCAGCCCGCTGCCTGCCTGGGTGAACAGAACCCCAGGCCAGCAGCGGGCTGAGCGGGGCTGGCGGCCAGGACCCCGGATGGCAGGAACTGGTGGACAGAATCCCAGACCGGCAGCAGGGTGAACCACTCAGCCCGCCACCGGTCTGGGGTTCTGTCTGCCGGCCCCACTCAGCCTGCTGACGGTCTGGAGGTCCGGCCGCCGGCCCCTTGCCAGCTGGGGTCTTGGCCTCCAGCCCCACTCAGCCCGCTGCTGGCCTGAGTGAACGGAACCCCCAGCCGGCAGCGGGCTGAGCGGGGCCGGCGGAACCCCAGATCGGCAGCGGGTGAGCCGCTGCCAGTCTGGAGTTCTGTCCGCCACTCAACTCAGCCCGCTGACAGTCTGGGGTACCGGCCACTGGCCCCTTGTCAGCCGGGGTCCCGGCCATCTGCCCTGCTCAGCCTGCTGCAGGCCTGGGATACCAGCTGCCGGCCCCGCTCACCTCACTGCTGGTCTGGGGTTCCAGCTGCCCGGCCCTGCTCAGCCCTCCTGCTGGCTTGGCGTACCAGCAGCCAGCCCAGGGCTCTGCTCCTGGCCGGGGCCCAACACTCTGCAGCCCTTATCAAAAATTACACTACAATTAGCTTAAAAACTTGAAAAAACTTTGTATATTACAGTAATAGTTAAAAAATGTATAATGTTAAGAAATACATAGGTTTGATGAAACAAAGTAGTTGTACTTATGTGCCTGTGCTTAATTTGTGTTTTGTATGGTTTACCTTCTAAAAAAATCTCGCATGTTTCACACCCCCAGAAAGGGCATCTCGCATGCCTAGGGGGTGCGTGCCCCAGATTAAGAACCATTGCACTAAACTGATAAGATCTGCATTTTAATTTTAAATAAAGCTTCTTAAACATTTTAAAAACCTTGTTTACTTTACATACAACAATAGTTTAGTTATATAATATAGACTTATAGAGAGAGACCTTCTAAAAATGTTAAAATATATTACTGGCACGCAAAACCTTAAATTAGAGTGAATAAATGAAGACTTAGCACACCACTTCTGAAAGGTTGCCAATCCCTGTGCTACAGTCTAGACACTACCTATGCCAACAGAAGGGGTTCACCCACTGGTATTGGTAATCCACCTCCCCGAGAAGCGGTAGCTAAATTGTTCTTCTCTGTCTACTGCTGTCTAAACTGGGGGTTAGTTCGGTACAGTTACATCTCTCAGGCATGTGGATTTTTCACACCTGAGAGACTTACTTTACCAGTGTAAAATCCCAGTGTAGACCAGGGCACAGTCTCATCTAAGATGCAGTCACCCACTGCCATACAGATTCTTCAAATCTACAGGAAGGCAATCCAAGAATCTCTAGCAGCGTCACACTCACTTTTACTTTAAATAGGGTTTTTTCAATTGCTGCCCATTTTAATGTAAAATCTACTGTCAATGTAATTAGCCTTTACTCCATTAAATAGCCCAAACCATAGTGGAGGGAAATATAATTTCTAGATATTTGAACTTGTCCTTAAGTCTTCCACCATTCAGCAAAGGAGTCTGTATTTCCATTTTAGTTGTGTGTGTTAATTGTAATTTAACTAAATTTGAGATTTTGGTTGAAGTTATTAGTTTTCAAGAAACAGTTAACTGCAGGTAGATACAGTTGTTTAGTAGTGAAGGCCAGTGATTTTTACTGTGATTTTGTCACACCAATCAAGGCATTGAAGTTTAAGAAGTTCTCTTTGCTGGGATGGAGTGATGGTGGGATTACTGCTCTCATAGCAGCTGCAAAATATCCAACCTTTATCCATAAGTTAGTTGTTTGGGGAGCAAACACCATTGTTACTCAAGAGGATCTGAAGCTTTACAATGGTAAGTATTAATTGCATGAATGGAGACATGTCTGATGGCAAATAACTTAGTCTCTTCTTGTATCTTTGTATTGATCCTTTAAAATAATTACAAACACATAACAATTTAAAGGAAATAACACATCACAGAATTCCCTATTTTAGTAAATACAGGAATAGATAAAAAATCTTAATGACACAAACCCTCCTCCCCCAAACCACCATACGTGCAATAAAACAGAAGGAAAAACGTTCCTTAGGAACGAGAGCAAAACTTTTTAAAAATGTGTAATATCTAGTATTCTAGCATATAATGAACAAGAACTTTTCCCCTCCTGAGGTCAGAATACACAATCAGAAAATAATGACAAATAAAATTCATTTGTGTGTAGGAAAAAATGAATCACCCATGTTTCCTTTTCCACTTTAATTCCCTTGAAATTCTTTGCTCTATTGACAAAAAAAAAAAAAAAAAGCTTTATAAATAGACCCTGGATTTCTGGCTAACTGCAACTTTTCCAGCAAAACAAAAGCTGAAAAACCTAAAGAAAGAAACTTAGCACGCAGAAAAAAAATCTGATTTCAGTGACCTGAGAAATGTCTGGGAAAATTATTTCTTCTAGAAATTGCATATTGCTGTTTATTGAAAATTATTTGTAATTTGCTTTGTATCCAAATTTGATGCTGTATGGTAGTTGTCACTCTTGGGGACATTTGCTTTATGGGCATTATTGTCAGCTGGAGAGATACAAAATTTCTAAACCTGGCAAACAGGGGAGTAAAGTAGAATTCCAGATTATTTGTACAGCTTTGAGTAACATGCAGTGAGTCAGCAGGACTCCACTGAGTAGGCAGATCCTGGTTTCCTCTAAGAATGTGGCAAATGTACTATAATGTCAGCATACTGGAACGCCTTAGTAAAGACTTCCTGACATTGAACACGAGTGAATAACTCAGGTGCCAGCTTCCATCCAGAGGCCAGAGCAGAAAGCTGTCCTAGAGCAGGGCATTTATACCCTACCCATTTTCTATAAAAATAGATACGATTTGAACTTTGACTCTAGATAAACACTCTTCTCCCTCACCTCACCTCACCAAAGAGACTCTACATGCTTTGGGGTCTCATCCTGCAAGCACACCTCCCTCCTCCTTTCCTCCCACTGCAGGCAGAGAGCGTATTTGTCCACCCCTTGCAAACACAGTAGCAACAATTTGCAACTTGAACTCAGAAAGGACTCTGATACAGACATTGAAATTAATTTGTTATTTTTTGCCCCTTCCACGGATAGTTTTTTTAAAAAAAAACCTTTGACAGAATTTTGCATCTGAAATGTAAATTTGTAATTGGCTCTTAAAATGCACACTCAAGTATTTATGTGAATGCTATTTGTTTATTGAAAAGGGTGTAATGTATTCAATGCCATTTTACATAGCTATCCGAGATGTTTCAAAATGGAGTGAAAAGATCAGGAAACCAATGGAAGAAGTGTATGGACATGAATATTTTGCAAAAACTTGTGAGGCCTGGGTGGATGGAATCTCTCAGTTTGCTGACAAGCCAGATGGTAAGATTCCTGCAACTGCAGCAGCAGAAAAGTTGCAGCTAAAAATCTCTCAACATTGCTCTTAGCAGCCAGCAGAGGAAGAACGAACGAGATGCACACACCGCACAGTGTTATGAACCAGCGGACTCGCGCTCATGAATACAGCAGACACTTCACAGAATCTAAGTGATGAACAGGAGGAAAGAGCTTTTGGAAGTCATTAGCTGAGACTTTTCTCTGCCTTTGCTTTGCCACAAGCCTAGAATAGAATCATAGAATCTCAGGGTTGGAAGGGACCTCAGGAGGTCATCTAGTCCAACCCCCTGCTCAAAGCAGGACGAATCCCCAATTTTTGCCCCAGATCCCTAAATGGCCCCCTCAAGGATTGAGGTCACAACCCTGGGTTTAGCAGGCCAATGCTCAAACCACTGAGCTATCCCTCCCCCCCCAAGTTACTAAAAATATCATTTTTAAATAGATGTAGTTGGAGAGTTTCTTCTCAGGTTCCTTTTCAGTTCTCTTTCAATGAGGAAATATTTTCCACTTGAGAGATATGACATAGCCCAAAAGAGCATTCGTTTTATGGTTTCTACAGGTAGCAGCAGATATTGAAAGCAAGGGAGGGAAGATTGATTTTTAAAGATTTGTGGTTCAGATTTAACAAAGCATATTTAAAATAATGCAGCCAAAGATAAAGCATCTAAAATAAGTCAGTTACAATTCAGGAACAACTATGTTATTTTTAAGCTTGACTCTTAAAAATCTTTGGGAATAAACTCTTCCTATAGACTTTGCAAATAAGATTGACCCTAAATGCTAAACAGCAATTTTCTGTTTTAATTCATAGCAAATTTGCTTTTAAATTGCTGAATGCAAACAATATATACAGTACATATGGTGCACACAAGGCAAAAAGCCCAAGATTCCCTTATGTGTATGTTCCTTTAGTCCTTAAAACCAAAATAGTAAATATCTGACAATGGTTCTGAATAGACAGTAGGCATCAAATGACTGCAAGGAAAGTGTTTCCTTACATTTTACTTCTTCAAATCCAGAGACAGACTTGTAAGAAAGATGCCAGTCAGCTGGTACCATAATTTCTCCCAGTAGGGAGGCATCTTAACAAGTTGTATTCCAGTTCTTTTGTCATTTTTTTTAAAAAATAGCACCCCCTTAGATAGGGGTAAGTATAAGTCTGGGGTATATATGCAGTGAAACCTTGGCTGACAGCCATCTGCAAGCAGTAGTCACATCCTTTAGTGGCCACAATTTTCAGCACGTGTGGAAATAAGTCTCCCTGGAAAAAGACCACCTGGAAACATTTAACAACTAGCTGACTTGCCCAGGGGCTGTAACTGGACTCAGCACTGGAAGGTGCTGAGCATTCTCATCTCCCTCTCTAGTCAGCAATAGTTGGCAGCACTCAGCCATCAGCATCTTGCACAATCTGATCCAGTGTACGCTAGGTCATCTGTGAAAGGCAGTTAGCTACTTTTGTACTGAGAGCCAGTCATGCATCAAGGTACCAGTGGATGAAATCAAGAAAAGGGACAAATAAAAACACTAGATTTTCTTTCATTCAAACTGGAATTAATCATGCATGAACATGATTTAAGTAGAATAGCAAAACCTTGTGCTCAAACACAGCCTGTTGCTTAAAATTTCTCAGGACTATTTGCCATGAATAGGCAGGAAAGCTGATGGCGCAAGAAACTCTAAAAAATAAATTCTAAACTCACTGAGGATGGTGACTTTTAAGGCGATGCTGCATGAGTGGCTTAAAGCTGCAGAACTGAAGAATGTTCCTGCAAAGCGTACCAACTGTGCTAAGGGAGGAAGTACAATCTGGTGATTAAAGCAGAGGACGGTTGTGTCTATTTCTTGACTCTCTAACCTTGGGCAAGCGACTTCACCTTTCTGTACTTGCTGTTCTGAAGCTTAAACAACATTGAAAAGGTGCTTTAAGATCCTTGGATGAAAAGTACCAAGTGAAAATGATTACTGGGCAATAATTGAAAAAAAGTAAGGTAATGGGTGAGGTGGAGGCATCATTATTTAAAACTAGCAACGAGTGACTTGAGAGCTGGGACAGCATGAATATATACACTTGAACTGGGTTCTAAGGCTGCCAATATCTGTGAGGAAAGCCTTGTAAATTGAAAGCAAAAATTGTTTGAGAATGTCTGGAATATCAAATGAAAGTTTCTCCCCTCCTTGATTTACCCACAAACTCACTCATGAAAGCAAGAGTCAAAGCCAAGAATGGAAAGCTAGCCAAAAAGAGTGCATAAACTGTATTGATGTGTGGAAAAGGGAAGCAGAATGCACATTATTTTCAGGTTTACATTAAATGAAAGAACAGAAAAAAAAACCTTTGATTGGTTTGGGTAATTCTAGATTAGGTGGACACCTATTACAAAGAGAAATGTCCATTATGAGCAGATATTACTGTATATTTATATACTTAATTTTTATACCGTAGGTTTAAAAAAATTGTCAGGTAACCTGCAGCTTGATAACCTAGAATAACCAACAGTAGCATAAACATGAGATGGCATAGACCTCAGAGACGGAAGAGATGAATTATAGCCAAGCAATCCATGCATTGTCTAGTTATGTGCAGTTAGAATGTTTAGAAAAGTGCGTGCCACAAATATTTCATGCACTGGCTTTGCTATGTAGTGATGGTTCATTAATCAACAGCTCATCACACAGAAGTAGAAATATATTATGTATTTCATCTTTGGGGAAAGAGGTTTGTGTACTGATGCTAGGCAGCGTACGTTTGGCACTTGCTTATTATCCCTCTGTGGCAGGGTGACTACATTGTATATGCCAATGGGTACTAGTGATCAGAGCTACAATAGAAGTTCCTAGTTTCTAACAGTTTTTTCAGTTTTAAACTTTCATATTTTAAAATAAAGAGCATAACCTTAACCTCTGTTTTTCAGGTAACATTTGTCAACATTTACTGCCTCACATAAAGTGTCCAACATTTATAATACATGGTGGAAAAGACCCTTTGGTACCACAGTTTCACGCGGACTATCTTCATGCACACATCAAAGGGTCACGGTGAGTCATGCCTTCAGCTGCACAGTTTTGAAGCACCTTTTGGGAAGGGAAGAAGTGAACACACAATATGGAAATGGAAAATCTTTAGGCAGAATTTCTCAGACACGGATGGAGTTGTTTGTAAGCATCCCCAGAATGGTACATTGAGAGCAGCGCAGACTATCCTTTTTACATTATAGTACTGTTTTAAAAAGGAGTAAGGAGCCAAAAGGATTAAAAGCTGGCTAATTGATAGGTCTCAAAATGTCTGAGAATGGAGAATCATTATTGAGCAGATGCATTTCTAGTGCATCCCACAGGGATTGGTTCTTGCCCCTATGCTATGAACATTTTTATCAATAACCTGCAAGAGAACAAAATCACTACTGATAAAGTTTGCAGGTGACAAGGATTTGGGGAGTGGTAAATAATGAAGAGGACGGGTCACTGATTAGAGCAGAGTGGGTGCAAACAGTACCTGTTCTAATGTGGCCAAATGTAAAGGTGCATATCTAGGCAGGGCCAGATTAACTTTTTGTGGGCCCGGCCCCAAATATATTTGTGGGCCCTCATTGGAGAAGTAGGGCATGTGATGGGGGGGCAGTCTGCAGAGCGAGGGGCCAGTTGGGGGCAATTAGGTGCAGCACAGCCGGAGTGGTCCCTCTCAGCCAAGCACAAGGGCAATGTTTACAAACCCAAAATTGCTAGACGCACCCTGGCCCGCCCAGCCCTGTGCTGCCAGCATGCCCCTTCCACACTGCCCCCTGCCCAGCGCCCTGCCTTTATGCCCAGCATCCCCCTCACCAAGAGACTTCCCCCACAGATCCCTACGCCCAGCGCCCCCTCGCCCAGACCTCCCCTACAGATCCTTATGCCCAATGCCCCCAGACCTGCTATGCCCAGCACCCCCTGCCCAGAGACCCCTCCCGCTGACCTCCCACCACAACTGCACAATACCCTGCACACCATACCCCCTGCCCAGCTCCCTCACTCGCAGATCACCTATTGTCCAGCACCCCCTTCACAGTCCCACCATTACAGCACCACATATTCCTGAGGGAATTCCGAATCAAATTCTGTGCATAATATTTTAAAATTCTGCAATTTTTGTTTTTTAACAATAAATAAACGTGGAAGCTCCATCATGGCAGGGGAGAAGCACCGGCCACCAAGATGAGAGAATACCCTGCAGCCTCCCCCAGCCCCCTGGGACCGGGACTTGGTAGTGAGGCTGAACCTGACCCTGACACAGCACAAGGGCCATGTCTGCCACAGAAACTCCTTGGGGCCCTGCCCCTTTTGCACCAGGCACACCAGATGCGGGCAGGGAGGCTCAACCTCACAGCAGGATCCAAGTGCGGAGGGACTTAGTGTGGGGGGAATCCAGATAGGAGTAAGAGGGTTCTGTGTGGGGCAGTCTGGGTGCAGGCAGCTCAGTGGGGGATCTGGATGCAGAGGGAGGTTCCAAGTGCAGGGGCAATGGGAGTCTGCAAGGGAGACCAAGTGAAAGTAGTTAGAGCTCAGCAGCTGGGGGAAAAGGGGTGGAGGTGTGCAGTCTGGGTGCAGGGGAGGTGGTTGGGGCTCATGGGGGAGGGTGTCTGATCTCTGGCCCCATTGTAAACCTGGAACTGCATCTAGGAACAAAGAAGGCAGGTCATACTTACAAGATAGGGACTCTATCCTGGGAAGCAGTCACTTTGAAAGAGTTGGGAGTGGGGGCAGATAATCAGCTGATAATGAGCTCACAGTGTAACACCAAGGCCAAAAGGACTAATGCTATCCTTGGATGCACGAATAGAAGAATCTTGAATAGGAGTAGAGAGATTATTTACTTCTGTATTTGACACTGGTGCAACTGCTGCTTGAATACCATGTCCAGTTCTAGTGCCCATAGTTCAAGAAGGATGTTGATAAATTGGAGAGAGTTCAGAGAAGAGCCACAAGAATGATTAAAGGATTAGAAAGCATGTCTTGTAGTGAAATTGTTTAAGATAAATAGACTCAAGGAGCTCACAGAGAAGGTTGAGGGGTGACTTCATTACAGTCTAAATGGGCTGTGCAATCTAGCAGAGAAAGGTGTAGCACGATACAGTGGCTGGATGTTTAAACTAGACAAATTTAGACTGGAAATAAAGGTGTAAATTTAACAATGAAGGTAGTTAACCACTGGAATAGTGTTCCAGGGGTTATGGTGGGTCCTCTATCACTAGCAATTTTAAATCAGTACTGGATTTTTTTTTTATTTTTATTAAATAAAAGGATATATGCTCTAGGAATTAATTTTAGGGAAGGTCTGTGGCCTCTGAGCTATATACCATGGTGCCTTCTCACCTTGGAATCTGTTAATCTAAAAGTGAAACCATGTAGTTAAGACCACTTCCACCCATCTGAATTACTGCCCCTGCACTCCTTGTGCCATATGATATCTAATCGCTATCCCCTTCAGCAGAGCTAACAAAGCCCTGAAATACTACAGCTGGAGCAGGAAGCCCAGTTAGCACTGAATGCTAAGGTCATAGCTGCTCTATCTACACCTTTACTGAGACGTTACTACTGGGCACTGGTCTCATAATAAACATGAAGTGACAGTCAACTATTTCGCTCAAGTGCATCAGTGTTTTTGGAATAATGAACGGTACAGAATACAAATATGTCCAGAGATGTTACTCTCAACCCCTTTACCCAAAATCTTGAAGCAGTGCTCACCTCATCTAGAAACTGTGGCAATGCATCCTCTTAGCATGTGGAATACAGCTGTTCATTCTCTTCCTAGCTGTGACTAGTCTGTCAACTAGAGCTCCATTTTATTACTATTTCCAACACACAGTGCACACTAGCAATAGAGTAGGATTAGGAAAACCGAAGCCATTTTTATGAAGACAAAACAGGTAAATTCTGTTTAGTTAGCTGGTTTAACCTCTGTCAAAATGAAAATTAGAGTTTACTTTACAGGCTTCCCTGTTCATACAGAATTCATACAGGTTTGCTCCATTAGCAAAACTTAATACCCAGCCCAACCCATTAGTTACTTAGCTGGCACACTTAGTGTCACACTGTCCTCACCACAAAAGTCTCCTCCATCCACTCCAGCATTGTTACTCCCTCCCCTTTTTCAGAGGATCACTTCAACTCATGACCATCACCCTGCTCTTTTCCCTGAAGGCAAGTACTGTAGATTCTATTCCAGTGTTGCCTCATAGGAGACATTAGTGAGATGTTGTAACATCTCATGCTACCTCTGGAAGGTTAACCCTCTACAGCCGCTAGTGCAGGCATTTGCAAACTGGGGGTCAGAAGGTTATTACGTTGGGGGGGGGGTACAATCTGTCAACCTCCACCCCAACCCACACTTTGCCTCCAGCATTTATAATGGTGTTAAATATATTTTAAAGGGTTTTTAAGTTTATAAGGAGGTGAAGGGTGGGGGTCATCACACTCAGGGGCTTCCTATGTGAAAGGGGTCACCAGTACAAAAGTTTGAGAACCAAGTATCTGGCTTCTGGCAAGTAGCTGACTTAAAGAGAAAATTTCCCAGAGATTCACAATTACAGCTCATCTAACACATTTTTCCCTGATCCAGCACCAATTTGTCTTCCCCAGAGATGGCATTTAGCTTTGTAGGCACTAGCTATAGACTGTCAAGGTTTCAATTTTAAGAATAACTCAACTAATTATTAAATGGAGGAGCCAGATTCTGACTTTACACCAAAGGAAATCTAGATAGTGTTTAAAAAGAAAAAACCACAGGAGTTGCTTCAGATTTTGCACTTGGTTACCATGGTCATACAATGGCCCTATGTGTTTTATATGCAAGTATATGTTTAGCGTTTACATGACTATCTTTTTTTAGGTTGTTTCTGATGCCAGAAGGAAAGCACAATCTACATTTACGCTTTGCAGAAGAATTCAACAGATTAGTAGAAGATTTCCTACAATAGAGTTAAAAAAATTAAGTATGTAAGGTTATCTTAGTATATTTAATGATTATATTCTCCCTCTCTGGCCATCCCAGTCATGTCACTGACTTATTGGCCGTTTGATTCTCCATTATAAGAAACTGTAAAAGGAAATTGTTTGCATTTATGCCAGTTAGAGGTAGATTAAGATCCTTACTATATCTTGCTTGGTAAAAAAGTAGTGCATGGCAGAGATGCATCTGTCTGTAAAAAAGTAACTAGTGAAGCAGCATTAAATGTGTCTGACTGGATCAAGATTGTTATCTAGCAAGTACTTAACTCCATATCAGGAAGCACTGAATGCGCAGTTAACAAGACTATATAAAGAGATATGCTGGATGAGAACTGGAGACTTATTTTAAACAAACAAACCAGGAGACATTTTGAACACATGCCTTTATGTGTCTTAAAGTTAAGATCAAAGCCATCAAACTTGACTTTACAATTATTACATAGAGAACTTTGTTAAGGTTACATAATGCCAACAGAGGATAATCAACTACACGGCCAAGAAGAACATGCTTTATCACCATTATCAGAGTTCATTCTGACCACATGCCTGGTAGAGTTCCTCTGGTACCAACTGCCTTAAGCCTCATCCTCCTCTCCTTCCTCTTCAAATTCCCCTTGCTCATCAGCAGTGGCATCTTGGTATTGCTGATATTCTGATACCAGGTCATTCATGTTGCTCTCTGCTTCAGTGAACTCCATCTCATCCATGCCCTCACCAGTGTACCAGTGCAAGAAAGCCTTACGCCGGAACATGGCCGTGAACTGCTCAGAGATTCTCTTGAACAGCTCCTGAATGGCTGTGCTGTTCCCAATGAAAGTGGCAGACATTTTGAGGCCGCGGGGGGGAATGTCACAGACAGCCGTCTTGACGTTATTGGGGATCCATTCAACAAAGTAGCTGCTGTTTTTGTTCTGGACATTGAGCATCTGCTCATCCACCTCCTTCATGGACATTCGGCCACGGAATATTGCTGCCACAGTCAGGTAGCGGCCATGGCGGGGATCACAGGCTGCCATCATGTTTTTAGAATCAAACATCTGCTGCGTTAGCTCTGGCACCGTCAGAGCCCGGTACTGCTGGCTGCCACGGCTAGTTAGCGGGGCAAACCCTGGCATGAAGAAGTGCAGACGGGGGAAAGGCACCATATTGACTGCCAGCTTGCGGAGATCAGCATTCAGCTGTCCGGGAAACCGGAGGCAGGTCGTCACGCCGCTCATAGTGATGGAGACCAGGTGGTTGAGGTCCCCATAGGTAGGGGTTGTGAGTTTCAGCGTGCGGAAGCAAATGTCATACAAGGCTTCATTGTCAATACAGTAGGTTTCATCCGTATTTTCCACCAACTGGTGGACAGAAAGGGTGGCATTGTAGGGTTCAACCACAGTGTCTGACACTTTCGGAGATGGCATTACACTGAAGGTGTTCATGATACGGTCCGGGTACTCCTCCCTAATTTTGCTAATGAGGAGAGTTCCCATCCCAGACCCCGTGCCACCACCTAGAGAATGGGTCAGCTGGAAACCCTGTAGACAGTCACAGCTTTCCGATTCCTTCCTTACCACATCCAGGACAGAGTCCACTAGCTCAGCTCCCTCTGTGTAGTGGCCTTTTGCCCAGTTGTTTCCAGCACCACTCTGACCTGGAAGGCGGAATGGAATATGCTGATTTAGTCACCAGTTTAGTTTCACATACTCTGTTTAGGATATGGTGTACAAGGCACAAACGCTATTAAATCTTAATTTATGGACAAAGGGGAATAGTTTTACCAAGCTATATCAATTTACTACAATTAATGGACTATTGTGTATACTGTGATTCCATTTATGTTTGGACTTTACAAGTCCACAAGTTAAAAGCTAAATTATTCCATTTAAGTTTCATGCAAACAACCCAAAAACAGAGGGCACACTGAATGTATGCAGTAAGAGGCGTTAATATAAGCAGCTCTACAGGGATGTTTCAAATTCATTGTCTCAACACAAAAAGAAAAGGAGTACTTGTGGCACCTTAGAGACTAACCAATTTATTTGAGCATGAGCTTTCGTGTAGCTCACGCTCAAATAAATTGGTTAGTCTCTAAGGTGCCACAAGTACTCCTTTTCTTTTTGCGAATACAGACTAACACGGCTGTTACTCTGAAACCTGTCTCAACACAGGAGCCAAAGACTACTGCAGCTGCAGCTATACATAATGTTACATACCAAAGACAAAGTTGTCAGGTCTGAAGATTTGGCCAAATGGTCCAGATCTGACAGAGTCCATTGTACCAGGCTCCAAATCAACAAGGATTGCACGGGGTACATACTTGTTACCTGTAAAAGGAACAAAAACCAGTATAACTGACTTGCAGTCAGCAGGCTGCTTTGCTCTGAGCAGGCTCAACACAGCTCACTGGAAAGACTGCTGCAGTGACAGAAGGGAAAGAGTATTAAGTAGAGCCATCTTGGAAAGACTCAGTGTCCTTTAACAAAGGGTCAATAGCAAATTCCTTTACGGTAGCTGTCCCAACTATAATGAACTGTACATCTATACACCTGACTTATTTTGGCTTACTTAGTAAAATTATGAAGGTCTGAAGAAATAAGTGGTGTATAATTACCAGCAGCTTCATTGTAGTAAACATTGATCCTTTCTAGCTGCAAGTCACTGTCACCATGGTAGCTGCCAGTGGGGTCGATGCCATGCTCATCACTGATGACCTCCCAGAACTGAAATAGGGTTTTGAAAAGGGCACTTAGTAATTGCATTAGGCTGTCAGGGGTGATCCAACATGCTGTCAACATGTCTGTTCTAGTTCCATGGACCTAGCCCCTGCCCAGGGCCCTAACCAATAACTGCACCTTGATGAGACAAACACAGACAAGGTGTTTACCCCCTGCCCCCGAAGCAGTTAAGAATTGGTAGAGCTGCAATTATGATTAAGAAGGACTAGCAGGAAACTGCAGCATCAGGCAGTAAGCAAATGCTTGTTACAATTAGGTTAATGTATCACTTTGAGAAATGCTACCATAGGCTTTAAGAATTACAGTATCTCTAATCAGTTGTAGTCTTCAAAGTGATTTACGTTGCTAGACACTAGAAAGGAAATTTCCCCCATTAGGAATCCAGTTAGCTACTACAGGAAAGAACCTACACAGATGTGACACCCTTGAACCATCTCTGACGCTGCTCCAAGCACAGCTACCTCCCCGCGTAAGAGGGCGAGGCATCCGGAGCCTACAGGGAGTTGTCTGCTGCATCAGCAAGGAACTGAGCGCCATTGTGCATTCAGAGCACGGCAATCAGGCTGTCGGAATACGCTTCCCCACGCCCGGCCGAGACAATGCTCAATCTTCCCTTTATCTTTTATGGAGTAGAAGTGGCGACTCAACGGAGAGCTGAAACAGGTGCGCTGATGCACTGATTCAAAGGGGTCAGCTGAAGATTATTTTAGGTAAACATGGAGTTGTTCCCAAACCTCCAGCACCACCCCCACTTAGCGACCTCGCTTTTACACCGCAACAGCATCTGTCCAGCCCCCGCGTGCGCACCCCACTGAGCCGCCCCCTGCCAGCGCCAGGGACACAACAAGCGGGGCCCCCGACCGGGCCCCGATCTTTACCTTGGCTCCGATCTGGTTCCCGCACTGGCCAGCCTGGATGTGCACGATCTCACGCATGGCGCCGGAGTCACACGGCCACAAACACGCTCTGCCTCCGGCTGCTCCCTGGCTCCCTCAGGCACTTGCAGCTGTGAGCTCTGAACCGGGCGGCCCCCCCAGCTCCTCCTTTTATGGGGGGGGCTGCTGGCCCCGCCCCTCGCGCCACGGAGCTCCGCCCCCTCCCGTCACAGGCCCGCCCCCCGCAGCCCTTCTCAAGCGGGTGATGTAATGCCGGGGCGGGGCCTCGCCGTGCGCTCGGGGGATGCTGCTGCTGCCGCTCCATTGTCTCCTGGGCACGGGGGGCGCTAGGCGGGAGCCATCGCGGGGGGCGGAGTGGGGAGCCGCAGCCTCAGCAGCTGGGAGGGGGCTTGTCGCAGCCTGAGGGGCAACGAGCGTCTCCTGCTCCCCCCAGGGCCCCCCGTGCAGAGCGAGAGTAGCGCTGTACGAGCAGGGTGAGGAGCAGCGAGCGCCCTGCTCTCCCCCAGCCCTGGCGAGACGGCCCCAGCCGCTGCACCCTCCACCGAGTTTCCTGGGCAGAACAGTCAAGAAGGATCCTGCTATGTTCAAAAATAAGAAGTGAAGGAGGACAGATTTCCCTTCTGTAACAAGCTGTGTCAGCTAAGTGACACGCCTTATATGAGCTGAGCGCCTGTATGTATGTAAAGACAAGGTGGGAGGGAGGTAACTTTGTTACTGGACCAACTTCTGTGAGTGAGAGAAACAAGCTTTCTAGCGCCACAGGGCTCTTAAGTGTAATGTGTTAAAGGTAGAGGGGAGTGTGACACTGCACCCCGTATTCTTCATGGTGATATTATGATACGATTATGACACAATCATAATGCGTTTTATGGAAGGTAAGTCATATCAGATGTCATTGGAAAGGTTATGATTTACTGAATATGATTATCCTCTTTGTATGCATGTATCATTTTTGTATCTGAAGTTAGGAATATTGACTATATATCTGTATTACAAATGTGTTTACACCTTTGTGTACGCTCACTAGGCAAAAAGATCTCAGTCTAGATCAGGGGTGGGCAAACTTTTTGGCCTCAGGGCCGTATCTGGGTATGGAAATTGTATGGCGGGTCATGAATGCCCGGTGGAGGAGGGGGACTCTATGGGGTGTAGCATGGGGAGGCCTCTATAAGAGATGTTAGTGAGGTGGCGGGGGGGGGGGACGACTCGTGTGGCGCGATGGGGAGGCTCTACAGGAGTGGTACCGGGGACTCCTAGGGGCCTTGCCCTTGACACCAAGGTGCCGTACCAGGCACTGCCATGGGCAGAGACACCCTAGCTGGGACAGGTGCGGCCCCTGGGTGATTTCGAGGCTCTCAAGGTTGGGGCCACAGGAGACTGGGAGGGGATTGGACGCGCTGCCGTGTGGGGGGGAGCTGCCATGTAGGGGCAGGATTCCGATCCTAGAAACAGTGCGGTGAAGTCGTGCCTGCGCAGTGTGGCTGAGCCTGCTGGAAGATGGTGCTCGCAAAGGAAATTGTGAGTCAGGGGCTGGGGAGCGCCGGGCGGGAGGAGTGGGGCAAGCCCCCAACCCCACTCGCTGGCTGGAACGCTGGGCAGGCAGAAAGAAAAGGAGGACTTGTGCCACCTTAGAGTCTAACCAATTTATTTGAGCATAAGCTTTCGTGAGCTACAGCTCACTTCATCGGATGCATGCAGAGCGACACAAGCCCCCAATCCTGCTCTCTGGCGGGAGCTCGAGACCCAGATAAATATGTCTGGTGGGCCGGAAGCGGCCCACAGTTTGCCCACCCCTGGTCTAGATGGCTGGCTGGGAAGGACCCATTCAGGTTGAGGGTCCATTAGAGAGAATAATAGGCCTTAGCAGAAACTTATTTCCCACCCCGGGGGCTTTCCTGAGGATGCTGCAGACAGCCTTCAATGCATGGCTGCTGTGACGCTACAGGGACATGTGCCCAGGTCACCTTGTACTGGTCTCCATCTTGGGACATCAGGTTTTTTCCACTGACTGGTGTGGAAACCAAGCTTTGAAACAAAGGGTTCCTGCCCTATGCAAAAGCTATATAAGGGAGGGGAGTGACATCAATGTGCTTCTTCACTGACTCCACACCCAAAGAGACTCCTGGAAACACCTGAGAAACAAAGACTGAACTGGGGAAAGTGCTGGACCTAGGCTAAAGGGATTTTTAGCCTGTGAATGGAACATCTGGGAATTCTAAGCTGTAAGCAAGTGCAGCTTGCGCCTTAAGAATCTGCAGCCTGCTTGTATCATCACTTAGATCAGATACGAATACTACATAGGGTGAGGATTTGCTAAATTAAGCTTAGTTTGCATGTTTTGTTTATTTGCTAGGTAGTCTGCTTTGATCTGTTTGCTATCACTTAAACTCTGTCTTTTGTAGTTAATAAACTTGTTTTTGCTTTTGTCTGAAACCAGTGTGTGGGAGTCATAACTCGGGACAGAAAGCTATTGTAGATTTCTCTCCACATTGGGGGGGGGGGGCGAATTTCATGAGCTTGTGCTGTACAGTTCCCTGTGCAGCGCAAGACAGTATAACTTTGGGTTTACATTCCGATGGGGGAAGGGGATGCCTGAATAGTTGGGAAGCTCCTTAACTGGAGCCCTCCCATGCAGAGCTGATCACAGCATCTGCATGTAACTGCAGCTGGATGTGTCCCTACCTGTACGTCTGCTGGTGAAAGTGCAAGCTGGTCACAGCAGTACAGTGTAAAGGGAGCCCAGGCTGGTAGGGGGTGGGGGTGTCTCAGTGGGACCGCAGTTCCTGGTGGCACCCCGGCAGGAACACATCACAGGGATTATTAGGTAAACAAGAGTAATGTCTTTTGTTTCTTCTTTTGTATCATGAGTAAATACTGCAGGATAGTGGGGGGAAGGGGACTGGAAAGTCTTTATATCACCAGATTCCTCTATCCACTACAATCTCCCAATTCAGAGGCAGGATAATGCCTTTGAATGACCCAGTTGTTTATCCTAAATTTTATTTTCAACTTTTCTTCTTCTTGTGCTTTTTATTTAGGAAGAGACTCTAAAAGCAGGTTGGGTGAGGGGGTTTTTTATTTGTGTGTTTTTGGACCAGAAAAATCAACCAGAATATTTACACCTTTTGATCCCTTGGGAAATATTTTTTAAGAAACAGAAAACCTCCAACTTGCTGCATACTATTAAATTCAGTCTAAAAATATTGGACTTGTTTCTTATCTGTACCTATGTAATGGACAGATTTTTCACTGATACACCACTTTTCATACAAAAATGGACATGTTTTTATCCCCATTTTATAGATGGGGAAATTGAAATCATGCAACAAACTTGCCTAATACCACACAGTGAGCAAGTACCAGACCCAGAACTAGAACCCAGGTCTCCTGACTCCCCATCCTGTACTCTAACCAGTAGTCCCCACACTGTCAAAGATATTTAGGTGCCCATCTTCATTTGAAATCACTAAAATCACATAAATAATCTTTGGTTTCAGAGTAGCAGTCATGTTAGTCTATTCGCAAAAAGAAAAGGAGGACTTGCGGCACCTTGGAGACTAACAAATTTATTTGCGCATAAGCTTTTGTGAGCTACAGCTCACTTCATCAGATGCATTCAGTGGAAAATACAGTGGGGAGATTTATATACATAGAGAACATGAAACAATGGGTGTTACCATACACACTGTAAGGAGAGTGGTCACTTAAGGTGATCTATTACCAGTAGGAGAGCCGGGGGGGTGGGGGAGGCCTTTTGTAGTGACAAGCAAGGTGGGCCATTTCCAGCAGTTGACAAGAACATCTGAGGAACAGTGTGGGGTGGGGAGGAATAAACATGGGGAAATGGTTTTACTTTGTGTAATGACCCATCCACTCCCAGTCTCTATTCAAGCCTAAGTTAATTGTACCCAGTTTGCAAATTAATTCCAATTTAGCAGTCTCTCATTTCAAAAACAGATTCCAATGAGAGACTGCTAAATTGGAATTAATTTGCAAACTGGGTACAATTAACTTAGGCTTGAATAGAGACTGGGAGTGGATGGGTCATTACACAAAGTAAAACCATTTCCCCATGTTTATTCCTCCCCACCCCACACTGTTCCTCAGATGTTCTTGTCAACTGCTGGAAATGGCCCACCTTGCTTGTCACTACAAAAGGCCTTCCCCCCACCCCCCTCCCGGCTCTCCTGCTGGTAATAGATCACCTTAAGTGACCACTCTCCTTACAGTGTGTATGGTAACACCCATTGTTTCATGTTCTCCATGTACATAAATCTCCCCACTGTATTTTCCACTGAATGCATCCGATGAAGTGAGCTGTAGCTCACGAAAGCTTATGCCCAAATACATTTGTTAGTCTCTAAGGTGCCACAAGTACTCCTTTTCTTTTTATAAATAACCTTTGAGGCTCTGGATTTAGACCTCTCTTGATCCTAATTAATTGAAGTATGTTGCAGGTAGGCCTCCTGTACTAGAATAGGTTTCTCGCAATTTAAACTCACAGCATGGAATTCTGCAGTCAGGCTCCCATTTTACATCCAATATATAATTTGAACACAGCATTGGGAACCACTGAACTTGGACGATATGCGTAGGCTTGCTGCAACTGATCACAATTTTTTTAAATATGCATAGATTTTAAAGGGAAAATTCAGGCACTCACCAGAAAGCTATCACATCTCCTACACTGGATGGCAGAGACCAGTAGGTTGAAAACATCAGTCTTAAGAAACTCAAGTGCACACTGCTTTCCTGAATAAATTGCTTATTATATTTTGCATAAATTATAATAGATTTGTTCCAATTGTTAAATTGTGATTTTTAGTGATTTATTATTTCCTGCTTAGCAAATTAATGATAATACGAAAGGCTTACATCGCTTTTTTTATTTTCAAAGCAATTACAAGAACAGGTAATTCGTTTAACCTAGGAATAATATAAATAGTTCAAGTTGTACTTAAAAAACAAACAAACAAACAAAATCACACAACGTTGTTGATACGGAGTTGTGTAGAAATGACCTCATTTTGCATGGCCAGGTGATTGGGGAGGGATCAAGTGACCTAGATGTGGAGAAAGTCTTAAATCTGTTTGCTTCTTTTAGAGCAGTGCTCAGATTGTGGGGGGAGAGAGGTTAGATGGAAATATGTCGTACGGCCACTGCTACTGTTGAAAAATGCAGCATAGCATGTATTGCCTTTTTTTTTTTTTTTAAATTGTTCCACCCACATCGGTTTCCAGGTCTTACATGATTAACGTTGGTTGAGGCTTGCTTCGGTGAAAAGACCAGTTTTTCCTATTTCAACCACAAGTAGGATGAATCTGCTTCTTGTTAATGGCAGCACCTACAGCTGCCCAAGCCTGCAGACATGAGGCCCTTGCATGATGGAGACTGACCACACGTAGGAAAAGTAGAAATGCTAGCATGAGATTTGCTACCTGCGCTGTGTGATATAGGGGTGTAGAGCTGATTTGTGCTCAGAGAGGTCTCTGTGATGATGATATTTTATCCCCCTGGGATAACAGGATTTCTTTCTTTGTTGTGCCCCAACCAGTGCTAACATACACAGATTCTGTCCACAGTTAGCCCCCACCCACCCAGCGATGTGCTCCTGTTCTAACTATTTCACAGATCCTCCCCTCACTCCTTGTGGCACTAAACCCACCAGAAGACATGGCTCAAGATTTGGGGGTAATTTAAAGACTTGATAGGGAGCCTCAGATTTGTTTCAACCACCCCAGAGATACTGACCCAAAATTTCCTCCAACTGCTCTATTCTTCATATAAGAAACATGGAATGATTTTCAATTTGATAAGTCTAAAATGAATTGTGCAGAAACCATCAAGTCCACTTATAAAATTGATGACAGATTCACAGTGCTGAAAGTAGGGCTTGGGGGAAGGAGATGGGAATCTGGGGCTAACTGTATCATCAGATTGATGGCTTGTTGGTCACAGTATCACTATATCAAGAGTAATGGTGAAGTTACAAATGTAATAAATTACAGAGCTGTCAGATGGGGCCAGTGAAGCAAAGGACTCAGTCATTCACAATAATGTGTTTTGTTTTTTTTAAACAAGAATATAAAATGTATTGTAAAGTTGTTGAGTTCACCTCAAATCTTGTTTTGGTGTTTACATCTAAAGGAAGGAGCATTGCCTAATGAATGGTTGGAGGATAAAACTGGGAGTCGAGACTTCTTAGTTTTGTCCTTGTCTCCGACACTGGCTTGCTCTGACCTTGGGTAGATCACTTAGGCACAAATTTTCAAAAGCGGCCACTAATCTAGAGTCTCTCAATTTGCTCCAGTGGAGCTTCCTCCTTGCAAGTTGGAGATCTTCTAGGAGGCTCCTGGACAGATCCTCAGCTGGTGTAAATTATCATGGATCTGCCCCATGATCTTTGCCACACTATTATTATTATTACAACATTTGCAGTAGCAAAACACACAGTCATGTTATTATCAAGGGATTGTGCTTGCTCAGAGATCTTTGCATCAGCTTGAGAACAGACTTTTTGAATGCTGAAGCCTTTATACATTCGAGGTTGTATTATTAATTTTTCCTCATAATGTTCAATATATTTCTATGGTACTTAACAATATTTGCTTAACAATAAGCAACCTCTGCGATAGGTAATTTAAAATCTGTGAATTTAGCATATTCTAATTGTGTGGTTATACCTACAGCTAGAGTGTTTGCTTTATGTTGCCAAGATTATGATTTTGGTCCTGTGAGGACTGGAAGTTTAAAAAGCTGTTTAAGGAGATACGATGCTGCAATGGTTACAGCACGGGTCTGAGAGTCAAGAAATCTTCATTATATTCCCAAATTTGCTAGACACATGCTTTTGTAATCTTGAGCAGTCTTTTCATTGTAACCTTTTTTTCCCCACTTGTTCCATATATTATATATAACTGGGGATAGTATCAAGGTGTTTTAAAAACTTATTTAGATGCCTGAAAATTTGGCCTGATTTTCAAAAGTGTTTAGCCCCCCAACAGCATCCATAGTGGAACACTTTTGAAAATTGTTTAGGTATCTAAATATGGCTATAGGAGCCTAATTTTAAGCACCCACTTTTTTAAATCTTGGCCATAGACTGTGTTTAGATAGAAAAATATAATAGCTAACATAAAATCATGAATGTTCAGGATTCTTTGATATTACAAATTTAAAAAACAAACAAACAAACAAAAAACCAAAGACCCAGATCCACAAAAACCTTGAAATCAGTGGAAGTTAGGAGCCTAAATACCTTCGTGGATCTGGGCCATAGCATCCAGCGTATACATTGTGGGTGTGCACACACATACACGTCTATCAATTGACACTGCCCACAATGCTGATGTTCAGTCTGGGAGCACATTCAATCGAATTCCTCCTTCAGCAGTTTCCTAGGCAACCAACACAACCTCAGAAACAGTCTGCACAAGGAAGAAGGAAACAAAAACCCTTGTAACATTTTCATTCTTGTCAATTATTCCGCATCGTTTGAATATATTGCAAAAATGAGTATGGAAATTGCTGCAGCATAAACAATAGACCAAATATCTGGCCATGGTATTAATCTCACTGGGGTACACATAGAGGACAGACTACATAACTCACTGGAGACTTTTCCTATTGGAATCCTCATGATTAGGGCCATACCAATTTCACGGTCATAGGATTTTTAAAATAGTAAATTTCATTATTTCAGCTATTTAAATCTGAAATTTGCCAGTGTTGTAATTTTAGGAGTCCTGACCCCTAAAGGAGTTTGGGGGGAGGGGAGGGTTTGGCAAGGTTATTAGAGTGAGGATTACAGTACTGCTACCCTTACTTCTGCACTGCTGCTGGCTACGGCACTGCCTTCAGAGCTGGGCAGCTGGAGAGTGGCAACTGCTGGCCAGGAGCCCAGCTCTGAAGGCAGAGCTGCCACCACCAGCAGCACAGAAGGATGGCATGGCATGGCATGGTATGGCCACCCTTAGTTCTGCGCTGCTGCCTGCAGAGCTGGACCCTCAGTCAGCAGCCGCCACTCTCCGGCCTCCCAGCTCTGAGGGCAGCAATGCAGAATTAAGGGTGGCATGGCATGGTATTGCCACCCTTTCTTCTGTGCTGTTGCTGGCAATGAGCTGCCTTCAGAGCTGGGTGCCCAGCTAACAAATGTCACACTCCAGACACGCAGATCTGAAGGCAATACTGCGCCCCACCCGCTAAAATAACCTTGTGACCCCCCCGCAACTCCCTTTTGGGTTGGGACCCCTAATTTGAGAAATGTTGGTCTCCCCCCTGTGAAATCTGTGTAGTATAGGGTAAGAGCACCCAAAAGACCAGATTTCACAGGGGGAGACCAGATTTCACGATCCGGGACATGTTTTTCATGGTTGGGAATTTGGTAGGGCCCTACTCATGATCAATCTATTTTTATTCATTTTGTCTTTCACCCTTTACCCCATGGCCACCATTCTTCCAGCTGATGAAGCCTGCCTGAGATCACCTTTTGGACCTGCTGCAATTGAAGTACTGTATGCACTGCTGAGAAACACAAGACTATTCCTCTCAGCAAGGAGCTGGGAAACTTTATGAAGGTGCTTTTACGTCATGTAATAAAAGTTCATAAGACGAATCAATATTCCTACTTCCTAATTACAGCCCACTATGTGCTAGATAGGTAATCAGACACAACAGTGATGAGCAATATATAGATCGATTAAATAAACTTCTTTGTTCATAACATCTTTGTGCTGAGCCAAAATTCAGGATCTATTAAACCTGTGTACTACCTGTATTTCTACGAGTTAGAAACCCGGACCAGCTTACAGGCAGACTTGGAGCGGCTAGAGGCATTCCATGCAGTCAGTGCCAAATCCTGAGTATAAAATGGTTTCACTCTGTGCTAAATGTCATAGTCTCACAGCGATCTGGCCTTACTCCAGTCACTCATTATATCTAAAAGCTGTGTTGCGTGCCTTTTGGCCATGTCACCAGGATAGACAAAAACACCCCAGCACACCGTGCTCTCAAACTTTCCATTGACGTACAAAGGGGTGCATGCCCTAACCCTACCTGGTGCCAGCTGTGGGGCTGCTGCATTGATTTGTGGATTAACAGGATTGAGCCAGATCTGAGAACTTCACTACACAATGCCTGCTGTGACGCCATCACTTGTGGTCACTCTGGCTAGGGCATCGGTCTTTCATACGCTTTCTGTGTTTGATGCTGATTTGTTCATAAGTAAAAAGGGCATTAGCATATAGTCTCCTGTACTTGTGTTTTACACTGTCTAAATCCCATGTGATTGGCTAAGGATAAAATAGAAAGTGTGTGTGTGAGAGAGAGAGAGAGAGAGAGAGAGATGCAGCACAATTTGTGGGCATAGGGCGATGTTATTTCTACAAAGATCCACTTTCCTTCAATGGGAACAGCTGTCTTTGAATGAAACTCAAGTTTTTCCCTGACCCTGTGTCTCTCTTATCTATTTAGATTGTAAGCTCTTTGGGCAGGGACTGTCTCTCCTATTCTATATTTATACAGTACCTAGCATAATGGGGCTTCATTCTCATTTGGCCTCTAGGTACCACCGTAATAAACATAATAACCAGGAGCATCATTTTAGAAAAATTGGGGGAGGGAGGGCGGCGGGGAGTTATGTCAGCATCCCCGTGGCTGCTCATAGGTGTCCCATCCTGGAGGAAGGTGGTGTGCCAGTCCTATCCCAGGGAGTGAGGGGAGCAATCTGGGGGTCACGTGTCTCAACCATGACTGGCCTGGGGCAGATTCAGGGCCTAGCTCACTCCACACTCAGCTCTTGCCCAGGCCACTGCTGCTGCTTCCTGTCCAACCAGCAGAGAGAGGAGAGCGGCACCAGAGGCTGCTCAAGAAAATCTACTTAGGCAAAACTTCAGTGTGCCGACCTCTTCCTCATAGGCCTAGGATAGCAGGTTTGGCCCAGCTGCCCCTGTCATGATAGGGAGGCAGCCGGGCCAAGTGTGCCACACTAGGCAGCTGTGCAGAAATTTACTGCCCTAGGCAGCTGCTTAAAAGTCTGGGCAATCAAACCCAAGGCTGGGGGGAGGAAGTGTCCTCCTACCCTATAGCAAATGCTGCCCCTGATGATAAATATACATTATGCCATGAATATTGGACTCAGCAAATAACGATACTGATGGGGTGCCATCCAATAGATTAAAATGTATTTGTTATTCCTGTGAGCAGTGCTCTTTTAGTATAAATGTTAATAAGGTTCCAATATCAATATACATGAGATGCCGAAACAACTATTTCTAGCAAAACAAATGTGCCGTATGCCAGCAAGAGCAAGGTATGAATTGTAACAATCACATGCCAGTCAGAGTTGCTCTTGTTCCTTAGTCTCAGTGCTTTATCTTGCAATTAGATAGTTACTTGCAATTTAACTATAGACTGGGCAAACGCAAAACCTTATCCGTTGGCTTGAGAAGTTGGTTCTCACTTGTAGTATCAGAACAGAGCTATAAAAGTACCATTTTGACTAGGTGACAAATTTCTTTTTTCCAAATAAACTTTCAGACATTGCTAATTATAATGGGTTTGCAAGTAGAAATTACAGTTACACCCTGAGTTCAGAACGAAAGTAGTGCCTTGGTGTGAAAGTAGTGCCATGGTTCAATGATGAGACAGAACACAGCTTTATGCAAGCAAGCAGGCTGGTCAGCTGAGATGGGCTGTTCTGCCCCCCCGCCTTCCACCTTCTCCTTTTATTATATTTCTCCCCCCTAAGCATTACACACTGCTACCGCAAAAAGATACACAAAGGAATGTATGACGTTGATTAATATACTTATTTGCCATCCTTTATCTACTACAATCCTGGTTCTCAGGCCTTGAGCCCAGGCTAAGAAAGCCTCCCACAGTTGCTGTCCCAACAATCAAGTTCTCATGGTTCATATCTAGCCCTTGTCCTTGGATAGAGCAATGTGTGCATTGCTTCTACAGAACAGTCAGGGTGTGCCCTGCCTGCTTCCAGGTGGAATAGCTAAACATGAACCCTTCACCTTGGGGCAAAATTTGTCTGGAGTTCATCTAGTATTCCTCTCAATTAAAACATTTTTGAGTTCTCATTTTTCTCACGGTCCTGCAGCTGCTTAATCCAAGCCTGCTTTACTGAGCATCATAATTACTCTGAAATTTTTTGCTGTAGTATTTAATTGCTTGAAAGATTATGCTCAATCTGGGTAAGACTGGATGAGAGGATGTGTAATCCAGTGGATAGGATGCTGGACTGAGACTCAGGAGAAATGGGTATTTTCTTGGCTCTATCATTAATTTTCTGTGTGACCTGGCAAGTCATTTCACCTTTCAGTGCCTTGTTTCCCTTAAACCTTTTGTCTGACTTGTCTATTTAGTTTGTAAGCTCTTACAGCAGGAATTGGCTCTTACTATAGGGATGTACAATACCTAGGACAAGGAACATCTAGATGCCTCTGTAATACAAATAATAAGACAGAGATTATGCATTTAGCAAAGAAGCAAAATTTAACAGATCAATAAACCAGAATTCCATTCTATATATGTAGGTCTTAGTTTGAGCTTAACGCCGCCACTTGGATCTTTTCATTATTAATTTTAGGGATAGGCAGTATATTGCGATTGTATAAACAGAAAAATGTGAGAACCTGCTTGAAACCAAAACAATGGACACTCAACAAAGATGGCATAGCTTGGTGCCTAAAACATCTGTCTCAGCTTTCAGTATAAGTGTGTTCAGAGTCCATTTGAGATGGAGTATTGTTAACACTTCCATCACTTCAATTATAGATGAATTATGGCCAAAAGAAAAAATAATGCCTTTGACTAATCCAGGAAGCCAAGTGCAAAAATATTGCTAAACTGAGGTACATTAGGAAATGGTAAGCTACTGCACAAAAGTCAAAGATTAAATAAGAAACTAGTAGGGCTAACTCAGTTCTCCTTTCCTTAAATTCAGAATCCCACTGTAATGATGCTGGCTTTGGTGGGACCCAACTGAGCACACCAATTCAGGACAAATTGCTTAAAGCAGGGCAGTTACAGCCCAAGGCTAGGTACACCAAGGCAAACCAAACCAGACAGATAGAGAGGACTTTGGTTTTATCCCACTGGCTAACCATAAGTCACACAAACAATTCCCTTAGACACTCCAGTTTTCCAGTATCACCACCAGTGCCACTCATTATGGGGACAAATAGTTATGAAAACCAATACCCCAGTAAAAGAAAAAGGGTTCTCCCAATCCCAAAGGACCAAGCCCCAGACCCAGGTCAATATACAAGTTAGATCTTACCGACAAATCTAAAGGTTTATTCATAAAAGGAAAAAGATATAGATGAGAGCTAGAATTGGTTAAATGGAATCAATTACATACACTAATGGCAAAGTTCTTGGGTCAGGCTTGTAGCAGCGATGGAATAAACTGTAGGTTCAAATTAAGTCTCTGGAGTACATCCACAGCTGGGATGGGTCATTTAATCCTATTTTCAGAGCTTCAGTAGCAAAGTCTCTCCAGAGGCAAGAAGCAGGATTGAAGAGAAAACGGAGGAGCTGCAGCAGCCTTTTATATCCTCTGCCTTGTGGACGATCCCAGCAGCAAGAAGGAGCCTGGAGTCACATGGGCAAGCCACATGTCCATGCATGACTTAGTTCTTTACAGGCCAACACCATTGTTTACATGTTAGTTTGAATGTTCCCAGGAAAGCTCAGATGTGGATTGGCATCTCCCAAAATCCATTATCAGTTAAGTGTTTCTTGATTGGGCACTTACTGAGAATAGTCCCTTCTCAAGAAGCTGACCAAATGCTTCAATGAGGCTACTTAGAATCAAAACACATTGATATAGAAGTACATAGCCAATATTCATAACTTCAACTGCAAAAACGATACACCCATATGGATAATATAATCATAACCAGCAAATCATAACCTTTCCATAGACACCTTACACAACAACCTTTGTACAATATTTGCTGCAAGTATATAACAGTGGTTGCAACAATGATCTATACAGTCACAGGTTATGTCAAAAAAAGAACAAGAGTACTTGTGGCACCTTAGGAACTAACAAATTTATTTGAGCATAAGCTTTCGTGAGCTACAGCTCACTTCATCGGATGCACACAGTAGACGTCAGGAACATCACACCCACATTTAAAGGTTTTGAGGAGGGGCGGGTGAGGAGAATAGGCTAACCTTAAACTGTGTCTTGCTTGCTTGGAGAATGTAAGCTGGTAACCTTTTGACAAGTGTTTGAATAGCTATCACTTCTCTTTCTACTAGCCTGACTTTATGGAGAGTGAAATAGTTTGCATCAGATTGAAACTAATGGTGAGAAACCAATTTCCTTGTTAAACTGCTGGAGGATACAGAAAGGTTATCACCTGCACTGTTTCTCTTGATGGCTTAGTCCCTGGGAGGTAGTCCTTTCAGAACTCTCCCATGACCCCAAGCCCCCACTGGCTTGTAGTCAGACGAGCATTCCAGGGGCTCCACTTGTAAGTGTCCAATGGGGGAGGGGTCTAATCAGTCTCCTTCCTTTCCCATAATGCATTGCGCCCTGTAGCACCTTGCTAGCCCCATGCCACAGCCCAGGTGCCTCTATTTTGAATTTTCATACAGCTGAGCATGCTGTGCACTTGGACTGTGTTAGGTTTCAGAGGAGCAGCCGTGTTAGTCTGTATTCGCAAAAAGAAAAGGAGGACTTGTGGCACCTTAGAGACTAACACATTTATTAGAGCATAAGCTTTCGTGATATGTGATATGATATTTCGTGATATGTGATATGCATCCGATGAAGTGAGCTGTAGCTCACGAAAGCTCATGCTCTAATAAATTGGTTAGTCTCTAAGGTGCCACAAGTCCCCCTTTTCTTTTTGGACTGTGTTAGAAAGAATCCAAATGGAGGTGTCTGAGGCTCAACACAGCAGCAGCTAGGTCCAGGTGCTGCCACTCCCACTTGTACAAGGAGAACACACAGCACAGGTAGTGATGGATGGATTGCAAGGGTCCTTAACTGTAATTGAATCTTATATCAGGGACATACTGCAGAAAGAAACCTTTGATATAACCAGCTGCAGAGTTGGCTCCTAATATATTTTTTTAATTGTGTAAATGCTGCAGAATTGAACAAGGGGGTGAAAATGGCCTTAACTGGCTGGACTGACAACAACTAGTACTAGCTGGAATGCATCATAATTGGTTCCTACAAAAAAAAAAAAAGCACATATTTAGAGAGAACCGGGGAATATTACATAGAAAGAGTGTGTGGTGGGGTTTGTGTTTCTAAGTAAGAAACCAGCCATATACAAGGTGGATTCAGGGGGACAATTGACCCACAGCTTCAAGGTGAGCCAGAAAAATACAAGCAGACCCTCAAGCTGTGGAGCCACAAATACAGGTGGAAGAGGAAAATAAAGAGTCCCTTGAGGAGAAAGGGTGTGAGCCAAATACAAGTGAAAGTCCTGGAATCCCTAAGGGAATGTTTCATCTGGTAATTGGGGCAAACAAAAAAGCCAGGGCTCATTAAATCAAAAAATCATGTAGCAAATGAGACAACACCAATTGTTTAATTAGAGGCTAGAATAGTTTACACAACATTAGGTATGCAAATGTTAGTATAAACCTATTTAGGCCCCTGAGATTACCTTTCTTATGGAAAACTTAATCCTATACAGTATTCCTGGAGCATGCCATATAGGCAAATAGCAATGGGATTTGTCCTCACCCCTAACCCTCTACGGCAGGGGTCGGCAACTTTTCAGAAGCGGTGTGCCGAGTCTTCATTTATTCACTTTAATTTAAGGTTTCATGTGCCAGTAATACATTTTAACGTTTTTAGAAGGTCTCTTTCTGTAAGTCTTTAATATATAACTAAACTATAGTTGTATGTAAAGTAAATAAGGTTTTAAAAATGTTTAAGAAGCTTCATTTAAAATTAAATTAAAATGCAGAGCCTCTTGGACCAGTGGCCACAACCTGGGCAGTGAGAGTGCCACTGAAAATCAGCACGTGTGCCATAGGTTGCCTACCCCTGTTTTAGGGTTTGGGCAGGGAGGGAAAAATGGAAAAGTTTTCCTCTACGTGCCTCAAATCACCAGACGCCCCAACACACCCCTTTACTTCTTCCCTGAAAGTTCTAAACTGGCTTCCTCTCTTGACACTGCTCTCCCACAGCTCTGCAGTGGGAGCTGAAAAACAGTGGGGAACTTAAATAAAAGGTATGGGTTTGACAACACCCACATAGAGAGGAGCTGAAGATTATGGGGTCCCTCCTTTCCTTCTCCACGTTGCTAACCCACATTGCCATTTTCATTCTCTGTGACCCCAGTTTAACATCCATTAGAAAGATTGACATTGACTTCAATGGAACAGGCCATGTGGGTTTGAGTCCTGGAGGACACACACAGCACCAGCACTATCGTCTATCTAAGGTACTTATCCATTCCCATAGTATCTGAGCATCCCACGCTCTTTAACACGTTGATCCTCACTAGTACCCCTATTTTACAGAGGGAAGACCAGAGGGCTAGATCCACAAAGGTACTGAAGCATCTAAGTGCCATCTTACGTGTGTAAGTTTAACATTTAGGCACCACTAAGGGCTTCAAAAAAACCTCTGCTCAGCTGCCACCTAACCCTGTAGGTGCTTAAAATCCCTAGACACCTAAGTCTCCACTGGTAAATTCCCCTAAGTTTCTGCTTGTAAGCATGTGCAAAGCTACCTAAGTTTTGACATCACCGAGCTGCCTTAGCTCATGCCTCAGCCCGGGTGGGGTTCTCAAAGGAGGTGTTCCCCCGCCTGAGTGCCTTTGTGGGGCCTGGTCGTAGGTGTTCTCAGAGCACACTGAGCCCACATAAAAGGCAACCAAGGAGGGGGAGTTGCCCCCTTTATATCCAACAGCTGGGGCACTAACCCGGAAGGTGGGCAACCTGGGTCCAAGCCAGATCAGGCAGAGAGGAGAGTTGAACCTTGGTCTCCCATACCCTGGGTGAGTACTCTAACCGTGGGGTTATTGGATAGAAAGAGGAAGGGGGTGGCAGTGACAGCAGCAGCAGCACCACCAACCATCACCACCATCCCTGCTCCAAGAAAGGGTTGACCTGGCTTAGCTGATCACAGTTGAGAATCCCTTTGGCCCAGAGGCAGGCACCTAACTCCATGAGAGGGCTTAGGCCACACTTTTCTCTGGATTTCCTACTGGCTAGCTTAGGTAGCCACCCACTCAGCTTGCTGGCTTATTTGAATCCCATTCTTAGGTGTCTAACGCTCCCCAGGCATTGTATAGGGAGCCTAGGCACCTAATCCATGGCTATGGATTCCGCTACGTGACAGGGCACCTAAGAGTTAGGGACTGTAACACCTAATTCCCTTTGTGGATTTAGCCCAGAAAGACTTGGGCCCAGAACCTCAAAGGTATGTAGGCACATAACTAGGCCCCTAAATACCTATGAGGATCTATTCTTATTTTATTAGATGCTCTCATGGCTTGTGACGTGAGGCAACCCAGTCTTTCCACCTCTGTCTATCTAATGCCACATTTCTTGTTCCATTATAGTCTGTTTGCATAACAGCAACATCTTTCTCAATGGTTTTCTTATCAGTTGTCCTCTTCTTTTCCATCTTCCCCCAGGTCATATCCAGTGAAGAGCTTGGCGAGGAATATTGTTTTTTGATATTGCCATATAACATGTCCAAACCACCTCAGCCTTCTTTCTCAAATCATTGTCTCTATAGTCTGCTGGCCAGTCCTTTGTAACACACCAGCACTGGTTACTTTGTTCCACCAGTGGACACCAACTACTCTTTGTAAGCATCTCAGCTGGAATGCTTTAAGTTTCCTGTTGTGTTTTTCTGGCATTTGCCAAGTTTCAGAAGCATATCACAATGCAATTGAATAACTTTGCCTTGGTTCCTGTGTAAATCTTGTTTTTCCCAATACATTGCTTTGAGGATCTGGGCCTTACTAGCTTGCCCAAGGTCACACAGAAAATTGGTGGTAAAGCAGGGAACCGAACCCAGTTCTCCCAAAAGTGCAGCTAGCATTGTAACCACTGACCTATCCTTTCTCCAGCTTTCCCCAGGCAGAGTTTCAGCACAAGGAAAGACTAGAGACCCAGAGGTAATTAATGAATGGAAAAATGAAGAGGCAATCTCACTGATACCAGATCCTCACCTCAGGAGTTTGTTGTGTTTTTTTCTTTTAAATAAATCAACCCTATATAACTATGTAACTACCTGTGGAGACCACAGGTACCATTGCGGAGAGTGGACCAGATGATATGTCTGGGGGGAGAAAGCAGAAGGAGACTCCGCTGGTTGGAAGGCATGAGATGCGCTGTCCTGAGATGGGGGGTTCCACGACCACCACTCCCAAGAGAAGGAGGCGGGTGGTGGTGGTCGGGGATTCTTTACTCCGGGGGACTGAGTCATCTATCTGCCACCCTGACTGGGAAAACCGAGAAGTCTGCTGCTTGCTGGGGGCTAAGATTCGCGATTTGATGGAGAGACTGCTGAGACTCATCAAGCCCTCGGATTGCTACCCCTTTCTGCTTCTCCACATGGGCACCAATGATACTGCCAAGAATGACCTTGAGCGGATCACTACGGACTACGTGGCTCTGGGAAGAAGGATAAAGGAGTTTGAGGCGCAAGTGGTGTTCTCGTCCATCCTCCCCGTGGAAGGAAAAGGCCTGGGTAGGGACCGTCGAATCGTGGAAGTCAACGAATGGCTACGCAGGTGGTGTCGGAGATAAGGCTTTGGATTCTTTGACCATGGGATGGTGTTCCATGAAGGAGGAGTGCTGGGCAGAGACGGGCTCCACCTTACAAAGAGAGGGAAGAGCATCTTTGCGAGCAGGCTGGCTAACCTAGTGAGGAGGGCTTTAAACTAGGTTCACCAGGGGAAGGAGACCAAAGCCCTGAGTTAAGTGGGAAAGCGGGATACTGGGAGGAAGCACAGGTAGGAATGTCTGTGAGGGGAGGGCTCCTGCCTCATACTGAGAATGAGGGGCGATCAGCAGGTTATCTCAAGTGCTTATATACGAATGCACAAAGCCTTGGAAACAAGCAGGGAGAACTGGAGGTCCTGGTGATGTCAAGGAATTATGACGTGATTGGAATAACAGAGACTTGGTGGGATAACTCACATGACTGGAGTACTGTCATGGATGGTTATAAACTGTTCAGGAAGGACAGGCAGGGCAGAAAAGGTGGGGGAGTAGCACTGTATGTAAGGGAGCAGTATGACTGCTCAGAGCTCCGGTACAAAACTGCAGAAAAACCTGAGTGTCTCTGGATTAAGTTTAGAAGTGTGAGCAACAGGAGTGATGTAGTGGTGGGAGTCTGCTATAGACCACCGGACCAGGGGGATGAGGTGGATGAGGCTTTCTTCCGGCAGCTCGCGGAAGCTACTAGATCGCATGCCCTGGTTCTCATGGGTGACTTTAATTTTCCTGATATCTGCTGGGAGAGCAATACAGCGGTGCATAGACAATCCAGGAAGTTTTTGGAAAGCGTAGGGGAAAATTTCCTGGTGCAAGTGCTAGAGGAGCCAACTGGGGGAGAGCTTTTCTTGACCTGCTGCTCACAAACCGGGAAGAATTAGTAGGGGAAGCAAAAGTGGATGGGAATCTGGGAGGCAGTGACCATGAGTTGGTTGAGTTCAGGATGCTGACACAGGGAAGAAAGGTAAGCAGCAGGATACGGACCCTGGACTTCAGGAAAGCAGACTTCGACTCCCTCAGGGAACGGATGGGTAGGATCCCCTGGGGGACTAACATGAAGGGGAAAGGAGTCCAGGAGAGCTGGCTGTATTTCAAGGAATCCCTGTTGAGGTTACAGGGACAAACCATCCCGATGTGTCAAAAGAATAGTAAATATGGCAGGCGACCAGCTTGGCTTAACGGTGAAATCCTAGCAGATCTTAAGCATAAAAAAGAAGCTTACAAGAAGTGGAAGGTTGGACATATGACCAGGGAAGAGTATAAAAATATTGCTCGGGCATGTAGGAATGAAATTAGGAGGGCCAAATCGCACCTGGAGCTGCAGCTAGCGAGAGATGTTAAGAGTAACAAGAAGGGTTTCTTCAGGTATGTTGGCAACAAGAAGAAAGCCAAGGAAAGTGTGGGCCCCTTAATGAATGAAGGAGGCAACCTAGTGACAGAGGATGTGGAAAAAGCTAATGTACTCAATGCTTTTTTTGCCTCTGTCTTCACGAACAAGGTCAGCTCCCAGACTGCTGCGCTGGGCATCACAACATGGGGAATAGATGGCCAGCCCTCTGTGGAGAAAGAGGTGGTTAGGGACTATTTAGAAAAGCTGGACGTGCACAAGTGCATGGGGCCGGACGAGTTGCATCCGAGAGTGCTAAAGGAACTGGCGGCTGTGATTGCAGAGCCATTGGCCATTATCTTTGAAAACTCATGGCGAACGGGGGAAATCCCGGATGACTGGAAAAAGGCTAATGTAGTGCCAATTTTTAAAAAAGGGAAGAAGGAGGATCCTGGGAACTACAGGCCAGTCAGCCTCACTTCAGTCCCCGGAAAAATCATGGAGCAGGTCCTCAAAGAATCAATCCTGAAGCACTTACATGAGAGGAAAGTGATCAGGAACAGTCAGCATGGATTCACCAAGGGAAGGTCATGACTGACTAATCTAATTGCCTTCTATGATGAGATTACTGGTTCTGTGGATGAAGGGAAAGCAGTGGATGTATTGTATCTTGACTTTAGCAAAGCTTTTGACACGGTTTCCCACAGTATTCTTGTCAGCAAGTTAAAGAAGTATGGGCTGGATGAATGTACTATAAGGTGGGTAGAAAGTTGGCTAGATTGTCGGGCTCAACGGGTAGTGAGCAATGGCTCCATGTCTAGTTGGCAGCCGGTGTCAAGTGGAGTGCCCCAGGGGTCGGTCCTGGGGCTGGTTTTGTTCAATATCTTCATAAATGATCTGGAAGATGGTGTGGATTGCACTCTCAGCCAATTTGCAGATGATACTAAACTGGGAGGAGTGGTAGATACGCTGGAGGGCAGGGATAGGATACAGAGGGACCTAGACAAATTGGAGGATTGGGCCAAAAGAAATCTGATGAGGTTCAATAAGGATAAGTGCAGGGTCCTGCACTTAGGACGGAAGAACCCAATGCACAGCTACAGACTAGGGACCGAATGGCTAGGCAGCAGTTCTGCGGAAAAGGACCTAGGGGTGACAGTGGACGAGAAGCTGGATATGAGTCAGCAGTGTGCCCTTGTTGCCAAGAAGGCCAATGGCATTTTGGGATGTATAAGTAGGGGCATAGCGAGCAGATCGAGGGACGTGATCGTCCCCCTCTATTCGACATTGGTGAGGCCTCATGTGGAGTACTGTGTCCAGTTTTGGGCCCCGCACTACAAGAAGGATGTGGATAAATTGGAAAGAGTCCAGCGAAGGGCAACAAAAATGATTAGGGGTCTGGAACACATGACTTATGAGGAGAGGCTGAGGGAACTGGGATTGTTTAGTCTGTGGAAGAGAAGAATGAGGGGGGATTTGATAGCTGCTTTCAACTACCTGAGAGGTGGTTCCAGAGAGGATGGTTCTAGACTATTCTCAGTGGTGGAAGAGGACAGGACAAGGAGTAATGGTCTCAAGTTGCAGTGGGGGAGGTTTAGGTTGGATATTAGGAAAAACTTTTTCACTAGGAGGGTGGTGAAACACTGGAATGCATTGCCTAGGGAGGTGGTGGAATCTCCTTCCTTAGAAGTTTTTAAGGTCAGGCTTGACAAAGCCCTGGCTGGGATGATTTAATTGGGTATGGGTCCTGCTTTTGAGCAGGGGGTTGGACTAGATGACCTCCTGAGGTCCCTTCCAACCCTGATATTCTATGATTCTATGTAGGGATTATCCAGCCCTGTCATAGTAGTGTATTACCTCCACACCATCGACAGTGAGAGTTTTCTTATCAGAATTGTTTGCATGAATTATATTCTTTATATATTCATATCCACTAGGTACATTCTGCAGATATCCACCTCACACAATTACATGACAGGAACTGATTCCCTTATTTTTGACTGCATTGGTTCTAACTATTAATGATGTGTGAGGCCTTAGTGGAAACTGCCAATAAGGGTTGGCACTAAGTCTCAGTTGTATATTTCTTGCCAAAATCTTTTCTATTGCACCCATAACTATTGCTAAATAGAGATTATCTGAGGTATTTAGAATGCATAATCCTTCCTCACGTATCACGGTCGAATCTAAAAGAGAGGCCCCATTTGATACACAAGATAATAGAGGAGATGCACTCCAACTGGACATTTATGATGCCTCTGTCAAATGCTTGTTTATAGCAGTGAGGGGTTGGTAGATTGTATTCTGGAACCCTGCTTAGATGCACAAAATTTCTTTGTGAGAGAGAAGTGTAACCATGGTGAGGGAGTGAAGGGCATATCTGCTCATTATCTGAAATATGAAATCCTTAGGTTTGTGTAATTGGCAGTCTCCAGGGTATATTAAAGGTTCAGTTGGATTCTAGTGTTCTAGGTATAAAATGATACTGAATCTTCCTGTCCCAGCAGTTCTCAAACTGGGGGTCAGGACCCCAAAGTGGGTCATGACCCCATTTTAATGGGATCACCAGGGTTGACATTAGGCTTGCTGGGGCCTGGGACAGAAGCCAAAGGCCAAGCCCCACCACCCAGGGTTGGAGCCAAAGCCCAAGGGCTTCAGCCCTGGGCAGCAGGGCTCAGGCTTTGGCCCGCCACCTGGGGCGGCAGAGCTGGGGTAGGCTCAGACTTCAGTGCCCCCTCCTGGGGTTGCACAGTAATTTTTGTCAGAAGGGGAATCGTAGTCCAATGAAGTTTGAGAACCCCTGTACCTATTCCAAATGTGAAACCCATCTTCTCTCCATGGCTTATAATTTATTTTTCCTGCACCCCCACAAATCCAATATTTTCCCCACCTCATGCCCAGAGATAATTTTTCATAGACTTTAACCTTATATTTGCATGGATTGATTGACAGGTTACTGAGCTTTGTAGAAGATACTCTATCCAAAAATATCCTATTATCTATCTTAATGCTTCTCTTCTTTGGCAGGTTTGGCAAACCCACACAGGACAGCGAACCGTCAAAGGGGTAGGAAGGCATGCTGCTTTCTAGCAAATGAGCAGTACTGAAAGCATCAGTACTTAGTAGGCTAATTCCCCATAAGCCTTATCTCATGGACATATTGATGATGCTAAAATAGAATGGGAGGCTAAACCCACTGAGGGTGAATGAGAGTTGTAAAAGTCACAGCTACGGTAAGTAGTACCATACTACCCCCAATCTTTAGCTACATATGATTTGTGTCACAGGGATGACAGATTACAGACTGTGCCTGAATGGAGGAATAGTCTGCCCCCTTTGCATAGTTATCCTCGCTGTAATTTCCACAAGGCAACCATCCCTAAAAAGGAAAGTGCTGGCCCTTCTACACCACCCCCAATTTCCAGGCAACACAGGCAGCATTGTACACTCTAACACCGTTAGAGCAGGCATGAAAGCAAACAAGATTTCAAGTGCAGCCCCACCAGGCCATTCAAAAGGAGGGTTACTTTGACAACCAAAGCAGCCTACTTTGACGTGATTTTTATTGAGTGCAAGAGTGGGTGTGTAGTGCAATGAGTTACTAGAACCACCTTAACCATAACACTGCTGTGGTATAAGAGGTACAACAAGTGGTTTTGCTAGGCAGCTTGATCTAACAGCTGTACAGGGACCGCCCCCATTGAAAGATGCATCCCCCTCCCTGTGGTTTAGAATAAGAAGCTGAACTCTAAGACGGGGGTGGGGAAGTAAATAAATCTTCTACCTTTAAAACAAAGCCTAAGACTCTCATGAGGCCCAAGGTAATTGAGGTTCAGTAAGAGGCACTATAACTTAGGGTATAAAGAAAAGGAAGACTTGTGGCACCATAGAGACTAACACATTTATTTGAGCATAAGCTTTCGGGAGCTACAGCTCACTTCATTGGATGCATAAAGCATCACAACAGCACAGCTAGAGCTGTGTAAGTAGACAAGTTGGGGTAAAATAGTAAGGTAAAAAATGTTAAATACAGATGGTGGGCTCACTCTTAGTCAAGCAAAATTAGCTTGACCAAGCATTTCACCTAAAGGCCAGAGAGCAGGCCTTTGGGTTTGTGCTCCTAGCTCAGCAGAGGTTGAGCTCAATATCTTAAGGGCCCTTATTAAGCAACAGTGGGAGTGTTTCTGTTATTGCCCACTATTATACCACTGTCATTTTGACTTTCACCCTGAAGAGAAAGGCTGTGTCAAGTAAAGTTTGAATAAAGAAACAATGAAACAAAACATTTGAATGCACTGTTATACTTGCCACCTTAATGAGAATTATTGACATGAAAAGTTTTAATGTGTAAAAGAGCTGCTCCCTGCAGTAATGACAGATAGGCCAGGGCATGACAAATGTAGTCAGAACCTGCCCAAAGAGGCTATTTGTCTCCAACATCCTACATTGCTGGGTTGGATTTACCCTAGTTTAGGGAGCCCCCCCAAAGACCCTCTACACCTGGAGCCCCTTAGGATGTATTATAGAATCACTGGTCCCCTTGCAATTTTCATCCTCAGGTTACCTATGGCCTTTAGGAGCAAATGCCTTTTAACTCTCCCCCCCCCTACACACATCCCCAACTGAAGGAGACTAATTTAGAAGGCTCCTGCCTCCTCTGACCTTCCTATGAAAGTGAAGTGCATTTCTTTTTACATTTACTATTAAAGTTACAGCCAGCAGGAATTCTGCAGAGGCCAAGATATAGTGTAGGATACAGCCATTCGTAGGGTTCTTTTAAAAAAAGTCTGCTGCAAGAGGGTAGTTAAGTTCTGTTTTGATTATGTTGTGTGTAACCTTCAAGCAAGTCATACTAGAATGATCCAGTTTAGCCAGAAGCGTAGCATGTTGGTGCGTTGGCTTAGCTGCTATTTTGGAAAGTGTTCACCTTTGAAAATAAGAATTAATTGCCTGAACAGCTCTTGGGCATGAACATATCCTCTCAACCATGACTACAATATTGCTAATGCAATTCTAACCTCCTGCCTCTGCATACACTTTTCCCATTTCACAAATGGGAACAGGGCTGCTCAGGATCATTCAAGTCATAGGGAGGTGAAGCTGCCTAGCATGCTGGAAGCCCTGTAACAAGTGCATTAAGAAGAGCACTTGAATGACAAGGGAAGGCTGCAGGCACACTGTGAAATCAGTTTTGATAAGTTAATACTGTCTAGCTGACCTCACTATTATGTATTCCTGTAAACAGAAGTTGCAAGATCCTTGAGTGAAGTGTCTTGTTTCTATTAGTCAAAGCAACTTTCCCAACAATAGATTGGTTGTTTGACTTTTACACCAGGGCACTGCATTTTTTACTCACATGATCTCCAAAAATTATTAACTATCTTAATTACTACCATGTCAGTGCAAGTGATTTGATCCCTTGTTTACTGGTACACAACTTCAGGCTATTTGCCAATCACACCCATAATTTAATGTAAGACTGCAATTAGGAAGCTAGTTCCAGCTCTGCTTTTCTTGGTCTGAGAGGAGAGAAATAAGTCTAAGACACCATTTGGAACACAGATGCCTTTTATATTTGAGAAGTTAGCCATTTAAACAGAAGATTTTTAGAGTTACTTTTGCAACTACTGTTACATTGTCAAGGTTACAAAACTGGCAACAGCGGAGGGTACCAAAGGACATAATAAAGCATGCTTCACCACAACTGTGAACAGACTTCATTCAGAACACGTGCCTGCCTTTACTAAAGATTTTCCTAAGCCTTTTTATCTTAAGCCTCATCCTCCTCTCCTTCCTCTTCAAATTCCCCTTGCTCATCAGCAGTGGCATCTTGGTATTGCTGATATTCTGATACCAGGTCATTCATGTTGCTCTCTGCTTCAGTGAACTCCATCTCATCCATGCCCTCACCAGTGTACCAGTGCAAGAAAGCCTTACGCCGGAACATGGCCGTGAACTGCTCAGAGATTCTCTTGAACAGCTCCTGAATGGCTGTGCTGTTCCCAATGAAAGTGGCAGACATTTTGAGGCCGCGGGGGGGAATGTCACAGACAGCCGTCTTGACGTTATTGGGGATCCATTCAACAAAGTAGCTGCTGTTTTTGTTCTGGACATTGAGCATCTGCTCATCCACCTCCTTCATGGACATTCGGCCACGGAATATTGCTGCCACAGTCAGGTAGCGGCCATGGCGGGGATCACAGGCTGCCATCATGTTTTTAGAATCAAACATCTGCTGCGTTAGCTCTGGCACCGTCAGAGCCCGATACTGCTGGCTGCCACGGCTAGTTAGCGGGGCAAACCCTGGCATGAAGAAGTGCAGACGGGGGAAAGGCACCATATTGACTGCCAGCTTGCGGAGATCAGCATTCAGCTGTCCGGGAAACCGGAGGCAGGTCGTCACGCCGCTCATAGTGGCAGAGACCAGGTGGTTGAGGTCCCCATAGGTAGGGGTTGTGAGTTTCAGCGTGCGGAAGCAAATGTCATACAAGGCTTCATTGTCAATACAGTAGGTTTCATCCGTATTTTCCACCAACTGGTGGACAGAAAGGGTGGCATTGTAGGGTTCAACCACTGTGTCTGACACCTTCGGAGATGGCATTACACTGAAGGTGTTCATGATACGGTCCGGGTACTCCTCCCTAATTTTGCTGATGAGGAGAGTTCCCATCCCAGACCCCGTGCCACCACCTAGAGAATGGGTCAGCTGGAAACCCTGTAGACAGTCACAGCTTTCCGATTCCTTCCTTACCACATCCAGGACAGAGTCCACTAGCTCAGCTCCCTCTGTATAGTGGCCTTTTGCCCAGTTGTTTCCAGCACCACTCTGACCTGGAAGGTGGAGTGGAAAGATGCTGATTTAGTCACCAGAATATGAAGGAGAAGTTTCACATGCTCCGTTTAGGACAGAACATTATTTATATCCCAGCAGTACTAGGAACTCCTAGCAAGGATGAGGGCTCCATTGTGCTAAGTACCATGCAAGTCTCACAGAGCTAGGTAAATTGTGTTAGTTTTAGGCACAGAGTGGGTGTTCAGTTTAAAGTTTTATGACAATAGTAAACCATAGATACATACAATTACATACCAAAGACAAAGTTGTCAGGTCTGAAGATCTGGCCAAATGGTCCAGATCTGACAGAGTCCATTGTGCCAGGCTCCAAGTCAACAAGGATTGCACGGGGTACATACTTATTACCTGTGGGAGGAATAAAAGCCAGATTACAGACTTGCAGTCAGCTATTTAACAAGTGGGCTACTGTGCTCCTCACAATTCACTGGAGACAGACTGCTACTGCCCAGACAAGTGAAGAAATGGTATTTAAAAAGAACAGCCTTGAGTGAAGTGACAACTTGAATTTGAAGTAGGCATTAAAGCTTTGCCAAGGATTTAATAGAAATTCAGAGGGAGCATTTTACCGAGTGTAGAATGCACTGAAGTTAATTACATAAACCTCGGATGCACGTATGTGCTTTAGAACATTTAGTTTTGATTTCAGGAGGACACAGAACTGTAAACAAAAAGTTACCAGAGGCTTCATTGTAGTAAACGTTGATCCTTTCTAGCTGCAAGTCACTGTCTCCATGGTAGCTGCCAGTGGGGTCAATGCCATGCTCATCACTGATGACCTCCCAAAACTGAAATGTGGTTTTGAAAAGGGCAGTTAATAATTGTATTAGGCTGTCAGCTGTGTGACCTTCCCCTCCCTTCCTCCCTCCACATACTGCCAGCAGGCCTTTTAATGCTCTACAGCAGCATTTCTCAAACTGGGGTCCTCGAAGGGACTCCAGGGGTCTGCAGGCCCCACTAAGGAACTCCTCCCCCTCCCTGGCACACCTCCAGCATGCTGGGGAACAGACTCACCTGTCCTGGCTCCCCCACATTTCTGGAAGTGGCAGGCACAGCCCTCTAGCCCCTGGGGTGGGTGGAGAGGGGGTCATGGGGTCTACTGCCCCCTCCTCGAGCACCAATTCCGCAGCTCCCATTGGCCAGGAACTGCAGACAACACAAGCTACGGGGGTGGTGCCTGCAGGCAGGGGCAGCGCATGGAGACCCCCCCCCCGCTAGAGATAGGTGCCAGTTGCTTTTAGGAGCTGCATGAGGTAAGCCCCTCACGCCCTCCCACACACATATCAATCCCTGCCCCAGCCCAGAACCCACACCCTGCACCCCCTCCCACACTGCAACCTCCTGCCCTCGCCCAGAGCCCTCACCCAAACTCCCTCCCCCAGCCCACACTCCGCATCTGCTCCTGCACCCCAACCCCCTCCCAGCCCAGAGTTTGCACCCGCACCCCCTCCCATACCCCAATGCCCTATGCCAGCTCCTGCACTGCTCACCCCCCTCCCACACCCCAAACCCCTGCCCCAGCCTAGTGAAAGTGAGTGAAGGTGGGGGAGAGCAAGCAATGGAAGGAGGGAGGATGAAAGGGTGGGGCAGGGGGCAGGGCAAGGGCTAAGCAAGGAGGCGGCTGGGTGGTCCCTGAACATTTTAAAATCAAAATGGGGGTCCTCAGGTTGCTAGAGTTTGAGAACCCCGAACTACATCCCTCCCTCCCCCCCCCCCCTTCCTGTAGTGCGTGGCCAGTGGGCTAACCTAACCGGTAACTGCAGCAGGGTGCCTGACACAGCAGACAAGGCGTCTCCCCGTCAGAAGCAGCTGAAGGTGCAGAGCACCAATTAGAGCGAATCCACGACGGGGAAGAGCAGCAGCAACGTGGCAACTGATTCTTTTAAGAGTCACCAGCAAGTGCGAGCGCCATTTGTTCAGACTCACCCAGAGGCAGGGCAGAAGACGGGGGCCGGGGAGGGGCGGACCACAGCTGCAGGTTGTCGCGGGTGGAGGGCTCGGGCGGTCTGCAGCGCCCTAGCTAGGCGGGCGGCCCGACGGCTTTGACAGGGACCCGGAGGGCGTGGCGAGCACGCGGGGGGATCGGAGTCATGCCCGAGAAGTCGCATCCCCGCGCGCAAAGGGCGAGGCGCCCGCAGCCTGCAGGGAGGCGCCCGCAGCGGGGCTTGCGGCTGCGCCGGCGAGAGGGGGCTGTGATTCAGAGCACGGCAGCCAGGCTGGGTGAGGAGAGGACTCTCCGCGACCCCGGCCCGCTGCCGGAATCGCCTCGGTTCTCCGCGGCTCTCAGTAAGAGCGCGAGCAAAGACGACGCACGTCAGCCCTCAAGCGTTACACTGTTTGGACACAAACCAGCCAGGCGCTAAAGCGGCCGCCTTTGGGAAGGAGGCTGGACACGCTGGACAGTGACCGTGAATAGCCCTTACCTAATACAGCGCAGCCAAGGCGAGCGGAGCGTTAATTAACTCCAGCCCCCGCGTGCGCACCCCACTGAGCCGCCCCCTGCCAGCCCCAGGGCGAGGGACACAACAAGCGGGACACACCCGATCTTTACCTTGGCTCCGATCTGGTTCCCGCACTGGCCAGCCTGGATGTGCACGATCTCACGCATGGCGCCCGAGTCACACGGCCACAAACACGCTCTGCCTCCGGCTGGCGGCTACGGCTCCTGCTGCCTGGCTGGCTCCGGCACCTGCAGCTGCGAGCTCTGAGCCGCGCGGCCCCCCAGCTCCTCCTTTTATAGAGGGGGGCTGCTGGCCCCGCCCCCTCCCGTCACAGGCCCGCTCCCCGCAGCCCTTCTCAAGCGGGTGATGTAATGCCGGGGCGGGGCCTCGCCGTGCGCTCGGGGGATGCTGCTGCTGCCGCTCCATTGTCTCCAGGGCACGGGGGGCGCTAGGCGGGAGCCATCGCGGGGGGCGGAGTGGGGAGCCGCAGCCTCAGCAGCTGGGAGGGGGCTTGTCGCAGCCTGAGGGGCAACGAGCGTCTCCTGCTCCCCCCAGGGCCCCCCGTGCAGAGCGAGAGTAGCGCTGTACGAGCAGGGTGAGGAGCAGCGAGCGCCCTGCTCTCCCCCAGCCCTGGCGAGACGGCTCCAGCCGCTGCACCCTCCACCGAGTCACATTCACGGACACTGTATAACGCGGAGATCAAAGGGAACCCTGCGGGCGGGTAGCTCAAGGCAAACTGGACAGAGGGAAATCTCTCCCTTGCAGTACAAGAGCAGCCTTTATAGCGTAAGTGCTTTGCTGGCGCTCACACAAAATGAATGCATCCCATGAAGTGAGCTGTAGCTCAGGAAAGCTGATGCTCAAATAAATCGGTTAGTCTCTAAGGTGCCACAATCCTCCTTTTCTTTACACAAAAGAGTGAACGGAAGCCAGGCTGTGCGAATGGAAGACATTAACCTGTTTTGTACATAGATCGATCCATCCGCATCTGCCTTCCTCAGCCTTTTGTTTCTTAGGCAGCTCCCTTTGCTGCAGCATCAAACGCTGCAAGGTGCTGAGGGAGGGGGAAGGAGACGAGTTCGCTGCAATTCCACACACCCTCTTCCACGTCTGAGAGCCCTCATGTATTTACAGAATACTGGCTGGGGGACGCCAGATCCCCCAGATGTCCTTCGTGGTCCCATGGGGGTGATCGCCAAAACTCGGACCCTGCAAGAGCCGCTAGATACAGTGTGAGGGTTACAAGTGGTTTTTAATATACATCCGGTTTTCTTGAGGGACCCATCCTCCTACCTGGTGGAAAGCAGGGACCGCTCCAGGATCAGGACAGGAAAATGGGCTCTGTCTGAGACATGGCTCGGGCTCTGAAACATGCAGTTGTGTGATACCCAGCCTGTTTTTCAATGAGTGTTTAAATAGCAACTCTACTGTCATTTGATTATTTTATTTTTGCTGGAGAGGAGAGGAGATTAAGGGGGCTTTCATAAGCTCGTCGATTTCGTGGAACAAAAGAACAATGAAAAAGGATACTAGAAAAAAAAACACATTGCTGCTTATTAACATATCCATCCCCACAAACACACACATACACCATACATGCAATTAGCTGTTTGCCGATAGGTGTGTCCAGGGAGGAGCTAAGGGATCTGCAAGGAGATCAGAGACCGCTGTCAGTACTGATTCTTGTGAAACTTAACAAAAAACTTCACAACCTGATCTGCATATCCAATCCAATCCAATTTAAAAATATTCCCCGACATATACTTTTTTGTTTTGCATTTAGACCTTCCTCACTGGAATGAGACATTGGATCACTTTGAAACAGCCTGCAGAAAATAGGATCAACCGCGGTGAGACTTTAAACCGGTTCATTTCCACAAAGCAGGGTTTTTTTTCCTCCGCCGAGGTTATGTTGCTAATGGATTTTTTTTATTATTATTATTTTCCCTTGCAAACCTTGGCCGTATTTCCAGATATTCCATGAGTAATGCTGCTTGATGTTTTCTAGGTGATGAGGTCAGCTTTTCATATTCCAACAACAGAGACTGCATTTAATCCTCCTCGCTGCTCCCCAGCAATGTAACATTGACCTCTGTCCACATGCCAGGCAGCTATTTGCGATCGTCGTGCACAAAACATAGACTAAATTTTCTTGTTGCATAGCTTTATCTGACCTCTGCTGCAAAACCGATCAAACTGTAGCAAACCTGTAGCGGTTTGTCATGTTGTTGCAGATTTACACTACGCTATCAGAGCATGAGGGGCCGGAGAAGGTGGGAAGTTGAATGTGTGTGTTACTGTAGTCTATAACTGTTTCATCAGGTTGCTTGCTTTTATTTTTTATCACAGTACATCAATATTCTGATTACTGGGAGAACTCCAAATATTTCAGATAGGGGCAGGATGAGCAAATGATTCAAAAGTGAACGTGGTAATAATGCAAGACAGAGAGATCGAACCTCTGAAAGCGTGTAGGAGCAGTATCTTTTATGCTGCAGCTGCACGAGGAAGGTTTTTCTGTGCTAAGCAAATCATGTAGGATACCAATATTATGGTCTATTTCACTTTACATTTCGTTTGATGTCCACATGTATACTTATTTTGCTGTGAATTGCCATTAAATAGAAATTAAATAAATCCAGAGCCCAAACGCATATACAGTTTCCATATTATAGGATTAGGAAATAGCCTTTCCCCTCAGATTTTAGCAAATCTTTATATTAATAAATCTGCCAGATATTCCACTGGAATAAAAAAATGCAGCAGAGTCCAGAATTTACATCAGCATTTTGCTACATTTTTTTTCTTTTCTTTGTTCTGTTCTCCAATCATTGTCAATGACGAATCCTTCCAAATCTTCCTTGTACAGTTCAGTACGCCTAAATATTGAATATTGCAGATCGGATGTGATGTTCTAAGGTGTTCTGCAGAGCATTGTTAGGATAGCCACTTGTTTCTTTTGGCATCCTTTCCTTTAAAAGCCATTCAACTTCCAAACTGGTCTGCTTGAAAGCTGCTGAGTTGGGTTTTATCTTTAATAAGTGATTTCAAAGACAATTAGATCACTTACATTCCCTGTAAAAATCTGCTTTTACAGGTCTAAACAAGGAGCAATTTAATTATCTGGTTGACTACACTTAGCAAACTATGTGTAGTTTTAATTCCAAGCCAACATTTTTGTGGCAGGTTAAGCATATATTCTACATCTAATTCTTATAATTACATTCCTAAAAATAATTTCCATTTTATTAAGCCTATTTTCACCAGACCACTAGATCCTTCAGGTAACGATTCAGAATAATGTTTACATAGATTATTCACAGTAAACACTGCATTGTAGCTATGTATACTGTACTAAAAAAAAAAGACTGCAGCTTGCAGCACAATTAGTGCAAATTTAATTGTATAATTGGGAGGAGTTTGCAGTAGTTGTGTCACCAATGCTAAACCTTATGCTGGGTCCCATAAATTGCATATTGGCTAGCTACTGGCAGAACTATCAGCATTTGAATGTGCAAAAGTGTATACAGTATAGACATTCTATTAATGTATGCATAATTCTGCGTATAAACAGGTTTTCAGTATTAAGGTCAAACTGATTATTTACAACCCCACTGAATAACAAATCTGAGCCTAGGTTTTCATAAAATATACATCCCAAATACAAGTATTTCTGAGCTAAAAATTCCAAAGGGAAATGCTTACCTTTAAGATCCCCCACCCCTACTTTTAGTTCATCCCGGAAAAGCCAGAGGCCAAATTTTGAGCTAATCGAAGAAAACAATTGAATAAATACGGGAAGGAGAAAAACCCACCCAGATATTTACTCCTAAAAATGAACAATAAGAATAAACTCAGATTATTGGATGGGAGGGAATTAAATACCAGATATTACAATCGTCTATTTAAGGGCTGTATTTGAAACCCATTGAAGTGAATGAGAATCTTTCCATTGACTTCGGGTCTCTCTCTTTCAATCGAAACTCTGCCCACAGCTCTGACGTTCAGTCTGGCCACACATTCAATCAAATTCCTCCTGCTGCAGTTTCCTAGGCAACCAACATAGCCTCAGAAGCAGCCTGCACAAAAAGGAAGGGAACAAAAAACCTCTGCAACATTTTCACTCATGTCGTTCTTTTCCCATCATTCAAAAGCATTGCAAACGCAGGAGTGGGAAAATTGCTGCAGCATAAAGCAAAGGGCTGGCCATGGGGTTATACTTTTATCCCCACTGTACTCATGAAAGGAGGACTAAGATGATGTCACTTGAGAGTTTACCTAATGAAGCTCAGAGGATCAACCTGGTTTTATCCATTTTACCCTTCCCCCTACCCTTCCCTTCCATGGCTACTACCATCCTTCCAGCTGAGACAGGCTGGATGTGATCCCTTTCTGACCCTGCTGCTTCATCACTTGAAATGTTCCCTGTTGAGAGAGAGACTTGACTGTCCCTTCCAGGTTCTGAGAGAGTTGCAAAGGCCCTTTTGGTCCAGGTAATAAAAGATCAGGAGAGAGAATCAATCTTACTTCATAGTAAGTAAATAATCCATGCCTCATACAGCAGCACAGTTTGTGGTGCATGTTGCAGTGTCAGTCAGAAAGGGCTGCATTTCCCTCTACGGGGGAAAATATATTTCTGTCCTCTTATGCTGTGTTGCATTCCTGAAATTCTTCAAAGGAGGGAGCTGACACAAAGGTCTCCGGGCTGTGGATTGTGGGTCTTAATATAGGGCACAGTCCTGAGTTACCCTGTATTGTTTTTTTTAAACTTATTTCTTAATATTTGTACTGAAGGAGTGCCCAAAGTCAGGATCAGGAGCGCACTGTGCTAGGCCACCAACATTGGCCTTCCCCAAACAAACAGCCCGTATTCCCAGAATCTTACTGTTCAAACATGTATGACATATGGCAGATGGGGGAATGGACTAAAACATGCAAGCATAGACCCCCACTTCTGAAATCTGATCCTCATAGCTGGACGCCTGTGTCTGTGCAAATTCCCCATTGACTTCAGTGGGACTGCATGAGTGAATAATGGTCTGCCCATGTGGATCAAATTGCAGAGCCTAAACCAGGGTGATTTTAGGTTTAAAATTTCAATACATATAAATTAACCTTAACTTTCACCTTGTGAAATTATAGGTTTTACTGTCACTCTATGCCTAATTTCTATTTATTAATGTTTACAATATATTACTTTACTTTTACAAATAAACACAACCTTTTGCTCCAGCTTTTACACCTCTGCTCACTAATTTTTTTGCTTTAAGATAACAATACAGAATTCCCCTACCATGCCAAAGCCCAACAAAAGCTCTGAGCCAAAACCCCACCCAATATCCATCGAGATGGGCATCCCCAATCTCACTTGAAAAGCTCTCATGTGTCTCCTTGTCAATAGAAACAGAACACACAGATGTCACTGGGAAGATTGTAGGTGTGCAGTAGAAGCCAACTGGGGTTCACAGGGCACTCTGCATTGCCCAGGATATGCTCACAGAGCGAACGCAGTACTTTCCAGAACGTGCTGAGTCCAACACAGGATTGTTATGTATTGGCTTGTTTATCCATTATTTACTAAGTGTCAAAGAAGTGCCCTTATTTGGGCAAGTGATAATACAAGGGTCCAATAATGTCTCAGCCTATATTTAGCAAACGAGAATATAAGCCACAGAAAAATGTCTAGGAGGAATTGGAAATGCTGTCCCTGGCTAGGCAGTTATTGAACAGTTAGAGTCAGAGAGCAGACAGTTTAGGGGCAGAGTTTCCATGGTTTTCCCTAGGCCTCCCATTGACAAACGACTCTTTGCTGTAATAAATCTCATAGCCTAATTTACCGCAAAGCACACTGAGGAGCTATATTGATGGTGTGGTGTACCAGTCAATAGAAGAAATGATTTTTTTTAATTCCTATGTGCAGGGCTCTCCTAGTATAAATATGAATAAGGTTCCAGTATCAATACACATGAGCTGCTGATACAGCTGTTTCTAGATTCCTGGGGAACAAATTTGCTGTGTGCGAAAAAACAAGGCATGAATAATAATAACATTCACCTGCTATTCTGGGTTATTCTTGGTGCTTTATCTCATAATCAGGTATTTGTTTGTAATTTAAATGAGACTGGGCAAATCTGATCCTTATCTGCATGGCTTGAGAAATTGGGTAAAACTACTTTAGGAACAGGAGATGTGGGCTGAATTCTTGGGCACAAGAAAAACTCTGTTTGCAAGCCTTTTGGCTTTCACCTTATTTCTCTCTAACCCAAGGATTCTCTTCTTATGCAAAATACTCCAACATGGGCATCTGGTAGCAAAATACTGTACTGTGACACTGGGCATTCAAGTTCAGAGATACATTTGGTCCATTGCTCCCTGGGCCGGCTGGAACTAGGAATGCTATTGAAACAGTCATCTTTGTAACTGAGCTAAATGAAGAATTTTTCAGTTCTCTCAAGTTCCTCCCTTCTCTTTTGCTTGTTGCATGGAGTGGCTTCAGCTAGCTGCAGGAAGAGTATAGTTATCCACATGTTAACAGTTTTGCAAGGGGACAATTCTGCTGATGAGTTGCATCCAGCAGAAGGTTGTGTGGACATGCTGGTGACACTGATATTGTTGAAAAGGAGGTGAAAACTAACCTTCAAATTACTAGCATGCACACAAAACCCTCCAGCTCATTAAAACAATCATCTATTAAAACTTTTAGCTTCTCCCTTTGCCCCCACAGTTCCCTCTTTTCTACCCATGATTCCTCAGTGAACATCCCTTTATCCCCATAGTTCCCTTTTCTGCCTCCACAGTTCTCCAATGTCCTCCCCCATCCCTAACAATACCATCGCTTCCCCTTCCCCTTCTGGAATTGACCCATATTCCTAGCCACATAGAGAGAAGTCTCCCCAGCTCTGCTTTACCACCTGTCACTCAGCCTGAGGCAGCAGGAAGCAGATCTGGGAGCAGGCTGGCTGCAGCTGAGAAAGGCAGAGTTCAGGGGCCACTGAGCAGGTGTTGCTTTACTCTGAGTGTAGCAGTCTTGTGCTAACACAGTCCCAGGGTATTTGCTAGGTCTTCCATTACCTGGGATTGGTTTACAGAAGCTGGCAGAGTCCTAGTCAAACCGAGGCTTGGTATGTACCTAAAACTTAGGTCGACCTAGCTAGGTCGACATCACGCAGTATATGTGTGTGTGTGTGTGTTGGTTAGTTTAAGCCAACCTAACCCCAGGTTTAAACACTGCTAGAATGGTGGAGAATTCTTCTGTGGACCTACCTACCCCCTGGCGAGGGGGTGGATTTACAACAGAGAATAGAAAAAACCCTTCCAGCGCTGTAGCAAGTGGCTTGTAAGCACTTGTAAGTGTAGGCATAGCCTCAAACTGCTGGCAGATCTAAAGGGTCATCTCCAGACCATCTCCTTATGCTGGAGGAGCTGGTCTTCCAGGAGAGTTGGGGTGAAATAGAAGGAGGCAGGGAGGAGGGTGGAGACGCAGGGTGTGAATGGCCTTCGCTGTGATAGATCTGAGTCTCAGTGGGAGACTGAATTTTGGAGACTTGTCTTCCAGTGGGTGCGGTTCTGTGTAACTGAATGATCCATCAGGCAGAAACTCATGAGTCCAAACTTCCAGTGTTTCCTGTTCCCTCTGTACAATTAATGTGCATGGTTACTTATTAAGGGCCTGATCCAAAGCCCAGTGAAGTCAGTGGGCATTTTTCTATTTATTTCAATGGGCGCTGGATCAGGCTCTGAATGCACTAAAGGTATTATTCCCAAATGCAGTGAATTCCTCTTATCCTGATTTTTTTTATTTTTCATTCACTACAGTATTTCAGGACAATTTCCGCCTGATTTGTGTCTGTTCCATGAAAAATGCATAACAGATGCATGTCACATGGAACTCAGTGCATGCACATGCATTAAAATTTCTGCTGAGCAGAGCTGCTTCTGTGATTCCATAGCTATGGCAGCAGCTTGCCGCATCACACTTTGCAGATAAGAAGACAAATTGAAAAGGGAGGAGGGCGCGTGATTTCTGGCATTTTCTGTGCAGCAGAAGGGAAAATCATATTTATCAGCTAAGAGTTCAATGATGTGACTCAAGGTTTTTGAAGTGAGACATGCAGCCAAACTAAACCTGTTGGAATTCTGCCCATTAATCATTTAAAGGAGATAGCCTAAAGACCAAATTCTTCTCTCATTATACCAGCTTAAATAGGTAGCAACTCCCTTGACTTCTATGGATTTACTCCAGAGTGCTAAACATTATTTTGCAATTAACCCTAGATCCAGGAATATGGTCCATAAGTGATGGCTCTGGAAAGCATCCTCTGGTAATAATGAGTGATGTACACTTTGCAGATACACTGATTAGATGACGAGAGTAGTGGCTATGAGGCTCATTTGTGCTGGGAAATCACATACATGTGTGATGTAAACTAATGGTAGGCACTGAACCAGGAACCTCCAGAGCTTGTGCTAAAGAGCCATGTCCTCTGTCAATCAGGCATGGAGAGAGGAACACATAACTGTGACAGATGTGGTGCTGTTCTGTAACAAGTTACGGCTGCTGTATGTTGACCTGATTACTGGGATGTTTACTGTATGAATATATATGAATGGCTCAAGAAAATCCACCCCATCATAAACACTTGAGGATTGTTAAGGGACAAAGCCAGGAATATTTGAAAATTTTACCTTCTCTTCCCCTGCCAACCAGCAAAACTAGTTTTTTCCAGAAGGGCCAAAGCCTGGGAACACAGAACAAAGGAACTCTGGCAATTTAAAAAAGGTCTCTCCCTCTCCAGAAATGGAAGGTTTGTCTGGGGGAACCAGACCGAAGGGCAGGCACCTGCTGGGGTAGCTGAAGAAGCTAGGCCTGCCTAAGTTACCAGTGGGGGATGGTAAGCCTTTAGGTAAGATAGACATGCATGGAGGCTGTTTTTGTTTTAAAAACTTTTTTAACCACTTATGCTTTGTTCCTACTGCAAAACAAACAATACTTTGTTGTAAGAAGCCTGTTTTGTCACTGGATACCACTGGTCACAGACTCCTGAAGGAAAGAGACATGGGGCAAGAACTCAGTCCGACCTACTGGATAAGCATGATTGATACCCAGGGTGCTGGTGCCCAGGGCCCAGTGTAAGAGTGGGAGAATTGCAGAATTCTGCCCTGGGAGAGGTAAATGCACAAAGCTGAACCTGAAAAGATGAAGTCAGCAAGACCAGGTAGGTGACAGAGGTGCTCCAAGCTCTGTAACCACCACAATAACACACATCTTACCAGTGGGTTACATATTTTCTTCTGGACAAAGGAAGCTCATCCCAAGCATCTGAGACGCAATTTGAATTCTAGTCAAGCCCCCATATACGTGATGACCACCATCGTGGTCAACAGCATGGACTGAATAAGTGACCTATAGATCAGAAAGCACAAATCTTTGCAACTTGAGCAAAAGAGCTAGTCTCTGTAGCTGGGGGCTGTATTAGACTCTTATCCTCTGTAGATGGAGACAAAGAACACACACTTACAAAGTGGGCTACACAGAGCTATTTCTGACAAAATATAGCAGGATACATCATCCCTTTCATATATTGAGGCCAGGGACATAATTCTGAAATATGGGGAGTGAGAAATTCCCTAATATATTCTCTTACCTCTCTTTTTAGTTACTCACTCATTACTCTACCTAGCTTTTCTCACCCTTTCCAATGTTCATTTCCATTCTACACCTCCATTGCCTGCCTATTTTCCCAAGAGCCTTACAAGATAGATCACAGGTATGTAATCTCCAATTTCTGGTGCACTTCTTGACACCACGAGTCTCAATAGACACTTTTATGCACAAAATGCGGGCACTAGAGGCAAACTTTGCAAGCTGCTTTGGGATCCTTCAAAGTGAAAGGTGCTATATCCATGTAAATGATTCAATGAACCTAGTAGGGAAAACCTCTTCTAACCCCTGCAGGGAACGAGGGAGTCACTAAACATTGCACTTCCTGTGTATGAATTTGGACATTGTGAATATTCTGTTGGATCTAAGACAAGCTAATCCAGTGACTCACGTAACAACAGGAAAGAATGTCTCATTCTACAACAGGAAAATGTTATTACTTTGCACATATAGAGGCGCTGACATGAAAAGTGTTATCCACCCCTTAATCCTCATTAAAGCCTTGGGAACTAGGTCAGTATTATTTAATTATCCCATTTTACAGACAGATGAATAAGGCACAAAGAGCACAAGTGATTTTACACAAGGTCATGTAGCGGGGCAGTAGAAGAGTCATGAATGAAATCTAGAAGTCTTGATTTGTGCGCTGATCATTGCATCACACTGGTCATCAGATGAGCTCTGTTAAAATAATGTAAAGCAATGCTGTGCATACAGAACATGTTGGTAGAACGGCATTATGGGGGGCAGAGAATCTGCTCACTCCATAAAGACTCCCTGCCAATCTACTGAGGGAAATTTGAACAACTGACTTACAAACCCCATCAAAGAAGATTTTCTTTTGTATTAAGGGAAAAGGTGATGATACATTAAGCTGTTGACATTATAATTCTTCTGTTGTCCTAGCTACTGCCTCTTGGAGAGGGGGAGTAACTACATTGATGGAAAAACCCCTTCTGTCAATCTGTACTACAGTGTACACTACAGTGGTGTAACTGAGCCAGTGTAGACATGGCCAAAGTACTATGCAAGCATCATATTCAGTCACACAAGTAGTGTATACGCTTCATTATATCTACTGTATTGATATTGTGATAGCCAACTTTACAGCACAGCTCCTTCTAATTGCAGCCTCATAAATGGGAGATGTGACATAACATAATAAATTACATTCAACTTTCATTGCCATATAATAAAGGTGAGATTGTTAAAAAGGTAACAGGTAGTGTAGGTTGTTATATAGTTAGTTTCCCCTCTGTTTGTGTTCTGCCTCTTATACCTTTCCAGAACTGTCAATAATATGTGCATTTCACACCAAGTGATCTGCCCCAAGACAAATCCACTCACTCTGCAGCATGTTTCACAGCTGCATTTCAAACTCACTGCAACCATTACCTCCACTTCTCTGGATGGGTGTTTTTCTCTTTCAGTCTTAAAGAGGAGTGTGCAATGTTCCACACAGAGCAGCTGTATTCCGGGCGATGTATTAAATATGCAGAACAGTCTATAGACAGAAGTCTGACGTATTGAGATAGACACCTGGGGTTGGGCAGAATATAGGATTTCTGGGCCTGACTTTTCATTGTGCAGATTGTTACAACCCTGATTTTCACAGTGCTGAACACCTGTAATGCCAATGAATGGCAAAAGGTGCTCAGTTCTCAGCAGCTTTTAAAGAAAATCAAACCCTGGATGGGCTGAAGAGAAACATGACCCAACATGAGGAGATAGGCGCAGTTTCCAAGCAAGTGAGCTCTCTTTGCAGGTGCTCACATAGGAGAGAAGGCAACACCAAATGAGATTAAAATGAAAATGAGACGGGGAAACTTTCAGAGAATATAACACGCTGTTTCAGAAGATGAACATGTGTGATGGGGCCTCCATCATTAGAGCCTAGGATTCATTCCTAAGTTTCCCTATTGGTTTATTGTCACTTGTATTGAATCAGGTCTCCATAGGCACAGTAAAAACACATAAATACATGAACCCCACCCTGACAGACCTACAGCTTAAGGAAACAACTGCCATATGAAGGGCAGGGGGAGAAGGGTACAAGAAATAATATAGACACACTTGCAGTTGCTTTATTATAGCTAGATATGGTAAGTGCAGCAGAGGTGGGTATTGTGAAGCGACAGGAAGGAACAGGTTACAGGACCTTGTAAATCAGTTCAAGAAGGGGATTTCATATTTAAGGAGTCCTGTGAAAGATAGCATGCAGCTGTGTGTGTGAGACAGTGGCAAATGGGTGTAGCAGGCTGTTACAGTTGGTGAAGCAAAGGCGATGGGGACAACACAATCAGAGCTAAGCACAGGTGCTGGAACTAGAAGTGCTGAGGGTGCTGCCGCACCCCCTGGCTTGAAGTGGGTTCCACCATATACGGGATTTACAGCACCTCCACTATATAAATTGTTCCAGTGACCCTGGAGACAAGAGCAGACAAGTAGGGAGGGGCAGACTAGTAAAGGGCCTGAGAGGTGAGGATAAGAAGTTTGAACTTGATGCAGTGAAATGGGGAGAGTCATTGGAGGAGCTAGGGCTCAGTCCTGCAAGGTGCTGAGCTCTCTGGCCCCCAACCAGCATATTAGCAGTCCTTACTTCCATCGATCTCAGCATAAGGTGGCATGTCAGAGGTGGAGAGGGGTGTGGTGGAGTGCAGCTTTGCTATATCAGATCCTCAACTGGGGACTCCCTGGGGGCACTCACCCCACTCCATTGCATCCAGGTTCTACTCAGATGCAATGGAGAATCTGGCCCTACATTTGTATGGTTGCCTTTAGATGGAAATTGATCTGTCATGCTGTTTTCCTTTCTGCATCAGTGACAGACACCATGCATTAGTGGTGATGAATAGAGAAGGTGGGCAAAGTAATATATTTTATGGGACCAACTTCTGAACAGCGTTAGTCCAGTAAAAGGTACTACCTCCCCCACCTTGTCTCTGTACTATCCTGGGACCAACACAGCTACAACACTGCAAAACAATTTATTTTCCCTGGTTTGGGATAAATCTTTCTACATGATACCCCCCACTAAATGCAGAGTTAGAATGTGATCACATTAACAATACAGCGTGATACAAAGAAATGTTACCCATTTTGAGCCAGATCATTAGATAGCCTGAACCAGAGTTAAATGCACTTAGGAGGGAGGGCAAAGGTGGCTTTTTGCCACCTTTCCACTCTTCTTATCCCTGTAGAAGCCATGGACTGGTTCAGTCAGGTTGTAATGGGCCCCTATGGGACATTATGCTGGTGGAGACATCCAAGGGAACACACATCATGCTTGGCCTTGCCTTTGCTCCTCCTCCCAATTGCTGAGGTGGGGGATTGTGAGACAGAGTCAGCTATGTCAGCTTTACAGAAGCTGAGGATTCCCATGCCCGGGTACACTCAGCCATTCTGTAGCAGAATAATAACGTAGCAGGGCTGAGGATCAGGTTTCTAAGGGTTGGAAACATTCAGTCTTTTATAAATTTTCCTTAAATGTAACGGTGAAAAAAATTCTGCCTCAACCTGAAAGTTAACCCTTAAAATTTGAAATCCACATGGAGCTGTGGATTGCCAGAGACACATAGGGGGGTTGGAGGGTGAAAATGAGCATTATAATGGAACCTTGGTTGCCAGCTAACTCTGGAGAAGTTATCAGTCTGTTTATACTAGCATACTACGTACTACTTTCAGATTTTAAAAGTCCACAGCCTTCCATACAATGGGAACACTGAAGCCCCAAGCAGACAGGGGCGGCAGGTTTGTATAATTTTTGGTGGTGCCCAGAATGGGTCCAAGTCCCCCCCCCCCCCGCCACACTTGCCTAAGGCTCTGGGAGGGTGTTTGGGTGCAAGAGGAGGTTTGGGGGCAGGCTCCGGGAAGGAGTTTGGGTGCAGGAGGGGGTTTGGGCTGGAGCAGGGGGTTGGGGTGCAGGTTGGGAGGTGGGCTCTGGGTGGGAGTTTGGATGTGGGGCTGGGAGTTGGGGTGCAGATTCTGGGTGGGAGTTTGGGTGTGGGGTGTGGGCTTTGGGACGGGGCAGGGGGTTGGGGTGCAGGAGAGGGTGAGGGATGCAGTGCTTACCCTGGGCAGCTCCCGAAGGCAACCCGCATATCCATCTGGCAGCGGCTCCTAGGCGAGAGGGCTGGGGGGCAGGGGGGGGGGTGTCTTTGCATGCTGCTGCCTGCAGGCACTGCCCCAGCAGCTCCCATTGGCCACAGTTCCCTGCCAACGGGAGCTGTGGAGTCAGCGGAGACCTCCTGCCTGCCCCCCGGGGCCGTAGGGCCATTCCAGCCGCTTCTGGGAGCAGCGCAGAGAGAGGCCCAGGGGCAGCAGGCAGGGCTGAGATACACTCTGGGAGAGGCACGCAGGGGTGGCAGGTGGGGCAGGGGGAGAGACCTGGTCCTGAACATTGGTGGAGCCGGGCCCCTGGGCCCTGAATATTCCTGGAACGTGGGTACCACAGGCCCATATAACTCGCTGCCCCTGAAAGCAGAGCAGACATGTCCGGGTTCATTACATCAGCTGTTGTCAGTGAGGATCACAACAGACAAAGTTCTGTCTTATGAAAGACTAGGAAGCAAACAGCCTTGCTGTATCCTGGTGGTTGAAAGAGGAGGACAGAGTGGTCATCCCCAAGGAACCACCTTTCCTTCAGGATTGCACTTTCTTCAGACACATCAGCAAATACCAGTAACCTCCCTCTGAGTAAACTTGCTGTCTACAGACTTGAGTAAGGACAGTATCAACATTATCTTCCCAGAGATTTCTGGTATGGGATAGCATGTTGGAAAACACTCAAGAATCAGGACTTTGGCTCTGCAGATCCTGGGGAAAATGGAGTATAATTTATTATAGCCAGCTGTATCCCAGTTTACCTCTAGCTTTGGCATATCATCTTGCCAATTTACTGTGCCACCTGGTGGATTCTAGCCATCACAACTGCAGCTGTTGTCAGAATTCTCTCTATTGTGTTCTTTTCCTGATTGCACCTATTTAGATGCAATTCCGCTTCTGTGTAATATTTTCTGTATTTATCTTCCTGTATATTTGACTAGTAGAGACCTAAAACTCAAGCTACCTATTTGCTTCAAATGTTTCAAAACATCAAATGTTTCCTTTGGGTTCATAAGAACATAAGAAAGGCCACACTAGGTCAGACCAAAGGTCCATCTAGCCCAGTATCCTGTTTTCCGACAGTGGCCAGATCCAGTGCCCCAGAGAGAATGAACAGAACGGGTAAACATCAAGTGATTCATCTCTTGTCGCCCATTTCCAGCTTCTGGCAAACAGAGGCTAAGGACATCATCCCTGCCCATTCTGGCTAAAAGCCATTGATTGACCTAGCCTCCATGCATTTATCTAGTTCTTTTTTGACCCCTGTTATAGTCTTGGCCTTCACAACATCCTCTGGCAAGGAGTTCCACAGGTTGACTGTGCGTTGTGTGAAAAAATACTTCCTTTTGTTTGTTTTAAACCTGCTGCCTATTAATTTCATTTGGTGACCCCTTGTTCTTGTGTTACGAGAAGGAGTAAATAACACTTCCTTATTTACTTTTACCACTTTTTCCACACCAGTCATGATTTTATAGACCTCTATCACATCCCTCCTTAGTCAATTTTTTCCAAGCTGAAAAGTCCCAGTCTTATTAATCTCTCCTCATATGGCAGCAGTTCCATGCCCTTAATCATTTTTGTTGCCCTTTTCCAATTCCAATATATCTTTTTTGAGACGTGGCGACCACATCTGCACGCAGTAGATGGGGGCGTACCATAGATTTATATCGAGGCAATAGATATTTTCTGTCTTATTATCTATCCCTTTCTTAATGATTCCCACCATTCTGTTTGCTTTTTTGACTGCTGCTGTACATTGAGTGGATGTTTTCAGAGAACTATCCACAATGACTCTTTCTTGTTAATTTAGATCCCATTATTTTATATGTATAGTTGGGATTATGTTTTCCAATGTACATTACTTTGCATTTATCAACATTGAATTTCATCTGCCATTTTGTTGCCCAGTCACCCAGTTTTGAGAGATCCTTTTGTAGCTCTTTCAGTCTGCCTTAACTATCTTGAGTAGTTGAGTATCATCTGCAAATTTTGCCACCTCACTTCTTTCAGATCATTTATGAATATGTTGAATAGGACTGGGCCCAGTACGGACCCCTGGGGGACACCACTATTTACCTCTCTCCATTTTGAAAACTGACCATTTATCCCTGCCCTTTGTTTTCTATCTTTTAACCAGTTACCAATCCATGAGAGGACCTTCCCTCTTATCCCATGACTGCTTACTTTGCTTAAGAGCCTTTGGTGAGGGACCTTGTCAAAGGCTTTCTGAAAATCTAAATACGCTATATCCACTGGATCCCCCTTGTCCACATGCTTGTTGACCCCCTTAAAGAATTCTAGTAGATTGGTGAGGCATAATTTCCCTTTACAAAAACCATGTTGACTCTTCCCCAACAAATTATGTTCATCTATGCATCTGAAAATTCTGTTCTTTCCTATCATTTCAATCAGTTTGCCCGGTACTGAAGTCAGGCTTACTGACCTGTAATTGCTGGGGTCACCTCTGGAGACCTTTTAAAAAATTGGCGTCACATTAGCTATCCTCCAGTTATTTGGTACAGAAACTGATTTAAATTATAGGTTACAGACTATGGTTAGTAGTCCTGCAATTTCACATTTGAGTTCCTTCAGAATTCTTGTGTGAATACCATCTGGTCCTAGTGACCTATTACTGTTTAGTTTACCAATTTGTTCCAAAACCTCCTCTAATGACACCTCAATCTGAGACAATTCATCAGATTTGTCACCTAAAAAGAATGGCTCAGGTTTGGGAATCTCCCTCACATCCTCTCAACCGTGAAGACCAATGCACAGAATTAATTTAGTTTCTCTGCAATGGCCTTATCATCCTTGAGTGCTCCTTTAGCATCTCAATCGTCTGGTGGCCCCACTGGTTGTTTAGCAGGCTTCCTGCTTCTGATGTATTTAAACATTTTTTTTGCTATTACTTTTTGAGTCTTTGGCTAGCTGTTCTTCAGATTCTTTTTTGGCATTCCTAATTATATTTTTACACTTCATTTGACAGAGTTTATGCTCCTTTCTATTTTCCTCACTAGGATTTAGCTTCCACTTTTTAAAGGATGCCTTTTTGCCTCTCACTGCTTCTCTTACTTTGTTGTTTACCCACAGTGGTTCTTTTTTGGTTCTCTTACCATGTTTTTTTAATTTGGGGTATACATTGAAATTGAGCCTCTATTATGGTGTCTTTAAAAAGTTTCCATGCAGCTTGCAGGGATTTCACTTTTGGTACTGTACCTTTTAACTTCTGTTTAACTAACTTCCTCATTTTTGTGTAGTTTCCCTTTCTGAAATTAAATGCTGCAGGTTGGACCTCTGTGGTGTTTTCCCCGTCACAGGGATGTTAAATTAAATTATATTATGGTCACTATTACCAAGCAGTCCAGCTATATTTACCTCTTGTACCAGATCCTGTGCTCCACTTAGGACTAAATCAAGAATTGCCGCTCCTGTTCTGTGTTCCAGGACTAGCTACTCCAAGAGGCAGTCATTTAAGGTTTCAAGAAACTTTATCTCTGCATCCTGTCCCGAGGTGACATGTACCCAGTCAATATGGGGATTGTTGAAATCCCCCATTATTTTTGAGTTTTTTATTTTAATAGCCTCTCTAATCTCTCTGAGCATTTCGCAGTCACTATCACTATCCTGGTCAGGTGGTCGGTAATATATCCCTACTGGTATATTCTTATTATTCAAGCATGGAATTACTATCCATAGAGATTTTATGGTAGTTTGGTTCATTTAAGATTTTTACTGAATTTGATTCTATGCTTTCTTTCACATATAGTGCCACTCCCCCACCAGCATGGCCTGTTCTGTCCTTCTGATATATTTTGTACCCTGGTATTACCGTGTCCCATTGATTATCCTTGTTCCACCAAGTTTCTGTGATGCCTATTATATCAATATCCTCATTTAATATGAGACGCTCTAGTTCACCCATCTTATTATTTAGACTTCTAGCATTGGTATATAAGCACTTTAAAAACTTGTCACTTTTTAACTGTCTCCCTTTACTTGATGTAATTGAATGAGACTTTTTTTCATTTGACTGTTTCTCATCAGATCCTACCTGTATTTTATCATCTTCCATACTCTCCTCCTTACTAAGACATAGAGAATCTCCATTAGTAGATCCTCCCCTAAGGGATGTCTCTGTCCAATCCACACGCTCCTCCGCACCTGTCGGGTTTCCCCCAGCCTATCAAATCCTACTTCTCCTGTATTGAAGCGAGTGCGTAGTGATGGCTACTTGATTATTGCCACAATCACACTTTCACAATTCTCTTTTGGATAAAAACAAAACACATCTTTGCCTTTCAATATTTCCTGTGTACATAGTAACTTTGTGTGTTCCTAGCCTAGAGTAGTGTACAGAACAATCTTTCTATAAAAGACAAGAGGTAACATTTTCAAACCTGGGTACCTTGTTAGGCTCTTAAATCCATATGAAGGCTCCTGAATAAAAAAAGCTGATTCTCAAAGGTGCAGAGCACCTACAATTGACTTAGAATACAATTGTGGTGGCGTAGCGACTCTTCAAAGCAAGTCTGTAAACTCTCCAGGCCTGACTTTCCCTGCCTGTAAAGCGGGTATAATTATGCTTACTATCCCCTTGTAAAATGCGTTGAGATCTATGGATAGAGTGCTGTATATTTGCTCTTATCTACAGGAGCATCCTGAGAGGATGACTAAATTTAGGCAATACAGGACCCTAGGCACACTACGTGATGGTGCCTTCAGTGGCCTGGCCCCTGCTTGGAGTGGTTGTGAGGTCTTTTCTCCTTCCAACCTCTCATCTCAGGAGTGGCAACATGAGCCCCCTTGGAGCAGCGAACATGTCTTCCAGGAGCAAGGGGGGTGAGTTGGACCACCGCATGCTTCTCACCACATACAAAATCCAATGATGGATAGAATTGACAGGGTTCTCCAGAGCAGTGGGTCTTGGATTTAAACACCCCCCACCCCATACCAGTGAGATGCATGGGGCACTTCATATTTTTGAGCTATGGCATCAGGATTTCTGCTGACTGCGGCCGACAGCAGCTGCACGGGTCACGTTTTCAAGTTTCACCGCTTCACAACCCTGAAAAGAAAGCTGAGCTTGTGATATGCTCCTGTGCCTCCAGGAGCGGGGGCCCGTGGCGTGGCCCTAAACCTTAGCCAGATCCTGCCGGAACGTGATGGATGTGGAAGTAAGAAGGCTTGGACTGAAGAGCGCTGCCTTTACATGTCCACACCGCCTCCCCCCACCCCCCGCATAGGTCGGGTACAATACGGGGACCCTCAGTGCCCAAGGCCCATCTCCGATTTGGACCAAAGCCGACGCCCTGAAGGAGAAGTGGGGGTTGCAGCAGAAGGCCCCCGGCACGGGTTGCAGCGGGGCAGCCAGATTTTAGAGGCCCTGAGCACCCCCAGCTTCAGCTCAGGGGGCGCCCGGGGGGGCTGCAGGGACAGGAGCTGGGGGTGAAGGCTGAGAGCGGGAATAAGGCCGGGGCAGCTGGGAACAACCTGGGGGGACAGAGCAAGGGGGGGGGGGACAGAGCAAGGGGGGGGAGGAGGGGAGGAGGGGAGGAGCCCAGCTACCCTCCCGTGGCGCGGGCCAGGTTTGGCTCCCTGCCCACCGCCGCCGGGCGCGGCAAGGGCCAGGCCTGCGCTCGGGGATCGTTTGCTCTGGCCTGGCAGCGGCAGACGAGACCGGGCGCGCGGCCGGGCGCGAGGCGGATGGAGCCGCAGCAGCAGCAGGCGGCGGCGGCGGGGTCCCCGCGCCACGCGCCGGAGGGAGCGCCCCCGGCCGGGATTTCCCTGCACGATTTCTGCGGGCGCGCGGGGGAGCAGCTCGTGCACTTCCACGCCATGCGGCTGCGGGACTCGCTCTTCCTCTGGGTGGGGGCGGAGCCCGCGCTCCGCAGCCTGGCTGTGGCCATGTGCAGCCCCCACGTGAGTGCCCCGCGCTCCCCACTCTCCGGCCTCCTGCCCCCGCCTCCCTTCCCTTTCCGCCGGGGCCGCAGAGCCCCGGCCCCTCCCCCGCGGGACCCCCGGGGCTGGCAGACGGCCGGCGGGCCCGGTCCCCCGAGGACGGTGTTGGCAAAGCGGGTTTTAGCGCCTGCCACGTTTTAAACCCTCGTGTAAACAGGCCGGATCCCCTTTGACGTGGTGTGAACGGGCCCTGGCCCGCCTAGGGGGTAGCTGAGGATGGGGCGGGCTAATGCAGTTCTACCGCTGGCAAACCCAGGTGGAGGTGCCAAGTTGCGCAGTGGGGGCAGGGTAGGCTCCAGCGGCGCACGGTAGGGTCGGTGTTTGCTCCAGCGAGGGACGGGGTCTGGCCATCCCTGTAGTCAACCCATCCCCTCCAGAGGCAACAACTAGGTCCGCAGAAGAATTCATCCAAGGACGATTGACTTAGCTGTGTCTACACTGGGGGTTAGGCTGGCCTAACTTGGTCGCACAGTGTAGACGCAACTAGGGCTGTAGCAAGAGGTGCTGGGGGGTAGGCAGCTCCACCCCTCCACCCCCGGTGTTTAAACATCATTTCCCACCTAAAACTGATGTAGCATAGGCACTTACTACAGCAATAGAAGGGGTTCTTATGTGGCTGTATTAAATCCATCTTTCTGAGAGGCAGTGCCTGGGCCTGCATGCCCTATGCATTGTAATTAAGCCAAGCCAACCTAAGGTTAGATAACCCAGCCCTAAGTTTTAGGTGTAGGCCAGGCCGGGGTAAAATTTTCAAAAGCACCTATTTAGGAGCTTAAATTCCATTACTTTCAATTAGACTTACTTTTAGTAATGGGATGTAGGCTCCTACATGATTCAACGTTTTTGAAAATTTTACCCACTATTTATTTTTCTAGTCTACACACTACCCAAGCATTTCCATTTGAACCCCTTTTCTGTCATTTATACCTTTGCTGAACTTCCCTCCCAAGAGTTGAAATTTTAGGATGGACAGTTGAGCAGCTTTTGAGAACTAGAAGAGTTTATGTGGGAGGGAGAGGGAATATTCCCTTTCATTGCAGCATCTTGTCAAATAGATGGAGGGTGTAAGTATATTTATTTGGCAGAGAAATGGGTAAAATTTGACAGAAAAGTGTCTTCAAGTGTTATCATGATTCTTAACTCTTAGAGGATTCGGTCAAACTACTGAAGTCAATGGAAAGACTCCCATTGATTTCAGTGGGTGTTGTATTGGACCATTTTTTCCTCTGTAGCTCTCACAATGCATTACAGGAGAAAGTAAGTGTTATCCCCATTTTATGGATGGGGGAAACTGAGGCACAGAATTGAAGAGAGACAACAGCCCAACGTCTTGCATCAGGATAGTGGGCAGAGCCAGGATTAGAATCCAGGTCTCTTGACTCCCATTTTAATGCTCCATTCAACAAACTGGCTGGCTAATTTGGCTCAGTATAAGCCTTTGAAAATTGCACTTTGCTCATCTGTAGTAGATTTTGACAATTGCAATATATGTGACAACAATTTGCCAGTATTCCCAAGGGGGACATAGCAGGCTGTGCCAGCATGACAATTTTGACTGTGTAGTAATTTTTTTTAGCGGATTCAAGATCTGGGCATTGAATGAGACAGGTCTGTGGAAGAGTACATCTTATTTACTACATAGTAAGGAACGATACCTCTTTGAGCAAGTAAATGGGGATTGAATTGATTAATTCAAAAATATCTCCAAAAGCCAGAGATGGGACACTAGATGGGCAGGGTTCTGAGTTACTACAGCAAATTCTTTCCCAGGTGCGTCTTGCCCACATGCTCAGGCCTTCTGGCCTTAAAGTCTATGGCTATGTGTTGTGATTTGGATTGGGGCAGCCTCTAGGAGCTCCAGGTATGCACCAAGACCCCATTGTGTTAGGAGCCCTTCATCATTTACTGCCAATATAGCACACTTTAAATGGGCAGGACTGTGTAGGAAACTTTCCTCATAGGGTATGTTTACACTGCAATTAAACACCCTCACAGACCAAGCCCCATGAGCCCAAGTCAGCTGGCACAGGCCAGCTCTGGGTGGTCTAATTGCAATGTAGACATAGTCAGACTGTGCACAGTGGTACACACACTTGAAAATGTGTCCAGTGCATAAAGATTTTTATGAGGCAGTGTTTGTTCAGTGACAGGCTTCATAGGAGCCCATGCCTCAGTGACGGCCCAGTGTGCACTCCTCAATAAGTAACACTTCATTATGTGAGTAGTCTCAGTGAAATTACTTGTTTACTTCTCAGCGTAAGCAAGGGTTGCAGAATTGGATTCTTGAATGGGAAGGATATTTAGGTGGTGTTTACTCAAGTATTTCCAGATTATGGAATTTTTCTTTTTTAAAAACTGTATATTGTATTATTTGTGAAATAGTATGTGTGTGTGTAATTAAAGACTATTTTAATGGATACACTGTATAAAAATATTGTAGACACCAGGGGAGATTTTCAAAAGTGCCTCAGGGATTTGGGAATACTAGTCAGTGTAATTACAAATTCATTGTAAGCGCTCCTTGGTGTTTTGAAACTCCCCTCCACCATCTTTATATAATGTAAAGGACACTGTGATTTGGTTGGTGGTTGTTTTGGTGGAGTTCACCTTGACATGGTAGGACATAAGGACTCAAATGACTGTAGGAAATGTAAGTCTTTTGGGATTCCTCTTTTTTAAAACCAAAACAGAAAAAGTGACTATTGTTGTGACTTATTACTTGCAGCCATCTCCTCGGGGGAAAAAATAGCTAATTTTAGTACAGAATAAATAACTGATTCTTTGCTTTCTTTTCAGGACTCCATTCCAGTGTCTACATCACTTCTGGGAGGTGCCTCTGACACCATCTCAAATTCTCTAGCCCAGCGACTAGGTGCGTTCTTGAATGGTTCAGATGTTTTATAACACACTTGTACTTTTTAAATTCTGTGGTTGTTTTTGCTCTCACCTCGCATCTTTGGCAATGAATCACCTTTGCTGTCACTACAAATAATGTTGTCTGACTTCTCAGTAAGAGGCATATGTTTGTCTCAGGTAGACATGAGCTTAAATATTGTCTGACCATGCTTGAAGCTTGCATTGTGTTAAAGCAAAGTATTAGAGTGAATCATTCTTGAGGAAAAACTTTTATTCTATGGCTTTGAATTCTTCATGCCTAACTTTTCACATTTCTACTGCTCACCTTCTTAAAGTTAGGCATGTGCTTAAATACCTTACTGAGTCAGTGCTACCGTTCTCTACACCTATATAGCTGCAGTAGAACCTCAGTTACAAACACATCAGGATGGAGGTTGTACGTAACCATGAGATGTTCGTAACTCTGAACAAAACATGAGTTGTTTTTTCAAAAGTTTGCAACTGAACATTATCTTAATACAGCTTTGAAACAAGAAGAAGAATGCTGCTTTTAACCATCTTAATTTAAATGAAACAAGCACAGAAACAGTTTCCTTACCTTGCAAATCTTTTTTTTAACTTTCCCTTTACTGTTTTAGTAGTTTGTTTAACAAAGTACTGTGTTTATTTTCCCCCTCCCGTCTCGGTTGTTGCCTGATTGCATACTTCCAGTTCCAAATGAGGTGTGTGGTTGACAGGTCAGTTTGTAACTCTGAGGTTCTGCTGTACTACAGCGTTTGAAAGGCAGAAAGCACTAGGTTTCATTGCTGGTAATAGGAGTGTTATCCTAGGAATCTCCTGGCACCGCTGCTGAGGGACATTATTGATAACGAATATAATGAGGGCTTTGCATTTCAGTAATCCCCGTGTTTTGTTTAGCGATTAATACGGGACAGGAACAAACGTTCAGGTAGGCCTCTCCCTATCCACTCCCTCGCCTCAAACACTTGCACAGGCACTTTTACATAGTCTTTCATCGCTTCCATACACATGCACAGGGATTAGGCAGCTTAATGTGCACACGCCTGCACTCTGCAGATGCCAGCACCGATGCCTGCACGCACACACGTGCAGGCGTAAATAAAGGCTACTCTACCTCCTACTTTTCTACAGCTCTCTTCAGCCAGAAAGATCCCGAAGCACTCTACAAATTATTGGCCCAGATTGCAGATTTAAGGAAATGGACATATGCACACAGGAATCTCCTCACCCAGCAGTGAAATGGGGCATCTGTCCAATAGCTCACAGCAGTGCTGTAGGCCAGAAAGTGAACCCATTAACTGAATGCTCCCCTCTACCCACATTATAGGTGAGAGCACAAGTGGTCAGAACAGGAGTGGTAAGTCCGTGAGTTGGGGAGCAGTAACTCTCCTCCATGTTTGTGGCCTCTCCCAATCCTACAGGACCTTTTCTTCTCCAAGACTATTGCAATGTTGAGATTGTGAATCAGGATGCTGTGGATCTCATTGCTGGTTAACCAGCGTTTCTGCTGTGTAGAAGGACTTGCTGTGCTCGGTACAGCTCAAGAGCTAGTCATGCTGCCTAGGTTAAAGGGGAGCAGGCAGGCTCCATGGAATGGCATCTGCTCTGTGTGGCTGTGGATCAGCTAGCTGTAGAACTACTGCTCAGATCCTCAAAGGTATTCAGGCACTGAACTCATTCATTTCAAGGGGAGTTAGGTACCTACATACCTTTAAGGATCTGGGTCGATGTTTCATAGAATTATAGAATCATAGAATATCAGGGTTGGAAGGGACCTCGGGAGGTCATCTAGTCCAACCCCCTGCTCAAAGCAGGACCAATCCCCAACTAAATCATCCCAGCCAGGGCTTTGTCAAGCATGACCTTAAAAATATCTAAGGAAGGAGATTCCACCACCTCCCTAGGTAACGCATTCCAGTGTTTCACCACCCTCCTAGTGAAAAAGTTTTTCCTAATTTTCCTAGTTTCACTAGCTTGAGATGCACAAAACCCATCCAGTTCTTTGAAGTTGCAGATCTCACCCCTCTGAGGGGATGAGGAGGCAGAGTAACATCAGAGATCACTGTAATATTTTGTGTACAAAATCTCCCCTTCTCTTCTCATTTCAAGGGAATACAATGAGCAGGGCATATATCCTGTTGACTCTGCAGGGCAAATTAGATGGGGGCAGGATTTAACTGTCCTATTGGAGTTTCAACCAGGACACGGGACTACTCTTGCAAAAAGCGTCAAAGGACCAGTAGCATTCACAAGCATTGGAAACTGCATTTCATGGTCTCTTCCAGACGACTAAGGCCAGACATGGTGCAGAAGTAATTCACAACTCAGTCTGTTGGTTAAAGTGGTGTGGCAATTAATTCAACTTTCAGTTTAGAATTAGTACTCCAGTTATTTAATGTGAGAATTTTTAAGCCTTGATGATAACACGAGGCTTTGTACCACAGGGGCCAATACCAGGGCAGACATGCTTGTTTTTCAAGTTGTAGCATGTTAGCGCAACAAGCCACATTCCATTAATGTTATTGTGCGAATTGTTAAAAAGAAAATGAATCCGTTTCAGAAGCAGGTCATAGGGCTCCCTCGTCTCACTGAGCCAAGAGGAAGTTGATCGTTCTATTAGAATATAAGATAAGTCAATTGAATTGATTGGTATAATAATGAAACAGCCTCAAAATTGCTTTTTAAAAGAGAAATTCAGAAGAGTACAGTCTTTCTGTCCTTGATTTTCCAGCTGGCTGAGATGGATTGAGATTTTTTAGGAATTTCTGACTATCTTTTTTTTTTTTAAGATACAGAAGATAATCCTTGGAATATTCTGGGGAACAATCGTGTCTTAAATTAATATCTAGTTTGGTACGCAGAAAAGTTATTTGTTCCTGTACGGTCTAAGTGAAAGAATTTATGAAAGAAAGATACCTGTCTGTCCTCTTTGGAAATCTGCGGTGTACATTTCTTTCTCCCATTGCCATTTCAAGCATTTGTCATGCTGTTTCCTTTGTTAGTTGTGGCTTTGTGTTCAGGACTGACTTTTGTACTAAGAACAGGAGTACTTGTGGCACCTTAAAGACTAACAAAATTTATTTGAGCGTAAGCTTTCGTGGGCTACAGCCCACTTCATCAGATGCATAGAATGGAACATATAGTAAGAAGATATATATACAGAGAACATAAAACGGTGGAAGTTGCCATACCAACTCTAAGAGGCTAATTAATTAAGATGAGCTATTATCAGTAGGAGAAAAAAAACTTTTGTAGTGATAATCAAGATGGCCCATTTCAGACAGTTGACAAGGTGTGAGGATACTTAACATGGGGAAATAGATTCAATTTGTGTAATGACCCAGCTTCTCCCAGTCTCTATTCAAGCCCAAGTTAATGGTATCTTGTTTGCAAATTAATTCCAGTTCAGCAGTTTCTTGTTGGAGTCTGTTTTTGACGCTTTTCTGTTGCAAAATTGCCACCTTTAAGTCTGTTATTGAGTGACCAGAGGGGTTGAAGTGTTCTCCTATTGGTTTTTGAATGTCATGATTCCTGATGTCAGATTTGTGTCCATTTATTCTTTTGCGTAGAGTCTGTCCGGTTTGGGCAATGTACATGGCAGAGGGGCATTGCTGGCATGTATCACATTGGTAGATGTGCAGGTGAATGAGTCCCTGATGGCGTGGCTGATGTGATTAGATCCTATGATGGTGTCACTTGAATAGATATGTGGTCAGAGTTGGCATCGGGCTTTGTTGCAAGGATAGGTTCCTGGGTTAGTGTTTTTGTTGTGTGGTTGCTGGTGAGTATTTGCTTCAGGTTGGGGGGCTGTCTATAAGCGAGGACTGGTCAGTCTCCCAAGATACGTGAGAGTGATGTACTAAGGTGATGCTTCAGCAAAGCATTTAAGTTTGTATTTAAGTGCTTTGCCAGATTGGGCCCTATATACAAAAGGGGCATGGGACTGGTAGCTCAAAACACCTGAGTTCTTTTCTGGCTCTGACACCATGAATAAGTTTACGAGGGCTCCTCACTTCCAAAAAGGTATTACCTGACCTGCCTTGTCTCTCTCTCATCTTGGGATCAACAGGGCTACAATAACACTGCAATTTATTTCAGTGACAGGAGCCTAAATACCTTTATGGATCTCAGCCTGTCGCCAGTTACCATTTTGGGCAACTCAGTTTTTGTCCCTCAGGTTTCCCAAGCTGCCTACATATCACCTATTGCTTAGTTTGCACAGTTCATTAAAGATGGCATTGTATGAGTGCCTAGGTATTATTTTATCAAAATTAGGAAGTCTATTTTCTATACTGTAACTTTTTTTCATGTCATCCATTCCCCTGCTGATCATTTAGAGCCATCTTTCCACAGTTTGGGGATTTATTTTTTTTAACCACCACTGTTAGGTCTGCCATGGAAAATAACTGGTATAATGTACATAGATCAGGTAATATGGTATCTACTTTATCATTAGATTATCCTAGCATTTCTCTACTAGGCTTTTTTGAATGTCTAATTACTTAATTCTATCCCCCCGCCTCCCCAAAGCATCTTTGAGCATAAATTATCTCTTCAATTTAGTCTGTGTAATCTGGTAAGGAGTCCAGTATAACCTATAATTTATCTTGAACTACATTATGTTTAAGAGCCTGATCCAAAGCCAATTGAAGCCTTTCCATTAACTACTGTGGACTTTGAATCAGGCCCTAACCTAACTGCCATATCTGCCGCACAGCACTCATCGCTGTCTGCTACCTAAGGTTTTTAGCCAACAAGCCACACTGAGTAGATATATAGGTTATACAACTACTTTAGAGGTGGTTGGTCCAGGTCAGTGCATTTGTATTGCAGAATGGAAAACTTGCCTCCTTTCTCTCCATAAAATGTTTGATTACTACCAGCACTAATATAGGAATGAGTAACGGATGACTGTTCTTGGTTTTGTATTTTAGCCAGGAAGACTAAAAAACAGATCTTCGTCAGCTACAATCTTCAGAATACAGACAGCAGTTTCACATTACACATAGAGAACAGAATCAAGGAAGAAATGATGGCTTTTCCAGAGAAGTTCTAACTTTGCATCATTGTAAGCTAATTTGTTACTTTTTTAAAAAAGAAATAAACTGACTGGGTTTCCATATTGACAGACACTGAGTTAATATTTTGGAACGTTGTGTTTGTTTTACAAAATTGTTTGGACCAAACTTGAGCAGAACTTAAAAATGTATTTCTTCCAAACTTTTTGAGTTCCTCTGCTTTGTTAGAGATGGTCTGATGGTAGAGAAAGGGGATTGAGGGATATGGGGAGGAATGTTGTGAGTTAAGCAAGATATTGGAAACTTGTGTATGCATGGAGCTTGACCTACCTAGAAATTGTAATCAGTCAGGAATGTTCTCTGCATTTTAGTTGCACATGTAACATACTATGTATCATAATTAGAGAAAGAGAAAACAAATCTCTTCTAGTGCTTATGTGAAAGCCTGGCATGCTATTGTGAAAAATCAGCAAATTAAATAAAAGGAAGTCATATTGACATCACTTTCATTTGCAGTATGGTGGGAGAATGGCAGAAATTTGTTCTTTCCAAAGGGAAAGGAATTTTCCACTGAAAAGGAAATAAATGTTTGATCCTAAAGTGTGCTTTATTACTTAGTAAGTATGCGCTATGTATCCAGAGTCTTGTCTGCTGCTGCTCAGCCAGCTGCCAGTCTGGGGTTCCGTCCGCCAGCCCTGCTCAGCCCTTTGCTGGCCCGGGGGTCTGTCCATCGAGGCCGGCAGCCGGGACCCTGGCTGGTAGCAAAGTGCCACTAAAAATCAGCTCACGTGCTGCTGGTTGGCGACCCCTGAGTTAGATGCAATAGCCATGGACCACCACACTGCCACTTTTACACTCTTCAGAATAGAGCTTCACTTTAGAAGGGTATTGAACAGGGGAAAATACAGTGGGGTAGTTTGACATTAAGGGCACTGGAATAAGTAACTCTACACAGGCATTATGTAAGGCAGTGGTTTTCAAACTTTTTTTCTGGGGACCCAGTTGAAGAAAATTGTTGATGCCCGCGACCCAACGGAGCTGGGGATGAGGGGTTTGGCGTGGGAGGGGCTCAGAGCTTGGAAAGAGGGTTGGGAGTGAGGGGTTCAGGGTGTGGGAGGGGACTCTGGGCTGGGGCGCAGGTGGGGATCAGGGCTGGGGATGAGGGGTTTGGGGTGCAGGAAGGGGTTCCAGGTTTTGGGGGGCTCAGGGCTGGGGATGTGGGTGCAGGGTTGGGGCACAGACTTACCTCTGCTGGCTCCTTTTCAACGGTGCAGCCAGGGTACACTGTGAATTGTGCTGCGCCTTGGAAGTGTCCAGCAGCAGGTCTGGCTCCTAGCCAGAGGCTTGCAGGTGGCTCTGCGTGACTCTTGCCCGCAGGCACGCCCCCCCCACCAACCTCACATTGGCTGGGAGCTGGCCAATGGCGTGTGGAGACGGTGCTCAGGGCGGGGGCAGGGCACATGCCTAGAAGATGGACCTGCTGTTGGCCACTTCTGGGGTGCAGCGTGGTGTCGGAAAAGGTAGGCACTAGCCTGCCTTAGCAAGGCAGCACCGCCGACGGGACTTTTACTGGCTCGATTGGTGGTGCTGACCAGAGCAAGGCGACCTAGCGCCTTACATACCACGGTTTGAAAAACACTGATGTAAGCGACCGGTGGAAACCTGATGGCTGTAGAGATGAGTCTTTATTCCCAGTGATTGTTGTCAATATGCTGAATGGGCTGGAAATTAGGATTTTTTCATCTTTCCCTTCACTGAGCCCTCTGTGCTTTCTCTCTCAAAGCTTAAATAACAGTTTCAAATCCTTAAGTGAAAGATGCTATACATGTGCAAGCTGTTATTAAAAGGGAGTTTCTGAAGTAGTGTATGAGAATCTTACCTAAAAAAGCCTGAGGGTTTAAGTTCTAGTAGCACAAAGGCAGAATTTTCTCATGATTGAACAGTGGGGCACTGAAGGTCAGGAGACACAAATTCTATTTCCGTCCAACCCCTGACTTGCTCTGTGACAGTGAGGAAGTTGCATAACCAGTTTCCCCATCTGTAAAGTAGCAAACCTCACACTGGTGTGCATGGAAAGTCTCCACTATAAGTATAAAATATTAATGCTGCTAGAATAGCTCCCTGGAAACAAAGAAGTTGGCAGGCTCTAGAAAAGCCATCTCAGCCTAGTTTATTATGGTTTTATGGTCAGTAGTTAAAAAGTAGATATAGCAAATAATGCTTATTTAGAGAATACAACTTCAACCTCTGATTATATCTAGTCTCTGCTCAGAGTTTTTTTGATAAATAAATTATAATACATAGTATCTGTTGCCAGCCCCTGTTTCTACAATAAGAGTATAAAGGTAAGGACCAAAACCTATGCTTTCACCTGGCCTCAGTTGAACCCAGGGAATTAGAGACCAGTATCTGGAAAGATAATGGATCAAGTAATCAATTTGCAAACACTTAGAAGATAATAAGGTGATAAGTAACTGTATCAAATTGTCAAGAACAAACTATGTCAAACCAACCTAATAGTTTTCTTTGACAAGGTAACAAGCCTTGTGGATAGCGGGAAGGGGTAGATATGGTATATCTTGATTTTAGTGAGACAGTATCAGAAGTCTTACATGACCTTTTCATAAACAAGCTAGGGAAAAAGAAAAGGAGTACTTGTGGCACCTTAGAGACTAACCAATTTATTTGAGCATGAGCTTTCGTGAGCTACAGCTCACTTCATCAGATGTTTACCGTGGAAACATCTGATGAAGTGAGCTGTAGCTCACGAAAGCTCATGCTCAAATAAATTGGTTAGTCTCTAAGGTGCCACAAGTACTCCTTTTCTTTTTGCGAATACAGACTAACACGGCTGTTCCTCTGAAAGCTAGGGAAATACAGCCTAGATGGAACTACTATAAGGTAGGTGCATAACTGGTTGGAAAACTATTCCCAGAGAGTAGTTATGGGTGGCTTACAGTCTAACTGGAAGGACATATTGAGTGGGGTGGTCGACTTCTGTCCAGTGTCTTCATCAATGATTTAGATAATGGCATAGAGAGTACACTTACGAAGTTTGTGGACAATACCAATCTGGGACGGGTTGCAAGTGCTCTGGAGTACAGGATTAAAATTCAAAATGATCTGGACAAATTAGAGAAATGGTCTGAAATAAAGAGGATGAAATTCAGTAAGGACAAATGAAAAGTACTCCACTGAGGAAGGAACAATCAGTTGCATGTGTACAAAATGAGAAATGACTGCCTAGGAAAGGGATCTGGGGGTTACAGTGGATCACAAACTAAATGAGTCAACAGTGTAACACTTTATTTAAAAAAAAGAAAAAAGCAGCAATCATCATTCTGGGAGAAGTAATTCTTCCATTCTACTTCATGCTGATAAGGCCTCAGCTGGAGTACTATGTCCAGTTCTGGGTGCAAGATTTCAGGAAAGATGTGGACAAATTGAAGAAAGTCCAGAGGAGAACAACAAAAATGATTAAAGATTTAGAAAAGATGACCTATGAGGAAAAATTGAAAAAATTAGGTTTGTTTAGGCTGGAGAAGACTAGGGGGGGTTGGGGCATAACAATTTCAAGTACATAAAAGGTTGTTACAAGGAGGATGGTGAAAAATTATTCTCCTTAACCTCTGAGGATAGGACAAGAAGCAGTGGGATTAAACTGCAGCACAGGCAGTTTAGGTTGGACATTAGGAAAACTTCCTAATTGTCATGGCAGTTAAGCACTGGAACAAATTACCTAAGAAGGTTGTGGAATCTCCATCATTGGAGGTTTCTACCAACAGGTTAGACAAACACCTGTCAGTAGTTACTACTTAGTTCTGTCTTGCATGCAGGAGACTGGACTAAATGACCTCTTGGGTCCCTTCCCATCCTACACTTCTATGATCAACCAAAAGCTGTGTTAATTCAGAGCTAAGGTTGTGATTTTATTGATAAGCCTGGAAACTGAGTTCAGATCAGCAGCCTTAACTTTCCTGTTGTGTATTTATGCACTATACTAAGTGGTCTCATTCCCTGGTCACCATTCACCACCTGTGTTTCTAAGCAATGCATTTTAGACAGAACAGTACAAACTCCATCCTCATCAAGCATTGTTTTGCTGGCCACAAAGCATGTGAATTCTTCTCAAGAGCGTATACACTAATGGTTAAATTATAATTAGCCAGAGTCAATATGATTTAACAAATTGTATTATAGCACCAAGTTGCGGCCCCAAGTGAGTTTAGGACCCATGGCACTATACACACACACAGCCCCTACCTCAGAGCTTAAAGTCTTAAATAGACAAGACAGAGGGTCAGAGGGGAATCAAAGGCACAGAGAGATGAAATGACTTGCAAGATGTCAGACAGCAGGTCAGTGTCAAAGCCAGGAACCCGTATCTCCTGACTCCCAGTCATGTGCCCTAGCCACTGGAGTATACTGCTTCACACTGGCATATGGAGCCAGCATTGCCCCGGGGGAGCTGAGAGAGATTGTCTCTCAGGTTGTACTTTCCCTTCTTGCCCCGCCCACCGGTGTTCAGGTAGAAGCATGTATGCTGAAGCATCCCTTTGGATAGTGCAGGGTGCTCCCTGGCTAGTTGAGGCAGGTTGGACCACTCCACCCTCTTTGGAGCAATATGTGGCCCTGCAGAGAGCTGTCCTTGTGCTCCTAAAAGTGCAGAGATTGCGATTGTCCCTGGGTCTTGTGCAATATGCACAACAGATGTGGGAAGGCTCGTTTTTCTCTAGTCCTAGTGGGGGAAGGGATAAATATGGCCCTAATGTGACATAAATGCAGCATGATTGGACATGTAAATTGTGTCTCAGTTTCACTCAGCAGAGCCCTCATGACAGTTTGGGTCATGGTGTCAACCTCACTTGCCTTAGGCAAGTGAGAAGGATGAGTTGCCCTTTTCCTTGCCAGATGCTTGCAAGGAAACAGCAATAATGTACTGAGGGAATCAGGCAATATAGGCAACGGAAAACTAAATGAAATGTACCAAATCAGCTTTCCTGATGTGAAAGCAGCTCCCAGCCTCTGTGAAATCACAGTGAATGAATGCATACATACATCAATAGTATAGGTGACAATGCAATCACCAATCAAGGTTCCCCAAGCCTCATAGCATATGCTAGGGATACTCAAGGCAAAGCTGTCAAACTGTATGCGGTCTTCATCTTCCTAAAGCCAGCTGTCTTCTCAAGTTTGACTAAAGCACTGGATGACATCTCGAGACACAGAGTCAGCTGGCCTGACCTCTGGGTTAGTAGCCAACTAAGGTAAACAATATTTTTGCCTTGATATTTTAGCCAAATTCAGTAGCAGTGGGGAGGAGCACTTCAGTTTACCAGATTGGTCTAAAATTACGAAGGTAGAAAATGTTACTTATTGTATACAGCTAGATCCCAGAAATAACCTATTGTAAAAGGATGCTTTGTCTATCCCCAACTAAAGTCAGCACTGTTTGGTTCCTTCCATGTGGACTCTAGAACCCAGAAGCGATCAATTTTATTAGCAACAGTAAGATTACAGTAGTGTATAGAGGTACTGTACAAAGAGTAAGACAGTCCCCTGTCCTGAAGAGCTTACAGTCTACACAGACAAGACAGACGAAGCATAGGAGGAGAAACAGGCACGGATGAGTGAAATGACTTGCCCGAGGCTGCGCAGCAAGTCAGAAACAGAATCCTGGTCTTCTGAGTCCCAGGGCCGTGGATCATACTGTGTCTTTTCTGCAAATGGAACTTGAAGTTGAGCAGCAGAACTGCTTCAGCTGCAACATATCCTCTTCCTTGAAGCCCAACCTTAAGGTGGCATGTGGTGGCTGAAGCACCCTTAGTTAGAGAATCCTTTTTTTTTTTTTTTTTTTTTTTTAAATAAAAAGGGTTAGTGCTGTTACGGGAGGTTTTAAAAATTTCATCCAACTCCTTCAGTAGCGGGGGTGTTTTGGAAAGCACAGCATTAAACACTCATCGCACCGAAGGCAAGAAAGACATTCAAAAGGAAGTATGCTAATGGGGCAACACCTTTTTATTTCTGTACATTTACATACAAAGGTTTTCAGTAGTACAACAGATGTAACATCATGCAGACATTTAGCTTGTAAGACTGTTTTCAGTACTTGATTTACGCTTGTGCTATGAATAAGCACCACCAGACTACTCATGATCAAAACATACAGTAACACCATTCTTTAATAAAACTTCATCAGAAACTGAGGGGGGGGAAGGGAAGTCTCATCCACTAGACATAAACACACTGTACTCCTTTCCCAAGACATTTCACACAATACAGTTAAAATGAGGTTTTTTTTTTTTTAAGTTAAAGCGTGGGAGATTAACCCGCACTTAAGTGTTGTCTTTATGTGCTAGCTACAGGTGCAATTTGACTGGACATTCACAGAGTTCATTTAATGGCACTTCTGCTTCCAATTTGGTGCTCTTGAAGCATTTGGCTCCAGGAAGTGGCATCATTTAAGAAAAATACTTCCATGTTAAAACAAAACAAAACCCTGCTTAACCAAAACAACACTTTTCAAAAGTGGCAAAGAGATTACATGGTTTTTCCAGTCTTATCTATTTTCACTGTGTTTAGCAACAGAAACATTGCTGAAAAAAACACCCCTTAAAATGATCAAGTGTAATGCCATTTTCACATTCTGTTTAAAAATTCTAAAAACAAAAACAAACACACACCCCTTAAATGGTAACTAAAAACCCCACTAGTGGGCTAGAATAACTGAGGGCTCATGGAAAGAAATGGGCCTAAACGGACAGCAAAGCTCTGAACGTTTTCCTTGTTGCGTTGACTGGGAACAGTAGTCGGCTGAGAAAAGTGTTTCCTCTGCACTGTGGAGAACCATGACTGAGAAGCTTATGGCTTGACAGACAGTTGTTAAAAAACTGCCAGAGTACCCAACCGTACAAAGAACTGGACAGAACACATTAGGAAACTGATGTTTGTTTATAACTTCCTGCATCGTTTAGTACCTGTCTGTCTCTCCCCAGAAACTTTCCAGCCTCAGATACACTCCACAAAAGCTGATGGCTCATATCTTTTTAAAAAACAGGCTTTCTTCCTCTCAAATGAGCTATAACAGAGCTATCGAGACAGACTATCACTTACTGTTTTTGCCATGGCTGAGTCAAGCAAACTGTAGGTGTTGGGACCTCATTTTAAAGGACCAGTACCAAATGCCTCATCTCAGGCAAATTAAAAAACAAAACAAAATACAAAAGTCAATTTCACAAAAATTAAGTTAAAAAAATTGCCAAGTGCTCCCGTAACCTAATGTATTTATTTCTTATATAAATAGGCTGATATGTTTAAACAGTTCTTTTTGCTGGGACTGTTTGTAATGAAAGAGCAAACACCAGAATAGGAAACTATAAAGTGCTGTGGACAACAGCGATGACACACCAGGACCATAACAGTGCTAAATGCAATCCGTCTCATAGGCTTGTGAAAGGTCAACATGGTTTGTACTGTAGCCTGAGTATATATGCACGGAGGTCGTGAACTGAAAAGCTGTTCTGTGGTATATGGATTGCAAGGTGCTGTGTAACAACTCTGAGCCTATGTGCATGCCCGATTTCAAACAATCTTCTGCTCTCTCTATTGCTCTCCTGCGTCAAGGCCCCCTTCCCTTGATGATTATTTGTTTTATTTTCTAGATTTTGATATAAACCCACTTCTCCTGATATGTGGCTTGTAACAAGCTTCATATAAAAGGCAAAAGGTATTACACAAATTTGGCACATGAATACTGCACAAACTGAAAGGCCTTATTTTCAAGGTGAATGCAGACTGCAAAAATCTGAACGCAGAACAAAACGAAGGAGAGGTGGCCACTTTCAAAACGTTCAGTAACTAGAGAGTGTAAGAAAAATTGGTCTGTTGCGGTCACAGCAAGTCTAACTATGATGAAAACAGTAGCGTAACTCCAGGCAAAATTACCATCAACTGGTCCAGTGTTTCTTATGTGGTTCCAAAAGAACCCAAATGTCCACATCCTCTGTACAAAAGTTAGCAGCTTTAAGACAACATTGATTTTCCAACCACAACAATCTTTGTCACTTCTCCAGACCTGCTCGTCCTCTTGCACTCATCAGCATCTGCGGCTGTGCGGCTTAGTACACTGCTCACAGACTTGCTGATTTTGTGTGGGTTACAAGAGGACAAAGGCAGCCTAATGGAGGATGTAAGTAGTAGGTACAGTAGTTAACAGACAATATATAGAGCAAAAGAAGGGGCAGGGAAGAAGAGGAAAGTGCAGATTAGCCTTTCCATGCCTATGAATGCAAGACGTCCATCAAACAAAGTGGCAATCATATGGATGCTCAATACAACATTACACATCCTGCTGCTCTGTTCATTTAAATGGCTGTACCACTGGGCAAATCAAAAATGCATGGCCTGCATGGACAAGGCAAGGAAGGTAGCGGTGGGGGTATTGTTCACAATGATACAAAAGCGCTTTTAAGCTCAGAACGTCCTTGTATTAACTAGATCCTTAAGACATTCACACAACAAGAATCAAAATCTGATGGCCAATGCAAATCTGTTGCTGGCTTGGGGACTGGAAGGAGGAGGTCACCGTTGTTTATATTATTATTAATCACTTGCAGGAAATCTCTAAAAGAGCTGACTGTGATAATTTATAAGGCTGATCCTGACTGAAAAAAACTAAGCTAATTTGTGTAGTATTTTGCTGACTGCTTTAACTACAGTACAAAATCAACTCTAATTTAGAAAATAACTTTTAAATACATATGGGAACACGATCAAAACCTAATTAATGCTAAATCAAATGCAGTCAGAGTTTGAATCACAACAGGGTTTGTGTTGTTCGTACAAACAGAGCAGGCAACCTGGGGGATTTGACTTTCTAGACAGGCAGAGCTAATGTTGCACTAGTGTAAGTTTCAGTGGATTCAACTTTGCAGCAGAGATACCTCTTTCCTTTAACAAAACACAAAAGACAAAGATGGAAGCAGAAAACATCACACCATTTCTCTTTTTGGAATGGCTGCACCTCTTGAAAGAAGATGGCTTCATTCGTGTGATCAATGAAAGGAAAGGGGAGTAAAGTGCTTCTTTAAAATGATAATCAAAATAAATACAAACATTTAATTCCAGGAAAGTTTGGAAGGGTTATCTCCGGCCAGTTCTTTTCTCAGATGCGTTATTTTCCCCCATAACCTTTTCAAAAGTAATTTGCACACCAGTTGAAGATTCCTACAATAAATGACTTTAGCAGCAGAGTTGAATTCCCCCATGTATCCATCTGTTCCATCACTGGTCTGCAAACCTATGCAAAACACCTCCACCCAAAGTGCTCGTCCCAAAAAAATAAAATAAAATAAAAAAATCCGCCCAGTTACATCCCATTGGCAGTGGTATTCTCGGACACCCCGTCGCCCACAGCTGACGAATCATGGAGGCCAGAGTAATCCTTGAGTTCAGAGTTTGTCAGAAGCAAGGGCTGCTCTCCTTTCTTGTGTGGCAGGAGGGGCTTCCTGGTGTAGTGTTCGCCGTCTGGGATGTTCTCAGGCAGGTTTTGGTTCTTGCTCTCCGGCAAGAGGAGAATACAGATGATGCAAATGAGCGTACAGCAGGCGAAGATCACATGGTGCAGAAAGTAGCCTTTCTGGTTATGAAGCTCCATTATAGGTGCAGTCAGCATACCAAAGCCTGCACTGGCCAGGACAAGTCCGAGTCCACCTCCCCTACAAAGACAAACAGTCTCAACACATACAGAATACAGCAGCTGTGTATTTGAAAAAAACAACGCAAAAACCAACCAAACAAAAACACAAGCAGTGGCCGCAGAGGTCAGCAAAGCTTACATCCTCATTCTCAAAGCCTGACGACTTTGCCTACACCAGCCACCTGATCCATTCCTAACTGAACTGCCCTGCACCAAGTGCAGATGGCTCAGCACGTCCATGTCCATGTTCGGCCCATGGCTCCTTTGGCCCAGGTTCACCCCAGAGCTGCTACAAACAGTCTCACTTGCAACGTTCTCCAGGTACCCGAGCTACAATGCCCAGCGCAGCTCCCAGCCGTGATGCGTTCCAGCAGATTCTGAAAGGTCTCCTGCGCACTGTGGGACAGCAGCAGGTGAACTGCTTGAACGGCTTCAGTCTGAACCGACTCAGGGCTGCCCACGCGGTCACTAAACGGATGCAGGCTGAAACGGTTCAGCCTAAACTAACACTTGGCCCTACTGAAAGCAAGTCCAATCCAAGCCGTGTTTCACACCCATGTCAAGTACCTGGAGTATTGTTGTGCACGGTCACAATGGGCATCTCTGTGCTGGGGAAATTTTCTAACTGGTTGTAACCCTGTTAGAGCCATTGTGTAGACCTGATGAGATGATTTAAGGCAGTCCGCTCTGCTTTTACAGAACCAGAGTCCAATGTGATCTTGACAGCGTTTCATTAAAAGTGGGTCAGGCCAATCTATACTTAGTCTACACTGTGACTGTAAATTATTTTAAAAACAGGCCTGATTATGCACAGTTATGGTACTGGTTTTGTGTGTGTGTGTGTGTGTGTGGGGGGGGGACTGTTGACTGAAATAGTTCGACAGGTATGGCTCCTAGCAGGGATGCAGTTATACGGCTATAAATTGCTTTAGTCTCGGATTGTTTATTCCCAATCCCACAAGGGAAGAGTCTAGTCCTGGCTTTGCCACTGGTCTGCTGGGTGATTTTGGGAACTTCACTTAACTTCTCCATGTCTCAGTCTCCTCATCTGTACAATGGGGATAATTGTATCTCACCAATCAGTTCCCTGCCATTGCAGGAGCCTCAGGCACTGGAGCACCTCAATCCCTCTATTCTCTGCCTATGGCACACAATAGTATCTGGAAAGCTGGAATAATTCAGTCTAATGCAGGTTATACAGATCATTGTAGTGACAACTGGGCAGGGTTAGTGGCTTGAGATGTACAGGTCAATCAAGATGATTTGATGGTCCCTTCTGGCAAGAAGTCTATGACTCTATAGTGACCTCCTTTGTAAAGCAGTTTGAAATCTACTATAGAAAAATACCTTTATACCAGCATAACTTTGTCCACACAAAGGGGGTGGGGTGGTGAAGCTGTACCCCTTATAATTAAAGTGGTAAAACTTGTGTGTGTAGACAATTCTGTAGAAATTTCCCCCATGCAGATATGTCCAATCATGCTATGGAAACCACACTTCCCTTAGCATGATAAATATCTCTAGTTTAGAGAAGACCAAAGGAAGCCCAGTAACAAATAACAGGTGCATTATTCAGTGTAGGGGGGGCTTTTGCTGCCTCTGCCGTATTTTACATGGGCCACTGATGGAGACACGATATTAGATTTGATCTGCTATAAGAGGTTCTGAAATCCCTCTTCTATAAAGCGCTGTGCTGTTGGATGCAAATACTTTGGGACAGTCAGAAAATGTAGATTTTTAAAAAAAAAGAGCACTGTCTAGTGGTCAGAACAGAGGACAGGAAGTCAAGAGTTGTTCCTGACTGTGTGGTTTTGGACGAGTCACTTAGGGAAGCTGAGGCAGAGCAATGTTATCTGAAACATGGAGATAATACCTACCAAAGGTGTTGTGAAGGTTAATTAGCATTTCTGAAATGTTTTGAGATTACAAAAAGGTGCATTTATTAAGCCAAACCATTGTTATAAATAATTCATCACACTATAACGAACACTGGCATATACTTAGGCCTGGTCTACACTATACTGTTAGATCGATGTAAGGCAGCTTACGTCGAATAAATATGTCAGTGTCTACACTACAGCCTTAACCCGCTGATGTAAGTGCCCTACTACACTGACATCATAACTCTACCTCCATGAGAGGCGTAGCGCTTACATCGGTGTAGTTAAGGCGACATTGTCTGTGTAGACACTGCATTACTTACATTAACTGTTAGCTCTCTTGACAGTTTCACAGTTCCAGCTAGAGCCCCGCTCTCCAGCCTGGGACTTGGGGCGAGAAGCCCTGGGCAGCCGGACCACACTCCCAGCAGGGAACAGGGAGCCGGGGTGGGGAGCAGTCTGCTGGGAGCCCAGGAGCCTATGGGGCAGCCAGGCTTCCAGCAGGGAGCTACCAGCAGAGCTGAGAGACCAGGCTCTCAGCTCTCCACACTGCCCCTCTTAGGTCGGTGGAAGAGCTCCTGGTGAGGACACACACCATTGATCCAAGGAGGGTACTGTAGACATGCACCAGTGACTGTAAATTGACCTAATATAACTCCACTTAAGTTTTTGGTGTAGAGGTGCCCTTAGATTACACACACAAAAACACCGTAAAATAAACCCTATTTAGGTTGCAAAGTCAAGTACTCAAAAAAGTTAGGAAATATCAGAATTAAAGTTACCTGGGCAACCTTAATTCGGTCCCCTTTTGTGTAAACATTACGATACAGTCATGAATTACATGATCACATTTTATTGTTTTCACAGGATCCCTGCCTCACTCAGTGCACAGAATGGTGGTGTTCACTGAATGAGCAGCTCTTCAAAATTTTGTTTTCTCTTCACTGTTCAATGTATGGACCACTTCTCCCTATTCAAACCCAGCTCTGGAGTCAATTTTAAATGTCCTCATAGGCTTTTCTATGGTGCTCATCACAATGCTATCTGAGGGCTCCACAAACATTAAATGTTGTGAAAATAAACCACAACACCCTTTTGAGGTGGGGCGGGGGGGATCATTATCCTCATTTTAGTAATGGGGAATTATGGCACAGAGACACACAGGTGCCGACTTTCCAATGTGCTGGGGGGTGCTGGACCCCCAGCTCTGCCCCAGGCCCTGCCCCCACTCCACCCCTTCCCTCAAGGCCCCACCACGCCTCTTCCTCCCCCACCTCTTCCCACCTCCCGCTCCGCCTCTGCCTGCCCAGTTCCACTCCCCCCGCCCCCCAGAACCTCCTGTATGCTGTGAAACAGCTGATTGCGGCGGGCAGGAGGCATGGGGAGGAGGGGGGCTGCCACCTATGCAGAGAGATTAAGATCAAAAGTATACACTAATTTTGGTTGCCCAATCTGAGACACTTAGGACCTGATCTTTCAGAGTACTTATCCTTACATAGCACTTCATATCTTCAGAGCACAGCTCCCACTGACTTCAAGTGCAGCTGTGAATGCTCAGCATGCCTGCAAATCAGAACTAACCCCTTGGGCCCCTTTGAAAATTCCAGCCCTACAGTCTAGGTAGAATGGCTGTTCCAGATGCAGATGGATTCCCTCAGGCACTTTTCTCTAACAGCAGCTTTGACCCTTAACAGTTGTTCCCAGGACTGGTTTCACCTTACAATGGGTCCTCAGTGCAGCAACAACAACTTTAGGTTCTCCCTCAGGCTACTGGATAGGGCTCATCCCTCCCCTACCCTGAAACCCAGTAGCAGGTTTCCCAGTAACTCCCATTTTCTTTTGCACTTTTCTCTGCTGTGCTCCCGGACCCTCACTCTCAGCACAGAACTCAGTCACCTGTCAGCCACAGCTTCTGTGTCTGTGTCACTCCACTACTGCAGCAGCATGATGATCTCAGGACCCATAACACTCTCTGTGGTACCCTTTCAAGGCCTGATACCTGCATACTGCCCCATTACATTTAAATTCTGTGTCCTTGGTGCACAGACAGTACTTTCCTGTGAGTCAACATGTTCCAGTCCTCCCCATGCTCAACTTCCTCCCTTTTCCACACAACTAAAACTTCAAATTCGGTGATAATCTGCACTGCTACTTTTTTATTATCATTATATAGGTTATACTCTATGATATAAATCAAACCCAGCACTACAAATCTCTGACTTCTAAGATTTTCTCTGACCACCAGCCATCTTGCTCAAAAGCTAATCCCCATATCCCAGATCTTTTCAGTATCCATGGATTTACAGCTTGGCTGCTTAAGTGCAGGAAGTGTAGGACACCAAAAATATTCTGCTCAGACCAGCAGACAAGAGCAAAGCAATCCCTCCTTGCAATGTTTAATTATCTACCTTTCACTTTACAGAGACAAAGAGTGATTTTCCCAGGCTTTTACAGAAGAAACTGGATTTTTGCAGGGTTTACTGGATTTTGTGTTGGCAGTAGAAATTTTGGAGTCTGGATATTAAGCTTTAGCCAACTTTTCACTGAAAAATTAAAACCTACCTAAATCTATTGTTTCTGCAATTAAATCCCCCCTGTCACATTTAAGTAACTTTCTGAATTTATACTCGCATGGGTAGTCCCATAGGACTAGGTATTCAAATGCAGACGTATTAGCAGGACCACACCCCAAATTGGTGCAATAGTGACAAAGAGCTGATTCTCCTTTGCCCTGGACATTGTGCAGTCATTTACATTAGTGCAAAGAGGGTGTAAAATTCTACCACAGCAGCATGATATGCTCATTTTGTACTGGTGCACATGACTACGCTAGGGGCCGGGCAATGGGGAATCAGGTCCACAGAGTCAGTGGTTCTCAAACTTTTTGTATTGGTGACCCCTTTCACATGGGAAGCCTCTGAGTGTGACGCCATGCCGCGCCCTCCCCCCCCAGTTAAAAACAAGGGAGTTAATTAAAATGTAATTTAATGTGGGCACAAGGCTGACAGCTCGTGACCCCCACAGAACCACCTCACGACCCCCTGAAGGGTCATGACCCCCAATTGGAGAACCCGTCATCTATTCAGTATTGTACGTCAAAGACTGGGGAAAAAAAATGCTCACCTGGATTTTAAAGGCATTTAAATGAGGAATTTAAATGCACTGCAAGGAAAACTAAGGGAGAAGGAACAATTTTAGGTTCACTGTATGTCAAGTAGCACTGTAGGTGAAGTCAGAGAGATATTCTCTCACTGTAGGTTGCACTATGTATACTAGAAAAAATCAGGGAGCACTATCAGTGCTAGAAAACACTATACTATTTATTTTTTGCTGCATTTTTTTTATAATCTAAAATAATGTCAGTTCAACATTTGCAGATGTTTTCCTTGCTGACATGCACAATAGACGCGCATGAGTGAAGCAATGAAACAACTCTGTTTAAAAGTGCAGCGCACTTCTGTAGTTCACTTTTCTTTCTCATGCGTGGTGTGACTGCAGGCAGGATTTAGAACTTTTCTGGGGTGCTCAATTCCTAGATATTGTTCTTCCTCACTCAAGAAGTTTCCTGAGATGTGATGGTGCAGTTTTTTGTTTCAGTTTTCTCTAACATATTGAATATTAATAGACTACGGCCTAATGTTTCAAGCTGTGGTTTGGGCGTCTGAAATGGACACACTGCAACACCTTGGACAAATCAAACCTCTCCCTCAATTTCTCAATTTGTAAAATAGCTTCCTCATGTGGCTTTTTCAGTCTTAATTAATGTATATCCTCCAAAGATTACATTACAGCATATCAGATCTTAAGAAAGCAGCTACTGTATTTGACTTCTGCCATTCTCTGTGTTACCACTAGAGAGTAGGCTTTGCTCACATTTATGTAAGCTAATAAGAGCGAGAATAGTACAAGAGGATCATTTATAAGACTGTAAAACTGCTCTTGTAATCCTCAATGGTGCAAACGTTGAAAGAGCCTGGTTCAAAATTGGTAGTCTTTAAAGGTTTCCCTATTCATATTTTAGAACTTTTTCTGGTCTACTAGAGCTTTAAACATCACCAGAACACTTTACTAATAAGAGTTTAAAATAACAATAGCAAAATATTATCTCAGAAATTCTTCACTGAAGTGAAACTAAATCCAGGAATATGGCTTGCACCTCTCTCTAATATTTAGAAGCACAAAAGAGCAATTTTAATCCCACCTTAGTTTTTCTCAAGTATTTGACCCTTTCTAATGCAAGTGGTCTGATGTGACAATGGGTCAAAAACCCCTTCAATTACTGAAAAGATTATTTATTTGTATTGCAGTTGTGCCTTAGAGCCCCAGTCTTACTCCACTGTGTGAAGTGCTGTGATTTAAAATCCTGATGTGATTATTTGATTTTAACCTCAGCAATCTCCACTCCCCTAATCTCCAGTGGGAATTTACTTTAGTTAGAGCCATCAGTGGACAGTGGCTGATGGCTAAAATCCCCACTGTTCCTCCCACATACCTTTTCTCTTCACTGTTGCTATCAGTAAGGAGAGGGAAAGTGGTATTAGCAATGCCAAGGCCAAGCAATAGGTAGTTACTCCCTATCCTCAGGGGTCTAGGAACCGGTACTGTTCTCCCCCTTTTAGAAACTGGCAGGGGAGGGAAAGAAAGGAGAAAACAAAACAGTCTCCCAATCAACTCCTTTCTAAAGCCTTGGTCTCTTTGGTAAGTAGCGCAACCCTCAGTGGCTCTGTCATCATGCTTATTGGAGGAGGATTATCAGCTTCATTTAGTGCTTCAGTTCAGTGTTGGAAAGGAGCTTTTTAAATGAACTCCTTGGCACAAGGAATTAGAACTCTTTAACGATGAATCAGGGCTGACCAGCATTAATATGTCAGGGTAATAAGGATCTCAACAATAAATATTTGTGTTATTCCTGAGAGCCTTTAGGTCTCTGAAACATATATTGTAGATTCTAGCAGGAAAAGATAAATTCTTGGAACCTGATGTTGGGGTTATTCAAAAACAACCTTTTGCTTATTGAAAACAGTGTAGAAGTGTTGGGAAATGCTATTGATTGTCATGGTAGCAATCATACAACAGCCAATCTACTTGTAAGCACCTTAATATTGATGATATTTTTCCTCACAAACAAAATATGAATAAAGAATTAGTTTGAAAAACCCAATGACTCCCCCAATTCCCTTACTATGCCCTCCCACAAGACTCTGATTGGAACATCAGTTGAATATAGGTCAAGTCCTGAAAATAAGATGCTTTGCCAAATTGCAATGCATTATGGGTGGTATTTCATAAAGACAATTGCCCTGTAAAGGGCGTGAGGGAGAAATGGCCAGATGCCTATTTCATGACACCTGAGCAAAGGCATATCATCAGCTTAGCAATCACACTTCTGTCTGAAATGTGCTAAGAATATAAGAACGGTCATACTGGCTCAGAACAACAGTCCATCCAGCATCCTGTCAGCTGACAGTGGTCAGTGCCAGATGCGTCAGAGGGAATGGACAGAACTGTCCAGTCCCAGCTTCTGGCAGTCAGACCCAGAGCATGAGGGTTGCATCCCTGACCACCTTGGCTAATAGCCATTGATGTATCTATTCTCCATAAACTTATCTAATTATTTTTTTAACCCTGGGATAGTTTTGGCCTTCACAACATCCCCTGGCAACGAGTTCCACAGGTTGGCTGCACACTGTGTGAAGAAATACTTCCTCTTGTTTTAAACCTGCTGCCTATTAATTTCATTGGGTGACCCCTGGTTCTTGTGTTATCTGTAGGGGTCAATACACTTCCTTATTAACTTTCTCCACATTATTCATGATTTATTAGACCTCTATCATATCCTCCCTCAGTCATCTCTTTTCCAAGCTGGACAGTCCAAATCTTTTTAATCCTTCCTCATATGGAAGCTGTTACATCCCCCTAATCATTTTTTGTTGCCCTTTTCTGTATCTTTTCCAATTCTAATTTATCTTTTTTGAGCTGGAGTGACAAGAACTGCACACACAGTGTTCAAGGTGTGGGTGTACCATAGATTTATATAGTGGCATTATGATATTTTCTGTTTTATTATCTATCCCTTCCCTACTAGTTCATAACATTTTGTTAGCTTTTTTGACTGCCACTGCACATTGAGTAGATGTTTTCAGAGAACTATCCATGATGATTCCAAGATTTGTTTCTTGAGTAGTAACAGCTGATTTTGTATGTGTAGTTGGGATTATGTTTTCCAGTGTGTGCTACTTTGCACAGATCAACACTGAATTTCATCTGCTATTTTGTTGCCCTGTCACCCAGTTTTGTGATATCTCTTTTCACAGTCATCTTTGGGTTTAACTTTCTTGGGTAATTTTGTATCATCTGCCAATTTTGCCGTGTCACTGTTCACACCCTTTTCCAGATCATTTATGAATACATTGAACAGCACAGGTCCCAGTACAGATCTTTGGGGGACCCTGCTATTTACCTCTCTACACTGGCCAGTTATTCCTATCCTTTGTTCCCTGTCTTTTAACCAGTTACTGATCCCTGAGAGGACATTTCCACTTATCCCATGACTGCTTACTTTGCTTAAGAGCCTTTGGTGTGGGATTAGAGGAAAAGGACATTTTTGGTTTGCTTTGTCCATTTGACAACATTTAGCTGTTTCTTCTGGTTAGTCATTCAGTTGGTCAGTTTCCTCTCTGTTTAGTTCTTTCACATAACAGGGAGAAAATTTAAAAAAAGAAAAATCTATTGTAAAACCATAAAAATCATCAGAGAGTCAAAAAACAGTCACAATTCCTGAAACAATTAAAAAACCCAACAACTGCATTTGATTACATGCTGATGTGTCCCTTTAAATTTTTAATTTCATGACTAACTAGAAAATCTTTTCCACTTTAACATCTCTTGTGAGAAAAATAACTAAGGTACAAATGTTTTCATCTGTAATTTAGGAAAAGCTAACTAGAGAACACAACCTATTGGAATGATGTCCTAAAATAACCCTTTCATAGTTATGATAGCAAATGAAAGGTGAGTTTTGCTTAGCAAGCAAAAGCTAGTAATGATTCAAACTAGCTTACACTCTCTTCTCTACAACCAACAGCTTCCCCTGCAAAATGATGTAATTTGTGAAATATGTACCTCACGCCACACAGCTGGAAAAAACAACACTGAGTTAAACAAAAGAAAGATTTGACCCTTTGCTACACAGATGACAAAATATTGTAAGGACATTTCACTTTGGAAAGTTTTCTCTCTCTCTCTCTCTCTCCCCCCACCCCCCTCCCCACCTTCCCTTTTTAAAGAGCCTGAATCCAATTGAAAGTCAATGGGACCTAAAGCACCTAAATCATTTTGGCACTATTTCAACTGTTATCCAGAATGTACAAATGCAGTGTATGACCAGTGCATGAGATTATGCTGTAAGAAGAGAAGTGAATAAATAAAATGGAAAACTGATATTGCAAAGAAAGGGCTGGGAAACTTCCCATTTTCACTATTATCCAGGTTATCAAGGGCCATATTTAGGGCAAATTATTTGACTCCTTTAAGATAGGCCTGTGTTGAGGAGGTGAGGGAAGAGGCAGACCACTAAACAGCCTTTGAAAGGCATAATGCTACCACTTGTGCTGGAGGAGAGGGGATGAATGCAGAGGGAAATGATACACCTTTGAAAGGTGCAGTGCCATTGACATCACCTCTGGGGCTGTTATCACTGCTAGCTGTACTGGTTCCCCCCTCCCGCCCCCTTTTTCTTCACCAACCTGTCACTGAATTTTGGCTGAAGCTTTCACTGGACAGAAGCAGGGCTGCTTGTGCCTATTCCCCCCTTTAGAACACTCACACAGGGCCAGACATAAACTTCTCTCTCAACGCCCTGGGTGCAGACTTGAAATGCATGCATAGGTGCCGACTCGTGGGTTCTCCAGGGCCATGGAAAAAAAACAGTGGGTGCTCAGCACCCACCAGCAGCTCGGAATGGGGTGGAGGCAGAGACCAGCAATCGACGGGCAGGCAGGGGCCTCGGGGAGTGGGTGGAGTGGGAGCGGGAAGAGGGGCTTTGGGGGAAGGAGGTGCAGAGGGGTGGGAAGAGGCAGAGCGAAGGTGGGGCCTCAGGGAGGGGGCAGAGTGCGAGCGGGGCCTCAGAGAGGATGTGGAACACCCCGGGGAAAAGTAAAAGTTGGCACCTATGCATGCATGCATTTACTACTTTCACAAACCCCTGGGGATACTGAGAGGTACTTTTTATTAAACCAAGTGACAACAGCATAATTTTAATGGTTATACTCCAATTAAGCAAAGCACGTAAGCACAGGCTTCCCTTTTTAGCATGCACACAGTCATTTCACAGCCTGCAAGAAAACTGAAGCACAACACAGTGGAAGAACTGGAGATCAAACCAAATTTAGCTACAATGCCTCATGCAATTCTTAATGTAAAAAGTATTGTTGATAATTAAGGAATCATAGACAAGTAAGGCTGGAAGGCACTTCAAGAGGTCATCTAGCCAATCCCCCCATGTTGAGTCAGGATAAAATATACTCACACCAAGTTGTTTGTCTAACCTTTTCTTTAAAACCTCCAATGATGGGGATTCCACAGCCTCCCTCGATAACCTATTCCAGTACTTAACAATCCTTATAATTAGAAATGTTTCCCTAATATCTAACCTAAATCTTCCTTGCTGCAAACAGAGATGATTACTTCTTGTCCTACCCTTGATGGACATGGAGAACCCCCAGATCCTTTTCTGCAATACTACTGGCTAGCCAGTTATTTCCATTTTGTATGTGCGTGTTTGATTTTTCCTTCCTATGTGATGTCAGACCAATTGTCCAATTTATCAAGATATTTCTGAATTCTAATCATGTCCCCCCAAAGTGCTTTCAACCTCTCCCAGCTTGGTGTCATCTGCAAATTTTATAAGCATTCTCTTCATTCCAACATCCAAGTTGTTAATTAAAATATTGAATTATCATGATGGGAGAAAGGGTGAAACTGTCTGAAGCGATGTAAATAAAACTCTCTTTATTTATATGCAAAGTAGCTCCCAAGAGACTGCTCAAACTACAGAACATCCCAGAGTCCATTGTCCCAGAGTATCAGATTATTAGAGATTTCACCTTGCATAAATAAAAGTTTGCATTACACAATAAATTATTAATAAAGTAAGGACATCTGAACTGGTTCCCACCCCAACATGGGAAGTTTGGGGGTCTTACCTTATTACTGTTGGTGTGATTTCAGCACAGAAGAAAACACTAAGACTTCCAACAGCATGCGAAGAAAACATACCCACAATGGAAAATGCAGTAGAAAATTTGTCTTTGACGCTGTCACTCATACCTGTTAGACAGACACATGCACATGGAAATTGAGCTCAGCAAAATCAGTATATAGTCCCCAAGAAATAAAACAAGAATACCATATTAAGTCATTCATTCACCTTAGATGCAAGTTTGAGTCTCCTCCCCCAATGTTTATTTAAATCAATATTTAATAAGCCATGTACCAACTACCCAAAACATAAATAAAAATGTCGTAACATATTGCCAAAAAATTAGCAGTAAAAACAATCTCCAACTTTGTTATCAACAGCCATCACAAAGAGGTAAAGCTCAAGAAATGTCTCCAAACAATTTTTCAGGCACTGGACACTTCCCACCCAAATCTGGTAGCCATATGGAGACAACCAGAATTAATCATGACCTAGTACAATTCTGTGGTTGAGACATTGCAGATGTTGCAATAGAGGAAGATATAAATAAAATGTTCTCATCTCTACCACAGACCTGCAGAAAAAATCCTTATGCTGCAACTGATCAGAGCCACAGGTGCATTGAACAGGAGCTGTAAAAATAAGCAATCAGCTCTACAAGAAGAGCCCTAGGACATTGAGCTCAACAGCAACCTTGCACATGAACACTAGCAGTTACTGCATTCAGACTCTGTATCCTTAGCGACTCTGGCCTTTCAGATACACCCAGTCAGAGTGCAAGCAGTTCTAAAACACTGCATAGACATTAGTAAACAGTACCTGAGCCTGGAAGTTGACTATATTTTCCAATCACTGGATCCGCAAAAGATAAATTAAAAAGGGAGAGAGAGAGTTAAATATGTGATTTATTCAAAGTGAAAACACAAACACACAACACCCTCCCCCCCATACCAAACCAAACTACAGCCCTCCACCTCCTCCCCATAAACTTTCCTTTCAGTATCATGACTGGATTGCAATAGTCTTTCAAAACCAGTTTGACATGGCATGCAATTTCCAGGCCTATTCCCATCTGGAGGATAGAATTCTAATGAGATGATGATAATAAACGCACAGTGGTAAATCATTTGAAAAGACCCAGAATTAGCACTGAAATTAAACAAAAGTCTCTTTGTTGGTAATAAAGGAGGAAAAGAAACTGCAGTCAAGCTTTGCTGTAACCCTCAGGGAATGGCCACAGGGGCTTTAGTTAGAGAAGGAAACCATTACAATCAGCATCCCTGCGTTGCTAAAACACATATTTTTCCCTTGCCAAAATCCAAAGTGAGTTTACAGTGTTTAAAATTATTCACAAGCTGCTTTTTGGCCCACGTTCCCACGCGGCGCTAAGTAATGCTGCATAAAAAGCGGAACAATAGTTATGCGAGCCTGGCAGAACATCCCAGCAGCTGGGTTACTCCAGAGAGCTTAAAGAAGTTCTGACTCAGGAGAAACCCTGAAATCTGGAAGGAGATCCCTCTGTCAGAGGTCTTACGACACACACACACCCTTTAACAAATTACACAGACAGCATGGCCATTCATTTCTCTTCACACCATTGCCTAGCTGCCTATAAGGAGTGATGGTGGGATGTGATGGAGGGGGACAGACCGCAGTAGAAGGATACAAGCTGTTCCAGAGTTCAGGGCTGCCTTTTCCTCCTACTTTTGTATGGGCAGTTTTTAGAAATGGGAGGGGGACAAAGGGCAAACTGTATATGATGAGGGCACATCTGAAAAACCCAGTATGTTAAGAAGTGCATCAATGACAATAAGTTGCACCTCGTGTTGACTTTCGGTTGCCCTCAGCAGCTGGGAACAGAATGTTTTAACATGGGCATGACAGAAAGCTTCTCATTAATTCTCTATGTCCATCTTCAAGTTTCAGAATGGAACACAGCAGAACAAACATAATTTAGAAATAGTTGTAATCTAGCTACCATAATTCTGTTTCTTCAAAGGCATGCTTTTTGTAGTTCATCGTTATGCAGAGTATTATTGTGACACTGTATAAAAAGGAAGATGACCATGTTTTGGTATCACCACTCATGTATTGACACTGTTGCAACCACTGATGTATCAACGCTGGTGCACAATTGTGATAAATCTTATGCAAAGCATGCCTTGTAAGGTATCACTGGAAAAGTTGTAATCTGTTGAACAATGGTTACCCTGTTTATACACATGTATTACCATTGTATGTGAATCTTTGTATTCATTGTATGAATCTTTGCTATGTGTTTGTATCTCAACATGTGTTCCTGGGTAACACCCACAAGAACAGATTTACATCAAGACCAGTGAGCCATGGTTGATGGGCCATTAAGGGAAATCAACTCTTCCGATGGGCCCCTTCCCCACGCCTCAGAGAATATGTAGACAATGGATGCCTCATGACTCAGCAGGGGCACACAGAACATGTGATTCCTGACTCCCATGTTTGTGCCAGTAACCTTCCAGGTACATGGACTGGGGAGTATAAATTTGAGACTGTGATATCACATCCTTGCCTCTTGCCTGCTCCACGTCTCTGGACTATGATTTCTAACAAAGGGAAGCTTTGAACATGGACTGAGGACCCCCAATATTTTGGGTGATCCAGGAAAACTTACTGCAAGCTAGCAGATTTAACATCACTGCTATTCTCCTGATCTATAAACTCTGCCATCATCTGCAATGTATGTGATTCACTTTAACCATTTAATAACTCTTCTTTGTGTATTAAAAAAATCTTTAGTTACTTTACTAAAGATTGACTATAGTGTGGTATTTGGTAAGATCCTGAAGTATATATTGACCTCAGGCGGGTGTCTGGTTTTCTGGAACTGGAGGAAGTTAATACATACGATTTTTGGTTTTAATAATCATTTACCATAGTAGTCTGGTTTGTCTGGGTGGTGCATGAGGGGCTAGAGGGCCTGAAGGGAACTATCTTTGGCTTCATAATAAGCAGTACAGTATTTTGGAAACACATTTTTGTTACTGGCTTGATTAAGTCTTATGACAGACTAATCCACCGGTTTAGGGTATATGCCCTGTATTCTGTCAGTCTGACCTGAGATTGCTGTTCTTAGCTGTGTTCCATAGCAGGCAGTGTGCCAATAATTACTTAGACACATGCATGTGCTATACATATTTCTTAATTACACTGCTAACTGTGTATTGCATATGTGTGGCCACACAAATTTACCAAGAGGGAGGGAGGAGACAGAGAACACACCTCCAGTTTGATTAGGACTATTCCCACTAACTTTATAGTAGTGAGACATGTTCCCCTCTGGCTTTTTCTCCAAAAGGCAATTTGACAGATGTTCAGATACTTGCCCCCCCCCCCCTTTTTTTTTTTTTTTTACACTATTTTTAGAAGAGTGGCAAAACCAGAAACAACCTGAACCCACCCAGCATTGACCCACAGACTTGGAATATACTGTTCTTGTCTCCGATAGAGACTGCCTCTTTTGCAATTATAAGAGGATGGGAATTTTGGGACTCTGCCATCAATCAATTCAACTTCCTAAGCATACTCATTGCATGTCAGAAAATCTGAGAAAGAGAAGGAACCATGAATGGGAAACTAATTTCCTTTGCAGCCTCCTTGGAGAAAAAAGAATCTGGTAAAACTTGTATGCCATTTCCATGAATTCTCTTAAGACACGGGTGGGCAAACTTTTTGGCCTGAGGGCCACATCGGGGTTCTGAAATTGTATGGAGGGCCGGGTAGGGAAGGCTGTGCCTCCCCAAACAGCCTGGCCCCCACCGCCTATCCGCCCCCTCACTGCCCCCCTCAGAACCTCTGACCCATCCAACCCCCCCTTCTCCTTGTCCCCTGACCGCCACCTCCTGGGACCCCCCTCCCCTAACTGCCGCCCCCAGGACCCCACCCCCATCCAACCCCCCGCTCCCTGTCCCCTGACTACCCCCCGAGATCCCCTGCTCCTTATCCAACCCCATCGCTCCCCACCCCCTTACCATGCCACTCAGAGTAGTAGGACTGACAGCTGCATGGCCCGGCCGAAGCCCGCCACAGCGCCGCGCTGCCCAGGTGGCGTGGCAAGCTGAGGCTGCGGTGGAGGGGAAGGGGGCTAGCCTCCCAGGCCAGGAGCTCAAGGGCCGGGCAGGACAGTCCCGCGCCGTAGTTTGCCCACCTCTGTCTTAAGACAACAGAAAACTCTTTTTCCCCCCCTTTTAAAAACCCAGACAATCAATTTTGACACATCGTCAGAGATTGAAATCCACTCTGTTTTTAACTCTTCTCAGCGTGGGTGACTAGCTCTGAGCTCTGCTACAAGCATAAATCCCTGCACCTAGAACAATGAACCAAAAGAATAAAGGGAAAATTGGAGAGAGAACAAAAGAGTTTCACTGTAGTCGAATATGTACAGAGAATGGGCCAAAATCTACAGTGACTTACATTCCCTATCGCTTTCAGCGGGATTGTAGAGCATATGAATCTGCACCATCCACAGAGAGCTGATTTACTGCTCTTCTGTTCTGCAATAGACAGGTTTTTTCCATATGTCAGTTGAGAACAGCCATTGATTCAAGGCCTCATGCAGCTTTGCAAGGTAATGCTCTCTGACCAGTATCAAGGTGCACGTCACTTATGCCCTCACTTACAGTTGAGAAGGCCTAACTGTAGAAGCGATGCCAGAGCTGTCAGAATCATGAACAGCAGCAGTCCTCCTCTTCGCCCTAGAAACCCAACGACTGGGCACATAGCCAGGCAGGATGCCAGAGCAATCCCTGCCATGGTATAGTAGTCTGCATAGAAATTGTGGGTGATGGTCATCTTCGCTTCATGACCCATCATGCTTTTTGCAAAGCAGTGATGTATTCCAAACCCGGTCAGCCTAAGGGAGACAGAAAGTGACAATGGGAGACCACTTCTGAACAGGCAAGCAAATATTGCAATGCAACAAGGAGCTGGACAGAAAAGGAAAAACTTTGAGGCAGAGACTTCTCTTACTAAGCGCATACAACCCATAGCCCACCTACCCTCAAGGTTCTACTGTAATACAAATAAACAATGATCAAAAATTGATCAAACCAAAAGACTTGTGATCAACCGACCTGATTCTAATAGGTGCTAAGCAACAGCAGTTCCCAAATCAAGCCATGTGAGATTACATTTTTATTATGTGATTGGAAGCAACCTGAAATCAGTCATGAAAACAAATCAGAAGCTGCCTTCAGATTAATTTAATAGACTTCGGTTACTATCTAACATCTGACCCATGGCCTTTAGAATGAGTACTGCTGTGATCAGTTTTATGAAGAAGGGCTCTATGGTTGGGCTGCAAGGAAGCATAATACGAAACAGATCACACCATAGATAGTAACCTCAATCCCCAAGGTAGTGCTGCTGGCAAAATAACTTTTAAAATGAATATTTAAAGTGACAGACTGAACCTGTATTTAATTTGTTACTATGACTGTTATGAAACAGAAAATCTATGGCTTGAATTGTGATTCATGCTATACTTCAGCATTACTTTCCTCCACTTATTTTTTACATGAAAACTGGTTCCTCTATTGACCATTTCTCCTGTTTCAAATATTTATTAACAAAATAAATGGTCGGTACGGTGAGATTCATATGGATAGTGCCAGATCCTAGTGCAATGTAAAATCATTTCATGTGTGGACAGAGTTACTGGTGTATTTTAGTGCTATCAATACCTCCTCAGGCAGCGCGACACCTCTCTCAGAAAAGAGCCTCATATCTGTGGCAAATTCTGTAGCATTTAGGTAATGTGACCTGCTACATTAACTAAGGAGTAGACTAAGTATTGCCAAATTCATTCCACATGTGTATCATTAAGCCACATTTGGGCCTAAGTCTCCAGAATGAATGGCTAGTATGTTACATCAGTACACCATCTATCAGGATTTTCCTTAATTTCAGGAATTTGAAACAATTTTTATGGAAACCAAACTATGGAAAGCTTTTTGTTTTTTTAAATAAACAAATGGTGGGGATTTATAACAGCTAAGTGAATGACAGCCCTGTGCACAGCAGACCAGTCAGTGAAAGCCAAGATAGAATTGTGCACCTTTTGGAACTGCAGAATTGATATACTTTACATTGACAGAATGCACTACAGGACACGTAGTTGTTTATTCTTGTACAAAATTTCATTTGCTTTCGGAATCTACAGAATAATCTGTACAGAATTTATTTTCTGTCTTAACTCTGGTGCTTGATATCTTACAAACACTATTTAATATACAACTAGACAACCCTAATATATTACACAAATATATCCATGTGGTAAACTGAAGACCCATGAGATAAATTAATGCATTATACAATTTATTACCTGTGCTCTTCCCTTTAATCCACATCCCTGGGATTTATTCTAACATCCTAAAATTCTGAGGAGATTCAAACAGTTGCCTTTTATTTTTGAAATAAATCAACGTGCCCTGAAAAAATTTCCTCTTTCTCCCCTGAAATGTTTTATTTTTCCCAAAATTCACAACTGCCTGAATCTCAGGACAGACTACATGATGCAAAAGGAATAATAATAATAATAATGAAAAATAGGCTCTTCTTTCCCTAAAATAAACTTGAGATCTGCCTGACCAACACAAATTTGATTCACACTCTTCAAAGAATGCAGAACTTCTCCACTGACAATGGCCAAAAATCATCCTTTGTGTTGTTTTTATTCTGGTCTTGGGAATTTCCAAACAAGTATAATTAAAAGTGGGGTGGGCGAAGGGGGAATTCATACAGAGACAATGTTCATAAATCCACTTAAGTTACTGTAACTATAAACTCAGTCTAGCAGCAAAAAAATTGTTCCAAAATGCATGAGGCCACCGCAGTGGTTATTAAAAGCCCACCACTTCTTTCACCAACTGACACTGTAAATTAAGGCGCTGATCCGGCAACTGATTCAGCATAGACAGATCCTTAGAAACAATGGGCCTCACCCAGGCAGGATCTGTTGATCCAGTGCTGCAATTCATAATCATATGGGTCACTGTAACTTCTCATGAGAATGAAGATTACAGGTCGGAGCCCTAAAATCAAGTGGAAATTCCAACTATGGGCAGGGAACTTATATTTCTACACATAATTTTTCTAGGGCAATTTCTGGTCTTACTACCACCACCCCATCCCAATTTAAAAATCACACAGGTGATCCAAATGGGCACTTTATATAACTGACACACTAGGAAACACCACCATGGCTGCCCCTTCACTTTCTCCTGTTCCCTTCCCCACCCTCAAAAGTAGTCAGGGTCATTTTGAAATAGATTTCAAGCCCGTACATTTACTTTTATTTCATACATGAGAAGCTCTCTCAGTTTTGTGTGATCCTGCAAACACTTAAGCACATGCTTAACTTCGCTCATGTAGATGTTTGCCAGATTGAGGCCTTAGAATGTAGGTGTCACACTACTGTGTTTGAGAAAGTACACTTTCCCTGTATACCCCTTTAATGATTTGGAGGAACTGAAGCCCTTTTTGTCCAGTTTTCAGGACATCATGGTCAGCTACTATACAGGCCACAGCTTAGTATTTATTGCCAAGCAACTTCTTCCTTTGCCAAATAAATCCATTAAATTTTAGAAAATATTAAACAGATAAATTTATGCAAACAGTTTTATAATTGTGCAATTGCTTACATTCAAATCAACCATATGTGCTTATTTCCTCCTTTCCCTGCTGCTTTATTTGAAATAAAGATGAAATAAAGATAAGATGGTAATATCCTTGGACTTTTCACCTCACTTGCTCCCTTCTACCTCCCGGATAATTTAAGACATGCAACTGAAACTGGTAGTCATTAATTTTAATCCAGGATAATGGAAATCTACAGCTTGACCTCTCACTTGAGAGAAATTTTCAACAACAAGACCCAACAAGAAACTACCGAACAATTTGGTTTAAATTTAAAAAGGACACCATTGAATACACCAAAGACATTAACCAGTTCGGACTGATCTGCTTCCTTGACGTTATCCATTGGAAGTATAAGGTGAGATTTTCAAAAGTACATTGACACTGTTTTAAACCCTGTGGCAGAGAGTGTCAGAGCCCAGGTGTACAGCTACGGTGCTGAAAACAGCAGTGCAGACATTGCAGCTTGGGCTGGAGCTCAGCCTCAAAAGCCCAACCTGCACCTTGTGTTTCAGAGCCTGAGCTACAGCTGAGTCTAAACATCTACGCAGTTGTTTTTAGCGCTGTAGCATAAGCCCCAGTCTGTAGATGCAGGGCCTGAGATTCGCTACCATGATTTTAAAACTCTGTGTAGATGTACCCTAAGTGACTTAGGAGCACAGGTCCTGTTAAAACTGGGAGGGGAGAGTGGAATTCATGAGAAAGTCAGTGCAACTTGTGCTCTTGTCATTCAGAAAATCCTACCCAGAGTAGCAAGTTTTTGCAAGACAGAGATATACAGTTGGTCACTAACACAACAATGCACTTGCACAGCTACCATTCCCAAGAAAGCACCTTATGCTTTTTGCTCCACAGCTTAAAATGTCAGATGACTACTTCCTTAAGCTTCTACACGAGATCACTCTTCTGGTAGAGCTCACTCTTCTTATCAAAGATCAGCTATCTAAGACACTGGGATAAGGGTCCTGTAATGGGGCAGAAGAGTCTCTATATTTCCCTCACCATCCACATCTACTTTCAGTTTACCAACAGAGAAAACATTCAACATACTTGACAGGAATATGTTGGACTTACGAGTTCACACACAATACTACAATGTTTTTCCACAGGTTCCTGGTTCCCACCACTTTAACAATGCAGACCTTCTTGGGCCTCCTGGTAAGCTCCTTCTCCAGCTCTGAAACAAAACAGAAGGTCATGTAGTGAGTGAGCAGAGTAGCCAGGGGATTTCAGATTTTATTCTGGATGTTCTGGGAAGAGGGCCAGCAGGGTTCTCCTTCCCTCCTGCCTCAGAGCTCTGAGGAGGCCACACCACCCTACACACACACACACACACTCCTTGATTTGTTTCTCTCTTATCCTTCTATGTGTTGTTGATCCTCTCTGCAGTCTTGGAGGGCTGCATGTGGCTCCCTGCAGATTCCAATGCTACTCGCAATTTTAAAATATATGTAAAAAAAAAAATTGGGGAGTTAGGGATGGAATGTAGATGGATGGTCCTTGAGAGATGTCAAGTTGCCTGATACACCAGCAGATGTTCCAGTGTACTTTAGTCCTAATCAGCAACATACTCTGCTAGTGATATGCCTCTCACAGACAGGGTCCTCACATGTGTGACAAAATTGATAGCATTTCTGTAATATGGATCTGTGCTATCTAAGGAGTGGACTGGAGATGGCCAAACTCATTCAATGTGTGCATCTCTAACCCCAGGTTTCTAGAAATAAATTGCTAGAAGGTTACAGCAATACATCATCTGCCCTCCTCAGTTCCAGTGTTGTTGCAGCCGTGCTGGCCACAGGATAGGAGAGAGATGAGATGGATAATAGCTTTTATTGGAGCAACTTCTGCTGGGAAAGACACAAGCTTTTGAGCTCCACAGGACCTCAAGAACAGCTCTGTAGAGCTCCAAGCCTTGTCTCTTTACCAGCAGAAGTTGGTCCAATAAAAGATATTACCTCACCCACTTTGTCTTTCCTCCGCTTCAGGCATTTAATGTAATTTTGATGGACACTGAACAGAGGAATATTTTTTACAAAAATGATGTGGGGCTCATCAAGGCAATCCCTTCAGATTTTAAAGCAGCGCTCAGTGCTCGAAGATCTTGCCTGCTCTTGAGTTCAAGAAAGGGCTGTGAGCCTGACTGACCCTCATACTGTGCTGTCGGAACCCTGCCGAGGCAGCCATACACTTCCTTGTCTTCGCCATTTTGTAGTGGAATACAGACAACCCTTAGAGAATAGGTATTTGCACAAAAACAGTCTATGAATGGTACAAAACAGAATGAAGAGCACTGTATTACCCAAACATCTAATCCCGAGATTAATTTAGCTGCTACATAAACATATTAGATCATATTTTCCAAGATATTGGAACAATTACAAATGATTCCAAGGATAAATGCCCAGTAAAAACTTAAGCAGCTGTGGCTAGAAACGTCACAACAGTTCTACATTCCAGCAGTACAAACTGTACCTGCCTCAACACTTCTAGATTAATAGATTCTAAAGCCAGAAAAAACATTGTGATCATCCAGTCTGAGGCCATTGAACTTCCCCAAAATAAATCCTAGAGCAGATCATTTAGAAACACATCCAATCTTGGTGTAAAAATTGCCAGAGATGGAGAATCCACCACAACCTACAGTAAATTGTTCCAATGGTTAATTACCTTCACTGGTAAATATTTACACCTTATTTCCAGTCTGAATTTGTTTAACTTCAGCTTCCAACCACTGGATCATACTATACCTTTTTCTACTAGACTGAAGAGCCTGTTATCAAATATTTGTTCCCCCTGTAGGTACTAATAATGGAGTCACTCTTTAACCTTCTCTTTGTTAAGATAAACTGACTGAGCTCCTTGAATCTCTCACTATAAGGCACGTTTTCTAATCCTTTAATCATTCTTGTCACTCTTTTCTGAACCCTTTCCAATTTATCAACATCCTTCTTGATTTGTGGACACCAGAACTCAACACAGTATTTCAGCAGCAATCCCACCAGCGCCAAATAGAGAGGTAAAATAACCTCTCTACTCCTACTCAAGATTCCCCTGTTTATGCATTCAAAAAGTCACCCAAAAAGTCTTGGACCAGTCACAATATATACTGACTGCTTATGAGACTGCAACATAGCCTCCCACAGTAGTTTGCATCAGCTCACTTCATACATACATTAACAGTCTGGCTGTCTCTAGTACCTCTATCTTTCCCAACCTTTTAATGGGATACAGGATAAAAGATGATGAATGAAAACCACTGGGGAAGTAAAGAAAATGAAGGGAATGGGGTGGGGGAGAGGGGGAAGTGCTGCTTGCAGATGAAACTAATTTGAGCCCATTATTACCAACCCAAAATTTATAATGCTTTTGCCTACCTCTTCCCTTCTGCCTTGTGACAAAGAGAACGAAGCAAAGCTCATCAACCAAAGCCCAGCACAAGGACATTCAAAACCACCTGTAGTCCATGGGCATGGTTTGATTCTAGAGCCCTGGAGGGGAATATGCGTATCTTACACTTTCAAATGTTAGTAGCAATAACATTTAAACACTTTCACAGCTCTTTTCATCATCAAAGTATTTTACAGAGAAGTAATCCTCACAACACCCATTTTGCAGGAGGGAGACCTGAGGCACAGAGAGGGGAAGTAACCTGCTCACCGCCAAACAGTCAGTCCGTGGCAGAGATAAGATAAGAACTTAGACTCCCTACCCTGTATTCATTTTATTAGCTCATGATGCCCACCTGTAGTAAATTACATTTTTTAAAATCAGTGTTAAAGAACATTAAGGTTCCACACACATCTTAGGAAGCGCCAGAGTAAAAGTTTCACTTGCAACCTTAATTCAGTCTCCTTGTGTGCATGCATTATGATACAGTCTTTAATCACATGCTATTTTTTTCCACAAGACTCCCTCTTTATGCAGTGAATGGGGAGTTATTTAATATTTCTTTTTATCCTCTTTGTTCAATGTGTGGCCTTAGGCCTTATTTCATGCACACCATCCAAACCCTGTACTGAACACAAAATTATTAGTTTCCTTGTGAGCAGTTCTACAGTGTTCTCACTGGAGCACCTGAACTCTTCACAAAGATCAATCTTTACAACTTTTCAGTGAGCCTAGGGGTATTACCACCCTCATTTTATGGATGGGAAACTGAAGCACGGAGTTTTAGGCTGAAATTGTCAAAGATATCCACCATTTTTGGTGCCCCACTGGAATAAATGTAGGCCTTGATTTTTCAGAGTACTTAGCATTATATAGAACATTACATGTTCAAATCACAGCTCCCGTTAACTTAAGCTACGGCCAATAATGCTCAGCTCATCTGTAAATCAGACGCCAGGGAATCAAGCCAGGCACCCAGAAAATGAGGAACACACAATTAATGGCCACCCGTGAAAAGTTTGGTTTAAGTGACTTGCCCAGCATCTCAGAGGAACTCTGTGACAGAGACAGGGAAAGAATCCAATGCTCCTGGGCAGCATTCAGCTGCCGTAACCATGACACTGTTCTTTCTCTGCCTGCAATCCTCTGCCTCATTCACTACACACCTTCCAACTTCTGCAACAAATGAGGTAGAGATCCTACAGACAACAGCTTCATTCCATGAGCATCGTCCATCCTGTGCACTGAGTGAGGCAGGGGTCCTGTGGAGAAAATAGTGCGTGATCATGTAATTGAAGATTGTTTCATGCACATACACACAAGGAGACCAAATTAAGGCTGCACAGGCAATCTATTCCTAACTTCTGAGTGCTTGATTTTGCATGCTTATTTTAATGTTGGGTTTTTTTTTAAAATGTAGCTTCCTACTTAAAACACACACACAGAGAGAGCTGAAAAACAATCAAATAGCACATATGGAACTATACTGACATACAGCATTTGTCATCATTCTATCACCATAGTAATACATCTGAATGGGCTAAGGAATGCATATTATTTCAGAAGCAATTCTGCTCCTGTGATTTAGAAATAGGCTGCAAATTTCACCTTTTTTTCTGAGTCACATGGAACTCCCTGCAAATTCTCATTTCTAATTGGATTACTCACTCTCTGCTGACTGCCTTTGCAATTCTATCTGCATTTTTTCCCTGTACACTTTAAGTATTCCTTCAACTCTCTTATGTTAATTGGCCATATCTTGGAAATGAACATCTGCCTCCTGAATGTCAAGAGAGGCATTCCAGATTAGATTTTCATTCAGAGATAAGTAAAGAAGGGACTATTTGGTTGTTCAGTCTGGTCAAATAGTTATTTTTCATCAAGGAATTTACAAAAAACAATGGAACACGCACAAAGGCAGATTTTCGTGGAAGCATTAGATCTGAAACTAAGACAATTACCAGTATAGACTTTCAAGTAGCCCATAGCACGGCATAAACAAAAACAGTGGTGAAATCACCTTTTACTTAACTGTAAATAATTGTCTAGATCCTGACATGGTGTAAATCAGTGCACTTCTCCTGACTTCAGTGGAGTTATGCTGATTTACATGAGCTGAGGATCTGGCCCTTTGTCTCAAGTGTAGAGTGTATCCTATCACCACAATATACAAACTATTTAAAATGGAATACAACCCTTTAATAACGTACAGGCAGAATGGAGTTTTGTGACTTCAAAATCCCTCAACAAACAGTTCCTCTCCTTCCTCAAGATGATCTGTCATCTATATGCTTCCTTGTGATTTACAGTCTTGTTTGGTTAAAAACAACTTGTCTTTTAGCTACCCTAAAATGTTTCTATGCCTCACCGAAGGAAACACTTGGATTAGTTCTGGTGGAAGTTTTTCCCATCAAAAAATTACTTCTTTGAATGCAAAATTTTTCCTGTCAACACTGTCACAATATTCCTTTATTGTGAAAAAAGTTACATTTTAACAAACATTTATCAAAAATATTATAAAAATTTTATCACCATGCTTATTGAGATTTTCTGTTTAAAAACAGATTTTTAGTAAACAAAAATGTCGACAATGTTTTTTGATAAAAAATTCAATAAAAAGAGTTGATTATGAAGTTTGAAATGAAAAGAACTTAGAAATTTCAAATTCTTTGTGAACTAGTTTTTCATTTTTCAAATCAACTCTAACTAGTATGCTTCAGTTTCTAATTGGTGGTGACAATATGATTTGTAAAGGCAAAATATCTTCATGAAACAAACTGTTCCTGGCAAAAATCAAGGTGGCTGTTAAGCAATGAAAAATAAAAATACCAGAAGAGGAGGAGTTTTCTCCTTTATTCTGTCTTTCAGAAAAGTATAGCTTATAATGAACACCAGATTACCGCTCTGTGCAAGGCTACTGAGAAGGTTGGAGCAATGCAAATTTGCAGTCATCTAGGAGTCCTCAGATAAGCTTGTTTTTTCTCATTAGTTTGCTTTTTGGTGCAGTTATGGCGTTGAGATTGTGCTGGTCTTGTTGGGTAAGGTTGTGCTCCTACTGATAACTTAGGATCAGATGTCTCTGCCAACGTACCTAGACTTTTCAGCTGCTTTTGACGTTGTTGATTATGGCTAAGTCTACACGGGAGCTGGAGGTATAATTTCCAGCTTGGCTACATATACCCACGCTAGCTGTGATTGAGCTAGCATGTTAAAAATAGAAGCATAACCATAACCGTCTGAGTGGTGGAATGGGATAGCCAACTCGAGTTTGAGCCCATCTGAAACCCTAGTTTCATACTTGGGCGGCTAGCCCCTCACTCTGCCGCGGCTACATAGCTTGATCAAAGAATGCAGACGTCTACCCAAGCTGGAAACTATGCCTCGAGCTCCAGTGTAGATGTACCTTATATGAGGTTTTGTTGACCTGACTGCATACCTTTACAGGTGTGGATGGGACTGCTGTTAAATAATTCCATTTATTCTTTCAGAGAGACCCTTTAAGAGTGGTCTTGGGAGGTTGTTCATTCACCTGAGGGGCTCTATTGTGTGAATTTCCAGGGGGTTCCAATTTTTCTTCCCCTTACTTTTTTTCATTATGTGGTCCATCTTCCCATTGACTCCAGTAAGCTTTGGTTCAGGTGCACACTGAGGCAGTTTGAGTTGCAGTATCACCAGCAAGTGGACAGATGAGAACTTTCACCAAGTAGTGGGAATAACATCAAAAATTTACAAAGGGCTCAGAATCTGTTCACTGTTTGGACTGAAATTCAAGTCCAAGGAGTTTCCCCCTCCACCCAAAAACTGGTTCACCCATTTATAAGCTCGATAATAAAGAATCAGCATTCACCAACTTCCTGAGGGCAGGTCTGTGACTAAAGTAGTTGCTGTAATGATCTGTTGTGTCGCACATATTAATTTGATGGGAACATACAAGCAGAATTACAGTGGGTTTTCCAGCTGCAGATTGCTTCACATTTTCATTACTAGGGATCTACAGAAGCAGTCTATCATTTAGATGTATTGTGTAATTCTGTCACACAGGGCTATATGAGATAATATGGAGAGTCAGAATAGTGAGAGACAATGGATCCTAGCTAAAGCAAAGCTATGCACTGTATTTTCTGCTGGAAGACACAAGGCTGTTAAAGTAGACTAGTGGACAGCTCTGCAATAGGAAAAATGAAAATATGGAATTTCTGCACCAATGTTGAGACGCTGCCCCCGACACCTGTTGTGTACAAATACAAGCTTATCACCCATCCTTCACTCGACACTTAAAACATAAAGCAGAAGCATCTGCTTTCCTCATTTGCTGCCAACATGCAAGATATCAGGATGCCCCTTTTGCACTGATGACCAGGTTTTCATTAGTCATTTTTGCCCCAGTGGCAGACACAAACCCGTGACCTTTTCAGCTTCAAGGACACTTGAGCAGATTGTCACAGGGTGGTCAGTCAGCTTCAGTAGAAACGCCCTCACGACGTGAACACACCAACCCTGTAGGGGAGAGTATTGTGCCATAGCTGCACATTCTTCCAGACCATATGGCATGCTAACATCATCCTCAATGACTAGAAGAAGGGTGTTATTCTGCCTCTTCCAAACAGGATGATAATGACAATTGTAGCAGCTAGAGGTATTACACTGTTGTTGGTCCCAGGGAATGTCCTTGCTTCTGAGTTTATGTCTCGAATCGGTGATGCCCTGTGGGGCAATGGCCAGGATACTCAGTGCAGTTTCAGACCTGGTCCCTCCACTTTCAGCCAGCTCTTCAACCGGAGACAGCTTTTTGAGAAGGTGGCTGAATTTAGTAAGCCAGGCACAGCATTTTTTATAGACTTCTGTCAGGTCTTTAAGTCAGTGCATCGAGCAAGTTTGTGGGATGTCATGAGGTGATACGGCATTCCTGGGAAAATACGGTCATTGACAGAGGTGCCCTAGCATGGAACAGAAACCTGTGTTTGCATCAGTGGCAGATACATAGCATGGCTCCGTATTTTTGGGGGGGAGGGATAGCTCAGTGGTTTGAGCATTGGCCTGCTAAACCCAGGGTTGTGAGTTCAATCCTTGAGGGGGCCATTTAGGGATCTGGGGCAAAAATTGGGGATTGATCCTGCTTTGAGCAGGGGATTGGACTAGATGACCTTCTGAGGTCCCTTCCAACCCTGATATTCTATGATTCTATGATTCCCACAGAAGTTTGGCAAGGCTGCATCCTGTCACCATCATTGCTCAATATTGCCACCGACTGGCTGACGGATAAGCTTGATGAGACTCTCTCGGTGGCATCAAGCTGAACGTCAGTTTGTTTTGAGACAGCGAATTACACTAATGACATCTCCCTGCCCAGTTTGGTGAATCACTGCAGCTAAGAGCCATTCTCTTCTGGCAAGAAGCAACATACATTGCTCTGGTTATTAATCCAGAAAAAGCTAAGTCCCTGACCATTATCAACAAGCAGCCTCCATTACAGCCAGCTCAGTATTAACACGTCAGGACTGATATCGAGCAAGCAGCAACTTTCAAATACGTGGGAAGCATCATAGACCGTGCTGGAGGATGTTGGAAAAATGCTAATACTCCTACAGTAGCAGCCGCTGTCACGTTCCAGCTCTTTCAGCAGCCTCTGTGGAAACATCGGGACATCTAGGTTACCACAAAGCTGCAGATCTATAAAACCACAATTATACCAACTCATTTGCATGTCAGTGAAATGTGGGTGCCAAAGAAGACTGAAGAACAACAGACTGACTTTTAAAAAAATGTTTTTGTTGTGCTTGTCACTTGTTGCATAGTAAGAGGCAGGACAAGATCAGCAGTGAAGGTATTTGTAGATGAACTCAGCAACTGCTTCCATCAGCACTGGTTTGTTTTCAGTGGCTTTCTTGGTATGGATGTATTATTAGAACGGAAGACCAGCAAATCACAAAGCATGTTTACCAAGAAATGCTGCTACATGGCTGGCTATCACGTGATCACCAAAAGCTCTGGTGGAACAATAAGGTTGCCAATGAACATAAACTGAATATCCAGCCAGATCACCTTCAGAACCTAGCTAGAGATGGAGATGGATGGCTATGGCTCTCTAGGATTTGCCTTGGTGACCACAATGATGATCTGTTTTTCTCTGCTTACTAACCTGTGTAGTCACAAAACTACAGTTTACATGCAGATCAGGTTTTTGGTCATTCAAAACCAAGACTTTTCTGACATCCCCCATCACTCTCTTGATTTAACCTATAACATTAACCTAAGCAAATAAAGGTTTTCAGTTAAGAACATTTTGCCCTCTTGCTAGTATTTTCTATAATGCATCCCTCCAGCATGGCAGACAGGAAAACCTTAACGTATGGGGCTGCCAAGATAGTTTAAAACAAAACAAAAACAAAGAAAATTGAACAAAAACTTAGGGAGAGAGAAAAAGATAGCACTGGCATCAGCGAGGAGGCAGGAACAGACGTGTCCTGTTTCTTAACAGTATCTCGACTAAGTTTGCAAAGGGTAATGTCAGCAAAATTTATTGACAGCTGATGTGCGTGGATGTATCCAGAGATGGAGACGAAAGCTATAGCGTCAAGAAATGCTCTTCGGGGGATATGATAGAGGTCTATAAAATCATGAATGGCATGGAGAAAGTGAAGAAGTGTTATTTACTCCTTCTCATAATACAAGAACCAGTGGCCACCCAATGAAATTAGCAGGCAGCAGGATTAAAAACAAACAAAAAAGTACTTCTTCACACAACGCACAGCCAACCTGTGGAACTCATTGCTGGGGGATGCTGCGAAGGCCAAAATTATAATGGGTTCAGAAAATAATTAGATAAGTTCTTGGAGAATAGATACATCAATGGCTATTATCCAAGATGGTCAGGGAAGTAACTCCGTGCTCTGGGTGTCAATAAATCTCTGATTACCAGAAGCTGGGACTGGACGACAGGGGATGGATCACTTGATAAATTGCCCTGTTCCGTTCATTCCCTCTGAAGCATCTGGCACTGGCCACAGTCAAAAGATAGGATACTGAGCTAGATGGGCCATTTGTCTGATCCAGTATGGCCATTCTTATGTCTCACACATAGAAGTAAGGCTTCCTCTTAATAATGAGCAACAGGGAGTCATCTTTAGATGTCCCTGCTATGGGACCACTGATGTGAAAAAATAACCAGCTATGACTATGCGTGATAATAGCCATAAAACCATTCTGATAGTTAACAATTCATCTTCCTCCATTGAAAATATTGTTAAAATGTCTCCTGTAGGTTATCGTTATACGTGACAGAATTTGTTTTTACCTTTTTCCTTTTAAAAAAACCTCTAGAAAATTTGTTTTTAATTAATAGAACACCTTAGCCCTATGCCATAGCACACAATATAAGATGAATAAAAGATTTCAAGTCAATGCAGCTCACTAAAATGAATACAAATTGTAAACATACAAAAATTAAATACACAAAATCAGTCCTTCCACCACAGTTAGAAAAGGTTATTTAGGTTGCAAATTCAAGTAGTATAAAGTTAGGATATGCTCATTTTAAAGTTGCCTGTGTGCTTTTAATTTGACCCCCTTGTGTGTATGCGTTAGGATACAGTTTTTAATTACATGATCACATATATTTTCCATAGGACACGATATTCTATTCTATATAGGTTCTTAGGCTACCCTCTTCACTATAGTATCTGAGCACCTCCAGCAGAGCATTAAACAACACGAGGAATATCTATCATGTATTTTGTTTTGGAAGTTGTGTGGTTTTCTTGTTTGGTTTTCAATAATATACACACACTCACTCGGGTGACCAGATCACCACACTAAAATATTGGGACACATTGGGGTGCCATCAGCCCCACCCACAGCCCACCCCCGCTCCTCCCAGGCATCCCGCCCCCTCCCTGCTCAGGCCCCCCCTCCCCCCACTGCACCCTTCCTCATCCCCCTGCCTGCCACTGGTTAGCTGGGTCCCTCCTCAGTCCCCCACACACCACTCACCCCCCTGCCCGCTTTCTCGCCACTCGCCTCTTCACCCGCCTGCCACTCACCCCTATGGCACCGACTTCCCCTCTGCAGGGTGGGTGCTTACCCACCCCCCACCTCTTCACCCCCTTCGCCCCGCCCCCATTCCACCCCCCTTTCGCCAAGTCCCCACCCCTGCCCTGCCTCTTCTCCGCCTCCTCCCCTGAGCACACCACGTACCTGCTCCTCCCCCCTAGAAAGTGCTAAGCGCTGCCAAACAGCTGTTATGCAGAGGGAAGCACTGGAGCAGGGACGCGGCACACTGAGGGGAGAAGGCGGCGAGGAGGGGGGAGCTTGGCTGAAATTTTTCCCCATGAGTGCTCCATGGGGTCTCTCTCTATAAGTCTATATATTATATAACTAAACTATTGTCATATGTAAAGTAAACAAGGTTTTCAAAATGTTTAAGATGCTTCATTTAAAATTAAATTAAAATGCTGATCTTATGCCGCAGGCCTGCTCAGCCCACCGCCAGCCTGGGGTTCCATTCACCTAGGCCGGCAGCTGGTTGAGTGGGACCGTGGCTGGGACCCCAGCTGGCAAGGGGCCGGCGGCCAGAACACCAGACTGGCAGCGGGCTGAGCGGGGCGGGTGACTGGGAACTCAGACCAGCAGTGGGCTGAGCGGCTCAGCCCGCTGCCTCTCAGTCCGCTGCCGGTCTGGGGTTCCGTCCGCCGGCTCCTGCCAGCCAGGGTCCCGGCTGCCAGCCCCGTTCAGCCCGCTGCCTGTCTGGGATCTCGGCCCTGCCCACATAGAGTGGGTACCTACCTTCTCCCTGGTTCTAGCCCATTCTCTTCCTCTCTCTCTGCACTGCGCTGAGGGTGGGAGTGCACTGAGCACACAGCTGGGGGTGAAGGAACAGGCTGGGGGTTGGGGTGTAGGGTCTGGTCAGGAGCTAGAATGAAGGAGAGGGCTCAGGGTTGGGGCAGGAGGTTTGGGGGTGGAGGGCTTACCTGGACAGCTCCCATTTGGTGCGAGGGGTGCAGGTGGCAATGTGGAGGTTTGGGGGTGCAGGAGCTCCCGTTTGGTGCTCAGGGTGGGGGTGGGAATGTGGGGGGTGCAACAGTCAGGACATGGGGTGTGTGGGGAGGCTGGGTATGTGTGGGGGGTGCAAAAGTCAGGGCAGAGGGCTGGGGGCATATGAGGAAGCTGCAGGAGTCAGGGCAATGGGTGTGGGGGGGCTGGGTACGTGTGGGGGGTGCATGTGTGTGGGGTACTGGAGTCAGGGCTGGGGCCGTCGGGTGGTGCAAGGGTCAGGGGAAGAGGCTGGGGTGTGGGGGGGGTGCAGGGGTCAGGGCAGAGGGCTGGGTGTGTGGGCTCGGGTTGTGGGGCTGGAGGGGACATGCCTTGATTTCACTCCCCTTCCCCAAGACCCCGTCCCCACCTCTTCCCCGCCTCCTCCCTGGAGCAGTGAGCAAGCTGTGGCTCCGCTTCTCCCCCTCCCTCACCTCTGCTTCTCCCCCTCCCTCACCTCCCTCGCAAGGGCCATCAGCTGATGGATGGCAGGGAGGGAGAGGAGGAGGGGCGGGAACCCAGCACGCTGGGGGAAGAGGCGGGGGGGGGGGGGGAGCTTGCCAACTCAGCAGCAGCAGCCAACAGTACCAAGCTTCTTCACCCTGCTGGGGTGGGGGGGTGGGGGGGAAGGAAGCGCAGGCCGGGGTGGGCAGGATTTTTAATGGCACACTGCTGCCTGCCAGGGTCCCTGCCTGGGTTTGGCAGCAGGCTGAGCGGGGCTGGTGGCTGGGACCCGGCAGGCAGCAGCGTGCCATTAAAGATCGGCTCACGTGCCCTCTTTGGCACCCGTGCCATAGGTTGCCGACCCCTGTTACAGAAAGTTCCATTGTGCCAGAGGAGCTAAGTTGTGAATCACAGACTTTATCCTGTCCCATTCACTCAACAGGTTGGATGCCCATGAGGGAGAATTCAAGCTGCCAAATTTATGGTGTTCTACGTATTTCCTAACTTTCTAGTACTTGATTTTACAACCTAACTCCTAAATAACATTTTTTTAATGTCAGGTTTTTTTTATATTTCATATAATTTACATACACATACTGTAATCTAAGATACAATATATATTGACAGTTTACAACAATATATACATAAAACAATATTATAACCAAATAAGCTTGACAACGGAGTAGATTGGGCCACACACCACATAACAGACCACTTGGTATAAATACCAAGCTGAAGCAAACATCTGGCTAGGATTTCAATTTTTAATGTACAAATAACTGAGGATAAGAATATCATTTAGTCTATCAGCTTCTGGTGCAATAGTGACATTTTTCACTCTGTGGGTGAAATTCACCTGAGTGCAGAGAGGCCATCGCAAGAACCTATGGATTAATCTATTCCCATGTTAAGGGTTTAATTGGGATTTCAGTTGCTCATGAGGCCGTGGATGAGTTTTCTGCACTGGGTGAAATGCACTAATTCATAGTGATGGGCAGAGAGAGCAGACTTAATCGAAGAACGGTTAAGCTATAAAAGTACACTGAAACAATGTACTAGCTGGCTTCTGGGTGACTGGCCGTTCAGATACTGATTCTAAGGGACATCGGAAATGGGTATTTCTGGGCCCTGCCGGTGCTTTGAAGAGTAAAGGGGAGCGTGACAAGAATTTGACAGGTGCAACAACAGAGTCGGTGGAACTTCAGAAAAATTCTCTCCTTTGTTATAATTGTACACAGACAGAGCCATATAAAGCCCTTTGCTTTCTGAAATGCTCTGAAGGACAATAACATCACCGTGTCAATGGCAACCTTAGCGACAATAATAGTCGGCTCTTCTTAAAAGCTTCAAGCAACCAGCCAACTGGGTTTAAATTTCCAACAAAAACCACCTTGACCATCACCAGGAAACTGTCTTAAAAATTCACAGTGACTTAAAAAGGAAAGTGAAATGACTAGCAAAGTAAGATTTTAAGAAATGGAAAGAAATTGGGACTATTTTTAGATCTGCTTCATTGATATTACTTAGAATTTGTTGCTTGGCTGCTGCCACTTTTCCGTATGAATAAATTAATGTGTTCTGAAGGGCATAATCTCATTTATAGACAAGGGCAAATAGCAAAAGGCTAATGGTGGTTTCTCTAGCCACGGTGAAATGTACTGAGAGATGCCTCTAAAAACATATTGCACTGAAAAATGAGAAATAATATAACTGCTAGGACTATCCAATAAGCAGAGTAATTTAAACAGAGCTACTGAGTTCAGGACTGTATTTCAACAATTGTAAAATAAATAAATGAATGAATAAATAGGGTAATTTTACAGATGGTGACTTGATTATTTAATCCGGGGCAGTTATGCCACATGAATACTTGCAAAAAAAACCAAAGTAATTTGTATGTCTGGACTTCCACTGCCTGGCTTGTTGGGCAAACCTACTCACCGGGCATCACTCCTTTGATATCACTTTCAATGTTCATCTCGTTCTTGTTAGTGAAGTGAAGAATAAGTTTCCTGGATGCTTCAAATTGCTGTGTAGCCATCAGCCACCGAAGGGACTCCGGGAAAATACTTCAAGAGATACAAAATGTGTTAGTGGATGCTTCCAAGGATCTATCAACAGGCGGAAACTGCATTTGTCGACTTACACTATTTGAGAACAAAGTAACAACATGGAAATGGTAAAGTAAGAATTGCCTGAACATTTTTTTTTAAAAATGTTTTTTGCAAACGGTGCAAAATCAAAGGGTAAGATTCCCACTATGTAAACTATCTAGGGGTATTTAATATCTCACCCTCCCACCATGTTTTCTTTTATACAGATGCACATAGAAACCAATTCCTGTTGCATCACATCTTTTGTAAAATGGGGTAATAGAAAACAAAATAAGGCCGGGTAACAGGATTGTGCGCATTAGTACAATATACGAAAGGTTTGGGGAGACTTGTCTGCATGGTGAGTTAGTGTGTGGCAAGTCAGGGTGTGAATCTACAGTGCTCCAGCTCCCCACGTGCTAACTCTGTGTGGAGACTGATACAGCGCAGTAAAAGTCCTGGAGTGTGGCTGTCGAAGTATCTACATGCTGAGTTAGAGAGCAGCAAGTTGGCGCCCTGCAGATTCACACCCTGGCTTGCCTACCGCACACTAACTTGCCATGTAGAAAAGCCCTAGGAATCACTGTCGGCAAAAGCCACCAGCTGCCAACTGAGTAAAAGAGTGGGAGAGTTTCCAAATAGCAATTCTCACCCAGCGCTCTAGTTAAGGAAGTGACTGGAAGTCTTTTAAAGCTGGAGGGGGAAAATACCCTGTTGAACTTGTTTATGATTACAATGCAATGTTAATTTTGTTTTAAGGCAGATTGTTTAAAATTATCTGCAAAACACTATTTTTTCCCCTATAAGTCAAATATTTCCAGCTTCATAAACAGATTTTAAGGTATTTTGACAGAGCAGTGATATGTATATTCCTAGTCTGGATAAATATGTAATAAGTAGCTTAACACTATGTTCAATTTTGTCACTACGAAAGCTCCCTTTAGTGAAAATAATATGGCTTTATTTGTGTGATATGCTGCATAAAAACACCCCATATGGGATACTCCTCTGTACAATAGTATCAAATATGGAATTAAGTCAAGTAAAACGGAATGCCACTTTGAATATAAACCTCACAGGAAACAGTGCTGAACCGTGTTGGGGAACTTCACACACTTACTTCTGATTTATTTACTAGCAAGAGTGTCAGAGGATACACCATATACGCTTAATACGTCATTCTTCCGGAGGGTGGTGGATGAGCAACATTGGGAATACATCCACCTTTGATATGAACTTCAAAGAGCAATGTGGATATGAGTTCGCAGAAATCTGATTTACACTGTACCTCAAGAAAGGACAGAATATATGAAAAATATCAGTTTTACACCTGCATATAGCAGCGTGTACTATAAAGAAAGTCAGTAGATGATCTAGGGGTACTGCCTGGCCTTGAAAATCTATTAATATCTAACCAAATCTAAAGGTAAGACTTGTGCAAGTTTGGAGAACTAACAGATTGTCTGATGAAGGGTAGGCTGTTTAAGAGACGCAGGCTTAACACGGATTAGTAGTAGATGTCATCAGAAATTACTAGTTCACATATGAAAGCTCTGATAAATCAGGAACTAAGAGGCAGCTGGTGTGGATGTCATTAAAAACAACAAAAAACCCTTGCTGTCAGCTATGTCTCTGATCCGACCTGCTGCCCCACAACCTATATCCAATAAGGAGTAACTAAAAAGCATTTGATCAGATACAGGTGTTTAAGCAATAATCACGAAAGGACTCATATGCTGCGATACAAAACACACAATTTTGTACCACGAATACAACATTTTGGGGTGGTTCTCCTGAAAAATATATATTTTTCATAGAGTTCTCATTTATTTCCATTAAATGTAGACATTCACCCTAAATAACTGATTAACCTTCTCTATATTTTCAAATCCATTTATTTTCATACTGAGCCAAACAGGCATGTGCGGAACTTTACAAAACACACAGCTGAAATAGGTCCACAAGATTTGCGGTCTTCTCCCTTGTATAGGCCTCAATTTCTCTTTCCCTTTAACTCAGTAAGTATATTTAATCTTCTAGGGCATCTGATGACACAGTTTGTGTAACAGATGCATTATAAAATAAAGTTATACTAGTCAGAAATTCCACCACAGTGCGGTGACCTTTGTCACCAATGCAGTCTCAACTCTTATGTATGTAAGGGAGCAGGGTGACAAAGGAATGGAGTAAAGGCAGCTGAACCATAAAGCAGCCACCATTTCAGGTTAATACAGTTAACATCACCCTTGGCTTGAATGCAATCCTAGATGAAGAAAAAGGCATATTGATTTTATGCATTAAAATAAGGAGAACGAAAAGGAAAAATGACCTACAATCTAACGTGTCGAAGAACCGTAAGTAAGTATTGCAAATAGGAGAGCATTCCCTTTGACAGCTCATTATACTGCATTGATATCATGTGTCTGCCTCAGCAAATTTTCGAGCAGAACATATTGTTGTGGAAATGGCACATTTTGCAAATCGACTCAAAAAAAGCCACTGAATGCAACACACCATCCACTGTTTTGCCCTTGATAGCTGGCAGCAATAGCTGTTACTCTAATGATCCTTTGGAACAGTCCGCTTAGTAACTGAACAAAAGCCACCAGAAAAACCTTTCATAGCAAGTGCTATTTGTACAGCAACTGCTGGAAAAGGATTGTGTTAATGGCTCTGAAGATGGTTTCCATGGTAGAAATTCCTTCCAAGTACCAAAGCATCATTTTTTGTCCCAATTTTTCCATGCTGCATCATGGATTATTATTTATTTTCAATAATTCTTTCCAATAGAGGCTAGAATGATTTAGGAGCTCTCCAGCAGAGAAGAGGGCAGTTTCCTTGCCTTGTGCAGCTCACAGTCCAAAGGACAGACAAGTAAATTATTCCTACTCACCCTACCCATCAATCATGTATGTTTTCTGAATAATGTAACTGAAAAGGAAGGCTGAGAGTCAACTCACCCACATGTGGGGCCTGATCCCACAAACACTTAGTTTAACTTTACATATGTGAGTAGTTCCACTGATTTCAAGAAAAGGAGGGGTGACAGTTTCAGATTCACTCTGGCTCCTGCTCACCTTCCACAACATTCCCCTCACATACATTTGGAAGGTGAGAGCCCCAGTGCCAAAGAGATCATTGGGGTGGTGAATAAACAAGATGTTAGTAAAGAGGGAGTTAGAAACAGAAGGGAGGGAGAGAATGAAAGAAGGTACAAAGGAAGAGTATAGTGGCAATTGGGGAGAGAAAAGTTAGGACAGAGGGGAAAGAAACTAAAATTAGTGGTCAGGGTCAAACTGTTTAAAAACAGATACCCATTTTGTGTAGACAGTGCAGGCAATTATGTATGAAAATGGGGTGAGTGCACTAGAAAGTGGCTAGCTGGCTGCTCAGCCAAATCACCGTATTTGGGCATACAATCATGCAACACACTGCAGAGCTGGGCTAGGGGCTGTTGCCACCATTTCACTGAGCAGCTGGTCACCATCCTTCTCCTGGAGCTAAACCACACTGTGCCCAATTCTGCTTACACCAAAGAGGGGTGGAGGCAAGGAGAGCAAGGAGCACTCACCAGCTGGCCTACAGCCCACTGGACACAACAGCCCCTGTTGTCAGAAAGCAGGCAGTGTTTCTCAGCAGCTGCCACAGCAAAATAGGCCTGGGCACTGAAACATGAATAAGCCCTGAAGCAGTTGTAGCCATAATGAGACAGCTGGCATCTATATTTGGCAAGCACAGGAAAATCTTCAGGGCTGAGGTTTTAAAAAACATACACACACATCTACCTCTTCAGAGACACTCACTTCCTCAATACCTGTGTAAGTATCTTGTCCCCGACTGTACAAAGGTGATATTTTCCTCTGTGAGGCTCCAAGCCAATAAGTAATAGCGAGCAGGTGGACTGCTGCATGGAGCCTCCATTTGGACAGTCTGCCTGTGCACTAACAATTGCAGGATTGCGGTCTAACACATCTAACCCTAACTGAACACTTCCTTTTGGAGTAAGATGATTCAAAACAAAATATTTCAAAGACTGGACAGACTACAGCTTCCAACCTGTGCAGCCCGTCAGGGACATAAACTGGAAAAAGAAGAGAGGAGAGGGGAGGGTAAAAGGATTTCCAGTCCTTCAAGATCTTTGTTTTGGTCATTCAGGAGCAAACAGAAAAAAAAGTGTCTCATTCCCTTGTAGCTTGTGTATGATTCCAGCACTGGACATGCTCAAGCCCAAAGGCAAAAGACTTCCAGTTGCCCTATTTGCTCAATCTGATGAGCAACAGCAGGAGATAGAAGACACCAAAAAATAGGAGATAAAAATCAGGGATTACATGCATCTTGAGGTCCTCAAATAAACTTCCCTAATTGCTTTGTCTCAACTCCAGGAGATTAAACAACATATTAAGTTAAAATTCTCTTTTAAATATTTAATGCATTTTACTTTTCTTTTACTGTTTCAATTTCAGTTGTGTGAACTCACACAGGGACTTGTCAGACTTGTGGCGTGCACGCACACACACAGGTGGGATTTTTGCAGCTCTGACTTCCAAACTTTAGGCAGCATGATGGGAAACTTGAAAGCAAAAAAAAAAACAAAAAAAAAAACCAAGCAAACAAAACAGAGAAAAGAAAAGGAGGACTTGTGGCACCTTAGAGACTAACCAATTTATTTGAGCATGAGCTTTCGTGAGCTACAGCTCACTTCATCGGATCCGATGAAGTGAGCTGTAGCTCACGAAAGCTCATGCTCTAATAAATTGATTAGTCTCTAAGGTGCCACAAGTACTCCTTTTCTTTTTGCGAATACAGACTAACACAGCTGTTACTCTAAAACAGAGAAGTTAGCCCTGAAGCCTAATTTCACACCTCTAGTTCACTACAACTGTATCTCCTTGCATTGGCTTAAGTTAGGATAGTAAAAGAATGTTTACAAGTAGCTGCTTTGCCAACATCTTTTCAGAATACAAACAAAATAGGAAATTTTTCCATTTTCTTTCATTTGCTCTATTGTCAAACTGCTGCTCCTCCCTAGGGTTACCCCCTTTTCAAAAGGCAAAAGTGGGACACATGCAGGAACCCCACCCCATCTGTGGCCCCACCCCCTGCTCTTCCTCTTTCCCCAGGAGCCCACCCCCTAGCCAGGCTTGAAGCCAGAGCTGGGCCATGGTAATAGCCACCCTGGAGCCTGGGCTGCTGTGGGCAGCCCAGAACACTTCATCTGCCTTGGGTAGGATTAGGTGCCCAAGAGCAGTCCCTAGCCCGTGTTCCCACCCGGGGGCGTGCTGCCAGGGCAGGTGGAGGGTTTGGGGCTCCCCACAGTGCCCGGGGCTCCCTGGGTGGTTCTTACTACTGTTTGGCTCCAACTTCTGGTCTGGCCGGGAGGTGAGGCCTCATGGCCAAGTGGGGCTAAGGCCCACCTCAGCCCCACCCAGGAAGAGACTGACAGGGAATCTGGGACAAATGCCGTAGTCACTCAGCTGAGAATCAGGACTTGAACTCTGCATTTTGGGACTGTCCCGCCTAATCTGAGATGGGTGGTCACCCTCCCACATCTTCTCCTCTAGTCAGATGGGGAAAAACCAGTTGTTAGCTTTGGCAAAGTTCCCCTTTTTTACCTCACCCTCATCTTTCCCTTTGGAGTACTCTCTGTAAAGAGCTTAAAAAGTTTTCTGCTAAGGGTAATTGATTAGGGTTGATCAGTTTCCCAGTGCCTAAGGCTGAGCTGGCTGCAGTCAGCTGATTGGTAGACTTCCTTTCCTTCTAGAGTAAAGGTAAAACAAGCCCTTTACCCACGGAAAAAACAGAAGAGGGAAAAACTAGAATTACTGTCAGTTTCTGGTTTCAGTGTGTAGAAGTTCTTGCTGCTGTCCATGCAGAGACCGCTGGGAGAGAGGGAAGGAGCACGAGGAGCATTGAAACAACAAAACAAAAATCCTTAACAGCAAGGAAAAATTCAAACCACAGAAAAAGTCTAAAGGAGTTTTTTAAAAAGGGAGAGGGGAAGGGAAAAAACACAGAAAGGAGGACAGGAGAAAGACAGTAAAAAGGAGAGAATGCAGAGAGGAGGAAGGAGATACACAAGTGAAGATGGGGAAAGGGAGAAGATGCCTTTTAGAATTTTTGCCCTGGGTGTCACTGGCACACAAATACTGCTGCAGCCAGTGCCAAAGATTTTAAGGCATGCTTGGGAGTGTGACCCCAGCCTGCAAACAGAGTAAACGGTACCAGTGGACTGCAATCAGGGCTGTCCCAAGCCATTCTGGTGCCCTACGCAGCCCTCCCGTGGGGGGTGGGGGGGGGAAGAGAAGGGCTGGACCCAGGCCTCCGCGGGAGGGCAGGAGCAGGCTTGGGGGGTGGGGGGGGAACTACCCCACAGCACAAGCCAGCAGAGTGGAGTGGGTTGGGGCCGGGTCGCTCAACTTCCTATCTCCCGGTGAGTGCAGGATCTGGCCCCACCCAGCACTCATGGGGCAGCGGGAAGTGGAGTGACCCGGCCCAGCCTGCTCTGCTCTTCTCCCCTGGCTCCAAGCCTTGGGAATTGGGGGGCAGGGTGAGAACCGCCCCCCAGCACTCATCAGTGGCACGGCTGGGGTCAAGTTGCTGCACTTCCCGCCGCTGGTGAGTGAAGGCCCAATCCTTGCTGCAGTCCTCAGGGGAGTGGGGGCAGAGCAGGGGCAGGAATAGGCAGGGCAGGGGCGGAGGCTTTGGGGAAGGGGTGGAGTGAAGGTGGGGCTGGGGCGGAACAGGAGCTGGAGCAGCACGCAGCTGCAATTTCCTGGTGCCCTATGCAGCTGTGTACTTTGTGTATGGGTAGGGACGGCCCTGACTGCACTAGAGTAAACTGTGTTTGCACTAGGGGGTTGCATCAGGGCAACCAGTTAAAATTCAAGCTGCTGCATTTGAGGAGAATGGGGAAAGGATAAATCTCCGCTTATGGCACTTGTGCACCTACACCCACCGCAGCTAGTCCTTTTCACAACCTTAACATTTAGTTAGTATGTCGGGTTTCTTTGTTTTAATTATTAATACACTTGCTGACCTTCAGGACAGCCAGTTCTAGGAAGCATCTAATACCAAAAAGAGGAAACAGAAAGCCTTCTGTATCCTGGTGATCTGAAATCTGTGCCTAAGTGCATAGTTAGGACCCTGACTTCTTTCATGTACATGCCTTTAAGCGCATTTCTCAGAGCTGGCTTACGCACAAACTTCTATGGTCTTCCAGATGTCTAGGACTATCCAGATTCCACAGCTCTGTCATTGACTATTAAAGGCCTAGCACCCCTGCACTTTTGTATAGAGCTGCTCCCCTCCCTCTCAATAAGTATTTTGCTCCAAGCTCTATCTGTTTAGGTATTACACAGCCCATGACAGCATGGTATCTATAATACAGAGTGAGGGGGAGCGAAGCAAGCACAGAGATGGAAGAAGATCAGACCCAGAGATGTACGAGGAAAGTGAACAGCACTCTCAGAGTAGGAGAGGGATCAGGGATTACAAATCAGGGGGGAAGATGAGGGAGGAGACAATATGGTAGGTCACAAGACCTTTCTATTGTTTAGCTGATTACTTTGTGTGGGTAATTAACAAGCGACAAGGAAGGGCAGTTTTCAATTTTTCTTTTGTTACAATTAAATGCAAGTTCACTGCCCCCCACCCCCTCAACTATGCACACAGTACGGTGCCCAATTAACTACTCTCCTATACCCTAGTTGAGAGGGAAGGAACTATAAAAATGACACCACCTTATCTGCTTCATAAAAGGAGCATCCCACTTAAAAAGATGGGACAGGTGAGAGGTATGCATGCAGCATACGTGTACTGTACACCCAGCATAACTAAACAAATGTTTTCAGTCCCTTTCTGCTCGTTCAAGAAAAATCAGACTCCACAAGTTTTGATACTTTGGTTATTGCTACCATTATCATACCGTATAAGCAGGTCCTAACCCTACCTTCCTTCCATCCTTCCCCTCCTGTTTTCAATGGGATTTACAGGTGCATATCCAAGGGCAGAATCTGGCCAGTAGCAAAACCATAGGAACATAAGAACGGCCATACTGGGTCAGATCAAAGGTCCATCCAGCCCTGTATCCTGTCTACTGACAGTGGCCAATTCCAGGTGTCCCAGAGGGAGTGAACCTAACAGGTAACGATCAAGTGATCTCTCTCCTGCCATCCAGCTCCACCCTCTGACAAACAGAGGCTAGGGACATCATTCCTTACCCATCCTGGGTAATAGCCATTAATAGACTTAAATTCATGGAGGTTATCTAGTTCTCTTCTAAACCCTGTTATAGTCCTAGCCTTCACAACCTCCTCAGGCAAGGAGTTCCACAGGTTGACTGTGCGCGGTGTGAAGGAGAATGCACCTTGCGCGGGGACACCTGGGGGTGGCTGTTGATTCAAGGAGGTCGGGGCCAGCAAGTGGCGCGTGACAGGACTTGTTGAGGAGCTCCTGTCCTCATGCCTTGCGAGAGGCTGCTTCCCACCCCAGCCATTGGCATCTGCTTTTCAGGACACAGCCACTCCCAAAGGGATGAAGAAAGGCAGATGAGACACGCCCGAGGCTCCTGCAAACGGCCTCTGACTCTGGCCTCATCTTCCCTAGTTTGGCTTGGTGGGGGTGTGCATTTCTTCCCAGCCTGCTCTGGATCCTTTTTAGCAGCGCTATGGACCAAAGGAGATGGAAGAAAAGGAGCGATGTGATAAATTCCAGCTGGTATTCTGATGCAAAGTGGATTTAAATCTTATTTTGATATTTTTGGGGAGGAGACAGAGGGAAGGAAATACCCCAACAGCAACTTTTTATGGGGTGGGGGAGGAAGGGGAAAAATGTTACAGATCCCTATGTGATTTTTGCAAGCAATCAATTGCTAAACAAACTGAAGCACCAGAGGAGGATTTTCCAGCTGGGAGCAGGATTTGCCTATAAAAGAAGAGATCAGTGGGCTCTTGTTTTGATTGTGGAGTCGGGGGAGAAACTTCAGACTCCTCTGTTTCTCACCATCTTCCCCACAATTACCCTAACAAAAATTAGTTGCGTGCCATGAAGGCCTTTGTTTAATTTGGGATAAAAGGTTAAGATTTCCAACTCCCATTAATGTCAGCGGGGCCTTTGCATTGAGTTTACTGGTAGTGAATCAAATCCTGACATGGCAGTGTTTATAATATGAAAAAAAGTCTCTTTACACAGAAGTTTGTTTTGTTGGTTTGTTTGGTGCGTTATTATGCTAGTTAATCATCTCTCTTCCTAAAAAGAAAAGGAATACTAGTGTCACCTTAGAGACTAACCAATTTATTTGAGCATAAGCTTTTGTGAGCTACAGCTCACTTCATCGGATGCAAATACAGACTAACACAGCTGCTACTCTGAAACCTCTCTTCCTAAAGGACAGTTAAACACTATCAAATAAAATACTTGTAAAGGATGGTATTGGTATTGTACACTAGCAATATGTACGGTTTAAAACAGGAATTGTTATGCTAAAATGTATTCCAGCGTAGAATGACTGAACAGCAGTGAACATTCACCCAATACAACTGATGAAGGGTAGGAAGTAAAATAAAACAACAGATTAGGTAAAACTAACATGTGATAAGGTACACATGCTAAAACACACAGACCAGGAGACACCAACTCAAAGCAGCACCAGATCCTCCCAAAACAGATGCAAAACCTGCAGACATATCTTCACTGCTACAGTGATCAACACTCCCCACAACACAACTTTCAAGATCCATGGATTCTACACACGCCCTTCACAACGTATACCTCATCCAGTGCACTAAATTCCCCAACAACAACTATGTGAAACCAGACCATAACTACGCTCTTGAATGAACTCACACAGGAAAATGATAAAAGACAAAAACACCTTATCACCTGTGGGTGAGCAGTCTTCACAAAACCATCACTCCATAGCTGACCTATTGGTCCTCATCCTCAAAGGAAACCTGCACGATACTTTCAAAAGACAAGCCTGGCGTTTAAATTCATAACTTTGCTAGACACCAAAATGCATGGACAAAACCGAGACACCAGATTTATGGTTTACTTCAACAATCTGTAATCCATTAACTCCCTCTTTTTGTCCTATGACTGCAGAGGGGTTAACGGGCCACTTTACCTTACAACATTTGCTAACTACCTATGCTAAACAATCTGCTCCACTTTGTATTTCGCTGCCACACGCTGAGTACTTTTCCCAGACCTGAAGAAGAGCTCTATGTCAGCTCAAAAGCTTGTCTCTCTCACCAACAGAAGTTGGTCCACCCACATTGTCTCTCTAACATCCTGGGACTAACACAACTACAACTACATTGCACAGCACAGATAAGGGCATGGCTACACTTGCAGAAGTAGAGCACTTTGAGTTAAACCAGCCTTCGAAGAGCGCAGTAGGGAAAGCGCTGCAGTCTGTCCACACTGACAGCTTCAAGTGCACTGGCGTGACCACTTTTGCAGCGGCATTGGGAGTGGTGCATTATGGGCAGCTATCCTAGCACGCAAGTGACTGCAACATGCTTTTCAAATGGGGGGGAGGGGGTGGAGTGTGACAGGGAGTGTGTTGTGTGTATGTGGGGTTTTTTGTGGGCTGGGGCCTGAGAGCATGTCAGCATGCTGTCTTCCAAGTTCAGACAGCAGCAGACCCCGCCCCCTGCCTCTCTCTCACACACACAGCATTCCACACTAATGGTTGCTTTGTCTCGGAGCAGATAAGCATGCCGGGAGTCAGAAACGGAGCTTTCAAAGGTCATATCCGCATTCCTGCAACAACTCCAAAACAATGACAAGAGTGGCCACTTGACTTAAGGGGATTATGGGACATTTCCGGAGGCTGTTCAGAGCGTAGTAATGCAACATCTTGTTCACACTGATGCCCTAAGTTTCAGCCAAGGCGCACCAAGCGTTAATCTTCTCACTGAGGTGGAGAACCAGAAGCGCTGTAGCAGTGGAGTCCGGGCGCTCTACGTGCCTTGCCAGTGTGGATGGGTAGTGAGCTAGGGCACCCGGGGCTCCTTTATTGCGCTGTAATTCGCAAGTGTAGCCAAGCCCTAAGGCAGTGTAGATTTTAACACTAAGCGGATTGAGTGAGAAGCCTCGTGGGAGCCTTAGGATACTTCCCAGCATGGGCAGATGGACACACACTGGCTTTGCTTGAGCAAGCATGCTAAAAATAACAGCATGGCTGTTATGACATGGGCAGTGGCTCAGGCTAGCCACCGGAGTATAATCCTGCCTGACCCCCTGGGTCTGGACTCAGGTGGCTTCCCTGAGCCACTGCCTATGCCATCACGGCCACACCGTTAACTTTAGTGTGCTACACATCTGTCTCCCCAAGATGAGAAATACCCTCCCAGCTGCTGTGCAGAGACCCTCTCAGGGAGCATGAGCTCAGCACATGTTAAGGGCAATGTACCTTGTCTACACTAGATTTAAAATGGGCTAGTTTGCACATGTTGGCCAATACATGCTAACATCATTGCTTTAAATCCTAACCTAGCCCAGGCCAAAGAGACTGAAGGGGCAGGCAAGAACCAAGCTCTGGGTTTGAAGGGAAAACTTGACTTTAGAAACACGGATCTCCAAGGGCTAAGGCTGCGGCACAATTGTCAACACCCTGCTGGTGAGAACCTATTTTTCTCATAATTTTTTATCCTTGGTGACTGCAACATGTCCCCTCCCCAAAGTAGTATGAAGCACATATGGCAGCTCACCAAAGCAGAACTCTCCTCTCCCTCCCACCCACTACTGGGAAAGTAAGCAGAGGAAGCTACCTTAGAGGGTAAGAGTTTTTTTCTTCTGAAGCTTGGTTTCAGATTTACCTATTTGCTGAAGGAGACATTTTATAACTGTGAAAAAGAAAAGCTCGATACAGACTATAATAATCCCAGATATCAAAACCACCCCATAACCCAGCCTTAGTAGCGAGCATCTTTACAAACAAGAAACAAGGCAGAAATACTTACACCCAGTAAAGCAACATCAGCAGGAAGGGGCAGATGATGACGGCCTGGAGAACCTGCCAGTCCCTGCAGAGGGCAGCCAGCCCTGGCATGAGGAACTGTCCTGCCATTGCAATGAAGCTTGCAACCATGGTGACCATGAACCGGTGCCCAGGAGGACAGAGTTCTATTCCTGAAACAAAAAGCCACATGCAAAATTTGAAGGTCAATGCAAGGACATTTTTTTTGCTATCCCTAATGACAGAGGAGCTCATTAATAATTTATTATCGCACTGGAACCAATGTACTACCATCAATCACATTTTTTTTAATTTGATCTACCAAGTGGATACAATAGTCTGTTTAGAAAGTATTTCACTCAGTCCTGGGCTCAAGAAAATATTTTACTGAAGACTTATGGCAAGTAAAAGCTCACGTGTCCCAAAGATTTAGGGCCCAATCCTGCAAGATGCTGAAAAACCCCCAGAGGTGCCAAGTGCCTTCAATTCCCATTGATTTTCATGGGAGTTGCGAGTGCTTGGCACTTCGCAGGATCTAGCCCTCCAGCCACTATGGAAAGCCACCTTCCTCCAAATTTATCATGCTAGTACTCAATCCCATTTCAAATTGGACTTTTCAGTGCTGTTTCCCCCTCACCCCCGGGGATCTCACTCAACTTTCAGCAAGACCGCTTCCCATCTGTCCCTTTCTTCCCTCTTCAGTGAAATCCATCACCACTGACATCATCAGTAATCTCAGCAGCCCTTATGACACAGGGTTGCTTGATAAAACTCCTTAAAATCCCTGGATTCTGGATAGTCAAAATGAAGCTGGATCTAGCAGAATCACATTTTCAAAATCAACAGAAACGTAACAATAAAACTGGTTCAGATCATACAACTACATCCTAATGTTGATTAATTTTTTTTTCCAGCTAGAACTAAAGTGGCACCCTGCAATCTACACTTTCTGCATGTCTACATCCGCTTCCATGGGTTAATCTTGAGGCATAATAAGCTTGCAAATAAGGGCTGCACAATAAGTATTTGTGGCAAGTGGAAATAGATACATAAGCTAGAAAAATGTCTGTCACCATGATAGCATTGACAAAGGCAATGTGCTTTTCCCTGGAACTCTGCCAGTTATTTTGTTGTTAAAATTATTATTAAATGGTTAAGATGATGGATAATGGAAAACCGGGGGAAAGGGAGAAGAGGGAGATAAAATGTCTTCATCAGAGGCCAAGTTGTATGTGCGATGGGGATTTGAGCAGAACGTTTATCACATTGTTCCAAGGCTAGCAGGTTATTGCTGGAACAGGAACGTTGCCAACCAATACCAAGGAAAATGTATCTGTAGTGAAGCAGTCAGAATTTTCATTATCCCAGCCACAAACAAACCACAACCCAGTTCTGGCGGTGGGGAGCGGAGGAGGAAAAATAAACCCCAAACACACTTACTGTTGCATATAAAAAAGCTTTTACAGTTTAATTAGTAAAACAAGATTAAACACAGAGCTCCCATCCCATTAATATGGCATCATTCCCAGTAATGAAGTACACTGGGCTTAACCAATTTCATTTTTTCCTTGGTGGGCAGGTGTCCTCTAAGTTATGTTTTTATAGCCTTCAAGCATAAAGCTATTTTGTTTTTTAAATTAAACATCATAGTCACTCACACTCCAGTATTCTTTCAGTAAGTACAAGTAGATTTGTTGCTATAGAAACAAAAAAATCTGCATTAGACAGGTGCAAGTTCAACTTTCCAATGGCTGAGCTTTGGTGAGTGTCAGTTATGAAAAGTTGCAGAAACAAGATCAAGTTCTTTATGAAGTCAGAAAGATGTGTCAATATTGTATAATTGCATTTCTGACTCAATGGTGCATAATTGATATAACTGTCCATTTGCACTAATTATTGATTGTATAAAAAAAGCAAAGAACTTCAGAGAAGAAAACAAGCAAAATAATCTCCGGGCTATCATATATGTATGATCAAGTTGTTCCCACTTCTCTGGAGAAGATGAAAAATTGCCATAGTTACTGGATTAGCATGACTTTCAAGTAACATTAGCACAAACTCGATGTGTCTATTAAATATAGCATCACTAATGCAAATAAAAAAAAAAGGCGGACTTGTGACACCTTAGAGACTAACACATTTATCTGAGCATGAGATTTCATGAGCTACAGCTCACTTCATCGGATGCATGAAGTGAGCTGTAGCTCACGAAAGCTCATGCTCAAATAAATGTGTTAGTCTCTCAGGTGCCACAAGTCCGCCTTTTCTTTTTGCGAATACAGGCTAACGCGGCTGCTCCTCTGAAACCTGCAAATATAATATACATTAGATCAGTCTCTTGACTTCCCAAAGATCTGTGGCATCAGTCTTAAAAGATACAAGAAGCTACAATAGTAGTTCTCAGCAGACACCTTGTCAACAAGGCAATCTAAACATCACTGTGTCAAGGAGAAGGGTTCTCACAATACCGCACTGATATCTGACACTGTGATGAATAAAAGAGCCTTCAGCCCACACAGGACACCACTGACTTCATGCGACTCCATGCAGACTCAGAGGTATGCCCACACATATCCATTGCAGTATGGAGGTCTAACTTACCCCATCCATAGTATGAACGTATAACAGAACCTATGTTTCTCCCATTTAGCTAAGAGTTTCCTAATCTATTCCTTTGGGGAAGGAGTGCTATGTAGCCTGTTCCCATTAATTCAAACTAAAGAGAGTCACTGTAATCACCCCCCCCCACCCCCACCCCCCTTTTGTTTTTGCCACATACACTACATGGTACTGTCATAAGGGGTCTTTCACCTCAAGAGTGCCTCCTAGTGTCCAGGTGTGGCGCTACAGGGATTTTTCTTAACCTGGAGTCCATTCAATTATCCCTGTGCCACAACAGTCTGAGATATGTGGCCAGGTCACTGCTCAGTCCGTTCCCCTTCTGGGGTTAACAGAAAAGTCCAGAAAATAGGAAATTCAAAATCAGAATGTCCTTCAAGCCTGTCTTCTGGCCTCAATCTGGCATTTGCTATTCCTGGCTTCTTTTATTCCTGATACCCGTGTTTTTCCTCTTGGCCTGGGGGAGAGGTAAGGGAACCCAGGCCCACCTTCTCCTCTGGATTCCTGCCCAGGGACTGTGTTTAGACGACTACCAACCATTCCTTCAGTCCCTTCACCATTTTCCCTTGGCTGTTCTCATCTTTACCTCTCTCACCAGTATTTTTACAAGATATGCAGATTCTGCTGCCCCTGCCCTGAGCGTGGGGCTCCTCACAGCTTCTCCTGGGACCAGCTACAGAAGAATTTCCTAAAAGCCAGTCTCAGCTCTTCCCTACGGCAGCTAGATTGTACTGCTAGCAGTTCTCTGCCCCGGCCTTAAACCAGTGGTTCCTAAACTTTTTATGCCATGCCCCCTTTTACCCGTAATGTGATCTGCCCACCCCCTACCCGCCCCGGGAGCCGTGATAGGGAGCCGGGACCGGGTGAGGGGCCACGTCTGGAACTGGAGCCAGGGACTGGGGCTGGTCTAGGGCCAGAGCTGGAGTTGGGGGCCGAGGCTGGCAGCGGGAGCGGAGCTGCAGCCAGGCCAGGAGTCAGGGACCAAGGTTGCGGCTGGAGGCGGGGCTGGGGCCAGAAGCGGGACCGCGAGCAGAGTGGACTGGGTGGCGCTCCCTCCCTATCCCCTGTGGACGCTAGCCCAAGCCTTGCCGTGCGCCCCCCTGAACATTCCTCCGCGCTCCCTAAGCGGACACTCTCCCCCAGTTTGGGGACACCACCTTAAACAGTCAGTATCCGTCTCCTCTAAACAGGGGTTCCCTTGCACTGGGACTGGGTTTGTATTCCAAGAGTCTCTTTGCCTTAGAGTATATTGTCTTTCCCTCCTTCAAGCAAGTGTTCCCTTCAGCCCTTTTTCTGGATCTGGGGTTTGTACGTGTCAGGCCTCTTGCCTTACACCTTAGTTAGTTGCAAGGCTTTTGCCAGCTTCCTTCAGCCCCACACGCTTCCCAACTAGCCTTCCAAAATGGAGGGTTCAGCAGGCCAGCCTTCTCCTATCAGTATCGGTCGGCTGCATTGGAGGAGGCAGTCTCTATGCTTCTCCCAATCCTTCCCAGTTGATGAGGTGAGAGGGGACCCTTGCCCTGCCTTTTGTTTCAGGTCCTTAAAAGGTAAATCCTCCAGATTCCTTCCCTAATCACCATTCCCAATCCCAGGACCCTTAGGCCTCTACATATATCCACTGGACCTTTCCAAACCCTTAAAGGGCCAAGCAAGGTGGTAGGGTGGCCTGACCACTAGAGCTACAACCCTCTCTGGCAGCCTACCCCATCACAGATACCAATAATAATACCACCTAGCGTTTATGTTGAGCTTTTCATCTATTAGATCTCAAAGCACTTTACAAAAGGATGTAAGCATCATTATCCCCATTTTACAGATGGGGAAACAGAGATATGAAGGATTAGATTTGATCAATGCACAGAGTGGTGGCCCATAAAAGCCTGCCAATTATCTTAGAAAATAAGTATTTTTGTTTAGATAACCTCATTATGGCCTCCATTCAATATATGCACTGTAGCAAGTACAGGGTACATACAGGAATGCTGCAGCTATTAACTTAACCTATCCTGGCATGAATTTAAGGACCATTAGTCCCTGTGTGGAAAAAGCTATATATACACATAGTTGTGTGGAAATGTGTGATTTGCAGAAATGTGCGTATGTGTACAACAGATATTTTTGAACTGCACATTCCTGCACACTCTTTGAGGGGTATTTTTGATCTATAACTAGAGCCCTGCAAATCTGTGGATACCCGTTTATATCCTCGAATATCTGCATCCGTGGATATGGATGTATTGTTTACTATCTTTGCGGCTCATGGATTGGATGCAGATCCAATTTTTACATCCTTGCAGGGCTGTAACAGTGAGATAGAGTGCTGGTGAGGATACATATAAAAGTGGACTGCAGATCGCGAGTCGGATACAAGTTAAATATCGCAGAGGTGGATCCATTTTTTTGTATCCATGCAGGGCTCTATCTATAACTACCACGTATGACAATTAAAACAATTAATGTATTATACATTGTTTAGAAAGCCTGTTGGTAATCCCTTTCAAATAATAAGGCAGTGTGGTCTGGAGGTGTAAGCAGCAGGATGGAAACCAGGAGGTCCTGAGTTCTAATCACAGGGGCTAGTTTCTGGAGTACAGTGAGGATCACATTTGCCCATCATTCAACAGGTTCCTGATTCAAAAGTAGGCATGAACAGGGCTTTCAAACTAGATGATCACAGTGATACCTTATGGCCTTTAAATGCCAGTATAACTGAGACAAAAAAGGATTGTAGCTGCATTAATAGCAGTTCCAAATAATGCAATCTAAACTCCAAACAAACAAAAATGTGTCAATTGATAATCTCCACTGTACCAATGTACAGACTGCATGCATCATATTATAATATTCTTTTTAAAAACAAAAACTCTCAAACTAGTCCCAACCTCCCATCCCTCACCCACCCCAAGCACATTCCAACACAGTAGTAGAATTTCTATAATCCAGGCTCTCCATTTACATTCTAACGGAGCAGTTGAGATTAGCTGGGACACTTGAATTGCCCCTTTCTACATTTGTTTTTAAACACAGAACCTTCTCAGTGAAGGGCCCTCAATTTTGGCATTCTCTCCAGCTTGCTCAGACAGAGCCAGAGATTTATAGACTTTTGGGGCTGGATTTCTATCCAGTACACAAGTTTCGTATCAGTGTAAATGCATCTGTTTCAGAAAGTTTCAGCATAAAGCTGGTGTAAGGAGGGGAGAATCAGGCCCTTACGGAACCTATGGGTTATATTTTTTCTCAGTCTCTTCTTTGAGATGTTGCTTTAAGGAGGGGGCTGGTGAGTATTTTTTCCCTCAGATGGATACGGAGTTCTTTACTATCATTGATAGATGTTTAGTGGTATATGCATTTTTCATACACATGCCTAGAAACCACGAAAGATGCATTTTTATGAATGAATATACATACATGAGGGCCACATGTTAAAGATGGCTCTATCATACTGTTTGTCCTTCTTGATTTTCTAAAGCTATACCAGTAATTAGATCCTCATTGTATATTCTGACACTCCCTTGACTAGGTCTGTGATAAGACTAAATATTTTGTTAACAAAATTACATGAAAGCTAACTACAAATCTGAGTTCCAAGCAACTGCGTCATCCCTTCTTATGAATCAGACAGTAGAACCCATGTTATTCCTTGGGACTCTTGATTCTGACTGTGAATTCGTAAACTGGATTTTGCAATACCTAAATTACTTTTTTTCAGTACACTGAACCCCACAATCCTTGTTATTACTTCTGCATTTTACTTAACACAGTTTCTAGAGTCACAGCACCCTACACACTAAGCAAACTATCTTTAGGAAACTGGAAGAGGTCAGCAATAAATGAGCTGTAGTTTCAAAGACTGATGTCCCCACAAAGAAAAGCAAGTTCATTGCCACACCACAATCTAAAGTGGAAGAATTCTGAGCTACTTTAGGAAATGTTACAAATGCATCCAGTGTGTTCTCAGTAAGCACAAAAAATACTGCTTAACAACATGTATAATGATTATACAGCGTTTGAGGTGCATATCATTTAAATTGTTTAATGTGGATATAGATGTCTCGTGAATAATTCAGAAAGTAGTGTAGAAAGCAAGTAACTCTTTTGGCCTATGTGAGTAGACAAATAGGGCACTGTGCATTTTAAACCTGTACACAATCCTTAAAGGATCTTCAGAGAGCCATTAGCCTTGAAAGGTTTGATTTTATAGCTTTCTGAAGCTTAGAAATAGCTTGAAAAAGACAATGGGCTCTGCATTGCCCAGTAAAGATCAATCATTCTTCGCCAGCCTGCTAGCAAGGGGTTAAGATTTACGAAAGCAGAAGCCTCTGATATATTGCCACTTGATTGACAAAATGTACGTGATCACAACACTGTACACAATCTAAATGGGAGGAAGATTTGGGAACAATGTACAGTATTCAGAACAGGATTGGACAAGTCTCTAGACTAGAGCTTCAAAAGCTGTGCAGGACGCCAAGCTAAAACTGATGCAGTTCAAGCTGATGCATCATTTTTGCTGAAGGTGGTACAAAATGAGTGATTACGGCTTCAGACTGTTGCATGCTGGCAGTATTTCCACCAGTCATATCACTGAAAGCTCATGAGCTCAAGACTGGAGGCAGAGGAACTTAACAGAGGTAACATTCACTGGAGTTCAGCTCCACTCCAGACCAGAACAATTCTCTCCTACAAGACTCTGGAGGTGGTCAAAAGAAAATGTCTATGAAAAGAAAACCAATAACGACAGGCTACATGCAGCAATGGAAATAGTACACACGTTACAAGGGGCTGATTGATTTTAAATGATCAGGCACAGCAATTAGTACCCTCGTTCTCAGCTCTCCCTCCCAATATTATAACACAAGAGCCTTTTTATTTCCCCCTAGCAGTGACTTCTCAAGCAAGACCTTGTTAAAAATGTCCTAAATGCTGACCTAGCTCCTTCAAACCCACACAAAGTTCCCTTCTCTACCTGCGCAAATCAAAGGCCTGGTGACTTGATCATGTCTTTCCCCTTTTTGTAACTTAGAGAAGTAACAACAAGTAAATAGCAAACTGTTTGCTTTGGGCATTTGCCAACAACTCTGAAGCAGATACATTTGTTCTCATTAGAGATCTATGGATGAAAAACACTATAAAAGAGCTAGGGATTATTATTAGGTATTCGCACATGCATGAATTGTGAACACATTTATTTTAAAATCCACAACTTGTTTGCAAACAACACACGAAAAGGGAAAAGGTTAAACACTTTGAAAGAGTCCTATGATTAGCTCATCCAGCTCTAATCTCAAACCATGAAGCAATTAATGGACCAAGCACCAGCTACTTGTTAGAGAGATTTCCAGGTGCTAACTGCCATTTGTACCTTGGAACATCCCACCTGATTTCAACCTATGAGCCACCAAAATAGTTGGGCTCCACTAGGACAAACAGAGCCCAGGAAAAAAGCATTGCCAGCTGACAGAATCTAGCTATGGAACACATTTCAGAGTAGAGATGACATGAATCTCTAGAGTACAACCATCTTGAGGAAATGTTGCAAAAACTTACCTTTTTGACAAAGCGTTTCCATCATAACAAGAGTGACACAACAGACACCCCCTTCTACTACTCTTCTACTCTACTACTCTTCCCCTTCTACTACTCTTCCCCTGCAAAAAACAAAACAAAAAACCACCACAGCATGCCCCTCTCACCCCCAAACAAACAAACAAAAAAAAGTGAGAAAGGGTCAGAGACTCTGAAGTCCACTAGAGACACTGCTATCAATTTTACTAGGGAGGGATTCAGATATTAAGACTGAAGGGTGACAGTATAAAAGCCTAAGAACAAAAATGAAATCATCCATTAAAAAAAATACACTTTTCATTTTTAATTTCTTCATTCTCCCCTCCTCCCAAGGTTCCTGAGCATAGCTAAGGCTGAAGTCGAGCGGCCAAAAGACCTAATGAGTGTCTCTCTGTGGTTCTGGTCCAATCGGTCCAGTGGACTGAGATCCAGAACACTTAGGTTCTAATCCTGGCTCTGCTGCTGGCGTGCTGTGTAACCCTGGACCAGTCATTCCATCTCTCTGTGCCTCTGTCTCACCTGCCACCCTTAGTCTGACTTGTCTGTTTAAACGGAGTGCTCCCCTTGGGGCAAGGATCATCTCTCACTGTGTGTTTGTACAATGCTTAGCACAATGGAGCCGCCAAACTTGGTTGGGGCTCCTAGGCCCTACTGAAAATAGAAAGACGACGACATTTAGGATCAATATCCCAATTTCCAGAGGCTTATCAGACCCAACCCTCTAAACGTTGCACACTTCATATACACGCGGAGTACACTCTACTCCCAGCTTACACAACTTTGATTCAGCGTGGCTGCAATAGCAGCAGCTGCAGGCTGGGTGAGTTGAGACCAAGAACGACACCAGAAGCAAATAAGGAAGGACTGCGTGGAAATTCTGTTAATTAAAGATAGATTAAATAAATAAAAGCAGAGTGCAGAAGGAAAGGTTATCACACACCAGAATGCAGAGACAACAGATGTAAACAAAAGACAGCGACAGAGAAAGAAAAGAGAAATCAAATTCACTCTCTGGAGAAATCCAATCCTTTATCAAGTATAGAGAGAAGTAATAGACTAAACTGCATTGACTGAATAGAAGAAATTGGATTACTTTCCACTGTCTTGAAATAGCACAGTATAATACAAGTTATTCTAAAATGCATCCACACATGACACAGGTGCTTTCCAAAGGTGGTTTCCACACAGAATGGCTCATGTTTTCTTATGTGTACACTTGCATTAAAACGTGAACTATATACACATAGGTATTTTCCACTGAATGCATCCGATGAAGTGAGCTGTAGCTCACGAAAGCTTATGCTCAAATAAATTGGTTAGTCTCTAAGGTGCCACAAGTCCTCCTTTTCTTTTTACAAATAGTAGGCATATTTTCTAATGTAACGATTTCTCTACGTATGACTGAAACCGGGGTAGATGGTACCTGGCTGCTGGCACTGTTCGTACAGTTGGCCAGAGTCTGGATCTGGAGTATGAACTGGGTCCGGAGATGAGACAATACAAAATTTTAACCAATCAAGGACCAATCATTAAATGTTATGACTTAAGGCTGTGGTACATCTCTCCATGGGGGACAAGGAAACCTATGTTGATAGGCCACACTCAGAGGCTAATGGAACCCAAGTTTCCAGAGGGCTCTGTGAGAGCCAACTGCAGCTGACTACTCTCTTGAGAGTATGCAGGACAGTCTAATGATCCCCCCCCCCGCCCCATAAGTATACCCCATCCCCAGATTCATTCTCACAGGTTACCATGTTTTACAGATAACTCTGTGACAAGGAAGGCTGGTAGGATGGGGGAGGATTATATCTGCCTGTTTAATTGAGGATGCGTGTCTGTCTTTTATTACCTGGTACATTCACAATCTTGGGATATTGTTAGATTCCTAGCTGTTCTTAGATAATTATATAGCAGTGGTGCCAGGATGGCTCTCCTTCATCCACTTGTGGCCAGGAAGCTGTTGCCACTTTTTCCAGATGTGCGCCTTGCTACCACAACCCATGCCTTTGTCATCTAGATATTAGAACATCGCAGTGTGCTCTAATATAGGGCTAAACCATAAATCAACTTGGAGCTGAAGACTGAGCTGTATATACAGAAAGATCATCCCATCTCTTCCTCCTCTCCCAAATCTTGGCTGGCAGAGATTAGTTTCTTTCCTTAAAATTGTTTTCTTCATTCCAGTCACCCCAGTTCCTCCTAAACATGACAATAATGTTCTATTCAAACTCCACTACTCACAGTATTTGAGAAGAGTCAAAATTATTCAAGATGAACTCTCCCTCCCTGTTATAATACACACAGAGACACACACACTTGCTTCCATGGCAAACTACAGTAGTTGCCATTTAAAAGTTAATGGATACCACAGAATTATTGCTATCACAATTATTTCCTAATCTACTTCTAGAAGAAAATTGTGGTATCTTCTATGCCACCATAAAGTAACTCCTGGCAAATACTGGAGCTTTTTAATGACAACCATCGTATGCGAGTATCAGCAATATACTGCAAAAAAGGAAAAGATGGGTCCAAAATAAATTTACAAAAGCTCTAGACCACCACCAAGTAATATACAGATTCACCATACACACTCTAGTCCCAGTGTCCAGAATTGTATACTTAATGAGATTATTATAAACAAGCAGCTCAAGACTGCCATAGCCCAGTGTGTCCTCACAAGTGCTGCCTACCATTCTGATAAATGGTGTCTTTCTTCCTTTCATTCTATACCTTCTTTTCCCATTTCAGGGTCTCTTTCTTCCTCCTGTTTTCACAATGTCACTATACTGATAACTTCTATGATATTTTTAATCCCATACTATAACAATGCTAAGTGACACGGGGCTGCTTCATTAGACCTTTCCCTCTAGAAGGTAACCTGCTCCAAAGGAAATACTCGGTCACATGCATACCTCACAAATCTAACGGTGCTGCTGTTCATAGCAGGTGGCTGCTTTTGTTGTAGTAAAATCAAATCATGGTGGCCTTTTTTTCTTTTCTCTGACAGCAAAACATTCCATGTGCATGCTACAAACTGGAATAGCCAAAACAAAACACAGTGCGAGAGGTGTCATGGGGGCTAATTTTCCTCTACAGATGGTGGAGTTGTTCATTTGAAGCATATTTGTTTCAGAATTTTGATAACATTACAATCACTTCAATCAGGGAAGAGAAAGGCATTCACCAGATATGCATCTGAATAACAATTTCTTCTGTTAAATAAACAGGGAGTGATCATCCACAATAGCCATTTGTGAATTTCAATTAATGTCACTTTCAGCTCCACTGCATTTCACAATAGGGAAAAGAGCCAAGGGACACAGGTCTTCAAAAGGTACAAACAAACAAGCAGCACATCATCATCCTGTTTCAGGTCTAGTAAGCATTTCCCAGCTAATAGACGGTCAAGCATGGTGAAAGGCCGGTCTCATATGCACTAGCAGGGTTCCAGAGCCACCCTCTCCACAGAGACAGACTATTGCATCTCAGCCTTTCTGGGTGCCAATTCTGCAAAAGAAATGCACTTGGTGAGAGAATCTGCTTCCACAATTATTTCATTCAACAGAACAAGTGAATACGTTTACATCAGCCTTCTGATTCTAGCATTTTCCTGATGGAACTCTGTATTGCTGGCAAAACTTAGGCAACAGGCCTTGAACTGTTCGCTTTCTAGCTTATCAGCCAGAGCAGTGGCTGTCAACCCGTGGCCCAATCAGCACACAGCTGCAGCCCATGTGATAGCCTCAGGACCATACAGGTAGTGTTTATGTATATGTACAGTGTGGATGTGGCCCACATAACACAGAAAGCCGCATAAGCAGCCCACAATGGTAAATAGGTTGTGAACCACTGACCCAGGGAGATAAGAGCACAGAGGAAACCTTTACATGGATAGCTTTGATGCATACCCCTGCTCATGAGCGCCTTAGATTTTAATCAAGTATGCAAATATTCTATTTTATAGATTATCCTCTAGTCTGAAAAAACATATCCCCAGCTGAAGGAACAGCTGTACATTAGATCAGCAACACCAACAAGGTCCTGCCTTATAGTTAGTACAGATTTAGTAACAAAACAAAAACATTCTTTTGTTCACCTTTTACAGATTTTGTATTTTTACAAGTATTTCTAACTCTATACGATACCAAGGGAAATTATTAAACAAAGCTAGTGTCCTACTCTAAGGGCCAATCAGCACTGTAAAAGAGTTGAACTATAAGGGGGAGGGAGGAAATCACCATCATACCAGCATCAGAAAGAGTCCATATTCAGTTTGCATGGAACAGAGTCAGAGAACATGTCCGGGACAGCCAAGTCATCAGAAGCATATAGTAAACATGCTTGTAAAAGGCTGTCACACATTTGGCCTCTAAGGCATAATTGTTTTAAAGATTAATGTCATGCACTCTGGACAGGCTCGTCCTACGTGATGTGAAAATTGGAGATTTAGACATGGCAAATTATGTCGGCTGCTGCCATCAATGTGCATTCACTGGAGGAAGAGAGATGATCAGACTGCAAGTGACAGATTGTTTTTGCATTAATGGATATGTCTGCCTTCAGCAATAACATGCTACAATGATATAGGGTTTATACTGAAGCATCTGTAGGTAAAATACCTCTCTCGATCAACAATAAAAAGGACTGAACTTCACAGTGCAGGTTGTAGCTGTATGGCAAAAAAACAACAGAAGGACAAGGTTATTTGCTTTTACTTTCCAAAAACATTCAGTGACAAAATTTAACTGAAAGATAATATTAAAATGATATAATGTGACCTTGCTAGGAAAGCTGGTTGGAAAATTCTAGTCGACCAAAAAAAACAAAACAAAACACAAAACAAAAAACCACCACCAAAAAAACAAAAAAACCCCACAGAATAGCAACAACAAAACAGTTGGAAAAAGGATAGGGAATGTTTCCCCCTCCATTTTCCAACCAGCTCTTATTTGCTAAGTAGCATACTTGTGTGAACATACAGAAAATGTAAGTTATTCTCTGGAGGAAAAATTCACTTCTGATTCACTTTTTGATGGAATGATTTCTACAGATGACACATACACCTAGAAAGATAATATTTGTTGAAGATACGAGGCTGTATTCAAATTAGGAGCGGGTTATATATTTGAAATGGAATTAAAACAGATGATAGGTTTCCATGTTTTATTTTCAGGTGCTTAGACTGTAAGCTCTTCAAAGCATGGACTAACTATTTCACCTTTGTACAGAGCCCAACACAAGGATTTTAATGCATACCTAACATAGGCCCAGATTCCACAATCTGATCCATGATGCCTGTCCTGAGTCCAGTGGGGCTTCACAAGGGTCTGCCAACATAGATCCAATTGCAGGATCAGGGCCATCAAATGTAATTTTGGAAGAAGGTACTTGGTGAAGTCAGTTGGCCTTTCACCTTTGTAGACATAGTTCAAATTCCTACTTACTGAAATTAACAAGTGAAATGAGTCTGGTCTCCATTAGGTAATAGTCAGGCAAAATTAGTACTTTCTGTTTAAGAGGGACCCAGAGCTGTGAGAGTTGCCTGGTTTTGGAAGAGTTTAGAGGCATTATAAGGAGATGGGTAAGGAAGCTTGTGAAGCTGCTGTCTCCAATATGCCCGGCTCTAGCCACTGCTGCTCCCTCATTTACCTAAACACTAACTTTATAGGTTTCAGAGTAGCAGGCGTGTTAGTCTGTATTCGCAAAAAGAAAAGGAGTACTTGTGGCACCTCAGAGACTAACCAATTTATTTGAGCATAAGCGTCCGATGAAGTGAGCTGTAGCTCACGAAAGCTTGTGCGCAAATACATTTGTTAGTCTCTAAGGTGCCACAAGTCCTCCTTTTCTTTTTACTAACTTTATACCAATTAAAAAAGAAAGTCATATTACAGCCATTTTTTGTCAACTAAATGTATCGAACACCATTTTGGTAGTAATAGCATGAAGAGGTCGCAAACCAGAGATCCAGGCCTCAGTGTGCTAGGCATTGTACAAAGTTATAACCCAAAGATGGTCCCTGCCCCCAAGATCTTCTCATAAGATATCAATCCTGCAAAGATTTACATGTATAAAGTTAAGCACGGGAGAAAGTGTGACATTGGCAGGCCAGGTGCCAGCTCTTGCCAAGACTGCAGGCATAGCTAAGAACTGACAAACTCATAGCTGGAGACCAGATCAGTGCACCTCTAGGTTAGTTTTGCTCAAAATAGGTATTTATCTTATAAGAATGTATTTAGTGTTCAGACTCTATGGGTATGTCTACACTACGAAATTAGGTAGATTTTATAGAAGTCGATTTTTAGAATTCGATTTTATACAATCGATTGCGTATATCCACACGAAGCGCATTAAGTCGGCAGAGTGCGTCCTCACTACCGTGGCTAGCATTGACTTACGGAGCAGTGCACTGTGGGTAGCTATCCCACAGTCACCACCACCCATTGAAATTCTGGGTTAAGCTCCCAATGCCTGATGGGGCAAAAACACTGTCACAGGTGGTTTTGGGTACGTCAGTCATGCCTCCCTCCATGAAAGCAAAGGCAGACAATCATTTTGCGCCTTTTTTCCTGGGTTACCCGCGCAGATGCCATACCACAGCAAGCATGGAGCCCGCTCAGCTCACCATCACCACTGCTGTTGTGGGCAAGTCTACTGTAGGGGCTGCTGTGATTCAAGTAGCCAATGCAATCATTGACATTCTATTATCAAGGGTAGCGACTCTGGGAAATGTGCGGGCCTTTTTAGATTTCAGGTGCATCATATTCCTGTCCTTTCTCGCTGGTGCAGAAGTCTTGCAGCCGCACATTCCAGTCCGGTCGGCGCTGTAACACCCCATAGCACTTCTGTGGTTGACACATGTAACAGCTCCGGGGCTCTTGCTCTTTTGCCTTGGCCGAGGTACCTTGCCCTACCAGGACCTCCAAGCATTTGACACAGAAGCACCTGCAGCAGCTGGCATCGCTACACAGCAGCAGCTCCTGGGTACCTTCACAGCAGACGATGCTAGCAGTCCTTGTCCATGGTGTACGGCTCCACCGCAGCTCGGCTCTCCTGCAACTCTGCAGCAGACGGTGCAGTAGGACTGGTAGCCGTCCTCGTTGGACATGTAGCTTGGCTGGGAGTCCTGGGAACGTCTTCCCTGCCTGGCTCCTAGCAACCTCCAGGGCATGGTGTACAGCTCCACCACTTCCACTGCAACTCTGCTCTCCTGCGAGCTGGAGGCTTCTGCCTCAGGTTGCTCTCCCAGCCGGCAGCACTGCGCGGTCGCACCTACCCCAGCCTACCCCATGCTCCCATGGCTCATGAAGCCTGGACAGTAGTAAGGAGCAGTTCAACTATAGGCTGAGCGAGTAGAATGTGTCTTTGGACGTTTAAAAGCTCACTGGCGCTGTTGGTCAGACCTCAGTGCAACCAATATTCCCACTGTTATTGCTGCTTGTTGACGTTTATGGTGGGATGGGAGATTGAGGCAAATCTCCTGGCATCCGATTTTGAGCAGCCAGACACCAGGGCGATGAGAAGAGCACAGCAAGGCATGCTGCGCATCAGAGAGGCTTTGAAAACCAGTTTCATGACTGGCCAGGCTTCAGTGTGACAGTTGTGTGCGTTTCTCCTTGCTGCAAATCCACCCTCTTTGTTGATTTTAATTCCCTGTAAGCCAACCACCCTCCCCACTTCGAAATAAAGTAACTAGTGTTTTGAAACCTTGCATTCTTTCTTTATTAAAATAAATGAGATAATGGACAAGGTAGCCCAGGTGGGGTGGGGAAGGAGGGAAGGACAAAGCCACATTGCTTATTGTAGCCACCCTAAAAATCAGACGGTTTGAATGACAGCCTTCTGTTGCTTGGGCTATCACCTGGAGTGGAGTAGCTGGGTGCCTGGAGCCTCCCGCCCCGCGTTCTTGGGCGTCTGGGTGAGGAGGCTATGGAACATGGGGAGGAGGGTAGGCGGTTATACAGTGGATGCAGTGGGGGACTGTGCTCCTGCTGGCTTTCCTGCAGCTCCAACAGACACTTCATCATGTCTGTTTGCTCCCCCATTAGCCTCAGCATCGCGTCCTGCTTCTGCTCTTTGCACTCACTTAATTCTTTCCTGGCCTCTGCCACTAAATGCCTCAGTGCCAAAAGCTGTGGCCGATCAGTGCAGGAGGACTGCATGAGCTCGGAAAACATGTAATCGCGAGTGTGTTTTTTTCGCCTTCTAATCTTTGATAACCTCAGGGACTGAGATGATAGGGGGAGTGTAGAAATGGTTCTGGGGGGACTGCATGGTCACCTGTGCTGCTGAATTCGCCACACTGACCAAACAGGAAATGAAATTCAAAAGTTCCCGGGGCTTTTCCTGTGTACCTGGCTAGTGCATCGGAGTTCAAAGTGCTATCCAGAGTGGTCACAATGGAGCACTTTGGGATAGCTCCTGGAGGCCAATACTGTCAATTTGCATCCACACTACCCCAAATTCAACCCAGCAAGGTAGATTTTAGTGCTACTCCCCTCGTCGGGGGGTGGGGGGGTGGGGAGTACAGAAGTCAATTTTAAGAGCCCTTTAGGTTGATGGAACGGGGTTGATTGTGTGGATGCAGTCATTTTTAAGTCATTTTTAACGTGGCTAAAATTGACCTAACCCCGTAGCGTAGACCAGGGCTATGAAATGCTTGTAAGGTGTTGCATGCATTAATCTCACTTGCAATATCTGTATTCCATGTTAGAAGTTCTCAAACTGTTGTCTGCGGACCACCAGTGGTCTGCGACCTCCATTCAGGTGGTCAATGGATAGTTCCCTCTAAGGTGCACGCCTGGGCGGCCACACATGAGAGAACGAAGGGCCACCCACCTAATTAGTGGAGCCGGGCAGGCGTGGCTCCGCTAATTAGGTGCCTGAACCATGGAGAAGACGCACATGTAAGGTGAGGTGGTGGCCTTGGGTGGGAATAGGGTGTAGATGGGAGGAGGCAGTGGGGTGAGAAGAGCGGGTGGGGGGAATTTGGGATGTGCAGGGCTGCAGCGGCCAGAGAAAGAGGGGACTTTCCCCAGCTCCAGGGCTGCGGCTGCCAGAGAGAGATGGCCCTCTTTCCCAGCCTCAGCTTTGTGGCTGGGGAGAGACTCTCCCCCCCGCCCCAGCTCAGGGGCTGCCACAGCAGGGGAGAGAGGGCACATCCATCGCATTAGAAAGGTAAGACTACGGATATTGAAATACGAGTTGTGTACTTTTATTCGTAGAACAAAAAAATATTTATTATTAAGTTTTTTTTTAATAAAGCACTTTTATCCAAAGTGCTTTACAATAGTTAGCTAACGGTACAAACAACATTTGGAAAGATCATTAAGTGGTGTGCCGAGACCCTCCGCAATTTTCAAGTGGTCTGCAGAAAAAAAAGTTTGAGAACCACTGTTCCATGCTATGAGAAAATATGTAAGTTTTGCTTTAGAACTTTGAAAATGTTTGTTCTGAACTTGTGAACCCAGGCACATGAATTGTCCATTCCGCCCACCCCGCACCCATCCAGAAGTAGTATCAAAATCAGATGGCCATCAAGGTACATTGCAATGCAAAGGATTGGTTAATGGCCCTATCGTACCCATGGAGAAGTATGTGCAGAAGGCCTTGTCCCATCAATTTGAACGCTGGAAGAAGGAAATAGTTTGTGAAGATTTTTCATCTCTTTGCTGTTTGAACTATCACATGGCCAGAGAAACCAAATCAAAGCCAGACAACCCTGGGGGGTTATCTCCCCAGTCCACTCTGAAAGACACTTTTAGTTGACAGATCACTACAACTCTGTCACTCTTAAGATTTAGATGGTAACTCATTTTTGTGTGTATGTTTGCTGGCTTTAATCTGTAAATAACTCTCTTATTTATCTTTGCTAGTTAGTAAACATTTAGATACTTTATTACAGGATTCAGAGTAGCAGCCATGTTAGTCTGTATTCGCAAAAAGGAGTACTTGTGGCACCTTAGAGACCAACAAATTTATTTGAGCATAAGCTTTCGTGAGCTACAGCTCACTTCATCGGATGCATAAATTTGTTAGTCTCTAAGGTGCCACAAGTACTCCTTTTCTTATAACAGGATTGGCACTTTCTTTGGTGTAAAATCTAGGATACCAGTTGATCTGCGGTAAGTGACTGGTCTCTTGGGACCGGAAGCAATCTGAATGTTGTGTGATTTTTGGTGTAAGTGACCACTTATCACTATGTTCAGTCTGCCTGGGTGTCCAGAGTCTAAAGGGACTGTCTGTGATTCCATGGTAAAACTGTTATAGTGATCCAGGAGTTCACCTTTGTTACTGGCTTGATGAAATCTAATTATAGGCTCATAGGGTATCTGCCTACACATAGTTGTGAGCCACTCTGGACAGTGTGACAGAAAGCACTTATGTGATCAGGGCATAAACATACGATGAAAGACAACCAGTTGACACAGACAGGGGAGCACACGGTAAGCTGCATGATAGGGCAGACGCTAGCTTAAAATTGAGAAAAGAAAGGGATAGATCTTGAGGTCTGGTCTTAGAATCCTGCTGCTCAAAGAATTCCCAGTTAATGGGAGTTCCGTGCACAGAGACTTTGCAGAATTGGGCCCTAAACTGGTAACATTCCAACTGATGTAGAAAGAAGGTTCCCCCCACCCACTTTCCAGCATAATAAGGTTGTTATCTTAAGCTTCATCATTCTTTACAAATACAGGAAACTTCAAGCTAATTTCTGGGAGAGGGAAGTTATATTTGGAAGAAGCTTGCAACATAAGAAGAGGTTGAGGAGGAAATGAGCTCTCTCAGAGGATATGCTGGAAAAAGAGGGTTGTGACAGCAGTACTATGGAACACATTGGACTGCAACCCCGGTCTGATTATCTGGTAGGAAGTTCTAGGGGGGATGGAAATCCAGGTTCTTGTGTTTTGATTATTGTCTTCTGCTTAGAAAAGCTTTGAGGAAGGAAACCTCACTGGACTGACTGTTTCTCCTGACTAAGAAGGGCTGTCTTCACAAAGAAAATCGGATTCCACAATAGAAAGCTGATGAAATGTTGCCATTTTTATATCTTTGGCCCTGTCCCCAATATAACTAAGCATAGTATTTTTGTAACCAGGCAGAGGCATGGTTAACTTAACTAGTTACAAGTAACACAGCAAAATTTGGGATGTCAGAAAAGATGCTGTGTGTGTACACATACATACACACACATTTTCAAATCCATAAGTATTGCCAATTATTGTGGGTGGGACATTCTGGGTGACTTATCTCATAGTGCTTCAGCAGCAGCTACCTGCACCAAGGATTCTGAACAAATTTTCAGAGCCCTCACCCCTCACTTTTAATCTACGATTATGAGGTTTCTTACACAGGGGTCATGGTTGTCATGTGGTAGCATAAAAACCTTCCTGTTATTGCATGTTGCTGCATCCTCCAGCTTCTGAAAGCTAAAGTTGGACAGCCTGGAAGAAGAGCTTGACAGAAATGTTTGAACTGCAAACACGTTGGGGCAAAGAACGGTTTTTTGTTATTTGTGTGCTCAATGCCTGGGACAATGGGGTCCCCCCTAAGGGAACTGAGGTGTTATCCCAATAGAAATAATAATAATTTGGGGGTTTTGATAAATTTCATCTTAACTCAAAATTTCCTGACTTTTAAATGGCTGTTTTACTAACTACATTTGGAAAGGACTTTATCCTTGGGTAACCAATATGTACTTCAACTTTACCTCACAAAGTTTTTTTCTGGGAATTTCTTTTTATTTTAAGTGGAAAATCTCACTTGAAGGCGAAGAGCAGTGACAAAGTAACTGTTCAGTAAATAGCTGACATCTGGCATTTCAACATTTTTTCCCCAAAGTTGCCACAAAAAACATGCAGTAAATTAAATAAACCCTAACATTCTCCACCAGTTTTTGCCATTTTCTCAGAATTGGCCTTGAAAAATCTATAAAGTTATTAAACTACTCAGTACCCAAGGCATGAGTGTTGTTTTCAAAGGATAAAGACAGCAATTGCATCAGTATGTTGCTAGAAGCTCAAGTCCTGCTACAGCATGGATGGAAAAGTCCTGCCATTTCCTATTGTTTTACAGTAGCTAGGTTCTGACAGTATTCTCAGTGTTAACATCCAAGAAGGAAGTATTTTAACAAGTACATTGGAGAAATACAGTACTCAGTCACTTTGCATAATCAATCTTCCTTAAAAGACAATCATTTTTCTCCAACAAATGGTCTGTTTCTGTAAATGGCAATGCTTTAAGAATTTTAAGAAGACATTTTATGATTTGGTCTAAGCAAAAGCCACAAAAATGTGCTTAACTAATTTACACAAAATTAAAGAGAAACTGAGTTTCTTGGGAAACATCCAGTTGCATTGAAGAGAAATGTATTTGACTTGTTCTGATTTCAAAAGGTTAATGAACTGTGCACACATCATGTAATTTTAACTGAAAAAGATAGAGAAAATGTATAAATAATTCTTTAATAATTATAGCGTGTGTTAGAAATGCAGCTATGGCTGTTAACTCTTCCTTCCCGAATCTTAAATATTTCTTTATACATTTCACAGACTGAGACTTGTAATTACTGCTAACTACAGCATTGTTTAGCACAATTTTTTTCCTCTTCAATGTGATATTTTGTAGGCAAATATTAAAGATTTTACACACACATACACACACAAAAACCAGTTATCTTTCCATTATGATAATGATCAAATTGTTTTAGTTTCTATTGAAACACTCACATTATTTACATCATGCAAGTGACAACATGACCTTTACCTTGATTGCCACACATGCAGTCCTAGGGACATGTGACACATCCAGTCACCACTCCTTTGGACAGTGGACTCATTCTGACATGTCAGGTGGAAGAAAAGCTCCCATACCTAACGTCCCCTTTAATGGCAACAGAGGCGAACAGAAGGGTTGCAGATTCTGAGACACACGAAAGACCTAGAGCTCCAGTGTAACCTCCTCACATCTGGTTCTCTTTTCCCCACACTGAGCCATGAACAATCAGTCAGTAGTTCCACATTAGAGAACTCAAAAGGCGATGGGTCTAGATCTGCACTGGGATCCGCTAGCACAGACAGACCTGGGTTCATTTTTCAGCACTGACACAGTGTTTATTTATGATCTGCCCTGTGCCTCTGAAATGAGGAAAATACTTCCCTACCTCACAAAGCTATTGTGAGGGGGAAAATGAAGGATTATGAGGTGCTCAGACACTGTGCTCAAGGGGTCCGTATAAGAACCTAGACAGACAGAATGACAGACCTCAGCACTCATGAAGAATGGGCCCAAAGCTACAAAGGCCCATACTAGCAGATCCCAATGAAGGACTGGGACCTGAAGTTTTTACAGAAACTTTATCACAAAATAAAATACAACTGGAATTTCCATGTCACGAATGACTTATAGATTATTACAAACAGACATCAAAAATATCTAGGGCACTCAGGTCTTGATTCATCAATTTACAAAGGTATATGTCTAATAATTCCATTGTCTTCCAATGAAATTATTAGACTCAAATAGTTAAAGTTAGGCATGTATCTTGCTGAATTGAGGCCTCAAAGGACAATCTAACAAATGGTTTCAGAGTAACAGCCGTGTTAGTCTGTATTCGCAAAAAGAAAAGGAGTACTTGTGGCACCTTAGAGACTAACCAATTTCTTTGAGCATGAGCTTTCGTGAGCTACAGCTCACTTCATCAGATGTTAATCTAACGAATAACATTCTAAATTGCACTTTGCAGCATTCCCTTACATCATTTCTTCACAAAATAGTCAAGTATTAAGTTTGCAAACTTATGATTAAAAATGATGATTCTACAGAAACAGTAGTGAGTAATTAATGTTTTACATTTTAGCCTTCAAGAGTCAAATCTCACATTTTAAGATGAGTTAATGTAAGACTGAATAGTTAAAACATGGAGACAGAGTAGCAACTTTTTAAGGGCTCACTTGAGACATCATCTGAGCTATGCACAAGGTTTCCCGTGGCATTAAGATAATCACCACACAGTCCATTCAGGAAACAACGGAACACCCAGCATGCAGATTTCACCAAGACACTAATGAGGCAGGTACTGGGAAAAATGAAACAAGTGAAGTCACTGCAACTCCATATTTTTTGATGCATGACTCTTTTTTAAAATAAAGGTTATCAAAGCCAGGAAGATGTGAACAGTTCATCTGTATCCCTGAGCGATGTTTGCAGTCAAAATCAGGAAGGGAAAAAAAAAAGATTAAAGACATTTGAGTGTGCCGTAAACCTTTCAGCTATCAAAGACACTCGGAAAATGGTGCCAGACAACAGTCATATTTATTATACTGAAATCTGGTGTTTGCTCAGTGAAGGATAAAGCTCAGAGGGGGCTACATAATTGGGATGCGTCTTGAATTTGGAGCGAAAAAGAAACCAAGAAGCAATGTAAATCTTTTTAAAAAATAGATCTTACCGTAAATCTTTCAAAAACAAAGGTAACTACACAAAATTAGAACATTAAATAATCTGCAATCATCCAGACACACAGCATCAAGGCAGGAATCAAGGAGCTTTATTGTTTACATTTTCTTTTTTAGTCTCTGTTATTTATAATGCAGTCTTCTTGGCAGGGCCAGAAGTATTGCCTGTTTTGAGCAGGACTGAGTCAAGAGGAGAACTCATTCAACCACAGGTTATGAGGCTTGATACAGGCAACATTGAGTAAAATTCTATATATTGCACTATGCAGGAGGTCAGACTAAATTACCACAATAATCCCTTCTGGCCTCAGCCTGTGAACCCTAGCACAAATAGCATCCAGGAAGTCTGACCAGATCAAGTGACATGATAAAGTCAAAGCTACTAAAACTCCATCTAAAAAAGCTCAACCAAGGAAGGGCTTAGACCTTAGCTCAGCTTCAGCTCAAGCTTCCAACAGAGACTATAAAAATACTAACCAGAGAGCAGATGAAGGTTCTTGATTTAACATCAGTAAGAAGGAGGTTGTAGTCAATTAGATAGTGACAACATGATTTTAAAATTACCTTTTTATTTAGCCAAAAATTCATAGAACATAAGTAAGGCCCTACTTGAATCGCAGGATGATTGTCAAATAATTGTGGCTCAGTTACAGAAAAGACATGGAAAATCATGGACAAGTAATAATGACCCTTTATTAATTGCAGTAATTTGGAAAAGCCAGAGAAGACCTATTTGTTAAAGAAAAATTAGCTAGAACAATATAAACACTCAAGTATTATGTTATACCTGCTAATTTTTTTTTGATAACCAGACATTTTTCTGCAACTATATTACAGTCATTAATGCATGGGACTGAGAGCCTGAGTGTTAGAATATAGATATTCAGGCCTGCCTGTAAAGGCCTATACTTTAAGAACTTAGGTGTGTTTTTATCACTTAGCTAGTTACAGGGGTATAAAAACAAAGAATCAAAATCACAGTCCGCCAGCATATGGACCTTCTTTCATTGGATATTCTGAGGCCTTGTTCTTAGGCTAAGGCCTTTGGCTAAGCAGCAGGGGCAGACATAAGCTAGGAAGCATATGATGACAGCCTCACATTCCAAACCAGTCACATTGAAATAAGGTGGTACTGGGCTGTTAGGAAGACTATCCTGTCCTGATAGTGCCCATCACCACCAGATAAAGAAACAGATCTTAAGATGCTTAAAGAAAACTTAGTTTGCTAGCATCCTGTCTGGCAAGAAATCACTTCTTAATGGCTGTGGTTATGAAACCCTCATTTCTGTATTGCTTTATCTTTATGGCCCCCACTTTTCTATTGTTAATCTGTCTGGTTCTCTAATTGTTTCTGTCTGATGTATAATTAATTTGGCTAGGTGTAAGTTAATTAGGGTAGTGGGATATAACTGGTTACAGAATAATGTTACAATATGTTAGGATTGGTTGTTAAATTTCAGTAAAATAATTGATTAAGGTATAGCTGAGATTACTACTACATAAACTGGGGTCAAACAGGAAGTGGGGGGAAGGGAAACTGGAATCATGTTTGTTAAATGGGGGGGAACAGGAATAGGGAACGGGGGAACAGGGACACAGGCCAGGCTCTGTGGCATCAGAGCTGGGAAGGGGGACACAGGGTAAATGCTCTGCGGCGTCAGAGCTGGGAACGAAACACTGGGGCACAGACTATCGGCATATAGAGATAAATCTGACTGGCGTGAAGGGTTTTGGAATATGTTTGCTTGGAAATTAATCCCAACAAACATTGTATTGTCTGCGCTTCAGAGTTCTGGTCTTCTGCTTTCTGTTTACGTGACAAGAACCAGGGGAGAGGGTGAAGGGAAACCCTCTAACACAGAGCCCTAGCCGCTTGGATAAATGGGGTTCTACTGTACTAATGGGGGGAAAATGGGTGTTGCAAACCTCAAAATGTATGCAAAATTGTGGACTGTGCAAAGTAAGCTAATTAAAATCAAAACTATGGTGGAAGCCTCACATTGCAGAATCCACAAGATTGCAAATTAAGTAGGGCCTTAAACATAAGCATTTATGAACCTTTTTCTTGCATTTAGGGCCAGAACCTATATTCCTTGCAAACCAAGAACTCCCACTGGAGTCAGTGCATTTGTGGGTGGAGGGGAAGGAATGGGGGAATGCACAAATTGGGCCCTCGGGAGACCCACCAATTATATCATTCTTAAAGGGAAATGGCATTCAAAATCTCTGCTTGCTTTAAGCACGGAAAAAAGAAACAAGAGTTTGAGTTCAACAATGTTAAACATATGCTTCTAAGTAAGACAGTCTTTTATTAGTGTTGCTATTTTCCTTTCCTGTATCTTCTTATTCTCTTGTTTTAATAGACCTTAATATTTAGTGCTTGTTTTTGTGGGGATTTATTCCAGAACAGCTATTCCATTAAGCTGTGGACACCTCTTATTTTGAATTAGTTTAATTCACTTCCAAAGGGGATTTAAATAACTTGGAATAAGGCACTTATTCCAGAATAAAAGCATTTGCAAATGGAGTTAATCCAGAATAGTTAATTTGCTTTAAATTCACATTCTACTTTATTTCAGATTAATTTTCATGCATAGAGAAGCCCTTAGGCAAGTTGTGCCATGTGTTATTGGTCATCATGATAAATGGATATCGACTGTTAAATGAGACACAGCATGTTAGCTAACTAACCATATGAAAATAAGACCAATAGTTCAGACAGCTGTTGCACTGGGCTTCTAATTTAGCCAGAAGTTAAATTTGATATTGCTAAGTAACATCATTTTCACACTTCTTCAATTAAACCTTGTCAGCAAAATTGATAAACAAACAAACAAAAAGAGCATCAAATTAAACCTGCTTCCTTTGCAGCCTTATCTTAGACTGAGCAATGGAAATGTCTATTGTTCACTAAACACTTGAAGGACACAAATCCTTGCCTGCTGTTGAATGAACAGCCAAACAGCTTCTTTACAACATGTGATCTATTGGAGTCCAAAGAGGAGCCTGTTTTGTGAGGAGGTTTTATTTTATTTGGTCTTTAGCACTGGTTTGCATCACTGTAAACACTCACCTGGTGATTTAAGACCATCTATGTTGGTGTCTATTTTCTTAAGTTTTACCTTAATTTAACCATCACATTTGTATTCGTTGTATGGTAAATACTTACTTAAAGAGACTATAAAATATAGAAGGGAGGTCACTATGACCCCCCAAGCATGTCCACATATTAGGTACAATATGCACTGTTTGCTTCATACTTTAAAAAATAGTGGGACTAACTATGGCATTAATCACTAATTTTTACCTGCAATTTCTGAGAGAGTTTTAGGTGCATACATTTCTCTCTCTCTCTCTGTATAAATAGGTCAAGACCTGCCTATAAAAGGAATGCAAGGCTCTGCAGTACCTGAATTAACTTTAATTTATCAAGGAGAAGATGTCAGTCAGTTCAAGGTACCCAGGCAAAATCTGCAACTGTAGATTAGGCACTGAGAAAAACTGATAAACTTCGGTGGTCACAGATATATGGTCTTTTCCAAACCACTAAAATGAATATGAAAAATAAGGCAGTTACCCATTTCCCATCTTTCAACTTCTATCCAATTTTGGTTCCTTATTCTTATAAGGATTCCTTTCTTTCCTCAAGCATTTCCAAGGGACTCTCAGAATTAACAGTCACTGCTGTTACATGTGACTCCAATATATTTACAGCAGGGGTTGACAATAGAAGTACCACCAAGACTGGTACCAAAACAGAATTAAATTACACATTGTTGCCATGGAATCCCACACAGCTGTTTCCCAGTCAGCACTGACAGATTTCCATCCCAGCATATCAAGTGCCTCTGTCAATCTCCTTCCTAGAATACCACCTTTTACCTACTAAAATGTATTCACTTCACCTTCTCCTATAGAGTCATGGGGGCAACGGAGGAGTGAAGAAGGGACCCTATTATGCCCTCAACATCTGTTTTAGCACACTGGCTTTATCACCACCTACCAAATGGACAGTTAATTTGGATTTCCAGCTGCTATTGGGTACTGTGAAGTCCTTATGAAGGCATTTGTCCTTTCATGAGGGAGGTCTCCTGCAAAGAGGGCAGTGTGTATAACTGTCCAGGAACAAATCTCAAGAAGTTTCGAAGTCTGGGTCTGGATAAGCACTAAAAAGTTGGGATCTAAATCTTTGTGGCACTGAGACCTATGCCTCCAATACTCCCCAGACAGCTCCCATTCTCTCAACAGGCCCTGGTTCCCCACTAGCTTCATCATTTTGATGGGGAGGGGTTATGAAAAGAAAGGTCATGCAGCCAACTAGCTTCATGCCCATGTCGATGTATGGCTTTGCTCTTCGGAAAGAGACCAGAGGGATCTAAACAGCCCAAGTCCCATTCTGATGTACAGTCTCTTCTGTAGAAAGCAGGTGTTTCTGGTCTACTGCTGACAGACACAGTATGTTCTACTGGCCTACCATCTTCTAGTTTAAAAGGCACACCCTGCAGAGCACTCTGAGCTCAGGAAATCCTTCCTTTCCCTCTTGCAAGAACTACTGACTGTGTGGAAAAGAAGGGAAGGTCTTTCAAATAGCATAAAGCATTCTAGGGCAGGGGTTCTCAAACTGGGGGTCACAAGCTGTCAGCCTCCACCCCAAATCCTGCTTTGCCTCCAGCATTTATAATGGTGTTAAATATATAAAAAAGTGTTTTTAATTTATAAGCGAGGGGTCGTACTCGGAGGCTTGCTATGTGAAAGGAGTCACCATCAAAAAGGTTTGAGAGCCACTGCTCTAGGGGGTCCCAAATTTTAAAGGGAAAGAACAGCAAAAGCCAATGGAGAAATTACTTGATTCCGTTCATTGGTCCAGAGCAGGCAGTAGGCCAGCCAAGCTGTCCCCAGAAATGGAGATCTTCAGTGATTGATTTACAGGTGACACCACAGCAGGGGAATGGGTCACTAACTCAGATGCTCCCTAAAGAGAAAAAGCAGTCACTGGAGTGGAGATCAGGCCCCCGGATCTTCTCCTTTCCGTGACAGGATTACACAGCAGTATCACCAAAAGTTTTGCTAGGCATGGACGATCTTTATTCTAAAATTGGGTAATTTATATTGTATTTTATTATCAGTTGCTTGATAGTAACGTTGCTGGTGGCTGAAGAAAACCAATACTCCCACGATGGACAGATAATTTAAGAAAACTCTGGGAGCTGTAGCCACGCAAAAAAAACAAAACAAAACAAAACAAAAAAACCCCCAACAACAAGCCTAAAGAAAAAACAACAACCTTGCAGCAAAACCCTTGGACGGTGGGCTACACTGAATTACTAAATTATTACTGAAAGAGACCTTTTCCAGGGCTGTTATCCTCCACTTATAAATTATTTTGTAAGCTGGTCAAAAACTATTGCCCAGAACACTACTACTACACAGCTGAAACAACTCCACTGCTGAAAATAGCACATGCCCAACACAGCCAAATCACCACCATACATTCTGATTAAAATACATTTATCTTAGAGAAGGTGGGGGGGGGGGTCTTTAAACATGGAAACACACTGATAAGAGAGCACTTAGGGTTTTAAAGCTTGAAACTCACTGAATTAACTACCCGCAGTTTCACAGTTGCATTGACATAATCTGTGATACTGGTGCCTAACCAAAGAAGCAATCAGAACAAAAATGGCCATGGGAACTCAGCTCTATTGGAAATGCAGATTACCCCAGCTTCTTCAATACATTCACACTCATAGGAAAAGGGCACAGCTGATAGGGAGAAGGTAATGTTCAAGCTTCTAAGATGACATTACAAACTAAGGAGCATGAAAAATAATTAAACTATGCAAGTGTTTCATATGGTTTCTTTAAATAAAAAGTGCTTGACACTAAACACACATATACAATTGGCTGAGAAAAGCAACTGCCAGCAAAGCTGACCTTGGCAGGACCTTGTATTTCAGCAAAGCATGAAACCGAGAACAGAGCATGTCTGTTACTCTTTCCACCATTTAATTGCTGAGTTTGGCAGGGTTATTAGAATAAGTAGAGTGGCTGTTTCCTCAGGACAGCTGCTCAATGCTGGGAGGTGCAGAGCTAAGTAAAGAGGAGTCAAGGGCAGGCCTACAACTTTGTCATGGAGGTCACGGAAATCATGAATTTCAATAAAGTCTGTGAGATCTTGGTTATAAAGACACATTTGATTAGGCCCCCAAACTGAGTGGTGGTGTCACCTGGTGCATGGGGTCATGGCCCTACAAAGGTTTGGCCTGTCCGCCCGGCCATAGAGGGAGAGGTGGATGGGCCAAAACTGAATAGCTCTATGACCCTGTGTGCTAGGTCACAATGCCCAGTCCTGCAGGAAAGGGGCCTCCCCCCTTCCCCTCTGTGGGTTGAGTGCAGAAGGGACTCGCTCTCTAACCCCCTTCCTCACCCCAAGCTTCACATTTCAGCAGTCGCACTAAACTCTTGTGTACAGTAGAACCTGAGAGTTACAGACACCTTGGGAACGGAGGTTGCTGGTAAGTCTCAAATGTTTGTAACTCTGAACAAGCCATTATGGGCGGACTGCTCGGAGCGGGGGCGGGGCAGGCAGCTGGCGATAGCCCCCTGGCTGCAAGCGTGATGAGTGAGGCACCCCTCGGGCACTGGAGTGTCAGCAGGAGCAGAGTGCAGGCTGTGGCCCTTTAAAACTGACCTGCTCCTCCAGAGCACGGCGTGCAGGCGGGAGCTTACACTCCAGGCCTGGTTTCAGTAGCAGCTGAGGAAGTTTCTTTCCGAGGCTCTGACCTTGCAAGCTTGTCTCTGTCCTAGCCAGGGCGGAGGAAGAGGGGAAAACTTCATTCACCACCTCCTAGCTGTAAGTGGCTGCTGCAGGCCATGGTGAGAAGGGGTGGGGGTGGGAACAGGCAACCTGATGTGTACTGGCACAGTACAGTACTGTATTTGCTGGATGGTTTGTTTGTTTGTCTGTCTCTGCTGCTACCTGATAGAACCTCTTCCACCATTAACCTTTTTTCCCCCTGAATCTCCACCATGAAATTTACTAAAAATGTCCATGCCAAAGTTGTAGCCTTAGTTAACAGTAATCAGCACCTCTTAAAACTGGGCCTGCAAGGGTATAGACTGAGGACTGTCACTTGTAACCTTCTGTATTTTGTGGAGATTAATTTAGGGCCAATTCCTGAATTCTAGATAACAGAAACTGACAATACTGATACAGATCACAGTAATTTGGACAGCAGGGCTTGGTTTTAATATTGACCTAGTGACTAGTACAGAACCATTCACTAATATCACTGGAGATTAGAATTCAAAGAGCTGATGCAGCTTCATCTTCAAAATCCTCCTTCAAAGAAACAAATAGCAGGCAGTCCACCAGAGCCAGGAAAAAACAACATCTTGTGTACTATGTCTGAATTAAAAAGCATGGAAGTTTTGTATGGTAATTACACTACAGACCAGGTAGTGTAGAGAGGAAAAATGATGGTACGGTTGTACTGATTAATCATTGATGATCCAATAAGAGATAAGTCAGCATATGAAAATGAATGAAAAATACTTGCAAAATATTTTTCCATTTAGAAATTAAGAAGTGTAATGATTGCTAAAGAGTAAACACACAGATGAAAAAGGCAGTTCAAATCTTTACTACAAGTCTGCAAGTAAATAAGTCAATTTTTAAAAAGAGAGAGACCCTCATTCAGATGTAAGAAAAATCTTTTAAAGATATAATTTCTTCAGAATCCAAGTAAATGTCATGGATAAACACTAAGACTACATTTTTCAAAAACTCAGGCCAGCTCCAATCCTACAAACTCTTACACATCTAAGTAACTTTCAATGTAATGGATTATTCACAAAAAGTAAAGCTACACTGATGCAAAGTATTTGCAGAATCACGGCCTCAGATGTTTAAATCTACATACCCACCTCTATACTGAGGCACCTAAAACAAGTGCCCAGCTGTTCGAAGGTGCTGTCAGTGGAAGCTTCAGGATCTCAAGTAACTTTGGAAACTCAGGCCATTTTTTTCTGTGCCTAAATGTTGGGTTAGGTGCCTAAGACCCAAGTCTGAACACTTTGGTCTATTTATTTATTTTGGCATATTATAGCAGATCCAATTTCCTGCTAAAATACTGAACACTCTTCCAACAGGTAGTCATTCTCCCTAAACCTTTTGAAAACATTAATACTATATAAACACTTTATTTCAATACGGAAGAGAAAACTCGATCACCTCAAAGAAATGCTCAGTACCTTCCAATTTTAAACTTTCTTTCAAACAGAAGTACAGTAGACGGTGGAACCCTTACTTAGGATACAACTCAAAAGAATACCCCAAAGAGGAACGTTTTCAGAGAATTCTTCCTCTTTTCTGCTTTAAGCCGACAAGGTTTTGAGACCATGGGATCAGCAATCATTCTGGAAGGGTTTCAGACAGAGCGTAACCCTACAGAAACAACATTGTTATAGTTTGTGAAGCAAATACACCCACCCACCTGTTATCACTATCTTTTTGCCATTACCCCATCTAGCCCCTCTTACTAAAAACTTGGGAGTTAGGTGTGTGTGATGCTCTGGGATTCAAACCAAACCAGTATGGGCTTGTGTCACCACTTGCCCTCCAACTCTGCGTGCCTTAAATGCTGTGGCTCACAGCCCTGACACCAAGAGCTATTTATAAGCATGAAGATCACACCCTGGCTGCCACCACCCAGTTCCTTTTTTCAGAGTGACACCCTCCCAGTCACAAATTTCCCCAAAACCACCTGCCCTGCAGTGTCCAGCCCTTGTGGAACATTCTCAGAAATAATTCAGTTATTTGCTGCATTAGAGAGAGAATACTCTGCAGCTCATTAATTTAACTGGGGTTTGACAAACACTCTTATTTCAATCACAGCACTGAACTGGTTTATAGTAAAAGTAAAACAAATGTATTTAACAAAAGGACATAGGATTAAGTGATACCAAGTATAAGGAATAAAGATAGAAGGGGTTGCAAGCAACCACATACACTTCTAATGGTAAAACAATTTCAGCAAATTAGAATCTTTGCCGAGGCTGATTTCTCCCCTAAACTTGGTTCCCAGAGACTTCAACACCATTGGTTGAAGAAGCCAAAGCTCTGGCCGCTTGAATCCCTTAAGTAATAGCTTTTTCTTCTCCTTATATCATCCCAAAGTTCACTGACCTTGCTTCAAGAGGCAGGAAGCCCTCCTGGGGGCTCAGCTTGCTGCGTCTATCAGGGAGCTGATGCCATGTTAATTTTTGCAATCTCCTCCCCCCCCCCCATCGTGAAAATTAAGAGACTATCTCCCCTATCACTAGGTTGATGGCTTCATTCACTTTTTATGTATATGTACCTTCATTGTTTCTTCCTGATGAGCAGGCTGGTCAGACAAGCAAATACATGTTCCTTTGTCTAGGGCAGACTGTGCGGTGCATAGCTTGCCAAACACATTTTAAGAACGTAATTCTAGCACACATTTATAACTCTTTGTACATGCCCCATACATACACCATACAATGATTTTCAGGACTAGCACGTTACATATGATATCTTACATGACACCTCTTAGATATAGATTACGACAACGTGTTAGGTGTTGTGAGTATTTCAGGTCTGACAAGAATTGCTGACACAGAGCAGTGAACAACCTATGGGTCTTTGCTCCATGATCTCATTGTGACACAGACAGACATTTTCATAGGAAGAACATTCCTACCTCTGACGAGCGAGACTCCAATTAAAATATAATGCACATAAATTGTATAAGGCCTAGAGTTTATTTCTAATGCTTTTGCCCCATACTATAGTTGGTATTTAGTACTAAACTGAACGTGAGGTTCTACTCCATCCTTCTCTCCTTGATTTCACATATAACGCAGTAGGTGGCATGATTTATTATATGCAGTTAAATAAATAATAATGACCCTCATTTATACTACCCAAAGGATCCGAATAAAAGTTAGCTTGTTACTTTGGGTGTGGGTGGAGGAAATCTGAAAACCAAACCTCCAACCCACTTGAACGACCTTCAGATCTCAGCCAAATATTTTTAGCTGGGGAAGAGGAAAGAAGAGAAAAAAAAATTCTTCACACCAACCTTTATTTTTAATTTTAAATTGTGTAAGAGAATTCAATATATTTAATTGATGAAAGAAAAATAGAGGTTAACATAAATCTCAGACCAATGGGTTATGATTCTTCAAATATGCATGTGTGTTTGTAGAGGCAGAACATATGTATATCTGCACCGCACATAGGCGCACCTGGACATAGACTTTCCACATCCATAATGTAGTGAAGATCGATATCCCTTAATGACAACATCCTCTATCAAACACTACCATCTTTTTCTGCTTTGAACGAGCAGTCGATTCATAGATTCCAAGGCCAAGAAGGGACCACTGTGATCTAGTCTGACCTAAATTCTAGCTTCTTCCCTTGATTAAAAGTGACAGTGAAGGAACTAGCCTGCCAAGAGAGTAGAAGGAAGAGAGATTGGGGGAAAAAGACAACAGGAGAAGCTGCATCTCATAATAGACCCATCCTGCCCCTCACATATCCAAGGCCACAGTTACTGTGCCACGTGTTGCAGCCCATTTCAACAATTAATGTTTCCTTTTAAAGGTGAAAAGCAAAGCTTTACAAAAAGTGTTGAAAGCATTTAAGTTCCCACAATATGCAGTATGAGTAAGTTACAAACTATGGAGGACTTTTGCTTCCTGTCACAAACAGCACCAGGGATTGTGCTTTCACTGCAACGTTTGGCCTCACAAACATTGGAATCAGCACTTCCCCCTACAATCTCATTGGCATCTGAGATATCATCCATTGCTGCAAGTAAAATGGAGAAGAATCCTCAGGTCTTGGCAGGTAAGGGAAGGAGGAATGGATTCTCAAATGTGTGTGTTCTCTCATATGCATTTGTGTTTTGTTTTAAACCTTGCACCTAGAATTCGTTAATGATATGGGAACTTTAGGTGATTTTAGTAGACTATGACTGCAAGAGATTCTTGAATGCAAAGGATTGGAAATTGGAAAAAAAAGACAAATATTCATATGAACCACTTGCTAGATTGATATGACATTAAAATTAGTCCCTATAATATAGTCTTTGTGGTCAGTAACTGAGAACCAAGAACTCTCCAAAGACCAATGCAGTTTATATAGGATTATAGCAAAGGAAGCAACAGCTAAAGAGCTCTGTTAGCAAATTAAATTCTCTACCACTGTAAAGCATATTCCACATAAGAAATCTGTTACATACTGCTATTAGAGTTCCAAATGGATATTTCTGTGTTGAAGCTAATGTAATATGCTGGGAAACCTTAAGTGGCTTAACATCTTCGGGATGAGAGAAGGGAAGGCAATAGATAAACAATTTCTTAGTATATTTACAATGCTGGCGGTGAAGCAAACTTCAAGAACCTATTATATTAAAAAATAAATGCATACCAATTTGCAGCTATATATTCTGTATCTAATACCAAGAAGTATAGTTGAGATTAAGAAACAATCTTCAAGGATGAGTAGCTTCACTTCCCTCTCCTCTAATTTCCATTTTCATTCAGTTTGAGTGACTTTTTCTATGTTGTTTGCTCCTAACCCTAGCTTTGGCATGCAGAATTCTCGAAATGCTACAGTAACTGATTTCAGAGCAATATTTAGTGGGCTTGTTTGTTTAAAGTTTATCCTCAAAAAAGCCTAGTCTCTGTTGTTCAGTACATGAGCCTACAACCAGAAGGGAGATAAGAACCTGATGATTCCCTAGGGATTTAGCCAAGGGATGCTATTAGATTAATGTTGCTAGGACATGATCAACATCAGGACAGAATCCAAACGGGGTCAGAATTAGAGGAATATATTCCAAGGTGCTTGTTCTGCATACAGGACCTCCTTTCAGCTAGGAGATTTTTCAGAGAGAATCCCCTCTCCTCACCTTATTAAATGAAAAGGAAGTTAAAGAGATAGCCATTTGAGGAAAAACAATTTATCTCTCTCTGATCAGATTTTGAGACAGTCTCTTGAATGTGAAATCTGAAAGCAAGGTGGTCAAGTAAAAGCATTAGATAGGTTCCTTTACTACCACCCCCTCCAACACACCACTCAAAATCAAGTTCGATCTGTAAGAAAAGATAGTTTGTGACATAGATTGGTTCTATCTCACTGAAACAATCTCCTAAAGAGAAAGGAGTCGCTAAACTGAAACAAAATACTCCTTAGCTTGCTAATTCCTCATGAGGAAATACTTGTATTAAAAGAAAAACAATAAAAGTGTCTGGAAGCGGTGAGACATCTCATTTGTCATCCAACATCTTTCCTTTAGGGCTGCGCCTCTCTCTCACGCACACACACATGCGCATGCTCACATACTTTTGTTTCATTTTCAAGTCAGATTTTTGTTCCTTGATTTTTTTTAATGAAAAAAATCTAAATTTTCGACAAAAATGTTAAACAAAATCAGTGTTCCAATATTATTTCATGTAATATTTCAAATAAAAATAATTTTGCTAGAAGTTTACCATGGAAATAAAATTGGAGTTTTCCCACCAGCTTTAATATATTCATATACACACATTGATACTGACATTTCCCCTCTGCATTCCTGATACAGAGGAATGATTTGTGATCTCCTGAGAGATTTATTCACACATCTCCTAAATGCAAAATCCACATTTCCACCTGGTGTGAAAATTGCAACCTTGCCACAAAAGGTCTGCATAGTGGGTATCCGTGAAAGTAGCGCAATATCCTAGATTTATCTTTTATTCTGTTAAAATAATGGTTTATTTGTTTAAAATCAGAGATTCCTTGAGGAGGGATTCACTTGTATGAACAACAACTTTTGAAACACCAACAATTCTAACCTTCTGACATGCTACGTGCATTCCTGACATTTGTGAAGATGCCAGATAATACATGAAAACCCCACTCTATTTTCAAACACGCTCCTGTTATTTAGTTTTTTGTTTCCAAGAAGATGCGATTCAGAAAGAAAGAAAACTGGAATTTTTAGAAGATCCTATGGGAATTAGGTTCCCCTAAAAATACCAGCCTAAATAAGTAAAAGGACAAAGTCAAGGTGGTTGGTTGCACACTAGGGTGACCAGATGTCCTGTTTTTAAAGGGACCATCCGTATTTAAGCCCTCCTGCAGCTGTCCCGACTTTTTCTTAAAAACGGGCAAACTGTCCCGTATTTTTTGTCTCCTGCCCCATCAGTACTGGTGGGTCCTGGTGCTGGCTGGATCCCTGCTTGCCAGCCACTCGCCCACCAGTGGTGAGTGGGGGGGTCCAGTGGCTAACGATGGGGGTGGGTGTGCAAGGCTGGTGGTAGGGCAAAGTTGCAGCATGTGGGGCTGGCCGTTCCCCCTGCTGGTCCTTCAGCGCAGTCGCCGCTGTGTGCCCGCTCTCGGCCAGCTGGGCCCCGCCCCAATCCTATTTCCAGCTGGCACTGGCTGCGTGCTGCGGTGGTTGGTGACTATGGGCAGGCGCCAGGTGGCGGCCGGTTACCTGTTGCCTCTCCTGCCCACCCATCAGCCCTTTACATGCTCCCCCTCTCACGAACTGCGGCGGCCCGTCCATAGTCGCCTAGGGTGCTAAGTTAAATGGGATGCCAAATTCGAGGCTATGACAATGGGAAAGATCCCATGGGAAGAAAATCTAACAGATAAAGTTCAGGAGAGCTGGCAGTTTTCTCAAGGAAACAATATTTAAAGGCACAACAGCAAACTATCCTGATCCAAAGGAAAGATAGGAAGACTAGTAAAAGGCCAATATGGTTGCATCAGGAGCTCTTTAGTGACATGAAAAAATCAAAAAGGCATCCTACAAAAAGTGGAGACATGGATGGATTGCCAAGGAGAAGAATAAAAGAACAACACATGCATGTAGGGACAAAAATCAAAAAGGCTAAGGCACAAAAGGCAATAAGAAAAGTTTCTATAAATACAGTAGGAGCAAGAGAAAGATGAAGGAAAGTGTCAATCCATGATTTACTGGGGAAGGAGAGCTAAAAACTGATGACATCAAGAAGTTTGAAATGTTTAATGTCTATTGTGTGTCAGTCTTCATTAAAAATGTTTATTGTGACCAGATGCTTAGCACAATTAATATTAACCACAAGGGGGAAGAAATACAAACCAGAGTAGGGAAGGAACAGATTCATAGAATCACAAGGTTAGGATGGACCATAAGGGTCAGATACATTAGATAAATTACTTAGATAATTAGATTGCATAAATTAAAAATGTTTAGGTAAATTAGATGTATTCAAGTCAGCAGGGCCTGATAAAGTTCACCCTAGGCCACTTAAGGAACTAGCTGAAGCAATCTCAGAACTGTTAGCAATTATCTTCAAGAACTCATGGAGGACAGGTGAGGTCCCAGAGGATCAGAGAAGGGCAAACATAGTACTTATCTTTAAAAAGAGGGAACAAAGAGGACCTGGGCAATTATAGCCTAATTTTGATATCTGGAAAAATAATGGAATAATAAGAGGATAATAGAGAAATAAATAACAGCCAACACAGCTTTGTCAAGAACAAATCATGTCAAACCAACCTAACTTCCTTCTTTGACAGAGTTACTGGTCCAGTGGATGGGAGGAAGCAGTTGATGTGATTTATCTTGATATTTGCCAACCTTTTGAGACAGTCCCACATGACAGTCTCATAAGCAAACTAGGGAAATGTGGTCTAGATATAATTTCTATAAAGTGAGTGCACAACTGGTTGAAAATATGAATTCAAAGACTAGTTATTAATGGTTCACTGTCAAAGTGGAAGGATATATATAATGGGATCCCATGGGGGGTCTGTCCCTGGTTTGGTACTAATCAGTATTTTCATTAATGACTTGCATACTAGGGTGGAGAGTATACTTATGACACTAAACTGGAAGTAGCGGCAAGCACTTTGGAGGACAGGATTAGAATTCAAAAAGGACCTTGGTTAAATTGGAGAATTGGTCTGAAATCAACAAATGAAATTCAGTAAAGACAAATGCAGATTACTACACTTAGGAAGGTAAAATCAAATGCACAAATACAAAATGGGCAATAAATGGCAAGGCTGTAATACTGTTGAACAGCATCTCAGGGCTACAGTGAATCACAAATTGAATGTGAGCCAATAATGTGATGAAGTCGCCAAAAAGGCTAATAGTATTCTAGGGTGCATTAACAGGAGAGTTGTATCTATGACATGGGAGACAATTGTTCCACTCCACTTGGGACTGGTGAGGCCTCACCTAGAGTACTGTGTTGAGGTTTGGGCCCCACATGTCAAGAAAGATACTGACAAATTGGAGAAAATCCAGAGGAAAGCAGCAAAAATAATAAAAGGTTTAGAGAATCTAACCTATGAGGAAAGGTTAAAGAAACTGGGTGTGTTTAGTCTTCAGAAAAGATGACTGGGGGCAGAGGGAGATACCAAATATGTTAAGGACTGTTATAAAAAGGAAGGTGATCGACTGTTCTCCACATCCGCATAAGGTAGGACAAGAAGTAATTGGCTTAATCTGCAGCAAGGAAGATATAGGTTATATATTAGGAAAAACTTTCAAGCTATATGGGTAGTTAAGTCCTGGAATAGGTTACCAAGGGAGATTGTGGAATCCTGTCAGGGACGGTCTAGGTATACTTGGTCTTGCCTCCGCATCGGGGGATGGCTAGATGATCTCTTGAGGTCCCTTTCAGCCCTACATTTATATGATTCTCAATGAGAGCACTGGATGACCCTTCTGGTAAAGTCCTTTAATGCAGGATATCTCAGTTTCACTCAGGAAAGCCAGCCCACACAGAAATGCTGAGCATAGGGCACAGTACTGTTTGTTCTGAGGTCTGGGATTTAATACTCTCACTAAAGGAGGGTCCACTACTGAACTTGCCTCCCGCTGCTAAACTGAGACAAGATACCTGAAGATAGATTTTAACAAACACCACCAAAATCTACCCTTTCACACCTGCAGGTTAATTAGCTGAATCTGATCTCATAATCAGAGGTAAAATTACATGAGCATCAGAATTCCTGCCCTAGCACAAATTTCAGTAAGTCTCCTGGGAACAAAGGAGGAGGAGAGGCTGAGGGAACTGGGATTGTTTAGTCTACGGAAGAGAAGAATGAGGGGGGATTTGATAGCTGCTTTTAAACTACCTGAAAGGTGGATCCAAAGAGGATGGATCTAGACTATTCTCAGTGATAGCAGATGACAGGACAAGGAGTAATGGTCTCAAGTTGCAGTGGGGGAGATTTAGGTTGGATATTAGGAAAAACTTTTTCACTAGGAGGGTGGTGAAACACTGGAATGCATTATCTAGGGAGGTGGTGGAATCCCCTTCCTTAGTTTTTAAGGTCAGCTTGACAAAGCCCTGGCTGGGATGATTTAGTTGGGATTGGTCCTTCTCTGGGCAGGGGGCTGGACTAGATGGCCTCCAGAGGTCCCTTCCAACTCTGTTATTCTAGGAGTCTATGAAAGTCAGATCAATCATTCTGAATGCTATCCACCTCGCTATTTATCTCAATCTAGAAATGGAGGCCACTCCCTTGGTATCTCCAAACCACTCCACCTTCCCTTTTTCACTCACCACCTACGACCTACTTCTAAGCTCCAAGGACTGGAATGTTTACATTAAAGCAATCAATTGTCCAGAAGGCTTCAAGATGCACAAGCGTTTTCTGAGACAGTACAGCTATGAGAGACTTAAAAACACCAGTTTAGCTCCATCACTCTCACTCCTCTTTAATAAGACACCATGTAGGAGAGCCAAAATTTGAGGCCTATAAGGAGATTGTCATTAGATCAGTTACTATAACGATTATACAGAGCTGTATACAATAAAACTCATACTGACGTGAAAAGCTCTCTCCCTGGCCACTTACAAAGAAGGTGGGCGTGTACTAAGATCTCACGTTTAAAAGGTGCGTTTGACATTTTATTCATGGAAACTTGGCATTGACAAGCAATGTTTAAATGCCATCTGAGCTTTTACCTATTCTGCTAGCCACTTAAAATCCGTGCCTTGTCCTTACATCTGAAGTTATATGCCCTTTGAAGGCCTTGAACACAAATTAGTTGCGGACGCTAAGATTGTGCTGGTATAAGCTAATACACTCTACGTTTAAAATTTTCAGTGACAATGGATATAAAACGTTCCAATTCAAAGCCTCAGTTGAAACCTGCACACTTGAGCATGCAGCCTTTTCCCTCAGTACAGACTGTTGCCACCATTACCAGTCCTGCCAACTCAAAATCGTGAGTCAGACCCCAAAAAATCATGGCATGGAAGACCCCATCCCCCCCCACCTCAAGACTGTACTGTGTATGTTTGATCTGTCTTTTGATTTTTAAACTCCCCCTTGCCCATCCCCAATGTGTTCGTGACAGCTAGTGTTGCCAATGTGCTCACATTTACCGGGTAAGGCGATTTTGGCTGTTGCTGCAGGAGCTCGCTCCACCCTCCCCCGTCTGCTCACTCACAGCAATTAATTCTGCACCTACTCTGCTCCCACCTCCATAAATTCACTCTCCCACCACTCCGTCAGTTCCGCTATCCCTTCCCCAGCCTCAGTTCTGCTCTTCTTGGGGCTCTTCATCCACCCTCCCAGACTGCAGCACCCTCTCCCTTCTTTCAGGTTGGGGGAGGCAGCTCCACAGGCTTTTCACCCCCCGCTCCCCATTCCTAGGTTGGATGCTGCAGGGAGGAAGGAGGAGGAGTAGAAGCACCATCCTGTCCCCATTGCTCACAGGAGGAAAGAAGGAGCAGAGTCACTCTGAACTCCTGGGCTCTTTAGCTCCATTGTCCCCCCTGCCCTCCTGGGAGAATGGATTTGGGTTGCTATAGGGAGCGGAGAGAGCCCTGCCTGCAGCAGCTCTGACTATTCTACCCCAGGAGGCAGGCAAGTGAGGTAGGCAGCCAATCAGAGAACTCATTTGCGAGAGGCGCTTCTTTCATTATCCCGAGACTGACTCCAACCCAAGCCAAAATCATGTCACTTGTGGAAAGCTCATTAGAGTTGACAACACTACAGTGATTACTCATGTATTTGTGACCTCGATATTAAATAACTGTGGAGTGCTTTGCATTGAAAGACTAGCTGGAAACTGAAGCTGGTGCAAATACAGCATGTCATGTATTGGTGGATTATGCAGAGTACTCCTCTTATGCTCCATAATTTCCACTGGCTGTCAATACATTTCTGGGTGGAATTCAGGGTGTTTATTTTAATCTATAAAGCCACTAAGAGTTTTGGAACTGGCTATCTCAAAGATCAGCTCTTCTCCTGGGACACTGCCGCAGTTGCTATCAGTTGAGGTGCCCCTTTGATTTAAAAAGGGCAGAGGGCTGCTAGCAGCACATGCTTAGAAAGGGTCTTCTGTTCTGGAATTTGCGTCCCTTCACTGTCTGCCATATCCTAGTTTTATTACCCCTGTGGGCATGCTGCAAAGCACTATCCCCTCCACCCCCCGCTAGGGTGTCTGGAAAGGCAGTGGGCTGAACAGCTGCTGAGAAGGTGGGATAGATGAGTGAGACAGAGGAAGTTCAGACATTGTTGCCCAATCCTCAGACGGCTCATAGCTCATGGAGACCTCACCAGAGCCAATGTGCTGTTTATTTCTCAGGGCCCCATGGTTGGGAAAACGTGCTGACCGAGAGCTCTGTGACAGGAACTCTGCAGTCCCTACAGAATCATGATGTGTTCAAAAGGGGGAAAATCGCAGGTTACACTCCATCTCCTATTTCCCAGGAAATCTTGACTCACTACTCCTGTAACTCACTCTCCCACCCCTCACTTACCACCCCCTCTCCAATTCTGGACACATTACCTATTCTATGCCCACATGGCTGTCATGGAGCTGAACTCCAACCCCCACACTCACTGGTAGAAATTCATACTTAAGTTTTGGGCTTTCACGGATGTAGGCCTTTCATCCACAACTTTCCAGGGAGCCCAGTTTTACTTGAACCAACTCAGTCAGAGACAGGATGTGTTTCATGTGGCAATTACTGTGATGGGCATTCTTTTTTTTTTATTTTGCTTTTTATTCCTTTCGCATATTTGATTAGTCATTTGGAGCTAACTAGTTGCCAGCTCTCACAATTTTAAGTCTTGCAATTTTTATTATTTTCCTAAAGGTCCCAATTCCTGGAGTCAGGTTATTATGTGATAATCTCAACTTTCATTAAAAAATAAAGTTTCTAGCTATTGTGGTTGCAGAGAAAACATGAATCCTAATGGCTCCAGCACCAGAAGGCAAATAAAACAATTCCAAAAATTATTATTTTTAAAATTTCATGATTTTTTAAGCCAGTCGTTTGATTCTGGAAGATCAGCTCATGATTTCTGAAAGCATGGAGTTGGCAATACTGTAGCAGGAAGCTGGAAATTTTTATCAGCTGTATTGATCTACTTAGTAAGTACAGAATGAACACAATGAAACAATACAAATGCCAACAAGCTGAAATATTAAGGGCAATTAAACTGCCTACCATCAGAATTGCAGTTGGGTGACTAACAAAAATCTAATTCTCCCTCTGCTTATTTCACTCTTTGTTCTGTTATGCCTACATAACTGACCACCTACATTAACTGCATAACTTAATGCACCTACATAACTGACCAGTTCACAGTCATATTTTTAGTGGGACCTCATAAATCCCTGTCCCAAAAGTCTGTGGGGGGGGGCAGTGTTTGTTTCCCCCTCAAATTCCAGCTCTAGTCAGGAGCACCTTTTATTTATTTTAAAATTGATTACTCCTGAAAGCCAGCCTGTGAAATAAGCAGCACAGCATTTAAAAACAAATTGAAGACAAATCCTAAATATGCTTTATGGGTGTATGTGTAAACAGACAGTTATCACAAATGAAATAAACCTGTTTACGCTTTAAAAACAATGAGGAGTTCTTGTGGCACCTTAGAGACTAACAAATTTATTTGGGCATAAGCTTTCCTGGGCTAAAACCCACTTCATCAGATGCACGGAGTGGAAAATACAGGAGAGAGGTATGAATACACAGCATATGAAAAGATGGGAGTTGCCTCACCAAGTGGGGGGTCAGTGCTAAAAAGACAATTCAATTAAGGTGGAATAGCCCTGAATAGCCCTTCCACCTTAATTGAATTGGCTCGTTAGCACTGACCCCCTAAGGTGCCACAAGGACTCCTTGTTTTTTTTGCTGATGTGGACTAAACATGGCTACCACTCTGAAACCTGATTACTCTTTGTTAATCCTGGTCAAAAACAAAAAGAAAAAAGTGGGTTTTACTTAACTGGGCTGAAAGTACAATTGTTTCTTTGGTCCAACAGATGACAAATTATTGTTGAAACCAATCACTAGTACATGAAGAATACCTGACAAAAATAGGCTGCAAATACTCATGTATTTTGAAAAAGAATTTATTATTAACGAGTTACCATGATCACTTTCAGAATACTTGGACTTTAGCCAGGCTTTTTGTTTTTGTTCAGATAGAGTTCTTAAAACATACATATGTGAAAAAAGGAGGGAGGGTATCGAAGGTAGATAAAAAAGCAGAATTATGATGGAAAGATGGTTACTGCTATTGACAATGGAATTAGAAACACTACTGTGGCTCTATACTACTTTGCATTTCACACACAATGTTAAATTGTTTTATATACATTAACTCACAATACATTAAGTCATATTATCCCCAATTTTGCAGATGAGGAAATTAAGACAAAGGGATAAGTAACGCATCTAAAGTCACACAGTGAGACTGTAGCAGAGTTGAAACCAGAACTCAGGATTCCCAACTCCCAGGTCTATGCTCTGACCATTAACACTTCATTCTGGATAAATGACAACTAGGTTAATGAAAACAACAGATACAATCATAGCTGACAAATTACAGAACCCAGGGAAGGACACTCGTGTCTCATATGGGGACAGACACTCCATCAAAATTAATTGCTATTGGCTTATCAGCATGCCAGAGAGCCCTTAAAAGTTTATTTTAAATTGTTCGATTACACAGAGGCACAACGCATTGAGGTACGCTGTCACTGAATCAAATAAGCCACAAAGTTTGATTGCAAGAACCACTTCCAAGGAGTTTGATTTGGATCTATGAGTTCAGATATAAGCTGCCAAGGCACAAAAAAAGAAAATATGAAAATTGATATACATTATAACCTCACCGCAACTGCCAACAAGCAATGCTAGAATGCTTTCATCTCTTGGACTTTTCTCCTGGCTCATCTCCATTCATGCTTGCAGCACCATTGCAGAGCCAAGATCTCAGCTAGGCACCATGGCCTTGTCTACAATGGCAACAACTGGATCCCTAATTCATCACTGGTGCAGCTTCACCTGTGGCAGCAATGGTGGGAGTTGTACTGTAGAGATGACAGTGGTAAGAAGATCTTGAGTCCTGTCTACACCACAGTTTTCACTATTGGTACCACAGATGAAGCTGCAGGAGTACTGACTGGTAGGTTTCATTTTTCCCCCATTGAGATTTTATCTACTCCTCTATTTTGTCAGGAATGGTCTATTTAGAAAAACAGAAATTAAAATATGAAGTACAGAGTGCAAACGGACGCATCAGAATAACCCACATATAAAGGGGTGTTGCCCTCAAACTAAGCAGGTTTGACACTCTTTAAAGAAGTCTGTACTTAAGAGACACTATACAAGATTAAAAGCAAATAGGATATTATAGGGGAGGAAGAATGTGCTGGCAGAACAGAGCATGGAGCCGCATAGCCAGTTTGGCTGCCAACAGTAGAGATTGTTTGGATTAAAGAAACGAAGCGTTAAATGTTTGCTTCTGTCAAGAAAGTCTGACCCTTGTTTTTGGGAGAGAAACTTAAGTAGATCCAACAAATTAACAAAGCTTCAAATTATGTAGTACTTAGTGGCTAGAAAAGGAACTTTAGATTATATTTATTGTTTAGAATCTCCCAGTGCTTGGTCTATAAAACTATTATTTCATTATTAGTAGTGTGAACCGCTAACATGCTGGAAAGGCTGCACCACGAGTAACATTCATAACTTTAGCAGGGTTCAATTAAATACTAACATCCATTATCAGTTCAACCTGGTCTGGGGCAGGATAGACACTAAGCAAAATATTCTCTTTACTCCTGCTCTATTGTACGGACAATCTAATGAACTGTATTTCAATGTAGTACACCACAAGGAAGCTTAATAAAACACACACACATTTAACAACTTACTGAAGATGCAGTGGTCTCTCTTTCTGTGCAATAGAAGCTCTGTGGTACGAAGCCACACCAGAGAAGTATAGAAGTAGGAATGTTATCACACAGAACTCCACTACAAGCCCTTAACTTTCACTCCAACTTTAGTTTCATCCCAAGACATCCGAGTGATACTAATGGTTAAGTATTTAATGTAATAAAATTAATCATGACCTGTTATATAACTAGTATTTAAATTGAAGGGCAAACTCAGAGACAAAAAACAGGGAACCAGAATTTAAATACACAATTTATTTGTCAAGTTGTCAGCTAAACAAGACTTCTAAAAGAGATTGTAACTCATGCTTCTTTTTTAACCTCACTCAAAAATTTATTTCATTTCAATTGCTTTTGCTTTGCGTACTATACTGTCACCAGTTTGCTGATGTCTGATGATTTTCCAATAAAATTCCCAAAGGAAACAAAGTCAGATGATTCAGACTCTGGACAGAGTACAATATGTAACTTAATTTGGTACCTAAGATACCGCCTTTCCAGAACTCCAACCTTAGTAATAAATACAGAAGTAAATATAACCCAGCTGCAAGTGAAATCCACATAACCAGCCACCACATAATGTCTGTTTTTGTTTTAACAAAAGCATCTTTCAATACTAGCTGAGGATGCTGGTTGCCGCACATTTGGAATTGCACGCTTTGTGCCATTAGGGTAGGCATCTCTGTGTCAGCTGCTGCACCACTTTGCTTTCAGATGCTATGGACTACTTTGTAAGACTAAGAAAAGGAGTACTTGTGGCACCTTAGAGACTAACCAATTTATTTGAGCATGAGCTTTCATGAGCTGTAGCTCACGAAAGCTTATGCTCAAATAAATTGGTTAGTCTCTAAGGTGCCACAAGTACTCCTTTTCTTTTTGCGAATACAGACTAACACGGCTGTACTCTGAAATTTGTAGGACTAGTTGCTCTGTAAAGGTTTTCACTTGCTTATTATGCATGTTGTTGGAACTGGTGTTGCAGAGTATCGTCAATATGAAATGTTGCTTCATTACCATATGCAGAACACCAGTCAGTTCAGTCTAATGCTGCTGGCCTAATGAAGTGAGATCTGTCCCTTAATAGCATCATGAATTTTAAGGTAGCATGGGTGGAAGCACAGAGCTTCCATAGCCTGCCTGATGGGCCTGAGCAGCATCCCGCTTTGGAGATCAATCAGTCAGACACAAAGGAAGTTGGGATGTGTGCTTTTTGAAATATGCAGCTTACAAAAAGGAACATCAATTAAAGATGACAGAATTTCCATCAGGTTCTGGGCAAGTTCTACCATGTCTATCTTTCCTGAAATCCTGGGTCTGGTGATGACAAATATCTGCATTTAAAAAAAATAAAAGTTACCATGGGAATTTAGATTCCGCATTGCTCTGTTGAAACAATTAGTGGGGTTTCTGTGTGCGTTGACTATCAGCATAAATAGAGAATATTAATCAGCTCTATTGCAAGAGAAATTTACTACGATCAGCCTTTCCGCTGCAGCAATAAAGATTCAGTGATCTTTGACACACCAGTGTTCTGACATCGGTGATGTCGGGGTCAGGGTTTAGTTTAATCATCATTCCTGCTGACTGGACATCTGGACCATATTATCTTTTTAATCCCTCTTGCTTGGCTGAGACTTGGGTGGTTTCTCCATGCCATTTCCTCAGATGTTAGTTTCACATCTAACAACCGAAGAGAGGAGAGGAGAGGAGAGAACAATCCTCAAAACTCAGCCACGGGAGAGAAGACTGAAGTGATAATCAGGGTGACCTTTCATCACTGTAACTTAATTATTGACCAATAACGTCTCCCACCAACATAGTGCTGTCCACACTGGAGCTTAGGTCAGTGTAACTCACGTCACTCAGGGGAGGTGGCTTATTCACACCCGCGAGTGACTTAAGTTATATCAAAGTAAGCACTAGTGTAAACCTGCCCTTTGGCATTCTGGACTCCAACATTGCTTAAAAATCTATTTTCAACCCTATAGTTATAACAACAAGATAGCTAGAACCCAAACAATTTTTTTGCATCCATAGAGAAAAAGAACCTCCAAATTATTTTTGCACCATGGCTGTATGCACATTTCTTGGCACTCTATGCGCCTTGTTGGATGTGATTATGATGATTTTCAAAGCAATCTAAGGGATTTAGAGACATATCCTTCATTAATGTCAAATCACAGTGTCCTCAGGCCACCAATAATAACGAAGATTTGTGAAAGCTCTTGTAATGGTACAAAATCCAAGGTTTTTCAAATTAGATAGAACTTTAAATAAGTAAGAATAATGTAGCCTAAATTAAGGAGTTACAGTAGATAAGGATTGTCTGGGTTTAAAGATGGTGAATGCCACTTAATGCAGATACTTAAAACCTAATAAGTCTACAAGCAATGAACTAGACTATATCGGCTTCATGAAAAACTTTTCTGGCAGACTTGGCTGGGAAGATATTTGAGGGTAGGTCTATACTGCACACTTCTTACAGTGGCGTGTAAAGTACACAGGCCGCACACACCCCTAGCACAGGTATTAATTGCAGCACAGACTGTGAGACACTGCTTAGGCGAGTAGGTTAAAAGACATGCCTGAACCCTTAGACTATACCCTACACAGCTCTCTGCATGCCCAGCAGTGCCTCTCCCATCTACACTGCTATTTTTAGCAGCATAATGTCCACTGCCACAGCCTTTCACTGCTGCAGGTAGCTAACACAGTAGTGTGAATGCAACCTGCTTTTCACTACAGCATGTAGCCACACATACCCTACATGCCACAGCTAAGGGTGTGCCATGTAGACATAGCCTGAGAGGGGATGTAAAAAAAATACCTAAAGCGCAACCATAGGAGCTAAACAGCTAGAGAAAACATAAAAAGTACCCAAACACAGTGCTACAGAATAATAATAATAATAATAATAATAATCATTATTATTATTATAGAAAAGTTCTCTCCGTTGAGAGAACTATGAAACTGATAACCGCTCTCGTAACTTTTAACCAGCAGGACCCAATTTCACATCCTAATGGGTCAATGAAAAGTGCTGTCCTCTTCTGACTATTTCTCAGCTTCTCACACAAAAATCTCAGTGACTTCTCCCATGCCACCCACCATAGACAGTGTGTCTTACACTCTTCACATCTCAGACCCTTATGAAAGGCCAGCTCTGCACAGATGCCTATGGAAAATGTACTGAGTGAGAATGTCAAGCTTGAAGAGTGACTGGTGAATAATTTTATTCACTTAACTGTATAGATGTTTTACTTATTCCCCCAACTCTCGGTCTGCCTGTCTTTGGATTATGAGTTCTTCAGGGCCAGAACCATACTTCCTTTTCAGTTTGGAAAGTGCCCAACTTGTTGCCAAGCACCACAAATACATTTAAAAAATAAAAACTGCCTAAGTTACTATTAGCACTTGAATGCCCAAATGAAAAATTCCCTGTGAAGAATCAACACATTTTACAGTTCTTATAATAGCCTTTCCACTCCTGCTACTTGCCTGGAGCATAACCCTTTGTCCTCTAAATCCCAGGGGAATGGGGAGATGTCTGCATTATTGAAGGGCAATATAGCTGTTTGGGGAGTTATTTCATGTTGAAAATCAACAACAAAATTTTTTTTGGTCAAAATGTCTCAAGTTTTCACTGAAAAATTGAAATTTCTCTTCATTTTCAGTTCTTCCAGAAAAATGATTTTCCTTCTCATGAGAATTCCCATATTGTCAAAAAATCTTTAAAAATGTTGTGACAGAAAGTTTCTGACTAGCTCCAAGAGTTGAGCCTCCACAGGTTTAGAGTTTTGTTCAAACCACCATCCAAAATATTCAGATGTTTCTCTGAGACTGTGGTCTACAAAGTTAATTTAGAAATAATTATTAACATCTTATTTCTGGTAGATGCCCTGTGGGCTAGGGACTGTATACATGTAATACATGAGATTTCTGGTACATCCTGCTTCCAGTAAGGCCAGAAACATAGGATGGGGAAACTCAGAAAGAGGGACCAGCTACCATGGTACTTTATTGCCTGCAGCTTTACTTAGACTATAAGCTTTTTGAGGCAGGGACTTTTTGTTCTGTATTTGTACAGTGCCTAAGCACAATGGGATCCTGGTCCATAACTATGTCTCCTATGTGCTATGGCCAGGATTCTCAAACTGCATTGCACCGTGACCCCCTTACGACAACTAAAATTACTACACGACCCCAGGAAGGAGGACTGAAGCCTAAGCCTGCCCAAGCCCCGCTGCCCCACCACCCCGGGGTGGGGGGACAAAGCCTAAGCTCAAAAGCTTCAGCCCCAGGCAGGGGGCCTGTAACCTGAGCCCCACTGCCCAGGGTTGAAGCCCTCTGGCTTTGGCCTGGATGGTGGGACTTGGGCTTCAGCCATGGGCCCCAGCAAGCCTAAGCCAGCAGTGGCAACCCCACTGAAATGGGGTCGCGACCCACTTTGGGGTTTCAATCCACAGTTTGAGAACCGCTGTGCTATGGTAATGTAAATCACCACCAGCACCTAACCATGTTTAGAACACAACAAAAGCCTCAGTTCTTTAGCCTAGACTTCCCACAACAGCAGCAAGGGGGGGGGGGGGGGGAGAGAAGAGATAAAAGGAGAAGAACAGAAGCTTTCAGCCACCCATTGGATCACTCATTTTTGTGCTGACAAATTGACAAGTAAGGGGGTAGACGCCTGTCCACAAGAAAATAAGCGGAGACCGCCAGCTTCTTTAACACAGGCCAGCAAACAGTTAGCAGATTTCAACCATCTGGAGTTGCTATAAGTCAGTCAACTAAAGGAGCATCTTAGAAGCTTTGAAATTATAACATTCAAATAAAAAAAAAAAAAACCACACACACCTTCAAAAAGGTTGTATGGAAAAGTAAATTCAAAAAGAAAGAGGAAGGATAAAAAACTTATCAAGGAGTGCGACCTTATGAAATAGGTAATAACTTGTTTGAAATGGATAATGACAGAACAAACATCAGTGAGTTTTAAAAAAATTACACAAAAATGAAAGGAAAGAAGGAAAAGGGGGAGAATAAAAGGAGAATGAACAGAAGGCCCCAGTGGCCTTTCCCTAGTCACAAGATTTATCATGTTAGGTAACTGGCATAACCGCGCATGCGTGCGCGCACACCCCCCCCCCCCATTTTTATTTAAACAACTGAAAAATTAGTATAACAGGAAAGAATGCCTGGCAACACCTTTGTGTAGAACATGCTGAAACACACTGAAGCTGCTCAGCATGATGATCTAATTAAAATTCTCTGGTCTTTCCCAGAGACTGAAGCTCTATTTTTAGATCATTACAGGCTGCAGTAGGGAGTGTGAGGTTCACTTTTTTCCCCCTTTTTGGCACACTCCTCTCAATATTCTGATGAATAATTTAGTTCAGTTGATAAGCCCTTTTGTCTCCTTCAAACGTTTTCCTCAAGACTGACGATGACTCTGTGAGGAACCACGGTATTGAATTGGCTGGCACTTAAGCAATGCTATTGACCCATGTTTCCCCCTCTCTTTCCTCGCATCTTGCCTGTTTAATAAAAAGAATAGCTCGGAACGTAGGAGGTCACACCTCCACAGAGCAAACTATTACCTAAAGAAAACCCTGCACTACATCATGGTGGTATAAGTCCTGGCCATGTTTTACAGAGAGGCTGCCTTTTTAATTGTTTTAAAACAAACAAAATAGTCTGTTTTAACTTAACTAAAAAGAATCTTCATTCAGTTATCATTCAGTTTGAGCACTGTATGGTCTGCCTGCATGACTGTCCACATGCACAAGTTTACCTTCAGCACAGACAGATTACCTGACAATCACAGGAGAGCTCTCACAGAGGTGGCTGAGCAAGGAGGCAGTGCACTGGCTGAGCAGCAGGCCTGGGAAGAATTATATCTGCACAAGGCACATAGCCTCCAGAGTTGCTGGCTGAAGGAGTGTGGTTGGTAGAGGGCCTGGTTACACCTCTGAAATGGTGCACCCTGTCCTTCCCCACTGCTCTTGGTACTATGCTATGGGTCTCATTGCTATTCTAGCCATGGACAGTCATTTTGCTGGTAGCACTAGCCATCCTCTTCAGCTGCAATCCCCACCTTAGCATCCATGTTACAGATGTCTCCCGCATGCTGGTTTTTGGAAGGATCTTCCCTACACCTTCGTCTGCCTCTGGCACACCCAAATAGGGCCAGCAACAATTTGGGCCACAGGAGATAGGGAATGTACGCGTATATTTCCTCTCTTTCAATAATGACTAAACAACATCCTTAGCACATACTGAGCCAAATTTTGCTCTCTGATGCATCCAGAGTATCTGGGATTAAATGGGTCCTTTAGCAATTAGGGATTTTTTTTTGTTTAGTCTACAGAGCCTGCCTGCCACTAGAAGAGTCTCACTTTTAAATAGTGCCTCACCCTGCAATTTTAATGAACACTTGGTTTACTTGAAAAAAAAAAAAAAAAAGAGCCCATGGCCGAAGGGTCTCCATTACCAGCCCATTTTTACTTCACCACATCCTGTAAATTGCCTTCAGATGAATTCCCTCCACTTTTTTCTCTCATCGAGAGAGCTGATCAAGACTCCACCTGAAGTCCATCCAGTGTAACATTTCTGTAACATGTGAGCTCCACCACCCTTACAAACAGGGTCACAACAAGGAAAAACTATATATTCTTTACAGAGAAGAACCAGCTAAATACACCTTTAGCCTCATCTCTCATGATCATCAATTTATAATCCACACAGTCTTTGAACAAGATACATTTGAGGTGACGTACATAATGCTCGGTCACAAAGAAGTCTTAAAGAGAGGCCACTGGTGGTGCAAGGATGAGGTCTTCTGTTCTGTGTTTGTACAGCGCCTAGCACAGTAGGGTCCAAGTCTATGACTAGGGTTCCGAGGCCCCATGGTAATACAAACAATAATTATTATTGGTTTGCTGCCGAAGCCCTGCAAGGCTTCGGTGCTGTGCAGCAGAGGCATATACCTGTCATGCAGGGCTCATAAGTCACACAGAAGAGGTGCTGCTTTCTCCTGCAAGCCCCCTCCTCCTGCAAGCCCCCTCTTGCTCCCTCCCACAGTTGATTCAGCCACTTCCGCCCCTCTTACTGGGGTCTGACCCCTACTTCCCGCAGCTGACCATAGCCCATAAAGATTCCCCTTTTTCAGAACTCTTAAAATTCACAGGAATGACGTTTCTCTGCTGCGTGGCAAGTAAATACTATGCAGTGGTTCTATATTTTCATTTTGTGGTGTACTTTTTCTAGTTTGTCCCAGGATTCAGTGCAGCACTGCCCCATAAATCAGACAGTGCTGACACATAATTTAGGTTTAATGTGTCACAAAGTACACAGGGCCTGAAACACAGGCAGCAGTTATTATGCATGTCACAGATTATAAATAGCACTCAAGCATAACAAATGCTCTGCTGTGCTACTGCACAGCCTAAAAGGAGAGGAGAGAATACACTGAAGAACACACTCCAGTACAGCGTGAGACTGGATTCAACTGAGACAAGGGATGAGGGAAGAACTGCAGACATACCACCCAACCTATGCACTTGGATAGGCTGGTTGATAGCTGGGGGGAGACCTGAGGGTATAGAAGGAAACCAGCATGAAATCAAGACCTAGGCAGATTCTCCCCAGCCTGATCAGCAAAGGGGTAGAATACACACCTAAAATGCAGTGTTTTTTTCACCCCATTTATAGCTCTTAAAAAGATTAAAGCCAAAAGGCATGACAAAGAAATAATCGAGTGACTACGACACTTCCCTACTCTTCAAGCACTCAATTCTCCTGGGGGAATTCTTCATAACTGCACATGCGCAGAATTCACGGTCCCACAGATTTCTTTGCTTTCCCACAGAAAAATGATTTCTGACAGGAAAACAAAGGGAAGCAAGAGCGGTCAGACGCCCCTCCCCAGCAGTGTAGGCAAGTTAATTTGGGCACTCAGAGCAGCCGGTTGCGGCCTAAATCACTGCTGGGGGCTGGGCAGTCATGCGTCTGTGAGACAGACAGACAGACAGACACTGTCCTTCTCACTCACTATTGTGGCACGCTTGGAATGGAGGGACAGGGCTTTCGGGTGTTTCTGAGGAGACAGGAGCGGGGCAGGCTCTGTTCCCTCAGCCAGAGCAGAATGTAGCAGCCTGCCTGCTTAGTGAATTGTTCCCATTGTTCTTAGTGAATTCCCCCAGGAGCATAAAACAGGTGTAAAAATTTTAAGGATCCTTTATGCTGCCAGAGTGCTATAAAGCAGACTTATTGTAAAGGACAGTATGGACTTATAAATGCTTATGGTGCTTTAATGATCAGAACTGGTCTAAATTTTTGGACTGAAAAAAAATTCCTATCAAAATGTGCTCTATGAACTGTTTGCTACTGACCTTTCTGGAGATTGCCAGTAGCCAGTATAAATTGTGAGTTTGAGTCCGCAGCCCTCACTTGCTCTTCAGTTGACTGTGATGTAACACTGAGCTTATGGTTGCATATATTTGTTGACTATTAACTAGAAGTAAAGGGTCAATACTAGCTCCATTACTATTAGACAGAGGGGGTTTGGTGACTTCCTCCAATGCCCCCCACTCCCATTCTCCATCCATTGTATTATAGTTCAAATAAATTACCAAAATAATTGAAACCAGCATGATTATATTGCATTATTTTAACAAATAAAATACGCAGAATTTTAAAATATTGTGTGCAGAATTTTTAATTTTTTTGTGCAGAACTCCACCAGGAGTAACTCAATTGCAAGTCCTGATGCACGTGCATAGGGGTATCAGGACATAAGGCGACCCCTTGCTCTTCCTGTGCAGGTTACCTACATGGCCAGAGCCTGTATGTTTGTATGTACACAGCTCTACCAGGCTTCTACCCAGGTCCCAAGCAGGTGGGTGGGCACGAGTGGGCATTGGGGGAAGCCTTTCTTCTGCTGCCCAGCATGCTATCCAGCACCCCAGAACTGAACTAGCATAGAGGAGGAAGTAAGCCTGACACAAATTACTTTCCCCCACCTTCAGCAAGAGTGAAGCAAGGTCACAATCTTGTCCCTGCCCTGCTTGTTGGGGTGGGGTAGCTATACCCTGACCTTTTGAATTGTACGGACTTATCTCTAGAGGAATAATTTCAGTATTTAATTTGTATTTCCATGCATAAAGAAGCCAGGGTCTAAACAAAAGCAGATCACTGCTGGGAAGAGGGAGAGGAATATATGTAAATATAATGACAATCACCGTGGATTCTTCTCCTTTTTCATATTTTGTTAAAGCAAAATTGGTCTTAAAGGTGACTAGAAATATTTATGACAATCTAGGCAAGCTTCCCAAACATAATTAGCAGTCCCATTTTATCCAATTATGAGCAGGTCTCCAAGATTCTCTCTCTTTCTCATAGTCTGCCAGCTGTAAAAGAAAGAATGCCAACAAGCTCAGAGATCAGATCCATATTAAATAAACCTGACTTCCCATTCTCCACTGGCCCCAAATAAGCAGACTCGTTTCTCCAGTAGTGATCACAGGTACTGCCGGCACAGCAAGCACAGGGCACACAAGGGCATTCAACACATTTGAGAAATCTCATCACAAAGCAGCTACATTAATGACATAATAAGACAGAGAAATAGACAAGTTTTCCAAAAGGCTTGTTAATTATATTTGGCCATTCAGTTATTCCTGACAAGGTTGCCTCATTTTCCATAAATATATTTGTTTCCCTTATAAAGCAACATTAATATTTGAAGCTCTCTTCTCCAGGTTTTCTTCCCCATCTCTACGTCCAATTAATTAGTATTTGCTTTGCTGTTTTACTACACAGGGTAATAACCAACATGACGACAGGGTCATTTTCCAGAGGACACACAATTACAATAACATAACTACTCGTGGTAAAGAAATTCACGCAAAGTACTGTGTACTTCACGCATTTCCTGGGGGATGGAAGAAAGCACTCACTGGCTTCAGTGGGCCCGGTGCTTAAATGTACAGGTTTAAACCTTGAGCCTTAAATGCTTAAAGTAACAAATATGTGTTAGCGCGTTACTGGTCTGGGGCCTTGGGTGCTCAGATGTGCCTTTTGATGTCTGTATAGCAAACACCCGACATACATAGGATTAGCTTCCCTAATATGAAAAACAAAGTTTGAAAACTGGCCTCACAATTTTTGTTCAGAAGTTACTGCTACAGATGAATGAAGCTTATGTTCATTGTTTTTAATTTGACCTTCATACCTAAACTGATAGATTTATGGGGAAGGGAGAGTTAAGTGTATATATTTGTTGGTGACAGAACGGTGAATTTTAAACAAATTTATAAACAAGATCTGGAGTAAATTCCACATGTATTTATAAACAAAGAGCAAGTAGGCCATATTTTTGCGACAGCATCACTGTAATGATCTGATTTAAATATGAGGCAAAGTACAACTGTATTAACATTTTGTATGTCAAAGCAATTTAAAAACCAGACACAAACACACATACACACAAGTTTACATTTCTATGATCATGGGAAGGAGCAGCATAATCTACTCTGCAAGGACATAGGTGCTTTCTTTGGCTTTCAGCTAAAACATCTTGTCCAACAACATATTTGGGAACAATGATTGAAAAGTAAATATAAACACAATGCTGTTTTTCTGTTAGTCACTGATTCTAACCAGGACTTTTCAGATGTGTGATGAACCACACCACCACAGGGGAACAGTGCAACATGGATTGGTTTTGAGTGACTGCAGATTAGATTACTGATTAGAAAACAGATAACTGTCTCACCAAAAAGGTAAGATACCTTTCTCTGAAACTGTATTACTCCACCATTCCATGTAATTAGCATGCTCTGACTTACAGACACTAAAGACAAATTCTATATCCTGATTCAAAAAGATTAGGCAGGGTAAGGAGTTATCACACCAGCAGTTTGTCTCTAGAAAAATGGGTTGAAACATGGCTTCAGTCATAAAGCCAGATTCATGATCCCTGTCACATCTCTCCTGGACATTTTCCCACATTACAAAGCCACAACTCTCTTTCCCTCCCTCCTCTTCCCCCCATACACACACACAAATCTGAGAGCAGAAGAGGCTTCAATGTAGTTTTCAGTTGTTGTGATGCAGGGAATTCTCTCTTTCACCAGACACGCATGAACACACAGTTTAAATTAGAGGATTGTAAGGTGGAAAGGAAGAGGTTTAAATCAGAGTTTGTATTGACCATAAATCCATTCAACCTGTATCTGTAAACCTTATAATACAGTCCTAAAATTCAACTATTCACTTCTGTCTCTTCCCACCCCTTGGATTTAATTTACACTCCTAACATTTTTGCATCTGTATATTTCTGCCTCCCTCTGTTGCAGGTTTCCCCATTCCGTCCCTCTCCCCAGCCAACAGACTTCTTTCCAAGTCTCCCCTCCAATTCCATCTCCCTCTCTTTCATTGCCCCTAAGCCCACAAAGACAATCACAGCTTCCCCTCCTTTAGCCAAACAGTTGAATATGGCTCCCTGTGGAAGCCTTTACAAACCACTCTTAATTGGACCAAGGTGATTGGTACTGGTTGACTCCAGGCACACTCTTCCCCAGGGAGTAAGAACACTGCCTCTGCAACACTCCAAAACTCAGCCTTCCCAATCCCTCCTCTTCTGTCACCTCTTGAAAAGAGGGATGCTTTTTAGTCAGGGGTCCACAAATCAAGGATTTATGAAGAGGTTTACATTGGTCCCCTCTTGTGCACCATAATCTACAATCAACTGCCTCTAAAATTCTCTTCTTAAATTATATATCATAGTATGGTCATATTATACTCAGTCAGTCCAGTATATTCACAATTCAAAAAAGGAGAGGACTGGCGTGAACAAAACAATCAGAATATTTATTTTTCTCTATCACACTCCAGAATGATGGAAAGTTAAGAGCCATGCCGAAAGGAGAATGACACCTGACAGACCTTCAATAACTGAAAGCTATGGGGCAAAGAGGGAGGAGGAGGGATGGGAAATACAGCACACACCTACTTGATGACACTTTCACTGAACAGACAGCCTTCACTGGAGCACCCTCAGGAAGCTGAGACACTATATGCGCTTGTGTGTGTGTCTTAAACACAACAACAAGCCAACATAAATGATTCTTAACAACAGACATGCCCAAAAATCAAAGTGTAAGCTGGCAGGTCCCAGCAATGCCGAGCCAAACAGGCTCTCTCTCAGGGGAGCTGTGGGAGGGACCCAGGCAGGGGCTGAGTCAGCATTTAGCTCATGGGAAACAGCTCCTTCTCCATCTATAAAGATCTACTCTTTCAGGCTGACAATTTTCAGACTACTAGCGGGGTGGGAGAGGAGGGGAGAGGGGAGAGGCAGTGTGTGCGTGTACACGCACATGCAGCAGTGGTCCTCAAAACTTTTGTGCTGGTGACCCCTTTCACACAGCAAGCCTCTGAGGTGGAGGCTGAAAGTTCGCGACCCCCCACATCATAACCTCATGACCCCCGGAGAGGGTCACGCCTCCCAGTTTGAGAACCACTGGGTAGATCATGTCTCCTTTTAGAAGCTAGCCCATGGAAGGTAACAACCTATTGCCAGCTAATGGAGTTACCCTTCTAGCTCAAGTAGTAGAGGTCTGTGCTATAGAGCTAGAAGTCCTGTGTCCAAACCCTGCTGTGGGGGTCATTATAAATGCTTATGTATAGATATGATTACACTAATCAGAAATGGAAAAAACTCCCCATTATCAGACTCGTGTCCTGGATTTGCAGGCAGTGTCTCCTAAATGGCGGACACATGAGATATGAAACGAATACTACATTTTACTCTAGACAAAAAGTCTGCAGCCATCAAAGGGTAAATGAATTATTAAAACAGTCATAGCAATCAAACTTCTTTAGTATTTCAGAGACATAGTATATGTTGGGCAGACAAGACACTACAATAGGGGATTTGGTCTTGTTCTTTAATTCAAATACACATTTTATTTTTCCATAGGCAGTTAATTCCAGGGAGTTCTATCACCTCCATCCTTTCTTCTCATCAAATTAATGCAAGTAAGAATGTAATGAGTAGAGCTGGTTAATAGGCAGCAGGTTTAAAACAAACAAAAGGAAGTACTTCTTCACACAATGCACAGTCAGCCTGTAGAACTCGTTGCCAGAAGAGATTGTGAGGGGCAAAACTATAACAGCGTTCAAAAAAGAACTAGATAAATTCATGGAGGATAGTTCATCAATGGCTATTAGCCAGAATGGGCATAATGCAACACCATATTCTCAGTGGCCCTAGCCTCTGTTTGCCAGAAGCTGGGAGTGGATGACAGGAGATGGATCATTCCATGATTGCTTGTTCTGTTCATTCCCTCTGAAGCACCTGGAATTGGCCACTATCAGAAGACTAAACAAGATCCCAGTACTGTCTGACTCAGTACGGCCGTTCTTATGTTGGGAAACAGCAAGTAATTGGTACAAGAAATATTCATTTCCCCCCCAAATTTTGACAACCTTGGTCACAGTAATTTTGGAAGACCCTCTTTCCCACTAATACACACATACAAAAACTGCTTTAAAAATGTGTTTTCTGTCCTGAAATCTAGGTGACCTATCTGAACACATTCTATGTATAGATGTGGAATATCTTACATTTACCGAGAAGAAACAAACCGCACTTCAATATATTCAGGTGCATTCCAGACCACTCATTTATAAATCAAATGTAGAAAAGCACAAATAAAGGTTTGCACCATTTGTTGTGACTAACTCAGAGTTACATGATTCAAGCTAACAATGTTTCTCTTCATTAAAAGGAAAGCAGGGAAGCTGGATGTTTGGTTCTATCAAGTTATTTCCTAACAAATTCATTTACTGTATTGTATACTGATGTCTCCAGAGGGAAGGAGTTTTAACACGGATGTGTGTATCAAGACACATGGCGAGTATTAAACAGGAGATGACAATCACAAAATTGGCTGTCCTCCAGCTAATCAGTCTGCCTTGACTTGGATACACTAGTGAAGTGCTGTTGAAAACTAATTTCTTGTTTAATGGGGCACAAAGATAACACCTATTTGAAGATGCATCTCCCAAAAGTCCCTCTATGTAAAACTGTCCCCCACAGAATGGGGGGGACACACATTTCCTGCTAGTTACACCAGTTCTATTTGTGATTTGCTATCCCTCCAGGTGTTGAGTTATGAAATTAAATTAAGAGTAAAATCTCACATATTTCAATGATTTCCTTTTCACTTAGAACATCCATAGCCATGGACAGAGCTTCTTATTGACCTTTGGCAAGAGGACAAACATATCTGTAAATAACCAAGTTAATAATAATGATCTGTTAGATATTTTATTAGAGAGACAAGATGGGCGAGGTAACACCTTTTATTGGACCAACTTCTGGTGGTGAAACAGACCAGCTTTCGAGCTACACAGAGCTCTTCTTCAGGTCACAACATCACTGCAAAAAGATATTTTATTAGGACAATTATGCCAATAAATAAACTTGGCACAGTGAGCAATCCTAATGATGCTTTCAGCGTTCAAATTACTGCTCTGGAATAGCATTAGCACGTACGTTCCAAGGAGAAAGTGTTCCACAAGGGAAGAAGAGGTCATTATGATGGAGGACATTGCAGGGTTAAGACACGGTGCATGGGGATTTCAGTTGAGGTGTTATGCCAAATTAACAAACAGCATTAAGTGCTTTATCTGGAAATCATGATCACTACAAACACTCACATCATATACCTCTTTTCTGAAGAAGGGAAGAATCAAAACAATTGAATGAGAACCACTGAATCAAAAGTAGTTTGTCAGCCACAGGTGTATCCCATAGCCTTTGTACTTTTTCCTTAGCAACTGACGAAGTCCTAAAAACAACTGCACTACTCAGCCTTTGTGCAAGAACTTGGTGTACTTGTTCTACAGTTATGTGTATAAGCTTCCTGAATTTATGAGATGCAATTAGTTTGTTTGCATAACAAGCAAGCAACTGAAGCAGCACAGAATACTTTACTATTTGACATAAGGATACAATTTGGAGGGCAAAATCATTCATGTGAAACTTGATAACATGACAGAGGTGAAGACAGTCTCTTAATGAAAATACTAACATTGTGTAGTTTAACAGTAGCATGAAATACAGCCCAGCTGCCTGAATAGGGGATGAAAATTCCCTGCCTGAACACATCACTAGAGCCCTAAACCCAGCAAACACTGCCTCCTTAGGTCTGCTTAATTATGTTCATCATCTTAAAGTACCCATGTTACACATACTCGTTACATATAATCCTGTGCAACCCTGGAAGGTGTAAAAGTTTTGCCATTTACTGTATAGTCTATCAAAATATCATCAGAGTTGAAATTTAGAGAATAATGACCCCACATTGTTTTGGGATAATTATAATTCAGGATGATGTTTTAGTTCCCTTTCCATGCAGTTTTTGGGTGGTGGCCTCATTTTGATTGGTTATTTTGAAGGTAAATATTTGCAAATGCATGACTTCCCCCTCATTCCCTCCAACTCACAGAAATATAACTCATTAACTAGTCTTTACTGTCTTTCTTCTTTTTTTTTTCTCTTGGTCTCTCACTGGAAATGGCTCAAAGTATCTGAACAAAAATTTATCATAGCTATGGAATATTGTCGTCTTCTTTCTTCACACTGGAGTAAAGTCAATAATGTCATTACTGCAAGAATGTAATGTTACCACTGCAAGAATCTGAAAGTTATAAACGTAGGCAGGGCTGGTAGACAGATTATAGGAGCTAAATTTCCCAAAGACTTCATCTGCACTGGCCATGCTCCAACCCTGGAGCTGAGCAGGACTTTCAAACTATGGGCTGCTGTAGGCTGTGGCAGGTCTGGACCCCTGAAATGAGAGCCTGTCTCTCCTGTGCTATCAGTGTCTCCACTGCTAAGTCCAAGCACTGTGGAGGAGGAAGCTGCCTGATTCAAATGCAACAGGGACAAAAGCCAGACTTTTGGGAATAGGGATGATGGGAGTCAACTTAGACAAGAAGCCTGGGGGTCGGGTAGGTAGAAACTAGGATGGGGAGTTGGGGGAAACTGGGATTAGCTAGGCAAGAAGACTGGCAGTGGGATGCAGAGAGGGAAATTGTTCACTACTCTATATCAGCAGCTCTCGTCAGGCCTGACCTAACTATACCTAACACACTGGTGTTGTGGTATTTATTGAAAAGGTGACATGGAATATATTGTTTGAAATCTAGAAACACACAGGTTATTAATATCACTGTGAAATGTTTGTAACAACACTGAAGGTGAAATTATGGATACTCTCTGACATTGTGTGTTGGAGACTGAACAAAGGAGACAAAACAGGGTTGTATTTTTTTTCCATACAAAGGGGAAAGGAAATATGGTGGCAGATGCCCTGTCCATAAAAGAGGGCTCTGACCTGCTGCCTTGAGGTCAACAAATGACTAACCGTCCTGCTGTTTTGTAAGGGGGGGAGGTGTGACCCTAAGAGCACCCCAGTGCCAGATGGCTACGGACTCCCTGGTATATAGCAGTGAGTTTCAGCTGGCCTGACCAGCCCAGAGTTCCCCAACTCACTGTTGTCATGACCTGTAGGTAAAATGGGTCACATAAGGTGTCATCCGCGAACTGGTGACATACTGGTGATAAATATCATTGTGAAATGTAGGTATTAACACTATAAGAGGAGTTAGGGATACTCACAAATATTATGCCCTAATGTCTGTGACCAAATAAAGGGAGAGAAACAGGTTCTCTCCCAGACAGGAGGGCAGGCAACTACCCTCCTGTCTCCAATGTAAATTAAGCATGGTGGAATCAAAACAATGTAAGCCTCATTTACATACGAATCAGCAGGGGGATGGGAAATCCACAGGAAAGGAAGAACAGCATGAGGTCACCCTGTGTCTGAGGCCAAAACAGTGAGTTTGAGAAGATATAAAGAGAGAAAAATAGCCATCTTGGCATCCATCACTGGACAGACATAGGGCCAGAGCTCCTGCAAACTGAGAAGGATGGGTCCTTCAGCCAAGAGGGTTGAAATCTCTGGGAAGTGACAATATATGAGAAATGTGTTTAGGCAAAGATCTTCCACCTAGGAAGTCAAGGGAAACTAGCACCTTGTACTTCTGCGGGAGGTCCCAACTGAGAGAAAGTCAGTCAAGGCTGGAAAAAAAAAGATTGGTAAGAAATCTACTTTGAACCAAGGCTGTACCTTGTTAAGTCTTAGCCACTAGAAAGCATATTTTTATTGTTTACTTCTAACCCATTCTACCTCCAATTCCTTGTACTTGGTATCAAATTTAGTCTATGTCCTTTTGCTAATAAACCTGTTTTATTTATACTATAATCCAACTCAGTTCTGCATTTGAACTGAAAGGATTGTTAGCTCCAGTTAAAGTGATAAACTCTGCTTTTGTCTCTTTAAAGGCACTAAGGACTTTATTACTTCCCTGAATATTCCAGGAGAGGGCACTTCAGGGCAGAAAGTTTGGGGGAAATTTCAGACTGAGGGTGTAACGAGCAGGCTGTTGGAATCAGAGTACTGAACCAGGGCTGCAAGCACACAGACACACAGGAATCTGCATACTTGTCTGTTGGTGTCTGGGGTCTGTGAGCCACAGCAGCAAAGCATTTAAGGCACCAAACATTATACAGGGCAGTTGGGGTTGCAACTTCTCACTGGTCTGGGTTGAATCCCAAAATGTGATAGAGTGGGAGCCAGGGAGGGAAATGGGAGGAGGGACTGAGATAGAATGAGGAACTAGAGGAATATATGGGACTGAGAACCAGTGGGGCGGGGAGAAGGAGGTGAAGGTGTGGAGAAACAGATCTGAAAGAGTCAGGGCACAAGGGGAGAACTGGCACTGGCTGTGAAAAGAGACTAGGACAAGTAGCTGGGAGAGGGTGGAGGAGATGTGGAGATTAGATGAGGAGCCTGGGGTGGGTGATCTGGATTAGGAACCAGTAGGAACAGGGAACATAGGTGACTAGAGAGGGAGGAAGAGAGAGAAAAACTGGACTAGGAGGGGAAGAACTGAGACTGACTGGGGAAGAACACAGACTGGGAGTCTGGGGGAGTGAAACTAGGTCTTGCTGGGCAAGAAAAAAGGGACTGGGATGAGAAGCTCGAGGAGTGGACACTGGAACGGTCTAGGAGAGGAGAATGGGACTGAGACAAGGAGTCAGGGATGGGGAAGAAATAGGACTGGGACAGGGACAAGTAGTATGGGATGGGGCAGAAGCGTATGTGCCCACTAGAGTTCATTCCTGTCCAGAGCCTGGAATGCAACCCAAGATTCCAGAGTCTCCTCATTTCTCTATTGTCAGTGAAACCCACGGCCAAAGTGTCCCATCCCCGTCTAATGTCAGTACACAAAGGATGACAACCTACTACTGCGATCAGTTGCTCTGTTAGATCAAGGTGCAGAAGTCTCTGTGGTGGATATAATGATTCCAAACCTGATGATGACTCATGTGGATGGATGTCAATACGATGCCACCTGATGGAATTTGTTTTTTCAGTTTCCTTTTTTAAAACCCTAGGAGATTACACACACAAATCCCTATGTTAAAAAGAACATTATTAAGGTTGTAAAGTAAAAGATAAGAAATGCCAGAAAGAAAGTTGCCCATTTAACCTTAATTCAGCCCTGTTGTGCATATGCGTTTATGATACCGTCTACATGGTCATACACTACTTTCTTCACAGGATACTGGTCTCATTTAGTACAGAGGATGGCTGTGCTCAGTTAATGAGCAGATATTCAATATTTTGTTTTTGCTTGTCCAGGCAACCTTAATTCTGGCATTTCCTAACTTTAAAGTTACAAAGTCAAGCAAGCACTCGATGTTCTTTTAACATAGCTTTCTCTGTGCGTGTGCGAAAGAGAGAGAGAATGAGAACTATATACACATACACACACACACACCCCTACCCTATGTATTGCTGAGGTAAGCTGACAATTTTTATCGTTACATGAATCCTGTGTGGAGTGTACATTGAGACATAATTAAGTCCATAATGAATCCACACAGGATTCATGTAACGATAAAAATTGTCAGCTTACCTCAGCAATACATAGGGTAGGTATGATATGGACACAAAACAAATCCACAAATAAAAAACAGAGCAGCATGTACTGACTCATTTTCCTAAGGAACTGAGAATTATACCAGGATCCCAAATGATAATAGAAGATGGTTTCACGCAATTTTAGGCCTTCATCCTGCAATTTGAGGACTTTAGTGGGGCTCCACACAGGAAAAGAACTCTTCCTTCAGTTTTAGGATTAGAGGAAATCAAACACAGTATAAGAGAAACTGCAGTAAGTAAGTGTAAATGGCTACTGCGATTCCTGTGATAACTGCAAACTTTTAATAGAAGGGAGTCAATTGCATATGCCTCGCAGAAATAAAATATTTACGTGCTCAGCACTATTAAATATTATCTATCATCATCCAGGAATGTTACAAGACATTTTGAATCACATTTACTGAAGATGTTCTTGTAAATATGTCTCAGTTCACAACAAACTTGTAAAGGGAAGAGGTGAATACATTTATTGTGCCTAAATTGTCCGTGTAATATACTAGAACTGATGAAAAAACAGAATTGCCATCCAGTGGGAAATTCCAATATTTTGATATTTGTTTTCATCCCAATCTCTCCCCATTTCTGATCCCATGATGCACCATGTTGGCTCTTCAACACGGAGAGACTGCATAGCCTCATGGGAAATGTAGTCCATGGAGCTGGGCCCTTAGGGCAGAATGGGGGCATGAAGGATCCAGAACTGCAACTCCCACAAAGCACCATAGCAGCTCAAGATACAAAGATAAAAGTCAACCCAAAATAAAATATTTAATTTAATTTTCCCCAACAGAAAATTCTACATAATAATAAAGTCTGTGCTGGAGCATTGAGGTTTCTGCTATGTTTAAATTGGTTTAGTCTTAATTCAATTTAGTTTTTAGATAAATTCAGTAGGTTACCAATAAATTTTTAATGTATTGTATATATGTTTGTTTCCTCATGAAGTGTAAATCTTATTTCACAACAGTTTGGGTTCATTAAAGATTTAGAGCAGGAGTCTCAAACATGTGGCCCGTGGGCCGCATAGCCCCTCTCACCCCCCGCTGAGTCCCTGCTCCTCTGCCTACCTCCCAGTGCTTCCTGCCGCCAAACAGCTGTTTGGCAGGGCTTAGGACTTTCCAGGAGGGAGAGGGGAGGAGCGAGGACACAGCACACTCAGGGGAGGAGGCGGAGAAGAGGCAGGGCCGGGGCGGGGATTTGGGAAAGGGGTTGGAATAGCTGGGGCAGGGGAGGGCTTTTGTATCTTTGTATGAAAAGGTGTCAGTGATGCGACCCTTGGGCCAATGTACTAGTCCTCATGTGGCCCTCGTGGTGATTTGAGTTTGAGATCCCCGATTGAGAGAGAGAGAGAGAGAGAGAGAGAGAGAGAGATGCAATTCTAATGCTGTATACAGTTTCTGGAAATTATGTACTTTGGCAAATTTTAAATGTATTACTTTAATGTTTTTTTTTTTTAAATCCTGAAATTCTATCATACTACTTCACAAAACAATACTCCAAGTCCAATACCACCAGAATAAAGGTATTTGTGTATAAATCAATTCCAAAGTGGATACTTGTTACATATCTGTTAGCACAAACCAACAGCATACCTGATTGAGGTATCATGTCTGATTTTTCCCATTCTCTCTCCTTTTCAAAAGATAGATTATTCCGAGGAAAAACTCCTCTTCCTTATCTGTTTTAGATATGGAAACTGAGTTTCCTCAGCTCTGTAATTCCTGACCCAAATAAAACGCAGATGTATCAGAAACTTAATCACTCTTACTTCAGACTTTTTTTACATGTTTTTCCAATCTATGCAGCATAATAAATCCCCTTTGACCTTGTTTTTTAAAGCCCATTATGTCCAGTTTTCATATGTAATAATTACTCAGCAACACATTTTCATGTCAACTCCTAAGTGACAGTTTAAAATTCATTAATTAATTAAGAAACGGGGAGGGGGGTGAGGACGGGAAACAAAAAAATACAAAACATGCCACTGCAGTTCCAAATAAAGATCTCAAGATTCTCTTGCAATACATAAAAGCGGGAGGTTGAAAAACAGGTCAGTCCTGTAACCATCTTTCAATTCTTGCACACTGGACACAGACAGCAACATCTATTCCTTTATTCACCCACTACATACAACAAGCTTATAAAAAATTAGCTTTCTCCTGAAGAACAAGCTCAGTGAAGAAAACAATGAAGCTGTGTATTCTCATTTTTCCATGTAAGAAGCTGACCTTCAGTACTGTAACGTTGCAATGCTGCATTTCTGCTCCTGAGGGCCTAGTCACTCGCTGCCAAGTCACTGGACAGAAAGCTTTACTCTGAGCAACAGACTATTTATTGTCATCTGCTGACTGCAGGTTTCTATTTATTCTCTGCTGAAACTCCTCGCACATTGCTAGCAAAAGCTTGCCGGTGAGAAGGAAGTCCAGTAACTGAGACCCGATCATATCTGGTTCTCTAATCAAGTTTCAGTGGATTTTTTCTTTTTTAAATGAGCCCAAGGATATAGCCTGCTCATTCCAAGAGCTGAAGGGTGCTAAATTAAAAGAAGAAGCACAGATACCGATAATGGACATGCTTTTCTTTAAAGGATCTGCAAGAAGCATTTCTCTTTTGCCTGGTTAATTTTTCCCTATGACAGGACAGAGATGTCCTAAGAAAAAAAGTGAAGACTGTCCGCTCAAATGAAGATGACCATTTTGGGAAGAAGATAGCTTGAAGTCCTGTTTTTTTAAAAAAAGTTGGTTCTCTCTAGCATAGTTGCAGAGAAAGGCTGCTTAGAAAAAACACTCACATCTTCAGAAATCTTTAGCAAGTGAAATTAAACACCACCACTTCATATAATCGACTATATTCTGTAATAGGATTTTGCCATTTATTTCCTGATACCAATGCAGGATGTTTTTGTAAACTGGATACTTCCAACTTGTTACCAAGAAGAAAAAACAAACCAATAACTACACGCACAAGCAAATAACCTTGCAAAAACAGTGTCAATGATGGGGATTATACAATTCTGCATTTACAACAGACACAATTAAGCGCTCTTGAACCTGCCGTTAACCTGCTCGACAAGAATATGAAACTTTGCCAAACTTTTGCTAGATTTATGAATAGATATTTTAAAATTTTATATTCCATCTAGGAATCAGGGAGAGGGAGCCTTTGTTAAGCCGCTCTAATCCACTTAGTACAGACAAGGGAGTTGTTTCTGAAACAACTGATCTCCCATAAAATATTTTACTTCATGTTTCATTCTTGTGGGCAGAGCGACATCAGACTATAAATTCAATGTGCAAGCTGCCACGGGCAGAGTGCATGCATAGAAGAAGTGTGAGAATAGGGGGAAATGAGAGTATTTCATAATCATAACAGACAAGTGTCTCTCACTGCAAATTGGGCCTAACTGTTAAAGACATTAATATCTCATTACAAATTTCACCAGCCACTTGAAACCCAGTGATGGGATCTCTGTGATAGCATGGCATCACACAGCAGTACTGCTCTCATATTAACAGTCACTAGGCTCTGACAGATTTTTTATGGTCAATACTCTTAATTGTACTGCATTTTTGTTCTTGCAACCTCAAATAACTAGGTGATGCATAGTTCAAACCTATGTGCAACCTTTGATTGTTAGCATGCCTCACTCTTTCGTGTAAATGATGGTTTTTCTTCTAGCTAAAGTGAAATGGTTTTTAATCACACCCCATCTTATCAGGAGTCCCATGTCCTCCATCTTGCTGTGTGCTACTTGCTCTGATCAATGCTTGGAGGTTGGATCTAAAGGATATCACTGGGACGGATATTTGGAAAACTATAGGTTACTGAAATGCAACAGTCACAGGTGGTGAAGAAGAAAGTGTGCCACCTGAAGAAGGGGTTAGAGATAGACCAGACACACCTGGTAAAGATCCATGAATACAAGCAGGTACTCAGTATGCTATTCCAGATCTAGCATAGACACCAAAAGAAAACCCGAAGTAGGAGATGGGACCAAACTTGAGACAAAAATCACTGCTCGAACCTCTCTCCATAATGAGCCAAATCTGAGCCTCGCTAATATTGCCTGTGTCCAGATATAGATTTCAAAACCTCTCTTACACTAGTTCCAAAGTGGTCAAATGTGACATTTTAGTTCTGCCCCACAGAGAAAGGATAAGGATAAAGTGTTCCCTGCTGCAATACAGTTTCTATTCGCTCACTCACAAACTCCTAGGTTTGAGGACTGACAGGATGTTCAGTACAGAATTGATACAATTTCCTTTTAAATCAAATGCTTCTTAAAAAAAAAAAAAAAAAAAAGCTACTGACCCTCCCAGGACTACTGCATTATTTTGCTTTGAAATTGTGTTTTGGGGATAGAAACTCAGCAATGGATATCTTCAAACACTGATATTTGTGTTCTGGTCCCTGAGGCAAACAGCAGGGTTATCTTTAGAACATACAATTATTAAAGTACCAATAGCAGCTCCATTACTCTCTCCCTTCACTTTTCTCATCTGCCATTTTAAATCTCAACTCAGATCTCTCAATTCCTTTCCATGGATTTCTCAGCCTTAATGTTGCTAAACTTTTCCAATATTAGTTTATATGTTGCATTAAACATACAGCCAGGCAGCAATCTTTATGTATGTATGACATTAAAAGCTGCACTCGTTTATTGCAATGCAGAAGGGAAAATAACCTTGGAGAACAAAGTCAGAGTTTAGAACGGGAGAAGCATCCTGGCATGATTAGACCAGGTACACTGAAGTTAAGGAGGTTAGGACATCTCATGTATGTGCAAAGAGCATTCAAAATTAAAAGTATCTTTCTCTGGTTTCCCCACTGATCACCCCTTTGGAATCAACACAGGAGGGAGACCGTAGTGCCAAAAGAAGAGCAGTTGTGAAGTTTTCAGATTTACAGAACAAAAAAATGCTCCTTAGTTTCTGCCACAAAAGGCAAGGACAGAAAAAAATACAAGTTCACGTGAAAGAATCAAAGTTATTTCCTCACTGTCAATCCGAAATCCAGGGCATGATTTTCATTTACACCAAGGCCTCTCTATACTAATCTAGCAGTGTAAAGCAGTGTCAAGATGGAAACGTTTCAAAACTTAAATTTACACCCACTTTAACACCCCTTTACACTGTCAGAGTGATGTTAAAGGATAGAGCTGGGCTGGATTTTTCATTTGTATTCTCTCCCGCTTCCCTCCCCAACAAAAATGCCTTTCATTTAAAAAAAAAAAAAAATGTCCACAGCAAATGTTTGTTTTCAACAAAGACGGGGGAAGGGGGGTATGAGGGCTTGTAACAGGGTGGCTTGCCCCTTTAGGGTAGAGGTTCTCAAACTTTTTCTTGCTGAGGCCCCCTCAACATGCTATAAAAATGCCAGGGCCCGGCAGGGGGAGGGAGAGCGTGGGGCTCTGGGCCGTGGGGGGACCCTTGGGCATAGGCATAGTTTTACTTCTATCTGGGGGAGAGAGGGAGGGCTGGAGCCAACTCCACACAGCAGTGTCCAGGGAGGGAGCACCGCCTCCATCCCCTGACTCACTCATGAGGCCACCCAGCCTGTCTGGGCTGTGGGGGGACACAACCAAAAATATAACTTGAAGTAGGACTCAGTTCAAACCGCTCAGGGTGCAAGGAAAGGGTAGCTAGGGGCTGTGTGTGTAGACAGGAAGGTAGCTCAGAGGGTAGTTAAGGGCTGCGTATGGGGTGTGGGGGGCTCCCAGTGGCACTCACAGCTTCGGGGGGCAGGGAGCATGGCTCTGGGGTTCCCGGCTTCATCGATCCACTGCTCCTGGCTTGGGGGAGAGGGAGGCCTGCTGACTTCAGCCCCACGCCTCTCCTGGGGGAATCAGGTTTCAGCCATGGGGCTCTGCAGCCTCCCTGAAAGGGCTCGCGGACCCCCAGTTGAGAACCACTACTTTAGGGTATGTCTACACAGCCCATAGGAGCAAGCCGGCCACACCTGGTGGATAGTCTCAGGCTAGTTGGACTCATGCTAGTTCCTTCAAAATAGCTGTACAGACAGTGTTTTCAAGTTGCAGCTTGGGCTGGAGTTCAGGCTTTGAAGCCCACCTGGTTTTATGCAGATATTTTTAGAGTGGCAGTGTGAGCCATTTTAATCTGAGCCTATCAACCTGAGCGGGGACGCTCATTTCCGTGGGCTGTGTAGACATACCCTTCTGGGCCAGAGGCATGGGGCTGGCCAGCCAGCCAGCCTTGGTGAATCATCAGAATCAACTGGGAAGGGACAATCTGTACCCTATGTTTACCACTGTTACACAACTATGATAAACTTTATAAAAAGTATGCCTTGTCGGGTATCATTTGAACTCATCATCATTTGCTGATCTTTATTGTACTGGTAAAATGTGTGTGGCAACTCCGTATGTAAAGGCATAAGATTCTACTCTATGATGTTACTACGGCATCTTCCAAATCTGGGGAAGCAGCCCAAACCAGTTCCTCAGAGACAAACAACTAGTCAGCATCTCAGCCAGACGTCGGCATAATCAAACAGACTATCACCAGTTTTAAGTGGCTATTCTCTGGCATGAAGAAGAAATTTACATTTTGGTAATGGAACAGACTGGCTGGAAAAGGTATAAAAATGAGGAACAGAGGCCCCAAATCACCTCTCTCCACTCATAGCATCAAACAACATTTGAAAGACAAAAAAAGTACCACTGAACTGGGGGAGTGGTCAGGGATGAAAGGGCCAGCCTGACTGCTATGAGCAAGGGGTTTAAAAACAAAAGAACCTCTTTGCTTCAAGTTCACTTAGCTTATTAAGTTGAGTATTTGCATTTTACCTTTTTCCTTTGTAACCAATTCTGACTTTTATGCTTCATCACTTAAAATCTATCTAATCTAACTGTCTGTAGTTAATAAACTTGATTTATTGTTTGATCTAAGACTGTGTGTGTTTGGAAACTTCCATTTGAGATAACAGGATTTGTCATTTTCTATTAATGAAATAATGGACTTTCTACGAGAGTGTATTGTCCAGAAGGAAAGAGCTGGGCAGTACAAAATGCACATTTCTGGGGACAAATCTGGGACTGGGAGTTTGCTGGTGTTGCTCTGCAATATAATTCAGGAATGGCTGACTAGAAGCTCTCATATCATTCAGCTGGGAGTGAATTTACATGCTAGTGTGAACAGGCCAGGAGTGGCTGCTCTTACAGCAAAGCAGTGTAAATGGCACCCCAGGTTAAGAACTGAGGGAACACAGCTGTTCAACGGTACAGATTGTACCCTGTGGAATGTCACAGGGACTAAGTGATTACAAAAGTCAGCAAGTGGCTCAGATGGGGGGGAGTGTGGGGAGAAGCTGCAGGAAAGGACAGTGACCTGCAGCAGTCCCTAAGGAAGGAAGACTCTAGTGGTCAGGACTGGGCAACATGGTGACTGGGTAGAAAGCCCCGAAATGGAAGCTTTGTTTTCCTTGCGTGAGTACGTGGTCATTTGGACAATAAATGGAGCCCAAAACCAAGAGCTAAAGACTTATTTGGTATGGCTGATAATTGTCCAGGCTAGTGAGGAAGCCAGTGTCTCACAGGGTTTCAACTAAAATTTCAGTTTTCAGAGGGTTTTTTGGACAAAATGTAAAAAAAATTTCAGCAAAAAATTTCAACAAAAAGGAGAACTTGTTAGTTTTTGTGAAGACTTTTCATGGGAACAAAAACTATTTCTCAACCAGCTCTAATAAAAGGACCCTAGTGTAAATGAGAATAAGTTTCCTCAGTATTTAAGTTGAGGAGTTTCTTATTTTCCTATTTGAGTGTCTTGATAAAAATAGCCCTGAAAACCACAACTGTTGTCCCAGAAATATAATGCGTTTGTGAGATAGACCAGACTTCTCACACCAAGAATACCAAAGCTGTTGAAGCTCTTTTGGAACAATTAGAGGAGGATACTTCACATGGAGACTGCAGGCTGTATTCTGAACAAGAAAAATCGTGGGATTGATTTTTTCTCATCTGACCCATTATATTGGATAACACGGTCATCCACAAGAGTATTTATCCACAGCACTATGGTTGGGCTGCATTTCCAATTATGCTCAAAATACATTAAATAAAAGTTTAGATTTTACATCTCATGTGGGATTGACTCTATGGATTTCTCTTAGCCGTACAGCCGATACCTGAAATATTCCAGTAACTGGGATGAGTAAATTGATTCAGATTAAATAAAACCCAGTTCCAATTTTTGAATTATTCAAACTTTTTCTCACCTCCCAAAAAGTTAAATACTTCCTCTCCTCTCCTGACAAACTTCCAACCTTTACTCAACATAATCTCAGGGTCACAGCTGGGATACTGTCATCTTCAAATGCTACTTCTGGGAGGAGAGAAGGTTGACAAGTGTCAGAAGGGAGCAATGCATTCTGGAGCAACTGTAATGCTAAAGTGCAGAAGATGTAAGGATTAAAATGGAGCAGTCAGCAAATGCCCTGAAGGGAGAGTATATGCCCTGAAGAAGAAAAAAAAACAACACAAAATAATGGGGAGCAGGAATAAAGAGATTGAGGTGACCTGATAAGGTCAGAGGTCAAGATTTGGTTTTGCTGAGAAACAGAATGTGGAGCAAGGGAGATTTTTTTTTAATGAAATATTGCATGTTGGGACCTGTAGTTTCGTGGGCTGCATCCTACTTCATTTTGTGCAGGTTAAGCACAATCCACAGGGGGTTACTGAAAGGTTGTCAACACAGACCTAGGTTGAGCAGCTTGGGGCTCCCTAATTTATATTATTTTACTTAATGTTTCTTATACAGCAGCAATTAAAAAATTAAGTAGCAGTAAACTTACCAATATACAATGTATAGAAACCTGCACCTCGATCAGATATTTCAGAAATTTGAATTTGTTCTTTGAGCAACATTCAATACTGCACTGTTCGATACACTGAAGTGAGATCCAGTGAAAACCTCTCTCAAAGGATCTGTCTGTGATCACTCTTGCTACACCAAAGCTGAATATAATTAGTTAGGGTAGATAGTGATTATATAAACAAGAAGTTGTTAATTTTAAAACCTTGATCTTGTCACCAGAACAGAATCTTATCAAGGCATCACAAAGTCAAACCTCATTTCAGTCTGTCGGGAAACTGGTTGAATGTTCCCCTCCCCCACTTGAAAGATTCATTTCATAGCTTTAGTCATGCAGTCGTTCAGATTTGGATTGCACTAAACAATTTCTCTCTCTCTAACACTTAACGTAACTCGTTTCGGCTACATTTGTTCGTTTTGTTATTGAAGGGTTGGGGGAAGATAATGATGTACTGAGGGTTTGACTAGACGCTGGAGTGGTCGTACCCATTCAAGGTCAGATTACCAAAAGTGCTCAGAACCCAGGAGCTCATATTCCCACACATATAGCTACATTTTTGAAAAAAGCTCAGCAGTTACCATGCTGAAAATCTGACCATTTATTTTGTTGCCTAATTGGTAGCATCGTTCTTTTGCAAATCTGGCCCTGAAAACCCACAGCCTAGTAGCTGGATTTGCTCTGTACAGGTCTTGCGCCTTTCTTCAGCTAAAACTCTAGCCTTCGACTACAGGTTACAAGTCTTCCAGAAAAAAAAAAAAAAATCACCAAAAGGCAGCCTCCCTTCTTGGTGAGTCAATAGGACCCACGCTAAACTTCTGCCAACTTAAAGTCACCCTCAACCTTTTAATCCTTTAAAATGGACAAAGAAAACAAAGCCATAAAGCTTATTAATTATACAAGAGACATCACAATTGAAAAGATTACTGGACAATCTGAACCGTCTTTTGAAGAATGAGCTAGAAATTCCATAGCAGGTATCTCCACGGAAATTTAAAGAGACTAGAACAACGTGGCCCTACTTCCTTTTATTGTGCACCGAGACTCAGGGGCACCAACCCCCTTGCAGTGACATGGAAATACATCTCCTCCCTTATAACAAACCTATTTTCAGAGCCTATGTACATGTTCATTCAAGTTTATGCTTTCTAATTTCTCAAAGCAGTCTGCAGCTCAGTCACCCATGAAATTACTGAGCATTCTAGGATTGTGTGCAAATCTGTGCTACTGCTCATGCTGTCTAAGCTCAGGTAAGGTCATTAGAATGATGGCATGTTAAAGCTGTCAGCAGCATTTGGCAGAAAATAACCTTTTCACCCACTGAGAGACCTCAGTTCACATCATCGCCATTTTCCTTTATCACCACACTGCTTCACATTATAGAAAACTTCAAAATCAGGAAAGTAGGGGAGGAAAAAAATCTTAGTTGCACTGCAGGTGGTCTCTTTCCATATCATTTTTAGTTTCCTGTTCCCTTTGCTTTGTGCTATGCCTTAGGAGGCAATGCTCCAGCTCTGTTCTTCATTCCGGTACACTGAGAGGGATGCATTGCAATAACATTAGTTTCTTTGCAATAGCACAAAATCATTTGAAACGATAAAAGAGAAGAACATGCACGGATGTTAGTATGCCAGTTCTACTCACCCAGAAAGATACTTTCCCCTTCAAGATTTTTAGCGTGGAGGACTGTGCCTTCTTAATGAATATGACAAGTGTCATCGCATTTTAGCGATAAGAAAATCCCATGCCAAGTGCCATTGGTCTCCATTTTGCACTCTACACTATAGGACCCCTGCATTTGCATGGAATTCCAATGAAGTTAATGGAGCAAAATGTGTCACAAATTGCTATTTATGCAGAGTCATTGGCAGGATCTGGGCCTTAGTAGTGTTTTCCTGTCTATTTAAATATAAAGCTAAAGTAAGCAAGGGGTGGTGCCACGCAGAAGTCAATCACAACAACTCTCAGAGCAATGGCCCTACAAGACTAAGTGAGCTAAGGATGGGAATTACCTTTGTGTCAGAACCAAAAAAACGATCAATGTCTTCCTCATCACATGCTCAGCAATTGTCATGTTTGCTGAGTGCACTTTGTTCAGTATGACTAATAACCCGGGGGAGGCCGCAAGCAAACCAATTCAGGATAGCAGTGGGAGAGAGCGTGCCTCTGGCTGCTGCATGTGTATCATGTTTCAGGGTTAGCTGCACACCTCTGTCCCCTCTTCTGGTGTCAGGCCTCGAGCCTTCAAATTCTCTGAGGCAGAATTCTGCAATTCTCCCACTTTGAGGCAGAGTGCTGGGTTAGTGCCCTGTGCATCAACTGCGTTTACCCCCAACAGGTCTGACTAGGTTCAGCTACTTTCAGTTCTTCCCTTTGGGACCTGTGACCAGTGGCTCACAGAGTGACCCAGAACTGCCTTTTTTTAAAAACAAAGTACTGTTTAATCTTCACATAGGAACACAGCATAGCAAGAGAAAAGGATTGTTAAAAACAATGAACAGCCTATACACATCTATCTTACCTAAGGTAGACCTCTCAACTCAGAGCCCCGCTCCCACAACTTCTGCGGGATAAGACTGCTTCCCAACAGTCTCCGCCTCAATCTCTTTCTGAATCATCTGACCTCTTGTGAGAGCATCTGTGTCTTTAAACCCTTCTGAGGATTTGATACCTCTCTGCTCCCACACAATTCAATCTCACCATTGTCTTTGAAAGAATGTGAGTTCTCCAATGCTCAGTTTGGGGCTGGAAGGTGTGATTTTCAGCTCGAGCAGAGATCCCTGTGCTACCTCTGATCGGACTAGTGCGCTAAAAACAGACGTGTAGCCGCAGCAGCCCAGGCTAGCCACCCCTGTATGTACTCGTCCAAGACGCAAAGTATGTATTCTGGGTAGCTAGCCCACTACACGGCCATGGCTACATTGCTAGGTTCTTTCCTCCCCAACACCCTAATGCACTTAGGGAAGGTGTAATTCCAGCTCGGGTAGACATGCCTGCACTAGCTCAGGTGTAGTTCCCATGTAGACCTACCCTTAGTGCAGGGGTTCTCAACCTTCATTGCATTGTGACCCCCTTCTGACAACAAAAATTACTACATGACCCCGGGCAGGAGAGCCAAACCCAAAGTCTGAGCCCCACCACCCAAAGCCAAAGCTTCAGGGCTTCAGCCCTGAGCCGGGGGGCTGTAACCTGAGCCCTGCCACCCAGGGCTGAAGCCCTTGGGTTTTGGCTTCAGCCCTGGGCGGTGGGGCTCTGACTTCGGCTTCAGCCCCGGGCCCCAGCAAGTCTAATGCCAGCCCTGGTGACCCCATTAAAACAGAGTCACGACCCACTTTGGGGTCCCGACCCACAGTTTGAGAACCGCTGCCTTAGTGTATTAGGGGTGTTTGAAAGGAAAGAAACCATTAGCTGTTCTAACTCTGCCATTCCAAGTGCCTTGCAAGGAAACTAAAACTTAGCAGTCCTATGTTTTCAAGCAACACTTTAATACTATTTCCATTCCCAAAGCATCTGAGGTGGTCATTTATAAATTTCCCTTAGGTGGGCACTAAGTCCAATCATAACTAGGAAGCTAAACCACATCTTTGTGGCAGGCTAATAACCTTTGCAGGCTATAAACACCTGTACGGTTTACTTCTATTCAGTAACACTGAAAGCTGGGGCCGGATTTGAATTATATGAGCAAAGGCAGGAGAAGAAAATGTATCCAAGGTACCATAGAATTTATTATGGCACACTGAACAAAATCTTGTATATATTAATCACCCTATCTCCTCTCAATGTAACCTAAAGACAAAAAAACAAAAACAGAACAACCCAGCACTATGAAGGATCTTATGTATGTGCAGGTTAAGGATGTTGTGCTAAATCCTGAGATTGATGGACTGAATATTAATCTACTTTACAATAGGAAGTAAATAAAACTTTATGAAGAACTGTACTGAAGGTTCCAGGATATATTTTGATAAATTCTTTTTCAGTGCCAGAAATAAAAGAATAAAATGCCATACTTTCCTGTCGATAAGATATTAGATGCTAATTATGGTCATACTACTGTACATGGTCATTCTACTGTACTTACGGCAGTACTCCAGACACAGCTGCCAATCAAAACAGTTTTGCCTGGCTCCTGGGAAGGGAATATCTTTATCTATATTCCAGTATAATGCAGAGAGGTTGAGAGAGAAAGAGGCAGAGGCCTGTGAAAATATCAGATTTAGGAATTTATCTTTTATGCCATTTCTCTTTCCCCGCCTAAACTATGAGTTGGACATTGAAGAATGTTTATTAATTTAGCTGGAAGTCACACTTAAAAACCGTTTTTAACTCTCTGATTAATAAAAATAGCAGCCAATTTTAGAAGTGACTAGTCTTTTGTGTTCCTGACTTGAGATGCCTTAAAGGAGCTTGATTTTCATATAGTGCTGAGCAAAAACCTTGAGGGGGGGAGAACTGGAGGCTTTTGAAAATTTTGGCCAGTAAGGGTAGATCTACATTGCACTTAAAAACCTGCTGCTGTCCCATGCCAGCTGACTCGAACTCACAAGGCTTGGGTTAAGGGGTTGTTTGATTCCAGTGACAAAGCCCTGGCTGGGATGATTTAGATTGGTCCTGCTTTGAGCAGGGGGTTGGACTAGATGACCTCCTGAGGTCCCTTCCAACCCTGATATTCTATAATTCAGTGCAGATGTTGGGGCTTGGGCTGCAGCTCAGGATCTAGGATCTTGAGAGGTTCCCAGAACCCGGACCGCTGCCTGAGCCCAAATGTCTGCACCACATTTAAACAGCCCCAGACCCTGAGGCCTGCAAGCCTGAGTCAGCTGGCATGAGGCTGTCTAACTGCAGTATAGACATCATTTAGGTGTACCATATCAACCAGCAGTCCTCTCTCTCCTTACACGACAGTGAGCAAACATTAGTTTCTCACAAGATTTCCGTCCAGTTTCTCTCAGCAAACAAAGCAAAGCAGTTCAGAGAACAATGCGACTCAAAGAAAGAGCATGAGACTTCACCAATTTTCCCTCTCTTTCGCAATTCTGTAAATGACTATATAGAGGAATAATCCCAGCTACTAATATCAAAGACATCTCAGTAAAAATCACGTGCCACCATACATACAAAGAGACAAGGATTTTTCAAATCGCTGAAAAGAGTTGTTGTGAAATCATGTTGACATCTGTTATGCCGTGAACGTTGCCAGGACACAGGAGGCAACTCCCAGGTTAAAGAAATTCAAAAGAATAAACATTGTTTGATCCTTTCTTCCATTTGCAAACTCATGAACACGTTTTCTGCATAGGCTGATTCTCCAGCAACGCAAGAAAAAATGGGAATTGGGGCGGGGGAGGAGGAATTTCCAGGAACAAAACCAATGCAGTAGACTTAAAAGAACTCTGGGATTCAACTGTTTTTTGTACAAGTCTCTTGAAAGACATACTGCAGGAAGTATAACACATAGCAGACTGTGTATTTAAGCAAAACATGTTTTTTGCTAAATTATGAAGGTAATACTCACGCAGTGCATACAGGGAGAGGATTATTCCAGCCAGGCAAAACCCTTCAAAAAATCTGAGCGTGCTGAACATTGTCACATTTACCGAGAGAGCCACAGTCAGTCCAAATATCAGAATGAATATAACCGAGAAGAGTAGCACTGGCCGTCGACCAACCCTACAAACGGAAAGTGGGGAGAATAGTGTTAAAATCCAAGGTGGACACAATACTAGATGCTTATGTCTTGCAGAGGACATAGGCACAGTTGGGAACAAATTACATAGTTCCTCCCAAATGCTGCTACCAATTTTTAATAGCAGCCAACACACTCCCCACCCCCCACCCACAGACACTTCTCACATTTCTGCATATTAAATTCAATTATTGCTTTGATTAGTCTTGCAAAGATTTCATGGACAAATTCATTTATGAACAGATTAAAGCAAATAGCATTAAGTGCATCACTATTTAATATAAGAGCCATTTTCAAAGCCTGAAAGTGAACAAAACAGCAAATAAATATATAAAAATTGCAGTAAGTGCAAGCCTTTAACAAAAATTATGACAGGCGATTTAGGAAAAAGCCCTTAGTTTTCCATAGTGAGGAAAGGTCACTTGATTAATAGAAGTTTCCCCTCAAGAGAAGAGACATTTTCCATGCCCATTAAATTTACCAGCGAATTCTCCTCTTGCCACATGCTTCAGCTTCCACAAATCTCAGCTTTCGTTTAGTTAAAAACTAAGTTTCTAGCCCCTGTGGTTGTGGAAACAGCCTCAAAAATGTAAACCAAGTATAAACGGAAGAAGCATCACTTTTCTGAGTCTTCAGAGAACCTGAAGCAATACCTCTAAAAGAAATGAACTGCTTTATTCATCTCAATCAGCACCCCCCTGGATTCCACAATCCACCAGCTATGAAACGCGGAATATTTCCAAAGGGCCACAGGTTTCAACATTATTTGCAGCCAGACACCTGCCATTTTGTTTTGGACAAAGGATGCAAGCAGCCATAGACCTTTGTGCAACCAGCAGTGTATGGGATGGGATATTCAGATGCACTTGCAGATACATGCATCTAATGCTATAAAATATGCACTGCTGTCAAAAGAAAAATGGTCTGAAGACAGCATGTGAGGGGCAAACTCTGTGCATATATAAGCATGAATATTGCCATACGCTGAAAATTCTAAGTAAGCCCAATTTCCAGTGATCACGGTGCTCCTGTAGAAAGAAGCAGTAAACGTTTTTTGGTAGCACATTGTGCTAGCCCAGAGTGTGACAAACTGCCCATACCACACTGTATTAGAACACGTGCTACCATCCATAATGCACTGGTTGTTGGATAAGGATTTGGTCCCCAGTTTGAATAAATGGAGTCTCCACATGCTGGATCCCATAGATCTTCCACCTATACCTACCCACACAGCTAAGATTTCCCCTAATAATTACTTGGTGAATGAAAATCACTATAGTGTCATGCGGTCATCACTTATAGCTTTAGAAGTTTCCTTCTAAAGGAACACCATCAACTTAAAAATCTGTATGCTGCAAACAAATTTCTTTATCTAGGTAACTACCACAAGCTCAGATTATTAAAAGTGAAAATTTTCAAAATCCAATTTATGTCACTATTTATGCTCTCTCGTTTCATGCATTTCTCTCAACTTAGACAATGCAAATAAATTAAGTCAGTTTCCCTTTTGTAAATTTGGTCACTTACATCTGTTTTTCCCAAACTTTTAAAAGCTGAGCACCCTACCCACACCCTTCTGCAGGGCAATGAAACAAATCATATACTCTCACCCATCTCCCCACAATTCTGTCACATGTTGTTTAAGATCTACCCTAATTTTAGAATTTTATTTAAATGAAATAAAACTATACGCCATCATACACATCCATAAGGCTTTATTTTGAGGAGCAATGAATATCGAATACTGGACATTAAATAAATATTTCAATGCCACATTATTTTATTATTTAAAATTGAAATTAAGATGCTGTGAAGCTTTGGGCCACGTTGTTTCACACATGCAGCAGGGTTCGCCTCCTCACAGCTGTGAGGTATGGCACCAAAGTGAGCAGTAATCATGTAAATCTTCATAACACCACATCTCCTCTCATCTCTTCCATGCTTCAATCAGTAGTGAAAAAAGTATAATAACTGACAAGTAAGTTAGCATCCACTGGAATGAATGGGGCAGGTTCATACCATAAAGCTATTGTTTCAGGCTTTCTGCAAGCTCAAGCATATATCACTTTGGTTACAGTATAAAGTTTTTCTTTGTAATCATACCAGCTAGATATATTTTTTTTTTAAAAGTGAAAGCAGATTCTGGAGAATAATTGAGAGTTCTATCAATATTCCCATTCCCCAGTAATCCAGAGGGATATACCCCCACACTTTGAGAAATGCAGATATGTATGTTCTTAATGCTGCAATATTTGGAAAAAGAAAAGGAGGACTTGTGGCACCTTAGAGACTAACCAATTTATTAGAGCATAAGCTTTCGTGAGCTACAGCTCACTTCTTCAGATGCATATCGTGGAAACTGCAGCAGGCTTTATATATACACAGAGAATATGAAATCCAGGTGGATTTGTGCTGGAAATCACTTTAGATAAGCTATTACCAGCAGGACAGTGGGGTGGGAATAGGTATTGTTTCATATTCTCTGTGTATATATAAAGCCTGCTGCAGTTTCCACGATATGCATCTGAAGAAGTGAGCTGTAGCTCACGAAAGCTTATGCTCTAATAAATTGGTTAGTCTCTAAGGTGCCACAAGTCCTCCTTTTCTTTTTGCGAATACAGACTAACACGGCTGTTACTCTGAAACCTGTCATTATGCAATATTTGGGTTTCAAACACTGCAAGGGAATGGTCATTTGTTTCAAAACAACTTTTAAAAAATAACAAAACAGTGGAAAGGTTTGTAAAGGCCTTTTAAAAATAAGATGAGAATTTTGGCCAAATATGTGTTGACACTGTCCCTTTTACCAGCAAGTATGGCTAAAAAGTAATTTGTGATTGTAGTATCTATTTGACAGAACACTAGAGGCTAGTGCTATCTAAAACAAACGCTCCATTTTTAAATAATTAGAAAATATTTAATTCTGCTCTGTCATGACAGCAGTACCAAAGTGTGTCATCAGCAAATAATTAGAAGTCAATAGTTAAGTATTTTCCTTTTGTTATTTATCATGCTATAAGTGACTCAGCCCAAGCAATTAAAACAATTTTGTACTGCCAATTCATGCTACTCTTTTCAGAGGTCTGCAGATCTAATTATTAAAAGGTTCTTCCTGAATAGGAACTTTTAAAAAAGTTCGAGAGAGATACTTAGCATCTTTATTCATTTAAATTATATAACATTAAAAGATTTTTCACTCACCAGTCAGCTATACATCCTGTTATCAAGTAGCCAAAGATTAAGCCTACCAGTAGGGAGAATTTAGCAATATGGACTTTCCAGGAAGATTCACAAACGAGATCCCACTGAAAGAAGAAAAGAGATAGGTACATTGAAACATACTTGATTCCTCTCTGGTGCATTTAAACATACAGATGTTGTTGTAGGTGTTCTTTTCAATTTTAGCATTCACACTTAAAAATATTCTTAATTCATTATTCAAGTCCACATCCAACTCACATTACTGGGAATGAAAAGACTCTCCTTTACTTTGGTGAGAGTTGGATCAGGCGCTTAGTTATACACTAAGAAGTTTGGTCATTAAATCTTTCTTCCCAAGTTTGTTTATTTGGATTTATAAAAATGGGCATCTATCCATATGTTCTAGGCAGTCTTGAACTAACTTAAAAATATATCCAAATAATACCCCAACATGTCAGCAGCAAAATTCTATGTAAACCACCACCAGGAAGTCAGACAATTTCAAATCTCAGATTTCCCTAATCCTCTGTTTTCAAATGCCTGGGGAAGATGATCAGTTTTGTAACAGGCCACAGAGTCACCAGGTTCAGGCTACTTCAGATCAATTGACGGTAACCTTTTTGCAACACAGTATAGTAGCCCCCGTCAGTACTCCACTTTCTCTAGAGTAAGATGGGACGATGGTGTAAGAAAAACAGCCTGCACTTAGGAAAGGCTACGTTCTATTGACACAGAGGTAAGAAGAGCAGTAGGACAATCAAGTGCAAGAGTGTGTCGGCCTGATTCAGCTCTTTCCACAGTGCCATTTTACGGTGCCAGGATAAGAAGGTGCTGGAATTGCACTCTAAAACCATCTCAGTTGCTGAAATTGTCGTACTCCAAAGGGGGAGTGTAAATGAGTGGTCTCCTCCCGAGTGACCCTTCATGACCCCAGGGCAACCTGCAAGTGGCCTCACATCAGTTTCCTCTCCTGGATCCCAGTAACTTCAATACAAACGTGTCCTCAAGCTCCCGCTTTTATTTCGTACCTCCACCACCCCCGGCTCCGCCCCAACTCGGCCCCACCTCCTCCCCCGCAACTCCCCATCCTAGCTCACCTCCGCTCTGCCTGCTCCCCTGAACACGCCGCCGCTCCGCTTCTCCCCCGTCCCTCTCCGGCGAGGGAGAGGCAGCGCATTCAGGGGAGCAGGTAGAGTGGAGGTGAGCAAGGGTGGGGAGGGGGGGAGGAATTAACGGGGGGGGGAGGGGTAGAGGAACCGCTCCCCACCCCAGCTCACGTCCGCCTCTGCCCTCTCTCCCAGGCGGCTCACTCAGGGGAGCAGGCGGAGGCAGAAGTGGAGCAGAGGCGAGCTGGGGTACATTTCTAGGGATGGCATGGCTGGCGCTGGAATGCCACCCCAGAAACGTGCCACCCCAAGCACCTGCTTGTTTTGCTGGTGCCTAGAGCCGGCCCTGGCTGCCAGCTCCCACCCCACCCCAGTTCCTTCTTGCTGGAAACTCTGACAGTGGGGACGGAGGGCAGCTCATGGAACAGACATGAGCAACACACCTCAAAGAACACTAGTTATGGAACAGATAATTGTCTTTTCTTCTTCAAGTTCTTGCTCCTGTCCATTCCCTATTAGGTGATTCCCAAGCAGTACCAATGGAGGCCGGTAGGAGTTCATGGACGTGTAGATTGCAACACAGCTCTGCCGAACCCAGCGTCGTCTCTGCCCTGTTGTGTGAGGGCGTAATGCACCGTAAATGTGTGAACCGAAGACCATGCCATGGTTCTGCAAATGTCCTGGATGGGAATGTGTGCCAGGAAGGCTGCTGAGGACACCTGAGCTCTGGTTGAATGGGCCCTCGTGATCAGCATCAGTGGGACCTGTGCTAGCTTGTTACAGATCTGGATGCAGGTGGTGATCCAGGTGGAAATTCTGGGATGACACCAGAAGGCCCTTCATCCTGTCTGCTGTTGTGATGAAGAGCTGGGTTGACCTGGGGACGGGCTTGGTACACTCTGGGTAAGATGGCAGAGCACATCTGATGTCAGGGCGTGCAGCCTCCTTTCCTCATTAGTGATGTGCAGCTTGGGACAAAACACCAGGAGGAAGATGTCTTGATTGACATGGAAGGAAGAAACCAGCTTTGGCAGAAAGGCCAGATGGGGTCGCAGTTGAACTTTGTTGTATGCGCCTGGACAGGGAGCTATCTGCTCGGGACAAGTCCCTTCTGCGAGTCCTTGGAGACCGGCGGGGTTTGGTGGATTGGTGACGACGTCCCAATGATCTACACCTCAGTCACGCTGCTCAACTGGTACCGGAATCTAGAGCGGGACCAGGAGCTGGAGCGGGTCGGTCACCAGGAAGAACCTACTCCCTGATCTAGGGGATCCATGACACGGTGATGCATATCAGCGAGCTGATAACTCCACTGCTGAGACCGACTGTCTTGGGCCTGCGACCAGTACCGAGCCATGGGTAAAGCACTGGGCTGGTCCCAGTGCTGTTGATGCTAGGAAGGGCAGACCCTCTGCAGGCCTGTGCCATGTCACAGGCGAGGCACGCCTCGAACCTTGCGAGCAGTGCCCTGAGTCCAGAGACTGATGAGGGCTTCACTGAGCCTGCCTCTCTGCCTTCGAGGCCTGGTGGCTCCATGCGAGCAAGCACCGGAGGAACATCCCCTGCAATGGGGAACGGTGCCACTGAGATTGGGGACCTAGAGAAAGGACCCAAGGCGGGTTTACCCTTAGACCAGGGTACTGCTGTAACCGGTGTGGGCGGCACCAATAGCGCCAGGATATCCTGCACTGCCTGCAGGGCGTCGACGGGACCTCTAACTGATGAAGTTCCCCGTCACTGTCCGGTGTGGCAGACCTAGGTCGGGGTGGGCGGGACCACTCAACCTGAGCTGGGGCCTGACTCCTGGTAGGAGGTATCAAGCTGCCCTACTTGGGCCTTGGCTCCCCTCCTGCCCTCTCCTTCTCCTAGCAGGGATGTAGGAGATCTTCCTCTCCCGGTCTTCTTTAGCCTCTTGGAAGATGCCAGGGACGGGGATCGGCGCAGGTGGGGCACTCTGCACCAATATTGTGGTGCTCGGGGCAGACTTGCACCTAGACTGCTCTGGTGCTGGAGTTAGTACTGACTCCATGAGGAGCGCTTTGAGGCAGAAGTCCCTCTCCTTCTTAGTCCAAGGTTTGAAGGACTTTCAAATGTCGCTTATATGCGACCCACCAAGACATCTGAAACAACTGTTATGCGGATTGTTGATGGGCATCAGTTTCTTGCAGTGATCGCAGGGCTTAAAGCCTGGGGACTGGGTCATGCCCCATCCCTAGGCTAAGTCCCATTCGGGACCAACTAATTAAAACACTAACACTAAGGGAAACTGTTAACTATGTACAACTATTTTACAAGAAAGTTTGAAATACTGAACAAAGTGAAAAGGGCTAGCCGAAGCAGCAGACGTTTCAGCACCATCACTGGCGGCAAGAAGGAACTGAGGGTGGGGGGAGCCAGTGACACTCCTTATACCATGTGCACACCACTCCAGAAGGCGCCAGAGTCGGTCCCCTACCGATACCACAGAGGGAAAATTTTCTGGCACCAGTGCATGTGGTGAGCACACACACCTCATATGAAATGGACTTGAGCAAGCACTCTAAGAAGAACAGTAATTTATTCTGGGGAAGAAGAGGTACTCATGTGTTTAAATGTTTGCAAGATGAAGCCCTAGGATAAGACATGAGGACTACTATATTTAACTGAAATTCCAGGGGAATTTACATTGGGAGATTCTTTTACTCAGATTGGAATTTGGCCAGGATACCAAGCATAACACCCCTCCTCTTGCAAATAATACCCTAGGATCAATAACCTCAAAAGGCCTGTGTGATAGGTTCCCCCCAGGGTGTCACCTGGAACTGGGGTGCCACTGAGCCTTCTGACCCACACCAGCCTGGACTCCCTCTCACACTGTGCTGCTGTGACAAGTTGCAAAGCCCTCCAAGCTTGCACTTTCACCAGCTTTCACATAGGTAGGGACACACTCCGCTTCCCAGCCTAGGACCCCAGAGCAGTACTGTCCTGCCCTGGTCAAATCTGGCCAGTATATGGGTTTAACTACCAGTCCGCCTCTCCCTCAATGTGAAGAGGACCATGCACATTTGTGGTAACCAAGCTGAGATTTTCCCCAGACCTCTTAGTCAAATGCACACTGGTTTGGATTAAAACATAAAATAAGTTTATTAACTACAAAAGGGTAGATGTTAAGTGATTATAAGTGATAGCAAACAGAATAAAGCAGATTACCTAGTAAATAAACAAAACCGCAAACTGAGCATAACACACTAGATAGGGAGGATGTGAATTAGCAAATTCTCACCCTGAGTGATAAACTGCCTGGCAGATTCTTAAGGCACAAACTGCATTGGCTCTGCAGCTTGGGGTTTCCAGGTTTTCATACACAGGCTAGCAATCCCTTAGCCTGGGACCATCACCTCCCCCCTGTTCAGTCTTTATTCCTCCAGTGTTTCCAGGTGTGTTGTTGTAGGGAGAGTGAGGTACCATCATGATGTCATTTCCCCCCTTTTATATCTTCTTCCCACTTTCTGGAAAGCTCTTTTGCTATGACCTGGGTCAAACAGTTCCCATTGTGTAGTGCTCTCTGAGAGGTTTCTATTGTACACAGTTCCTGGGGTAATCCTTGTGCTTGTGTGATCAGGAACAGTCAACACGGCAAGTCATACCTGACCAACCTGATTGCCTTCTATGATGAGATAACGGGCTCCGTGGATATGGGGAAAGCGCTGGATGTGCTATATCTTGACTTTAGCAAAGCTTCTGATACGGTCTCCCACAGTATTCTTGCCAGCAAGTTAAAAAAGTATGGATTGGATGAATGGACTATAAGATGGACAGAAAGCTGCCTAGATTGTGGTGCTCAACGGATAGTGATCAACGGCTCAGTGTCTAGTTGGCAGCCGGTATCACGCAGAGTGCCCCAGGGGTCAGTCCTGGGGCCGGTTTTGTTCAATATCTTCATTAATGATCTGTAGGATGGGATTAATTGCACCCTCAGCAAGTTCGTGGATGACACTAAACTGAGGGGAGAGGTAGATATGATGGAGGGTAGGGAGAGAGTCCAGAGTGACCTAGACAACTTGGAGGATTGGGCCAAAAGAAATCTGATGAGACTCAACAAGGACAAGTGCAGAGTCCTGCACTTAGGAAGGAAGAATCCCATGCACCACTATAGGCTGGGGACCGACTGGCTAAGCAGCAGTTCTGCAGAAAAGGACCTAGGGGTTACAGTGGAAGAGAAGCTGGATATGAGTCAGCAGTGTGCCCTTGTTGCCAAGAAGGCCAATGGCATATTGGGCTGTATTAGTAGGAGCACTGTCAGCAGATCAAGGGATGTGATTATTACCCTCTATTCGGCACTGGTGATGCCACACATGGAGTACTGCATCCAGTTTTGGTCCCCCCACTACAGAAGGGATGTGGACAAATTGGAGAGAGTCCAGCGAAGGGCAACGAAAATGATTAGGGGGCTGGGGCACGTGACTTATGAGGAGAGGTTGAGGGAACTGGGGTTATTTAGTCTGGAGAAGAGAAGAGTGAGGGGGGATTTAATAGCAGCCTTCAATTACCTCAAGGGGGGTTCCAAAGAGGATGGAGCTAGGCTGTTCTCAGTGGTGGCAGATGACAAAACAAGGAGCAATGTTCTCAAGTTGCAATGGGGGAGGTCTATGTTGGATATTAGGAAACACTATTTCACTAAGAGGGTGGTGAAACACTGGAATGGGTTACCTAAGGAGGTGGTGGAATCTCCATCCTTAGATGTTTTTTAAGTCCCAGCTTGACAAAGCCTTGGCTGGAATGATTTAGTTGATGTTGGCCCTGCTATGAGCAGGGGATTGGACTAGATGACCTCCTGAGGTCTCTTCCAACCCTAATATTCTATGATTTCCTCAATAAGCCATTAACATTGTTTGGCCTTTTTACTATTGTACCTGAAAGGCTGCTTGTGGGTGTTTTCAACCTCACAACATGTTTCAGTAACACACACAGTGCCAAACTTCATAACTTTACCAAGGATGATAGCACATACAATCCAATGAGATGTTAATGTCTAGCAGATCAAGACTTTTAGAAGGATACCTCAAAAGGCATACTGTGGACAAAACATATCCTAATTACATGACAGTGGTGAAGATGGACATACCATATTCACATCTTAACAGAAGAGAGCACCTCTGGCAGGGCGGTACCCACAACACCGCAGTGGGGAGTTAGTACAATATTGACCCAGAAGGAAGAGTGCTGCATGCTGAGTCTATGACACCTTTTACAACAGCTCCTTGGACCTGCCCCGGATGTCTCCCATCCAACCCCGCCTGGCTTGGGAGATGGGATGAAATGACCATTTGAGGGAATAAATTACAATTGTTACATTTAACATTGTGTTTCAAAATGACTGAAGAAATCCTAAAGAATTCAGCAGTACCAAGTCAGTTTGCAACACCACAGCAATGTAAAGAGCTTGCCACATGTTGATACATTGTTGGTAACAAGCTGCAAGTGTTTCTATAATGTAACCGTACTTTTTGGCAAAACCTAGGATCCTAACATTTACCTGATTTAGACGAGCCACCACACCATAGGCTAAAACCAAACCAGATTATTCTGATGCTTCCTCTCATTGCGTGTCTGACAAAAACTTAAACACCTGAAAAGTAACTACCTCCTTACCACAGGCCAAATCCATAGAGGTCTTACTCAGTGTTTACCAATTCATGACTCACAATGAAGTCAGTTGAAACTTTGCCTCAGAACGTGGCCCTAAGTTTGTTAATTATTAAGTGACTAGTGCATCAATAAAGGTTCTTCCCTTTCTGTCACTGTACAGGGAGCTGCTCCCCCATTCACCCAACCCCTGTGCATCTGGCCCCCATGATATGAGCCTCACCCTCCTTCCCCACCCAGAAACCCGCCCCCCACTCCTTCCCTTCTGCATCTGGACCTCCGCCCCTGCACCTAGACCACCCCCACAGAGACCCCCCATACTCTAACCCACCCCAACAAACCCCACACATCTGGACCCCCCACTCCACTGAGCCCCAACCAGCTGCACCCAGACCACCCCGCCACCAAGCTTCACTCCCCAAGCACCAGACCCCCCCTGCTGAGCTCCACCACACCCAGACCCCCCCCACTGAGCCCCAACCACCTTCACCTGGACCCCCCTGCAGAGCCCCATTGCCCATGCACCCAGACCCCCACCCCAAGAACCCCTGTGCATCCAGATCCCCACTGTACCTGGACTCCCCACACAGAACCCTCTCAACCCACACCTGGATCCCCTCCTCCCCCGCCCACTAAACCTCTCCACGCTTGGATCCTGCTGGGCTGAGCCTGCCTGTCCCATACCTGGTGCACATGGCATGGAGGGAAATACCTTGGGGTATTTCTGGGGCAGGTCTGGCCCTTGCACTGTGTCAGGGTAGGGTGCAGCCAAACTGCTGAGTCTATGTCCCAGAGAGATGGGGGGAGGAAATTGCAGGGCGATCTCCAACCTCTGTGCAGCCAGTAGCCTCTGCTCCCCACTGCCATGATGGAGCCTCCATGTTTATTTATTGACAAAAAAAATGCAGAATTTTAAAATACTGTGTGAAAAATTTTATAATTTTTTTTTTTTTGGTGCAGAATTACCTCAGGAGTAGTCTGCATTCACTATGCTATTAAACAGCATCAAAAACCTCTGTCCAGATTTTGTACCTCACCTAGGCTTACAGCCCTAAGGTCATTTCCAATTCCTCACTCTCCTCCTTCCCCCTAGATCCAGGCGGTCACCAAATCCTGACAGTTTTTCCTGCACATCTCTGAATCTGTCTTTTCTCTCCATACCTACTGCATAACACCCTTGCACAAAATAATGCTTGGGAATGGATGAGAGAAGTTAAAAACTACTTTAAAGGCATGTATTTAAACAAATGATCCAGAAACTAGAACTACAGTTTTTGTTATCAAACTGTATTTCAAATTATTCATTTTGTATTATGATTTAGAGGGCATGCTAAATATATGAAAAGGCAACCCTGTCTCTAGATGCTTACAGGAAGACCTCCACCATAAATTCTGTTGAGACATCATTATAGAGTTTCTTCAGTATAGTATCTCACTATCTGAGGCATTTCCAACAGAAACTAATAATCTGCCTTTAGGAGTAAGAAGAGACTCTAACAGAGAAGAGTGACATGATTCAAGCTCGCAAAGCAAGCTGCTCAGACAATCACCACCCCTTCCAACAAAGAAACAACAAGCAAGAGTTGGTACACTGCACCATAATGATTGTACAGGGGCTCATTTTTTCTTTAAGCGTGGATGAAACAAGATTCCCTTGGACTACGGAAGAGCTGGGCAGCAGCTGGTTCCCAGAATTGCCATGTCACAAGACAGAGACATTAAAACCATTTAAAACCACTTTAAAAAATGCATCTTCCTTCATAAGAGGGATGCAGTCTGACCACACTTTTTGCATAAGGAAGTTTTTAAAATAAGCAAACTCACTAGAAATAATAAAAAATGCTGAACTGAAATAGCCATGCAGTCATGCCACATGAAAACGACCAAAAGAAGAACCTTCCAAGGCAACATACCAGATCAACTATTACATTTGAAGTTCTGCTTCTGGTGGTTTGCTGACATCCATAATTCTTAAGAGTCATAGCCCATATTTATTAACAGTTTTTTCTACCCCTAGATCCGCACAACTACAACACTGTACACTCTTTGCGCACCTTCCAATCATCAGCAACAAGGATACACATTTAAACTAGCAAATCTGAAGTACTGAGCTTTTAGGGCCAGATCCTATCTGCAGCAAGGGAGATTTAGGTTAGATATGAGAAAAAACTTTAAACTATAAGGCTAGTTGCGTAGACTGTCGGTCCTTCATCAGTTGAGACTGAGCCGATCACAACACATCTTCCAATCTTCTCTCGCTCTGGTCATCCTTCACCATGCTTGTCCATATCTCTGTGTTCGGAAGTCATCCCACCTCTTTGGAGGTCGACCGCATGGCCATTTCTGTTCTCACGGATACCACTTGGATATAGCTGCGGTCCATTTGTTGGTTGCTGAGTTGGGCCACATGTCCCGCCCACCGCATTTTGCTGACCCTCTTTTTGACAACGTCTTGCACTCCAGACTGCAGCCTAATTATTTCACTGGGGATGTGATCATGGAGCAAAATGCCCAAAAATGTTCGTTCCATCACCCTCTGTGTGACAGACAGTTGATGTTCTTCAGTCTTTGTCAGCGACCATGTTTCACTGCCATATAACATCGCTGGAAACACTGTCAGTTAAAAAGATTCGCATGAGTTGTTTTGCTGATCTTTCCTTGGAGGATGTCCTTGATCTCACTGAATGCGCACCATCCAGGTTTTTTTCTGCGCAACAGTTTGCCTTTCTGATCATGGCGCATGTTGACCTCCTGGCCCAAATAAACGTATTTATCAACCTCTTGGATCTGTTCTCCTCCAAGAGTTATTTGGCTTCTTGGCAGAATATCTAAACTCATGTATTTTGTTTTCGACCAATTCATTTTTAATCCGACTTGACTACTTTTTGCGTTCAGTTCTTTAAGCATTCTCTCAAGCTGGGCTGTATTTTCGGCTATCAGCACTATATCATCTGCGAACCTGAGATGGTTTAGCTGCTCGCCGTTGATATTAATCCCACTTTCAAGTCTGCTCAGAAAACCAATTCAAGACAGGCTGTGAATAGTTTTGGTGAAACTATCTCCTTGCTTCACACCTTTCTCAATGGGGATTCGGAGGGGAGAATCAAACAGTGATATGTCCGTGCTACAGCCAGAGTTTGCTTCCTTTAGTAATGTGATATATTTCGCGCTGATGCCCTGTTCTGAAAGAGCTTCAAGAACAGCGCTAGTCTCTACGCTGTCAAATGCCTTCTTGTAGTCCACGAAGGCAATACACAAAGGGAACTTGAACCCTCTAGTACCCTTGAACCCTCTAGTAGTTGGTTTAGAGTGAAGATGTGGTCTATCGTGCTGTAATTCCTTCGAAAGCCGGCCTGCTCTCTAGGTTGCTGTTCATCCAGGTTTCGTGACAGTCAATTTGTTATTATTTTAGTGAACAACTTATAGATATGTGAAAGCAGGCAGATCAGGTGATAGTTCTTTAGATTTTCTCAATTGCCTTTCTTATGCAGCAAGATGGCATTGGACTCTTTCCAACTGGACAGTATCTTCTGGATTTCCAGGTAGCAGCTGAACCTTTGGGCGAGAGCTTTCCACAGTTCCTGACCTCCTGCCTTAAGCACTTTTGCAGTCAGGCTGTTCTTGCCTGGAGCCTTCCCCTCTTTCATTTGATGGGCTGCGTGACGGACTTCGCTGATGAAAACCGGGAGTACGCGTTCATCGGTTTGTTGAAGTGATGGCATTGGGACGTCTATATGAGATGCAAACAGCTGTGCTTAGAAATCCCTGCAAATTGCCTCCATCTCTGTTCGATCAGTTACTGATTTTCCATCCCTGTTCTTCAAAGCTGATAATGATGACCTGTATAACGCCAGTTCCCATTTGCATTTTTGGAGACTTTTACGATCTTCAGCAGCCTTTAGGAGCTTTTTGGTTCGAAATTTCTCAAAGTCTTCCTTCAACTTCATTCAAATGAGCTTGCACAGAAGGGAGTACTCAAGCCTGTCACTGCCGTTTCTTTTCATTTTCCTCCTCTTCTCCAATAAAGTCTTTGTATTCTCCGAGATTCTTCTGCTAGCTCTTCTTGGTCTTTCACGCTCAGCTGATTTCACACACCATTTCAGTCTCTTACTGAAGTTCTCATAATTGTCATTGCAGTCGTCCAGGAGGCTCCAATCTGCCCTAGAAATGTTTTCCTTCAGGATTGCCTCATCGAAAGATACCGGTTAAGCTCTGTTATAGGCTTCCAAGGGAGGTTGTGGAATCCCCATCATTGAAGGTTTTTAAGAACAGGTTTAGACAAACACTTATCAGGGATGGTCTAGGTTTACTCAGTCCTGCCTTTTTGGTGATGGAGGGGGGAAGGGGGAGGGGGAGGAGAGGGTGTTGGACTAAATGATTTCTCAAGGTCCCTTCAAGCCCTGTATTTTATTGATTCTTTCCTCAGCTGGTGTAAAATCAACTACAATGGAGTTACACTGATTTATACAGCTGAAAATAACTGCCCCTATTTGATACATAAAGTAAGGGGGTAGGGGATTGCAAACTCCTACAGTGAAAAGAAAATTGTAGCCCCAAAACACCTAACTGTAGACCAGTAGTTTTGTTTGTTGGCCGGCAACTGATGTTATGATCAGGCAAGTCAAAGAGAATGACCAGAGAAAGCTGGAGTGAACTGCAAACATCAACAGTAGAACTAATTAAAGTGTTTCAAAATTTCAATAACATTTTGTAAATAAAAAATATAATTTTGATGAAATATTGATGAAATTTTCATCCATGGTACATTCACACCTTGAATACTGAGTGCAGTTCTGGTCACCCCATCTCAAACAAGATCTATTAGAACTGAAAAAGTACAGTGAAGGGCAACAAAAATGATTAGGGATACGGAACAGTTTCCACATGAGAAGAGATTAAAAGGACTGGAACTGTTCAAGCTTTGAAAAGTGCTAAGGGGGGGTCTGACAAAGATCTATAGAATCATGAATGGTGTGGAGAAAAGCGAATAAGGAAGTATTATTTACCCGTTCACATAACACATGAACCATGGGTCACCCAATGAAAATTAATAAGCAGCAGGTTTCAAACCAACATAAAGAAGCATTTCTTTACAGAATACACAGTCAACCTGTGGAACTTGTTGCCAAGAGATGTTGTGAAGGCCAAAAGTATAACTGGGTTCAAAACAGAATTAGACACGTTCATGGAGGATAGATACATCAATGGCTATTAGCCAAGATGGTCAGGGAAGCAATCTCGTGATCTGGGTTGTCCATAAACTACTGACTGCCAGAAGCTGGGAGTGGATGAAGGAATGGATCACTCGATAATTGCCCTGTTCTGTTCATTCCCTCTGAAGCGTCTGGCACTGGCCACTGTCGGAAGACAGGATACTGGGTTAGATGTGATTGGCCTGACTCAGTATGGCCGTTCTTATGTAAACTTTTCATCACTTTTGACTAATTATATAGCTAGTTGAAATTTTGACATTAGAAAAATGATGATGAAATTTTAAAGGGGAAAAAGTGGAAAACTTTTTTTAAATATGTAAAAATAAAAAATCCCCCACCCCCTTTTTGACCAGCACTAATTGAAATATTTTCTCTGCCTAAGTTGTTTCTGATTTTATGAACGGGGAGTGTTGTTTGTGTTGATGGGGGAGGAGGGACGCGGAAGGGAGGAAAAATAATCACATAAAGCACTACACTGTAATCAAACATACTTCAATCTAGTTGGAAAACAGTGGGTTCAGTTACCAAGAGCTAGTTTTAAACAAGTGCTATTGGAAATCTAGATCAGAATGGTTATAATTAAACACAGAAAGCAAACAAGTCCTTTGAGGTTTTGGGAAAATAAGTTTCCTTGTTTCAGAGTCATGTTGCTTTAAGATGCTGGACTCCAAGTAGCAAAAAGATATCTGTAAATCTTCCCAACTTCATCACAGATGGCTGCCGTACCAGTACTGAAACTGAGCCCTAGACTTTAAATAAATAGTTAGCTTGCAAACGCTAATAAGTCTCTACAGGGCATGTGTAGACTGAGATTCTAGGGGTATGTCTACATTGCCAGCTGATTTAGGTTAGTGGGACTATAAAATTGCAATGTAGACATTCGGGCTCAGGCTGAAGCCTGGGGTCTGGGACCCCACTAAGGGGGTGGATCCCAGAGCCCGAACATCTACAATGCACTTTTATAGCCATGCAGCCTGAGCCTTATGAGCCTGAGTCAGCTGACATGGGTCAACAGCCAGTGTTTTAGTGCCCTGTAGACATACCCTTGGAGGCTTATAACTTGGCCAAAATTTGGGTAAATTTTCATAGAGACTGCAAAAAAAGTACCAGCTGACAACTCCCACTAAATTTCAAGTCTCTGCTCCAAACCATTAGAGCTTTTCAGCAAAATGGTGTAATTCATTTATTTTGTTTAAACCCATAGACTTAACGTATTTTTCCCCTCACCTCATTCTTGGAAACTGCATTTTAGTTGACACTTTTCAAAACAATTCAGACAGAAGCAGACACCCAACATAGAAAATTTCAGCCCCAACAGATCAATCCTGGCAAAGTTATACGCAACTGAAAATAGGGTTTTATAAATGGAAAGTGCCAGGCAACATTAACTATAGGCGTCACTACCTATAATTAAAAATACTATTCACCATTGCCACAAAGCTACGGGCTTTGAAAAAAGTGCTTAATAGTCCTCCAAAGAAAGTTGTGTATATGGTATTTATGAAACAGTTTCCCATCCTTATCCTTCAAATTACTTTTCTGCAGAATATCACAAAGCTGTGTATTTAATAAATTTTTTCATGTCATGTTTAATACAGCAAGTGCTAGCACGGGCCGTAGTTACAGTTGCCAAAAAAATATCCTCTACAACACCATTTTCAGATGCTTGTAATTTTCCCAAAATGTCACCATTTGAAATTTCCACATTCACTTCTGAAATGTCTTGATTTTCTAAAGCTTGATATTTCAATGTTAACATTGCACTGAGGTGATGTGTTAACATTTTTATTATCTACGTATGTATGTGTGATCATCTGCCATCCCAACACTTTATAAACACTCTTTTGAAGCAAGTCTGCTCACCCACATTTTACAGGGAAAGGCACACACAGGTTATGTTACTTGCCCCAGGTTTCTATGGCAGAGGCCCAAATAGCTCTGTGTGTTTGTCAATCATTTTACACTGAATGGTCCATTAAACTGCTACTTAGTACCATGGGGCTCCCCCTCACCTCATTTCCAACCAATATAAGCAATAAAAATCACTGTCTTTTAAAAAGATGCATTATTGTAGGTTCTATAGGCTGCACCCCCACCCACAAGCTTGGTAAATAAAACCCATCAGCTACAGCTCGCCTTTAACATGCTAGAAATACCGCAGGCTTTCTCTGAGAAAAGCTATTATCATCTGCTCTGTCTCTATTGTGGCTAGAAAGATGGAAAACTAGTGCAATTCCAAGTCATTTATTGATTTTATGGTTCTTGTTAGATTCTGTGATTTGTCAATTGCATTACTCTAGAGGACTGTATTTGATCTTGTGGTTTCATCCCCAGTTATAGAATTGCCCTAAGATAAGGTTTTCTTGTTCAGGGAAAAACAAAACAAAAAACGTTATATTTCCCCAGAACCCTCATGTGACAGGTTGTACCCCCCCCTTCTGGGGTGCCACCTGATGTGCTGAGCCCACCTGTCCCACCAGCCTGGGTTCCCCTTACTCTGTGCTGCTGTGACAGGCTCTCAAGCCCCCCTCCAGCACACACCCAGGTAGGGACTCACCCAGCTGTAGAATCTCAGTCTGCAATCAGCTCTATGTGGGAAGACTAAGCTCGGGGAATTGCCCAGCACTCTAGTGCACACCCCCTCTGGAGTGTAAACCCAAAATTATAGTGTCTGGCGTTGTATAGAGATCTGTATAGCGTAAGCTCATGAAATTCACCCCCTCCCTCAAGGTGGAGGAAGATATGCACAGCTTTCTCCCCACCTCCCCCAGTTAAGAATTGCACAAACGAGGTATCGAAGTAAACAAAAACCAAGTTAAAATTTACCTTTTGTAGTTAATGAAGTGATTATAAGGGATAGCAAACAGAACAAAGCAGATTACTGAGAACATAAAACAAAACATGAAAACTAAACTTAATACACTCAGGAATACTGGCTACAAATAATTTCTCACCCTAAATGTTGTTTCAAGCAGGTTGCAAAGTTTCTTGAAGGCAAAAACTACACTGCTTGCAGCTTAACTCTCCAGGAATTCCTTTTACAGGCTGACCTTTTTCTCCTGGATTCAGCGCCTGCCTCCGCCAGCTTTGTTCCTTTGTTTCTTCAGGTGTTGTCAGCAGTTTTCATTCTTAGGCGGGGAGGCAGTGAAGAAGAGCCCAGGTTAATTTACTCCCAAGCCTTAAATAGGATTTGCATATGGCGGGAATCTTTTGTTTCCCAGTTTTGATCCCCAACCCCTTCCTATGGAAGGGTACCAGCATTTCAAGATGGTATCCTGTACCAGGTGACACAATCACAGGACCCTGCTGTGTCAAAGCAGTATCCCAGGAAACTTCTCAGGAAGGATGGAGATTAGTATCTTCAAAGTCCTATTGTCCTTCCTAATGGCTTATCCAGGCTGATTGCATACTTTCTGGTTTGGGTGTTGCCCAAATACACATACAGAAATATGTAACAATAACAACTGTATCTGAAGTTAGGAATATTGATAATCCTATTCCGTAAATCATAACCTTTCCAATGATACCTCACATGATACCCATCTTGCACAAAACATATCTTAGTTATGCCATATTAATATCATAACAATATTTCTATGAAGATATGGGGCAGGGGTGGCCAACCTGAGCCTGAGAAGGAGCCTGAATTTACCAATGTACATTGCTAAAGAGCCACAGTAATACATCAGCAGCCCCCATCAGCCAACCCCGCCCCCACCACCCTCAGCACCTCCTACCCGCTGGCAGCCCTGCTCATCAGTGCCTCCCCCTCCCTCCCTGTGCCTCCTGCCCACTGCGATTGGCTGTTTCGCAGTGTACAGGAGGCTCTGGGATGGCGGGGGGAGGAGTAAGGGTGCAGCAGGCTCGGGGAGGGGGCAGAAAGGGGCAGGGGCCTTGGGGTAAGGGATGAAGTGGGGGCAGGGCCTGAACAGTGGAAAGTTGGCACCTGTAGCTCCAGCCCCAGAGTCAGCACCTATGCAAGGAGCCGCATATTAACTTCTGAAGAGCCACGTGCGGCTCCGGAGCCACAGGGTGGCCACCCCTGATACCGGGCATAATGTCACACCCCAACCTAGTACATTCTACTACATCCCATCCAAGCTCTACACACAAAGTTTAAAGTTAACAGCTAACAACAGAAGTGGAATTCCTGTCTATACTTTAATAGAGTAAGCCTTTTCTCTCTCTTGAGCCGTCAGGAAAAATACCTTTGCTCCATGGCTATGCCAATTACACTGGGAAGTTTATAAAAATTAACCCCCTGATAACTCCATCATCAGTATCTTGGAAACCTATGCTGTTGAAAAATCCTCAAACAATCCACTGACCATCCCAGCAAGATCTCAGGCACGTAAAAGTTTCTGAAATTCTAGTACTATGACACTAAAGATTAGCTACTCTTAGGTTTCAGTTTTATCAGGAACAGCTAACATTATTAGCAGCTTTGTTGCCCCTGAGCCCCAGTAAGAGGTACATACATTTGATAACAGATTTGGCATGCTTTTTATGAAAAACAAGGAAGAAACTAATTTTACTAATTGTGTTTACTAATTACACAATCATTGCTAATATTGATTTGTTAATCATATGTCCCACAAACAGTGCTCTAACTCCTTAAAGGGATTAAATTAATAATAGTAGCATCATCAACCTCCCACTTCTCTCTCACCTCCTGTTTATTTTTGGAGACAGGGATATGCCTTTACCTCCAGGCATCTTAGAATTCACCCAACCCAAAAATACGAGACTACCACTTCCAGATTACTTGCCCTTCAGTTGATGGGATCAGAGTCTCTTTGTCACCTCAGTAAAGTCAACACTGATCTTGGCCTAACATCAAAGCCCTGGGAGATCTGTCATGATGCCTACAAACAGTTGTAACCCACATACCTCCTGGGTGTGGTGTTCTGTCCCATCTAGGGACACCGAGACCACTTAGAGAGATTAATAAGTCTGCTCTATAGCCTTAGCTAAGAGCCACATGGCTCTTAGCTCATGCATTTAGCTTCAGAGGTCCCAGGTTCGATCCCATTACAGTCACTTACAATCATTTTGCCTTCAGTTTCCATGAACATCAGAAACCTGTCCTCCGATTCCCCCAAAAGTACTGTACAGTACTTTGCCATCTGATCTCAATCCAAGTTTTGTAATATTTGGTATTTTTCTTAAAGCCCAAGCTGTGATTTTGTGAAGATCGGAGACATTACTTTTGGCAAAAAAAAAAAGAAGAAAAAAAAAAGGCACTTCTCTAGTTCACATACTTCTGGAGAAAATCTCGAAAATGTTAAACCTAAATCCAGAAGGCAAATAAAAACAATCAAAAAATCTTTTAAAATCACGTTTCTTAAGCTAATTTCATGATTGTTTAGTGCCCAACTCATGATTTTTGAATGCTTAAGGTCAGCAATACTGTGTGCTTCTCCTAAACTCCCCCAAACCTGCAAACACTCACATGCATGCCTAAAAGCTAAGCATGTACATAAGTGCTAGCAGGATCAAGGCACAAGTTTGCCATTTTCTTTATGATCTGTATAATCACTACCAGCCCAGAAAGTAAACAGATGCCATTTACTTCCTGAACCCATGGCTCCTTCTACGCTGCAGCACTGAACATTGCTCTTTTTCCATTAGGCCAGAGGCTACTGTGTTTTTTTAAGTTCAGTTTCAGAGTAACAGCCGTGTTAGTCTGTATTCGCAAAAAGAAAAGGAGTACTTGTGGCACCTTAGAGACTAACCAATTTATTTGAGCATAAGCTTTCGTGAGCTACAGCTCACTTCACTTTAAGGTGCCACGAGTACTCCTTTTCTTTTTAAGTTCAGTGGAATTCTTCATTTATGTGAATTCTTGTGTGTATCGTATCTTATCTGGGACATTTACAAAAACAGAGGATATAAACTGTATTGCACAAATAACAACACAGTTTCTAAGGTGACTATTTTCTCTTTAGTTATTTCCCCTCATGCCACAGGGAGCAATCAGCTGAAAAAACAAAAGGCGAAAAGTACCTCTAACCCTTAGCCTATTCCCCCATGAAAAGAAATCCAATCTTTTTGTGCTGTAATCATGCATCTTTAATATTACAGTTTTTTTCAGAGGAAAATGACACTCTAGCATCACAAAACTGATTTATCTTTACATCAATTCTTTTTTTTTTTTAAAGACAACTTTAGCCAATACCCTCAACCCAGCACCATGAAATTTCTGGGAGCAAAAGCATGTATCACCAGGAATCAACTGTGAAAGGTACTGGAAAACAATGTTTTACAATTGTCATTGCTAAGTTTTCAGCTGCTGATGACCATTGTTCTGAACAAAACATTTTTGTGGCACTGGCTCTGTGACAACTGGGTATAATGTTAAACAAGTTTTCAGACCTGTTTTAATAGCAGTTTAACAATCATAAAGAGAGCCTTACCATTTAAAGCGCAAATGTTTTAGTTACATATTAACACTCTTTTCATCCGATTGCTGAACAAGTTTGTAACGCTTTGAATGCAAGCATTTTTCAGACAACTGAATGCTTAGTGAATCCATACATTCACAACCTAGATAGGGTTGGAGTGGAATAGAAACTGGTTTGCTCTCGTACAGTGGGCTCTCAGAAGTGCTCTCAAAAACACGTCCTTCTTTCAAAAGAAAGATGGGCAATACCAGTAGGAAGATTGGAAACGTCAATTGTAATGTAAGGCTTTGATCTATTTTCACACTTAATATTCACGATGAGAAGTGCTTGACCTTTTGAACGTCAGTGTCCAACTGAGTTCAACTGATGCCTTCTATTTCATCCTTTAAGTGTCTCTCACCACTATGACCCAAAGAATTGACAGCTCTCTTGTATTTTGCAGATTACAGCTTTTGGAATGAAGGAGAGTAGAGAAAGGGAGGGGAGAAAAACTATTGGGGACCCCCAAAGACAGAACCAATACTTTTAAAGTGTTCTTGCTTAATTCCAGGAAAAGATCAAAATATTCCACCTGATTTTTAGAGCAAACTAAGGAGCTGGTCCAGCAAACACCTACTCATGTGAGGAAACCTTGCCCATGTGAGTAGAACCCTTTCTCTCAATGGCATAATAGTTACACAAATAAAATTACTCATGAAGATAAGTATTTGCAAGATCAGGCCTTAACAAAATAATGGTTAGCAATAAAAAAAAATATCTTTTTTTAAAGTAATTCCTATGGCTGGATGCTGTTTTTCAATAAGCACATTTCACTCCTGATCTCAGTTTAAAAAAAAAAAATTAAAAAAAAAGTATATCCCAAAACCTCAATATTTATTTTTTATGCATGGTAGAATTTTCCTTTTTAATGTGAAAAGGTATCTTTAAAACAGAGATGGTCAGGTTTAAATTGACCTAAAAAATGGGGTGTGTGTGTGTATACAGTGAAGTTTTTATAAAACTAATGACCAACACTCATTTCTGTGGCTTTTATTTGTTTCTTAATCCTTGGTAATATTTGCAACTCAGATATTGCAGCGTTGTATAAATGCATGAGAACCTTAGTCTGGAGAAGGATGAGAGGAGATTCAGCAATTCTTAAATGCTGTAGAGCCAGAGAGATGAGGTATTTAATCAGAAATAAGACTCTGAAGAAATGTCTGAGTTGAGAGATCTTTTGGGAGAACCAGAGTACATCATACACTCTGAAAAGCGTGAACAAATGCAGAGTCATTCAGATAAGTCACATCATATACTGTAATGCTAATTCCATTTAATTATGTCATGTTTTCCAGTATATATTATTAATGGTTATTTTAACTAGCATTCTTTATTCTTTTGGACTTTATTGCTAGTGGATATAAACAATCATTTCAGAAATTGGCATCATTTTCTGTCTTAATATGAATGAGTCCATTTCTTCTAATTCAACAAGATAACTGGCCCCTTAAGCTTAATTAATTATATAATTACCCAGAGTGTGCAAGTAACACTGCAGAAAGAAAGGAGAGACTATAACTGAGGGAATGCGAGAGAATACTTGTACCGTGCACAGACCATGCAATGGAATGAGACAGAGAAAGGTAAAGAACTCTAATAGGGAAGCAGAAACCAATGTACACAAAAGCATTACATTCACGTTAGCATTTTCTAAATTTAGTTCCACTTAAGAACTGCTTTAGAAAATTTAAATTCATAATTTGGTTCTGTTATGAATCTTTGTTGCAAGGATAGGTTCCTGGGTTAGTGGTTCTGTTGTGTGGTATGTGGTTGCTGGTGAGTATTTGCTTCAGGTTGGGGGGCTGTCTGTAGGCAAGGACTGGCCTGTCTCTCAAGATTTGTGAGAGTGTTGGGTCATCCTTCACGATAGGTTGTAGATCCTTAATAATGTGTTGGAGGGGTTTTAGTTGGGGGCTGAAGGTGACGGCTAGTGGCGTTCTGTTATTTTCTTTGTTAGGCCTGTCCTGTAGTAGGTGACTTCTGGGAACTCTTCTGGCTCTATCAATCTGTTTCTTCACTTCTGCAGGTGGGTATTGTAGTTGTAAGAATGCTTGATAGAGATCTTGTAGGTGTTTGTCTCTGTCTGAGGGGCTAGAGCAAATGTGGTTGTATCTCAGAGCTTGGCTGTAGACGATGGATCATGTGGTGTGGTCAGGGTGAAAGCTGGAGGCATGTAGGTAGGAATAGTGGTCAGTACGTTTCCGGTATAGGGTGGTGTTTATGTGACCATCGTTTATTAGCACTGTAGTGTCCAGGAAGTGGATCTCTTGTGTGGACTGGACCAGGCTGAGGTTGATGGCAACCACATACCACACAACAGAACCACTAACCCAGGAACCTATCCTTGCAACAAAGCCCGTTGCCAACTGTGCTCACATATCTATTCAGGGGACACCATCACAGGGCCTAATAACATCAGCCACACTATCAGAGGCTCGTTCACCTGCATATCCACCAATGTGATATATGCCATCATGTGCCACAATGCCCCTCTGCCATGTACATTGGTCAAACTGGACAGTCTCTATGTAAAAGAATAAATGGACACAAATCAGATGTCAAGAATGATAACATTCATAAACCAGTCGGAGAACACTTCAATCTCTCTGGTCATGCGATTACAGACATGAAAGTTGCGATATTACAACAAAAAAACTTCAAATCCAGACTCCAGCGAGAAACTGTTGAATTGGAATTCATTTGCAAATTGGATACAATTAACTTAAGCTTGAATAGAGACTGGGAGTGGCTAAGTCATTATGTAAGGTAACCTATTTCCCCTTGTTTTTTCCCTCCCCCCCCCCCCAGACGTTCTTGTTAAACCCTGGATTTGTGCTGGAAATGGCCCACCTTGATTATCGTAAACATTGTAAGGAGGGTGGTCACTTTAGATAAGCTATGACCAGCAGGAGAGTGGGGTGGCGGGAGGTATTTTTTCATGCTTTGTGTGTATAAAAGATCTTCTACACTTTCCACAGTATGCATCCGATGAAGTGAGCTGTAGCTCACGAAAGCTTATGCTCAAATAAATTGGTTAGTCTCTAAGGTGCCACAAGTCCTCCTTTTCTTTTTCCCCACCATTCTGTGCTCAAACACCCATTCTCTCCCCACCCAGCTTGCCTGAGTCCATATTAGTCAGTCATCTGGGCATGCTGCAAAGCACACCTTATTTTCCCCAGGTATGAAAAGGCTCAATTCTGCAAGGTGTTGAGCACCCCTGTGACAGTCTCCTGGAACTGTGTGGACCCTAAGCACCCATGTATTCACACCTACACATTACTGCAATGATGTTTGCACAAAATATGCCTTGTGAGGCATCATTTGAAAACTAATAGTACGCTGGTCATTAATATCATTGTAAAATGCATGCTAAACTTATTTGTGAAGTTATGAATTCCCTCTATATAATGTTACTAGAACATGTTTAAGATGACAGCCTAACCTAGATAAAGGTAATAAACAGGTCTGTTCTAGACAAAGGAATGTGGGTTTACCTCAATTTACATATTAGCTATAAACAAAGCTATCAAACAAACCAGCAAGGGCTGTCTCGAGCCTGAACTTGAGAGAGAGAGGAAAAAATGAGAATTAAAATGGCTCTTGCACCCCAAAGAGACACAGGAGACTGAATCCCCAGGAGACCTTCCTAACTCTGAGAACGAAGACAATTATTTAGGAATATAAGGAACCTAAAGCAATAAGGGAAACCATCACCTCGTACTTCTGTGAAAGGTCCTGGCTGAGAAACAGTCAGGCATACTGGACAAAGAATAATTGCTGACAGAAACCATCTTAAGCAAAGACTGTACCTTGCTAGATTAAGTTTTAGACTGTTAGACCCATGTTTTCACTTTTATCTGCTTGTAACCATCTCTACCTTTATTTCTTTTACTTGGCATCACTTAAACTATATCCCATTTAATAAACTTGTTTTATTTTAATCTACACCATTCTAGTATTGTGTTTGAATTGAAGTAATTGTTAATGTCAGTTAATGTGGCAAGCTGCTGGGTACTGACTCTTTAAAGAAGCAAACAAACCTTTTAAAAAGCACTGTAATAGAGGCTCAAACTAAATATATACCCCAAATTAAAAAAAACAAAAACAAAAACAAAAACAGCAAGAGGACCAAAAAAATGTCACCATGACTAAACAACGGAGTAAAAGAAATGGTTAGAGACTAAAGAAGACATCCGTTAAAAACTGGAAGTCAAATCCTACTGAGAAAAACAGAAAGGAGCATAAACTCTGGCAAGTAAAGTGTAAAAATATAGTTAGGCCAAAAAATTTTTTTTTTTTTTTTTTTTTAAAAGAGCAACTCGCGAAAGACAAAAACTAAACAGCAAATTTTTCTTTAAGTACATTGGAAACAGGAAGTCCACAAAACAATCAGTGGCACAACTAGACTATCCAGATATTAAAGGAGCACTCAAGGACGATAAGACCATTGCGAAGAAGCTAAATGCATTTTTAAATTGATCTTCACTGCAGAGGATGTGAGGGAGAATCCCACACCAGAGTCATTCCTTTTAGGTGACAAATCTGAGGAACTGAGGTGTCACCAGCACCAGATGGTATTGACCCAAGAGTTCTGAAGCAACTCAAACATGAAATTGCAGAACTACTAACTGTGCTATGCAACTTATTGCTTAAATCACCCTTGGTACCAGATGACTGAAGGGTAGCTAATGTAATGGCCAATTTAAAAAAAAAAAGGCTCCAGAGGCCATCCTGGCAATTACAGGCCAGCAAGCCTAACCTCACTACCAGGAAAACTGATTGAAACTATAGAAGAGAACAGAATTATCAGATACATAGATGAACAAATACGCTGGGGAAGAGTCAACACAACTTCTGTAAAGGGAAATCATGCTTCACCAATCTATTACAATTCTTTGAGGAAGGTCAACAAACATATGGACATGGGTGATCCAGTGGATGTAGTGTACTTGGACTTTCAGAAAACCTTTGACAAGGTCCCTCACCAAAGGCTCTTAAGCAAAGTAAGCAGTTTCAGGATGAGAGGCGGTCTTCTCAGGGATCAGTAACTGGTTAAACAACAGGAAACAAAGTTTAGGAATAAATGGTCAGTTTTCACAGTGGAGAGAGATAAAGAGTGGGGTCCCCCAAGGATCTGCACTGGGACTATTGCGGTTCAACATATTCATAAATGATATGGAAAAGGGGTAGACAGTGAGGTGGAAAAGTTTGCCGATGAAACAAAATTACTCAAAGTAGTTAAATCCAATGCTGATTGAAGAGTTACAAAGGGGTCTCACAAAACGGTGACTGGGCAACAAAATGGCAGATGAAAGTCAATGTTGATAAATGCAAAGTAATGCACATTGGAAAACATAATCCCACTCTATGTGCAAAATTATGGGGTCTAAATTAGCTGTTACCACTCAAGAGGGAGATCTTAGAATGATTGTGGCTAGTTCTCTGAAAACGTCTGCTCAATGTGCAGTGGCAGTCAAAAAAGCTAACAGAATGTTGGGAACCCTTAGGAGAGGAATAGAAAATAAAACAGAAAATATTGTAATGCCACTATATAAATCCACGATATACCCACACCTTGAATACTGGTTGCAGTTCAGGTCAAAAAACCCACCTCAAAAAAGATATTAGAATTGGAAAAAGTACAGAGAAGGGCAACAAAAACTAAAAAAAAAAAAACCTAACAAAACATAGTGAAACCTTCACATTACCTCAATTCTATCCCCAGAGCTGTGGGATTAAAGATAGGCTTTGCAGAGCACCCAGAAGATTAATAGATCCAGGCTTTAAAGAGAAGAGAGCTAATTCCAAACTCCTTTTGGAGCTCCCCAAACTCTGCAGCTGCCTCTTTTTATTGGCACATTGCCCTAAGTAGCTATACATCACCTAAATCCCTGGACTGATTTGCTATTGGTTCTCAGAACTCACCACCCCTTGATACATTCACAGACTTGGCAGTTTCAACTTATTTCATCTGACTGAAAAAAAAAGAAAAAGAAAAAGTCATGGTCTCTAAATTATTTCACTTCACTGTAGTAATGCCACAGCGTTCCTCATCATGTCAGTGTTCTGTGCCTTAGTTTCCCCATTTGTAAAATGGGGGTAGTGATGCAGGTAGACCAGGTGCTAGCTCCTGCCAAGGCCTCTAGGCATCACTTGAATATTTAAAAAGGCACAGCTGGAAACCAGTTTGGATCATCTGTGTGTTAGGATTAGTAAAATAGCTATTTGGTTTATAAAAATATGCTTAGTGTTTGGTCTGTAAGATGCATTAATCTCACTTATAATATCTGCATCCTGTGTTATAAGGTAATATTTAAGTGTTTGCTCTGTAATTGTAAAAGTGTTTGCTCAAACTGTAACACAAACACACACACACACCCAGCCAGGAGAAAAGCATTAGCAAGTGTTACATACTAGTTTGTCACAGGAAGCGTTATCTCCTGCCCAACAAAAGATGGCCCATAGACACCAGACAAATCATTGTAGAACATCAGAGGACAAAAGACTTGGTGGTCTGCTGCTTCTCCTCTTCATGGGTGTGGATGTGCACAAGAACTCATCCCATCAGCTTGAACTCTGGGGGAAGGGAATAAAAATCCCTGACAGAAAGAAACTGGATCTCTGTGTTGCTTGGGAAGGCCTAAGCAAGGGAATCCCTAGACTGGATTAGCCCTAGAGGACATATAGGGCTTGCATATTACAGCAGCCTCTATTACCTTTTGGAACCTAAGATGGTAACTCATTTGTATGTGTATGTTTAGCAGTTATAACCTTCTAAATAACTAATTTATTTTCCTTAGTTAATAAATCTTTAGTTAATCTATTATAAGATTAACTACAAGTATTTTCTTTGGTGTGAGATCTAAGGTCCAACTGATACTCCTGGGGAAATTCTGCACCACTGCGTCATGCAGAATTTTGCAGAAATTTTTTTTTGCACACAATTTCCTCCCCCCACCCCCTAGAAATGGGCTGCAGTGCTGCTGGCCACCACAAGAGGCTGCTGGACCTGGCAGAGGCCAGCTCGCACATAGAAGACATTGCAGGGAATGGGGGGAATAGAGAGTTCCCAGCAACTGCAGTTTCCCAAAAACCCTGAGGGAAGACGACAGCAGTGTGCATGAAACTCCACACAAGCCTGTGATGGAGCAGCAGGCTATTTCTCCCTCTGGATCCCTGGGCTCTGGAGGGGTAGGGGGGCAGTTATCTGAGCTGGGGGGAGGAGGTGCGGGCATCTAGTTTGGGGAGGCCCACAGCTGGGCTCTGGGGGGAAGGGGGTTTGGGTATATTGGCTGGGGGGGGGCATGGCTGGGCTCTGTGGGGGGAGGGGTTGTGGATGTCTGGCTTCCCGGCTGGACTCTGGGGGTAGGAGGGGGCAGAGAAACAAGAACTGGGTTGTCATAGGGTTGTCAAACCTAACTCTCTACTCCTGGGGCAATTTTTCTGTGTGTTTGTGTTGTTACAGAAATACTTGCTGACAGGTATTTTGAAATAAATTACCAAAATAATTGGAACTGGCCTGATTATGCAGTGTTATTTTGACAAATAAAATTTGTCAATTTAATTTTTTGGCGCAGAAGTCCCCCAGGAGTAAAGTGACTAGAGTAAGTGACCTGTCCTTTGGGACAGGGAGAAATCTGAAAATTGTTGTGATTTTTGGTGTATGGCACCATCTATCACAAAGACAAGCTTGCCTGGGCAAAATGGATAGGAGTGTCTGTGACTCCATGTTGAGGCTGTTGTAGTGCCGGAGGAATTCACACCTAATACCTGGTTGGTGAAATCTAATTACAGAACTCACAACCAATTTGGAGTGTGTGCCCTTCTCCTTAACAGTCTGCCCTGAGTGTGGTGCTCATGCTCCTGAGCCATTCCAGACAGCTTGACACTGGCATAGCCTTGGCAGGATTCATATGCCACACGTCAACTGGGTTTATAGATCATAACCCAGCACTGTTAAAAGTTTAAACTTGACATTGAGAGTTTTTAAAGGCTAAAGAAGAGACACAGTGATTGAACTCAGTCACAGGATGGTCTTGATAGAAGAGACTTGAACAGTTATGTAAAGAGAGGGGAATATCCCACAAAAAGTAAATCCCAGTTCAGGTGCTAGGAGCTTTTCTCATAACTTTTGACCCGGCGTCCAAGGACCCTCCTGCCTCAGACACCGCAGAGGCAGGCACCACGGAGGAAACACTGCAGGGGAACAGGCCTGAGTTCATCACCTGGCAGCCCAGGAAGAACATGAGCACCAGAGACAGATGGCAGAACTGCGGATCAGGGAGACGGAGGCAGCCCAGGACACAGTCAAGACCAACAAGGAGAGAGCCTACCAAAGGCACAAGGCCAATGAAGAAGTTGAGGAGAAAGCAGAACAAAGAGGCATGGATCAACTGGAAGCTGAGAACAGGGCATACACGAGGCAGCTGGAAGTTCATGGAATGGCAAAAGCAGCTTCCCCAGCCAGTGCGTACATCCTCCACTACACAAGGGAGTGGGAAAAAGTTTTCCCAATTTATAAAGAAACTGACTGTATAGAAGAGTATATCTGCCCACATCACAGGGCTTGTCTACACTTACATTTCATAGCGCTCTAACTTGCTGGCTCAGGGGTGTGAAAAATCACTCCCCTGAGCGCAGCAAGTCTGAGCACTTTAAAGCAACCGTGTAGACAAGCTCTGAGAACTTGGAGCTAATCCCCCCATGGAGGTGAGATTACCAGGGGTGCTGGGAGAGCTCTCTGCCAGCACTCACGCGTGATCACACTCGCAATTCAGAGCGCTGCCAAAGGAGCATTCCCACGACAGCGCTTTGAAGTTTCCAGTGTAGCCATGCCCTGAGTGACAATGTAGGATGCACTATATCGCATTGGATAAGCAGATGCCTATTCTCCTAACAGATTAACTGGGAAAGCCAGACAGCTTGACAGGAGTAATACTACTTACTTCCTTTGGAAAGTGCTTTGAGATTGATGGCAGGTCTACACTACAGTGGGGATCAACGTTCTGAGATCGATCCACCAGTGGTCGATTTAGCAGGTCTAGTAGACCCACCAAATTGATTGCAGATCGCTCTCCAGTTGACCCCTGTACTCTACCCCAGACGAGAAGAGTAAGGTAAGTTGATGGGAGATTTTCTCCTATCGATCCCCGCGGTGTAGACCCCATGGTAACTCAACCTAAGGTATGTAGCTGGAGTTGCGTAGCATAGGTTGACTTACCGCAGTAGTGTAGACATAGCCCTAGAGATGAAAAGTACCACATAAAAGTACCAAGGTGGATACGATCATTACTGATACTTTTTTTGTCTCAAGAATTTATTCAGCCCAGGACATTTATGAACAGGAAGTACCCTCATCTAAATTTGCATCTGATATCTAGGCAAGACAAGTGAATCGTGTGAGAAAAAACAAACAAAACAAGTCCAAATTCTCAAAGTAACATTTAACAACTGTAATAATACATAAATACATCTAGAAGAAGAAGAAGATTCATTTAAGTACCATGCCGAGGTCCATGATTTATGTACTGAATCAGGACAGTAACCCAGATCTGTGATTTAATATGGCCACTGAGATTCTTGTGGTTGAATTATGTAGTTAGCTGCTTCTTTGTAATTATTTCAACAATATTAAATAATAAACGGTGTGGTCCTTTTTACTGATTCCAGCTCCTCATGACTAACAGCACTATCAAAAGCAGCTCCCCCTGTAACTCAGTCAAGAATTCAGTGCTTCGTTCACGCCTGGAACAGCTTTGCCTTTCTTGAAAAATATCAGAAAGGCAAGGAATGATGCATGGCCCCAGGAAACCAACATTCTGCTGCCGACTGATCAACCAGCCAACTCAACACTACAACCAACAAAGACCCAAGAAGAGGCAGAAATGGATACCCTGAAAAGCTGTGCTGAAAGTGACAAGACCTCAACCCTGCAAGTACCAGATATAACATTGGGCAAGAGGCTACAGTCTGTTGAAGGGTACTGGGAGGAGAGAGGGTGGGAAGCTAGTTCAAGTGACCCATTTAATTAATGGATAACTGCCTGCCAGAGAGGAACAAAGGAAGGTGACATTCCAAACCCACACACAAAAGTAGTAGAAAGCAACAAAACAAAAAGTTCAAAATACACTTTGCACCAAAAAACATGAATAATTTAACAGTTGAGATATTGTAGGTGAACGTGACAGAGCTCACTTTTCTTCCTCTATTACCTGGGAGCAATGCAGGTTAAAAATAGAGGATATACTGGCCGAGTGAAAGTGCCTTTTTGATTTACACTTTTTTGGCTCTCTGTGTGCTGTTTCAATATAACCCCTGGCTATCACACGGCTGAGTGTATATTAGTCCAAGATACATTACATAAAACTGTATTTAGATAGATCGGAACATTGTGTAATAAGAGCAAGTTTATTTAGTGGGGGAGAGGAGGGAGAAAGAGGGAGACCTGAGCATCCATCTTTCTGAATAAGTCAGTGCAGCTCCATTTTACAAAGGAAGCTGGAATACCTATATGGGAATTAGCGGTTATGGCCCAATCCTGCTCCCAGTTACATCAATGACAAAACTCCCATGGATTCACCTGAGAAAACTTGAGCCAGGGTGAAATGATGCTTTGTTGTGTGCGTGTTTTCCCCATTCCTTTGTAATAAACCAAAACTGAAGAGGCATCCTGACTTTTAGAAAATGCTATGATTGTAATTATATAGTATTACAGCTTAGTGGGAAAGATCTGCCAAGTTTTAAGAAGCAAACACACCAAAAATAAAAACTATACTTAAAAAAACCCTCTGAAGTCTGTTAAAGTTGTTTTTTTTAATTAAAAAAGACAGCAGGGACCGCAGCTGTTTATTTATCCATTAAAATCGATTTACCCTATGTGCTAAATTGTTCCAAGGAATGCATTTTTTAAAACAAGGCTATAGCCTACAGGATAAAGGAGTAATGCTCTCTGCTGTTTTTATTGTCAACGTCACAATAAGTTTCAAAAGATTCTCAGCATTTTAATAAGGTTTTATACACACACAGACACAGTATTTTAGGATTGCTATCTCCCTGCTTTAGGCATAAGAACAGTGGTTCTCAACCTTTCCAGACTACTGAACCCCTTTCAGGAGTCTGATTTGTCTTGCATATCCCCAAGTTTCACTTCACTTGCTTGCTTACTGTCAAGGTTCCTTCCCCACTCTGAACTCTGGGATACAGATGTGGGGGACCTGCATGAAAGACCCCCTAAGCTTATTTTTACGAGCTTAGGTTAAAAACTTCCCCAAGGTACAAACTTTGCCTTGTCCTTGAATTGTATGCTGCCACCACCAAGCGTGTTAAACAAAGAACAGGGAAAGAGCCCACTTGGAGACGTCTTCCCCGAAAACATCCCCCCAAGTCCTACACACCCTTTCCTGGGGAAGGCTTGATAAAAATCCTCACCAATTTGTACAAGTGAACACAGACCCAAACCCTTGGATCTAAAGAACAATGAAAAATCAATCAGGTTCTTAAAAGAAGAATTTTAATTAAAGAAAAGGTAAAAGAATCACCTCTGTAAAATCAGGATGGTAAATACCTTATAGGGTAATCAGATTCAAAACACAGAGAATCCCCCTAGGCAAAACCTTAAATTATAAAAAGACACAAAAACAGGAATATACATTCCATCCAGAACATTTTACCAGCCATTAAACAAAAGGAAATCTAACGCATTTCTAGCTAGATTACTTACTAATTAACAGAAGTTCTGAGACTGCATTCCTGATCTGTTCCCGGCAAAAGCATCACACAGACAGACAGACAAACCCTTTGTTTCCCGCCCCCTCCCGATTTTAAAGTATCTTGTCTCCTCATTGGTCAGGTGCCAGCGAGGTTATCTTAGCTTCTTAACCCTTTACAGGTGAAAGGGTTTTGCCTCTGGCCAGGAGGGATTTTATAGCACTGTATACAGAAAGGTGGTTACCCTTCCCTTTATTTTTATGACACTTACAAAAGTGTCCCAGCACACAATTACTGAAAAATTGCTTACATTCTCATTTTTACCATATAATTATAAAATAAATCAATTGGAATATAAATATTGTACTTACATTTCAGTGTATACTATATAGAGCTGTATAAACAAGGCATTGTCTGTATGAAATTTTAGTCTGTACTGACTTCACTAGTGCTTTTTATGTAGCCTGTTGTAAAACCAGGCAAATATAAGGATGAGTTGATGTGCCCCCTGGAAGACCTCTGCGTATCCCCAAGGGTATGTGTACCCCTGGTTGAGAACCACTGCCCAAAAGCAGTGGTTTTCAACCTTTTTTCATTTGTGGACCCCTAAAAAATTTCAGATGGAGGTGTGACCCCTTTGGAAATCTTAGGCACAGTCTGCAGACCCCTGGGGATCCATGGACCACAGGTTGAAAACTACTGTCCTAGAACATATGCATAGCTCAGTCTCCAGTCATAACAGAAGATAATCTGTCCCCATCAAACACTGAATTTCAGATTTGCAGTTTTATATCACATAACACTAAATTCAGTGTGTGTGTTCATCTTTGCAGAGGGAATATGACAGATTTTTGACCCATTGTGCTTTTGACTTTTTCTGGGGTTTATTTGCTTGCTCTATATCTGGTTGATTTTTTCACACCATGTACACTTTGAGGGACATGCTGAAAAACTGAAATGCTTTCCAATAACTGATATGAGCCTGTGCTGGCTGCAAGAAAGAGCAACGAGACTGGTCATTTGATTACTGCATGTCTAGTTGTGGAAAGCAATGCAGCACAGTTAATCCAAACAGAGTTCCCATGTGAGAACTAATTTTTGCTGAGCTTTGGGGGTTTGAGATTAAGGGAACTCTCATGATGTAACATTTTTGTTTTATATCTCATGAGCTACAGTTGTTTACTAATGTCAATGAATTGTATACAGATGGTACAAAAAAGACTTTTGCACCACTAATGTAAATAACAAACATATATTAAAAATTCATCATGTGTAAGGGCAAAGTTATACATATGCTATACATATGCTAATTAGCATATATGGAAATACTATCAGTTCATTGTAGCTTTAACTATAAACCATGTTTATGATTTACAGGATTACTTTATGCAATACAAAGCAAGCAGTATACATTTTTCCTTTCGATTAGAATGATTTCTATACCTAAAATGCATGTGTCCCCCTTTATTCCTTCACCAAGTACATTGCCAAAAAGAAATACTTATATTTCACAGTGCATACCAGTTGTGTGATTCTCAAATCTGCGTTCCTCACTGCCACCCTCAACAGCTTTTGTTGTGTAATCTAAAACTGATCTGCTTAGTATGCTGCATTGGTACAGGGGCAGCCTGTGTAATGACTTGAGGTTCTCTGGTCAGAAGTGTTTTCTTTTTGCTGTTTGCTGACAACCATGGTACAACTGTAGAAAGGTTTTATTTTAAAATAGTCTTTTCATTAGCCCAATGGATTTGTAGTTCTTGAGAGATTAGTGCTAGCACTGAAAACTGTGAAGATTAGATGAGTATATCAGTAAAACAGCCACTGACTGTAGACCCCATGTCCTATTTCTTGTCCCTCAAGACTTTGTAATGTAGTAACAAAAATGCATTCAAACATAAACCTGAGACAGAAGTCTAGAATAATATTGGAGTAGATAGGAAAGAGGAGGAAAGGAAAAAAGTGGTTGGGTTTTAAATACATTAGTTCAAAGAGTACATCAGGATGCAAAGCATGGGATTTATTCAAGGCTAGCTGTCTAATGGGTTATTGATTGCTTTTGCTTCTGGATGTGTGGGTTCAAATGCTTCATCACAAGCCCAGTGTGCCAACCTATTTTTCAGGTTGTATATATGTATGTGTGTATATGCATGTTCAAAACAGCCACAAAAATTGGCAATACTGACAACTGTGTTTAGGAGAGGCCCAGAATTACATTAACAAGAGTTGTTGCAAGTTAAGGATTCAGGTTCAATGACACAGCTGGGCGTAACTTCTGACCAACACCTGCCAGTAATATATCTTGTTCATGCCAGTCCCATTAGAAAAACAAACCTATAAAGAATCTGGCATTCAGGAAGTAGATAAGGGTTCAGAAGCATGTGACCCAGACACCAGCTAGTTGCCACCTGGCCTGCTTTCCTTCCTAGATGTCTGAGCACAAGTTTAAGTGGGGTGTCCCTCCTCCCCTGGGGGAAGGACTCCACAGTCAAACCCACCTTGCATATTTTGTCCTCCAGCTTCTGTAACCCCTCAGCCTATGCAGTTGTCAGGCGGGCTTGTGTTAATGAGCTTGGAGGCAAAGGTACTGGAACTAGGGGTGCTCTGGCACCCCCTGGCTTGAAGTGGTTTCCATCATTTTCAGTGTTTACAGTTTGGTTCAATAGCTCTAGGCACCCCCACTATACAAATGATTCCAGCGCCCCTGCTTGGAGGGACAAATAAGCAATACTTAATTTGTAATGAAAGAGGTGTCAAGGCTCAAGCAATTAGGTGCTGGGGCTCAAGCAATTTTTTTACTTTCATAACTGAGGCAACAAGCCCACGGGGGCGAGGGCTATGAACGGCCAAGCCTAGAGGTGTGGGGGCTCAGACCCAGCACAAATTAAGGACTGCTAATAAGCCAGCAGCCCTGGAGCAGAGCGGCCAGGGGCGCAGTGCGGGGGCGGCGCCGCGGGAGGGGGAGATGCCCGGGGGAGCCCCCCCTGCTCCTTACCTTGCTCACGACGTTCTGGACGAGGCCGGCTCTGATCCGGTACTGCCACTCGTGGCAATGGCATTGGCTGGCGTTGTCTCCCGGCGGCGGGGTGGGCAGCGCCGGGGTCCCCAGCATCCCGCCTATGCCGCTCTGGCTGCGGTTCGCGGGGCCCCGGGTCAAGTGGCCCGTCCCGTTGCCCTGCCCGTCCGCCTCCAGGCACCAGAAGTCCGGCTGGTCCAGCAGGAAGGAGTCCGAGAACTGGCTGAAGCCGATGAAAAGGGCCGGGATCCAAGTGAGCAGCACCAGGGTCCTCTGGTACCCGCCGCCCAGCCCGCCCAGGAAAGGCAGCACCGAGCCATCGTAGTCCAGCAGCAGGGGGCTGCAGGAGCCGCCGGCAGACGGCGGCGGCAGGGTCTGGATCTCCGCGGCCGCGGGGGGAGCCACCGCCGGCGCCGCTGCTGCTGCCGAGCCCGCCTCCCCGGCCGGCAGGGACCCGTTCTCCTCGGGCAGCTGCCGGCCTCCGCCGGCCGCTTCGCGTCGCCGGTCTATCGCCATCCGGGAGCCTCACATAGAGAGCCGAGGGGGCGGGATGGGGCCGGCCGCGCTCCGAGCCTGGGCGCTTCGAAGTGAGCGCGGAGCTGCCAACTGCGCCGCGGGCTCCGCACGCCCGGGGAGGGCGACCCGAGCCGCCCACGCAGCCGGGGACTCCCCCTGCCCTGCGCCTCAAGCCGCGCTCGGCCGAGACACCCCCGCCGCCGGCAGCTGCAACCGAGCCTGCCCCGCGCCGCCACCCGGCCGCGTTGGGGAAGCCTCTGCAAAGCCGCCTCCGCTCCGCACGGCCGCGCCGCGGCTTCCCTGCCCCAGCACCCGCTACGGGTCCCGTGGGCAAGCCGGGGGCAGCGGCCCCGCAGGGCAGAGCTCACGGCACCGCCTGGCTGGCTCCTTCCAGCCCCTGGCCCCGCACATCTGGCTCCGCGCCACGGGGGGCGAGTCCCCCCACCCCGGGGCCCGCCGGGCTGCGGGAGAAGCCCCGAGAGCCGCCGCTGCTGCCGGGCGAAGCTCGCTCCGCTGCGTGGCGGCGCCTCTTTCTCTCTCCCGAGGCTGCAGTTCGCCTCGGCTCCTGCTGCTGCACGTACCGGGGGAAAGGGGCGGGGAGCGCTCCCCACTCCCTTCCGAGTGCGCCTCTCTCGGCAGCCTCAACCTGCAGAGCCAGCCCCCAGCCCGCCCCCAGAGGTAAAGGTAACAGCACCTGCGCCCGGGCCCTCGGCGGCAGCCTGGCTCCCCCTGCAGGGAGCAGCCGGACGCAGCCCTTCCCCCACCCCAGGCACCTCCACCGGCAGCCGAGCTCAAGCCATGATCAGCAGAAGAGGGGGGAAATCCAGCGCGCTCACTGGCCACCCTGGCCAGATCCGCTGATCTCCTGCGCCGCCTGCTGCTCCGGCTCTCTGGGGCAGGGGGACCGAGCCGGCTAGGAAAGTGGAGGAGGATTTAGGAGCTTGCGCTGAACAGCAGCAGGGTTTGGCTCAGGCACAAGGCGGTGGATGTGGTGTCAGCCAGCACCAGCAGGATGGCTCGATGTGTGTGTGTGTGTGTGGGGGGGTGTCAGCGAACGTAGCAGCTTTTGAAACAAGATCGACTCACACACACACACCTCTGATCGCTTTGGTTCCTCTCCTCCTCACTCTAGCTACCCCCAGTTTAAAGGAATCGGAGTGGGTCTTCGTGCTAGGCTTCCTTCTCCCGGAGTCTCTTCAGTTAAGCACGTCCCGCTAGGGTATCTCTTTTGGCTAGTGTTGAGATATCTGTCTGGTCTCTTAAAGCTGTTTAAATGTACTTAGGCAAATGGCTTATTCGCTGTGAGTTGGTAAAGAGATGCTTTTATCCCCTATGGGTTGGATATGACATTGTGTTAGTGTAAGGAGAATAAAACGGGGTAGAGTTAAAATGAATCCAGCCTAACAGCACCCCTTCAGGTGGCCAAGATAGTATCACTACTGCAGCAGAGGTAGTGCTGTATTTTACATCAACATATATATCCTCCGGGAAGATCACCAACATCCCTTAATAAATTATAACTGCTTTCACCCACCACTGGAATGCAGCCAGCGCTGGGGTAGGATGGAAAAGCATTGCAACACTGTCTTGGATAACAGTTGTTACATTTGGCATATGTTCTTGTAAATGAGTTCTGTGAACTTGTTTACACCACAACACAAATTATACTTACATGGCACTTTTCATGGAAATATGCAAAGCCCTTCACAATTAACTAATTTATTAGTGGTAGGAGCAAAAAAGACTTGAACATGAAAAATAGCTCCAAGGTTAATAGTTGTTCCTTTCTAATTAAAACGATAGGGGGTGGGTGGGGGAGTAAAATAACGTTGTTTAGTTCTATGTGAATTATTTCCTCTATTATGTCTATTATTCAGTAAGATAAGAGTCCTGCAGCTTGCTGGTTCAGACAAGCTATGAGAAGCCAAGTTACAAAACCACCCTGAGTGACTGAAGAAGGGAAATTAGATAACCAGAACATAAAGAGTAACTGATGGGGAGGCCCAGAGGGGTCAAAGGAAAGACTAGAGGTTGAACCAGAACATCCTGTCTCTGAAGCCTAGACAGATACAAAATAGTTGGAACTTGAAAGATGTATGTGCATAATTTCAAAGAGAGTGTCAGGTGAAAAATTAAATTACAAACAAATAATTACCTGTGTTAATCTCTGAGATAATTAAAACTAGGCTTGACAGAATTCAATTTTTATAATTTCAACTGAATTATCAATGTTTGTTTTTAAGTATTTTTGTATCAATTTAAATTTTCACAGTTGTGCAGAATTATGGGTTTTAATTTTTTTTTGCAATTTGTATTGATTTAAATTTTTACAACTGTTGAAAATGATGGGGGATCAGACAATGGGGGAGCTGATAATTATTCAGTGACAGTAGACACTGAGTTTCAAAAAGTTAAAACTGTACAACCATTAAAATACAATTTGTCAACATCACACTCTAAATATATGAACTAAATATCCTAAAATCCAACTCTAAGAAGTTCTCAAGCAGCCTTTTTCTTTCTTTGCCTGTCTGTAAATTTCGATTATCAGTGGAAATATTTTTTCATCTGTTTGTGAGCCTATGGTGAAATTGACATTCACCAACATTTACCAATAAAATCTAATATCTAAAAATAACTGTAAATATAATTTACTTTTCATAATAAATGCTGATAACTTTTTTCCCTTTGCATTTCTCTAGGCTGGGAGAAAGGCTAGTGAGTTTTACTTTTGTTTACAGTCAATTTCACCTTTTGGATTTTTTCCTGCCAGATGCCTTTGAGAAAAGCAGAAATTTCAAATTTGTGGAAATCATAAAAACAGTATAGACAATGATTCTGCAAACAATGGCGCATGTAGACAGTCAGTATGTAAAGTTACTTCACTAGTAAAAGTGTTTGTAAGATTGGAGCTATTGCTAGTATATTTAGGCAAACAATTTATTTGTGAATGGCCATTGATTTGCCTTGATAACTTTCAGGGTCTAGGCCACTGTAGCAGAAACATGGATAGAATCCATTTCTCCAGGACAGCATTCAACTGCCTTAACCATGAGACCGTCCTTTTTCTTCCTGATTCATTATCCATTTACCAACCAGCAGAGGGTGAGGAACCCCAGTGGGCCACTCTGCACTTCTCTCTGCTTCCATGGCCCACCAGGTTGGTGGCTCATCCATGGAGCTGTGAGCCCAGGCATGTACCTGGTGCAGTTCAAGTACTCCCCCAACACCTGTCCTTTTTGCGGTGAGGAGACCCTGGTGCACATCTACATAGGGTGCATCAGGTTGCAGGCCCTCTTCCAGCTCCTCCTGAACCTCTTACTGAGGTTCTGGCTGCATTTTTGCTCCCATCTCCTGATCTATGCACAAGCCATCCGTGGCCCCACAAAGTCACAGGACCTCCTCCTGACACTGACCAAGATGGCCATCCATCACTCCAGGAGGAGAAAGTCTGACAGGCAATACTTCACAACTGTGGGGCCTATTTCGGTTCCCTTGTCTAGTCATGCCTCAGAGCAGAATTCCTATAGACCATGTCCACTGACTTCCTAGACCCCTTTGAGGAGCAGTTGGTGCGGTCTGGGGTTCTCTGCTCCTTGTCCACCTCTCAATCCCCTATTCTTTACCTCTGATCTCACTCCCAGGCCTGTTTTTTCATTTGTTGGCCCCAGAATCAATTGTAGGCTGGGATTAGTGGTTCCTCCCCTTTACCTGAAGGGGAGGCCTATAGTTATGGGTGTGCCTAGAGCAGCCTGCCCCACTACTACAAATAGTACACGTCTCCCAACTCCTGCAACAAATGAAGCAGGTCAGCCTTAATTCCAGTGTTTCCCATTTTTTAGTGTTTGACTTTGAATCCTTAATAATGTTCTTTTAATGAGTTTTTTGTGTGTAATTATAAATTAGTTGTCAAACAACACAATACAAAAAGGAATTTCTTAAACAACAGCGCAGTAAGTTACTGAACAGTAAGTACATACAGTCTTTAGACTTGGTTAGGTTTGTAAGTCTTAATGAAATGTATAAATCAAATCAAGTTGGAAGAAAGTCAGTTCAATAGCTTTTTTTAAAAATCCTCAAATGTTTACTATGAAATGGCCCAGGATTTGAGCTGGTCTCCCAGTTCAGAAACCGCAGGCTTTGAGACAGTCGCCATTTGACATGCCCCTCAAAGCATGAGATGATCTCCAATCTTCCAACAGTAACAAAAATAAAAATATTTTTCAGCAGAATGGCTGTGAAACTGCAGCCTGGTGACTATCTTTTAATTGAGATACTGTGATAATGGTACAGAATATTAGCTATCAGTTCATAAGCAAGAAAGGTGTATTGTTACTTGTAATGGGAACTGCTGGCTGCTAGATTTTGAGGGTCACAGTCAGTTTTACTTTGTAACTTGATTTCTAGAGCAAGAAAAACATGAACTACACCTAGTATATCCATTGAGGGTTATAAGAGTAAAGTAGTCAGAGGTGCCCTGAGGAAACTCTCTGACTCAAAATGCAGACAGATAAATTACACCTCAATGCACACTAACTGTGCCAGTGTGTATACATGCTACAGAAAGTACCAGACAAATGTAAGGACTGTGATTTAAAGCCTAATTGCCTCAAATGTATTCATCACCATGTTCCCATCTCACAGGACTAAACTGGCATATTTAATAAAAATAGAGCCTGTAATCAAAGATGTTATTGAACATGAAATATTTCCCTGCACTTTCTCCAGGTTTTCATTACCCCTCCAAGTAGAAGACATGCCCAGTGGAGAGCTTTCCTTTACAGGAGAAACCCAAAGTCTTTGTTATTCATCCTGTTCTGTAGTAGTGAAGGGAAAGCAGCTTAATCCAGCCAAAAGTTGCAACCAGTAAAAGATGATAATGAACTAATTATTGTAACTGGTGCTAGAAACCTGAACTATCCATTTCCATAGCACTAGACTTATTTAAAAATATCAGGAAGGGGCAAATCTTGTCTTCCCCCAACACCTGCTGATGCAGGGAGCCCTATTACAATAGCCCTGATACAACTCTGTATAACAAAGGTGGATGGCAAGAGTTTGGGGAGGCCACATAGGCAGTGAGCCCCCTTTGTACTGGGGAGTGAGGAGGCTGGGGATGAGGGAGTGGTGGGTTCAGAGGATCTGCTGTCATACAGCTCTTCCAGTCTTGCAAAGGGTGCTCTAACTCCAAAATCTACTCCAGCCATTACCCTGTGGAATCAGCCACAAAGCAAATGGCTGGGGAGAGGGGACATCCTTCTAGCTTCCACTCCATGGTACATCCCAGATCCCAGCCCAGACACTGGACAAGGGTATTTAGCAGAGAATTCTGGCTTCTGAGGCACTTTTTAAGTGAATTTACTATGGGGGAAGTGTGCAAAATTGACAGCTCTGAAGACTGAAGTGCCATCCTCAGAACAAACACAGCCTGAGCAGTATTAGTGTAAATCTTCCCCCAATTCTCCCTCCCCCACCATTTTCCTCTGATTTAGAAAAATTTCTGATACCAGAAAGAGTCTTGGTGCCTGTACAATCCTTGGCCTTTCTCCCAAAGACATCCGACAAAAGGGCCAATTGCAAAGGGGTTTGGATACTACCCACAACTGGAATAGAAACCATCAATTCCATGTTATGTCGATCAACTAGATATCAGATGGCAGTAACTTTGAGTCACTGCTGCCAAGAGCTGGGCTCTCACTGGTGTCCTACAGGTCAATATTTGAAGTCTTAAAATTACTAAGGGACAGAATATTGATCCAAAACAAACTATTTCCACTGGGACATGTACCAATTACTTATTTCTGTATACACTAGGATGTGGGCTATGCTTCACACCTTGTGCATCTAAGATTTCAGTATGACCCTGTTTCTTTTATAACCCTTACATTCTCTGCTGAACAATGATGAAAGAATAAATTAAACTTTATTTTGTATAGATCAATATCCCAAGTGCTTTGTAGAGTTAAACAGCAGCCGCAAGTGAAAGAATTATGAAGTAGTGGACTAAGGGAAAGTGATATTGTTAGCCAGGGTGTTAGACAATCTGGGAACAGAAGAAAGGCTGTTTTGAATGGCAAGTCCTACAGAGAAGGCTCTCACCCAAAACTCAGCCAGACTGTATAAAGAAACCAAGAAGAGACCAGTACTCAGACGAGGAAAGTTGACAGGGGAATAGAAAGTAGAATGCCCACAGGACTGCACAGGATTGGGGTACAGGGAGGCTTTAAGATACTTATATGCTTCCTGGATCCTGGCCAGTCACCCTATGCATTGCTTTAGCTTGTAGCAGCTGCCATTGGGCCAGGACCCTAGCTGGGCATCATCAGGACATTGGGACACCTTACATATACCCCCAGCTGGTCTATACCAGCTGCAACACTGGCTCTATTCCACCCAACAATCTCCTTACACTGGGGTCATTCTCCTAGGGCCAGCAGAGCACAGCCCAGCTCAGGATTTGGGTCAGGGTCTCTGCTTGTCTCCTAAATGGATATTTTCAAAATATTCAGGTGGGAGTGTATATGCTCCCTTCATTGCGTACTAAATGAGAATGATAATATAGGAAAGCCTTCATAGGGAAACAAACTATCAATTAGTTCAAGCTAAAGAGAAAGAATGTACTGGGCTTTAGCACAGTGTTTGGTGTTTGTTTTCATTAATAAATTTGTGATTAAATAAATGATTATACCACAAATGGATACATACTAGAGTTGTAAGGGGAAAAAATAATGCTACCTAACATTTATATTGTGTGTTATTTCATTTTCAAAGGATTTTTGCAGTTAAAGTTAAGAGATTTGCACTGACAGGTGAACATTTCTCAATCTTCCAGAAGCCAGGCAGCCAAGTAACCGTAGGTATATGATACAATCAGATCTGGCAAATTTCTGATTCTAGATGTAATCACTCTTCTACACCTCAGCCATATAAAGGATCAAACCTTCATTCCAGTACATTGCTAAAGTTGCCTCATCTCATAGGGCCCGATCCTGGAAAGTGGCCCACTGCCTCCTTCATGGTGCTAATTCCAAGCTCACTGAAGTCAACAGGAATGGTTCTACGCCCTTTAGATCAGCTCCTGTTGAAGTCAATGGGAGTGCAGGGCACTCAACTCCTTGCAGGTGCTTTAGCATTTCACAGGAGCTGACCCATAGCACCTGCTTCTGCTCCCTGTGAAATAAATAGCAAAATTCCAGTTAACTTCAACTGGAGCAGGGTTGGGCCCCTAGCGTAAAATCAGCCATAGTGCTCACCGGTACACACCCAATGTATTTGAGGGCAAGTATGAATCATCAGCTATGCAAAAAATGCTGTATTGGGTGACCTCCGTTAAACTTACAATATAATTTTCTATCTCTGCTGCACAGTGAAGCTAGGACATCAGAGGAATCTGAAAACTAAGTAGGCAGCCAGGAAATGCAAGTTCCTAGAATGTCTCTCCAGCTGGAAGAGACTAACTGGAGACATTTTGTCAACAGAGGAATGCTGCCATCAGCAGCCTAAGAAGAGTGCCGAGCTACACGTGAGCTATTCACATACTTCAGGAGAGCATCCAAAATGCAACACAGGAAGTTTTGGAGAAAGGAAGAAGGTGCCATGAAGGGTGTGGGGGGAAGTAGAGGAAAAATCATCTATGAAACTAAAAAAAAATCCTTTTATTAAGAGGAACAATCTTAGTAGATGATAATGGGGAAGAGTAATACTGGCTCTTGGCCTGTTTCAATGACTAGGATATAAAAGAACAGAGGATCACAAAGAAATGCTGCAACACTTCATATGGCATTCTCTTTGTTATTCCACTACATTAAGCTGGTATATGTGCCTTCAGTCAATGGCATAAGCAATGCCAACATAACACTGTTTTTCACCAGCATAATAGTAAATACAATTTTTGCCCCCAAATGTGATAGAATTTTTCAGCCACAGTCCACTTTGGAAAACAGCCGATGTATAGTTTAGCTGAGGAAATTCAGATATTTCTGAACTGACTTCAGCAATCTTTCTGTAAGATGATGGTTGGTTTCCAACAGATGATGCTGAGTGATTAGTCCATTATGGCTGAAGTCGGAACCATACACCTGAAGCATGTCTTGAAATGGCATTTCTGTTACATTTGGATTTATGAGAGCATCAAGAATTTGAATAATTTTCAAATTTTGAAATGAGACCATGTGAAAGCTTCATCTGTGTAGTTAACCAAACATAGTCTCTACTATTGTACAACTTTTAGGTACAAAGAAAGCATGTCATCACTAGCTTCCTAATAATGGAATCCTTGAAAATCATCAAACCAGAAAGATCAAAGCTTTCCAAAGTTACACACATGGAAAGACATGTAGTGTCTTCCTTTTTAATCAGCCATTTTTAAAACTATTTCCTTTTAGCATCTTGAAAATATACATTGTTTCTGTACTTCAGTTGCTACTCAGTAAGAATGGCTTAGAATTGCAGAATTAAAACACACACACACACACAACTGTCTGGCAAACTGAAACATTTAGCTGTCCTCTCGGTTTTATATAGTCACTGCATTTGTTGTAAAACAGTTTGTTTGGAATGTGTCAAAATGAAGAAAGGGAACAGCCTGTACCTGAGCAGTTGATTACATTGGAAAACAATTGCTTTTATGTTTTTCTTGTATAACCTTCTGTGGTCCTCTCTCACCCAGAGTCTCTGACAAGAAAAGACTACAAATAAGATGGTAGCTGGAGGCCCTTTGACTGCCAGCATGTTAGAGGCTGCAAAAAGACTGCCAAAGAATCTTGGGCTTCATGATGACTGGCTTCCCTACTCTCTTTGGAAAAGAGCATATGGTAGTGGGGGGAAGATGAGCCTGTCCCAGGTCTCTCAAGAGAGAGGGGAATCAGAAGTTCTGATGCACAACCTAGAGATAGAAAGGCAGTGGATCATTAGCCTTTCTGAGAGGAGGGAAATAGCCAGCATTGCTGCAGTAAGAGTGGGAAAAGCACAGACAGGCGAACCTCACCAAGGCACACAGAGTTCCGCTTCACAAGAACAGGAGATGCTGGTTGCAGAACCATTTCCCAACCAGGGAAGAAAGGAATTAGAGCCTGCTACAGGAGAGATCTTCAGCAGAGCCCCAGCTACCACGAGCCAGCTGATACCACAAGGGAAGGCGAGGGACTTCAAGCAGCTGAGACTGTCAGATGCTTATGAAAGCCTGGGCTGAAGAGAAACTGAGACATTAGGTTATTACACTAGCTAATTATTGTGACAGAGGCAAAGATGACATTCAATAGCTATTTTATTTAGCTCTCCCAAATAAAAAAAGCTGTCTACTCCCCTGTATTAAGGGCTCTTAAACACGGTCAGCCCAGATCCACTGCCTGAAAGAGGAGACAGACAGAAAGGCTTTATATTCATTGCCATGTGTTTTTACCATGAGATAACAAATGTGCATTAATGATCCCCCTGTAAAATCCTACTGGAGACAAGGCACCTGTAGATTTAATAGTGAACTAAATAGGTGTGGTCAACCACAGGTGGAGGTACAGTGTTGACCACCCCTCCCCCAGAGGTACATCATGCTTAAAATTACATGTGCCTTGTCTCCACTCAGATTTTACAGTGGGATAACTAATGCAAGTTAGTTATCTCACAGTAAACACACCCCTTATTTGCAGTGACTACATAGCCAAATATGAAGAGAGAAGATCAAAAGAAAGTAATGAGAAGACAAAGAAATTGCTTCCAGCTGCTCTGCAGACTCTGTTTCAGTGGATCCTCCTCCTCCCAAACAGGCTAAGTGAAGTAATTGGCATGTGACTTGTTATGCAAGTGAATGAGCACAGTAATTGTATAGGTTTAGTTGTGCTTACATGGCACACAGATGTTTGATTCACCATTTGCTTACTAAGCAGTTGCAGCAGCCAGATTTTGGGGGTGTCCTGAAAGAAATCCATTGACTAAATCCTTCTTCCCCACAAATTCAATGCTTAATTCCCCAGAGCCAGAGCAATTACTTTCCTTTTGATATCTGATGCCTTCCAGATGTCTTGGAGATTAGTGGACACAGGTGCTAAATTTAGAAGAATTAGTGGGCATAAATACTGATTAAAGAAATGTCTACTGCCATTGCCTCTACAAATAATGCATCTTGCATGTCCCTTTAAAAACAATCTTGTGAATTTACAGGAATACCTGCTAATTGTGCTGCCTTCACAGACCTCATAACTGGAATCTTCTGTTTGCTATATAGCAGGCAGTGGTAATGTAAGCTTCCTCATACCACCCTGCCCATAAAAATCAATCCCAACCTAGAGGAACTAACCTGTTTAGAATAGAGAGGATGGTTCCATTTCTAAGACCATTCAGTTGCTGGATTCTCTAAGAGGCTGTCAGCATGGGTGCCTCTTGTGGTGGTGTAGTTTTATGTTGAGCCAGGTGGAAATGTGTCCATCGGGACTTGGACTGGAACAACCAAACTCATTGCAGCAGGGATTGTATTCGAAAAGGGAGTTCTGTTCTGATACGATTGTAAAAATAGCACAGTGTGTCCCAGTGTGTATTGCTTCTCTGCTGTTTCCATATCCAATCCACTCAGTATAAAAGTAATAAGATGATTTCTCTGTCATCTTTGCAACCACAATCTGAGATCCCAAACTGGGCTCTTTCCTTCTCATGCAATAATAAGGATTCTGCAAGCCAATTTCCGCCCTCATTTACACAGGTGCAGTTCCCTTCTTTTCAAATCATGCCCTTGGTGACATCTGTGGAGTCGCATTGTCTTTGATGGATTTGCAGATATGATTGATTGGGACTTAATAAACAGTTCTATTTATGAGGCATGAGAAGAAATAGAATCCAGATTACTCTCTGGGTCTGCAAGGCTAACAGGGTTAAAATATAATTTAGAGCCTGATTTCACTGCTCTTACAGAGAGTGAAACTCATGCCTGGATAAAAGGGCCAGCACAAGGCCTATACACCACTTAAAACCTATTTTGAGTTTTTAAGTGAGACTTAAGTGTTGCATAGACTTCATGGTTGTCCTCCGTACAGTGGCGAATGTCGCTCAAGTACAGTGGAGTCGCATCTTACGCGGGGGTTAGGTTCTAAAGTCAGCGCGTAAGATGAAAATCGTGTACAGTCAAAATTACCCTTGAAAATCCCTTAAATCGCACATAAAGTACAATATACTGTACATGGTTCTGTGTATACAACCCTGTACAGTAACATGTATAAATGTATAATGTATACAGTAATGTACAGCATCTAATAAAGAGTACATATGCAAAATATAATTTTACAGTACTGTATTTTTAATTACAGGGCGTAATTACAGGGGGTCGTCAAGGCTTGATGTCAATCCAGGAGATGGAGGTGACGGAGAGCTTGGGTGATGGAGAGCGAGTCGTAAGTGGTTGGCTCTGGTTCAGCTCGAGAAGTTGATTGCATATGCTCATCTGCTGCTGGTTGTCTTTCCTTGAGAAACATGGTGATCGACAACTGTCGCTGTTGTCTCTTGAGCTGCTCAAACATTTCTTGATACGGTCTCAAATCGTCCATAATACTACGTGTGATTTTGAGGCTTCGTTCCATAGAGGGATCATATTCAGAAATTAAATCATTCAAGTGTTTCGCTGCTTGGAACACTTCAGAAAATTTATGAAGATTCCAACTTGCTGGCTCTTCCTGTTCGTCGTCATCATCTTCATCTTCTGTAGACGATTTTATCAGTTCCTCTAACTCTTCGTTAGCCAATGTTTCTCTATGGCTGTCAATTCATTCTTCAATTTCTTCCTCAAGGATGTCGACGAAGCCATCACCACCCACTTGCCTGGCCACCTGAACAATGTATTTCACTTCTTTGTCAATGGTCGGGAAACCCTTAAAATCATTCACACACAGGACTGGCTCTAGGCACCAGCAAAGCAAGCATGTGGTTGGGGCAGCACATTTCCAGGGGCGGCATTCTGGCACCGGCCATCATAGACGCTGACTCCATGGGTGCTCTGGGGCTGGAGCACCCACAGGCAAAAATTGGTGGGTGCTTTGCACCCACCGGCAGCTCCCCGTGCCCTCCCCCGCCTCAGCTCACCTCCACCTCTGCCTGCTCCCCTGAGCATGCCGCCGCCACACTGCTACTCCCCCCTCCTTCCCTCCCTCCCAGGCTTGCTGCAAAACAGCTGTTTCGCACGGCAAGCCTGGGAGGGAGTGGGGAGAAGCGGCGCGGTGGCACGCTTGAGGGAGAAGGCGGCGGTGGAGTGGAGGTGAGCTGGGGAAGGGAGAGGTTCCTCTGCCCCCCCCCGAGGGTTATTTCCCACGGCCCTCCCCATCCCCCACCCCACCCTAGCTCACCTCCACTCCACCTGCTCCCCTGAGCACGCTGCCACTCCGCTTCTCCCCCCTCCCTCCTAGGCTTGCCATGCAAAACAGCTGTTTTGCGTGGCAAGCCTGGGAGGGAGAAGTAGGAAGGGAAAAGCGGAGCCAGGGATTTGGGGAAGGGGCTGGCATGGGGCAGGGAAGGGGCGGAGTTGTGGCAGGGCCAGCGGCAGGGGCCGTGGAAAAAAAAGGGGGGACGGACAAAAAAATTTTTGCATGGAGCAGCAAAAAACCTAGAGCCGACCCTGTTCACACATTCTTTGCATAGGTTTTGCCAACATGCATTGACTGTTTCAGGCTTGGTTGCATCCATTGCCTGTTTAATGTAAGTGATGCAATTGGCAATGTTGAAGGACTTCCAACAGTCCAACACATTAAGATTGGGATCAGCATCCATAGTGCTAAGTATCCGTGAGAACATAAGCCTCATGTACGTGGCCTTGACACAGTGAATCACGACTTGGTCGAGAGGTTGGAGGATGGAGGTGGTATCGGGGTGGGGGGGGAGAAAGACGACTTCAACATCGTTATGTGCAAACCGGAGTGCCGCATGGTGCCCAGGAGCATTGGCTACAATCAGCAACATTTTAAAGTCAAGTCCTTTCTCTTCAAGGTACTGCTTGACCTCCGGAATGAAACACTTGTGGAACCAATCCAGAAATAATGCTGCCGTCACCCAAGCCTTTTTATTTGATTGCCAGAACACAGGCAGGAGACTTCGTTCTTGCCTTTTAGGGCACAGGGATTTGCAACCCTGTAGAGTAAGCCTGGCTTTACTAAATGCCCAGCTGCATTGCCACAAAACAACAGAGTCACATGGTCTTTAGCAGCTTTGAAGCCAGGGACTTGTCTTTCTGATTTCGAAATGTAAGTGCGGTTGCGCATTCTTTTCCAGAAGAGCCCAGTCTCATCAGCATTAAAAACTTGTTCCGGAAGATAGCCCTTTACTTCTATGATTTTCTTTAATTGTTTGGGGTAGGCTTTTGCTGCCTCTTCATTGGCAGATGCAGCTTCACCAGTAGTCTGCAAGTTTCTGAGGTTGAAGCAGTTCCTAAAACTGTTAAGCCAACCTTGGCTGGCTTTGAATTCCTTCTCATCAGAAGGTTGTCCCTCTTTGGTGGGAGGTTTGAACAGCGTGTAGAGGCTAAGAGCCTTTTCTCGCAATGTGTTGCCATCAATAGGCACACATTTACGGTTCATGTCTTCCAGCCATAAGTTTAATGCCTTTTCAGTCTTCACTAAATTCTTATCACTTACCTGGCACGTCACCTTAGCAGTTATTGGAGCGCTTGACACCACTTCTCTCTCTCAAATCTTGATGGCACGGATGCTAGATTCGTTGTAGCCATATTCACACTCCACATTGGAGACCGACATAGCATCTCTCAATAAGTCCAACACAGCCAGTTTTTCCTCCAGTGTTGGAACAGATTGCTGTTTCTTCGGTTGAGCACCAGATAAAGTAGTTGGCTTGCATTTAGGGGCCATGTTGTACGAAAAATACATATCTTTAAACACTAGAATAACACTCAGTGTGGCGAGATGCTCACACGATGAGAGGCACATGGAAACTGAGACCAACTGAGGGAACAGCAGATTCATGTCTCCCATCTCATGGTCACCCCGGGGCATTCGCACTTTGAGTGGAATGGTGGGCGGAATCACCCGCACTATTTACAGGTATCTTGTTATTTTTCTTTTTTTTTTGCAGAGCGCGTATAGTTGAATTTGTGTAAGTTAAATGCGTGTATGATGTGACTCACCTGTACTACTTATTCGTAGGTTCCATTGACTTTAATAATTACTCGTTAAAGTAATCTGTTGAGTTAAGACGGGGTCATCTTCTGGAATAGAGTTGTAAGTTCATTCATTTCGAGTTGGAGTAGGGAAGAGAAGGTTGCAGGCTATTTGTGCTGTTAAATAGTACCCTTGGCTTTTTCAAGTTAACTTTCAGCACCAAAATACTACGTAATACTGAGGTTATGTCTACACTTAAACCCCTATTGCAGCTGCACTGCTATAGCACTTCACTGTAGACACTACCTATGCCGACAGGAGGTGTTCTCCCATCAGCATAGGTAATCCACTGTCCCTAAAGGTGGTAGCTAGGTCAATGAAAGAATTTTTCACCTCTCTGAGAGACATAACTATACTGATGTAGGTTCCCAGTGTAGACCAGCCCTTAGGAGTTGAACTCTTCAGTAAACTGATCAATACTGATCACAGTGTTCTTTAACTTAATTTTGGTTGATGTTACTTAAGATGCAGAAGCTATATAATAGGAATCCTTTTTGTGGCACAGGCTACTGTCTCTTTTGTCATTTCCCCTTTTCATTATGTTTAAGCATCAACAGTATTTTAGACTAATTAGTTTATGGCAGTGGGCTAGGGAGACTTCAGTGACATTCATTGCCTAACTCAAACAAGGCATTAAAGAAAGATGTGAAATTGCAATGGCAAGGTTGTGTGGGTCAAAATTCCTTTACCACATCTTTTTTCACCACCACCACCACCACTACCAAAACTTCCTATTAAAAAACTTTTCTGTTTAAACAAAGCTGTCTCTTGGGGCTTTTTAATGCAGGTAAAACAGGAAGTTTGGTGAGTTTTTGGAATAGCTGCAGCAACTGTAAATAATGTATAGAAGTGAAATTCTAGTACAATACATTGAGAATTCAGACTGTGCCGTGATATTAACTTTTGCAATCACAATAATGAGTCTCAAGAGACAACCAATAAATTCCAACTTTTAAAGTCTGCCTGGTTTGATTACTGGTTGAGTACTGAATCAACAGCCAACAATAAACAAGGGCCCTAAAGCATTACTGTTAGGAAATTGAATCTGGTTAATTTCTGCTTTTACTTATCTTGGTGGGCCTCTGTGTCCTCACAAGCCTTCATTTTCTCTTTCTTTATAACGCCTACAATGCAAGTTTTCAGTCATGGTTGTGCTGAAGAGAACTGTGTGACCCCCCGGTACTCCAATATTCACCGTCATGTAATTAGCATATGTTCTTACAAAGTATGCCTTGTGAGGTATCATTCTAAAAGTCGTGAGCTGCTCGACATTAATATCTCATTGGATTGTATGTGCTATCGTCATAGGTGAAGTTATGAAGTTTGTGTGTGTGTGTGTGTGTGTGTGTTACTGAAACATGTTGTGAGGTTGAAAACACTTTGTTTTCAGCCTTTCAGGTACAACAATAAAAAGGCCAAACAATGTTAATGGCTTATTGAGGAAATGCACACAAACACAAGGATTACCCCAGGAACCGTGTACAGTAGAAACCTCTCAGAGAGAGCACTACACAATGGGAACTGTTTGACCAAGGTCATAGCAAAAGAGCTTACCAGCAAGTGGGAAGAAGATATAAAAGGGGGAAAATGACATCATGTGGGGACCTCACTCTCCCTACAACAACACACCTGGAAACACCTGAGGCAAAAAAAAAAAAAAAGACAGAACGGGGGAAGTGATGGTCCCAGGCTAGATGGATTTCCAGCCTGTATATGAAAACCTGGGAAACCCAAGCTGAAAAGCCAAGGCAGCTTGTGCCTTAAGAATCTGCTAGCCTGTTTATCACTCAGGGTGAGAATTTGCTAAATCATATCCTACCTATCTAGTATTTTAAACTCAGTTTGCAGTTTTGTTTATTTATTACGTAATCTGCTTTGATCTGTTTGCTATCACTTATAATCACTTAAAACCTATCCTTTTATAGTTCATAAACTTATTTTATGCTTTAATCCAAACCAGTGTGCATTTGACTAAAGGGTCTGGGGAAAATCTCAGCTTGGTTACCACAAGAGTGCATGGTCCTCTTCACATTGAGGGAGAGGCGGACCGGGAGTTAAACCCATATACTGGCCAGATTTGACCAGGGCAGGATGGTGCTGCTCTGGGGTCCTAGGCTGGGAAGCTGGGTGTGACCCTGTCTGTGTGCAAGCTTGGAGGGCTTTTGCAACTTGTCACAGCAGCACAGTGTGAGAGGGAGTCCAGGCTGGTGTGGGTCAGAGGGCTCAGTGGCACACCAGGGGAAACCAGTCACAAACTGGTCAGCATTTCCTTTAGAATGTTTGTAGTTGTCAGGATTCCCTCCCTGCTCTGAACTCTAGGGTACAGATGTGGGGGCCTGCATTAAAGACCCCCTACACTTATTTTTACCAGCTTAGGTTAAAAACTTCCCCAAGGTACAAACTTTGCCTTCTCCTTGAACAGTATACTGCCACCACCAAGTGATTTAGACAAAGAACAGGGAGAGGACCACTTGGAATCCTATTCCCCCAAAATATTCCCCCAAGCCTTACACCCCCTTTCCTGGGGAAGGCTTGATAATAATATCCTCACCAATTAGCACAGGTGAACACAGACCCAAACTCTTGGATCTTAGGAACAATGAAAAATCAATCCTGTTCTTAAAAGAAGAATTTTATTTAAAGAAAAGGTAAAAGAATCACCTCTTTAAAATCAGGATAGTAAATACTTTACAGGGTAATCAGATTCAAAACATTGAGAATCCCTCTAGGCAAAACCTTAAGTTACAAAAAGACACAAAAACAGGAATACATATTCCCTCCAGCACAGTGAATTTACAAGCCAAAACAAAGAAAACCTAATGCATTTTCTAGCTAGATTACTTACTAACTTTACAGGAGTTGAAGGGCTTGCATACTTGATCTGTTCCCAGCAAAGGTATCACACAGACAGATAAAAGCCCTTTTCCCCCACTCCAGATCTGAAAGTATCTTGTCCCCTCATTGGTCATTTTGGATCAGGTGCCAGTGAGGTTACCTTAGCTTCTTAACCCTTAACAGGTGAAAGGATTTTGCCTCTGGCCAGGAGGGATTTTATAGCACTGTATACAGAAAGGTGATTACCCTTTCCTTTATATTTATGACACGCCCCCCAAATCACAGATAGGGTGAAACACTGGCTGTGATTTCTTCCTGGAGCTCTAGGAGAAAACAGAGTTCTTAAGACACATGCATCTCTAAATATAGTACTAACTGTATAAAGACTAACAATATTTTCCACATCTCAAGGACAATTTTAACCAGTTGATTCTGGGAAACTTTCATGGGAGAGTGCATCAGCCACTTTGTTAGAAGCTCCTGAAATGTGTTGTATGTCGAAATCAAAATCTTGGAGAGCTAAACTCCACCAAAGAAGTTTTTTGTTATTTCCCTTGGCAGTATGAAGCCACTGTAGCGCAGCATGGTCGGTTTGCAGGTGGAAACGCTGTCCCCAAACGTATGGGTGTAGCTTTTCCAGAGCATAGACAATGATGTAACATTCCCTTTCACTGATTGACCAGTGGCTTTCCCTCTCAGACAGCTTCTTGCTGAGAAACACGACAGGATGGAACTCTTGATTCGGTCCTTCCCGCATTAAGACTGCTCCCACACCACGTTTTGGCGCATCTGTGGTTACTAGGAACGGTTTGTCAAAGTCTGGGGCCCTTAGCACAGGGTCAGTTATGAGTGTCACTTTAAGCTGGTTAAAGGCCTTCTGACACTCTTCAGTCTGCTGAACGGCATTTGGCCATTTCTTTTTGGTTAGGTCTGTCAGTGGGGCGGCGATTTGGCTGTATTGAGGTACAAATCGCCAGTAATATCCGGCCAAGCCTAAGAAGGATTGGACCTGTTTCTCTGACTTTGGGACAGGCTACTTTTGGATAGCATCCACTTTGACCTGTAGGGGGTTGATAGTTCATTGGTCCACCTGGTGTCCAAAGGTAAGTCACTCTGTTTAGATTGTGGTGGATGTAATGCTTGTTGAGGATTTTACAGTCGATTTTTTTCCCCTAAAGCAATTAATGTAATGATCTACTGTGTGGTTTCAGCCGCTGTGGGGTGTCCAGTCAGATTTTTTTTTTTATGACTGTCCGTGCAGATGTGGTAGTTGTGGGTGGTGTTGACTTTGTTGTGAAAGAATACTTGAGGTGGAGTTGGTGGAAGAATTCTTCTTGTTTGCTATATGTTTGTATGATATCAGGTTCTGTGGTGGGGCAGAAATTTAGTCCCTTGTAGAGTATAGATACTTCTGTGCCAGTTAATTTCATGGTGTTGGGTCTATGTGGTGGGTCAAGGCGTCTTGGTTTCTCCCAGAGGTGGTGCTCTGTTGGTTGTTGTAGTTGGTTCCCCTTTTTGTTTTTGTATTGGATGGCTGTCATCAGGGTTTATGTATAATGTTGTTTTGGGTTTGCTACATGATCTCCAGGTAGTTTTCCTGATTTTTTTTCTCCTAGTGTGCATGTGATGATTTCTTGTTTGAGGTAGTCCTCTGGAGTATGAAAGGTGCAGGAGACGGTTCCTTGGTTTTTCTAAGGGCCCTCTCCAGAGCTGTTCAGCAGATTTGGAGTTGTATGTAGCAGTCACAGAGTTATAGATGGTAAGTCCTCTGGGAATCATGTTTTGTTTCAAGCATTTGCTCAGGAAGTAGATGTCACTGTTTAGTCTGGCTTCCTCCTTCATGTTGTGAAGTTTCCATTTTAAATGGCAAAATTCAATATCTTCCATAGGAGTTTGCCTGGGAACTTAAATTCTTAACTCTGCTAGACTCAGCAGTGAGTCTCAGAGCTTGGGTCAACTGACTCAGGCTTATGGAGCTCATGCTATGGGGCTAAAAATTGCAATGTAGACTTTTGGGCTTGGGCTGGAGCCCAGGCTCTGAGACCCTGTGTCCTCACTGGGTTTCAGAGCCTGGGCTCCAGCCCAAGCCCAAATATCTGTGCTGCTATTTTTAGCCCCATAGCATGAGCCTGAGTCAGTTGACACAAGCTCTGAGACTCACTGCTGTGGGTCTTTTTTTGCAAGGTAGATGTACCCTAAGATTTCCTTCCCTAGACCTGAAGAAGAGCTCTCTGAAGCTCGCAAACCTTCCACCAACAGAAGTTGGTCCAATAAAAGACATTACCTCACCCACTTTGTCTCTGTCATTTCCTTCAGTATCTTTCTCTACTCCTTAACTGACTAGAGAGGTCACTTCGGAGCATCATGATGTGCTTCCTTTCCTCCTTTAAATGGTCAACGTGCTGCCTCTGCCTCTTTTCCAGCATAAGGCCAAGTTCTGCCACCTTCACTTATGCCCAGGAACACTTTAGCCCTATTGACTAGTCACAGACTAAGATGCTGCTGGATATGACTAAGGTGTCAGGCTCAGGGACTTAGTGAATTAGAGAATGGAAATGGAAATCAAACCAGGTCTTTGACAGCAAAGAGCACAACCTGCCGGGATACCATACCAGTTCTGCATCTTAGGTTTAGAATACATAACAGTATACTAACAGAGTAACATTTGTTTTAATAGCATTATCATTCATAGAGCAGCACGATAAGACATGTTTGTTACTTTGCCAGGGAAGGTCTCTTGGGCCACAGGACACATGATTCGGTGTCAAGTGGTTTTTATTGAAATATGATACTTCAGCTAGAATAGACCTAGTTTCGAAGGTCAGTGATTTCACACACTCATGCTCTGGCTCAGGGCTCGCAACTCCATACATTACCAGATTTTCCCAGGCCTCTCTCATTTCCCTCTAGGGGACAGGATCTTAATCACAGGAGCTTCATCACAATTCACGGACATCTGTTAAATTAAGGAAAAACACATTTATTATTGCATCCGTTTTTAAAGCAACCTTCTAGTCTGTGGAAGATGGGTTATTAATTCAAGTCAAAATATCACAATAAATGAGATCCCCTGCACACAGTAGCTCAGTAAAATAATGTGAACAGTTCCATGACATCTGGAAATATAAATGTACAAAAAGAACTTCCTTCATTGCACATACTGTAGAGTCACATAAGCCTAAAAGCTGCTAGAGCCCAGAGTAGGTTCATCGTCAATATTTAAAATAAGAGAGAACATTTGGTGTTCTAAGAAATGCAGTTTCTAACATCCTTTTCGTAGTATGCATTCTAAGTGTAGTTAAAAATACAGCCCGCTGGTTCTCCAGCACACAGTACTGCAGAGCTAGAAATGTACAGCTTGTGCTGGCTATTCTACACTGAAGTCGCACACTGGACAGTTTTAGTGACTCATTTTCAGGTTTCTTGTCATAGATGTGGAACATCTGACTTTATATTCATGTAAAAACTGGGTTTCACCAACTGTCCTTTGTGCAAGTGACACCTTTGGATCATAATTCTTATAGCCCTGTAAGCATAGGTACAATATAAGTATTCATAGCATTATACAATCACTGACTCTCATAGCACTCCTCTGAACCATTTTCAAATGGGAAAACTGAGAGGCAGAGCATTGGAGTGTCATATCCATGGCCTCACAGCAAGTCAGCTGGGAATAGAGCTCAGGGAGTTCACTCTGCTTGTCAATGTAGTTCACCATCATATGATCCTCTGTGTTCAAGCAAGGTAATAAAGACTCTGGAGTGTTTATTTTCTGGTGACAACTGGAAGAGATTTATTCTTCAACCTAGGATGATTTAGTACAGTCTCAGTGTCCACTTACTGTCTAATTTAGAAACAGATGTATCTTTTCAGCGAAGTTCTCACTTTGCGTGTCCTTTGCATGTCCACTGACTAACATTCACCTGCAAAACTCAATGACAGTCATTTGTAGGATCTGTAAAAGTGGCATAACCATATATATCTGGAGCAAGAGTATCCACAAGCACAACCGCCACAACTCCTGTGGCCGTGGCAAGCCTGCCCAATAAAAAATTATATTCGGTTTACAAAATGTAGGGATTCCAAATCCCTTTCCCCCTTCCCTTTAAAAATGTTTTTGTTCCTCTCACAGTAATAGTTTGTGTGTGAGTCCAGCACTTGTCAAGGTATTTGTATTCCAGTACGTGAGTCTGGAATTTGAATATAAAATGGATTCCTCCACCTGGCACTGGACTTAAACGTTCCATGTGCTCTCACCCATTGTGATATTCACCTTTAAGTGAACCTCACTTTAAAGGGAGGAGAGAGACTGAGATACTACATTTCTAGAACAGGCAACTCAGTTTAACAACAACAGCCACAGATTTAGCCTCATAATAGACAAAATGGACAAGCAACCCAGGAATGGAGAGCTTGGTAGGAAATGAAAGAAAGCAGCTGTCTCAGGCCCTGTCTATGCTATAACTGCAAGTCACATCATGGGATTTGGCTACATCACGCTTAAATTAGTGGCTGAAGCCAAAGTGTCCTAGCATTGTGTTTTTATCATGAGTCTCATACCAATTCCTTTTCTTAAAGCTCCATCTTCTGGAGTCGTGTTATTAGGTGAGAATCTCAGCTTTTGGTTTTAAAAAAGTAAGTTCCTAGCCCTCATGGTTGCAGAGAAAAGCTGCCCCAAGCATATCCTAAAGGCTCAAAAACTAGAAAGCAAGTAAGAACCATCACAAAATGAATTGCTTTATAGTCTCATGATTTTTAAGACCATTTCATGATATTTGAGGGCTGACTCATGATTTTTGAATGCTTGCGGTTAGCAATGCTGATGACCCTGTAACTAGAATAAAGCGTTGAACAGACCAGGGACGTGGTCTTGTTCCATCAACACTGCTCTTTAAAACTGCGGTAACTAGTTCAAGGGACAGCCTTATATCTGGGTCCTCCAACTTAGCATTAGTTCTAGATGGGACATAGGTCCCAACTTCGGCTGCCCCAGCACACATAGCTCTTGCCAGCAGCCATATCTGTGGCCATGACAATAGCTATATACATATTACTTGTATTACAATGTCACCTAGAGGCATTGTGTTGTGTACGGGCATAATAAGGCACAGAGCTTAAAATGGAGATAATACCGCTGCCTTTCTCGCCCCCTTTGTCTATTAAGATGGTTCATATGGGAAGCTGAGGCACAGGGAGACGAAGCAACTTGGTCCAGGTCACAAAAGAAGTCTGTCACAGATGCCACTCCCATAACTTAATCACAAGATCACCCTCTCACTGAGATCCTTAGGAGAAAGGTAGGAGTCAGCATTCTACAGTTATTATGACTTGCAAAGATCCTCACACAGATGCGATGGGGAGCGGTGCTTGCCACGGCCACAGGAGTTGTGGCGGTTGTGCTTATGGATAGTCTTGCCCCAGATATATATGGTTATGCCACTTTTACAGATCCTACCAATGTCTGTCATTGAGTTTTGCACGTGAATGATAGTCAGTGTCAATTTACCCTAATCTTTGTGGTCTCTTTGGGCCTTTGGAAGCCCTTCCATGGGGAAAAGTGCTGCATGGAATCAAATAATTTAGGTGACTTAACATTTCAAATGGGTCTGATTAGAGACAACTCCAGCTTTTGAAGACTTTCTGCAATTCCACTAGAATCCAGGTTTTATAAAATTCTAATCTAAAGTACCTCTGGGTTCCCATCTGACTGAATGTCACTGTACAATGCCTTCCCCCCAAGCTATGAACTCTCAGTTTTAAGAAAGCTTTGGAGTCCCCTAGGGCCTTTGTAAAATCAAGATTCCACTCTTATGAAAGGCTTAGCTTTACTTTTTCAGACAATAATTTCTATGGGCAAAGACTGCCAAATTATTGTGGCACGATGAACCACTGCAGTCTAACCTTTCTGGGCCAGTCAAAATGTACTTCCCCCCTTTTGTCATTCAGATTATAAAGCCTTTGAGTGGTTTATGCTACTTGGCAACCCACAAGGAAACCAGCTTTTTGATTGGCTCTAGCCAAAACTCTGCTTTGTGAAAGTCTGCAGACCAGTATGAGCTCAGAATTCTAATCTGGCCTAGGTGAGGACTGCGCTACTCATTCACTGAGCTTGCAGCCTTACTAAATCACACATCAGGCATGGCTTCCATGAGTCGAGCCCTGCTGTACAGAACTCAGGCAAAGCAGTGAACATGTCACACACATAATTTTTCAGCTGCATTGTGTTCTGAATACCATATGAGCCTTCCTCTCCTCTCAGGCAGATTTGTAGTGTGCTGCACACAGGAAGCTGAGATGATACTGAAAGGGCAATGTTGCTCTTTGCTGCTGCTGCTTCACCATGCAAGTTTGTTAATAAATGTTAATCATACTGGCATTAAGAAACAAGATTTGGGGATGGTTAGGAAGTACTTATATAGGCACAGACCAGGTAATAATCTTGGGTCCCACTATCAGAATACATGTCTATGCAAAAGAGTGTTGGAACAATAGTTATTTGCTGGATGGTGATAAAACTATGGCTTCATAAGGCTTAGAGATTAGAGGTTTCCCAATTATGCCAACTAGGCACCATAACATTTGTCCATGCTCTGACTAAGACGTTGTGTAATGTCCATTTTACTGCTATACTGTAATCTTATTTAAGCAAAAAATCAATGAAGATAGGTTATGAAAACAGATTGTTTTTATTAGAACTTCCTGGCCCTTCAGATCAGCACATATTTAATTTTGAAATAAAACTCTCTAGACATTCAAGGAATCTAATTCTGCCCTTAGTTACACTATGTACAACCCCAGTGGAGTCAATGGGGCTGCAGCATTGCAAGTGAAGGCAAACTTTGGCTCTATTTGTTTCCATGGTACAATAAAGAATGGTGTAAACATTCTGCTGAGACAGTGAGTAAAATTCCAGATGAACCTTAAAGCAGTTCAGGTTATAATGTGGTCCTCTAATTAAGCCTCCTGGTTCTCTGGTGAGAGAACCAACACAAAAACCAGCACAACCCCCATCCCACACACTAACATTGGGTCTTTTTGTAGGTGTGAGGGCAGATGGCGCAGGGACAATAAGGACAGGGGATGGAATCCTAATTTCCCAGCACTTCTTATTATTTATGTTGTCATACAGTGAGAATTGAGGCCTGAGTTTTCAAACCTGGGTGCCTAGACAACTCAATGAAGACCTCTGCTCAATGTGTAGCTGCAGTCCAAAAAGCAAACAAGAGGAATGGGAGAATAATTTGGAAATCATAGTGCCATTATTAATTAATGGTGCAGCCTCATCTGGACTACTGCATGCAGTACTGATCTCCCATCTCATGAAGGGCAAAAATAATGATCAAGGGCCTGGAAAAAAACTATCCTATGGAGAGAGACTGAAAAGATTGGGATTGTTCACTTTAGAAAGGAGACTAATAAGAGGGAACATGGTAAAATATATATAAAATAATGAATGGCATAAAGAAAGCAGATCATAAGCATCTATTCTCCCTGACTTGTAACAGAAGAACAAGGGGGTATCTGATGAAGTTAAAAGGTGGGAAATTCAAAACTGATAAAAAGGAAGCACTTTCACACAATGTATAGACAAACTGTGGAACTCGTTGCCTCATGATGTCAAGAGTTTAACAAGATTCAAAGAAAGACTGGCTAATTATATGGCTAACAAGAACATTCAGAGTTATCATAATTAATGACAATAACTTTAAACTGTGTGCTTAGAGCTTAAGCCAGTCTGACTATTAGAGATCAGGATGAGAACTATGTGGAGGGCAGATTATCCTACACTTACCTACTGTAAGGTTCTTACACCTTCCTTTGAAGCATCCATGATAGGAGAGATAGGATGCTGGATTAAATGGACCTTGGGTCTGGTCCAGTATGTCAATTCTTATTTTCCTAAATCCATATGTAGTGAGCTGAATTAAAAATGGCTTAATTTTCATAAGTACGGAAAACTCACAATTCCCATTCAAGTCACTGGAAGTTGCAGGAGCTCAGCATCTTTGAAAATTAACTCATTTTAATTTAGGATTCTAATTTTAGGAACTTAGGTGTGAAACTATTGGTCTGTACAAATACTTTCTTGGCATATCACACACTATATTATTAATATTCTGGTAGCACCTACAGATCCCAATTAGGATCAGGAACCATTGAAGAAGGCACTGTACAAACACATAATAATACCCCCCACTACCACCAATTTGTATTCATCTGGTTTATAGGATTTGGCTTTTGAATAAAATGTTGTAAATAGGTTTCTCAGCTGTCTACTGCTAGAAGGTGTCACATGTGTTGGATCTCCAGACTGCCACAAAACAGCGTTCAAGATGCTACCATTCCATTGGAACAAACTGCTGTTTTGAACTGCTAACAGTGTTAATAGTTATTTATTCATTAATGAGCAATGATCAGCAGCAACAGCATACTGTAAAAGAACTGGCAGCTCTATTACGCACGATCACTGTTCAAACAGTCCTATTAAACATAGCATTTGCCTAATATCGGATACTTGGATTCCATAACATTAGGTTAATGCATCAGTTGTCTTTCTATTTACAATCTCTATTTTGTTTTAAATAGAAAGTCAATAAGAAAACAATTAGGCCTTTATATAATCATCTTTACTCTTCTGTCCTTACAATCTCCTGCTGGGGAAGTTGTTCAGTCAGTGAGATTTTTATGCTGTACCAGCAACCTTTGCATTTTTTATTTTAAAATTTCAAATAGAAAACTCAGGCAGTTTGTATTATTGCAAATCAATAAATCCCCAGAGTCCTACATCAAAGAAAACCATGCTCCCTCAGAATTAATTATTAATAACTTCACTTGAGCTAGAATAATTGTTATTCCCATACTTTTAACAAAAACACCTTTAAATTATATTAGGGAGTATAATATAACTATTTCAAACATCCCAGTAAAGAGGAATAACTATAAGGCCTGCTGAGGCTGATAGAGAATGGAGAAAAGCTGATTAAAGTTGCTACCCTTTAAAAAAATAATGCAAGCTCACTGTACCTACTGCAAAGCGGCAGAATTAGGAATGGGGACTAGGTTATCATTATCTCCCAACATCTAGATCAACTCTGTTCAGTTTAAAAGCAAACACACATATATTTAGATGGATTTTCTATCTTCCAGCACTATGTAGTCAGGCTGGGTTCTTTCTGGCTCAGGCACCAACAGCATCAAAAAAGATTCTGCACGACTAAATTTTTACCTCAGTTGCAACTGTGTAAACCCAGCTTAAAGAACAGGCTTGCGCTGGTGTAACCAAGGGCAGAATTTGGTGCTGGAATTAGAATTTTAGCTCCCTCTACCTAGTTCTATTGGTTCATTTTGCCATTAAATCAGGAGACTCTAAACACACAGAGGAATCAGATCCTATTGAGTAAGATGTCCCTTTTCTGACTATCTCACTTGGTGTTCTGAAGTCAGGGCTCCCAGTGGAGGGAAATCACTTATGGTTATATCGTCTGCTGGTGTAACTCCATTCATTTCAAAGGAGTTACACAAGTAGAGGAACTGGGCTTTTGCCTTATAATTCAGGTTCAGACTCATTATGACACTCCTTGCCTAACGCCTTGATAGTCAGTTCTAAGAGCAATTCATTGTCAACAGTCATAGTTATTACATCATTTACATGCGACTGGCAGCAGCAGGCATGAGTAATGGTTACACTGTGGGTTGCATCACCTGCTTGAGGTTTTATTCTAACAGGTAGAACAATGACACAGGGCTTTGGCATTCCACTTTAGTGGAGGAGGATAGATGCCAATTGACAGCATCCTATAGGGCACATGTACCCAGCTAAACTCTACGTTTCATCCACAGCTGGCAGTTGCAGCAGAAAGGAAGAGCTGCACATTCCTAATAATTTCTAAAGCACGATTGGTGTCCTTGGCACTTTACATGCAGCAGTGCAGTACATCCTGCAAAATGAGGAGCTGCAAAACCTTTTGGGAGAACAAAGGGCCATAACAACATCCCACACTACACTATAATAAAGGCCTGACACACAGGAGTGCTCTTAAGAGACTCAACTTTAGTTCCTGATCCCAGTCACCTGATCAGGGTTATTAAAAAACAATAACAAAAAATCCACCACAACGCCTTCCTCCCTTCATCACACAGCAGGAGTTGGTATCTATGATCCCTGAGGTTATCAGCACTCTAGAGAGTAATTCTAAAACTGTGGCCAGTATGAAGTATCAAGAGAATCTAGCAGACTGCATCCAAGTTTGCTTATGTAGAGAGATGGGGAAGAAGTAGTTCTCCTTTTTCCACTGCTAAGTACAAATGAAAGGGTAATGAGTGGCAAGCGTGTAGTCAGCATCCTGTGTAGACTGAATCCTCAGTTAAATGACAGGTTTCAGAGTAGCAGCCATGTTAGTCTGTATTCGCAAAAAGAAAAGGAGTAATTGTGGCACCTTAGAGTCTAACAAATTTATTTGAGCATAACCTTTAGCTCACGAAAGCTTATGCTCAAATAAAATTTGTTAGTCTCTAAGGTGCCACAAGTACTCCTCTTCTTTTTTCAGTTAAATGATGTACTTGTAAATAACTGCAACCCATTAATTCTCCTCTAATTATTAGGTGTTTTTTTATTGCCATTTTATAAAGCAAGTTTTCTTCTCATTTGACTTTAAGTAGAGCTCAGACCTTCTATTCTACAGTTTGATGCTCGTTCCCTTAGTCCTCTACAATAAATACAACACAATGAAGCAGAAAATATTGCATTCTTCATCTAAGAGTTTCAGGCAAACAATCTGAAACACCCATCAGGGGACATTCAATGTAACATTTCCACAAAGATTAGGTGGGGATGTGAGGTATGTCTTTGTTAGCTAACCTATTAGCATTTCTAAAGTTCCTATTGCAGTAGTAGCAAAGTGTTGCCATATAACTAATTTATAAAACAGGAAACAGATTCCAGAGGCTAAGTCATACAGTGGATCAGTGTCAGAATCAGGGTTGAATCCAGGGGCCAAGTTTTCCACTGCAGCAGAGATGCACTTAGTGCAGGAATGAAGGGGTGGGTGAGGGAGAGAAAGGCGACTTTACATCACCTTTGCAGTGCTTGGTATTCTGAGCATGTCCAAGGGGCCTGTCCAAATAACAGTGTAAATTAAAGTAGCCTTAGCACTACTCATGCACTTGGAAGACAGACAAGATTAGGAGCTCAGGGAGGCAGACTAGGACAGGGAGCCCGTGGAGGGTGGGGGGTGGCAGGGGGGCAGGGAAATGGGATACACAGATTAGACAAGGATCTGGGATGACGGGACTGGAACTGGCTAGGAAAGGAGACTAGGACTGATTTTTCAGAATACTTAGCATTATATAGCATTTCATATGTTCAAAGCTCAGCTCCCATTGTCTTCAGCTGTAATTGAGAGTTCTGAGCACTCCTGCAAATCAGACACCCAGATCTCAACTGTCCAGAAAATGAGGAACACACAATTAGTGGCCACCTGTAAAAAGTTTGGTATAAGAGACTTGCCCAGCATCACAGAGGAACTCTGTGGTAAAGGCAGGGATAGAATCCTGTTATCCAGGGCAGCATTCAACTGCCTTAATCATGAGACCGTCTTTTCTCTTCCTGCCATCCCCTGACTCATTCACTACACACCTTCCAACTTCGGTAACCAGTGAAACAGGGGTACTACAGACAACAGTCTCCTTTATTATACAACCTTGATTCATCCTTAGTTCAGGTCCTTCTTGTGCACTGAATGAAGCAGAGGTCCTGTGGAAAAAAGCAGTATGTGATCACTAAGGATATGATTTAGTTACAGAGGTCAAGGAATTCTTGGATTCTGTGACTTTACCAGACTTCTGTGACTTTGGCTTCAGCTGTTAGAACTGGGGCTGCACATCCCCAACCTGTGGCTTTCGTCAGAGTTGGGGCTGTTCATCTTCTTTGCAGCTGCGGGAGGAACCAGGGTTGGGTGGTTATTTTCTGTGTTTCCCTCCTTTCCCCCGCAGCTTTGTCCAGGACCAGAGCCGGTGCTGTGCGCCCTCTCTTCTTCCCCATGGCTTTGGCTAGGGCCAGAGCCGGGACTGTGCGCAATGGATATACAAGGTCGTTTTAACCCGTAGGCTAATAAGGCTATAGCCTTAGGACCTCCTATTTTTAGGTCCTACTTTAGGCCCTAATTTTTAGGCTCTCCTATTTTTAGACCCTACAGTAGGCCCTCCATTCCATATTGAAGTAACAGCTGGCGACGGTAGTGGGGCCATCGGAAATATTGTCTCATTAGATATTGCTTCATACAAATTAATCCATCAAGATTGTGAATGCAATTTATGGTGGTTGTGATTCTGCCTTTGTGGGCTACGTAAGTGTGGGGCCAAGCAATATTGAACTTTCTACACTGGACAATAGAAACCATGTCGAAGAAAGGAGGATGGCAGAAATTGAAGGAGGCCAAAGAAAGACAGCAAAGACAAGATGTAGTGCTGAAAGGAACTCCTTCTCTCCTAAAGTTTTTTCCTCCTGCTAAGTCTGGGGGTGAGGAAGTCCAGGCAAATACCAGCCCACATGAACCTGCTGCGCCTGAAGAAAAGGAGCAGCCTCCGGTGACTTCTCTAGCTACAGTCTCACCCCACTTCTCTGAAGACTTTCCCAGCGATAGTAACACAAAAATATCCTTTTCCAATGATCCAGGCAAGTGGCACGTGACTTCTCAAGATCTCATTGCATACTGCACTGAGAATGGCCCACAGAAATGCCAGAATCTAGATGCTGACTTTTCATTGACAAAGCAAGAGTACACCAATAAGAATCGTTATCTGACCAAATCAATGTTTGAATATGTGAAGCCCAACAAACAGATTGGCAAGCGAGAATGGCTCATCTATTTGCCTTCTAAGAAGAAAGTGTACTGTTTTTATTGACGCCTGTTTTCTGACACCAAAAAGTGGGGAAATGTTCTACGAAGGCTTCAGTGATTGGAAGAATACTGTATACATTACCAATAAACAAACATCCAGTTAATGCTGTCCATCACTTGCATTAAGATATTTTGATGTTGATTAGAAACATCTATTTGCATTACATTAAAATTTCCATCCAAACCGTTTCACCACGTGATCAGCTGCAGACTGACCATCCAGAGTCAATTACACTCTTTTAATCTTAGCTAATTTAGTCAGAACTGAAATGAAAATAATGGGTTTCTCCTCAGAGAGGGTTTTTAATGTTGTCCATTCATTTTATCAGGCTATTAAAAGAGATAGTGGGCCAGAACCTCATCTGGTGTAAGTCAGCAAAACTCTCTACTTCATTGGAGCTACACTGCTTTACATCAGCTGAGGAGCTGGCCCAGCTTCTGTTGCTCTGGCAGGCTGTTTCAGAGTTTAATTTGAACAACAGCTATTCGAGAGGAATTGTACAAATGCTGGATGGTAATGGGCAGCTTGCAAAAATCAGTCTTTATATCAGCTTCCCAAGACTCCCTGTCACTACTGTATGTTTCTTCAGCTGCAGAATGAAATAGAAACAAGATCCCCTTTGTGCAGCTCATCTCTGTGGAGACCTAGAAGTTGTCTTGGGCACACCCCAGGGTGTATGAATCAATGTGAGTGGTGTTCTTTTTCATGGAGATATATCAAGTACAGCATGGATTAATTTGTGGGAGTCTGACATAAACAGCAGTATTTGGGCAAAAACAATAAGAAATAGGATTTAATTGTGTGGAAAAACAGTTTATGCAATGCTGATGATGTTTCAGCTGAAATGTAAGATGCTAAGCATTTAAAAAAAAATCTCACAGCTTGTGTGTACTGAATGTGTAAATATCTAGGAAGAGTGACTACATAGTGGGGTATAAAAGTTTAAATTGGCGCCAGTTTAGAGTAAATGCATTTCTAAAATTGCAAAGGCCACAAATGAGTTGTGCACATCTTCCCAATCAAACATTCATACCACCATTGTTATGGGATCTGACTGCAAAGGCCTCAAAGGGAGAGAAAAAGTTGTAGCCTGCCCATCTTGGAAACTTCTAACATTTACCTCCAATAACTCGTCAGACTATTATGCAGAAAAAACCTAAAGGTCCAACCTCTTGCCATCCACCAGGACTAGAAACAAGCACCCTATTAAGGGAGGATTTCTGACTTTCTAATGGTAAAAAGCATAGCTAGAAGATGGAGAGATAACTAGCTCTAGCTCTAGCCTTGCAACCACTAGTCTACTGATATGTCTCAATCATACTCTAAGATTCAGTTCTGCAAAGGAAAAATTAGGCCATCAGCAAAGCTTGGTAACACTGAGATGTATTAAATTGTGGATTAGCAGCCCCAGGTAGGTGGGAGAAGCCCCATCATTTAAGTTATTTAAAACTGGATTGGACAAAGCACCACAAGATACATTGTAGGGAATACTCTTGCATGGGCTCCACAAGGGATTGAGCAGGTGTGACCTAAAAGAGACCTTTTCGATACACCACAGAGTAGCCTGCAAATGAATTAGCACTGCTGATCTAGATCAGGGGCGGGCAAACTTTTTGGCCCGAGGGCCGCATTGGGTTTCGAAAATTGTATGGAGGGCCAGTTAGGGGAGGAGGGCCCCACCCCCTATCTGCCCCCCCTCCGGCTTCTCACCCCCTGAGAGCCCCCCCCCCAGACTCCTGCCCCATCCAACCCCCCCTGTTCCCTGATGGCCCCCCCGGGACCCGTGCCCCATCCAACCACCCCTTCTCTCTGTCCCCTAACTGCCCCTGGAACCCCTGACCCTGACTGCCCCCCTGCCGCCCCATCCAACCCCCACTTTCCTTCCTTACTGCCTTCCCAACCTCCCCCCCATGATATTGTAAGGAACTAGAACATCAAAGTGGTGGCACTGAAATTATACAGAACACTCCTAAGATGTGAGATACTACCACTGTGCAATACAAGAGAAGAGCAGTTGCTAAGGGGCGAGAGAGGGAAGGAAAAATCTGTTCCTTCAACAAGTGACAGAGAAGGTAGACTAGGAATCTTGACATGTTTGAACCTCAAAAGAATTTAGAACAAGAAGTGGTCCCTGAAAGTGCTCAGGGAAGAACAAATGGTCTCTGAAATACAAAACAAATAAATATTCCTACTTCACCATAAAGAGCTCCACAACACCTACTTGCTGATTAGGAACATCCTATTGAATGCTAGATAGGCAACTAATGAAATTTTTTTGCCAAGATACAAGCTTCATTTTTTACTTAAATAAAAATGTCCTTCTTTCTCTGACTTTGTATTTGGCTGGGCCACTATAGCAGAAATGGAACTAACCCTTCAGGACAGTAAATGCCAGAGCTGGGGGGATACAGCAGAAACCTAACAAATGCATTCACATCAACAAATGTATTTTCTTGTGGATAAAAAACTTGACAGCTCACAAGTATTCATGTGCCCTTTAGTTGCTTGTTCTCAAACATTTGTGGGGGAGAGTTTTGATTTGCCAGAATAGTCCCAGAAAGCAAACAAGTTGCAAATATATTCACAAACTTCTGCACGAGGATCTGCATCAGAATTCCCCTTATAACGAATGATCTTTATATTACTTGCCCAATAGATGGGTTTAATAACTATGTATGCTTGCAGATAATCTGGAAACAGAAGAAGGGACTCTGCGCTGTTTATAAAGTTTAGGTGGGCAAACCAGGGAATGCAAACAACATCAGGTGATTTAAAGCATAAATAGTTAACCAGAGAATTGCAGATAATCCTAGCAACAAGTTCATGAAGAAAACATGGGCTAATTTTTCCTTGAGCAGTGCAAATTTTACAAGCATATTCATTAGTTCCAATTTGTTTGTGGCTATTTCATGATCAGAAAATCTTTCCAAATAAACCGATTCCAATAAATGAGCTATAATAATTTGATCAACTCTACTTTTTGCTCTGAAATTGAGCCAGCGTATTTCACTTCTGAAGAAGTGCAGATGAGTGCGAGAGATTTAAGAGGATTCAAAGACTGTAAGGCATGACCTAGGGTTTATCTATCATAGGGTATGTCTACACAGCAACTAGACACCCGTGGCTGGTCTGCACCAGCCGACTCAGGCTCATGGGGCTCGGGCTGCAGGACTGTTTCATTGCTGTGTAGATGTCTGAGCTCAGGCTGGAGCCCAGGCTCTGGGACCCTCTCCTCTCGCAGGGTCCTAGACCCTAGACCAGGGGGAGTTAATTGTTTTTTGTCAAGGTCCAAATTTTTTGATCAAGGTATAGTCAAGGTCCAGACGCCACAGAAACATTTTCCACACCACAATAACAATATTTATAATAATAAGTAAATAAAAAAAGATTTCACAGTCCATGCAAAAGCATCTGGCCCAGACCCTAACATAAGCCTGAGCTCTAGGGCCCTGTGAGGTGGGAGGGTCCCAGAGTCCAGCCCAAGGTTCACAGCAATGATACAGTCCCGAGCCCGAGCCCCGTGAGCCTGAGTAGGCTGGCATGGACCATCCACGGGTGTTTAGCTGCTGTGTAGACATAGCCTTAGAGTTTTATATTGCTGCCCATTACCATAGTATCTGAGTGCCTTTCATGTAAAGTCAGTAAAACTAGCACAGTCCCTCGTGGACTTCATGGAGCCTTTGGCACCTCTCCCCTTATGGGGTTGGAACTCAGCTTGTTGTGGGGTGTCCCGACTGCAAGTGGCACTTATGGTTTTGCAATGTTTCCTGAAGATGGTCAGACTCTGGATTCGCCTGATCTCCTCTGAAGATGGTTCCATAGCTGGATCCCTTTGAGAGAGAATGCATTTTCCTCGGTTGTCTCATGCTTCATCTTGGGCTTAGTGATTTGCATTGTTCCAGAAAAGTGCAGCTGTCATGGTGGCTCATAATTGAAATTCAGTCTTGTATGTTTAATAATTAAGCAATCAATTTGCAAACATCTAGAAGATAATAAGGTGATAAGTAACAAGACAGCATGGATTTGTCAAAAACAAATCATGTCAAACCAACCTGATAGCTTTCTTTGATAGGGTAACAAGCCTTGTGGATGGGGGGAAGCAATAGACGTGGTATATCTTGAGTTTAGCAAAGCTTTTGATACTGTCTCACATGACCTTCTCATGAACAAACTGGGGAAATGCAACCTAGATGGAGCTGCTATAAGGTGGGTGCAAAACCGGTTGGAAAACCGTTCCCAGAGAGTAGTTACCAGTGGTTCACAATCATGCTGGAAGGGCATAACAAGTGGGGTCCCACAGGGATCAACTCTCGGTCCAGTTCTGTTCAATATCTTCATCAATGATTTAGATAATGGCATACAGAGTACACTTATAAAGTTTGTGGATGATACCAAGCTTGGAGGGGTTGCAACCTTGGAGGGGGTGCTTTGGAGGATAGGATTAAAATTCAAAATGATCTGGACAAACTGGAGAAATGGTCTGAAGTAAATAGGATGAAATTCAATAAGGACAAATGCAAAGTACTCCAGTTAGGAAGGAACAATCAGCTGCACACATACAAAATGGGAAATGACTACCTAGGAAGAAGTACTGAGGAAAGGGATCTGGGGGTCATAGTGGATCACAAGCTAAATATGAGTCAACAGTGTAACACTGTTGCAGAAAATGCAAACATCCTTTTGGGATGCATTAGCAGGACTGTTGTAAGCAAGACACGAAAAGTAATTCTTCTGCTCTACTCCATGCTGATTACACCTCAACTGGAGTATTGTGTCCAGTTCTGGGTGCCACATTTCAGTAAGGATGTGGACAAATTGGAGAGAGGCCAGAGAAGAGCGACAAAAACGATTAACGGTTTAGCAAATATGACCTATGAGGGAAGATTGAAAAAATTGGTTTTGTTTAATCTGGAAAAGAGAAGACTGAGAGGGGACATGATAACAGTTTTCAAGTATGTAAAAGGTTGTTACAAGGAGGAGGAAGAAAAACTGTTTTTCATAACCTCTGAGTATAGGACAAGAAGCAATAGGCTTAAATTGCAGGAAGGGAGGTTTAGGTTGGACATTAGGAAAAACTTCCTAACTGTCAGGGTGCTTAAGCACTGGAATAAATTGCCAAGGGTTGGAGGTTGTGGAATCTCCATCATTGAAGATTTTAAAGAGCAGGTTAGACAAACGTCTGTCAGGAATGGTTTAGATAACACTTAGAACTAGAAGGGACCTCAAGAGATCATCTAGTCAAGTCCCCTGCACTCGTGGCAGGACTATGATTCTATGTAGCTGAGGCTTGATCCATTAATTCCTTTGAAAATTAGGACCTAATTTCTCTAGAGCAGAGGTTCCCAAACTTGTTCCGCCGCTTGTACAGGGAAAGCCCCTGGTGGGCCAGGCCAGTTTATTTACCTGCCGTGCCTGCAGGTTCGGCCGATCGAGGCTCCCAGTGGCCGCGGTTCGCTACTCCAGGCTGGGAGCTGCTGGAAGCGGCGGCCAGTATGTTCCTCGGCCCACGACGCCTCCAGCAACTCCCATTGGCCTGAAACAGTGAACCATGGCCACTGGGAGCTGCGATCAGCCGAACCTGCGGACGCGGCAGGTAAACATACCGGCGTGGCCGGCCAAGGGCTTTCCCTGCACAAGCGGCAGAACAAGTTTGGGAACCACTGCTCTAGAGAGATTAAGAGAATTGAACACATACATCTTCATGGAAAGATGGCAAAAAGCATCTAGAATCACTGTATAACAGTACTAAAGGAGTCTCTTTTGACTATCTCACTTCCCAGCTATATTGGTTCCGTGATATTTTGTATACTGCTTTAGTCAAATGCCAGTAAACATTTCTAGGCGCAGAACTGTCAACACATCACATCTGCCGTAGCACACTCTGGACACAGCAACAATCCCACAGTCAGGAACATGTTTTCCTCGACTCCTCTTGAAAGAGCTACAAGTAGGGTTTGTTGAATGCAAGTCCCCCATGTTTGAAGAGCATTTGGCTAAAGTTATTAGACTTTGACTCAAAGATTTCTGTGTTTGGAAGAGTCAGATTGCTGAGCCTAGATGCAAGTTTCCTTTCTAGACAAAGACAATAGTTCTGTATAGTTTCTAGTAGTGAGTGTTGGTATGATATAACAAAACAATAAAAACACAGTATAGGATGTTTTGCTTCTTTTTGCGTCTTAGTTTTATTAAAAGGCATGTTTTTGAGCTAAGTGCTTTTAAATCTGATACCAAATAAAATCTTAACGTGAAGGTCATTGCTACTTATGACAAAGTAGATGAGACACCTCTGATCTAGCTCCCTGCTTCCTTCTCTGTAGGCGTCCTGGGTGAAGTTAACAAGATGCATCAGCTGAACTGTGGCCAAGTCTACATAAGGGTTTTTTACTGGCATAGAAATATCAATTAGCGGTGTGATTTTTTTTAAACAATATTTGTATCGTAGGGGTGTATTTGTAACAAAAGCCCTGGTGTCAATACAATTATCCTGGCAAAAAAGTGCTTTTCCCAGGAGATCTTATTTTGTTTGAGGAAGTGGAATAAACAATACCAACAAAAGAGGCCTTTTGCTGCTATAAACTGTGACTGTACTAACAGCATTTGCCAGTACACCTCTCTGGCTATAATTGGCAAACCTGTTCTAGCATAGACTTTGCCTGATTCAGGGGGATTTCAGCAGTTTCCTAACATATGCTGACAGATCGAGCCAGACAAAACCTGCCATGCTCCTGCAGGAGCCCTCTTGCTTGTAGGCCCAGAACATCTGTGTTGGGCTGGTAGCCTCCTCCATTGTGAATTGATCATGGGTTTTGCATGCCTCTAAGTTAGACTTGTATGAAAAGGAAAAGCCATAAAGAGCTACTGTATCTTAGAGGGTCACTGTGCTATTTGAAACTTACAGTAGTTACCTGGAAGAACAGAAGAATGGCCATACTGGGTCAGAGCAGTGGTCCATCTAGCCCAGTATCCTCTCTTCTGACAGAGGCCAATGCCAAATGCTTCAAAGGGAATGAACAGAACAGGTAATCATCAAGTGATCCATCCCCTGTTATCCAGTCCCAGCATCTGGCAATCTGAGGTTTAGGGACATCTAGAACATGGGGTTGCATCCCTGACCATCTTGGCTAATAGTCACTGATGGACCTATCCTCCATGAACTTATCCAATTGTTTTTTAACTTAAATCCATTTATAGTCTCTACCGTCACAACATCCCCTGGTAACAAGTTCCACGGGTTTACTGGGCATTCTGTGAAGAAATACTTCCTTTTGTTTGTTTTAAACCTATTAATTTCACTGGATGACCTGTGGCTCTTGTGTTATGTGAAGCGGTAAATAACACTTCCTTATTCACAAGCTGCATTCTCAGCAAAGGTCTTGCTTATCTTATTTCTTTTTGAATTGTTAAATTGACAGAGCCAAAACTATGGGATTTCTATTTCAGGATACAAAGCATATTGGGATCAGAGAGTAGTGAAGAGATTACTTATGACATTCATGCTGTTCTTTCCCTTGTCATTTTCAATTGCTCTGGTTTAACTTTCCAATTTGCACATTTATCAAGGTGGATTCCTAATCATGAGTGAAGCTCTCCTTCGTTTTTGTTTCCAAAGTCCTACACAGTAGATCCTGCTCCCTTTCCCCTTCTTAGTTGGGGCGCCACCTAAAACAGAATTGGCATCTTTCCTTGGGGGAGAAGGGGTGAGAAGGGAGGAGAAAAGCAAGATTTGGGGTGCACATGTTTGAAGTCCATATTCTTACTGAGCTTTGGAGCCCAACTCTTCCCCCTTTGTACCTTCATGCTCTGGGAATTTGGGTGTATGGAATGGAATGGGACTGGAGCTGGTGAATCCACCACTATTGGACCCACTAGCCCTCAAATGAGCTGGGTTCTAAAACCAGCAGACAGAGGTATGCTACTCCATGGACTGCAGAACTTCATGCTTCAACCTCGACTACTGTACTTGGATTTGGAATGGACAGGGATGATTTTGCCCCAAACTCTCTTCCCTGCCCCCCTCCTGATTATGGGAATCTGTCTCCTTCCTTTGAGCTGGCAAACATGTCACAAAAACAAAGACAAATCACAAGGCAAGAATCACGTTCCCCTTTCCTGACCATTCACACTCAGAAGTTTATTAATCTGAACAGGACACACTCACAAAGGACCTGACCAGTTTGGAGACGTTATAGACACCTCGAATGTTGAAAGAGTCATACAGAGGTGATGGGGTAGTTTGGTGGCTCATGGGTAGCAGAATGTTTTGCCCATTTGGCTTAGCTTTGAACTGGTAGATGTCACCCAAGAAGCTATACGTGCTTCACTCCCAATTCCTTGAGAAACTGCTGTGCCAAACAAAAGTAATTGTTGATTTGGGGCACATGTAAGTAAAGATGTTATTTAGGGGAAACACCAACAGGTACAGAGGCAGGCTGGATATTCCTGCTCAGGCCTGCTGACGGGAGGCAGGGGACGTGGGGGCAAAGGGCACAATTGTCCAGCCTGGTAGGCAGCGACCAGGACCCTGGGCCCTTTTAAATTGCCCGGGTGGGCTACAGGGCTCCTAGGCACAGGTGCTGAGTGGGTGCTGAGTACCCACAGTGGTCCCCCCACAGCACCTCCCACCAGTGGCAAGCCCTGCTGATCAGCTCATCCCTGTCTCCCCCAGTGCCTCCTGCCTGCCACCGTCAGCTGTTTGGCAGCGTGTCGGAGGTGCTGGGGGGAAGCGGGAGGAGCGTGCGTGGGAAGAGGTGGGGCAGGGGCAGGCCTGGGCGATGCACGGCCCAGATGTCAGGAGTGGAAGGGCCGGGACCAGCTCCTTCCAGCCAGCTGCTGAGGTGCTGCTCTGCAGCCCTGGGTGGCGGCTGCCTGAGAGAACCTGGCTGGGGAGGTGACTTCTGCTCTCTGCCTGGGCTTGGGTGCCGGGGTCCCCAGCAGCCAAGCCGGGTGGGGAGCGGAAGCCACCTCCTTCCCAGACAGGCTCTCTCAGGCAGCTGCAGAGCAGCAACTGGGAGGGGCCGGCGTTAAAAGCGGCTCCCTCCTGCTCCCCGCCTGGGCTCCTGCTCGCCACGGAGAGCGGCAGAACTTGCCGGTGGGGGGGGGGGGCGACAGGCACAGTGGGAAGACAAAGCACATGCTCCCCCCCCATCCCCTCACAGGTAACATGAGGTGGGGAGAGCGCAGTGACCCTGGGCAGGGCACTGTGCGGGGAGACATGTGACCTGCCCTTTAGATTTTGCCCCCCACACCTATGAGGAGGCACCAGTTGTATATGGGGTGCCCTCAGGGGAAGGGGCGGAAAAGGGGTGGGAAGAGGTGGGGTGGGGGTGGGGCATTGGGAAAAGGGGCCTAGGATGGAGTGGGGGACCGAGTACCCCCTGGGAAATGTGGAAATCGGCATCTATGCTCCTAGGCGCGTGTGGGGTGGTACCGGTGGCGGCGAAGGCAGCCGGGCGGGCATGTGGAAGCCCTGGCCATGCCGCAAGAGCGCGCCCAGCAGCGCAGCTGGCAGCTCGCTGGGCACCAGCAGAGGCCCATTGACTGTTCTGCCCTGCGGCCCAGAATTGCTGTTGGTGGGCCTGTTCCTGCACAGATCCATCTTATTATCAACGTGTGTGTGAATTTCGAGAGGACTACAGCATATTTACCTCATGAGCTCAGAAGCTCCCAAAAGGCTCATCAAACCAGCTATGATGCTGCCTATTCCTAATTAGTACAGTCCCAAAAATAAACAAACAATCTCCCCAGCTCACGTTAAAAGATTTAATGCAGACTGTTTATAAAGCAGTAGGGTCAAAGTGTGGTTAGTGACATTTTATACAGCCCCCTCCCCTTATGAATCTCCCCTCTCCTCCCCGCCTTGTATTGTGTTTGTATTCAGCAGTATTTGTGAGAACAAGTCTTCTGAGACTAGAGATTGGAAGAGATCCAGACAGTTCAAACTTGCAGGCTCTTTGCATCATGTTCTCTGCAAAGCAGGCTTGGAATAGAACGGAATGGAATAGACAATCCATTGCTGTCAGCTTTAAGCTTTAAGCTTTAAGCTTAGACCGAGGTTCACCAGCAACAGTGAACAATGGCTGCCACAGCATTTTATAAAAATGCTACAGACTGATGGGCTTATGCTCCTGAACAAGCCTTCTTCACTCCTCCCCACAACCTAACATCTCTGTCAGTCTCAGAACAGTCTGAATTTATTCCAGCTCCACAGCAGACTACATTATTCTGCAAACTGGCAGAGCATTTCCACAGCTGGAGGAAGGGGTTTGCTATAGAGAGCACAGCTGTGGGTAAAACACCCCCTCTCCCTTTTCCCGACCCAAGGAGTCACGCACCGAGCCTTTACAAGTAGCTCAGATTTCAAGCGGTAGCATACAGGGCTGCATTCCTTGATATCCACCTCTGTAAAAATAATTTGGATCCCCTTTTTGGGGGGGCTACCCCCACTATTTTTATTTTTTTACTGCCTAATGCCACTGCAGCACTTCCACCTACCTTATGCAGCATTCACTTCCCGTGCCATTTATTGTGATGTTGGTGCACCACTCAAATGCTGGCACCATGAATAGGACATAGCAGATCCCTAGAAAACACAAGGTAGGTTTGTTTCGCTTCACATGACCAATATATGGGGAAGCACACAACTGGTTAATACAAAAACCGATGACCTTATTCTCCGCTGCTTTGCACCTTGTATAATCATGTGTGTGTTTCACACCCACTTTGTACAGGTATTAAACGACTACACAAAGGGCAGAGGAGAATCAGGCCCACTGTATCTTGCAGTTATAGAATGGATAGCGTTACCAGATAGCAACTGTAAAAAAATGGGAAAGGGGGTAGTAGGCGCCTATATAAGAAAAAGTCCCAAAAAACGTGACTGTCCCTTTAAAAACGGGACATCTGGTCACCCTAAGAATGGACTATGCTCTCCAAAGTCAGAAAACAGTAGTGCTGCTTGGAAAGTCAATATGGATTGGATTTAGATTAAAAAACAAACAAAAAGAACCCCCAAACCCATTCATCTCATGCTAAATAAGTCATATTTTAAGCACTATACAGTTGCAAATGCTAAGCTTGTTTTAAGTCAAACAAGATATTGGGACTCAAGTAATTGCCAAGACTCACAGATCTTGATGTAAATTAGACATTAGTTCAACACGTATCCCTGAACTACAGTTTCCTTTAAAAGTTTAAGGTAAATTAACACACAAAAACTTTTGGTGTAATTTATAAGTAAATCAATCTTCTAGAAAGAAGTCAGAGTAGAATTTAGTTGAACTATAAAAAATACAATAGAGAATTGGACTAGAAAAGACACAAGGAAGGAGACTAGGCATGACTGCAACATTTGTTTTCCTTCCCCACTTTTCCTTCCCCACAGTTCTGTTCAGTTTCCGTTCAGTTTCCTCCTCTTTTCCAGCAGAAAATAGAAAGCTGAGTGAAAACAGAGAGGCACAAGGTCACACAGGCCCAAGTGAAAGGAAGATTACTGCTTCTTTTACTGGAATGATTTCAAACCCCTGCCTCCCCACCCCCCCATATCATTGATCTGTGGGCCAAACACTCCATCAATCATGATTAAGAGTGCTTGGTGCAAAGATTTCACAAAGAAGTTTGGAGAGGAGAAAGGGGAGAACAGAATCCTTCTCCTTAGGTCATGGGGGACTCCCACTGCAGACTCAGGGATATAGCAGCATCTGTACCAGGGGGATGAATGGAGCATAGTTGTCCTTTATTAGTCTGTCCCCAAGTCCCCATCCATGGTTGGATGAAGGATCGATGAAGGACCCAAAGGGTGGCACAGAGGATGCAGACCCCTTGGCATCTTGCCCCTACCCTCCACTTCTCTCACAGCAGAGCTGTACTAGTTCTCGGGTGGTCAAAGCCCTTCACCTGCACAGTGAGGGAGGTAGGCAAGATTTACACCTATGTTTACAACACAGCAACTTTACTTGGCACTTTTACACATCTACTAATGGTAGAGCATGGAATTTAAGAGATGCCATGATGGAACAATTCAGCATGTAATAAAGAGTGGGGAGGTAAATGAAGTTAAATAAAGATCCAAACAATTGCAGCCTGCTGGAATGTTGCTAGCAATTAATGTGAATAGCTCAAAAGTGATACAAGATGACAACATAAGTGGTATGGAAAACAATAACCTTGAATGGAAGTGTGGAACATTGCAGCAACACATAATTGGTCATGGGGAGCTGTACACAATCAGAAGAAATCAAATGGCATATAGCACCAGACCAGGATTTGCATACTACTGATTGTAAAAAGTGAGACATTATAGCTGGTGCTGTGAGTCATTCAGAGAAATATATCCCCTGGTAATAAGCTATGCTTCGTGCCTCTACTGGGGCAAAGAATTCTGCAAAGCTGAAAGTGAGATCTGAGTGACTGAGTTCACATAGCACCATTACAAACCAAAGGAAGATTTGGAAGCATTTGCTTATGACTTGGAATCCTTGCTGACATGGCCATTACAAACATATGGGGAGATACTAGGCTACATTCTTCCCACACCAGCTGAGCAAGGGCTCTATCTTTATGAAAAGTTGCCAACAAGAAGTCACTATGTAGATTTGCTGATACCATGAACTTTGTCAAATGGCTGTGGTACACAAGAAGGCCTGGGATGGCATTGGATTGGAAAAGCCCTAATGCTATGAGAAGCAGCAAGATTCAGCAGTGTGGTAAGTGGCAGTGGTGACAAAGCAAGCAGCCGGTGACACAGGTGAACATAAGTAGCAGTAGCAGCTATTATCTCAGCATTATGGTGACATCTGTCTCACAGTCTGAGAGTTGACTGTCAAGACTTCAAGAACACTAGAGGCAGAAGGCAACTGTGGTGGCCACAACAGTCAGTAGACTGTGTGTTCCAGATAGGGCTAGGGCACCCCCCTACCAGTGGGTTACATCCAGGACAGCAAGGTTTGGCTCCCACTGAAATTTTTCAGAAGGAGATTTTCTTGGGGAAGGGGAGTGAGAAAAATTTTACTGCAGCATGAGTATTTACAGCTCACAGCCAACATGAATTGTTCATGGTGAACCTTTTATACTTGGTAGAGAGGGAATGAGGAGCAGGAAGGAATTTTTCTTAAAACGAAGAGCATGCTAACCTCAAAGGAGATGTGGTTAATGTGAAGTGAAGCATGTGTACAACAGGACATGGATGGGGAATGTATACTATGGAGAAAAGGCACCCTGCATTCAAAATAGTACCATTTCTGTGGGCTCTGTACAACTCAGAGTAAGGCAGATAAATCATGAGTCTTTATACAGGCAAGGCTTTTTAGGAACGTGAATATTTGTGTTTTTCAAAATTACATCCTCTTTAGGTTTTTCCATCCTCACTTAGTAATGTCAGGAATGTGTGTAAATTAAAAAATAAAAATAAAAAAAATCAGAGACCTCTGGTATCTTTATATATTTTTTAAAAAATTGTGGTAGATTTGAATTAGATTTTCTGTCTTCTCTTTGCACTGGGGTAATAAGCGGTCGCACCGAAGATAAACAGGAACATTCCCATCTCTCAGAAAGAGACATCTTGTTTAGTTTAAGCTTCCTGCAAGATTGAAAAATTTTCACTAGACTCTGCAGGCCTAATTCAGAGAGATGTTTTTACACTGCTCTGGCAGTGTGACTGGGCCCTGACCAGGGTGTGTAAAGGTGTAAATAACAATGAGGCCCTGCATATTTTAGGCAACATATAGCGCTGCAGCTATGCCACTGTGGCACTCCTAATACAAATATATCCTACAATGATGAAAGGGGATTTTCCATCAATGTAGTTAATCCACCTTCCCAAGAGGCCACAGCTAGATCAACAGAATTCCTGCGTTGACCTAGCCATGTCCATGCCAGGAGTTAGGTTGGTTTAACTATGGGGCTCAAGGGTGTGAATCTAAATTTTAAGTGTTGACCAGGCCTTCGTGTGTGCGCCATGTTTTAGAGTGACAATGAAGGAGAGTTGCTGAGAAAAGGTACCTGAATTGGAGCATTTCATGTTGGGAGCCTTTACAAACGGTATTTACATACCGAAAAGGTATGCCATTTTGAAAAACATTAATATTCCTAAGAAGCCTTACTTGTTTAAAAACTCCTAATTTATCCACTTTACTCTGTGTTGTACAGAGCACACAGAACCTGGCACTATATTGAACTTGAGGTGATTTCTCTCTACTGAAAACATTATCCCTTATGTACTGAAGGGCCAATGGGACTTGGGCACCTAAATAATTTTTGACAACATTGCCTTGTATCTATTTATAGCAATCTAGCAAAATATAAATTTAGATAAGCAGATTTTTTTCTAAATTGAACGTTTCCTAAATACACATGATGCAATATCAGGAAGCCATTAGAACTACAGGATTTAAGAAATTTTAAGTGTCAATATTGCACTCTCATTGTTACAAAGTTACCTAGCTTCCACAGGTCAGATTCCCGTCTACCACACCTTCTGGATCCTCAGAAGTCAAAAGAATTCAAATTTCAAAAACTCCTGTTCAACTGCAATGAAGCCTCACTACATCTCCCTCTCCCGCATGGCACATAAGACATGTGTTCCATTGTTGTGATGTTTTTAGGATGATGGTATAACAGGGAGCAATTAAGGGAGGCTTTCATTGGGTAGTTGACAGTAAACTTCTGTAACATCAGTCCATGAAAGTCTTAAATAAGTCAGATATGACTAAGTCAGATATGACTAAAAGTTTAATATATCTAAAAAGGTATGGTTTAAAGACAGTTTAATCTTCCCAGCCTCTCTTTTTCACCTCTGATCTGATACTGAAGTTGTAGCACTAACCTGTTGGCCCCTATTCTGAGAGCTTTGTCTTGCAATCTAATGTCCCTCACTGTCAGAATAGTCCCTAGGGGACCATTACAACCTGGCATGAGTTACAGCAGCCTTTGGGATACTGGAAAGTGTAACATGGACTGTTTCAACTAATTTATGCCGTGTGCTTAGAGGCACCTTTGCTTCCCCTTTGTCCATCTTCTATACTCAGCTCTGGTGCAGCAGAGGAATTAGCCCACATAATTCATGTCAAATTGCGATCTGATAAACACATTTGTAACTTCACTGCAAGAAAAAGAAAAATGACGGTTGTCCAACAGGCCATTAACTTTAGTGAGTGCTCTAGTAAAAGCCTATTAAACTCTTGAAGAAGGTAGACATAGCAGTTAAAACAGGGTTACCGCCATATGGAATTCTGAGCAGAAGTTGAGGCTAGTCTGAAAGTCAGATCTGTTAGGAATAGCAGTCATAGGGTACTTAGTTTGTCCTAAATATTACAAATACAACTGCTATGCTGGAGATTGACTATGTGGATCTCTCCATGCAGAATTTTCTATTTTCAATAAAAGCAAGATACCAACCAAGTAAATGCCTTAAAATACATACGATCTTGTTTCCAAGTTTGCTCCAGTAGGAATTTCTCTTTGGAACAACAACAACAAAAATACAGAGACCATCTACAAAAAATGATGACAGGTGAGGTGACCGAACAACAGTAATGTGACATGGAGTCTTCCTAGAGATGGTTCAAATTTTTTTTAAAAGGTGGGAGAGGGGAAAGGGATAGGGTCAGATGAAGAGGAAAAACAAAACAAAACTCTCTCATGGAAAAACTTTGTCCTTGTTTTTTGTTTTTCAATGTTTCAGAACAAAATATTGCCAAAGCATTCTGAAATTTTGTTTCAAAGTTGTGGGGAAGTCCCACTCTTCCCCACCAATGGCAACATTTAAAATATGAATCTGTCCACCCCCACAACTAAGTTTTGAAACAAAATTCAATTAAGAAGGCTCCTGACTTCCTTAGACATAATTTCCATTTTTTTCAGCCATTTCCAGTATTTTTCATTTTGGTCACCAGTCAGTGACTGAAAGCCATTGCCACCAAGAGGCTGTTGAGCGGCTTATGTGAAGTGAGCTGGTGGTCTCACACATTTAATTTTGAATTGGTATCCACACCACAAACCCTAGTAGAACTGTTGCTGTGTTTGACAGTCTCAGTTGAGATGCCATAGGGGCATGAAGACTGAATTTTCTTTTCATCCACTGAACAGCCTTGAAGCAATATTATTGCTATGGCCCTGGCTAGCTGTGTTTTCTGAACAAAGGTTTCTGTTTCTTCTGCCATCAGTCCGGCACCTTCTACAAGTACTAAATTCACTTTAAAAAGCATTAAATTATTCAGATAAACTCAGATTAATTTCTGGTCCATTATAGGACAAGAAGGAAACATGTAAGCACTGATTTAGGCTATAAGTCCCCTAACTAGGACAGACGGCTCCCAAATGTTTCCTCATCCCCACAAGTGGCAAGAGACCAAGTAAAATTTAAAAACGATAGGAGTTATTTTTTCCAGTGGGATAAAGGCACCTGACTAAAGGGCTTGCCATTATAGCATGGATCCATGTTCTCTTGCTGGATTAGCTTTTGTCTCTGAACAATAATCACACCGACTATGAAGGGCTTGCTTTCAGTTTTAATGAATCTGATGAGAGCAGGGATTAGCTGGAGAAGACTTCTCCTCATGAAAGGTCTATGCCCTGTGGCTGAAAGTTTCCACAAAACTCACCAACAATACCCCCATAGTTGGGCTTTGGAGCAATACCCCATCTGAGTGAGTATCCAAGTTCCTACTAGAAGGAGAAATCCATAAAAGGTACCCTGCACAATATGAGTCCAAGAAAAATATGTGCAAATCAAGAAATAGAAGTAGCTCTTTTTTTTTTTTATAAAACAGCCACATTTTCTTAAAAAGCAAACACACTACTCAGAAATGGAATTCTCAAGTTTGTTTAGAGGCAGTTATGGAAGAATGAGGTTCTTCAATGGGCGGGTAAAGAAAAAAAACAATACACTTGGTAAAGGAGAAGAATGACCTTTACATCAGGCTGGACTGATGAGCGCTGTTGTGGTTTTTTGGGGTACTGTTTTTTGCTTTAAAACAAACAAATGTGATTTTTTTCTTCCTGTTTGCCCAAGCAATAAGTACTATGTGAATTTAAATGGTAGAACTACAGCATTGGGTCAGCATTTAGATAGTGTATATTATTTTTGGTCTGCATTTTTGAGAATGAAAATTAAAAATGACTCAACATTAATTGAAAGTTGCATAACTGGAAAATTCAAAATAAAAACGTATGCTATGCTAAAATAGAAGTTTGCTAGGTCAGGAACAATCATATTACATTTAGAGTCCTACCCTGACCCAAGAGGAAAGTTGGAGAGGGTTTGCTGCTTTTAAAAAAAAATTATACACTAAGGTCTGGATTCACACTTGAACCCCAAATTAGGTCCCATTGGGATTCACAAAACCCCTTCTCAGTTGCTCCCCAAACCCTGTAGGCACCTATAATTGCTTGGTGCCTCAATTTCTACAGTCAGAGAGCTCCCTAGACACATATGTTTCGGCCTCTGAGCATACTGTGACAGACCGGCAATATCCTGTAATAAATTGAACAAACCTTATTGGATTAAGATAAACTTTATTGAATTAAGTTAAATTGTATTGAGTTAGGGTTAATACCTTTGGGGGGGTATATTCTATTAAAAATGCAGTTGATTGTGTATTTTTACAGCATTGTATGTACCAGTGTTTTCCCCAGGAATTGAAATTAGGTGGGGTGTTTGAATTTCCGGGGGGGGGGGAGGGAGGGATTAAGAGCCGATGAAGGGTGAGACCATGAGGGTGAAGGTGGGCTGTATGGCACCATAGTAAAAACTGAAAAATGTTTCATGACCATTTTATTAGATTTAACTCATGTTTTCAAATCATCACACAAATTAAAGTTGGCTACTCAAGTCTTCTATGAAGCACTACATCTACATCCTTCTTTGGTTTCGTTATAATTTTGTACAACTCTGTTAATGAACTTCTTGAATTCAATTTGTTCATCTTTGGTGGCTTCTCATGTGTCTGGTACTTCTATTCCTTCAACTGATATGCTCATTAGTTCATTCACATGATCAGGCAGAAGGCGACTTCTTTAGAACACAAAATTCTATTCAAGGATGAAAAAGAACGCTCAACTGTAGCTCTTGTGACTGGGAGTAGCAAGAGATGAATTACTACTTCTTTCATCCCAGGAAACAACATAAAGATCGGATTGAGCCACTAGTGATGATAAAAAAGAAGTTGAAGTCAAATCTTCATTCATTCATCGTATGATATTCCACTCTGTGTTCAAATTCTCTGTTCTATCCTGAGCACAAGGAAGCCCCGTCGCTGGTAATGCCTCACTCCACTCAACTGTCGGTGTTTTATAGGAAAGGGATCTGTAAAAGCTACGTAGGACCAATCCTATTCAACTTATTCATAAACGATCTGGAGAAAGGGGTAAACAGTGAGGTGGCAAAGTTTGCAGACGATACTAAACTGCTCAAGATAGTTAAGACCAAAGCAGACTGTGAAGAACTTCAAAAAGATCTCACAAAACTAAGTGATTGGGCAACAAAATGGCAAATGAAATTTAATGTGGATAAATGTAAAGTCATGCACATTGGAAAAAAATAACCCCAACTATACATACAATATGATGGGGGCTAATTTAGCTACAACTAATCAAGAGAAAGATCTTGGAGTCATCATGGCTAGCTCTCTGAAGACGTCCACGCAGTGTGCAGCAGCAGTCAACAAAGCAAACGGGATGTTGGGAATCACTAAAAAAGGGAGAATGGAGATGGAGAATATCTTATTGCCCTTATATAAATCTATGGTACGCCCACATCTTGAATACGGCGTACAGATGTGGTCCCCTCATCTCAAAAAAGATATACTGGCATTAGAAACGGGCAACTAAAATTATTAGGGGTTTGGAACGGGTCCCATATGAGGAGAGATTAAAGAGACTAGGACTTTTCAGCTTGGAAAAGAGGCGACTAAGGGGGGATATGATAGAGGTATATAAAATCATGAGTGGTGTGGAGAAAGTGAACAAGGAAAAGTTATTTACTTGTTCCCATAAGAACTAGTGGCCACCAAATGAAATTAATGGGCAGCAGGTTTAAAACAAATAAAAGGAAGTTCTTCTTCACTCAGTGCACAGTCAACCTGTGGAACTCTTGCTAAGGAGGTTGTGAAGGCTAGGACTATAACAGGGTTTAAAAGAGAACTGGATAAATTCATGGAGGTTAAGTCCATTAATGGCTATTAGCCAGGATGGGTAAGGAATGGTGTCCCTAGCCTCTGTTTGTCAGAGGGTGGAGATGGATGGCAGGAGAGAGATCACTTGATGATTACCTGTTCTGTTCATTCCCTCTGGGGCACCTGCCATTGGCTTCTGTTGATAGACAGGATACTGGGCTGGAAGGACCTTTGGTCTGACCCATTATGGCCATTCTTATGTTCTTATGTAGAGTTTGAGTAGAATCTAGAAGTCGCTGTTGTAGATTTTTAAGAATCAAGTCTGTGTACTTTTTCAGTTGTCTTAACAAACATTTCTTGTCCTCTTCACTTAAGGATTCAATATAAATGTCTTCACTAGTCAGCTTCTGGACTGAAGTCTTTGCTTCTTCCAGTACGGTTTCAATGGATAGCTCTCTGATTGATCCAAATGTAGCTTCTATTGCTGAACAAAAGATCTACTACTGTTGAAGCAAATGCCTGGATGACATTGTTTAATGACCCAAGTGGTTTCAACAGTAGGACTTACAAGAGAGAGAATGGTAATATGCTTCTCTGAACGTAGTAGCAAAAGTAATCCACCAGACTCACTACTTAGATCCATCCCATCTTGGGAGATACTTTCCAAAGTCAGTAATAACAGCTGGAGTAATTTAAAGACAACAACCAAGGATTGCTCATGAGAAAGCCAGAGGGTTTTCCCAGGTTGGACTAATTTGAACTTTAGTCCCAGTGTATCTTCTATAGTTTCCAAGATATTCAGTCTTTTTGGACTCTTGCCAAAAAGAGAATATAATGAAGATATTAAATTTATAGCTTTTTTTTAAAAAAGAAAAGGAGTACTTGTGGCACCTTAGAGACTAACCAATTTATTTGAGCATAAACTTTCGTGAGCTACAGCTCACTTCATCCGATGCATTTTTTTTCCACTGAATGCATCCGATGAAGTGAGCTGTAGCTCACGAAAGCTTATGCTCAAATAAATTGGTTAGTCTCTGCGGTGCCACGAGTACTCCTTTTCTTTTTGCGAATACAGACTAACATGGCTGCTCCTCTGAAACCTAGCTTTTTTAAATGTCTTCTGAAGAGTCTGCAGCTCGTACTAGCGCCAGTTGGAGTAGATGGCCTCTGCAGTTTGTATAGGAGAGTTCAGAGTTACACTTTTCTCTGAGCAAAGCTTGTACTCCACCATGTCTTCCAGAGAAGTTTGCAGCTCCATCAAATGAACAAGCTGCCATCTGTCTGGGGTCCAATTGACAAGCTTTTAACTCTTCTAAGATGTGGGTTGTCACAGATCCAGCCGATGTATCTTTTATAGCTTGAACATCGAGAAATACATTTACTGGCCTAACACTGACATCAAGATAACGTACACAATGACTTAATACTTGATGGCCATTTGCATCGGTGCATTCATCAGCCATGTATGCAAATTCTTTGAATGTGGTGAGAAAATTTTTCACTTTTTCAACTGTTGAATCTTTCACTGTTTCACCACATGCTTCTCACCAGTCAGTTGAGTTTCTTGCAGAAAGATAGTCATAGAATCATAGAATATCAGGGTTGGAAGGGACCCCAGAAGGTCATCTAGTCCAACCCCCTGCTCAAAGCAGGACCAATTCCCAGTTAAATCATCCCAGCCAGGGCTTTGTCAAGCCTGACCTTAAAAACCTCTAAGGAAGGAGATTCTACCACCTCCCTAGGTAACTCATTCCAGTGTTTCACCACCCTCTTAGTGAAAAAGTTTTTCCTAATATCCAATCTAAACCTCCCCCACTGCAACTTGAGACCATTACTCCTCGTTCTGTCATCTGCTACCATTGAGAACAGTCTAGAGCCATCCTCTTTGGAACCCCCTTTCAGGTAGTTGAAAGCAGCTATCAAATCCCCCCTCATTCTTCTCTTCCACAGACTAAACAATCCCAGCTCCCTCAGCCTCTCCTCATAAGTCATGTGTTCCAGTCCCCTAATCATTTTTGTTGCCCTTCGCTGGACTCTCTCCAATTTATCCACATCCTTCTTGAAGTGTGGGGCCCAAAACTGGACACAGTACTCCAGATGAGGCCTCACCAATGTCGAATAGAGGGGAACGATCACGTCCCTCGATCTGCTCGCTATGCCCCTACTTATACATCCCAAAATGCCATTGGCCTTCTTGGCAACAAGGGCACACTGCTGACTCATATCCAGCTTCTCATCCACTGTCACCCCTAGGTCCTTTTCTGCAGAACTGCTGCCTAGCCATTCGGTCCCTAGTCTGTAGCTGTGCATTGGGTTCTTCCGTCCTAAGTGCAGGACCCTGCACTTATCCTTATTGAACCTCATCAGATTCCTTTTGGCCCAATCTTCCAATTGGTCTAGGTCCTTCTGTATCCTATCCCTCCCCTCCAGCGTATCTACCACTCCTCCCAGTTTAGTATCATCTGCAAATTTGCTGAGAGTGCAATCCACACCATCCTCCAGATCATTTATGAAGATATTGAATAAAACTGGCCCCAGGACCGACCCTTGGGGCACTCCACTTGATACCGGCTGCCAACTAGACATGGAGCCATTGATCACTACCCGTTGAGCCCGACAATCTAGCCAGCTTTCTACCCACCTTATAGTGCATTCATCCAGCCCATACTTCCTTAACTTGCTGACAAGAATACTATGGGAGACCGTGTCAAAAGCTTTGCTAAAGTCAAGAAACAATACATCCACTGCTTTCCCTTCATCCACAGAACCAGTAATCTCATCATAAAAGGCGATTAGATTAGTCAGGCATGACCTTCCCTTGGTGAATCCATGCTGGCTGTTCCTGATCACTTTCCTCTCATGCAAGTGCTTCAGGATTGATTCTTTGAGGACCTGCTCCATGATTTTTCCAGGGACTGAGGTGAGGCTGACTGGCCTGTAGTTCCCAGGATCTTCCTTCTTCCCTTTTTTAAAGATTGGCACTACATTAGCCTTTTTCCAGTCATCCGGGACTTCCCCGGTTCGCCACGAGTTTTCAAAGATGAGCATTTGCTTGTCTTGTTCGGAACCAGTGTTCAACTTCAGGATAAACAAGTGACAATGCACTTAACATTGGCCTCCAGTTTGTAGTATCTCTTGCTTAAATAGAAAGTATGATGCCATAGCCATGTTTGTTCGCATGAACTGTGTTGTGTCTCCAGCATTCTTAACAGTCTCATTAACGCACACTGGTGTTGTCCTTGGTCAGTGGAGACTCAGAGTTCAGAGGTGCTTTCAAGTGAGTTCACCTCCCAGGTGCGGGGCAAGAAGGCACCTTGCTTGTTCCTCCAGCTGCTCACTGTTTGCTCTGGCCACTGTTGTTCTTTGTGCCGCGTTCACTCCATTGCTCTGTTGCCAATGGCCCTGTGCCACCACCTTCTGCTGCCACCGTGACCTCTGTGAGTTGGTCTCTTGAAGTTCCACCCAGCTCTCAGTGATTTCAGCAGAGTTCTCAGTGGGGGAGTGCAGGCTGGGCAGTGTCTTCCACAGAAACACTGTCCCACAGCAGGTCTAAGCACTTAGACCTGATTATCAGTGATTTTAGCTGTAGTGGTTTTAACAAAACAAAAGACTATCTATGGAGGCTAATCAGCTCTGTCTTTAAACAGCAGAGAGGGGCAGATCAAATAGTACTTGTGACTCAGGCAGACCATCAAGCAAAACACCAGTCCCCACCCTATCTCTTGCTGCCCTCAATCAGCACAGGCTAAGTACAGTTCTACTGCCTTTTACTCATACAATAAGAACAATAACATTTCATTACCCACCCTTCCCCCGCATTCAAGTGATTTGTAACCCAACCCCAGCCAAAATCTATCACTTGGGCAACACAGCTCTATTTGCTGGATACCTAGGTAGATTAGGTGTGACTGTAAATACAATCTGGTCCTGAAGCCTTTCCTCCCAGCCCCCAGATCATCACTAGCTGTCAGGGAGAGCTCATTTAGACTTTCCTTACAAATCATAATTTGAAATTATTAGGTTGGCCAACATCACCGAAATGAATGCACTGACATTGTCACAAAAAACAGCTGTATAAGGAAGCTAGTCTACATTCATACTTTTCAAATCTATTATACTTTTTCAGATACACGTATTTTATCATACACTTTATATGCTTTTAAAGTGTGTTTTAAATGTTTCAATTTCAATTCAAATTTCCAAACAATCACTAAATTGGCAACACTGCACGTAAGTAGTTCACAAAACTGGGGGGGGATGTTGGGGAAATTCAAGGGGGTGTCATGGGGAAATCCCTGGTATGTACCTTCTCTAGTAGGGAGGAGGATGCTAATGTATTTTCTCTGTTACCAGCCCTGCGAAGCTATTCCTCCACCCCCCCCAGAGGTCCAAATATACTAGCTCAAACTGGATTCTCCAGAGACCAATAGACAAAGAAAGGATTTTTGGATAAATAGCCTGGTTTTAAACTGGCTCAGGGCCTTCTTCCTGATCTACCAAATGGACAGGACACCTGGTCCATGGAGGGCCCCAATCCTCAGGGGAGGGTTGGAAGGACTGGGCCTACTGAGACCCCATAAGACTGGGTATTTGTTCTGAGCTGAAGCTGTGATGAACTTGTGACCCCAAGGAAACCTCTTGGGTGGGGACAGGGCTGTCCCTAGCCATTTTAGTGCCTTACACAGCCCTCCCCCACAACGGGGGGGGGGGGGGGATGGCTATGTGGGGCCCCAGGCTTCTGCAGGCAGGGGAGGGGGTGGCCACTTCCTTCAGCAAGTGGAGTGACCCGGCCTCAGTGTGCTCTGCTTCCCTGGCTCCCAGACTTGGAGGGTAGGAGGGAACAGCCCCCCAGGACTTGCTGGTGGCGCAGCTGGAAGCCAGGGGAGCAGAGCAGGCCAGGGCCGGGTCACTCCACTTACCACCGCCAGTGAGTACAGGGAGCCCAACCCCTCCTGCAGTCCTCAGGGGAAGGGCTGGCTGGAGCAGGGGCAGAGCTGGGGTGGAGCAGGGGCAGGGGCCATGTAGAAGAGGAGGAGCAGGGGCTGGAGCAGCACGCAGCTGCGTAGGGCACCAGGAAATGATGCCCCAAATTTCCTGGTGCCCTGCGCAGCTGCATACTTTGTGTATGGGTAGGGACAGCCCTGGGTGGGGATTTGAAGGACTGCTCCTGCCAGAAGGGTTGGTAAGCTAGTTAGCATGTGTGTAGGTTCTTTTATTATTTTAATATGTTTTCTCTATAGTGCTGTACCTTAAGAATAAAACAGAAAGACCTGCGTGGCAACTTATACCTGTCGACAATCGCTCTGTTATCAGTCTCTGATGAGAAAGCAAGCAGGTGTGCTTTGGCAGCCTGTCTCTTCTGGGAATAAGATAGCAAAGGTAAGGAACTGCGCAGCCTGGAAACACCCCCATCATAAAGTAAAGAGACATTGGTCTGCACCTAAGAGCTGGAAGGCTGACAGTGGGTGCCTTTGCTGGACCCCCATGGGAATACAAGTGTGGTTGCGCTGAACTGTGACATATGCCGACCGCAGCCCTATGGCAGGCATAAGCTCCAGAGCAATGCACAAACCAGGGGAAGATGGCCTTCCTCTGCCTAACTTGCCTATGAGGCCCAGTCTGGTAAGTGTGTTCAGACCTCGCCCATGGCTGTGGGCCCCTGTCGACAAACTTATACAAAACAGCAGGAGAAGGCCGCAGCAGGACACCCTCATAACCTTAAGATCACTGGTTATTATGGTACTCACCAGGGAAGTGGGAGACCCCACTTCAAGTACCTCCTCCTCCACTGAGTGGGAGAATGGGTTTGAACAGGGATCTGCCACCTGTCAGGTGAGTGCTTTAACCCATGTCTACAGAGTCATTCTTACAGGCTCTCTTTCACCCCATGATGAAAGAATCATGTACCCACAGTGGAACAGCTTCACCAGAAGAGACAGAGAGCTCCCACATCAGAATTTCTCCTAGTTCAGTGGTTAGGCACTCACCTGAGAGGTGGAAGATTCCTGTTCAAATCCCTTGAGGGGGGGAAATGTGAACTGGGAGTCTCCCACATCCTAGGTGACTACCCTAACCACTTGGCTAAAAGTTATGAGGGAGCTCCCCTGTTGTCCTGGCTTCCTGCAAAAAAAGGTACAAGGAACACTCAATGTCTAGGACACGTCAACACTTAAAATGCTGCATCGGCACTTTAATGAAGATGCTCTCTCCTGTCAACACTGAGCTCTTCCATTAGCTTAGTTCATCCACCTCCATGAGAGGTGGTAGCTACATGGGAGATGCTCTCCTGCCGACATAGTGCTGTCTGTGTGGGGGGATTAGGTATAACATCATCACTTGGGGGCATAGGTGCCGACTCCGTGGATGCTGCAGGGCTGGAGCACCCACAGGGAAAAATTAGTGGGTGCTCTGCACCCACCAGCAGCCAAGCTCCCCCCACCTCGCCTCGTTCTCCCCTGAGCGTGGTGCATCCCCACTCCTCCCCGTCCCAGCGCTTCCCACCCACCACCTAACAGCTGTTTGGCGGTACTTAGGACTTTCTGGGAGGGAGAGGGAGAAGTGTGGACGCAGCGCACTCCAGGGAGGAGGTGGTAAAGAGGCAGGGCAGGGACTTGAGGGAAGGGGGTGGAATTGGGGCAGGGCCAGGACCAGGGGTGGGAGTCAAGCACCCACAGGGCAGAGGGGAAGTTGGAACCTGTGCTTGGGGGTGTGAAAAATCCATGAAGTTATACTGATATAGGTCTGTAACGTAGACCAGACCCTAGAGAAGTTTTGCAGCAGAGAATCCCAAGCAGGGATAGGGATCTCCTGTAGCCTGGACTTAAGTGCCTATCTCAGAGGGGTGGTTCTGAGCACTCACCCCTTCGCTTGCCAGCTCCTATGGGCTAGCTTAGGCGAGGTGCTGCCTGGCATTCTGGCTTTTGTGAATCCCCTTCTGAGCCTCCTATTTGTCCTCATTCATTGCATAGGGAACCTAGGCACCTAACTTAGGCTTTGGGTATGTCTACACTACGAAATTAGGTCGAATTTATAGAAGTCGGTTTTTTAGAAATCTGTTTTATATATTCGAGTGTGTGTGTCCCCACAGAAAATGCTCTAAGTGCATTAAGTGCATTAACTCGGCGGAGTGCTTCCACAGTACTGAGGCTAGAGTCAACTTCTGGAGTGTTGCACTGTGGATAGCTATCCCACAGTTCCCGCAGTCTCCACTGCCCATTGGAATTCTGGGTTGAGATCCCAATGCCTGATGGGGCTAAAACATTGTCGTGGGTGGTTCTGGGTACATATCGTCAGGCCCCCGTTCCCTCCCTCCCTCCGTGAAAGCAAGGGCAGACAATCGTTTCGTGCTTTTTTTCCTGAGTTACCTGTGCAGACGCCATACCACGGCAAGCATGGAGCCCGCTCAGCTCACTGTCACCGTATGTCTCCTGGGTGCTGGCAGATGTGGTACTGCATTGCTACACAGTAGCAGCAACCCATTGCCTTGTGGCAGCAGACGGTGCAATAGGACTGGTAGCCATCATCGTCATGTCCGATGCTCCTGGCCGCGTCAGCCGGGAGCACCTGGACAGACATGGGCGCAGGGACTAAATTTGGAGTGACTTGATCAAGTCATTCTCTTTAGTCCTGCAGTCAGTGCTATTGAACCATCTTATGGTGAGCAGGCAGGCGATATGGATTGCTAGCAGTCGTATTGTACCATCTTCTGCCAGGCAGGCAAAAGATGAGGATGGCTAGCAGTAGTATTCTACCATCTTCTGCCAAGCAGCCCTGAGATGTGGATGGCATGCAGTCCTTCTGCACCGTCTGCTGCCAGCCAAAAATGTAAAAGATAGATGGAGTGGATCAAAACAAGAAATAGACCAGATTTGTTTTGTACTCATTTGCTTCCCCCCCTCCCCCGTCTAGGGGACTCATTTCTCTAGGTCACACTGCAGTCACTCACAGGGAAGGTGCAGCGAGATAAATCTAGCCATGTATCAATCAGAGGCCAGACTAACCTCCTTGTTCCAATAAGAATAACAACTTAGGTGCACCATTTCTTATTGGAACCCTCCGTGAAGTCCTGCCTGAAATACTCTTTGATGTAAAGCCACCCCCTTTGTTGATTTTAGCTCCCTGAAGCCAACCCTGAAAGCCGTGTCGTCAGTCGCCCCTCCCTCCATCAGAGCAACGGCAGACAATTGTTCCGTGCCTTTTTTCTGAGCGGACGCCATACCAAGGCAAGCATGGAGGTCGCTCAGCTCACTTTGGCAATTAGGAGCACATTAAACACCACACGCATTATCCAGCGGGATATGCAGCACCAGAACCTGGCAGGGCGATACCGGGCGAGTAGGCGACGTCAGTGCGGTCACGTGAGTGATCAGGACATGGACACAGATTTCTCTGAAAGCATGGGCCCTGCCAATGCATGCATCATGGTGCTAATGGGGCAGGTTCATGCTGTGGAACGCCGATTCTGGGCTCGGGAAACAAGCACAGACTGGTGGGACCGCATAGTGTTGCAGGTCTGGGACGATTCCCAGTGGCTGCGAAACTTTCGCATGCGTAAGGGCACTTTCATGGAACTTTGTGACTTGCTTTCCCCTGTCCTGAAGCGCATGAATACCAAGATGAGAGCAGCCCTCACAGTCGAGAAGCGAGTGGCGATAGCCCTGTGGAAGCTTGCAACGCCAGACAGCTACCGGTCAGTTGGGAATCAATTTGGAGTGGGCAAATCTACTGTGGGGGCTGCTGTGAAGCAAGTAGCCCACGCAATCAAAGATCTGCTGATATCAAAGGTAGTGACCCTGGGAAATGTGCAGGTCATAGTGGATGGCTTTGCTGCAATGGGATTCCCTAACTGTGGTGGGGCCATAGACGGAACCCATATCCCCTATCTTGGCACCGGAGCACCAAGCCGCTGAGTACATAAACCGCAAGGGGTCCTTTTCAATAGCGCTGCAAGCACTGATGGATCACAAGGGACGTTTCACCAACATCAACGTGGGATGGCTGGGAAAGGTACATGATGCTCGCATCTACAGGAACTCTGGTCTGTTTCTAAAGCTGCAGGAAGGGACTTTATTCCCAGACCAGAAAATAACTGTTGGGGATGTTGAAATGCCTATATGTATCCTTGGGGACCCAGCCTACCCCTTAATGCCATGGCTCATGAAGCCATATACAGGCAGCCTGGACAGTAGTCAGGAGCTGTTCAACTACAGGCTGAGCAAGTGCAGAATGGTGGTAGAATGTGCATTTGGACGTTTAAAGGCGCACTGGCGCAGTTTTCTGACTCGCTTAGACCTCAGCGAAACCAATATTCCCACTGTTATTACTGCTTGCTGTGTGCTCCACAATATCTGTGAGAGTAAGGGGGAGACGTTTATGGCGGGGTGGGAGGTTGAGGCAAATCGCCTGGCTGCTGCTTACGTGCAGCCAGACACCAGGGCGGTTAGAAGAGCACAGGAGGGCGCGGTATGCATCCGAGAAGCTTTGAAAACCAGTTTCATGACTGAATTATATCTCACTCTCCTGAGGATAACACAGAGAGATAAAGAACGGATGTTGTTTGAACGCCAGCAAACATACACTGCAATGCTTTGTTGTACAATGATTCCCGAGTACGTGTCACTGGCCTGGAGTGGTAAAGTGTCCTACCATGAAGGATGCAATAAGGCTGCCCTCCCCAGAAACCTTTTGCAAAGGCTTTGGGAGTACATCCAGGAGAGCCGCGAATACCAGGGCAAATTAATCCTTTCACATGCTTGCTTTTAAACCATGTATAGTATTTTAAAAGGTACGCTCACCGGAGGTCCCTTCTCCACCTGCCGGGTCCAGGAGGCAGCCTTGGGTGGGTTCGGGGGGTACTGGCTCCAGGTCCAGGGTGAGAAACAGTTCCTGGCTGTCGGGAAAACCGGTTTCTCCGCTTGCTTGCTGTGAGCCATCTACAACCTCATCATCGTCTTCTTCGTCCCCAAAACCTGCTTCCGTGTTGCCTCCATCTCCATTGAAGGAATCAAACAACACAGCTGGGGTAGTGGTGGCTGAACCCCTTAAAATGGCAGGCAGCTCATCATAGAAGCGGCATGTTTGGGGCTCTGACCCTGAGTGGCCGTTCGCCCCTCTGGTTTTCTGGTAGGCTTGCCTCAGCTCCTTCAGTTTCACGCGGCACTGCTTTGGATCCTTGTTATGGCCTCTGTCCTTCATGCCCTGGGAGATTTTGACAAAGGTTTTGGCATTTCGAAAACTGGAACGGAGTTCTGATAGCATGGATTCCTCTCCCCATACAGCGATCAATCCCGTACCTCCCGTTCAGTCCATGCTGGAGCTCTTTTGCGATTCTGGGACTCCATCATGGTCACCTCTGCTGATGAGCTCTGCATGGTCACCTGCAGCTTGCCACGCTGGCCAAACAGGAAATGAGATTCAAAAGTTTGCAGTTCTTTTCCTGTCTATCTGGCCAGTGCATCTGAGTTGAGAGTGCTGTCCAGAGCAGTCACAATGGAGCACTCTGGGATAGCTCCCGGAGGCCAATACCATCAAATTGTGTCCACAGTTCCCCAAATTCAACCCGGAAAGGCCAATTTAAGTGCTAATCCACTTGTCAGGAGTGGAGTACGGAAATCGATTTTAAGAGCCCTTTAAGTCGAAATAAAGGGCTTCATCGTGTGGACAGGTGCAGGTTTACATCGATTTAACGCTGCTAAATTCGACCTAAAGTCCTAGTGTAGACCAGGGCTTTGTGAACACAACTGATTTTCTAGGTGCCTAAAAGGCGTGCTGACACTGAGAATCACCACATCCAAGTTTCTTTGAAAATCTAGCCCTAAGTATCTTTATATAGTATGGTCTTGATAAACCCCAGCTAGTGTAAGAGGCTGCTGTTTGCATACTCTGTCTGAGCATGGAGTCTTCTTAAAAGAAGAGACAATATTGACACCATCCCTGGGAGTTTCACTATGCAGCTTTAAGAGCAAGCCACAGACTCTGTAGAAGCCTCCTCTCCCGCCTCCACCTCCATTGGTGCCTAGGAGGTACATTAAATGGTGCTCACATCTGAAGGTGTATTGGTTTGCTCCAGGCCTCCTCCTCACTCCTACCTCCAGTGCAGCTGTGATTGCAGGCATCCCTGGGGACTTTCAGCCTGCATTCTGTTGGCTTCTGCCAATGAAAGCTTAGGAATAAACCAAGCCAGGCCTTTTAAAATGCAAAAGTGGAAAAAAAAAAGATGCTACAATGTAGATTTGCTTTATTCTGTTTAAAAACAGAAAAGAGAAAAAAAGTGTGTAAGTTACAAGAGACTGGGAAATTACTTTCTAAGTAAGGAAATCTAGAATCCTATCAGAATAGTCACAGGAAGTGAATTCTAAACTCCTATATAAGTATTCACACCAGAAGCTTAATTAGAAAAGCTATACCTTTCCAGTCAAGAAAAGGAAACACATGTTATATAAGGGTCCAACCAAAACTACCCATCCCAGCTGAAATTTCAAACACTCCAACTCCTCAGACACCCTTCAGAACAAGAATTATTTGTACAAATATTTGGCAATCAATTCGTCACAATTTATATGACTGAGGAGGTGGACATAGTCTTCAGCCACCCACAGAAGAGACAACAATGTTGCTCAAATAAGTGACTAACTACTATAGCTATTTCACCTAACTCTACTGCATTTTTACAGAGGTTAATTTTACCAGACCAATATTTAGTATAGTTCCATTTTCACAGTACAAGTGATACCTTGCTATTTTCTCCCATACTCCTCAACCCCCTTTGTGTCCTTTGTACCCTGTCCAAGAGACACCAAGTTCTGCTTTTATTTCTTTCTTCTATTTCTATAAGTAGGGGCATAGCGAGCAGATCGAGGGACATGATCGTTCCCCTCTATTCGACATTGGTGAGGCCTCATCTGGAGTACTGTGTCCAGTTTTGGGCCCCACACTACAAGAAGGATGTGGATAAATTGGAGAGAGTCCAGCGAAGGGCAACAAAAATGATTAGGGGACTGGAACACATGACTTATGAGGAGAGGCTGAGGGAACTGGGATTGTTTAGTCTGCAGAAGAGAAGAATGAGGGGGGATTTGATAGCTGCTTTCAACTACCTGAGAGGTGGTTCCAGAGAGGATGGTTCTAAACTATTCTCAGTGGTAGAAGAGGACAGGACAAGGAGTAATGGTCTCAAGTTGCAGTGGGGGAGGTTTAGGTTGGATATTAGGAAAAACTTTTTCACTAGGACGGTGGTGAAACACTGGAATGCGTTACCTAGGGAGGTGGTAGAATCTCCTTCCTTAGAAGTTTTTAAGGTCAGGCTTGACAAAGCCCTGGCTGGGATGATTTAATTGGGGATTGGTCCTGCTTTGAGCAGGGGTTGGACTAGATGACCTCCTGAGGTCCCTTCCAACCCTGATATTCTATGATTCTATGATTCTTTATTCTCCTTGTGATGGGGTGGACTGGGCCCAGAGGCCCCCTGCTGCGCACACACCCATCCCAGGAAAGGAGCAGAAGAGAAGTACTCCAAGTGGCCTAGATTGGTTGCGAGGAAGCAGCCAGTGAGGAAGGCCACAAGGAGCAGCTAATCAGGGCCTAGCAAACTCACATAAAATAAGCTGCAGGACCAGAGTCCAGAGTCAGACTGGAGCTGGAGGAGAGAGGACTGTGTTCCTGGCTGGCTGAAAGAGTGGCAGGACCACAGACAGCTCAGTGCTAGCAGGAACCAGGGGAGCAAGAGAAAGCTCCTGGCTGGCTGCTGGGACTGAGCCTAAGACAGTTGCCAGCAGGGACTGGGGGAGCAAAGAAGGAACTCCTGGCTGGCTGCTCATCGTGAGTAAAGACTGAGCCCAGGGAGGGCCACAGGAAAACAGTGTCTCTAGGGAAGAAGCCATGGAGGTATGGCCCCATACCAGGGGCAGGACAAGATAAAGACTGTATACCCTGGAAGGGTTTTGTTTTGTTTCACATATAGACAAATGTCTACGACTCCGCTGGTAGGCTGAGTCACTGAAAACACACCAGAGAAACCACCAACAGAGGTCACCATGCACATGCACTCGGCCAGGGGATGCTCATGAGAAGTGGGATGCTCACAACAAATGTGTGCCACCCTGTTACAGTCCTCATGACTGATTTCATGTCCTACCTTATGTCTTGCTTTATTGCTCCTCTCTCTTCCTGTGATCCCTAGCACTGGGGCCTGGCATGACCTTCTTCCATAGTGGAGCTACCATACAGCCCAGAGATCTGCTGAGAAGCCATTGTCCTCTCATCCTCAGCTGCTCTGAGATGTGAAGTAACTAAGCAGGTGAGAGTCACTGATGGTCACTGGGGTTAGTGATGAAGCAGAGGTGTTGTGGGTCAATGCAGGCAAATGGCAAGTTACCAAATAGCTCATGTATACAACCACTACTGGAATCAGTGGATACTGATGGTCATGGGACTGAGTATTGGCTTTCGTAAATTTAGCCAGATCAAATGACAGCAGCTGGTAACTAAAGTTCAGTTGTCTCTTATGAGCACTGATGTGAGTCACGCTAAGTAGTTCGGGATTCTAATGAAACCAGAGCTTTGTCCCAATTAAGGTGACCAGATAGCAAGGGTGAAAAATCGGGACAAGGGGTGGGAGGTAATAGGCACCTATCTAAGAAAAAGCTCCAAATATCTGGACTGTCCCTATAAAATCGGGACGTCTGGTCACCCTAATTCCAATTTCACTAGAACAAGCCAAGACATTGGGGGCTGTCCTCTTTAAACCAGGGCAATACTGGTAAATCAAGGCATCTGGTCATCCCATTTGTGTTCTAAAATGAGACACAAAGTATTAAGACTTTCCCATTTTCTACTGCTTTTGGCTATGGTATTATCTACACAAAGCTATATAGAGAGGAGAAAAGCAGTCTGTCCATAATCTTTTGGGAGTGAAAGTTAAAAGGAAAACACTGTTACACACAGAGGAGCCTCTGTGTGCTAAAGAGAGAGAGCTGACAGAGACATCCCCAACAGTTTACAGCAGTAGGGCAAGCTAGGAGGGGATTACAGTCACTAACTCACTTGGATGGGAATCAGTCACATCCTCCAAAGAAAGACCTACTAAATAATCTTTCTGATGTACATTCAATCACACACCACATCTGAATGTTATTCGATCACCTCAGCTGAAGCAAAGTGACTATCTCCTTTGCTCAGAGAGAACTGACAAGACATTCATTGCCTTAGAGGATACACTATACAGTTTTACATTAAAAAAAAAAAAAAAGATTCTGAGAAGAGTCCTTCTGCAATTTCCTTTTTTTTTTTTTTTTTTGCAGGGGGGGTGCGGAGGGAAGGGGGGCAGGTGGAAGAGGAACAACTGCAAGTGCAACTGCTGTACTGCAATTGCCGCTTTATACAAAACTTGATCATTTCCCCATTACCAATTCTTTCCACTCCGCACACCTATTTGCTTCGTGTATCTGCCTATTGTTTTTAATCATAGGCGAAGACTGTAAGTGCATAGGAGCAAGGATTGCCTATATTATTGTGTGTGTGTGTGTGTACAGCATATGATGCAATGGGGTCTTGATCCCTACCTGGGGCTTCTGGGTGCCACCAAAATACTAAGAAGTAATGAGTCTTAAGCCAGTGTAGTAAAAACTCAAGTACAGGCTGGTAAACAAGCCAAAGTTTATCCCCAGGCCCTCTCTATGCTAGTATTGGAGCCTGATCCATTCCAAGGATCTGATTCAAGTCCCATTGAAGTCAATGAGAGTTTGGCAGTTCACTTCAGTGGGAACAGAATTGAGTCCCTAAACACAGTCCTTATTACAGATGTTGGTCTCATTTTCCTGGCCAGCATAAATAGGGACAAACTGTGGTATATTTTGGTTTATAATTATATTCCATTAGCTATGCTATAAACTGCTTCAGTCGTACTAATTTTCCAAACAATTTACAGTATGGTTCATTTTTGTCTGCCACTGATCAGGGAGATTAGCATAAGTCATTGTTAAAGACAGGGTACTAAAGTCCTCTCCCAAAATGCATCACAATGCTGCAGCCCAAGGTTGCAATATTTATATTTTCATATCACAATATTGTTTCAGCGTGCAAGAACTCTGCTTCCTTATATTATGATGCAATCTCATCACATACCAATAGCACAATGCTGGAATGCCCAAAATGAAGTTCTGAGATGGGTTAAATCTTGTCCTGGTGACCAGAACAACCCTAATGCTCTTAAAGAGGGTCCCCTCCAGGTCAGTTGAAGCATAATAGCAAAGTGCAGTATTGAGAAACTTGTGTTTCAATGGTCCACGCTCTATTTACTTATTCTATTGACAGATTTTTTTTAGGTCTCAGGGGTGTCAGATAGGCTAGCACATTGCATGAACACAGAAATTTCTATGAAAAATTAAAAGACAAAACACTTATGGTCTTTGGTCTCCTGCAGTAGTGAATGCCAGAGTCTGGATAAAGGAGGATTTCCTTGCGCTCGTTCAATATTTACCTGAGAATTATTGCACGGGATAATCCTGTTCTCATATTATGCAACAGTAATTTGAGTAACAGAAAAAAAAAAAAGTCTCCAGGTGTCCAGAGAATCAGAATACATGAACAAGGCTAGAAAGGGGAAAGGCTTCTGCCAGTCTGTTCAATTCTGAACATGGCAGACCTATTAGGTTACTGCACAGAATATCTATGAGACTTTTTAGTTGTTTTTCTTTTAAAATAATTTGTTCATTTATTAAAAAAAAACAAAAACAAATTGCAAATCCTGTTTAAAGACAGTGGAAAGGACAGTGTGTGGAGAAGGGGTTTTTCAGTTTGCACCTCAGGACTTTGCCGACATTTCTGGCTACTTCCAAGCTAGATAGTAGAGCAAACAGCTCAGAAGCGAAAAAATAAGCGCCCAACACTCTGTATTCTCTGTGCACACGAGAGATCTTTCATTGTATCCATTGTTCACTACTTGCTACAGATACAGATATTCATGCAACAAGTTGAAAAGCTTAATGTGATAAGTGAGTTTATTGTAGCATGTCGACTACTTCACCTGTAACCTGACCATTCAAATCCAAATCCTAGAGCAGCTTCTGTCCCCTGCCAGAGAAGTATTTCCATCTTCGCTTTCCAGTTGTAGAGTGGCCCCCCAAAACATCACACTTGTTCATTGTCCAGGACAAGCCAGTCTGTAATGGCGTGGCACCCACTTCTCGTGAGCTCCTCCTTCCGGTTGGGTAAGTCTCTGCTTCTCTCAGTTTATGGTGACCCCTTCTGGCAGTTTCTAGTGACTCAGCCCTCTGGCCAAGTCTCACACAGTCCGTACGGAATACAACTCAAACAGACCCCAGGCGTCTCAGTCTTTAAGCTGTCTCATGGTCTTACAATCCCAGCGCTGGTATTGAGCCAAGCCTCCAAGGTGTCCTCCCCAGAGACTCTTTACTCACCTTTGTCTGTTCTGGCCCCAGCTCTCCAGCTGGGCCTCTTAACAGTTCAGATCCCCTTCTAGGGGTTTAATTGCTCTTGAATCATAGGCCACTTCCCCAGTTGCCTATGGGGGGCCCCAGGCCAGGGAGCCTAAGAATAGCAGCCATGTGCCTCTGTGTCCCTTTAACTAAACCACTTTCAGTTCCCTGGATCAGTTGCCTGCAACCCCAGCCTTCACCAATGCTTCACCCTTACCTTAGGGCTCTTCTGTGTACAGGCTCAGCAGCCAGCCAGGAGCTCTTTCTCACTCCCCTGGCCCCTGCCAGCACTGAGCTGTCCATGATGCTGCAGTTCCCTTTGGCCAGCCAGGAGCACCATCTGAACTCATCTGGCTCCAGCCAGGAACTGATTCAGAGCAGCACTGCAGCTTCTTTTATTTTAGCTTGCAAACCTCTGATTGGCTAGCCCCTTGCAGCCTCCCCTCCTATCCTGACTGGCTGCTTCCTATGCAGTCTCTCCAGGCTGCTTGGAGGACTTAGCTCCACTACTCTCTTCCAGGGATGGGTGTGGCAGGACACTGAGGCCTCCAGCAGGGGGCCTCTGGGCCTAGTCTACCCCGTCACACTGTCCAAAAATATTTTTTTAGAACTCTAGAGAACATTTCCTAAATTAGTTTCTGTAACTAGTGTTTGTACAGAGTGCAGGATAGTTTTGGGTGGATTGTGGGATTTTTACTTAAACTTGTTTAAGGAGACCTGCACAATTCATTTGTGGCTTTGCGATGCTTGAGTACCAGACCCATCCCAGACAAATCCTGTACACCAGGTCGTGGTGTATGACATAAATTTGTGCAATCCTAGACACTTTGTGTGGAATTGCTTCTCTGCCTCCACAATATTTGGCAGCATCCAAGTACAGATCAACATGAATCCCTACTACTTTAACAATTTTTTCTTGTTTCCCCTGGGAGCTGATCAGCTTTTGCCTGGAATCCTTCTAACCCAGCAGCTGGAATATTTTTAATAGATCTGTTAATTTTTGAAATCCTAGAGCACGTTTAGCAGGATGATTATGGATTTAGTTGCAAATACACCGATGATGATGATGAGGAAATAATTCTTCAAGGGGTCTGTTAATAGGTCACCTACCAATAGCCTAGAGCACTCAGCCTCAATTCCTAGCTTTGCCTATAGGAAATATAATCTAAGAGTCAGGGGCTGAGCCCATAGAGCAAACCAATTGTTTGTGCAGGTTGTGCACATAGCTATCCCATGGAGCTAAATGTTATTATTGTTACTTCTCCTTCCCCATTCCCACTTTTTGCTTGCTACATCTACTCATTGCCTCTCGTCTTGACTAAGACCCCAATCCTGCAACAGATGGGTGGACTACTGAGCCTGTGTGAAGTCCCATGGGGGTCTTCAAGGGTACAGCTCACCTACGCATTGTACACTGCAGGATCGGGGCCATAGATCGGAAGTTCCATTGGTACAAGAATGTCTTTCTGCATTTGTACAGTGCCAAACACAGCAGGGGCCCAAGCCTGACCGAGGCCTATGGGTGCTGTCCTAACACCAACAGTAGTTTTGTGTACACACACCCCCATCAAATTCTATTGTAGGGTTCATAATTTCTCACACTGACTTCTCTAAAGCCACCTCCATAGCAAATGTATTCCATTTTCAATTCAAAGAGTGATTCTTCTAGGTGCCACCACAGCAAACTCAAACTGAGATCCAATAAAATAAATCAATCAAAGCAGTACTTGTTCTAACTTCCATGTGCTTTACCAGATTTTGCAACGGTGGCTTAACCTCATACATTTGTTATGAGTAATGAAGCAGGATAAAAATGGGGTTTTACTCCTAAACCAAGTATAATTATGTATGAAAAATACACTGTTTGATTAAGAAATAATTAGTATGAAGAGGTGGATTATATACTGGCAATGCTATCACTATAGTAAAATTGAAGTGAACCAACAGACTTTTCTTTTTAATCTGGAATATCTCATCAGATCACTTTTGGAAAGATTAGAAACCTAATTTGTTCTTGATGCTGCATAGTGCCATATTAAGATTTGCTGTGAATTTCATTTCATACTGATTGCAGAAACATGTATTTGATAATGCTTAAAATATTGATGGCACTGTATTGTATGCACACACATCTATACTGCACTGTACCTCTAAGGTACTTGAGGAAATTAAAGTGTCTTTTAAGATCATCATGTCAAGATGTTCTTAATTTTTTTTAATTTGCTGCTTTATTAGGTTGATTAGTCTAGCAACTCTAAATCAGATGTTTACAAAGATACAGTTCACTCATAGTGTATGAGGACTGAGGAATAAGCTTTTCCTAAACTATGAAACCATGCACAGTTTGTCTAGCCTTCTACTTGCTATAAGGCAATACAGATTTTTAAAGCAGCAACTTACTTTTGTCTGGTTATATAAAGAGTCAAATTTGTGTTAAAAAATAATAATCCTGAACTTGCAAGACAGTGCAAATGTATGTTTAAGAGGAGAGCAAGAGAGAGAGAGAAGTGACCTTTTGACTCACTTTATACTTGGTAAGGGTTATATTACAAACCAGCTTCAAAAGCAACAGCAAACAAGCAGAGCTAAATGCTTCTTCCTTTGGAAATATGATGTGTTTTTTGCATATTTACCATGGCTCCCTCCCATTGACCATTTCCTCTCTAAACACAAATAATGGATTCAATTTGTTTAATGGTGGGTGAATTTACTGTAAAAATCTAAAAACCAAGGGCCTAGCTCATCCCTGATATAACTCGATTGACTTGAGTCAAGTTTCATGGGGATGACTTTAGCCTTAAATCTCTGCTTATTTGTGTGTAAAGAAGGCACTTTGAATCAAAGGGGGGATTTCAAACTCAGAAGTTAGTCATTCTGAGTCTCAGAAGGTGGTCTAGTCTAGTAGAAGTTAAGGCAAGATCATCTGGAAGTGACAAGGCCCTGTAAGCACGTAGCTTACCTCTCAACCGTCACGTATGCAGTTAGTGCCTCAGTCTCCCTTCACTGACAAGGATCTTCTCAAGCAGATAGGGAGATTCGGCCCCCCTGGCCATTTCAAAATTCCACCCATTCCAAAAGAAACAAGAGTTCAAATGAGAAGACAAAGTCAGATCTTCTCCCATCAGTGCAGGAATCCACAGGAGATTCTTTTCTTCTCGATTGGATGGGATGCCCACTCTCCCCACCCCACACTCAGAGTCACAGCTAAGCTGTAGCCCATACTATCTTCCTACTACAGGCCCCAGCCCAGAGACTAATAAAACAGTTGCTACTCCACCCTTAGACTTTTCCTTAGGACCACTTTTTTGCTCATTTTCTTGCCTACCTCGTAGGTCTTTCCTGCCAAACCCCTACCACAGGCTGCTTCGGATTGTCTGTGAATCACTTGGCTCATCAATCACATAGCAGCTTCAGGAATCGGCACTGCTCTAGTCTGCCCGCCTGAGCTGGGGGGAGAAAACCTTGATTTGTGCTGGAAATGGCCCAACTTGATTATCATACACATTGTAAGGAGAGTGATCACTTTAGATAAGCCATTACCAGCAGGAGAGTGGGGTGGGGGGAAGTATTTTTTCATGCTTTGTGTGTATATAAAAAGATCTTCTACACTTTCCACAGTATGCATCCGATGAAGTGAGCTGTAGCTCACGAAAGCTTATGCTCAAATAAATTGGTTAGTCTCTAAGGTGCCACAAGTACTCCTTTTCTTTTTGAGCTGAAACAGTTATATAGCTTGGAGGTCCCTATTTTCCAGGCACATCCACTAGGTATGGGCTTATATTGCTGTAAACATCAGGAAAATAGCAAAATGAAGTGGTGGTTAGAGCTTGTTGGGAGTTGTTGGCTCGGGAGTAATTTGATTCTTTCACACACAGTTGCAAAGGTTGCTGCATCTCACATAAGCTAGTTTCAGTTATGTAAGATAGTGCTAGTAGGGCAACAGGATGTAAAGCCCCCTCTGTCGTAACAGCCTCATGAAAATCCCGGGCAGAGCTGACACATTTTAGATATTGTCTGTGGGGGAAAACCTCACATTTCCTGGCTTGAAAAATCATAGTATGAACAAAACCATTCAAAATGATTATCCAACACTGTGTTATGTCTGGTGAAGGATACAAACTAATAAAACACAAACTTTATGAAAGCGGGATAGTTCAGGGAAGTAGTCATTATCTGATGGCTGTTTAGTCTCAGTTCAATTCCCACAAGAGATGTTTCCACATCAGAAAACCACATTTGGCACTAACTGGGACTTTAGCTGGCAATCTCTGCAGACAAAAGCAATTAATAGGCATGGAGGCTGAACTACCTTCTCATATCTTCAGAGGAGCTATGCTGATTTACACCAGCCAAAGATCCTGCTCAGTGTTACAACTTAAGAACTACTGAAAAAAAAAAAAAGGATGCATACAGATTTATTATGCTCATAAAAGTATTAGTAGACTTGTATTAACTTGCTTGAGAAACAAACAATTCATCCACATCAAACTCTGTTCCTTTAACGAGTGTGAGGAAAGCAGTTCATTAGTAAGCCAAGGAATTAGAACCAATACAGAAATTATGGTTCTGTGTTTATTAACAAAACAACAAGTTACAAGAACTGGAGAATGACATTTGATTGGAAAAGAGATTGAAGTTTTAACTTTCAAAATGCAGGTTTTAAAAGATTTAAAAACATGAGTTAAACTACAACAATCTTTTTAATATAATCAGCATAGGCAAGGCACAATATTATGAGTGAGTCTGGAGAAGGAGGGGCATGTTTTAGGAGGGTCCTAATTTGGTATAACTAATGCCTGGAGCTCAAGAGTTGCTGGTGGCGAGGCTGCTACCTAACACAGACCTCTCAGCATGTCACATTCGCTTCTATGCATGCTGAATAGAAATCTCTTTCCCACATCTCTGTCCTGCATGAGAGACAAGGTCGGGGAGGCGATACCTTTTATTGTTGGTGAGAGACATGCTTTGGAGCATACACAGAGCTCTTCTTCAGGTCCTGTGTCACTTATTGCTAATGAAAGATGAACTTTAGATATTTATTTTGCAATATGAGAAGATTATTTTTAATTATTGTTTGTATTAACATAGTCATGGACCAGGACTCCATTGTGCTAGGCACTGCTCAGACACAGAACAAAGAGACAGTTCCTGCCCCAAAGAGTTTCCAATCTAAATAATATCTTAGGAGCAAAAATTAAAGCAGAGGGCTGGATTGCCTCCAGCAGCCGAGATCTGCTCAATGCATGAAGGAGATGTGAAGCTAGAGTCTTAAGCCAACACTAGGTCTATGTATCAACAGAGACTCTGTCAGACATAATGCTGCTGAAATGCTATTAAAATTAAGTTGTTAAAAGTGCAGTAAAATATGTAAAATATGTAGTGTTTGGACTTTCCTAAAGGCTGGTAAACGGAAGACTAATAGTCATACATGTATATCTTATGTTTAAAGTAATAGCTGTACATGTGTGTTACTCTCACACAGATGGGACAGACTGAATGATAACAAGAGGGCCATTAATCATTGCTAAGTTTAACTCATAGCAACAGGTACACCCCTTAGGGGAGAGAGTGGTCAATTGATACCCAATAAAAGTGTGTGCAGAGGAAACACCTCAATTCCCAATACAGTGGGTAGAAACCACTTTACATGACCCAGGGATGAATCACATAGGATGACTTCACTGAAGAATTAACTCATGGACTCCCTCCCCTCCCCCATTCACCTTTTGCATCTGTGAGCCCTGAGGTCAGAACAGTCACATAGCAGAGCTTTCAGATAAAAGCTGCCTAGGACCGTTGGTCTTCAAACTTTTTTTCTGGTGACCCAGTTGAAGAAAATTGTTGGAGGGGTTTGCGCTGTGGGAGGGTCTCAGGACAGGGGCAGAGGGTTGGGATGTAGGGATGAGGGCTGTGAGGTGGAGCAAGGGATGAGGAGTTTGGGTGCAGGAGGGGGCTCCAGGCTGAGGGTGCGGGCTCTGGGGTGGGTCCAGGAATGTGGGGTTTGGGGTGCAGGGGGGGCTCAGGGCTGGACCAGGGGATTTGGGCATGGGGTTGGGGCATGGGTTTACCTCGGGTGGCTCCTGGTCAGCAGCGGTGCTAAGGCAGGCTTCCTGCCTGTCCTGGGACCGCACTATGCCCCAGAAGTGACCAGCATGAGGTCCAGCTCCTAGGGGTTCTCACCCACAGGCACCGCCCCACCCCCCAGCTCCCATTGGCCAAGAACTGGCCAATGGGAGTGCGGAGCTGGTGCTCGGGGCGGGGGCAGTGCACGGAGCCCCATGGCCCCCCTATCTAGGATCCAGACCTGCTGCTGGCTGCTTCCGGGCCACAGTGCGGTGTCAGAACAGGTAGGGACTAGCCTGCATTAGCCGGGCAGCACCGCCGATGGGTACTTTTAATGGTCCTGTCGGCAGTGCTGACCAGAACCACCATGACCCCAGTGCCTTACATTCTGCAACCCAGTACTGGGTCGCGACCCGCAGTTTGAAAATCACTGGGCTAGTGGAAGGAAGAGGGGTCTTTTTACCAGTCTGGATCCTAAGAGGCAAGGACTTTGTCAGGTAAGGTACGCCTAGCTGGCATAGCTGGGATAAGCCTCAGAAGCTGAACCTATAAGACTGTTACTTGAACAGAAATGTTATGTTTGTCTTTGTCTGTGTCTTTAGTATTCTTAGCATCGGGCAAATATCTCTTGCTTAATTTTCATTTAATTAATAAAGCCTAAATAAGTTTAACAGGATTGGACTGAGCGTTGCCTTATTGGATAAAGGAGGGAGACCTAAGGAGGACCTGTGGTACGTATCTGATCATTTAGGAACAGAGGAACTTGGATTTTCTGTGATATTATGGTGAAAGGGGTCTAACAACACAGGGGTCTGCTCACTTGGTTTCAAGGGAGACTGAGGCATCCAAAGGGACTGTTTAAATAAATTCTGTATTAAGGCTGGCAAAAGCCGAGGGAGTTAATAAGCAGTGCAGTTAGCTGGTGTGTCTATGGAAGTAGAGGCATAGCTGGCACTGGGTTAACTTCCCTGTTATTGAACAGTCTGACTTGAAGTGGAACCCACAGTCTTCAGATACCAAGGGGCATGATGGGACAGGACATTGAGGAGTTGCTTACAACCTCCAGATTCTGAGGTCCAGTGTGTGTTGGCCCTGACATCTTCTCCAGTTTATGCCACTGGCCTTCTTAAGGAACACTATGCCTGTGGTTTCAGAGAGCTCAGCCATGCTACCACACTGCTCTGATTCACCTTCAACTGATCTGCTACACCAGGGTGGGGGCAGTACAGCTGGTCCAGGAGTTTGCTCCGCTGGCCTTATGCCAGTGGGAATTTCCCCTTCACCAGGGGATTGCCCTATTAAACGTTTGCAGCTAGAATCTGGTCCATTTGCACTACCTAAGATAAGGTCTAAACTAGAGAAGTTTTGCTGGTATACCAGTATAGCTGACCTGGCAAATCCTCCTAGTGTAGACGCAGCTCATACTGGCAAGTGTGTTTTCCCCCAGTATAGCTTAGGGCAAGTCTACTCTTAAAACACTGCATTGGCGCAGCTGTGCCACTGTTGCACTTTAATGAAGACACTTTAAGATGACAGGAGTGGATTTTTCACACCCCTGAGCAACATAGTTATATCGATATAGGTCTGTAGTGCAGATCTGACCTCAGCCAGTTCAGCGAGTGAAATAAGCTATACTGGCAAAAACACCGACATTAAGGCTTCTGCCTGTACAGAAATGACATTTAAATAAATGGTCACACCCCTAACCAACACTACTATACTATCAAAAGCCCTTGTATAGACCTGGCCTCAGTGACACGAGGGGGCAAAACCTTAGCAGGAAATCTGGCCGATAGAGTCACATGTGCCCCTATACAGAAAGCCAGCATGAGGACTTTGCACCACTGATGTCCCGCTTAAGCACACAAAACGGTACGTATGTGGGCTTTGAGGGCTGTATAAGCATTGTGCTTGCCCTCTATGCAGGGGAACATGCCACCCATTTGGGATATATTTGTCCAATGAGCACACTTATTATAAAGCATTAATTAAAATGGATAAAGTTGGTATAAAAGCACCATTACATCCTTTAGGCCATGTCCGCACTACAGGTGCTACAGTGCCGTAACTATGCCACTGTAACACCCTAGTGTAGACACACATCGCAGAGATAGAAAGGGCTTTTCCATCACTCTAGGCACACAATCTCCCCAACCGATGGTAGCTAAATCGATGGAAGCATTCCTCTGTTGACCTTGCTGCGTCTACACGGTTGGCACAATTACCACACTCAGGTGTGGATTTTTCAAACCCTTGAGCACCATGGCTATGTCAATCTAAGTTTTATGTGTAGACTGGGCCTTCATTAGCTACCAGCACAAATACAGATTTAAATCAGCTGTCAGTGTGTCTATCACACTGTGATTTTATGTTAAATTGTCATTTTCCCCCTAGGCACCTGCCACGTTGTCATCATAGCAATGCATTCTATGACACCTTAGTTAGGCTAGAGAATGAAGTGCCATGCAGGGATGTTGGTTTATTTATTTATTTTTAAACCGAAACTACTGGGGGATGGAATAGTATATATGATGTAAGATCATTGTGCAAGGCCATGGCAATGTAAAATTCTCCCTTCAATCCCATCCCACCTGAAATATTTTTGAACCATTTATGCTAAATCCCAGAAACACCTCCACATGTCTCAAGGTCCTTAAGAATCCATCATACTTTCTGGACATCTAAAGATATTTGACCAACACTGAAGAACATAAAGAGGCAAGGAAGGACCGTTCGTTTCTCTTAAGTCATCTTTGATGGTGGGTCAGATCCTGATTTAATTTACACCAAATTCAGTCAAATAGCTGGGTTTACACCATTGTAACGGAGATAAAAATCTGGCTCACGTAGCTCCAAAACCCTAGCAGATGACCTTTAAAGCCTAGAGCCTTTCCTGAGAAGGTAAAATAAACATGGTTTCAGATGAATCACAAAAGATTAGTGGAAGTTCCCACTGATATATTAACTTAATTCCATGCCAAATGCTAATAAAAACAAACAAACAATAGCTATCCTGTTTCACTTAACAGCACAAAAGAAATTGGGAATTGCCACAGCATCAGATAGCTGCCCCACCTATTGGCTTAAGTATACATTTAAAAAAAAAACCAAAAAAAAAAACCAAATGAGGAGTCCTTGTGGCACCTTAGAGACTAACAAATTCATTTGGGCAAAAGCTTTCGTGGGCTAGAACCCACTTCATCAGATGCATGGAGTGGAAAATACAGGAGCAGGTATAAATACATGAAAGGATATATTTATATCTGCTCCTTTATTTTCCACTCCATGCATCTGATGAAATGGGTTCTAGCCCACGAAAGCTTATGCCCAAATAAATTTGTTAGTCTATAAAGGTGCCACAAGGGCTCCTCGTTGTTTTTGCTGATACAGACTAACAGGGCTACCACTCTGAAACCCATAGGCGCCAACTCTGTGGGTGCTCTGAGGCTGAAGCATGCACGGGGAAAAATTGGTGATGCTCTGCACCCACTGGCAGCTCCCCGCCCCAGCTCACCTCTGCCCCCACCTCCTCCCCTAAGCGTGCCGCTGCATCCTGCTTCACCCCCCTCTCTCCCTCCCAGCTGTTTCACGCGGCAAGCGCTGGGAGGGAGGGGGGAGGAGGAGGAATCTGATGCACTCGGGGAAGAGGCGGGGCTGGGGCAGGGATTTGGGGAGGGGTCCAATAGGGGCAGGGAGGGGGCAGAGTCGGGACGGGGACGGGGTGGGGCCAGAGGAGCTGTGCTGAAACGTATATATATTTAAAGACGCTTTACTTTATGTCAAGCATGAATCAGTCAATGCCTCATAACCATGGATATTCTCAAATTAGCCTGGGGGAAGCTTTTCATACCACCACAGACCCCACAGCAGGATTGATTTCAGTTGTACGATAAGGACAAAGAGTAAGGCCACCTATGGACTAGATGGTCTCCAGTTACAGTCCATTCTCAAAGGCACTTGGAAATTTGTTGCACAATTACAATAATAATAATATGGAAAAGTCACAGGGTGATATAGACAATTTAACAAAATAATATTTGATGCTGTTTGTATACTTCTAGGGCACAAAAGATTATGGCTCATACAGATGCTTGACAACAAACTGGATCAGTGTTTATTGAAACAAAATGATCACATGAGATGCAGGATAATGGAAACCAAGAGCAAAGTGTTAAAAAAAAAAAAAAAAAAGAAGTCAAAAGTGTATATGCATCTGTGCCAATTAAAATCCAAAAAAAGAGAGGCATGTTTTGGTTACGGAGTGAATGTTGCTCACTACATGGGATAATTCAGATTATATGAAAAAACAAACAAACAAAACCACCCAAAGTCCAGATTGGAATTATGGCTAGGAAGAGTCATACCAACAGTGAATATCATCTAACGGAAAACCTAATACCATGAGGCTCAAAACAAACTTCTTCATAGAAACAGACAATGAAATCTACTGTACAAATTACATTTGTGCATGCTAATGGCCAACTTACAAAAATACTGGAATCATACAGATGGATACATAACTGTAATAGTCTTTCTATTCATGAAGAATAGCCTTGTGCTGAAAGCTTAGAAATGAGAATTAGAAAAATCTGAATTCTATCATCCCTGTGTAACCTTGGCCAAATCTGTCACTTGAGCTGATTTTTACTGGAACGCTGCTGCCAGCCAGGGTTCCAGCCACCGGCCCCGCTCAGCCACTGCTGGCCTGAGTGTACGGAAGCCCCGGTCGGCAAGGGGCTGAGCGGGGTCGGCAGCCGGGACCCCGGCTAGCAGGAGCCAGCGAAACCCCAGACCGGCAGTCTGGAGTTCCGGCCGCCGGCCCCTTGCCAGCCGGGGTCTTGGCTGCCGGCCCAGCTCAGCCCGCTGCCGGCCTGAGTGAATGGAACCCCCGGCTGGGCACCTCAGGTTAAGAACCACTGCACTAAACTGATAAGATCTGCATTTTAATTTAATTTTAAATGAAGCTTCTTAAACATTTTAAAAACCTTGTTTACTTTACATATAACAATAGTTTAGTTATATAATATATAGACTTATAGAGAGAGACCTTCTAAAAACGTTAAAATGTATTACTGGCACGTGAAACCTTAAATTAGAGTGAATAAATGAAGACTCAGCACACCACTTCTAAAAGGTTGCCGACCCCTGCTTTGTGAGATCCTTTCCTCATCTGTAAAATGAGTGTACTAATGTTTAAATACAACCGCCTGTGAAATAGGCAATGACTGCAAAGTATTTTATGATCCTTGGGTGAAAGGTGCTATAGAAATGCAAACTATTCCTATTCCTAATTGAAATCATTAGCAACTATGTATTAGCAGTTGATAAAAACGGTGTTATTACATTTACCCTGGTGAGCAAAGATAATACACTACAGTGATCACCAAAAAGTATACCAAATAAGAAATTTAAAGGGACAATTAGAAGTATGGTCATGCAGGCAAAAAATGTGTTATGATTAAAATTGTTAAGATGGGGGAGGGCTATCTTCTGGATAGGTTTTTTGTTTAAAGCTACTAATCCCTCTATGATGGCAGGGAACTTGCCAACTTCCTCCCATAGGCTATGCTCTCAGGGTTGGAATCTGGAAGCACAGAATAGGGCTAGGGGACGCCAGGCAGCCCAGCACTCATTTCTGTTTCCCACTTCAGCTTTTGCTGCTATGGCTACTAGGTAGTATAGGTTGAGAGCTCCACTTTTTGTGGGCCAGTTGAGGTGGCCAGTGGGAGCTCGTGTTGTAGTCTCCAGTGGGATCCACTGGTCCTAGGTTAGACTTCCCCACAACCCGCAATTTATGGTGGGACAAGTAGGGTCAGGCAGTGGCATTAAAATTTTAGAAGAAAACAAGCCACCCAAGCAAGCCCCACATATGTGCATGTGAGTATACAGAATACACACACACACAGCGCCTGGTTTTGTAACCACGTGACCTTATTGCTCTTACCCTTGTCCTTTCTCCCAAGGTTCTCCCTGGTCTTTGTTACATGCACTTGTGTCCGATCCATATAGACTGCAAGCTTTTTGGGGCAGTGAAAGTCTTCTTCTTTGTATAGTGCCTAGCACAAAGGGGCTCTGATCCTGCCTGGGGAACCACTGGGCTCTCATGCAACACACATTATAGTATTAAACAATCACAGTCTAGTGGCTGGATGGCTTTTTACTGTAGTGGAAACCCTCCCAGCATCAGAGCACCACCTAAAATTTGGAGTGCTAATAAGCCACCATTCTGACCTATGGCTAAATACTTGTGTGTCTCTTTCAATGTCATAGTGGATTTTACACTAACTGCCTCATTGTGATGCAAACATGACTGGCACAGATTCTCTACTTCAATAAAATATATCAAAAGATGTTTGAGATGCAGCTATGTTAAAACATTAAACATAGGGGTGATACATGCATAGATCCTTTTCCCAACTTAAATAAAGATGCCCTTATAATTACCCATTACATGCATTTCTAAATATCAACCACGATTCTTAATTTTGCAGTGGTGCTAATGATTTGATAGAAAATCTGGGGTAGTTCAGTTTAAAACATGCCATGCTGCTCGTGTTCTGAAACCTCAGGCTGCTATGAAAGTAAAGAGAAGATAAGGAAATATCCTTTGAGCTCTGTAAGTTTCTAATGAGCATTGTATGGTAAGAATTAGTGGAGTATGACATAAGGAGCAGCCGCATGTCCTAAACAAACAGTTCTTTGTTTGTGGTATATGTACATACTTTAATGAGTTTACTAGGGTGTAAACCTTATTGCTTTTTCCCCCTTATACCTAATTCTAGGAAACTGATGCAGAGTCTCCAATCTATTAATTTAGATGGAGGGATCAGACCAACAAATGGCAGTGACAGAGAAGGGGCTCCTTATTGTAGTAAATAGAATATTTGTGAAAGGTGCGAGCTTGACAGTCTTGAAGATTCACTGAAATCCTTTAGCCCCAGAACAGGTATAGCAGAGGCAGACTAGGGATAAGCCACCCCCACACTCCCTTTCCAACATTCCTCACCCCTGACCTAAGAGAAGAGAGGTTAGTCTGTCTTCCCGATGAGTCCTAGCCCTCTGCCGAGTCTGCCAACAAGGGTGCCAATTTGGGTGCCAACAAGGGTGGGTAGAAAGCTGGCTAAATTGTCGGGCTCAACGGGTAGTGATCAATGGCTCCATGTCTAGTTGGCAGCCGGTATCAAGTGGAGTGCCCCAAGGGTCGGTCCTGGGGCCGGTTTTATTCAATATCTTCATAAATGATCTGGAGGATGGTGTGGATTGCACTCTCAGCAAATTTGCGGATGATACTAAACTGGGAGGAGTGGTAGATACGCTGGAGGGGAGGGATAGGATACAGAAGGACCTAGACCAATTGGAAGATTGGGCCAAAAGGAATCTGATGAGGTTCAATAAGGATAAGTGCAGGGTCCTGCACTTAGGACGGAAGAACCCAATGCACAGCTACAGACTAGGGACCGAATGGCTAGGCAGCAGTTCTGCAGAAAAGGACCTAGGGGTGACAGTGGACGAGAAGCTGGATATGAGTCAGCAGTGTGCCCTTGTTGCCAAGAAGGCCAATGGCATTTTGGGATGTATAAGTAGGGGCATAGCGAGCAGATCGAGGGACGTGATCGTCCCCCTCTATTCGACATTGGTGAGGCCTCATCTGGAGTACTGTGTCCAGTTTTGGGCCCCACACTTCAAGAAGGATGTGGATAAATTGGAGAGAGTCCAGCGAAGGGCAACAAAAATGATTAGGGGACTGGAACACATGACTTATGAGGAGAGGCTGAGGGAGCTGGGATTGTTTAGCCTGCAGAAGAGAAGAATGAGGGGGGATTTGATAGCTGCTTTCAACTACCTGAAAGGGGGTTCCAAAGAGGATGGCTCTAGACTGTTCTCAATGGTAGCAGATGACAGAACGAGGAGTAATGGTCTCAAGTTGCAGTGGGGGAGGTTTAGATTGGATATTAGGAAAAACTTTTTCACTAAGAGGGTGGTGAAACACTGGAATGCGTTACCTAGGGAGGTGGTAGAATCTCCTTCCTTAGAGGTTTTTAAGGTCAGGCTTGACAAAGCCCTGGCTGGGATGATTTAACTGGGAATTGGTCCTGCTTTGAGCAGGGGGTTGGACTAGATGACCTTCTGGGGTCCCTTCCAACCCTGATATTCTATGATTCTATGATTCTATGAATTAATGCTGAACACTGCATGATTTGTGTGATGTGGATGTCTAGTGATGTTAAAGGGTTCACGGGCATCTGTGCAAGGTAAACTAATTATTATGATAAACTTTGAGTCTCAGGATCAGGTTGTTGAATGCAAGTCTGAAGCAAGGAAAGACCATGGCAGTGGAATGTGTGAAGATTCTCCCACTCATGCTCAGAGGGGCAGGTATGCAGAGACTGTGTAGCTGACAGGCTTACAGACTAGATATGAAAAAAGAAAAGGAGTACTTGTGGCACCTTAGAGACTAACCAATTTATTTGAGCATAAGCTTTCGTCTTCTAGCCAGCCATGGCACTTCTCCAAACTGCTCTCTGCTCCAACTCCTTCCCCTGGCTGATTGAAGCAGGGTTTTTTTAAAATCAGGTGACTAGCTTCAGGTGCTCTAATTGGCTTCAGGTGCTTTTAATTAATCTATAGAAAGCTTTCTTCCCTCTACAGGGAATAAAGCTTCCTTTCATCCTGGGATTTACATCTCTCTCCTGCTGCCTTCTGGCCATGCTGTATCACAGAACAAAGAGCTTTATGTAAGAAGCTCTGTGTAAGAAGTTTGTCCAATAAAAGGTATTCTCTCACCCACCTTCTCTCTAATATCCTGGGACCGACGTGGCTACAACAACACTGCATACAGCAAGTGATAGCTATTTGAATGCATGCATGTCTGCTGACATACCCCTTTCTAAGAAGGTAGGGTGACTTCATCACTTGCAATTCTCATTGGGTCCATTGAAATACATCATCTTTTCTTTTTTCATAAATGAGTACTTGTTGCACCTTAGAGACTAACAAATTTATTTGAGCATAAGCTTTCGTGAAAGCTCACGAAAGCTTATGCTCAAATAAATTTGTTAGTCTCTAAGGTGCCACAAGTACTTTTCTTTTTGCGAATACAGACTAACACGACTGCTACTCTGAAACCTATCATATTTATGCATATACGTGGTAGTTTTACATAACAGGACAATTGCTCTCTTGCCCATGTCTATTCAAGATGACATCATGGGATTACATGACATTAGCAGCATGGGAAATTTGATCAAGGCTATTATCTCCAAAGAGACTAAAACTTATCTGAATTATCCCCTTATTCTTCCCTGCTTAGAAGTACTCATTGTTACTAACTTAAAAGAAAAGGAGTACTTGTGGCACCTTAGAGACTAACCAATTTATTAGAGCATAAGCTTTCGTGAGCTACAGCTCACTTCATCGGATGCATACCATGGAAACTGCAGCAGACTTTATATATACACAGAGAATATGAAACAATACCTCCTCCCACCCCACTGTCCTGCTGGTAATAGCTTATCTAAAGTGATCATCAGGTGGGCCATTTCCAGCACAAATCCAGGTTTTCTCACCCTCCACCCCCCCACACAAATTCACTCTCCTGCTGGTGATAGCCCATCCAAAGTGACAACTCTTTACACAATGTGCATGACAATCAAGTTGGGCTATTTCCTGCACAAATCCAGGTTTTCTCACATCCCCCCCACCCCCATACACACACAAACTCACTCTCCTGCTGGTAATAGCTCATCCAAACTGACCACTCTCCAAGTTTAAATCCAAGTTAAACCAGAACATCGGGGGGGGGGGGGGGGGGGGGGAGGAAAAAACAAGAGGACACAGGCTACCTTGCATAATGACTTAGCCACTCCCAGTCTCTATTTAAGCCTAAATTAATAGTATCCAATTTGCAAATGAATTCCAATTCAGCAGTTTCTCGCTGGAGTCTGGGATTTGAAGTTTTTTTGTTTTAAGATAGCGACCTTCATGTCTGTGATTGCGTGACCAGAGAGATTGAAGTGTTCTCCGACGGGTTTATGAATGTTATAATTCTTGACATCTGATTTGTGTCCATTTATTCTTTTACGTAGAGACTGTCCAGTTTGACCAATGTACATGGCAGAGGGGCATTGCTGGCACATGATGGCATATATCACATTGGTGGATGTGCAGGTGAACGAGCCTCTGATAGTGTGGCTGATGTTATTAGGCCCTGTGATGGTGTCCCCTGAATAGATATGTGGACACAGTTGGCAACGGGCTTTGTTGCAAGGATAAGTTCCTGGGTTAGTGGTTCTGTTGTGTGGTTGTTGTGGTTGTTGGTGAGTATTTGCTTCAGGTTGTGGGGCTGTCTGTAGGCAAGGACTGGCCTGTCTCCCAAGATTTGTGAGAGTGCTGGGTCATCCTTTAGGATAGGTTGTAGATCCTTAATAATGCGTTGGAGGGGTTTTAGTTGGGGGCTGAAGGTGACGGCTAGTGGCGTTCTGTTATTTTCTTTGTTAGGCCTGTCCTGTAGTAGGTAACTTCTGGGAACTCTTCTGGCTCTATCAATCTGTTTCTTTACTTCTGCAGGTGGGTATTGTAGTTGTAAGAAAGCTTGACAGAGATCTTGTAGGTGTTTGTCTCTGTCCGAGGGGTTGGAGCAAATGTGGTTGTATCTCTACGTAAAAGAATAAATGGACACAAATCAGATGTCAAGAATTATAACATTCATAAACCAGTCGGAGAACACTTCAATCTCTCTGGTCACGCAATCACAGACATGAAGGTCGCTATCTTAAAACAAAAAAACTTCAAATCCAGACTCCAGCGAGAAACTGCTGAATTGGAATTCATTTGCAAATTGGATACTATTAATTTAGGCTTAAATAGAGACTGGGAGTGGCTAAGTCATTATGCAAGGTAGCCTGTGTCCTCTTGTTTTTTCCTACCCCCCCCCCCCAGATGTTCTGGTTTAACTTGGATTTAAACTTGGAGAGTGGTCAGTTTGGATGAGCTATTACCAGCAGGAGAGTGAGTGTGTGTGTGTATGGGGGTGGGGGGGATGTGAGAAAACCTGGATTTGTGCAGGAAATAGCCCAACTTGATTGTCATGCACATTGTGTAAAGAGTTGTCACTTTGGATGGGCTATCACCAGCAGGAGAGTGAATTTGTGTGGGGGGGTGGAGGGTGAGAAAACCTGGATTTGTGCTGGAAATGGCCCACCTGATGATCACTTTAGATAAGCTATTACCAGCAGGACAGTGGGGTGGGAGGAGGTATTGTTTCATATTCTCTGTGTATATATAAAGTCTGCTGCAGTTTCCACGGTATGCATCCGATGAAGTGAGCTATAGCTCACGAAAGCTTATGCTCAAATAAATTGGTTAGTCTCTAAGGTGCCACAAGTACTCCTTTTCTTTTTGCGAATACAGACTAACACGGCTGTTACTCTGAAACCTACCTTAAAAGAGTTATTTGCCTTTTCTTTTTACATACAATAGGGTCATTAGAGCCACTTGTCCCTTTCTCTCCTACACTGTGAAAGTTTCCTTTTGAGTATCATCACATTTCAGGGAAAACTTGGCTCATGTACTGTGTCTAAAGTGACAGCATATAGAGCCCCAGGGCTAGGTTACACTGGGCATCCTAGAGCAGCAGAGGATTGGGAAGGCAGAAAGGTGGTCTCTGGACATGGTGTAATTTGGGGCTCCCTACCATATTACAGAAGGAAATGAATAGTAATTCTTGTCTTTAAAATTTTATTGATAACCAAAACATGAGGTAGTGATAATAGAAAACGTTTTACATGTATTCTGCTAATTAAAAAAACCCCACATTGCTTTCTGGATTTGCAGGCAGCAAAGTCATGAATGACATCTGAAAATTCAATACCCTGAAGCACATCGGGCCCCCTTTCAGCAGACCCAGTTTGCTCATGCGTTAAAACATTATTGATTTGACTCCAAGACTGAAATTCTGCTCTCTGACTTAGCATGACACTCAGTACTTCATTTCCACCTCCAATGCTAGAAGTTGGTGCTGATGTTCTGAACAAGTTTAGGTGATAGTTTTTCAGCATTCCTACAAGAATGTCTTGTTTAAGTTGTATACCAGCACCTTGATAGCCCCAAGGAGTGCTTCAGCTACAGGCTGAGCAGATGCAGAATGACAATTGAACATGCTTTTGGTTGTTTGAAGAGTCATTGATGTTGTTTATTTACAAGATTGGACTTCAGTGAGAAAAATATCCCAATGATTATAGCTGCTTGCTGTGTTCTGCAGAATATCTTCGAAGCAAAAGGCGAAAAGTTTCCGCGGAGGTGGTGGGCAGAGGTGGAGCAGCTGTCTGCTACAAGGGCTATTAGAAGAGCTTAATGCAGAGCTATACAGCTCTGGGAGGCTGTGAAAGACCATTTTAGTACTGAGTCAGAGTAGTCTGTGTTGCTGTAGTGTGTTCTACCTGGCCTTGCTCTTTTGCGGCTCAGTGTGAATCTTGTAGGGATTGCTGTGTAGATAAGAATAACACATTGCGAATGCACCTATTCATATCATTTGTACTGTGAGTTATACATTATGAAAGCCAGGGTTGGTGTATGTGTTGTAATTGTCTTTAATGTCCCCCCTATAGTGTAACTGCTGAGAGTTGTGGGAAAGTCTCCTATTGCTGTGGAAGAAATAAGGCAGCCCTCCCCAGAAATCTTCGGCAGAGGATTGCAGAGTACCTCAATGAAAGTTTCATTGAGATCTCTACAGAGGATTCATGGGACATGCTCGTGCACATAAACAAACTGCTCCACGTGGCCCCCACTGCCAAACTCCAGAAGGGGATGAAAAGCAGATAGCAACGCTATCTCTTTTGGTTGTTTCACTACCTCTTCTAGAGCAGGTAAAAATGAGCAAACCAGAAAATGTGTCCTACTACTGTGGGGGTTTCATCCCTATAATTTTAAAGCATACTGCATACTTACCAGAGGTTCCTTCCTCTGCATCAGGCTTGCCCATGCTCAACTATCAAGAGCGACTGGACTGCAGTGGAGTCAAAAAACAGGTCCTGGCTCATGGTGCAGCTGGATCCCCTGGCTGCCTATCCCGCATATTTCTCCTCCTCTTCCACCTTCTCCTCTTCATTGTTCATGGCAGGGGCGGGTGGCTCAGACTCCTTGGAAATATTCATGGTGCTCTTGGGGATGGTGGTGAGGTCTCCTCTGAGGATGGCATTCAGCCCTTTGTAAAAGTGGCAGGTCTGCAGCTTGGCACCGGATCAATTGTTGGCCTCCCTGGCTTTCTGGTAGGACTGCCACAGCTCCTTGGCTTTTATGCAGCACTGCTGCTGGTCCCTGTTGTAGCCCTTCTCCTGCATCCCCTGAGCAATCTGCCCACAGATGTCGATGTTTCTACAACTGGTTCACAGCTGTGCCTGCAGGGCCTCTTCTCCCTATAGGCCCGGTTGATCCAATATCTCCCGTCTACTCCAGGCAGGAGCATGTCTGGAGCATGTAGCCGGGATGGTCAGCTGGGTAGTTACACTCAACAGTGGAGAGCTGCTAGGTGTGCTCACCAAGCCAGGCAATGAGGAAAAGGAATTTCAAAAGTTTGCAGGGATTTAAAAGGGAGGAGAGGCTTCCTGTCTACCTAAACCCTGGGCAACAGAGCTCACCACAGTGACCAGAGCAGTCAATTTAGGGCATTGTGGGACATTTGCTGGAGGTCACTAATGGTCAACATAAATAACACAGTGTGTATATTCACTCTATTGACCAAACTAAGAGTGTGACTCTATGCTGCTTGGGGAGGTGGTGTTACTAAATCCGCATAGCGGGGCACTTACATCATCAGGAGCCAAATTTAAGTGAAGACACTTCCACAGCTAGGTTGATAAAAGCTTCCTTGCCTTTGGTTAAATGTTGGATATACTCTCCCCATAGCACTGGGTAAATGAGATTCCCCTCGCCTGTTTGTCAGAAGCTGGGAATGGGCGAAAGGGGATGGATCACTTGATGATTACCTGTTCTGTTCATTCCCTCTGGGGCACCTGGCATTGGCCACTGTCAGAAGACAGGATACTGGGCTAGATGGACCTTTGGTCTGACCAAGTGTGGCCGTTCTTCTGTTCTCTACAACACAAAGGAAGCAGAGTAGGATTCAGCATACCTCCCTCTTCAAACACAATAGGCCAAATTCATCCTTGATATGCAGTGACTCAATGGAATGCCGTGGAATTACAGTAGTGATTAATTTAGCCCAAAGATTTTATTATATAAACTTGAGTTTTGGTTACTAACTGCCCATCAGCAGCGTTGTCGTTATTGCTATCAGTAAGACACTCCCTTTAAGCACTGAGTTATTAACCTAGCAATGGGTTTTATCTGCAGTTTCTGTTAACATCTTCTGCACCCTTGCAGATCAGATATTTCAAGAGTATCACTCTTGCCATCGGACTGACTGATAAGCACTCACAGAGGCCTCATCTACATTGGAAAAGGTTTGCTGGTATTGCTTCCTAGTTAAATACCATTTATCCCTGCAAAAAAATGCTTTGACGGTATAGCTTATACCAGTTCCCTGAGCAAAATAAGCCACACCGGAAAAGGCACTTATAAAAATGTTACTAAATGAACAAAAAAAAATAAGTCACACCCCTAACAGACAACTGGCGAAAGTTGCTAGCGTACACTGGGTGGGAGTGTTGACATTTCTTGATGACTAAGTCATTTTAGGTTATCACTGTCTGTACTATTCTTTTACATTCCAGGAAGCTTTTGTAAGAGATTAAAAAAGTCTCAAAAAGAATTATACACATAGTATTTTTAAACATTTTTTTGTTAAGAGTTTTCCTTATATTTTTACAAAGTCCCACAATATTAGTAGTAAGAAAAGGAGTACTTGTGGCACCTTAGAGACTAACCAATTTATTAGAGCATAAGCTTTCGTGAGCTACAGCTCACTTCCTCAGATGCATATCGTGGAAACTGCAGCAGGCTTTATATATACACAGAGAATATGAAACAATACCTACTCCCACCCCACTGTCCTGCTGGTAATAGCTTATCTAAAGTGATCATCAGGTGGGCCATTTCCAGCACAAATCCAGCTTATGCTCAAATAAATTGGTTAGTCTCTAAGGTGCCACAAGTACTCCTTTTCTTTTTGCGAATACAGACTAACACGGCTGTTACTCTGAAACCTGTCAATATTAGTAGTGAGCATCCTATTTAATCTGCAGAACTATTATAACATCCGAGCATCTGGAATGTCCTTCTTGACAGGTACCTTTGACCATAATTTAAATGCAAACCACTCAGAAGGTACTAGCTAGTTACCTGTTCTGACTTTCTTGTGTGTACTGCACCTGGAAGTTTCTAAGAACTCTCTTCCTGTGTATGTTGTTAGGCCTTCCATTTTGGAGAGTAGTTTCAGTTCAAGATTGTACTCACTGCAGCAGCTACACCTACTATGCTCCCTCCTGGAAACTTTACATTAGGGCCTACCTATCTGGTTGTTTTCCTTGGTCTGAAATCAAAGACTCAGACTGAAAGTACACAGTTGGACTTTCCTATATGGAAAAACAAGAAGCAAAGTACAGTGTTGGCAACTTACAATTTTACTGAAAGTCTCATGGTATTTTGTGTTCTTCCCCCTCCAAGCCCCACCTCCTGGATGTGACTGCATGAGAATCTCGGCTTTTTTTTTAAAAAAAAAAAACAAATTTCTAGCCCTCCTAATTATGAAGAAAAGCTTGGAAGTGAGAGCCCAAAAGACTTCAACACCAGAAGGAAAATATAAGCAACCTCCAAAGTATTATTTTTAAGGGAATCTTATGATTTTGGAATGTTTGGGGCTGGCAGTATCATCCTGAAACTAAGAAAAAGAGTCTAGGTGGATTGTAGCTTCTTTGGGAGTATTTTATTATCTGTAACACAAGGGACCCCAATCCTGCTGGGGACTTTTGGACACTACAACATTAGAAATATTAAATTATGAACAGTTCTTTTTGGGGGGCGGGGAGGAGGATGTGTATGGGGGAAAGGAAGGAAGAAGAAAACAAGCAAATGAGAGTCCTGCTACTTATTAGTCCCTTTACTATAGCGCTCCTGATGCAAAGCTCTCAGACTGTCCTGATCTGTTAGACCAACTTGTTTTGTAAGAATATTACCTGAAGGTTCACAACAGGAAATGATCTTTGACACACATAAGAAACTTGTGTGGGGAGAAGAACACCCTGAAGTTGTTCAGGAGGTGCCCATCTGTGAAGTAGATAGGGGAAAGACTTAACGCCTGGCAACAGCACAGTGCTAAGCAGTGACACTCAGCTCTTACACTTAGGGCTCCTGTACCAGAGCAGTGTACTAGAAGAACATGCCAAAATAAACTTTAGGGCTATCTTTTGTTAAAATATTTGTCTTTCTCTTCCCATGAGGAAGTGTGGCAAAGAGTTCATAACAGAACAGCACAATGCAACAAGATACCTGCTTTGCGGAGGGCAGCATGGCCCAGTACTGCAAGCAATATCAGCGAAGCAGTCTGGGGCTCCAATAGAAACAAAGCAACATTTACATAAAAGTTGAATGGTTCTTTTAACTCTCATCAGTGCTTACTATTTTCTGACCATCTCTAATAACAAGCCTCTGAACTCTAGCGCTCTAATTATGTTCTCTCAGTTTTCCCTTTCACATATACACCCTCACATGCAAAATACCTTGGCATCCAGATTAGCCTTATGAAAAACTGTGAAGAAACATTAAACAGGTGTTCAGAATTATGACTCAACAGAGCGGGTCAGATTCTTTCCTGTGGCCAAGATCTGCTGGACACCAGAGGGAAAGGGTATGGCGCTCTGATAGTAGGAATGGTCCAAGGAGTTTCTCTGACTTATGCCAATGTCACTGGAGCAGAATCCTTATCCCAGCATCAGATAGGCATAGCATAGCTCCACCATGCCTCCTCCCTGTCTTGACACACCCTTTATATCACAGGGAAGGCAGTGTGGTTGGTGTAGGAGCTGCCTCCATTAAATTTCACTGGGGTTGAGGGGAGGAGAGAGTTCTTTCACAAAAGCGGGAAATTTCCTGCTGGCCACTTGCAGCCAGAATCCATCCCCTTGATGTCACCTGAGTGGCATAAAGGAAACAGATCTCAGAAGAGAATCTGGCCTAGTGTGTTAGCATGAACCATCCTACTGATCAGTTCTTTTAATTCAATGTATGTACAGAAATGAAGGGAGAATAAGTGTTTCTCTGTGTGAGGTGTTTACAGATTAGAAACAATTAAAAATGACAAGTCTGGTGATTAGCTATAGTCTGTGCTTACTTCAAGACACTTCAGAGGAGAATACTTTAGGGAGAACATTTCTATTCTAACCAAATAGGAAGATTCCTGGATTCACTGAATAATTGACACTTGCTTCACAAAAGTGAAGGCAGTCAGGCAGGCTTTGTGAGAATACAGTGGTTCTGAAACTGTGGTCTAAAGGCCAGTGGTGGCTTAATGAGAACTTCTGGGAGGCCCTCCCATCACAACAATAAAGAACTTGTCAGCCTTCAAGCAGCGAGTATTGCAGCTAGTTTGTAGCCCAGTCCATAAATCTTTCAGGATTTCCAGAGGTATTTTGTCCATCTGAACTAAATAAAAAACCCAACAAACAAGTAGTTCTGCACCCTACGTAGCTGCTATGTGTCTTTGTCAAGTGTTTCTTTGCTGTAAATGGTATTTTGTGCCAAAGAGGCATCAACCTGCACAAAAACTGATTCCCAAGGTGTTGAAATTGAGAAATAATATTTTCTGGGCAGTAAAACAAATCATGACTTCATGCTGGGAATAATGATGAAGGAGCTCACACCTTTACTTCAAAGACAGTCAGGAATACGAACCAGCAGGAAAGTACTGAGAGCGAGGGAGAGTTTCACTGATTGGAGCCCGACAGTGAAAATGTGAGATGGTAATAGTGAGTAAGACAGATCACAGGAGAGTAAGCAAAAGATCTAGCTCCCATCTGTCTGAGCCCTGGTCTATATGTCGTTTTTGTACCAGTATAGCTATGTCAGTTAATTGAGGCGGGTGGGGGGGAATTTTTTTTTTAAACCAGTGTAGTCATACATATTTCCTGTATGTGAATAAACTATCCCTGTATAAACACCTTTGTACTGGTAGAACTGAATCCACACTGGAGGAGGATGGGGAGATGGTAAGTGGGAGTTGTACAGCTTTAACTATACCGTGATCTGAAGGCAGACTCCCTCAACAAGGGGCATACCTCCCAACATTTCACGTGGCTAAAGAAGGTTGCAGCACCCTCAAATTTGGCCTGTCCACTCCTTCATAGACGGAGACAGAGGGGTGGATGTTCCAAATATGATTGGCATTGCAGCCTAGTGTAAGTGGTCCCAATGACACTCAATTTGCCCTGGCCATGCCTCCCTCTACAACCAACTGCTCTTCATCCAGTTGCTGGTTTCATCCAAGTCCTTGGATAGCCAGGAGATGGTGTTGATTGTATCTGATTTGTAGTAATGCAGAGCTGGGTATAATGGGAGACATTTGTTCATGGCCGGGTCTTTTTCTCTTTTGTAGTAAGGAATCTGATGTTCCTCCTTCTGTACTCCATGCATATTGCAACAGCATCAAAACTGTGCTGATGACTGTAGTTTTGGTTTGTACCCATTTAAAAAGAATAACTGAGTATAATCCAAACAATACATGTTGCACATGCTGGTGTGGTGTATTTGGGTTTGGGTCTTGGTTTAACATCAGTAGAACAAGAAGGTAAAAAGAGGATAAAAGTAGTCAGAGTGTACAGAAAGACACTGTGGCCACCTCAGCTGGGTACAGATTCTCACAGCTTGGTTTTGGATCTGCTTCCTTCTAGCAAACAGGTGGTTGTCATCCTGACCCAAACAAGGGAGTATAACTCCTGACCTAAACAAAGGCACAGCTGCCACCCAGTGGAATTAAGAATCTCTGCATTAATCAGTGTCTTCCATTTCTGCCTAGATCATCATCTTCAGGCTATAGGAATTTTAAACAACAGTAACACTTGACTCTTCTATAGCACATTTCATTTTGGCTCTCAAAGCTCTTTGGAAGACTATTGCTATCCCTATTTGCCCGGGGTAAACTGAAGTACAGAGGTGAAATGATTGCCACAGATCTGCTGTTTGAGCTTTAACAAGAGGTGAGTACAAAAACCCAGATTTCTGGTCTTCCAGATCAGTGCTCTATCCACTCCATTTGACAACAACAGCTCATCAGAATGAAGAAAACCCTCCCATCATTTCTCCTGTGGTACAGCCTCTGACTGCAATCAAATAAAGTGGGAACGTGCAGAAGGGAGAAAGATAGAATTTTAACTATTCTGTGTCTGTTTTTGTTCTGGGTAATGGGCTTAGAATTGAGGATCAGTTCCCTTCTTTTTTTAATCTCTCCTGTTTTCCTTGTTCTTGCATTCCGCTAATAAAAAACAGTTTGGTGTTATAGATGCCTGCACAGATGTTGTGCAGGAGGTCAGACTAGATGATCATAATGGTCTCTTCTGACCTTAAAATCTATGATTCTGTGTTTCAAATTGTAGCAGGACAAGCTAGTTTGCCCTGTAGGAGAACATGCTTAGTGTCTGTAGGACAGACCCACCTAGCCACATACAGGATCTGGAGGGTAAGAGGTAGTGGGAAGACGGAGGAGTCTCTGTTGGCTGTGTGCAGCTCCATGTGGTAAGTGGGCAGTGATACACAGTCGCCAAACCACTAAAGATGCAATAAGCGTCAGGCCCCTGTGACCCTTTGCAGGAAAATAAATTAGGATAGTTTTTAATTTTATAAGTGCCGTCCTCTGGCTCCTGTCCTAGATTAGCATGTAATTTCCTATATGCATTTCTATTATGCACAAACGATGAGAATTGGTGAAGGTAACCCATTGTGCTGGATGACAGACACCCAGAATTTGCTACCAGCTGCAAGAGTAAAGAAATAAAATTTATTTTCTAATGGCTGAGGCCAACTTAAAAACAATGCATAATATAATGCTCTATTTCACAACTGAAATCAGATTCTGAGAAAGAAGATATTTGACCATGATGCTTGACTGGCAGAATGGTGACAGGATCTATACAGTGAGTTATTTCCTTGGGATAGGAACTTTCTTTGTATTTTGTAAATAGCTAAGTTGCCATTAAACATCCACAGAACTACCACATTATCCACTTTTGAATCCCTCCTCAAAACTCTCCTTTGCTGTGATGCCTACAAATTGCTTAACAATGGTTAGGCAGCTATTGTGCTGAGACAACTGCCGATCTTGCTGACCAATATGGTCTCATGGTTTCCTCTAGGGAGGCCACGCCTCTGGATTTCAATAGGACAGCCCTCTTTTTGGGTGGTTTGTCCCCCAGCCAGTAATGAGATATAACTGCATGTGTTTTGTCCCATATGGGAGGGGAAATGCCATTTTGAAGACCATGCCGCTCCGCCCCCACCAGTGTGACCTCACATTTGCCAGTATTCTGGGAATGCATGAGTGACTTCCCTACCCGTCTGTCTGTCTCCATCTGTTGTCTCTTGTGTTAGATTGTAAACTCCTTGGGACAGGGACTGCAGCTAGCACGATGGGGCCGTGGTCCATGGCTAGGGCTCCAAGTGCTACAGTAACATAGCACACAAATAATCATAATGAACAGGCCCGGACTAACCTTTTGTGGGCCCAGCCCCAAACATATTTGTGGGCCCCCATGGAGGCAATGGAACATGGCACGGGGAGGTCAGTTTGACGTTGCACTCTGTATGATTTTATGAAAATATGCTAATAAGTGTGAATATAATGTAACTGGAATATGCTTCATGCAAAAGGTCTCTTGTACGGTATAATTACAAAGCTTATAATCTACTGAGTGTGGTCATCCTATTTGTATAAATGTATCACTCTTGTATCTGAAACTAGAAATATGAAGTATAACTCTGAGGGCCTCTTGTAATTATGCAAAATGTGGGCCATTAATGGTAGTTTGGAATCTGGATGGCTCCCATCAACCAGGACAATTGACTGTGGATGGCTCTGTTTGCAGGCAGGCCTTCCTGTGAGTCAGGCTGGGAGGAACGAGGGCTTGAAGTCTTAAAGTGACACGTGATCATGTCACCTAAACTGGAATCCATCTTCAACCTGGTGCTTTTCCATTTAGAGGAGGGGTGGGAACCCAGAGAGGAACAAAGGATTCCCACCTTGTGGAAAAGATATATAAAGGGAGTGGAACAGAAAAAAGTGGGCTGCAGTCTTGAGAAATCCCCTAGTTACCACTTGAGCTGGAACACGGGCTGTCCCAGGGGAAAGAATTGTGCCCAGACTAGGAAGACGTCCAGTCTGTGATAGAAGCTTATTGAAACATCTCTGAGGGGGAGATTTTATCTGTATTTAGTTTTTTTACTGTATTAGGCATAGCTTTGTGCATTTTATTTTTATTTTGCTTGGTAATTTACTTTGTTCTGTCTGTTATTACCTGGAAACACTTAAAGCCTACTTTTTGTATTTAATACAATCACTTTTTACTTACTAATTAACCCAGAGTACATATTAATACCGGGGGCAGGGATAAACAGCTGTGCATCTCTCTCTCAGTGTTATAGAGGGCGAACAACTTAAGAGTTTACCCTTTATAAGCTTTATACAGGGTAAAACGGATTTATTTGGGGTTTGGACCCCATTGGGAACTGAGCATCTGGGTGTTGGAGACAGGAACACTTCTTAAGCTGTTTTCAGTTAAGCCTGCAGCTTTTAGAGGATGTACTTTAGACCTGGGTCTGTGTTTGTAGCAGGCTAGCGTGTCTGGCTCAAAACTAGGCAGGGCACTGAAGTCCTAAGCTGGCAGGGAAAACAGACTCAGAGGTAGTCAAAGCACATCAGCTGGCAGTTCCCAAGGGGTTTTCTGTGATCCAACCCATCAGTCAGTCCATCCCAGAAGCAAGGGGCCAGCCAGAGGCAATGGGGTATGGCATGGTAGAGGTGGCCTTGCTCTGCCCAATGCGAGGGCACCATTTACAAAACGGCAGTTGCCTGACGCACAGTGGCCTGTTCTGCCAGCATGCCCCTTCCCCTCGGGGGCAGGCCCATGCCACACCACACAGCTGCCCTGCCCAACACCCCCCAACTCTGTATGGCCAGAGGCCCCCCCGGACCCACTATGCCCAGCACCCCCCCCACACCCACAAATGCACAGCACCCTGCACAACACCACCCATGCCCACCATCCCACCACAACTTCCCAGCACCCCCCACAGAACCCCCACTCCCTAGTGCCCCAACACACACAGAGCTTCCCTGCCCCTTCACAGCCCAGCATCCTCCATACTCCCTACAGACCCACTCCTCCAAGCCCTGCCTCCCAGCCACACTCACCGGCTCTGCTGGGAGGCGACTGCGTCTACCCGGCTGAGCTGGCAACGCAGCCAGGGCTGGTCATCGCTCTGTCCCCTCAGGAGTGGCATGATCAGCCCTGGCCAGGGTCCCTTAAGACACACTTGCCTGGAGGGGCCCAGCCAAGCCCTCCACACTAGTCCCCGCCCCCCCACCTGGCTGAGACTGGCCAGGCTTCTGCACCAGTCCCAGGCGGCTCAGCTCTGAGGAGACAGGTGGGGCCCCACAGGTGGTGGGAAGCAGAGACTGCCCAGAGCTGGAGGTGTTCTGGGGTCCAGCCAGGGGGCAGGGAGGAGCAGGGGGGTGGGGCCAAGGAGGCAGCAGGTGGGCAGGCCAAAAGGGGCAAGTGGTGGGTGGGGGAGGCCAGCAGGGTCTTGGGGCACAGTGCAAGTGGCACAGGCCGGGGCCCCTTCTGAGCATGGGCCTGGCTACATGGAGCCACTGGAGCCATTGTAAACCCGGCACGGATAATGAATAAGGAATGGTAGAGAGCCTTTATAAGCCACTGTCTCCCTCCCTGGATGATGTGGTTTGGGACGTGGGGCTCAAGGGCCACGTCTCACTGGTGTTCAGAGCCTTAGGTGGAACTAGGATTTTATAGGCTCATGGGGATTGCCAGGTGACAGCAAAATGAATTATTTCAATTCAAAATCACAGCCTGTTTTTAACCCATCTGGCAGTGCACTCACTGCCCTTTCATTTGTGTCAGACTGAGTGGCATCAGACAAAAACATTTTATAAAATGGCAATAAGGAGGGGCATAGAAGAAATGAAGGACCAGATCCTCAGCTGCTGTACATGGGTGTAGTGCCACTGAAATCCACGTTACATCAGCTGAGGATCTGGCCCATATTGCTTAATTCCATTTGCAAGGGAAGACACAATGAATGCTGAAACTTGGAGATGTGCCATGCATTTGGCTTTTAGTTTTCTGAAAAGGTCACTGGAGATCTATATTGTTTGGCAATATTTTAGCATTTCTGCTCAAAGTTCACTTCATTGAAAGACTACTTCAAAGCAAGAAACAGTGACTCAATAGCAGAGAAAATCCTGTATTGCAGCAGTAATTTCTAGCTTTCTTTGATTGGATTATCAGGCTATGTTCACGAAATCCTTGTTTAAATCATCCAGGTTGAGGCATTATTTCAGGAGGGGGTTATCTATCTTTAAATTCTGAAGATAAGTTAAGGAGCTTATCTTATCTTAAGTTACTTATAAACTTACCTCTGAAAAACAAAAGCACCTTCTTAGATGGGTTGAGATGTTTTTAAAACTATTTCCTGAAGAAAAAAAGTCAAATCTACTTTCCCTGGCTATTGTTGGCAATACTGACAATCACCTCTTTATGCTACGTATCCAAGTTTATGCATGTCAGCGTCAGAGCCACACTGGTGTAAATCAACATTGCTTGATTGACTTCACTGGAGCAACACTGATTTATGTCAGCTAAGGATCTGGCTAATGTTTTTAATAGAGTATATTTCATATAGAGTCACACAGTCAGTTCTAGACAAATGCAAGTACGAGCAAAGCAATTCCACAAAACCTCAGTTGGGAGATTATAGCTTTCTTCCTAAATAGAAGAGTTATTTACAAGAATTGCTTTGTTATTTATCACTCATTCATGATGGGGCAGTCAATTAAGTCCAGTGAATATCATCCGCCAGGCTATCACCACAAGTCTGACACCTTGTCCAGTCAAAACTAGCTGGTATATCGCCTCACTGCAAGTGCAGACACACTTGGTGATTCACTCAAATAAGATGACACCACAAACTGCCTGCCAGCCTGCAATCTATTTCCTATGTTGGGAGCACAAGCCCAGCCAGAATCATGGACCTACTATTTAATTGACAGCTCTGACATTCAGGCCTCTCCAAAATGAGAGCAGCTTCTGAAAGAAAAAGTGCCAATTTTCTTCAACCATCCCACAGCTGTGAGCTACGGAACTGAATACAAAAGTCATGCCAGCATCCTAGAGTGAAAAAAAAAGATGCAGTAGGTTCCTATGTAACCCCCAAAAAGAGAGCTTAATAGAAGTACCATATGTTATTAGCGGCCTGACATTTAGGAGGTGCAGTGAGCAAATAAGGACCTGGGCTATGTGGGGATGTTACATAACACTAACTTTAGTTAGTTTGCCTTAGAATGCCTTGTGTCCACATAAAATCTGTTCTCAAAGTACTTTATTTGGCATCTTACGTCACAGTAAGTAGTTTCCTTGCAACAGAATTAACTCCACTTTGCAGTGAGTCTGTTTGCTCTAAGATTTCTGTGGACCAATTCCTAACTATTGCTCTAATTAATATCCCACACAGCATTGGTTCACACCTGGATCAACCTGTTTTGGTATCTTGCTCTCTACTGCTCAGGAGTCATCATCAGGGTTCAAAATTGGCACTAGCAAAGTGAATGGAAGCCAAGAGCGAAAATCATGGCAGTTTGCTAGTTTGACCCCCAAATCCCAGAATTCCTGAAGTTTCCAGGATACATCACACAAAAAACAGAGCAGAGAGTAGAGCAAGTGAACACTTCACCATGGAATTTCTGCCAAGTAAGCAGAGCAGTCAATTGAAATGAACACACTGATCAACAATGAAAGTACCATAACAAAGAGGTGTCGATGCACTTAAGTTCTCATCAGTTAAATTGCTGTATTTAAAGCAAACAAACTATGTCGATTTAATATTGTTATGTAGACATGCCCAAGGAATGAAACAATCACTGAAGGACAAATCCAATAGGCAAACTCCTGTCTGGAGCAAGAACATTCAAGTATTCCCAATGTGTCCAATAACATTTTATTCAACCTTTACAGACTATTTTCCACTGCTCCCTGGACAGACACATCCACTGTATGGACCATTTATCTAAAATCAGAAACAGCCACCTCACCTCTCCTTAAATCTCTGAATTCTTTAAGACCCATTGCTTGGGGTCTTATCCAGGGGGACCAATTCAGATCTCATTTGCATGTGTGTACATCAGGAGGAGCTCCATTTAAGTGAATTAAGTTATTTTGGTCTGAAGTCCACATGAGGGAAGACTCAGGCTTATTGTATAAATGCATCATTTTGGAGAACAAAGACTGATTTCACTAAGCACAATTCCAGATAGTGGCTCAATGGTCTAAATTTAAATCCTGAAACACCTATAACCACTGTCTATGACACATGGCTGGGATGAGTCAGACTAAATCCATTGCAGATGGCCTCCTTGAGGAGGCCTTAAGAAACAAGGTACTGTCTGTTCCGAACAAACAGACCAGAGCAAATGGTGTCCTCCATTTTCACATACCTCCATCTAGCTTCCAATTGTGCCTGTGCAACTTTGGATCGCCAAATCACTTGCATGTGCAATTTCCGCACACTGTCACTTGTGAGGATAATAAAATATACATGCGCAAATGCACTTCTTTAAAAACCATTATTTTGGTTGTACAGAAATTGCGCACACACACGATTTGCTCATACAAAGTTGTACACATAAAATTATTGTTGGCTTTGTATATTGGCCTTAGTGTTCCATACAAAAATACGTTATCTCAAATGCTATAGGTCTGACACCTTTACTCATTATGAATAAGCACCTTACTTGCACACTGTCCCATTGGGATTACTTGCATTGAAGGGTACTAAATGTGAATAAAGATAGCAGAATCTGATCCTTAAATTACCATCAAAAAGAGCTGCACAAAGAACCTTATGAACCTTTGTGCATAATCTACAAGCAGACTTTGGAAACCAATTAACATACTGATCATTGCTGGTATTATTGACATTAGATGTGCAGATGTAATGTTTGTGGCTTCTCATAAATGCTGGGGAGAAGCCATTGCAGACTGCATTGCTTCATCTGTACCCAAATGAAGGATCTCCAGATGTTCTAACTGGCCAGTAGAAGAAACATTTGTAAAATTGCCTGAAATCGCTGTTGTGTATTGACAGAGTGTTGCACTGCAAGCTTGAGCTGGTACAAAATAATCTGAATTACTTTTCATTTAGTAAAGGTAGGGGATACTACTATTAATAATCCTTCATTAAAAGGAGTATTTGCCAAAATTAGAAACATCCCATTCCAGCATGGTCATCCCCACGCTACCTGGGCACCAAGTCTCACATAGAAGTTAAATAATCATTATTAATAAACAATAAATCAATGAGTGGATGGGGCTATTTTTGGAAAATGCACTACAAATCTAAAACCCAGATAAGAGGAAATTGACAAAATGCAGCAACATCCTTTCATACTAAAACTCACTAAGCTAATAAAAGTAGCCAAAGTATTGTAGTTAAGAGATCGGATCCTAACTAGATGAAAATGGTCTCTCGTGGGTCATGAGCACAGTCAATGAAAGTGACTGAGGTCTGGATCATACCTTCCTGGTAGCTAAGCCTCTCTCATTCACACGCAAAGAGAATGCCAGCCTCTGCTGCATCACAATGTGTGCATTTAATTAGAATCACAAACAGAGCCTCAACATTCTTGACGTTGGGATGCAGCACAGCGCAGCACCACAAACTGTGTTAAATCAAAATGGATTAAAGGAGAAAGTTATACATGTGAATTTGCTGTATTGATGACTGAATTGGCCAACAACTAGAAGGATTACGTTTGTTGTAAAAGGATTAGGGCCTATTTTATAGCACCCTGCTCCAACAGGACCACATTTTGCTCAGCCCACTCATTTCCTGGGGTAATTCTATCTGAGTGCTTTCAAGGAATCCAGGCAAGCAGTTTCCAGAAGCGGTAGTTTTATTTAAAGCCTTCTGAACAAACAAATTAAAATCACCTCCTCCCTCAAATGTCTGTGCAGGCCAAGTAATCCCTATCCCAAATCTGTCCCCCACACCAGTAACTTCAGCAACCCAAAATTTCCCAGCTCTTACCTCAGAGCCTCAGCAACAAAGAACTTCACACAGTCTCCCTTCTGACCATTTTGTTTCTGGAGCAACTCGTCTCTGGTCTCTGCTGTAGCTCCAACAGCAGTCCATTAGAAGCACGGACCCCTCAGTTTTCTGGAAGGTGTTACTGTCTCCCTCCTCCATTTCCTGCTGCTCTCTTTTATAAGGATCAGCCAACTTGGGTCCAACTTCTCCTCAGGTGCAGCAGGCAGGCCAACCAACCAGCCATCTTAAGGCCTCTGACTCCAGAGGAATGGCATCCTTAATACCATCACATCCCTCTAGATTAGTGGTTCTCAACTAGGGGGTGCGTATACCCCTGGGGGTATGCAGAGGTCTTCCATTGGATACGTCAACTCATCTAGATATTTGCCTACTTTTACAATAGGCTACATAAAAAGCACTAGTGTAGTCACTACAAATTAACATTTCATACAGACAATGACCTGTTTATACTGCTCTATATACTATACACTAAAATGGAAGTGCAATATTTATATTCCAATTCATTTATTTTATAATTGTATGGTAAAAATGAGAAAGCAAGCAATTTCAGTAAGCGTGCTGTGACACTTGTCTTTTTGTCTGATTTTGTAAGCAAGTTGTTTAAGTGAGGTGAAATTTGGGGGTATGCAGGACAAATCAGATTCCTGAAAGGGGTACAGTAATCTGGAAAGGTTGAGAGCCACTGCTGTAGATCACTGGGACAGTAAGCACCTTGTATTCACACCGTATGTACTACTGTAATAATCTTTGTAAAAAGTATGCCTTGAGGTATCATGTGAAAACTAATAACTCACTAATCATTAACATTCTTTTGTGACATATGTATGTGATGGTATTAAGAGTTATAAATATATGCTAGAATTATGAGTAAGGTGTGAGTAAACCAGGAGTGTCAGGAGAGCTGTTGAACGAGTCCATCCTAAACAAAGGAATGTGAGTTTACCTCAATTTTCATATAACCAGTAAATAGGACCATCAAGACAGTATAGGGAGGAGATCACAGGAAACAAAACAATTTGTATTTAAACTAATAAGTGGGGTGAAGACCACCAGACTCCATCTTGCCTTCCTCACAACTTGAATAAACTTTACGTTGAGCAGCAACCTTAAGAAGAATTAATTGCAAAGCTTACTGGTCTATAAAGACCCGGGGACTGAACTTCAAGTGATAAGCAATTGAAGCAACTCATATACAATATTATTGTATTATAAAGTGTATAGAGTGAGGTCTTTTCTAAAAGCTAATGACACACTGTGATTAATTACAATGATTAATATAATTGTGAAATGTATGTATTAACCTTGTATGAGGAAATATGGATACTTAATGTTTTAAAGTCTGGCCAAACAAAGGGAAACAGGTTCCCTCCCAGCCAGGAGAGAATGCAGCTATTTGCCTGTCTCCTATGTAAATTAAGTATGGTGGACTCAAAACAATGGAAACTCCATTTATATACAGGGTGATGGAACCTGTGTAGAAGTGCGGGGGGGGCCCACCAGTGCCTAAGAGCAGCCCCTGGCCCATGTCCCCACGCCCCAGGATGTGCCATCCGGGTGTGTGTGTGTGTGTCAGGGGCTCCCTGGATGGCTCTTACCACAGCCTGGTTCCAGCTTCTGGCCTTGCCAGGGGGTGGGGCCTTGAGGGGGAAGAGGAGCTGGGGGCAGGGCCTCATGGTGAGGGAGGGTTAAGGCCCACCTCGGCCCCCCAATGGGAAGAGGCTGGCACTGGTAGGCTGGTCACCTTATCAGCTCCCCCATCACAAAGCGCAGCCTCTGCGGACACAGTTTCACGCCTGCCCAAGGCTACTACGCTTATGTTAAAAAGTGGGTAGGCATGGCCTTCCTGGCCCCCATGGTTCTGGCACCCCTGAGCCCCGGTAAATCTTAATCTGCCTCTGCACATACCAACTTGGACTGAAATATCTGACAGTGTGAATTAAAACAGAGCAAGCAGTTTTGGTTCCAGTTTGCGTGTAGATAAGCTTTGCCCACATGACAAGATTTCACTGAATTTATGATCACACACGGAGACAGCCGGGTTGGAATATCACTTGTATCCATAGACAAACTGGTTAGGTAGTACATGTGAAGGCACAAGCAGAAGTGTGACGGCAGATGAGCTGCACCGTGGACACAAACTGAACCATGTTTCTTGTAACCAGTTGAAGTCAGCGTGCCTCAAAGTCTGCATCTCCACTAGACTTTTCTTAAACTCTCCCACTGTTGCACTGCCACCAGCACATCAGGAGAGCTAATGAAGACTGGTTTGCTGAATAATTGGAACTGCATTCAGCAAGTGGCACACTATCCTGTAATAGTTGTTGACCAGATCAATTGTAAATTTAACTTTAGCAGAGTTAAAAAAAAAAAAAAAAAAACCCTGTAGAAAACCAATGGAGATTTCCCTATCTTTTCTTCTATTGTTAACTTGCCAGTTGTCGGTAAGCTACAAGTCCTAGCTGATAAAGTGGAGGAGACAGCTGTGAAAGGGGATTTAGAAAACTAAGAACAGATATCATAAAGAGACCATTTATATATTTTGTTTAGCACAAACAAAATGACATTATAAACACTACAGAAAAAAATATAGAAAAAAGTCAAATGGCACCTTTTAAAATGTACATTTCCCATCATTTATTATGGCTCTTTATTATTTGTATTGCAGTAGTGCTCAGGAGCCATAGGTGCTGACTGCTGGAGCACCCACAGAAAGAAAAAAAAATAGTGGGTGCTCAGCACCTACCAGCCACAGCTGATTGGTGGTGTCACTGATCAGCGGCTCGGGGAGGGAATTGGGGGAGGGCGGAGAGCAGCAAGCAGCAGGCAGGTTGGGGCTTCGGGGAATGGGGCAGAATGGAGGTGGGGAAAGAGGTGGAGCGAGGGAGCAGAGCACCCCCGGGGGAGAAATAAAAGTTGGTACCTACGTCAGGAGCCCCAGTTCTGGACCATGCCCCATTGTGCTCGGCGTTGTACAGACACAGGACAAAAAGATGAGCCAGACCCCAATGATTTATGCTCTAAATAGTCCATTAAATTATTAACATGTGAGCCAGAGAAAGTTCTGATTTAAAAAAGGAAAAGTCACAGTTAGACCAGCAATACCTAGTCAATAGCAGAAGCAAGATCCAGCTCTTTTACCAGTATCAAGTCAAGATCAGTTGGGCAATCTACCCCTGGGAGAAGCACCCCATCAACATCCACCAAAAAAAGTTACTATCTTTTTCAAATCCCCCCTTAAAACTCTCCTGTGCCGTGAGGCCTACAAAGAGCTTGATGCCGGTTAGGCTGCTGCTGTGTCAAGACTAGCGCCTATCTTGCTAACCTATATTGTCTCATTGTATCCTTGTATTTCCCCATAGGCCTGTCTGTATCCATCTGTTTTCTCTGGTCTTATACTTAGATTGTAAGCTCTTTGGTGCAAGGACTATCTTTTTGTTCTATGTTTGTACTATACCAAGCACAGTGGGGTCCTGGTCCAGGACTGGGTTCCTAGGGCCTACTGCAACACAACAACTAATAATAATACCAAGTTTAAGAAACAACAAATAACTTCTAAACGCAATGGAGAGACTTTAAAGATGAAACAGATCATAGAAAAACTTACCAGGTTTTTGAGATAATGGGCCTGACTGACAACTCCATTAACCCAGAATAACTGCCTAGCCTAGCCAGCCCCACAATATTTGTGCCATTACGCAATGGTGCATCAGCAGTGACAACAGCCATCAACGTAACAGCATAAGTCAATGGAGTAATTTCAATGGAAGCCAACAAACTTATACCAGCATGAAATTGTTGTAATGGAATAATTGTGAATCAGATCCAGTATTTTGGTTTTTTTGGTGGCTGTGTGAAAACTCTTGCATCCCAATATAGGCATCTCCCTCACATATCAACTGTATTCGCCAAGTCAATCTCATCGGCAATGACTTTATAAATAATAGTCTGGTTCAAGGAAGATTCAGTGTTTTCAGAAGGATCCTCAGAAGTAAGTGGAATTAGCAGGTTTCCAAAGAGGAACTGAACTGATCTGACAACCATTTCTCCCCAAATCAGCAGTAGCTAAAAAGATTTTGGCCCAGATATTGCTTTCAGCTACATTGTGTAAATCCAGAGTAACTCCACAGACTCCAGGATGTTGCATTAACTTCTGCTGTTGCTACAGAATCGTAACAGAGAGGCACAAACATCATGGATACAAGTGAAATGTGTTTGTGGCTCCTCCTTAAGACTATGGGTTTGATTCTCCCCTGGCTCACGCTCTATGCCAACATTTACACCTGTACAGAGTGAGTGAAAAGTGCAAGTCAGATTTACCTACTTTGTACCAGTGTAAATGAAAACAAAAGTTGCAAAGCAGCAGGGAAACAGAGCCACTGGGCCAGCCAGATCTTCACCTCGTATAAATTGGTGTAGCTCCATTGACTTTAGATCTATCCCACTATCTAGAGAACTGAGATTGAAATTCCACAATCTTCCCTTAGAATGTAAAGCTCATCTAACATATGGTAACACTGGTGAAGGGTAAAAATCTCTAAGGAAACGTTCTTTTATTTTTCCCATCATGCTGAGGAAGCCCAGTCCACACTATGGAACCTTTCCCTAAGGAACAGTGTTAGCTGATAAGAATGACCCAGGGAAATTTCTACAGTCTGAGCTATTGTAATTATTCTAGTGTAATGTAATTAAGAACAAGAGAAAATATAATGATGATATTGGTCATATCACACTGTACATGTCTGTCAAACTAGCCATAATATTATAAGTCTGATATGGCCACATTTTCTATGTGCTGTGATGTTTATAGTTCACAAACAGCTGTGATAATAATGCATTAGCTAGAAAGTAATCCAATATAGTCAACTTCCTCTGTCTGGGCAGGGGAAAAACAAATATGATAGCTGTGGTGAAAGGCAGAAAACAGAGTTCAAGGAGCTCACTCAGTGGTTAGTGCTTTGCAATTACATTCAAGATACTGGCTTCTCAGAGGGGCTGGGAGCACTGCAGAATGTGGATACAGCTCATGCAGGGAATATGCGTCTCTTCCCACACTACAGCAACCCCTCTGATTGATTAGGAGTATCACTCTCCCTTCAGCTAACAGAAGAATGAGTGTGATGGGGGCTTTAAGGTCAGGTAGGGGATTTAAAGCAACAAAAGTTTGTGTGCAACTGTTATGTCAGAATAAACCTGAGGTCTCCCTTAAACTATTTTTCTCCTTTCCTAGATATCAGAGACATCTCCCACTCTTTAAAAAAAAAGAATTTACAAGAATCAGTTACATTACAAACACCCTAAAGGGACGCTACTATGCCTTTAAAAAAAAAATCTTTGCACCATGCTATGCAGCCATGACACTAATAAATGGCTAATACTAATAAACTACTAAGCAAAGACTATAGACTAGCTCCTCAGCTGGTATAAACATTGTAAGTATTTTTTGCAACCCCATGCTCCCAAATGTAACTGTTCACGTCACTCCATACAGGCCCAGCCTATGGTTTTGGGAGAGCATTTGAGAGAGTTCTTTGGAATATACCTTAAGCTTAACCTATGTATTTTACATTAAAGAAAATCAAGGGGACAGGGAGGCTTTTAGGCCACCCCCACCTTGTTTGCAGTGGATGTGGCACCCAGCTGCTTGGTACATTCTTCTCCAGTGACTGGTTTGTTGTTTTTGAGAGTATCTTTGTGAGGACGAGGGCTAGAGCCTTACAGGAAGAGGGGATCCATTTGGGAAAGCAGTGCTTTGTGTCTGGTCAGGGAGTAAGGATGGCATTGAGCTTGTTGCAGGGAAGGGAAGAGAGGGTTCAGGCATTGGGGAGCATGCATGGTATTTGCAGGCTGCGAGGAAAGGAAGGCAGAGATGGATACCCTAGAACAGAAAGTGATAGCCACCTAGCCACACATGCTTCTAGTGGGGTGACTGAATGACCCAAATAATTTTCGTACTCCCATTGAGCAGGAGCCTTGACATTTTGTCAATGCAGTCTTTAATGGGACATGGAGTATAGCAAAAGAATCCCCAGATTTGATCTCTGACATTCCCATCTGTGGTCACCAGTCCGACCATTTACAAAAATGGTATTAATTTCTTCTGGGAGGCAGCCCATTGGGCACGAAGCCCTCAACTGGAAAAACTGAGCTTATTTGAGATCACCTTTTGTATTTATTGGATTTTAATAAAGAGCTTTGGTCAAGGTGAATGAGAGCAGCACAGGTACTGGCATTAACAGCCATGTCCAACTAAGAGGTGGCCTGCTTGTCAACTAGTACTGTTTATTTATTGTGCTCTGATATCTAGTTTCTTGCCAGTCACCACAGCTCATATTTCATTCTTTTAAAAATTAACTCCCCTTCTTGCTGTGACCTAGTTTCTAGATAATATATACACTATAAACTGAGTAATAGATCAAAGTCATATCAAAACTGTAGCTGTACTTTGTTGAATGGAGACATATCCATTGCATTTCAAATTAAAATAGTTTACTTTCTACACTTATTACATGATGTAAATGACAAGCTTTATGAGATGCTGTTATGGTGAATGGTTTAATCTAATTTGATTATCCGGCAGCCTTATCTCATTACTAAAAAAACCTGCTGGATAATGGCAACAGAAGCTCATGAACAATTCATCCTTTGCAAAAGAGTCAGGAATACCACTCTGAACAGCTAAATTGCTGGCTGTCATCCACATGTACTGAATAACAGGGCTAAAGGACTGGTTACACTGGATCTGACCATTGATACATCAAGTCCCTTATCCTATCTCCATGATTTGCCTGATGCTTCTGAAGATGGGAAAAGCTCACCACAATAACACCTAACTAATTGTACAATTCTGTACACACAGAGGGGGAAAAAAAAATACCTTCTTGTCTCTTTCAATGTTTGGTTCATGCTCTGGAACATGAGCTCTGACCCATCCTGTTTTAAACTTACAGAATACAGAGGCACTGACTTCTGATTTCCCCGGGGGGTGCTTGAGCCCTGCTCTGCCCCTTCCCCCAAGATCCCACCCTGCCCCTTCCCACCCCTGCCCTATCACTGCCCCCACCCTGCCTCTTTCTGCCCCGTTCCACACACCACCCCCCAAAGGTGCCCTGACTTTGCTCTGGCTCTTCCTGCCCCTGCTCCTCCTCTCTTCCGCAGTGCTTTCTGTCCACCACTAACTAGCTAATCAGCGGCAGGTGGAAAGCACTTGGTGGGAGCAGGGGGAAGAGGCCTGATTGGTGGGGCCTGCCGGTGTGTGCTGAGCACTCACTATTTTTTTTTCCCATGGGTGCTCCAGCCCTGGAGCACCCATGGAGTCGGCACCTATGGAACAACAGATCTAATTTTTGGTCATAAAATCATGCAGTTCTTCAAATATTCAGACAAAGGATTTGTCCCTCTGATTTCCTTGCAACACTGAGTTCCTCAGACAGTGTCTAAAGTTGTGTTTTCCTCCAAATGTTCTAAATGATCAGACATTAATTTAATCAAGTGGCTCACAAAAATAGACACCTTAGAGCTTGTCTGTTCATGGAGTTATTCCTGGTTAAAATTGAAGTGTGCATGCTTTTATTCTGGAATAAGAGTGTCCACATAATGACTTATTAGCAATAAGTCTATGTGTAGACAAGCCCTTAGAAATGCTGGAGGTAGATACACATTGATAGACACATGAAGGATTAAAAGAAGTGACTCGTTCAAAAGATCTGAAGTCCTAGCCTCCCTTTTTGTTGATGCAATTGGCATTTGCAAAACTTGCACTTCCATTTTTGGTCTTAAAGACAATTTGTGTGAACAAATCAGAGTTCTTGCACCTTTGGTGGCCTGATTTGCATACATGGTCATGTAGTTAGATCTATACCCACAGTTCAGCTGCAGGTGCAAAGATAAAGATGTACATTCTGCACATGCAAACTGCATCCACAAAAGGGAGACTGCAATGTGACCCAATAGGACTTTCTAGTTTCCTTACATTGGCTTCTATTCCATAGCACAGACACCAGTTTTAAAGTTGGCACTGCAGACTCTGGCTATCTCCTCCTTGAGTCTCTGTCTGACTGATACCCACATTCTCACACATCCTTTTTAGGGATCCCATTATTACAGCTTCAGTAGGCGATTGTGCCTTTGCTGGGATGGGCTTTAGTGTGGATAGAGCTCCGGCCCCTTAGATATTGAGTCATTTTGACACTATTTTAAAAATACCTCATTTTTTCCTAAACGTACTTTTAATATCACTGTTGGCCACATTATCTTTGTCATCATCTTTCTTTTCCACACCATTTTTTCCTGTTCTGATCCTCTCAATTTCTTTTATTCATTTGATACTTTATGAGAGTGGCTTTTTGCACTGCATTTTATTGGGCTTGTAAATATTTTTGTACAGTTCCCTGACTATTTCTGTGGCAAGAACTGCTTTAGAAATAAAAGTTGTATTATACTCCTGTGATCACTTCATTACACAAGCCATCATTTGGAATACTGAAGGGTAACTGCCCTTTCCACCCCAAATGGAAAAGATAGTTAATCTAGGTCTGGAAACCGCTGGCAATTCAGACGTGTCTAGAGATGATTTCTCACCCCTTTCGATTTGCTAGAGACCTAATGGGTCCCCTTCTCTCAGATGGATGCTAGGGGCCCAATCCTCCCTTCTTTGTACAAGCAAGTCTCCCATTTAAATCTGGGGAAATCAATGTAAATTTAATGGTGTCAATACTCCTGTGAGCAGGGATTTCTATGGACTATGGATCTAATCTTGCAAAAGCTCACATGATAAAAGCTGGTAGTGCCTTAATGGACTGCCAGTGACGGGTTTACAATGGCTCCAGTGGCTCCATGGAGCCAGGCCTATGCTCAGAAGGGGCCCTGGCCTGCTCCGCTTGCACTGTGCCCCGAGACCCCACTGGCTCCCCCCGCCCACCACTTGCTCCTCTGAGCCTGCCCACCGGCTGGCTGAGGGCTCCTCTCTGCCCACTGGCCCAACCTTCTGCTCCTCTCAGCCCTCTGGCCGGACCCCAGTGCACTCCAGCTCTGGGAAGTCTCTGCTTCCCACCACCTGTGGGGCCCCACCTGTGCAGAAGCCTGGCCACTCAGAGCCAGGTGGCGAGGGTGGGGCAGGAAGCCAATATGGAGGGCTTGGCTGGGTCTCTCCAGGCAAGTGCATCTTGAGGGAGCCTGCCCAGGGCAGGTCCTGGCCTGGCTGATCGCATCACTCCCGAGGGGCCAGAGCAATTCCGAGTCCAGGGACCAGCCCTGCCGGCTCAGCCTGGCAGACAGTCACCTCCCAGCAAGGCGGGTGAGTGCGGCCAGGAGGCAGGGCTTAGGGGGGTATGGGGGTGGGGGTGCTGGGCTGTGAAGGGGTGGGGAAGATCTGTGTGTTGGGGCACTAGGGCATGGGGGTTCAGTGTGGGGGGTGCTGGGCAGTTGTGGTAGGGCTGTGGGCAGGGGTGGTGTTGTGCATTTGTGGGTGGGTCTGGGGTGGGGTGCTGGGCATAGTGATCCAGGGCAGCTCTGGCCATAGGGAGTCATGGGGGTGTTTAGCAGAGCAGCTGTGTGGTGTGGCATAGGCCCGCCCTTGAGGGGAAGGGGCATGCTGGCAGCACAGGGCTGGGCAGGCCACTGTGCGTCTGGCAACTGCTAGTTTGTAAATAGTGCTCTCACACTGGGCGGAGCGGGGCTGCCCCTGCCATGCCCCATTGCCTCTGGCTGTCCTCTTGTTCCAGGGACCGACCTCCCTGCACCATGCTCCATTGCCTCCATGGGGGCACACAAATATGTTTGGTGCCAGGCCCACAGAAGGTTAATGCAGCCCTGTGGATAACACATAGCACCCCTGATGTGCAGCCATCTTTTGGGTAGCCACTCACTGCATATAATGGAGGATAGGGCTATGCTGGTTAAGCACACCCAGGCACAACCTACGGTTATGAAACGTTCCATAAAAATGTTCAACATCCTGAACCAAGAGACTGAGCCAGAGCCCTTGTTAAGCTAATGTGAGTCCTTGCACTGACTTCATTGAGCTTTGGATCCAGCTCCAAGTGCTTGGTTTTCAAGGTCCCATCCAAAAAACCTCTACACAGCAAACTGCATGAAATTTAGTTTACCTGCCTCAGCGTGATCAAGGGCTGAACTGACCCAGCTAAGATTTAAAGTGGTGCTTCCAGAGCTGTAAGGTAGGCTTTTCAAACTTGGCACATTGACCAAACATGAGTAATTAGGATCTTATTCTTCCTTCTTCTTACTCTCATACTTCAAAAAGCTTGATTGATTTTTCTATACCCAGAAGCGGTTTTGATTTTTATTAGAGTTGGTTGAAATTTTTAAAATATCAATTAAAAAAAGACCAGAAATTATTATGAACTTTTTGGGGGGCACTTTTTGATCAGCTCCAATTTTTATTTATATACACTTATGAGAAAAACTTACAAAATTTTACATTCAAAAAATATTTTGAGACTGAAAGACTTCCTCCAGAAAACAAAAAGGATAAGTCAGATCTTTTTGATCATCCACTTTTCCAGGATATTCTATTCCATCTATTAAGATATCCTAAAGGATATCGTATTGCAAGCTTTACATGTCAGCTCTGCCTTCCAGGTCATGTCCACACAGGCACCTCAAGTACTTCAAAAAGACTCAGCTTTGAGGAGTGACAAGACAGAGATTTGGATTTGTTTGGCAACTGAAAGGATCTTGCAAAATGGTTCATTTTCCCCCCAAACATTTCTCAGGCTCCTTGCTATATCAGCATGTGACACACTGACCCACGGGACATTCCTACCTACAGCTACAGTTCTGCTCCAAATCAAAAGCCACGTTGTACTCCTTATTTGTATAAGGAAATGTTCTATTCACTTTTTGAAATGGGGGAAATAATTTCTATGGAAACAGGAAGATCCACATTTTTAAATTTACTTTCTTCTACCTAGCAATAGGGCAACATTACGCTTTAAAGCACAGCTGTAAATGTTTTAATGCAGTTTTTAAAGGAGTCATCTATATTCTATACAAAGAGAGCTCTTCTAGGATATGTGCACTAGAAGAAGTGGGGGTTGTGACAGGTTGGAGCCCTGCATCCTGGCTGCCACCTGATGTGCTGGGATCAGGGAAAGGCAGGGTTGAGTCCAGGCTGAGACAGGGGTCCAGTCTGTAAAGAGAAATAACTGGAACTCTAAGCAACAGAAACTCTGCAACTTGCCTAAAACATTGAGGTGAGAAATTACATTTTGTAACCTGTTTGAGTTTATTAAGCTTAGTTTGCATGTTTTGTTTTATTTGGTCAGTAATCTGCTTTGTTCTGTTTGCTATTCCTTATAATCACTTGAAACTAACCAGAAATATTATTAACTACAAAAGGTAAATTTTAAGACCCAGTTTGTGCAATTCATATGGGGGGGGGGGGCAAAAAGCTGTACATATCTCTCTCCACCTTGAGGGAGGGAGCGATTTTTATGAGCTTGCGTTGTGCAAATCTCTTTATAAAGCGCAAGACAATATTATTTGGGGTTTACACCCCAAAAGGGGGTGTGCACGTGAATGCTGGATAAATCCCTGAGCTGAATCTTCCCACACAGAGCTGATTTCAGTCTGTGTCTGCAGCTGGGTGTGGCCTTGCCTGTGTGTGTGTTAGAGGAGGCTTGAGGGCCTAGCACAGCTAGGACAGGGTGAGGAAACCCACCCTAGTGGAACCCCAGCACATCAGGTGGCATCCTGGACAGGGGTGTCCAACCTGTCAGAGGAGTGTTGCCCCGTCACATAATTTTACAGTGCCAAATTCAACCAAGTGTCTTTCAAATATCTGAAAGTCAGAAATTTGAGAGCATGACTACACTCTTTAACCTGTTTGCAAATTATGGTATAGGAGGAAATTTAGGATCCAACATCTAGCCTACCATGTTGGAACTCTATGCTGAAGTTGCAACACAGACCTTGAGCTCTGATTGCACAATCAATTTCCATTGCAGAGACCCAAACCTTGGTCCCACTGAAGTGAACAGTTAAATTTCCACTGATTTTATTAGGCTCAAGGTTTGACCAAGAAAGGAGAAGAGTTGTTCCTGCCACAATATTCAAGAATATTTGTCTCCAGGGTATACTGATCATCACACACCTATGTCCAGAACACTTGCCATTTTCCCAGGCTTGTTCCAAAATATTGTTGCCTTAAAAAAAACCAAAAAGCCACTAGTCCAGAAGAGAAATGTTTACTTTGTCTCCCTCTCAAATGTGTACTTTTCCCTCCAAAAATTAACCTGGCCCAAGGCCCAGGATGAGGGAGTTTCAGTCCTGAGCCAGTGACAGTTTAAGTCATAAAAGGGTCACAATTTTTAGATTTTGTTACCATTCAGCCCTGCAGGGCTAGAAACAAGAACTTTATACTATTGCAAAGGGAGGATTTTCTCTACCCAATGGAGCACAGAGCACTCACTTCTACCCCGAGAAGGAGCCCCAACCTTAAGTCACGATTTTCAGAGTGATTGTCAATTTGGGTGGTTCAGGTTTTGAGTTCCAACTACAGCCACCTTAAAGAAGACAGATTCTCAGGGCTTGTCTACACTTGAGATGATACAGCAGCACTGATGCAGCTGTGCCACTTTAGTGTTTCAGTGAAAGCATTACCTGCACCAGTGGGAGGGCTTCTCTCATCAGCATAGGTACTCCACCTCCCTGAGAGACAGTAGCTATGCTGATGGGAGAAGCCCTCCCATGGACGTAGTGCTATCTTCACCTGGCGTTAGATTTTCCACATCCCTGAGTTATGTAGTAATACCAGCAGAAGTTGTAAGTGTAGACCAAGCCTCAGAAAGCACTAAGGATCCACTCTGAAAAAGCACACCCCTTTAGGGGATCTCATGTTGGTCACCTAAAAAGAAAATCAAGGCACCCACTAGTTACGAGTTTTGACCTTGAGGTCTAGTAGGTATGGGGGAGGGAGGGGTTAAGGGTCAGCATCAATGTTCTGGTTCTGTCTCAGCACTAATATTTATTGATGTGAACCCTAAAAAAAAAAAAAAAGTGTCAAGATAAACAGCTATTTCTTGTATTTTCTTTCAATATTTTTAACAGCGACAAGCTACACACAGCTTAATTGTCTGTAAATGCTCCAAAGTCATACCAGTAACAAAGCCATTGATGTGGACAATATTTTATGTACTGTAATTAATTTTTAAAAACCTGTTTCTACAAATGTAGATGTTAGTACTCAAACCAAATTAAAAACAGGGCTCAGGGATGCAGTTTAATAAACTGGAAGTGAATTGAATATCATTTGTTCAAGGAGGAAGAGAGATAGATAAGCTAATATCCTGAGCCAGACTGCCTATGGAAGAAGCGTATACTCTGATCTGAGAGTTAGAAGTCCTTAAACTGTAGATATTTTCTGTTGTCTGCTAATGGTTGGTCACTGCTTGAACTGACAGGGCATTATAATGTTTTTAATTTTCTTATCAGCTGTTTTTGAGTCCCTTTATGACTTTGATCACAATAATTATCACATGCATAAAATTCCATAATGTAATAGGGCCAACTTCATTCCTGGTATAAGATTCCGATTTCAGGTACACTGGTTTAGACAGTGTTACACTGATATAAACCTGGCTCAGGCTGAAAAAAGTAGCACCAGTGATGAATCTGACCTATGGAGTTTAACATAAGTTAATTATGTTGCAGTTCAATGAAGCTGGATTGTCATGAGGCCCTATAGGAACCACAAACCTACACAGAAGCCTTAAGAGACTATCTTGACCTTTTTGCATTTAAATACTCAACTTCATTATTGTGGAAGGTCTGTACTTCTAAAAATCAGGCTCTTTATTACAACTCCAGCTGAAGTCAGTGGGAGCTGCCAGTCCTCACCTCTTCTGAAAATTCAAGCCCTTTTAATTTTTCAGAGGGAGAATAAATGTTGAATCAAATATTTATGAGAGTGTTTTGCTGGGGGCAAAATATGGATAACTCTCCTTTATGAAATGATAATGTGAAGATTTGTACTTGTCTTCCTGGAAACTTCTCAAATTACTGAATATCTGAAAACAAAGCTTAGTCAGTGGAAAGAAAATGATAGAACTATGACATATCAACACATCTATAATAATGATAATGACCTATGTGAAGCGCTCTGAGATCTACTGTTGATATCACAGGTATTGGTCCAATGGTTGGGGCACTAGCCTGGGTCTTCAGAGATTCACATTCAGTTACTTACTTCATGACAGACTTCCTATGTGACCTTGGGCAAATCACTTACCTGGCCTGTGCCTCAGTTTCCCCATTGATAAAATGGGTATAACTGAGTGACTTTGCAAGGCCTTATAATCAACTTGATTTCATTGCTGTTTGGATGTATGCAATACCTTTTGAATACTGCAGCTGATTAACTCAGAGTTTTCAGATAATGTTTTAGGCATCATGGGCAGAACCCTGTGTGGCTTTCACCAAGGTTAACAACCAGAAGGAGGAAATGGGGGACACATGGAGCCCCAGGCAGATCTAGGAACTTCAACCACTTCCAATTGTCTCTAGATCAGATAACCAATTGATGGCAGCTGTCATAAAAATAAAAGGGTAACCACCTTTATGTGTACAGTGCTATAAAATCCCTCCTGGCCAGAGGCAAAACCCTTTCACCTGTAAAGGGTTAAGAAGCTAAGAACCTCGCTGGCACCTGACCAAAATGACCAATGAGGAGACAAGATACTTTCAAATTGGGGAGGAAACAAAGGGTCTGTCTGTCTGTGAGATGCTTTTACCAGGAACAGATCAGGAATACAGGCTCAGAACTTTTGTTAGTTAATAAGTAATCTAGCTAGAAAGGCTGATTTTACAGAGGTGATTCTTTTACCTTTTCTTTAATTAAAATTCTTCTTTTAAGAACCCAATTGCTTTTTCATTCTTTCATTGTTCTTAAAATCCAAGGATTTGGGTCTGTGTTAGTTTTTGAATCAAGCCTTCCCCAGGAAAGGGGGTGTAGGGCTTGGGGGGATATTTTGGGGGAAGACGTCTCCAAGTGGGCTCTTTCCCTGTTCTTTGTTTAACACGCTTGGTGGTGGCAGCATACGGTTCAAGGACAAGGCAAAGTTTGTACCTTGGGGAAGTTTTTAACCTAAGCTGGTAAGAATAAGCTTTGGGGGGGTTCTTTCACACAGGACCCCACATCTGTACCCTAGAGTTCAGAGTGGGGAAGGAACCTTGACAGCAGCCATTAACACCTTCAAGAACAACAATATCCCCAAAAAAGAAAAGAGAAGGAAGAAAAAGAAAGAGGAGGAGAGCAAGGGGAAGCAGGGAATGGAGAGGTTTTGGGGTGAGGAAAGTTAACTTTGACTGTAGCACTGGCAAGTAACCCTTGCAGAAATGCTGTGAGCAACTAGATGAGCCATTTGCTTTCCATCTCATGTTGCAATAGCTAGAGCTTTATTACTGTGACGTTATAACCAGTCCTGCACTTTTCTGGTGAGGTTCCATGCTGCAGCCAGAACAGCTGAAACTATGTTCCTCCTGTATGATTGGGGGGCGGGGGGAGAGAAGATCTATAAAAGGATATTTTCCAACATAGAAAAAAAAATAGCTGAATTCTGCCCATAGATACACATACAAAAACTACCAGTGACGTCAGTGAGAATCTATGGGCCCACTTCTTTCCATACAATTCTAGCTTTTGACTGTAGCACTGGAAAGGCCTCATCAAAGGCCTAGATCCTGCCATCAGACCTGTGTGGGCAGACACTCATGCCCACATAAAGCCATTCTGTGAGGAACAAAGCTTAATCCAATCTGACTGCTCTGCAGAGCAGTGATCTGTGGCATGACCCATGTACTGCAGAAGTCTCTACTTGATGACTAATTTCACTAGTAAATATCTACTGAGTGCTTGTTTATCAAGCAGCTGTTGTCTCAGACAATGATCATTCATGGCTTGTCCTTGGCAGGTGGCTATAACAGCTGCAGATCATCTGTAGTAAGACATGTCAGACAGCTAATGCCACTAAAGACCATTCATCAAAGCAACTAGCTTCAGTTTGTGAGCTCACTAGCATAGATGGCATTATATTAGTGTATTATTAATCATGAATACTGCAAGATAAAATGGAACAGGTAATAAATAGTATTACAGTCAGGGCCATCCCTGGGGGGGTGGCCTGGGACAAATCAACCTGTATGGGCCCTGCATGGGCGGGAGGGCACGCTGGGTCTCCCCTGGGGGCACCGGTGGGGGAGAGGATGCTGCAAGGTGTGTGCTGGTGGGGGCAATGGGGCTCCAGCTGTTCCGTGGGGCATAGGATAAGGAGGCTTACCTGGAGCAAGGCACACCCACTGGTGGTCAGGGGTACCCGTCTGCTGGGTACCAGTGCTGCCTCTTGCCCAGCCTGGACTGGGACTCCCACACTCCCTGGCCTCCGCATTCAAATAATGGTGGGGCCAGGGTGGGAGCATGGGGCGAGGGAGCTGCATGCGCAGCACCCTCCTGCCAGCATTGCCCCAGGCCCAGCGGGGCCCAAGAGCACAGGGAGGAGGCGGGGGCTGTGCAATCTGTGCGCAGGTGCCATGGGAGAGCCCAGCTGTCTGCACAGCAGCCAGAAACCCCTGACCTGGGCCTGCCAAGCTCCCCCAGCTATGCCAAATGGTATGAGCTGCTGCGGGGAGGCAGGGCCAGACACACCATGCTGCCTCCTGGTCGCTGGCTGCCTCTGCCTGCTCAGCTCAAGACAGACAGCTGATGTTCTTGCCCTGTCTGACACTGTGATGTCAAAGCACGGGGCCCGGAGTCCGGAGTGGTCGCCCTGATTCGCCCTACCCAAGGGATGGCTCTGATTAGTTGTTTTTTGTAGTATAAAATTTATTGCTCCACACTTAGAATGTTAATATATATTGCCATTCATAGCATTCGACTATCCAATAAGATCTCCCTCAAATGATGGCTCTTCTTCCATGAGACAACCATCTTTTTATTTCCAGTGGTAAAGACTGGAGCTTTATAACACACACACAAAATAATCTGACTGGAATATTAAAGGAAAAGCAGAATAGCTTAGGAAGCTAATAAAAAGTTTGTTTGTTTTGGATGGCTGGGTGGTTCTTTCGCTTGGTAAGCAAAAGACTCATTTTGAGACAGTGGCTGAAAAAAGAATTCATAGCAGTAAGTGTACAGCAACGTGAAGGATGTTAACTGAAGGCCTTGGATAGTTCTAGCCAGCATGTTAGCTGGTCCTCAAGTGCACTATTAGCATAGATTAAATTCAACTATACTCATATTAGAGAGACAAGGTGGGGGAAGTAATACCTTTTATTAAATCAGCTTCTGTTGGAGCTACAGAGCGCTCTTCTTTAGAAGAAATTGAAAACTTGCCCTTCAGGTCAAACAAAGACAACTGCCTCTGGCTCTCTCCAACTTGGCTGCATCTTACAATCCTATCAAGGCATGGCTACACTTGCCAATGTAGAGCGTCGGGAGTTAAACCAGCCCTCGGAGACAGCAGCAGGGAAAGCACTGCTGTGTGTTCACACTGTGCTCCTTTTGACTGTGGAGAGCATGGCCACATTAGCAGCTCTTGCAGCACCACAGAGAGCAGTGCATTGTGGTCGCTATCCCAGTGTGCAAGTGGCTGCAGCGTCCTTTGGAAAGGATTTGTAATGCCTAATGGGGCTGGCGCAGTGTCACACGATGCAGGTTTCCCCATCCCATTGCTCCATGGGCATCCTACTAGATTGCCAGCTGCTTTTCAAATGAGAGGGTGGGGCGTGTGACAGGGAGCATGTTGTCTGTATGTGGGGAGGAGAGTGTGTGTTTTGGGGGGCAGAGTGTGTCAGCATGCTATCTTGTAAGTTCAGACAGCGGCAGGGGGAAACCCGACATCAGCCCCCACCTCTCTCTCACACAAACACGGCTGCCTCTGCAGCAGGAGCATTCCACCGTAATGGTTTTCTGTGTGCCCTGGAGCAGATAAGCATGCAGGCTGTCAGAAACTGAGCTTTGAAAGGGGATATCCGCATGCCTGCAGCAGAGTTCAAAACAATGACCAGAACAGCTACTTGACTTCAGGGGATTATGGGAGGTTTCTGGAGGCCAATCACAGCACAATAGTGTGGACGATGTGTTGCATTGACACCCCAATGCTCCAGCCCAGGCACAGCAAGATCAATGCTTCTCATGGAGGTGGATTACCAGGCGTGCTCCAGCTGCAGAGTCCAGGCACTCTAAGTGCCTTGCTAGTGTGGACGGGTCAGGAGTTATGGGCACTGGGGCTGATTTAATGCGCTCTAACTTGCAAGTGTAAACAAGGCCTCAGTTGGGAGTTCTGACAACAGTGAGGTTAATCAAACCTAAATATTACAGGCTTTTGCTGCAAAGGTTAATTCATAATGTATGATGATTTCTTCCCGGATCTGCTCCCTCATCCTCCATGCCTTGTCTTCTCTAGAAGTTTTTTTTTTTTTTTTAATAAAACTTAAATTAATGGATTGCCACTTACCTCAAGATAGGTGTTAACTATGTAGAGTGTGGTTGGGTACAAATGCCTGGGGAGTATCCAGTCAACAAGAATTTGGGGAGTCTCCAGACTGGCCTTTTCAAAGGTGTTTTCTAATTATGGTCCTAAGTACCCCAAGTTAATTGGAAAATGCCTTTGAAAAGACTAGTCTAGAGGCCCCAAATTTTTGTTGCTCTAACAAATAACTGGTGAATGTTCAGACCAGCCTTAATAAAGTGTTAACTATCTAAAGCTAATTGGCAAGCAATGAACCTGAGGTAAAACACTCTGGTGAAGACAAGGCATTGGAGAGAATGGTGAGCCCAGTTTCTCTGAGTACCTCTAGGTTTTAGCTCAACTAGCTAACACATGTTAAAACTGTACCTTGTCTTGTCTACACTAGGCTTGTACCATGTGTTAGAATACTTTAACCATGATAGCTAACTACCATGAGATAAAGAAAAATCCTGTATAGACTGAGTCAGAGCTCCAACCATAGAGGGGCTTCCTGTGCACTTTGGGTCAGGAGGGAGCATGCAGCAGAACCTTGCTTCCCTCCTTGAGCACCTTCACCTCACACTCTAGTTCCAGTATAATTTTGCAGCAGAGCCTTTTCCATCTTTTTACTACAAAGGGGACCACATGAACCTTAGTATTTGCAGCTATGACATTAGCAATCCAAAAAGACTTAAAGGAGGGGAGGATTACATTTAAAAAATAAGACAAGAGGATGAAGAATCGTATTAGTTTTCTATTTCATGTTGTCTTTTAAACAGGTTTGCTCATCCATTATTGGTATAATGCACAATTATTTTCTGTCTAAGTGATCCAACAGTGGATGTGCCAGATTGTTTATTTGCTTTCTGTAGCTTTCTCATTCCTAGAGCAGCCATGTCCTGGTTACCATAGTAACTGCTCAGTGGTAAATTCCATCAACACATGAAGGTATGGGGAGGGATGAAAATGTTAAGAAGACTGAGTACAAAGAGTAAGAGAGCATCTTCTCTTCCTAAAAATGCACAAGACAAATTCAGGTTCTGCCAGAAGAGGTAAATCAGGGCCTTTCCAATGGTAGAGTGATGACGTTCTTATCCAGAAAATAACATGAGCTTCCATGCTCTGTCAGGACTTCCAGAAAGCTGTTGCAAGATGCATCTGTACCTGAGAACTTGAGGGGGTGGGGATTTGTGCCAGTGTAACTACACCACTGTAAATCCCTAGTGTAGATGCATTGCATTAATGTAACTGGTGACATAGGCCTTGTCTTCACTGTGAAGGGTTGGGGGGAAAAAGGTGGGTTCTTACCACATATTACCATTTAACCACATGGCAAAATCCTTGTGGACACAAGGCAGGTTGTAGTTGCCACATATTAGCAAGATGAGCCCTGGTCTACACTACAAACCTTACATTGTTATGTAATAGCGCAGCACCCACACCTCACGAACACCCCTTGACTGGTTATGTCTACACTTCTTGGTTTATGGTGACCCCTTCTGGCAGTTTCTCTGCCAATTTCTAGTGACCAAGTCACTCACAGTCTGTACAGAACAACTCAAATGGACCCCTTCGGGGGGATTAGTCCAACCAAGTCTCTAAGCAGTCCTGGCCATGGTAGGGGGCTGTGGTCTCAGGACTGCCTCCCTGGAGATTCTTGGCCTACTCTGATCTGTTCTGGCCCCAGCTGGGCCTCTTAACAGTTCAGATTCCCTTCAGGGGAGAAGGGGGCAAGGGTTAATCACCACCTAATCATAGGCCACTTCTCCAGTAGCCTATGGGGGGGGACCCAGGCCCACCCACTATTCCAGGTCCCAACCCAAGGACCCAAGCCACATGCCACCATGACCCTTTAACTAAACTGCTTTCAGATCCACTTTCCTATGGCCCCAACCTTCACCAATGCTTCACCCTTACCTTAGGGCTCTTCTGTGCTCAGGCTCAGCAGCCAGCCTGGCACTATCTCTCACACCCCCAGTCCCTGCTAGCCCTGAGATGTCCATGGTAATACCATCCTTCAGTCCACTACAAACACCACAGTCACTCCTCAGGCACCAAGCAGCAACTGACTCTGGTCTACACTGTAGCTCCTTTTATACTAGCCTGCAATCCTCTGATTAGCTAGCCCCTTGCAGTCTCGCCTTCTGATTGGCTGCTTCCTGCACAGTCTCTCTAGGCAGCTTGGAGGACTTAGCTCCACTGCTCCCTTCCTGGGACAGGTGTGGCAGGACTCTGAGGCCTCCAGCAGGGGGCTTCTTGCCCTAGTCCACCCTGTCACATGGTATAAGTACATCACTCAGGGATGTGGAAAATCCATCCAGCCATGCAGTTGTACCAGCCTCACAGTATAGACAGTACTTTAAATGTAAAGAAGCTTTCAGGTAAATGCAAGTCTCCCCCAGAGTTTACCTTGACACATGTAAAAACTACAAACTGCCTTGTCTTCACTAGAAATTTTCCTTTGTGTTGGCTAACGTGGTAAGAATACACCTTTTTCCAAATGTGGATGGACCCTTGAATTGAAGTATCTTATCCCATTGTAAAATCAGGATAAATTACACTGGTGCAAGTCACTTTTTACAGCAGTGCAGCATGTCTAAGGCCCTGGGACTGAGACAACATTAGAGGGCTTGATTGTTCAGCAGCTGAAGAGATGCATTAAACCGCAGCCTAATCGAAACACTGAGATTGGCAAAAAAAAATAATTTATAATTTAATAGCCAGACACGCAGGCAGGGGTGGCACCGGGAAAGGCTTGCAGAGGCAATAGCCACCCCAAATTTTGCCTCAGCCACCCCTCCACTGGGAAGCTACATCTCCCAGAGCAAAGATCAAACATTAAGCAGAAGTAAGTGTGACATGGTACGGCATTGTCACCTTTACTTCTGCAATACTGCAATGCTGCTGGTGGTGGCACTGCCTACAGATCTGGGTGCCTGGCTAGCAGCCACTGCTCTCTGGCTGTCCAGCTATGAAGGCAGTGCCTGCCCCCAGCAGCAGTGCAGAAGTGAGAGTGGCAGTGGGTTGCGAAGTCTGGTGTGAACAGAGATATTGAAAACATTTCTTTGTTGTCCCCCCCGTATTAAACAGTAGCTATTTAAAAAATTTTTGCTTATAAAAATAATTTGATAAAAATGTGTTTTAGTCAATTTAAAAGTGGTGAGAAAAGGTAAATTCATTTTAAACAATAGGGTGGTAAATTTAGCACTTAAAATAGTGGTAAATATAAAAATGTGTTTTTAATTTATAACGGGATTTCACTCAGAGGCTTGCCATGTGAAAGGGGCCGCCAACATAAAAAGTTTGAGAACCACTGGGTTAAGCATACATTTTTTTTCTGTCTGCATGTTTTATCCTCACTAGATAAGAAATAAGTTTCATGGTTACAGAGGAGATAAGGTTTAGCTTTTCCCTACCAAGACTCTGGGAACTCAGTCATAAGTAGGCTTGGCAAAATTAAATTTTATATATTGCAACAGATAATACTGATGATTATCTTTGAGCATTTTTTTATTTTTAACGATTAAAGCTTTCATAGCTGTGCAAAGTTATGGGCTTTAAACTTTTATTTTTATCCATTTAGATTTTCACAGTTGTGGGAAATTATGGGGCGTAGGCTATGAGGGGGATCAGACAATTATTTAGTTGTTGAGATTCAAAAGGTTAAAGCTCTATAACCCATTAAAATACAAACTGTCAACATAGATATCAAAGTATACAAAGTAAATATCCTTAAATCAAACTCTAATGAGTTCTCAAAAGCACATTTGTCTATCTGTAAATGGATCTATTATCAATGGAATTATTGTTTCATCGGTTTGTGTGTGTATAGTGAAATTGATGTTTACAGACATTTTACTAATAAAAATCTATTCCTTCCAAGCCTAGTCAAATGATAGAAAGGTCAATATGTTTTTCTGAAGCTCATTAGTTTGGGTAACATATGTTTTTTCAGGCACAGAAATACAGAGAAGAAACAAATTACAAATTCTAAAATATATATGCCTGCTTCACAACACATCAAGCTGTAAATCTGAAATATCTTACTTATTGCTGATAAAGATGCTTGAAAATTTTAGAATTTTGTGAAAAGTGGCCTTTTACTGAAATACAAATCTTTGTGCAGATTTTTTTAGCTTTGTTTTTCTGATACTCTTTATAAAAAATAAAAAAGACAATTTTTGTTAATATTCTGCATTTTTCAGTGTATTGTTCATTCTCCCCTTCCTACCTACCTTTCTTCCCCATTTTTTCCTCAACCCTCCTCCTGCCCCTCCCTCCATACACACACCTTTCTCACTGATAAAATGGAGGAGGGGAAAGTGCAGGGGGAAAGAAGAAAAAATAGAAAACATTGGAAACATTCAAAACTAAAAATTTGATTAAAAAGTTCATGAAAAGGTTTAAAGAAACAAAAAATTGTCTGTTTACAGAACCTGTAGAGTAAAAATGTCCTTGAAATGTTATGCTATTTAAAAAGAAAATCAGCTAGATCTGATGACTGTCCTATGCCAGATTCCTATAAGTGCTACTTCCAGTATTTTAAAGCAAGAAATCTGAACACAAATTTCATTATTCCCTATTTTTGGAACATTCTAAGTCCCATACATTTGAAAGTCATTGCTAGGTAAGGCCCCCAGGACATGCCAGAGGAGCTCTTCTATATTCTATTAAGGCTCCATCCAGGCTAGAAAAAAAAGTATATTTTTAATCATAATTTATTATTTGTATTACCATAGCAGCTAGGAGTACTAGTCATGGACCAGTACGTCACTGTGCTAGGCATAGTGCAAACAGAACAAAAAGGCAGTCCCTGCTCCAAAGAATTTATAATCTGGGGCCTGGCCTATACCTGAAGTTAGGTTGACATAGCTAAAGCACCCACAGATATGAAAATTTACCCCACTGAGCACTGCAGTTAAACTGATCTAACCCCCATATAGGTGCAGCTGGCTCAGTGGAAGAATTCTTCCATCCTGCCACTCAGGGAGGTAGATTACCTACAGTGATAGAAAAACCCCTTCTTTCAGGCATCTCTTTGGGGTGGAGAGGCCATCACTTAAACCAACTGAAGACAAAATGGAGGGGTTTTCAGGGCCTTTTATATTCTTTCTCTTGTGGGTGGAAACCCCTTTGTTCTCCTGTGCAAAATCACAGCAACAAGATGGAGTTTGTAGCCACCTGGGCAAGTCACATGTCTATGAATGATTCAGCTTTTTGCAGTCCAACGCCATTGTTTACATGTTAGTTTGAACATTCCCAGGAAAGCTCAGATGTGGATTGGCATGTCCCAAAGTCCATTGTCAGTTAAGTGTTTCTTGATTGGGCACTTACTGAGAATAGTCCTTTCTCAAGAAGCTGACCAAATGCTTTACTGAGGCTACTTAGCATCAAACACATTGAGATACATTGAGGTACATAGCCAATATTCATAACTTCAAATACAAAAATGATACACACATACAGACAGCATAATCATAACCAGCAAACTACAACCTTTCCATAGACACCCCACTTGCCCTCCTCTGCACCAGACCCGGTGCAACCATAGGACCCTGGTTGCAACAATGATCTATATGGTCACAGTTCATGTCAATAAAGACACAGGCAGAACAAGGGAGGAGTAATGGCATCTTTGTCTAGTGTGCCCTAATGAAACAGGGCTGTTGTAGTTTGCTCACCATAAGCCAAAATTCTGCACTCTCTGTTACACTGGCACAACCCTATTGCATGAGTGCAACAGAGAGAGCAGAAGTTGGCCCCATAACTGTAGGGCTAGCTCAGATTATTTTGAGCCACTGAACAAAGTTGTGATCAAATCCAAAACCTTTTAATATTCCCTACTGTGCTTTATGGTAACAATAGGGGGGACAGCTGTAGAGACAATAATTTCTAGAACTACACAAAATAAATTGTTCTAGTGATCCAGAAAGTTTGCTTGCTCCTTTTGAATTAACAAAGCTAGCTATATGTGTTTGTAAACTATTACTGTAGTATCTAGTTGTGATATAGTAATTGGAGGTACCTGACTGGTGTTATCCAATTGCATATAAAATTCAGAAGGCATCCATCTTCCATTTAAGCAATTAAGGCATCATAAATTTGATGCCTAATCTGTGAATTAATTTCCCATTGTTTCCCCTTTCCCTCATTCGCTTGGAATTATCTACTGGTGAAAAGTCTATGCTATCAGGAGTTGAGATAGATTCTCATATGTATCAATCAGTATAAAATCGTGAATCTGGCTCTCCCAATCTCAGTCTTATCAAAGGTAATAAACCCATCTTTTCTGTCTATCAGAGCCGCAGAACTGCTTTGTAATTCCCTCTTGACTCACTGAGCTATATATTTGTCTGTCTTGTTGCTTAGTTCACAAAAATTCTGTCTGGCTCTATGGAAAATAAAGTGTGTTTTCCAAGTCAACATTTCAGACAGCTTAAGTCAAGGCATGGCAAATTCATTAGGTACTACTATAGTACCTATTCTTCTGTGCCCCTACTGTAGTCCATGTACGTCTTTCACAAACGTGTTTATATTCATTAGCAACCAGCCTTTTCTCTCTTTAGTTGCATAACTAATGGCCCACGCACATCCCCTGCTCACAGCCTTCATCCTTCATCATTTCTCAGATTGTTGAGCATGAGGGAGCAAATCTCATTCTGTTTACTAATTCTAGAATCTTTTACGGCACGGAAGAGACTAGTTCAGATTCTTTAAGTGGCTGGGTTCTATCCATGTTTTCTCCTTCCCTTGATTAGTATGAAGCCCAGCTACCATCACTGGTACATAGCCCAGCACCAGGGTCTTACAAATACTTTCCATCTGCATTTCAATAGTGAAAGAAGATAAATGGTTAACTCTGGAAACAGAATTATTTATGCACAGGACCAGTACAGTATAGGCAATAATAGTGCAAATTCCATCATAAGGCCCCCAATAGACTACCTTCAAGGTAGGTAGTGGAAGGACTACCTACAAAGGAGCACCTCTATGCCCTTCCTCCTGGAACTACCACATTCACTCCATAGCCTCACTGAGGATATTGCCAATAGGATTTTATTTTGTGCCATTCCGCAAAACGTGGAGAATTGGCCAGTAAACAATTAACTGAAACCACCCACCTATTTTACAGAGGCCTCTAAAGAGCTATCCAAAGAAAATGCCTTTAGGTCTCTACTGACCGGAGTTGGATTCAAACTAGAAGCGGAAGCAAACTTCTTTTAACCTATCACCAGTCTCAAGCCATCTAGACTGAATATTTCTAGAAATATATCTGTAAGTTTCATCTTTTCATTCGGAAACCCATAACCATGTTAATTCTTCATATTCATCAAGGTCATGCCAATATTCTCTCTCTTTTGAGTTCTAGAGCCATTAAATTCTCCAAACCAAACTAACCGTGATTAGTCTTGTGCTACATTTATACATTTGAAGCATTGGCCGAGTGCACTGGTTCTTTAGGTATAGCTGAGGAAGCTTCCGATATAATATTAAAGCTCATATTCCCTGTTACTGTACCAGCTAATCGTTGGGGGAGATTAGGTAGAAGGACAAGCAAAGCCTACACATCATAAACAAAAGTTGTGATGGTTACATAAAAACAAAAAATCACAAGCGACCAACCCCAGGAAAGTATAAGAGGAGCTTACTCTCATTTTAAGACTTGTGCTTTCTTAAGTACTGTACGTAGTAAAGTAAATATTTTCTGATTAGTGCTCTATAAATACAAGGCATAGATCAAATAAAAACCCGCCCAAAAATATCTGGAAAAAAAATTATATGGAACTAACACGATGCTTGCAAACCATCGTGGTATTCACATGATATCCCTCCCCCGCCAAAGCCTTTATTTGTCGAATCTATTTAGATTGCTAACTCTTCAGGGCAGAGACTGTCTCCCACTGTGTGTTTGTACAGTTCCCAGTACAATGAGGCCTTTGATCATGGTTGTGGCCTCTAGGCGCTACTGGACTACAATTAATAATAAAATAATGTGTGTAAGTGCCATTTATACCCATTCTAATGCCGCTTTACAGTGCCAGAGCACTGCAGCATTTAGGGGCCTTAGTGTAAATGAAAATCATGCCCTCAACATTGAAGCAAGTCCTGGATATTTCCAAACATAAACAAACAGGAAAAAGTCACAGAATCATGAAGCATATTATCAACCACTCCCTTCCCAAAAAACTCAACATCAAAAAATAGTGATAAGCATTTTTCATCTGAGAAATACGGAAATGGAGTTGGAGGTGAGAGGCACATACAACACTCATTTCAATGATGTTCAGAACATTGGTTGTGGGCTAAGTTCCCTCTAAGCTTTGCAGCCGCACAGCAGGCTATCAAGGGCTGTGCAGGCGCGCAGCGGGGAGAGGCGCCTCTCCCCCAGCCCCAGAGCTGCAGTGGACTAGTATAGCAGTTTATTTCTGAAATCTTTAATGTGGGAGGTCCACTATCTCTATTTAAACCTTCATCCATAAACCAACAAAATTCAAAACCCCAGTCACACCAATTCTGCTGGGATGTTAACCATTTGTGTTAAACAGCCTGATCTGACTTTTGGACATTGCCAATGTGAAGAAACACAAATACACCCTCAAAGTGACGAAAATGAGTCATCACATCACATCGAGGAAATTAAGGTTACCATACATCTGGGTTTTCCCAGACATGACCTCTGTTTAGGTCCTCCGATCTCTGTGCTGGTGCATTTTTGAAATAAGAACAAATGTCTGTGATTTTGAGCTGGGTGGTCAGAGAGTGGTGGGTGCTGGCCAGCCACCTCTGAAGGCAGCACGGCCGCCCGCAGCAGTGCGGAAGTAAGGGTGGCATGGTATGGTATTGCCACCCCTACTTCTGAGCTGCTGCTGGTGGCCGCGCTGCCTTCAGAACTGGGCAACTGGAGAGCTGTACCCATCCTTCCCCCCCACCCACTTCCTCTCCCCTCAACAGTGTCTTCTATTTGGGAACTTGAAATATGGTAACCCTATAGAGGATATCCTCTGAACTCTGCTTCTTTTGTACTCACAATCCTTCCCTTTTCCTCCTCCATCCCTCAGCTGCCACGTCAGTCTCCTTTTTCACTTTCTTCTCTATATCTGAAGAATAAAGCCTGGAACACTGAATTTAGAATATGACATCATTCACCAACTTCCTTGAAGTTAAGGCCTGTTAGACAAAAAAGCTGTCCTCCAAATTTGTGAAGTTCCAATATGTTTTCATTTTGACACCATGGCCTCTGTTAAATTTAATTATTTGTTCCTGGGGCTATAAAAAAAGGGAGGGTGGGTTTCAAAATAAGTGTGGCTTCTATTACATTTAATTACTTCTGCCTGTGGCTTGCATGGTAAAGGTGCAGCTACTAAACTAGAGGCAATGACTAATTGAGGGTGACTTTTAAACTCAGCTTTACCGCATGTAAATTAGACCAGTTGTTTGGAGACCACTAGCACGTTGGTGGAATTTTAGCGGGTTATGACATGGCTCTTGTCATAAAAATAAAGGGAAGGGTAAAACCCCTTAAAAATCTCTCCTGGCCAGAGGAAAGATCCTCTCACCTGTAAAGGGTTAAGAAGCAAAAGGTAACCTTGCTGGCACCCGACCAAAATGACCAATGAGGAGACAAGATACTTTCAAAGGCTGGGAGGAGGGAGAAAAACAAAGGGTCTGTGATGCTTTTGCCAGAGACAGAACAGGAATGGAGTCTTGGAACTTAGTAAGTAATCTAGCTAGGTATGTGTTAGATTATGATTTCTTTAAATGGTTGAGAAAATAGCTGTGCTGAATAGAATGAATATTCCTGTCTGTGTGTCTTTTTTGTAACTTAAGGTTTTGCCTAGAGGGATTCTCTATGTTTGAATCTAATTACCCTGTAAGGTATCTACCATCCTGATTTTACAGAGGTGATTCCTTTACTTCTATTAAAAGTCTTCTTGTAAGGAAACTGAATGCTTTTTCATTGTTCTAAGATCCAAGGGTTTGGGTCTGTGGTCACCTATGCAAATTGGTGAGGATTATTACCAAACCTTCCCCAGGAAGTGGGGTGTAGCGGTTGGGAGGATTTTGGGGGGGAAAGATGTGTCCAAGTTACGTTTTTTGAGGAACCCAGATAAAGTTTGGTGGTGGCAATGGAAATCCAAGGGCAAAGGGTAAAATAATTTGTACCTTGGGGAAGTTTTAACCTAAGCTGGTAAAAGTAAGCTTAGGAGGTTTTCATGCAGGTCCCCACATCTGTACCCTAGAGTTCAGAGTGGGGAAGGAACCTTGACAGCTCTAAAAAAAAAAGCGGGCTCAGTCCTGCAAGGTGCTGAGCCCCCTTATAAGGCACCCTTAACTGCCATTGGAGTTGAGGGAGCTCAGCATGTTCCAGGCCTGATAGATACACTGTTGCTGTAGCACAGTAAGGCTGTGTCATTACCCTGAAACAGCTGCCCAGGGAGGTGCAGAGGAAGTCTTAACCTGGTCCATGAAGATTCAAGCAGATACCGTGAAAGCCTTTGGAATCTAATCCTGCATTCACTGCAGTTCACTTGCATACACTCCCCTATAGTTTGTGACATATTTATTAAAGATGATTTTAATGGATTGGCCACAAATTATTTTGAGTCAATCAGCTGGTATCCACTGCAATATCTTTTACGAGAGCCTGGGGATCATCTAATGGCAACAGTGGGCTTACACTAAAGGGAATTAAGCAACTGTATCTCCATATAGTGAGATGGAGACCTAACCCCCTATACTGCCTGTCAGCAAGATCTGTACACAGGATCCTTCACAACATGTTGCACGCAGTGGAGGTTTGGTTCATTTCCTTTTTTAAAAGGCACACTTGGTAATTATAAAAGATGCTGAAGTGACCCCCTTGGAGACGGCAATCCTGTATTTTTCTCTTACACACACACACACACACACACACCAGCAGCAATGGTTGTCTTAGTGCCTCAACCAACTGTTCTCAGCCCTGTTCTAGAGGGACCATTTATGGCAGCAAAGCAGTAATTGAAGGTATGTCTGCACTTAAACTGCTACAATGGCACAGCTGCACTGCTTTAGCGCTTCAGTGTAGACACTACCTATGCCAATGGGAGGGATGCTCCTGTCACGGTAGGTAACCTACCTCCCTGAGAGATGGTAGTTAGGTCAATGGAAGAATTCTTCCATCAACCTAGCACTGTCTACAATGTGGATAGGTCAGCATAGCTATGATTCTCAGGGGTGTGAAAAATCCACATCCTTGAGAAACAGAGCTATATCAAAGTAAATTTCTAGTGTAGACCTCAGACTCAAGGACTATTCAGAGTTCTTGGTCTCCCTACAGCTTGTGATGTGGGTTCTTGTCTTGTTAGACTGGAACCATCAGCTCATTTCATTTATGCCACTGAATGCCCATCAGTAGAACTTCAGGCCACTACTGAGCTGATAAGATTTCAATAGGCACCTTAGAGCATGTCTACTCTGCAAGTGAAGGTGCTATTGTAGCCAGATAGGTATACTCATGCCCATGCTAGCTTTAATCTAACTAGTATAGGTAACAAAAGCAGTGTAGACATGCTGGCACGGGCTTCAGCATGGGCTGGCAACCCAAGTACATACCCAGGCTCCGTGGACTGCTTGCACTCAGGCTATGCTACAATCACAACTTCACTTGCAGTGTAGACATACTAAGGTGCCTGCTGAAATCTCAGCAGCTCAGTAATGACCTAAGGTTCTCCTTTCTGATGGGTATTCAATGGCATTAGGGAAATGAGCTGATGGTTCAAGCTCTAACAAGACAAAAAGGGAATGAGCTCAAGCCCCAGGGCTGGCCCACAACATTTTGACACCTGAGGCGGGGAGCTGAAATGATGCCCCCATGTCCCCTTGCTTGGGCCAAAACTTTGAAAGGTCTCAATTCTGCCTTCTTCCTGTTCTACTCCTCTCATGGTACTGCTCTGCTACCTACCCCAATAAAGAAGAACTAACAACTTAAAATGCCTTGTTCAAAAATGTTAAGTAACACTTAACTTTCAAACACCTGAACAACAAATGTAACTTTTCTTGTCTGCATAGTAAACACTGGCATTTTTATCTGTTTGAATAATCAAAGTGGTGCTTTCCATGCCTTCTTGGTTGCAAAGATTTGAACTGCTTCCTGAAGGTCCCCAGTCTGGGCAAGCTCATGCTCTATTGAGATGGTTGCAAGGCCGACCAGCCTCTCCTGTGTCATTGTGGAGCGTAGATGTGTTTTTTTTAACCTCGGCTTGGAGAAGCTGTGTTCTCCACTGGCAACTGTTTCAGGAAGTGTTAGAAGTATGCGCAGAGCAACAAAAGCATTTGGAAAGAGGGTGTCCATCTTATTTGTGCACATATATTCCAGAACAGCCTTTGGAGTTGATCCTGCTGAAATGTATCTTGAAAGGGCTTTCAGTTTATCACCTAAATCACTCGCATCAATATCGCACATGTCATCATGTGTCAACACTGTCTCTAGTGCCCTGCATTGCTGGTGTAGGTCTTCTTCAGGTATAGTGAGGAGTTTGGGAATATCATACAACATCCGAGATATACTGCTGTGTTCCTTGAGCTGCATGAAACATTCTTCAACTGACTGCATTGCACAATCTAGCACCTGGTTAAAGAATTCAATTTTGAATTGTTGTTTGGAGTCTTTTATGGGATTATCTTGTGCCTCAAAATCAAAATGTCTTCTTCTTTGGTGACTCTTGTATTCTTGAACGGGTGGGAAAATAGCTTCAGTGTGAAGTTCCTCAGCCAACTTCTGTGCACTCTTCAGAACGTTTTGAAATCCCTCTAGGTATGACTTTGGTTTGTCCAGTTGTTCCATTGCTCCAGATATATCAAGGTCAACACCTTGGAGTCTCTTGCTTACAACATTTATTTCAGACAGTATGTCATGCCAGAACACTAAGCCACACAGAAATGTGAAGTTGTGTATGTTTCTGGTGATTCCATTTCCCTCTGCCACTGTTCTCCCACGAACAGTTCCTGTCATAACATTATCCTCCATAATGGCAACTATGGCATCATCTATCTTCCCAATTTGGTGTTTTATAGGCTTTATCGCCTCCACTCGACTTTCCCATCATGTGGCACTCAGTGGTTTCAGTGTCAGAGAGAATGTTCCCGGATGTTGTTTCAAAATTTGCCATTGATGAGTTGGTGCAGAGAAAAATACATAGATGCTTTGAATTACATTAAAAAATTCAGCAGCCTCACTAGAAGCTGATGCTGCATCACTGACCACCAAGTTCAATGAATGAGAACTGCACGGGACAAAAAAAGCTTGAGGGCTTAACTCTCGGATCTGTGTCTGCACTGCTCTGTTCTTTCCTCTCATGTTGGCACCATTATCGTAGCCCTGACCTCTCATGTCAGCTATCGCAATTCCCGTATCTTCCAGCTTTTTAAGAAGCACATTTGTCATACTAGCTCCTGTAGTATCATCAATGTCAATAAATTCTAGAAAATGCTCTGACAGTCACCATTGCAGGGACATTTTCACTAGGTTCTGTTGTTGTTGCAAAACACACCATTAAAGTCATTTGTTCCATAAGGCTGATGTCAGGTGTGCAGTCCAGAATAACAGAGTAATATCTTGCTGACTTCAGATCTGCCACAATCTTCTGTTTGACTTTTGTTGCCAGTAACTGTATGATCTCGTTTTGAATGGTTTTTCCAAGGTAGTGGTATGTGTACATTTCTTGGGTGGTGACTCTTCTTAAATGCTCCTGGAGTACAGCATCAAACTCAGCCATCAGCTCCACAATTTTAAGGAAGTTCCATTGTTTGGCACATACAGCTGATCTGATGTGCCACGCAGTGCTAGGCTCTCAACACTCAATTGAAAGGGACAAGTAAACAGGCTAGTAGCAGGGCCTGAGTGAGGGAAGATATCGGCATCTTAAGGGCCTAACTGGCTCCTACTACTTCAGTTGACTGCCTGTTCTCCTCAAGTGGGTTCAGGGAAGCAGCAGGAAACAGGAAGCTCCTTGAGAAGCTGGTGTTTATCAGTCCAGGCTCCTGGGGGTGCTAGAGAGGTACATAAGCGGCTCCTCCTCCTCTCTCTCCCTGCAGGTCCTGCTGCTTTCTGTTATTCCCTCTCACCTTTTCTCCTGCTTGCCTGTTATGTCTCTTGTGTCCTCCTTCCTCCAGCACAGCACTCCACCATCTCTGTGCATCTAGAGCAGAGAGAATACATATGCACCAGCAGCAGACACAATAATCTACACTCTGGGTCCTAGTGGTGCCCCCCCACAGTCTGGCACCTGAGGCAGCTGCCTCAGTTCGCCTCATGGTAAGGTCAGCCCTGTCAAGCCCACCCGATCCCCTAGGCTTGAGCTTGGGTGGCTCACCTGAGCCTCCAGTGAAGTGGCAATGTCCTTACAGCTATATTTAGCGCACCTGCTTGAGCCACACTAGCACAAGTCTGTTTACCCAAGCTGGGAGGCTCACACTCCTCTGCAGTGTAACCGTACTCTTAAAGATCAAGGAATCTCCTTTACCAATCTTGACCTGAGTCAGGTCCCTCAAGGGGGGAGGGGGGGAAATAGCTCAGTGGTTTGAGCCTTGGCCTGCTAAACCCAGGGTTGTGAGTTTCAATCCTTGAGGGGGCCATTTAGGGATTGGAGCAAAAATTTGGGGATTGGTCCTTCTTTGAGCAGGGGGTTGGACTAGATGACCTCCTGAGGTCCCTTCCAACCCTGATATTCTATGATTCTATGATTTCTACAGTAGTAGCTTTTGCAAAAGGAGTGACCTTCTCAATTTAGTAGCTGGGTTTCCAGCCAACAAGTCCTATTTTACAGTTTGCGAGTTGATCCATCTGTGAAATGGAGATAATAGTAATTCCCTACCTCACAGGGATGTTGTGGGGATAAATACATTATGGATTGTGAGGTGCTCTGATACTATGATAATGTGGATTCTGGGGCTATCAAACAGACAGATCAGTGGGGTTTTGTTCAGAGACCCAAAAACTGCCAACCCACACATAATTATATGATAAGTATTTCCATTTAGTTCACAAGACCTCACAATTACCATAAACTTTTAGCGGAATGTGATTTCCATTACTGTTACGCACGGACACTTATGTGTAATACCATTTTAATATATTTCTTCCCTTTGCGTAAATCCCTAAATGTATGTCTTAGCTGAAATTGTTAAATATGACAAGAACGATTATACAAACAAGAGACAATTGTTCTAGAGCACTGAAGCTCTGAATACTCAATGTGCAGTCAAACTTTGGAACAACACATCTGTGTGCAAATATTTCCCTTAGAATGCCGTTAAACTGATAAAAGAAACTTGGGTCTGACCAATAACAATATCTGAGTAATCTGGGGGTGGTGGGAAGGGGATATTGTACTTCATCACTGTAATACTTACATTAAAAAAGAAAAATGATCATGAGGATTATAGGTAGGTATGTAACACAGGAGTAAACATTTATCTTAGGAATTAGAAAATAGAATTTTAAAAAAATCTGCTGTTGCTCTATGAACTATTGCAGATATAAATGAGAAATCAGGAATCATAATGAAAGACTGGACTGCAGGAGACATTTAAACATGCTGCTTATAATAATTAATAATGATAAAAGGGTTAGTGGACAATATCTGGTGCTGAATGGCCTTCTTCTCTTTCCTTACTTCCTTAAGATTTTTGACAATATTCAAATGTCAGCTTGTTTAATAACTGGGGGGGAAACACTTCAAACCCCCAAGAAATGAATCCTTTGTTCCTGATCCAACCACTAGACTATATTGAATACTGTTTTATTCTTCTCATGGCAGTAACTGTTTAGCCCACTATTTTTGCGCAGTGTTCCAAAGTAATAGACATAAAGAAACAGTTATTCCAAAAGAGACTCCTCTCTCCCCCCACCCCCAATAAAGAAAAAAAGAAATCAGGACAATGGGATTTTAGAACTGTATCAAGTCAACTATTTAAGCAGCATTAAAACAGATCTGAGCAAAGACTTAGGAACAAGAGACCACATGTGGACTTAGGGTCCAAATTCAAAGCACTTCAGAATGTGCTTGAAATCCTGGCCCCAATTAAGTCAACAGCAAAATTCTCACTGACTTAATTGCGGGCCAGGATTTCACCAAAGGTTTTTATTTAATTTAATAGGAAAACAAAGAACAGAAGAGTATAATATACCTTGTGTATATTCAAATTTTAATATGCCCCATAATTTTCATTTTTCAACATACTGTCAGTCCAATCATTCACAACTCAAATAGTCTGCAGAAGTTGTTGGAGGAAGCCAGACCCTGTGGTAGCTAGGCAAAGGACAGAGAGGCTTTAGACAGCCAAGAACATATGGGAGGTGATTTAGGATTATGGAAGGAGTTTTGGGATAAAAGCATTGCCTGGATGTTCCTGCCAAAACCAGAAGTTAACAAACAGTGCTGAAAAATACATTTTCATCATTAGACTTCAGAATACACACCCCCACAGAAAAGAATGGGAACAGCAGACCCACCTGCAGGGGTATTTCCTGGCTTCCTGCAGACACCACTACATTGGATACACTTGGAAGGTTTTCTTCTCAATTTTAAAAGCTGGAAATGTAAATTTGTTTTTGTTTAAAAGAAAAATATTGATTTAGGAGCAGAATTGTACAATAAAGGGAGGATTCCAGGGCTGTGGACTACATGGGCTCTGCTTATGTTTGTGTGCTGTAGTGAAAAAATTTAATACATTTCCAAAAACGTAGGAGAAAAAAAATCTAGTTTTTTAGTTACTCAAGGGACTTGAAAGTGGAAATACAAGAAAAGAAAGAAAAGAATTACACACACAAAATAATCAAAAGGAAAAACTGTTCCTACCTTAAGTACATAAGCAAAGGATTGCAGGGAATGTTTCCACCAAATGATTTTAAAATTGCTTTCCTAACAACAGCCACAGAAAACCTCAACGTGTTATGTACAAAGACTTCCTTAAGGCACAGTGCTCATCATTAAATCAATCTCTGTGCTCCTTCTTCACATGAAAGCTTTTTTAATTTAGTGAAATCCAGCTCTATGAAGTGAAATCAAAGTCCCAGAAGCGCTTCACTGCATTTCCACTCAGTGTGACGCTTCACCATAAGCAATCGGGTTATGCTATGTATTTATCACTTTGAATTGCAGCAATTAACACCTACCAGATACATGTTAAATGTTGTACTCCAAGGCCTTACCTTCACTAAAGGGAAAAAAAGACGGATTTTTAATATGTTACAATCCTAGACAAAGCATGCTGTACTTTTAAATGTGTTGGCTGGCCAGGATAAACCCTAAACTTTCCCCTAAGATTTATTTTATCATCTAAGACCTTATATACACACACAAGTCATGCAAGTATAAAGCTTAGGTGTGAATTTAAACTGATGCCATTATCTATATAGTCAGATTGCAGGAATGTCACCCTGTGCATAACTTAGAAGTCTAAAATGTTTGTAAAGTCCATGAGAAGCAATGGAAGCAACTACAAGCATGCCTGAGAGCTTGTTTTGTTTAAGTATCACCAGGTTGAGTCATCACTGGGTTTCACAGTCTGTTACTATCCAATTTTTAAGTTCTCAGCCAGTTTTGACTTTATTAATTACACCTGTGTGGTGTTCAGCTACAGTAAGGCATCTATCTATGCCATGCCCAGAGTCCTAGACCCAGTGTGATATCAACAGTCACTCAATCAATCACATTCACAACCCATACTCTACAGCTAATTTACATGCAACAATTTCACTGGTGACGTGAGGGAGGCTGCATGGATGGAGGATTACTTGGCCCAATCTCCACAGATATGCACTCAACTGCCATCCACAAAATAACACAACCAGCATACACAATGACCCCAAACATACAGAGCTCCTCACAGCAGTACACACCCCTCATTCACCATATGCACAAATGAACACAACCCCCCTAGACACAAATCATCACAACCACCCACATACCACCACCAGCAGCACACACATTAGCCCCAAACATCACCTGGAAGCCTAGCCTGGCTGTTGAGTTACTGTGAAGGGATGGAAACAGCTACAAACAGTTGAGATATATTTTTGTTGGGAATATCACCAGGATTGGACTTCACTGAGATATGCGGTCTGTTACAATCCCATTTTTAAATTCGTAGTCATTTTTGGCTTTTTTTACATACAACTTTATGAATTACAGCCATCCAACAGCACAGGCTTTCAGTTACTAGTACAGGAAAAACTGCCCATATGAACACTCATTTCTGGTAGAAGAGTGCCTTTCTGGTTTAGTTTATAGCACTTCAGAAGGGGTTTAATTTATGTAGGTGTTTATACCAGAATAAGAGGGCATATCTACGCGGGGACACTCATAAAACTTAAACAGGATTAAACCCGTGTGAGTGCTCTCAACCCCAAATAACACGGTTTAATGTGCTTCAGCTAGTGCACTTTAAATTCACTCCTTTAGTTAATCTGGTTTAACTTTCCTGATTTTCCCCATGTAGACATTCCCAGTGTCTACGTGGGAGTCACACCTCCATGAATGGACCAGTGTAACTGGTAAAAGCATTCACATGTAGACAAGCCCAAGATGTGTTAGCTGACAACTTCCTTTTGCACACTAGGATTTAAACACGTGTTAAAAAGACACCTTTTTTCCCTTATGAAGACATGGCCCAAGTGGATTATCATTTTCCCACCACCTGTTTAGCAGATGCAAAGAAGGAAGGAGGAGCGAGGTTCCCTCTGGCATGGTCTACATTTAAAAACTTTTATAGGCATAGCTATGTCAGGGATGTGAAAAAACCACACCCCCAGGCAACACAGCTCTGCTGACAAAACCCCCAGTGTAGATGCAGCTATGCTGACAGAAAAGTGCTTCTGCTGACATAGTTCATGTCATATGGGGAGGTGGTGCTTCTACACCAACAGAAAAACCATGTCTGTTGGCATACACTATGGGGCTATGCTGGTTTAGGCTCCATAGTATAGACATAGCCTTTGTTCCATGGGCCTTGTTTACATTGGCCTCCATCTCTGCCATCAGTGAGCAACCAGTGATGTAGCTGCACTGGTGCAAAACCTAATGTGGGCAAGGAGAGCCACAGTTTGCACTTAAGGAGCTCAGCCTGGTTTCAAGCAGGAGTAAGCGCCACCTCACAAATAGTGGTTGTGTCCGCCTGTGCTAAGGGTTGCAGAGAGGCAGTTACACCATTGCCTGGCCACCCATGGATGAAACCAGGTCGTATCCCAGTGTAGACAAGGTTCAAGGAGGAATTTTTCAAACTCATTGCAGCTCTTCTCGGGTGGGAATGAATGAAAATATGGAAGCTTCTGGAAGACTACTAGCTGCCAGCGCTCCCTGCAACTGTAGGAGAGGAAAGAAATCCCTGCTTCCTCTCCTGAGAAAAGAGGAAGGGGGTTATTTTGTCATGTATTCCCTTTTCCTACTAAAAGATTTTTTCCTGAAATAAGTCAACTTTGTTATCAAGGGGTTCCAGTGTGATTGCAAAAGCGTAAGTTTAAGATAACTAATTTCCTATTCCTTAATGTGCTGCTATTTCACAAAAGGAGGAGTCTCGAAAAAACACAGAAGATCAGAAATAGATAGGCAAAATCACTAAAGTCATAGCTTCACTTTGCGCTTTGCAGGCACATTCTTTCAATGGAATAATAAGTTCCAAGGGATGAAACAACCCTAGCCCCAGTCAATGTGGTTGAGGAACCCATCAGCTCCTGCTTTGCCCAACCTGACTGATTGCTGCCAGTTTATCTAATTTGCTTCTTGACATTCAATATTAGAGATTGAAAACCTGGGTCCCTTCTGCTTTCACTTATACTGTGTAATTTCATTGATCTCAATGGAGGTATTCCTGATTTGTTCCAGTATGAGTGGCCCAACTCCTCAGCTACAACTCAGGGACACACAGTGAAGCTGGTGTACATGCACAAAGAAGGCTTTTGTGATCCCCATAATCTTGACTGTATGCCAAGCTAGTCCCCTAACATAATTTAGAGCAGCATTAAGGCTACTCTAAATTGCATTGGCTGCCAGTGGCCCCAAATGTCCCATGTGGAAACCAGGGAACAGAAGGGAATTACACTTTTCTTCTACCCATTATTGCAGCAGTGGCAAAGGAGTTGCTGCATCAGCTCTGTGCAATCAGTGGATCTCCCTGCTATGGTAGGCCAATCCTTTTATGGCCAGCAACCAGGTTTTGAAATGCTTTGCTTTGCAGTGCAGGATCTGGGTCCCTGAGTAAAGACTCAGGTCCTCTGACTCAAGCAATATGCATTTGTATTTACAGGTTACATTTAGATCAAGTGCCACAGATCTGTGTGGTGGATCTAAAGTCTCAACACTGCTAATGACCCATGTGTGTCGATACAATGCCACATGATGGAATTTCTGTTTATATAGCTGATGTTCCTGCTCCCTGGCTTATATCATCTAAAGGCTTGTCTACATGTAGCAGTAATGCAGACTATAGGGGAGTTATTTCCAAAACGCACTAATGTGTTTCACATTAATTGGCTCAATTCCCCACTGATTCTGTCTGTACTGGGCATGCTCCCGGGGACCTGCAATTGCAGCTCTGGGCTGCACCTGAACTGAGAGCAGGGATTCTGTGACTCTTGTGCTCTCAGTGAGCTCCCTGCTGGCTCCCAGGCATCTTGGATGAGGCAGACGCATGTGGAACAAGGAGTCTGGGAGGGGAGACTGAGACTGGACATTGGTGGGTGGGGAGGACTCTGGGACTGGCTGGGTCAGGAGACTGAGAGCCAGTAAGCAGGGAGGAATTAGTTTTGTTGAGGAGCCAGGTGGGGAAGACTGGGACTGAGAACCACAGAGGCAGGGAGAAGGAGGTGATGGGAAGATCAATTTGATGAGGATCTGGGTTGCAGGGCAAGAACAGGGACTGGCGAGGCAAACAAATTGGGATGAGACACCTAAGGAGTAGAGACTAGCTAAGTGAGAAGAATGGGACTGGAGCGAGGAACCAGGGTGGGGAAGAGGGGTCCCACTTCAGGGGAATGGGCAGAAGAATCTATGCCCACTAAAGCATACTCATTTTTAGATCCTGGAACAGAACATAATATTCCTGAGTCTCACCATTCCTCTGCTGTCAGCAAATACCTTGAAACCCACTGGCAGTGCCCCATCCTCCTCTAGTGCTAGTCCACATAGCAGTAGTAGGTTGTCATCCTCTATCAGTTAGTGTTAGGTCAACTGCCACAGATCTGCGTGGTAGATCTAAAGTCTCAACCCTGCTGATGACCCGTCTGTGCCAATACAATGCCACATGATGGAATTTCTGTTTTTTCACTTTGCTTTTTCAAAACAAAAACAAAAACAACCTAGATTGTGCGCATGCACGCACACCCCACACAAAACTACACCACCACAAAATCAATCATAGGACTGGAAGGGACCCCGAGAGGTCATCTAGTCCAGGCTCCTGCACTCATGGCAGGACAATATTATCTAGACCATTCCTGACAGGTGTTTGTCTAACCTGTTCTTAAAAATCTCCAATGATGGAGATTCCACAACCTCCCAAGGCAATTTAGTCCAGGGCTTAACCACTCTGACAGTTAGGAATTTTTTCCTAATGTCCAACCTAAACCTCCCTTGCTGCAATTTAAGCCCATTGCTTCTTGTCCTATCCTCAGAGGTTAAGAAGAACAATTTTTCTCCCTCCTCCTTGTAACAACCTTTTATGTGCATCCTTTCTCTTCCTGCAGTGTCCTGCCTCATTCACTACACACCTTCCAACTTCTGCAACAAATAAAGCAAAAGTCCTACAGAAAACAATCTCCTTTACTAGACAGCCCGGATTCAGCTCCAGTGCAGGCCCAGTGCAGCCTGAATGAGGTAGGGGTCCTGTGGGAAAATAGTATGTGACCATGTAATTAAAGACTGAATTATAACACATACATGCTCAGGGGACGAATTAAGGCTGCACCAGCAAACTTTTGAGGGCTTGACTTTGGAACCTTCATAAGATCCTTTTAATGTAGTGTTTTGTGTGTGTAATAGAGTATACACGTAACATTATCTGACTGTGTGGCGGTGAACACTCCTACACACCTCATACTATTACTTGATTTTTACTTAGCCCTAGATCCATTTTGAATTTTAAAAGTGGACATAGTCATGATTAATATTTTATCCTTTTCCAAATTTAAGTTTGGTATAGGGACTAAGGCCTCATCTACATGAGAAAGTTGCATCTATTTAACTAAAGGGGTTATTTCATAAAGTGTAGTCACACAGCCTTTTGCACCAATTTAAATAGTTTTAAAGAACAGTTATCTGAAACCAGTGCAACTTCTATTTATGAACTAAACCTTAATCTCACAGATTTAATAAAACGACCCACCCACAACATCTTCTCTCCTGTCTGCAGCTTGACCTGTTTCCTCATTATGAAAGAGGTCACTTGCTTTTAAACTCAGTGATAATAATACATAGCTTTAATATAACTTTTTATCCATACATCTTAAATTACTTTACAAAAAGTAGGTAAGTATCACTAGATAACATTTACAAGAATACTTATGTCTTAGGGGATGTCAGTGGGGCGTAGGCACTTGTAAAATGGAGATAGCAGGCAGAATTTTCAAATGGGGAAACTGAGGCACAGGGCAGTGAAGTATAGTTGCCCAAGGTCCCATAGCAGGTTAGTAACAGAGCAAGGAACATGACTCAGATCTCCCAATTCCCGGTCCACCAGTGCCCCTTCCATTAGATAATGCGGCTACCCAGTAATAATCAGCTGGAAGCATAGACTGAAGAACTGTAGTTAGTGGGCAAAGAAAATAAATCTAGTTCAAGAACACGAAAAAAGGAAGTTTCCTATTACATTCCAGTTTAAGGAACTCCTCCACCCCGAGAAACTATAGATGCCAGATTTGATCTCATTTTCACCTGTATAAATCCCAAGCAGCTCCACAGAAGGCAGTGGTGTTAATCCATGTTTGTACAGAAGTGAGATCAGTACCCAGCCCTGTAGCTTTCACTTGGGTATTAATTATATCTGCAGCATGAGAACACAAGCAGCACAGAAAAAGCAGCAATTACTTAACCTGTTTCCAAAATTATTGGAGGAAAAAGCAGAGACTCAGGTCTCAGAGACTTACTCTCCATGAAAAATAAATGGAAGTCAACACTTTAAATGGAAGTTATCATACTTAAGGTGAGTAATTTTATTTCATTAAATATATATTTTAAAAACATACTGTGTAAAGGAATTAGGATTCTCAATAATTTATTATGTACATTAGCAAATTCTGTTTACTGTTATTATACACAGAGCACTGAAGAGTATACCGGAGAGGAGCTGTGCCAAGTTCTTCAGGACCAAGGCAAAGCCATTGTGCAGATAACCAGCTCAAAATGCACTCTTCTCAGTTCATATCTCTTTAAATTAATTCTGGCCATTACTACACTAAATGCTTGACGAAAGGTCAGGGCCTGATCATGCAGGGTGTTGAGCTCATATTGGGAGTGCAGGGTGCTCAGCAATTTACAAGATTGAGCTCTAAGAGAGGTTAATGTTGTACTACTCAGTAGTAAAGAGCCTTTGGGGTCTGATTCTGCTCTCTCTGACACTGGAGTAACTCCACTGAGGTGAATAGAATTTCATTGGTATGAAACCAGTGTAGGCAAGATCAGAATCAGGCCCATTGGGTATATGGGAGTGGGTTAAGCAGACTATCTGAGCTGCGGTGGTTTCTTTTTTCTTGTCCTCGTAAGATACATTGCAGTTTATCTTTAATTCTCAGTCCCAACAGGGCTTAAATCTCCCCACTCCCTGGAAAGTAATACACAAAGGTAATTATCCATCTTGTGTAAACAACTGCAAGCACTGCTCAGATTTCCTGGTCCAAGAGAAAAACCAGATCCAAGTGCCTGGCATACATTGACCATTCTTAGCAAGGCAGTTCAGCCTTCCTATCAGCTTTCCAGAACTCTGATGTAATTCAAGGTACCTCAGCATTATAAGCTTTCCATTGCCATGCCAGTTTGCTCTCCTATTTCAGGAAAGGAAAGGAAAGAAGTCAGCTCTCGGATGATTAAACAACACCCAAGGATTAACAGAGGTAAAGTAATCAGATTGTGCATTGGTTTCCTGTAGGCACTCTATGGTATTTGTAACATTATACGTAAGGCACCTGTCATCTCACAGCTGAACAGACAACAAACTATGGGGCCTGTCTTAAGTGACCACATAAAGGGACTGACAAATGTTGATTGCTTAACAGAGGTGGTCTTCTAATAAAGGCGGAGTGGAAGTGTACTCGGTACATCTGGGGATATTTTGTGGTGACGTTTTAAGACAGGAAGCTGCTAATATGGGTAGTCTTTTGTACAAGTTGCATTGTATACCAGTGACCACCGGTGCCAAACGACAGCACGATTGCTTATGGTTTTGTCAGTGTAGTGGTTGCCATGGCCTTTGCCAAGATGATTTCCTTGGATCCCAAGTAGCCCAAAGATCTTGCTACATTCCTTTCAGGGAAAAAGGAGTTTATTGAAGCAGTTACTTCCTTGCAAGGTACCTCCTTGAGTCACAATGAAGGGCTAGGCTGCAAAATCAGTTTCATGGCATATCTGCAGCAACTTCTCTGCTGTTTTTAATCACACAGCTTTATTCATAGAAGAGCAAGGGGATAGCAGAGTCTATGAGCAAAGAAATCAGTTGGATGCTAGCTGACTGGGTCCCTGGAAAGCCTCAGTCCAAAATATCCGTCTCAAATGGGACCAGGTGGTAATATGTCAAGTTGGTGACATAGGCTGCTGGATCATCAGTGTCTTCTAGCTCTGAAGTAAACTCACTAACACTTTCAAACCTAAAATTAAAAAAAAAAAAGTCAAATCACTTACACAGCATGGAACAAAGGAGTGGAGGACAAAGGAAAGAATGAACATAAATTGTAGAAAGAGAGGTAAAACAACTGAAGACTGAATCCAGGAAACAATGAGGAAAGATACTTGCTAGCGAACCATGTGGAAACAAGACCGCAAACAAGAATGCTTTCTTGAGCTTTATCTCCAGCTAATGTTGCTTGCCCACCTTTCAGGGCAATGTTTTGAGTAAGTATTACCAACTAGGCTTAGTTCACATCAGACCTGAGTAACAGTAGAAGTATTTCTAATGCTTTATTGCAGCTTTATCTTTGTGCAGACTACTTTGTAAGAGAATGATCCTCCCAGGAATCCGCCCCTTCTTCCAGTACCTCAGCGCTTCATCCTAATGAAGCAGCGCTTTGTTTTTCAGAATGCTCCACCAAGGAAGGCCCATAAGGACTACTGGTGTCTCACAGATCACAGTCTGTGAACTGCTGACAGACTGTAATCATGCTTCTTTGATACACTGACCAAAGTAGTACAGCATCTACCGCCAGTTTCAGAATCATTTAGTGTTACAGGACTAGAGAGATTCCCCCCCACACCACCTCCCACCTCCCAGTTAACGGTAGGCCTGTGTCTTTCTAAACCATGGAAATGAATGGAGGGAGGATCAGTTTGTTTTCAGTAAAATAAGATGGTTATCTTCTTAAAAACATGCCCTGAATGAAAAACCAGACCAAACCTCATAAGATAGCATGGTATCCATATGGAGGCAGTAAGTTATCCATCTCATTAGCTAACAGTGTTTATTAAAAATTATTACCACAAGGATGAGCACCCTAATATGATAGTTGCCACCTATGGCAGTTGTCATCATAGTACTTGATGACACTGTGTATTTGTGATACATTGTTAGTGTGGCATATGAAAGTTGGCCTAGGTCAAAAACAGTAGTCAAGTCATTCTCAAGAATTCTTTTCTCCATGCCTCCCCTACTGCCAACCAACCACAGGAAGGCTCTGTTCCCAGGAAGTCAATGTTCTATCAGGCAATGTCAAAGATCTAGGAGAGGAGTTGCTTAAATTTTACTAGCCAAGAGAAGTTCAAACTATGGTATGTTAATGACTGCAAGTGGAGCACTTAAGAAGAACCTCTAGAGTTAATCCTACTGAACCACACTCTCATATGTGAGTGAACCATCTCTCTCTCTTCTAGGTTAAAACATGCTGGTGATGAAGGAAGGAAGGAAGCTAGCAAGCAAGCACTAGAAAAATGAGTCATGCAATTGAGGCCCAAATCCTCTCATTTCATTCTCACAGCCTTTGGCAGCTATTTCAAATGCTTCTGTTCTGAGAACACAGAGGACAGAGTCTGAATGGAATCTGCTTTTGTTTTGGTCTGAAAATGGAGATATAATCCTTTCCTTTTATATACAATGCTTTGCGTTTGGCTTTTGCAACAAGTCAGAATAAGGAACTAAACTATGACAGAATGACTGCAATTTCTTGATGAGTCAGTGTATCCCTCTCTAATGCCTACAGCCTGACTGCCATCCCCTACTCACACAAGGTTTTAGTAAACCTAGTTTAGCTGGACCAGAATAAAAGATGATCCTATTCTCAGTTTCTCTTCCTTTGACATTTTCTGCACCATCTTCATGCTGCTGCATTATGGGACCTGCCTCGCTTGGCATGGAGCCAATATTAATATTTTCCGACATCTTGTTAGACATCATCGAATTCTCTGAAGAGAGACCAAACAGATGAAGCCTTAAATAGTTCAGTGTAAAGCTGGGTCATCACATTCATCTGAACTGATTAGACTGCTGCAGCTGAGTAACATAACTACAGTCATCCCAGCAACTTTACCACAGATTGCCATTAGGGCACGCTATTCCAGAGATGAACCAAAAAGAGCTGGGGCAAAGTAATGGCAGTCAAAAGCTTCCAACCCTACATGCAATTTCTCCATCAAACTCTTTCTTTTGGTTTCAGAAGCTTCACAAGTCATTGGCAGGAATATTTTAAACACGCCATAGCATTCTGATACCAGGCTTCTATCTACTTTCCATGGTCTTATGTTCAGGGTGAAAAAACTAGAAAAGCAGGAGACAGGTCTGTTAAGATTCTATCTTTCCCCCATCAGTATCTCTACTGAAGAACAGATGACACTTCTGTTTAAAGTGGGACATATACCCTAGACTCTGCAATATTTTAAAATCTTCATGTGAAGCTGAACTCAGTTAAGGAGACTGCATCGGACAGCACTGCAGTAGGATATTTAACATGCTTCTGAGACGTTACAAACAAGTCATTTTCCCAAGTGAGAGTTTCTGAAACAATAGTTCTTCAGACTATTAATTACATGCAGATTCCTTCCTCTGTCCTCACTAATTATTCCCTAGTTCCTCAAAAGATATGTCCTCACAAAGGGCCTAATTCTCCTCTCATTGTACACACTGATGCAAAATGGGTAATTTCTCTCCTTATAATACGATTGCACCAGTGTAAATCATGGGTAAGTGAGAGGAGAATCAGGGACAGTGTGCTGCTGGTGAAGAAAGTATTAGCTGATTCTCCTCTCATAATCTACATGATTGTAAACCAAGAATAACTCCACAGAAGTCAATGAAGTAACACTAGTGTAAAATTGGTGGGAGAAGAGAGCCTGGTCCCATGTATCAGCCCGCATAAGATCAGTATCTGTATAGTGCCTCTGCTCTCTCTGGGTAGATCTTAAAGGTCAGTGATAGCATTTTCTTTTCCTGATAGTAAATGGTAGGATTTTACATTTCTGGCAATGTTCTATTCCCAACATTAGTATTTCAGCACAGCTCTCTATTTAACTTATTTGCATTCACTTACATAAAAATCCCCTATCCAGAGCTCTACATGCTAATAACACTACAGTAGGGTTGTCCTTAAAAATGCACATCTTCTATTACAGTGGATTTTTACTAGAAAGCAGCATGGCCAACTCCACAGTTTTCACCACCTGCTGCTGGCAGAAAGGGTCCAAATAACCCTTGTAAGATAAGGCTCATGTACAGCAAACCAGTGACTAAAGCAAAACCAGCGACTAAATTATGATGAGTAGAAGATGTCTATTTAGCACTTTTTCCTCTCAAAAGATTACAAACTATACACAAGGGGATCATTTCTGCCACCTCTGGGATGGAACACAGTCGTTTCACAGCATACTGCAACAGTACAACACATTTCAGGACAGGATGTGAAGAATACAGCTAAGTGAAATTCTAAATCTGAATCCTTTCCAGGCCATCCAAGGTCACACAGGGCACAAAACAGGCTCTAAAATTACAGGGGAAATTAAAGGGGCAGAATACAGTTACTCAAACTGGCATTTGGCCAGAACACCAGCACTAACTCTCCTGCTTACAAAAGTGCTACAACATCTTTAATGAAGCATGATCAGGATTTCCATTTTATGGATCTTACAAAACACAGCACCACTCACGATCTAATGCCTCTGAATGTTGGACACTGGTTCAATAAAGACTTATAGGAAAGAGTGCCATCTACTGAATCTCCAGTACCACTTTCTGAAGCATGTAGGTATTCTGTGCAAATTTTCTATCCAAGTTCAAAGCTAGCCAAGCCCTATTTAGCTTACAATATCTTAGAGTTGCTGAAGAAAAATGTGGATCTACAAGTTTTCATTTCAGGTGAGACTAGTCAGCCAAACAGGAATTAGCTCTTATTTCAGACAGAAAGCACCAATCCAGTCAATTCAACTGTACACAGACTGCAAATGGATTCCATAACACTCCAAAAAAATGTATACTTTTACTGAAGATTATCAACCTACATTTACATCTGCAATATAGGAAATCTTCACTAACTCTGCCTTTGATAAAACCACATCTTACACAAGTGATTGGCTATAAAATACAACGGCAAGAAGGACCTCAATTCAGCCTAAGAACAGCACACGTATAGATTTTCAGTTATTAACTTCTGAACCGTTCCCTGCAAGAGAAAACAAGCTACCTCTGAATTTAGAATATGAATGGGTAAAGACATCCTGTTTCATTCGCTTATTTATTTCACCACAGTTCGTCTGAAAACCCTGCATCTGTTATATATTTCACAGATTTTAAGGCCAGAAGGGCCTGTTATGATCATCCAGTCAGACCTCACGCATACCACAGGCCACTGCATTACACCATCTGATCCCCTGTTGTAGCCTAACAACTTTTGGCTGGGCTAGAGCATATTTTTAAATCAAGACTGGATGTCTTTCTAAAAGAATCTAAGTGATGGAAAAATCTATCATGTCCCTTGGTAACCTGTTCCAATGGTTAATTACCCTCACAATTAAAAATGTATGTCTGCTTTCCAGTTTCAGCTTTGATGACTTCAGCTTCCAGACACTGGATCTTTTTACGCCTACTTCCAGCCATTGGATTATGGCCCTATATGTGCTACAGTTCAAACTATGTTATCAAGGATCAAAGTTTGAAACAAGGAGCAAGATCCTGGCCACATTAAAGTCAATGGCAAAATTCCCATTGATTAAAACAGGGGCCCTCAACATCCTTTAAACCCTTTAGCAAACTGATACAGATCACATTCTAAATGCAGTTTAGAAAAGACCTTAAGTTTGGAAACCAAGCTTCTGTCCATTTGATCCATGACGTTTTTCCTCCCTTGTTTTCCTTGGTTTTTACTGGCTTGACTAATGGGTAGCTCAATGTTTTTCACTGCAAATATTTAAAATGCTTGAATACACTGTTACCTCCATCTAGTTGAAGCTATTAAAGTGAAACATCAATCAGTTGGCATGACAGAACTTTACAGGAGTGCATTTCCATAAAAATTAATCTGTCAACATACTCATCGACTCAAACTCTATTTGAAAACTTTATCCCCAAAGTGCCTACAATGCAGACCCAAAGGGGGAGCAATAACAAATAAGAAGGTATATTTTAGTCACTGAGTAATAAATTGCTTGCCTCCTAGGAGGATTTCGCCTCTCTACGGATCCTTCACTTTTCCACACACTGGATTCAATCCAGCTCTCACCAAAGACAAAGTGTAACAGGCCAGTGTCCGCTCTTGTTCTGAGATCCCACACAAACAGCTTGGGATGCTTTCTGTCTGCTAGCACCTCCTGAGTTTTATTGATATTACCTCCACCAAACCACCATCACAATCCTGTGCAGCAACTTTCTCTGCAGTTTCCTCTAGTCCTCAGCCCTTTCTCTAGGGAGCGCTCTCACCACCCCAACCTCTTGCTTCCTCTGAACTCTGCTAGCGGCCTCCCTTGCACTTCCTTTCCATGCTTTTTAACTACCCTCTCAGCTAATAGGATAATTAGCCCCTTAGCCCATCAGTCCTCCCATCCCCCAGTTTGATTAGATAATTAAATACTCCACTCCTCCAGCAGGCCTCTTCTGGGGTAACTAATTAAAGCTCAGTGATCAGAGTGCTGGGTCAGCTACTAGTTCTCAGCATTCTGTCGCACACATCAGACCCTTGGTACCAATCACCCTTGAGGCCCCATGTTGCATCCACAGTTTTTCCACCAGAAGAGGGCCAGTCTCCTTTAGGTCACAAAACCGGGTGACTGGGCAACAAAATGGCAGATGAAATTTAATGTTGATAAAGGCAAAGTAATGCACATTGGAAAACATAATCCTAACTATACATATACAATGATAGGGTCTAAATTAGCTGTTACCACTCAAGAAAGAGATCTTTGAGTCATTGTGGATAGTTCTCTGAAATCATCCACTCAATGTGCAGCGACAGTCAAAAAAGTGAACAGAATGTTGGGAATCATCAAGAAAGGGATAGATAATAAGACAGAAAATATCAGATTGCCTCTTTATAAATCCATGGTACACCCACACCTTGAATACTGCATGCAGATATGGTCGCCCCATCTCAAAAAAGATATACTGGAATTGGAAAAGGTTCAGAAAAGAGCAACAAAAATGATTAGGGGTATAGAATGGCTTCCGTATGAGGAGAGATTAATAAGACTCGGACTTTTCAGCTTGGAAAAGAGGTGACTAAGGGGGGATATAATAGAGGTCTATAAAATCATGAGTGGTATAGAGAAAGTAAACAAGGAAGTTGTTATGTACTCCTTCTCATAATGCAAGAACAAGGGGTCACCAAATGAAATTAATAGGTAGCAGGTTTAAAACAAACACAAGAAAGTATTTTTTCACGCAATGCACTGTCAACCTCTGGAACTCCTTGCCAAAGGGTGTTGTGAAGGCAAATACTATAACGGGATTCAAAAGGGAGCTAGATAGATTCATGGAAGATAGGTCCATCAATGGCTATTAGCTAGGATGGGCAGGAATGGTGTCCCTAGCCTCTGTTTGCCAGAAGCTGGGATTGGGTGACAGGGCATGGATCACTTGATGATAACCTGTCTGTTCATTCCCTTTGGGGCACCTGCCATTGGCCACTGTCAAAGGACAGGATACTGGGCTTGATGGACCTTTGGTCTGACCCAGTATGGCCGTGCTTATGTTCTTATGACACTCCATTGGGAGTCTATTGATTTTTATGACTGCTGCAATGGGCCGTTAGGGTACGTCTGCACTGCAGCTATGAGCGAGCCTCCCAGCCCAGGTGGACAGACTTGTGCCAGTGGAGCTCATGCGAGTATGCCAAATATAGTTGTGTAGATGTTGCAGCATGGCATAGGCTCAAGCTAGCCACCCAAGCTCAGGCCTACCTTGCTCCCTGAGTCTGAGCTCGAGTGGGGAGCCCGAGCCTCTGCCGGCACTGAAACGTCCACACAGCTATTTTTAGCATAGTAGGTTACGCCCTGCTAGCACAAGTCTGTCTACCCAGGCTGGGAGGCTCACTCCCAGCTGCAGCATAGACAGACCCTTACAGCCCAGCCAAACTAACCAACCTTTAATCAGCTAGACGGGCAATTTTACCAACACAGGTCTTCGCACAGCACTGGGTTTGTCTGGGCATTAAAATGTTGTTAGGAGAAGGTTACAATTAATTTAAAGACCCCAATACTCAGGAACAATGTATACTTACAAGTGCTCTGCTGAATCTACATCCAGGTGCTTGTCTTTTCCGTTTGGTATACTGTGGTCAATAACTATTGTTTCAGTGTTTGCTAAACAAAATCCATTAGAACGCATGATTTCTGTGGGGAGAAGGGAAGAAAGAGGTAAAATGCTGAAAGTCTGAGATGGATCCAGAAAAGGTGGGGAGGGCGACAAGGCAGGGATAGGGTGGATGTGCATCACACAAAGCTGACATTACTGCAAACAGGACACACTGAAGTGTCAGTGAATATCTGTGCAAGCTAAATTAAAAGAAAAAGTCTTTTTATTATTTTGTAGCTTATTGATGAGCTGGGCTCATTTGCTGACTTCATAGCCACTTGAGCAACATCTGAGCAATTTTACTTGTGATCAGTCCTACTGAACTCATGTGCTTGAATATTTGCAGTTCAGAACCCTAATGTGAGAATATTTAGCAAATCTTCCCATCTGGGAGAAGGCCAAATTCTGCTCCCATTAAAGCCTGTGGCAAAATTCCCACTGACTTCAATGGAGTGGCATCTGCTCCATAAGGTTATAGTCCAACAGTATCTTGATTGTATTCTTCCCAGACATCAAGTTATCATAATTAAACAAAAAGATAAAGAAAAGAAATAATTACAACTCTAAATCAACAGCAACCTTGAAAGTAAGTTAGACAATAGGTTTTCCAACAGCAATTTTCCTTGGGCCCACTTCTCTATTGCCTTGAGCCTTGTGCAGTCATTACGTCTCTGCAAATGCTACCAGCTCAGAATGGCTGAATTCTACAGTCATTTTTTATAGGTCGGAGGGTCTGACACAATCCCCATTGAAATCAGTGGACAGACACCTATTGACTTTATGGGGCACTAGATTCGGCTCTCAGTGAATACACAAAGTTATGATATCATAAATACTTAGCAAGCTCACTGCAGCAAGCTTACACTTTTGGGGCCTGAATGCCATTGACTTCAATCAAGATTAGGCCCAACACTTGCAACTCAAATGAGTGGAAGGGTGGGGGCTAAGCCAAGAGGGAAGAAAGAACATGATAAAAGGGAGAGACGTTTGATTCAGGGCCAGTGGCGCAATGGATAACGCATCTGACTACGGATCAGAAGATTGTAGGTTCGACTCCTGCCTGGCTCGGTGTTCTTTGGGGGGAGGGATAGGTCAGTGGTTTGAGCATTGGCCTGCTAAACCCAGGGTTGCGAGCTCAATCCTTGAGGGGGCCATTTAGGGATCTGGGGCAAAAATTGGGGATTGGTCCTGCTTTGAGCAGGGGGTTGGACTAGATGACCTCCCGAGGTCTCTTCCAACTCTGATATTCTATGATTCTATGATCATGAATTAACACTCCTACATCTAACAATAAGTTAACTAAACTTCAAAGTTAAAGCTCTCAGGCAGGGAGTGAAGAAACATACCTGCATTTACTTTATAAATTCTGCATGAAACCAAGTTACAATTCGGGGGCAAATTTGCAACTGGTATACATGGATACAGCAGCATTGCCTTTAATGGTTTCTTACCCATTTACATCAGAGATTTTAGCCCCATGTTCATTAGAACACCTTTCATTCACTGGGAGCACCAAAAGTACACTGGGGCTGGCACATCCTTGGAGTCTCCTCTCACTTGCACTCATTTCATACTGCCACTGACTTCAATAGATCTTTTTCCTGATATACACGAAATTAAGAGGAGAACCAGGACCTGTTTGTTAGTTTTGAGCATTATCTGCAGGAACAACAAGAGAACTATCCCGCTGTTGAAAGGGTGGTGGGGTGGGTCTGGACACAAAAGGTTTGCATCTTGAACCCAAAGTGTTTGCCACCCTGTGATACCGACCGACCTTAGATGTGAAAAGACCTGAGGTTTAAATTTTTTACAATAAAGGTACATTTTTGCATTCAGACTAACACTCATGTGCCTCTATGTTTATGTGGAAAAATTATTCTCTGACTTCTGGTCCATTTTGTATTGCACCCAAGTTGAACAGGATGTATCTGTGAGAGGTTTTACACTGAATCCCTCCAGAATCCCACTTCAGCCGTGACTCCCTGTCAAACACTGTTCAGTAGACTGAGATGCAAAGTCAAGGATCAGACTCTGCTTTCATCTGGTGAGTTTTGTTTGGTTCAAATATTTTAATCTGGAGTGGACTGTGCTGGACACAGTTGGTTTTCTTTTAGTGACTACAAAATATTTTTGCAGCATACTCAGAGGTTACAAGTCACCTAGAGAGTTGTATTATATCCAATGTAAAGCAAGCCCAGCATGTCACAGTTTTTTCCGAGTGTCCTTGACATGACCTAAGAATATTACAGCATTACCCCTGCAGTATGAAGCATTTTAGAAGTTAACCTTTAGTGCCATCTGCTGGAACCATCAACTCAACAATGCAGTCATTTCACTGTGCAAAATTCAGACTAGGGTTGTATCAACTAAACAGCGGATTCTGGGCTTTATTTTGAAATTCTTTATAACAGCCAGTCAGTACATAAGACTGAATACCACAGAGTGCTTTTGGATACCCAGACAGAGAGGAAAAAACAAATCAAGTCAGGTGTGATTATAAACTGTAGGAGTTAATTTGGGATTTAAAAACATATTCTTGTTCAGGTCCCATTGTTTCCACAGCTCCTCTACACAGAATCTACTCACTGCTCGTCCAGGTTTCACTCTTTGTTTTTGAGCATTCATACATGAGAATTAAGGTGGTGGTCTCCACACAATTCTTTACCAACCATTAAAAATATCAGTGACCCGCATTTTCTTGTCACACCAGTTTGATGTAACTTCAGTGACTTCCACAAAGTTAAGCTTGATTTACACCAGTGTAAGAAGGAGCAGCAGCAGAACTAGTAGCTGCCGTCTTATTGCACTCTTAGAGCTGCAACAGAATGGTGCCCAGACTGTTGCTTAATGACCACATTCCATCTGCTTCTGGACCCATCATGTCACGTGTGCAGAGATGCACACAGACCAAGTTGTTAAGTAGTTGCCTTTCACTACATTTTTCTTCAGAGAACAAAACAAGCCTTAAACTCTACAAAAACAAAAAAGTTGATTCTCCAGTGTTTAACCAGTTCAGCTCCAATGGAGTTATACTTGATTTATCCCAGTATAAGTGTCAAGGGAATCAGGCCCAGTATGTCAATTTCCAGTATTTTAAACTGCAATTTTTCCTAGACTTTCTTTTAAAGTATATTGTTTAAGAGCACTTTGTTTCACATTATATATTCTTAAAGCTAGAGTCTGCCACCCTTATTGACACCGAGTAGCAACTTACTCTGCAAGTAGTCCCATTGAATATGCTCTTTAGTGTATTTTCAGAGAACATTTTCAGGTATATAGAAACAAAATAAATGGCATATAGTCAACACATCATGCATTTAAGTGGGTGACCGATGCAAAAACTGTGCACAGAAATGGTAGATGTAATTTCTAATTAACTTATACATAACCTGTCTATAAATTCACACCTTTGCCATTAGAACTGGCCTAGAAGTCTTTATCACAGTTTGTTCTGTACCTCAGTAAAATGACTAAAAAAAAGATCCTGAACACGCTAAATTTTGCAACGTTATATAAAGAATAAATGACTGATTTTCTGTGTTTGCATTTACTCCCTCTTGGGATACATTTGCACATGTCATGTATCAATATAGGAAAAACCCACTTTTTTTTTGTTTATCTTAATGAAGATACCCACCTCTACCTGACTCACATTCTGGTCAAGGAGGATTACGTACAGTAAATTTATTCACGCCCTTCCCCTCTCCCCAAGCATATAAGTAGATACCTGAAGAGACAGACACACAAATCCTCCACTGAGAAGGAGACTGAATTTGTACATGGAAGCCAAATAGGGCATGGAATCACTGTTCTGCACTTACGTCTGCTCTTGTGTTTCATTTAATTTCTTTGATGCTCTTCACCATCGTTTATACAGATGGGTTTGTTGTTAAATTTCTCAGGCATGCTTTATATTAAGGGTACATTTATAAATCATTTATAAAGGGTTAATAAACTCTAACAAATGATTACTCCTAACCATGGCATATAATCATCTACAAAATCTTCTACTGTACTGATGTAGTTACACTGTAAGATTATTACTCCTGTCTGTCACATCTATTCATCATGTATTAATCCTTCTTAAAATATTTATAAATAAACCCTTAGTACAAAATGTGACCATTTTGCATGTTATAAAAATATACTTTATTTAGTTCATGTCCTTTCAGTTCTTCCATTGCAGTGCAACAGTATGGACAGCACAAGGACACGGCCTTCTCAAGGAATGGCTAATGGACTCCAAGCAGCACAAAGAAGAATCTGAAGATCGTATAATGCCCATAGCATGTTTGCTCTTATGATATTCTATACATTGGAAGGCAAGAGCATGGGGAAAGTGAGGGAGGAAGTGTTTCTTTTGAAATGTTGAGGAGGGAGGGAGTGAAAGAACAGACAAATATTTTCATTTAATAATTCTTGTATGCATTCTAGCGAGCTAATAATTCTTACCTGATATTTTAACCGGACTCTGAAAGCTTGGTTGAATTTTATGAACATTGTCATTTTTTAACACTTGATCTAACGGAGATCTTTCAAAGAAGGTAAGGACAACTTCAGATCTAGAATACTGAAAAAGAACCAAAGAAATATATATTTTCAAAGTTTAATTCCCAGACTCATGGCTTGGTTTGTTTATCCTGTTATCCCCTACCTCCCACCTGTTACTGGGCCAAATCTTGAGAAATGCTCAATACATGCAATTCCTGTTGACAACATACAACTCCCACTGACTACATTAGGCATTCCAGATGCCCAGTGCTCTCAGGGTTTGTCTAATAAATTATGATTACTTCATGGGTGGGGTTTTTTTGTTTTTTGTTACTTGTCCATCAGTCATTTTCTAGGCACTTTGCATAAAAAACAAACTTATAACAAACTTATTTGTCTAGTGGGGGAGGGTGGGGGGGAACCCTCTTACACTGAACTCATCTGGACATGCCAAAAAACTCATGAAGTCTGCAACTCCTCTCGCTTACACTCCTTTTCACTAGTGTAAATCCACTGACTTCTGTGGAGTATATCTTGCTCTACACAAGAACAAGTAACCAACCAGGTCTATGATCTGCAGATTTCAAAATGACCACCCATTCACATTGGTTATCAGTCACCATGGTCGCCAATTACTCAAGTAGTTTTCTTCCCCAGTGAGCGCTTTGTTTGCTCATGAGTTAAGTTTCCTTGGTAAAGACACTGACACTGCAGACATGACTACACACTTTGTAAGTATCTGAGACACTGAAATACAGCAATATGACTGTCAGGCAGAATGATCACGCCTGGCACATGGTCTATTGCAGGGGTTCTCAAACTGGGGGTCGGGACCCCTCAGGGGGTCGCGAGGTTATTACCTGGGGGGTTGCGAGCTGTCAACCTCCACCCCGAACCCCGCTTGCCTCCAGCATTTATAATGGTGGTAAATATATTTAAAAGTGTGTTTAAAATTTATTAGGGGGGTCGCACTCAGAGGCTTGCTGTGTGAAAGGGGTCACCAGTAAAAAAGTTTGAGACCCACTAGTCTATTGGCTACACAGTCATATCATAGGACCTTGGCTGAAAATATAAAATAAAAATACGTTGTATTTCCATGCTGCATTCCATTTGAAGAACTCAAAGCACTTAAAATGAATAACATCGCTCGGTACCCCAGCAAAGTATCATCATCCCCATTTTATTGATGGGGAAACTGAGGCACACATGTTCAATGACTTCCCCATTTATACAGCAAAGCCAGTGTCACGACCAAGAATGCAACTCATATCTCCCAACTCCTGCATGTGTGGTTGAACTTCAAGAGCAACTGCTCTTTCACAAGATCGTCCCAAGGATCTTTAAGTGGTTTGCATACATTAATCAAGCCTCAACATAGCCTTGTCATGGAGATAAATGTTATAATACCTTTTGTACAGATGGGCAACCCAAGGGCCAGAGAGGTTAAGTGACTTGTCCAATTTAAAAAGGGGACTGAATCTAGGGTCCAGATAACATTAAAAGGAAGGCATTCAGAAGCCTGGGGTAGCAGGGGCGAGACTACAAATAATACCCATTATTACTATTATTATTATTCATTGAGCACCTTCAGCGTGCCTCGTGCAACAAAAACAGGGAAATACGCAGTCCCTGCTTGACTGAGCTTACAATCTACAGCCCCAATCCTGCAATCAGAAAACACAGAGGTAGACCCTTGTGCCATACAGAGCCCCACTGAAATCAGTGGGGGTCTGCTCATGTGGATCTAATTACAAGATTGGGCACTCAATTCAACACACAATGCAGGTCAGATATATTACCCTGAAAGACAAGGAGATGATAGTCATGGCAATGCTCAGGTCACTTTGGAATAAATGTTATGTACCAGAACATTACTTGGAACACTGGTTCTCAACCTGCCGGCCGCTTGTGGTCCAAACAGCACACAGCTGCAGCCCATGTGACAGCCTTAGGACCATACAGGTAGTGTGTATATATATTGTGTGGATGCGGCCCTCATAACACATAGAGAGCTGCATATGTGGCCCACAATAGTAAATAGGTTCAGAACCACTGACTTAGATGGATTAACTCTGACAGGCTCCAGAGAAGAACTTGTGTTGAAATGAGGGATGTACCTGACTGTAGAGAGGGTGATAGTTTGGTGCACTAGGAAAAGCAGGGTCTTCTGGGGAAAAGAAGGATACCAGTTGGGCTGCTTAGGAGCAAAGGCAGCAGGGGTAGAAACAAGGGGTAGGAGACTATGAGGGTTGAGATACAGGGAGGGAGGGATGATATCATGCAGGATCGTGAACAGCCCCTTTCGCCTCTGCAAAAGCTCAAACAGCCCCATGCCTTCCCATCTAAATGAAGAGGGCAAATCAGACCCGGTGGATAGTAAAGTTCAGTAAGGTGGTACTTAGCATACTTACTTTCCAAGGCATATTTATAATAATCTTCAGAAGCTTCTCCACTTCATTGAGCCTGGCTTCTATATCACGGGCCTCTTTTATTGTGATTAGTCCTAGAAACAAAGTAAACACATTGTAAGCGAGAATGAAAATACAAAACATGCATGTGGACGTCTATATGTGGCAGACAGATCTAGGTTACTCATGAATATGTGGAAAGACATCAAACAGCATGCCTAATTGATACACATCTTTTACCTCAGGAGATGATGACCCATTGTCCAGAAGTAGCTCCCCTAACTTCATGTCAGAGCGTTGCTGTGTTGGAACACAGAGAGGGATATTAAATCAAAAAACCCCAAATCCTCTTTCTGAAGCCATGATCCATCCTCATTTGTCAACGAAGAGTGGAAAAGAAAGTACTCACACAGGAGAAGAGGAAAGAATCAAACACAAGCTAAACAAAGCTCTTTGAGAGCTACCTCATATTTCTTGAACATAATATGGTACAGGAGCAATAGTCAAAGGAAGATTTTTCAAAACCCTATCCGTAAACAGCTAGACTACAGGACAAGGGGATTTTGCTACAACTGTCATGATAATCATCCACCATGAACGTTATCACACAGCCATAGAAACGATCAAGATGGAAAAAGACACGTTAGGTCCTCTACACCATCGTAATATCCAGTCAGTGCAATATATTTAGAGTGCTTTGTCTCTAGTTTTAAATGTCTCAGAATAAGAGGCTTCCATCATAATACTTGAGAGATTTTTTTCACAACCTAACAGACCTCATTGTTGGGAAATGAGGAAGTCCTACAGGCTGTGCAGAAAAAAATCCAGCAAACTGAAACCTAAGTCAATCTTTGAAAAGCAGACAACAAAAATATGTAAAATAGTTTGAGGTAGAACCCTGCCCTTGAGCACTCTGACAATTTTTGTGGTTTTACACTTATATGTTCATGTTTTAAAAAAAAGTTTTAATCTCCTTGTTGCTGTGTGAAAGACCCGTACAAGACTGTCAAACACACAAAACTAACAAACTGGAGACAAAAATATAGAAAAATTTCCCCTCCATTTTCCTTCCAATCTCTGTCTGGCATTGATATCTTAGGCAGTGGCTCCACTACAGAGCTTACAGCGGTGCAGCTGTGCCGCTGCTGCACTGCTAGTGTGGACACTCTAATCTGACAGGAGAGAGCTCTCCCAATTACTCTAGCCCCTGCAAGCGGCAGTCGCTACGTTGGCAGGAGAAGCTCTCCCGCCTACACAGCACTGTCCAAACTGGCCCTTAGATCAGTGTAACTTACATCGCACGGGGGGTGGCTTATTCACACCCCGAGCGACATAAGTTATACCGACGTAAGTAGCAGTGTGTACATAGCCTTATTTTAGGTGTTGCTCGTAGCACTGGCGCATACATAACTTCCATGCAGAAGTGTGACTTTAGGCTGGCAATGGTCCTTAGAGTACGGCGTTTGTTAAAAAAAAAAAGTTACAGACTATCTCAACAGCACTACTCCTGGCAACGGGCCCCAAATTTACATCATCCACGGCAGATCAGAGGATTACCAAGGATGGAGCAACAGGATGTTGGACGTGTTGTCACATTCTGCTATATTCTATACAAATCCATTAGGCACACTGTCATTTCTCCTATTTCTTCCATGCTCAAGGAAGGAAGAGGTTCCTTACCCAGAGCCCGAGTCAACTCCCACTGAAATCAATGTGAGTATTTCTATGGACTTTAAAGGGAGTTGGATTGGGCCTAAAGAAAGTAGACACAGCAAAACCAACAGCCCTTAATACTCGGGTGCTCAGAATCTTGATCTAGCTCTGAATTTTGTAACTAATAGGCACCTACAGAGATTCCATCTTGTCACAATGTAGGTGAATAAGGCTATTGAGAAGTTGGACCAACATATAGATATAGCCTCATTTTCTACGTCTTTCTAGTTGCTTGGTAGCCCCTTTTGCCAGCTGTTTATTCCAGGCCAGCCCCACCTGTGCTTTGACATGGGGCCAAAGATTCTATATGCAAAGTGGCACTGCAGTGTTTGCCTGGCTTTCACTATGAATAAGTAGGTAAGTAAGTAAATCCATGTATTAGTGACATCATAGCAAGATTTTCTAAAGCCTTCATGATCCATCGCTAATTTCAAGGGTTGAGCAGCTGACCTTTCAGTGATCTGCCATATACTATCCATCCATCATTGCCTTACTGGTCGTCCCCCAATATAATGACCCACCACCATTTGTTCCATAATAACTTTCTCAGGTTATTTCCATCTCTATGCCTAATGTGACCAAGTACATAAGTTTGCATCTGTTGATTTCCAATAGCAGGATCTGCTTCTCTCCAATAATATTTCTAACATAGGCATTCATCTTTTTTTCCTGACAGACATACAGCATTATATAAAAACGTTGTGCAAATCCTTGAACACAATGGAACTACTTGCACGAGAATAGACTATTTGTGTAAATAAAGGTTTGCAGGATTGGGCTCCAGTGTTGCAAATTCAAGACACTGACACACCTCCTAATCTTCCAAAAGAGATGGCTGGCAGGAATCAGTACTTAGAGAAGCATATTTGTCCAGGCAAGAGCTCTCTCTGTCTACAATGGCCTATTCTTTCATCAGAAATGGCAGGTGAGATTTTTAGTCTCTGGCACTTCACAGGCCACCCAGTAGGGGGTTCTATAGCTCCAGGCGTCCACCAAGATTTTTCATCATAAGCAAGAGATTTCACCTCTAGTACATGTTTCTAACCTCTAGATCTTGGAAAAGAATCAGCTACAGACCAAATACAAAAAACAAAAACCTACTAGAAAACTGGAACAGAAGCTTTACAGCTTTTAGCACAATAAAAACATTTTTATTAAAACCTTAAACAACTTAACAGAAGAAAAGAAGCAGAGTGGGGAGGAAGGAGATTAAGAGTGATGAGAGGGAGCAAAAACTCCGACCCTTTTGCTTTTCTACCGAAAGCCTGCAAGAGCCATCCATGCTCACTCGTTACCTCTGAAAATAATGCTTCTTCTCAGTGACTGACAAGTGTCAATTTGTGGTCAGACTGCATGATTAGCACACGAGTCTGATTTTAGGATCATGCAAATCTGCACTGCCACAGAGAGAGCTCCAGGACAGGCTTTGCCTACATGCATGAATAAGAACTATATATGCATGAATAAATTGCTATGAACGTTCTCACTGACTACAAACATGCAGCCTGAAGCTGCTGATCTTATACGATTAGTCACTATGAATTCAGCTCGGTACAGGCCTCTCTGCTTTCTGCATCTAGATTCTAAATATGTGGAAAATACCCAATTGGTTTTACATATAAACTGAAGCCAGCATAATTTCATTTGTAATATTTGCACACATTATATAATTTTAAAAATTAACAGGTACAAGACATGCCATAGTACTTTCAGTAACTGTAGGCCACGATCCTGCAATTTATGGGACTGCTCACATGCATAAGAGTTTGCAGGATCAGCCCACCCAATGAAGTCAGCAGGAGCTGCGGGACTCAGCACCTTGCAGAATCAAACCCTTTCGATGCTTGGTAACAGACTCTTGTCTGAATCCTGCAACCCTTACTCACACAAGCACCTAGATTAATGTCAGTGGGAGAACTTAGAAGAATGAGGGCTCCAGGATAAAGGGCAAATTCTACAACCCTTACCCAGGCAAAGACTCCTTATTCATATGACCAATTTCACCAACTTCAGAGAGGGTTGCAGGATTTCACCCAAGTCTTCCATTTACATTGCTAACACAGACTTGGAAACCTTGTTCAGACTGAAGTCCTTAAATAAAGGAAAATAAATCAGAAGAATATGCCTTGTAGCTTGGAACCCAACTGTACTATTTTTCACTTGTTCAGTCATGCATACGTAGGTTAGCTGAGAGCTGGGAAATATCCCAGTGAGGTCACGGAGAAATGTTGCTCACACTCCTTTTCTTCTGCTGCAGTCTGACTTCTAATTGAAAGCATGTGCTGGATCCTCCCTGGAAACTTTGCTGTGCTGTCTTATTATGTGTACTATGCTTGGACAAATAACTATCAATTCAAGTGATTTAAACGCTGTAAACACCCATCTTTATCGTTTTTAAGCTAAACTGGATTTCCATGGGTTTCCATGGGCTTCTTCTGCCCTACCACAAAACCTTCAGTTATATACAAATGTTACTGAAATGTGAATAATTATGTTTTAATGTCCATACACCTAATCTTGCACACTGCTGAACTTTTATGTAACACACATACATAGCAAAGCACTTATTTGATTCATTTGCATGTTTTTTAACTGATAGGGGGTTGGGGGAGGAATTTCACTCAATGGTGCATAGCTCACTATATCACACACAGTGTTGATGAGAAATGTACATAATGAGTCACTTATAAAAAGATCGACTGACTTCCAAGGCAAAATAGCTACATACATACATAAGAGCTATAAGTCTCACACACCATCCCTCGATAATGCCATGAATAGGTCTTTGCTTTTCCAAAAATGTAGCTATGTTTAAGTTGGCATTGTCTCAGACAGGTCCCAAATCCTGTTTATCTTACTCACAAGATTACCTCTATTGACTCTAATGGGACTAACACATGGGTAAGGGGCGAAGGGACTGGCATAGAGATCCTCCCCTTCCGCTCTTAAGTTTAACTCACTAACCATGGAACCTTATTGGAGCACGGAGGTCAAAGCAAGTGTACGCTTTCTGCAAAGTGTGTGAGACGTTGTACTGTGATTACTATTACATACAGTAACTCCCCACTTAACGTTGTAGTTATGTTCCTGAAAAATGCGACTTTAAGCGAAACGATGTTAAGTGAATCCAATTACCCCATAGGAATGAATGTAAATAGGGGGGTTAGGTTCCAGGGACATTTTTTTTTGCCATACAGTACAGTACTATAGTTGGGAGGTGCCCCCGCCCTACCCCACGCAGGCACAGCCCACTGGCACTGGAGACAATGAGGCAGTAAAGGAGGCTGAAGGTGCTGTAGGCTAGGAGAAGCACTTTGCGCAGCAGCAGTGGCAGCTTCCCCTACTCTGCAAGCACCAGGGATGGGGGGCTCAACCCTCGGCCCGCTCACTCCACCCCTTCCCCCAAGCACCCACCCTTAACCTGCCTCTTCTTCCGCCCTCCCCCTTTACTCCGCACGCCACGTCCTCACTCCTTCCCCCTCCCTCCCCTGCCTCCTGCCCACAGCAATCAGCTGGCTTTTGGCGTTCAGGAGGGAGGAGCAAGGACACGGTGCGCAGGCTCCCCCTCCCTCCCCTGCCTCCTGAACACCGCAAACCAGCTGATTGCCGCAGGCAGGAGGCAGCGGAGGGAGGGGGGCACGCCGTGTCCTTGCTCCTCCCCCCTCCCTCCTGCCCGCGGCAATCAGCTGGCTTGTGACGTTCAGTGGACAGGAGGGTGGGGGGAGGAGCGAGGACTTAGCACGCAGCCTCCCCCCTCCCTCCTGCCTGCAGCAATCAGCTGGTTTGCGGAGTTCGGGAGGCAGCGGAAGGAGGGGAAGCCTGCGCGCTGAGTCCTCACTCCTCCCCCTCTCTCTCCTGAACACCGCAAGCCAGCTGATTGCTGCAGGCAGGAGGCGAGGGGAGGAGGGGGAAGGCGCTGATCTGCGGGGTCTACCAGCAGGCGGGAGGTGCTGTGGGTGGGGGTGTAAGGGAGCTGATAGGGCAGCTGCCAGCTGTGGACAAAGCAGACAGCCAAACGACGTTATAGTGAAGTATTGCACAACTTTAAATGGAGCATGTTCTGTAATTGAGCAGGGACATAAGATTGAAACAACATTAAGCAAGAGGACGTTAAGTGGGGAGTTACTGTATTATACCCCACAGCGTATATGAAAAAATAAATCAGATTGTACCTTCCTCTCCTCGACCTAGACTGCCATCTCCCACGGGAAAACCCACAGGAGGGAGCAAGGTAAACGAAGAGGTGGACAATCCTATGAAGTACACCTGGCAAAGTTTTCCTTTATGGAAGGGGATTGAGGAACCACAAATTTTAGAGATAGAGCCCCCTCCCAATTGCATAAAGGGCAATTAGATCTTACAAATCTCTACAGAAAGTCTTTTGCATAGACACAGGAGCTGTCTTGCAGAGATGACTGCTGGCTACTACTCTACTCTTCCCCCTAACCTCAGAAAGCATGGCCCAGCAAGAGACTCGAGCGCTCCTCCCCACCTGCCGGGCATGCATTAGCAGCCTCAGAGAAAGATAAGACAGTCTACAGCTGTTATTTCCACCCCTCCTCCCCATTTCTGCACAGAATTATACAGGATCTGCAGGGATGACACAAGAACAAAGGGACATTCAAAGACATTAAAAGGTAGGAAATTCAAAACGGATAAAAGGCAATACATTTTCACACAAGAAGCAATTAAGCTGTGAAACTGATTGTCATAGGAAATAATTGAGGCCAAGAACATATCAAGATTTAAAAAAAAGGCAGGTGGGGCAGATTGGGAATTTATATGGATAACCAAAAATAGCCAGAGTTGTCATAATTAAAGATAATAAAAATGCTGGAAGGGATATTAAACTTCATGCTTCAGGGTTTAAAATAATCTCTAATTTTAGAGATCAGGATGAAACCTATGTGGAGGGCAGATTATCCCACACTGGCCTACTGCAGATTTTTTACACCATCCACTGAAGCAGCTGGTTCTAGCCACTGTTGCAGACAGGATCCTGGACTAAATGGACAGCTAGTCTGATTCAGCGTGGGAAATCCTATCAGGGGTTCTCGCAACAAATTTTTGGTGGCCTCACAATGCGGCCACCACCTCTCACTGTGGCCACACTTACACTTTCCCCCTAAAATACTTAATTAACTTTAGGAAAAACAATTAAATATGCACAAATTCACATCCAAATCATTGTAATGTATATTTGTAGGATTTTTTTGGCAGACTCAGTAACAAAAATAATGTGGTCTCCCCTTTCGCCCCCCCTTCCCATCCAGGGCATAGAGGGTCCTGGGGCTTGCTGTGAATACTTGTATATTTGTTAATATCACAGCACACTTAGTAGCTACCTGGGAGGCTATGAAAAGTGATAAGTGATATTAATAAACATACAAGTATCACTTTTCACAGATAGCTAGTAAGTCTGCTGTGAAAAGTGATATTTGCATGTTTGTTAATATCACTTTTCTCAGCAAGACCCAGGACCCATTAAGCCCTGGGTGGGGAGGCCAAAGGGGGAGGCAGCAGGGGCCAGAGGCGATGGTGGTCAAGGACTCCCTTGCTCCTGCAGCATTGTACCCCACCTCTCTCCAGAGGCGGTGCAGGGTGGCGCATCCAGGAGCAACAAGGAGGGAGGGGGAGGGGCCGATGCATCCCCTCTTCCCCGTCACCACCCAGGAGGCTGTTGTGGCTGCACAAAAAGACCCTGGTGGCTGCATGCAGCCACGATGGCTGCATTTGCGAAACTGGCTGCATTTGAGAAATGTTGTCCTATGTTCTTATGAGAGCAGCACCTCCCCTGTGACACCTAGTCTTCAGTTCTGCCACGCTATCCCTGCAGGGGCCCGTGGATGGTGTCACAAAGGAGGCACTCTTCCCCACTATTCTCAGGGGGCTGGGGAAATCCACACACGTAGGGTTCAGTCCATGCATTAATTCTGGAGAAAATAATCCAGGTTTTAGAGATCACCTCTGCGCTCCAAGGGTTTCATTTTCATGTGATGTCACCAACATTGCTCATTCTGGGCATGTTTATTGGGGAGGAGCTGGCAAGCTGTGCTGGGAGCTGGATGTTGGCAGTATGAAAAAAAACATTGTTTTAAATTGGTTACATTCTGAACAGAGCTCTTGTCTGGGGGCATTAGGGCCAGATTTGTAAAGGTATTTAGCATTATGCAGTGATAGTTAGGTCCTTAGTGAGATTTTCAAAATTTTCATCTTTAGGCAGATAAATACCTGTAAAAATCTGGGCCTTTGTGCACAAATTGAATCCTGATACAAGAGGTTTCTTATTTTAAGATCTATAGCTCAGACTATGCAGAGGTAAGTTACAGCACCTACCAGTATTCCTTTCAAACAACAGCCTGACAAATTCCCCAAAACAGGAATTGAAGAGTAAAAAAGTTTTTTTTTTTGTTTCATTCTGTATTTAACATAACTGTTTATGCACACATGTAGAGCCCAAGGAGGTTAAAGGCAGAGAAGTCTGGTCTCTCAACTCATTGGCTTTTTACATACATTCATACCAACATTATCATTATTATGATAGTGCCTACAAACACCAGTCTAGGTGCTCAGGACTTCACTGTCACAAGCAAAGAGAATAGCCCCAGCCCCAGTGATCTTGCAGACAGGGTGTCAGATAAGATACTTGGTATAAGACAGAACACAAAAGACAAAATGAAGTGAGGAAAACTGACCGAAGGAAGAGGAAATGAAAGGAACACGGCATTAAAGGAAGGAAGGAAAATGGCATTAAAATGGAAGTCTCTGCTATCACTCTTAGCACTGAATTCATACAAACTCAGAAACTCAGCATGGAACATGGACCAAAAAACCCCCAAACTGACAAATTTTATTAATTCATCATGTACTCCAGATTTTTGGATGGCTTTATTATGAAAGTAGCAAGTTTTATTAATCTTATAACATTACAGATGAACCATTAATTTTTGCCATCACTGGACCATGCTGTTGAATGTTTTGGTGAACATCAGCTGGTTTCAATGGATTTACGTATAACCAAGTAAAACTTGTTTCAGAGTAACAGCCGTGTTAATCTGTATCCGCAAAAAGAAAAGGAGGACTTGGGTCACCTTAGAGACTAACCAATTTATTTGAGCATAAGCTTTCGTGAGCTACAGCTCATTTCATCAGATGTAAAGGAGACTGAGAAGAAAATGAAAAAATGTGTCCTTTCACTGAAGGTCCTTAGCAATAGTATGCAACCAATGCCATCCTGAAAGAGCTGAATCTAAAGGCCATTAAGGCAAATAAAAAAACTGAATTTCAGTTGGACTACATTGCTAGAAGCCTGAAAATGGAAATCTGTTCCCTTTTGTCCACCAGACTGAACGAACTCTGTTAATGAACTATTGACATTGTCAACAGTGACATGGGGCACAATAGATGCAGTGTATTTATCCGTATTGTCACAGTACTGTAACAGCTGCTGTCTTTGGAAACTGCTAAATTGCCTCTGTAGAGCTCCCTTCACACATACATTAAACTCCCAGATGGTCTTGTAAACAGTGTATAAGAGAGCACACATTACCCATAACCTATTGTGTTCAGAAAGTGCAGCAAAATGTGACAGTCTGCTAGTGTGTGTAATCCAGATCATGCAGCCCTCAGTCTTTCCTGGTGCACTGCTGATGTGACACAGAAGCAGCTGAGAGGAACAGCCGTGTTAGTCTGTATTCGCAAAAAGAAAAGGAGTACTTGTGGCACCTTAGAGACTAACCAATTTATTTGAGCATGAGCTTTCGTGAGCTACAGCACGAAAGCTCATGCTCAAATAAATTGGTTAGTCTCTAAGGTGCCACAAGTACTCCTTTTCTAGAAGCAGCTGAGCATCTCTTTTCCATTCACTCCTGCTTTTGGCCTGATGTAACAGGGAAGGAAGGCAGAGATGATCCAGCATGAAACAGAAGTTCTGTGTCAGGAGATAATGTGGAGGACGATGGGAGAGCTCTGATATGCCACAGCTAATTAATTATCAGTGACACCAACATTCTTGTGAAGGACAGAGAAACACGTGAGGAGGAAGAGAGGAAACAGAAAGTAGGCCAAGCAAAGTGAGACATGAGGGGGATAAACAGCCTGGGAAAGACTGACGAAGAAAGGAAGAGAAAAATCCGACTAGATAGGGCAGGGGTGGGGGAGGAAGCAGCCGGAAGAGAAGCAATCTGAAAAGAGAAATACAGCAGAACAGCCCTATGAGACAGAAGAGACTGTGTGTATTCAGAGTGTGTGTGATTCTCTATGTTTTTTAATCTAATTACCCTGTAAGGTATCTACCATCCTGAGTTTACAGAGGTGATTCCTTTACTTCTATTTACTTCTATTTCTATTAAAAGTCTTCTTGTAAGAAAACTGAATGCTTTTTCATTGTTCTCAGATCCAAGGGTTTGGGTCTGTGGTCACCTATGCAAATTGGTGAGGATTTTTACTAAACCTTTCCCAGGAAGTGGGGTGCAAGGGTTGGGAGGATTTTGGGGGGAAAGATGTGTCCAAACTATGTTTCCCAGTAAACCCAGTTAGAGTTTGGTGGTGGCAGTGGATATTCCAAGGATAAAATTAATTTGTACCTTGGGGAAGTTTTAACCCAAGCTGGTAAAAGTAAGCTTAGGAGGTTTTCATGCAGGTCCCCACATCTATACCCTAGAGTTCAGAGTAGGGGAGGAACCTTGACAACATGTAAAAAACTTCAGAAGGCAAAACACTGAGCTTTGGTCTACACTTCAAATTTGTGTCAGTACAACTATCTTGCTCAGGTGTGTGGATTTTCCTGTCAATATAGCTACTGCCTCTTGAGGAAATGGAGTACCTATGCCGATATAAGTAGCAACTTCACTAAGCACTGCAGCAGCTCCACCTTTGCTGCTGCAAATCTGTAAGTGTAAACAGGCCCTGAGCTGCAGAACTCTAATCTCAAACAAGCCACAATCAGCTTGCAATCCCCTCTTAAAGATTTCAAATATGTATTTCTTCAGTATTCTCTCCACCTCTTTTTTTAGTATTCCTAGAGCAACAGTAGCCAACATGGGTCTGTTTTTTTTCCCATTACCTTATTTTTGCATAAGCATCATTAATGCTGTGCAGTTCTGGAAATAGTGGATTGGGAGGGGGATTCACTAAAATTTGCTGGTACTGTGCAAAAAGGAACATACCAGCACAGAATGTTAGCTTTGTTTTGAACCCACAAGTAATTACAGTCCCACAAAAGGAGTGGTCTACCATCTCTTTCTAAAACTTCTGCAACTGAAAAGTGGAAAAAAATTTTAGCCTACAAAATTAATAACCATTTTTAAGATCAAACTACTTTAGCTCAAATTTTAGGTGTCTGCTTCTTGAAAATATCCCTTGACTTTCATACAACGTAATTTGACAAAATGTATATAAATGATAGGATAATCTAATTCTTCTGATGCTACTTAAATGTACCTATGGTAACCAAAAGTACTTCCCGTTCCTGCTATGCAATGCAAATTTGACTCACAATGCTTTCACTGCTTCCATAAAGATTAAAGATGCAAATAATACTCTGCCTGACACTTTTGGAAAAGCTAGGATCAACAGTATATCTGACTCAGTGCTAATGCCTAGAAACTGTGTGACTTTCTACTGGGTGAAATATATTGAAAATTATGGAAAAATGTGATTCTTCTTTAAAATGCTACATGCAGAAACCTGAGATCCAAAAAGTGTATCTAAAATGGGGTCATACCCCCTATCTGTACCAAATATATTATAAAATCCCCTGCTTATATCCAAAGCATCATTTAGTTAAAGAAGATTTGACTGTATGTGTGGCCAAATGTGCACAAGTCCTGATGAATAAATATGAAATACAGACTGTACAGAGAAATGCAGTGATACTTCATTACCGCAAAGTCATTTTTCACAGAATTTCATTTTAAGAAGTGGGTTCACTATAACTGGAATTATCAGCTACATACTACAAATACTCAGAAACAATTCAGGACTTTGATTTTATCACATTCCCATGTTTCACTGTTAGGGTTACCATATCTGAACATTTAAAAAAGAGGACATTCTGGGCGGTGGGGGGTGGGACTATTTGCTTGCACCCCCGCCCCCCGGGCCCACCCCAACTCCACCCCTTCCCCGCCCCCATTCCAACCCCTACCCCAAAATCCCCGCCCCAACTCCGCCCCCTCCCCGCCCCACTGGACCCCTTCCCCCAAATCCCCGCCCCCGCCCTGCCTCCTCCCCTGAGCGCACCACGTTCCCCCTCCTCCCTCCCAGCTTCACAAAACAACTGTTAACTGGGAGCTAGGGGGAAAAGCGGGCACTCTCTCAAGTGATCAACATTCACTCTTTCTTGAATGATCAACTCTTCTTTGGGGAAAAATAATAATGGCAAAATCCCGGACGTTTTTAGATATTTAAAAATTCCTCCCGGACGGCAATTTAAAAACCAAAAAGCCAGACATGTCCAGGAAAATACAGACATATGGTAATCCTATTCACTGTAAGTAGTTTCCATCATTAGCCAAAGAAAGTACAGTTCTTGAGATTTAAAAGATCTTAACCCCCAAATCATAGAATTGTCAGCATTAAAAATAATGTAGGGAGATAGAAGCTCTCAATGACTGTGGTATTAGGGCTTAATTCTTCCACCCCCTCCTCATGCATATCATTCACTGTGGAAGCCTACTGAAATAAGGGTGACAATTTATATGGGAAAGATTGCTCACAGAAGTGAGGGCTGCAGGACCCAGGCCTTGCACAGGAATTAAATCTGATGTGCTAAAGAGGTTTACTCTTCCCTTACTATTCATCAGTTATAGTTCATGCTATATGGGATGACCAAGGAGGGGCATCAGTATTCCAGTGCGAGTGAAAAAGCACAAACGGGGCCTCTGAAACATGTAATTAAGGCCTAATATTTTGCAAGAGTGATCACTGATTTGGAGGGCCTCACTTGATACCTGATTTTTAGAGGTGCTGAGCACTCACAGCTCCAGCTCTAGTCAGTAGGGCCTATAGGTGCTCAGCACCACTGAAAATCGGGCCCAAAGTACGTTAAGTTGAGTACCCAAATCAGTAGGCCTTAGAATTGGCAGCCAGCTCAAGGGTTTTCAGATTTTACACAGCAAGGTTCCCCACTTGACTGCAGGGGGCACTCAGTGCCTAGACTGTCAGGTAGCATTCCTTCCTCCCTCAGTGTTAGCTGAGAAAGGATGAGGAGGGAAAACAAGATGAACTAAAATGAGCAACTCTACATTTTCAGAAACAGAAAGAGAAGCGATTTCCCATGAACCTAGGATATAGCACAGGAATCAGGGAAGTGGGGGGGAGAAGAATATATTCCAGATATTTTTAACAGGACAAAATGACAACACAAATAGATGGAGACCTGCCTGGCAGGAGTAAAGAAAGCAGGAGACTTGACTGACTGACAGAGCCTGCAAGACATATTTCACTTTGAATTACTCTAGAAAAAATATTTTTTACCACCTTAGCTTGGGGAAAACTCTGTGATGCTACCTCCAACCGCAAGGACCATGTCTTTTCTCACACAGGTCAGAATCAGAAGTAACCCCATTGAAGTCAGTAGAACTACACTGGTACAAAGGAGCAGAGAATCAACCCTCAGAATTTAACTCTCCATCACCCTGCACTGGGGCTCAGCATAGGATGGTTAAAGAGAGACAGCAGCAGCAAACTTCCATGTTCTCATGGGAAAATATACACAAAGTCTGGACTTTTCCCTCTATTATTAGCCCTGTAAGTCTGCTCTATGGACTGTGCTTACAAATGGGAAATACACATTTGCTCACTTTTCAACACCAGTGCTTCCCCATCCCACTCCCCCCCCCGCCGAAAAGCCCCCGCATCCCTCAAAGTGTCTTGGGCAAGGGTGGGAGGTGTTAAATCAGTGTGGATGGAGCAGTAAACATAGATTATGTCAATTAGGATCACTTGGACCCAGAGCGGGATGGGACAGGGTTCTAAGAACTCTCTCTACAATGACGTCCACAGGGTGCATCCGAATTTGGGACTTGTGCGTATGATGACTGAGTTCGGTTTCCCAGCAATCCGGGCCAAACCTCTGGCGCAGATTCTCTCCACTGCCTTGTCTGAAGGGTCACCAGTCTGACTGAGCCAAGCGGTATTTCACAGGCACGGTACAAGGCTGTAACTTACACAGTGGAGAATCCAGCCCGTTAGCTGGCGTTTAACCCTTTCCTCCCCACCTCAGTTCTGCCGCCCTTCAATCGCTCCGCGAAAGCCACTCAAACCCACACAGCCAACAACAGAGCCTGACTCTCCCCAGCAACTGAGTTACCTCTCCCCACCCTCTCCAGGGTGTGTACCCACATACGCCCCGAGCCAGGAGCAGGGTCTTAGGCAATAGGAAGGAAGCCAGAAGCTGCCCAAACCTTGGAGCAGGGGGGACTGTGACAGCTCGGGGCGATCCTCCGGGAAGGAGTCCAGCAGCCTCCTGAAGAGGCGGCCCAGGTCCGAGTAGCTCCGGTGCAAGTAGAGAACGTTCCTGTCCGACCACTCGGTGCGGATCTCGAAGAACTCCTCCTCGTCCCCGCGCCGACTGATGATGAGTCTCCGGATGCCGTTCACCCAGCAGCCCCTCACGTACATGTTCACCAGAGAGGTGCCCTCAAACACGGCCGAGGCCATCCTGCCGCTGCCCGCACATACCCCGGCGGGGAGCAGCCTCCTCCAGCTGCTGGGGAACCGACGGGTGGCTGGGGGGAGGGTTGCAAATCAAGGGGGGGTGGGGGGTGCGATCCGCAAAAAGCACGGGTTGAGTCTCCTCCTGCGCTGGAGGGAGGTCCCAGCCCTGCCCTCTTCCCGCTGCAGCTGTGCTGCGTGTCACACGCCCGGCGGGCAGCGGCTCGGCGCGGGGACCCCGACGGGCAGGAACTTTTCCCGACTTCCTTGCACTTTGCAGGGCGCCGGGGTAACGACACAAACAGCTCCCTCTGGCTCCCAGCTTGGCCAAGGGGGGCAGCGCCCTTTGCAGCCCGATCCCGGGCACTCCCTGCGCACTCAGCTCTGGCTTCGCCCGGGCCCTTTCCCCACGCAGCAGATCGAGGAGGCCCCTCCAGGCAGACACCCACCCCCTGTGCCTCCGGCCGACTCCTCCGCGCCCCGGGACTCAGCCTCCGCTCCCCCGGCCTTGGCTTCCTCTCTCCGGATCCCGCGGGGGATGGACAGCGGGGGCGGGATGCTTCCCGCCCGCTTCCCTGGGGATGGCTGGTCGGAGGCTCCCGTCGGCTGGCTCCTCTGGGGCAGCGGAGGAGTTTTGTCCCTCCCGCGGCCCTGCAGCAGGCAGAGGCTGAAGCCCCCCCCCCCCCCCGCTGCCTTCTCTCGCAAAGGGACTCGAGGGCAGGGTTATTGCAACGCGATCGCCCCGCCTGGGCGGCTGCTCTGCGCGCTCCGGCCGGGGCAGCTCCCCCCTGCTCGGTGGCGCTGCTGATCCCGGCTCGCTGGGGAGGGGTCAGTGCAAAGCCCCGGCCAGCGGAGCCTCCTCCTGAGCTGCGCTTGCCAGGCTCCCCCTCCGCAGCAGCAGCAGCGGAGAGCCCGTAGCCAGCCCCCGCCCCATCCTCAGCGCCGAGCAGGGTCCCAGCCGAGGGACAGGGGCCTGCGCCTCGGGGTGATCTCACAGACAGCCACGGAGCGGACGAGGAATTTCTCTCCCTCTCTCCCACTGCCCCGAGAAGTTTTTCTTACAGCCCCAGCGGCTGGGAAGAGACCGCTCTCCCCAGCCCCAGCCCCAGGCTCTGGCTGCTGCATTAGCTTCCAGCCTGCACGTGGTTTAAAAGGCAGAACCCGCTGCTCTGGTGAGCTGCCTTTCGCAGCGGGAGTGCCGGCGGCTCTGGAGATGAGTGCCTGCCACATCGAGCCTCCCCCTCCCACGCAAGATTAGCTACAGCAGGACCTGCACTCGTGGCGTGTTACTGAGGAAAGGGCGAGACTAGAAGCACATACGTGGTTCGGGATTACAGAGGCAAAGCAGGGGGAAACCTAGCAAGCTCGCTGGTGCTTTCCACCAATCTGGCCTTACCTCTTTGCCCCCGAGGGCCAGCAGCACCCCTGACTGAGCCTGCAAAAGCATTGCGCGCGTTCTTGCCAACATACAGTACAATTTGCTTCACCCCCACCCTAAGCAGATCTCATTCAGGAAGAATCAATGCTGGGGCTATTCCATCCCACTGGATAGCTGGGAGACTGTAAGGTCTATCAGGCAAGAGACCTATCTGCCAAAACTAGAGAGGTGTCTATGATAAGGGAGAGGGGTGTGTGTGTTTGTTGTTCTAGTTGTTTGAAACACCTGTGAATCTGAATAGTAAGTGGTACTTCCCAGACCCATAGTAAATAAAGGCACAAAACCAGAAGTGTTTGGTTGGGGGTACCTGCACCTCGATGAAGAATTTTTGGTCTTTGGCAAGGGAGTTCTGCTTGCTTACAGCTCACCAGCTCTGACAGAGCAGAAGTGCAGTTAGGGAAGGGTGGGCACTTTCCCTGGACCCTACAGTGGCAAGGAGAGAGGTGCTTTCTTTGGAAGACCTAAGGTTCCCACATTAACTTGCTACTGTACTCAGTAGCACATTTAGAGCTGGTTTGCTGATGTGATAAACTCCTAAGGTTCCTCAGACCAGGATTGCAGCCAACAGACCAACAGCTGAGGATGCAAGGGGAGGGCAGATACAAGGAGTTACCAGAGCTGTGGAACAGAAACCTATAGGAATGGAGGGATAGCTACTCTGAGGGCATTGCAGCTGAATCAGCGTGGGTGGGATGGTTGTGTAGCTTTTTCATATGAAAGGTACTGCAGATTGCATTGTTGTTTACCTTTATTGCAGATATTGCTGAATTTTAAAACCCTTTAAATAAAGAACGGGTGAAAAAGATGGTTGACACTTTGTAAACTAGATGAAGCCTTGAGTAAGCAAAACCCTCTCAATTTTAAACTTGTTGGTAGGAATTGCTGATAAGTCACTACATCATTCTGATGCTTCAAGACACACAACAGAAGAATTTTAATCCTTTTCCCAGGGACACACACACAAACTGCCCACACTCTATTGACTCAACTTCTTTATCAGTACAGCTGCGTTGAATCCATTTTAAAGCACAAGAGAACATCAGAGAAAAAAGCAAACCACAACTGAACCATATTTCCCCAAGTTGCTTTTTATTCAAGATTATATTGATTTTTTAAAAAATCTGGACTAATAATACCCAAATTCCTTAAGATTGAACTGGATCCTGCCCCAGTCAAATTAAATTGCCAACAAACTGACCTCCATAAAAAAGCAGGATTGGGCCTAAGTCTCACAAATAGAAGTAAACCAGATAAGCAATTCAGCAATCTACATACACATTTCACACATTGCTACCACAGCAGACAGTGCAGTGTGTGGTAAAGGCCCACCCACTTCTCCTTGGCTCACCACAAAAAGATTCTGTTATCACTGACAGACAAGACCTCTCTTCTGTATTTGTTATTAGCTGTTAGGAATAGTCAATGTGTTTTCAAGGAAAAGGGATTGATGTGAACTTTTTTAGTGAGGGAAGAACTTAACACAGTTCTTTTTGTTGAAAGAGGGCTTTTGTCATCTCTTCTCTTGTTCCAGTACATGGTGGTCTCCCAAGTTCTTCAATGTAAAAACAAAACAAGAAGAGAAGGCATTTTATTTTCTAATAGTCGCTGTGGTAACCCAAGGGGAAAAAAAAAAAACTCAGCACATATCCTAAGGAAGTGAAGGCAACTGTGCATCACACTCATTTTTAAGATGTCAGCCTTGTGTTGTTTCTAAATATAGCAGCCGAAGCACTTTTTGAACACTATTTGTTTAATTGTATTTTTTTCATTACAATACTGACTGTGACTGATTTTTGCCCATTGCTGTGTTCTCCCAACTCTTGCTGAAATCAACTTGAAGGAGCCCGGTACCATACAGACTGAAATTCTCTTATATTTCAGGCCTGGTGCTGAGTGTCCTCATTCCTATGGGGCATTCAGCATCTCACAGGTTTGAGCCCTTTTGATTTTTCATTTGTACAATTCACTTTTCTCTCCTTCAGTTACACAGCCCCACCCCCTCCCTCTCCTTCCCAGTTTAATTAAAGTGCTCAAAGCAATTGAGAACATACATTTTACAAGAAAACTTGTGTGCATGTTACTGCCTGCTTATGAAAAATGATCCAATGCCAAAAATTTCAAACTTAGATTCCTAAAGTTAAGTCACATTTAGGCATATATATTATATACAAATACATCTTATTTTTAGAAGTGCTGAAAATGGGATTACTTGCATGCCTAAAATTAACTATGTATATAACTATATGCAGGATCAGCCCCTTACACCTCCAGTGAGTGATTATATAGTATTGTACCAGAAAAGTTATTTAATTCACTAAATATTAGAGCTGTCAAGCAATAAAAAAAATTCACTGCAATTAATCATGCTTAAAAAAATTAATCGCGATTAATCGCACTGTTAAGCGATAATAGAATACCATTTGTTTAAATATTTCTGAATGTTTTCTACATTTTCAAATATATTGATTTCAATTACAACACAGAATACAAAGTGAACAGTGCTCACTTTATAATTATTTTTATTACAAGTATTTGCACTGTAAAAAAACAAAAGAAATAGTATTTTTCAATTCACCTAATGCAAGTACTGTAGTGAAATCTCTTGATCATGAAAGTTGAACTTACAAATGTAGAATTATGTGCAAAAAATGCATTTAAAAATAAAACAATGTAAAATATTAGAGCCTGTAAGTCCACTCAGTCCTACTTCTTGTTCAGCCAATCACTCAAACAAGTTTGTTTACATTTGTAGGAGACACTGCTACTCGATTCTTGATTACAATGTCACCTGAAAGTGAGAACAGGCAGTTCTCATGGCACTGTTGTAGCCGGTGTCGCAAGGTATTTATGTGCCAGATGCACTAAAGATTCATATGTCCCTTCATGGTTCAACCACGTGTCCATGCTGATGACGGGTTCTGCTCAATAACAACCCAAAGCAGTGCTTGGACTGATGCATGTTCATTTTCATTATCTGAGAGTCAGATGCCACCAGCAAAAGGTTGATTTTCTTTTTTGGTGGTTCGTGTTCTGTAGTTTCTGCATCAGAATGTTACTCCTTTAAGATTTTTGAAAGCATGCTCCACACCTCATCCCTCTCAGATTTTGGAACGCGCTTCAGATTCTTACACCTTGGGTCAAGTGCTGTAGCTATCTTTAGAAATCTCACATTGGTACCTTCTTTGCACTTCGTCAAATCTGCTGTGAAAGTGTTCTTAAAATCAATAATATGTGCTGCGTCATCATCCAAGATTGCTATAACATGAAATATATGGCAGAATGCAGGCAAAATAGAGCAGGGTCATACAATTCTCCCCCTCGGTCACAAATTTAATTAATGCATTATTTTTTTAACAAGTGTCATCAGCATGGAAGCATGTCCTCTGGAATGGTGGCCGAAGCATGAAGGGGCATACAAATGTTTAGGTTATCTGGCATGTAAAGACCTTGAAATGCCAGCTACAAAAGTGCCATGCAAATGCTTGTTCTCACTTTCTGGTGACATTGTAAATAAGAAAAGGGCAGCATTATCTCCTATAAAGGTAAACAAACTTGTTTGTCTTAGCAGTTGGCTGAACAGGAAGAAGGACTGAGTGGACTTGTAGGCTCTGAAGTTTTACATTATTTTGTTTTTGAGTGCAGTTATGTAACAAAAAAAATCTACATGCATTTCATGACAAAGAGATTGCACTACAGTACTTGTATGAGGTGAATTGAAAAATGCTATTTCTTTTATCATTTTTACAGTGCAAATATTTATAATAATAATAATATAATATACACTTTGATTTCAATTACAATACAGAATACAATATATATGAAAATGTAGAAAAACATCCAAAATACTTAATACATTTCAATTGGTATTCTATTGTTCAACAGTGCGATTAAAACTGCAATTAATCGCGATTCATTTTTTTAAACGCGATTCATTTTTTTGAGTTAATTGCGTGAGTTAGCTGCATTTAATTGACAGCCCTACTAAATATAAAAGAGACATGACTTAAGTATAAACTGTGGTGCAGCTTTAAAATGGAATTGATTGTTTCTTTCAATGAAAGATTACTTCATAATAATCAAATGTTGTTTGCATCCATAAAAATTTAGTGGAAAAATGCTCTCACACAAAAAAATTATTTGCAGTAGAACAGCAGTATGTCTAGGAGGAAAATAGGTTGGCACCTTGGGCCATAAAATTGATTTGCAATAAACAAGTATAACCACAAGGGATATGCATCTTGCAAATGAAAATTGTTCCATTTGTTTTTTCACACTTTTGTTTTCTACTATTAAATTTGCACGGATAGTACACGTTTAAAAAAGTAGATAGAGGGTGGTTATTTGCATTCATTTAGTTCATTTATATGCAGCATAATCACAGTCAGTGGAGAAACATCTATGACACAGTGGAGAGTTGGAAATATGTATCTGATTTTTTTTTAAAGGAAGGGCCTTTATTAAGATACATTTTTATCCCTTTCCTGGTAAGTGGCTTTTTATATGAATTGTGTAGGATGGTTATTATCCATACTTAAGGGAGGAGAGATTGTTTTGGTGGCACATAGATATCTTAGCAAATAAAGATGCCATGTGAGTGTGTATTTTACGCTATGAGGTTTTTGAAGTGATCTGATTGTCTTGTTACAATCGTATTTCTTAAATGCATGCTGGCTCCCAGCCACTTAAATTCTTTAGATTTGTGCCTCAGAGTTTTTCAGCCTAGCAAACCATAACTTTCACTAACACGTGATATTAAAGAAAGGAATGCTTTCCAGCAGGAATGAAATCAGCTAAAAATACATACACAGTGCCTACAGTCTGTTTCTCTGCTTGCTGAAATAACCCAAACCCTATAAAGCCTACCTTTGTGGAAAACTGACCTTCAGTTCTTAGACTGAAGCACACACAACAATTAATGTACATAAGGTGTCGATCTCAGAACTCTGTTCTATAGTATTATTGTGACCTGTTCCATAATAGCATCATAATGAGTGCAATAAAGACACAAATAGAGGAGAGATGGAGGGTTCTACAATAAGAGATAACATACAAATTTTTATTTTATCTTCTTTTGCCATCTTCCTTCTTTTCTCTAAAGTGCAGCAAGTGTTAAACACTTTGAAATCCAGGTTACCAACAGGATGAAACTTGTTCATGCAAATATTTGATGAATACAATGTTCACTATAATAAACAGTTCAACAACACTCTAGTGATAAACCAAAAGGGGAAATTAACATCTTTATTTCTCGTCATAAACACAATGACCTGGTTTTAACAGGTTTTCACAGGAAGCGCAGTCTGTTGGAGAGAAGTTGGAGTCCATTGCTACTATGAGAATTCTGAGAGCAGGTTGTTCTCCTGCCTTATATCTGGAGTATGTACCAGTGGCTGGGCAATGGGACTTGGACTCAGGAGGCCTTGGTTCTAATCCTGGTACTGTTGCTGGGTGACCTCGGACATGTAATTTCACTACTTTGTGCCTCAGTTTCCTCATCTTGTAAAATGGGGATAATGATACTTCTCTTTCTTTGTTAAACACTTGGAAAGCCAAGAGATAAATGTCAATGAATAGCTGTTGCAATTACCACTAAATAACAGAAATAATTAAAAAATTTAAAGGAAAAAAAAAGAAGAAACTGACCTGATGATGCAGCAACCCAGGCCCGTGAGGTCACCTGACAGGAGATATTTAGCACCTTGTAGATTCCTCCCTAAAGTAACAAGATGGCCAGTCCAGATACCATGGATGAAGAACCAGGTGGAATTTACAGGCTTGGGCTGGCTGGGTTTTTAAATGGAAGAGGTAAAAGACTTAGAGGGGAAAGCTAGCTGCTGGTTGCGTTGTTTTGCTCTTTTGCCAGTGGTATTGGAATAAATGAACTGTATTCTATTTCTCCTGTTGAAGAATCCCAACCAGGCATTTGCAAAGCAGTGGGGGAGGAAACTTTATTCACTTACGTAGAAAGTAAAGAGAAGATAATGAGGTTTAAACAGCATCCCAGGCCCTGCTAACACCTGCAGACAACGTGGAGTGGGGTCTCCCATTCAATTCTTCCTTGTTAGATCCCTCCTATTAGAACTCATTTGCATCTGTAATTCACAGTAACTCCTCATCTTGTAGTCTTCAGGGAATTATTATTCCCAAGACAAGATCTTCCCTCTGAAACATTTTGGTGGAAGGCAGCCCTGGATTAAATGGGCTAGTGACTAAAATATCCTTTCATTCTACTAAAGGGTGGTCCGTGTGCTTGAGGGATGAATGCACAGCCAGAGCTCTGTTGGAATTCTGTATTCTTGCTGTGTTCTCCTATCACCCCGGCTCTGATCCTGTGAGATGCTGAGTGCCCTTAACTCCCACTGAAGTCAATGGGAGTGGAGGGCATGCCGTACCTAGGCAGCACTGGACTATTCATAATATAAATGTTGCACACTTTATAGCATGTTTTCTGGGTAAAAACTGGTTGAAAGTTTCCCTCAGCATTGACACTGAATTTGATTTAACAGCAGAGCCTGAAATTCTTTCCATTAAAAAATGTATTGTAAATGCTCAAGGATCTGTAACCACGTTTGAAAGCTAGATATATTCATGCCAAAGGGTAAGCTAGCTTCATCTAGCTAAAGAACATGGCTAGTTGAAACAATTTTACCCTTTATTAGCCCATACGAAAAAGGTTGTATACTAAGTATATCTTTAATGTGTTTCAGGCATAGTATAGTAAAGTATAGTAGAAATGTATTAAATCAACCTGCAGTATACTAAAAATATGAATGTAAAAATACGAAAGATGGAATGGAGATAAATTATTCAGGTTTTCAGCCTAATATCTATTAATTTGGACACAAAGATATATGTGCTAAAATTAAGCACAGTTTATAGTTATTTCTTTTGTGGCCTAATAATAACAACCTGTTATGTGGCACTTTTTTTCAGTAGATCTCGAAGAGCTTTACAAAGGCAGACAAGTATTCTGATTTTAAGCTAGGGAGGATGATGCACAGACCAGTGAAGTGATTTGTCTAAGATTCCACAAGAAAGAGCAGCTTGAATGTAAATTGAAATCTCTTCGCTATTTGGCAAGTAGCATTTTATAAAATTTAAAATCTTATTGTTTCAGAAGGGAAACTACATTATTAATACCTGAAATTACTAAAATCAGTGTATGTGCAACTGTATTATATGCCTACCCTAAAGAAGAATTCATCTATCAATGTGGTTTATCGACTTTGAGATTCAAAAGCTGCTTTAATTTCCGTCTAATTTTTCCTTTTCTAAGTCTAAGCTAATATACTACAACTTGGAAGGTTAATGATTGCTCTGTGGGTCATTTTGGGGCTAATGATGTTGAAATTGAAATAAATGTAATCTTTGCTCTCCCTCCACTACATTAGGCCCAGGATTAGCCTCTCTCTTTTAGGCCCTGATCCTGCAAAATGTTCAGCACTCTGGCCAAATACTTAAGCACATGCTTAACTTAAGCAAGTGCCTACATGCTTTGCTGGATCAGGATCAGACTGCTCAACATCTTGCAAGATGAAGCCCTTAAGTATCTGCACAGACCAAGAAAGCATTTCACAAAATGCAGACCCCATGCACCCAAAACGCCCATTAAAATTAAGGGGAGCCTTGGATCTGAAAGAAATGCAGGATGGAATCCTTGGAGTGAAAAGCAATGGCTACCAAATTGTATTGATGTGCATAACTGCATCTGCAATGTGTGTCTAGTCTACATTTACTACTTCAGCTACATCAAGTCAAAACAAGCATAGATGAGTTGATATGTCTGCATAGCTTAATTACAGATGTAAACAATGACTGCCATGACAGACGCTAGAGCAATAAGCTAAGTAAATACATGAGGTATTTCAGTATAATTGTAATATACAACAGCACTACAGTATCAGGAATTAAGTTTGAGCCCATCATACCCTTGGTCGTTCAGTCGGTGCATGACAACCGAGTTGTCCGCTTTTATGAAACTCCCTCCACCTCCAGGATGAGCCACAGTCTCCCCCATTTTTAGTTATATGGGTTTCAAAGCAGAGACTTTTAGCGGCGAACAGGGTTCCAAGCCATGCTTTTGTTTTGGAGGTTCCTGAGAGTATAGCTGCTAAAGGATCAGGGTGGGCGTTCCATTACTTCTACTTCCTTCCCCCAAAGCACACACCTACTGTTGATGTTCTTATGTAGTTTTATAGTCCCTTTCATGCCCTAGGAAGCCTTTCTGGGTTGGGGGAGGAGGGAATGAGTGAGCTACAAATGAAGTATGAATAATACACAGAGCTATTTTCCTTTTTCTTCTGTATTGATAAGTGTTCTATTTTTCTAACTCTTCCCAGGAGCAAGACAGAAACCATTCCCCACCCCCTCCTTTTTTTTCCCCCCTTCCAGAAAGGGGCTTGTAGTGAATCTCTGTTGTTACCTATTATGCTCTATTCCTCTGTGCTATTTAGCATCACTGCTGTGTGCATGCATGCATGTGAGTAGTTCTTTCATGGTATGAGTATAGACATTTCTTTTGGGGCTCTTTTAAGTCAATTACTATGTTTCTTTTATTAAGTTTTTTTTTCCAGGAGCCTGCCATACAGTTAAAGGAGTATAATATTTTGGTCTCTAATGTTCCCTTCCACCCCTTATTGTCATATATATATTGTGACAAAGTTCCTGCGCTACCTTGGTGGGTCTTGCACTTATTGGCAGATTTGCTCACCTTGGAGCTTCACGGCAGCCCTCAGCTTGGCCATTTTTCTGAATTCACAGTCCAGGTCAACTCGTCCTGGAGTTGGGAGGATTTGGGGGGAACCCGGGCCCGCCCTCTACTCTGGGTTCCAGCCCAGGGCCCTGTGGAATGCAGCTGTCTAGAGTGCCTCCTGGAACAACTGTGCGACAGCCACAACTCCCTGGACTACTTCCCCATGGCCTCCTCCCACCCCTTCTTTATCCTCATCATAGGATCTTCCTCCTGGTGTCTGACAATGCTTGTACACCTCAGCCCTCCAACAGTCGCGTTCTCACTCTCAGCTCCTCACACGCACACCACAAACTGAAGTGAGCTCCTTTTTAAAACCCAGGTGCCCTGATTAGCCTGCCTTAATTGATTCCAGCAACTTCTTGATTGGCTGCAGGTGTTCTAATCAGCCTGTCTTAATTGTCTCCAGAAGGTTCCTGATTGATCTGGAACCTTCCCTGTTATCTTACCCAGGGAAAAGGGACCTACGTAGCCTGGGGCTAATATATCTGCCTTTTATTACGCTCCTGTAGCTATCTGGCCTGAGCCTGTCACAATATGAAAAAAGCCATGACAGATCATGTAATATCTTTTTGTTTATTCACATGGGGCAAGATCTTGTGAGGTGCTGAGCACTCATGTACCACTGAGTTTCTGTATCATGCATTTGTTATGAAACTAATAAAACACCTAAAACCTATTAGGGAATGCCGGGTGGATGCTCATTTGACCAGTAGAAAGCTACTGCTTGTTTCCTTATGTGAAGCCAAGTACGTTACTTCAACCAAGGGTTTAATTTGTGCCATAACTGAACACTACATAAGGCCATTAAAAGATCTTGGATAACTAAGTGAGCAATACACAGTGGTTGCAATGCAGCTGAGCCTTGGAAGAAGACAGTTTTCCCCATAGCTAATTTTTAAAAAGCCTTAGGGGCCTGGCCCTATAGCTGTTCCATGCATGAACCTTAACAGGATTCAGCCCTTAGTTTACTTTAAAGACACTAGCACCTACCACCTGTGGGAGTTGAATCACAGTATCTGCAGATTCTAACCCTTGTTTTTCTTTTGATTTTCCTTTTTACAAGTTTCTATAGATTTGACTCATGCATTACATGTGATCATACCTGGTACATGTGAAGGTGGACTGCACAATTTGCCCTGTGGCTTCTTCTTTATTCTGAATTCCTCTTAGACAGCCACTCCCTAGAAATGGCAATTGCAAGACATGTTGATTCGGAGGTTTGTGTCTACAGTAGGGTTTTTTCCATAGCACTTAACCGCTGTTTCTCCAGTTTTAGAGCTGCACTTGTGGTACCCACAGTGATACATGCTGATATAGATAGGACTCCAGACATTCACCAGCATTTTAGATACTCTGTCATCTAACCCTACTCAGTTCTGATCTACACAACACAGTAGTTAAAATGCCTTGTCTACACAAGCTAACTCTCCATTGCTGCGAGTGATGGGGTTCAACCAGAGGTAGCAACAGAGGGAAATTTTAGGGGAAAAAAAGTCTGAGTGTACAATTTGGCACACTGGAAAATGAGGGACTCTCTCTCTTTCTGCCCTCCACAAGAAGCCATATTTAATATGGTTCATACTAATACATTTTGAATAATATGGACCTGATTTTCAACTCACTTACGCTAGTGTTATGTTAGTATAACTCTGCTTCTATTTCACTGGAGTTATTTTCTCCGTTCACACTAGTGCAAAGAAGAGAAGAATCTGGCCCTATCTGCCTAGCTATCTACATATGGCATAACAATTTTACAACTGCATTTAAAGATGTGCTCCGTAATGGATCTCTAAGTTGTAATATGACTGGACTGGCTTTAGAGGTAGGCAAACAGCATTAGCATTAACTGTGCTTTAAAATGATTATTCAGCCCATACGATTAAGGAAATAGAAAGCATCTTGTAGAAACCCTCCAGTCACACTGTGCACCAGAGAAAGGAGTAGGCACAATCTGGCCCCAAGTTAGACCAATTAAAAAGACTGTAGTGACCACAGACATCACGTGGGTCCACAGCTGGGTCCTTTCCCCATAGGCAAGACTAAAGTACATTATACCATGGGACCCTGATCAATAAATGTTGCAGTAGAAGTGGGCTCATGATGTTACTAAGTAGCATCACAGGCTGAAGTGGTTGATTGCTGCTGCACAAAGATGCTGTTACTCAAGGTTTGCTATTTTGTTTTTTACGTAATAAATATTGTATTTATGGCCCCATTACTAGCTTGTCCAGAACCATCACTCTACAAGCCTAATCCAGTCAGCAACCAATGACAATCACCTCTTTTGCTTCTGTGAAATTCAGGTTAGACAAGTCATATTGTCAGTAATTATTAGTATGATTAGTTTCCAGTAGCAGCCACAATATGCTCATTATTCAATGTCAATGATTGATGCTCCTATTTAATACAATTCAGTACCACGTGTACGTCTTCCTTGAATTCCCTTTACTCAAAGAAACGCTGCGGGGTAGTCTAGGTACCAAATTTATGTTTTGTTTCAAAAAAAACCACCATAGCTTTTTCAAAGAACTAATAGTAACATTTTCATTAAAATATATTCTTTGAGTCTAATTATTTCCCTCCAGTGTTTGCCACCCAAACACTGCAGCAGCATCCTAGTGCATGAGAACCCCCCAAATGAAACTGACCTGAAACTATAAACAAAAGAGAAGGTGAACTATTCCAGAGGGTCCTGAATGATGTTGCTGTGTGACCTCTCCCATGGAGAGCAGCATTTCCAACAATGTGCAATGGCCATTGCCATTCAGATTGCAGCATGGGTGGTGAACCAACGCTGCCTTTTCTCCGACCTCTGTCTCAGAACATTCCCTGTGAGGCTGGTGGCCTGTCTGCAGTGGGGACTTTTGCACCAGTGTAGCTATGCTGATGTAGTTTCACCAGTGCAAATCCCCGTAGTTTTGTGCATGCATGTAAAGCCAGGCTTCAGTGGGATTACTCACAGGTTTAAAGCAAAGCATGTGCGTAAGTACTTGCAGGATCATCAGAACCTTAGGGTGAAATCCTGGCTTCACTGAAGTCACTGGGAGTTCTGCCACTGACTTCAATGGAGCCAGGATTTCACCTTTCGTCTTTTCCTTTCCAAAGCTGAGGTGGGAAGGAAAGATAGAACCAGCAGTGCAGATGAAAAAGAGAAAGATAAGAGGGCTGGGGTGGGTGTAAATGAAATGGAAGGAGTGACAATTAAAAGCTTATAAAGCATGTCAGCTTTGTTTGTTTATTTAAATGCACAGTGAAACAATTCTAGGGCCTTTCAGTCTTCAGTTCTGAAAGGAAACATGAAGCACAGTTCAACTGGCAAGAAATATAGGCTGCCTGCTTGTGGAGACCCAGTCAGGTCATGGGATTTAGGATTGAAGATGATTGAGAACAGAGCATGCCTCCACCTGTCTCAGCAAGTGGTAATGGCTGGGTGGAGGGGCAGAGTGCTCATTTTTTGTTTTTGCAGCAACCTTATTTATTAGTGCTACATTCTGAAGGGAAGCAAATTAAGCTATTGAGTGACTTTTCTGTTTAGACTGGACAGATTCCTGTTTTGTGTTCTGAAAATTACCTTCGAATTAGTCAAGAATGTATGCATTTGATAGTCAGCTTCTTGTAACACAGCAATCTGACTAAAACAAGCGAGATACTTTAACTTCTTTTGTTCCACAATTTCCATTTAACCTCCCCCCCCACCTCCTCCCCCTCGAAGTAATTCCACAGTTTCCTGTCAAAAAGATCCAACCTAAATCCCAGGAGACTTCTTCCTTCTTGTCTGGAACAAAACCGAAGACAACAAGGGTTGGCTAGAGTCAAAGCTGTATCTGAAAATTGTTAAAATGCATGTTTGTGTTGTACTATGCTACTGAGAAGTTTCAACACATAATAATAGCACATAACTATAGCATGCTAGTGTATTAGTTATTCGAAGTGCTGTAAGAACAGCAACTAATTAATCATTTACCTCCTCTGCAGAGTGTCACAAGAACTCTCTTTTTTAAGAACAGATGAACAAAATGGGCTACAGAGAGGTTAAAAGATTTACCAGAGTCCGCACAGCAAATAAGTGTCAGCCATGACTAGAAATCAAGAACCAATTATTCTCAGTATCATTATTTTTAACCTTAATGTCAGTTCCAAGGAGTAAAGATGGGATAAGGACCCTGGGGAAGGAAGGGGGGAATTGACCATAGGTTTCTAGATTTTTAGTAATGTTAAGTCATAATAATCAGTTTAATGTTATCAGTTTCTTTTGGTGTACGTCCAAAATATGTTTAACCTGGGTGCCTGAAGCTAGCCTCCTAAATGGAGCTGGTCAGAAATTTTCTGATGAAACTAAGTTTCATTGGAAAATGCCAATTTGCTGGACTGAAATATTTTATCAAAACTATTGCAGATTTGACAAAACTTTCACCAAAACACAAGCATATTTCCATTGGGAATCTTCTGGTGTTTCACAGTCCATAGCTTAGTGACAGAGAGCCTGCCAGCCTCCAGAGTCCTGTTCTCCAAGCTTCCAGACTCAAGGCTAGCCTGGAAGTCAAATCCCTGGTATACCTAAATCCAGGGCAGTCCACCTGGCCTTGAGTCCAGCCCTGGGCATCCCAGCAGGTGCTGCATGAAATTGGCATTCTTGTCAATTTCACTCAGCAGCTGCTGGTTCTCCAGAGAAAATTTCATTTTGGAAACACCATGTGCTCAGTATTTCTGAAACTAATTTTTTTTCCAGTTTCTCATTTCAGTAAGAAAAGTCAAAAAAATTTCAGTTCAAACCAAACTAATTTTTTCTTCTGAATATTTGGGTCTGTCCCGAACCAAAAAAAAAAATCAATTCCTCTCTCAACTCTACTCTTGAATCCCTAGTTAGACATCTAAATGAAAGTCAATAGGAGTGTGGGTTTTCAGCATCTTTAAAAAAATTAAAAAGTCACATATTTATGTTCCTAGATAAGGATTTGAGAGCATAACTTAGCTACCCAGGTCTGAAGAATCAGGTCATAGATTAGTTATTCAATTGATTTTCTTGTCTTAGCTGTTTTTTATGAGGTTACTTGAATAATAAAAATCTGATTATTTTCAAGTCTAATTCTTTCTGAGCGCCTGCCCTTTGAAAATCAGGCCTGTTTAAAATGTCTCAGGTTGGATACTGAAAAGCTGAGCCATCCAAAATCATTAGTCACTTCTGAAAATTTAGGCACACACTGCCATATCCTGTACAAGAACACTTTTGGAATTGAAATTATTATTAAGAAAACTGATTGGAAGTTCCAGGTAGTTTTTAGCATGTTTAAGTTTTCATGCTGTGGCTCTATCTTGACAGATAGCTGGAGGTTCAATGTTTTCTAAAACAGAAAACCATGGTAGAGGTGTTGCGTGGAAGATGACAACCTTCATGTGCCCACCCTGTTAAGTGGGAAGCCATGACTACCATCATCAAACTGGTGACTGAACATGGACTGTTGACCTCTTAGTTAAAAGAGCAACAAAATAAGACTTTCATTTAGATGTGTAAAGGATACTCATATAAGTAAGGGTTTGCAGGCATTTTGAGCTTAACTACTGGCATTGTCAGCATGTGACTGATGAAATAATCTATTCCAGTTCACTATTTACTTTGGTCAGGAAAGCAAAATAGCTCAAACTTACCCAAACATCTCTCTTTCTAATTTGCTTTCATTTCCTTGTATGCAGTGGAACATGAAAGGAGATGTGGATTTGATGTTCAGTTCTTTGAGGTGACATTGAAATATCATTACTGTGATTTTTCTAACATCTAATCTGATTTCTCACTCTGAATCTGACATGTGATTTGTATCTTTTTTAATCTTTTTTAATCTTTTTTTTTTTTGGTTTATGAATTTGAGTTTGATTCAAGCTGGACTTGCAGCCTCATATCCTGTTTGTCTTCCGCTGACTTCCATGGATGTTGAATGCACAAGCCCCCTGAAAAACAGGTCACTTATTTACTCATCTCAGTATGAATTTAGATGCCTTCATTTAGGTAACATTAGTCTATATGACTTGGCCAAGATCACAGAGGAAGTCTGTGAAAGAACCAGGCATAGAACCCACATAGTCCTGTAAATCACAAGACTTTTCTTTCTTCCCTCTTCAGAATAATTCTATTTGTGAAAAATTAGTGGGCCAAATTCTGAAGTCCTTCCAAAGAGCCGGTTCTGATCTCAGCTTCACTGATGTAGAACTAAGCTGAGATCAGAATTCAGTGTCCCATTTTTCTTCAGTCCTTACTCAGGCAGCCTCCCATTAGTGTCAAAGAAGGAGTAAGAATATGTAAAAATTGAATAAGGACTTCAGGATTTAGCCCTCTATGAGTAACTAGAAGTTTTCTTGAAGTAATTTTTGCCTTATTAACAGCATCATCGTGTGCCGGTAAAGTAATGGTGGCTGTTACTACTACTACTATTTTACTATCAGAAAAGCAAACTGAAGTGATGTAGACTTCCTAAAGGATATCTGAATACTTAGATTGCAGAGGAGCAGCTGTGTTAGTCTGTATCCGCAAAAAGAACAGGAGGACTCGTGGCACCTTCGAGACGAACCAATTTATTTGAGCATAAGCTTTCATGAGCTACAGCTCACTTCATCAGATGCATTCCTTAGAAGCTCTCATTATATGTCTGCAGCCTCCTACAGAGATTATTATTAGAGAGCTCATTTTAAATAGAAACATTTTTCCCATCTAACTAGATCAATGAACAGGAAAGAGGACCATAAGGGATTAACACAAAGAGCATAGTACTGTCTATTATCTGTTCAGAATAGACCACTGATTTCTTTATTATATACAGAGGAGACCACCAAAAGTCAAAAGGCCTGATTCTGATTTCTTTTACACCAGTGTAAATAAAGTGTCAAACCATTAACAATTAAGCCAAGGGATTACACCAGGATAAAACTACTCTGAGGTCAGAATCAGTCCGCATTCAAGGCAGTTTTCTTGCCTGACCATGAAAAGCATCATGGGACCCAGTGGAAGTGGATAAAATCCTTCTTGCTGTACTGTGACTGCGTGGTTTTAGGAAGTAAGGGTGCTCTGAGTTCTCATGGCATACAATAGAACATATACGATGTCAGACTGTGCTCCACTATTTTTAAAACTACTTCAGAACTCATCATCTGATATTTAAATTGTGTCCTGACCAGAGATCAGGGAGTTTAGACTTCAGAATTAAGAAATCCTTTCCCTTAGCCTCACAAGTATTTGCAGCAGACCAAGAAATGGAGCATGTTATTAGATCTAAACTGCTGATTATTTGGGTTTTTAAAAATTGATGTTTGCCTGAAGACCATGCAAAAGTTCTGCACCCAGTTACAGATGTATAAATCCAGAGTAAATCCATTAGTCTCAGTGGGCCAGATTCTGCTCTTATTGATGTTTGGATGAAACTGGAATAAATAACTCCCTTGAAAATAATGGAATTACTTCAGGTTTTAAACCAGTGTAACTGGGGAGAATTTGTCCTTCTTAACCCTTTTATCCAGTGCCTCATTAGATACTGGTTTCAGAATAGCAGCCGTGTTAGTCTGTATTCGCAAAAAGAAAAGGAGGACTTGTGGTACCTTAGAGACTAACCAATTTATTTGAGCATAAGCTTTCGTGAGCTACAGTTCACTTCTGAATGCATCCGATGAAGTGAGCTATAGCTCACGGAAGCTTATGCTCAAATAAATTTGTTAGTCACTAAGGTGCCACACGTCCTCCTTTTCTTTTTTCATTATATACTGATGTTCAGGAGATAGGCCAATTCCTAAAAGCTTCTTCTCCTGTCTTTTCAAACTTGCCCTCCTAAACATTGACAGTTCACGTCAGGATTGGTGTGAAGCTGTACTGCCAGGCGGCATTCTGCATCAGCCAGGCTATGTGCCTCCCAGATGTCCCTGGTGTATGGGCAAGTGTTACTCTGAAACCTGAGTGGGGGTAGTAACAGCTGTGTTAGTCTGTATTCACAAAAAGAAAAGGAGTACTTGTGGCACCTTAGAGACTAACCAATTTATCTGAGCAGGAGCTTTCGTGATACAGCTCACGAAAGCTCCTGCTCAAATAAATTGGTTAGTCTCTAAGGTGCCATAAGTACTCCTTTTCTTTTTACCCCCACTCAGGCATGCAGCCTGCTACCAACTGTGCATCAGTCCTGCCTCCTCTCCAACCCTCTCAGTTCCCTTTGAGATGCTCCGTGCTGCAAGGCGAATAGGGATGGAGCAATCCTTGCGCTCCAGTGAATGTTGGTACAGCAGTTCTTGCTGAAATGGGGTGAAGGGAAAGGTTCAATGCTCATTACTCACTGCATACCCAGGTAAGAGCCAGACAGCATCTTGTTCTCATGTAAAAATGCAATAAACCAGATACTAATAGTAAATCTTAATAATGTATTAATTCTTCTACAGTTCTAAAGAATGGACAATCTTGCAATCCATATTCACTTGATTCACTGCAAGCAAGGATAACCTGGGTGAGAAAGACTTGTAGTATTGGGCACCATAGAAAGAAAGTCTTCATATTTTATTGCAGATTTCTAATCTAGAAAGAGATGGGGTATATGGCAGCTTCTAACGTAAAGAGTAAATTCTGTGCTGAAAATCATTTCATGCTTTGGATAAATAGAAAGTATACTGTTTCCACATTGACTCCGAATCCTGCATGGGGTAATACAGATCTAAATCCTTATTCCATTATCTCCATAGCTTAAGGCCATCCCGGAATGACTCCATAATAAAAAGAATATTTATTGGAGTTTGATTTACCAGATTGAGATAACATCTTATTTTGCATGTTGGATGTTATTTAATTGTATGATACCTTTTCCAGACATGCCTTTCAGCTTTCCAGATATGCCCCCTGAAACTACATGCTCCTGTTCAGCTCATTTGAAATTCTGTGGTAGAAAAGCCCTGCTCCCGAATGCTCTCTGTCACGGCATTTCAGTGGAGCTGAACAGTTGGGTCTGGAACTGTAACTCTTGAAGGTGTATTGAAGGACTGTAATTATACCCCAGCATCTGAAAGAATTGGATGGTAGGAAGTACATTTATAATTGCCATGACCATTAAGGAGATGAGAGAGATCTAGGGTGAAATCCTGAAGTCAATGGAAGTTTTACTGTTGACTTTAATGGTGCCAGGATTTCATCTCTAGAGCTCAACTCTGATCTCACACTGGTATAACTCCATTGACTTCAGTGGCATTAATCCTTCGTTCATAACTCCTACCAAAGGCAGCAGAAAGAGGGCTGGCCTCAAAACTCTCCACAAAAAAAAGTTAATAACTTACCTTGATTACAAACTCTGTTCTTCAAGTATAGCCAGTACTCAAGTTCTGAAGATCATTTAACTATATGGGAAGTTTGACGTAGAAACAAGCAGATTTTGAGCTACAAGGATCACATGAAATAAACAATTCAAATCAGATTGTTTTTAATTAACTGAAGTGACAAAACAGTTTGATAAATTCTGCAAATTTATGAGAAACATTCTCCTTTTTCTTCAGAGCAAAGCTAGCAATTTTCATGCCAAACTATATTTTGGAACCAAAGTTATAAGACAGCTAATATGAGTCATATTATGGACATAGGTTGCAACCTTAGCTATGGAAAGGCTTCCACATAAAAATGGGCCACACTAAAACCCTGGGTGACAACTTCACCTCATGCTCCTCATATTGGACTACATGAAACAAACACCCCAAACAAACAAGCAGCGAAACTGTTTCTTTCTTTAAAACTTCTCAAACTGGTGACATCAAATGTCCTTGGACAAAGGAGGTGTACTTAGGACCTTCCATATGGAAAGAACAATTTCAGGGATCAGTAGTATCAGTGCAGGAGTTCTGGGGGAGGAGGAATGAAGGGGACTGGGCTAGACTTTAGAACAAGATTTTTTATTGCACCATATGAAGCCTGAGGACAATGTAAGGAGGACATATTAGAATGCTGAGGCTTTGATTCTTCCTCATTTATATGGGTAGTGTTTTTTAACAGTGCAACTTCTTTGACTTTGATGGAGTTACTCCCAATTTACATCAGTGTAAGATATAAGTAAGTCTTATATGTGGAAGTGAGGAATGGAATTTTCCTTTTACTATCTACAATAATATTTTATTGTACAATAAAAAAGAGGTTGAAAGAAATAGGCACGTGGATGTTGAAGGTGAGGCATGGAAGGAAGCTTATAAAGGGGTCTGCAAAAGGCTGTAGGTACCACTACTTACTTCCTTAGTGTGAGGCTTAAGTGGTGCTATAGGGCATTGCATTGGCTTTTGTCAGTTGGAAGATTCTCACCTTCAGTGCACTGAATACAGAGTTCGAGAAGAGTTCAGCTTTTAACGAAGTGTTTCATCATGAAATCATGCTATCATGCCTAGGTAGTTCTGGGCATGCTAAATCTCTACAAGTCATAGTGATCCAGATTAAACATTTATCATTCCATTAACCATCACCATGCAGGAACTAAAGCAGCACGCTTTAACGTGTCAGCTATGTTGTCCAGTGAAGTCACATTCTTCCCATTCATACCTTGCTTGAAAGTAGTGGTTTGCTTCATGCTAATATTCCTGTCATGCTGGTTAGGGCAGTGTCAGATCACCTGCCATGTATTGTGATTTCTACCTGCCCAGGAAGTAGTATAGCATTCAAAGAGAATTTTCAGAAATATTTCAAGTTTTTGATTATTCTTCTCTTTCTTCATTATATCCTTAGCTGAAGTCCTGTAACATCCACTGATCTACAGAAGTCTGCATGCAGTTTTGCAACATTTGATATTATATCTACTGTGTCATCATCATGACTAAGCCTCAGTAAAATATTATACAAACATTTGCATGTTATTTTTATTCTTAGATATGTTTTCCCAGTTACCTCTCACTTCCATGCTTTTCCTTCCATTCTTACTCACTTTCAATCTATCCTTTCACCACCACCCCAGAAATATATAGAACATGTATGTTTGTTGTATGCAAAGAAATGTATAACTTTGTAAATTATAAATAATAGCAGTAATAATGTGTTTTCCACTATGGATTTCTTAGAGTTTTTCCACCACAGTTTCATATGCTCTATTTGTACCCCGTGCAAGGGTTTTATCTCAGCAATTTTTTTTTATATATTTTAGGGTCATTGTAAGATAAATTTTCAAATAGAAAAGGTTCCACATTTCCTAGCCCTAGTAGCAAGTCTAATTAGTTTGTTCCTCCTGCCTGACTTATTCAGTAACAAACACTGAAGTAGAAGATGACATCTGACTCACTTCCATTGTAATTTGTTATCATTTTACAAACACAGGATTGTTATTGACTCAATCAGAAGGAAGTGGAAATCTATAAATAATAATTAAAAACTATTAATATAAAGGTGCTAATTATAAGTATATTATGCACCCATGACACCCTTCAGCCCAGGGGCTCAGTCACGTCAAGTGGCTTTGTGATCAGCAATAAGGGGAGGGGATACATGGAAAGCATACATGAAAGTTTTCTGGGATGTTGGTATATTTTCACTATAGTTGAATATAGTGAAATGAGTGACACTCTTGAAGGTGTATTCTGCTAAAGCACTGGACTAGAATTCAGAAGATCAGGGATCTGTTTCCAACTCTGCCACGGACTTCTGTGTGATGTTGGGCAAGTCTCTTAATGTCTCTCCATTTCCCTTTCCCCATCTGGAAAATGGGGACAATGCTTCCCTACGTCACAAAGGTATAATGGAGTAAGTTTTGTGAGCTGTTCAGCTACTATGGTGATAGCAGCCATACAGTATGTTATGCTTAAGGTATTACCAACTACAATAGCAAATGGTACTCATGTAGCTTTTGTGGTACACTATACTGAGGCTAAACATGTCAAACTGAATGCTCAGAAGGAGTTAGAGGCCTACTGTCTATTTTCAATCAAATAGTCAAAGTTAGGAACCTAACTCCTTCTGAACATTCAGCCCTTCAGAATGCAGTATGCTTAGTAACTTGCTGGTAAGAATGATAATCTGATTTACCAGTTTCCAGGCTGAAAATATATCTTATATTCTAGTATCATTTTAGTCAGCATCAAAACTTCCATTGAGCTCAGGGGGGTCAAATCTTGAACCTCTCTTTGTTTTTATTCATTTCAAATGCAGAGTTTGTCATAATTTGTTGTTGCATGGGATTTTGTCTTTTGCCAGTTCCCCAAAGTGTTTCATGTTCTGTCTTTGACTAGACACGGGATTTGTAGATAATGTGAAAAACTACTCTGAAGTGTGCTTGCCCCGAGCAAGAACTCCCCAGAAGAGTGGCAAATGTAAATCAACTCCTTTACCTTCCAAATGTGAGGAGATCTGGGGGAACACAAGGAGTAGCTTCATCACACATGAACAGAGCTGATCTTCCCTCCCACACCCAAATAAAGAGGTGTCAGAAATGGAGTTTTATTGAATGCAAAACTTTTTCATGAAAGTTTAATTTGACAATATAATTTTTTTGTTTTATGACAAGCTTTCTCAATGAAAAACTCCATCTCTAAACCCAATTTTTCATCATTTAAAAAGGTTATTTTAGGGATGCTGTCAGTTAGGAAGGTTTGTGATGGCTGCTCTGTCACTTCCTTCTGTGCATGAAGATGTCTCAATACCTTTTGACAGAATTACAGTGATGACCTGGCTAATTCCTACACAGCTATCATATATTGTACAATTTAACAGAGAAAAACAAAACAATCTTTTACACATTAAGCCCAAACTTGCTGTCACTGAAGTCAGTTGGAGCATTGGTCTTGCAAATACAATGCAGTTACCTTACAATGCTAAACACATGAAAGAGAAAGAAGAGCCTCTTGGCTGGTACACTTTGAGAAGTAGCCAATAGTAGCGGGCTATTACCAGTTCTAGTATATTGTAAGCAAGGCTTCCAGCTGTAAGCTTCAGCTCTTTTCACCAGGAATGCTGGACAATTTCCCCCATTGGATTCATTGGTGAATGTGTTTGATTCTGAATATCTGAAGAAGGAGTTTAAAATAAAATCAGGGCACTTTACACTGCTGCAGGTCACCCTGCTTCTCCTTATCAACTGCAAATCTAAAGATTGGGCCAGGACTGACAATGCAAGACGGGGTTGTTGTAGCCATATTGGTCCCAGGATATTAGAGAGACAAGATGGAGGAGGTAATATCTTGTCTCTCGCACAAACGGAAGTTGGTGCAATAAAAGATATTACCTCACCCATGTTGTCTCTCTAATTCAAGACAGGGAGAGTCTGAGCTGTGAAATGGAGACCTACAGCAAGACCCATCAAGACAGCTTATTAGCAGCATTCAATGAAAATGCAAAAAAAGAAGCCTTTCCCCTGGTCAGCTATGTTTGTTTTTGTTACTGTTGTAAATAGGACAACTTAGAGGTGTGCTCTAAGATGTACACTAGGTAGTTTTCAAATACCTCTTACCCGGGCAAGCATTAGTTTGTTTATAAATGCCAAAGCTTTAATCGGTGCATTTATGATAACGCACTCCTTGTAGCTATTAGATAACAAAAGGAAAACATTATGCACATAAAGTATGAATTTTTTTTGCCATTTTAAATCCCTTCCCAGCAGCATAGCTAATGTCTACACTGAAGCACGACAGTGGCACCGCTGGTGTATTTTAAATGTAGACAAGCCCTCAGTCGGACTCACTGGGCAGAGCCCCTAGTGCACAGACTCAGTCTTGGAGGTGCTAAGGCTGCATCGTCTACCCTTAAGAAAGGGTGGGATCCCTGAGAGAGTCTGGACCACTGAAGGAGTTCATCCCAGGGAGTGTTTAAACTCTGGGGCATAGGATAGATCCTGTGGATAGCTGACAGTTACAGATGTCTTCTAATTTCAGACCTTACCTAAAATAAAAATTGCTGGGGGTGAGATTGGATGTAGAGATTGTATGCATCTCTGCAATGCAAGCACACAGTTCCCAGGGGTTAGAACGTGAGGTTTTTAGTTTGAGCCTTTGTCTAGGAGCAACCTAAGCAGAGACGAGAGCAGCAGGAGGCAAGACAAACAGAAAATTTCTGTACAGGTTGAATTGAAGCTATAATGTATTTGCCATTATACAGTGCCTTTCAGCCTTAGGTAACCGGAGTAACTGCATCATTTCGGTGATCAGCCAGGATTAAAAGTTGAGGGAAGGAGAGGAAAGAGAAATGTCAGAGTCAAGAGGGAAAATACACCACAGGTGAAATCCTGGCCCACTGAAATCAATTCGAATTTTGCCTTTGACTAAGTGGGATTGGGATTTCACCCCAGGAGTATCTATAAAGGCTGCAGGTAATTGCCAGTAATTTTAGATCACGTACTTCACAATAACCCTTCAAGGGAAGTAGTGTAAACTCCATTTAGAAGTACACTGAATAAAGCACCAGATAATGTATTGTGGGGACCCACCACAGACAGGAAGATGGATCAAATATCACCGTATGTACTTCCATTGACTCCCGTGGGATAATACTTACACTAAGACTGATTTTGCCCTAGTAAGGGATCACATATTACAAAGTCTGTTCTTGCTGCAGCTCAGGTCAGTGTGGACAAAACTGAGCTCTAGGTTACAAGATTGAAATAAGACATTTTGGGCGTCAAAGTTGTTATGTGGCATTGTGACCTGGAATAAAGGTTCAGCTCAGAACAAGCATACAGTTTTATGAGCTCTCAGTAGGTCAAGTGCTTCCAACCCCACCCTGAGGACTGGGGCCTTCTATGAACCAGAGATGCTTCTGTTTGCTTGGTCAGGAAGGAGACCATGAGCCAGTTTAAAACCAGACTATTATCCAAAAATCCTTTCATTGTCTGTTGGTCCTTGAAGAATCCAGTTTGAACTAGTGTATTCAAACTTTTCCAGGGGGTGGTGTTTCTCTGGAGATGTTATAACCTGAGTGAAATTTGCCTAATCATTCCCTGCTGTTCTCTTATTTACCTTTCCTATGGACAAACACAAGATCCCTCAACAACACACAAGTAATTGCATTTTTAATGCAGTGGACCCCAAAGGCAGTAAACCTAATTCGATAAGGTTTAACGTAATTCAATAAACTTCATTCAGGGTATTGCAGGAAATTGTCAATCTGTCACAGAGAGTTCCTACTGCAGCCCTTATCTCCTACCAGCTGAACAAAGAGCTTGCATTATGTAGTCCTGCAAACACTAGCCCTCAGTCACAGCCCCTGCACTAGGCCTGTCATCAGTCCCTCCAAACTACATTCCTCAGAATAACTTTGTCCTGGGTCAGGGCCATGCCTGGCCTATAAACCGCTTCCAAGTGCCAGCATACACCCTGTTGGGTTCCTCATTTTACACTTATAAAAAACAAAGCTTTAAGTTTGATTAAAAAAACAAAACACAACCACACATAGCTAGTGTACATTGACGTAAAGAAACCAGCAAAACCCCAAAACTAAAATCAGAGTTCTCTTCTATAAAGTATTCTGGATTATACAGAAATCTCTCTATTTTTTACCCTCCCATGTATCCTCCTTGCTATCTTTGTCCCCCATTTTAGATGGCTTTAAAATTCTCTCCTCACACTTCTCTTACTTTAAGATTAAGAAGATATTTTCCCTTCTCTTCCCCGACACTGCCAGCCAAATGGTCTTTTCTACTTTCTAAATCAACATGGGCCTCCTGGTAGACAGGTGTTTCCTGGTTGGAGGTTCTATTTCCAGGGATGATTCAGCAGAAAACAGGACACCTGGGTTATGACGACTAGTAGTGGTGGCAACTGCAGAATATTTTTAAGTGCAATCATACTATATTTATTAATACTCTACTTGATGAACAAACTGCACTGAGAAAAGGGGCTATGTTCATAAATATTTGCTGCCCCACTACTTCTCCAGTTCTAATAGCTTTAATTTCTAATATAGGGAGACTGTCTCTGTATCTCCAGACTGCCACAGGAAATCCCTCAATTTCTTCCCAGGAAGCGTGACAACAAATCTTTTGCTTCTGAGCTGCTCATAGTTGTCTGAATATAATTTTTCTGCACAGATGGATCAGTTTTTCCACAGGGAAAAATGTAGCTACTGAGGCTGGAATAAGACTACACTGTGTGCTTACAAAAGATCTTTGCAGGCAGCAGTCTGAATCTAAAGGAAGCCTCTTGATCCTTCAACTGCAGGAAAATCTAGCAGAGAACAATGAATATCCCTCAGATATCCCGCCTGTCCTGATGATAAGATAGTTGAATCAATTTAAACCCCAAAGTATCTCACCCACAAAGCTGAAATTATGCTTGTGAATGGGTACTACCTGCTTTTTGGTGAACAAGGGGTTAACTTCAGTTTAGTTTCCTTCTCACCTTGCACAGGTTCTTAGGAAAAGGACTATAAGCTGGTTGGTTGAGCTACATATCTGAGAATGGGCTCTACCTGTGGGGTGATAGGTCTTGACTGAACCTCCAGAGGGGCTTATTTTGGTTTCTGCCTATTTTAACCCTAACTTGCTTCCTTGTTATAAACTTTATTCATTGAGGGAAGAGAGCTTGCTGGCTACTACTGTGTTATTTTCTGCAGCATCCTTCCAACAATGATCCTATTATTATTTATTGCTTTAAATTATTAACAGTAGCAATCCCGAACATTAAAAGAGAGACTGCAGCTGAGGGACACAGCAAAAGCAGCAGCAGAGGAAGATTATAATGATGGGGGATGGAATTCTTCAACCCATATAGAGCTTTCAGAAAATGTTATAGAAGGGATTTTCTACGGTGCTCAGCATTGACCTAACTCTGCTACCACTGAAGTCAGCGGGAGATTTATCACTGAGCAGTTAGGCCATCGCTGACTGCTTTTGAAAATCCCATCTTACATGTGTTGAAGAATCATTTCAACCTTCCTTTGCTATTTTTGTTGTTATGTCTCTAAGTGGGATCCCTGTCACAGATTTTACAGCCTGATGTTGCTTGTTTGAGTCTTTGCAGACAGAAAGCTCTGGTCCAGGTTAAATGGAAATAATGTTACTAAACTATTCTGGTCTGGCCTTGTGATAGGGTGCACTGGTACCGCGAGGGTTAACTCTACTCTCTGGGCCGAGGAGGTCATGCCCCTGTGGCCCTGCTGGGCATGCTCCAGCTGGAGACTAGATATAAAAGTAAAATACCCTTTATTCCAATCCCTCCCAACTACAGTGTCTGAGTGACATCCCTTGTGAAGGGGTTGCTATATAGCATCCCTGCATCATTCCATCAGTCTGTAATTGTTTCATTTTACTTTTTGAGTTTTACTGCATCAGTTAAGCTTTATCTGCGTTGTGTCAATGTGAGATGACTTTGGTCTGTGAAATCTTCTTTCTTCGCAGCATTTCCTTCTTGGATTTATGATCTCTAGCCAATTCACTCCTCCGAGCTTTTCATAATGCTGCAGTTACCACTATCTTTGAATATTAGTGCAAGCACTCAACATGGAAGCCCATGCAGACAAATACAAGAATGGCCTGGGAAAGTGGTGAAAGCCAAATTTAGCAAGCAGCTAGTGCTGTCCTGAGTGACATTACCTACCGGCTCCTAGAAAATTTCAACTCTTTCCCAGCAACAAGAATTAGATCTTCTACAAATTCCAGCATAAAGTGGATAGTGGTTAATAAAGATGAACCACTCCTGTTAAGGTGCATGCATGTAATATAAACTTAGGGCTGGATTTTACAGCCCTTATTCATGTGAGTAGTTTCACTGATTTCTAATGGAACTACTCATATGAGTAAGGGTGGTAGGATCAGGCACTTAGCCAGAGGAAAGCACAAAGGGCCAGATTTTTAAAGGTTTTAGGCCTAAGTGATTTTCAATCCCATTTTCAAGAGTCCGTTCAGCAAGACTTAGGCCTGATCTTCAGCTAAAACTTTGTTGACTTAGCTGCATTGCTCAGGGCTGTGAAAAATGTCACACCCTCTGCAAGGTCATTAGGTCAACCTACACCCTAGTATAGACACCACTAAGTCAATGGACAAATTCTTCCATCAACCAAGCTACCACCTCTTGAGGGGTGGACATACTACAGCGACAAAAAAAAACCATCTGTCACTTCAGCAAGGATCTGCAGGTGTGCTGCTGTGGCACTTATAGTGTAGACGTAGCTTTAGGTTCCTAGGTGCCTAAATCACATTGGAAAATTGGATTTATCCATCACATAAGCCTTGCAACACTGGGTGGAGTAACACCTAAATGCCTTAAAAAAATCTAGGCCGAGAGCAGTTTTTATTTCCAATAACATTGTGACCATTCTAGCTTCCATTTCTTTTATATACTGTGCATCTCTTTACTGTTTTCTAGCATAGGAAGCTGTAGTGGTCCCTCCATCTCAGGCTTGGAAGGAGGCCACTCTGACTCACTGCGTCAGGCAACAAACAGCAGTCAGTTAGCAGTCTATGGCTCTGGTCCTCTGGGCAGGGCAGAGCAACACAGTCTATAGCCATAGTCTTCTGGCTGGGGCAGACAGAAGTTAGCAGTCTAGTGTTCTGACCCTCTGGGCAGGGCAGAGCAAGGAACAGTCTTTAGCCCAAAGCCTCCTGGTTAGGACAGACAGCAAGAAGAGACTTCAGGCCTAAAGGTTTAAGATAAGCATGTGGCCAAATGCCAGCTGTTGGGTTGGCAGCGGGGCGGTAGGGGGTCCCAGGTCCACCCTACTCCAGTGGGTCCCAGCTGAGGGCCCTAGCAGTGGTGGGTGGTTCCACCACTGGATCAGCAGGGATCCCGCCAAATCACACTGACTCACTTCCTGGTAGCACAACCAGACTAATATCTGGTTCTCCTGGGCTACTTCCTACTGCCGTCCATTGGCTCAGCTCAGTTGGCCACACGTCCTCCACAGCTTCTGGGTAGACGGCCAATGGTAGTTCCAGTACCTCCTCTCCGTCCGCAGTCCTCTTCGGGGGCAGGGTGTAGGTGACTCCGGGCCTAGTCTGGAGTTCTGCAGAGGGCTTGAGACATCTGCCTCCTTCCCTGGCTCGGCCCCAACTGAGCTGTGGAGAGCACTCCACACTCTACAGGATTAAGCCCTAAACATGGAATCATGGTAGCACAGGCTTGCGATGGAGTAGGAGAATAAAATAGTATGGCATGGCCAAGCAAATGTTGCAGACACAGGCCCTATTGCAAAAGCTTTCCTATTCAGGAAAGGTGTTCAAGCATATGCTTAAAGTGTTTACGTGTTTTCCTGAATCAAGGCAACATAGAAAACAAGACAGCAAAGCCTGGTAATGGATACAATATGAAGAAAATGGGCTCCATATGCTAAGAACATTATTCAATTTATCAGGAAACTGACAGCATGGGCAGCAAGACTTGAGCCAAAAAATACCAAAGCAAATTAAAGCTACAAGAATAAAATTACTTCCCTTGAAAAGTAACTTCCAATGAATGCTTAGATGCCTCCATGTGGTCATCTAGGCCAACCTCTACAAAAGATAGTTCAGGTGTCATGAGGATCATCAAGAAACAATCATGATTGAGATCCATTCCTTCTTGAAATTAGAGTGCTGGCTTTGGGTTCAAGGATATGGGTGACTATGCAGAACATCACATCTATGGGAATGTCAGGGTTAGGGTTAGTGCTAGAGCTATCATGGTAACTCAGTTCCAGGCAAGAAGCGGGCAGAAGAATAAGAAGAGTTCCTAAAGCCATTGAGATCACTTCTGTAACTGATGAAAAGGATTCTGGGATGTATTTAAGGGTGACAAGGACACCCAATTTCTTCTTTGCTCAGGATGTCAACACACCTAGGGCCATTTCGGAGAAGAAAAAGATCTTGAGATGTTCAGAACAACTCCAGAGCATCCACCATAAGTCATTCCAATCATCATTGCATTGGGAACACAGGTTTGGAAGACCTACAGTATATATTATCTGTCTAGTGCTATGAAGTCTCTGTAGATATGTAGGGTAGGTAACGGTAGCCAGGAGCTCCTGTGTAGCCTTGAGCAAATCACCCAGACATTGAGTTTCAGATTCCCCTCTTGCAAACTGCAGATGTAGTGAGGATGAGTAATGTTTATACAGTGCTCTGAAAATATAAAGATCTAAGTATTATTATATTGCGTGCATCTATTCAGTACCTGCTAGTCACTATCCCATATCAAGGCCCCAAACTTCTCTTCTTCCTCTTAACAAGTGTCTCATTACCCTTTCCCAACAGCTCAGATGGGAGGAATATGAATTTGGTTGTACATTAAAGATGCCCCAGTGTGGTTCTAGTTGAAAAACGGTGTTGTTAGATCCTTATCTGGATCCTGCTTTGTGCCAGTGCTCTGGCGCAGGGTTTAGTGAACACGGTCCTGCTGCTGTGACCCAGTTCAATATGAACTACACTATTTCCTGCGATGATACTCAAGCATGTGGACTTAGAATTCACTAGCATGCATGCAAGTAAAACTCAATCACCCAAACATTCACAGGAAGTGAATGCAAATGATATATCAACTGAAGTTAAACAAATTGATTTTTCAATTTGAGTGAATGCCTGTGGAAATATTTTTCCATATATTGCCAGTTCTTCTGTAAGCATATTCTTCATGGGGAAGAAGCCCAAGTCTAGGCCACCTGACTTAGTCATTCACCTTCCAGCTTGAAGCAGATGCTATGCATTATCAGCAGGAAGCAAAAGCAGCCTTTCCGGGAGAGTGGTGAATATTTCATGGAGCAGCTGGAAAGAAATGAAACTATTAATAGCGCACAAGAAAGCAGTTAACATGATAATGTGCTTTTAAAATGGCATGATGTAAAGAAAACATGGCATTCAGACACTACTGCGCAGAAAGGAGACAACATTCCCCCCATCAGATGCAAGATATCCATCCAGCTTCTTCTGCCATATCTTATTGTTTAAATAATGTGTCTGAGTGGAAGATTTCTCTCTCTCCCACACTGCTAATTAAAAACAGTGGTGGTGTTGCCAAGCATCTGTAAATGGCTTTGGGCAGATGCTTTATAATCCATTTGTAATTAAACCTGATCCCCCACTGCAACGGTCTTCAGCTTCACTAAATCAGAAATGTATTTTCTCAGCATCGTAGTTGGAAACACAAGCTCTATTCACCATCCATCCCACACTTTCACTCTGTGGTATATTGGGAACCACCTACATGTGCTCCAGTCTTTGGAATACATTTTCTTCCATTAAGCCAAAGCAGATTTCCTGCAACCCGCAAGTTTATAGCAGAGAGCTTTTGGACTGCAGGCATTCATACTTACTTTGCAGCAAGAGAGGTTTAAGATGGACATTAGGAAAAACTTCCTAACTGTCAGGGTGGTTAAGCACTGGAATAAATTGTCTAGGGAGATTGTGGAATCTCCATCATTGGAGTTTAAGAACAGGTTAGACAAACACCTGTTAGGAAAGGGCTAGTTATTTCTTAGGCCTGCCCTGGAGTGCAGGGGACTATTGAGGTCCTTTCCAGTCCTACACTTCTATGATTCTATACAAACCCATTATTTGATTCACTGCAGTTTTGCATCCACCTCTTCAGTTTGGTGTTTGAACCAACCTTGAAATTCAAAGTGAAACCCAGATGAAAATGCCCAGTTTCAAATGTTTGTAGTGCAACAGCAGCAAGTTCACAAACCTTAGCAAGGCTGGACTGTGTTTTGAGTCAGCAACAAAACTAGGCAAGTTTCATAATGACAATTTTGCATAACTCCACTTTAAGGGAACTTCTTTTAAAATAGATTTTGCAGACAGAGGGCTAAATTCAGCCCCAGTGCCACTCTACTGATGTCACTGGCTATACCAAGCCAGGAGTAGCCCACAAACCAATTCCTTAAAAGAGAAAAATAATTACTTTGGAAATCCATTCACTTGTAGTGTAGCCAGATTTCCAAAGTGAACAGGGGGATTTAATGAGGGGGGAGGGGTTTGGTGAAGGTCAGGGAACTGCATACAAGGGTTTGGCAAATGGAGATGGGAGGAAGAGAAAAGGGTGCTCTATTTTCTCTATGATTTTTCTACTCCCCCTCCCTACACACACACACACACACACTGCTGCTTTCGTTGTTTTGCTTCCTCTTTCCTCAAGGTTCAGGCTTCTTTCCCTTCCCTCTCCCTTCTATTTCCTTCACCCTTTCTCTGCCAGTTATTCATTATCTCTGTCTTGTGTCTCCCCACTTGCTCTCTTTTTTCCCCCCTTTCCCAGTGCCTGCCACAATCCAGTGACCAACTCTCATGCAGGGGAGGAAGGTGAAAGCATGGACATCAGCCCTGGCTGGGTCAGTTGCTACCTTCAATATGGTGGCTATGCTGCTGAACTGCCAGAAGGCTCACTACTTTCAGTCCCCAACCCAAATTCTCCCATAAGGTGTAATTGCTCTGCACCCCATCTCTGGTACAACTTGGCCCCAAACCCAGAGAGATTCAGCTGCAGGAGCTCCATCCTCACGTAAAGGGGATCTTCTAGTGGCATAGATGCTCTTATATCATCCCCTCCCTGCTGCCAGTGTAGCAGGGGAAAAGGGAGGTGGCTAGAGGAAATGGGGCATGGCCCCACTGCTCTTTGGCTGTGTTTTTTGGTTCCTTAGGGCAATTAGCAGCTGTCACAAGTGAGAGCAGTCAGAAATCTTACTCAGTTCTGGTGACCTGGCCTGGCCCACAGCATCAGCAGATAAGGGGAGTGCAAAGGTGAACTTTGCACCACCTTTGTATCTCCATTACACATTATGTGCAGTCATTTGACTCTTCCCGTAGGGGAGGACTAGCTCAAAGACAAGCTTCCTGGAGGGAAAGGTGGCAACCTATAACAGACTTGATGGGGGCTGGTCCTTGACGTACATATGTGCTTGGTTTGCCTGATGTCAGTTTCACCAGCTCAGCGAACAAGAGGCTATCTTAGGTGGCCACGGCCTCAAGGGTTTACAAATTTGGGGACAAGGCACTGGTTTTTTTTGTAAAACTGCCAGAGGCAGGCCCTGAAAAAGGAGACATTCCTGATTTTCAGGGACCCATCATCACTCAATACACTTGCTTCAAATCTTCCTTGTAGATCAAAGCAAAACATTTTGCTTTTATTCATGTTTTATGTGTTTAAAAATAGCCATTTAGCAACATGCTGTGGTGTCAGCGGTTAACATCCTGTCTTGTGACCCAATATGAGTAAGCCAGGCAAGGTCCAGTGGTCTGTGACTAGCAATTATTGCTATGAGAGCTTTGACTAGTCCTAGGCCCCCTGGTGCAAAGTATCTAATAGGTCAGAGAAAACCTCCCCTCCCACATCTGAAACTGCCCACTGCTGCAGTATTGCACCACTTAGCCTTATACTCACACCAGAAGATTTCTGTTGTTGTAGGCACATATTCAGATTAAAGCAAACAAGGCTTTAATTAAGCTGGATTTAAACACTCATCATTCCTGAGATTTCCTCGCTATGAATCATTAGTTTATTTTAGTACCTCAGCTCCAAGCTGTGCCTGCAGCATTGTTGCTCTGCGGCTGTGGGGCTAAAGCTACCGGCTGTGAAGTGATCTGTGTGAACAATCACCCGTCTGCCAAAAAATTAGAGACAAATTTCGTTACACTCTGAATACCTCCGCTCCCTCCCCATTGCACTGGGTTTTACAGACAAGTGCATTGTATTACCATTAGAAGAGCTTGAATCCCAGCTCATGGGCACTGGGTGAGAAAGGAAGTGTATCAAGTAATAACCGAGCAGAAAAAAAGCACATATGTAAGCAAGAGCTCTTTATACAATACAATCTAATTATAGGACTACTGGGGCCCTTTACTTGTGGGGATACAATATGGCCCAATTTGCGGTAGGGGCCAACCCCTTATTCACCATGATACCCTTCAAGAGCAGCATTTTAGGGGGGAAAAAGAAAGAGCTAGTCAAAGCTGCCTAAGGCTCTGCATGGCTGACAAGAGGGAAGAAAAGGGGGGGACAATTGTCCCATGTCTTGAACTCAGGACCCCCCAAAAACATCTGTAATGTCTGTGTAAATAAAGTGAAATGGGAAGCGGTGGGGGCCCAGCGTGAATACGATGCACCGAGGTCCCAAATTTCTCTTAACAGGCCTGGCTATAGGTAGCACGGGAACACTGGGGATAAAGTGCACTTGCTGTGACAAATAAAGGAGAGCACACAGGGTCAAATGCAAAGAGGTGCGATAATGCAGGGGCTGTCAGTGCAAGGAGCAAAACCCTGCAAATGCACCAGCAAACTCATTAAGTGAGGGGGGAGCCAGCTCCCTTCCCCCACCCCCTCATCCATGCTTACAGAGCCTAAGTAAACATGTACCTTTTACGTCCCTCCTGTCGCAACAGCCTGTTGCAACCAGGTCCAGTTAAGGGGGGGAAATCACAGGCTTTAGGGATTTTTCAGCTGGCTGTACCCCCCTGTTCCAGAGGCCACACCCTCTTCTGCTGTGCTGTACTGCACAGCTCGCTCACAGAAGGTGTGCGGCCCTGCCCTGCACCCCAAAACATAGCAACAAAGGGATTTTTGTATCACATACACATCTGTAGCCCCAAATCAGGACAAATGACATACATATTACTTATAGTGACCCAACCCTATTTCTCACCTAGGAATCATTGTCGGGCTCATAATGTAGAAAGCATAGAAACCAATGTGATCTATCGACATCTGTATCATGAGTCTGTTCTCGCAGAGCACTTTTTGTCCTCAACCTGCCTCAGGCTGAAAAAATTTTCAGATAATAGTCCTACCATTTTTTCATGTAAATATTTTCCCCCAGCTTAAAAATACTTAACCTAGTACTGACTAAACAAAATGCACAATACCAGTGCTGAGGACAGATTAATTTACACAAATTAAAAACTGAAAAGCCAACTCTGCATTGAACACATGCCTGATTCTGTTCTCATTTACACCACTGACTGCACATTCTCATGGGAAAGAAGAATCAGGCCCCATAACGGTTTTCGATTTTATTATTCTTATATGACAGTAGCACCTAGAGACCCACATCATGCCCCATTGTGTTGGTACTGTACAAATATGTAGTAGCCAGTATCAAGGCAATGAACGAAGTTCGACAAACTGATTTCACTTACGCATTCAGCTGTCTTTAAGCCAAATCCCATTTTACAAGGAAAATACTTCAGCATTAAACAAAATCACTCGGCTGGTTCCCCACCTCAAAATGGTCCCATCTAATCTTTCATGGCCTCTACAAGGAGCATTCATTTTACTGTGAAGAACACAAGATTCAAGGAGTTCAGTGCTGAGTGATCTGGAGATTTTCTTTGCGTTATCTTAGTGTGGGGACTTTATGGTTCCAAGAAATGTTACCATCCTTGTTTTTAAAAAAGGAACAGAAGCCTCAGGTGCAATCAAATGAAAGATGTAAAGAAGATGACATGTTCTTTATAGTTATTGAGCTTTTTCTTTATCTTCATCTCTGTTTGCTTGGGATTCTCCTTGAATACTGTCAGCCATTATTCTTGGCTGCAATCTACATACCCATATCTCCCACTTGACTAGTCACTGCCGGTAAACCTTACAAGACTATGTCTAGTATATTCTGAAGGCTTGCCAAGGAATTAAACAGCTTCTGACTCTCTATTATTTGCTCTCCAAACTCTTACAGCAGGGATGGCTGCATTTTTCTAGGCCAGGGAAAGGATGCCAGTGTGATGATATCATTACCCTGAATAGTCAGCCCCTTCTTTTCCGGTTTCTCTTTTCCCAACAAACTCATGAATCGCTCCAGCTTAATCACATAACTCTTGTTCCAGAAATATTTGGAAGTAGGTGGGAGCTGAGAGCAATTAAAAACAAATACTGGAGTGAACCTTGCCTTAATGGTAGCTTGTGGTTCTCCCCAAGGAAATCTGCTCTTTAAAAAGGAAAAATATAAGTCATCTGCTTTATTTAGCAAGAGCTGGCAATACAATCTCTGTTCTGCAGGTCAGGCCATGCTGATGTCACCAGCAGCTGGTTGCTAAATATTTTTCAGCCTAAGTTAACGTGTTCCTCAATTCCTTATATGCATATCTTTATTGAAGTTGGAATGTTACACTTCCAAAATGATTTGACTGAATTCTGACTGTCAGAGAAAAAGGCACTGGGGGTTTCATTTTGTATTGCTGTAGATATGTTAGACCCTGAATAAAAGATTTATATAATGATCACATCTTTCTTGTCTTTTTGTTCTGTATTTGTACAGCACCTAGCACGACGGCATCACGGTTCCTTGACTGGGGGTTTTAGGCGCTAGGATGATTCAAAGAAGAAACAAAAAAACCTCAACAACATAGTACCTTCCAGCCAATACTTTTCAAATAGCAGTTACATTGGCCTTCACACACTCGTGTGAGGTAGGTCAGTAACCTTATTGCCATTCTACAGAGAAGGGAATGGGGAAAGGACAGGTTAAGTGACCTTCCATAAGTCACCCAGGAAGTGCCCAGTAAAGGTAGGAATAGAACCTAAAGACCTGATTTGCTTGTCTGTTGTGTGTCTGATGCCCATTAGACAAAAATGGTTACATGCTTTTTGTGGGGGTTGGTGTAAGTTACACATAAAGCAATTCTACCTTAGCGTCTTGAGCGTGGTTGGGCAGAATGTGGTGCAGACACACTGTAAAAAGTGTGACCTTTTGGAAAAACAAACAAAAAACAAAACACATACAACAGGGTGGGGGGTAGTCAGTCAGGACCAAATTCCTCATCAGTCACTCAGCATGACGCACCCCCAAAGCAGCAGCAAAAATGGGAGCAATTTAAAGCTACATCTTTCCACTCTGCAAGTGAGAGAACGTAGCAGATTCTAGTGCTGGTGTGGGGTCAGTGTATGATGGAGGCCTGACAGTACCTGTATGATTGCATTAGTCATGGGGCAATCTCAGATTCACTTATGATATGTGTCTCCTTGATGAGCTACAGGCAGCTTGAAAGAGTGTCTCTCTCACCAACAGAAGTTGATCCAATAAAAAGCTATTACCTCACCCTCTTTGTCACTCTAATATCTGGGGCAAACACGGCAACAACAACATGGCAAATAAAAGGTCTCATTGACACCATACTGACATCATGCTTACACTGCATACTGTTATGTATTGGGTTGTGGGCTGTTGTGTAGGGGCATTGCTTCCATTGCAGAGGTGTTTATTTGGTTTTCCTTATTTCTCTCTGAATACATCAGATGTCTGTTATTATTTATCATTTGTACTACCATAGCATTTAGGAGCCCCAGTTATGGACCACGACCCACTGCTGTACAAACACAGAACAAAAGATGGCCTCTGCCCTGGATCTCTGTCCATTTCTAGTGTCTGTGTTGCTAAAATTGTTTTAACTGATTACAAGCACATGGTGAATTTCTAATCATGTGTATCAATGAAAACTCTGTTCAAGAGCTGGCAGGCATGCACAAGTACAGCCGACAGCACTGAACACAGTAGCAGTGTTTGTATGCAGTTATATCAGTCAGGTGCACATTTCTTTTCGTATACATCCAATTCACCTCAATTGCTGTTATTTATTCCAAAATTTTAAATTGCATTCCCATTAGCCCTGACTTTTGTCTAGTTTCCAGTTCAGATGAGGCACCACTGTGCTAGGACAGTGTTTTCCTTAATGTCATCATAGGAGAAATCAAGAAGTTTGAAATCTGAGCCCTATTAAAATCTCTAAAACTGGATTTGCACATCCTGAAAGATTATTCTTCAGTTCTTCTTATGCTGAATGTTAGCAGACACTCTTTTTGCTTTGCTTCTTGATGCATTTGTAGAGACCGGCTCAAGCTGCAAAATTTGTATTTATATTCCAGACACTGACCAAAGTTCCCAGGCGTTCTAGCCCAGGCCTACTGTGTCTCCTATAATTCCTCATCCTTGAGCTGAGCATTATTCACACATTGGACCTGTTCATTCTACCACAAAGGAACCAGTTTAAGTTCCTCCTTCGAGTTCAGTTTGCTGCTGATCTGTTGCAGCCCTACACTCTGGGCCTGATCCAATGGATTTACTTCAATGGGCTTTGACTCAAGCTGTCTGTCTCTGTCTGACTCCAGATTACGAGGGAGAGGATTTTCTCTCACAACTGCTGGGCATTTCAAATGAATTGCCTTTTCAGTTACAGGAGCCTATTAGCCTTCCTTTTATGCCGTGGCAGCCAAAGTATCCTGTTTGCTGAATCTGCATTCTTCCATCTATCTCAGCCTGCTAACCAAGCCTAGCATTTCACCACTGGCTTTCCATAGCAGAGTGACCTACCACCAGCCTATCTGTACCAGAAAGCCACCAAAATAGTGCCACTCTGCAAGAAATATAAGCCTGAATTTCTCTTATGCCAGGGTTCTCCTTAGGCTGCCACCTTACTGAGCCTGGTGACAGTTCTCCCAGAGAACAATGGAGTAGCAAGTGCTCTGCTAGCTCATACCACCTGCTTGCCAGAAGACAATATTATAAAATAAAATAAATTTAAATTAAATAAATGAGTAGATGGCAAATGCCTAGAAGACCTCGACTTTGCTGGGGATACTGCGCCCCTGAAAAGCTACAAACAAAAGGTGCATCTACACTTATGGCTGCCTGTAGAGTAGACATTGCATGCCCAGCTAGCATGGGTATAAATAGCAGTGTAAATGGTGAGGCACTGCTTAGGCAAGCAAAGTGGAGCGGAACAGAATGCCCTACATGCCTGAACCCACAGGTTACATACCCTACACAGGCTCTCACACCCAATCAATGCCTGCCATGTCTACACTGCTGTTTTTAAATGCCTGCCAGAGCCTACTGCAGTGAAAGGCTCTGGCAGGGGGGAGGCAGTGGGGAAAGCTCCAGCAGCAGAGCGGCAGCCCTCTCCACTGCTAGCGCCTTTCGCTACGGCATACAGTTACACACCACAATGACAAGGATGGATGCCGTCTGTTTTCACCGCAGGGCATAGACGTGCGCACGGGGTGTGCCCAGGCACACCCTAATGCCCTGAGCGCCGGCGGGAAGGCTGCTCCGCCCCCTCCCCCGCTGGAGGCTGGGAGGGGCGGGGGAGGGGAGGAGGAAGAGGAGGAGGCTGCAGCAGTTGCAGGCAGCGATGGCAGCAGAGCCCTGTTTACGTCGCTGCCAGCCCCAGCAGTGTGGAGAGAGTCGAGTCGGCCCAGGGGCCCAGCTCCACCAATATTTGGAGCCCGGTGTCCTCCCCACGCCTCCCCCAGCCCCCTCTTGCTGCCCCCACACACCTCTCCGGGCCCTGGAGCAGAGCGTCCCTGCCCCTGCCTCTGCCCTGCAGCTCCATGCTGCCTCCCTGCAGCAACTGCTGCCGCAGGGTCCGAGCACCCCCCCCATCTCCACTGCCAGGGCAGACTGACTGAGCCTGCCCTTCCACCTCAGACCCTTCCCTTTTCCGGCGGGACCCTCCACCCGCACAGGGGACCCCTCCGCACGCAGTCACTGCTCCTGCCCCATGCTGGGCAAGGAGGCAGCCCCATCCCTCACCCCCAGTGAGGCTACAGTCAGGGGCAACAGCAGGGGAGGAGGTGCATGCAGCACCCCCGGCACCCACCGCAGGGGAGGCGAGGGAGATTCCTGGACCTGAGAGGGGCCCTAGGACCACGTGCAGTGACAGTGGTGGGAGGTGAGTGTGCTGCTGGGGGGGTCTTCCCCCAGAGCTCGCTGCTGTGGGCAGGGAAAGGGCTGTGGGGGGAGTCCTCCTCTCTGGCCCCTGTCCTGGAGCAGCCTGCCTGAACCCCAAACTCATCCCTAGCCCTGCCCCACCCAGATCCCACACCCCCAGCCAGAGCTTTCACCCCCCCACCGCACCCTCAACCCTAATCGTGAGCCCCTCCAACACCCCAAAGCCCCCTGCCCCAGACAGAGCCCTCACACTCCTACTCTCGCCCTGAGCCCCTCCCACACCCAAACCCCTCATCTGCAGCCACAGCCCTCACCCCACACCCCTCACCTCTGCACTCCCTCCCATCCCCAAACTCCCTCCCAAAGCCTGCACCCCAATCCCCTGCCCCAGCCTGGGGCCTGCACTCCAAACCTCCCCCACCCAAACTCTCTCCCAGAGCCTTGGGCAGGTGCGGGGGTGGAGTTTGGGCGGGCACGGGTTCTGGGCACCACCAAAATTTCTACAAACCTGCCACCCCCCGTGACAGGGTCCCCCCCGCCCACCCACGCAGGGTGTATTTGTTGCCTGTACAAACTTCCCCAGTAGCTGCACAAAGTTGTTGTAATTGTGTCACACAGCGAACCCCACACTGCTACCATGACCCCCCTTGGTCCCCCGCCCGCCCAGCCAATCGCCGCCTCCCCAGCACTACACATGACCTTTGTTGACTTATCATTCTTTGGGGTTTACCCTAACTGAGTAACTTCAGTGTGGCTCCCCAGAACCCCAGTCACAGAATTTGAGATGCCAACACACAGACTCCCACACGTAGCCATCAAGTGGAAACCAGCTGATGCGAGGAAAAAAGGACACCAAGAGAAACTTGAAGAAGAACGCTTACCATGGGGTGCAGAACAGTCAGTCAATCTCAACACCATAGAGCAGATGGCAGCAGCTGCTAACAACAGAGAGTGATGGAGCAGACTAGTTTCCATCCTGTGAGCCAACATTAGTATAAGAAGGATGTAAGAATAATAATGAAAAGAAGAAGAAATGAACGTAAGGTTTTGACATTGCTACTTTATCATGGTAACATCTGTCATGACTTTTCAGTTGTGACTAAGGGCCTGATCCAATGCCTGTTGAAATCAGGGATGTGTCCATCCACTGAATTGATAGGCATTGGAACAAGACCTATGTTATCCAAAGAATTCTTCAAAGAAAGCACACACAGATTCGTCCAACCTCATCAACCAACCTGCATTCTCAGGGTAGGTGTGGAAGACACTTTGTACTGAAAGTAGAAAAAGAACTCTTGTTCCAACAAGCAATCATTCCAGCCACTTTGGTCTTCTGGTACCCAGAAACATTTTTTCAACTTTACAGGACAGAGATCAGCACAGATCCCCCTACAACTCAGACAACAACAGATAATGTAAATTTGCTGGTTCAGGAATCCTTAACCTAAAGAGAAATTGAACATGTTCCTTTCTCCTTTTGGACCAACTTAATCTCACACAGAAGCATTCTAAAAGTAGGACAAAAAGTTGAATTCCAAGAGATTTCCACTCTCCTTTTCATTCTGTCTTCTATGCCAGTGAATTTATATTACAAAATAAAAAATATATATATATATATATATAATATCTATCCAGGCATAGAAGCCATTATCCCAGTACCACCTTCGGAGCATCATTCAGGTCTTTTTTTCCAGGTTGTTTGTAGCTCCTACGAAGACAAATAGATTCTGTCTCCATTCAGTCAATATCTGAAATGGAAACAAGATTCTGAAAAGAAAATGTTCCATGACTCACTTGAGAAATGGCTCCCTTCTACCATTTTATGCTCCATGCATTTGAAGAATCCTTCCTTTCCTCACAGCTACCTCGCTGACCTGGTAGCATTTTACACCTATTTTTGACTAACTGTACACAAATGCAAATGAATATACAAATTGCAGGGCAGGACAAATCAAATCCCTAGGTTTTAATTCTTTTCTTCCAACATTCTGTTTTGGTAGTCATCTCCCAAACAAGGTTTGCAGTGCATACTCACATCAATTTATATGGTATTGGGAAACTGGCTGGATTCTTGAATTGTTAATTCCTAGATTTTTTTTTTCTAATTTGGGGTTCTTTTGAAGCTATGCATTTTTTAAAACAAACGGATTGTTTGGGAGCATCACTTGGACTCAACTGAAGCATACTTCCAACCACCTCTCTTCTTTAACTAAGTTTTCTGTATGTGACTAAGATAGATACATAAGATAGGTAACAAAGTTTGCTGGAGAAATGAAGGTCATATTGAAGCCCCAGACTGAATCAGGACCTAGACCAGCCTGTTCCTGAATTTCATGACTCAGCTCTTTTTTTTTCTTGTGGGGGCCCAGTTACGCATGTATGTATTGGTGGCAGGGGTAATATAAGAAGAGGTAATGAGTGACACATTGTGTGATTTGTAGGAACCTAGCACTGTTGGTGGGAAACAAGCATTTTACAGTCAAATTCTTTATTTGTGGATCTTTTCTAGTATTTTGTTCAGAGGCCCAGCTTATTAGGAATTATCAGAGAGAAAAATGTTAAAGTAGCAAAAACAGTACAAATATTCTAATTGGGAGATGGAAGCTAACCCAAATGGCTTGATCCTTCTCCCTTGAAGTCAATAGGAGTTTTATGATGGGAGCAGGTTCAGGCCTATCCAATACTGTCAAAATAGTACCTTCTATTTGCTATTATTGAGGAGATCTTTTATCATGGTATAAAAACAAAGGGCTCAATCTTGTGAGGTGCTCTGCATCCTCAACTTCCATTGAAGCTAATGTGAGTTTAGCATCACAGGATTGGGCCCTTAGCCTGTAATCAGAATGAGAAAAGTGAATACAAGGATCCATTAACTTGTCTACCCTGGACTCTAATTAACACTTCAGTTCCATTACAAAACTATCAAATTGCCACGGAAAACTGATACACAGGTAGGTTTTAAAAGCACAGTGTTTGTTTTGCAGGTGCCTGGCATGCTTTGGGGTTGATTCACCATTACACCATGTGAAAATGGAGTAAGTTAACTTCAGTGATACTCGTGGAATTACACTGGTATAAAACTATAGTACCCTATGATGAATCAGGCCTTTTATCTCTACAACAAGGATGGAAGGACCTAAAAAGGTAGTGCATGAAGTCAGGTTTAGTCACAACCCAAGTTACTATCAATTCAAACTTTCTACGAGTGACAGTCTCATGATAATTTGTTGCTGCTTATAACTCTGTCCTTGCAACATCCTCCAGCTGAGTGCTGTACTATGACCAGAGTAGTCCACATATAGCAGAACAGTTGCAACAAAGCAAAATTTGTAATATGGGTGTGACAAATGGGAGTGCTGGAAAGACTTGACTTTATTGCCTGACCCCAGTCACAAGATGTAACAAAGGTCAATGCTCCTGTAAAATTCAATGGCATAAAGTTACTAGATTTTTAAAAAGCAAAAGGATAAAATCAAAAGGTCTTGTTTTCCATTACATGTTAAATATACAGCTGGTCCCTGCTGGGTACTGACTGAGGGAAAAAATAGGATGTGATCATATAATTAAAGACTATATCATAATGTATACGCACAAGAGGGGCGAACTGAGGTTGCACAGGTAGCCTTAATTCTGGCATTCCTAAGTTAGGAGTGCTTGACTTTGCAACTTTAATTCTCTCTTAATATTTTTTTTATGTGTAATATATATTGAAATTAAGTATAATATAAGAGGAATATAAAGTTGAAGATCTGCTCCCAGGGTGGAAGTAGTCTCCACATTTAATGGGTGCATTATATTGAACTTCTGAGGGGACACTGACCACCTGCAGCAAAACCATTCACCTCAGCACCACAAACCTAAACCCCACCCAATGCAGAAGGGAGACCCTGGGGGTGGGATTTGGAGAGCGAGCCCACCTTGCACTGATCCTGCAGCAGTGGCACCTGTCCCACGGGGCTTGGCCCGGTTCCCCACTCTGGACATTGCAATCTGGCGCATAGGGTCACAGCTCCACTCAGGTTTGGCCTGGCTGCTCCTTCATCATGGCAGAGCAGTGGCAAGGACAAATTTGAGTGAGTGGCATCACGACCTGATGCATGGGGTCACTGGGAGAACATCCGGGCCAAACCTGAGCGGCGCTATGACCCCATGCTCTAGGTCACAGTGCCCAAAGTAGGAAGCTAGGCCCAGCCCCTCAGGACAGGCACCATAGTTACAGGGTAAGTGTGGAGCAAGCTTTCTGTCCAGTCCACTGCCACTCCCTAAGGCCTCCCCTTCTCCCCAGACCAGGAGAAACATATGCTTTCCTGGCTTTGCACCATTGGTTTCATGATTTCTGTGGGTGCAATTGAACACATGAGATGGAACCTCACTAAAGTTGCCACTGGTCTGCTCCCTACTTTGCATCAAAGATTTAAATATACATGCTATCACACTGTCTGCAGTGTTCATAACTGTGAGTGCCAGCCTCAGGGCAGACTGTCGAAAAGCAGAGACCCCAAGCTGGTGGTGGGTTCTGTAATTAGATTTCGCCAAGTGAATAATAAAATGTGAACTGGTCACTATACCGGTCTTACCATGGAGTCACAGACAGTCCCCCTGCACACTCCAGTTTATCTTGCCACCCAGGCAAGCTGGACTTTGTGATTTTGGGTGTAAGTGACCATTTATCACTAACTATTCAGGTTGCTCCCAGTCCCTAGAGACCACTCACCTACCCCAGGTCACTTTGTACCTCAGCTCTCACACCAAAAATAGCCAATCCTATAGTAAACTTAATTAGTAACTAGGAAAAAGAAATGAAAAAGAGTTATTTACAAGTTAAAGCAGGCAACATATATACACCTATGAATGACAGTCTGTGGTTCCAAAAGGTGTCAGATGTGGTAATCTGTCAGCAACTAACGTCTTTTAGGGCTAACCCAGGTTGACCTGGGGATCTCTGCTTTTGTTTCGTAGCTCCAGCCCTGTGAGAGTCCAAAGAGCAAAGAGATGAAGAATTTTCATGTCAGCTATCTTATTTTCTTCTTTCAGAATTCAAGCTGATAGGACAAGCTTCCTTGCACATAGCACCTTTATAGGTGTGAGAGGGCCATTAGCCCAGTCTTTGTAACGTGATGTTTCACAGTTGCCCACTTAGTTTTGATAGTCCTCCTTGATGGACAGGGGAACCCTTCTCCTGCTTCAGTTCAGAACAGACATGTTTACAGTTATAAAGCAAAACTTACATATTAACTTGCCGTTAAAAGCAAGGTTAATGCATGCAGCAACTTACATGTATTTTATAGAAGCTAAACACATCTAACACCTGTCTTGATCAATATTAACATACAGGTGAGCTGGTCTGGGTTTCCAGCTAGGAGTTTATCAGGGCTCAGCTGACACCCACAGCCCTGGCAAGAGCACACACGTGGTCTAGCAGCATCACACAACCAACCAACATCCAATCTATTTTTTTCTTTTTCTGTCTATTTCTACATATGTGTTACACTTGCTGTATAGGTAAACCTTACATAAGCACTAACACATATCTTAGGGTGCTTTTTTATGAGCGGTGCATTATAAAAGCTAGACCAGCTTGTTTTAGTTTTGAGCAGTAAGGAAAGCCCGGCATTTAGTCCATTAAGATTATTATCAGTTAGCATGATTAGAGCACCCAAAAGCAGACTACTTGTATTGCAGACATTCAAGAAGAGACCTCTCCCTTTCCTGACGTGCTCACAGTATAAGGGCACAGTCCAGCAAATCACTTAAATACATGCTTCAGTGGGACTTCTCCTATGTTTAAGTGCTTTGCTAGATTGGGAGCAGCAAGGGCACAGAGAGCTAAGGCCATCAATGAGCATTCAGGCCCATGCAGGCAGATTCCACTGCATGATCAGGGCCCAAAAGACAAACATACAGATAATAGGATATACACCAGTTAGAGGATTGTTATTTTTGCTAGTAAATTTCCAATGCGTGGTATTATTAAGTCCAGCTAGTCACCAAATTCAGTCCCATACAGATTGACAAAGCACTTTATTCGGCTTGAGTCCTCAGCTGTGATTCCCTTTTTAAAAGCATTTGTTAGGGGAATACTCACATGGCAAAGAGGTACAGTATTAAAAAGGATGTCATATTAAGGTTCCATTAACCTTGATTGGGTCCTTTCAAAAGGAGATGAAAAAGACAGCAAACTGCTGCTCAAAACAGGAGCTCTCAAGATGAGCTCCTTTGTACTGGAGCAAGTATTTATAGATCACTCAGAAATCCTGAACAACAGGGCTTGTAAGGGGACTGACAAGCTTTTATCTAACCTGGTGTTAGCAAATACCACAGTAAGTTTGCTCTGTCCTTTGCCACAGGGAGCTCTGGGTAAGCAGACTGCTGCTGGCAGTTTCCAAAACTCATGTATATACATATTACACAGTTAATGATTTCTCAGCATAATCCAGATGATCCCTTCTGGAGCTTAACTGGTTAAAAAAACCTCTATTTTCAAAATTTCTGATCAATCCATCAGGAAAATGACAGGAAAATACTTGGTGGATGAACTGTGAATAGATAAAATGTGATTTTGATTGTCCTACATCAGAAATCAGATGTCATGAAGAATATACAGGTCTGGGCAAGAGACAGAGTGCTCAAATTAGAGATTTTTTAAATTTATTTAATGTTTTCAAGTACTTATTTTTAAATTCACCTCAAAAAAACTAAATGGCTCACTATAACGCCAGTATCAGTGTAATGCCGACAGACCCCAGTCCTCCGTGGGCCAGATTGAACTGGGGATCTCTGGAGCTTAGTGCTGTAGAGCAGACTCATTTTCTCTCTCTCTTTAAATGGTCTCGGTGCCACTAGATGGGACAGAACACCGCACCCAGGTGGTGTGTGGGTTACATCAAGAAATCAAAGATGAGTCTGAGACAAAGCTTAGATCTAGATCTGAACCTTTACAAACATTCAGGGTACAGTTGTGTAATTTGAATCCAAATTTTTCATTCGGCCCATTATACAGATAGGAATTGCATTACCGTTTAGTGCAGGCCTGGGATTAAGGAGCCCCTGTGTGATGACAGCAGGCCATATGGGCTGTGTTTAATTAATCTAGGAGTTAAAAAAATCTATGACGGATTACTGGGTTTTGTCTGTGAACTCAAACAATCCTTTTTTCATTTACTATAAAAAAGGTCCTATCTCTTCTTTAGGATGGGGGACAATATAGGGCTAACTATGAAGGATAGATCTCATTGCAGATTCAAAGTTCAGGAATGTCTGGATATAGAATTTTGATTTGACCTATTGTAGGAGCAGCAGTGATCTGTATGCTCTGTATGACTATGCTATGTATAACCTGTATGCTCGAAAGGTCTGTTACACTTCCCCCCGCCTTTTATCTCCTCTCCCTCTTTGGGTATGTCTACACTACGGAATAAGGTCGAATTTATAGAAGTCGATTTTTTAGAAATTGGTTTTATATATTCGAGTGTGTGTGTCCCCACAGAAAATGCTCTAAGTGCATTAAGTGCATTAACTTGGCGGAGCGCTTCCACAGTACCGAGGCTAGAGTCGACTTCCGGAGCGTTGCACTGTGGGTAGCTATCCCACAGTTCCCGCAGTCTCCGCTGCCCATTGGAATTCTGGGTTGAGATCCCAATGCCTGATGGGGCTAAAACATTGTCGCGGGTGGTTCTGGGTACATATCGTCAGGCCCCCGTTCCCTCCCTCCCTCCGTGAAAGCAAGGGCAGACAATCATTTTGTGCCTTTTTTCCTGAGTTACCTGTGCAGACGCCATACCACTGCAAGCATGGAGCCCGCTCAGGTAACCGTCACCCTATGTCTCCTAGGTGCTAGCAGACGCAGTACGGTATTGCTACACAGTAGCAGCAACCCCTTGCCTTGTGGCAGCAGACAGTACAGTACGACTGGTAGCCGTCATCGTCATGTCCGAGGTGCTCCTGGTCGCCTCTGTGAGGTCGATGAGGAGCGCCTGGGCAGACATGGGCGCAGGGACTAAATTTGGAGTGACTTGACCAGGTCATTCTCTTTAGTCCTGCAGTCAGTCCTATTGAACCGTCTTATGGTGAGCGGGCAGGCGATACGGACTGCTAGCAGTCGTACTGTACCATCTTCTGCCAGGCAGGCAAGAGATGAGGATGGCTAGCAGTTGTACTGTACCATCTTCTGCCGAGCAGCCATGAGATGTGGATGGCATGCAGTCCTTCTGCACCGTCTGCTGCCAGCCAAAGATGTAAAAGATAGATGGAGTGGGTCAAAACAAGAAATAGACCAGATTTGTTTTGTACTCATTTGCCTCCTCCCCTGTCTAGGGGACTCATTCCTCTAGGTCACACTGCAGTCACTCACAGAGAAGGTGCAGCGAGGTAAATCTAGCCATGTATCAATCAGAGGCCAGGCTAACCTCCTTGTTCCAATAAGAACGATAACTTAGGTGCACCATTTCTTATTGGAACCCTCCGTGAAGTCCTGCCTGAAATACTCCTTGATGTAAAGACACCCACTTTGTTGATTTTAGCTCCCTGAAGCCAACGCTGAAAGCCGTGTCGTCAGTCGCCCCTCCCTCTGTCAGAGCAACGGCAGACAATCGTTCCGCGCCTTTTTTCTGTGCGGACGCCATACCAAGGCAAGCATGGAGGCCGCTCAGCTCACTTTGGCAATTAGGAGCACATTAAACACCACACGCATTATCCAGCAGTATATGCAGCACCGGAACCTGGCAAAGCGATACCGGGCGTGGAGGTGACGTCAGCGCGGTCACGTGAGTGATCAGGACATGGACACAGACACAGATTTCTCTGAAAGCATGGGCCCTGCCAATGCATGCATCATGGTGCTAATGGGGCAGGTTCATGCTGTGGAATGCCGATTCTGGGCTCGGGAAACAAGCACAGACTGGTGGGACCGCATAGTGTTGCAGGTCTGGGACGTTTCCCAGTGGCTGCGAAACTTTCGCATGCGTAAGGGCACTTTCATGGAACTTTGTGACTTGCTTTCCCCTGCCCTGAGGCGCATGAATACCAAGATGAGAGCAGCCCTCACAGTTGAGAAGCGAGTGGCGATAGCCCTGTGGAAGCTTGCAACGCCAGACAGCTACCGGTCAGTTGGGAATCAATTTGGAGTGGGCAAATCTGCTGTGGGGGCTGCTGTGATGCAAGTAGCCCACGCAATCAAAGATCTGCTGATATCAAGGGTAGTGACCCTGGGAAATGTGCAGGTCATAGTGGATGGCTTTGCTGCAATGGGATTCCCTAACTGTGGTGGGGCTATAGACAGAACCCATATCCCTATCTTGGCACCGGAGCACCAAGCCGCCGAGTACATAAACCGCAAGGGGTACTTTTCGATAGTGCTGCAAGCTCTGGTGGATCACAAGGGACGTTTCACCAACATCAGCGTGGGATGGCCGGGAAAGGTGCATGACGCTCGCATCTTCAGGAACTCTGGTCTGTTTCAAAAGCTGCAGGAAGGGACTTTATTCCCAGACCAGAAAATAACTGTTGGGGATGTTGAAATGCCTATATGTATCCTTGGGGACCCAGCCTATCCCTTAATGCCATGGCTCATGAAGCCGTACATAGGCAGCCTGGACAGTAGTCAGGACCTGTTCAAACTACAGGCTGAGCAAGTGCAGAATGGTGGTAGAATGTGCATTTGGACGTTTAAAGGCGCGCTGGCGCAGTTTACTGACTCGCTTAGACCTCAGCGAAACCAATATTCCCACTGTTATTACTGCTTGCTGTGTGCTCCACAATATCTGTGAGAGTAAGGGGGAGACGTTTATGGCGGGGTGGGAGGTTGAGGCAAATCACCTGGCTGCTGGTTATGCGCAGCCAGACACCAGGGTGGTTAGAAGAGCACAGGAGGGTGCGGTACGCATCAGAGAAGCTTTGAAAACCAGTTTCATGACTGGCCAGGCTACGGTGTGAAAGTTCTGTTTGTTTCTCCTTGATGAAACCCCCCGCCCCTTGGTTCACTCTACTTCCCTGTAAGCTAACCACCCGCCCCTCCTCCCTTCAATCACCGCTTGCAGAGGCAATAAAGTCATTGTTGCTTCACATTCATACATTCTTTATTCATTCATCAAACAAATAGGGGGATGACTACCAAGGTAGCCCAGGAGGGGTGGTGGAGGAGGGAAGGAAAATGCCACACAGCACTTTAAGCACAGCACTTTAAAAGTTTACAACTTTAAAATTTATTGAATGACAGCCTTCTTTTTTTGGGGCAATCCTCTGTGGTGGAGTGGCTGGTTGGCCGGAGGCCCCCCCACCGCGTTCTTGGGCGTCTGGGTGTGGAGGCTATGGAACTTGGGGAGGAGGGCGGTTGGTTACAGAGGGGCAGCAGTGGCAGTCTGTGCTCCAGCTGCCTTTGCTGCAGCTCAACCATACACTGGAGCATACTGGTTTGGTCCTGCAGCAGCCTCAGCATTGAATCCTGCCTCCTCTCATCACGCTGCCACCACATTTGAGCTTCAGCCCTCTCTTCAGCCCGCCACCTCTCCTCCCGGTCATTTTGTGCTTTCCTGCACTCTGACATTATTTGCCTCCACGCATTCGTCTGTGCTCTGTCAGTGTGAGAGGACAGCATGAGCTCGGAGAACATTTCATCGCGAGTGTGGTTTTTTTTCTTTCTAAGCTTCACTAGCCTCTGGGAAGGAGAAGATCCTGTGATCATTGAAACACATGCAGCTGGTGGAGAAAAAAAAAAAAGGGACAGCGGTATTTAAAAAGACACATTTTATAAAACAGTGGCTACACTCTTTCAGGGTAAACCTTGCTGTTAACATTACATACATAGCACATGTGCTTTCGTTACAAGGTCGCATTTTGCCTCCTCCCACTGCATGACTACCCCCTCAACATTCCCCTCTCCCTGTGGCTAACAGCGGGGAACATTTCTGTTTAGCCACAGGCAAACAGCCCAGCAGGAATGGGCTCCTCTGAGTGTCCCCTGAAGAAAAGCACTCTATTTCAACCAGGTGACCATGAATTATATCTCACTCTCCTGAGGATAACACAGAGAGATAAAGAACGGATGTTGTTTGAATGCCAGCAAACATACACTGCAATGCTTTGTTCTACAATGATTCTCGAGTACGTGTTACTGGCCTGGAGTGGTAAAGTGTCCTACCATGAAGGACGCAATAAGGCTGCCCTCCCCAGAAACCTTTTGCAAAGGCTTTAGGACTACATCTAGGAGAACCGCAAATGCCAGGGCAAAGTAATGCTTTCACATGCTTGCTTTTAAACCATGTATAGTATTTTAAAAGGTACACTCACCAGAGGTCCCTTCTCCGCCTGCTGGGTCCAGGAGGCAGCCTTGGGTGGGTTCGGGGGGTACTGGCTCCAGGTCTAGGGTGAGAAACAGTTCCTGGCTGTCAGGAAAACCGGTTTCTCCGCTTGCTTGCTGTGAGCTATCTTCTTCGTCCCCAAAACCTGCTTCCGTATTGCCTCCATCTCCATTGAAGGAGTCAAACAACACGGCTGGGGTAGTGGTGGCTGAACCCCTTAAAATGGCATGCAGCTCATCATAGAAGCGGCATGTTTGGAGCTCTGACCCAGAGCGGCTGTTCGCCTCTCTGGTTTTCTGGTAGGCTTGCCTCAGCTCCTTCAGTTTCACGCAGCACTGCTTCGGGTCCCTGTTATGGCCTCTGTCCTTCATGCCCTGGGAGATTTTCACAAAGGTTTTGGCATTTCGAAAACTGGAACGGAGTTCTGATAGCACGGATTCCTCTCCCCAAACAGCGATCAGATCCCGTACCTCCCGTTCGGTCCATGCTGGAGCTCTTTTGCGATTCTGGGACTCCATCATGGTCACCTGTGCTGATGAGCTCTGCATGGTCACCTGCAGCTTGCCACGCTGGCCAAACAGGAAATGAGATTTAAAAGTTCGCGGTTCTTTTCCTGTCTACCTGGCCAGTGCATCTGAGTTGAGAGTGCTGTCTAGAGCGGTCATAATGGAGCACTCTGGGATAGCTCCCGGAGGCCAATACCATTGAATTGTGTCCACAGTACCCCAAATTCGAGCCGGCAACGTCGATTTAAGCGCTAATCCACTTGTCAGGGGTGGAGTAAGGAAATCGATTTTAAGAGCCCTTTAAGTCGAAATAAAGGGCTTCATTGTGTGGACAGGTGCAGGTTTACATCGATTTAACGCTGCTAAATTCGACCTAACGTCCTAGTGTAGACCAGGGCTTTGAATACCTGTGAAGTGGCTTTCCTCCTCCCCCTCCCTCCTGGAATGCTTGTGGGATGAATGGACTGGTTGAACAGCTGGAAGATCCGAAGAGCTCCCAGGTAGACAAGGTGTCTGGGACTCTAATTAGGCAGCGCTTACACACCCAATGCACGGACACTGCTCGAGGTGGAGTGTGACCAACCAGACCTCGGCCAAGTCACCTCTAGTCGCAGGCCATGAGGAGCAGGTCCTTAAAAGGGGAAGGGGCCATGTGCTCAGGAGTGCACTCACAAGCTTGTACCTCCCGTGAAGGCCCTTTGCCCAGACCGCCTGGCTGGTGGTTTGCCGCATTGCATTCCATCGTGCCTCAGAAAGGCTTACCTTACCAAGAAAATTTTGGAACCTCTTCTTGCAGCAAGGATCCCCAGAATCCCCATTACACTGGTAAACATTCCAACTATAATTCCTGTCTTCAGGGGGTGGCTATATAACTTGTCTGAACACTGGCCAAGTGTTGAAACTTGCTGTGAAAAGACAATAAAATTTGGCAAGAGATTAATCTTCTTGAAATGGTGAATAACCCCCCCCCCCATATTTCAAATATCCAAGATATCTAGTTTTGAAGAAATTAGAGACCTGATCCTGAATATATAATACAGTAAAATGTTAACTAACATTACTTAACTTTGCCTTAATACAGTTTAAAAACAAACAAACCAACCACACAACAACAACTGTGGCAGTCTGAAACATGGAGTGCAAACTGCTCCTCAGCGCCTTGCTTAAGTTATGAGCTCAGGGAAAGGAACTGTTTTTAAAAGGGTAAATCAGCAATGCCATTATATGGGGCTGGGGTTTTTTTTTTTAAACCAGGTGTGGTGGCTGAGTCACAGGTTTAATTAAGCCTGACGAGATCAACTCAGCCCTTTACTCGTCTGAAATGTAGGCGTTGAAGTTTTCATCTGAAAAGGCCAAACACAACAACTTCATAGAACAAATCTTTCCTCCCAATAGCCGTTGTGCTGATACGTGCAGCCTGCGGCTCCTCTCCCCCAGGGTGGCTGCATTTCAATTGGCTCAGTGTACATGCATAATCTGTAAAATGCTGGAGGATCCTTTGCAATGAAAGACCTCAAGCAGCTTAACCCGCTCATCTCACATGAGGCCAATCCCTGCTGCCATTACTTAATTAGCATGTGGGCCTAAATTTCACTTGCCTCAATGTAAAACATATGTAGGGGCCTCTCAAGTTCCCTCTCTATGCCTAGATTGCCTTCTATCCCCAGATCCCCCAACCTATCTGCCTTCTACCTGTCTGGGCATGACCCCCTCTTCACCTACTTATGAAGCATCATTAGAAAGACAAGGTGGGTCCAATCTTTTATTGGACCAAGTTCCATTGGAGAGAGACAAGCTTTCAAGCCACAGAGAGCTCTTCTTCAGGTCTAGGAAACATACACAGAGTGTCACAGCTACGGAGCATGACGACACATACGTAGATCAGGAGGTTGACCCAAGTGCAGATTTCTAATCAGGAGCATGGAAATTCAGTCTTTGCCACTGGAACTGGAGTCAAAAGAAACTGACAATCAGGGATGGTGCTCTGGCTCCTTATTTAGTCAATGTACATACACCAGAGCACCACTTCCCCTGTTGGGCCAGTTAACGTGATTTGGAGGATGTTATGGTGTATCTAAGGTTCTCCAACCTTAGTACAGTGTAGGTATCATTTGTTGTATGCATATTTTCCTGGGTGACTTCATCACCAAGACGAGACAAGGTCAATTGGTTGACATAGTTGGAGATCATGGATTAGAATGTAGGAATAAAAGAGCACACAGACTGATTGAATGTGCAAGCAGGAATGATCCAATTGCCAAAAATACATGATTTCAGCATCACCTGAGACATTTATATATATGGCAAAACCCTGGAGATGAACCAAGACACACTATAAAGGAATCATATAGATTATATTTTAATATCAAAAAGGTTTTGTAATGCAGTTTTAGATGCCAGAATGCTCCCAGCGGCAGACTGCAATAGTGATCATAATTAGCTTGCTGTGAAACAGACTAAATCTTAAAAAATTACCTAATCTAAAAGACAAAAAAACCTACAGATTACTGTAGATGGACTCAGACATTAACAAAAGTGGTTGACTTTTGAAATGTATTCCATGCAATAGCTTGATGTCTCCTACAAATGCAACCGTAAAGATACTTCAAGGAAAATTGGGGGGAAAATTAAGACAGCAGAACATATCGACAGCACATCGGTATTGGGAGAGAAAGGATGTTAAGCAATCATGGATGACTGATGACATTGTAAATATAATAAATGCAATAAGGCAAAAATAGAAATGAGGAATATTGAAAGTTACACAAACAAATTCAAGAAGCATGCAAAAAGGCAAAAGAAAAATGTCTAGAAAAAAGATGCAATGAAATCAAAGAATATAAAGTAAGACACAACACAAAGATGTTCATTGCACTGTTAAAAAAAAACAAAACCCACAATGAGACAAAGAAAGAAGTCAAGGAAAGGAATGAGCTGTATTAAAACTAAAATTGGCAGAGTATGCTGTGAAACCAAGAGCATCATGGAAAAATGAATGGAATATGTGAAGGAACTTTGATTATCCTGAAAAATTGAAAGATAGACATCAGAAAAGGAGAAAAAAAAAGGCATAGCATATTGCAGTGTCAGAACTAGAAAGAGTGCTAAAAGATAAACAAGGTAAAGCAGCTGGGCAGGATGGCATTATAGTTGCAATGCTACAATCCCTGAATGAAGAGTCAAAAAATTTTCTGCTAAAACTTTCAATCAGATACAGACATAAGGAGAACTTCAAGAAGTCAATCTTCATTTCTTTACCAAAGGTTAATAATGCTAGTGAATGTGAACAACATTAAAACCAGAAGCCTGATAAGCCACACATTCAAAGTTTTGTTGAAAATCACCTGCACAGGGATACATCAACATCTCTAGACAAGAATGAGCAGAAGTCAGTTGGGTTTCCACCAAAGATTAGGAATAGGAAGGCAATTTTTGCCCAGAAGATATTATATAAATGTGCAATAGAAATGTAAAGGGAAATTTATATGTGCTTTGTGGATTTTTCAGAAGACATTTAATAAAAATCGAACCTGACAAGATGATATATATTCTTGAAGAATGTAGTATTGACTTCCAAGATCTACAATTAATAAAAATCCTGTGTTGTGGCACCTCCTGCTGGCCATCTTGGGGATTAGCACTCTCAGTTCATGCGCTGTCTCCTGGTGGTGCCTCTCCAGTCATTGTCTCCATCTGCAGACCCTTCTCAGTCCAAGTCCTTCAGTGTCCTCTTTATGACTCTACCCGCCAGCCATGCCACCATCCATGTTTTCCCCCTTCTGGGGGTGAGGGAGTATCTCCCAGTTCTACAGTCCAGCTACTTCCCCAGTGGTGAGTGGGAAGGATGGGACCCAGGCCCACCCATTAGTCTGGGTCCCGACCCAGGGACGTGTAGCTAGCAGCCTCCTGCTGCCTCTCCTTAACTTCTCCACCAGTACTGCTTCAATTCCCTGGGCCACTTCCCCACAGCCCCAGCATCTTCGTCCTCTTCCCAGGGCCTCCAGCAGCCAGCCAGGAGCTCCCTCTTGCTCCCCCAGTCCCTGCTAGCAACTGCTCTGTCCAAGGTGCTACCCCCCTGCAGCCTGCTAGAAACATAGTGCTCTCTCCTTGGGCTCCCTGGAGCAACTGACCCTGCTCTGCCCTGCAGCTCCCTTTTAAGTGAGCCCGCTGGGCCCTGATTGGCTGCCCCCTGCACAGCCTTCCTATGCTGTTTTTAGCCCCTTCCTTGGCAGTGTGGGGTGAATACCCCATCATAGGGACAGTCTGAATGAACAATTAATTGAGTATTGCAGCATCAAGAAAGGTGTACAGCAAGGTTGCAGCCTCTCTCTACAACTATTCAATATAGAGATAGAAGGTATAATAAGGGAAAGTTTAGAAGACACCAGTTAGGGTATACAGATCAATGGCATATACATGAACAGCATAAGATATGCCAACGACCTACTTTGCATCACTTTGACAAGGGAAGAACATATTTGTGTGGTGAACAATGCCAGCAAGAAATATGGAATGATGTTTAACATTAGGAAGACAAAAAGTATGATAATAAGTAAACACAGGTGGGCACCACCTATATCTTGAAAGTCAAGTGGTGAAACTGGTGAATAGTTTCCCCTATTTAGGGAGTCCAATAACATCAGATGGAATATGTGATGAAGAAATCGAGAAGGAGACAGCTTGCAAAATACACTTTCAACAACTTCCAAAGTCTTCTGTGTTGCCAAAAGTTAAAGCTACACATCTGCATTAGACTGCTGACATGCTACCTGTGGTTACCCAGAGCTGACTTAGAGCATCTGAGTGTTGGTGTTACAGAAGAATGTTAACAATTAGCTAGATAGCCAAAGCTAAGAACCAATGAGTAGAGCCCTGCACGGATACAAAAATGTGGAACCGTATCCGAGTCACATCCAGCAATATCAACCCGTGATCCGACAGCTGTCTTTTACCGGTATTCGCATCAGCAAGCCATCTCACAAGGGTTAGTGATGGGGGGCAGGGAAGGGAACAAGTGCAGGCAGGGTCTTGCAGGGAAGAGGCAGCACAAGGGTGGGCCTTGGGGGTAAAGGGCAGCGCATTGCGTGCTGCTCCCGGGGGCTCATTAGCAACAGCACACGGCAGCAGCAGTGCGTGTTGCATCACAGTGGGGTGGAGCAGCGGGACTCCTCCCACTCCAATCCCTCTGGCCAGGGGTAGACCCTGCAGCCCAGGAGCTGGCGGGCTGAGCAGTGGGGATGCTGGACAGAAAGTGATGTGGTGAGCGGGTGCTGGACAGCCCTGACTCTGAACTGCCTCCCAGCCACTGGCTGCTGGCACCAACCCCCAAGCACACTAAGCCCCCCGGGCTGCCCAATCCAGATGCTGCAGGCCAGGAGCTGCTGGTGAGTAGAGCCCTGCACAGTTGTATCTACATCCGATCCACTATCCACAAAAATAGTCCATGGATATTCACGGATTTGCGGGACTCTAACAATGAGGTGATGACAAGGATAAATTTATAAAAAGAACAATTACTTGAGACCCTAGTGTGACGTTCCCCTGGTGTTATCCAGACCGGTGATCTGCTACTCCAATCCTTGACTCTGGGAGCCAGCCTTACCCTGCTCTGCTGTGAGAACCCCCACTCCTGGGCTGTTCACGCACAGCCTCTGGCATGTAAGCTGCTTGGATTGTGTAACTGAATGACACTAGCCAATACCTCTGGTCCCAAACACAAGCCTAGCAGTGTTGCAGTGTCCAGTTATGCCAACTGGATGCTGCAAACTTATATGAGTTCATCAATTTAACAAAGAAATTGGTATGCACCAGGCTTGTTACCCAAAGGGGAGTCTCCGACATGCTTCAAACCAAATGCACTGCTTCAGGTAGAACAAACAAACATATTAACTACAAACAGATTTTAAGTGATTATAAGTCAAAGCACAAGTCAGATTTGGTCAAATGAAATAAAAGCAAAGCACGTTCTAAGCTGATCTTAACACTCTCCGTGCCCTTATAAACTTCGATGCTTCTCGCCACAGGCTGGCTGGTTGCCCTTCAGCCAGGCTCTTCCCTTTGATCAGTGCTTCAGTTGCTTGGTGATGATGTCTGTAGATGGAGGTGGAAGAGAGAGGAAGAGCATGGCAAACATCCTTTTATCATGTTCTTTATTCTCTCTTGGCTTTGCACTCCCCTTCAGGGTCAGGTGAACATTACCTCATCATAGTCCCAAACTGACCAAAGGAAGGGGGGTGACTCACTCGAGAGTCCAACAGATCCTTTGTTGCTGCCTAGGCCAGTGTCCTTTGCTCCTGGGAGGCTGGACTGGGTTTGCCCCATACATGCTCTGATGAGGTGTGAACTGCCCCTCTGCTCTTGGAGAATTTTTGCTTGGGCTTGTTTTAAGCCATGAGGACACATTTTCAGCCTCATAACTATATACATGAAATTACAAACCTATAACATTACTACAACCAGAAAGCTCATGATGTACTAAGCATTGTTAAGACACCCAACATGATAAACTTTGCATTGGACACCACACAATCATATTATAAGGATGAATATGGGGGTTCAGGGTATTCCTGCGAGGTACAGAACATCACACCTAGGTCTCAAAAAAGAGAATAACATCTCTGTGGACACATAGCTCAGAAATTGCAAAATGACTATTCTAGCATACACCCAATCAGGCAAGATCACAGGCAAACCAGGAAGAGGAAGAAAGAGATCCAACTACATCGGAAGCATTGCCAAATAGACTGACATCCAAAGGATAGAGGAAGTTTTACAACTCTGTTTCAACTGTGAGAGATGGAAGGTGGTGGTTGGCAACCGACAGATTGGAGATGTCACTCCTCAAAGAGAAGTGGACAGAGGAAAATATCTTATGACTACTAAATGGAATGACTGGGCCCACACACCTGTGCACGCATGGTATAGCGGATGACTCACTTCCTGCAGAAGCTAGGCACCACAGAATGAATTTAAAAAGTCACTAGGCAGTATATAACAAATTGTTGCAACTAAGAATATCTTATTTAAAAAAAATGAATAAGGTGCTCTCCAAATATTGATCTACCCCATTGTGTCATCCAGAATTAGACCTGATTTGGATCCCGCCACCACTGGAAATTTGAAACTGGACTGAGATGGCTGTTGGCAAGATGGCAATAGACTGATTCAAACCTCCTTTCCTGAACAATTCTGAATTTTATATTATTCAAAATCTGAATTCTGCAGTTTAGGCCCATCTCTAAGATGATTATAGCCACATAAAATGGCATCAGCAGGGCTTGAGCTCACTAAAACATCTACTAAAAGTCTATGGACCATATCCTGAAGTCCTTATTCATTTTTATTCAGTCAAAACTCCCATCACCTGAGTAAAATCAAAGTAAAGACTACTGGGTTTGGCCCCACATAAATATTTCCTCTCTCTCTCAAGATATAGGAAGAAAACCAACTTGTTAAACAGCTGGGTAGAGCCAAAGGTCAAGAGCTTCAGCTACTCTGAATGCTAATGCATCAGTGGAGATGGAGATTCAACATAATTTTGAAGAGAGTGACTCTAAACTAATGTGATTAATGATTTTTTTTTTAAATCAGTTTCATCCCAGGCTCCTCAACCTTTGCTGGATTAATACAATTTGATTCTAGTGACACACATGAAAAGACAGACACTTGAAATGCTCTCTTGTCCAAAATAGGACACACAATCATTCTGAAGGCAGATGCACCTCTTTGATTTACAATGTTTCAATAAAGAAAAGTTACCATAATAATTAAAAGTTAACAGCCTGGTGAGAGAGACATGAAAGAACGATGCTAAAAAAGGGAGAGTGTGGGGTGGGGGCAGGGGGAGGTCTATTCTGTGGGAATGTCACTCATTGTAAATACATAGGAGCAAAGTTTCTTCACTCTGTCCTCCACTTCCCATTTTGTTCATGTCTGTGTATAAGAGGAGAGCAGTTAGTTTATGTTGTATACAAAGAAAGATCATGAAAGACAAGTATGCTAAGGGCTAAGGGCAATGCTAAGGGCTGTGCACCATGATGGTACCCATCCCATTCCACGCCCTCCCATTAGACAGAAGAATATAAGCCTCATTACTGCTGGAGCCCAGGATCACTGACAGCACAATTTTGCACAGCCACAGACATACAGCTTGTTTTGTGGAATGGTGGCTTGTATTAGTCAACCTGGCCCTTTGTGAAATCATGCCAAGAGCTGCTAGGTCTGAGGACAGATGTTCTTTGTTCTGCAACAGATGCATCCTTGCTTTATCCACTTTCTTTTATGGCCACATTGCTGTAGTAGCATCCTATCCCCAAACAGACTATGTCTCACATCTGCCATAGCTCTAAAGGAGACATTCTTGCCTGGGATTTATAGCAACTGACTTAAGTCATAGGCACACTGCTACTGAACTACTGCCAGTTTTCACCCACTGTTGTGTGCATGCATACTTTGTTTTAAATGACCAAGGGAGATGCCAAGTCAGTGAAAGTCTAATTCAGACATCAGATATAAGGATGTAAAGCAATGAGAGGTGGGGGGAAGCTGAATCAAGCAAGCCCTGTTCAACATGGCTATCACCCATATTTGTACTAGTTTGCCTTTTTTCAATATGCATTATTAGTTCTTTATTATACCACTTTGTGTGTAAGTGTGGGGCGGTAAATTAGATGGGAAGAGGAGGACAATCTTGCCTAACAGATTACGGAACAAAATATCTCAGTTTATATCCTGAATGCTGTTGTCCTTGCTTGGTCCTGACTCAGGCAAAACTCCTGTTGGACTTCAATTATATCTCACCCTTCAGTTGTTGGCTAAGTCATTTTAAAGAACTCACCACAAGCAGAGAAAGAAATCAAGTTCTACTTTCAACTAGGGCTTAGCTTTTTTAAATTGTCAGCTTTGAAAGAGCTTTTTAAAAATTGTACAGTAGCAAACATCCCTACAGAATTATTATGGGGAGTTGAAATGGAATCAGGTTCCTGTGTCAGTCTATTATTCTTAATACAGTGTCCAGAAGCATTGCTTTATAGAGAAATTTTAAAAAGGCAGGTCCTCCCATGAAGAGTTTACAATCTGAAAGCCTAACCCTGCAAACTCTTACTTCCTCCCATGAATTGTTACTCACGTAGGACTAGGTAGGCCTATTATCAGTGGGATGACTCACTCAAACAGGTGGCAGAATAGACCCTTAATTTTAGGCAAAACACAAGGAGTGCCAGCAGTAAACAAATAGGTAGGTACAGGGGGAAGGGAGAATAAGGTTTAATAAAGTTAGGCTATGTGGTAACTGAAGGGTTTTTTATAGCTGACTTGGTGGTGCATATATAACCCCTGCCACACACAAAATCAAATTCAGACCTAGTATCAGTGCAACCTCACTGAAGTAAATTGTATATATTTGTGTAAGTCTATATGCTTGAAAGCCACTCCAACAGATTTGTCCACTGGTTTTCCTATCATAAGAGAATAGAAGCAGGTGGGTTTTATCACTTGTTTGTTAATTTTTTGTTTTGCATTAAGGAACAAAATGTATCATCATCACTGCATCCATTAGATAACGCTGGGTAGGATTCTCATTTACACTAAGGTCCCACGACCCTGGCAGTGTGCAATAGCCTTAGAGTGGATGTAATTGTCAATTATTGCCAGAGCAGTGTAAAAGGAGCTTAGGCTACGTGAGAATCTGTGGGCTTAAGTATAAATTTGTATCACCATTTTAACCAATGTCTAAGTCCTAAAACTTGTGCAGAGGTCATGCTTCGGACTTAAGAGAAGAAGAGGAAATAGTCACCAAATTGGGATCCTAGGACAATTACTCCCCATCTACTTCCACAGTAAATTCACATCTGAAAAGCATCTAATAGGCTACATCTCTATGTTCCCCAAGTTTTAAAAAAAATCCTACACAAGTTTTAGGATCCAGCCCTAGTTGCTGATTGAAATGACAATATAATTTTGATCAGAAGTACACACAGAACGATGTTCTGTGCGACAATATTTTTACTTCTTTTGGCCCAAGTGGTTAGCCAATATTCAGTCTTGTTGGTTGTTTCCATTAGGAGAAGAAATGGAAGATGGAGTCAGGTATTTCTCTGCTACAATTCTATTTATTTACAGAGAATGTACATGAAATCCTGTTTCCATGAACACAAGAGGAATCACAGGAGGCAGTTTCTTTGCTCACAGCTCCAAGTGTCTTTCTAGACAACACTCTGCCCAAAGAGTCCCCTCACTGCTTTCTCTCAGGATCACATTTCCAGTGCTTTTCTTGCTGTCTGCATGGCTTTTGGGCTGCGTCTGGGAGCAGAAGCATACAGCCCCATCAAACAATACCCAGTGAAACCACTCCACCCACAGAGTTTGACTGGCCTTGAATGTGGCCTGTGCATTGGGTGGTGGTTCCTTTTGTTTCAGTAATAGTATTCCTGCTTCTTACATTTATCCTGAATGACGGGCAGCTGTCAAACCCACCAGCTTTAACAAGGTTTCACCCAGCCTCCATCAGAACAATAAAGTAAATAATGCATTAGCATTCATTGATCTTTAGTTTTTTTAAAAAGGGATAATGGGTTCGTCTATTTCTGTTGACCCGTGTTACATGCACAGTAACCAAGCAAGTGTCTATCTTTCACTCCTGGAGTTGATTTCAAGACATATTTCAAAGCTTCCTTTCGTCAAATGGAATTACACCAGAGAGGAGTTTGACCTGCCAATATAAAAACGCACATTGTCATGTGGCTTGCTAGGGCTAGAACAATAGAGGCTCAGGTCTGAACAAGTCATCTTTTGTGGACTGCAGTTTTATTGCATGGGCCCTAGTTTAATCCAAATTGACATCAACTTGGCAAAAGTCTGTAGTTGCATTTCTTCTGCATATATTTACCAACAATAAGCATGAAGTCAAGTGCAAGCCAAAGAGTGGCTCCTGTATTTCCCCAGAGCATCACAAATTTTAGGCAGCACAACTCCTTCACCTGTGTCTCTGGAGAAAAGAAACACACTGCGTAGAGATGTTAGTTCATCTGCACCAGATTAGTTCTGAGCTGGGAATGCCTCCCTGAGCTGCTCCTGGCTGTGAATTAACTCCTCAAGCCGCAGGCCATTGTCCGGCTTGGCAAGACCTTTTTAGAGACCCACTGGGGCAGGATGTGGCAAGACTTTAGGGTCCCTACCAAAAGGTCTGTGCACCCCATCAAAGTCATATTTATGAAGTTCAAGTTGAGAAATATCTTAAGATACCCAAAGGAGAAAAAAAACAACCTAGAAATGGGTAAATGGTCACTGAACTGAGTAGAAATTAGCTGAAATTTTGCCCGGAAGAATGTAAAAATATCAGCATTTTCCACAGAGGAAGTATCTTTAGTCAGAGAAGAAATAGCGTTGGAGCTAAGGATTATGCCGTGGACAGCGATTTGAAAAGAGTGGGAAGAATCTCAATTTATTTTTTGTCCCAGAAAAGAGATCATTACATTGAAGTATTTGCAAAAGCAGATGACAGAAGCCTGACATTACGAAGTGGATTCAAGTGGGCCCCATGCAGCAGGAAACAGGAGTGGTATGTCAGTCTCTACAATAATCTCCTTTCTTATTGCATTCCAAATGAAAATGCTTCCCCCCCCACACCCCAAGTGTAATCATTGTATGCAATTGCCTTTATCCAGCATTTGAATAAAAGAGGGGCATGTGTCATACCACAGATCCAGGGATTTATGCCAGCAGATTAAATGTCAAGGGTTCAATTCTCAGTCAAAAATTGGGCTGCTCTCTTCTATTCAGTCAATAACTTGAGCTGTAAATCCCCGGTACTGCGATCCTCCTCCCCAGCAGTCTCTCAAATGTACAGCATCTTTCAAGCGGGTTTTTTTTTTAAAAAAAAAACCCATCATCTTTCTGGCTCTTTTTTTATTTCTTGTTGTTTGAAAGTAGTAAACAAGTGTTCTCCTATATCCCATCCATGTAAACAGCTAAGAGGGCAACGGAGAATAGAGATGGGCTCAAAGCTAGATTTTGGTTCTGGTTTGAATACGTACCTTGTGTCCGCTGCAATAAGATGGCACACCACACCTGCTTTCTCAAGCTCAGGAATACAAATGGGGAAGAACTCTTTCAGTGCTCATGTAGATGCAACATGCATTTCCTCAGAAACATCCTTAAAAGTTCAACACAAAATAATGTGCTCTTCAGACAAAGGCTCTTCCACATTTTTCATCACCTGTTCCAGAATGTGTTTATTTTGCCAGCTGGACTCTAGTTTCATAAATTACGGAAGGGCCTCTTTCTTGAGGAAAGCAGACCTGTGCTTACAGCAGTGACCTGCCATGGGAAAACATGTCAGCACACAGGAAGAGGATAGGAAGTGGTGTTTATAATATACAACAATTGGGCTGCTCTTTGCCAGAAAAAGTGAGGTCAGAGGGTCACGGCTGTTAGCTTGCTATCTATTTGTAGAGAATACCAAAAACCCTCAAAGGACACAGGTTCTGTGCAATTATTTCAAGGAGCTGTTTCTGGCCATAATTTGCACTTGTTTTTCCAGGTCTGATTAAGTCAATGGTCAATTAACTAGAGTTTGGGGGAAATCTGTAACTTTGTCTCAGCTTGTCATGCAAACCTTTCTTTACCTTCAGTTTGAATTGGTTCACAAGAGAAACACAGCTCAAATGACAGGTTTCAGAGTAGCAGCTGTGTTAGTCTGTATTCGGAAAAAAAAAAGGAGTACTTGTGGCACCTTAGAGACTAACAAATTTATTTGAGCATAAGCTTTCGTGAGCTACAGCTCACTTCATTGGATGCATTCAGAGTATTCAGCTCAAATGCCGAGTCTTCCCTGATGTGGGAGAAAAGCTCCATTTAAACTTCCTGAGTTTAATGATTTCTTCCCACATCCATGAATCAATCCAGGTTCACTTGAAATTTGCTCAGAGATTTGCCCCACTGAGGCAGATTCTGCTATGCTTATTATGGAATAAGGTGCTACTCAACATAAGTGGCTTCACTGATTTCCATGGGACTGCTCACAGAATAAGGGACTCTTACTCTGAGTAAGGGTATCAGAATCTAGTCCATTGTTCCAATAAGGCTTACTCCAAACTCTGGCTAAGTTTACCGGAAATTTTGGAAACCTGTACAGGTCTTTGACACTGAAACCAGAACATGTACAGGATATGCTCTTCTTTCTTTACCTTTCACAATTAGCCCAGTGATGTTAATTAAAAGATCCCCATTGACTGAATTGTGTTTTGGATCAGGGACTTAGTGCATGTATTTTTAAAACTTTTTTGATTGTTCAATGGAATTCAAAATATAGGGGAAGTGAGAGAGAGAGAATGAACAGTTACACACTACACACCTAGGAAGGGTAGGTAGATATTATTAAAATAATTAGTTGGTCAACAAGCTAAGCAAGAAAATTTCAAATATAGAACCAAAAATTGCGTACATGGTATGTAATTAAATTAGCACACGGCTGGATCTTTGAAAAGGACGGATAATGTTATGGCCACTGATAACATTTGCAACTATGTATGTTGATATAATGATATGAGTAAACAAATTTCAGGCTTCAGAGCATGAGCATTGTGTATCTGGTTCACTGCCCTTCGTGTGGTGGCAAGTAAGCGGAGTGCCTTTGTCTGAAGCAGCAAGTAGTTACTGCTGCCGGATGTCATATTAGATGGACCACTGAGCTGATCTAGTAGGACAATAATATTGTAATAATAGTTTAGAGTTATGTAATGTGTTTCATCAGAAGATAAAGCACTTTACAAAGATGGAGAAAGGTTATTCTCACCATTTTGTAAATAGAGCATCTAGGGCACAGACGTTAAGTAACTTGCCCAAGGTTACCAAGCAAGCCAGTGGCAGAATTAGAAACCATCTTTTCCCACTCCCAGTACTCTAATCATAGACAACATTGCTTTCCTATGAAGGAATGTGACAACTCCTTCTGTATGTTTATAGAAAGCATCCTAAAGGCTTTCCTAATTCCCAATTCCTAGGATTATTAGATGAGCAGATTCTCTCAGACATGGGGAAGTTTGGGGACAAACCACTCTCTCTCTTCCCCATCCATCTTTATTCAAGAGAACTGAAAAATGAATTCACACCAGCAAGAACAGAAAACAGCCACAAAAGAGGAAACAAGCTTTTAGGAAATGTTTACGTGCTCTAACTCTCACCAGATAGACTGTATGCAGCACATCCTGCTTTTTCAAAGCCATATGAAAGCAATTAACTCTTGCAGGGGATTAGCAAATAAAGATAGGGCAAAGTTTTCAAACTTGGCAGCATAAGATGTTGTCAACACTAGTGAAATTTATAAGAAAAAAACCATTGGCAATAACACTGATTCAGCTGAGCACATAGAGCTCCCATTAAAGTCACTGAGACCCATTAAACCACTCAGCACTTTGAAATTCACTAACATTTATTTAGGTGCCTAACCTTAAACTGTGCCTACAGTGGGGAAATTTATATTAAAAAAAAAATCCCACAGATTCTAACACTGAACTTCTGTTAGCACTGGGAAGAGCAATAGTATCAAATTCTTGGATTTCACTGTTAAGGCTTGTCTACATGGTGGCATAATGTACTCTAAGGGAGCGATTTCTAGAGTGTTGCACATTACTTGTTCAGTATAAACCCTACTGTTGTACTTTAACATAGTGCTGTTTGAAAGAATGCTACGTTGAAGCATGCAAGGAACCATTAGTGAGCATCAGCAGGTCTACTGCTGTTACTATATGGACCAATTCATGTGCAACACTTTAGTAGAGTTTAGAAATCACCTCCATAGAATGAGTTTCCCCACCATTTAGACAAGCCCCCAATCTTCTCATAGTGCTGCGTTTTAGATTGTGAACTTGTTGGGGGCAGCAACTGTCATTTATTAGGTGTTTGTACAGAGTCTACCATAATGGGCCCAACCTGGTTGTGGCATTAAGGAGCTACATATTAAATAATAAATAGACAGGAAGATGCTCAGATACCACAGTTAACCCAAGATTGTCTTTTTTAAAAAAATTGGCTATAGAGGGATTTGTAATTAGTAGGAATCACTATCCTCCTTGTTTGCCAAGATTTTCAAAAATGGATGGCTAAAGGTGAGCTCATAAATCTACAATTAGGTGCCTAAGCTAGAGAAGTTCTAGGTGGTCAGAAGTTTTGAAAATTATTGGTCACTTATTAAGAGATCTAAATATAGATTTAGGCTCTTAACTTTAGGCATCCAGGTTTTTAGAAGTTACTGATTTGTCGGACCTGGCCTGAAGAGAAATAAAATAATAATGAACAATAATAAAAAAAATTACTCAGGAGATTCCTCCAACTTTGCCTGGGCCCTACCTTGTTCCTTTTGTAGGACCTCTTTTTGTTAACCATATTACTGAGACTGCAGTACCTGGAGCTGATGGGAATTAATGCAGCATTACACTACACAATGCCAGGATGAATGTCACACAAAAGCAAAGCTCTAAGATTTTACTTTCCCTCAAAGAGAAGAGATTCACCCCCTTATTACTGAATATGGTCTAAAATGCAGCAAGTGGCATCAGTTTTAGAGCTTCACCTCAAAAAGACCCTGGTGGAGATATCAGTATGGATAAAGAAATGCTGTACCATTAGAGTCAGAGATTTTTCTCCACTACATGTGTCATCCAGGATGTTTAACTCCAGAACTGCTGCTATTTAAATCCAAGTCTCACAAGACAATTTTTATTTAGTTATTTTAAGGGACATGCCTCTGAGATAACCATAGGAAGGGATGAGGATAACCCAGATTTTTGGCTGATGAGGGCAGGTTGCATCTCTCTATTCTATTCATAGTTTCTCATATTGTACCTATTTTCAATATCTCAAAGCAAAAAACCAAAACAAAACCCACCACCTTAAGCTCTAGGCTGAAACAAAACATGGAGCAGTTCAGCCTCAAAAGACTCTTGTTTCACAGATTATGGAGTAGATGAAAACAAGGGATAGAACGTTAATCTACAGCAATGGTTTTCAGACTGTGGTTTGTGGACTACCAGAGGTGTACAGAGCCTTGCCTGGAGAGATCTCACAGTGGTCCTCAGAATGAAAGAGCTGTAGAAATACTATGTGAAAGCCATAATAAGGGCCCCTGCCTGTCTGTGAAATTATAAAATGCTTGTGTGAATGGTGGGAATTATCACCAAAGTGTCTAAACTTCAGGTGACTGAGGCTGGTAACAGCACATGGAAGTACTCCACAATTCCCAAAAGACAGGGGCAGAAAAGCCCTTATAAGTGTACATTGTAATGGGCCTCACTTTAGATTGTTCTGTTTGAATGTTAGATAGGAGAGAGAGAAGAAACATTGTTTGCTTTAATATGATTATTATTTCAGGACTTCTTAAGAATATGTGCAATCTGTTGTCTCACCCTTCCTCCTCCCTGATCCCTGGCTACCTGTATTCATACTAAAAAGTCACATTATACCATTGTTAGCATAACTGCTCAGCTTCCTATGGCACAGTCACATGGTAGATGGTACTGAAAAACACTATGTCAAGCACTGCAATTATAACATGCTATAGATGTGCTAAGTATTTTTAATAACCCCCTAAAACACAATTTACACACTATAGAAAGGTGTGTATTTACCTTTTCCCCCCGGCTGTTTCTTTTACACTTTTTTTCCCTGTTGACTCATCAAAAATGAAAGCAATGTCCTCATCCAGTCTGATTTAAGGAGTGCTTTAGTCACTTTCTTCAACAAGGGTTGATGCCCTTGTGGAACATCAGATTTATTAAATTAGTGACGTCTGGTGTGACAATTTTTGGGTGTCTCTCCCAACTGCACTAACCCAACTTCTGTTATCAGCTATTACGGCTACCATCTTGTGGGACCAAAACTAGTGCTCTGATCAGAACACTTCCAGACAGCACAGGAGAATTTTGCTTTCTCTTTTTTGATGGTACAAGAATATAACTTGTTTGCAGCAAGAAATGGCTATAGTCTGGCTTATCTATCTGCCTTGGTTTTCAATAAGATACGTTCACGAGGCGACATTTTTTCCTCTTGAAAGTAAAATCTGGGACTCATACTCTGTTCTCACTTATACCTCCATGGTGCACTTTTGCCTTCAGAGTGTAAATTAGTTCAGAATTCACACTTCTGCAAGTGACCTTTTATCCTTATTGCTAAATATCTGAAATGATATAATGACCTTCATTTTCTTCCAAGTTATTCCTTAGCAGATTCAGGTGACTGCAAAAATGCACAATGTAGAGATGGATGTGAAACACAAAGTTCAGACCTGGCTGGAGTCTAGAGTTCAGCGCTGTTTAGATGTGAGCTTTTGGTTCAGACCATTATAAAGTGGGTTGGACCCTTCTCCAGCCTAATGTGATCACACAAAAAGAGGGTCAGAAGACACAGCTACCATACCCACATCAAAGGGACCAAAAATCAGGAATTTTTCACAATTGATATGTTGAGGTGCTGGCATTAGCCTTTTCCCCCAGCCCAGCACTGCTATCCTAATCAAGCATGTGCTGTCTTCTCACAGCAACTCACATTCCAGCTGGCTGGCATGTTTCATGTCAGCTGTTGTTGTGGCAGATTGTGAAATTCATCCACACAGAACTAGCATTGGGACGTATTTGTGCCAGTGTCTGGGATACTTTTACAGTAACTTTTCAAATTCAAAAGAACTTTGCTTCAACTGCAGTGAAACTTCAAAGGAGACAGCAGGCTACGTGAGTGAAATTTTCAGTCACTGGTGCATGTCCCCCTCCCTCCAGCACCCACTAATAGGTTCATCCTCAGAACTCTGTTGTTCTCAGTTACATGAGTGCAACTCCATTGATGTTGAGCTCACAGGTTTCTTGGAGCAGGGATCATGTTCTTTTTCTAGTACATTTGACCAGCTGTAAAGACCTGTGCACATTTAATTAAGCTATATAAATTAATAACCATAATAAATAATGATAATGCTCAGAAGCAATTCTTTTCTGTACAGCTCTATCTCCAGATTAATTAAATTGAACACAGAAGCAAGCTAGAACATGCATTTTAACAATGTTACTAACCAAAAGATAATACATTGCAATGCACTCCTAGGAAGGCAGCTGCTGGAAAGTATCCCAGCTTAGGCCAGGTGCGTACATGCTAAAAAACAAACAAACCATTTATGTGAAGAAACAATTATACTGTATAAAGCACATATCCCACAGAATGATTTGAATCCTAGAGATAGTTCAACCATGTCAGAGTTGAATTACATTAATGAGACAATGATACCTAGCCTTTATATAGCACTTTTGACCAGTAGATTTCAATGTGGTTTACAAAAGGAAGAAGGAATCATTATCCCCATTTTATAGAATCAAAGACTGAGGTACAGGAAGGAAAAGTTATTTGCCCAAAATCACCCAGAAAACCAGCGGCAGAGCCAGGAATTGAACCCAGGTCTCCTGAGTCCCTAGGAAGTAGGCACACTGCTTCAATGATATTGAGAATGTTTGCACAGAATGGGGAATGTTGTTCAGTCCCTGCCTTTGCGGTACCTACTATGTGAGTGTGGCAGAGTAAAGACCGAAGTCTCTATTTCTTTCAATCCACGGCCTCACACAAACATTAACGACAGAAAAATAAGCTGTATGGATTTATAATTCATATCTGGTCCTGATGGCCATCAACATAAACTACAGCACTTCTCAAGCCATGGAATAAATTAACTACATATGAACAAAATCAGAGCCACCCACAACTAACTCTTTGCATTAGCAGAAGCAGAAAAGAGCTAACTAGAAAAAGAAATGTAAGTAATACAGTATGTATTAACAAGAAGTTCTTGTCAGTACCCTGAGGAACTTTATGCAGGACAAATGTATACATTTCTGTAATGCCTCGGTCCTTATATTGTATTTATTTTAGGGTTTTTGTACAGCTGCCCATCAGCATAGTATCTGAGTGCCACTCGTGAAGAATAAACAGCAATAGCCGAGTCTCTGCCACTGCTCACATTTTGGAGTGCTTTGGGGTTTAATTGTTAATTTACTTTTATTTTGGCGGGGTTTGGGTATTTTTCCCCTTTAGTTTCCCCCCCGGGGTTGACTATTTTCTGTGGTTGAGGTGTTTCGAATAGAATGAGGTATTAATATTGTGTCACTTTAATGATGAAAAGGCCTTTTTGAAGGTTGCACATATCAAATACTGAATTTTGCCAGTATCGTTTGCTTAAGATTGATATTTCTAATCATGCAAAGTATTTTGTTTCCATATATGGTACAAAGCAACAGTAAAGCCACTGAAAATAGAAGACTTCCCAGAAATACAAAGAAATAGTGGTGACCGGATTGTGCTATAAAACACACCCCATGCAACAGAGTTAGGTTAACGTAATCCCCACTGTAGATGCAGCTACATCAACAGAAGAATTCTTCTTCACCTACCTACCACCTCGCAGAGGGGAATTAACTGCATTGTCAGAAAATCCTCTTCCGTCAATGTTGGAAGTGTCTACAGTACGGACCTACAGTGGCACGGTTGTAGCACCATAGCTATGCCGTTGTAGTGTAGACATACACTGAGTCTTTCACAAATTTTCAGTTGTAAGCATGCTTTGCATTTTCCCATAAGCATCTCATTTATAAAATGTGTACATTGCAGCTGTAACCTCTTTATTAAAGGGTTTATTCATTTTCCTTTTTGAATTATATCCCTCTAAATCTTTGAGCAGACTGACATTTATCTCTATACATCATTAGTTGATCTGGATTTGAACAATAATCTCAAATTCTGAATACAAACACACACATACACGTTCGAGCTCTCAGAGCTGAATTCCCCCCCCCCCCACCACCATTTTGAGCATGGATTGCATCTAGAAAGGGTTCGTTTTTCAGATCCATTTTAGATGTAGCCAAAAGTGACAAAATTCATGCTAGAAGAGCTGATCTCATGAGCTCTCCATCATTTTTGGGTCAAAAAAAGCTCATTGTCATTCAGAACCATCAAATCTAAACCTGAACCTTAGTTCTGGTTGGTCTTCAACCCTGTAGCAAAGCAAATCTCACTGGATGCAGCACCTCCTGCTGGTCGTCTTGGGAATTAGCTCTTTTCCAGCATATGGCACGCCCTCTGCAGGCCGGTGTCTCTGGCCCCATGTCCCTCCCGGACCCTGGTGCCTCTTTACCCCCAGGGTTCTGCCCCCAGCAGTACCCCCGTTACTCTGGGCTTCCCCTCCTAGAGGAGCTCCCAACCCTCTAAACCCACCTTGCCTCAGTGGCTACTGCCAGTCATCATCTAGCCCCCACTCACTGGGGCAGACTGCAGTCGTCACTCATCATTGGCAAAGGGATAGGACCTGTTGCCTTTGTCTACCCTCAGGCTGCCCCAATACCTCTGTAGGCCTTCACCAACCAGGGGGTTTTCCAGGCTGGAGCTCCCCAGCTCCCTTTGCCCTTTTCCCCAGCACTGCTCTGCTCTGCTTCAGGTACCTTGCTCTCAGGCAGCTAGCCCTTCCCCCTCCAGGGCTAGGAGTGAGACTCCTCTAGCTCCTTGCCCCCAGCGCTCTTATAAGGGCCAGCTGGGCCCTAATTAAGCTGGCCACAACTGTGGTCAGCTAATCCCTCAGCTGCTTTCACTCTTTTTCCCAGCTGCAGCCCTCTCCAGGGCTGCTTTCAACCCCTGTTCTGCAGGAGTGGGGCAGCTGCCCAACTACAAACCCTAGCTTTGAATTCTAGCCTAAATCTAATCCTGTTCTAAATTTTCACTATGTCTACTTGGCCTATTTCTAATCAATAGTACTGTGTATATCCATTTAAAGAGAAACAGGACTCCATTTTCCCCTACATTCATCACAAGAAAATACTCTCTTTCAAGAATCCCAAAAAGTTAGTAGGATCCTTCATAGTAGTCCTAAATGCTAGGTGATAAGGAACATAAAAAAAACCCTAGCTATATTAAATATATCAGGAAGGACTTCTGAGACAAGATTCCAGGTTAAATAAAATATTCTATTAATTTTTTTCTATTATTACAGCTACACCCCTGACATCTTACTTCAAGCATCCGGCTTGTCTCTAGATGCCTACACCTCCATCCAAGTGGCCATGCTCTCAGTATCGCTGAAGGCCTTGTTACAAACATCTAAACAGGTGCATAATTCTCTCTCTCATCATATGGGGGAGGGACGTGATTGGAGAGGGAATGAAAGGGATGGTCATTACTTATGGATTACTTGACTGCAGCCAGGGCCAAACCTTTGTTGGTGCTCTGTAATAGAGGATCTAACTCACTCTTAGTGCATCTCCTCATGTCTAGATGTGGGAAAGCAGTTCATGAGGCATCGGGTGCTCCTTTCTGTTCTCTGCTCACTCTGCAATAGTCTCTCTTCTGGTAATTTAGCCCTCCATCCAGACTCCCATTTAGTTCACCCCTTACCAGGTTAAAAAGTCCAATAGGACCACTGTCCAAATGCTGTTTCCAGATGGAGTTCAGCACCACCTTGGGGCTCTATGCCACTATACCAGTGGCTGGCAGGGGAACCCAGGTTCACTCACTACACCAAATTTCATCCCATAAACTCAATAACCAGCAGTGCATGTCCGCTCAATCCCCATCGCTGTTGCTCTTTCCTTGCACTCCTTCCTACCCAGCCTCTTTGTCTTCCCTTGCCTGTTTCTGGGTTTACCACAGAATAGTACTCTACTCCCCATGGCTACTTCACCCCCTCCTAGCCTCTTGCTAGACTCCTTACACCATGATACGATCTCAGGGCTTAATCACCCCATGGATTGTCTCCTTGCCCCTGTCAGCCTCCCTCATCCCAGGAAATGACCGAAGCCTGTTTCCCCTGCAGCCCCCTTCTGCTCTCAGCCCTCTGGCTTTATAGTGCCCCAAGCATTACCCTACTGGGCTTCACTCTTACTTAGCCCTGCCCCTCCCTCTGGGAAGTGATGCCAGGTAACCTAATTGGCCACTCAAGCCCTTGTTAACCCTATCAGGGTTGGTGTGGGTTGCACATCTCATCACTTGCCCACAGAAAATTGTTTGTTTTCTTTCAGCACTTTCACCCTGCTCTGTCTAGGTCTTCACTGCAAAAAAGGTGTGATTTTACATTGAGAAAGCTGACTCCATGTAAAATCCTAGTGGAGATGGGGCACTAGAAGTTTTACCTCAATGGAGCTAGCTGAAGTCAACCCCAAGTGGGTGATATAGAGAGTTGACTTAGACTTGCTACACTGAGATAAAATCTGTGGTGCCCCATCTCTATTAGGATTTTACATGGAGTTGGCTATACACATTTCCCACTGGGGCTGGGGACAGGAAAGACAAAACCTTGCTTTCTTTCCTTCCTCACAACCTCCCACTCTCTTCCTAAGAACTAGTCTTCTGGCTGACTGGCCTCTTCTCACCGGCTGTATTCAAAGAATGAGGTCCCAAAGCACAGAGATCCTGTCTGTACTAAGCAGAAGAAAAAGCACAAACAAAAAAACCCCAAACATTTATTTTGGACTCCTTGAGCTTGCAACACTTGCACAATGCTTTGCATGTACACTGTAGCCACCACAGGCATTTTACAATAGCCAGTTGTAGTAGGCAGTTGCCACATGCCTTGGAGCAAGTCTTTAGCTCAGTTCCAGCTGAACTGGTGCAGTTTATATGAGTTTCTCCCCACTCTGGACAGGACCCAAAAACACAGCAGCTGTACCAACTTTCCTAACTCCATTCCATAGAACAGTGCCGTGCATCTGGAAATGACTCAAAAGCCCCTGCTCCCAGCAACTGTGCTAGGCACTATGGGATAGATGTTTCAAGAATCCCAGAATGCGCTGGTACAGCAGTTAAGAAGGATTCCTTGGGGCATCAATGTGTTGAATTTTTTCATAGCCCTTCAGATTGTCTTTTTAGCCAGGATTGTAGACGCATCTTCTATTCTGAAACTTGTGCTACTTGCAAATTGCCACCACCAAAGGTTAAGCTTTTTATTCACACCCCACAAACAATCCTCTATCCAGCTGTGTCAAAAGTGTCTGGGGATTCTGTTGGACTTCACTTAAGGCTGCCCAAATGTTGTACAGTATGTTCTATATTTTCATAGATTAGAGATTTCTATAGAATCTATCATTAGCTGTAACAGTTTCCAGATGAGAATTGCTGGCTCAGCTTTTACAGCATGTAACTTCATCCTTACTTTAGCATTTGTCAGAAGAAAAAAAACCAAAAATTACCTACTCTTAATTTTAGCATATGACAAACTAGATTAAGAAAGGGCACTATCTATTTTTCTTCAAAGCCCCAAACTCATGTATAAACACCATAAATTACTATATGATGGCAACCCTGTGAAGAGGAATAAGTGGTGCCAATTGCTCCTTTTTAAGTTCTTGTTTCTTGAGACAAAACACCACACAGTTGAGGCATTCTGTGTGACTTTCACAACATACTGTACTGGAAATACAGCTGCACAACTGGAAAACTAACAGAAGCCCATTCAGCTTGTCCAAAGAGAAAGGGCTATCTAGCATGGCAATGATTTCTCACATGATCAACCCCACAAGTGAGGGCAGAAGATGGACCTGAAATTCCACTGACTTCAATGGATTTGGCTTCAGTACACTAACTGGACTTTGAGTTAACTGAGACTATAGTGCATACTCAGTTTATGGGATGAAATCACAGACAGAGGGATTTCATTCCTAAAGATTTCTTGATCAGGAATATGGGAGCATTCTGAAGAGACAAGTAAACTCTATCACTTGAATTGGTCAAAAAACATTAACTATTTTTGGTGGGAAATTTTTTGAAAAATTGATTTTTTTTTTAAAAAGATAAAAATGTTTTGTTTTTTTCCAAAGAAAAACTAAAACCAACAGAATTTTTTTCCAGCTTTTAGAAATCCCTTTCAGTAACATTAGTTGGTTATCAAAACCAAAAACTGGAAACATGTGACCAAAATGAACATTTTCATTTTATTGAAAAGCCCTTTTTCTATCAAGAAAAAAAAAAGAAAAAAAGTTTCAACAACAACATATATGACCTTCTCACACATCGAGCATTCTTTGGGCTAAATCCAGCACTCCGTCATGCCCCAGAATTTGTGGAAACTTTAGAAGTGGAGGTGAAACATTAGTTATTTTCCCAAGATCAAAATTGAGATCCAAGGGCCCCTATTCTCAGTCCTCCAACACAGTGCTTTCAGCAGAAGCATAGCTGGGGGTGGAAAGATAGCTTTAAATCACATTTGTGTTTCCCAGATTTTGGGATAGCCAAGGCCCTGCTCAGCCTCCATCTCAGTTACAGCAGCCTCATGGCATTTAGGGTTCATGTAAGGCCTTCCTCATCACAGTGGTGTTCTTCACACTGAAGCAAGGAGAGCTCCTATAACACTATTCAATTATTTTTATTCCATAATTGATTAGATGCAACACTGCAGCAAACAGAGGCCATTGTTAGCTACCGCTGCCTATTTGACCCTGCAGTCCAGAAACTTCACACCCACCACCACCTTCCAGTACAGAGGGTGACCTTTTTGACCTGTACAGCCACAACTGCTCTACACAACCACTTATGCCTTGCATTAGTGTTGCATTTTTAACAGGGGGCAGGCAGAGACAGACAAACCTCCCACTGAAGCATCTGCAATTGCTGTGTATGGCACTTCACATTCATCCTGGCTCACAAGTAAGCTTTGGTCATTGGCTAGAAAGAAGCCATGACAGCTGTGCCAATGCAGATCCAGGCAGGGTGTGGTGGGGTTCAAGCCAGGCACCACTTCCTCATCACCACCAGGGGCCTAGTCAGGGATGTTACCAAGAGGAACTATGTGGCTAAGCCCTATAGCAGTGGTTCCCAAACTTTAACCGCCTCTGAACTCCTTTCACTAAAATGTCAAGTCTCGCGAACCCACTCCTAAAAATGAATATTTCCAGGGATTTTTTCCTTTACCTGAGTATAAATTATAAAAGCAGTGATCTCGTAAATATAAAATTTGTTTTTATGACATGATTACACACTATTTATTATTTATCATTACAGTATTTATTACATTATGAAAACGGCAACACTCTTCCAAGATCTCACCTTCGTATCTTGTATCACTTTGAATAAGCCTGTTATAAGACAAGGCTCCTATGTTTCATCAAGGAGTATCAGATGGGAAACAGCATGAAGGTATTTAAGAAGCAAATTCAAAGTATCCCTCCTACACAAGTGTTCAGGTCTTGAGCAGTCCAGGCAAACAACGCATGTTACAACAAAGCTTAAACTTGTTCTTCATAATATTTTAAAACAATACTAGCTGCCTGTTTAATTTAAAAACAGCAACAAATATCCAAATATTTTAATATTTAATAAATATTTGAAGTTTAAATCTCCTCAGTTTGATAGATATGCTTGCTTGGATCTGCTTAGCTCTTGAAAGTTCGGGGGCTCTGGGCTGCTGGCTCTGTGCTGCCCAGACCCCCTAGGGACAGTTCTGTCCACCATTAGGCACTCCCCATATAAACCAGGAAGCCATTTCTAGGAGTTGTCTGAGCAACACAGATCTCTGATGTGCTTCTGCCTTAGACACTGCTGGCTGCAACTTGCTTTGAACCCAGACTCCTGGCTCTTGACCCAGGCTCAGCTCCTGACCCTGATCCTGATATACTGTCTCCAGCTTAAGACCATTGCTGACCCCAGTGAAAGACCATAGCCTGGCCCTGCCCTGATTCTTGCTTCATGCTTTCAATGTTGTAATGGACTCTGACTTTCGGTTTTGACCTGCCCTAGCCCTGAACTGATCCCTGGCTTTCAGCCCCGACACGGAGCTGCTCACTCCATGCCCACAGGCTGCCCATGAGCCAGCCTTGATGCTACCACCCTAGCAGATGAGGAGGGGTACCAGCTGTTGATTAGGACACACAAGTGAATGGGGACAGAAAGATGGATTTAAACAGCAGGCTGCAATATTATTAATTTAACACATGGGAGGGGTCCCACCTGCCCCATGTCCCACATACTAGGTATACATATGGGTTCCATGCAGGTGTTAAAGGCTCCCACCATGTAAACCATAAGTCCTCAGGCTATCCCTGGGATTCGGCTCACTCTTCTGAATCCTCTCACCATCCCACTGCAAAGGAGACAGAAGGTACCAAAGAGGGACCTCTGTCTGTGAAAACTTCAGGTTTCTTTCTTTCCATAGGCACGAGGTCCACCAGCAAAATCCTAGGTCTCTTCTGGGCACTGGCCCTTTTGGCTTTTTATCTGCATTGGTCACAGGCCACAAGTTGCAATGAACTAAACGTTCTTACACATTAACATTAGCAATTTCTTAACACTATTCCTACTTAGCCTGCATGATGCATGATGAGGAAGGTGAAAAAATACCACCAGGTTTCAGCCAATGTGGCCCCAATGGAAAAAATTCCTTCCTGACCCCCAAAACAAAAGATGCAGGCAAGGATTTAAATTAATGAAGGGCTGGGGGGAGAGGAGAAGCCAATCAGCTCCTATCTTCCTCTGGCTGGCCAGTAGGAGAGCTCCTGGAGAAAGAGGGGCCCACCCTTGCATTCAGTGTGTGCTTCCTCCATCCCTTCCTTCCTTCTGCAGTTGCCCACCACTCTGCGGGTCCTACCATCGGTTGCGTCAGGTAGGTGCCATTATTTTATTCTACACATTGGAGCAGCAGCCATTTTGCCTTTGCCCCCACAATTCCTGGACAGAGCTCCACACAAAGCCTGATTATCTGAGCTTTGTGCTGGAAAGGAGAATTTCACCCCAAAGAGAGAGAGTCCATTGTTTATAGGATTTAGTATGCTTAGGAAAATAAAGTTATAAATAATCCTTTTCCATAGAGGAGGTTGCAACCTAAGAAAGTTTAAATAAAAAGTTAACAGTTTTACACAAGGCTAATAAGCCCCTAAATGAGGATTCTTGGAGGGAAGGGAACATACTCTCAGGAGTCCACATGCATAGAGTAAGGATAGGAACAACGCAAATGTAAGCGGTTCCTGCTCATACCAGTAGACTGACTTAAATTCAACTTTATGACAAAGTCTGTCCTGCTAAAGTATCATTTGCTGCTATGGAGCCAAGTTCTGATCTATTTACAAAAGCGTGAGGGTCTTATTCTCCACGATACTGAGTGCCTTCAATGCCCAATGAGTTGAAGGCAGGCAGCACAGCCCAAGGAGTGCTCAGCATCACAACAGATCCAGCCTTATATCTGGAGCCGCTCCATTGATTTCACTAGCGTTAATCTGGTTTTACAACAGGATAAATGAGTTCAGAGCTTGGTTTTTTGCACGCTAATATATTGAAAGCCTTGGGTTTCTATTATAGATTTCAAAGGTTTATATACCATTGGAGGCTGGTATATAATCAAAAATGGATTGGTTAAACACACACAAAGGTGTGTTCAAACCCTTTTTACAGCAATGAGTAAAGATCATGCTTGATCTGACAAAGTAGGCCAGGCTAGACCCCCAGGAGCCTCCATTGGGATATATACTGCATGCGATGAGCAGAGAATTCTATTAGAAGAGAACAGATTTGTGTTATGAAAGGCTGAGCGAGCTCTGATTTCACTGCTAAGCTGTTAATTGCACATTCACTCTCACATCATGAAAAATCTCATTTGCAGTGAAGGGAAGAGAGCTTCAGTATTTGCACAGAATGAAAGCAACAAAGATATATGTCAGCAATAATGTATTATTCAGAGCATCAACATACCAAATACAGAACTGTGAAATAAAAGCAGAGATGTAATCAAAAGCACAAATCCTGGTGATTTTTTAAGATTGATGATAAAATCTAAAACTTGTTAGATCTCTGACCTAAGACTTATCTATTTATATTTTTGAGTCTGGGGGTAGGGAATTGATAATGGGATATGGATGCTTTCACTTTTAGGTCATCAGTTCAAATCTTTCCCAGGCTGGTAGTTGACCATTATCTGATGGACTATGTATCCACAACTGGCACTGCTCGGAACTCAAGTCGGCAGTCTGTAGAGAAGACCAGGATTCAGCTGGCCTGGAGTCTAAACTACGCTCTTCCCTGTAGAAGTGCTTCCTCCAGAAGAAGGTCAACACGAATTAGGGAAAGCTAGTACAGTTGCCTCTCCTTGGTGTACTGAAGACGTCAGCCTCTAGAGCTCCCCATCCGGCGCCTGTCATGAGAACAAGCAATTTTTAAAGGAAGTTTCCAAAGCAATAGATGGAAAAAGCTGGACAAGTTTCCAAGCAATCTAAAATCTTCCAAGAATGATTGTTATGCATTGCAACTGAGCAAGCATATGCAAACCCAAACATCCTGATATCAAAGAGACTTCACCTCCTCCACTCCCATGCTAGCAGCTCAGTGAGTACGTAGTACTTGGCGACAGGCTGGGTGTATAGACACTGCCCAGAAATTGTCAAAGTCAGGAGTTAACTCTTTCCTTTTGGCTAAAGGAAGAACTGCAGTTGGCTGCACAGAAGTCCTGATCCGGTAACTATTTAATTCACTAGACAGACTCCCATTGAGTTCAATAGGCATTGGATCAGGATCTGAAGGTGCCTTGGGCAGGTCATAGACAGCCAGACCTCAGGGTCAGAGCCAGTGTCCACAGTCTCTTGACTCCAGCCCTGTGTTGGCTGGGTCAGGATACCAGGAGATCAGAAGCAGGAGACAAACCGGAAATCAGAACCACAAGTCGGATGCCAGGAGTCAAGCTGCAGGAACAAGGTGGATTCTTAGGAGCAAGGAAGCTCCCTCCTGCCACCCAGTGACCAGCTGACAGTTGCTAGGGCAGAAGCTGAACCTTGACAGAGGATTCCAGTCCTGCTGTAGCCTGATTGGTCCACAGCTTTTATATAAACCCAGCACAGGAACAGGAAACTGTCTGTGCAACTGGGATCCATCTTGTTAAACCAGCACAACTGGTTTAAAAAAAAGGGACATGTGAAATGCATCCATTCGGTTTGCTAAGCAGAAGCAGAATGGTCTCTTCTGCACCACATATGCTCACAATAAAACAAGGTCTCCTTCAAGATGAGCCAGGGTTTTCTGAAAGCCCTACCTTCTTCCACACACATTCTCAAAGACTATATCACAAGGGTGTTGACACATTAAAACTCAACATTCTTATGCATGCCTGTGCAAACACAATGGAATAATGAGATTGTCTATTCAAAGAAAATTGCCAGTCCATTTATATATGCATGCATGAGCAGTACTAATGAAACACAGAGAGAACTTTTTTTTATTAGACAATAAAAGTGAGTATATACACATGAAATGTGCTTTTTAAACCCCCAGCCCAAATCAGAACCTATTTTCATCTTATCACCAAAAGGTTTATCTGTGATCTTAGGACTATGGCCCTGATTCAAGAAAACACTTAAGGTATATCTATACTGGAGCTTGAGGTGTAATTTCCAGCTTGGGTAGACATATCTGTGCTAGGCAACCTGTGGAACTTATTGCCTGGGGATGCTGTGAAGGCCAAAAGTATAACAGGGTTCAAAAATGAACTAGATAAGTTCACAGAGGATAGGTCCAGCAATGACTACTAGCCAAGATGGTCAGGTAGGCACAACCCCATGCTCTAGGTCTCCCAGCTTCTGCCTGTCAGAAATTAAGGGACTGTATGACAGTCTATAATTGCCCTGTTCTGTTCATTCCTTCTGAAGTATCAGGCACTGGCTACTGCTGGAGGACAGGATACTGAGATGGATGGATCCTTGGTCTGACCCAGTATGGCCATTCCTATGTTCTAGTTTTGATTAAAGCTAACATGATAAAAATAGCAGTGTAGCCATGGTTGCACTGGCACTGGGATGGACTAGCCACCCTGAGCACAAGCTCGTCTCAAAGCCTAGGTAACCTATTCAGGGTAGCTAGCCCATCCCATTGTGCTTACAGTCATGGCTACCCTGCTATTTTTAGCACACTAGCTTGATCAGAGCAAGCACAGGTTTGTCAGTCCAAGCTGGAAATTACACCTCCAGCACCACTGTAGACGTATCCTCAAGCACATGCTGTTCAGTAAAGCACTGAAGCCCCATTAAAGTCATGTGTTTAAGTGCTTTCCTGAATTGGGGCCTTGTCCAATATCTCGTTTCCATCCCCTCTTGCTGAGGGTCTGTACCTGTTCAATGAAATGTTGCAAAAATCTTTTTGCAGCAGAAAGATAAACATTTTTTCATTCATGCTTGAAAGTGGCTGCTCTGAATCACTCTCACACTGAGAACAAGCGTGACAAACAACAGCCGAAGGAGGACAGGTTTAATACAATTCTAAGACACCAAAGCGGACCCTTTCAAATAAAAACGTTTGAATAACTTTACGTATGGATGTTACTCCACCTATGATGGGAAAATATGGAGAACATTGCTTAGCAACCATCTGAGGACTTGCATGCTCGCAGCTGCCAAAACAAACTGACACAGAAAAGAACAGCCATTTCCCATATTTTCTTCAAAGGCCACTATCGCTGTCACCATTTCTCTTCTTTCCAAAATGTAACCTTGCATTTTTTCACCTTCCTGCTATAGATGTATATATGTGTGCGTGTGCATATTTCTCTTCATTTCCTGCTAAGCTCAAACAAAAAACAAACAAACCAAAAACATATATTGAAAAAGTCTGCATTAAAAATGGGGGGATGGGACTATATTTTAAAATAGGTCTTCCGTATGAGATATTTAAAATATTAGGAAAACCCCAGCTGGGAAACATGCCTGGACAAGGAACATAGGAAGCAGGAGACTTCGTTTTTTTCCCCCAGTCTGACACGGACTTACTGTATGGCCTTAAACAAATCACTTAAGGTGTGTCTGCACTGCAGCTGATAGGGTGCTTCTCAGTGCAGGGAGGTGGACACATGCTAGCTCTGCTTGATCTAGCGCACTAAAAATAACCCTGCAGGTGCTGGGGCATGGGCTCGTCACCCAAGTACAAGCCTGCTCAATCCCCTGGGTCCGTAGTTGCGTGGGTAGCCCAAGCCGTCACCCATGCCACAATGTCCGCACTCCTATTTTTACAGTGCTCGCTCAAGCAGAGCAAGCCTCACGTCTGTCTACCCAGGCAGGGACGCATGTTCCCAGCTGCAGTATAGACCTACTTTTAGGGCCCAGCCCTGCAAGACACTGAGCATCTTTTAAGAAGGACTGAGCGCCCTCATTTTCCTCATAGGATGAGTATTTTACTCTGTCTGTCTCATTTTCCCCAGCTGTAAAATGGAAATAACTGAATATTCCTGCTAGCAGACTCAGTCACTAGAATATTAATGGAAAAAACAAACACAAGGGGGATTGATCAGAATCAATATGAATATGTTTAAGACTCTGAACAGATACTCATGGGAAATGTTTTGCTACTTTGCCCCATCATTTGGTAGCACCTAACTATTTATTTGTTTTGGAATTCCTGCTTTTCCAGACGACATGTTGATAAGCATTTATCACAAATAATCTAAGTAAGGACTGACCAGTAATGATCACATTTCAAGTGCTCTAGGTATCCATGTTTTCTATTCTCTTGATACAGAAACATGGATTCAGTTTACACATCCGACAAAAGAGCATTTCCAAATAACTGGAAATATAAGGGGGGAGCTGACCAAAGACAAAGGATGTTGTGTGTTTTACGAGGTAATCTTTGAGATTTGTGTTTTCCCCTGCAGAGGAGCTGGGCCAAACAGATTCAAGTAAACAGGACTACACTAGGGAAGGAAAGTATTTGGGTTAAATCTTTTGCTGCATGTCAAGGGGCAAGTACACCCCATCACCCTGGGGGTGGGGAGAGGGCGTGGTAGCCCCACAGTTAAGTCAGTATGGCTGCCCTGAGCCTCAGGGCTGTGTGGCCCAATGGCCGGATCGATAGGACTCCCCTTGGCTGCAGGGGAGCGTGGCCTAATGGTTGGTGTCAATAGGACTCCCCTTGGCTACAGGGGAGCACGGTCTAATGTCCAGAGTCAATAGGAAGGGGTTTGGTGGGCCGCCCCCCAAGGGGAGGGCAGCCAGGGTAGGGGGACCCAGGCCCTCCCTGCTCCACCAGATCCCAGCCCAGGTAGTGGCAAATGGGTTCACCACCAAGTCAGCAGGAAATTGGCCCACAACTGCTGCAGGGACACTGGCTAGCCCACCCTGGGCTACTTCCTACCATGAATCCTGCAGTTGAAGTTGGGGTGTCTTTGGACTCTCTGGGCTCCTTGGGTGGTGGCTGCAATCTCTCTGGGTCATCCGCAGGTAGCTGGCACCTACCTAGGCCTCGGTATCTCCTGCTCCAATGGTCCAGGATCCTGGCTGCTCTTCAGCAGTGAGCCAGTGAGGTGCATCCTTCCTCCTCAGCAATCCCCCCAGACTGAGCTAGGCTGTTCCCTTTTATACTGCAGCAGCAGTTGGCGCATGCCCAACAGGGTCAAGGGGACATGGCTTCTGGGGCTAAGAGTGCTTCCTTAACTCCTTCCGCTCCAGTGTGGGGAGTACACAAGTACAAGTACACCCCATCAAACTGCACCAGAGAAGTAATCAGTGCAACTGTGAGGCACAAAGGTGGTCTTACATCCCACTTCCCCATTCCCAAAGCTAACTGGGAGCTAGTTTAGCTGTAACTTCTCCAAAGGCCCTCTGGCCATCCCCCTTACCCCAACACACACACACACCCTTACCCAGGGGCTAGGAGGTGGTCTAGTGTAGAGCCAGTGTAGCTAGCTCTAGGAAAATCTCCAGTTGACCTACTCTGGGAAAATCCTTGTGTAGCCGTTAAGCCAGGAATAAAGCTACTTTGCACCACTGGCGTAGCACAAAGCTGCTTTAACAGGGGCCAGAATCTCACTCTCTGTCTAGAAAATAAAAGTTTTCCCATTTGTCTATTAAAAAGCCCATTTGGAACAAAAATTCTCATGCAGGGGAACAACAGAATTTTGGAAGAGAATGATGCTAAACTTTCCAGGGACATTCCAAGTAGCTGAGAGGTCCAGGCTCACCCAGGCTTTACAGTCTGTGCAGATGATTAGCTGTCTGCTCCCAAAAACTTTGAATGTGAGCACTGCTGTTCACAGCGGAAGCACTTTTATACATTATAAATACACTTTTAAATATACAGAGAGAGAGAGATCAACTGATCATTCTGTTACTACAAACACCCAGTGTAGACAAGGCCTCAGACCCTAGTCCACCAGTTTTGGGGGCGGTGGTTTAGAGTGCTTTCAACTTTTGGAAACCTGGGTTCACACATAAACGTAGGTCAAATGTTAGCTGGAATTTCATCCTAGATTTTCTTGAAATCAATGACAAAACTCCTGATGACTTCAGTGGGGCCTTAATCTCCACTGGATATTAGCCACATTGGATACTCTCCTGTACCACAACAGAGTTTGTTACATAATGAAGCAGATAGAAAGGTCTTCTGAAGAGAGGATCCAGTAGAGGAATATAACAAAGCTAATGCAGATCAAGACTGAGCAATCAGCTGGGCGATTCATAGCACTTGCTACCTCATGCTTGCCTCTAACTTGTGCTATTTGTCCCTCAGATTAATCAGCACTACAAAGTACCTAAATTCCACCCAAATAAAACAATTATGGGTTAGACAGTGACTCAAAGAAAACATGCCCTTCCAAATGCTGCAGAAGTGATTTTTTATTTCTAGCTGGACCTCCTCCTTGAAAAGCACAAACCCTTGGAAATTATAAGAAAACGTTTCTGCTTCATCATAGACTAAGGATGTCATGTGGATATCTTTCTTTTCTCTCTTGTGTTCCTGCTTTCAATTTCCAGTTGGGTGGGCTGGGTTATTTCGACTGAAGGTTTCCCCCTAACCGCCCCCCAAAAAACCCCCACACAGTTCAGGCTGTAACAGTTACTGTTTTAAAAATCTTTCACCCCCTATTTCACTTGATTCCCTGCCCTTTCCTTTACTTAACCAAGTAAGAAATTTCTCCTCCACTTTCCTACCCATACCCCCCACACCACATCCCCTTTTTTGTGCCAAAGAGTTAGGTCACTTGTGTGCTTGCATTGCATTTTCTAAGCATTTCTAAGTGCCCTTGTAACTAGTGGAGGGCGAGGGATGAGGTGGATGACCCTTCCAACCTGTCTTCTGGAAATCAGATGTCAGAGATTCCTACTTTAAACTGAGAGACCTTAATTGAAATACTGAACACCTTCCAGAAAACCCATCTGGAAATCTAAAAATCCCTCTTTGGAGATTTATGGACCCAGTCCTGCTCATAAGAACATTAGAATGGCCATATTGGGTCAGACCAAAGGCCCATCTAGCCCAGTATCCTGTCTTCCGACCGTGGCCAATGCCAGATGCCCCAGGGGGAATGAACAGAACAGGTAATCATCAAGTTATCCGTTCCTTGTCTCCCATTCCCAGCTTCCGGCAAACAGAGGCTAGGGACATCATCCCTCTCCATCCTGGCTAATAGACATTGATGGATGTATCTTCCATGAACTTATCTAGTTATTTTTTGAACCCTTTTATAGTCTTAGCCTTTATAACATTATTTGGCAAGGAGTTCCACAGTTTGGCTGTATGAAGAAATACTTGCTTTTGTTTGTTTGTTTTTGCCATTGGACTCAATGACAAAACTCTCATTGACCTCCATGAGAGCAAAACAAGCCCCATATGTGTAGACATTATTTTTCGCCATTTGTAGAGACTTCAACCAGGAACACATTGGGAGTTAAGATTTCAGATGTACAATCCCAGTCCAGGTAAGACAATGGAAACCAAAACTAAATTCTTCTCTTTCAGTGCCAAAAAAAGCCTTCAACACTCCACACCACATACACTGATATTTTACTGGCATTCTAGATAAAAGTCTGGAGACTCCAGACAATCACCTCCTTCCCACAGAAAAAACAGTGCAGCTGTGAAACGTTCCACTGAAATAGCCACCCACGATCAGAATCCATAATAGTAAAACACAAGGAGCTTCTTTACTAATCAGAAGCTTATATGCTTGGCTCATGTGACAAGCCTGCAAAAATATGTCAGAAGTATTAATCTGGTCAACAATACAAAGGAAACCAAATTGTAACTGATCCCCTTAATTGGGATAATTTGAATATTGGCATATTATGGAAAGATATACGGCTCCAGTCAACATGTGTGCTGTATCTGGCAGATCTAAGAGAAACAAAATGAATTTAACTCTTGTCAAACCCTCTACTGTACTTGGGTTGCTAGCCTGTGTTGAACCCAATGGCACCATGTCAACATTACTATTATTATCCTGCTGGCTAGATTAAAACTAATGTATGCCTGCCCATGCTACAATCACACAGACACCTAGATGTACCCCTAGCGTATGTCTACACTGCCAGCTGAAGATGTACATTCCATCTTGAGGAGACATACCTGCACTAGCTCTGATCAAACTAGCATGCTAAAAACAGTAGCAGCAGAGGACAGCCACCCCACGAACATACCTATTGAAGATGCTAGGCACATACTCAGGCAGCTAGCCCTTCCCACTGCTCGTGCCACTGCAACTATGCTGTTTTCAGCAGGCTAGCTCAACCAATTGCTAGCACAGGTCTGCCTCCTTTACACTTCAACTGGAAGGTGTAAGTTGTAGCTAGATATACCTTAAAAGGCACGCAGTGGCAGAGATGAAATACTGGATAAGGGGCTTTTAAGCCCAACACTGGCGATAGTTTGATTCAGTGAGAAGTGTGGTTTCTTGTTTCACTAATCTGACTGCTGAATGTCTTCCAGCACAGATAGGTTTTCCATTAGATCGTACTTGAGGATCAGTTCCTATGAAGTGTTTGGACAGGTAGGGACTGAATTGTGAAAGCCCTTCCAACAACAGTTCAATTAACTTGCCTCCATCTAGTCAATGGGAGTTGAGGGTGCTTACCAGCTTGCAGGATCAGGCCCTATGATTATTTACTTTTCATAATGTACCTGTAAATAATTAGCCAGATTTGCAATTGTTCTGTCCCTTGTGGTGTCATTTACACCATTGCAAAGGGGGTGTAAATGCCCTATACATGGTGCAGGGTAATGGAGAATCAGGCCCCCTGCATTCATCTAGTGCCACTCCTTTCTGGCTAGTCACACAATCTTGCTACTACCAGTGCAAGCACATTCTCCTCTGCAGCTCTTGTCAACTGTATTGGCTACAGCAATTCTTCCTGTATCTCTCAATGTCAACAGTTCTCTGTCCCATTCCAAGTCACACCTGAAAACATTTCCTTTCTCCCTGACTTGTTGGCTCTTAAGCTCTCTCCTTCTGCTGTTGTTTATTATTTACCTGTGCAACTGTGTTATTCAAATCTGCAACATATTTGAGGAAATAATTTGTGTCAAAGACCCTAAAAAGTTATATTGTATTAAAAGTTAGTGACAGAGTTAACGAAACTGGATATACTGTAGAATTAGGATTTTTAAAAGTTCATAAATCACTTTATTAAACATATGTGTCAGTAAAGGCCTGTGTTTCAAATCTTGCTAGTGAAGGGAAATAGTCAATAAATGCCCTTGTTGAATAAGGAAATCTGTACTGCTCTGAAGGTAATGTAATCCCAGACACAAGCAAATCAGTTTGTGGGATTGAATCCTTCTAAGTGTGTACATATTGGAGATTATTGCAAGTGCTAATTCAAACATTAGGATAAACTTGGACCAGCTTTCCCATTCTGCGTTTGATCACTGCACTGATGCCTGTAATGACACTGGCTTACAGAGTGGGAGATTTATAGCCATTATAAGCATCTGCATATTGGAATCTGACAAAGAAAAACATTAACGTCTGAATATTTTGCTTAAATAATGCAAGGTCTCATGACATCTTTCACTCCCCCTTTCAGCTGCCTCCCTAAATTACTGGTTGTGTGTTTTTGTTTCTTTGTTGTTTGCTTGCTTCCTTACTTTCCCTGAGAAGGAAGCCCTTCTTAAATTGAAATTGAAAAAAATACAACAGATTGAGACTGTAACCACCAGAGCTGGGAACTGAACTCTGGTTTTTGGATTTGATGTTTATGTCTTACTAGACAAAATTCATCAGAACTTCTCCTGTGTCTTAGGGAATGGACCCATAAATAAAGGGGGAGGGAGGAAACTGGGCCTGACTCTGGGAAATGCTGAGCACTTGCAACGCCTCTTGAGATCAGCACATGTGAACATCAGGCTCACTGACTGAATCTAAAGAAGTGGGGAACTGCATTGCAGGATGCGGGCTTTGGCTGTGTCCAGACACAATACAGAACTCCTTTCCCTTTGGTTTTAAAAAACATTGTTCAAACAATTCTCACACCAAACCACCACATGAAGTGTCCTTTTAAATCTCTACTACAAAACATTTCCACTTGCCCCCTGCTATTATACGGCATGTGTTTTGGTAACTCTTGACAACTGGGCCATGAATTTCCAAATGGAACTATTCGCTTCAGAAGAAAAACAAAAATCTATTTTTTTGTCCATGTTGAGTGTCCAGGAACAGATTGTATTGCTGCTTCACAAGTGCCACGCAGCACAGACTGTGTTTTGGCAGCCTTGACCTGTCTCCCACTGTTTACTGTGAGTCTCAGAGACTCTCTTTGCCTGAAGCCAGCTAATTATTAACTGCTGGGGCAGAGAAGGCAAAGCTTAAAGCCACACACTTCCCTGCTGTACAGCGCTACAAGTTCACCAAGGAGACAGTTTGCGTAATGCGGTATAGCGGAACTTACATGCTGTAAAAGAAGCACCATACACACAAAACCTTCTTTTATAAGAAAAATTATACCGGATTTAAAAGCAAAAGCCCAAGCACTACAGCACCATTAAGGAAAGGCCTGATTCACCTCACACACATCCCCAATGTAAAATCAGCATAACTTCACTGAAGTTGATCCAGATGTACAATGGTGAAGTGAGAGTATAATAAAACCCCATTTCTTACTTTAATGGTGTCACCATGTTTGGGGCTTGTCACCATGGAGGAGCTTATTCAGGGCAAACTGCAAGGAATAGAACAGACAATCCTCAAAACTAGTGGTTTATTCTATAATTAGATTTCACCAAGCCAGTAACCAAACAGCTTCTGTAATATCTTACTGGTGACCAAGAAGCCAAAATATAGTCCCCTTTAAGCAATCCAGCCTTTGGCTCCCACCCAGACAGCCAAGTGTAATATAGTGAGGGTTACTAAAAAACATTCTTCAGGAAATATAAAGTTCTACCAATCCAAGGAGACTGGACACATTACCCACCAGGTCGATGAATATTTCAGATCTCACTGAAATACATGCTTAGAGCCAATTCTTATTAACTAAATCTAGGATTTATTAATAAAAAGAGAGAGAGATGCTATGGTTTAAAAGGTCAATATACATACAGATATGAATACAGTTCTTAGGTCAGTTTCATAACAGAAATGGTGAGGCTGCTGATCTGCAAAAGTCCTTCTACAATCAGTTCAATAGGTTATAGTCCAATAGGCAGTCCATCTGCAGAGCTTGTTCAAATTCTTCCATGAAAATTCCAGGGCTAATCCACAGTAGACCTGGAGACCTCAGTCTTGTGGGCTTAGATTTTCCTGGTCAAAGTTTAAGCAGCTCCGAGATAAAAAAGGATCAGGCCCAAATCTTTCTTTATGGCGGAAGCAAGTCATGGTCGCAGCAGGGCCTTTCTTGGATGAAGAATAGGTAATGTATATTGTTGCTTTGAAGCTAATCTCTGTTTCCTAGGCATAGACCAGTAACTAGTTGTATTCATTAGCATAAGCCAATTAACCATCAAACAGTTCACAGGTAGTTCACTACATAGGGTTGCAAATTTCAAAGATAAATGAGGCCAATAACTTTATTATACCACAAGTCCCATCTAAATGAGAATATCCCCTTTTGATCTCTGAATCAATAGAATACAGTAATGAATCATAGACAGGAACAGAAGTTTAGCATCTACAAGGTAATTAGATCACATTGTTAAACTTCTAAACAAGATACAGGTAAACACAGACAAATACAATTAGTATCTACTTGTGATTCTCTAACAATACAGGCCTACATATCAAGGATTCTAGTCTACTTAACATGGGTTTGCTCACTATCTACAAGTAATGGCCCTATTTACCATTTCAATACTCTTCTAATATGTCTGTAAGGGTTCCTTCCAGGTCACACAGCCTGCTGGTTGCTTAACCCTCTCTGGCTCTGTGTCACGGGGCTATTGATGTTGAAAATGGTGGTATTTTATTTATTGTTTTTTAAAAATTGACCATAGGCTGTATCTTCACTAGGACATGAGGTGTGTTCTTAACTCAAGTTAGCTAACATGGTAACTAACATGAGGTAAAATGCTACTGAAGAGAAGGCAGTTTGTAGCTTTCACAGGAGTTAGCAAATTGAGATAAAGACTATGGGAGAGCCTAGGGTTTATCTTCAATGCTAATTTACATGGCCAAAGAATCTGACCTCAAGGCCTCTGTTAATTGTGGTATATAGCGTTCACTCTGCCTAATGTGGACTTTTCCTGGAATGAATATTGGTGATTTTAATAATTAGTGTTCTGTTTCTAGGATTCCTAAAGATGTAATGGGCCTGATTCTCCTCTCACCCTACTTTTACACCAATCTAACCCTCATTTATTTCAATGGAATTACTCTTGCCTTTGCCCATATTTTCTGTTTAAAGCTATGCTGTATGTGGAAGGCCTATTAGGTTTTTATCCTCGGTGCCTTCGTCACTGAGATCTTCCTTGCAAAACAGCTCTGCTTCTCCTTCCTGATAAAGTCCTTCTCCTACAACCTTTGCTGTCTCTTTTCCACCCTTATCTTTCTCCTTAATCCTCTCCTCAGCCTCTACCTTTCTCCCTCACTGCTGAGAAGCTTCTTCAAAGAGAAGACTGAAATAATTTAGCATGCGCTTCCAATTCACCACCACACATACATACACACAGCCTGGATTTTCTCCTCCTTCACTCTGGACTACAATTCAGACATGTCTCTCCCACTTTCAACCACTGACCTTCAGACCAATTTCTTTAGCCAACCCTCTTCCAGTTTGGGATCTCTCTTCCTCCCCTCATTCCTTTCCCTCACCTTCAACATCTCTCTCTCTCTTTCTCTCTCTCTCTCTGTGTCACTTGGCTTATTTTCCTCAGCTTTCAAATGCGCTATTGTCTCCACAGTCCCCCAGACCCTTGCTTAATAGTAGTTGCCTCTCTATCTACAAGGGTCACTGAGAAAGTGTCTAGCCTGACCTATTTAATGATATTCTAGAGCCCAACAGATTTTACAGATCAAAGTACTGGTATTTTGATGTATTTCTTTGTTAGTAGCCATTTTTTCCATCTGTGCAGAACTTGTGCAAGGACCTTTTGAAGTGAGTCAGTCATCAAAGATTGGAAAAATAGAGAAGAATGAAATCAGAGCGGTGTTCTCCATAAAGAGCGGTACCTCCATAAAAAGGCTTGACATCAAAAGAAATCCATGAGGACATGGGAGCAACCTTTGGGGATGATGCCTCTTCATACACACAGTAAAGAAAAACCTGGCCTACTGAATTCAAGCAAAGGAGAATCAGCATGGAAAATGAGCTAAGAGCAGGGGACACCCCAGAGAGTCCACTGCAAGATGGTGATGAATGAAGAAGAGCTCTGTGTGGCTCAAAGGCTTAACTCTCTCACCGAAAGAAGGTCCAATAAAAAAAAATCACCTCACCTAGAAGATCAACAGTCAGACACATAGCTGAGACAGTGGGCATCAGCACTGGGTCAGTGCAAGCCATCCTCAATAAAGACCTGGGCATAAGAAAGGTGTCAGCAAGATGGGTGCCCAGAATGATGAGAGCTGACCAGAAAAGAGTGCAACTTGACATTTTCAGTGAACTTTTTGCTTCTCCATGGCCAGGGCCATCCTTACCCATACACAAAGTACTCAGCTGCATAGGGCACCAGGAAATTTGAGGCACCACATTTTCTGGTGCCCTGCGCAACTGCATGCTGCTCCAGCCCCTGCCCCACCTCTTTCCCCCCCGCTCCACCTCTTCCCCAAAGGCCCCACCCTGCTCCGCCCCTGCCCCACCTTTTCCCACCCCTGAGGACTGTAGCAAGGCCAGGCCTGTACTCACCTATGGTGGGAAGTGCAGCAACCTGGCCCCAGCCGTGCTGCCACTGAGTGCTGGGGGGCAGTTTCCCCCCGCCCCCCAAGCCAGCCCCACTCCACCACGGAGGCCTGGGGCCCCCCCATAACCTCCCTCCCATGGGGAGGGTGGCTGTGTAGGGCCCCAGAATAGCTAGGGATGGCCCTGTCCATGGCAACGCATCACCCCACACATCCCAGGTTGCAATGACCACAGCAACCAAATGTGGCTTTTGGTTGCTTTTCCAGACAGCCTGCAAACCAGATTTGGCTCCCTCAGACTTCTACCTGTTCCCCAAATTGAAGGAAGACTTTTGTGGAAAGAGCTTCAATGAGGTGATCATAGCACTCAAGTTGTTTCTGGACATGCAGGACAAGGACTTCTACAAGAGGGGCACAGCCAAACTGCGGCTGCACTGGATGAAGTGCATTAATGTCAAGGGGGATTATACTGATAAATAAACAAACAGCTGAACACAAATTATGTTTTTTTCTTTATCAGGCTAGAAATTTTCTAAACTTCCCTTGTACCTGCCCAGTCTCACTCCTTTCCCTGCCTCTATATTTCTTGAACATGCTGTCTAGTCCCATTTCATCAATTCCTTCTCCACTAACTCTCCCCTTAGGGTATGTCTACGCTACGAAATTAGGTCGAATTTATAGAAGTCGATTTTTTAGAAAGCGATTTTTTACAGTTGATTGTGTGTGTCCCCACACTAATGCACTAAGTGCATTAAGTTGGCGGAGTGCGTCCACAGTACCGAGACTAGCGTCAACTTTTGGAGTGTTGCATTGTGGGTAGCTATCCCACAGTTCCTGCAGTCTCCGCCGCCCATTGAAATTCTGGGTTAAGGTCCCAATGGAGCAAAAAACACTGCCGCGGTTGGTTTTGGGTACGTGTCGTCAGTTGCCCCTCCCTCCGTGAAAGCAACGGCAGACAATCATTTCACGCCTTTTTTCCATGTGGGCGCCATACTGCTTTCAACACATGGTGCAGTAGGACTGCTAACCGTCGTTGTCATCCACCGCTTCTGCTGCCACTCTGTGATCCTGTTCTCCTGATGCTATGAATCCACCTCGCAGGTCCTCTACATGACCTTTGTCATCCACTGCTTCTGCTGGCACTCTGCTCTCCCGGTGGTCTCGCAGGGCCGCTTCCGCTGCAGTTCTGCTCGGCTGCTCTTGTCTCGCCATACCACGGCAAGTGTGCAGCCCGCTCAGCTGTTGTGTCCTGGCAGCAGACAGTGCAGTAGGTCTGCAAAACTGGTCATCCAACCACCGCTTCCCCTGCAACTCTGCAGATGCCATACCATGGCAAGCATGGAGCCCGCTCAGATCACCGCAGCAGTTATGAGCATTGTAAACACCTCACGTATTATTATGCAGTACAGGCGAGTCTCATCTTACACGCATTTAACATGCGTGAATTCAGCTTTGCGCGGTCGGCAAAAACAACAACAAAAAAAGAGAAAAACAATTATTTAAATACTGTACCTGCAGTGCGGGCAATTCCGCACACCATTATACTCAATGTAATTTTGACTATACGTGATTTTTGCTTTATGCGTTGACTGCGGAATGTAACCCCAGCATAAGAGGAGACTCTCTTGTATATGCAGAACCTTGTAAACTGGAGTATTAGTAATAGGATGAAATTTAATAGTGAGAAGTGTAAGGTCATGCATTTAGGAATTAATAACAAGAATTTTAGTTATAAGCTGGGGACGCATCCATTAGAAGTAATGGAGGAGGAGAAGGACCTTGGAGTATTGGTTGATCATAGGATGACTATGAGCCACCAATGTGATATGGCCGTGAAAAAAAGCTAATGTGGTCTTGGGATGCATCAGGAGAGGTATTTCCAGTAGGGATAAGGAGGTTTTAGTACCGTTATACAAGGCACTGGTGAGACCTCACCTGGAATACTGTGTGCAGTTCTGGTCTCCCATGTTTAAGAAGGATGAATTCAAACTGGAACAGGTACAGAGAAGGGCTACTAGGATGATCCGAGGAATGGAAAACTTGTCTTATGAAAAGAGACTCAAGGAGCTTGGTTTGTTTAGCCTAACTAAAAGAAGGTTGGGGGGAGATATGATTGCTCTTTATAAATATATCAGAGAGATAAATACCGGAGAGGGAAAGGAATTAATTAAGCTCAGTACCGATGTGGACACAAGAACAAATGGTTATGGCCACCAGGAAATTTAGACTAGAAATTAGACGAAGGTTTCTAACCATCAGAGGAGTGAAGTTTTGGAACAGCCTTCCAAGGGAAGCAGTGGGGGCAAAAGATCTATCTGGCTTTAAGATTAAACTTGATAAGTTTATGGAGGAGATGGTATGATGGGATAACATGGTTTTGGTAATTAAATATTCATGGTAAATAGGCCCAATGGCCTGTGATAGGATATTAGATGGGGTGGGATCTGAGTTACCCAGGAAAGAATTTTCTGTAGTATCTGGCTGATGAATCTTGCCCATATGCTCAGGGTTTAGCTGATCGCCATATTTGCAGTTGGGAAGGAATTTTTCTCCAGGGCAGATTGGAAGAGGCCCTGGAGGTTTTTTGCCTTCCTCTGTAGCATGGGGCACGAGTCACTTGCTGGAGGATTCTCTGCTCCTTGAAGTCTTTAAACCATGATTTGAGGACTTCAATAGCACAGACATAGGTGAGAGGTTTTTTGCAGGAGTGGTGGGCGAAATTCTGTGGCCTGCGTTGTGCAGGAGGTCAGACTAGATGATCATAATGGTCCCTTCTGACCTAAATGTCTATGAATCTATGAAACCAGAACCTGCAAAAGCAGGCGAGGAGGCGATGGCAGTGTGGTGACAAGTGATGAGGACATGGACACAGACTTCTCTCAAAGCACAGCAAATTCCCTGGCAATTTGGCCATCCTGGTGGCAATGGGGCAGGCTCATGGCGTGGAACGCCGATTCTGGGCCCGTGAAACAAGCACAGACTAGTGGGACCGCATAGTGTTGCGGGTCTGGGATGATTCCCAGTGGTGGCAAAACTTTTGCATGTGTAACGGCATTTTCATGGAACTTTGTGACTTGCTTTCCCCTGCCCTAAAGGGCAAGAATACCAAGATGAGAACAGCCCTCATAGTTCACAAGTGAATGCCGATAGCCCTCTGGAAACTTGCAACGCCAGACAGCTAACGGTCAGTCGGGATTCAATTTGGAGTGGGCAAATCTACTGTGGGGGCTGCTGTGATCCAAGTAGCCAGCGTAATCACTGAGCTGCTGCTACCAAGGGTAGTGACTCTGGGAAATGTGCAGATCATACTGGATGGTTTTGCTGCAATGGGATTCCCTAACTGTGGTGGGGAGATAGATGGAACGCATATCCCTATCTTGGGACTGGACCCCCAAGGCAGCCAGTACATAAACCGCAAGGGGTACTTTTCAATAGTGCTGCAAGCTCTGATGGATCACAAGGGACGTTTCACCAACATCAATGTGGGATGGCCAGAAAAGGTACATGACGCTCGCATCTTCAGGAACTCTGGTCTGTTTCAAAAGCTGCAGGAAGGGACTTTATTCCCAGACCAGAAAATAACCGTTGGGGTTGTTGAAATGCCTATAGTTATCCTTGGGGACCCAGCCTACTCCTTAATGCCATGGCTCATGAAGCCGTACACAGGCAGCCTGGACAGTAGTCAGGAGCTGTTCATCTATAGGCTGAGCAAGTGCAGAATGGTGGTAGAATGTGCATTTGGATGTTTAGAAGTGTGCTGGCGCAGTTTACCAACTTGGTTAGACCTCAGCTAAACCAATATTCCTACTGTTATTACTGCTTGCTGTGTGCGCTACAATATCTGTCAGAGTCAGGGGGAGATATTTATGGCGGGGTGGGAAGTTGAGGCAAATCCCCTGGCCACTGCTTACGTGCAGCCAGACACCAGGGGGTTAGAAGAGCACAGGAGGGCCCGGTGCACATCAGAGAAGCTTTGAAAACCAGTTTCATGGCTGACCAGGCTACAGTGTGACAGTTCTGTTTGTTTCTCCTTGATGAAAACCCACCCCCTTGGTTCACTCTACCTCCCTGTAAACCCTCCCCTGTCCCCTTTGATCACTGCTTGCAGAGGCAATAAAGTCATTATTGTTTCAAATTCATGCTTTCTTTAATTCATCACACAAATAGGGGCATAACTGCCAAGGTAGCCTGGGAGGGGTGGGGGTGGAGGGAAGGACAAGGCCACACTGCACTTCAAAACTTATTGAATGCCAGCCTTCTGTTGCTTGGGCAGTCCTCTGGGGTGGAGTGGTTGGGTGCCCAGAGGGGCCCCCCCATGTTCTTGGGCATCTGGGTGAGGAGGGCAGTTGGTTACACAGGGGCTGCAGTGGCGGTCCGTTCCTTTCCTTCACCTCAACCATACGTCGGAGCATATCAGTTTGATCCTCCAGTAGCCTCAGCATTGCATCCTGCCTCCTCTCATCATGCTGCCTCCACCTTTCCTCTTGATTCCGTCACCTCTCCTGTTGCTCCTGCCACCTGTCCTCGCGTTCATTTTGTGCTTTCCTGGACTCTGACATTGTCTGCCTCCACGCATTCTGCTGGGCTCTTTCAGTTTGGGAGGACTGCATGAGCTCAGAGAACATTTCATCATGAGTGCATTTTTTCGCCTTCTTATCTGCACTAGCCTCTGGGACAGAGATGCTAGTGGCAGCATTGAAACATTTGCAGCTGTGGGAGGAAAAAAAAAAGAAATTAAAACTGAAAAAGACACATTGGCCATTTAAAAGGAGGGGCCAATGTTTTCGGGTTAACGTGCAGCACAAACCCAACTAAACCCCCTCACACACCCAATTCTCTGGGATGATCGCTTCACCCCTCCCCCCACCACGTGGCTAACAGTGGGGATAATTTCTTTTCAGCCACAGGCAAACAGCCCAGCAGGAATGGCCACCTCTGAATGTCCCCTTGATAAAATTCCCCTATTTCAACCAGGTGACCATGAATGATATCACTCTCCCGAGGATAAACACAGAGAACAGATGTTGCTTGAATGCCAGCAAACACCGGGACCACATGCTGCCATGCTTTCTTATGCAATGATTCCAGACTACGTGTTACTGGCCTGCCGTGGTAAAGTGTCGTACCATGGAGGACGCAATAAGGCTGCCCTCCCCAGAAACCTTTTGCAAGGGCTTTGAGAGTACCTCCAGGACAGCTTCATCGAGATGTCCTTGGAGGATTTCTGCTCCATCCCCAGACACGTTAACAGAGTTTTCCAGTAGCTGTACTGGCCACGAATGCATCCCAAGTCTTCAGGGCAAATCAATCATTAAACACGCTTGCTTTTAAACCATGAATTTTATTTACAAAGGTTCACTCACCAGAGGTCCCTTCTCCCCTTCAAGGTTCGGGAGCACAGGTTGGGAGGGTAGTGTCTTCAGGGTGATAAACAGTTCTTGGCTGTCGGGGAGAACAGTTTCTCCACTTGCCTGGTGTGCGCTATCATCTTCCTTGTCCCCAAAATCCTCATCCCTGTTGTGTGAGACTTCCTTGCAGGAGTCCACGTACAGGTGTGGGGTAGTTGTAGGGGCACCCCCTAGAATTGCATGCAGCTCATCATAGAAGCGGCATGTCTGTGGCTCTGACCCAGAGCAGGCATTTGCCTCTTGGGTTTTTTGGTAGGCTTGCCTGAGCTCCTTAAGTTTCACATGGCACTGCTGCGGGTCCTTGTGATAGCCTCGGTCCTTCATGCTCTTGGAGATTTTTTCAAATATTTTGGCATTTCGTCTTTTGGAACTGAGTTCTGATAGCACGGATTCATCTCCCCAAACAGCAATCAGATCCAGTATCTCCTGTTCGGTCCATGCTGGAGCTCTTGTGCTATTCTGGGATTCCATGGTCACCTCTGATGATGAGATCTGCACGGTCACCAGTGCTGAATCAGTTTGCCACGCTGACTGAACAGGAAATGAAATTCAAAAGTTCGCGGGGCTTTTCCTGTCTACCTGGCCAGTGCATCCAAGTTGAGAGTGCTGACCAGAGCGGTCACAACTGAGCACTGTGGGCCAATACCGTTGAATTACATCCACACTAACCTACATTCGACCCAGCGATGTCGATTTCAGCACTAATCCCCTCATCAGGAAGGAGTACAGAAATCAATTTTAAGAGCCCATTAAGTTGACAAAAATGGCTTCGTTGTGTGGACGGGTGCAGGGTTAAAATCGATCGAATGCTGCTAAATTCGACCTAAACTCGTAGTGTAGACCAGGGTTTAGTCTCCTATAATCTGGTGCCTGCCAGCTCCACTCTGTTGAAATGTTCCTTACGAAGGTCAAAGACCTCTTCCTGTTTAAATTGCTACTCCTCTTTTCCAGTCTACTTTGCCATCACTTTCTATACAGTTAATGATTCTTTCTTCCTGGATTTTCTCCTCCCTAGAACTCTTGTGACCCTGTGCTTTCCTGGTTCTTACAGGAGCACTCTCATTGTTCCTTCAGTGTCTTCTTAGTGACTCTGACTCCTTCGCTCTCCCACTCTGCTTCGAAAAGGTAAAGTACAGTATATAGAATCTGGGGCCTTCATCAAAGGCCGTTAATATCTGAGCTAAGGAAGTTTCTTGATTAATGGTAGCAGCAGTAGATCTTATCTTCTCTGCAGACCTGCACTGAGTAGGGGTCCTGAATAAATATGCTGGAGATTTTTGTATGAAGATTTGGGGGGAAATTATGAAAAATAAAATTTGTAAATATCATTGCCCTTTTTTATCTAAGTGGTTGGCCAGTATCTGGGGTCTTGGGGGTTGTTTCTGTCAGGAGGGGATATGGATGATAGAGTCAAGTATTTCTTTAATGCATTACTGTTTATTTACACAGCATGTACACAAAATCCTATTTCCCTGAACACAGTATGACTCAAACAGGAGTTTCTTTGCTCGCAGTCCCAACTTCTTTCCAGTCAGCACCCAAAAGCTGTCTCGATCATCTTTTCTTGGGGTTATACTACAAATACATCTCTAGCTGTGCCTTCTCTCTCTGCTTCTGTCATTGTCTCTGCTGCTTCTCCCCCACACACAGACACATAGCTGCAATCAAACCAATCCTCACCCCTGCATTTGTTAGCAGATCCTGCCACAGATGTCCTATGTGACCTTGGCCAAGTTACTAAGAACCTAGTTTTCAAAAAGGAAGGTACCAAGGGCCAGGATCAGTTGCAAGCTAAGTTCCCTGTAAGCTGCATAGCCTTCTGCATGGCCGTGTGGCTATCAAGGGCCATGCAGGTGGGGAGAGGAGGCCCTCCACGGCCTGGCCCAGCCCAGCCAGAGCTGCTGCGGCTGGGGAGACGCACCTCTCACCCAGCCCTGACATGCTAAGTGAGAGAGGGAGGGGGGAGTCCTCTCTCCCACCTCAGCCTGCACCTAAACCCCTCATTCCCAGCTCCACCCCAACCCTCTGCTCCAGCCCTGAGCCCCACCCGCACTCCTCATCCCAAGCCTCACCCCAGAGCCTTCACTCCTAGCTGGAGCCCTCACTCCCCTGCACTGCAACCCTTTGTCCAAGTCCTGAGCCCCTTTCCACACTCCAAACCCGTCGGCCCCATCCCCACCACACATTACCTCCAAATTGGTGCACATAACAAAATTCATTCTGCACATGAAGGTAAAAAATTAGAGGGAACATTGGTTGCAAGCCTAATTTTTTTTTTCACATGACCAAGAATGACAGAGGTATTTTGCATACACAAATAGCCAGCAAGATGGTGTACTGGCCATTTGCAAACCTCTAATTTTTGTGTGTAATTGCATGCACAGTTTTCACACATGGCCATAGACACCTCGCCTTTTATTTTCCAGTTAAATATTTCTAGAACCCAGAGGCCCTGATCAAGATTCAGGGATCCATTGTGCTAAAAGCAGGCATAGTCCCTGCCCCAAGGAATTTGCAGACCCATAACATCTCTGTAGAAGTTTTCCTATCAGTAAAATGGGGCTTAAAATACTTATACATACATACATACACACACACAAGGTAAGTACTGGCTATTTATTTTTTGTAAAGTGCTTTGAGAATCCCACATAGAAGTCACAGCATGGTCCCAATCCAGCAAATCACTTTAACCATGTGACTAAACTACTCATGTGACAGGTTCCCCCCTGGGGTGCCACCTGGAAATGGGGTTCCACTGAGCCCTCTGAAACACTAGCCTGGGCTCCCTCTCAGCACTGTAATGCTGTGACAAGCTGCAGACTGCTTCCAGTCCTACACTTTCACCAGCATTTGCATTTGCAGGGACACACCCAGCTGCAGCCGCATGCAGGCTTCGGCCAGCCATTGCATGAACCAACAATAGAGAGGCTACAGTCAAAATAATCCCCAACTCCCCAAGACCCCAGAGCTGTACTGTCCTGCCCTGATCAAAACCCCAACCTGTATGAATATATTACCCAGTTCACCTTTCCCTCAATGTGGAGAGAAATATGCAACAAACTTGTGTTAACCAAGCTGAGATTTTTCCCAGACATTTCATTAAGAGGCACACTGGTTTAGATAAAGCAAAAACCAAGTTTATTAACTACAAAAGATAGATTTTAAGTGATTATAAGTAATAGCAAACAGATCAAAGCAGATTACCCAGTAAATAAACAAAACCACAAACTAAGCCTAAAATACTACATAGATTAGATATGAATTAGCAATTTCTCACCCTGGCTGATGATACAAGCAGTCCACCAGGTTTCCATAGCCTAGAAATCCCTTTAGCCTGGGACCAGCACTTCCTCCAGTTCAGTCTTTGTTTCCTCAGGAGTGTCCTTGTGTGAGGAGTGAGGCCCCTAGATGACATCACACCCCACCTTATATAGCTTTACTTTATGGCAGGAATCCTTTATTCCAAAAACAATTCCGAGCTCAGTTTATGGAAAAATGCCGGTACCTAAAATGGAGATCAGCATCATGTGGCCTGGTCACATGCCCTGCTGAGGCATAGCAGCCTTTATTCATAGGCTCTCTGGAACATTCTCAGGAAGGCTCACCAGGTGGGGGATAAGTTTCTCCAAAAGCCTATTGTTTCTCCTTATGCCCATTACCTTGAATAGATCCTTCACAACCAGCTGTCTAGACTGGAAGCATTTTGCCTAGTGGGTGCCACCCAGGTGTAACCACATTTGAAATACAGATACGTAGTTAATATTCATAACGACAGATCCAAATAGGATACATGCACAGAAATAGGATAATCAGCAAATCATAACTTTTCCAGTGTCACCTTACATGACCCATCTTGTACAAAAAGCAAAATAATTATGCCATAATCATATCATAATAATATCACTATGATGAATATGGGGTGCAGTGTCACAATTTACATGCTTAAAGTTAATCTGGGACTAATCATGTGCTTAAAATTAAGCACACACTTAAGTGATTTGCTGGGTTAGTGCCTCCTATATGTGAAGTATTGTTCATAAGGGAAAGTCTGGGATGATGCATAAAATGCTGCTTTCTTGGGCATACAATGGGGTTCTTATTACTTGCTGTTTGTTACAAGTTCTGCAGGAAATGTGCTCTCATTGAACCACAAGTCAGTTCCTTTGTTTTCTGTGGTTTTAAATGAGACTGAGTAGTTGGAGCACTTCAAGTTTAGATAGAGCACTTCAAGTTTAGCTGCATATACTTTTTAAATTTATTAGTGATGTGTACTCCTTTATATTGGAAGTATTTTCCTAGCTTATGATGCCATCTTGGGGGACATCAGCTTCTCTCCTAAGTGGTTAAAAAAAAAAGACAGAGAAAAAGCATACATCTGCTATGAAGCTCTCCTGCCAGGAGTGCTGGAAACCTGAACTGTAGTAATTCCACTTAGTGAGACAGATGTGCAATACTCCATTGTTTCATTGTAAGGAGCATATGGTTCTTTCAGGCTTGCTGTTTTGTAAGCCACAACAGAATCTGATTTTTCCACCCATGCATTTTGCCAGGGGTGTGTTTTGTTTTGTTTTTTAAACCCACACAACTTGTCATCCAGCTACAGGAACAGCTGCAGCTGTTTTAAGAAGGTACTTATAACCCTTCTCTTCTTTGGCTGGATGACAGTTTAATTCTTCTCTTTAGCAAACTATCAAATGTAGTAAAAAATTAATGCAACCTGCTGGCATTTAAATCACCTCAAGCATAAGGTTAAAGTGTTTCTACAAAGGGAAAAGAGCATTAGTACTCCTTGCATAATTAATGATTAGACATAAAAATAAATGGTTAACTTCAATTTATCGATCATCTTCACAGAGACAGGGATAAGCAGACTTTTGTACTTCTTCTGAAGAGCCAGTGGTGAATGTGCACATGGGTTCAAAAGTGAACAGTAAAATGCTTTCACAAACCAGATAGGAACATGTAAACAAAACAGCAGTGCAATTATTTACCCAACAAAATAGAACAGGATGTGTCATCTGGATAACATAGGCACGATCTGTAACCGGTACCAGATTTGTCATTGTTGCAGACAAAATCCTCACCACTTTCCAGGGCATTGTTTAAAGGGGAAAACTGGTCAGAGATATGCGAGGCTCATGTGTGGTAGTCCCTTGAGACCCAGTAAGCCAGGGTAATTAACATAAATGAGCTCTCCTATGCTTTCACTGTGCAGGACAATGAGTCAAATCAATCAGTACTGTCAAGAATATGAGAAGTTACGCTGCATAAAGAAGCAGCTGACGGCAACAAATTTCAATGGATTTTTATAAAGATAGAAATAAAAATGTGTTGTGATAGTCTGTCATCCTAATGAATGCATAGTTCGCTTGGATAAAGGTTGAGTATTTGAAGATCTCTGAATGAAATGATATGATTTGACAAATGCTGGCTAATGAATGTAAGAGCTGTAAAAGAAGCAGTAGAGAAAACCACAAAAGCGCAACCTTAGAAATCAGCCCTTGTTCAGCTGGAACTGTGCTAGCATTTCAGTTGTGTTCAAAACCAGTTAATGCTGCCACTATTGTACCACAGTCCATTTTCATTGGGCAAATAATAATAATACAGGGGTAACACTTACATGGCACTTTTCATCAGTCGATCTCAAAGTACTTTACCTCATTATCATTAGCCCCATTTTACATATGAGGAAACTGAGGCACAGAGAGCTGAAGTGACTTGCCCAAGGTCACTCAACTGGCCAGTGGCAGAGCCAGGCATAGGACCCAGGTTTCTTGAGTCCCAGTCCAGTGCTATTGGCACAGGGAGCAGGATTTCTCTCTCTCTCTTTAAATGACAACCATTCAAGCCAAAACTGCGCTCTAGACCAGTAGTTCCCAAACTTTAACCACCTGTGAACCCCTTTCACTAAAATGTCAAGTCTCGCGAATCCCCTCTTAAAAATGAGTATTTCCAAGGATTTTCTCCCTTACCTGAGTATAAATTATAAAAGCAGTGATCTTGGATATATGGTTTTTCAGGCATGCTTGTTACACACTATTTATTATTAATTATTTGTAATTACAGTATTTTTATTATGAAAACGGCAACACTCTTCCAAGATCTCACTTTCGTAGCTTGTATCACTTTGAATAAGCCTGTTATAAGACAAGGCTCCTATGTTTCATCAAGGAGTATCAAATGGGAAACAGCATGAAGGTATTTAAGCAGCCAGCTCAAAGAGTTCCTCCTACACAGGCATTCAGGTCTTGAGCAGTCCAGGCAAACAATGCATGTTACAACAAACCTTAAACTTGTTCTTCATCATAATTTTAAAAACAATACTAGCTGCCTATTTAATTTTAAAAACAACAAAAAAATATCCACCTCCCTTTCCATTTCTTATAAGGAGTTTTGAAGTTTAAATCTCCTCAGTGGGATAGATACGCTTGGCTTTGATCTGGTTAGCTCTTGGAAGTCCAGGGGCTTCGGGCTGCTGGTCCTGTGCTGCCCGGAGTCCCTAGGGACAGCTCTGTCTGCCATTAGGGATTTTTTTCTGACAACCCCCTGTAACATTTTGCAAACCCCTAGGGGTTCACAAACCCCAGTTTGGGAACCACTGCTCTAGACTGACCCTTAAGGTAATTTATAAATTGGTTTCTGCAGCCGATGAAGTGAGCTGTAGCTCACAAAAGCTTATGCTCAAATAAATTGGTTAGTCTCTAAGGTGCCACAAGTCCTCCTTTTCTTTTTGCGGATACAGACTAACACGGCTGCTACTCTGAAACCTTTCTGAACACAGTTATTGTACTTCAAGAGAATGCAGAGAAGAGCCGTCTGACTGCTGGAGAAGATCCCTTACAATGAAAGGAGACTTAAAAAGATTTATCAAACAAAAGAAAAGTCAAGAGATGACTGGATTATGGTATATAGTGTATTTCATGGGGAGAAGATACTAAGTACTAGAAGGCTCTCTAAGCTCGGAGAGAAAGGCATAAAAAGAACAAATGTTTGTTTGGAAGTTAGAACTGGACAAATTAGAATTAGAGATACACAAATTGTTAACAGTGAGGTGCTAACCATCAGAACAAGCTACCAAGGGAAGTGCTAGGGCTAGTCTACACTGGCAACGCTGAAGTGTTGCCAGGGCAGCACTTTAATGTGGCTTGTGTGGTCGCGGCAGAGTGCTGGGAGAGAGCTCTCCCAGTGCTCTAAAAAACCCACCTCCACAAGGGGTGTAGCTCCCAGCACTGGTGCACTGTCTACACTGGCTCTTTACAGTGCTGAAAATTGCTGTATTCAGGGGGGTGTTTTTTCACACCCCTGAGTGAGAAAGTTGCAGCGCTGTAAATTGCCAGTGTAGCCAAGCCCTTAGATCAGGGGTTGGCAACCTGCGGCACGCGTAGCTGATTTTTAGTGGCACTCTGCTGCCAGCCAGGGTCCCGGCCGCCGGCCCCGCTCAGCCCGCTGCCGGCCTGGGGTTCTGTCCATCCAGGCTGGCAGCGGGCTGAGCGGGGCTGGCGGCTGGGACCCCAGACCGGCAGCGGGCTGAGTGGCTCAGTGCGCTGCCAGTCTGGCGTTCCATCTGCTGGCCCCTGCCAGCCGGGGTTCCGGCCACCAGCCCCGCTCAGCCCGCTGCCGGTCCGGGGTTCTGTCCATCCAGCCTGGCAGCGGGCTGAGCGGGGCCGGCGGCTGGGACCCCAGACCGGCAGCACAGGCGGCAGATGGACCCACGGGCCCCACCCAGCCCACTGCCAGTCTGGGGTTCCGTCGGGGCCCCTGTAAATGTAAAATTTATTACTGGCACGCAAAACCTTAAATTAATGAAGACTTGGCACACCACTTCTCAAAGTTTGCCAACCCCTGCCTTAGAGACTCCTTTTTTTGATCACTTCAGACCAAGACAAAATACATTTCTGGAAGATACCGTTTACTCAGACACAAGTTATTGGGCTCTATAGAGGGGTAAACTGAATGAAATACTATGGCTTGCCTTATACAGGAGGTCAGACTAGATGATCTAATGATCCCTTTGGCGTTAAAGTCTATGAAAGGATATATTTACTGTTTCTTTAAATCTGTAGCAGGTGGTCAGGCAGCAAGGTTATAGGATAAGGTTGGAAGGTTGTAGGATAAGCTCTACGGTGCTCTACGTAAAATGTGGTCAGGAACCATGTCACTGCAATGTCAGGCTGTAGGCATGTTGAAAAATAGTTTCAATCCTAGTTACAAGCCCTAGTGTAGTCAGGGCTTGGGAAAGAACAAGCGATCATTCTGGTAAGACTCAGCATCAGCCAATTTGTCCCCTTCTAGCATGAATGCAGAGTGGAATCAGTGTCCTAATACAGACCTCATAGGTGAAATCCTGGCCTCATTGAAGTTAGTGACAAAATTCCCAGTGACTTCAGTGAGGCCAGGATTTCACTTCACCTATCAACAGAAAGGAAAAAAGCATGATACAGTGAAGGCTTGTACGGAGTCCACCCTTAATAGGCAAATTACTACCTTAAGAGACTGCCCATGTACAATGGGATCCTGGTCCATGAATGGGGCTCCTAAGTGTTACAGTAATACAAATAATAAATATAATAACTATACTGCTCCCCACAACTATACTGCTCCACCTTTATTAGATTAATTAAGCAAGCTATTTTTTCCATCCCTTGAGTGGTGATTAAGAAAGGTTTAATTGTATGTTAAAGGGTGCATTGCACGTCTTGTTTTCAGTTAAGGAAAGCAGAAATTAAACCTGCTATATTACAGCAGAACTACTGCACCTTTACTTAGTGGTTGGCATATGAAAAAAAGACATTCCAGTCATCCTTTCATCTTCTCCAGAATTCAGACAACAATTAAACCTCATGAAACATTACACCAGTTAGTGCTGAGAAGCGTGTTTTCTTTGTATGTAAAAATGCACATATTAGGGTGTAGTTTTCTTTCTGTTCTCTGCTTGTTTATAAAAATAGAGATAACGTAAGTTATTATGCGGAGACCCAAACATTACATAGTATTTTTCTAACCCCAATCCTTTAGTATGCAAAACACTAACAACTAGCATTCCCACTCCTTAAACTAGAAGACAGCAGGAGATGCTACCTCATAGTAGCAAAAGTCTGAGAACAAACCACTGAGCAATTCCACTGAGGGCAACAGTGCCTGGTACATAGAACCATAACAGAGGGTAGGGAGCCTGCGCCAGCAGCCACAGTCTCATGCCAATCCATACTGGCAAGAAGTAGCAAGATTCTGGCCAAACCCTTCATTACGACAGAGGGAAGCTATGCTGAAGAAGTAATGCAGAGGGCTAGGAATAATTTATAATGAGGGAGACTCATCTACTATCCACCAGGGCTTAATTCAGCAAGGTGCTGAGCACTGCCTGTGAAGAGCAGAACTCCTTCATCTCACACTGACGTCATTGGAGTGGTACCTGTGTAACTGAGAGCAGAATAAGTTCCAATCTAAAAATTCAGTGCCAGATTGTGTCCCCCCCTTGGGTGTGCGTAGCTGGGAAAGTGCATAAAAAGCCTCCTTTTCCCTTTGCTGCAATGACTTGTCACAGTTGGTGCTCCCTCCACCATCCCCAAAGATGTCTAGAAGTCCAAGGCCACAGCTTTGTCCTCCTCCTCCGCTGGCCTGCAGAGCAGGCTGAGCGCACCATAGAGTGCATGCTGCGCTATCTCAAAGGGTGGTGAGTTTTGCCTGAACCAGGCATGTAGGTACCTCCCCATGTGTAATCTCTCAGCAGCCACTTTTCTCCACTGGAAAGCTCTGCAGGCATCTAGTTGCTATGAATAAACACAGGGCCAGCTCTAGGCACCAGCAAACCAAGCACATGCTTGGGGCCGCACTTTGCAAGGGGCAGCATTCCGCCCCCGGCCCCCTTTTTTTTCTTTTCTTCGGCGGCACTCCACTTGGGGCGGCAAAAAACCTAGAGCCGGCCCTGAATGAATAATACATTACGAATGGAGGGGAAAAAAACAACCATGACTATGTTTTTGATATTTTTTTCTGGGTTTGATTGGTGGATTTGTTGCCAAATTATTTTTGCTGGTGTTTTAAATTTCCTGTTATGTGTACAGAAGGAGTTTCTAAATGAAGGATGACAAGTTAAAAATGTGCAATTTATATTTCAAATAAATTGACTTTAAACATTTTTTTTTAAAGGGGCAGCAATTTTAAATTGTACTGCACATTTCACAAAAGATTGCCTGGTTACAAACAAGAAAGAAATGCATGCTTAAAAAAAGAAGTGCTCAGCTGTGCTTGCAGAATTCAGAGATTTTATTTTTTAACCCCGGCCCTTTAGGTGAAACTCTGATTTGTGCCATTCCATCAGAGGCAGGTTTCACCTCTCTACCTACCCTTCTGATTGTATTTGTCATCTGGAATTTCAGTGCTTTTATAAAAAGAAAAGGAGTACTTGTGGCACCTCAAACAAATTGGTTAGTCTCTAAGGTGCCACGAGTCCTCCTTTTCTTTTTGCCAATACAGACTAACACGGCTGCTACTCTGAAACCAGTGCTTCTATAAGTGCTGATCCAGATCTTTGGGAGTTTTTGACTCTTTAAAAAACTACTCGCAAGTGCCCAGAGGATGAGTCCTGCATGGAGGCCAAAAGGAAGAGCTGCATAAATGTAAACTCTTTATATGATCTGTTATTTTGTATTGGGAGAGGACAAGGTCTAATTGAAAGGAATGTTGTCAAGTTGTTGGAGGATGAGTCTAGGAGCCAGGAGTTTTGGGTTCTGCTCCTAGATTCTACCACTATCTCACTTTATAACCTTGAATAAGTCATTTAAGGTAAAATTTTAAAAACTGCCTAAGTCCAAATTTAAGTGACAGGCATTTAGAGGCCTAATTCTTATTGATTTAAATGAACCTTGAATTACTCTTACATGCCTCTTACATTTTCTTTTGAAAATTGAACTTTGGCTCTCAAGTCAGTTAGGAACTTTTAAATATTTTACCGTTAAGTCCAAATTTTCAAACTGTTGTTTGTCTGCACAGAGACATACAAGTCCCCTGCTGTTTGTGTGCAACCCTGACCTATGTATCAAGTATATCAGAAGATTTTGTGCTTGAGTCAGACAGCAATAAAAGTGCACTGGCATCGGTTTGATAAGGACCATAATCATCTGATTCCCAAATTTTTCTTAGCTACATGTGGAGATAAAGGCTTGTCTACATGTGAAAGTTGTACTAATTTAACTTAAATTGGTTTGAAAACCAATTTAGTTTAACTGATGCAAATTCCTGTGTGGGCACTCTGATAGTAGCTTCAAACTGGTTATTATGCTGATAAACTGGAGAAGGCTCAGAGCAGAGCCACAAAAATGATTAGAGGATTAAAAAATATGGCTGATAGTGATAGAGTCAAGGTACTTCATCTAGTTTAACAAAGAAAAGATTAAGGGGTGACTTGATCCCAGCTTGTTGCATTGGCAACAACAAAATTGATAATGGGCCCTTCAGTCTAGCAGACAAAGTTGTAACAAGATCCAGCTGGAAATTGAAGCTAGATAAATTCCAACTGGGAACAAGGTGCAAATGTTTAACAGTGAGGGTAATTAACCAATTTACCAGGGGTTGTGGTGGATCCTCCATCACTGGCAATTTTTAAAATCAAGATGGGATGTTTTTCCCCATCATGCTCTAGTGCAGACAGGGATTAATTCAGAGAAATTCTAAGTCCTGTGTTATACAGGAGATCAGAGTGGATTATCATAATGGTCCCTTCTGGCTTTACAATCTATGTATCATCAGTTTAGTTTACATCCGTAAATTTATTGACACAAGCTAAAGCAATGTCAACCAGATTTAAACCAAAATCAGAGTATTCATGCAGGGGGTTGCACCAGTTTAAAATCAAACTAAATTAAACTGGTGCTATTTTGCATGTAGCTAAATCGTAAGGTTGGGGTTTAAAACCAATTTACACCGCATTAGATCACAAGAGGACCACACAGGGAGGTAAATTAGTGCTTAATCTGCTATTGCAGTACACAGTCCCCATTTAAAAACTTTGTTTTTTATAGCTCAGACCTACACAGAAATGTAGGAAGACAAGGTCCTTGCATAGAAGAACTTACAATTCACTCACTGTTACAGTCACTAGCCTCTTCTGAGGTTGTGCTTTGTTGAACTGGTCCTTTATAAATGGTCTTTCCTGACAGCGGAGGGAAGGAGAGGGAATATGAGTACAAAAGAGGGCTTGTGTGTATAACTTAGTTTTGCTTGCGCTTAAACTGCTTAATGACATTCACACAGTGAAACTATTTTCCCTATTTTTATTGCTGGTAGGTTTAGCTACCTGAATAGTATAAGTTACCCATACAAGAGTTATATATACAACTTGTGCATGTATATATGTCAATTAGATACTACATTCCAGGCATTCTTCCAGATTTCCTAGGAATTTGAGCTTGAAGCAATTGTAGGAGAGTTAAGAAAGAGCTTCTCATTCACCCTAGCTGCTCATTCATCTAATTGTCTTTTTAAATTAGCAAATGGTAGGAGAGCTCTGTGTACCAGAAGTTGGTCCAATAAGGGATATTACCTCACCCACCTTTTCTGTCAAATATCCTAGGATCAACATAGCTACAACAACACTGCAAAGGCCATTACAGTCAATATCTAGATCTATCCTAATTCCTTTTTGGGACCAGTGAAGAGGAGAAAAACTAGAGGAAGAGAATGAGAAGCAATTTCCATTACATTGTGCCATATTATTATAGACATAGCACTTAAAAAGATACAAATAAGCACTCACTTCATTGAACAACATCTGTTCTACCTAAGGCTGGTAAACAGAAGAGATTAGAATCTGGCTTCTTAAAGTACCTTTTATCCTCAAGACAATTCATATACTGGTACTTTGTCCTTTTTAATTAACTAATGATGAATAGTTCTGCCCAGCTATAATCAGAATGAAATAAAAAATCTATGAAAACTTAAAACTTTTTAAAAAAGACTATTTTTTCTACTCAGAACCCAATTCCTAAACTTCCATCAAACTTGATAAACAGTCTGTGCAGGCGACAATGAGAAATCAGTGTATTAAAACTGTCTAGCCATGCTTTGCCAGCATCCCTAATGCTTCAGGCTGTTCTCTTGTCTGCTTTCATAAGCTACATGTGGTTGGGCCTAGTTAGTACTTGCACAGGAAATTTCCAAGAGCCAGGATGCTGCAAAAAGTGGTGGCTGGTAACTGAGTCCTAAGGTAGTATGCCTCTCCCTTTGAGTCATTAGTGAATCAATACCACAAGAAGGTGCTACGGGGCATTAGATAGCTTAAAGGTGAAATCATAAAAGTATCATGCAAAAATAAAATCATGTCCATTTATGGTTATTAAAAGTCCCCTTGCACTTTTTGCAAGAATCGGGCTGTTAATCTATGTTCTGACCTAATTCCAATTTGTTTAATTACATCCTGCCTACTTAAACTCCCTCTGAAGTTTCCCTCAGATATGGTACTGTTCTTCAGTTCACATTTTAAACTGTTTAATGTTGCCTAATTCTCTCAAATAGCTACCATGTCCCACCCCAGAGATGGCTGGCTTAGTGTCAATGATGGGTGAAATGATTCCTATATAAATAACTTGTAAAGTGCTTTTGGAATCCTTTGGGAAGAAAGGCATTATTAAATGTAAGCTACTATTACTGTGACAGCTGGAAATTTACCATTTGGGAAGATTCCAGTATAAAAAGACACCCAAAAGAATACTGTACTAATTATTTGGTAGTTTACTTGCTAGTATTGTAAGGAAATGAAATATTTTTTCCATTAGTAGTTAGTGGTGGGATCCACCAAGGGACTTATGCATTGCAATGCTGAGCATCACAGCTCCTAATTTTTGGATACCTAGGAAATCATATGAATAACACTGATCCACAAAGCCAAGTTAGGCACCAGGCTCCCTATACAATGAATGGGGAGAAATAGGTACCTAAGAATGCAATCCATGAAAGCCAGCATGCTCAGCAGCTTCCTGCTTAAACTAGCCAATGGGAGATGTCAATGCACTGAGCACCGCCCCTTTCTCAGAGATAGGCACCTAGCTCTGCTAGCAATCCATGAAGGAGAACTCCTCTCCTGGCTCAGGTGCCTACATTGTTTTAATGAGCTAAGTGCCTGTTGAGAGGGCAGCCATGTAACTTTCAGCTATGTGGTTAGAACACTCACCTGGGATGTATGAGACCCAAGTTCAATTCCCTCCTCTTGGCAGAGGGGGAGAAAGGATTTGAACAAGGGTCTCCCACCTCTCAGGGGAGTGCTCTAACCAGTGGGTTATGGGATATTCTGAGGTGGGGCACCCTAACCACTGCACTAAAGTTATAAGATGGGCAACAGCACCTCCACCTCCAGCAGGCTTCTGAATGGGGCCCAATCCAGTAGGGGTGCTCAGAAGGTGCCTGCCAGAATGGGCCTTTTGGGCAACTGAACACCTATCTTCACCTAATTCATGAATTGCTTTGGGGCGTAGGCAGGAGATAGAGGTCTGAGTGCCTAGAGTGAGGTGGCAGCAGGTCCAGAGTCAGAACCATCAGCACCTAGGGATCTTTTACTTTGAAAAATTGAGGAATTGAGTGAGTTTACACACCTCCAGGGGTCAGTGGGAGTTTTGTGGGTCATAGTGGGGATCCCTAAGTCCCCCACGCCATAAAAAAGGGAACTTAGGCACCTAAGTAGCTTTGTGAATACCACCCTAAAATCTCAAGCACAGGTGAAGAACTACTTTGGCTACCCTTCATATAGAAGTGTATCTTCCCTCAGAAAGACAGTGCTAGACTCAAAGGATGAACTAGTCAGTGTTCAAGAGTTTCCTTAACCTGTTCACTGTGAGCCACTAACCTTTCTGGAACTGATGAGGCTATTGCTAGGAGATTAGTACTAAAGTGGACAGCCATCTCCTCCTTCTGAACAAAAATATTCAGGAAAATGTCATTACTTCAACTAGATCACCTTACTATATAGATACAAGAGAAACAGAAGGAAAAACAGAGATTGATATCAGTATGGGAGCAGAGCTAAAGCTGTTTATTATACATAGGTTCTTAGTGTAATAGCCGAGCACCTTCACAAAGGCATTAGGCAATGTGACTAACATCTGTAACATATGGTTTGTTCTCTCTCTAACCCTTTTCTCAGAGGAGGAATTGTGTGTGTAGGGTAGGTTTTTTGTTTAGTTTTTTTAAAAAACACTGCTATATTTGTGTTAGAAAGGGCAAAGTGACCTTGCATTTGGAAAAAGAAGGTGGCAAGGTTTGTTTGAGTGACCTTATCTGTGCATTTCTGTATTTTCAAATGGTGCTCTGCTGTGGTTTAACCTTACCTTCCAATTTTCTGGATTGTTTTTCTGATAATCTTAAAGGAAATTTCTAGTTATTTGTCCCATGAATTACCAATATGTTCTCTAAACCTTAACTTCATTTTACCATTTTTGTCAGAATTTAGATCCTAAACCCTTTCTGCCTGAAAAGGATGGGAGTCTCTACATTGCTCATGTTAGTAGATTTTGCAGAGAATAAAATTCTTCATTCAAGCTGCTATATAAACACTTCACAAATGGAACAGCATTTAGCAACTCCTCCCTATTCTTTACTATTGTATTTGTTAAGGAGAAAATAATGTGTGTACACTTGTGTTATAATTTACTTGTTGGTCCAATAGAAAGTTACCACATTAAGTGTCTGTATGAATCTTTATGTAGCTGGAGTTATATTTCTGGTGTAACATTTATTACTACTTACAGATGCTACAAAATCATTACTGGCAAAGAAATAGGGAGTAACAGGAGCAAAACAGTTTCTGTTCATGGGCTATTAAAGGTCTGATTTTCATTCTCTCCAAAAAACTTAGTAATTTTTTGTTGCCACTCCAAAGTAAGTACAGACAATATAAAACCACTGAGTTTTTAAAATCAAGTTTATTGGATATGTGGTCTATATTTTTATTTTACCATTGATTAGTTTCTTATGAGACACACTTTTCATATAATAATTATACAGTAGCCAGGGAGCAGGGATATGTTTTCTAATATAACTAATTCTGAGAGCCAGTGCGCCAACAGATTTCACTTTCATTTACTTATTTAAAAATATGTACCTATATTTAAAATGAGCAAGATGACATCCAAGAACCGATCTTGCAGAATTCAATGCACCTAAATTGGCATTTCAATAAATTCCCCCTTTAACTGTCAAACTCAGTAACTTCGAATGAAGGACAAGTCAGCATGAGGTAGTCAGAAAACAGGATCTAAATACTCAGTCTTCACGTAAAACAGAACTCTTTACTCATAGCATGCCATGCTCCTCTCAGGAAAACCAGAGTTATAGCATATACTACAGTGTATATGAAGCCTCCTGCAAGGACCACTCTTTGAGCCTCGGGTTGAGTCACATTTGCCTGTCCTTTTAATGTCCTCATTGGATCAATTTCTCCTTCTCTTCTGGCTGACCTACTGCTTGATTAGCTGCTCTGGTACACATTTAAGCATGAAGAACCTAATGCTCCATTGGAAATGGTTTGAGGCTAGGGATGGGCTGGGCTGGGCTGGGTGCTGATTAATGAGATTTCTGAACTGAGATGGTATTTCTTTACGTGCTTCCGGAGGAGTTGCTTGTCAGGGGAAGAATAGCAGCAAAAACTACAGCCAAATGCCTCACCAGTGTGATGTTGTCACACATGGAGGTCCAGGCTCTTCTTCTGGATTCTGTAATGTAATGGAAACTTATTAGAGCTTACTGGGAAAAAATTGTAACTACTACTAGTAGAAACGGTATTACAGTAGTGGCTAGAGGTCCCAACTAAGATTAGGGCCCCCTTGTGCTAGGCACTGTACAAACACACAACAAGAATCAGTTTCTGCCTGGAGAGTTTATATTCTAAGAGAGGCAAGACAGAGGTAAGAGGCTGAAGACCAGAGTATGAATTTATTGAAAAACATCTGTGTTTTGACTTTGTACTTTTAATCACATTCTCATCATTTATGGATTGACAAAAGAGCAGGCCTCCAAAATAAGAATTTAAGCCATGAGCCAAATACTATCAGTATTCTACGTTAAAAGGTGAGCTCTGTTGCATATTTGTGTATACACAAATTCATACAAATTATTAAAAAAATATTTAAAGAAAATCTTTAATGCTCCAATATGTTTTACTGTAGAATACAACCCCCACTACTTTAACTTATAACATCTTATACTGTCCTGTTAGGTACTTTTTTTTCTGATATATAAATTGCACCAGCATAGAATCCATTAGGCTATTGATCTGAGGGGGCCATACTCTTCAGATTACATAAAACAGTCCAGTTCAGAAACATTTCAGGTCTTGAATTTCCAAATATAGAAGTTGGAGAAACAAAAATTTGTGATGGTAGAGAAAGAAGTGTGAGAGACACATTTTAAAATTCACTACTTAGTGGACTCTTCCTATTAGATGGACAGATGTCATTGCAGATTTCATCCCATCATTTCCTATTAACTTGACTAAGGTGATGCTCAGGTCTCTGCTGAATCCAAGGCACATAAACAGTCTTCACATGTGGCAGCTCAAATCATGAAACTTTCTCGTGACTAGCTACAGGTAATCCAACCCAAAACTTTATTTTAGTCTCAAATTAAAATTAGAGTATTGGGTAGAACTCAGAGGTGTAGCTAAATTGGTGTAATTTGCACATTCTTCTCGCTCCTTTGTTATTTCAATTATACCATCTGAGGGTATACGTCTACACTGCAGCTGTGATTTGAAGCTTGTGTAGATGTAATTGCATTAGCTTTAATTTAGCAACCTCGCAAAAAACTGCAGCGATGGCACAGCAGCACAGGGATCACCGCAGATTGTACACGCACAGCTGATCCCCTGGGTACGTACTTGCACACGCTGAAGCCTGCACTGCTGTGCCCTCGTTGATATTTTCAGGGTGCTAGCTCGATTAAAGCTAGCCCGGGCGTATTTACACAAACTGTACATTGCACCCCAAGTGTCAACATAGCCTTAGACCTGCTTACACGTGTTTACTTATGGGTACCTTACATCACTTTACCCTTCCTCTTTGAATATGGCCCACTGAGATCAACAGCCTAATGAATTCTATATTGAAGCAATTTACACAGCAGGAAAAAAAAAAAAAAAAGCAACAGGACAGTATAAGATGGTATAAGTTAAAGTAGCGGGGGTTGTAGTCTAAAGTAAAAGATAGTGGAGCATTAAAAAAATTATTTAAAGAAAATATTGCAACAGTTTGTATGAATTTGTATATTCACAAATTCATACATGCGGCTATTTGGAGAATATATATATATATTTATTAGAGAGAGAGAACATTATTCAGCTCTTACGCTGATGATAAGCAAGTAATTGGTATAATGAAGTTGTATAATAAATACACCTGTGAAACGTTCTTTAAGTAAATGGCACTTTCAGAGCATGATACAGCACACTTGCTGAATTTAGTTACTCATGCATAAGGCCCAACTTAATTCACAATACTGTGGAAATTGTGGATCCTGCAATATTAGGCTTCCACCACAGTTTTGACAGCAGGATCCCCTGTTCTCAGCCCAGGGCTGCCAACAGCAGAAATCATGGAAAAATAATAATAGACCTTATTAGCACAAATAATAAGGTCCACAATTTCTTTTACGTGATTTTTTCCATGGCTTGCGTGCAACTCAGCCACAATTTTGAACTATCATCCTTATTCGTGCATTATATTTAAGCTCTGATCCTGCACACATGTACATGCATGCTCAACTTTGAAGATATGACCGTTCCATTGACTTCAATGGAACTACTCCCATGCCTAAAGTTAAGGATGTACATAAGGCCAGGATTAGGGCCTTATAACAAACCAACCAACCAATCTTGCAATTTGTACTAGTGCAGGGAACTAGTGAATTCTGTAAATTAGTAAATCTGATTAGAATCAAGGCCAACATGGCACAAAGCTGTACTTATTTTGTCAATGATTTAAAATAAAGCACAATATACACTAGAAAAATACTGCAGCATGTTTTGTAAAAAGATTTTCATAATATGAGAATTCACTACAGTGCCCTACTGTTAAATCTTACTTGACAGGAGAAGAATCTGACAATTTTTTGTGCAGATTATTGAGTGTGTAGTTTAGTGAACTGCAGATTAGCAGCGTTCTGCTCTGCAGTTCTGTGGTGTCTGTTATGTAACAGGAATATTTATTTGCTGACTCCTTCCTGCTCTCTAACTTATACAGTAGAACAAACATCATTCTTATAACTTCCAAGAAGGCAGTCATCTGCTAATGAATGTGTCCTGTTTTTGTCCAAATTTGGTAGTGAATTATCTGCTCCAATTCTTGAATTTAATTCATTTTTTGTCACCGAAGCTGGACAATGTTTAGAGTTCTTAATTTCAGTGCAGCTGTCATGAAGAGTAGGAAGAGACTTTGTTGTTGTTATTCCTGTGTTCAGTTACTGCAAGGCTCATAATGTAGGTCAGGGAGTTGGGAGTTTACTCTAAACTCGGTATTTTTGTTATCTTACCTCTTATTTGATGGATGTGTTTCCATGTTTGAACTTTGGCACTGAAGGAAACTTGGAAGTAACACTTCAATTTTGCAAGCATAATCGCATCCAGTGCTAAATTATTTACTATTGACGGTTTTATAATAGTCCTTCCAACCAAACCAACCAACAAATGGGTTCGGCAGACAAAACTTATCTCAGCTATCTCAGTTTAAACCTTTGCAGTTAAATACCATTTCCCTCTGGATGTTTGCACTTAACATACAGTACAATGTTCAAAGACATAAGAATGTAAAATATTTAAGTTATCCTTTTGCATTACTTACACATTACTAAATGCTCCGTAACATACTTCAAAATATATTTGAGCTTTACCAAAGTTACCTATTGCTTCTATTCTTGATACAATGTACAGTACTGTGCCAGTGCTGTCAAACGAACAAAAGACAGGTGTATGACCTCACAATGGGAAATGCCTTAAGTAACGTGACAGTTTTCCAAGTTGTGGGGGATGGGCACTACAAGCAAACTGGCAGAAGAAATCAGTATGAGGAAAAGACCTAGTGAAGCTCATGTAACAGTGGGAAGAGACTCCCATTCATTGAATGAACGTATAGAAACGTGTTCTTCTGTCATAATCCCAGTGCCCCAGGCATGACACAGATATCTCAATTTCCCCTCAGATATTTTTAGATTCATCATTTTCCAATTCCATATATCCTCCCTCGTAGCCTGTACAATAATCAATAGAAATTAAGTGGAAGCAGAGATAAAGGAGTTAGAAACATCCACTTAGAAAAACTAAACTATTCATTAGCTCTTTGTATCGAATGACTGTCTATAGGAGTGAATTTAAATATCTGGCTTCTTTTGTTGATGGATGGAAGTATGTAGGAAACAATCTCTTATTTAAAAAAAAACAAACGCATAGTTATACTGTGAAAAATCTGCCCAAGCAAGGGGGACTATTTACACTTACCAACTGTACGGGCACATTTCGCATTTGTAGGGCCTCTCACTTGCGTGAGTCCTGAAATGTCTGCGCAGGGAGCTTGCATCAATTGAGGCATAAGAGCAGATTTCACATTTGAAAGGCTTCTCACCTATCAAAATATGGAAAGCAGCAGACATGTTCACATAAATGAGGAATGGGAGCTGAGGGGAGGGAAAATTCAAAGGAAATCACCAGAACATTAAAAAAAATATCCTCAGACCCATTGGCTTGTCTTTTACATATTCCCATCTGAAATAAGATCACTTGAGAGTCTACGCTAGCCAGGACGTGGAAGGTTTGACCTGCTAGTAGCAGCTTAGGTTTCCACTGCCGAAGCAGGTTACTTATGGGATATGTGACGGTAATGTAGCTGCATCAGCAAGAACAAGCTTCAAACGTAGCCAGTGCCTATGTTGTGACAAATCTAATAATTCAGCCCCCTGGTTTGAACTCAATCGCTAAAACTCAATCACTTCAGTTGTAGAGTTATGAGATGTACTGCAAAAGACTTAAAGTGGGCCCTTCGTGACTCTCCTCTTTGCCCATGTGGCCAATTACAAAATGGTCATATACTTGCAGGCTGCATCCATGGCGAGAAATGCCTTAGTTCCCACGTGGACTTGCACACAAAGCCCTTCCTTCAGGTATTGAATGGTTACAACTTTTAATCTAACACACTTGACTTGAACATCTATAAGAAAGCTGTTGCACTAAATAAAATCTGAAATAAAAAGTATGTTCTTGCACAAAAGGACAATTCTAATTCTAGATAGATCACTTATTGGTAAGATACCTTTAACCTTAAATCATCACAGCTGAACGTGGTTTCAGGTAAATTGACTAACTCCATTTCCAAATTGAAGATCAGTTTACTTTTCTCCTAAAAAGACTTATCTTTGCCCCTTTTCCTGCATCAGCCCCATGAATACAGAACACTAACTCTCAGCCTGCTTTAAGTCACTAGGTTAACACTAGTTAAAAACACAGTCTCTTGCAAATTGAAGAGGAGGTAGAACGGAAGTTCTCAAAAAGCAACAGGAAACAGTATTAGCAGTGAAGCCAGGGTGTTAATTATTTTTTTTGTAAAAGCATGGACACCTTTTAGCAAGAGCACAAAAAAATAATGCTTAAAAAGCAGAGGACATTAAGGGCTTCTGCCTTTTGGTGCGCATGGAAATTGTGCATGCATGCCCATCTGCACACATGCTTTGATCTGAACGTTTACCTGCATATTTTACAACATTTATCTAATAGAGGAGGACATGAAAGTGAAATAAATACGTGATAAAGAAAAACTAAACTGATAAGTCTATTTTCATGGGTTCAAACCCAAATGCAAAAAAACCCAGACAATTCAAGTTAATGGTGAAAACTTAAAAAAATCTATTAGCTTGTTAAAAATGAAATAAGTTAACTTATTAACAACATCAACACAGGTAAGGTAGTATTTCCCCTCAAATATATGATTTTTAACCAGTGTCTCTCCGATTCTCTACTGGAACCATTACAAATGCAAACATGCAGGACGCTTCCATCTCCAGTGTTTTACATGTACTTTTGGTAACGGTTCATTATAAAGTAGATTTTGTTCTGTATGGTCTTTTAACAATAATTTTAAAAAATGAACATCATTTTGGACTCAGTATATAGAATCTTTAATCCCCAGGGGAAAACTGAATCTCAGAGAGGTTAAGGCCAAAATTTTCAAAATCATACTCAGGCTTCGTCTACACTTGAAATGCTACAGCACTTCAACATAGACACTACCTATGCTGACAGGAAGGGTTCCCGCATCGGCATAAGTAATCACCTCCACAAAAGGCGGTAACTAAGTTGATGGAAGACTACACCTGTCGACTTACCGCTGTCTACTCAGGGGGTCAGGTCAGTTTAATTGCTGTTGCTTGGGGTGTGGACTTTTCACATCCCTGAGCGACATAGTTAAGCCAACTTAATTTTCTAGTGTAGGCCAGGCCTTACAGTTAGACACCTAATACTCGGAGGGGCGGGGGGGAATTCTACACCACTGCACAAGTACAGAATTAATGTCTGCCGCAGATTCCCCCCTCCCCAGAATAATTGATGCTCACGGGGAGGCGAAGAGAACCTGCAAGAGGGATCATGCTGCAATTATACCTTACACCAGAGGTGGGCAAACTACAGCCCACGGGCCACATCTGGCCCGAAGGACAGTCCTGCCTGGCCCCTCTCCTTGCCCGGGAGGCTAGCACCCAGCCCCTCCCCCGCAGCCTCAGCTCACTGCGCTGCCGGCACAATGCGCTGGGTGGCGGGGCTGTGAGCTCTAGCAGGGCAGCGCAGCTGCAGAACCTGGCCTGACCCGGTGCTTTGTGTGGCGCGGTGGTGTGGCTGGCTCCAGCCGGGTGGCGCAGCTGCCTCTCCTGGTGCTCTGGCTGTCACAGCTGTAGCGCCGTCAGCCATCGGTGCTCCAGGGAGCATGGTAAGGGGGACTGGATAGAGGGCAGGGGAGTTTGGGGTAGGGGTGTGGATAGGTTGGGGCGGTCAGAGGGTGGGGCAGTCGGGGGGGAGGGGTTATTTAGAATGTTTTAAAGTGATGTGACTACTTGTGTATCTGGCATATCAGAGATCTATCTACTCCAAGTACCCACATGTATGCCAGGGATCCACCACCATAGAATATGGAGCCCCAAAACTGCATTAAAAAAAAAAAAAAAAAAAAAAAAAAAAACTCATGTCAGTCAAGTGTCAGAGTGTTGTATTCCTGTTGTATTCCTGACAAACCACTGAAAGCACATTTTTGTTTTTAAAAATCCCCTGAAAGTTTACTTATTGCACAAGGTGGAGAGAAGTGGATATTACTTCTCCGCTACATTGCCAGGTCTGACACAAAAATTTTCCATGCACTGACTTTTGTAAATATTGTCACAAGCTGCTAATTAGCTCTCCCACTCTGCCTGCCTGTCACCCACCCACCATACATATAATGTAGCAGACTTAGGAATGCCATTCCTTTAACACAGCACATGTTTTATTCTACTTGTACAATTCAAATCTCTATTTCCTAACCTCTTAACATGCTCAGTTTAAAAAAAAAAAAAAAAACTCATCACATTTACAGAGTTAAATGCCTAGCATATGGAAAATATCCAAGAGTCCCAAACTCAGGATTTCTAATACAGTGTCTTTTGTCAGGATTAGGAACTTAATATAACCATGACAATGTAAATTCCATGTACCTAAATTTCTTAAAACAAAGTGAAAAGAACCCAAGAGTATCTGTGAAAAAGGGATACTGAGCCTTCCAGTGAAGACATTAACATACCACAAAACTGAAGAAAAGACACTGACTCAAAACATTACTCACTCAGAATACTCACCAGCAACCACACATCACACAACAAAAACACTAACCCAGGAACCTATCCTTGCAACAAAGTCTGTTGCCAACTCTGTCCACATATCTATTCAAGGGACACCATCATAGGACGGAATCACATCAGCCACACCATCAGAGACTCGTTCACTGCACATCTATCAATGTGATATAGGTCATCATGTGCCAGCAATGCCCCTCTGCCATGTACATTGGCCAAACCGGACAGTCTCTATGCAAAAGACTAAATGGACACAAATCAGACAAAGAATTATAACATTAATAAACCAGTCGGAGAACACTTCAACCTCCCTAGTCATTCAATTACAGACCTAAAAGTCGCAATTCTTCAATAAAAAAAAACTTCAAAAACGGACTCCAACGAGAAACTGCAGAACTTGGAATTAATTTGCAAACTGGATACCATTAAATTAGGCTTGAATAAAGACTGGGAGTGGATGGGTCATTACACAAAGTAAAAACTATTTGCCCGTGCTAATTTTTCCCCTACTGTTACTCATACCTTCTTGTCAACTGTTTAAAATGGGCCATCCTGATTATCACTACAGAAGTTTTTTTTCCTCCTGCTGATAACAGCCCACCTTAACTGATTAATCTCGTTAGAGTTGGTAAGGCAACATCCATTTTTTCATGTTCTCTGTGTGTATATATCTTCCTACTGTATTTTCCACTGCATCCATCTGATGAAGTGGGCCTTAGCCCATGAAAGCTTATGCCCAAATAAATTTGTTAATCTCTAAGGTGCCACAAGTACTCCTCATTCTTTTAGTCAGAACATCATTACTTTTATCTCAGGCAAATTCAGTTTACTTTCTGTGTGGTTTAAAAAAACAAAACAAAAAACAAAACTTAAAAAAGGTCCTTTAAGTACACAAGTACAAAAATTAAATAGCAGAGATATTTTAGTACCTTTTTGGAAATGGCACCTTAGCTGCATCTGCTCTTGGCATTAGGTTGATATAGCTACAGCGCTAGGGAGTGTGAATTTTTCACACCCCCGAGTGGCATAGCCATGTCAACCTAACGTTTAAGTTTACACCAGGCCTAAGTCTCTAGAGGTGAGGGAAAGGAGCCAAAAGTACCTCCAGGAACTATTAAGTCTAAAACATGGCTGTGAACAGGAATATAGATCTCAATCAGAAATGCATGGAAGAACGTTCATAAGGACATCCCTATGCAGGAAAGCAGTCACCCACATCCGAACTTTAAAGATATGCTTAAGTCCCATAGAAGATAAACATATGCTTAAAGTCAAAACACTTGGATACTTAGATATTTGGTTACCATTTATTCAGTACTCAGACAAAAGTACAGTCACCCACCCACCCCAAAATAATTTAAAAAAAAACCCCTCAGCTTGTCCAATTTTTTTGAATATTAACATGTTATAGACATGCCTGGTCTGTTAAATATATGTAATCAGAAATGTCACTCAACAAAAATCACTAAACATGACATGTCATAAGCATAATGATGCACTCTCTGTAATATAGTAACACCCTGTTAAATAGACAGATCTGATAACTATATTTTTGTAGAATGTCTCTAAACAGAACTCACTGTTGTAATGATTATTGCATTGTATTTAATATTTACATGGCAAGGATTTGTAAATGTATAACACTTTATCTATTTACTTATTTATTTAGAAAGTCTAAATACTTGAGTAACTGGGATGCTTTCCTGAATCAGGGACATAAACTCACTATCATAGCCAGATTAACTAGTGGGTAAAAACCTTCTTTCATTAGAACCACTGTAAATATTTGCTAAGGAACAAAGAGAGAGATCCAAATTCTCCTACTACAAAGCAATCACCACTTTAACAAAAAAATTACAGTTTATTGTAAGTGAGAACATAATGCACACACAGAGTTTACCAGTATGGATGCGCATATGCTGTATCAATGAGGCCTTTAGCTTAGTTTTGTACTCACATGTATTCCCATGTGTCTCTGTAGAGCCAGTTTTGAAGAACACTTCCTGCCAGAGAGGAAACAAGCCTTGTCACAGCTGAAAATCATCATCTTCTCTTTTTCCTGGATAAACTGATAAAGGATGACATTTCTCAGTTATAGCAACCAATTGTGTCATTGTAGCCCTTTAATGACTTTTATGGCTGATATTTATAGCTGTTAGTTTAATGGGTATAGATTAATATAATCAGGGAGGGAGAATGAAAGAACAGATTTATTTCAGTCCTCACAGTAGTTAAATATATTTAATATTGTATTAACTTTAAAATATTAATGCACAGAATGGACCAAATATGCATAATCTAGGCACAGGTAATTTACTGGCATCAATTGACAGTGTAGGACAGCAAAGTGTAGAGATCCAATCTGATCTTCTAAAAACCATTGGTGTGAGTATCAAAGGTAGATTCTACCTTCCCAGCTACCTGACCCACTTTTTCACTCTTGTACATTGCAATTATTTACATTGAAAAGTACACCTCTGAATGATATATGGGTTTATACCTCTTAAAAAGAAAAGACAGTTTTTTACTATTAAACATAGATGTAAACGTTTGAACAATAATATAGATCTCATAAGTTCTATTGCTGTTCATGTGAATTCAGCGTCTGGCACTTCTTCTAGACCCATCTTCATGCCCACAAACTGCCTATCCATATGTTTTCAGCACCTAAAACTCCCCAACTCCCAGCAACATTAGTGAGAACTGTGGGTAAACAAGAAGTGCAGGATCAAGGCTATAATGCAGTCAGCTTATTTTTAATTAGTAATATATATCTCCATTATAGTTGTATTGGAAAAAATATAAGCAAAAAAAGATTTGGGTTAAATCCTGGTCCCATAGAAGTCAATGGCCGTCTTCCCAATTGATTTCAGAGAGTTCAAAATTTGGCCCTTCACATTTTCCAGTTTCTTGATCAACACTATTATAGAAAAAAACATTTTCATTCTGATACATTCCTGTATGTTAACTGTTAAGGTAAATGCTAACCCCAGAATACATGCACTAAAGTCACACATTACTAGTACCCATTGAGTATTTTGCTTACACCCAATATATTGAAAATAAAGCTATAACATATATATTTCCTATTACATTTTAAAAGTCTGATATTGTAGTACTTTCACTGATTTCTGAAATTTACTACATACAGCAGCAAAGAGTCCTGTGGCACCTTATAGACTAACAGACATATTGGAGCATAAGCTTCTGTGGGTGAATACCCACTTTGTCGGATGAAGTGGGTATTCACCCACGAAAGCTTAAGCTCCAATATGTCTGTTAGTCTATAAGGTGCCACAGGATTCTTTGCCGCTTTTACAGATCCAGACTAACACGGCTACCCCTCTGATACATACAGAAGTTTACCTTATCTCTGAGATGCCAACCATGCAAAAAAAACAAAAAGAAGATTAATAAAAATATTCCAGTTTAGTTAACTCTTTATTTATAAAAAGAAAAGGAGTACTTGTGGCACCTTAGAGACTAACCAATTTATTTGAGCATAAGCTTTCGTGAGCTACAGCTCACTTCATCAGATGTATTATGCAAGGCACTGCATTTAGCCGTATGGAGTGGAAATCCATCAACTGCATAACCTCTTAATTTATAATTAACTTTTCAAAGGATGTTTGGCTGTATCAAAGTTCAAAATAAAAAGATGGAAAAAATGGACTGAACTTTCAGACGTGTATAATTTAACACTTCCTTGCACTGAAGAAATAAAGCTTGCATCATTTAGAGGATAAGCCCATCATTTCCATAAGGGAAGTGAAAGCGGTTAAAAAAGCAAATTGTTAAAAACCTTGCTGTTCACAGAAGATATGCAATCTTGAATAAAAGAATGATTTCAGTAAACTCAAAAGCTTGAGAAGAAATAATTGGATTTAAACAGTAGATTTCAACATGTCAGCCATCTACAAAAGGCAAGCTGTACCATTCTAAATAATATTCGTTACATCAATTTTTTTCCTTCCCCTAAATATTTATAACCTTTCAACTGTAAAGCCTCACTGCAAATAGTAGATTTTTACAGATCTAGAATTAGATTTTTTTTTTTTTTTTAAGAGCTACAAAATAAATACACAGCTCAAAAACACAGATGCTGTCTAATTTCCATAATGTCTTTTGGAATCCAATAGCCATGCACATACTGTAATTCAAAGTTATAAGTACTCTCATTCACTGATTAGGAAAAAATTCTTTGTCACTGCTTCTGCTCACTGCAATCACAATCAAAGTATTATCTTTATGTATTTAAGAGATCCCTATTTCACAATGATTTAGTGGACCAACCCCATTCCATCACTCAATCGACTTGAAGAGAAGTAAAACCATCAGCCATGCAGATTCTTTTGGTTTGAACTGTAGTTAAAACAAATAGTTTGTATGCATGGTTCTAACAGTTGTAAATGGTTTAAGGGGACACATGAAGACTCCAATAACCTTGTGGTCTCATCTTAGGTGTTTGTGGCATAGAATGACCAAAAGATCCATAGATATTGATCTCTGGATTTTTTTTAAATATAATGCTAGGAGGAGATGATTTATGACTATAAGTATAAGGAGAGAAAAATACTGAGATTACATGTAATTACAGCTGGGACAACTCATTTTCACCCTTAAGAGGAAAATAAACAGTACACCATAGGGATATTTCAGACACCTTTAAAAAAAAAAAAAAAAAAAAAAAAAAAAAGAGTCCTGTGCATTTAATATAAGATTCCCATGTTTCTTTTCATAGCAACATAGGTTGCCTTGCTCAAAAAAATCTCAGGATCCATAACATTTCTGCATGATCACCGTAAGAGACACGTTTTTAAAGGGTCAGCGTAAGATGAAACATAATACACGTCATACCTAACAAAAGAACATTCCACCCTAGAGAGCTGGTGCCCCCATTCAATACCCTGTTGGCAGGTAACCCTGCCGCCCTCTTTACATAAGAGCTAGCCGCTAAAGCTCAGCATGGGGAATTAAGTTATAGCACCTCTCTCAGCTCTGCAATGGCTACCTGCTAAGTGACCTCAGCTGCAACTTAAAGACTGCCACCTCCCAGCTGATCTCCAACCAACCAGCTCCTGAAGGCTCCCTGGGGAGTCTAGGATCACAGAGAAAAATAAGCAGGCAACATGGAGGAAGGGAGATCATACTTGTTCATACTTGGAGAAAGTAACATTTTTTTTTTTTTTAAGACCACGTTTTCCAAATAAGCAAGGATTGCATTCTAGTGAATTAAGTTATTTTCTTCTGCTTTTTCACTCTTAGCCCTCTAAGCACAAAACAGCTTAAAATTCACCAGACTGTCATGGACTGTGTGTACAATAATTACATAAGTTCACAAGTAGGAAAGGTCCTTATTTATGCTAAAAACAAACACTTGTTCAGTTTTAATAATCAAAGCAATTTAAAGTCTAATTTACTTTTTATTATTTGTGATGTTTACTTGTTGAATTTCTCTCAGATTGATCAATGGAATGGACTAGACAGATTAATTTGTGTTGCTGGTTAGTTTCTCATCAGGTTCACTTTTATGAAATATATTTGCATGATACGGCAATAACTGGGTGGCTAATATTATATTAGTTTAAAATATTAATTTTATATTAAATTATTAGTTTAAATAAAAGAATATTAGTTTAAAAAGGTTTCCACTAGAATTAAAAAAAATAATAAGAACCATTTCATTTAATCTTAGGCTTTATGAAGACTTTTTTGGTGTAAAAGAAAAAAAAAAGCTATTATATTTTGGTCAAAGTTGACTTGACATTTGGCCTGATCTTGTTCCCATTAGTTTCAACAAGAGCAGGATTGGTTCCAGGTACCTTTAAATGCAATCCTGTGACTTTAAATCCAGCTTCTCTACCATACGGGTCGCAGAAGTTCCAAGTATGAATATTTCTCCTTAAAAAGAACTTTTTAAAAATAAAAATATACATTAATATCAAAATCACTGGTTGTGATGTGGTAAAAATTCACAGGCTGTTCTGAAAAAGTAGGTTTCTTGAGTAAAATATAAATATGCTCCTTTTAGCAGAATCAGATCACGTCTCTTCTTTTAACATAATCAGGAAAAAACAATTTAAAACAAAACCAATGAAATATTTAAATTCAACTAACATTATTTCAAGTCACAGAAAAAGAAATTATCTGTTAGTACTCAGTTAATGCCAGATGTTTCACTGAAATCTAGCACCTGGCTTTTTTTCCAAATTCTACATGACATGCATAGGAAAGTAATCTCTCTAGGGCACTTAAACTTATCATATTAGATATCAATTAGCAACTGCAAATGTGATCACTGAACAATATTTATACTCCAAATTAATGATTTGGTAAATTTCCATAAGCTGTTTAAGGATGTCCGCATGGAGACTTACTGCATGGCAAGCCAGGGTTTGAATGAACACCACACTAGCAGATCGCACACTAAGTCGCCCTGGTTTTGTATCAGACATACTGTACTGGGGGGGGGAAATCACTGTTACAAGCGCACTGAAATACCAAGGCATAAATGAAAAAAAAGCACAGAGGTACATCCTTAACTCTGAATTTCCATATATGTAAACTGGAGCTTTGTGATTGTTATGTGTTTTCTGTATTTAAATTTACATAATGAGTAAAGCATTAAATAAAAACAGTATTTGTAAGGAAGAACAAAACAATACTAACCCTTTGCTGCCCCCTTCTGGAATATACAAAGGTTCTCACAGAAAACAGTATTCAGGAATTCAGTAACCAAAAAATCGTTTTTTAGTTTACAGCCCCAAGCCTCTTTAGCCAACACCAGACCGCAAAAACTCTCTAGCTTTTTCCAGGGTCATCTCTCATACTCGCAGATAGTTGCTTGGCTGGCTTGCCTGCCTTTTGCCTCTCAGTTTCTATTCTCCTTTCTCACTCTCCCCACCCAAAAAAATATAGTCAGCAAAAGCCCCTCTGCCCACCCAGTCTAAAACCCATGGGCAGGTTCACAAAACCCTTTTGTTTTAGGTTGGGGGGGAAGGGTGGGAGTATTTATGTTATGCTAATTGAAGGGTGCGTTCAGATTCATCGACCTCATGGAGTTTTTTTTTTTTTAAACTCAGTTCTTAAAAAGGTTTCACCCAGCATGTAACATTTAATCTAACATTATTAGATTGTAACACATGTAACCATACATTTTTGCAGACATCAGGTCTCTTTCTGAAAATGAGGTCCATAATGATAGACACACAAACACAGTAAGTCTCACCCACATTCAGTTAATATTTTTAAAAGGTCTCAACTATAAAATCTACAGTATATAACAAAGTATTGATAAAATGTAAAAGAAAAACTCCATAAGAAAATCATGCGTGTGTGGTAACAGTCCCCGCCAACTCCGCAGCTTGTTCATGTGAGTAGCCCAACTACAGACCTATTTGTATACAAAGCCATGCCAAGAGAGTGCCTATTTTAGATTAACTGTGGGCCCCTCTCTCTGAAAATATTGCCCATGGCGAATAACAGTACTTGAATAATAGTCCTAAAATGGAAGTCTATAGGACTACTTGCAAGCATAAAACAGAGCTTGAACCTAATCGTAGCATAGGCCTTACCTGTTGCAGATGCTGCACACAAATTCATTTGAGTTCTTTTTTATTCTAGTTTGTTCTTTTTGTATCGGAGCGCACAAGACTATTCTCAGTTCTCTTTCTTTTCTTCATCTCTTTCACTTTCTGTCTTTGATGGACATGTTTCTGATGCCTGCTCATTTGATGTGTATATTTAAATGCTTGGCCACATAATGAACATAGGAAGGGTTTGGGAGTTCTGTGTTTTGCCATATGCTCTTTCAGCTCAGCTCTGGGTGGACAGTAAAGAAATACAAATAAGCAAATTAGCAAACCCAAGCCAGAATTAGACTTAAGAATTCCCTCCGCCTACCAAAAAAAGTGCAAGTCAATCAAAATAAACTTTATTATCTTCAGTGGCGGAAAACATCTTATTAGTTTGGGATAAAACATTCTCAAAAAGGTAGGTGAAGATGTAATTGTATTTTAGAAATAGTTTCATGGGTGAGCAAGTGACTTGTTAACATATCACAATTCCATGCTATATACATGAAATTAAAAATATGTATAAACACACATACACACAAAGACTCCCACAGGCAACTAGATAAGATGTTCAAACATTTAGAACTTAGACACAGGACAAAGTTATATTTAACTTGTTTCCTTGAAATTATATTAATCTAGTAACTGGTTTTTTTAAAATATTACAAAAATATGGATAAGCAAATGTCTTACAGTACGGTATTTATATATAATTTTTACTCACACTCTACAAGGTGAGGTTAGCATTCTTGAAAGTAGTTGTGACGTTATTGACAATCTATAACTGTATAGATCACTGTTGCGACCACTTTTATATATTTGCAACAAATATTGTATAAAGGTTGTCGTATAAGTGGGGGGTCTATGGAGAGGTTATGGTTTGCTGGTTATGATTATGCTCTCTATATGTGTGTATCATTTTTGTAGTTAAAGTTATGAATACTGATTCTATACTGTCTGTATTTCAAACTTATGCTATGCATCTGGGTAACACCCCAGACAAGTTGGTGTCAGCTCTGCCTAGCCTGCTTGATGGCCCATTAAGGACCATCAGCTATACAAATGACTCATCCAGAGAAGGCAGATACACCTTGTGACTCAGCAAAGTATGCAGGGACTTGCTCAAGTGACTCCAAACTCCATTTTGCTGTAATTTTCCACAGTAAGAACACCTCTTTGATCTTACACCTGGAAAAGACTACAAAAGAAGAAAAGTACTCCTTTTCTTTTTGCGAATACAGACTAACACGGCTGCTACTCTGAAACCTATAAAAGGCTGATGCCTCATCTCCATCTTGTCTTCAGTCCTGCTTCATACCTCTGGAGGAACTTGCTACAAATGGAAGCTCCAAACAAAGGACTGATGACCCATCCCAGCTGTGGATGTACTCCAGAGACTTGATTTGAACCTGCAGTTTATTCTATCACTGCTACAAGCCTGAACCAAGAACTTTGCCATTAGTGTATGTAATTGATTCCATGTAACCAATTCTAGCTCTCATCTATATCTTTTTCCTTTTATGAATAAACCTTTAGATTCTAAAGGATTGGCAACAGCTTGATTTGTGGGTAAGATCTGATTTGTATATTGACCTGGGTCTGGGGCTTGGTCCTTTAGGATCGAGAAAACCTTTTTTCTTTTACAAGGGTATTGGTTTTCATAACCATTGGTCCCCATAACGAGTGGCATTGGTGGTGATACTGGGAAACTGGAGTGTTTAAGGGAATTGATTGTGTGACTTGTGGTTAGCCAGTGGGGTAAAACCAAAGTCTTCTCTGTTTGGCTGGTTTGGTTTGCCTTGGTGTGCACAGAGACCCCAGCCTCGGGCTGTAACTGCCCTGCTTTAAGCAATTTGTCCTGAATTGGCACTCTCAGTTGGGTCCCACCAGAACCAGCATCGTTCCAGTAATACTTTCATAATATACCAGTATAGTACCATTCTTAAGGTGAAGACCGAAGGATAAACCAGGTCCAACAATTGTTACTATCTGGGAACAGTTAGTGCTGCAGAAGACAATTAGGAACCCACAATGAGTACTTGTGGAGTATTAGGGCTAGTCTACACAGGCAACGCTAAAGCACTGCCGCAGCAGCGCTTTAACGTGGCTTGTGTGGTTGTGGTGTAGCGCTGGGAGAGAGCTCTCCCAGTGTTCTTAAAAAAACACCTACAAAAGGAGCGTGGCTCCCAGCGCTGGTGCACGGTCTACACTGGTGCTTTATGGCGCTGAAACTTGCTGCGCTCAGGGGGAAGGGTGTTTTTTCACACCCCAAGCAAGAAAGTTGCAGCGCTGTAAATTGCCAGTGTAGACAAGCCCTTACAAATAAAATAGCATGTTTTAGGAACCAGGACTTTGCTTTCTGGTTCTGCTTTTCTGGTACTGATTTTTTATAGTTATTGAAAAGTCAACCTTTGTTTTTAATCTAAACCAGTTTTCTTTTTCTGCTGTGCAATATACCAATAATATACAGTTAGATGACTACTTTTGACCTGCCATTGAGCTAAGGGACTTCAATACCACTCATGTGGTGACCTCGTCTTTAAAAGTGTGTGGATTTTTGTGTTTTTAAAATACTGTGATAATCAGTCAGAAAAACATTACCACTTTAAATAGGGGGAGGCTATAAAAAGATACAAAGTATAACCCTTCTTTCCAGAGACAGTGTCTTCTTGAATTCAACTAGTTGAAACGCAGGAAAAAGAGAGTCAAGGGTGGAGGGCAAAACTCTTTAGGATGAGAGTCTTTTACGTACACTTTGAAACTGCAGCTGCAATCTTGGAACCCAATGGATTCATGATAATTCATGACATTTTTTAAATAAATATTTTTATGGAAATGTGTTCAGCTTTCCTTCAATATATAGCATTAGATACGTCTTCAGTTTAACCTTGAATGATAAAATAATATATACAGATAAGCATGACAGGCAACATTTATTGTTGGTGTAATTCTACTGAGGTTAATTAAATTAATTACAGTAGGAATGAATTTAGCCTTATCATTTTACCCTTAAACTTTTATTATTTTATCATGTTGTTCAAATACAGATACTTCTTATGTATTATTGCCAAAAACCACTAAACTGTTACTACGGCATTTGAAATCTGAACCATCATGCAAAGCTTGTGAAAATAACTCTCTCACGCAAAACTGGCATCAAGATCAAACCAGGTCATAGGCACATTTTTGCATTAATAAAAGATATTATCTTTGAAAATAAGCATAGGCACAATAGTATGTGAAGAGTTATATAGGCAGTATATTTTGTCAAGCTTCGAAGGAGTAAAATAATCTTAGAGAGACAAAGTGGGTGAGGTAATATCTTTTATTGGACCAACTTTTGTTGGTGAGAGAGACTAGCTTTCAAGCTACACAGAACTCTTCTTCAGGTCTGGGAAAGGTACTTAGGCTGCACCTTCACTGCAAAGCAAAAGTGTTTGGCCCCTTGGTGCTGGCTTGACTCAAGCTCGGCGCCTCCAGCCCTGCAGGGTTGGGACCCTGGGTCTGAGCCCTGGGTTAGCACACTTTCAGTGTAGGTGGAAGAGGGTTAGGCTTGAGCCCAGGCTCAAGCACGAGTTTATGTTGCAGTGTAGACATACCCTCAGATTGTCATAGCTAAATACAAGGCGGAACAGATTGCTTAGCATATTTTTTGTCCTATAACTGAAGAGGTGTTAATGGGCCACTTCACCTCGAATGGCTCCTCAAAAAGCGTGTTAACAACTGATGCTAAACAATCTGTTCCCACCTTGTATTTAGCTGTGATACTATCTTTCCCAGTCCTGAAGAGCAGTTCTGTGAAGCTCAAAAGCTTGTCTCTTTCACTAACAGAAGTTGGTCCAATAAACGATATTACCTCACCCACTTGGTCTCTAATATCCCAGGACCAACATAGATAAGCTTATTTTGTTTGCACTGTCATATCATATGTTTAAAAAGATCTGGCAAGGGCCTTTTGGGAGGGAAGGGGAAGCTGATGTTTGCATGTCAGTGTGAAAACAGAAGCAAATAAATTTGAGTAAGAATACTTTCATTTGTGGCAAGTATAGTATAACTTCATAGAGAACTATTTTATTTGACACCTGGTATCATAACCATATTTTAGTTGTTCACCTCGTATTCACTGAGAGTTTGTTTGTGGTTTATCACGCTTGAATGAGCTCATTATTTTAGCAACAACAAAAATCTTGAAAGTGTAGGAAGCGAAGAAAAACAGAAAATGAGATATTAGCTATTACATGAAAATATTAGTGATTAATATAACCAATCCCAAGACAAAACAACAGTATTAGGAGGGGACCTGTGAAATTCCATCAACTTTAGCAATATGTGCTAAATGCCCTGCAACAGCTTGGTAAAGAAGAGAGGCATTCAGCACATGAAGTGAGCTGTAGCTCACGAAAGCTTATGCTCAAATAAATTGGTTAGTCGCTAAGGTGCCACAAGTACTCCTTTTCTTTTTGCGAATACAGACTAACACGGCTGTTACTCTGAAACCTGTCATTCAGCACATTGTTACCTAGGGGGAAAAAAAGTGTGTGTCTTTTTCTCCCCCACTTCAGCCAATGCCATCCAGCCTCACCTGGATTGCCAATTCTCTAGTGTGATGCCCCAGCAAGCATTGTAGTGTCAGTATCACAAAGGCTGGATTACTCAGCCAACCACTATAGTAGACGGGGCAGAAAAATGCCCATTTTTAGTTATATTACACAGTTTTGCAAAGATTTTAAAATATTTTATCCCTTTTGGGATAAAATATTAAAAAATTATTCAAGATGTTAAAAATAAAACGGCACTTACTTGACCCTCCACCCACAATATATGCCAGCTCCATGCTTCAGAGGGGTGCGGTGGTCAATATGACATCACCAACAAGGTGTCATGATGGAGCTGAAGCCGGCGACCCAAGAGGGTCTGAATGTCCCAGGACTTAAGGAGAAATTTGTGAGCTTTTAATTAACAACGTGCTGAATGCCTCTTATAGCTTGGTTGCTAATGGCATTCAGCACATATTGCTAAAGTTGATGGATTTTTGTCAGTTTTCTTTAAAAGTTACTAATCTTGCCATTTCCCCCAAATCTCCTTAATATATCACGCACAAATGTTGCATTCAAAGATTAAGGTTGCAAAGTTAAGCGCTCAAAAAAGAGAAAGAAGTTAGAAAAATGCCAGAATCCCTGCCAAGCTAGTCTCATCCCTCCAGAATCCCTGTTCCAGTCTCCCCTCACCCAACCCACTCCCACCCTCAGGCACCTTGTCCAGCAAGCCACAGCGTCCCCCACAGCCCATATCTGATCTGTCTCTCCCCTCACCCTGGCCACCAGTTGCCCTCCTCTGCCCATGTGTCCCATCACCACTGGCTCCCAGTTCTTGTCCCCACTCAGTTCTTGTCCCAGACTTTCTACTCAGCCAGTCCCAGTTCTCCCCACAAGTTTCCCGGTGTCAGATATGTTCCCCCAGTTCTCTCCCCTCCATCCCCTGGCCCCTCTGGTTCCCAGTGCCAGTCTGTTCACCCACCCAATTCCAGTCTTTTTGCCCACCCCAAATCTCAATCCCAGTTTTCACCTCTCTTTCCCATAACAGCATAAGATCCTTTGTATTCAGAGCCCAAGTTACCTTTTCCCCACCTCATGTCTCTGTGATAGGGAGCCACTATAGTGCTCTCTATCCCTCGGATTGCAGCAACATTATGTGGTGTTTCCCGAACACAGCAAATCCCACCACATTATTTTTAAAAACCTGTTTTTTTCTTTTAACACTCCCACTCCTTAACCCTTTTATACTAAATATTCACATGTAGGGCTGTACCATTCCCTGAACATCACTATTTACAGTAATAGGATACAGCATTAAAAACCCAACAAATTATTGATTTTAACAAATATTTATGAAATAGTTTGCTGTATTTTAATAACCAAGAAGCTAGAAAAAAAAAGAGACAAACACCTAGTAAAGCATATAAATTAAAGAGCTACCTACATTTGGAAGAACCATCTTTCACATTCGGTGCACGGACGTGGTCTGGAACTGTAGTTGTGGGTGCAGAGATGCTTGTAGACCTTGTTCCACTCTCCGTCTGTGTCAAAAAGCCATAGATCATTGAAATGTATCAGCGTCAGAGGAAACAAATAGAAGTAAATACAGAAAATATCACTAATTCTTCTAAAATTATACATTTAACCATGTTCAACAATCTTCCTTGTTTTCAGCTATACATTTTGTTTCCCTATTCATAAAATGTAGGTAACAGTTACATCACAGCCAAGTAAGTATTAGTTAATGTTTATAGTGGGAATATAGCTGTTTAAAGATAAAAATAGCAAAGTGTTATTAAACTACAGACAGAGTAAATCCACGTAAAGTTACTTTTCCCATTACATGTGACATGACTTTCAAGTCCTAATAGTCCAGGAGAAGTTAAAAAAAGTCCAACTTTTTTTTTTTTTTAAATAAAAACAAATATTTAGAATCCACAGATTATAGTTTAAAATGAGATGTAATTCTGTAGAGCAGAGTAACATTTTCATAAAAAGGTACATTTACAAAAGCTTATTCAACACACAGATTTGTATTGTTCCTGCCTGTAACAAATTTCCCAGTAACACTAAGATTATTTGTTATAGCTCATCACAGATTGTATCATACTACATCAGTGGTTATCAACTCTGGTGCACCGCTTGTTCAGGGAAAGCCCCGGTGCACCAGGCCAGTTTGTTTACCTGCCGCGTCTGCAGGTTCAGCTGATCGCGGCTCCTACTGGCCGCGATTAGCCACTCCAGGCCAACGGGGGCTGCAGGAAGGGCAGCCAGCATATCCCTTGGCCCGCACCACTTCCAGCAGCCCCCATTGGCCTGGAGCGGCAAACCGCAGCCAGTGGGAACTGCGATCAGCCGAACCTGTGGATGCGGCAGGTAAACAAACTGGCTCAGCCCGCCAGGGCTTTCCCTGAACAAGTGGTGGACCAGAGTTGAGAACCACTGTACTACATGCTGAAACTCTTAAAGTACATCTTTGTAACTCTCAATATACATTATGCTTACAGATGGGTTTACAATGAGGGTGAAAGTATGAGAAAAATAAATGTTTGAGACTTACCAATAAAATCACATTGCAGACATTTAAACAAGATACCATAATGGAAAGATATATGCAGATTTCTCACTTGCTCAGTTTCATAAAGAGATGAACACTTTGTGCATAGAAAGAGATTACATTTTCCATGATGGTTGTTCCTATGCATTTTCCATGAACTTGGCGACATAAAAACTCTCTTGCAAATCAGACACTGGTAGCTCTCTTTTACCGGCTTGTGTGTTTTTAAATTATTTTTCATTAAGTTCCATTCAGTCATGCAGCAACTGCAATAAACACATTTGAAGCCCTCATCCCCATCATGACATTTAACGTGGATTTTATAAGCACCTTTTGACTTCAGTTCTTGGTCACATATGTTGCAGTGTTGTATTCTTTCAGCACTTGGTTTTAAAGTGCAAATACCTTTCAAAGGCTGAGCTAAGCCACTGTTTTCAAGTTTGACCTTCTTCTGACTTTTACTTCAACTTTAGTTGTTTTCACTTCTACCTTTAAGGTTTGAGTTTTAATGCTGGAAATGCAACACAGGCCAAGTCACATGAGATGTTCAAATTGGGCTTCCTCCTCATCTTTGCTTTTTTTAGATTCATTGGGGTCTGTGGAATATGAGAGGTGATTAGGCACCACAAAGCAGGGCTCCTCAAGCTGAAACTGACCTGCTTCTTCTTCAGTGTGTTTACCTTACAAGAATGAGAGCCATTAGGATTATCACGGTAACTCCCCAGGTTCACATCACAGCATTCAGGGCTTATGTTATGAAGCATCTGGTACATGGGCAACAGAAATGACATCTTTGCAAGGTTTTCTTCATTTTCTTTGTTTTCTTGGCTGATTTCATCCCCTATGCTGTATGAGTCATCTTCATCTTGATCTGGGCCCATTTCAAGGCACTAAGAAATGTGGCAAATTCTACCCTGTTTATGAATGTTAGTCATAGGAGTTCTGATTCTATTCTTGATACTGCTTGTGAACTTACAAAGTTTGCACCTGTACACTTCAACCAAAAACATTTCCACCAGGCTGGCAATTTGGGTTTCAAAGCCTTCTGTCCCAGAGGCATAAAATCAGGATGTTGTGATCTCCTCAGGTAAATGTAGGTTTGTGGAAGGAATGTACTGGAATTTATATTTAAATTCATTCATTTTCAGAAAGTGCAAGTACACAAGTCTATAAGAGAAACATAAATAAAGCAGTTCTATGATCTGCAAAGCTGGTATATCAGCACTCTTCTCCAGAAGAAGATAATTTATCCTAAATCTTCAGTAATACTAAGCAAGATATACATAAAGTGCCTATTTACATTTTCCCAACTAGAGATTGATGCATACTATGCTATGGTATATTTATATTTCAATTATTATTGTTGCCTTTTCTCAGAAGTTACAACAAGAGGACCTAGGGTCAGATTATAATCTAAATTGCATTAGGGTATATAAAATTCAAGGGTGAAATCATAGCCTCTTGGAAGACAACAGAAGTTTTGAAAGTAAAAAATTTATACCTAAATGCCTTATACAAAGCAGCTTATTTTTTACTTCAGTAAGTTATTAATATTACAGATGAAACATTTATTCTGTAACTTCAAACTTGAGATTTTAGAAAACTATTTGTTTTAAAAAAACAATCCCAAATCATTTGCTACTTTCTCCTCTATTGGATTTTTGTTGTGTATTCGTTTTGGGACTTGCATAAAATTTATGAATCCCATGGCAAAGACTTTTCCATAGAAAAACGCATTATTAAGATACAAATATCTCAGCATACATTAATTCACAAATCTATAGAGTTGACATATATACAGAGCATCCACTACTGACAAGGGGCTGTGCCTTTTTATACAAATCTTTACAGTCTGGTAACCTCCCCGATTCTTTTAAAATAATCAAGTAATCCTGAATGCATCACAGCAGCTGGAAGCCCTATACCTGATCATTTGTAGTACATCCCCCTGCACACCTTCCTCTGCTCCCACCAGTGCAGGATCGCTCCTTATACTTAGAGCCTTGCAAATCTGCAGATTTCCACTTTATATCCAGTGACGTTTGCTGATCACGGATCAGATGCAGATACACATTTTGTATCCACTGTAGGGCTCTACTAATACAATATTTTGTTCTCTGATGCTATGAATTCCCCTTACACAGGAAATGGCGAAGAACCAGCTGACCGTACCTGCTATACAGCAAAACCAGGGAGGTAGTAGCAGCAGGGACTAGTGCCGGAGGAAGACCATCAGGGGCAGGTCCCCCTTGCGCCTGTTTGGCAGCCGAGGGCACACGGTCACCTCAAAGCACCACCTACAGCTACAACGGCTGCGCATCATCCTCCCGCAGCCACCCCTTGCAATAGCCGCTGCTGCTTGGACGGACTCTCTACTGAAAGCACGTGCCGCTCCCACACTGCTCGGGTCAGCGGCGCGTGAAAGGAAGGGAGGAAGGTTCCATTCCGCTCGTCAGGGGTCACTGGCTGCATTGCTGAGTTAGTCTCACCCTGTTTCCGGGCCTGCGCGGCTCAGACGCGCCCCTCTGCGCTAGCTTTCCTGCTTCCGGCCCGCAACCCAGGGAGCACTTGTTAGAGCGCGCGCTCAACCCTCCCGCCTCCACCCTTCATAACAGCAAGCGGCCCCACTCTAAGGGACTGTGCGCAAAGTGACGCACACAAGAGCGCCGCGAAGGGACTCGTTTGAAACCCCAATCTCAACGCTTTAAATACCAGCGACCGCTCAATTTCCGCGAGCGCCTCCCTGTTCCCATCGCTGCGTGAGCTTGGCTCAGTCATTTAAGCGCTCTGTGCTTCAAGTTCTTCATCTTTCTAACTCAACACGTGGTAATTTATGGTTGCATATGAGCTCTTTGAAGCAGGTATTGGAAAGCGATATTATCATTTAGTACTCTGTACAGCGCTTAGCACAATTCTTGGTTAGTCTTTCCGAACATAATCATCGCCGTGCAGGACTGGAAGGGACCTCAATAGGTCGTTTAATTCAGTCCTCTGCACTGAGGCAGGACTAAGTAATAACTAGGCCACAATCATACAATCCTAGCACTGGAAGGGACCACAAGAGGTCCTCTAGTCCATCCCCCTGCACTCAAGGCAGGACTAAGTATTATCTAGTACCTATAATGAATTATAGGTAATAATAGCGGAGTACTAAGTATTAGCATTATTAGCACCCGAGATTATCACAACTGAAACCATTTTTAAAATCTAGTTTAATTTTCTGTGTTTATGCTGTTTCCTTACTGCATTTCTTCCCATTTTGAAAATGGAAACAGACACCTGGGGTTCATTTTTGTTTTCAGGCTGACAAAATTCTCATTTTCCCATCCAGAATAATTTATTTTCAAAAATAATGTCTGCAAAATATAATTCCTCCCCTCCCCCAAATATTATCACTAGCTGCTTAGATTTTCATGACAATCTTGCAAGACTTCCTACCCAGTTTAGGGCCATATCTACACGAGAGAGCTTACAGTGGCACAGCTGTACCGATGCAGCTACACTGCTGTAAGACTGCTGGTGTAGCCACTCTAGGCCAACGGGAAAGAGCTCTCCCATGGCCATCGACATAATGAAACCACCTCCAACAAGCAATGGTAGCTATGTCAGCAGGAGAGCGTCTCACACTGACATAGCACTGTCCACGCTGGCACCTCTGTTTGTGTAACTTCTGTCACTCAGGGTGCGTTTTTTTCACACCCCTGAGCGACATAAATTATGCTGACAAAAGTGCTAGTGTTGACATAGCCTCACTGTCTTCTTCTAATACACTAGGGCAAGGCTGCAAATGCCTTGAGTATCTGGGTTGCAGATGCTCATCTACGCCCGCTCTGACATCCAAATAATAAATGGTGAAATCTTGTTTATGAGCTATTAAGTGTCATAAAACATAATTCAACAATAGCCACAATGTCTATGCTTTGGACTTAGGCTCCCTGGCAATTTCTCTTTTACTTAAATTAACTCCATATGCTCACAACTTCAGGCAGCCTCGGTAGTTTTTGGTTGTACCCCTGGTTTTCAGTATCCCATTTCTTATTTGGTGTGACATCTAGGGGCCACACTCCCCAAGAAGTCCTGAGCACCTGCCTGTTCACCCCCACCCCTTTGTTCTATAATCACCCCAAATTTCCTGTCCCCTCCGCCACCATCATCCACCCACCCGCCTCTTAAACACTGGGTGCGCCCGCCCCATGCAGCTGCCCGTGTCACTGCGCCGCGTCCAGATCGCTTGAGCTATGGGGGACTCCCTTCCCCAGCCACTTGTTCTGTGCTTGCGCTGCTGGGCCTGGAGGTGGCTCTTTACAGACGCTCCCTAGAAAAAGATCCACCGGAAGTGACTTACTCCCTCCCCGGAGGGTGAGGTTCGCTTCCGGTGGTCGCCAAGCGGGTGCGTTTCCTCGCCTCGACCCTTGGCGTCTCACCGCGCATGCGCTGTGTCCCCGTCTCACCAGCAGCGGCGAAGGAGTTTGGAAGTTCAAAATGGCCGCCGCGGTGGAGTCCGTGCTGCGGGAGCCCGAGTAAGAGAGAGGGTGGCCCCTTTGGGAAGGTGCCTCTCGGGGGGGAAGTGGGAAGGAGAAGCTGTGAGGCGTCTTGTGGCGGGAGGTGGCTGTAACGGTCGCCAAGGCTCATTTGCCGGGGGGGGGGGGGGAGGAGTCGCGAGGGCCCTGGCTGGGCCTTTGGCCTGAGACCCAGCGCGGGCCTGGGCGGTGGGACTGCACGCGGCGTCCGTTTCCCCGGCCCCATTGAGCACGAGCCAGGCCGCGACGGGGAGAGGCCGTGCACGCGCTTGGAGTTCGGGGCTCCTCGTGCTCCTCCCTTCCCGCCTCGGGCGCCCAGGGGTGGTTGCTAAGGTGCCGAGGGGGAGGGTCAGTCCCGATGTTCGTGGTTTTTTTTCATATGGGAGCGTTTTAAACCCACCCCCCCCGCCCCCGCGCCGCTATCCCGATTTTTCACACTGGCTGTCTGCTCACTCCAAGGAGGGGTGTTGCTCACCCTCTCCCGCCCTAGGGCTGCTGCTCGCCGGCCTGCTCTCCCCTAGTGAAAGTGAGGCCGGCTCCCGCCGGGTGGGGGTATCCAGAAGCTTGGAGGCTGGTCCATACCCACTGCACTGGCAGCTGCCTTTGGGGAACGCAGGCCGTGCAGCGTTCTGGGGTGAGGAGGGCCAGGGCCAGGCTTGACTTGTGTTTAGTACTGTGGGCGTTAGAGTCAGGGTGCAAAGCATTTTGTGAGAGAGCAAGGAGCTCTTGGACTTTGTTCTTCATCAAAGGCAATCAATTAACCAGACCCTATCCTCCTCCTCCTCCCTTCCCCCCCCCCAACTCCTCCCATGTGGACATAGAGCTAATTTAAATTGGCAATTTAAAATCTGCACCCTTGAGAGACGTGATTATGCCAACCTAACCCCCAGTGCAGACAACACTAGATCGATAGAAATCTTCTGTCGACCTAGCTATTGCTTCGCAGGGAGGTGGCTTGCCTAGGCTGACTGGAGAACCCCTCCTGTAAGTGTAGGTAGTGTTTTCACTAAAATACTACAGTAGTGCAGCTCAGATATGCTGGTGTAGTGATTTAAGGTCTGGGCTACTCTAAAAAGATAGGGGGATCCAGCTACGTTGATTAGGGGTGTGTAAAATCCACAACCCTGAGTAGTGTAGTTAAGCAGACCTAGCCCTCAGTGTAGACAGTATGAGGTAAATGGAAGAATTCCTCTGCTGACCTAGCTATCCTTTCTCAGGAAAAGGAATAACCTACACTGATTGGCAGAACCCCTCCCATTGGTATAGGTGATGAAGTGCTAGAGCAGTGTAGCAGCAGTATTTTATGCGTAGACAAGCCCTAAGTATAAATATATAGCCATACATCAGCCATGCCCTCCCAACCTCTTAAATCCTGCAGTGGTCACTTACTCTGGTGATTTTACCCACCATGAGATGGGTTCATGAGGGCTTCATGGGCCGCAATTTGGGAACTACTAGCTTCATATAAAGGGGAAGGGATTCAGTCAAGGCGTTTTAGACATAGTGTTGGACCTGTCTTAAATTGTAATCTGATTTTCTGGCTGTAATAGTTTGAAGGGCTTTTTCTACCAGTTGCTTTTCAAAGAAATAAAAAACAATACATACTGTTTCTGGGTCACATGAAAATTCATTTTAAAAACGTTATAATGGCGCAAAAATGTTTTATTGTAATACCTAGTTAATAGCAAAATATGTTGACTTTAGTAGGCCCAAGCTTTGTGTATAATATTAGCTATGTGTTCTCATAGTAAAGTAAATTTCCTAAGTATATTAAAAGAATTGGCACAAGAAATTGCAAGCCCATTAGCAAGAATTTTTAATGAATCTGTAAACTCAGGGGTTGTACCGTATGATTGGAGAATTGCTAACATAGTTCCTATTTTTAAGAAAGGGAAAAAAAGTGATCCAAGTAATTATAGGCCTGTTAGTTTGACATCTGTAGTATGCAAGGTCTTGGAAAAAATTTTGAAGGAGAAGGTAGTTAAGGACATTGAAGTCAATGGTAAATGGGACAAAATACAACATGGTTTTACAAAAGGTAGATCGTGCCAAACCAACCTGATCTCCTTCTTTGAGAGAGTAACAGATTTTTTAGATAAAGGAAACGCAGTGGATCTAATTTACTTAGATTTTAGTAAGGTGTTTGATACTGTGCCACATGGGGAATTATTAGTTAAATTGGATAAGATGGGCATCAATAGGAAAATTGAAAGGTGGATAGGGAATTGGTTAAAGGGGAGACTACAACGGGTCCTACTGAAAGGTGAACTGTCAAGTTGGAGGGAGGTTACCAGTGGAGTTCCTCAAGGATCAGTTTTGGGACCAATCTTATTTAATCTTTTTATTACTGACCTGGGCACAAAAAGTGGGAGTGTGCTAATAAAGTTTGCAGATGATACAAAGCTGGGAGGTATTGCTAATTTAGAGAAGGACAGGGATACCCTACAGGAGGATCTGGATGACCTTGTAAACTGGAGTAATAGGAATAGGATGAAATTTAATAGTGAGAAGTGTAAGGTCATGCATTTAGGGATTAATAACAAGAATTTTAGTTATAAGCTAGGGACACATCAACTAGAAGTAACGGAGGAGGAAAAGGACCTTGGAGTATTGGTTGATCATAGGATGACTATGAGCTGCCAATGTGATATGGCTGTGAAAAAAGCTAATGTCGTCTTGGGATGCATCAGGAGAGGTATTTCCAGTAGGGATAAGGAGGTTTTAGTACCGTTATATAAGGCACTGGTGAGACCTCACCTGGAATACTGTGTGCAGTTCTGGTCTCCCATGTTTAAGAAGGATGAATTCAAACTGGAACAGGTACAGAGAAGGGCTACTAGGATGATCCGAGGAATGGAAAACTTGTCTTATGAAAGGAGACTCAGGGAGCTTGGCTTGTTTAGCCTAACTAAAAGAAGGTTGAGGGGAGATATGATTGCTCTCTATAAATATATCAGAGGGATAAATACCAGAGAGGGAGAGGAATTATTTAAACTCAGTACCAATGTGGACACAAGAACAAATGGATATAAACTGGCCACTAGGAAATTTAGATTAGAAATTAGACGAAGGTTTCTAACCATCAGAGGAGTGAAGTTTTGGAATAGCCTTCCGAGGGAAGTAGTGGGGGCAAAAGATCTATCTTGCTTTAAGATTAAACTCGATAAGTTTATGGAGGAGATGGTATGATGGGATAACATGGTTTTGGTAATTAAATATTCATGGTAAATAGGCCCAATGGCCTGTGATGGGTTTTTAGATGGGGTAAGATCCAAGTTACCTGGGAAAGAATTTTCTGTAGTATCTGGCTGATGAATCTTGCCCATATGCTCAGGGTTTAGCTGATCGCCATATTTGGGGTCGGGAAGGAATTTTCCTCCAGGGCAGATTGGAAGGCCCTGGAGGTTTTTCGCCTTCCTCTGTAGCATGGGGCACGGGTCACTTGCTGGAGGATTCTCTGCTCCTTGAGGTCTTCAAACTACAATTTGAGGACTTCAATAGCACAGATATAGGTGTGAGGTCTTTTTTAGGAGTGGTGGGTGAAATTCTGTGGCCTGCATTGTGCGGGAGGTCGGACTGGATGATCATAATGGTCCCTTCTGGCCTAAATATCTATGAAAAGTATTCTCTATGGGTGTATATATAAAAGGTTAGCTTACTTAAACCTTTTTGCCCAATCTGTGATATTCTAATCTTATAAAATTGGGGCAACACCCCTCCCATCAGAACTACTTTGGGATTTTTTGCCAGAATCCATAGAATTTAGTTAGCAAGAGTTTGCTGGACTGTTTATTTATTTATTATCTTCTTTCTCTCTTTGGTCCTATTCCAACATTTTCCAGTTGGTATTATAAGACAGGAGTTTTTAATTAGGTTATTTTAGTGCCTGTTGTTCTGTACAAAACTTCATAGAAATTCCGTAACACTATGCAAAACCCAGCACAGGAGCCCAAAATCTGGTGACTGAGTACAATGCACACAACGCTTTCATTAACTGAAATATTTACCTAAATTCTTCAAGATTATTTTATTTAAATTATGGGGGCTGTCTGTCTGCTTGTTTTTGTCTCCGGTTAGTACATTGCCCTCCTATGCAAGAGAGCTGAATTCTGTTCTCTTGCTTCCTTATGTTTGACAGGGCCTGGGTGCACTGGAGAAGCAATAGGATCAGGCTGTGCCGAGAAGGTATCATGTTCCCCTGAAGCAGTCAGGATAGCAAAACAACGAGCAGGGTTGATGGGCCCTGGGGTCCCTTCAGCCTTTTAAGTCAGAGGAAAAGATGATGAAAGCAAAGGAGGGCATGAGGATTTTTGGGAGCAGGTGCTTAGGTTGGGAGAACACAGGAGTGTTTGAGTGGTGGTGGGGGCACATCTTAATATGGAAGATCAAGTCGAGGGTTCTCTCTGCTTGGTGTTCTTCCTGGCTTTCCAGTTTCCATCCTTTTACATTCTGTGACTCCTCCTACCACTATTCTGTTTTCTTCTGTCTCATTGGGGACCAAGAGTCCACATGCTTTGGAGACAGAACCTGCCAAACTTTCTGCTGATTTAAATTGTGTACTGAAGTCCTAGTCTTTCTCTGCATCAGACTGAGAAACATCAGTCAGCAGATAAAGGTTCAAAACAGTAAATTTAAAGGTTGACAAATGGTACAAATGTCAATTCGTATAAGGTTCCTGGGATAGTGTGGAGATAGAGACTGACAGAAAAGTTCTGTGTTGGGAGTAGAACTTACTAGAACAGAAGTGGGCAAACTAAGGCCCATGTGCCGTATTCAGCCCCTCAGGGCTTTGGGTCCAGCCCGCAGGATTGCCATTCGTGTGACGCCGCAGGCCTCGTGCTGCTCCTGCAAGCTGCCGGCACCACGTCCCAGAGGGAGCAGCGGGCTCCGCGTGCTGCCCTCGCCTGTAGGTACCGCCCCCAAAGCTCCCATTGGCCACGGTTCCCTGTTCCCAGCCAATGGGAGCTTTGGGTTTGGAACCCACAGGTGAGGGCAGCGCTTGGAGCCCTCTGCTTCCCTGCACCCCACCCCCATGGGCCACAGGGATGTGGTGCCGGCCATTTCTGGGAGTGGCTTGGGGCCGGGGCAGGCAGGGAGCCTGCCTTAGTGGCACAGCGCCACTGCCACCCTGGAGCCGCTCCAGGTAAGTGGCGCTGGGCCGGAGCCCACACCCCTGCCCTGATCCCCATCCTGCACCCTGAACCCTTGCCCTGAGTCCACTGCCACACCCCACGCCCCTTCTGCACCCCAACCCCCTGCCCTGAGCCCCTTCCTGCACATCACACCCGCTCCCGCACTCCCTCCTGCCCCAGCCCTACATTCATGCCCTGCATGCAATTTCCCCACCCAGATGTGGTCCTCATGCCAAAAAGTTTGCCCATCCATGTACTAGAACATACATTTGTAGCTAAAATTTGTAGGGCTATGTCTACACTACAGCCTATGCCGGCAAAACTTATGTCACTCAGGGACGTGAATATTCCACTCCCCTGAGTGACATAAGTTGCACCAATATAAGCACTCATGCGCACAGCCTTATGTTGGTGGGAGAGCTTCTCCCACCAACATAGCTTATGCCACTCGCAGAGGTGGGGGTTTTTTCACACTCTTGATGGGATGGGAGATGACGATGGGAGAGCTCTCTCCATAGGCATAGAACATCTTCACTACACGTGCTGCAGATGTACCGGTATACCTGTACCACTGCAGCGCTATATGTATAGACATGGCCTTAAATTCATGTGGATTGTGCATTAGAATGAATGGAAAATATAACCCCCTGGATATACTTGAACCTGTTAGTTCGGTGGTTTCTGCTAAGTGGTTAATGCTGACCTTTAATTCTCATTCGTGGCTTCCTGGTGATCACTGTTGAGATGAATGTAGTGGTTGACACTTCTCCGAGTTTAATTCCCTGCCTATTGAAGTTAATGGAAGGGCTTCCACTGATTTGAATAATCTCTGAATTAGGCCCTAAAACTTGTTGTTTCAGGCTATGTCTATACAGCGCATCTTACAATGGCATGGCTGTGCCGCTGCGGCCACACCATTGTAAGGTGCTCAGGGTAGCCACTCTTTGTCACTGGGAGAGAGCTCTCCTGGTGACAAAATAAAACCACCTCAAATGAGGGGGTATTAGCTTTGTCGCCGGGAGAGAGTCGCTGCCAGATAAGCGCAGTTCACACCAGTTCTTTTTGCCGTTAAAACTTTTGTTGTTCAGGGGTGTGGTTTTTTCACACCCTTGAGTGGCAAAAGTTTTAATGACGAGAGTGCGAACATAGCCTTTGTCTGTCTGCAGATTTGGACAGAAGCATATTACATACTACATGGGGGTTAAATATTGCTTTATTTCAGTGAAGCATATCTACGTTATCCACAGTATGCATCTGATGAAGTGAGCTGTAGCTCACGAAAGCTTATGCTCAAATAAATTGGTGAGTCTCTAAGGTGACACAAGTACTCCTTTTCTTTTTGCGAATACAGACTAACACGGCTGTTACTCTGAAACCTACATTAGGGTTTGCTCTGGTGTAACTACTTAATGAAATTACAATAGTGCATTTGTGAAAACTTTTCTGATATAGACAGATCTCTGATAGTCAGAAGGGCTAGAAAATTATAAACAAAACCTTAATTTTGTAGAGAGCATTTTGTGCATACCAAAAATTATAGGGGAAGATCTGCTTGCATAGAAATTTGCATGCATGGAAAGAGTAAAAGAAAAAACTATGTATAGTTTGAGTAATCAGTGATGGAGAAGGAGGGAGAAAAAGACAGGTAATGTAACAACTGTGACAAATATATAAAGTAAATACACAGCAAGGAGTGGGAGGAAATGTTTAAGGTAGTACAGAGAACTGCAACAAAAAGTAATAGAGTTAAAATAAAGGAACTCTTAACATGAATATCAGGAAAATCTTTCTCATGGTGAAATCTATTAGTCTGGAGTAATTTTCCAAAGAGATTAGTGGAAAATCCACTGTTCATTTAAAAAAGAACTGGAAAAGAAGTTTCTGAAATACCCACTCTCTCCATGAGAGATACCAATACTTATATCATACTCATCCGCAGATTTTTTAAAATGTTATTTTATAAAAGTTTCTAGCCTTTATGAGTCCACATGTGAACTATGTGAAATAAAAGATCAGTCTTTCAAATTGGAAATATTTGGCTGATTCAGTTTACATACTCTCTTATACAAAGAAACACTTCTGACAATTTAATACAAGCACCAGTCAATTTTATGGCAGACTTCTAAATCAGGAGTGCATAAAGGAAAATAGCAGTCAGATCACTATCTACAGTAGAGTGAAGGAAACTGATATACTTTCCTTTCCAACCCAGTTCGTGCGTTACTTTTGTATACAAAGTAATGAAAGCTTATAACTGGGATTGTCAAATGATTAAAAAAATGAATTGCGAATAATCACAGTTTTAATTGCACTGTTAAACAATAACAGACTACCATTTATTTAATTTTTTTTGGATGTTTTCTACATTTTCAAATATATTGAATTCTGTTACAGCAGAGAATGCAAAATGTACCGTGCTCACTTTATATTATTTTTAGTACAAATATTCGCACTGTAAAAAAGATAAACTAAATAAATAGTATTTCTCAGTTCTCATACAAGTACTGTAGTGCAATCTCTTTACTGTGAAAGTGCAATTTACAAATGTAGACTTTTTTTTGCATAACTGCACTCAAATAAAACAATGTAAAACTTTAGAGCCTATAAGTCCACACAGTCCTACTACTTGTTCAGCCAATCACTAAGATAAACAGTGTTTACATTTATGGGGGATAATGCTGCCCACTTCTTAGTTACAATGTCACCTGAAAGTGAGAACAGGCATTCCCGTGACACTGTTGTAGCCGACGTTGCAAGGTGTTTATGTGCTAGATATGCTAAACATTCATATGCCCCTTCATGCTTTGACCATCACGCCAGAGGACATGCGTCCAGGCAGATAACGGGTTCTGCTTGATAATGATCCAAAGCAGAGTGCACTGATGTACGTTCATTTTCATCATCTGAGTTTAGATGTCACCACCAAAAAGTTGATTTCCTTTTTTGGTGGTTTGGGTTCTGTAGTTTCTGCATTGGAGTGTTGCTCTTTTAAGGCTTCTGACAGCATGTTCCACACCTTGTCCCTGTAAGATTTTGGAAGGTACTTCAGATTCTTAAACCTTGGCTCGAGTGCTATAGCTATCTTTAAAATCTCACGTTGGTACCTTTGCGTTTTGTCAAACCTGCAATGAAAGTGGTCTTAAATCAAACAACATGTTCTGGGTCATCATCCAAGACTGCCATAACACAAAATATATGGCAGAATGTAGTATAACCACAGAGCAGGAGACATACAATTCTCCCCCCAAGGAGTTCAGTCACAAATGTAATTAATGCCTTATATTTTTAACAAGTGTCATCAGTATGGAAGCATGTCCTCTGGAATGGTGGCTGAAGCATGAAGGGGCATATGAGTGTTTAGCGTTGTCGGCTATCCCTCGAGGTTGAGGATGATCTCTTTCACAGGTTTTATTTTTCATGGGTCCTTTGGTGACTGCGAAGTCCGATTGTTGAGCCACAGGCTCGTTGGCAGACGTTGCAGGTGGTGTTGGAAGACAGGGTTGGGCCGCCATTGCTGCGTGACAGCTGTCTTTCCTTTCTTTTCTGGCGTTTTTCTGCAACCTGGGCAAGGCAATTTTCCTCAAAAGTGGATGTTCCCTCTCTGACAAGTCTTTGCCAGTTATCCCTATCCTGGGCTGCTGTCTCCCAGTGTGTGCCACACCTTTTGATGTTATCCTGAGGGTGTCTTTGAAGCATTTATTTTGTCCTCCCCATTTCCTTTCTCCTTTGGGAAGATGGGCATACAGCAGTTGTTTCGGTAAGCATACATCAGGCATGCGCACACACTGCCCGCTCCACCTCAGCTGGTGCTGGATAGTAGGTCCTTAGCACTGAAGATATTGTTCTCTGTGAGGGCACTGACATTAGTGCGATGATCCTCCCACTTTATATTGAGGATCTTCTGAAGAAAGTGCTGGTGTTCCAGGTTTTTCAAGTGTTATCTGTAGGTCACCCAAGTCTCGCAGCCATAGAGAAGAGTTTGGATTACCACCACTTTATAAACAGCCCTTGATTGCTTCTCTGAATGTTTAGCCTAACTGGCACGTAAATACCTTACAACACTGACTACAAAAGTGCCATGCGAATGCCTGTTCTCACTTTCAGGCGACATTGTAAATAAGTGGGCTACATTATTTCCTGTAAATGTAAACAAACTTGTTTGTCTTAGCGATTGACTGAACAAGTAGGACTGAGTGGACTTGTAGGCTCTAAAGAAGCGTGTCTCAAATGCGGCCACCAGTGGTTTTTCCTGTGGTCACGACAGCCTCTTGTGCAGAGATGAATGAGGGAGGAGGCAAAGCAGCGGTCCCTCCCTGCAGCACCTAGGGGCTCCAGGGGCAGGCTTCAGCCCCCATCCCCTGGTTCAGCTGGAGCCTCCGCCGGTGGGCTTCAGTCCCATCGTCCCATCCCCCCCCACACACACACACTCAAGCCATAGGACTCTGGTGGTGAGCTTCAGCGTCCCTGCCCAGCTTCAGCTGCCAGGCTCCAGGCTCCGGGTTTTAGCATAACCGGGGTGGCAGGGCTCTGGCGTTGGGCTCCAGGCCACACCCTCTTGTCTCCAGCCGTGGGGCTCTGGCTCTGGGCTTCAGCAGGACTGGCCTTACCGGGTGTTGTGGTCAAGAGGCAAGGAGTGGGGTGAGCCTGGGGTGAAGGCCTTCAGAAGGGAGTCTGGGGCAATGGGGGGTTGGGGCAGGGGGGTGAGGGAGGTAGTGGGGGCCAGGGGCACCAAAATACAACTCCAAATTATTTTTATTGAGTCTGCAAAAAACAACAACCCTACATAAATCAATTCCAATGTTTTGGACATGTATATATGCATATTTATTTGTTAATTTAGTATTTTAGGATAATTTGTCAGAGTTGACAACCAGCAAGAGTTGGTGGCTGCACTCTGAGGCCACCAAAAAATTGGTTGTGAGAACTCCTGCTCTAAAGTTTTACATTGGTTTGATATTGAGTGCGGTTTTGTAACCAAAAAAAATCTGCATTTGTAAATTGCGCTTTCATGATAAAGAGATTGCCCTACATTACTTGTATGAGATGAACTGGAAAATACTATTTCTTTTGTTTATCTTTTTACGTTTATATTATTTTTATTACAAATATTTGAAGTGAGCACTATATGCTTTGTATTCTGTGTTGTAATTGAAATCAATATATTTGAAAATATAGAACATCCAAATATATTTGTAATACATTTCAATTAGTATTCTATTATTGTTAAACAGTACAATTAAAATTGAAAATAATTGTGATTAATTTTTTTAATTGAGTTAATTTGTTTTGAGTTAATCGCTATTAATTGACAGCCCTACTTATTACGTATCACAACATGAAAAGTAAGGTCAACCACAGAGTGACCCACATGATGTTGTTAGACTGGTACCTAATTTCATTGTCCAGACCAAAAAAAAGATTTATCCAGTGCAGCACGAATTAATATAGCTGTTTTTGTTGTATTGTTGCTTTTTAATAAGATTATGTAGTACTATTAAAATATTAAGAAACTACTACACTCACTATCTTGCTAGTAGAAAATATTATGATTATATCTTCCAATGAAGAAGTCATTTTTGATATTTCTACACTTATTAATCATACTTAAGGCTATGTATTAGTCTTGGGTATTTTTAGTAAAAGACATGGACAGATCATAGGCAGTAAATAAAAATTCACAGCCTGTGACCTGTCTGACTTGTACTATATACCCTGACTAAATCCTGTGGGGGAGGGAGAGTGTGTCATGGTTGGTGGGGGGTGGTTGAGGGGATGCTGCAGGTGCTCTGGGGGGGAGTGGGGGTGGCCCAGGGGATGCCGCGGGTGCTCGGGGGGAGAGGTCCAGGGGGTGCACAGCCTGGGTGGGCAGGGGCTGGATATTCCACACCTCCCTGGAAACAGAGACATCCCCCTCCCTCAGCTCCTAGGCGGAGGTGTGGCCAGGCAGCCCTGCACACTGCCTCAGCCCTGAGCTTCAGCTCAGCAGCTGTCATTGGCTGAGAACCATGGCCAGTGGTAGCTGTGGGGCCGGTGCCTGCAGGTGGAGGCAATGTGCAGAGCTGCCAGGCCATGCCCCCGAGCTAGGAGCTGAGGGAGGGGGATGTTGCTGTTTCTGGGGAGCCCCCCAAGCTAAGCACCGCCTAGAGCCCTCACACCCTCCCTTGCCCCAGCCCTGAGCCCACTTCCACACCCAAACTCCTGCTGCTGCTGGGGGAGGTGGGTGCGGTGGCGCAGGGGCTGCCTGAGATGCTCAGGCGGCACCTGGGCCAGGCGTACTGGCGGCTGCAGAAGTCACTGAGGTCATGGAATCTATGACCTCCGTCACAAACTTGCAGCCTTAATCATACCATATAGTTCTTGCTTCCTCTCTGAACCTCTTGAATAGCAGTGTCTGATTTGGATTGTAGCTTTTTCTATTCAAATTCCAATTTGCCACTAGGAATTTTAAAAAGTTGTAAACTAGATTTTTTTTCCTTTTTGGCATCTATTGAGGCAGATGTAGTGTAAAATTTGTTTCTCTTGTTATGACCAGTTTCTCCACTTTCTCCGACAAAATTTGCTGCTGTCACAAATTCACAAGCATGTGGAAGAAGCTGATAAGAAATAGAGAGCTGCTCATTTACATACAAGTACCTTGATAATCAGTGGTAATGGGAAAGAATATATAGAGAAAATATGTGATTGAGGTGTGGCTGTAGTCAGATGTTCACATATATAAGTAGTATGTTTTTAACTCTGCTGATATGCTCACTTGTAGCTATACTGGCTGTTTAGTTCTCAAAGTAATAACTGTTACTGACTAAAATTGTTACAGCTTTTTATCATTTTTCTCCTGTTAAAATTAAAGAACCAATACAGCTATTGGAAAGTAATCTGGACTTTTCCATCACTTGTATTAAAAAGAATTGTTAACTAAGTTTTAGCTCTTGGTAAGGGGAACAGTAGTGGGATTTATACCAGGGCTATCTTTGGACCCTATTTGAAAGCTCCATCTTTCATATAAACCTCTGGCTAGTAGGTGTCTTCTGTATTTGGACCTCCGTTCCCCTTTAGCTGTAGAAATATAAAAGGTACTTTGTGTTTTTCCAGCATCCTCAAAAGCCTCTTGTCTGCTAAAATGGGTAGTGGTGGAGAGAGACTTCTGTTATTCTACACTTCTCCCAGCCTTTACTTCTTGGGTTTTCCTCCCCAGTCAATAACTCTAGGATTTGCCTCTGATGCTGTCCCCTGGATTTTCAATACCAGACATAAAATAGTTTTGTTAATTTCACTCTACCTTCACTTGGCAAAACTAATAGCAACAGCAGAGGCACTGGAGCAGTCTGTCTTCAAACTCAGGAGGATAACACTACATTGGTTTGGACTCTGTTACTATTTGTGTTTGTCTAAACTTTTAAAGTGTTGGCTAACACGTTTTAAAATCCTAGCTTACGCAGGGCAAGTTGTGTGATCCCTAAGTCAACCACCTACATGACGACATGTTAAAATAGGATTTGCTTTGTTTACAATAAAGTTTAAGTGTGTTAGCTAACATAATTTTTTGAAAACACCTTTTATCCTCATCTAGACAAGGCCTTGGTGGAAGGTTATCTTTGTCAGTCATAAGGTCCAGAAACTTTTTTAAATAGAAGTTTAGATTCTGCAGAAAGGGATAATGTAGGTTCCTTCCCTTGCTAGGACAAGTGGGTACGTTGATTTTTAAGGTCTGCGTTTATTTATTGCAGTCTAAAATATACTACTGTCTAAGTCTAATATGCAGTTTAAAAAACAACTACAGAATAGCAGTGCTAGCTTAAGTATGTTTAAATAGCCTGGCTAGAAAATAGTTAGGGTATATATATTGCTTCAGAATGACTTATTGGTGGCAAATATTAGTCTTATTTATTGTTAGGGCATGTATTTATGTAAATTGCAAAATTAATAAATGTAGTAATTAAAGTGTTACATTTGCACAGTTAAAGACAGGAAATGTAAATCTTAACTTACCCAACAAATATTTTAACTTTCACAATGTGCATAATACAGCTTCCTGGTTAAATGTGTATCTTACTGTATATATAATAAAACATATACAATATAATGATATATGCAGTATGGCAGAGTTACTGTTGCTTTTTTAATCTTTTCTGTTTTCTGACTTAAATTTTAACAATGTAAGCTTAGTGTTGTATGAGTGATTGTTGGGGGATAGGGTTGCAATTAATAAATAATACATAAAAACTATGAATGAACCCATTTCAGCTTCTAAATAGAATAAAATGGGAGAAAAAACTGTCATCCAGAGTTTTATCAGACTCAGGATGTGCAGAGTATAAAATTGAGTGAGGTTATATAAGAAGCTTGTGGAAAAGCAGTTATAAGAACTATAACTGTATGATAATACAGTGTGTGGTAATGTTCAAAATTTGCCATATTGACACAATTGTAAAAAATTGAAGCAATATTGACAGGATGGTGGCAGTTATTAGAAGGTTCAAGTTTAGAAGTTTCATGACATGGTCAAGCCAGACATGAGAACAAGTAGCATCACAAATGTAACAAAAGTCAAATTGAGTCTGGCATCACTTCTAATGACTGCTGCAACCGATATTACTATTCTGGGGAAAGATCTTTCCTGAAGTGGACTGCAGTAGAGGCTTAGGACTTGTCTACACAGGGAAATTTACCTGCATAACTATAATGGTTTTGTTGAATTTTATGTTAAATGCAATCCTGTTCCCCCAAATCAATATAATTAATCTGGTATAGTTATGCTTGTAAATTTCCCAGTGTAGGCATGCCTATAGTTATTTCTGATTCTGTGGGTTGAAGCTTGCCTGATGAGCTTATCTCTTCAACACTATTAAGGGTATTATATACATTCCCTTTTGTTGTTTGGAGTCCAGAATAATTGCGACTCATTTTGTTCATCCAAAATTCTGTGTTCCTCATTGTGTGAGTAAAGTAAGAAGAAAATTAAGTCCGTGTATAGCTGAGGGTATGAGCAGGACAGGGTCTCCCTTCCTCCACCCCTGTAGGGAGCTATTAATTTTTGTTTTAATTGATGTGATTGCCAGGAAAATTTTTTGCCTACTTTCAGTCAAGAGTGACTGTTTATTTTAAATAATCATATAGTATTTTGTGCAGTCCAGCTTTAAGTGTCCAAAGATTTCACCCTTTACTTGGGAGACAGATAAGCAGATTCATGTGGCTTGCTGTTAGGAAGGTTTTTCTGATACTCATTCTAAATTGTCCTTTTCTTAATTTATCCTGGTCCTTATACTCATTTCTGCCACTTGACAGAAAAGCCTTTGCTTTCGTAGTATTTACATTCTTTATATGCCAAGCTATGTGCACACTTAGGAAGAAAGATTAACACTGCTAAATAAATCAATCCATATAGGATAGTGCAAGAATGGCTTAATCAGGTGCCTTGTACAGTCCTTTGAAACAGAAACATACAGATTATGCATTTTATCATTTGAAAATAATATACATACTTTTAAAAGTTTTAGCCTTGAATACACATGTGGGTGGAATAGTAAGTAAGATACTCTTGGGGGAATTCTGCACCAAAAATTAAAAATTCTGAGCACAATATTTTAAAATTCTGCATATTTTATTTGTCAAAATAACACAATATAATCATGCCAATTTCAATTATTTTTGTAAATTATTTCAAAATACCTGTCAGCAAGTATGTCTGTAACAATACGGACAACAAAAAAAGATTCAGGAAATGTTTTTTGGCAAATAAATCTTTTACTAGGCATATTAATACTGAACTTTGAGTAGTCATTTAAATTACAATACAGAAATGTATTTCCTGCACCCCTCAGAAGCAGTGCAAAGGTTTGGGGAAGTCAGGTTTCATGGAGGGGCCAAGGGAGAGGGAGGTAATTGCTGGGAAGGAGCCTGGGGTGAACCTGGAGAATTATTTGGGTATAGGTGGGAGAAGTAAGGAACAGGTTTTTTTTTGGTGGGGGAGGGATTGTCGGGGAGCCTCATCCATGCAGATTCTGGCTAACCCCTAGACTCTCCCATTCAGTCAGGCACGTATGTCCCTGACCCATGTGTCCCTGCACCCCCACTCTCCGTTCAGCCAGGCATATCTGCACATGTCCCCATGTGTCTCTGCATCCTCCCCCAGCCAGACACAGCTGCCCCTGTCTCTGTGTGTCCCTGCCCCCCCACTCAGCCAGGCATAGTTCCGTCCTCCCTCCGTCCTGTCCTCACATGGCCCGTACTCCAGCTCCCATTCAGCCCCTGGTTCAATGTTGTCACCCTACTAGCTCCTGTGTCCCTGCCCTGGTCTGGTCCCTCCCAGCGCTTCTGAACCCCAGTCTGTGTGATTTTCCCCATCCAGCAGCCTTATGTGCCCTGCTCTGTCCGTGCCCCCATATCCCATGCCTTCATACTTGGCTTTACAGACAGGGCCCTTTGAGGAAGGCAGCCTCTGCCCCCTCCCCCTTCATGGCTGGCTGCTCTGGCCCATGAGCCAGCTGCCCTCTCTTCGGCATCACATCAATCCCTGGTGAGCGAAAGGTGTAATTGCAGCTTCCCTTCACCTTCACATCAGAATCAATTATTCTGCAGGGGAGGGAAATAATCTCTGGGGGGACATCAATTCTGCGCTTGTGCAGTGGTGCAGAATTCCCTTAGTAGTAGTAAGAGCTTAATAAAGATAATATTAAGGTGATGCGTAAAAATACTTTGCAGCACAGATGAGTAATGCTAACATATGGGTGCTACTATAAATATGAAGCTTGAAAACTGACACAATTTGGCATTATAAACATGTATGATATGTATCTGCTAATATACTTGCTGGATCTCCCATCATCAGTACCATTTGGACATCAAAATAACCTGTATGGACGTGACGTTTACTTGCCATTACAACTTGGTTTTATGATGCACTCAAGTATGATTCCATAGACAGAAAATAACTTCTCAGTATCCTGAAATTTGAGTGTAATCTAGATTTCTTTATTTTTGGAAAGTTTTTACAAGTATCATGTAAATGAAATTATGTCAAGATGCTAAAAGTATAACAACATAATAAGTAGAAATATTTGATAGTTGCTGATGTATGTTTTAATGTACTTGCAGAATTGAAGATGCTGATATTTCTGAGAGAAGTGTCAATGAAGAAAATGGTGAAATATCAGAAGTAGAACAACCTCAGAATAAGCACAGCCGACACAAAAAAAAGAAACACAAACACCGAAGTAAACACAAGAAACACAAACATTCTTCAGAAGAAGACAAGGACAAAAAACATAAACACCGACACAAACATAAGAAACATAAACGGAAAGAGGTTGTTGATGCCTCTGACAAAGAAGATGGACCAGCAAAAAGAACTAAAATTGATTTCTTAGCTCCTCTAGAAGATTTGGAGAAACAAAGAGCATTATTAAAAGCTGAACTTGAGAATGAGTTAATGGAAGGAAAAGTTCAATCTGGGATGGGGTTAATATTACAAGGTTATGAGTCAGGTTCGGAAGAAGAGGGAGAAATCAATGAAAAGGTGCGAAATGGCAATAGGTCTTCAACTAAATCATCAAACACTAAGGGGAAACTAGAGCTTGTGGACAATAAAACAAGTTCAAAAAAAGCAAGTAAGAATGAATCAAAAGAACGGACTAGGCACAGATCTGATAAAAAGAAAAGCAAGATAGGAATTGACGGAGTGAAAGAGAAAGCAACTAGAAGCAAATCAAAAGAGAGGAGAAAATCAAAAAGCCCATCTAAAAGAACTAAATCTCAAGATCAAACAAGGAAATCAAAGTCTCCAACCCTTAAAAGGAGGTCTCAAGAGAAAAATAGAAAGTCTAAGTCTCCTCCGGAGGATAAGAATAAAGCAGATGATAAGTGTAAAGCAAGAGATCGCAGAAGGTCTCCAGTTGTAAATGAAAGCAAAAGTCGAGATCGTGGCAAAAAATCCAAATCTCCAATAGAACTAAGAAGCAAATCCAAAGACAGAAGGTCACGATCAAAAGACAGGAAATCAAGGAGATCGGAGACTGACAAAGAGAAGAAGCAAATTAAATCTCCTTCAAAAGATGCTTCTTCAGGGAAAGAAAACAGGTCTCCTAGTAGAAGACCTGGCCGCAGCCCTAAAGGAAGAAGCTTATCTCCAAAACGAGATAAATTACGAAGAAGCAGATCTCCTCTTCTTAATGATCGCAGATCAAAACAGAGTAAATCACCCTCTCGAACTCAGTCTCCTGGTAGAAGAGCAAAGAGCAGATCAGCAGAAAGGAAACGAAGAGAATCAGAAAGGAGGCGTCTTTCTTCCCCCAGGTAACTTTAAAATATTAAGAAACACCAAAGATGCTCAAGTAAGTGCAAAAATCAGAAGGCTTCAGAATTTTGTACTATCATCTTAAAGTACAGCTTTATCGAAAAATAGCTGAGAAAAATGGCATCATGAGATTGCATATTTATTGTCTTAACTTACAGTTTATGTGTGTGTTCAGTTCACAAATAGATGTATTTTCTAACTTCTAGTCATTCAAGCCTAACCTGGGTTCTGAGACTCATGTGGGTTCTTTTCGTGGCTCATTCATCATCCCTAATAATAAATATTCTGTAGCTCAAATTCTGTTCTCAGTTCTGTCAGTTGGGCACAGAATTTTGCCCTGTATTTAGAAAGTATTTAACAATCCTGTGGAGTGTGTACAAGCTTAAATAAAATCTAGTTCATCCTTCTATAGCAGAGTTGGGTCTGTAATGCTAACGAGAACATTTTAGTAATAAAATCAGCATATATGGCTGAATACACACACCAGACTAAGAAGATGCCATTTTTAGTAATTTATTTAAGAGATTTTCACTTTTAAAGATGATTTTTGCTTGTTTGAGCCATGGCAGCATTTATCTTGCTGCTTTTTTGCATATGTGTTCGATGGTATGGCTGCTTTGCCCTGTGCAGCATCACGCTTCTTAACTATACCTAAAATCAGGGGAGATGGACTTAAATCTCTTATTAAGTGCATTCTGAATTTTATGCTTTATATTTTATTATAATAGTAGGAGAAACAGTTAAGTATAGTTTTAAATATAAATCCATAGAAAATCTGTTTCCTGGTGGTTTTTGTTTCTCTGAAACAGATAAAGCTGGGACAGTAGCCATCCTAATAGAAGAAATCTTCTTTTAAAACATATATTCATTTATTTGAAACTAAATCATTTTAAACAAGAATCAAAACTTGAGGAAAAAGATTTTAATGTTTGGTGTATAGGTCTTTCTTTTTTAAAGAGTGCTTGCAGCTCACCTGGGAGCTGCAGCTGCTGCAGTATAAAGCAGCACATTTTAAAAACATCAGTAAGTAACTTTTAATTTATACCAACGGGTCCAGCTCAGCAGACAGCTGGCCCAGGATTGAGGATGTAAAAAAATTGGTTTAAAAGCTTTGTTTTGCAGACACCCTGTGCTGAGGCTAGGACCTAGTCTAATAAATCTAGGTGTCTAAAATTTTAAAGCCCCTCTAGCTGCTTGAATGGAGAGAGATTTTTTTTTCTCACTGAGCACCCTACTTGCAAGCCTACAGACTAGTGGGGAGATGTCTGTACTGCTCTGTGCCTCTGGGATTGACTCCGCTGCTCAGTGCCTCCAGAAGCTCCTGGATTTTTTCAGAATCCTCCTCTCTCATAAATGTTTTGCTGCTCATAGTGTTCCCAAGCAGTCGCAGAATGATACTGAAGAGTCTTAAGTCTTATATGAGCTGGAGATTTGCTTCAGTAGCTGGTGGCCAGCCTCCTGTGTAGCTGCACCTGCTGCAAGTGGCTAGTGTAGGCAGGCTAAGCTGTTTGCCCCAGTCACGCTCACTCTAGTTTCAGGTAGAGGAAAGCTCTACCAGTGGAAATAGTGGCTTTGTTTGCCTGCACTCTGGATTTGCACCAGTGAGGGTGCGCTGGTGACTGGTCACTGATGGTGGTGGCCAGGTAAATCCCCATTGTGGACAAGACCTTATTAATCTCACTCTGCCTTTGCTTGTGATAACTCTGGAGCTCCCAGCTTGATGACTCAGGAAGACAACAGTGCATCATTAACAGCTCCTCCACTCAGTGCTTTGCCATTTGCTTTTGCCCTTTGCTTCTTCAGCCAGTTTTCAGTTCATTTGATTGCTCATACTGAAATTAGTTTTGTAAGTAAATATTTGAAATAAGCTTTAGTATTTTTACAATATATACCAACAATTCTACATGAATGCAAGTGAATAGGTATGCAGTGTTTGCATGACAGATGCAATATAATGAAGATATGAGATCTCTGTCGAAACTGTGAATAGTTTTGCAATGAGATTGTGACAGACGATTCAAATGTAATTTTAAACAACTCTGTATTTAAAGTAAAAAAAACTAATGCATTTCAATATTATTTTAAAATTATTTTTAACTATTGTAACGTTAGGATTATAGCTTTCTTTGTTGTTATGGTACCTTATGCTGTGATTCAGTTACACCAGAGTAAACCGATTTGGGCTGGGTTAATAATTGAAAGGGAGACCTCCAAGAAACAATGGTTAAAAATATTTTTAAAATAATATTGAAATATATTAGTTTTTTACTTTAAATATAGAGTTGTTTAAAATTACATTTGAATCATCTGTCACAATCTCATTAGAAAACTACTCACAGTTTAAATAGCTCTCATGTCTTCATTATGTTGCATCTGTCATGCAAACACTGCATAACTATTCACTTGCCATTCATGTAGAATTGTTGGTATATATTGTAAAAATACTAAAGCTTATTTGAAATATTTACTTACAAAACTGTGGCCCTTACCAACAGTACGGAATTGGTTCAGTAATGTCACAAGTGCAAAGATGCCTTCCACAGAATCACCAACACTCCTGCTACAATAGTGTCCACATAATGTTAATTAAATCACGGCTGGCCACATCAGTTTTCTAAATTAAAATGGACTCTACAGTGATTACAGCTAAGTAGTTTAAGCCCAAATTTGAGATATTATTTGTAATGTGGAGGAGAAGATCCTCTGGATTCAATTTTTATTTTATGTATATATTCATTTCAACACTGTTGCACATTAACTTAAAATAGACCAATATTTACACAATACTTAAAAACTTTCTTTTACTTCTTCTAGCTCTGTGATGGTAATTAACAAAGTTTACTGCGAGAGTTGTGCTGAATTAGGTCTGTGTTTGGGCAGATATTTCCAGGGATGGGAGACATGCAAAGCAGACTGGCAGCGCTGAAGTATACTTACCCCTCTGGTGGAGTCTCACTTGCAGTAAGCTTTTAAAGTGAGCTTTAAGAGGGAATTGTGATTTTTGTTTTCAGTTTGTCCCTGATACTAGTTTCTTTCTCTTCTTCTTAATTTCAAGAACCCGACCTAGAGATGATATTCTCTCTAGGCGTGAGAGATCAAAAGAAGCCAGCCCACTCAGATGGTCACCATCCAGAAGAAGATCTAGGTCTCCCATCCGAAGGAGATCTCGTTCACCACTCCGACGTAGCCGGTCTCCAAGAAGGAGAAGCAGGTCTCCTCGGAGGAGGTAAAAACGTCTTGCAGTGGAACTTTTCTTTTCAGTATTGTCTAAATACAGGCCCATTATTCAAATTGGATAGAATAAAAATTAAATATTTTATTAGCTCATTCATAACAGCTCTAGCATGCATATATTCTCACTTCCCCAAAAAGTTATACATTATCACATTCTTTCACTCATCTTCGCCTCCTTCAGAATCTTAACGTTAGTTTAATTGTTAAAGCTTACTATTTTAAAGGGTTGTTTGGTTTGCCTATTTATATATTTCAGTATCAACTAAATATTATGTGGACATAAATCAACACTGTATTTTTCTTCTGTTCAACAGGGATAGAGGTCGGAGGAGTAGATCTCGGCTTAGGAGGAGGTCTAGGTCACGGGGTGGTCGTAGACGTAGGAGTAGAAGCAAAGTTAAGGAAGATAAATTTAAAGGAAGTCTTTCTGAAGGCATGAAAGCTGAGCAGGAATCCTCATCAGATGAGAAGTAAGAATGAATTTCTAATATTTAATTTCCTAACGAGTAAAGATTTGGTTCCATTAATGGGGAGAATTAATTATTGAAAGCTTTGTATTGTGTCCATTTAAGCAAAACCAGTGTAATGACCTATTCTTTCATGTTAGCCAAGGGCACTGACTCTTGCATTGTTTCAGTACTAATCTGTGTGGTAAACTGGTTTTGTGGTGATCAAAATCTTTTTGCATAATTATAGAGAATTTAAAAACTAGCTGGGAGTATTGGCTCGTGGGCAGGAGAGTGCTCTGTTCCCAATCCTGAGTTGCTGTGTTTCTGGAGCAAATCCCTTAGGCTATGTCTCAGTAGAGACCTAACAGTGGCACAGCTCCCATGTAGCCGCTCTGTGACGGGGGAGAGCTCTCCCGTTGGCATAATTAAACTACCTCCAACAAGTGGCAGTAGCTATGCCAGAGGGAGAGCATCTCCCATCAACATAGTGCTGTGCATGCTGGCACTTTTGTTGGTGAAACTTATGTCAGTCAGAGTGTGTTTTTTCACACACCTGACCAACAAAGTTTTACCGACAAAAGTGCTAGTGTAGACATGGCCTTAGTCTTGCTGTACCTCAGTTTGTTTATTTTGGGGGCGGGGAGGAGTTTAGAATAGTACACCACAGATGTAAGGCTCAATAAAACCTCATAAATTGTTTTGAGACCCTCTTAAAAAGATATATTTATATTTAACATTCAGATTTTCAAGGAGAAGTGGAGCTGAGAAGAAAATCAATAAATATTTGATTATTCAGCTCCTAATTTTTTTCATGGATTTGCTGGACATCTGTTTCAATTTAAAATATAAAACACTGGAAGTATTAACACCATTGTACAAGGTACAGGTTAGACCTCATCTGGAATACTGTGTATAGTTCTGGCTACCCATGTTCAGGATAGTTAATTCCAAAGCAGACTGCAAAGAGAGCACACAGTACTGGGTGACTGGGCAACAAAATGGCAGTGAAATTGAGTATTGATAAATGCAAAGTACTGCACATTGGAAAATGTAATCCCAAGTATATCTGCAAAATGATGGGGTCTACATTCACTGTTACCACTCAAGAAAGAGATCTTGGAGTCATTATGGATAGTTCTCTGAAAACATCTGCTCAGTGTGCAGTCATGTTAGGAGCCATTAGGAAAGTGATAGATAATAAGACAGAAGATATCATAATACCACTCTATATATCCATGATATGCTGTGTGCAGTTCCGGTCGCCCCATTTCTAAAAAGATATATTAGAATGGGAAAAGGTACAGAGAAGGGCAACAAAAATGATTAAGTGTATGGAACAGCTTAAGGAAACGAGGAAAGATTAATATGAGGAAAGATTAATAAGACTGGGACTGTTCAGCTTGGAAACGAGATGAGTTTTGGGGGGATAGGATAGAGGTCTATACAATCATGAAGGGACAAAGTGGATAAGGAAGTATTATTTATCCCTTCACATAACACAATAACCATGAATTCAAACAAAACACATATTCCAAGAAGCCCCAAAGCCATATTGGCACATACAGGATACAGAAGCATCCTTGTGTCCGCTTCCTCATGAGTACTGTACAAGTCTTGAGCTTTTTTCAACACCTCTACTGGTGATGGACTTTGCTACTTCACCTTTGGAAAAGCCCCCAACAGGGAGTATTTGTGTTGGGTGTGCTCCCACACTCTCATGAGCATTTTGAACAATAGTCACAGAGGAATTTTACAGGTGACTGGCTGTTGGATCCGGTATTTAGAAACTTTTTCCATGGAGGTACAGGATGCCCACCAATCACCTGGTATTTCTTGGCATCCAACCTTAAGTCCTGTCTGGCACTGACTTTCTGTAGTTTTCACAGAGTTATTGTCATAGAATTAGCTTTGTCAAATCTTTTTAGGACCTGCCTCAAGTACTCAGCATCCAGTTAATCAAATGTGTGGAATTTGTTTCCTGCCATTATTTCTTTCACAGCCAGGGCATCTCTGATGTACACTGTGGTTTCTTTGCTGGATGCTGTTAACTGATGGATTCTTTCAGGTTGAGCTTCCAGCTGTTATCCTAATTCAGCTTTGTCCTTATGTTTCCATCAGCATGGAAGAGGGACATAGGCACAGGTTCTTATTGGGTGAAGAACAGTTGGTGTTGAAATATCATCTGTGCATCTTGCTAAGGAGAGCGCTTTTCAGAAGACAGTTTCTGGACTGATTGCTGCTGTTATCATCCCTCCGTTGCCAGATTTATACTTCACTTGCTTGTCCATGTTGGCAAATGTTTTGATGCCAGATTTCTTGACAAGGCTGGAAAAGCTGCATGTCCCATCAGAATCACAGATCTCTCCATTTGTTCTTCACCACCCTTTGCTATTCTCAGTACAGTCTGTTGTACATCTCATGTTTCATGCAGTCCAGTAGATATGTTGGTAAGTGCCTCTGGATGTGAGTCAGGGTCAAATAGGTTGGTCATATTGTTGATGACATGGTTGGTAAGAGCTGTAACGTGATCTTCTTGCGTCTGCAATGAATAGGGACGGACTTGTTTGTGGACTTTGTCTTCACTACTTTTTGTTAGGCCACTTATTTCTCTCATAGCTTTTGCATATTCATAGTATGAAACTGTATATTGTCATCTATAACACTAATCTGACCTGTGCAGAAGTGTCACTGAATTAAAAAACTAGTTTCTGGAATATTTCAAAGGCTAGTACTGCATGCATAGGCACTACAAATTAAAACATTTTACCAGGCAGACTAGATGTTTCATCATATGTAAAAAAGCTTCTGAAGGAGAAGAATTACATTAGGAGTTTGCATACATTTATATCTACTCACGATGCAGTACAAATTAGGGACATGCAATCTACTGCTACGGGTGCACAACCTTCATCATTTCTGAAAAAAATAATGCTTCCACAGGCAAAACCAATAAAAATCTTTTAATACATTGTCGTTTGGCAACTATGATTAACAGGAACGCCATTAAGATATTATAATTAACGTGAACATTAAAAATTGTAGTCCTAGTCATGTTGTGGTGTTTCCGGAATTGACCAAAAAATGACTTTCATTTTGGGTACCATTGTTTCACCTCACCTACAGGTTTACGGCACCACTTGACAGCTCCACGTTGTACCTCATCCAAGCGTGCATACAATAAGCTTTCAAATGATATATGATGTGGGTATATGTAAGGAGGGTACATTAAACTCCAAAAATATGGCTGTTTTTGGAGAATTGCCGCACACCGAAGAGCATATGTTTTCTCATAAAGGAGCTTCAGAAAACTAATTTTGGGATTTCCTTTGCTTTGCCTCAAACAGTTGAATCTGTAGTAAGACTATAGAGGAGTGAAGTTTATAGTTATTCCTATGCTTCAAAAGAATCTGTGTTCTTGTTTCCAAGTATTTTGAGGCAAAGAGTTGTGTAATTACTCTTAATTTCAGATTGTAAACTCTCTGGGGCAGGGACTACATCTTTACTCAGTTCTGTAAAGACCCACATATTTTTATGGTGCTATACAATTATTAATAATTAATTATTCACAGCCTTGAAGACTTTGATGTAGAAGAAGAAGATGAAGAAGCACTGATAGAGCAGAGAAGATTACAGAGACAAGCAATTGTTCAGGTAGGCCACTGTATTAAAACCCTCAGATTACTGAAGTTGTCTAAACATGTACAGTAAAAACCTTTTTTGTCTTACTGATTCTTTTAAAATAAGATTGGAGACAGTGATATTTTTCAAGTGGACACTTACATTAATAAAGCTAAGGCTGTCACTATCTGTCACTTATTTTTCAATGTGGTTGTAAAAATATTGTCTGGGTTGAAACTTACATTTTTGGTGCACAACTTATTTTTAAAAACTTAAACAACCTACTCCAAATGAGTCATTTTTGTGAGAGTTGGCTTTTTTTTAGATTTTGTGTAACTTAAATGACTATAAAATTATATAGTAATTGCATCAAAGGATAAATCATACATTTATTGTCTTCACTGGTATATTGCTGATACCACAATGACAGTAGAGTGGAGGTTAAGGCTCAGAAATATTGATTGTAATCTGATTAGTCAGTTTTATTTGAAATGAAAGGTTTGTCTTCTATGTAAGCATCCAGAAAGCTGAGCAGAACTGGTGTTATTTTTGCCTGTTGTGAAACTGTTAGGTACCATGTATGCGGTTATCTGATATTCTTAGCATACTGTTGTTTATATTTTAAACCCTTAAAATAAGTGTTGATAACAGCAGGTGCTTAATAATAATTAATAATGTTACCATTCTGTGTGGTTACACATAAAGATGCACTGGTGCTACCTTGAGAAATGTTACAAAAATGTTTCAAAATTGAAAATAACACTTGAGATTTCTGTACTTTCAAACTAATATAGAATAGTAAATGTTTTAGGTTGCAAGACTCAAAGCTCTTATTTTCTCCTTGAAGCATGAATTCACTTCTTATACACCAGAATATTAGTAATGGACTTCTCAATGCTGACGTTTCGCCACACATGGTCAAGTGCTATCCTTCTTGCCTTGCTTTCTTCATCAATAAATCAGTTTTTACAAAGGTTTTATCAATAAATCTAAATGCCTAAAAAGGTATTTTTGAAGTATTATAAATCAAGCTTGAAGATTTGGACAATAATGTCTTGTCTCAGGGTATATTTTGACAACACATGTTTCTTTCTGTATCTCACAACTAGCATGCTTCACAATTTGATTAGTGTTTCAGATAATGTATAAAGAAAAGATACAGATTAAGTTTTAGAATGAGCTAGTTAGATTCAGGAAAAAGTATGCCCCAAAATACACAATAGAATTAGATTGGGACAAGTCATGATGCTGAGAATAACTTGATAAAGTTTCTTTGCAGAAATACAAGTACCTGACTGAAGACAGTAACATGTCTGTGCCATCTGAACCAAGCAGTCCTCAGAGCAGCACACGTAGTCGTTCAAATTCACCAGATGACATTCTAGAACGTGTAGCTGCTGATGTTAAAGAGTATGAACGGGAAAATGTTGATACATTTGAGGCCTCTGTAAAAGCCAAACACAATCTCATGACAGTTGAACAGAATAATGGTAAGAATCTGAAATTTCATTATGCAATTTGAAATGAAATACCTAATCTGTTTTGCAGGCATATTTTGTTCAGATTTCTTAATATCATAATTTCAGACTTGTGAAGGAAGTTAATTCTTAGACAGTGTTGAAAATGTCCCCCCAGAAAGTTATAGAACTGAACTGTTAAAACACTTTCTGAGGAATGGTGGTGTGAATGTGAGAGTTTTTCATTGTTCCTAATTACCACTTTAAGCAGTCAGTGCTGCAAATTAGGACGAACAGACATTAATGTCTTCCTTTATATTTAAGAAGGAACCGTCAATTTATTTTAGTTTAATATATTTTTAAATCTCCAAGATATGTGACATTTTCTTGGAAGATCGCAAATTGTTTTTCTGCTGATTTTATTTTTTCCTTTTCTGTTTGGCAAACCTTGACTTATTTTCATCTTAGTCATTGTCATTGAGGAATGTGCACAGATCTGTGAATGTTTTAATTGCCACAAAGCCAGAAGAAACTTGTACCAGGATTGTGCTTTGCTACACAAAATATGGCTTTTATGGGTGGAAGTATTTGTTTTGTTCCCAAAAAAATGTGTAGCAAAGTAATGTTGGCTTTAAAATACCATCATAAAGGCCCTACTGGGTAAGACCAAAGGTCCATCTACCCCAGTAGACTATCTTCCAACAGCGGCCAGTGCCAGGTGCCCCAGGGGGAATTAACAAGACAGGTAATCATCACGTGATCCATCCCCTGTTGCTCATTTCCAGCTTCTGGCAAACAGAGGCTAGGGACACCATTCCTGCCCATCCTGGCTAATAGCCATTGATGGACCTAGCCTCCATGAATTTATCTAGTTCTTTTTTAAACCTTGTTATGGTCTTGGCCTTCACAACATTATCTGGCAAGGAGTTCCACAGGTTGACTGTGCGTTGTGTGAAGAAATATATTTTATAAATATAGGACCAAAGCTTGCCATGGCTGCTTCAGCAAGAGAAGCAAAGAACACCTGTCTTGTGCATCCTGTGCTAAAGCGTGTTACTCCTGGGGGAATTCTGCATCACTGCACACACACAGAATTCATGTCCTCTGCAGATTTCTTTGCTTCACCACAGAAAAATTACTTCTGATGGGGAAGCAAAGGGAAGCTGCAAGAGTGGTCACATGCCCCTCACAAGCAGCACGGGCGTGTCATTTTGGGTTCCCAGAGCAGCTGGTGGAGGGGTAAATCACTGCGGGGGGGGGAAGGGGGCAGGGCTTGGCTGGTGACTCCTACCCTGCACCCTAGGCTCAGCTGGTAGTCCCGGGTGGGCACATGGGAGGATGGGACTTCCTCTTCCCCTGCATGGAGTGGCTGGGCGAGAGCCAGGTCAGACCCATCCCCAGGAAGCTCCACACCATGCCGATGCCCCACTCCCCTGCCCCTTGCTTCCTGCCCCCATCACTCATCGGCCCTGAGGGAGGGGTCACTGTATGGGGAGCTGCTCCCGCGTCTGCCCAACTCCATGCATCCAGAGCCCCCCTGCATCCAGACCCCACCACTGAGCTTCATCCCCTGCATCCGGAGCCCCCTTGCGCTCAGACCCCCACCACTGAGCCTCAACCTCCCTGCTTCCAGACCCCCACCTCTGGACACAGAACATCCCCTGCTGAGCCTCCTGCACTCGAACCCCCACCCCAGTGAACCCTGCTGTCCAGTACCTGGACCCTCCCTGCTGAGCCCCAACCATCTTAACCTGGACCCCCTGCTGAGTCCCATTTCCCCCTACACCTGGAACCCCCCAATGAGGGGGGTGCATTCAGATCCACCCTGCACCCAGACCCTCCATCGAGCTACCTGCACCCAGATTGCCCCACACAGAACCTTCTCATCCCACACCTGGATCCTCCCACACTAAGCCCTTCCACACTTGGATCCTGTCAGGCTTAGTCTGCCTGCTCCACAGCAGGATTGGGGGCCAGGGTTGGGTGTGCGTGCGTGCAAGACTCTGTCCCTCTTGCTTGCTACCTTGGTGTGCCTGGCACAGAGGGGCATGGCCTCGGGGTGTTTGTGGGGCAGGCCCAGTCCTTGCGCAGTGTCAGGATCAGCTCCAGCCTCACCATTGAGTTCATGTCCTGGGGCGGGGGAGGGATGCACGGTGATCTCCCATCTCCCTGCAGCCAGTGGCCTGTGCACCCCACAGCCATGCTGGAGCCTCCACATTTATTTATTGGCAAATAAAATATGTGGAATTTTGCAGAACTTTAATTTTTTTGGCGCAGAATTCCCTCAGGAGTAGGGTGTTAACTAGGGCTGTGGAGCACACTTTGTTCTTTTGAGCAAGATCAGAGTGCAATTCAACCTGCTGTTGCATGCAGCAATTGTACTAGCTGGCTTAGAGGCTAGGTGCACCCTCTGGCTCACAGACTGCACACCTCTTAGGGATGCATCTCATTGAGGTTGGTAGTCTAGCCTAGCGCTCCACTGAATATTCTGAAAAGTTCTTGTCCTATTGTTAGTGTGTTTAGGGAGGCCCCCCTGCCCCAACAAACTGGCTTCCTCTTCTTTTATATCAGTGTAACAGAGGGACTAGATGGCAGAGTTTAGCTCAGTGATTTCTAGCACGTAGCATTTTAAATAGTGCTTCCTTGCTGGTTTTATAACCCTTGATTAACAAAATATTTTTTTTAGAGCTGTGTGCAACTCTGTCAAATATTGCTGATTGTGGTAGGATTATCTGTAAAGAATAATCTTGTTTCAACTCTGAAAAATACACCAAATCATCAGTTTGCTAAATTGAAAAGCTAATATAAAAATAATAGTATTTAGAAAGCACCCTGCCAAGACACACTTTTGTGTACTACACAAACAGTTAAAATACTAAATAATTAAAATACAAAATACACAATATAAAAATGAAAGAAAATACAGTTAGAGAAAGTCATAGTAGTAGTACTTAAAATTAAAAAGCGTTAAATAATTTTGTTCTAGGATTTTAAGGGTGGGTATTAAAATAAATAGAAACATAAAATGAAAGACAATTTTAAAAGATTGTCCTGCTGCTTGTCAGAGCCAAGTTTTATCTGTGTTGTGACCTCCTGTGGAGGCAGTATGATCTGCCATCAGTGGACTAGCAACTGGCCAGAGTTCAAATGTGGGATGCGATATGTTCAAGGGGCAGGCAGGGAGGGGGGAAAGGGAGACTAAATGAGAAGAGGCACAAAAAATTATATATGAAGAAAACTTAATATTTTGGATTCATCATTTTGCATAAACAGCTTTTGTATAATCTCAGTTTAATTCTCCTTTATTTCTGATGTAAATGTTGTTCAAGAGTAGAAGTGTAAGGGAACACCAAATTCTGTGGAATGTAGGTAACTTTGGGACTCAAATGAAAGACATTTTGAGAAGTATGGTGAAGTGCCCTCTATCTCTTAATGGCACTCTCTGCTTGATTACGGGACCTACATTGGTTTCAATTGATTCCAGTCCAGTCATCTATCATAAGGAGGCTGGTGGCTGTCATATGGGGCCTTGAAAGTGCAGGATTTTGGGGTGTAATGCTGGGGGAAGTGGGTTCCTCAATACTCTGGCAGGGATGCATGTAACTTACTCCAAAATATTAAAATGATCATACTTTAATATGTTATGAAATAATTCCAGTTTTGTCTTCATTAACATGTACCCTTAATGAACTTTTCTTTTACGTTATCAACCTATAAAATGTTTTTGGGACATTAAAGATGATTAAATGGTGAGAAAGGGATAATCTTGCCTGCATTTTAAAATGTTTCTTTTAAATAGAACAATTAAAAATACCATCAGCTATTTTATCTATCCAGTCAAGAAGATTCTTTTCTGGCTGTGAGAGAGAAACTTCCAGGGAAAGAGTTTTGGGGGTTTAAAATTTTTAATAAAGTACCTCATATTATTGGCAAAAAAAAATAATTCTAAGTTATGTACTCAGTCTACAGGTTATGCATAGGAATGTGTAGAATACAGAATTTTTCCCTGTTATGTGAATTGTTAGAAAGCCATTTCAGTTAAGTCTTCAATTGAAATATTTGCTTTTTTTTTAAAGCAAATGAAAGATTTTAAGCTCTGTGTTGCATTTTTAAACAGGTTAATTATGTAAAAGAATATACCATAAACCAACATAATCTAGGAGAAATGGTAAAAGAAGTGCCTGGTTGTAGTCTTATATAACTAGTAAATAAGTTTAATGCTGTATAATGTAGATTCTCAATATAGAGAAGATAACTGCTAACACACCAGAATACCTCTGTTTGTTGGTAATCTGTGCTTTTAGTTTATTTTTTCCTTTTCAAATTGAGTAATGTAAATTTCCTTTTAAGGCTCAGCTCAGAAGAAGTTATTAGCTCCTGACATGTTCACAGAATCGGATGATATGTTTGCTGCATACTTTGATGTAGGTAATTTTAGAGAGATAATTTATGCACGTTATTTGCTCGCTGCTGTGTTATTAAAGGGACACTGTCAAGTCGTTTATGCCTGAATTTTGGCTCACTAAAATTTGTAAAATCAGGTGGATAATATCTTTTGAAAACTTTAATAAAAGTCCATTGAGCCTGATCTGGAAATTCTTACAAGTACCATCCAGGAAAGCTCTCACTGAAGTCAATGGGAGTTTTCCCTGGAGAAATACTGGGGGATTTTGCCTACTGTTTATGCAGGACCTGCAACGGCTTTTGTGCATTGTCTTTGCAGAGGAAGCACAAAGTAATATAAGAAAAAACAAAAAAGCTACTCCCAGAATTTGTGCAAAAATGTCATAAATAGGACTGTAAGTTTGTCATCATAATTGGGAAATGTAGTGAGGTGGGCATTATGGTAAGTGTCACCTCAGAAAAAAGGTGACAGGATTGTTAGTCACAGACGGGTTTTGTAGTTACAACATTGCCTTTGGAAAAATGCTGTAGGATTTAGTTAATCTACAATTACTTGGTTCTCCTTATAGGTTCAGGATATTTTTATTTTCTCTCAATCTTCATGACATAGTTTAGGTGGCACTTAGCATCCTACCTCCTTTCATGTATGCTGTTGTCTTGGACATAGATACATACTTGGACAAACCACATGTTGTCCTGGTGGTTTAGTGTTTGAAAGGGTGGATGTGTGCCTCAGTAACAGAGCAGGCTCCTCTTCTAACCTGAGATCCCACACAGTGTTCGATGCTTTCTGTTTGTTAGCACCACTGTGAGTTTTATTTATATTATCTCCACAAAACCACGAGCATGATCCTGTGTATCAACTCTGTCTACAGTTTTCTCCAGTCCTTAGCCCTTTCTCCAGGGGAAGGGAGAGAGAAATATCTGACCACACTGATCTTATGTCCTCTGGGCTCTGCTAGCTTCCTCCTCTTTCATTTCTTTTTTCCAGTGCTTTTTAACTGTCCTCTCAGCTAGTGGGTTAATTAGTGTCTTAGCTCTGGAGCCTTCCCCACTCCTCAAGTCTGATCAAATAATTAAATGTTCCACTCCTCCTTTTGGGAGGTGTGGCAGCTAATTACTGCTTAACTTATCCTCCCAGCACTCTGTCACAGCCTCCCATATAGCAAACATCAGTTTAGTCCTTAGTGTTGTCATTTCTGCAGTATTTTCACTAAATAATTTACAATACATACATGCAATCTAATGGGATATTTGGGGCTTTGAAAGCATCATGTTTGCATGTACATTCAGTGACCTGCTTATTTACATGCAAACATCCCAAAATGTGTTAAGGATGGATTTTTCTTTTAAGGAAACAAAACATAAAAATCATGGAATTAATGATTCATACCAAATGTCATTCTTTAATTATAAGTGATGTCACCACAAACAAGGGGATAACAAAAAGCCATTGTAGTGCCACTCCATTAACAACAAAAGAAAACCCTTTAAAATGGAAAAAAGGTAAAATTGTTGGGAAAATATTTTTATTTTCAAGATTTTACAACCATGATGTAAACAATAGAGATAAAGAATAAAAATAAAATGTAGGAAAGTACTTGATGTTGTTCCATTTAAAATAGCTTATAGATGGTTGACAGTTTCTGGAAGGGAAATGCTTATCGCTTAATTGAAAGTGCTTTTTTAGTTTTGTATATACACCGGACCCTCGCTAGAACGCGGGGTTCGGGATCCATGCGCGGTACCTCGTTAACGCGGGGACTGTGTTATAGCAGGGGCCTCATTACCATGGATCCCAATTTAAATATTTAAATTTGGGATCCTTCGGCGTGACTGTGCTATATGCGAATCTGCACTATAGCGACACGCGCTCTAGCGAGAGTCTGCTGTACTTTTTAAATTTGTCATACTGATATTGATGGTTATATATTGCTTGTAGTTGTCTCTTGCTGATTCACAGTATTGATAGTAATATCCATTATGAATGAAGTAAGAAGCAATTTCACAAAAAATTCAAGCATACCACCACCTCAGAATATCCTTTTCTAATTTTGACAATTATATTTTAGTTTTATTTATAATTGATAATTTACTAATAAATATATTGTAGTATTTTTTGGTAAAAATATCGAACTCTAAATAATATGACACTGTAGTATTTTGCAGTTAAACTTTCCGAGAAGCTGGGGGAGAGACCACAAATCTTGTGTGTTACTAGGAGTGTACATTAATGATTTACTAAATTTTACTTATGGTAGCAACAAAAGCTTTATGTATCTCTATATTTAGTAGTAGTTCTATTGATTTTTCTCTCATAATTCTCATACATTGGTGCTTAAGGGATATTGTGTGTTTGATACTTCCTTTCCTGAAAGGTCAATTTATTATTTGAACTGTAGAAATAGAAGAATATTTGTTAGGAAAGAGATGATAGATAACTGAATGGATTTCTAGTTTTCATAAGTAAGTGTTATGAAAAATCGCAGTTATATACAAAAAAAGTATTTTGAATATAATAAAAAAGCTAATTCTCTGCTTTATTTCAGAGTGCTCGTCTTAGGGCTGCTGGCTTTGGAAAAGACTTCAAAGAAAACCCCAATCTCAGGGATAACTGGACTGATGCAGAAGGCTATTATCGTAAGTATTTTTTGCCAACTTAATTTATATTGTTGTCTAAAATAGGGTTGCTAAATGTAAAAGCACCTTATTGAAAAGATCTGCAAAATTATTTTGAAATTGCATACCACAGTGCCATCACTTAAAGTGTGGCTCACCCAAAGCAGCTGCATGTTCCTGCACTATAGTGCTCTGCCAAACTGCTCACAGGTGTGTCACAGAATCTAACAGTCAAAGTAAAATTAAAACCTATCCAAAGTTATTTACAGCCATGAGACCTCCCTCCAGAAGGAAGGGTTACGTCAGCACGCTTGCCATGATCTGAAACCAAGAAAAACAGCATGAAAAGAACCTTGATGCCCATCGTGCTGTAGTTGTCACCCAGGACTCAGAATGGAAGCGCTTCAGTGAGCACATTTCTTCACTACTCAATGTTAAACTCAGCAGCAGTTAATAAAGACCAACAGAACCTTTCTTGTAATGGGGTGAAATGGGCATGCAACTTCTAACATTGTTTATGAAAAGACTCCTGACCAAAGGAAGCACAGTTTCACTTCCCCACAATTTCCACAAACCTAGCTACAAAGCTCTGTAGACTTGACACAATAATTAAGTGACTGCACTGTGTATTTTTGTTTTTTTCAGAACTATACAGAAAATTTTTTTTTCAATTATTCTATGTGTGTGTACGTAGCTCAGAATTTATCTTATTTCCCTGTTCATTTTCTTTCCTAGGTGTTAACATAGGTGAAGTTCTAGATAAACGTTACAATGTTTATGGTTACACTGGCCAGGGAGTTTTCAGTAACGTAGTGCGAGCCAGAGATATGGCAAGAGCAAACCAAGAAGTGGCAGTCAAAATAATCAGGAACAATGAACTTATGTAAGTCATGTTTTGTTAAATAGTAAAATAATGGGATTTACAGCACTAATAATCTAATCATAAAGGTGGGGCTAATAATAATCTTATTAATTATATGTATTGAAAAAATTTCTAGAAAATCTTTCAGTACTTGGTTTTATTCCCACTTGATGTTTCAAGTGAAATAATCTCAGGTCTATCATAGTCAATAGAAATCAAAATCCGATTGATTACATAATTATACATTTTAATAAATATTTGGTATCAGAGGAGTAAGACTCTGCCTACGTGGAAAGTAAATTATTTGCAGCTCTTTTGAGAGCTGGAGTCCCTTGTTGGGTAATATAAATGTTACAGTAAACAATATTATCCAGCATAGTTGCAATACTGTGAATTTAAAGTTCACTGCTTTTGTAATTTTCTTTCCTTTCTCCATGAAGAGGATTTTCAGTGTAAACCTCCCCTATCTATTTTAACTAGCGGTCTCTCATTTTGTTACTTTGTTTTCCATTAATTAGCTCACAGATTATATTTAAATGTGAATCTGGATGTGAATTTAAATATTAAGTGAACTCTCTGTATCATGTGCAACCCATTCAGCAGAAGATCTGCTAACAAGTATAGTACAGTTTGTTAAATAGATATTGGATTGATTTTTTTTTTTTTTTTAAACAGCAACTCTCTCAAAACCTAGCATTGAGTCAAACCTCACAACCCTGGGTGGTAGGGCGAAGTCTTACCTCCATTTTACATATGGGAAAAGGCAAAGAGAGGTTTTATATGGACATATGAAACACAAAAAGGTCCAGTCATTTGTCAAAGACAATAGATGTTGAGACTAAAACTCAGATCTTTTGACTTTTAGGGATGTGTTAACCATAAGACTGTTACTGCCTTCCTAACTTTTTGAGAGCCAGCCAACATAATGTTCATGTTGGATGTGATGTATAGAATGTCAATAAGTTCTGGGCCCAAAATGTATTTCTTTGTTTTTAGGCAAAAAACTGGTCTCAAAGAACTGGAATTTTTGAAGAAGCTCAATGATGCAGATCCAGATGACAAATTTCATTGTCTGCGATTGTTCAGGCATTTTTATCACAAACAGCACCTCTGTCTGGTATTTGAACCACTCAGGTAAAATGAATATGTACTGAATTGTGTACAAAAATGAAAGTAGATTTAAGTGCATTTTAATCTTTTGTACTCTTAACTTGTACATTTTCTTTACATTTGGACTTTTTACATTCTGCTCTTAATATGTCGGTAAACTTACTTAAAGAAATCAGTTCAAAAACTGATTCACAAATATACCGAGTACCACCACACTATTTTAATCTACTTAAAATGACAATGTCAGGGTGACATCTGGTCCGGACAATTGGCAATTCTTTTTACCACTATATTTTTCTTTCCTAACATTCATAGTTCCTTCTTCATCTGGGATGGTTTCAGAGGTTCAGAATGCATTCATATCATTTGCTAAGTATGTCTGAGGACATGTTACCTGTGTGTATACAACCATGTAGGATACATTCAGAGAAAAACAATCAATAGAGTGATTCAACCTTTAATTTTTCCTCCAAAATGGTATAAATGTTCAGATTTCTTGTGACAGACTAGATTCTGTACTTTGTATTTTATGACAGTGGACTCAAAAATGTGTACTATGCAACTCTTTTGGGGTTACATTTCTACACCAAGACTATCAGAGTACTATGAATCCTAAGCTTTGTATGTGTACAATCAAGTAATTTTCCATGTATCCTGGGGAAAGTAATATTGAGGTTTATGAAGTAATAATTGTATGCTGTGACGGGATCCCTGGGGTATACCTTGGAACTGGGGCACTGCTGTGCCCTCTTAACTCTTTAGCTGTCTCTCAACTCTGGGCTGTCTCTCACACTCCTTTGCTAGTGACAAGCAACAAACCCCTCCAGGCACTGTTATCACTCAGTACAACAGCATGTGGAGCCCCACACCTAGCTAAGTTGTGTGAATGCTCCCTGAGCCCCTCTCAAATCACACAGAGAAAGCCACCAGAAAATCTCCCAATCCCCCAGCCTTGCACCCCAGAACTGTATCATCTTGCCCTGGTCAGAAGCCTAACCAGTATAAGTGCATTGCCCAGTCTGCCCCTCCCTCAATGTGGAGAGGACACAAACTAGCCTTTGTAAACTCAGCTGAGATTTCCCAAGCACTTTAACCAAAACACACTGTTTTAGGTAAAATATAAAACAGATTTATCTACAGAAAGATAGAATTGAAGTGATTATAAGTGGTGGGCACAAAAGGTCAGAGATAGTTACCAAAGAAAATAAAAGGTAAGTGTGTAGTCTAAATCTTAAACCTTGTTAGACTAGGTACTATTTGGATCAAGCAGTTTTTCTCACCCACTGGATATTGTAGGTAGGCCACAGATCTTAATGTACAGGCTTCCCCTTTTAGCCTGGGACCAATCTCCTCAGTTCAAGTCTTTGTCTTCCCAGCATTCTTGTTGCTTCCAGTGTAGGTTGGGGAGGAGAAGGGTAAAAGCATGATGCCACTCTCCCTTATTTTATATCCTCAGTCATGTGCCTGGAAAACACTGGCCGAGACATGTCCTTGTGGGCTTTGCTGAGTCACCAAGTTGAGCAATCTCCCATTGTGTGATGCTTGCTCAGCCCTCTTACAGCATTGTAAATCCCTTGATTACAACTCCCCTGCTCATTAATGGTCTTTCAATGCCTGTCCAGGTGTTGGTCACCTCCTTTGTTGTCACTGGAGAACTAGCAGTGGACAACTTGCAAACTTACAACATATTTCAATAACAGCCATGCAGGAAAATCTCATAACTTCATACACTCTAATGATATACATATTCTGACAGAACAGTGGGTTTCAGTGGATCGTGACCTTTCATATGAGATCTTACAATGCATGCTTTGTTTTAAATATCACAACCATATATGAATGATGAATATGGAAGTTGCAGGATGCTACTTGGAGGTACAGCGTGTCACAATAGACTAATAACCTGAGACCAAAGGATGTTGTTTTATGGAGCACCCAAAAGTTACCAGCATGCAGAAATCTTTTTGTCCTCAAATTCTCTGCTGTATTTGGCTGTTAAGTCCCTTTGATCTGCTAGTTTGATAAATATTAGCCAATCTATTTGCCTATGCCAACAACCAACATGGCCACCTCAACTTCTGTATTTCTCCTCCCCAAGTCCCAGTCAATATGTTTTCCTGCCCTATTTTGTCCCTTGAGAAAATTTACAAAAGACCATACAGCTGTTGAGAAACTATCATAGTTTTTACACAAATGAGACCCTCCGTGAATCCTAATGAAGTTGCATAACTGTTAGAAAAGCACAGTCATGTCAGTAACTGTATAGCATCTCTTGCTCTGAATGGCTACTATTTCAGTATATGGCCTGATGACAAGGAATCTATTTCAAGTTGGTCTGGTTTAAGTGATTTTTTTCCTACTGCCTAAAAGAGAATTAGTTTATATACATTAAAATTGATAATTAAAATATAAATATGCTATTCCTTGTTTAATATTTTTCCTATAATTTTTATATACATAAATAGTATGAATTTACGAGAGGTACTGAAAAAGTATGGAAAGGATGTCGGTCTCCACATTAAAGCTGTACGGTCCTACAGCCAGCAATTGTTCCTGGCATTAAAACTACTTAAGAGATGTAACATCCTACATGCTGATATTAAACCAGACAATATTTTGGTAAGTAATATTTAACACTATAAGACAGCCTGTGCAAAATACATTTTTGTTTGAAAAGGGTGTTATCTGAATTTTAAAGTCCAAATTTTGTCATCCTTTTACTCGGAAAAAAAGCTTTTGATTTTGTATTAGGACAAAATATAATCATCATGGTATAAATAGTAAATAAGAAAATAACTGTAATTCAATCAAATATTCTCTGCTTCCAATTAAAAAACTTTAACACTAAACATAACCTGGTAACCTGGGATTTTATCCTTTAAACCAGCACAGTGACTGCCCAGATCCCCCTTCATGTTCCACTCATACTTCTTTAAAAAGAGGGCTTCAGTATTGCAAAGTAAGGAAGCATTCTTTCTGATAAGAAAGATTTTTGACTTCTTTAAAGATAATGGAAGAAAATGCTCCCTTTTTGTGAGTGTGCTAGCAAAGACATGTCTGCTGCAAGAGCCAAACATGCTAGCTGGCTCTAAATTGAGATGATTCCTTTTGTTCGTATGAGGGAAGTGGGAAAGACTCCTTAAACTCTCTTCCCTGTACCCTTGCAGCAGAGGATAGGCATAGCGTCATGGGAGTTAAACACCAGAACACAGGTTGCTTTTGGTTCACTTGATGTATTTGTGGGCCATATGACAGATTCAAATCCTACAGAATCTGAGCTTTCACTTACTTAAAAATGTAAGTTTCTAGTCTTCCTGGTTGTGAAAATAACCTAAATATGAACCTAGTGTAAGCAATTAACTGTCTTTTGAGTGTGCATCAATTTGAAACAATATCTAGGATCCATTAACTCCTTGTTATCCTTCATTAATCCTATTGGGGTGTTAACTCTAAAGCAGAGGTTCTCAAACTTCATTGCACCACGACCCCCTTCTGACAACAAAAATTACTACACGACCTCAGGAGGGAGGACCAAAGCCTGAGCTCACCTGAGCCCCACTGCACTGGGTCCGGGGGCCAAAGCAGAAGCCCCAGGACTTCAGCCCCAGGCAGCAGGGTCTGTAACCTGAGCCCCACCGCCCAGGGCTGAAGCCCTTGGGCTCAGACTTTGGGCTTGGGCTTCAGTCCTGGGCCCCAGCAAGTCTAACGGCAGCCCTGGCAACCCCATTAAAATGGGGTCGCGACCCACTTTGGGGTCCTGACTCTCAGTTTGAGAACTGCTGCTCTAAAGCATAATCATGGTATTTTAAATAATAACATTAACTATGTAACTGCTGATTACTTTAGTGGATGGGAGGGGGTGGACGCAAAACTCTAAAAGTAGGAATTTGGAATTGCTGTAGGGAAAGAAATGCAGGGGATAGACAGAAGGAGAATAAAAGAATGGGAAGGTAGAGAAACAAAATTAAGAAAGCAACAAAGGGCAGAAATAAGTAGCTTTAAATGTGAGCTTATTTTTTCATGGAGGGATGCTGAGTAGAACAATAAGATACTGAACAAATAATAGAGAATACCTGAAAGTTTAATAAGTAAAAACCATATTCTACCCTTGAGTTTTATGCAAATAACTGACTTGAGGGCCATACAGGGTCTTAAATTTATACCCTGGCCGTTTAAAAAAAAAAAAAAAGATAGAGAGAGGGCCAAATTTATATGTAGTATAACTTCTTTGAAGCCTCCAATAACAAATTTGGCTCTGTTTCTGTAAAAACACGTGTTAAAAAGCTGTTTTTAATGGTCAAGTTAACTTAGGCTTGGTCTGCAGAAGTGGTTTTCAACCTCTTTTCATTTGCGGACCCCTAAAAAATTTCTAATGGAGGTGCCAGACCCCTTTGTGAACTTAGACATATTCTCAAAAACAGCAGGGGGTCTGGTGGCACCTTAAAGACTAACAGATTTATTTGGGCATAAGCTTTCTTGGGTAAAAAACCCACTTCTTCAGGGTGCATCTGAAGAAGTGGGTTTTTTACCTATGAAAGCTTATGCCCAAATAAATCTGTTAGTCTTTAAGGTGCCACCAGACTCCCTATTGTTTTTGAGAATACGTCTAACAGATTTATTTGGGCATAAGCTTTCATAGGTAAAAAACCTACTTCTCAGATGCACCCTGAAGAAGTGGGTTTTTTACCAAAGAAAGCTTATGCCCAAATAAATCTGTTAGTCTTTAAGGTGCCACCAGTCTCCCTGTTGTTTTTGTGGATACAAACTAACACGGCTACCCTCTGATACTTAGATGTATTCTGTGGATCCCCAAAGGTCCATTGACCACAAGTTGAAAACCACTGGTCTACACTACAAACTTTTGTTGATATTACCATGTCATTCAGAGGTGTGGAAAATCCACACCTCTGAGTGATGTAGTTATACCAACCTAGTCCCCAGTGTAGACGGCGCAAGCTCTCTCCTGTCAGCATAGGTAGCGTCTTCACTAAGTGCTAGAGCAGCGCTATAACTGTAGACAAGCCCTAAGGCACAGCTAGGGTTAACTTGATTCTTCCCTCCCAATTCTGAGCTTGCATGAATGGAAAATCCAGTTTGCCTAATTATCTTGTTTAATTTGACTGTTCAAAGAGATTAATCTTTTCTAACCCGACTATATTATAGATATGATACATCTCTCTCTGGCTGAACTGTGTTAAAATAACTTTGCTTTTCTTAAATACATTTTTAAAAATCAAATATATTGAGTTAGAATCCCCTGAGGGAAATCTGAATTGTTCCCTTAATGTTATCTAAGGTGAGAAGTCTGACTAATTTGAACTGATGGATGGCTTCCCTCTGTTCTCTTGAAAGCATCAACTAAGAAATAATGTCAGTGCTTAGAAGCATGACTTATAATAGTATTATAAAGGATTATAAAGACTTGAAATAATGAAGAGGATTAAGTTAAATGGAATAAGTCCAAAAACTCCTACTCTAGCTCTCCACACAAGTATCCAGAAACCAATTTAAGTGCTCAGATTGACAGGTTATATTATACATTTTAAGGTTCAATCAGGACTTTCTTCTATGTTCCCTACAAAGTTTGAGCTTGGCTTAACTAATCTGTGGTCTGCCAGCCACAAAATGAGAGTAGATTTTTTTTCCCCAAGATGATTATATCTCTTATTAGCATGGTTGAAATAATCTGTAATAAATTTAACAATGTAGTATAATCATTTTAACCAAATAGATGTCTGAAAAAAGTGAGCAGGCAAGAACTTAAGACTTTCTCTATTTCTAAAATTTCCTATTTACTCAATGACTGAAAGAGGTTTCCACCTATAACATAGTTAAAATATTGAGTTTTAAAAATTGCCCACATGAGTAAGAATACAACTGTTCAAATATTTTAAAGCTAATCTTTAGACCTCTTTGTGAAAAACAAAGGCTTTACGTAAGGAATCCTAAAATAAGCATTCTGTCTTTCAGTTTGTCTGCCCAAGAAGCCTTAAGTGCACCCTTTCAAAAAAGGAAATCAAACTGTGAAAGATCTTAAGGCCTCATTTCCCATCCAAGTATGATTTAAAAAAAAAAAGTAATGTCCTTTTATGAGTTGTCAGCAACCCCTAGAAATTATAGCGATCCAAGCCATCAGTGCGATCCTCATTTTGATAAAGGAATTCTCTATGGCATCCAACCATTTACACACACATACAGGACAATGTGTTCTAATAGAAAAATAAAGTTCTCACCTTTATGATGATATCTTCAGTTTATTCAGGGTCATCTCCAGCATTCGCAAATATTTCTGAATAGAACTTCAAAAATTCTTGTATGCTTTTTCCCTTTGGTGTTTTTTGTATTAGTCATACTAGAAGTTCTGGCTCAATTTAGAATTTTGCTTTTTTCAGTGTATAAAAGTTAGTTTTCACTTTTCCATTCATTCTACAAACAGAAACAAAAAACTACATGCACATGCAACTTTACCCCTTTTTTCTGAGAGAAAATCCTGCTATCAAAAAATTCCAGAGGCGAGTGACTGTAAAGTTAATCTCTGGAGTGCAGTGCGGTCTCGTACTTAAACTTGTGTGAAAAGTAGTGAAGTGCATTGCTTTAATCTTAGCAAATGCCTGTTCAACTTGTGAAAGCTGAATAATATAACAAATAATAAAATAACATGTTTTTTGACTACTTGAATATATATATGTCCTACTGGAATATTTTTTCATATTAAAGATTCTAAATTTTATTACAGTACATACAAAATGAATACTAATGTTCGTAAATGACTTCAACAAATGTTCTAACTTTGTATTGGAGGCATGAATTCTATTCCAAACAGTCTAAAACTTTGTAGAATATTTTTTTTGGCTAGTCCTTATAGTTGATTCATTTCATTTAATATGAGGTATTTAAGTCTTATTGGTGGTGTGGTAATCTAATAGAGGCTGTATGTTTCCAGCTATAAGAATATTTACCCAAAAAATGACATGAACTATGTAATATTAATTAGCTAATAAGTACTAATTCCGATGTGCATTGTTATTACTGACACAGTAAGTTGATATATGAATACCAGATTTAGAGAGTGAGAATTTTAGCCAGCTCTCTGGATTGGCAACAGAGCTGAGTGCTGCAGTTCATGCTATCCAGGTATGGAAGTGACTTTTGTTTGCTCTGTTCTTGGGATCATTGGAACTTGGCTGCATTGCAGAAGTGACTCTCTTGCGCTCTGAGTGGAAAATTATGTGCCTTCATTACATGAGCACATTCTGGACTGATCTTCAGACAGGGAATGTTGTCTAGTTCTGCGCAGGCTGCTACCCTGTCTAATTCTCTGGAGCAGGGATTCTCAAACTTCTTTTTTGCTGGGCCCTGCTTTGAAAATATTTCAGGCTGTGATGACCTTCCCCACCCCACCCTTGGTACTGGACATAACTTTCACTGCATCAGTGCAGATCCCTACAGAGCTAAGTAACCATATCGTTCCCCCACTTACTTCTGCACTGCTGCTGGCAGCAGCACTGCCTTCAGAGCTGGGCGGCCAGCCAACAGCCACTGCTCTTCGGCTGCCTAGCTGTGAGGCAAGGGAAAAAATGATCCCAATAGCCTTGCAACCTCCTTTTGGGTCAAGACCCCCAGTTTGAGAAACTCTGCTCTAGAGAAGTAGATTGGTGAAGATTTAGGGGATCCTCAGGACCTTTTATATGACCAACTTTTGATCAAGCCAAATATGGCAAGGAAGAGCCATTTCTCTGATGACGGGGAAGAGTGACTAGGACTCTACTACTATTTGAAATGTGTATTGGTTCTGTATTTGGGGGAGGCGCACTCTGAGTTTGTGCCAGCTCAGAATTTGTGTATGTTTCTTTTGAAGACACATTTGAATGTAAATAATCTTCACTTATTAATCTTGCACATTGTTCGGGCTCAAGAATGGCAGCCTGGGGAGCAGATTCCAGCCTTTCTCACCAGGTGTCATTCTTACTGTGTACCTAGAAGAAATCTTTTTTTTAAAAAAATTGAACACACAGTTCTTGGACATATTTGTCCATGGTTTTAATTTTTTTTTGTCAATCATGTTAACTGATTATTTTTGGTGGGCTAATAGCGCATGCATTTGATATAAGTAGAGAGAAAATATAAATTTGGAAATGTTATTTAATAGTCTCTCAGTTTATAGATAAACAACTGTAAAATTAGTCATATTGATCAGTAAAAATGAATTTTAAAGTCAGTAGTTTTTATGATGTAGTGCCATTCATTGTCATTTCCAGTTTAAGAAGGAATTACAGTTTCATTAGAATACGAGGAACCAAGATAGAGTAAGGGGAACAAATGTTAAAGTTAGTTAAGGGGATTATTGGATGATTTGAGATTGTCTTGTTACTGGTGTGTGACAGTTTATGTACTATCACAGCATCAGTGACAATCTGTGTACTGTCACTGTGCCAGTAAAGCTTTTATTTAATTTGCAGGTGAATGAATCTAAAACCATATTAAAGCTTTGTGATTTTGGATCAGCTTCACATGTTGCAGATAATGACATCACACCATATCTTGTCAGTAGATTTTATCGAGCTCCTGAAATTAGTAAGTTTATCTGACGTATTTCTCTCGGTATTTAAATTACGTAAATACTTGACTGGTAATTATCATACATGGCCATATGTATTTGGAACATTGATGCTTCATAGATAATCTAAAAACTAAAACCAAAGTTAAAACAATAATCTTAATGTAGCCAGTCCCGCGATCTATCAGTAGCAGAACACACTAGCATCTGGTGAAAGAGAGCTTGAGATGCTCATTGTTTGGTCCTAGTCGGGCAGGGATTTGAGATGTTGCAGAGGCAGAACAGACGGACTTTGGTGAGCAGAAGCTCACATGACCTTTCCAGGGGGGAGGGGTAATTTTGGTTGACAGTTTCCACTGTTTTTTATTTTGTGGTGGCCAGGGCAAGATACAGTTAAAGCCCACTGTCATGGGAAAATGGAAAGACTTTCTTTCTCTTCCTTTGATACTTTATTCTTCTTAGGAATATGAGTTTTAAGGTAGTTCCTAAATCAGGGTTTACAGGATCTTTTTGCTCTTGCGGGATGTTATGTTTATGCCTGCTTTTGTGATATTAACTGATATAATCAGAAAACTCTTCTGTTTCAGTTATAGGAAAAATCTATGATTATGGTATAGATATGTGGTCAGTAGGCTGCACGTTATATGAACTTTATACAGGAAAAATACTGTTTCCTGGCAAAACCAATAACCATATGTTGAAACTTGCCATGGACCTCAAAGGAAAGATGCCAAACAAGGTAAGAAATGTGTAAACTGTTTAAAATCTCATATGAAATTGCAGTAATGGGCATCATAGTAAACACTGAATTTGGTTTGATGTCTTAAAAGCCAGCATATAACAACCTTTTGACTGTAGAATTTGTATTGATTATAAATCTTATGACGTGAAAGTACATGACTTCTTTTTCTTAGACTATATGTGTTAAGTGAAAGCAGAAACCTCTTTTATACACCGACCTGAAAAAATAAAACACGTAAGTAAACGGAGAATAACTGTGTGTGTTATCCAACTGGTTTGAGTGACGTTTTATTCAGTTTAGTCTTGCCAGAAGCTGGGAATGGGCGACAGGGGATGGATCACTTGATGATTACCTGTTCTGTTCATACCCTCTGAAACACCTGAGATTGGCCACTGTCAGAAGACAGGATACTGGGCTGGATAGACCATCGGTCAGATTCAGTATGGCTGTTCTTATGTTCTAGTCATTTCTCGCTGTTCTCTGAACAAGTGTTAAAAGTGTTAAGTAATTCATATTACTGTAAGGCAGTAGATGTAATCTTCAGTTATGATGAGTCTGAAGTTTTCAAGACAAAAAACTGTACAAAACTCTTGCCTCTGTTTTATTTTCAGATGATCCGAAAAGGTGTATTCAAAGATCAACACTTCGATCAAAATCTCAACTTCATGTATATAGAAGTAGACAAAGTAACAGAAAGGGTAAGTTTTAAATGGACTAACTGAACTATAATTTTTTAAAAAGTTTTTTAACTATAATAATGTTTATGAAATTCAGTAATTAATGCCCTATTAATTAATGTCCTAATTAGTACCAAGATACATTGTGAAGGCTGTTTAAAATATTTTTTTCCCCTGCAGAATGCAGAGAGTTTATTGTGATAGGTTAAATTATGTTCTAGCAACAGGGAATTTCCCTCAGGCTTTGTATTTTAATTTTTAAAAAAATCTGGTTATTCTCAATCATAAACTGAGTGCACTCCTTCATATAATTTAACTTTCAATAAACTTAACTTGAAATTATGAATAAATCTTAATGCTGCTGCCTTCCTTTGTTTTATTAAAATTAGAAAATGTGCAACTTTTATGTGAAATGTTTGTTATAGAATACTCCCTTAAGCCTGGTCTACACTACAGAGTTAGGTCGACGCAAAGCAGCTTACTTCAATTATAACTATGTACGTGTCTATGCTAAAATTTCGCTTCCTCAACATAACTGCCCCACTATCCCAACTTAAAAACCACCTCCACAAGAGGCATAGAGTCAGTATCGATGTAGTTAGGTCGATGCAGCGTCAGTATAAATATTGTGTTGCTTACATCGACTGTTACTGGCTTTCAGAAGCCATCCCATACTGACAGTACAGTCAGTACAAGCGCTTCTGATGAGGACATGCACCACCAACACAAGGAGCATAGTGTGGACTACAAAAGCAATTCAATGACTGTGATGGCTGTATACCGACGTAATTTAGGCCAACATAATTTTGTAGGGTAAATATGCCCCTAGGGATTATAGTGTGTACCACTGAATGTTAGAGTGCACCCTAAGAATGCGTCAAATTGGCAAATATAGAACATGCTTTCTCACTTAGAATTCTCAATATACTAATCCACTGAGTCTCAAATGAAGAGAAGCGGATCTTAAATGAGATGTGCAAGAAAATGAATGCATTTGGCATAAAGCACATTTACTAGTCTTACGTTCAATTTTCAGTATTTCTTTAAGTAACATTTACAGTAATGAGAGTTACAACACTAAATTTGTGTTGGACAGCAGTAAATTTAGGAGGAATAACATCAGAGAGAGAGTGAGTTCTTTAACTGGAATATGTGCTTGTTACTGTGCTCATAGTGGTTTTATTAACTGTGCTAATTTATGTAGAAGTAAATGTTGGTTGCACTTTTTATATTAGGAAAAAGTTACTGTCATGAGCACCATTAATCCAACCAAGGACCTGTTAGCAGACTTAATTGGGTGCCAACGACTCCCTGAAGACCAGCGGAAAAAAGTACATCAGCTAAAGGACTTGTTGGACCAGATCCTAATGTTAGACCCAGCCAAACGGATTAGCATCAACCAGGCTCTGCAACATGCCTTCATCCAGGAAAAAATTTAATTCAGATGAAGAAGTCCAAAGGGTTTGAGTAGTTAAGATACAAAGACTGAAGAAATTTCACAGCAGTTTATTAATGTATATAAACATAAATATTTCCCCTGCAAAGTTAAGGAAGAATGATATATTTGAATTAACACCAAGGCTGATATTTCTTTTAGAAATGTTAGAGTAATTCTGTTTGTGTCTTATGTGAAAATTTTCACTGTAGAACTGTTTTAATTGCCAAGACTGCACACAAGTACAATGCTAATGTATATGGTTGCAGTTCATATATTATAAAAAAAAAAAAAAAAAAAAGCTTGTTATAAAAGAACAGTAATACTGGGTGGTTGATTTGTTTTTAGCAGACTTGGCTTCATTTTTGTCTTTAAAAAATGGCCAGCATAAATGCTGTTTATATTCACGTTTTCCTAGGTGTGTGTGTGCAGGCCACAGCAGCATGCCCTTGGTGTAGTCAGTGCCGAAGGGGGTCTGTTCCTTCTTGAGCCTGCCTGCAGGGATGGTCTCCTCTTTTAAAGCAGGTTGTGTACAACTTTCAGTACACTGAAGGTAAGCTAAACCATCAACATCACCGGTGTTTAAGATGTTATTTTACTGGAACAACTGACAAATGAGAGACAATAGCTTTATGGCAGAATTCCCTGCATGTTTGATAAATGATGTTTTATTTTCTGGCATTGCAACTGTGGCATAGTTACGACTTCTGTTCTGTTCATCACATTTAAAATTTGGAGAATGCGCACTTGATGGATAGAGCGCCTTCAGTGTACTGTTCTTATTACTTTAATTTTTTTAATCAACTTGCTATAGACTTTGTATACATTTTGTTAAATATAGTTCACTATGACATAGAACCAATACTTACAGAAGAGTTTTCATTTACTAATTACATATGTTGGGATCTGATTCTGAAAGACCTTATATCTAAAGGATAGATAGACAACATAATGAAATTTTTAACTATTTGTATGTCATTTTGAAAGTGTACTGCTTTATGCTAAAAGTGTTTCATTTGTTCATTGTTTTCATTATTTGTGATCATGTTGTCTTTCAATACAGGCATAAACCTTCCACTCTTGAACAAAGCAGCTGCTTTTTAAAAGCGGTAATTGCTTCTTTACCTTTTATTTCTTTTGTAAATGAAGCTTTTCTTTAAGAAATGTGACAGTGTTGTCTCTTGCATAAAACAGTTGACACTCACTTATTGTAAAGTGAAGATTGTTCTGCTGCATGTAAAGTGGACCATGCAGATTTCTGTATGTTTTCAGTATGCATCATTAGATAATAAAGTCTTTTGTGAACAAGGCATTTGTAGCCATTTTTAAAAGATTTTGTCTTCAGTGCTGGTAAATCAGGTAATACGTAAGAAGAAACCCTTCATTTTTCTGTAAATCCTTTAATTAAAGGGATTATTAAAAGTTATGATCTTTGGAAGGCGATATTAGACTACATTAATTAGATCTCTAATTATCATCATTGTAAAAGAAAGAAAACAAACCAAAAACCTACAGATACTGTCTATCTGCTTTCATTGTTATGAAATTATTCCTGTAGGATATATGATTGAATTCAGGCTTTAACTAATGTTTGTGCTATTTTTCTCACTTTTCCTTTTGATGGTGCTGAAAGAGAGAAAGGAAAGCGAGGCACAGGCCACTCTACGCCTACTCCATGGGTCTGATTTGATGAGACACCAACTTCACCTTCCTAACAAGGTTATTTCTGACAGCATGTGTAGATAAACATTTAGCAACCAGTTAAAAATAGTTTGAAACATTTGAGTTAGTTATGCAACATGAAGAATCCAGAATCAAACTTTTCCAGTCCATACTGATGTTTTAAATATAATTTGAGACAATAAAAAATGCATCTTTTTATTTCCATTTATTATTTGCATAAAAGGTATAGAAAAAACAGGGATTCAGGGGTTTTTTTGTAATACCCGTTTCAAATTGTAAATAGGACTTCTTTATCCATCTAGGCACAAACATGCACACTTAGTGCAATCAAGGATGGAAAATGAGACTAAGCAGTCATTCTGCTGGTGGGGTGTTCCCCACCAAGGAGATGTAATGAACTACAAAGCAGGCAGGTGATGGGTGATGTTACATGCCTATTTTGAACCTTCAACCTGTCTTTTCTCAGTTTTTATTTTCATTTTTAATGAAAAGTAAATCTGTTCCTACTTCAACGTATTAAGTTTCTTGTTCATACAGGAAATAGAATGCAGATTTCACTCTTACTGAAATGAAGAACTAGATACTTAGTTAATTCCACACAAAGAAATTTGCACTGTTCTGGTGACGCCTATAACATATCCAGCACTTCTGGTGGCAATTTTACACAGATGTAGTGAAATCCTATTGTTTCTGTTGATTTTGACTATTATTTTGTATCCCTATTTAAGAATAATGAAATGAGTTGTCAACTCCAATAGAAACAATGCACCTTATACCTACAGAACTTTTAAAAACTATTCTAAAGAAGAATAAAGTTGCTCGTTTACTTGTTCTTTGTGTTGTAGGTGCCGCTCAAAAGAAGATGATGACCACCAGAAGACATGAACAAAGGTTTCTGTCCTATAAAAGATATGAAAATATTTTTTATGTCTGTCTAATCTTTCTGTTTACAGCATTCATTAGCACTATTGGTAATTTTAAGAATAGTTCTGTTGTGATGGTATTTATATGTAAGATGTGCTTGTTTCATTTCTGGTCGATGTGATTTTGTTGTGATCAAATGTAGGAAGATACACAATACTGTATCTGTTTGCTTTCTTCTTGTAAGAGAAATATTGGGTATGATACTTTTCCTTTAGGAAGGAGTCAACCAAATTTGACGGTAAAATATATATATTTTAGCATCACTGACGTTTTTAAGATTTTACTAGAAGAGGATACAAAATTTTGTTCCCATATTTTATTGTAGCACATGCATTATATATGCTAATACTATCTCTTACTTACCTTTAGCCAACAGAGCAAACATTGTAACTAGGGAGGTGGGTTATGAGAAATTGTTGAAAAACAAGTGGATCCTGGTCCTTGGCCCTCCTCCAGCTCCCTTTGTGCTTTTCTGGCAGAACAAAGGAGTTGTAATTCTGGCTTGAGCATCCAGCTAAATGGTTCCCCCAGCATGGAAGATTCCTGAGTGGTATAGAGACATAGTTACCTATTTGCCACGCCTCTCCCTCTCAACCTTTAGTGTAGGGGAGAGTTGGATGTGTGACTGGAGTGGTGCTGAACTCTGCTGATTCCCAGCTGTGGCAAACTGGTACAAAATAGAAGAATCCCTGAAGCTGCCATTTGCAGTTGGCTTTTGGATGAGGGTGGTATACAGCTATATTTGCTGCCTCCACACCTCAGGCCCTGTGCGACGTGAAACTCGGCTGAACCCAAGCATTTAACCCATGATCTGTGTCTCATGGTGACTGAAAATCAGCAAAAAACAAACTAAAAGTGCTTTTGAATCTGGGCCCCCTGATGAGAATTAAATGCAGTGGGAATGTATATTAAAAAATCTCTTTACTACTTATATTTGTTATGTATGTTGCTTAGGTGAATACATATAGGTTGACATAATTGAAAACCATTTTAAAATAAAATTGTTAATGAATTTTGATTTTGAATCGTCACATCTTTTAATAATGTTTTTCCATCCATATATAGGGTAAGTGGCCGTAAACCTCTGAAGAACCTTTGAATATATTGATCCAGAAGGCTGATCATTCTGTGAGAATGCAGGAGATATAACTTAATCTTCTACAGTGTATTAAGTCATCAACTGTAACTCATAGTTATAGCAGCAAATGTTCAAAGTGGCAATTGCTTCAAGTTAATAAAATAAGATTTTGGAACTTATTTGCATTTTGTGTTTTTTACTTTTGCTCTGTTTATAATGTTGATAATATAAAGCTTTAAAATACTTTTTTCAAATACTTGCATACACTAAATCATAACATGCCAGTGTCATTCTTCAGATTCCGTTTTCTCTGCTCGAGTTTAGGCCAGCACTGAGGTACCAGAGGTGTTCAGTTACCTGCTCCATCACACACTTTCTGTGTGACCTTGAGCAAGAGTCATTTAGTCTCTTTGTGCCTCAGTTCCCCATCTGTAAAGTGGGGTAATAGTGCACAGGATTTTGTGAAGATAAATACGTTAAAAATTGTATCACACTAATGGGGGCCGTTAGTGACTAAGATAGATGGCTGTAGCTTAATTGGGATAAGAGTGTAAAGATTGTAGGATGGGAAAAGCAGCCTGATGAAATGGCGAGGATTATGTTGCCTCTTTAATTCAGAGGTTGTGCTTGCCATTTGTTTTTAAGTGTATTGTTGATTCACTAGCTTCTTGGACAGGATGGCTAGCTGTCTTCATCTAGCCAAGAAGTTCTAACTCTTTTGGGTGCAGACCTTATTCACCATGTCACTGTGTCACTTTGAGGTTACAGTATAGCAATGTAATCTAGATGGTACAATACCTTAAATCAACTTAAAAGTAATGCTGAATGTGGTGGCTTACTTGTTAATTGGAGTTTCTCACTTGAACACATGAAATTGGTGCTCTGTATTGGCTGCCTGTTAATTGCCAGGTGGAACTTGGTATTGACCGGTCAGTTTTTAAATGGGTTGGAGCTGCCTACTTGAGACCATCTTTCTTGCTAGGTGATACCAATGGTGCAGTTTTGATTAGAAGTGGTTGAGCTGAAGCCCCCTCTGTTTAAAAGAGGAGGGAGCTGCTGGAAGGGCATTGTCTGTGAAGGGCCTTGAACTTCAGAATTTATTCCAGCCTTGACCTTGGGTCAAAAATCACCCAAATCTGATGATCTTCAGGGCATGCTGCAAAAAAACTTTTTGAGGCTTTCAAGGAGGAAGTGTGCAGTCTGGACTGGGATCTACGTGCAAAGGGATGGTGTTTGCAGCTAGGGTGGACTTTTTCCCCACGTCCTAATTTTGATGAGTCTGTATTTATTTTTGTCTGTACTAGAATGTTTATATCTCTAATATATGGTCTGAATTGACAAAATACAACATGACCTTCCCCCTCCCCTCAGCTTGCCTTCCCTCCTCTTAGCATCTCCACTTGCCCCAGTAAACCCCAACTTTCTCGCACTTACTCTCATATCCTCCCTAACCCCTTAATCTCACACTCTCCTCTGGCTCTTTCCTGTCAGAACACAAGCATGCTGTAGTCTCTTCCATCTTAAAAATATCCCACACTCAACCCCACTTGCCTCTCCAACTACCACCCATTCTCTCTTTCGTTTCTAAGCTCATTGAATGTGCTCTTTACAATCTTTTTCTGCCATTTTTCCTCCAGTTTCATCCTTGATTCTCTCCAATCCAGTGTCTGTTGCTTGCACTCCGCTGAAACCACTCACCAAAGACACTAATGACCATTTCCTAGCCAGCACTTCATCCTTGTCCTCCTTGACCTGTCAGCTGCCTTAGATACTGTTGACCATTCTTTTCTTAAGATCTTGTCCTCCCTTGGCTTCCATAACTCTGCCCTGTGCTGGTTCCTCTGTGTCTCTAATTCAGAGGTCCCCAAACTGTGGGGTGTATCACCTAGGGGGTGCAGAGGAACGTTCAGGGGGGACATGATGGGGCCCAGGCCAGCCCCATGGGGGATGCGGAGAGAGCGCCACCCTGCCCCTGGCCCCACCCCCAGCATTGGCCCCCGACCACACCCTGGCTGCAGCTCTACACCTGCCCCTACCCCCAGTCTCAGCCCCAGGCTGCGGCTTCGTTTCTGGACCCAGACCCAGCCTCGGCCCCCTTACCCCTGTCTGTATCCTCCTCCCTCCACCCCCGAGCCATGGCCTTGCTCCCAGCCCCGGGGTGTGTGTGTGTGTGTCTGCACATGCACACAAAGGTAAGTGGAGGGGCATGACTTTGAAAAGTTCGGGGACCACTGCTCTAAATGCTCTTTCAGCCTGTCCGTTGAAGGATCCTCCTCATCTGCTGGCCCTGGCCCCACATCTTTCTGTGAGGGTTCCATGTGGCTCTGCCCTTAGTCCTCTTTTCTCCCTCTAACCTCTCTCTGTAATATCATCTGCAAACACAAATTCAATACTATTTCTATGCCAACAACTTCAGATTTACCTCTATTCTGGACTGGTCTCTTATCAAAAATAAAATCTTGGCCTGTCCCTCTAACAGGGATGCTGATGTTCCAGGCATCCCCTCAAGCTCAATATGACTAAACGAGAGCTGTTAAATCTTCTAACCCTCGCCCCCAAGACCTTCCCATTACCTCTTGCTTGATCACTGGACAACACCACCATCCCACCTGTCTCTCAGGCTAATAACCTGATCGTCGTCATCTATTTGAACCTGTCTCTAGATTATCACATCCAGGCTATGTCCAACTCCTGCAATTTCTTTCTGCATAGTATTTCTAAGATATGGCCATTCCTATCCAGTCACACAGCTAAAACTCTCATTCAGGCTTTCTCAAATCTGTTATTGCAACATCCCTCTCTTTGGTCTTGACAAATGCAGTGGTGTTCTGCTCAGAACCATTCCAAATGCTGCTGCAAAGATCGCTTTCATAGCCCATCACTTTGACTGTATAACCCATTTGTTTGCATCCCTCCACTGGCTCTCCTTCCTCTATAATATCAAACATAAAATTTACCTTCACTGCCTATTCCCGTCTTACTTATCCCATCTCATTCACCATGGAAGTGCTGACTCCCCCCTCTGATCAGCCTGTGATGCCAGCCTCTGTTTCCAAATAAGCAGTTTGCTTTGTCCCATGCTGCCCCTCATGCTTGGGAGAAGCTCCCCATAAACACCTGAAAACTAACTCACCCTCCTTAAAACTCGTTGGCTGTGATTCCTACAAAAATCTTCAACGGTTAGGCTGCTGGTATGCTGAGACCACTGCCTGTAATACTGACCAATATTCTCATTGTTTCCTTGCATTACCTCTTCTATCTGTAACGGTCTGTTGTCTCTTATCTTCTGCTTAGATTGTAAGCTCATTAGAGCAGGGTCCATCTTTTTATTCTGTGTTGTACAGCACTTAACACAGTGGGGTCCTGGGTACTTGACTGGGGCTCTGAGACATTACCGTAATGCAAATAATAGGTGCTTTATGATGTACTATAGACCTCTAAATAGCAATCTGTTTTTCACTTTGTCTCACATTTTCATGAGAGTTAATACATGTTGTGATGTGAATATCTGTCCACTAGGAACTGAACCAACACCATTAACGAACTGGTTACTACTGACCCAGGGTAGATTTTAATTGATAAACTAAAGATGAAAGGTTCCATATCCTACCACTTCAGTAGTTCTCAAACTATTACATTTACCCCTGATGGTAGGTGAGCCAGAATCAGATGTTATGCAGGTTGGTTGAACGTGTATTCGAATAAAGAATCCATTAGAACTACACTGATTAAAATTACACAGATGATATGCCAAGTATTTTAAGTTTTAGATGTGGTTTGCTAGGCCTTAAAATTTGAGAAACTGCTTCATTACTAATATTCTGATCCATCCAGTCACATATGTTTAAGAAATAAATATTGCATGCATGTTGAGAGGTATCTGCACATTTGGTGTACAGTAAAGCAGGAAGCTGAAGACAGTGATTCTTGGATCTGAAAAGAGAAACCAAAAAAGGTCATAGACATGAATTAGATTTTTAAAGGAAATGCTTGATAGCATTTATAGAGCTCCTTTCACCAAATAACCCAAAGTACCCGAAAAATGGAGTGTTACCTATCTTTACATACAAATCACTTCACCCACACTGAAATGTGCTGCAACAGCTTAACATTAAACAGCAATGCTATGCAAGTTTGAACAGGAAGTGAAAAATAATTAATCCTTTTGAAACTATAAGGCAGGGTGGATTTGATTATTTAATCATGGATTTCTACATAGAAGTGCATTCTTGTTGGTTGTAATAACCTTAATACATATTCTTCACAACTCAGAGATAGATGTAGGTTTCATTTTTAGAAGGTATACACTATACATTTTTAAAGTGATTTATTTTGAAAACTTTTCAGATTAGTTTTACAGCTATATCAGAAAATTAATGATTGGTTATTTCATTTACCAAAGGTAATTGAAGCAGATATTTATGAAATATTGAGAGGTGAACTATCTCCAATTCAACAGGTTAATCATTAATATTTGGAGGATTTTCTTGCCATGCTCTATTAGGAGGAGATCACCACCAGACAGACATTTAAATTGTTTTATTTAACAAAAACAACAATGTTATTTATTCTGGATTTTTTTCTTCAACAGCAAACATATAATAATGTAACAAAACAAGCAACAAAACTAAATTTTTGAATGTAGTTAAACATTCAAGTTTTTAAAAATCAGGTTTGTTTGTGTTAAAATTGTTTTTAACTAAAATAGTTAAATGGAATACTTTTAAAAAACAAAAAAAAAATCCCAAAATTAGATAGACTATATCAGTCAACATGAGAAACTTAAAATATTGGCTTCTGTAGCTAATTCGGTCGTCTTCACCTTTATTTTCCTGTTTGTTCATAATCTTGAAAAGAAAAACAAGCTTTCCTGCTGTTAAAAGTGAGATTATCACTTCAACACTCTCTGAATCCAAGTGCTTAAGTGACCTCCACCAGTTCACTGGTGTGACTTTCTTTAAAACATCATCAGCAAACATATATTTCTGGAATGGTTCACTGTTAGCTCTGAAGTTTATTATAGTTGGCATTATGGAGGGATGATTCCTGGATGTCCATGTCATAGCCAACTCCTCTTCTTCAGCAGTTAAGGTTTGACCCTGGTACCAAGTATTGAGAAAATTTGCAAGAAAATGAGCTGGAGATAGTGCTTGTCCCATTCATTTTTTAATGCTTGTAATTTAACTCTGTCATACATAATTCTCTTTTTAAGATCTCACTCAGTGTCTTCCAAATTTCAACAGTGTCAGCAATAAAACAGCTATTTCCCTGCGTTTTGTTCAAGGCTACAGAAATAGGCTTCAGGGTACTCAGCATGTGTTCAGCATTTCTCTTAAGCCCAATGTTGAGAACTTTGGCTGTGACAGTGCCATCTATTTTTTTACGATTCTGTTCACAAACTGTCATCAGATTGGGCCAGTTCTTGATCAGTGCTCAAAACAGTCCACTCCTGAGTTCCATCGCACGTCTTGTGGGAGAGTTGGCTTGGTTCCTCCCACTTTTTTGAGAGCAGCTGCTGCAAAGTGGTTGTTATGGAAGTATTTTGTAACTTCACTGTTTCAGAAGTAAAGGCTAATATTGAAGTCTTTGGCTAGGAGGTGAATCAAATGAGCACTGCACCTGTATGTTATTATCTTGGGACTCTCCTCACCCTCTTCTAAATTGCTTCTCATCTTGGATACATTTGCAGCATTGTCTGTGACCAAGCTGCGTACTAGACATTTGGATTTTTTTTTCACAGTTTGTTATAGCTTTTACTCAGAGCTGGCCTTACCATGAGGCGAACTGAGATGGCCGCCACTAGGACCCAGAGTGTGGAAAATTGTGTCTGCTGCTAGTTCATATGTATTCTCTCTGCTCTAGATGCACAGAGATGGTGGAGTGCTGTGCTGGAAGAAGGAGGGCACAAGAGACATAACAGGCAGGCAGGAGAAAAAGTAAGAGGAAATAACAGAAAGCAGCAGGAGCTGCAGGGAAAGAGAGGAGGAGCAGCCATTTATGTACCTCTCTAGCACCCCCAGGAGCCTGGACTGATAAACACCAGCTTCTCAGGGAGCTTCCTGTTTCCTGCTGCTTCCCTGAACCCACTTGAGGAGAACAGGCAGTCAACTGAAGTAGTAGGAGCCAGTTAGGCCCTTAAGATGCTGATATCTTCCCTCACTCAGTCCCTTCTACCAGCCTGCTTATTTGTCCCTTTCAATTGAGTGTTGAGAGCCACTATAGCTGGCACAGAACAGCAGTCATGAGTGAAAGAAAAAAATGCCCCTCTGAGACAGCATTCAGAAAAAGAAAGCAAAGGAAGCTTTTCTATCTAAGCAGGAAGGAGCTCTCCTGAGGTACACAGACACAACTATTCACAGTGAGCGTTCCGGCCCCAGTGAGGATGTGAGTGGTGAGGAGATGCCTGCTCTTCCAGTTAGTCAGAGTGCAGGTGACCTGGCAGCTACTGCAGCACCCATATCTCCATCTCAAATGGATGTAACCATGCACATTCCTGAAGAAAAGTGTAGATCAGAGAAGAGTGTGGTGGAGGCGCAAGAAACAGCTGCTGCTGGGTTTAGTTCCTTAAGTCTAGATGATCCAGGACTGTGGACCCACTTGAGCAGTAGCTTGAGGGACTTCCTTGTACTGCCTGGGCCACAGCAAGTGAAAAACTTCATGTTCCCCAAAGACAATGAAAATAGAAGTTTCCATCCACCACATTACTGGTGTGAAATCCCCAACGGTGACAAAACGGAGAGGTCATGGCTTATGTGCTCAAAAACCCAGAATGCTGCATACTGTTTTCGTTGCAAACTCTTCCAGTCTAATGTTCCAGCCACACTGGGTTCTACAGGAACAAAGGACTGGAAAAATCTGGCTACATCTGGCATGCTATGAGAAGGCAGCAAATCACCAGAGAGCATTCCATAGGTGGAAAGAGCTTGAGATGAGACTAAGGTTAAAGGCCACCATAGAGGATCAGCATCAAGAGAAGATTGAATCAGTCTCTTTACTGACAAAATGTTCTGAAAAGGCTCATTCCCATTGTGAGAATGCTTGCTACCCAAAATCTAGCACTGCTTGGCACTTCAGATCAGCTGTATGTGCCAGACAATGGAAACTTCCTTAAAACTGTGGAGCTGATTGCTGAGTTTGATGCTGTAGTTCAGGAGCATCTAAGAAGAGTCACCACCCAAGAAATGTACACACACCACTACCATGGAAAAACATTCAAAATGAAATCATACAGTTCCTGGCAACAAAAGTCAAACAGAAGATTGTGGCAGATCTGAAGTCTGCAAGATATTACTTGGTCATTCTGGACTGCACACCTGACATCAGCCATACGGAACAAATTACTTTAATGTTGCGTTTTGTAACAACAGAACCTAGTGAAAATGTCCCTGCAATGGTGACTGTCAGAGCATTTTCTAGAATTTATTGACATTGATGATACTACAGGAGCTCGTATGACAAATGTGCTTCTTAAAAAGCTGGAAGATACGGGAATTGCGATAGCTGACATGAGAGGTCAGGGCTACGATAATGGTGCCAACATGAGAGGAAAGAACAGAGGAGTACAGAGACAGATCCGAGAGTTAAGCCCTCGAGTTTTTTTTGTCCCATGCCGTTCTCATTCATTGAACTTGGTGGTCAGTGATGCAGCATCAGCTTCTAGTGAGGCTGCTGAATTTTTTAATGTAATTCAAAGCATCTATGTATTTTTCTCTGCATCAACTCATTGATGGCAAATTTTAAAGCAACATCTGAGAACATCCCCTCTGACACTAAAACCACTGAGTGCCACATGATGGGAAAGTCAAGTGGAGGCAATAAAGCCTATCAAATACCAAATTGGGAAGATAGATGATGCCATAGTTGCCATTATGGAGGATATTGTTATGACAGGAACTGTTCGTGGGAGAACAGTGGTAGAGGGAAATGGAATCACCAGAAACATACATAACTTCACATTTCTGTGTGGCTTAGTGTTCTGGCATGACATACTGTCTGAAATAAATGTTGTAAGCAAGAGACTCCAAGGTGTTGACCTTGATATATCTGGAACAATGGAACAACTGGACAAAGCAAAGTCATACCTAGAGGGATTTCAAAACGTTCTGAAGAGTGCACAGAAGTTGGCAGAGGAACTTCACACTGAAGCTATTTTCCCACCCATTCAAGAATACAAGAGTCACCGAAGAAGACGACATTTTGATTACAAGGCACGGGATAATCTCATAAGACAGCCCAAACAACAATTCAAAATTTAATTCTTTAACCAGGTGCTAGACTGTGCAATACAGTCAGTTGAAGAACATTTCATGCAGCTCAAGGAACACAGCAGTATATCTGGGATGTTGTATGATATTCCAAAACTCCTCATTATATCTGAAGAAGACTTACACCAGCAATGCAGGGCACTAGAGACAGTGTTGACACATGATGACATGTGCGATATTGATTCGAGTGATTTAGGTGATGAACTGAAAGTCCTTTCAAGATACATTTCAGCAGGATCAACTCCAAAGGCTGTTCTGGAATATATGTGCACAAATAAGATGACTGTCCTCTTTCCAAATGCTTTTGTTGCTCTGCGCATACTTCTAACACTTCCTGTAACAGTTGCCAGTGGAGAACGCAGCTTCTCCAAGCTGAAGTCAATAAAAACACATCTACGCTCCACAATGACACAGGAGAGGCTGGTCGGCCTTGCAACCGTCTCAATAGAGCATGAGCTGGCCCGTACTGTGGACCTTCAGGAAGCAGTTCAAATCTTTGCAACCAAGAAAGCACCACTTTGATTATTCAAACAGATAAAAATGCCAGTGTTTACTATGCAGACAAGAAAAGTTACATTTGCTGTTCAGGTGTTTGAAAGTTAAGTGTTACTTAACATTTTTGAACAAGGCATTTAAAGTTGTTGGTTCTTCTTTACTGGGGTAGGTAGCAGAGCAGTACCATGAGAGGAGTAGAACAGGAAGAAGGCAGAATTGAGACCTTTCAAAGTTTTGGCCCAAGCGAGGGGACATGGGGGCGTCATTTCAGCTCCCCGCCTCAGGTGCCAAAATGCTGTGGGCGGGCCCTGCTTTTACTGCTACTTCTTGTAAGTATTCTGTTGTGTGTGCATTTCCTGATGTAGCAATTGTTTCTGTAAGGAAGACATTCCCTTCTTCTGTTGTCACACAAGCACATACAACAGGAACATTGTTGTATGTGCTCCACCCATCAAGACTCAGGTTAACAATTTCACCCTCCAGACCTTTTGCACACTGCCCAGTTTCTCTTTCATACACTTTATCCAGCAACTTGCCTGCGACATCTGCTCTGTTGCATGGACTGTATGCTTGTCTTAATGACTGAATCATGTTAATGAAATGTGGGTTCTCAATCATACAGAAAGGAGAGTTTGTTGCATAAACAAACCGGGCAATTTTTTCATCAATTACCTCTTTTTGGAATCTACTGGTTCTTATCACAAATGTATCTATTGTTGTTTCTGGATGATGGAGATTTTTTTTTCTTTTTTGCTACAGGTGATATACTGTGGCTATGTGACATACACTATGAAACTGAAACACTATCATTGGCAGATAACTCAAACTATAGAAAATGATGGTGATCTTGAAGGTGGATAGTCTTCAGAATCCTGTATGTTGAGGATGGATTCTCCTAAACAAAATAAGTCAATGCAGTTATTTAATTATTATTACCATACTGCTCATTTAGTATTACTCATTGCATTCGCTGACACTCAGTACTACTTTAAAGGTGAAATTGTAAAAGGAAGATCTGCCTATTTCAGCTATTTTTTTATCACAACTGCATCTAAAACGATAGTACCAGAGTCACAACTATATTTTTGCTCAAACATGAGAATTCAAGAATAGTCCAGAAGGAAGACAGGCAGTCCTTAAGAAAGAAGTATGAAATAAAAAAAAGTTTACCAACCTGAAGATCCTACTTGTTCAGACACGTTCCTTTCATCATCTTCAACGCAGCTTCCTCCTAAGAAGGAACACTTCTCATGATGTTGTTTCTTTTGGGCAACCAGGTCTTGCATTTCTTTGTTGCACTGTTTGCATTTTACACACATGCCTGTCTTACCCGCCGGTAGAGGAACTTCATTAAAATATTCCCAAACTGGGTCTCTCTTACAGCTTGATGCCATTATACGTTTTCCCTTCTAGTGAGAGAATGGTATGGTAGATCTCAAATCAATGAAGGCTACACCCAGAAAGACCTCAAGACTTCTGGAATATGCTGCTCAAACAGTTTCACTTTTGTTTCTACTGCCTGTCTCTCTCTCCTCACATTTATCTCCAGACTTCTTCTCCTTGTCCAGATCTATTCCGCCCACAACAGTCTTCCATTCATTGAACTTTTTGAAACTTTGCACTTTTAGAGAGAGGTAAGGGATTGACTCTGTGTACACAAATTTGCAGAGGGACAATAGGGTTGAGGTCTGTTATTTCTCACCTCTATATATTATTTATTTTAAAACATTTTTGCTGTTAACAAGCATGTTATCTCTGTGGAGACAAAATCCACAGTTTGAGATCTGCAAAACCAAGCATCTCTGATGGTATTTTCTAGACTGAGCACCGAGTCCCACTGGGTAGATAGAAAGATTAACCTAAATAATCTATACAGAAGCCCCTGGAACCCCATAAGATTGGGTTCCTAATCCATGAACTATTGGAATTTATTTACAAAACTTTTCTTAAACATTACATGAATATATTGTCTCATACTATAGAATTAGAATTTATAATCCCTATTCCACGATAAGATATCTTTGAGCTATAATGTATTTTAATTTAAACTATCTTTAGGTAGGCTTTCTCCTCAAAAAGCATTTTATCAAAAAAATCCAATTTTTTAATAATTGTTTTTAAATCACTGATTTTTATCCACCCTGCTATAAGGTGAGTTTAGAAAAGCAGAAAAAATGAGCAGAATTAGACTGTTTTCAGGACACCACAGGTTTAACAATACTACTACTTGTGAAAAGTGCTTACTCATGATTGCAAGTAGTCAGGATCTGCTCTGTCTCATCCAAACATTTCCAGTATCACAGCTGTGCTGGGCAGTAGTTCAGTACATACTTACAAGAAAGAATGCTACCGCCTGAATCACCAACACCATTTCATGAAATGTTTGGGAGTTTTCTTGGGACTTCCTCACTGACAGGTGACAAGGGAGATGCAAGTGCCCTGGCCACACCTACACTGGGCAATAGCTCTACGGCCCCCAGCAGGAGCAGGTGTAATCGACAGCTAATTTATAGGTGTGTCTGGTTTGCCCACTTCACCTGTACCCAGGAAGACTTTCTGCTGTGCAAACTGTATGTCCTGGGTCCCACCAATGGGCCCATTCCCCTTTAAAGAGTAATTATCTGAGATTTTTAGATGCATTCTGCGGAACATTAGATGTTTTGAAATTTTAGCAGAGTGATACTTCCGGCAATTTTTGTGCTTTTCTAAATAGGCACTTTATAAAATTTGCAAGTTCTGGTTTGATGGGGACAAGAATAGATATTGAACTACCCACTGCTACCAGCAACTGTTCCCTGGAAGCTACTCTTCCACTTGTATTTAGCTTTCTTTTGTTATATTAAATGTAGAGTTAGCGTGCCTGCAAGACAGATCTTACCAGCCACAGGTAACCACTTTTCCTAAAAGCAGCAATGAAGACATTGTAGTTATAAATAGAATAAAGGGTTTATTTATAACAATATTTACAGATTACAAAAAGGAAAAACAAGACTATACCACTACAGAAGAAACAAAGTAAATAAAACTATGTGTATGTGTAAATAACAAAACTTGCTAGGACCCTATCACACAGGCAAGAATTAAGACCACTCTCCTCAGAAAACATAATTAACAAAAAAGGTGGTCAAAACCCAGAGGCACTTAGCAACCATTGTGTCATGCAAATCTGCTTCTTAGCTGAACTCTTCAACTCCCAAATGTACACTTTTCCCTCTCCACTGCTAAATTCTACAATCTTTCCCTGCCATCAGACAAGCTTTTCAATAAAAAATGTTCCATGTGAGGTTCATAGCAATGTTAGATGCTCCTCCTAGAACTTTGGGGTTTCCTGCTTCTCTGTAGTTCTGGGCACCCAAATAATAAGAAATTGACCAGCCAGCATTGTCTTAAACTAAAAACTTTAAAAGATGGAAGAAAAAATAAAGTGGCTGAGAACATACTGCACCCAAAACACACATGCTTTGACATTTATCTCAAGCATTGTCTTGGATTTTCTTTAAATGGAAACTATTGCACATCACACACAAAGATATGACTAAAAATGAACACAGTGTCACTTGTTTCTACTCACAACAGTACAGAATCTTCCTCTCCACTAAATTCTTGAGTGTTTCATGTAGTTTAGACATGGATACTGATACACTAATGAAAGCTCAGATGTTCCTAGGGAGTAGGGGTGAACTAGAACTTATTTCTATTGCAGGAGTAGTGCCCAAAATGCATTTAAGTATGTGTACACACACAGAAACACAGTTTCTGCTCAGAAGAGCTTACAATATAAGATTCCAGTTCTGGAAACTTACATACTTTGCACAAGTTGTCCTATTTTAATTCAATGGGACTACATGTGTGTAAAGCTGCATGTGTATTTGCTGGATCAGGTCCTTAATAGTGAGACAACATACAAATTAATATTGAAGGCAATGTAAGATACACATCTTACTTCCTTCTCTCCTTATGATACTGTGACCTGACCATCCTTGCCCTGCTTTTCTCTCCAATAAGTTAATATGGAAGTCTTAACCACACAATCTTTGTTTCCTACGTTTAAAAAACAAAAATCAAATGGCTAGATCCTAATTAACGTAGCCAGGGTCATGGCCAAAGCAGTTCTATGTAGCAGCATAGCCTGAATCAGTTTCTTAAACTGCTGGGATGACCCAGTAAGGGTAAATCTTGTTCACACTTCTGGAGGAGGAAAGGTGGTATTTACAGTTGTCTCATAAAGGCATGTCCACAGCCAGCTACCAATTATTTTGCCAGTGTTAGAAGTGAATCTGAAGAGGATTTACACTAAACTAAGCATCAAGATTTCATGGGACATTCTAGTTCAAAAGCAAGCTGCTAGATGAGGAATGTTTTCAAATGATGTGCAGTTGTGAGTGATATGCCATTTCAAATATAAGTACAGGTATTAATGAAAATGTTACCAATATAAACCAGACTGGCCCTAGCCAATTGTTTTAAATGGACCATAAGCAGATGAGTACATCTTGTGCTGACTCAGTGCATAGGATGAATATCAGCCGACCTGAATCGAAATATTTTTATATTAAATGTAACTGTGTAGAGTGGTGTGCTGGTTGGTAGCTTCTCACCTTTCAAAGATGCTGATTCTAATCACTCCGTCTTAGTCACTGATAACCCAATCATGGTACAATGGTTAAGTGAGTTCTGAGATGACTGTTATTCACCACCAGCCAGCTGTCACAGCTGGCAGCATTTGTTCAGAGAAACATGTCAAGTTTATTTAAAATTTATGGCTGCATTTTCAGAGAGCTTATAAATAAAATGCAATTATGCAGATACTTCAACTCGCAAAACATTTATCCTGAAAAATTGTTAAATAGATTTAATTTGAAACCCTCTGGGATAAATCTTTGTTACAAAATTGTTCGATTTAGCAGGAGAAAATGTAAATGAGTTCTGCCTCTCAGTTTGCATTGATCAGTAAGATACGTTACTTATCACTTGCTTACAAGAGCTGAACTAATACATTTTTAAAATCTAACAAATGCAGGTTGTGCCTAAATATGAGCTATATTTTCTCCAGCGGTAATAATACACCAGTTCCAGCAGCAGTGAGCTGCTCACCATGAGCACTCTAAGTGCAATTTCTTCTTTAGAGAGTGGAAGGGTTCTGGTGTCCGTTTTGACTTCAGGAGGTGTTTTGTGTTCCCTTTATCCCCATGCAATCCAAAACTCTGATTCAGAATATGATTAGTCATTTGTGTAGGTCCAGAGCTGCTTTGAGAAATCCAGCGTGGAAAGTATGGAAAAGAAGGTTTAGGACCATTTGGAGGGTCTAGATTCTAGGATCCCAATTCATTGGCGCTCTTAAGCATGTGATTATTACCACTGTTGTTCAGGATAACATTTAAGCACATAGTGTCTTCATTGCATCTTAAACACACCTTAAATGGTGTCCTTTACTAAGGATGTTTCCTTGAATTGGGACCTAAGGAAACTCCAAGTGATACAGAAAGCAGCTGAGCTGACAAGCACAGCGCTCTGGTCACTACTCTGGCTCTCTATCGATCATTGGTCCTGTTTTTGAACTTCAAAGCTCACCAGTGGGTTAGTTAAGTAGCATGGTGATAGAGATCTGAAAGCCCTCTCTACAATATAGTTTCCACTGGTGGAGCTGCACTGCTGGCATATTATGCATCCTATTTTTTGCAAGTGCAGTCACTGTCTGGGAGTTACAGGTGCTCGGTAGTTGTCAAGATCAGGCCCCTAAATACTTTTAGAAAACTTCCTATTTAAAGTGTGCATTAAACAAGAAATCTGTTTTGGGACAAGTTGTACGGCAATGAGCCAGGAGAACATGCAGAGAGTGTTCTTACAACTGGATTCATCTGTACTTGGGATTTTTAATTGTGTATCTAGTATGAAAAACGAATACTCTGTAGGTCCTAGAGAACAGACCCATTTGATTCCATGGTGAAGTTTGAGAAAAATCTTCTCATTAAAGTGTATAATTGTAACTTCAGTGAATGCTAATCACTTCAAAATGGTCTTCTGCACAGGCCTGGCTGAGTAGGTCTCAATCAGTTTGTGGTGCAAGAATGAATGTTAAAGTTGTTGGTGACTGAAAAGTCCTCAAGTTCTTGAATACAGGGGTCTTAATTATCCTATCCAACCCACCAGTGAGAGTGGGTGATTTACACAGGCCCTCTCACAACCATAAGATCTAGCAATCGGTGTGTGTTGGGGGAGGGGGAACAGCCAATTGCTCCCAAGAACTCTCATCAGAATAAGAATTGGTTAGATCATAAGCCAGATTCACTCAAGCTATTCTCCCTTGACAATGCACTCCCTTCATATTTCTACAGGGTGGGGAGAAGCTTTAGTTTCTCCCCAGGGTTCCACAAGAGCCCTGCCCGCAGAGACTGCTGATACATGACTCCAACTCAGTACTATGTCCCTGCCTCTTTCAGCCCCAAAGATGAAAGAGTTGAAAAGTGATAAGCAGCTAAAATCAGGGTGTTCAAATGGCAACCATTGCCTTCCTTCCCCTCCTGTACTACTGTTTACCTTAAACTCCAGGATGTTGAGATGTAATTGTGTGTAAGTTGCTCTGACGAGAAGCACTTATAGGAACGTATTGCATTACGGGCCATGTTACATTGTATTCTATGAATATAATATCCAGCCCTTGTACAAATGAGCTCCAGTAGCTAAAATTTCAGGGTTTTAAAACAATTGTTTCTGGCTTGCATCAAGAAAATTATTCTTGAATATGTGAAGAAGACTGTAAACTGATGTCCTGCCATCTTCCTCAGTTAATGCTGAGAGGTGCTGAGGACTGGTAACCCTGAAACCTGAAGGTATTTGAAATGTCAACAATGATAACCATTTCACTGCTGATCATTTTAGCAAAAATATTTAGCTAATATGGTAACAACCCTCCACCTTTTCATGTGCCAAAAACCTCCAGTTTACCCCTCTGACAACTTTTATAGTTCAATTACTTGTCCATACCAAAATCTGTGACACATACTGAACATGTAAGGGTAGTATAAAATCAAATTTAATATTTGAATAAGTAACATTGGGAATAGTGTATGGACTTCAATTAAAATAGAATTTTAAATGGAACTGCTACAGAATTTCTAGTCTATTCCACCAGAGTATCAGATAACATAGGTTTTGTGGGGGACGGGAGGGTCTCATACACAAGGACAACTATGGTTGCAATAGGAATCATAAATCTGATTTTCTTGATTTCTAGGCATGTACAGAAAACTTCATCAATTTAGCTGTTCTATTTAATTTTCTTGTTTGAGGAAAAAAGTGATAGAAATGTACTACATTCAGTTTGCTTTAGTATTTTCCCATGTGTATAATCAGACCATTGGTCCTTAATCTATGTATCAGGAAAAAAAATGACAAATATATAGAAATTGTATTTTTCTCTCTCTCCTCCCACCCTTCATATTGCACTTAAATTGTGAATTCTCTGTGGCTGACACCGTTATCTTCCCATGTATTAGTACAGCACGTAGCGCATAGGGGAGCACTGATGCGGAGTGGGATTTTCTGGGTGCTAGTATAATATAACTATACTTTATAGATATTACTTTTATAAACATTTAAAAAAATAGTTGCACTCTGGAACGGGATGATCTGCTGGTATGCTTATATTGCTCCAATTCTTTTAAAAGTTACACAAATGGTCTAAAAGATGTCAGCAGGCAGAGGGATAAAACTTGATTTTTCTACAATACAAGTGGATTCAATTGTCACAAGTGCTATTTCATATCACTTCGGTCTCATACCATTAAAAATACTTTAACCTGACAACAATCAACCTAAAATAAGATTGCTGAGCAGGATTCACTCATAATGAGAAGTATGAATTCAAGAAATTACTGTTTGTCAGTGTGTGTGTACTTCTGCTTTGGCATTGCAGATACAGATTTTAACTTCTGGCAATGAGAAGTCTTACTCGTTGCTACATTTTTTCTATAGAGTTTCTTTTTGGTCCTTGGCTGTTTATATTTTAAACTGTCCTTATCAGGGAAAGGACTGGTTAGAGCTGTACTTGATGGCAGTAGCTTTGGGGAAGTCAATTTTACAGTTGATTGAGTTCTTGGTGCCGCCACACAGCATGAGGAAGACCTCCGCAAGAGCATGTTAGAGTTTAAAATGATGGGGATTTTAGAGCTTTTAAAGGCATCACAAGATGCTCTAAGCTGCTTTGTGGATGAACTTCTAACAGAGGATGTTCCAGCACTCCATTTGCAATTATGACAGTACTCCCAAGTGCATTTTGAGCTGTTCCAGTCATGCATGCAGCAGCCAGAATGGTTGGATTTATTTTTCTCTTGATAGTCTCGATTAAAAGGTGTCTGAAAACATAGAGGATCAGACAGTCTTGACTGCTTCAACTGATGCATGGATTTTGTGGAACTGGGTCGATTGCCAAGCATCATACTGGAAGATACTGTCAGGTCTCTTGTCTTCTCTTTTAATATAGTCAAGTGCTGCATCCTTTCAATTTCCAACAGACGAGATATTAATTTCACAACAGAGCTTTCTGGTGGTGGATTAAAGACTACCTTCCAGTCATCCCATTTTGATAAGGCCAACTTTTGTAAGTCCAGGTTATTGAAAGGTGGTGGGAGAAAATCAGGGTATGGAAACACTTCATTTTGGTGCTTAGAGGAAGCTTTTTCAATGTTTTCTATGGTTTCTGGTCTTAAGTTCAGATCCATATATTTGAAATAACTAAGCAAAACATCATTCACTTTTTCACTCTCAGATACATCACCTTCCTCTGTTAAAAGACTGTTCTCAACACTACTGTTTTGCAACTTCAAATTCCATTTGGACACAGAGAGAGCGTCATCACTACTACTTTCTGTAGCAGGATAGGAGTCAGCTGTGGTTTCATTTTTGACCTTGAAAAAATCCCCATCTCCATTTGTCCAGTAGATTCCTAATGGCATCTGCTGAGGTCCCCGGTAAGACACTGTGTGACAGCTGTTCATATGGGCCCCCACCAATGTGGGATTAACAGTAAAGAAGTCTAAAGAATTACCATGTGAGCTGGAAAGAGTTTCCACTAGAGGCTTATTGAAGACTCTGGAGGGGAAAAAAAAAAGAAAGTATAGTGTAGTTTTACTCAGGGAATTGGTAGGATAAAATGCATTTATGCGAGCCCTTCTGACCCTACTGAAGTCAATGGGCATACTGACTGACTGCAATGGAGCCAGGATTTACCCTATCTTTTAAGGGGGCTAGCTGTTAATGTTGCATATTACAAGGAGAATAATGACTCTGTTCAATTTGTATTGAAAAGGTAAATTATAGCTTTGGCTCAATCATACAGCAACCACTTTTTAGGGAAATACTCATTCAGATACGACTTAATGCTTCTGCATACCAAGGGCCAACTCCTACTTGCCTTGCTTATGTAAACAGTCCTACTGTTCTTGGCATAAAACTGTTCTCCATTCATTAAAATATCAAAAGTGCATCTCCATGATGTTCTCCCTGCCTGAGTTGCAGCCCTTCTACTTTTCTTCTTCCAGATGGACTTTAAGGCCAAATATTCAACCAGTCACCTGTCGCTCTGCTGTATTGTTATGGAAATTTAATATTAATTTTACAAGACTCTTACTTTGGTTTCTTTAGTGTGTACCTCTAAGGGGAATGTTTGACCCAAAAGCCCTACAGACATCATACATTCAGATCCAAATATTGAAACTGACCTCAGAAGAACAGCTCTCTTCTAAATTTTTCAGGACCCAAGCAAACATACATAAAAGGGAAGGATTACCAGCTTGCGTTCCTCGGATTGTGAGGGGGGAGAAACTTTGCACTACTATTGTTAGTGTAGAATTACAATTTAGTGTAGAGGTTGTTTTTCAGATCAGCTGTAAGACTGAAAAAACTATACGCTAACAAAAATACAGTAAGGTTCTCATCAGAACACATACAACAAATTATGTTTATCAGTCACCATTAGTGGTCTTTAGTTCTGTTTCAACAAATGTCAGGTTGTGACAAAGCTCCAACCTTGTCTCAGTGGGTCCCACGCTTCCTAGCAGATTATGCTAGCCTCAGAGGCTCCCTGTGACCCTCCATGTAGCCCTTCTCTCTCTAGAGGCAAGGGTCACAGCCTACTGAGTCATTTTCATCAAAAACCAGCAAGGGAGGTGAGGAGAAGCTTTCTTCCCTCGCACAGTCTCTGTTGTCTCCCAGGCTCAGTGATTAGTCAGAGAGGGGAGGGGGGACCCCGGGCCTGCCTTCTACTCCGGGCTCCAGTCCGGGGACCCTGATAATAGCAGCTCTTGGTAGCTGACTTTTTGGAAACAGGACGAGTATGATTCCCTGGGCCACCTCCCCACAGCAGCCCCCCACTTCCTCAATATCTACGTCACCCTTACCTCAGGGCCTCCTTCCTTGTGCCTGATAGGGTTTGTACTGCTCTATTTCTCCAGTAGCGTGGCTTCCTCCTACAGCTCCTGCCACACGTGCCCCCACCTGACTAACTGGGAGGTTTTTAACTAGTTTCAGCCAGCCCTTGATTGGTTTCAGGTGTTCCAATCAACCTAGCTGTCTTCCCTGCTTTCTGGAAGGATCTTAATTGGCCCCAGGTGTCTTAATTGACCTGGAGCAACTGCCATTTGCTTACCCTGGTAACAGGGATTTGTTTAGCCTGCAGCTAATATATCTGTCTCCCACTACTTTCCTATAGCCATCTGGCCTTGCCCCGTCACCGCTATACAGAAAATCTAATGTCATAGAGCACCTTTTTTTATTTAATGTATCTAACTCAAAACAGTTTACAAGGTAATGAGTTAAATATGATCTAAGATATTTAGATTATAACTAGGGAGTGAAAATTATAGTGTAATAACTATGTAGGAAAATAGAATAGACATATAATAGTGTAAAACACTCATCTATCCCTTGCCTTGAGGTGGCACATTTTTTTCTACATTAGTTTAACTGCAACATTTGTTGTGTGGTTATTGCAAGATAACAGAATATATACTTAACACAGCTTTCTTAAGGGTATCTCAAAAATTAAACAGTGCTCTTTTGAGCTGTGAAAAATTCCAAGTTTTGAACACAAGGTACCTAAACGTGAACCTGACCTGAAACACCTTCATATGAAACTTTAGAAAAAACATGATGCTGATCTGCAGCTTAGACGTATCGCTAATGCAACTGAATCCCTTTGGGAATGTTCTAACATTCTGGCAAGTTCAGATTCAGATGCGGATGTTCTCATTTAAACAAAAATGTGATCTTGTAACTATAAGCAAGGAGAAAGGCACTACCACTGAACAAATCAAATGTCAATTAAGTGCACTGGTTCTAAATGTTTGTATATATACACACTGACTACACTGATAATACAGCGCAGTCTTCCACTTGTGTAAATTGCAATGGTGTGAGTGACTTTGTAGCAACTGGTGTCTCCTCTCCTAGATCTTTTTTTAAAAAAATTTAAGTACATGAGACCTAGTGCAAGTCAGGTCTATTCTAAAGGCAAACAAATGTTTCTGAGTTTCAACCCAAGTCTTCTCTGGGAGAGAAATGTTTACCATTATTCAAAGAGGAAATGGAAGCCAACACTAGCACAGAAACCATCCCTAATCTTCCTCATAATTTTGCAACAAAATTTAAAGAAGGGTTTCTACAAGTCTTTTCTAGCATATCACTGCTAGACGGTAATCCAATTTTTTATATGTTTAGCAAATGATATTTCAATATTCTGAAGGGTGAGATATTTAAGTGCTTTATAATGCAAAGAACTGGAAGCAATGTGTTATGTTTTGTTAATTGGATCAGCCAAGACTCAGCGGAGAACTCATGAGAGAGAAATTATCTGTCACTGTTTTCAAAGTGTTACACAGTCCCTATTTCCACATCTCACAAGTCAGAAGCCTGTCTAATTATATCACATGCAGTCACGTGAGTGTAAGACTCACAATAAAGTTGTTAAGAGTAGGCTGAATCAGAGGACCCTGTTTATAGACAGAAGGATTATCTGAGCATTAAAACTGCTCAGTTTTCATTGAAATGTACAGGGAAAAGTACAATGTCACTTTAAGTGGAAGGGGCACATAGTTTGATACTAGCATGGAAAGCCACTCAGATTTCTCTAGTCCCACTGCAGTGGGAGGGGGGAAGTATAAAGGAGAAGATGACAAACAAGGCAAAATAATGTATATCTAGACTGTACTACCATTGTATAGGACCCATCACCCTGACTAACTCGGAGGTAAAAAGACTAAAAGTTAACAGTGCAGACCATAATTCTTGGGAGTATTAAAGGGTGTATTGAAGCCTTTTGCCCAAAACAGCTAATATATATTCTGGAAGAAACACTTTGGTACATAATTACTATGCATCTTGCAAACTCAGATGAATGAGTAGGAACTATGCCTGAGAAATTGAATCTGCTGCACAGCAGAGCTATAAGTGAATCGGGGAAAATATGAAAAATAAGTTTATCCTTATTAGAAACACAAACTCCTCAAAACAAAGTGTTCCAAGAAAAGAAGCTTGAGACACTTGAAAAGTCAGTAACAGTGAGCAATTTACTGTACAAGGTGTCTCAGGCACGAAGGAAATAGAAGTCTGGACAGGATTCATGACTAGTTTTAGCCGCAAGCTTCTTAATTCAAATGCTCAGGAAGAGCCTATATATTTGGAGAGGAGCTATAAAATACCTATGAGGAAAGCTTGGCAAGTTAAGAATGAAGGTACATTACCAACTAGGGTAAATATACTGGTATTCAATTGGAAAGAATTCTAAAAGCAGCAAGAGATTTTAAGGCAAATTTTAAACTGACTTACACCTAATGCAATTCAAGGGAGTTGGACAAGAGTGTAAGTTGTCTCAGAATTTGGCTCACTAGCTGCAATGGAAATAGAATATGACTTCCTTTTTGAAATGCACTGTGTAAGCCAGTGTTCTGTGAACTGCAGTTTGTCTGTGAAGCAGCTGGTGATGACTCTCCTTGTTTGCAGCTACTACATTTCATTAGACAGTTACATTCAAATTAAATACCTCCCTCATATTACTTTTTATGGAAGCAATTGCAGAGGCTGTTCCTGGAATGTTCTGCAAAGGGAAGAGAAGTGTTAGTGAAATTCTCTCTCTATTAAGATGTGATCTTTGAGAAGACTTGACAATACTCTTTACTAGGTACCATCTATTCGTTGGCAGAGTACAGAGCAGCACTGCCTAGGGGACAACATCTCTCAGTGTTCTTGATCTAATGCTATCCATGGAGCCCAGAAGTGGGGAGGGATTCTCAGGATTTATTAAATGGGAACGAAGTGGAGGAACAAGGAGAGGGAAATAAGTGGCAAAGGCACTTTCTGCAGCTAAAAGATGCAAATGAAAAAGTGAGAAGGCACATACAGTAGCAACAGAGCTTTCAGGTTCTTCCTATACACAGCAGCATTCCTTCTTTCCTGCTTGTGAGTGTATTAGTGTGAATTAAATTTCACATTAACTTGCTAAAGGCCATGCATGCTCTATTAGGTTTTACCAAATGAAGATAATAATTATTAAAATATTTTCTAGGTAATTGTGCAAATACAGCAAATATTTTAATAGCAATTACAGTACTTGTTGGGGGACATGAGTTCAGCAAAAGCATTACTGGAAAATAATTAAAAGAAAATATTCTTTTAGCCCTCATTAGTACTGCAGAAGAGGAGAATAAAGATCTGCCAGTAATTCAGCAGACAGTTTATTTGCTACACACTAGACTGTGATGACAGAGCAATGCTGGTTAATTATTGAACCTACTGAGAAACATATCAGGAGCTTTGCCTTATTCTCTTTACTATTCCAGCTGTTCACAATGTTAGATTACTGCAGCCTCATTCCCTGCCCCAGAAATTAGGGAATAGATTAGACGAATAACAGTACACTGAGAAGAGCTGATAAGCTTTCACCATATACTCTATTAGGAATTTACCATGAGCTTAGGATAAGAAGGGACCATTAGATCAGACCTTTAAATTTCACCCAGATACCCATATATTGGTCCCAGTAATTTGTTAGACTAAAACATTTCAATCCTTGAGACTAAACAGTGTGTTACATAGGCAGAGTCCAGGCGGAACCGAGGTGCCACCGATGCTCAATGCTCCTGCAATGGCAGAGTATTGATTATATGAGATGCCCAGATGACCCCAGCAGGTGAACCATGCCTCATTCTGCAGAGGAAGGTGAAAACCCCCCAAGGACCTTGCTAATGAGGCCTTAAGGAAAATTTCTTCTTGACCTCTGATCTAGTGATCTGTTTGATCCTGTGCATCTGAGCTAGACACATCAGCAAAGCATCTGAGAGAGGATTATCTGTACCACTTTAGAGCACTTGTCCACCCTGTCCACTGTTGTGGCTCCAGATGTGGCAATCATCGATACTTCAGAAGAAGGGGGAGGGAGGGAAAGTTCCAGAATACATCTGGTCAACTGTGCACCAGGGGGGAAAAATCCTTCTGAAAAAGGTGGATTCAGAGATGTTATGTCCTGTCTCACTATTACTGAACCTATGTTACCAAAAAAATCCCACCTCTGGTTATTACTGCCATGGTTTGGACCATACTGTGGATAGGATCTTAGTTATTTCTAGTATTTTAATATAATTTTAGACATATTTTAATGTAAGAAGATTCTATAAGAAACTGTTTTCTCTGAGTCACTTGGTGCCGTAGCACAATTGCTTCTGCTGCTTTTCCTTGAACAATATTAGGCCCTGATCCTGCAAAGACTTAAGAATGTGTCACTTTTATTTACCTGAGTAGTCTCAGAGAGTAAGATTACACATATGCTTAAGTCTTGGAGGATCACAGCCTATCATACAGTATGAACAGTTTAAATAGTGTGTTTCCTTTTGGTGCTCAAATATTAAATACAAACAAAAAAAATCAATGTCACTCAAACTTGATTTTGTAGGCCTATCTGGGCATAAGTTATTTGACATAAGACAGACGTCATTTCGTAATGATGGGATCTAAATTAGCTGTTGCTGTTCAAGAAAGAGATCTTGAAGTCATTGTTGATAGTTCTCTGAAAACATCCGCTCAATGTGCAGCAGCAGTCAAAAAAGCTAACAGAATGGTGGGAATCATGAAGAAAGAGATAATAAAAACTAAAGATCATAATGCCAATATATAAATCCACGGTATACAGGTTGAATATTGTGTGCAGATCTGGTCACCCCACCTCAAAAAAAAAAATTAGGATTGGAAAAGATACAGAGAAGGGCAACAAAAATGATTAAGGGTATGGAACAGCTTCCATATTCGGAGAGAGTGGGAGGTTTCAGCTTGGAAAACAGATGACTAATAGGGGATATGATAGAGGTCTATAAAATCATGAATGGTGTGGAGAAAGTGAATAAGGAAGTATTATTGACCCCTTCACATAATACAATAACCCAGGATCACCCAATGAAATTAGTAGGCAGCAGGTTTAAAACAAACGTAAGAAAGTACTTCACACAATACGGTCAATCTGTAGAACTTGTTGTTAGGGGACTTTGTGAAGGTCAAAACTATAATGGGGTTCAAAAAATAATTAGATAAATTCATGGAGGATAGGTCCATCAATGGCTATTAGTAAATATGGTCAGGGATGCAACTCCATGCTCTGGATGTCCATAGCCTCTGACTGCCAGAAGCTGAGAGTCGACAACAGGAGACGGCTCACTCAATGATTGCTTGTTCTGTTCATTCCCTCTGAAGCACCTGGCATTGGCCACTGTCAGAAGACAGGATACTGGGCCAGATGGACCATTGGTCTGACCCAGTATGGTCATTCTTATGTTCTTAGTGGGCAGGTGAATGGAAGGTTAAACCATAAATAGGGGCTGAGCAAGCAGTATACTGGAGTCAGGATATCTGTGCTAGCTAACACAAGCAGGAACACCCTGGTACTAGGGACAACAGACAAGATGTAAAGATGTAAAACTTGGAATGTAAAGATCAGGTTATATATGACCAGCACAAGTACAGAGCATGCTGGATAGGGATTGGTTCCTGAAAAGTAACCAAGCCAATCATGAAGTGTATGATGCAATGTATAGTTAAGAATTCATGTGTTATCAGTGTTAGTAAAAATGCATATAAGGTAACATTTTTCTGTGTAACTTTGGATGTGTGGTACACCCTATACCTGCCCCCTGTCCTGAGTCTGATCAACTCAGCGTAGTTTTGCTGTATGCAAGATAAAGGAACCTGAATAACAAGACTAGAGACTGAGTTCTTGGGGAACAAGGTGGAAGAGGTCTCAGGAGAACCACAACAAACCTATGCTAAGAAACAGGGAAAATAGGAAAGCAGAGTTCTTAAAGGCCAAAAGGAAAATGAGCCATATTAATTCTGGGTGTAAGAAGCCAAGATTACCTTTGAAGTCAATGCAAGTTGTACAAATTTAAGGCATTGCTGAATTTGGCCCAAGTAAATTAAAAGGTATAAAGAGAGGTTATTCACCCTGTGCAGTAACTGTAGTTCTTTGAGATGGGTCACCCTATCAATGCTCCACCTCAGGTGCACGTTTGCCTGCAATCGGATATTTTAGGTAGCAGTACCTGTTCAGCCTGTGCAAGTGCTCTACTCCACCTCATGCTGTGCACTGTGGCTACATAGAGCTGTGCAGGCAAACCACCCTCAGTTCCTTCTCTATGGCAAAGCTCTGTAGCAGAGAACTCTGAAGAAGAGGGGAAGCAGGGTGTGTAATGGAGCACCCATAGGGGAACACAATGCAAAGAATTACAATTACTGCACAGGTGAGTAACCTCGCCTTCTTCTTCAAGTAGTGTCCCTAGTGGTGCTCCACTTAAGGTGAGTACTGAACAGTATCCTCTCAGGAAGGGGAGGGACTTTTGGAATCTAGTCCAAAACTGAAGACGGTACAGTACTGCCAGACACAGCACCAGAAGCTGTGTCATGATATTCAGAAAAGGTGTGTATGGCTCTACATATTTCAGCAATGGGAACATTCTTTAGAAAGGCCACTAAAGTAGAAAGAACTCTTGCTGAATGGACTAGTACAGAAGAATGTTGGAGATTGAGATTGATAAAAAAGGGTAATACAGCTAGATATTCATGGAGAAAGTCTTTGCGTGGGAACTGGAGATCCATTAGAGCTGTCCACAATAGAGACAAACTATCTGGGAGATTTTCTAAATGGTTTATTCCTGTCCAAGTAAAGGTTAATGCCATTCTAATATCAAGTGTATGTAATACCACATCCGCCTAATTCAGGTGGGGTTTACAAAAGAAGCACCAACTGGATGAGGTAAGGAAACCACATCTTTCTTGGCACATCAGAACCACCAGAATAACCCTGGCCTTGTCTTTCCTTCTCTTGATCAGCACCTTGGATACCAGAAGAGTTGGAGGAAACGCATATAACAGACCTGACATCCAATGAAGGAGAAAGGCATTTCCCAAGGAGTGGTCGCCCACTCCGCATCTCGAGAAGAACTGGAGGCACTCTTGTATCTGGCCGTGACAGAGGTCTACCTGCAGGACTCCCCAACACTGAAATATGCAGTGGAATATAATGGAATCTATGTCCCACTTGTGATCCTCAGAGAAACATCTGTTGAGGGTATCTGCGATGATGTTCTGAATGCCCAGAAGATAAGCTTGCTGACATGCTGATATGATTTCGTATCACCAACTCCAGAGTTTCATTGCTTTGGTGCAGAGGGAGGGTGATCTCACTCCCCCTTGACAATTGATATAAAACATTCATGACTATCATCTGTCATGATCTTTGCCCCAATCAATGGCATAAAATGGAGATGTGCATTCCTGACCACCATGAGTTCCAGCAAGTTCATGTGTAGAGTGCTCTTGTGAGACAATCACCTGCCTTAAGCTACATGAGTGTTAAGATGTGCTCCTCATCCCAACAGGGAGGTAACTGTTTTTAGATATGGTTGAGTGAAGAGGACTCCTGTGCAAATGTTCTTTCCACCAGTTGAGGCAGAGACTATCTGTACCTGATGATGCTGGGGGGGCACAATTTAAAGGTTGGGGGCGGGTCATGTGACTGCCCTGACATGTCGCCTCTGGGAGGAACCTTCCGGTCCAGGGCAGCCAATCTCATCAGCTCCTGCGGCTGCCTGTGAGAGCCGGCCTGAGGAAGTGGTGGTGGCCTGCCTCCTCTGCTCCCTGCCCAGGCCTGGCAGCTGGAGAATGGGACTGAGTGAGCCAGAAACGTGCCGGGGCAGGGGTGGGGGCACAGCCAGAGCCCCCCTTTTACCAGGCAGCCTGGCAGGGAGCAGAGAGGGCAGGCCTCTGCCACTTCCCCAGCTGGGCTCTCATAGGCAGTCACCACGCTGCACAGGGGCATTGATTCAGAGCTATTACCCTCACCCAGAAGGAGAAGCGGCTCCATCCTGCCCCCTCCGCTCCCTGTCCAGGCTCAGCTGCTGTGGAGAGGGGCCAAGTAAGCCAGAAACGTGCTGTGCAGGAGGTGCAGCATGAGAAAAACTGAGTCCCGCCGTCTCCCCAACAGGCAAACCAGAGCAAGCCCTGCAAGGGCAGTTCAGCACTCGCAGAAATCTGGGGAGGGTGTGACCCCACGTGCCCCACCACATGCGTTGCCTCTGAGTTGAGGGACTTCTTCACAACAGTAGGCACCCAGAGTAGTTTGTTCAAGCTGTGTTTGCTTGGCAAATAACCATTTCTGAGCCACCTGTGGAGGCAGCGCACGAGCAACCTGACCTGGTTTACCACAAAGTCCCAGCTGCCAAATGCCCCAACAACTGGAGACAGTTTTTGACTTATGTCTGGGGGCTGATTTGAACAGTAGTGACTAAATTTGATAGGGTTGCAAACCTGTGCATTGGGAGTTACGTTTGGCAACTATTGCATCGAAGCAAGTTCCTATGAACTTCCATCATTGCATTGAGGCCAATGTGGACGTCTGAATTTTTAATTGCAGCCCCAGACTGAAGCTGTGTCTTCACTAGAGAGTTACAGTGGCACAGCTGTACCGATGCAGCTGTGTCATTGTAAGATCGCCCATGTAGCTGCTTTATGCTGACAGGAGAGAGCTCTCCTGTCAACATAATTAAACCAACCCCAATGAGCCGTGCTAGCTATGTTGGTGGGAGAAGCTCTCCCGCCAATATAGTGCTGTGTACACTACCACTTATGCCAGCATAATTTATATCACTATGGGGGGTGGTTTTTTCACACCGCTGAGCAACGTAAATTTTGCCAACAAAAGTGGTAGTGTAGACATGGCCTGAGAAATAGATCTATGGTCATCTGAGTGGAGACCGAGGTCTCGCTGTAGGAGCGTCCCTTTGCAGCCAATCGTCAAGCTATCAGAATATTAGGATTCCTTCTCTGTGAAGGTAAGCCACTACCACTGACAGAACCTTCAAAAACACTCTGGGAGCAGAAGAGACAGACCAAATGGAAGCACTCTGTATTGAAAGTGGTTTTCGCCTCGAGTGCAACATCAGAAACTTCTGTGGGAAGGGCGAATCACTATATGGAAATATGCATCTTGTAGGCTGAGGGCCAAAAACCAGTCCTTTAAAGCCAATGATGGTGGTATTGCTGCAAGTGTTACAAATATGAACTTCTGTATCTTCACAAACCTGACTTAGAGTGGGTCCCCACCTGCTGTTCTTTTTCAGAACCAGGAAGTACCTGGAGTAAAACCCCTTTTCTCTGTGTTTTACAGTAACTGCTTCTGTAGCACCTAAGTTCAGGCGGGAGTCTATTTCCTGCTTTAGAAGGTACTTATGAGATGGGTCCATGAAGAAGGATAGGGAAAAGGGGTGGGAGGGAGCGAGGGAAGTAAAGTGGATGAAACATCCTGCTCATATGATCTCCACAAATCACTTGTCTGTAGTGATATGCTCCCAAGCTTGTCAGAAGTGAGAAAGGGAGGAAGGCATGCGAACAGTTGCAGATGGTAAGAAGAAGGGGGAAGGCAACTCAGAACCTAGACCACCCACCAAAACTGGCGTTTTGAAGATGAGGCTCGTGAGGTCAATGCTCGTGTAGCACACAGTCTCTTTTTCTGGAACCTCTGCATCTTTTGTATGGATTCATAAGATCTCTGGGAGCTAGGGAATTGAGCAGGACGAGATCTCTGTGCTGTCTGGGACTTATTAAATTTATGCTCAGCTGTGTAAATTCCCAGAGACCATAAAGTGGCCCGGGAATCTTTTAATGTATGCAGAGACTTGTCTGTATTCTCCACAAACAATTTTAAGCAATTGAAGGGAAGGTCTTCAACTGTATTCTGGACCTTCCTCAGAAATCCTAAGAGCTGAAGCCAGAAGGCCCTTCTGATGACCACTACCATAGAAACAGAGCGAGTAGCTGTGTCAGCAGCATCCAGAGAGGCCTGCACAGATGGTCTGGCAAGAAGCTGATCCTCTGTAATGATTGCCTGGAACTAGTCCCTCTGCTGTGGTGGTAGATGCTCAATAAACGAAGTGAACTTTGAGTAGCTGGTGTGATTATATTTCACCATCCACAACTGATAGTTAGCAATTCTAAACTGCAGAGATGTAAACAAATACGATTTGCAACCAAATAAATTTGAGATACTTCTGAATTTTGTCATGTGGTATTGATTTACCATGGTGCTGCCTTACACATTCATGTACAGCCTTGACAACTAGGGAGTTGGGAGATGGATGAGAAAACAGAACCTCTGAATCTTTAGATGAAACATAATATTTCCTATCAGCCCATTTACAGGTGGGCAATATTGTTGCTAGGGTATGCCAGATTACTTTTGCAGGATACAGAAGAGCCTCATTAATAGGTTATGCAAGTCAGGCAGATGACGCTGCGTGCAATATATCAAGCAGTTTATGTTGTGACTCCTTAGTCTCCTCAAGTGGAATTTTGTAAGGAGTTCGCTGTCCTTTCAGTGAATTCCTGGAACTGTTTGAAGTCGTCAGCCTGGGATGGTGAGGCAGGCATAACTGCTTCATTGGGGATGAAGAAGAGAGGTTGGTTGGCAGGATGATTCTCATCTCCTATTTCTCAAAGATATCCTCTTCTGGATCAGACCTTTTGGAGAGAGAGGAGGAGAGGGACTGTCTACCCTTATCATGGCAACTAGTGATGCTAAGGGCCCTAGAGAATTGTTGGCGGTATGCTGCCCATGGATCCTAGTATGGCCAATGAAGGGGGTCCACATGATGTAGGTGAAAAAACTCAAGCTCCCTTTCCTAGAGTCCTATTGAGAGGATTCTTGAATCTTCCACTTAGAAGCTCTAGGGGAGTATTGCACTGAAGTGATAGAGGCAGTCAACTTACTCAGGAGACCGATGTATGGGGAGAGAAGGCAGTCCCTGGCCTGAGTGAGAAGCTGGATGGAGGGAGCTCTCCATTATAAGGAAACACATTTTAATTTCCTGGTTCTTTCTGGGTCTCGATTTTAAGACCAGGCAAAAATTTCCTTGGGGAATCACATGCACGCTGCTATCCCCCACCCCCCCAAAGTGTAACGGACCATACCAGGACTGCCTGTTGCTCACTAGGATAGCCTCCTGGCAGAGAAGACAATGTTTAAAAGTTCGAGAGCCAGGCATATCCACCCAGCAATCTAAAGTTCCCCTCAGGGAAAAATTGAAAGTACAATGGTCCTTACAACCATTGTTTTAACAAATAGTAACAATAACTTAGATAAGTAAAACTATGAGAAAAACTGCAATTGAACTAAGCTCAACTTGGACTCCATCTCAGGCCAAGGTGCTTGAGAAGGAACTGAGGATGGTTCGCCAGCACAGCTCTATATAGCCACAGCGCAAAGCACAAGGCAGAATAGAGAGCATGCATGGGCCGAACTGGCACTGCTCCCTAAAATCTCTGATCAAAGATGCGTGGGGCGCATGCGCACCTGAAGTGGAGCACCCATAGGGACACTACTTGAAGAAGAGCTGTCTGTTTTATTGGTGTTACGGTGTCTGGTTTATTGAGTGTTGCAGAACTAACTTACTTTTTATAATTAATTAAAAAGACCACAAGAGTTTGCATGGTTTAACAATTAAAAGTTCAGTGGAACCCCACACATACAGGTAAATATATAGGGAGTCCTCGGACTTACGACGCCCAACTTACGTCGGATGCCACTTACAACGCTTTTCAACTGACTGCCTGTTTCGCACTTATGACGCTCAATTTGCAAAAAGTTCGCTTGAAATCGCTTCCTGGTTGCTTTATACCGGTATGGAGCTGGAAGGAGTCACTTCTGATTGGCTTCAAGGCAGCAGGGTAGCTTGTTGCCAAGTAGGGTTGCTGCTTGTTTTTGATTGGCTCCCGGCCCTGGGCTCAGCCAATCAGAAAGCTTGAACAGTGATTGGCTGAGGCTCAGCATGTGTGCCATTCTCCCTGGCTTTCTGAGCAGCATATGTGAGTTTATATGTTTATTTGACTGCTGTTTACAAAATACAGTGTACAGTAAACACATTGATGTTGCAACATGAGTCATCTATAATTCATTTAGTACAAAAATCTGGGTTATTGTGGTGAAAATAGTGTATCAAGCCTTGGTTCAGGAACCAATGCCCCCTTCATACCATTGAGTCCTATGGGAAAAGCGGTTTCGACTTGCAACGCAATTCTGAGGAACGAATTGTGTCATAAGTCCGAGGACTCCCTGTATTTCATAATATCTGAATTATTGATTACATTAGTTTTATATCTAATATTTTAGATAAAGGCATTTGAACAAAAATCTAATGGATGAAAAAAATTATTAGATCTTATATGCAGTAATGGATTAAACATGGTTGGTATAGAGTGAGTTCAGAACAGTGTTTGTAATCCTGTGGATGCATTGCAATCTGTAACTGAACTTCTGAGCACCATCAATTTATTAATGGTATCTCTAGGAATAACATCAAAGACTAAATTTTTGAACATCATACTTGAACCACTCAATGCTCAAATGGAAGTTTTCAAAAAGCATAACTTCCTGAGCCCTCCCATTCCTTAGAACATTTGTGTACCACATGTAAGGTCATAGAATCATAGAATATCAGGGTTGGAAGGGACCTCAGGAGGTCATCTAGTCCAACCCCCTGCTCAAAAGCAGGACCCATACCCAATTAAATCATCCCAGCCAGGGCTTTGTCAAGCCTGACCTTAAAAACGTCTAAGGAAGGAGATTCCACCACCTCCCTAGGCAATGCATTCCAGTGTTTCACCACCCTCCTAGTGAAAAAGTTTTTCCTAATATCCAACCTGAACCTCCCCCACTGCAACTTGAGACCATTACTCCTTGTCCTGTCCTCTTCCACCACTGAGAATAGTCTAGAACCATCCTCTCTGGAACTACCTCTCAGGTAGTTGAAAGCAGCTACCAAATCCCCCCTCATTCTTCTCTTCTGCAGACTAAACAATCCCAGTTCCCTCAGCCTCTCCTCATAACTCATGTGTTCCAGACCCCTAATCATTTTTGTTGCCCTTCGCTGGACTCTCTCCAATTTATCCACATCCTTCTTGTAGTGTGGGGCCCAAAACTGGACACAGTACTCCAGATGAGGCCTCACCAATGTCGAATAGAGGGGGACGATCACGTCCCTCGATCTGCTCGCTATGCCCCTACTTATACATCCCAAAATGCCATTGGCCTTCTTGGCAACAAGGGCACACTGCTGGCTCATATCCAGCTTCTCGTCCACTGTCACCCCTAGGTCCTTTTCCGCAGAACTGCTGCCTAGCCATTCGGTCCCTAGTCTGTAGCTGTGCATTGGGTTCTTCCGTCCTAAGTGCAGGACCCTGCACTTATCCTTATTGAACCTCATCAGATTTCTTTTGGCCCAATCCTCCAATTTGTCTAGGTCCTTCTGTATCCTATCCCTGCCCTCCAGTGTATCTACCACTCCTCCCAGTTTAGTATCATCCGCAAATTTGCTGAGAGTGCAATCCACACCATCCTCCAGATCATTTATGAAGATATTGAACAAAACCGGCCCCAGGACCGACCCTTGGGGCACTCCACTTGACACCGGCTGCCAACTAGACATGGAGCCATTGATCACTACCCGTTGAGCCCGACAATCTAGCCAACTTTCTACCCACCTTATGGTGCATTCATCCAGCCCATACTTCCTTAACTTGCTGACAAGAATACTGTGGGAGACCGTGTCAAAAGCTTTGCTAAAGTCAAGATACAATACATCCACTGCTTTCCCTTCATCCACAGAACCAGTAATCTCATCATAGAAGGCGATTAGATTAGTCAGGCATGACTTGCCCTTGGTGAATCCATGCTGACTGTTCCTGATCACTTTCCTCTCATATAAGTGCTTCAGGATTGATTCTTTGAGGACCTGCTCCATGATTTTTCCAGGGACTGAAGTGAGGCTGACTGGCCTGTAGTTCCCAGGATCCTCCTTCTTCCCTTTTTTAAAGATTGGCACTACATTAGCCTTTTTCCAGTCATCCGGGACTTCCCCCGTTCACCACAAGTTTTCAAAGATAATGGCCAATGGCTCTGCAATCACAGCCGCCAGTTCCTTTAGCACTCTCGGATGCAACTCATCCGGCCCCATGGACTTGTGCACGTCCAGTTTTTCTAAATAGTCCCTAACCACCTCTTTCTCCACAGAGGGCTGGCCATCTATTCCCCATGTTGTGATGCCCAGCACAGCAGTCTGGGAGCTGACCTTGTTCGTGAAGACAGAGGCAAAAAAAGCATTGAGTACATTAGCTTTTTCCACATCCTCCGTCACTAGGTTGCCTCCCTCATTCATTAAGGGGCCCACACTTTCCTTGGCTTTCTTCTTGTTGCCAACATACCTGAAGAAACCCTTCTTGTTACTCTTAACATCTCTCGCTAGCTGCAGCTCCAGGTGCGATTTGGCCCTCCTAATTTCATTCCTACATGCCCGAGCAATATTTTTATACTCTTCCCTGGTCATATGTCCAACCTTCCACTTCTTGTAAGCTTCTTTTTTATGCTTAAGATCCGCTAGGATTTCACCGTTAAGCCAAGCTGGTCGCCTGCCATATTTACTATTCTTTCGACACATCGGGATGGTTTGTCCCTGTAACCTCAACAGGGATTCCTTGAAATACAGCCAGCTCTCCTGGACTCCTTTCCCTTTCATGTTAGTCCCCCAGGGGATCCTACCCATCCGTTCCCTGAGGGAGTCGAAGTCTGCTTTCCTGAAGTCCAGGGTCCGTATCCTGCTGCTTACCTTTCTGGAAGGTTTTCAAGGCTTAGAGTCACAAACCCCTTCAAGGTGCCACAAACACCCTGCTCTTCCCGGATTGCTAAAAGAGGAGAATGAGGGTGCCACAGCTGGGGCGGGGAGGGTTCCAGTGTGAAAAAGGATAAAATACTGCTATATATATGTTTGGTGCTATTTCATTAACAGTGAAAACTGAAGACTTGACAGAGTATATGAAGGATTTATTGGAAAAAAGAGTTAATGAATTGCATACCAAGATGGCAAGCCAATATCCTTTAGGTTTAACCATAGTACAAAATAGTTGTGGTCCAGAAGAGATTAAAGGCATTTACCAGAACATCAGAATTCATAACTCTGTTATCTCACTTTTAATTAAAATACCAATGCATAAATTCATAAAACTCCTTTGAACTCTACTCTGTTAGAAAATGTATAAGCTGACAATAAACCATAAGTATATAACTTCACAGAGTGTTAAATGCATGTTTTAGATGCAATTCTCTTGCTTGTTCACAATGATTTGACACCTTTTAACAAAACTGTTCAGTTTAACTGGATTTAGGTGTTAAGAATAAAACTTTTTTTTTTACCTGTTCACAGTAGTATTGCTTTGATCATGTGCATATCTCCAGGAATGAAACATCCCTTCCTTGCTATTATTTTGACTGAGCTGCAATAAGCAGAAAGAATATCTATAAAAATACTATTGATATATTTTAGAATAAGCACCAAGAATGCAAAATGAAATAAATGGCATAATTAAAGTTATTTGACAAACAAATCCCACCTGTGTTCTTCTAGTCGTATTTTTTGACAAACTAAGATCTGCCAGTTGTTCCACTGCTGTCTTGTAAGCATCCTGTAAAACAGAAGAGCAACTACAATATTTCGTAGGTGTGAAGACACTTTTCAGGCATGATCATTTATTTATCTTGGATCTTTTGGTCCAAAAATTATCCTCAGTTAAAACCATGCAACCCCATTCGCTTCAGTGAGGTTCCAAGTGTGTAACTGAGGGCTGAATTTAGCTTTCAATAAAACATTTAAATTGCTGTGTGAATTTAGTGCTCATGAACAGTGATGGCTTGAGAGGCCTGGAATCACACAGAAAAAGTACAGCACATGGGCAGGGCTTCTTTATACAGCAACGTTGTCCAAGAGAAATCACTTTTCTATAGGTGGCAGGGCTAATATTACTCCATAGTAGTTTTTGACCCACACTCATTCAGTTTTTGACCTCTCTGTTGAGACTGCCAGTTAGACAAGTTGTGAAATCTGCAGACAGAGAAAGCCATGGATTGGCTCTTTCCTCAGGCTAAACTGATTTGTCACAGATGCTCAATTCTTATTGTAATGTACTGTTAGAGCACATGGAGAGCAGCAACATGTGCACCTGGAGCAGTGGAAAGATTCCTGCTGTGGTAAACATGGCCCACTGAGCTTTAACTCCTCAAGCCTGTTTTAGATGCGTCAGGCTACCCGCCTCAGGCAATAAATCAGCAGCGCTACTGAATTCAATCCATGTGAATGAATGAGTTAGTCAACTTTCTATTGAGAACCTCATTCTGCTACCAGGTTGGTCTGACGGTACAGAGATGATGTCCTAACCCAGTGTCCCATCACCTGTGAACCTGGCCCCAAGAGTGGTTCCTGTTGCTTTGTCAGACTGGGACAGAGAAGAAGATAGGGAAGCCCTTATTCAGACTGAAGAATTCACTCCCTGAGGCCTTACTGATGAATTCTACAGAACTCTGAGGTGAATACTGACTTATTGCTCTAATTCAGAACAAAGTAACAGAATGTGACAATAGCTTTTGCTCTATTAAGGGACACAACTGGAATGCTTCGCAGGGCCTTCCAGGTTTGCTTCAACTATCCTTGCTGCCATTATAGTTGCTAATTATGTAATGAGTTTTTTTGTGCTTTTGTGTGCGTCTGTGTGCATGTGTGTTTAATTGAGAGCATGCACACGACATGGGAACTTGCCAAATTAATTTCACATAGGCTGCTGAGCAGCCACCAAATGGATATTTCATCATTCTATCTAAGGGAAAGGAAAATCATGTTCAACAATATGAAGGGTCTATTCTCACATGCATACATGTAACTCCCCTGGAAAGGAATAGAAGATACAAATATGTAACAAAGATAGCATAGATTGCTATATTTGCTCAAAAAATCTATATTTTGAAGGTTTAGATTCTGCAATCAAAACGGTCTTCCTATTGGTGAGGTGTAAAGTGCACTGAAATGAGTTTTCACTTTTTAAAACTAAGTACATCTTACAGTTTGACCTCATGCAAATCAAAGAGGGCAACTATAACTTTTAAAGAAAACTTGGAATATGAATAAGTGATTGGCCAATTACAATGAGAACGCTGTTCAAAAATGCAGTTGCCTATCTTTATTTGAAAAATATTTTAAAAAAGAAACATTTTTTTTCCTAGTGGAGCCATAATTTCATTTATAACCCTACTTCTTCAGATGCATGGAGTGAAAATTACAGATGCAGGCATAAATATACTGACACATGAAGAGAAGGGAGTTACTTTACAAGTGGAGAACCAGTGCTGACAAGGCCAATTCAATCAGGGTGGATGTAGTCCACTCCCAACAATTGATGAGGAGGTGTCAATACCAAGAAAGGGAAAATTGCTTTTGTAGTGAGCCAGCCACGCCGTCCCTATTCAAGCCCAAATTAATGTTATATTTATTGTTATATTTGCAAATGAATTGTAGCTCTGCAGTTTCTCTTTGAAGTCTGTTTTTGAATTTTTTTTGTTGAAGAATGGCTACTTTTAAATCTTTTATTGAATGTCCAGGGAGACAGAAGTGTTCTCCTACTGGCTTTTCTATGGTACCATTCCTGATGTCTGATTTGTGTCCATTTATTCTTTTACGTAGAGACTGTCCAGTTTGGCCAGTGTACATGGCAGAGGGGCATTGCTGGCACATGATGGCATATATCATGTTAGTAGATGTGCAGATGAATGAGTCTCTGATGGTGTGGCTCATCTGGTTGGGTCCTCTGATGGTGTTGCTAGAGTAGATATGGGGACAGAGTAGGCAATGGGGTTTGTTACCTGGGTTAGTGTTTCTGTGGTGTGGTGTGTAGTTGTTGGTATTTGCTTCAGGTTGGGGGGCTGTCTGTAAGCGAGGTCTGGCCTGCCTCCCGAGGTCAGTGAGAATGAGGGATCATTTTCCAGTATAGGTTACAGATCGTTGTTGATGGGCTGGAGAGGTTTTAGCTGGGGGCTGTACATGATGGCCAGTGGAGTTCTGTTATTTTCCTTGTTAGGCCTGTCCTGTAGTAGGTGACTTCTGGGTATCTGTCTCACTCTGTCAAACTGTTTCCTCACTTCCCAATCTGTTTCCTCACTTTTTGTGGATACAGACTAACACGGCTACCCCTCTGATAATTTCATTTATGGCTTTTTAAGAGGTACAGTAGTGGTTTAGTCCTTTTCAACTTAAGTGTCTAATTTGTTTGATAGATTTTCAAAACCAACATTTAGGTCTGAAACCTATGAAGTTAATTCCAGATAGGTTTGACTTCAATTACTATCAAAAGACTGATATTTATTCTGGTCTTACCTTGTGCAACTTGCTTGAAAGAACACCTGTAAAAGACCAACAGTTGGTTTATGCTTACAGAAGTCCTCTAGAAAAATTTTCTCCATACAGAATTTTGAATAACAGGGATTCCTTACCACCTGTTCCAGTCTTGTCTCCCGACAGATAGTATTTATTTTCAGGAAGGTGGACATCATGTTCCAAATCACTGGTATGTATATTCTATAATAGTATTTGAGTTTTAGTAAGTGCAAAAACAGAGAAACTAAAGATATATGGTAACTATGACAATGTAGGTTTAATAACTTTATGAGCCAGACCGAGGAAGTGGAGAATGGAGAGAGCTGTTAACAGGAATAGCTGTGGGACAGAGAAATGATATGAAGTAAATACTTCCACTTGGCCTGCTGGGTGACCTTGGGCAAGTCACTTCCCCTATCCAGGCCTCAGTTTTCCCATCTATAAAATGGGATAATATTGACCTCTGTAATAAAGTGTTGTGAGATCTACTGATGAAAAGCAATATATAAGAGCTAGGTATTATTATTACTTGTACTAGACTAAGAAATACATTGAAAAGATAATATTGTGCATTCATATAGTGCAGGGGTGGCCAACCTCAGCCTGAGAAGGAGACAGAATTTACCAATGTATATTGCCAAAGAGCCATAGTAATATGTCAGCAGCCCCCCATCAGCTCCCACCCTGCTCCCAGCGCCTCCCACCCACCAGCAGACCGATCAGCCCCTCCCCCTCCCTCCCTGATCAGCTGTTTTGTGGCATGCAGCAGGCTCAGGGGAGGGGGTGGGAAGGGGTGGAGTGGGGGCAGGGCCCGTGGCAGAGCCTGGGGTTGAGCAGTGAGCACCCCCAGCACATTGGAAAGTTGGCGCCTGTAGCTCCAGCCCCAGAGTCGGTGCCTGTACAAGGAGCCGCATATTAACTTCTGAAGAGCCGCATGTGGCGCCGGGGCCGCAGGTTGGCCACCCCTGGTATAGTGCCTTTAATCTCAAAGTATCCCAAAGAAATTTACCGATCACGGTCCTGATCCTGCAGGGGGCTTCATGTGGGCAGACCTTTTTTCCTTTGCAAAGTCCTATGAATTTGACTGGTGCTCCAGACGGAAAGCTGGGTCTGTCTGTATAGGGTTCACTACGAGATTGGGGCTTTAGGGTTGTGCATCAGTAACTGCCTGCATGAGAATTACCACTGGCTTTTTCAGTAACACTAGTTGTGTGCATGAAGTGATGTCCTTGTGTTTGTGGAGTCCACTGTTTGGTAATGTACCTGACCTCCTCCGCACCTGATCCACAGACGTGCTGAGTGTGTTACAACCCCAGCGGCAGAGTCTCGTTGTGACAACCTGTAGCCACTCCTGCTTTCCGGTTAGTAGGGGCCTGTTTTCACCTTGACTGGGAGGGGGGTCAAAGCTGGTGGCTGTGTCCCGCTTGCAGACTCGGGAGCCCGAGCAGAAGCAGCAAGGCTGCGAGGTGAAGAAGGGGGTCACGGCCAGGAACTACCGACCACTGAAAGGGAGCGTGCAAGTCGGAAACCGGCACCGCAGCCCCGGACTCCCAGCGCTACGGCAGGTGGCGACGTCCCTGCGCCCGTGACCCGTGTCTGGTGCCCCCGAGGGCAGCGGTTTAAGGTGTATTCACAAAGAAACCCCGCCGGACGCGGCCAGGCCAAGCCCACCCGGGGGCGCTGGCTCCGCTCTGCTCCTGCAGAGCAGCGACGGGGCGGGGAGCCCGTACCTGGCGGGAGTCGGAGGAGAGGCTGGTGCCATAGATGCCGCCTGTGAAGTCTCCCGCGTCCACAGCGCTGCAGCGCCAGCTCCTCCTGCCAAACCTGCTGGGGGGGGAAGAGAAGCGTAGGGGCGTGAGGGGCAGGCCACGGGCCGGGCCTGGGGTGACCGGGCCGCCCCCCCCCCCCCCCCCACCTACCCTCGGAAGCTCCCGGGTGACTGTGTCGCAGCGACTCCGGCCCCGCTGGCGAGCCGGTCCATCGGACCCTCCTGCCGCCACCGCCGCCTCCGCTTCGGCCGGCCCCGCGCTGCGGCGTCCCCGGCCCCGCCCCGCGTCACAAGGAATCGCTATGGGAACCGGCCCGGGGCCCAGCCGCTGCCCCGGCCCCACGGAGGCCTGTCACCCAGCGGGGGGGGGGGGGCGGAGAGCCACCGCCTCGAGCCTCTCCCTCCGGCCCCTGAGCGTCTCTACCCCCAGCTCCCTGCACCCCCCGTCCCGCACTCAGGCCCACGTTGGGGGGGGGGGAAGTCTGGCGCCCCCGCTGCTCTGACCCCCTGCTGCAATTCTCCCCCCCCCCCCCCTTGGGGGAGGTTTTAGAGCAGTTCAGGCCCAAGCTGTGCCACTTACTTCGTTTTGTAGATTTACGGTCGGGGCAGGGTGTGTGGACCCCCAGCAAGCTGGAGCCTGCTTGTGTTGAGGGCTGCCAAACATGCCCAGGCCACCAAGCCCAAATATGGGGACAACTGTTTTCTTGAACAACTAAATTTGAAATCTTAGGAACCGGGGGCAAGAGAGCAGCAGTTTTTCTCCTGTCTGCTTCCTTCTCTTCCTCCTCTGTTTTCACTCAGTCAAATCCTCTTCAATCTCACTCTTTTTCGCCTCCACTCCTGCCTTCTCTTACTATCTCCTTTCGTGTCTCCTGCCCACCTGGATTTCCCTTCTTCACTCTCCACTCTCACATCATCTTCATTCTCAATGTGCCTTGTCTCACATCTGCATGTTTGCTTGGCCCCACCTCTACAACACTACCTCAGTTCCACCACCTGTGATGAAATCCTCAGTCTAGGCCTTCATCTCGTCTCCCCTTAGATATTGCATTTCCCTTGTCTGTGGCCTCTCCACATTCCAGTTCTCCTTACTGCAGCATATATAGAATGCAAAGCCTGATTTTTTTTACTCATACAAAAGAGAGCAACTACACAACAACTCCTTCTCAGATAACTCAATTGGGTCCTTATTTGTTTAGGATCCAGTTCGTATATGCCCTCCCAGAACTTGCTCTAGGTTTTCTTCTGTTCCCTGTCCTGCTCATTAAGCACCAAGCTCTCCAGTCCATTTCTTCACAGAATCTCACCTCTTCCAGATGGAGAGTCATCTCTACTGCTTTGACCAGCTGGAACAGCCTTTTGGTATATCTCTGTTCTTCACTTATTTCTCCATTGCATCCCACTCCAGTACCAACTTAGTTGGTACTCCTTCCATCAGTAATGCCAGTGTGGTGCAGTTAGCTTCTGTCCAGCTACCTTTACTACATCTGGGGACTTAATAGCCTCCCTGAAGATTTCTCTACACTCATCATCTTCGGCACAGAAGATCACTCTCAACCGCTCTCTTCAACTTCCTCAGATTCTGCGGAGATCATTACATCCTACAGAGAAGATGTATTATGTTCTGTTATTCTGAGTCTTCCTCTTTAGCTATAGCAGAAGTCCTTCTCCAAGGATTGCCTCCTCTTTTCTTGGGTCAGTTCATGAGGAAGAACCAGCGAAAGGGATGTCAGGGCATTCTTCCTCTCATTGCAGGAGACGCTGTTCTGGCAGATTACAAGTTCCACTTTAGCTTCATATGGCCTATCCTTATGGTAACCAGTCCTGGCCTTACTGGAACCCTCAACTTGATTAATCTGCTGCATATTCTTTGAGAGTCCCTTTGTCTAGGAATAGGTCATGTCCTACTGTGAAGCCTTCAAGATTAGTGCAACCATCTTGGCAGAGTGACCCTCGTGATTTGGGAGAGGAAATCCAAAGTGAGGATGATGATCGTATGTATCCTTCTATTCCTTTGACAATTTCTTCATCTTTGCTGGATGAAGTGGTCAATCTATCTATAATGTACCATTTTAAGGCTTTTCAAGATCTCCTAAAGAGGATGCTGTCACCTTAGAAATCCTTTGGAAGTTGTACAAGAATAGTAACATAACTAGTTTGATGCATTACACCATACAATTCAAGGTCAATTGGCAATGCCCATACACAGAGGTATCCTTGAACCAGTCAGGGATCAATGACAGACCCAGCCTCCTCTTAGCTATCTCCCAAACAAAAAGAGCATCAATACTGAGTCCTTCCAAAAGGTTTTGAGTATTGTTATACTCCTCGTGTTCCAGTTCTTTAACAGTAGCTGCTGTTCATGAGAAAACTAAGCAACACAATTAGCCAAAGTCAACACCAAGGGTAAATATTTGAAAAAAAATAGACCTACTCAGGAGAAGGTCTAATTCTTCTGCTAGCTTTCAGATTGCCAGTTGCCATGCTTTGCTAGCCAAATATGACTACCTCCAATGAGACAAGATCTCCCAGTTTATGGAAAAACTTTTAGAGGACTCAACGATAGAGCTAAATTCCAGGTCCTTAGATCAGCTGATTGACAAGTTGGCTCTACTAGTAGTGCTACAAGAGCAAGACTCTCCTCTACATCTGAGTGCAATAGAGAGGGTGTTGGGGTAGAGGATTTTTTTACTCATACAAAGGAGAACAACTGAGTTTTAGGGCAGAGGATTTTATTCCCATTACTTCCTTATTCTGAAGAAGAAAGGAGAGTAGCATCCCATACTGGACCTCAGGTGAGTCAAAAAGTTCATCCATAGTCTTCAGGTCAGGATGGTCAATCTAGCCTCTACAGTCTCCTCCCTAGATCTACTGGATTGGTTCACGACTCTCAACTTGCAGGATGCATACTTCCCAATCTCCTGTCCACTCCACAGGAAGTACATGTAATGGTGAAGGACATTCATTACCAGTTCCGAGTGCTACCATTTGGTTTTTCTGTGGCATGAAGGATGTTCATCAACTACTGGTGGTAGTAGTGCATCTGTGAAGACATCTATCCTTATGTCAGTGACTTATTGATTCAGGGGAAATGGTCACAGCAGGTCACCAAGACTGTGTAGGTGGTTCTCCATCTGTTCTCCTTGGTAGGTCTCTGGATTAGTCAAGTCTGGTCTCACTCCTAGTCTATCAATAGAGTTCATAGGAGCACTTCTCAACTCAATATCAGCAAGCTTACCTCCCTCACAACAGATTTTGCATCACAGGGCGTCTCATAATAGCTCTTCACACTCAAAAAACCCATCAGTCTCAGTTTATTGGGTCATATATTCTTTTGCATTTATGCAATGCCACATGCCAGACTTCATCTTTGGCCTCTTCAGGGATAGTTAAAATGGATCCATCAGCTAAGCAGACACACAATGCATGTACAAGTCCTTCCCCCTGGGGTTCTATCATTTCTGCTGTGGTGGAAGGATCTGCAAAATGTCTGCCAAGGTGTGATGTTCACATCACCATCCCCTATAAAGACTCCTGTAACAGATGCCTCTAGACAAGACTGGGGAGCACACCTGAAACCTCTTCAGACAGACACAGGGATGGTGGTTCCCAACATAATCTCAGCTACATATAAATGTGCTAGAACTCAGGGTCATTAATTTGGCTCGCAAAGCATTTTTACTTCTCATCAAGGACTTCTCATCACCACCATCCAAATTCTGATAAACAATATTGCAGTGATGCACTATGTAAACAGACAAGGAGGAAGAAGATCATCCTCTCTGTGTCAGGAGATTATTCATCGATGGGTGTGGGGAGTTCAACATTGTCAGTTTGATAGCCCTGCACTTGACTGGGGTTCAGAACAGTTTAGCAGGCCAACTCAGCCAGAAGTGCTTTCCCATTTGCAAATGAACCCTGAAAGGTTCAGTCCCCACAGTTATGAAAAATTTATGGGACGTTTCCACCACAGACTTTTTTGCAGCCAACTCAAACAAGAAATGTTACATTATTTTGCTCCCAAGGAGGAATGCGCCCAGGCTCCCTTTGGATGCTCCCATTTGGTGGAACACAAATCTAAGATAAATTTTCCCTCTGATTCCATTCGTTCCCAGAGTCCTCATAAAATAAGCCAGAGCAATGCCAAATTAATTCTGACAGCACAATCATGGGTGTACCAGTTTTGGTACTTGGAGCCAATGCATCTAGAAGTTTGTCCATCTTCATACTCCCAGTTCTTCCAGAAAACATTTTGCAGAGCCTATTCTACATCTGGACCCATCTACATCATTTCTACATCTGCTAGTATGAGATAGTTGGCTAAGTTTGGTAGACATATGTTGTTCTGCTACAATGCAGGACATTCCAATTTATAGCAGGAAAGTTTTGTTGAGTTTTACATATAAAGCCAACAGGAAACATTTTTCATTATGGGCTGTTTAACATCATCTTCAACCCTTGGAGACTTCCACTCCTATCACTGTGGATCATTTATTATCCCAGAAACTCTCAGGTCTTTCAGTCAGCTCCATTAAGGTTCATTTTGCAGCAATGTCACCCTCCCATTCAGGTCTAACAGTATTTTCACACCTGACTGGGACTAAATTTCTGAAGGAGCTGGTTCATGTTTTTCCACCAGTTAAGGAAATTCTCCCTCCCTGAACTTAAATGTAGTATTCTACCTTTGATGGAACACCTATTTGAGCTTGTCATCATGTATTTTATACCACCTTTTCTATTAAAATGGCATTCTTGGTGGCTTTTACATCTGCTTGGTGGGTGAACAAGATTCAGGCATTAATGGCAGGACTTCTTTTCACAAGACAGAGCTACTCTTTGACCTCACCAAAAACTTTTACTCAAAGTAGTTTCAGACTTTCACTTGAACTGGTACATACATACACTTACCAGTATTTTTACCTAGGTCCTCACTCATCTCCTGCAGAAGCAAAACTCCATACAAGGTACATTGAGAGCCCTTTCCTATTAGCTCACACAGTCTGCAACTTTTGGAGATCTGTCTAGTGGGCAAGCTATTTTGCCTCTGGTCTACACTGGGGTGGGGGGGGGGTTGACCTAAGATGCACAACTTCAGCTACGAGAATAGCGTAGCTGAAGTCGACGTATCTTAGGTTGACTTACCTCGTGTCCTCACGGTCCAGGGTCGACTGCCACCGCTCTCCCATCAACTCCGCTTCTGCCTCTCATAGAATATCAGGGTTGGAAGGGACCTCAGGAGGTCATCTAGTCCAACCCCCTGCTCAAAGCAGGACCAATCCCCAATTTTTGCCGCAGATCCCTAAATGGCCCCCTCAAGGATTGAACTCACAACTCTGGGGTTAGCAGGCCAATGCTCAAACCACTGAGCTATCCCTCCCCCGTCCCATGGCGGAGTACAGGAGTCAACGGCAGAGCGATCGGGGTTCGATTTATCGCGCCTACACTAGACGTGATAAATTGATCCCTGATAGATCGATCACTACCCACTGATCTGGCGGGTAGTGTAGGCGTACCGTACTCTCAAAGTGACTGTCAGACTTTATCAGGATCTCATATGAAATGAATAAATTAGCTTCTCCTTCTCAGATCAAAGCACAGTCCTAGAGCTCAGGCAGCCTCCTTAGCTTGTTTGAGGAGCATCTCTAGATCTGAAATCTATAGGGCAGCTATTTGGAGCTTGATGCATGCCTTTACCAATCATTATTCTCTAGTGGTAGACTCTACACTTGACACTCAATTTGGCAGGGTAGTCTTACAGTCCTTATTTAAATAGGACTCCTGGTATTCACCTCGTTAGGGAGACAACTGCTAGACAATCACCTAGAGTTGGCTCCATATGAACAAATACTCAAAGAAAGAACAGTTACTGTAATGTAAGTAACAGTGGTTCTTCAAGATATTTTGTCCACACAGATCCCATGAGCCATCCTTCTTCCACAGTAATGCAAAATCCTTTAGCTTTGGAATTCTCTTTTGTATTGGTGTTTGGGGATGCTGTGCCCTTTCTGTCCTTGAGTGCAGGGTGCAAGGAGAGTGCATGCATGGCCCCAACAGACACTACTGGCCAAAAAAATCCAATCTTGGGTGCCAGGAGCATATTCGCACCTAGAATGGGATCCACATGGAGAAATCATCTAGAAGAACAACAGTTACTGTAAGGTAAGTAACAGTTCTCTTCACTGACTAAACCGTAGGTCTATCTAGGCATTTACACCAAATCTAACTTCACATTTCATTTCAAACATATTTTCTTCCTTTGCCTATGTCTATTCTCTCTGCCACAGATGCTACTTTTTATTTTAATTCTATTACTGTATTCTACAGTCTGCACAAAGTGTTTTGGGATACAATTTGCGTGAGTGGCACTTGTAAAAAAATCAAGTGTTTGGAGTTACAAATCATTTCAGAAGAAGTTAAACCATTTGTAGCAGTTGTGCTTATTCTTTTACATAGTAAGGAAATTGGGATTCTCCTATCCTGTAATAGTATTTATTACTGGAAACAATGATTGAGAAGGTTGGGAATATATTTCTCTTTTACTAACTGCCAGTTCTTTTACTCCTTTATAATCTTTTCAAAAATTTTGTTGTTTTGTGATGCAACATGCTTACTCTCAATTCCCCCCCCTTTTTTTGATGAGTGATAAATGAAGTGTGTGTGTGTGTGTGTGTGCTTAGCTGAGACTAAACATGTTTCTGCACAAAATAAATCCATTGCCTCACCACAACTAAATCTTCAGAACCTCTTGCAGTTGTGTACTTCTCTCATCTGAGTCCACTGTTCCTTCTCTTAGTGAATTTCAATACTACGCAATTTGTTCTTGCTCCAAGAGAATTAGTTCCAACGACAAGTACTGGCAGACAATACTTGTTACCTTTCTCCATGTCTACTTGTTTCCATTTATTATTTGTCTGCATTCTTCTAATCATCTAGTTTTATATCTGTAGAGTTGCTTCCTACAAATTTCCTTGACTTTTCATATTAATGTCGTATCTGAAATGCTATTAAAATCCATACTAAACTCCATGTAAATGTATTCCCTGTCCTTCAGATACTTACTAATATCAATCTCTGCTTTTTTTAAGTCAATATTTTATGCTTTATTTTAAAGCCCACAGTTTCAGTTAAATTGAAACTACTGCTCTTTGGCACTAAAACACTGTCTAGAATCCTCTTCCTCATAGTGAAATCTATCAACTCTATTGTCCTGGAATAAAATATTGTCCTCCAAGCAGTGTCATCAAGTATTCTTAAGATCATCTTCTCTATTTGCACATTGCTGAATCTCTTTGTGGCTGAGACCCAAGTGCTTTATAATAAGAAGCAGCATAAATGGAAGATTCAGTGTTGAGAGAGAATACAACAGTGGCCTTTATGTGCCATAATGGCATGATTAGAGGAGCCTGACTAGAATGGCAGAGAAAATTTGACAAGAACTATGCTGTGGGATCAATTAAGTTAATGATATATCTTAAGTTTAACTACATGGAATATTGCCATCAAATCACAGAAACAAAATATGTAGCAGTTTATTGCTATCTGTTGGTGAGGGGGGAATAAATGTTTGCTTAAAACACCACTTTAACATCCTAAAAGTATCAATAATAAACCAAGTTAAGACCCGGAAAGTATAATAAAATTGGTGAATGATAACATAAAAGTTGAGTCTGAACATTTGTTTCCTGACATCATAGCAAATCATAAATCATGATTTCAATTGAATAATCTCACAATGTGCTGCTGTATACTTTTTATAAGTACAAGTTTATTAGAACTCTGTTCTTCAGAATTTTACTCTGTCATCAATCACAAAGCCATTATGACCCAATCAAAAGGTTTAAGGAGGACTTACAGCTTAGGGTTTAATATGTGGATTGCAGCAATATTACATGAGACTGATAGTACACACTGTTCAGACTGAATTTACACTAAATAGGTAAATGAACACCTGAAGAATATATTATGGTCTACATTATTTTTAGATTGTGGGCAAGCCATTTTGGCTGGGCTATATGTTTAATATGCACACATCTGAAAATTGTTGTTTTCATAGGTAGTAATAGCCATATTTTGAGTTTTAAAGAGCTAGGCATGTTCTCATGCTTACTAAACACATTTTTTTTATGGTCAGTGAATGGAACCAAAATGTTCAATGAAAAGGCTCCATTATCCTATGTCTAGTCCTTAAACGAATAAACTTTCCCAGCTCTTAGCCCCACCCCACAGTTACTTTGTGAACTAAACAACCCTAAGTATAAAACAAATCAATATTTATGTTTCACACTTGATCAGGCTTTTCAGAATCGGAAGAACTGACAATGACTACATCAGAGTAGCCAGGCCTACACTACAAACTTATATTGGTAACACTACATTGTTCAGGGGGTATGAAAAATCCACACCCCTGCATGACACAGTTATACCGACCTAACCCCCCCTAACCCCCCGCAGTGTAGACAGCACTATGTCAGCGGGAGGGCTTCACCTATCAACATAGCTACCACCTCTCATGGAAGTGGATTAATTATGCCAATGGGGGAAGCTCTCCCATCAACATCTTCACTGAAGCTGTGCCGCTGGAGTGTTTTAAATGTAGACCTGCCCAGAGGCTGTCATAAAAGCTGGCATGGTGGAATTGGTCCCAAACATATGCAAGGAAAAAAACCCAGTTTCTTTCTCACAAGATTTATTAGGTTGTAATAGCCAGGAATTAACTTTTGAAGATCTGGGCATAAATCCTTGTATGTTTGCTCAAATTTTTTCCTCCAGTTATTACTGAAGCAGTCACTAACATTGACCAGCCTAATTAAGGTTTCATAATCTTAATTATGTTAAGGTTATATATTTCCAGTATAACCTTGTTTTCATGTACTTTTAACTATCCACAGTTTCTCTCTATGTGGATGAATTTGCCAAGTTTCTCCTCTGCTTAAAAATTATTTTGTTTCTTCTGAAAAGCTGAGGAAAAATTGTGCCAGTCATTTCTGAGTTAAGAGAATGAAAAAATAATTTGTTTCTGCTATTAAGTTGCTCTTATGCTTTTCCACATGGAGATAAAATAACATAACTATGTTGAGTAATTTTGTATCATCTTCAGATTTTGCCACATCACTGTTCACTCCCCTTTTCCAGATCATTTATGAAGATGTTGAACAGCACAGGTCCCAGTACAGATCGTTGTGGGACCCCACTATTTACCTTTCCCCAGTGTGAAAAGTGACCATTTATTCCTACCCTTTGTTTCCGATCTTTTAAGCAGTTACTGATTCATGAGGGGATGTTTCCTCTTATCCCATGACTGCTTACTTTGCTTAAGAGCCATTGGTGAGCCATTGTCAAAGGCTTTCTGAAAGTCCAAGTATACTATATGGAATGGATCACCCTTGTCCACATGCTTATTAACCCCCTTTAAGAAGTCTGATAGGTTGGTGAAGCCTGATTTCCTTTTACAAAAGCTGTGTCGGCTCTTCCCCAACAAATCATGTTTTATCTGTGTCTGATATTTCTGTCCTTTACTATAGTTTCAGTCAATTGGCTTTGTACTGAAGTTAGGTTTACTGGCCTGTAATTTCCAGGATCACCTCTAGAGCCTTTTTAAAAAAATCAGCATTGCATTAGCTACCCTTCAGTCATCTGGTACAGAGGCTGGTTTAGGTGATAGGTTACATAGCACAGATAGTAGTTCTGCAATTTCATATTTGAGTTCCTTCCGAATTCTTGGGTGAATACCATCTGATCCCAGTGACTTATTACTGTTTAATGTGTCAGTTTGTTCCAAACCTCCTCTATTGAAACCTTAGTTTGGGACAGTTCCTGAGATTTGTCAACTAAAAAGAATGGCTCAGATATAGAGATCTCCCCCACATCCTCTGCAGTGAAAACCATTATAAAGAATTCATTTTGCTTCTCTGCAATGGCCTTCCCTTCCTAGTGTGCTCTCTTACCTCCTCAGACATCCAGTGGCCCCAATGACTGTTTGGCAAGCTTCCTGCTTCTGAATTAAATAATTTTTTTGTTGATAGTTTTTGTGTCTTTAGGGAGTTACTCTTCAGATTCTTTTTTTGGGTCACCTTCTTCTATTTTTACACTTGACTTCCCAGAGTTTATACCTTTTTCTATTTTCTTCATTAGGATTTGACTTCCATTTTTTTAAAATATGCCTTTTTGCCTCAAATTGCCTCTTTTACTCTGCTGTTTAGCCATGGTGACTTTTTTTGGTCCTCTTACTGTTTTTTTTTTAAATTTATTTGGGGAATATGTCTAGTTTGAGCCTCTATTATGGTGTTTTTTAAGTTTCCATACAGAGTGCAGGCATTTCATCCCTGTGACTTTTCCTTTTAATTTTCCACTTAACAAGCTTCCTCATTTTTGCATAGCTTCCCTTTTTGAAGTTAAATGCTATTATGGGTGGGTGCCTTTGGCCTTTTCCCCCTACAAGAATATTAAATGTAATTACATTATAGTTACTGTTACAGCTATATTCACCTCTTGGACCAGAACCTGTGCTTCATTTTGGACTAAATCAAGAATTGCCTCTCTCATTGTGGGTTCCAGGATGAGCTCTTCCTACAGGTATTCATTTCTGTCCAGAAATTTTTGAGGTGACATATACCTACTCTATATAAGGATAGTCAAAATCCCCTGACAATATGAGGATGTCAAAATCCCCCATTATTACTTCATTTTTTGCCTTTGTAGCCTCCTTTATCCCCCGAGCATTTCACAATCACCATCACCATCCTGGTCAGGTGGTATATTCCTACTACTATACTCCTTTTTTTTAAATACTCATCAGCTCCTCCCCCACCTCCCCCCAGGACCTCCCGCCCACTGGCGGGCCCGCTGATCAGTGCCTCCCCCTCCCTTCCAGCACCTCCCACCCACTACAATCAGCTGTTCTATGGCATTCAGGAAGTGCTGGTGAGGAAAGGGGAGGAGCGGGGGCAGGAAGAGGCGGGGCAGGGTGGGGCCTTGGGAGAAGGGGTGGAGTGGGGGAGCAGGGAGCACCCCCTGGCACATTAGAAAGTCAACACATCTGCTAAGGGATTTCTGCACCTGAATTGTGTACTGATGCACACTTGTCAGCTTACCCTCAGCCCATAGTTTATAAAATCCTCTATGACCGTTTTAATTTTACATGCCAGCAATCTGGTTCCATTTTGATTTAAGTGGTGCCCATCATTCCTGCATATGCTTCTTGTTACCCAAAAGGTTTCTCAGTTCTTAATAAACCTTAATAAAACCCTCCTCCCTTCACCACTGTATCATCCATGCATTGAGGCCCTGCAGTTTTGCCTGTCGTTCTGGCCCAGTGTGTGGAACTGGAAGCAGTCCAGAGAATGCTACCATGGAGATCCTGGACTTTAATCTCTTACCAAGCAGCCTAAATTTGGCCTCCAGGGCCTCTCACCTACCTTTCCCTATGTCACTGGTACCTACATGCATCATGACCACTGGCTCCTCCCCAGCAATGCACATACATTTATCTAGCAGTCTTGTGAGATCCGCAACCTTTGTGCCCAGTAGGCAATTAACTTGCATGCGGGTTTCCCGGTCATCACAAAACCAAACTATCTATATTTCTAATAATCAAATCCTACTAATAATCCAAATTACTACTACCTATAACTATTCATCTTATAACACAGGAAATTAAAAGATCTTGGAGTATTAGTCTTAGAATATGAAGCAATAGAGCAGAAGAATGTAACCACTCAGCTCCTGAGCCCACTATCTAGTATGATGGAGCATACATTCTCCTCCTTCAGTTGTCTTTTTGTGATGTCATGGAACTATTGTGACTTCTGTGATCCAAAGCAGCAAGGCCAAAGATGTGAGAGCCCAATTCCCACCAGCTGGGCACTTTGTTCAGCCTGTCTATAAAGGAGAGAGGAGAGTTCAGCCTGTCTTGCAAGAGTGTTTACTTACCTTGGCCCATGAAATAAAGGGCCATCTCTCTTCAAGAAGGATGTCTGGGGAGCAAGCGTTCCTGAAACTGCCCCCTCTAGGAAAGTGTCAGAAAGTTAACTCCTATAACAAGGAGGAGGATATCTACAAACTGTTTATAAAACTGTCCAGACTTCACTGCAAACTGAAGGATCCGCTGAAGGAGCTGCTTTATCAGTGTACTAGTGAGGAGGAAGGAGAATGTATGTGTGTATAATCTATAGTTATGAGGCAGGCAGGGGTGTCAAAATTTGGCCTGGCTTCTGCTGGAGAGATGCAAGTTGCCAATAGCACAGGAATAACAGCACCCAAAATGTATGAAATGAAGTGGAGATTGCAGGTGCCCTCCTCTTTACCGATGAAGCGTGGCCTTTGGTAGTAACGAGTCGTATCATGTGATACCACTTGGATCAAGGTGGAATACTATATGCTGGGAACTGTCATCTCCACAGGCCATCCTCCATGTTAAAGATGAAGGTGTCTGTAGCTGCATTTGGCTTGTGAGTTACATGTTGGCTGTTTGCAATGTGCTGCTTAATGTTAGGAGGCAGTCAACCAGACATGGTTACAAGTCAGAATAGACCAGATTTGTGACTTGGATGACTGGAAAGGGTGGTTCTTCTGCTTCAGTATCCATACACTGTGCACTAGAATATTTTATGTTTTTAAAAATGAAGGGTTAATTCATTGTTAAAGGCAGAAATGGCTGTCAAGTGAGCCCTTGTTTGATAGTAGATACTTTATTTGATAGTAGATCATTGTATATAATGCCATTAAGAAGTGTATGAAGGACTTATCTACTGTGCATCCTCCTTTGACACATACTGTCCTTCCTTGACAGGTTTCAGAGTAGCAGCCGTGTTAGTCTGCATCCACAAAAAGGAAAGAAGGACTTGTGGCACTTTAGAGACTAACAAATTTATTTGAGCATAAGCTTTCATGAGCTAGAGCTCACTTCATCCGATGCATCCTATCATTAGCTATTTATAATTAGCTATTTATTGTTGAATGTTATTCATTAGTAGATACTCCTAGACCTGGGACAAAAGCTGTGGCAACCACTTTTGTTTGCATTAAACAAGTCTCTGCTCTGGAGATTTGCAGAGCTGCTGCCTGGAGTTTTGTTCACAACTTTCACTACGCATTATGCTTTGGACTTAGCTGCTAATGCAGACGTTGAATTTGTTAGAGCGATGCTGCAGTCTCTATTCATTTACAACTCTGTGCCTAGCTCCATGTTATTTTCAGCACTGCTTATCAGTCTATCCCATAAGTGGGAATATGCAGAGCCATTCAAAGAAGAAATGAAGGTTACTCACTTGTAACTGGAGTTCTTTGAGACGGCTCTGCATATTCACACTTCCCACCCACCTTCCCCTCTTTGTCAGAGTCCTAGTCACTTATTGTTCTCTGCCATTGCAGTGGAAGGAATTGAGGTGATAACAGGCGCTGCACTCATTATATAGCCTTGCTCTCAGGACCTTCAGAAATGCTGAGGGGAAAGGCTGGGGGTGCAAGAGCATGCTAACAGACACTCAGAAGGGAGAATATTGATGGTGCTAACCATAAAGTTAGATCAAAATATCTTAGACATTCAGGTAATCAAGGTTGAGGCTATTATTACAGAGCACACCTTGTACAAAAAATAATATACATTTATGGCATGACTTTCAGACATGCTTAGCACTCACAGAAATGTTTGACTTTAATGGGAGTTATGGATGCGCAATACCTCCAGAAATCAGGTCCTTACTATGTAGAGCACTTTTCATCCAAAGGGATCCAGAATCACAAATTGTGGACCTGATTTTGCAAGCTGCTCGGTGCTAGCTAATACTTATGCCTGCGTGGAACCATACTGAAGAGGGGAAAACAGTGGACGTGTTATTCCTTGACTTTAGCAAAGCTTTTAATACAGTTTCCCACAGTATTCTTGCCAGCAAGTTAAAGAAGTATGGGCTGGATGAATGGACTATAAGGTGGCTAGAAAACTGGCTAGATCATCGGGCTCAACGGGTAGTGATCAATGGCTCCATGTCTAGTTGGCAACCGGTATTAAGCAGAGTGCCCCAAGGGTCGGTCCTCGGGCCGGTTTTGTTCAATATCTTCATTAATGATCTGGAGGATGGTGTGGATTGCACCCTCAGCAAGTTTGCAGATGACACTAAACTGAGAGGAGTGATAGATACGCTGGAGGGTAGGGATAGGATACAGAGGGACCTAGACAAATTAGAAGATTGGGCCAAAAGAAATCTGATGAAGTTCAACAAGGACAAGTGCAGAGTCCTGCACTTAGGACGGAAGAATCCAATGCACCGCTACAGACTAGGGACCGAATGGCTCGGCAGCAGCTCTGCAGAAAAGGACCTAGGGGTTACAGTGGATGAGAAGCTGGATATGAGTCAACAGTGTGCCCTTGTTGCCAAGAAGGCTAATGGCATTTTGGGCTGTATAAGTAGGAGCATTGCCAGCAGATCGAGGAACATGATCATTCCGATCTATTTGACATTGGTGAGGCCTCATATGGAGTACTGTGTCCATTTTTGGGCCCCACACTACAAGAAGGATGTGGAAAAATTGGAAAACATCCTGCGGAGGGCAACAAAAATGACACACAATAGCAGATTTAAAGGTAGCCATCCTGCAGCAAAAAAACTTCAGGACCAGACTTCAAAGAGAAACTGCTGAGCTTCAGTTCATTTGCAAATTTGACACCATCAGCTCAGGATTAAACAGAGACTGTGAATGGCGAGCCAACTACAAAAGCAGTTTCTCCTATCTTGATGTTCACACCTCAACTGCTAGAAGAGGGCGTCATCCTCCCTGATTGAACTAACCTTGTTATACCTAGCCTGATTCTTGCTTGCATATTTATACCTGCCTCTGGAAATTTCCACTACATGTATCTGATGAAGTGGGTATTCACCCACGAAATCTTATGCTCCAATACGTCTGTTTGTCTGTAAGGTGCCACAGGACTCTTTGCCGCTTTTACAGATCCAGGCTGACACAGCTAGCCCTTTGAAAAATTATTAGGGGGCTGGAGCACAAGACTCAATGGGTAGTGATCAATGGCTCCATATCTAGTTGGCAGCCGGTATCAAGTGGAGTGCCCCAAGGGTCGGTCCTGGGGCCGGTTTTGTTCAATATCTTCATAAATGATCTGGAGGATGGTGTGGATTGCACTCTCAGCAAATTTGCGGATGATACTAAACTGGGAGGAGTGGTAGATACGCTGGAGGGGAGGGATAGGATACAGAAGGACCTAGACAAATTGGAGGATTGGGCCAAAAGAAATTTGATGAGGTTCAATAAGGATAAGTGCAGGGTCCTGCACTTAGGACGGAAGAACCCAATGCACAGCTACAGACTAGGGACCGAATGGCTAGGCAGCAGTTCTGCGGAAAAGGACCTAGGGGTGACAGTGGACGAGAAGCTGGATATGAGTCAGCAGTGTGCCCTTGTTGCCAAGAAGGCCAATGGCATTTTGGGATGTATAAGTAGGGGCATAGCGAGCAGATCGAGGGACGTGATCGTGATCTATCCCCTCCAATTTATCCACACTACAAGAAGGATGTGGATAAATTGGAGAGAGTCCAGTGAAGGGCAACAAAAATGATTAGGGGTCTGGAACACATGACTTATGAGGAGAGGCTGAGGGAGCTGGGATTGTTTAGTCTGCAGAAGAGAAGAATGAGGGGGGATTTGATAGCTGCTTTCAACTACCTGAAAGGGGGTTCCAAAGAGGATGGCTCTAGACTGTTCTCAATGGTAGCAGATGACAGAACGAGGAGTAATGGTCTCAAGTTGCAGTGGGGGAGGTATAGATTGGATATTAGGAAAAACTTTTTCACTAAGAGGGTGGTGAAACACTGGAATGCGTTACCTAGGGAGGTGGTAGAATCTCCTTCCTTAGAGGTTTTTAAGGTCAGGCTTGACAAAGCCCTGGCTGGGATGATTTAACTGGGAATTGGTCCTGCTTCGAGCAGGGGGTTGGACTAGATGACCTTCTGGGGTCCCTTCCAACCCTGATATTCTATGATTCTATGATTTATGAGGAGAGGCTGAGGGAACTGGGATTATTTAGTCTGCAGAAGAGAAGAATGAGGGGGGATTTTGATAGCTGCTTTCAACTACCTGAAATGGGGTTCCAAAGAGGACGGATCTAGACTGTTCTCAGTAGTACCAGATGACAGAACAAGGAGTAATGGTCTCAAGTTGCAGTGGGGGAGGTTTAGGTTGGATATTAGGACAAACTTTTTCACTAGGTGGGTGGTGAAGCACTGGAATGGGTTACCTAGGGAGGTTGGAATCTCCTTCCTTAGAGATTATTAAGGTCAGGCTTGACAAAGCCTTGGCTAGGATGATTTAGTTGGGGATTGGTCCTGCTTTGAGCAGGGGAGTGGACTAGATGACCTCCTGAGGTCTCTTCCAAGCCTGATAGTCTATGATTCTATGAAGTAAGTGGGGCTCTAAACAAGTAGAGAGATCCCAACCTGTTTAGATCAGTTAGGGGATCAGGTCTATATAGAAGGATCATTTCACCCACTACTAAAATGCAGCCAACTCTAGAGCAGAATGCAGCAGCTGTTTAGCAGAGTACTGCAAAGCTCTTCTGTATTCTATTCCTTCCATCACAGATGATATAAAATACATTTCCCCTTTATTAAAGTATATGCTTACTAAAAAAAACCTTTAAAACTTTAACTGTTATCCTATGGACGTGATTAAATAATGTGGTTACAACAGAAGTATTGTATTACTGCATATAAATAAGTGAATGATTCTCAAATCATTTCCTCCTTTTGCTGTATTGCCAGCCTCAAGATTCAAAATAATGAGTCAGCATCCACACACAAAAAAATCATATGATTTTTTAAAATAATACATTTTGCGGTCTTTGTATTTGCATTCTGATTTAGGGGTCACATTTTCCAACTTCTCTCCACAACCATGAGGGCTAGGAACATGCTTCTTTAAAAAAAAAAAAAAGATAGTTGTGATTCTCATATAATGGCATGACTTCAGGAACTAGGGCTTTAAAAAAAACCACCCCGATATCGCAGGACTCACAATAAAAATCACAGGAGTTGGTAACGGTGCTGGCCCATTGAATTATCTGATGACAGTGGTTGACTTTAATGGTATCTTTGCCTGAGAAAGACCAATCAGGAATTAATTAGAGTATTTCACCCCCTAGTCGTCATTTTGTTACCTCAGTCATGGAGCTCAAGCAAACTCAAACTTCCACTATTCCTGTAAATTCCCATTCTGATGAACTCTCATTCTTCTAAATGCAACAGATAAATGTCTGTCCCTTTATTCTCACCCCTCATGCTGTGGAATGTTGTTATTCATCTTCATTCTTAGTTTTATTTGTGCTCCACTTCTTTGATCCTTCATCTCTTCAGCTGTGCCTTAGTCTCTGCATTAGGGAACAAGCACCTAACCATGTGAATTTAGTGATAAGATTGATGACATGCTTAGAAACCAATTAGTGGGAAAACCTTACATGAATTCCTGAAAGACTGTTATTTGAACGTGGTCGGACATATTAAGGAAAGCTCTTACTCTAGAAAGCCAAATTGATTTAGTTATTAATAATGCAAAGATGGTTGCTGTGGGAAATACTTGCTCATAACGGCAATACTTATTAGGACAGGTCCAGAAAGCAGAATTCAAACAGGATAAATGAAGTTTAATGTTTCTGCTTAAAGTATCATTGTTACAAGCCCAAAAATCCCAAACTTATGTTCAGATTTCATTTAATTTGCTTGGGGCCATACCACTTAGGTCTGTGATCTCCTTAGTACATACAAACTAAACAGGGTCAAGCCAGGTCAACACTAACCTCGATGCTGCTGAAAGTGGTGTTGCTCACTCAGTGTCAATCTTTCCCTGTTGGCAGTACTGACCCAATACATTAGTCTGGTGTTGAGGGGCTCTGAGCTACTAGAGGTGCCATCTTCAGCATAAAAGGAAAAGAAAAAAAGTTTCCAACTACTTCTGGTTATTAAAAATTTCAAGATGGCACTTTTCATGACAGGCATCAGTCCTGGATAGATTTCAGAGACTCTGCCAACACAGCCACGCCATATAAAGAAGCAGGTTCTGTGCTGCAATAGATTATTTAAAATAATGTTTGAGGGCCAAGATTTTCAAAAATGACTAGTAATTTTTGGTGCCCAATTTGTGACACTTTAAGAGATCCTGATTTCCAGGGGGTTGGTGCACAGTGCTTTCTGAAAACTGGGCTCTCTTTAAGGTGTCACAAGTTAGTCCCCCAAACATTGAGGCAGCCAAAATCACTGCTGGTGACAAAAAATCTTGGCCAAGAGAACTGAAGGTTCAGTCTATATTTTTCATTTCTCTCTTGCTTGAGTACAGGTTTCCACAGCTTCAGCTTTGAAAATATTTTAACCAGTAAGGGGCTACGCCGTGAGCTTTATCTTTCACCAGAGCCAGACCACGTACCACTCTGGAAAAGAAATATTTCCAACAGGCTTGCTGAGAAATACAGGCAATTCAGATTGAATTTAAAGGACACTCCGATGTCAGCAGTAATTGTAAGGTAAAACTCATCAGTCTTATCCTGTCAGGATACTGTAGACAGAGATCTTTAACACTGTGATTATAAGTGGCGATATAGCTAGGAAAGCTATTTTAGGAGGTGTTATGGGGCAAATTTTGCTCTCACTTATACTGATGTAAAACAGAAATAAGCCAGTGGAGTTACTCCAGTTTTACACTAGCAAAATTTGGCCCCATTGTGGCAGTTTTATCTTCCTTTTGCACCATACACAGATTGTCAGATGGTAATTAAGGCCCCTGGCTTTACAGGCAAAGGGATTAGAGAGAGTCAGACACAACAAGAATTTTTTTTCAATCTACCTATGTTGCTGAAACCTTTGATTATTAAAACAATTGACTTTCCACCTTATTGCCATTTACTTTTTGCACTTTGTTCATCTGATGTGCTAAAACTACACAGCAGTTTCTTTGAATCTCACGAGACGGCTCAATGCTGTTGTATATGGCCCCATTGACTTAAAAGAAGTTAGTGGGCAAAATCCCAGCCACATTTCTTAAATCCATGAAAACATTTTCTGCTGTAGTTAGGGTTTGTAATTCCCTTTAAAGAACAACTACATTTTGGGCCTAAATTAAGCGCATTTCACCCTCTCTGAAATGTGCCCTTTTAAGATACAAGTCTTGAGTGGAAGGAATTAAGACATCTCAAAATGCCATCAGACATTTTTATAATTATATCTTTCCTGAACACATTCAAGCTGAATGAGCTGTTCTGGACCTGCAGTTGACAAAGTTATTCTCACACAGCATTACTAGCAGCTACTGATAAGCAAATGGCTAGGGAGATTGTCCTAGCCTGGACAGTCAGAATGAAGCATGTGGTTGATTATATAATGGTTTCATCTAAAGTGTGGACTGAACAGTGGCCATACTGGTCACAAATAGGCATGGAAACATTGCCCGTAGTCACATGCTGAGATCTGCCAGAGCAGCAGCTTGCAATGCAGGATGTGCTGCCCTGATAATATGCAGATATGCAACCACTTTTTCTATTCTCTTTTGAAAATATCAGATTTGAGTCTTTACAGCATTTTAAAAAATCTTCTGCACTTTCAAGCTTTTTAGTGCTCCAGCCTTGGGCAAGAGGTTATTTCTAACATTGGAAATAAATATAAAACGAGAAGATCTGTATGTCTGCCTGCCAGGTGAACACTTTTTAAAGAGCAGTATTCACTTGGAAGGCCAAGAAACAAGGTAACATCAACAAAGCCTCAGGGAATTATTTAAAGTAATAGGGCCTTTTCCCTTCATGTCACTTTACTAAAGCAATAATGAGCTGCAAGAGTTAGGAACAAATATTAATATTTATTTTATACTTATGCAATATTTCCTTTCCTATATTAGATGGATAAAAAGAAACATGTTAGCATCATATGACTATCACTCAGTTATCCAAGAACTATCAAGATTTGGTGCTATTGAATCCGTGACTCCTTCTGGAAGACAAACAGCTGTAGTTATATTCAAAGACATCATTTCAGCATGTAAAGCAATGAATGCTTTCCCAGCCAACAACCCAGGCCGAAGGATCCAATGTGTTTGGCATCACAAATTCATGTCTGAATATAAAATGTCAGGCCACAGAAAGATAAAACTTACAAGTTACTAAAATTTTTATGAAATTGTTTCTATACAATAATACAGTAATAATCAACATCAATAAAAAGGCACAACTAGAATTTACCCCCCCAAAAGTGTATTCATTTATTAAAATTTATTTCAGTGAGGATAAACAGATGAGCTTCAGGAGCTTGATCTTCACCAACAATAAAAATTAGAGTTTTGATTTCTTCCCAAAGAAGCTCATAATAGCAGTCCTGCATTCGTCAGATAACCACCTTTCCGTGAGGAGTTCACACTCCTGACAGTTAACTGCATGCAGCTTCTCCTTTTCCACACCTCGTATTAACTGCTTTGACAGAGCCAAGGACTGGGAGAAGAAAACAAAAACAAAACAAAAGCTCACAATTAGTGAGGCATACATAGTACAAATTGTGTTATTCTACACATCTCCTCAGTTCAGCATTCTGAAAAGTAGTATGTATTCCAGTTAGATTTTTAATTTAAATTGGCATTTTACATAGGGGCTGCTGCTAAGACTACTTAGTAGGGTGCCATTTCAGGAGGAACAATACATCCATCCCGTCAATGCCCAGAACGTGTGTGGACAGACAAATGTCAATTGGGAATTTGTTAGACTACCTGCAGCTCCAAATATAAATGGAGTTTTTATAAACTGCTGGTATGAGTGTCTCTATTATGAGACCAGCTCACTATGTTTTTCTACACATTCCAAGCAGTCAGAAAAGAGATGGACTGTGGATGTAGGTTCTTTTCGGGAGAGAAATGAATGTGCAGAGATTCAGGATTTTTTTCCCCGTAGGTTGTTTGTTGGTTTTGTAGTAATCCACTTTTGAAGGTGCTGAAGATACCACTCCTAGGTAAGTATGTAAAATGAATATCCCACACGATAGCAGTTGTAGCAAACTTGTATCTATTAAATACATCTAAAAAAGCTGTTGAAACTAGTATCTCTGTCAACCCTGCAGGAGTTAGCATCCAAGGCAAATGCACATAATTTTCAAGTTGATTAACAGCTCATTTCTTAAAGGTACTTGAATGGAAAGTGATGAGCAAGTGCCTCTTGCCAGCTTCAACCAGGATAGCCTCTGGGAGAGGGGCAACTGTGACATTAATTCCTGGAGGGAAAACCATAGGAACAACCAAGCTTGAGAAGAAAACTTAGGTTGAGGTTTGTTATTTTTTCAATTACCAATAAAGCCAAACCCCAAGAGGGTAAGTCTGGACTCTGTATAGTACCTTGCTATAGTGTCTGCTCATAGGAGAGCGGGAACCTCTCTCTTGTTACAGGCCGTATAGACACAATTTTTAAATACTAACGTTTTTGGGGAGATTTGCATAAGCTTTAAGTCTCATCCAAACTTCCTTTTGAAAAGCCCTGTCAGGAAAAACCTCAGTCACAAGTCCCTGGGCGCACACTTCCCTTGCAGTCAACTTCTTGTTGAAAAGAAGCATCTCGTTTGCCTGTGGGAAGGAAAACAAAAGACTGTCAATCTAATAAAACACAAGAATTAAGAAACTAAAAAGAAAAATAGAGAAACATAAGCCTCCAGTTTACAGTGCTCTTTTTCATAGTAGAAAAGGAAACTTAAATGTTGCCTGTTAATTTCGGTTCTCTGAAAAGGGTTTGGCCACAGGTACTCACTGAGGGGTCGCATCCTAGAGCACTGTGGGGTAGCAGTGGTACAGCTGTCAGAGAATCTGGCACAGGATGGGCTGTCCCCTCTCAGATCACCCAAGATTTGCTAACGTCAAAGCTAATTGTTACTTACTCGGTTATTCTAAATTCTCCAGAACAGGGACTGGCATTCTGTAAATTGCTGAAAAGATCATCCTTGTCTTCCTAGTGACTAGAAAGCACTTATTTCCCTATGTACTATACAAAACTGTCACAGTTTATATCGAGAAGTTTTGTTAACATAAAGGCAACCTGATATAGCTATTTAAAACTGCCAGAACTATCATAGTGGCATACCTAAACAACAGCTAATGGGAATTACGCAACTGTAATAGGAAGATAAGATCTGCTCTATTTTGATTGGGTGCATTTAAGCCTTTTTATTGGATTTTTTTTTATTCCTACTGCAGGCTCAGAAGAGCGAATGCATGAGTTTGTGGATAGGAGACTAACAAATAACTCAGCCATTAACAGGTAGTAGAGAAAGGTCCTGGAATTTGTGAAAAAGCTTCCTAACAAAACTGAGGAAAGACTGAATATATAGTTTTCCCAAAGGTTCAGCAGGAGTACCTACAACTACTGCTCCCTGCCTGTCAGAGGTGCTTAGCTGAAAGGTGCTTTTTAGTGCAATATCCTTCCTGACAACTTTACAACTGCCTCTGCCATTGCTGGAGGAAAGATGCAAGCCCTCAGGGAAATCTGACATACACGGTTTGGGGGAAAGGGGAGAGAGAGAGAAGGGTTACATACCTCTGGCAGTGGATTTTTTTTTTTTTTTTTAGTTTTGATATTCAGTTTTCTCTTTATTTCAGTGCCCTTGGTGATACTATTTGACTACCTTCCTCATGTTTAAAAAAAAAGTTTAATTAAACAGAGTGCAAAGCACAATGGGAGAGGGCTCCATTTAAATGACTCTCCCACAGTCACCCTTCTCACTCATGTAGCTGGATGGCACTACTGAGGAAAACTGGAGTTCAATAAACGTACGTAGAAAGTACTAAGTTAAAGTACAGACTTGTGTTCTCTTACCTTGGATAAGCCCATTATCTTTGGAAACATGTAAGAAGAACATCCTTCTGGACTCTGGCCAAGTTCACTAAATGGGGTGTGAAATGTGGCCTATTAAAGAGTAAATCCAGCTTTAAAGTGAGGAATCAAACATTAAATTTGTCATTTTAAATAGAAGAAAAATACTAGAGTCTAGTTGACTACAATGAAGTTGCACCAGAGATTAATTTGACCCATTACCTTCACAGGCTTTAAAACACAATTTAGCAACATGGTGTGATAGGGTGTTCACCCACACCAATCCTGAAGGGGTTAAGGTAGGTTAGATGGACCAACTTACCACGTAGGCTGCACCAAGGGGGGAGCTATGGATCAATAAAGCTTAATTAAGAATGAAGCTCATCTGGGCAGGAACAGGTGGGGGCTCTTATAAAGCTAAGAAGCTGAGAACAGAAGGGGGGACAAGGGGAAATAGTATGTAATCACTTTCTGACAGGAGGCAGTTTGTCACATTACAGGGTCCAGCAAGAAGCAAAAGGGGGAAGTAGTCATAGGGAACAGAGGAAGCTTAGATGGGGGGTAAACCCAGAGGTGCCAGAGGATCGAAGGAGGGAGTAGAACAGAGCCTAGGGAAGTAGTAACCGGGGCTGGGAGTAAGTAAATCATAGTTGCAGAGCATAGGGTCCCTGGGCTGGCACCTGGAGTCATAGGTGCTGGAACTAGGGGTCCTACCACACCCACTGGCTTGAAATGGTTTCCATTACATACAGGGTTTACAGTTTGGTGCAATGGCTCTCAGCACCCCTGCCTGAAGTAGAGGGCAGGCCCAGGTTCCCCATCAGCCACTGGGAAAGTGGCACAGTCTTGGACATAGAACAGGGGATTGCCTGGAACAGCAGAGACACAGCTTATTCAGAGACAGACCGACCGACCGACCTCTGGAAGGGGAGAACTAAAGTGACCAGACCAGACGACTGAGTTACAAAGAAGACAACTACCCAGAGTCCTGCAGGGTGAGATTGAGACAACGGACTGAGTGACTGAAGGAAAGGATGTCCAATCAGTGGTGAACTAATCCCCAGATAAGCCTCAAAGAGGAGTGATAGTGGTGAGTAGTGAACCCCATTACACATTGTTAATATACAGCTTGGTTCTCTCTACACATATAAGACCCAACTGCGTTATAGAACACAATCCCCTGACCGGGTTTATCAATCCCCCAACATGATTAAATTGCCTATTTAGAGGGGTTTATAGCACTGTTGGCCAAAACCACTCTCAGGGTAGCTAAACGGCAACAACCATACTTAAACACAATAGCATCTAGCAGAGTTTCAATCACAGTGGGGACACAGCCTAAAAAGGAATAAATAATGGTATCAACAAGTTCATCGAGAGGAGACCCAAGGCAGGATCCAAGAGTTACAAAGGGCCCGATTCTGGCAGTGAATTCCATTCACAGAGTGCTTGCAGGACTGGACCCTAAATTTGACTACTGAAACCCTTTTGGGGGGGGAGGGGAACCTAACTAGTACATATGTGCAGCACTTTTTCATATGGAATATTTACATACATTTCCCCCAGAAGTTAAATAGGTAAGTCGCATAAATACATGCAAAAATATCACTTCTGAACAGGTCAGTTTTTAATTTACAGCAATGCAGATAAATTGTCTGTAAAGGATCATAGCACGCTTTTTTTTTTTTTTTAAAATATTGTAAGACTTTTTTCTCCCCACTTAAATTCTGTTACACACTTGCTTCAGAGCTGAAACCTTGAACATTTTCATAAAGAAGTTATGGCAAAGGTGAACAATGTGATGTCACATGGAACCCTAAACTAGCTCCAAGTTAAAACTCATTAATGGTAAAAAAAAAAATTGAACTGCTGGATTTCACTGAGTATCTTCTATTTTAAAAACATAAATGTGCATGCAAATTGAGTATGAATCTCAAGTTCCTGCCAAGTTTCCAATACTGCCCACACCCTAATAAAGGCTGGGCACCTCTACTCTATTACAAACAGTTATACAGTGAGACAATTAAATAAGGTCATTTTTTTTAAATGAAACGTACTGTATACTAATTTGTGCATGTACTATATCGAGTCTTAGAATGATGAACTACTATCCAACAGATTGGCAGAAAAAAGTTTGATTGATATAAATGCTGAAGCAACAATCTGAGATGGGTACCCATTAAGGATTACTTTTTTAGCTCAGGAGGTAATAGGTTGTCTTAAAAAAAACCCAACCCTAGAGTTTTTATATCCTAGGTTTGTCTCAAATATGATGTGGATTCATTTCTCTTCCAAAACTTTTCTATCTGAGTATGGACCTTCTGTACCATTAGATAATGGCAATAAATATGCCAGCCATGTAAATTTGAGTGAACATCTCTCTCATTTTATTGGTATGGGGTATCACACTCAGTTTAAAATTTATCTTCTACTCACACCAAGCTGCACACAGCTTCTAGCACCACCGTGCTCAAGACCTCAAGACCAGAGAGCAAATTAATTGTGTAGAAGCAGTAAAGAATAATTTACAACAAATGAATGACAGATGTGTCCTATTTTGTACAGTAGCAATCTATATTGCATATGTATTTGGATTTTAGGTCAAGCTTTAGCATGGCTCTTTGTACAGTAAATTTGGTAATCTCAGCCATCTCTGATGTGACTAAAGAAAAGCTGTCATGAGGTTTTTAATTATACATTGGGTAAAATTAGTTTATTGTATTCCGATTCGCTAATGGAATTGGTTATAGTTGGTAAAAATGGCCTAATTGTTAACAAACTCATTAAAAGCATAATTTCACATCATCTACCCTTTACTGTGCCAACATGTAGTGACTTTTCTTCACTAGAAGTCATATCAAGTCTCATTACTCTTGGTGGCTGTGTTCAAATTACAGGCCATATCTACATGAGAGAAATATCATGGGTGTAAGAACATCAGTTTAGTTACACTAGTGCAAACCCCTACTGTAAATGGGCTGCACTGATGCAAAGCAGTGCTTACACAGGTGCAGCTTACCTTGGGAAATTTCATTCCCACAAATTTGTAGACAGGGATTTACAAATATTGGATTGATATCAGCCATGCAGTTTACTTACTCTGTCAGTAGCATACACAATGTCAAAGAGCCCAAGAAGAGTTACAGAGATTCCAACAGCTGGACCATTCACCACTGCAATCAATGGCTTAGGGAAATCAATAAAATGGTTGACAAAGTTCCTGGAGAGGGGCAGGAGCAGAATTTGTCAGGATGACACATTAACTTTTGACGGGGAAGACCAGTCTTTTGCAAAACTTGAGACTAGTTACATAGTCTATGCTTGTGTAATGCTGTTTAGTTTCTATTCTGCCATGATGCCCCAGCATGCTCCAGGCTAACGATGTCATAACTACCATGGAGCCTCAGTACCGCTTGTCGATACAGGGTCACACAAGGGTGTTCTATTGTATTCTACACAATTATTTTATATCCTGAAGGGTACAACACATGTTCATTTTGGGATGTCAGCAGCATAATGAATACAAGGGCACCACAAGAGTAAAAGGGATAAGGCTCAACAGAACTTGAAATTAAAAACCAAACAGGTGAAATTTTAGGTATAGTGCTGAATCCCCTACTTAGCATGATTAATGGGGCCATTTATCACATACTGAGGTAAAAAGTTTTCAAAATAGATCTGAGTCTTGTTGTCATCTCCTGGGGGGGAAATTGAGGTCCACACGTCACTTGCCTAAGTGAAGACAGTCCTGCAGCCCTTCACTTGCAGTTTATCTTTAAATATTGGATAGAAAGCAGCAGGTACTTATCTACCTAACTTAGGGTTTTCTTGTGTGCATTACTGTAGCATCTGATGCTTTAGTCAGGAATCCAAAGTAAGAGTATTTCCCAAAGTTTCCTTCTCAAATTTATAAGCACAAAGAAGCAATGGTGAAGGTAAAAGATCTCCTAATCTTTTTTTTTTTTTAAAGCAAAAAGATCAGTTTCTGCCTGTTCAAATATATATGCCAGCCACAGTCTCATCCCACATACCTTCCCTATATTTGTCCTGCATCTTACGGCACTGTATTATCTCCCAATCTACCGTAAGACTGTAAACTATAATTTTTCATTGTTCAGCATATAGGGAGAAAGTATGGTCTTCTAGTGAAGGCATGAGATTGGGACTCAAGAGATGTGTTCAGTTTGAGGCCTAGTCTACACTAGAAAAAGTTTGCTAGTATAGCTACATGAGCAAAGCCTCCTCACGGAGATGTAGCGTATACCAGCAAGAGTGCTCTTGCTGGTATAGCTTCTACTGGTTTCCTCAACAAAATATGCTATACTGTAAAACTGCATCTATACTAGAGCTTTTGCCAGTACAGCATTGTCATTTAAAAAAAAATAAAAAATCCCAGAGTCATCCCTCACTGACATTACTATACTGGCAAAGGTTTCTAATGTAGACCTGCCTCATTTCCTCATCTGTAAAATGTGGTTAATACTTCCTTTCTCCCACTCTTGTCTATGTACACTGTAAACTCTCTGAGACAGATCTCTCTTACTATGTGTATGTACTACAGAGCCCTACTCTTGGCTGGAGCCTGTAACCCTGAGTTAAGTCAAGTAAATAATATCCTACCCTTTACAGTAGTGTATGCACATACAATATAAAAAAAATCCTACTCGAGTAATATTGCAGCATCTTTTGCCATCTTCTCTATTCCACCGGGTGGGATATTGGTAAAGTTATTCAGGTCATTTCCACTACAGTAATAATCCCCATTTCCTGCAGACAATATAAAGACAAAAACTTCTGAATAGGCAAAATAAAGAAACTCAAGCTTTCTTCTCATGTTTAGAAGAGAAAGCTTAACTTTAGATATTTAGGGTAAGTAATTAAGAAGTTGCTTCAAAGCATAAACAATTCCTTGTTAAAGGATATCTTCAACCTAACAATATTAGTTCTGATATTTTTTGTTACAATACCTAAAAGCAGTGAAAATGAAAGTTAGGGGTAAAAAAATTCAGTTTACTTTTTGCATCTGATCACGCTTTGTGAATAGTCAGTTTCCCCTGTCTGTATGGGTCTTTCACACAGCAACAAAGGAGAGAAAACACATTTAAAAACAAATAGGAAAATACAATTATAGATTTTTCCTCTCCCCTCAAAACTGACAGGGGAATCTTAACTAAACCCCTAAATTTCATGTTGTGTCCCTTTAAAAAAAAAAAAGATAGTAATCTACAGTGAAGACTACAAAGACTAGCATTTTACAATACAAGGTTACTGGGACCACAATTTTCAAACAGAAAGGGTGTGGTTAAAAATTAGAACATTGACTGGATGATTCTTTCCTGTTTCTCGAACATATATTATATTCTATCATGATGGCTGAAGGCTCCAATCCTGTAAACACTTAAACACATTCAGAACTCTGTGCCCAATTAGTCCTTTTTAATAATCAGCGGCATAAAGGTATATGCATAAGTATTTGCAGGATTGGGCCCTTGCCAGTTTTTATGGTTCTCTGAGACCACCCCCCAGATACCATAGTGATGGGTGGCCTACAAATGCCAACAAAACTACCTTTCTTACTGCTTTAAGGGTAGTTGAGCAAAGTTACTAGTATTGGTACAAAACCCAAATCTTGAATGTGTGTTTTTAATGATGGACATGACATGCATTCAGGGCTCACAGACCATATAAGAGAAGTTAAGATTTTTTGACTGGTCACAAGAAAACATGCAAGTGTAGTTTTTCTATTAGCTTATCAAGAACAGTTATTTCTACTATGTTGATACATATTATATATAACCAAACTGTGACTACAGCGGAGAATTTAAAAAAAACAACAAAACAAAAACGCAAGAGCAACACCCCCATGCTGGAGATGAGGTATGTAAGTTGTACAAATATCTCAAAATTTATATTTTCCAGTAACTTTCACAACTTAGCATCTCAGAAGGATATTTAGAGGCAGAAGGAAGTGCAAATCTGCTAAAGAACTTATAACATTATTTTGAAAAGATTCTGCTGTGACACTTCGGGAAAAAATTAACTGTGCGATTAATCACACTGTTAATAACAGAATACCATTTATTGAAATAGTTTTGGATATTTTCTACATTTTCAAATATATTGATTTCAGTTACAACACAAAATACAAAGTATACAGTGCTCACTTTATATTTGCACTGTAAAAAACAAAAGTAATAGTATTTTTCAATTCACATAATACAAGTACTGTAGTGCAATCTCTTTATCATGAAAGTTACTTACAAATGTAGAATTATGTACAAAAAATAACGGCATTCAAAAATAAAACAATGTAAAACTTTGAGTCTACAAGTCCACTCAGTCTTACTTCTTATTCAGCTAATCGCTCAGACAAATAAATTTGCAGGAGATAATGCTGCCTGCTTCTTGCTTACAATACCACCTGAAAGTGAGAACGGGCGTTCGCATGGCACTGTTGTAGCTGGCGTCGCAAGATATTTACGTGCCAGATGCACTGAAGCTTCATATGTCCCTTCATGCTTCAACCACCATTCCAGAGGACATACATCCATGCTGATAACGGGTTTTGCTCAATAACCATCCAAAGCAGTGTGGACTGATGCATGTTCGTTTTCATCATCTGAGTCAGATGCCAACAACAGAAGGTAGATTTTCTTTTTTGGTGGTTCGGTTTCTGTAGTTTCCACATAGGAGTGTTGCTCTTTTAGGACTTCTGAAAGTATGCTCTATACCTCGTCCCTCTCAGATATTGGAAGGCATTTCAGATTCTTAAACCTTGGGTTGAGTGATGTACCTATCCTTAGACAGCTCACACTGGTAGCTTCTTTGTGTTTTGTGAAATCTGCAGTGAAAGTGTTCTTAAAACGAACATGTGCTGGGTAATCATCCAAGACTGCTATAACATGAAATATATGGCCGAATGTGGGTAAAACAGCATCGGAGACATGCAATTCTCCCCCAAGGAGTTGAGCTACAAATTTAATTAATGCATTTTTTTTTTTAAACGAGCGTCATGAGCATGGAAGCATGTCCTCTGGAATGGTGGCCAAAGCATGAAGGGGGCATATGAATGTTTACAAATCTGGCACGTAAATACCTTGCAATGCCAGCTACAAAAGTGCCATGCAAATGCCTGTTCTCATTTTCAGGAGACATTGTAAATAGGAACGGGCAGCATTATCTTCCATAGCAACTGGCTGAACAAGAAGTAGGACTGAGTGGACTTGTAGGCGCTAAAGTTTTACGCTGTTTTGTTTTTGAGTGCAATTATATAACAAAAACTATACATTTGTAAGTTGCACTTTCACTATAAAGAGATTGCACTACAGTACTTGTACGAAGTGAATTGAAAAATACTATTTCTTTTGTTTGCCATTTTTACAGGGCAAATATTTGTACTAAAATAACAATATAAAGTGAGCACTGTCTACTTTGTATACTGTGTTGTAATTGAAATCAATATTTTTGAAAATGCAGAAAAACATCCACAAATATTTAATAAATTTCAATTGGTATTCTATTGTTTAACAGTGTGATTACAACTGTGATTAATTGCGATTAATTTTTTAAATCACGATTAATTTTTTTGAGTTAATCGCATGCGTTAACGGCCATTAAATCAACAGCCCTAGGAAAAAAAGAGGAAGGAAGTGTTCTTATTTTAGTTTCCTTGTTTACACACAGTTCTGCCTTAGTCTGCTAACGGTTACCTAAATCAGTGGTGCGCAAACCGGGGGGCGCAAAAGGTTCTCAGGAGAGGCGTGAAGAACCTTCAGCCTTTTGCTCTTTTACTAAAATATACAAATATCACTTTTTACAGCAGACTTCCTAGCACCCCATTGCCACCCGTACTTCTGTGCTGCTGCTGGGGGCAGCGCACCACTGATCTGTCAACATTATATTTAGGCATAAGGTAAAATTCATCTCTTCAAAAAAAGAGAAATAAATTTGGTTGAGAAGCCCGTGAAACATGATACCTGTTATTACAGTTATGACTGAGTCATCCTTGGCAGCTTCTTCAAGTGCTTGAATAATTTCTCTGTACATCTATGTAAAAGAAGGATGAAAAAAGCACATAAGAAAAAAGCTGTGATGTCACAAAAGAAAACCCATACTGAAAATCAAGAACTTGGAAGGGCCAAATTTTCCAAGGACTGCCTCTAAAATTGTGCCTGCAATGTATGCCCACAGGTCATGTATGCCTGCACTAGTTAAATATTGCAGTCTGATATTTATATCCACAGAGGAGCGTGCGTAACATTTCAGATGCAAGTTTGAAGACCAGAATGAGGCCCCTTAAAAAGTGCACATGAATTGGATAAAACTTATTTTAAAACCTGACAAATGACATTATACATATGTGAATTTAAAAAGAGCTAAAAATATAAAACATAAAGGATCAGATTCCAGTCCCTAATCTGGCTGCCAGCTTTGCAGCTCCTACATCAGGATTCCCCTGAACATTCTATGCTGCTGGAATTAGTTGCAGAAGCAGATCAGCTATCTAGACACACATACAACTTTGCAAAAAAAACAGTTTAGGGAATTTTACATATTCCTTGGTTTAGACAGGGCTATGGAGAGGTCTTGTACATATGTTTAAATTAATAATAATGATACCTAATTCTTTTATAGTGTTTTTCATTAGTAGATTTGAAAGCATTTCACAGTCTTTTAAATGAACCACAGTAGAGCCTTTCTGCAGTTTACAGTCTCAAGTTAGGGTAGGATTTAGGTGAACACTAAGAGCTTTTGAAAAAATCAGAACTTTAAAAAGCTGTACATCGCTATCAAGGTGGTTAGTTTCTGTACATCAACTCAAAGCTAAAGAAAAGATTGAAATGGAAAAACTGAATAGAAGCAGAAGAATTACATAAATTGTTTGAAATAGCAGGGAAATGGAGGACACACCAGAACTGGAGGGAAAATAAAAGGCAGCTTTCTGCTTTTGAAAACACACCACTAAGGCATTATGCTGAAAAGACAAATACCAAGAGGAAGAGCAGCTGTTGCTTGAGGCTATGATTGGGCATTAGCACAGTATATTCTTCCAAGTTACTTCACAAAAACGTAGTTGTTCACCATGTGTCCACATGCATCACTATACCAAACCCGTGGGACTCATCTGCTCAGTGCTGAAGGTTTCGATTCCCATTGGCTTCAATGGGAGTAAAGGAAGTCCGCATCTCATAGGATTGGGCCCACAATATTTGAAAGACACTCCAAAAAGTTGTTATAAAACTTCACCACCATATGTCAGCGAAACCAGGTTTTTAACCTGATGTAAGATCATATTTAACCCCTAATGTCAATGTCTTTACCTGTGTGGTGATAGCATTTTTCTTCTCAGGGCGGTTTAGCATTATCTTAGTGATGTTGTCTGTGGTGGTAACCTGTAGGGTTTCATATCCATGTTTGCTGTCCGGAGTGGTATCTTTCACCTGGCTAGAAGACTCAGAAGAGACCAAACCTGACACAAGGTCAACATATTTCTGTCTGGCATTGTCCTGTGGGGAGGAAAACCCAAAAATATTATTAAAAAATGCTGGAGTCCAGCTCAGTCTCCTCTGCTTAGTGCAATGATGAACTGAAAATAGGAATTTCTTCTCAGTGTAAATCAAACTAGAAAAATCTGTTTAAATAGAAGTTATGTTCATCAAGGTGACCAAGATGCAAATAAGGATGTTTACTGAATGAACACTTCGTACGTTTTGTGTCTGGTGAGAGCAATGGCAAAGGTTTTGATGGTGTTGAGCATTGCCAGTTTCAGGGGGAAAATATCTGTCTTGAAAATCCTTATGGTAGAATATGCTAAAGGCAAGGATCATCACTTGGTTTTCCAGATTTGGGACAAGAGAGCTCTCAAGGTATTCTATACTGAGACACACATTGGGACATTCCTTCAGCAAAACAAAAATTTTATTTCAGAATGTAAGTACTGATGGAAAATAAAATGCCAGAAAAGGAGGGTAAGACACATTTTAAACAGTACGCTACAGATATGAAAGAAAACTAAATGTTCAGCTCAAAATAAAATACGAAGTTCTCAAAAAAAATAATCTGTTAACAGTGTAAAGATTAAGAATGTAAATTCTTGGGTGTGTCACTTGAACTTCAAGAATGGATTATTCTCTAGTAATACGAGTTGTTCAGCTCATTCTACAGGGTGCAGAGAGCCCATTTTAAAACAACCATCTACAAACACCCACACACACATTTTGTAGCTCTTATAGTTTCATCAGAGAACTGCTTTTCTGTATGCATCAGTCTTTTATTTTGATAAGATTGCTCAACAGATTTTTTTTTTAAACTTCTATATGTAAAATACTGATATCTCAAATCTTTACACTTTGTAATCTGAATTCTTTTATGGAGTGATAAGAGTCTTTATTCATTCTAGGGTGCAAGAATGACCCAGACTTGCTCTTCTCTCACTCTAAGAGGTGACATGGGAATAAACATTTAATTACAAGTGGTAACCTTCCAAACAGAAAGATTTGCCAGTAACAATGATCAGAGCATAAGACTGGTCAGCTAGCTCCCCAAAAAACCAGAAAAACCAACACCAGAAAAACCCTCACCTTCTCTCTCCCCTTTTCTCTTCCCACTTCCAAGTGATTTGGGAAACTTCTTCCTAATGATAGGTGGAGCTCAAAAGTTTCAATTCACAGAAGTACTTTAAAACTTCTGGATGCTTATCCAAAGGCTTCTTGGTCTAAAAATTGTTCTGGAATCTCATGACAGACCCTCTATGTTTCTGGCAGAAACCAGTAAGTGTGGAGACACAGGAAAAATTGAGGGGAGGGAAATTTAAACCAATGTTGAGTTCCAAAGCGATTTCAGTTCAGTTCTAATTTTGCATACACTGGTTTACCTCATCTTTATGCCCCCATACCCAAGGTTCAAGTTTTTTTGGTTTTTGTTTACACACAACCTTAACTTTTCCCTCTTTCAGCAATGCCCCAGTTCTCCCCATTAACACACATATTTTTACTTTTCCAACCCCAGAAGTGCTGCAGTGTACAAGCTCTTCACCTCCTCTTGCAACCCATTCACTCTCACTCTCAAGATTCCATCTAACACTATTAAAAGATAGACAAGGGGGAAAAAAGGTAGTCCTCCTCCATTTTCCCTAAGGCCTCTCCCCTCCCTTAGCAACCATCCCCATTTATTCCCCTCCCCATGCTGCACCCCAAGCCCCCCTCCCCTTATTCCACCACTCCTCCACCTCCTAATGTCCATCTCCTCCCAGGAAACATTCACACATTTAATTCCAGTCGTCGTCCCCACCTTCCCACCCCCCCAAGACTTTGATTACATTCCCCCAAAATAAAATTGCCACCCAGGAGGCACAAATTATAGCAGCCTCCTGCCACTCAGTCAAAATCCTTTTGTCTACCTATCCATAGTTATGTTAAATGAAGGATGTTCAAAGCCATCAATCTTGATGAGGTCTGCGGTTCATCTAGTCATTAGTATCGCTCAGGGCACACCGACACTACAAAATTAAGTCGACCTAACTTATGCTGGCACACAGCCATGCAGTAATTACATCACTTGTGCGTGTCTATGCTTTGCTCACGTCAGTGGCATGCATTCTCACCAGGAGTACTTCACTCAAGCATATTGAAGCATGTCAGTATGGGGCATTGTGGGATAGCTTTTGAAAGCCAGCAACAGTCAATGTAAGCAACTCAGCATCTACACTGACACTATGCCTACCAAACTACATTGACACTGACTCTGCATCTCTCGTGGAGGTAATTACTAAGTTGGCGTAGTGAGTGAGTTACATTGGCAGGCGCTAAATATTAGTGTAGACACTTACAGAGTCAGGTCAACATAAGCTGCCTTGTGTCGACTAACTGTAGTGTAGAGCAGGGCTCAGTTTAACAGTACAAGGCAGCAGAAGGAAACTGGGTTTTTGGGGTGGGGGGCTGTAACTTGGGAACCTTTTAGTCAAATGACCCTGTGGTTGGACCACTAACGCCGCCTGAGGCAAATCGAATTTCAATGCAATTCAAGTAACTGTTCAGATTTTAGAACACTTAAAGGAGTTGAGCGTTAAAGCATATAAAATGGTGGGAAAAAGAAACTCTTGCCATTTTTCTGTATTGGAATATGCCCACTATAAAAAAATGTACATTTTCTTAAACACCATTCAATTTGGGCACCCCAAAGATTTAGTGGTGCCATGCACTACCTTGGGTAAAACTTGACAGATTAAGACATCTTTTGACCCATATCACATCAGCAGTTTGATCTCTAGCACCGCACAAAAAAGCCCACCTAGAAACTTTTTGAAAAATGGCTAGTTCTGGGGAGAGGGGGCTTCTCTCTCTAGAACCGCTAGCTGAAATGACCCCAAAAATTGGGTACCTAACCCTATCCAGGCACTCTCCTGATAAACACCAAATTTCAAAGAAATCCAAATATGCATGTCAATTTTAAAGGCCTTAGACAGGTTGACCTTTAAACAGAAATTGTGATGTAACTACAGTAGTGCTGCTGCTGTGATTTCCAGTTTTGCTATTGATAACTGGCTGGTGGCTGCTGCTACACCTGGCTCAGTTTTGGTTGTTGCTGATTTGTTCTCTGCGTGGCCCATCCTGATGTGCATTAGGTTGTCACTTATGGCCTAGTCTTCCTGACTTGTCACCTTAGCATGAATCTGATCAGCATCTGTGGTCCTTTTATGTTGCTGCAAAGGAGGACTGTGCAGACTGATAGCTGCAGATTTGGGCTTGGTGCTGCATGAATGAACTCATGTTGCTGCTTCAGTCCAGAAGAAGGATGGTCAGTGGTTCTACTGCTGGATGAGCTGGGTCACATATAGGCCAAGCAACAGACAGTGCATGCCTACGTGCTTCAATATCTTACAGACTTACACACTGCACAGCTTGACACATGATTAACTCCAGAGGACATTTGGTGCTGTTGTTGAAATAACAGAAGATGTCAATTAGGAGCTCATCAGGAGTAAGGCTGCGTGTCAGTTATGGAGGTCACTGATTCCATGACTTTCTGTGACATTTGCAGCAGCTGGCTCCGGGGTAGCAGGTTGGCATGCAGGGCGGCACTTACCTCAGGGGGCGGGCTCCCCGGAAGTGGCTGGCATGTGCCTGCAGCTCCTAGGCAGAGGGGCCAGGGGGTTCTGCACGCTGCCCCTGCCTGCAAGCACTGCCCCTGAAGCTCCCATTGGCTGCGGTTCCCAGTCAATGGGAGTTGCAGAGCCAGTGTTCATGGCAGGGGCAGCGCGCGGAGCCTCCCTGACCTTCCCTCCTTCTAGGAGCTGGAGGGACATGCCAGCCGCTTCCAGGGAACTACGCAGAGCCAGGTAGAGAGTCTACGAGCCCTACCAACCCTTCCCTCCCCCCAGCACCAGCAGGGGTCCCAGGCCACGCGCCACCACCCACCCTCTCCCCAGCACCAGCAGAGATCCCGAACTGCGCGCCATCACCCACTCTCGCCAGCACCAGCAGGGTCCTGAGCCGTGTGCTGCAGGCCACTGCCCACCTGTCCCCCCAGCACCAGCGGGACTTCTCCCACCTCCCCCCGCACAGCACCAGTGGGGATCCTGGGCTCCCCCCAGAGCACCCCCGGCCCGCCCCCCTCCCAGAGCACCCTCGGCCCAAGTTTTAGTTAGGGGTATATAGTATAAGTCATAGACAGGTCACGGGCCATGAATTTTTGTTTACTGCCTGTGACCTGTCCATGACTTACTAAAAATGCCTAGACTATAACATAGCCTTAATCATAATATTTTGCACTTCTCTCAGCTGTGATGTGCACAAGGTAAAGTGGGCAGCCCACAAGAGACAGATGTTTCTCTTGAATAAACACTGCAACACCCTTGTGCACGCCCATCATGACAGAAGCACTGTCGCATCAAAAGCCAAGCGGTTTGACCGTGGGACTTTCCTGGCATCCATATTTGAATTCAGAAGATGAAAAATATTCTCTCCAGTGGCACACTGTACAGGTTGAGACTGATAGCAACGAGGTGATCACTTTACCTTTGCTATCATTAAAATGCTGAATAATGATTGGGAATAGCTTGCTGGCACCTGCACCACTGTTGCTGTCCTGGGCTAGACTAAACAATGAACAACGCATGTTTTCTGCTCGATGGTCCACACTGTCATTTGCCATCTCTTTGATAATGGCTGTCGTCTTTGTGTGCATACATACATATTTCCTGGCGATTTCCAAATCAGAAAATGCAGTTTTCAGCAGCTTTGAGACATGATTGCTCACCACAACTGACAAGTTATGCTCAGCAACAAAACCTGTTACTAACATTTCAGCACAGGTCTCACTCTCGTTGATGTCTGCGGTGAAGAATTGTTTTATCTGCATGCTGCTGGCTGGTGTTTTTGCTGTCTCAACATGCTTTTTCGCACAATGCAAATTTTCACATTGTTACGACAGCCATGCATGATGGATATGTCCACGTGACATAGGTCACAGTACACATAATTTTCATTCTCTCTCAATAGCTTAATTACTTTAAATTTGATTGCATAGCCCATTTTGAACTTCAGAAACATTCCACTCAGGGTTTTTCTGGGATATTTGGCTCATTTTTATCACCCACATCAGCCATTTTTATCAACAATGGCAGCTGGTGAACTCTGGGGGAAATGGGTTGTAGCGAAAAATAAATTATGCCTGCTTGCCCCCATGGCACTCCTTTCACTAGAGGTGCAACCAGAATTTTCATAAGGAGGGCACCCAAGAGGCCTGCACATGTGTATCGGGTTCCCCCTTTGCATAGCCATGACCTCTCCCAATCCCCCTGGGGGCCCAGCTGGCATGCTCTCAAAAGTTATCTGATGTGGGGGACTGGCAAATTTTTCTTCCCCAATGTGCGCACAGACAGGCAGCCGATGGCATGCCGGTCCGCGGACCACCACTTTGAGACCACTGATCTAGAGCACATTAATATAGTCCAGCAGGGTCTACATGGGGCAGTTAGAGCACGACACACATCTTGTAGCATGACACACATCTTGTAGCATGGGCTGTGCAACCAGCGCCACAAACCCCATTCAAAATTGCTGAGGCTTCCTTTCTATCAGACCGTCACAGTTCAGTCTGTGCATGTGCCAGGAGGAGAAGAACGAACCCCACGGCCACGACACTATTTGCTGCATTTGTTGGACCCGAACAGTGGCAAGTGACACAAAAGTCATAGATTTGAGGCCTGAATTTATAAATGTATAAATCAGGAGAGTATGGAAAATAAGGGAGGATTGGCATTTCTGCCATTGAGCTGGCCAGTTTCAAAATCCAGAACTAGGTCTGCTAAATACAGTAGTGTGGCTAGGAAGAAACAGTTAGGCCCATGGCAGCATAGTGCAAAGACCTAACTATAGGTTGTACAAGGCAGCTCAGCCTTCAGTGTACTGGTGCGGCCACCCCACTCAGACAATGCACGAAGAGCCATTACTTTCTCGCACCGTGAACATCACTATCACATGGTTACTATTCTAGAATCATAGAATCATAGACTTTAAGGTCAGAAGGGACCATTATGATCGTCTAGTCTGACCTCCTGCACAACTTAGGCCACAGAATCTCACCCACCCACAAATCCCTGACCTATGTCTGAGCTACTAAAATCCTCAAATCGTGGTTTAAAGAATTCAAGGTGCAGAGAATCCTCCAGCAAGTGACCCGTGCCCCATGCTACAGAGGAAAGCAAAAACCTCCCAGGGCCTCTGCCAATCTGCCTTGGAGGAAAATTCCTTCCTGACCCCAAATATGGCAATCAGCTAAAACCCTGAGCATGTGGGCAAGACTCACCAGCCAGACACCCAGGAAAGAATTCTCTGTAGTAACTCAGAGCCCACCCTATCTAGCATCCCATCACAGGGTAATGGGCATATTTATCGCTAATAGTCAAAGATCAATTAATTGCCAAAATTAGGCTATCCCATCATAACATCCCCTCCATAAACTTATAAAACTTCGTTTTGAAGCCAAATATGTCTTTTGCCTCCACTGCTCCCCTTAGAAGGCTGTTCCAGAACTTCACTCTTCTGATGGTTAGAAAGCTTCGTCTAATTTCAAGTCTAAACTTCCTGATGGCCAGTTTATATCCATTTGTTCGTGTGTCCACATTGGTACTGAGCTTAAATAATTCCTCTCCCTCCCTGGAATTTATCCCTCTGATATATTTATAGAGAGCAATCATATCTCCCCTCAGCCTTCTTTTGGTTAGGCTAAACAAGCCAAGCTCTTTGAATCTCCTTTCATAAGACATGTTTTCCATTCCTCGGATCATCCTAGTAGCTCTTCTCTGTACCTGTTCCAGTTAGAATTCATCCTTCTTAAACCAGAACTACACAATATTCCAGATGGGGTCTCACCAGTGCCTTGTATAACAGTACTAACACCTCCTTATCTCTACTGGAAACACCTCGCTTGATGCATCCCAAGACCGCATTAGCTTTTTTCACGGCCATATCACATTGGCGGCTCATAGTCATCCTGTGATCAACCAATACTCAGAGGGTCTTCTCCTCCTCTGTTACTTCCAAGTGATGCGTCCCCAATTTATAACAAAAATTCTTGTTATTAATCCCTAAATGCATGACTTTGCACTTTTCACTATTCAATTTCATCCTATTCTGAAGTACTGCAGTCTGTAAACATTGTTTATTAACTGTAAGTCCTTTTAAAAAGTAGTGCATCAGTGAAGAGGGATCAACAGTTCATGATTTGAGAATCAGAACATGAGAGATAGCTCTTACAAGAGCTACCACAGCATAATCAATATGAAAGAAAGAAATCATTACCCCTCTGACAATGATTGGGTAAGCAAGTTTAGCTATATTATTGATAAGCTAAGTGAAGAAAAAATATTTCTGATGCAGTAGTTTGTCTTCTGGAACTAGCAGAAGTTGTTTTAGGAAAGTCAAATTTTGCCAACTGACACGACTTAGGGAGAAGATATTTGACTCTTTACTCTGAAAAGTGACTCACTCTAAAATGCCATAGTGGGAAACACATTTTCATTCTTTCTCAATAGATTCCATATAAAAAACTGTGCTTAGTTTAAAAATAAAAATATATAGTTCTTCTATCAGCTTTACAAACTCATCCTTGGGCTCTGGTAATCTACCTGCATTAGTTTGCAAGGCTTACAGTTAGAACCACTGTATTTTTACTTATAAACTAAGAATACTTTTTAACATGGAATCTATTGAGACAGAATAAAAATGGGATACAACTAGGCTATTTTTTAGACTCACTTTTCACAGTCTTTTAGCCTATGATATAAGTCCCCTATTTCACGTGACAAGTTACCAATATCCATGAAATGAGCATTCACGATGGAAGATTTCTTCCTCTTTTAAAGAAAGATATAGAAACTAGCTTAATTCCACTTGTAAAGTCCACAAAGTAGGCACAAATTTGTTGCTGGGGTAGTGTTGTTTATCAGCTAAAACCAAATTAGACTTTAGTCTAAAGATCCTCACCTTTAACTTCCTTATGACAACACCCAATTCATCAACATATACGTTAGCCAAGAGGCCTGGGTAAGACTGGCGTTTGGAACAAGTCATTTTCCGTCCTGGATCAGCTGATAGAATATCCTATAGAACTAAGGCTTTTTATCTCTTCCTAGAACACCAGAAGCATGCTCTCTCTCTATTTGTATATCTATTCAACAAATAAGAGAGACAAAGGGAGGCAGACATCCTTGTTGTCCCCCACATATACACACTCAGGATTAATCTGTATGGCAATGAAAAGTGCTATAAAGCCCATTTCGTTTTTTATTTTTTAAAGAAATGCTAAAATGTGACCCAATTAGAATGACACTTTTAAAAGCAAGCAAACAAACAAATCTTCCTTGAATAAGTAATTACACCTAATACTCTTGTAGATTAACATTTCCATCAGCTGTTGGTAACACTTTACTCCAAGTTTATAAAGCTAAAATATATAACTAAAATATTTTAGAACTTTGTAAGACATAGTGCAGAATATGCTGATGTCTGAAACAGACTTTCAACTAACACACAATATGATTACACACTAACCCTTCACTAATCAGTATCAAATATCTGGTTTGTAAATGAAGTGATGAATTGAAAGCAGTGCTATATTCACCTTAGACAAACTGCCAAGTGAACTCCATGCATCCCATTTTGCCTTCTTGACAAAGTCAAGCATGCCAGGCGTTGGAGAACTGCAGGGACCCTCGGTAGCCTGTATAAAGGGTGGAATAAACTCATGTAAGCTTTCAAGTAAATTCAAATTTCTCAATCAGTAGGCTGGGGGCAAAGAACACAACCACTATCAATCATTACATGATCATGGCACAGAAGCTCTGAAAACAAACAAGTATGCTCCAAAGAAGAGAGTACTGGAAAGTCACTATGTCTATATTACGTCTTTTAAATATTCAAGATAAGCATATAACTTCTCAGGAACCCGATCTCAATATTGTACAGACTCCAACCATTTTAATGAATTTTAAAAAAACATGCTTTTAAAAGGTGCATTTGTGTATACAGTTTACAAAAATATCGCTGCATGAGATCAATCTTTCTTTAAGAAAAGCACATTACATATACAGGGAGAGAAGTATTTAGACCCCAGAAAAGTAAGTTTACTAGCTTTCTAATGTCAGCTGTTACTGACAATAACATGTAAGGGTCTATCTTTAAAGAGTGTGTGTTCTTGTATTTTATTAAAAGAACAATTAGTTCCTTCAATACAACAAGATAGGGCCCAGACTAACCCCCTAGATTAATCTCTCCTCCCATCCATTTCATGCCAGTGGTCCGCGGACCCCTGGGGGGGTCTGCACACTATTTTCAGTGACCTTTCACAGACCCCTTAGACTAAAGTTTCAGATCCCAGAAAAGGCATTTCATTTTTCTGATCAAAAGTATGGGAATACCTCCATCTGCAAGTCAAAACCTGGAAGTGGTGTTGTTACCATAGAGGTCCACAGTTTAACACCCTTTCTCACGCTGCGTCAAATGCCAGGCCGAGCACGTGCAACATTTATAGTTGAATTCTGTTCAGCCAGTTTTCAGTCTAAGACTTCTATGGTAGGGGACATGGACCACAGGATCCGCACCTCTATTTGAATGAATTTTTTTAGGGGTCCACAAATGAGAAAAAAAAAAAAAAAGGTTGAAAACCACTGCTTCGTACCATTACAAAAAGATTCCTTTAGGGTAGTAAGACCCACCCCACTATAGAGGGCTTGCATAATGCCCTCTGTCACATTGTCCACTTTAAGCCTTAGTAATAAATAATACAATGGGCTGAAACCTAAGTTCCTCTAAGCTGCACGGCTGTGCAGCAGCCTATCAAGTACCATGCAGGCACTCAGGGCTGCAGCGAGGAGGTGCAAAGGCGCCTCTCCTGCAGCTCCAGCCCCAGAGCTGCTGTGGCCAGGGAGAGGCACCTCTCCCACCCAGCCCAGGTTCCGCTGCGATGAGAGAAGACTCAGGGGAGTCTTCTCTCCCAGCTGTGGCCCTGGGGCAACCTGCACCCCAAACCCCTCATCCCCAGCCCAGAGCCTGCACCCCCAGCTGGAGCCCTCACCCCCCATGCATCGCAACCTTCTGCCCCGGCCCTGAACCCCTCATTCCCAGCCCACAGCCCATACCCCCAGCTGGAGCCCTCACCCCCTTGAACCTCAACCCTCTGCCCCAGCCCTGAGCCCCCTCATCTGCAGCCCCACCCTTGAGCCCGCACCGCCAGCTGGAGCCCTTAGCCCCCAGATCCCTCCCACACGCCGAACCCCTCAGCCCCACCCCTACCACATATCACCTCCATATTGGTTCACATAACAAAATTAATTTCACACATGCCTGGGAAAAATTAGAGGAAACATTGGTTGAAACTATAATCATTTCACACAAACTACGTGGTGGATTAATTTTGAGTAATTTTTTACCTCAGAAATAAATTCTGTACAAATATAGGACCTGTACAACTGCTAAAAGGGAATTAATTGGATTCTATTTCTTCTTGTGCATCAACAATTCCACACACACTCCCAGTCCAAATCAGACACACCTCACATCACACTGACGGTAATGGAATGGTACAGGTGTCATTGAGGGCATAATATGACTCACAAACCAGTTACTGGTGATTATTCATGAGGTGAGAAGAACTCTGCTGGACTCTCAGAGCTCAGGCTGAGTTGGCAGAGCTGTCATTTATTCAAAAACAATTTAAAAGCATTTTTGAAATGCAATGAAGTTGCTCAGACACAAAATGTAGAACCCTATAATGCCTTTTAAGAAGAATTCTTTTACAGTCACTTTTCAGACTATAGCCACAATTTAAACAAAAATTGTCTGACCTACCTGTTTAAACAATGCGTAGAGCTTCAACTTTACTTCATTACCAGGGTCCTCCTTCAAAAGCTTCAGCTGATCTTTGGCCTTTTCAAAATCTTCCTGACTGACTCGCATGACAGCTCCAGTCGTGTGCAGCTGAATTACAGGAAAACAGACAGCATGCACTGTCCTACTAGAAGGAAAACAAATATCTACTTATAGTTAGCTGTTTTGTCTGCTGTAACTATAAATGTTGTTTTTCAAGATGTTTAATGTTTGCCTTTAAAAAAACATATTCACAGGGCCACAAGTAAATGTTCCAAAAAAACCCAACCAACCACCCAGTAAATAAGTACAAAAAAAGTTACAAAAAGTCACTGTAGAAGTTTGATGCAACTCGTAGCATAATTAACCTTTGAACAACTAGTACCTAACCCTTTCCTGTACATAAAATAGAGTGCCAGAGATAGGAGTCCACCAGGATGCTGCCAGAAGAGAAAGGGGACAGAGGGAGAAAGTTATGTGATCAGGTGCCAGCCAAGCTGCAAAACACCAATCAGTTGCACGGGAGGCAAATTGATGTTTGTTTTTACCTATAAATCCATAACTCCACTGATTCAATCTATTCTGGCTGGACTGGAGAACACAATGGAAAAAAAAAAAGATTGTTAATGTGTTCAATGTAGTGTATACAGTAGAACCTCAGGTACGAACACTTCAGGAATTGAAGTTCTTTGTGACTCTGAAATGTTCATAACTATGAACAAAACGTTATGGCCATTCTTTCAAAAGTTTACAACTGAACATTGACTTAATACAGCTTTGAAACTTTACTTTGCAGAAGAAAAATGCTGCTTTTAACAAATATAGAAAGAGTTTCCTTATCTTGCCAATTTTTTTTAAATCTCCCCTTTATTTTTTTAATAGTTTAGGTTTAACACTGTATTGTATGTGCATTTGTGTGTGTGGGGGGGGGAGGGGGTCTCTGTTGTTGCTTGATTGTGTGTACTTCCAATTCCAAATAAGGTGTGTGGTTGATCAGTCAGTTTGTAAGTCTGAGGTTTTACTGTATTTAGTTTACAAGCTACATAAGTCTAAAAAAAAAAATCTCTTGTAGTCACTGTAATTTTTTATAAACTCCTCAAGTCCAAATATATCTAACATCAGATACTGAAGTCTATTCGTCTGTTTCTTCTCTATGAAGACCGGGAATCAAGAGTAATTCCAGTGAGGGTTGTGGAGTTGCACCACTTTTCTACATTGGTGTAAGAGAAGAATCAGTCCCAAAATGTTCTATTGACATTTGGGACTACAGCTGGTCAAAATATTGGACTAAAGTTTTTCATCAGAAAATGCAGTTTTTTGTCATAATTGAAAAATGTTTTGCAGGAATGTAGCGATTTCAATTAAATCTTTTCTGTGGAAAAGGGTTGAAACTAATCATTTTGACTCATTTCATTTTTGATTTCACTTCTACATTCTAATAATTTTCACTTATACAGCTGATATTTTATCTACTATAATATTATCAAAAGTGTGTCAAGGTTTCTGAATAAAAAATTTTCTGCATTTCTGTTTTGTGAAAAAAAAAATTGACTTTTTGTTCCAATTAAAGAAGGAAACAAATTTTACAATGTCAGTATTTCTCACAGAATGGAAATTCCATTTTCTAACCAGCTCCAGTTGGGACATTAACAGGTAAACATTTTCCAGGTCTTAATTTCATATCATTCTTAGTCATTCTGTTAGTACTTACAGTACAAAAACATTCTTTTGCAGATCAGATCCATAGCAAGTAAACTCACCCTTTTTTCCTATACGTATAGACAGTCAGAATCTTAAAGAAATCTAGGAATAATGCCTTTCCAGGATGTTGCATAATGCAATATCCAACCCCCTTGATTGCTATATCCATCTTATATAAAAGATATTTTATGTTATTAAGCATGAAACAGAAAAAAATTACAGGCAAAGCATGCAAAGAATACTATTAAAACATTGGATTATAGTGCTTCTCCATGAGATGCAGTTATAAAGCTCCAGAGTCATCTTGTACTAACATTTATAAGGGCTATCAGAATTTCTATTTAGCTACAGCCCTTCTGGGACACTATCATTAACATTAGCATTGTTGAATTTTAAATTTCTGGTGTTTCTTCCTTTTTTGGGCCACTGAGTTTGTGTGTAGGTGGAGCAACATACCCTTCATCAGTAACACGGAGAAAATGGTGACACTCAGCCTTGCATGTTATTACAAATTGATGTAACTCATAATTGGCTCCAAAAGCCTGAGTTAAAAAAAAAAAAGCACCAATAAGTCATGCAATATGACATCAGAAGAACCACCATGTCACAGGAAGCAAAAAGAGTCAAGCCTTTTATATGAGCTAACCAACCGTACTGCATTGATAGAATCACAGAATATCAGGGTTGGAAGGGACCTCAGGTGGTCATCTAGTCCAACCCCCTGCTCAAAGCAGGACCAATCCCCAGCTAACTCATCCCAGCCAGGGCTTTGTCAAGCCTGACCTTAAAAACGTCAAAGGAAGGAGATTCCACCACCTCCCTAGGTAACGCATTCCAGTGTTTCACCACCCTCCTAGTGAAAAAGTTTTTCCTAATATCCAACCTAAACCTCCCGCACTGCAGCTTCAGACCATTACTCCTTGTTCTGTCATCTGCTACCACTGAGAACAGTCTAGAGGCATCCTCTTTGGAACCTCCTTTCAGGTAGTTGAAAGCAGCTATCAAATCCCCCCTCATTCTTCTCTTCCGCAGACTAAACAATCCCAGTTCCCTCAGCCTCTCCTCATAAGTCATGTGTTCCAGTCCCCTAATCATTTTTGTTGCCCTTTGCTGGATGTTTTCCAATTTTTCCACATCCTTCTTGTAGTGTGGGGCCCAAAACTGGACACAGTACTCCAGATGAGGCCTCACCAATGTCGAATAGAGGGGAACGATCATGTTAAACGATCTGATTCGTTAAACTGTGTGTCATGTAGTCTTTCCAAGGCTAGGTAGTGGGGAAAAAAGAGAGTATCTGAGATTCTGTTGCAAGGTACCACCCATGTATTCAGCATCAAATAAGCTTTGGGGTTTGTCAAGTTAGAAATTTTCATCTTTAGTAAGCACGAAAAGAGGCAGTTGGATGGCAAAGAAATAACTGAAGAACAGCAGGAAGATTCCTTCCAATAGGTCTAGACTCAGAGCTACTGGCACCCTAGTGTTACATTGAGTCCTATCTTACCCAAAAACTTCAAAAAGTTACTAGATAGACCAATCACTTGTATTACTATTATGTCACTTTCTATCCTTCCTTTTGTGCCACTCTTTCATTATACTTTTAAAAATCTTTTCCCCCTCACTTGTATCTCAACTTTCTGTAGACCATTTGTGATTTGGTCCCTACTATGTGCCTACTCTCCCTATGTCTCTTGAGGGAATTTTCCCATGAAGAAGTGGCTGTAACAGGGTAGCTCACACATAAGGGTTGGACTGCTGGGGTAGCCAATCCTGCTCAGAATGTGACACACTTGGGAGAGATCAGGGTGATTGCCCTATAGACAGCAGCAGCAGGCTACAATGAAGAGGAGAGAAACTTGGGAAAATGGTAGAGAGATTGTAGAGTGTGGGACAGGCTCCTGCAGGGAAGACCTTGAGGCCAACTGAACTGTGACAGACACTGACTGAGAGAAGGGTTTGGGCCTGGAAACCAGAAAGCTGAGAGGCTGATGAGGTTCAGCCAGGTAATGTCTGGGAGTACTGGGCCCCCAGCTCCTAATACAGACCCTGACTGGGAGATGAGTTTGGGGGCCTGGAAGCCAAAGGGCTGAGTTCTATCCAGGTTAAGCCCAACAGACTTAGAATTGCTCTCGGAAAAAGGGCTGGGGACTCCCTACCTAAGGGAGAGCATGAATGAACTTCAGTAGCGGCAGTATGTAAGGACTCTATAAATGGGACCCCAGGATGGGAATGTTTTAATTACTGTTAGGTGGAGTTGAAGTGAAGTGGAGAAATTGGTAGCAGGAGACCCCAGAGTGTTCTCTGGCCATGAGGGGGTGGTCAGGAGGTGGCTGGCCCTGTTACAAGGGCCACAATCAATTCTCAAGATCGGAATGCTACTGTATTTTATAGGATTTCAGTAAAATACTATATTTTTAAAAGATGCAAATGAAGACAAAAATTGGCCAGCGGCACACACTGAGAGGCAGGGAGGAGGCCGATTGGGGGCTGCCGTGGGTGCTCAGCACCCACCATTTTTTCCCCGTGGGTGCTCCATCCCCAGAGTACCCACGGAGTCAGCACCTATGTGAAGCATATATGCAGACCTAATAATGAACCTAATCAGAAACATCAGACTAGATCCTGTATACCTTTTCTCACCCTACTGAAGCCAGCAAGATACTCCTCAGGATGAATAGAAGTATCATAATGTGACCTGTAGAAATCAATGGCAAAATTCAATCCTGCTCCCAATGGAGTAAATGTGAGTCCAAAGGGAGGGAGAGAAAGCGTTTGCCTCTGCTCTTCCTTCCTATCTTTTAACACCACTTTAGCATACAGAAAACTGTATTGTTGTTTGTTTAAAGTTTTCAGCTTTTACTGTGCTTCCCCTGCTGGTAGTCATTTCCCCCCAATTACAGTTCGCTTTCTCGTGCAGCAGCAATGGACTCAACGTCTCAGCACAGCTGAACAAACAGATAAGTTACCATGGAGGCTGCTCAGTCAGTAGAAACAAAGTGGATGAGGCAGAGAAGAAGAGTCTAGGATCTGAACTCACCAACCTAGACAAAGCTGTAATTTTTCACTGGCACTATTGCCAAATACAATTTGCATTTGGCCAGTTGTATTTTCTCAACATGAAAGATCACTGTCCTTGGGCATCAACACCAGAACCTTTAATATCCATGCTGACAATCACTTCAACTATAGTGCCTTGTCACAGACTTAAAGTCCTCCTACTCACTCGTGATCTCTTATGAACTATCCATCTTTCCACTCACTTTGACCTCTCTCTGTCAAATGCCTCTTATCCTAGAAAACATTTGAACATAAAGCCTCTAACTGGGCTCACATCAGTTCTACAGCTAGTAGCATCTGTCCATTTAGCTAATGACTGACACTACTTGTCACACTTACAGCACGGCAAGCCCTTCCCTCACCCTGTAGAAGGCTGTTTAAAATAACAGCCTCCCATTATGATGTAAAACTAGCTTCACATTGGTGTAAATAAATTTTATACGTTTAAAAACTAAAACATTAATAAAATATTTAAATGTTAACTCTCCGGGTTTTTTTTAAGCAGGCCGGCCATTTGCTCAGAAACATTAAATATGTGGTCTAAATGAAATTACTATAAGGTGGGTGTACAACTGGTTGAAAGACCGTACTCAAAAAGCAGTTATCAATGGTTTGCTGTCAAACTGGGAGGGTGTATTTGGGGTGGTCCCACAGTAGTCAGTCCTTAGTCCGGTACTAGTCACTATTTTCATTAATGACTTGGATAATGGAGTACAAAGGATGATTATAAAATATGCAGATGACACCAAACTGGGAGGGATTGCAAGTACTTTGGAGGACATGTTTAAAATTCAAAATGACCTTCACAAATTGGAGAATTGGTCTGAATTTAACCAGATGAAATTCAATAAAGACAAGTGAAAAGTACTTCACATAGGAAGGAAAAAAATCAAAAGCACAACTACAAAATGAGGAGTAACTGTCTAAGTGGTAATACTGCTGAAAAGGATCTGGGCGTTATAATGGACCACAAACTGAATATGAGGAGTCAATGTGATGCAGCTGCAAAAAAAGGCTAATGTGATTCTGGGATATATTAACAGGAGTATTGTATACAAGACAAGAGGTAGCTGTCCCGCTCTACTTAGCACTGGTGAGGCCCCAGCTGGACTACTGTGTCTAATTCTGGGCACCACACTTTAGGAAGGATGGGGGCAACTTAAAAAGAATTCAGAGAAGATTGACAAAAATGATAAAAGGTTTACAAAACCTGACCTCTGAGGACAGGTTTAAACATGCCCAATTTTTGTGTTTTGAGAAAAGAAAACTGGGGTGCAACCTCATAAGTCTTCCAATATGTGAAGGGATGTTATAAAGAGCGTGGTGATCAATTGTTCTCCATGTCCACTGAAAGTAGGACAAAAAAGCAAGGGGCTTAATCTGCAGCAAGGGAGATTTAGTTTAGCTATTAGGGAAAACCTTCTCATTATAAGGGTAGTTAAGCTCTGGAATAGGCTTCCATCACAGGAAGCATTTAAAAACAAGTTGGAGAAAACACTTGGTCTTGCCAGAGCACAGAGAACTTGATGATTTTCTTAAGGTCCCTTCCAGTCCTACATTTCTCTGATTTTCCACTCGGAAGGTGACTCTTCATGGTGTCCCGCTAGGCTTCTTGACTGGAATGAAAGTCACCCAAGTAATTTCAAACAGCTAATGATGCATGCCTAGTGCCTGCCACACCCAATTTCTGAATGACGCTAGCCCAGGGATGGGTAAACTATGACTTGGGGGCTGCATCCATCCCTTTAGACATTTTAATCTAGCCCTCAAGCTCCCACCAGGGAGCAGGGTCCGGGGGTTGCCCTGCTCTGGCGCTCCAGTCAGGGAGCGGGGTTGGGGACTTGCCCCGCTCCATGCGGCTCCCAGAACCAGTGGCATGTCCTCACTCTGGTTCCTACATGTAGAGGCAACCAAGGGGCTTGGCACGCTACCACTGCCCCAAGCACTGCCCCCACAGTTCCCATCGGCCAAGAACCATGGCCAATGGGAGCTGCAGGGGTGGCGCCTGTGGATGGAGCAGTGTGCAGAACTGCCTGGCCGCGCCTCTGCGTAGGAGCCGGAGTAGGGGGAACAAGCCACTGCTTCTAGGAGCTGCTTGAGGTAAGCGCCGCCCGGAGCCTGCACTCCTGACCCCCTCCCATGCCCCAACTCCCTGCCCCAGCCCTGATCCCTCTTGTGCCCTCCAAACCCCTCGGTCCCAGCCCGAAGCACCCTCCTACACCCCAAGCACTCATCCCCAGCACCACCCCAGAGCCTGCACCCCAACCCCCAATTATGTGAGCATTCATGGCCCGCCATACAATTTCCATACCCAGATGTGGCCCTTGGGCCAAAAAGTTTGCCCACCCCTGCTATAAACCATCCAGTGGAGTCACCTTGCCTAGCTTAGGTAAGTCTACAGGCACAGAGAGTGCTCCCAAAACAAGAAACTATGTATCCTCCCTTATTTGCACCACTAAATGTTGCAATGCAAGCGTGTGGGTTACATATACAGTATTATCATCATATACCATGTTAAAGATGATCAATAGGTCCTCTACCACTTACCTACTACTTTAGAATAAATTATGTAGCATGACTAGGGCCCTACCAAATTAATGGCCATGAAAAACGCATCATGGACCGTGAAATCTGGTTTCCCCCCATGAAATCTGGTCTTTTTGTGTGCTTTTACCTGATACCTGTGGTCACCAACCCGTCGATCACAAATGACTGGTTGATCCTTGGGACTCTCTCAGTTGACTGTGATCTCTGGCCAGGCAGCGCAGCAGGGGCCACCTGCCATGGCCCCATGCCGCTCCCGGAAGCGGTCAGTACGCCTCCGCAGCCCCGGGGGGAGGGAGCGGTCTCCATGCGCTGCTCCTGCCTGCAAGCATCCCCCCCACAGCTCCCATTGGCTGGGAATGGGGAACTGTGGCCAATGGGAGCTTTCGGGGTGGTGCATGCAGAGAACTGCAGCGCGCGGAGCCATGTGCCCCCTGGCCCTTCCAGGGGCCACAAGGGCGTGTTGGCCCCTTCTGGGAGTGGCATGGAGCCGTGGCAGGCAGGGAGCCTGCCTTAGCCTTGCTGCGCAGCTGACCAAGCTAAGTGCTGCCCAGTGGGAGGCCAGACCCCAACCTTGAGCCCCTCCTGCACTCCAAGCCCTTGCCCCAGCCCTGAGCCCCCTCCCAGAGCCAGCAGCACCCCATGCCTCCTCCTGCACCACGAACCTCCTCCTCCACCCCAGGCCCCTGCCCTCAGTCCTCTCCCAGAGCCAGCACCCCAACCCCCTGCCCCAGGCTCAGCCCAAAGCCCCATCTCACACTGCAAACCCCCCAGCCCAGAGCCTGCACCCCCTCCTGAACCCCAACCCTTTGATCCAGCCTGGTGAAAGTGAGTGAGGGTGAGGGAGAGCAAGCAATGGGGGGGGCGGGAGGATGGAGTGACTGGGGCAGGGTAGATCCTGGTTTGCCCTTCAATTCAAAAAGTTCAAAAAAACCACTGCCCTATACTATACAGATTTCCAGGGAGAGGCCTATGTTTCTCAAATTGGGAGTCCTGACCCAAAAGAGAGCCGTGGAAAGGGGTGGGGGTCACAGTATTGCCACCCTTACTTCTGCGCTGCCTTCAGAGCTGGATGGCTGGAGAGCAGCAGCTGTTGGCTGGTCGCCCAGCTCTGAAGGCAATAGCCTGCTCGCAGCACTGCAGAAGTAGGTGTGGTATTGCCACCCTTACTTCTGCGCTGCTGCCTTTAGAGCTGTATGGCCGGAGAGTGGCGGCTGCTGACTGAGGACCCAGCTCTGCAGGCAGCAGCGCAGAAGTAAGAGTGGCAGTACCATACTAGGCCATCCTTACTTCTGTGCTGCTGCTGGCCACAGCGCTGCCTTTAGAGCTGGGCTCCCAGCCAAGCCGCCCAGCTCTGAAGGCAGTGCTGTCCCCAGCAGCAGCACAGAAGTAAGGGCAGTGGTACCGCAACCTCGCCTACAATAAACTTGCGACCTCCCCTCCCCCCGAACTCTTTTTTAGGTCAGGACCCCTACAGTTACAACACTGTGACATTTCCAATTTAAATAGCTGAAATTATGAAATTTACAATTTTGAAAATCCTATGACTGTGAAATTGATCAAAATGGACAGTGAATTTGTTAGGGCCCTATGAGGTATGAACAAATTATTGGTTACTTACTATGCAGAGGGGGAGGAGAACCACCACCGAATGGGAATATTTCTCTTATCAAATAGCTATGTGTGTTACTGATATTTTGTGTTTTAAAGTCTCTTTCTGGGACTAAGTATAAGAAATGCCACAGTACAGCAGTGAAGAGTATAATGTCAATGACGGTCCTAGAAGGCACACGATCTATCCTAGGTACCCCATGAGTTTCTAATCTACTATGTCCTGAATAATGTAATTAACTATTTGTTTAGGAAGAAAAATTGCATGTTGCTTTCTGGGACATTTACAGAGACATTAATTAAGGCTTGCTTTACAGAAGATATATATATATCCACCAAGTAGATTTCCAAGGCCTAAGAAAAAAAATAAGAGGGACAGCCCCAATTATTTCTGGGTTTTTTGTTTTGGTTTTTTTGTAGTTCCAAATCAGTTTAGCACAGGCTACTAAGCAGCAGTCACTCAGTTTTTCTGTTTTCTAGAAAATACACAAGTACTTAACTGCTATGCAAAATAAGTATATAAACAAACTCGATTCGGTCGTTTGGATAGCAGGAGACACATTTTGGAGAAAAGTTTCAGAGTAGCTGCTGTGTTAGTCTGTATCCGCAAAAAGAATAGGAGTACTTGTGGCACCTTAGAGACTAACAAATTTATTTGAGCATAAGCTTTCGTGGGCTACAGCTCACTTCACTGGATGCATGGAGTGGAAAATACAGTAGGACGATTTTATATACACAGAGAACATGAAACAGTGGGTGTTAACTGATCACTCTTGTTATAGTGTGCATGGTAAGGTGAGCTACTACCAGAAGGAGAGAAAAAAAAACACCTTTTGTAGTGATAATCAAGATGGGCCATTTCCAGCAGTTGACAAGTACGTGTGAGGAACAGTAGGGGGAAAAATAAACATGGGGTCTCTTTCACTGGAGAATTTTGTTTCCCAGTAATAGGTTCTCTTTTCAATTGAGTATCTCAGACTTGACAAAGAGTTGCCATTAAACCAAATATAAGACCATCAAAAATATATATATATACACACACATATACATACACACACACACTCTTTCTATGAAATAATGTCTTTTCCTTACACAATCCAAAATCCTGAAGACAGATCATGTTCCATGGGCTTTTAATTTTGGTAGTAATATAAAAATTCTGTTTCAGAGATATAGCATGTTACAAACTGCATCTCCATTTTGGCTTGCCAAGCTGAATGCGACAAAGTGCTACAGTCATTTGTATGTTAGTTGTTTTGAGCTTTTTCCCTGCATCTCTTAACACATGGCATTAGTGAGTAAGTGGGGAAACTAGTCTTCATAATATGGTAACTACTTTTTCAGTCTTTTCCTGCTGCGCTTGCGCTGTGTGTGACAATGCATCATAAAATATGCCAATACTCCAGGATGCCAACCAGAATTGTAATTTTCTAAAGGCTACAAGGGTGTTAACTCAATCCAGAGAGCGTTCAAAAGGCCTGCCACAGCATGAGCAACTATTTCACTGAGAAACTGCTGGCAAATTGAAAAAAAAGGAATAATTATCTGCATGGGAGTTCCATACTAGCAACTCTCCCTGCTGCTAGAACAGAACCTCACGTGTGAACACAGAGTATCTCAGAAACTGCTAACATGGCCCACTTCCTGCCTGCTTGGCAGAGCTATCAGTGATGAGGGGAAATGCTTGCTAGTGCTGTAGGAGTTGAGCATTTTTTAAAAACGCGTTTGTTTTTTCCCTCCCATTCCTCTTTCCTCCAGGAGTTATTGTGAGATCAGAGAAGGAAAGGGGACTGGGGGAGGAGCATCATGCTCCCACTACCTTACCATCAATTTATTTGCTCAGGAGAGACAAAAAGACTAAGGCTATGTCTACACTACCGTGTATGTCACCCATAAGTTACAAGCAACATAAGTTACACCGATCTAAGCACCGGTGTCAACAGTGCTATGTCGCCAGGAGTAGCTTTCCTGCTGACAGAGCTATTGCCATTCATTGGGATGGATTAAATTGACAGGAGAGCTCTCTGTCAGTTTAGAGCAGCTACACTAGATAATCTACTGTAAACTCTCTAGTGTAGCCATAGCCTCAGTTCAGGGGATGAGGAGGAGTGCTGGGTGGCTGCCCTGATGCAGCAATCAATTCAGAAAAGGAAGGGATGCTAGGAGTTAGAATCAGTATTTGAAATAAAACTATTTCCATAGGAAAATAAAAGAAAATAAATGTCTTACACGGAGAGGCAGATTCAATCTGAGAAACTGATTTCACTTTAACTTTCTAAGGCCTCATGAGTAATCAAGTGAAACTCTAACAAAAGGATTTTAAAAATGGATTAAAAGGTTGATAGCCACTCTTAAAAAGTGTCAAATGACTATGAACAAGTCATTAACTATGCCTTTAGTACACAATTTCCCTGAAAGGCTGAACAAACAGTTTTGCTAAAGCCTTTCACTATCCGCCTGCAGAATTTTGTACATTCAATACATTTACAATAACTCTGAAGTATATTTTTGCTTAGCAATAGACATGCTATACACGCTGTCCTTGCAACAACAAACAGCACCATCCAGGAAAAGAACACTTTGTTACATTCTCTCAGCCAGTCTTTTTTTTTCTCCCAGCCAGTCTCTAACATGCCCACGAGCCACTCAGCAGTAGGGGGGAGGCCAATTACTATATTTATTGGAGACTCAATATAGAGCACACATAACAGCACAGTCTAAAATGAAAGGGCCTCACCACAAGAGCTCGAGGGACTAGCCAGTTAGACACTAGTTCTTCCCCTCATTCACCCTTCTCAGGTTTTGTTTTGTTTTAAAAGGAGCCATTCTGTTTCTTCTAGGAGGGTAAATTCACAGCGGGATATCATAGTGCATAATCTCATTGTAGATAATCCTATCAGAATAATAGCATGCCTGCAGGACAATCCCATCAGTATATTCTCAAGTGGAAAGGAGTGCCTCTTTTCAGTCTGTAGTAGGGTTGGCCTCCACAATGCTCACTTGTGGCTTGTTGTAGCACTATTCATCCTCCTTGCTTTCCTTCCAGGTCATCAGTAGTCATACAAAGCAGCCACCTCCCATGTGGCCTGATGCTGTCAGGACTAAATCATGTCAAAGTTCCTCTGTTTTTGGAGTATCTAAGTTACAAAACAAATATAATAAAACCAGAAAGGAAAACTGACTGTTCCAGTTCATGGCTGGATGCAGCCCTGCTATTCAGTCTGTTTTTCTAGCTAACACTCCTCTGGACTCCCTGCTTCAGACCTAGCTTCTCTCAGGGAGGCTGTGACAGGCTGCAGTCTTACTCAGCTTCCTGGCTTCAGCCAGGCTTCTCTTACCAAGTGAGAGCTGAAAATCTGCTCCTTTTCCCAGTCAGCCACCAACTGACCTGGGTTCTCCCCTTTCACCTCCACCCTCTAGACCGGACACCTACTGCAGGTGTGTTAGGACATGGCTGACTGATCCCACAGGCTCTTGTTAAGACCTTCTTGGCCAATGTGAGGTTTGCACTCCCCATTACAGAACTATGCAAGTCTAAATTACATAACAATCAGTCAAAACACCCTATTAAAAAGATTTCAGCAGGAGAGCCATTATGTTAAAAAGTAGCATTTCTCCAGCTGATTTGTTGGTTCATAGCCATCTTGTGACTTTCTTGTCTTGTACTAGAAAATGTAGAGTGGCTACAGAAGGCGTGAGAACCTTCTGCACTGCAGCTCCTGCTGTCTGAAACCTTGTTGTACCTGCCTCACCAACTCTCCCACCTCTTATGAAATCACCTCTTCTCTCCCTCTTAAAATTCTTTCTGCTATTATGTGGGCAACACAGCATGGGGAGTAGGTGAGCAGCACTCAGTGGTGAAAGAACAGGTTTAGAAAAGCTGGACATGCACAAGTCCATGGATCCAGATCTAATGCATCCAAGGGTGCTGAAGGAGTTGGCTGATGCAACTGCAGAGCCATTGGCCATTAGCTTTGAAAATTTGTGGCAAGCGGAGGAGGTCCCGGACGATTGGAAAAAGGAAAATATAGTGCCCATATTTGAAAAAGGGGGAAAAAAACAAAAAAAAAGAGAACCTGGGGAACGACAGACCGGTCAGCCTCACTTCAGTCCTCAGCAAAATCATGGAGCAGATCCTCAGGGAATCCATTTTGAAGCACTTGGAGGAGAGGAAGGTGATCAGGAACAGTCAACATGGATTCACCAAGGGCAAGTCATGTCTGACCAACCTGATTGCCTTCTATGATGAGATAACTAGCTCTGTGCATATGGGGAAAGCAGTGAATGTGAAATATCGTGACTTTAGCAAAGCTTTTGATACAGTCTCCCACAGTATTCTTGCCAGCAAGTTAAAAAAGTATGGATTGGATGAATGGACTATAAGGTGGATAGAAAGCTGGCTAGATTGTCGGGCTCAACAGTCAGTGATCTACGGCTCGATATCTAGTTGGCAGCCGGTATCAAGCGGAGTGCCCCAGGGGTCGGTCCTGGGCCAGTTTTGTTCAACATCTTTATTAGTGATCTGGATGATGGGATTAATTGCACCCTCAGCAAGTTCCCAGATGACACTAAACCGGGGGGAGAGGTAGATACAATGGAGGGTAGGGATAGTGTCCAGAGTGACCTAGACAAATTGGAGTATTGGGCCAAAATAAATCTGATGAGGTTCAACAAGGACACGTGCAGAGTTCTGCACTTAGAAAGGAAGAATCCCATGCACTGCTACAGGCTGTGGGACTGTCTGGCTAAGCAGCAATTCTGCAGAAAAGGACCTGTGGATTACAGTGGACGAGAAGCTGGATATGAGTCAGCAGTGTGCCCTTGTTGCCATGAAGGCCAATGGCATATTGGGCTGTATTAGTGGGAGCGTTGCCAGAAGATCAAGGGAAGTGATTATTCCCCTCTATTCGGCACTGGTGAGGCCACACCTGGAGTATTGCTTCCAGTTTTGGTCCCCTCACTACAGAAGGGATGTGGACAAATTGGAGAGTCCAGCAGAGGGCAATGAAAATGATTAGCGGCCTGGGGCACATGACTTAAGAGGAAAGGCTGAAGAAACTGGGGTTATTTAGTCTGCAGAAGAGAAGAGTGAGGGGGGATTTGATAGCAGCCTTCAATTATCTGAAGGGGGGTTCCAAAGAGGACGGAGCTAGGCTGCTCTCAGTGGTGGCAGATGACAGAACAAGAAGCAATGGTATCAAGTTGCAGTGGGGGAGGTATAGGTTGGATATTAGGAAACAGTATTCACTAGGAAGGTGGTGAAACACTGGGATAGGCTACCTAGGGAGGTGGTGGAATCTCCATCCTTACAGGTTTTCAAGGCCTGGCATGACAAAGCCTTGGCTGGGATGATTTAGTTGGTGCTGGTCCTGCTTTGAGCAGGGGATTGGACTAGATGACCTCCTGAGGTCTCTTCCAACCCTAATATTCTATGATTCTGTGTTTATCTAAAGCATTTTAAGATGCAATCAGTATGAAATACTCATGAAATTACATGCCCTGAATCAGAAGATGGCAGGACCAGAGACCTTGACTTGTGCTAAGCCCCTGACAAACCCTGCTCCTTTAGACTTCAGCAACCAATATATAGCTTTCTCACAGTGGTGATGTGTGGAAGGAGGTAACGCTTAACCATTGCTAAGTGATTGACATAGCTTTTCTGTGACTAGCATCACATAAGACAAAGGCCTTTGTCTTCACTATATTTAAAAAAAGGTGTAAGTAGCTAATTTTAATGTAATTGCAGTAAAATCCTAAAGACGACATGGTACATTGTAGTTTTTGTATGAGTTAGCAGGTAAAGATTATGGGGAGCCTAAGGTTCAATATTTCTTCTAATTGCAATTTATGCCTACTATACCCACGGGCCCTTAACATTTTACATTATACTGTCTTAGTATTAAAATACACAAAATAATGATATGTCTCTTGGCAGATCACAGTGCTGCTTCACCATTGTTAAGGGTGAATTTATTAGCTGCATTTGATAGTTTTCAGATCCAAAGAATAGTTAATAAACATTGAGATATAGTGTAGTATTACAGTCAAAATGAGACTATCCTATATAATGTGCACTTGTTAATATTCTTTAATCACAGCTGTTACAAAGGAAACTGTAATTATTCCCTTCATCACTTTGTATCCCCATGAAAGCCTTCTCTTACACAATTCAAAGTGAACTGGAAAAGAATGAGAATATTAATGACTAAAACTAAGAGGCAAAAGATACTCTTATTTCTTTTATAAGATGCACTTAGGCAAGTTGCAGAGTTTCTAATGTAGATACTTCAAAAATTATTTTCATGAAAAAATTACAAACATGAACATTGGTAGAATAATAATGTATATTATAATAATATAAAACCTGGATTTGTGCTGGAAATGGCCCAACTTGATTATCATACACATTGTAAGGAGAGTGATCACTTTAGATAAGCTATTACCAGCAGGAGAGTGGGGTGTGGGGGGGAAAGAAAACCTTTCGTAGTGGTAAACACCCATTTTTTCATGGTTTGTGTGTATAAAAAGATCTTCTGTACTTTCCACAATATGCATCCGATGCAGTGAGCTGTAGCTCACAAAAGCTTATGCTCAAATAAACTGGTTAGTCTCTAAGGTGCCACAAGTACTCCTTTTCTTAATATAATGTTGTGACTCCCACAAAAAGATTTGGAAGAGCCAACTCTAACAAGTTGCTACGTAATAGTGTCCTGTCTTTTACCTGTAACTTAATACCCAGCTAGAGAGATTTGTGCAAGTATGGATTCGAATTTGATACACTTCAAATACTGTTTATGCTAGAAATCTGAACCATTGATGAAAATGGTTTTCATGGCAGCAATATCCCAGAACTGGTATTGAAAATGGCTCGATTACTAATGTAAACAGGAAAAAATGTTGTCATACCATTTCAGAAAGCGAATCTCAATTATATGTCTACACTGGGAAAATTTACATACATTAAAAAAAAAAACCCTCAGTGCGTCCAGTTCAGTTCCATTGGACTGCCTTTCAACAAATTTAACTAAAATGGTGGTGAAAATGATTCCAGATGCTGAAGTCTTGTGAATTCACCTCTCTTTTCCTACCCTCCAGTTTTAAAAACACATTTACATCCTAACTACCCTCCTGTTCACATTTATTACATAACCAGATTCTTTTTAGGACAGCAAAACTATTTCAGAACCAGCTAAAGATCTAGGACTAAAAAATAACTTTCAGCTTTGTCAATGAATTTCAATAAATACCTGCTTCAAAGCTCATTAACTGTAACAGAAAGGTACTTTTCAATCCATGTTCCAAAACAGATACCTAACTATATAATAGTCAGTTATAAAATGCTGGCTCAGCTACAGAGTTGATGAGACTGCGGTTTGTTTTTCATTGTTTTCATTTGATTTTTAACTGTTACAGGACAATCGTTTCCTACAGAAATGTACACAAACAGCATATTCTCCTGTGCTTCCATATGGATCTAATTTATTAATTTTTTTGTCTGGACAGTAGCTCCGTAATATGGCCTTCACACTTTGTTTAAGCATGCAAATATAAACAGAGTTTTTGCAAACTTGCAGATCCAGTGGAACAGAAAGTAACAGTTCAGTTAAGATAAATTAATGTTAGTACCATTGCAGAAAATCTACCATAGTTTGGCTTCACTAACAGATTTTAACTATTTGTCTCCTTCTGTAGTGCACTGCTGCAGAATTGTTAGGCTAAATATTCAAATCTTGCTGCCCAGTGATCATGTTTCAGGGCACACAATATCTATTGACAAAATGCCCACACACAACCACATTTCCAGCCAAATGACTAGAGGTATTTTACTTTATTTTGTGCTGGATTGCTTAAAGTACATAAAACGCAAGCACAAACAAAACAATGAGCAAGACACTTAATACAATAATAACCAGGACAGTGGAACACAAACATATAAGTATATCCAGAGATTCTCGTAGTCATCATACCATCAGCGAGTTATCTGTTGTTGTCCAACTATTTGTTCTACGATTCTTTAAAGCTTTTTGGAAGACACTTTTAGTCATAAAAGCCATACTGAGTCCATGGTTCTGCAAAAACACACACACACACACACACGCTTCTTTGCAGGATCGGGGCAAATATATGCAAATTAGCTACCTAAAAAGTCTATTTGCAATCATATTAAAGTTTATCTCATGTGTCACTTGACTCATTGTTGATCTTCATTTTAAATGAGAGGCAGGATGAATTTACATTCTCTGGAGGATTAAACCTGGTCTTCTTTTTTTTTTAAAAAAAGTTAATATTAGGGTTCTTGTTGGTTCCCCTTCCCCCCCCTCCCTTTTCTTCTTCTGTGAAGGAATAAACTATATCAACTATTTAGGCAGTGCAAGGGGCAGGACAAAAAATAACATAAGGAGAAAGCAAATATGGCCTACAGACAACAGGAGTCCAGACAACTGGAACAACAGTATCCTAATATGTATAATCACGCAAGAGGGCAGGAAAAAAGTAAGTAATTGTCTACTTACTCAGGTAGCAGGAGGTGGCATAAGTTTGAAATCTTTGTTTTAGTTTTAAAGGTAATTTCTTTCTAACCCTAGGACCCTCTGGTGGACACCAGTGGTGAGAGTAGCTGTCAAGGTGAAGCAGGCGGCCTTCAGAGAAATGCTCACAAACTGGACTCCTGATAACAACAGAGAGAGATAGTGGTTGGCCAAGAGGGATGAGGTGGTCATTGAAGTGAAAGCCTGGGCTTGGGAGGAGTTTGGAAAGACCATGGAGAATGACTACCGAATGGCCTCAAAAGGTGTTCTAGCAAACTGTTCACCTTAGGAGGGGTCAGCGGGACGTTGCCCAGGCTGTTCTCAGCAAGGGTGATGTAACACTGACCTAGACTTGAGGAGATTGTTGAGAGGCAGAAAGAGCACTGTGAGGAACTCCTCAACCTGGTGGACATGCCCTCCTTTCAGGAGGCAGCGCTGGAAACCTCCAGTGAGGTTGGATCTATTACTGTTGTTGAGGTCGCTACGGTGGTAAAGTGCCTTCGTAGTGGTAAGTTAGCAGTGGTGGACGAGATTTGTCCGGAGGTGCTGAAACCACGGGACAATGTTGGGATGTTGTGGTTTACTCACCTCTTCAATCTTGCATGGAAGGTGGGTGCAGTATCTCTGGACTTGCAAACCGGGGTGGTGGTCCCAAGCATTAAGAAAGGAGATGAGAGGGTGTTTCCAACTATTGGGGGATGACATTCCTCAGCCTCCCCCCCAGCAAAGCCTATGCCAGGGTGCTGGAAAGGAGGTTATGCCCATCAGCTGAACCTCGGATTCAGGAGGAACAATGTGGATTCCATCCCAGCCGTGGAACAACGGACCAGCTCTTTGCTCACTCACAGATACCCGAGGGGCCGTGGGAATTTGCTCATCCAGTATCCCTGTTTTGTGGGCCTGGGGAAGGCATATGACCGAATTCCCTGAGATGTCCTATGGGAAGTGCTGCAGGAGTACGAGGTGCCAGCACTACTTTTGCGTGCTATCAGGTCCCGCTATTCTTGGGGTGAGAGCTGTGTTCGTATTCTTGGCATTACGTGGAGTTCATTCAAGATGGGCGTTAGACTTCGCCCAGGGTGCATCTTGTCCCCACTTCTGTATGTAATTTTCCACAGACACAAGATCAAGATGCAACTGACCTCTGGAATGCATCTGGTACAGGAACTAGAAGGTGGCCGTCTCTGCTGTTTGCAGATGATGATGTCCTTCTTACTTCTTCAGACTGTAATCTCTGATGTGCACTCGAACATTTTGCTGCCAGTGTGAAGTGTTGGGATGAGAATCAGCACCTCCAAATTGGAGGTCATGGCCCTCTCCCAGAAGAAAGTGGACGGCTCTCTCCAGGTGATGGGGGAGCAGCTGTCCTCGGTGGAAGAGTTCATTTTGTTCACGAGTGATGGTAAGCAGGAGCGTGGGATCGATGGGCTAATTGGTGTGGTGGTGCTGTACCGATCCATGGTGGTAAAGCAGGAGCTGAGTTCTCATATGCAGCTCTAGGTGTACAGGTCAATCCATGTCCCTGTCCTCGCTTACGGTCATGAAATTTGGGTAATGACCAAAAGGACGAGATCGCAGGTACAAACAGCTGAAATGAGGTTTCTCTGCAAGGTGGCTGGGTTTATTCTCAGAGACAGGATGAAGGGCTCAGCTATTCGGGAGGGCCTTGGAGAAAAGCCTCCACTCCTCCTGATAGAGAGGAGCCTGCTGAGCTGGTTCAGGGCACCCGATAAGGATGCCTCCTAGGAGTCTTCCTTTGGAACTCTACCAGGCACATCCCATTGGGAGGAGGCCCTGAGGCTGACCCAGGACATGCTGGAGGGATTATCTCCCCCCAGCAGGCCTGTGAATGGTGGGGAATCCCTTAGGAGCTGGAACCAGTTGCAGAGGAAAGGGAGGTCCGGTCCTTCCTACTCTCCATGCTGCTGCAACCCTCACCAGGAAAAGCAGGATAAATGAAAAAAGAAAGAAGCAGCAATTTCTTTCATGCTGCCCCCTGCATGGAACAGCCTCCCATTCCCAGTGCTCCCCGTCCTCTTTGAAAGCCTTTTTTTCCTTTCAATTTCTTTGAGAACTCCTTGAGGACATAAATTGTCTAAGTGTTTTATACAGCATTATGTAACCTGAGATGGTCTCTAAAATAAAGTGGACAGTAATTTTTAATGCTACTTATGTTTAGTTTAGGATCTTAAACTGTTTAAACTAATATATGTTTTGCTTTTCCCCCCTCTAGACACGGTAATAAGCAAATCTGAGGTCTATCAAGGCATGTTTTCTGACCTGGATTTGATTATTTTTTATTATTAACCAGCTACATTAAATCAACATTGTTTACCTGTAGGAAGCCTGCTAAGAGAGCTCTGTTTTTAAATGAAGGCAGAAGTCCTGCTGATCACAGAATTTGCATGTTCTCAGTTTCCCCCCATATCTTAAGATGTTCAATCTGCATATTTCAGTTAATTTTTCCACACAGCTTGGAGAGAAAAACTTACAATTTAATGGGCAAGCTACATGAATGACTATACTTTACAGGGCAAAATGCTCTCCTCCCTAATTGAGCTATATACTACAGGCTCTTCAGTTTGTACGTTTTACTGATTAAGGTGCACATTTTAGTTGATGAACTTTCATGTTCTGCTGATCAAACTTCATATTTCCCTGATCATGATCAAAACAAACATTGAGAAAAACGTATAATGTATACATGTATTCTGCTTATGAATTTGCTTATTGAGCACATGTAAGCTTACTGAAGAGACTCCCATTTAAATTGGAAAATTGTTTTAAGTGCTGTTATTACAGGAAGAAGTGACTAAAAATGACATCTTCTAGTTCCACATTTATTCATCAAATTTTATATTGAAGTTTGCCACTTACCAGCTTTAATAAAAACAAAAAGGCAACACAGCAAATTCAACCATGTCTCTTTAAATCAAGCTGTTCTTTCTTCTTCATTCATCCACCCCTAAAAATGAAGGTTCATAGGTGCCAAGTTGTATAATTCCATGTGACACTTTACGCAATGTATTCAATGAGATAATTTACATATTTGAATGTAATTTATATGTAACTACAAACTTCAGCATAAGAAAAATCATATGGATGTAATGTTGGTGAAAGGCAGTGGCTTGACTGCCTTGGTGAATGGAGTCCTCTGTTTATTATTTACAAGACAGCATTAGAGCAAGCTTTTCACACACACACACACACACACACACACACACACACACACACCCCGAAGGCCTCACTTCTTATGGGTAGCGTGTGTATAGGGGGTAGGAGGAGGAGGGAGGTGCTAGTAACTAAGATTGGCAGAGACAGTTCAGTTTCCATGGCTCAGCTTTTCTGCTGAGTATTCTAATTAGCGCAAAGCGTGTGTCAAGGTTCCTTCCCCACTCTGAACTCTAGGGTACAGATGTGGGGACCTGCATGAAAGACCCCCTAAGCTTATTTTTACCAGCTTAGGTTAAAACTTCCCAAGGTGCAAACTATTTTACCTTTTGCCATTGGACTTTATTGCTGCCACCACCAAGTGTCTAACAAACATATAACAGGGAAAGAGCCCGCTTGAAAACGTCTTTCCCCCCAAAATCCTCCCAAACCCTACACCCCCTTTCCTGAGGAAGGCTTGATAAAAATTTGTAAAAAACCTCACCAATTTGTATAGGTGAACACAGACCCAAACCCCTGGATCTTAAGAAAAATGAAAAAGCAATCAGGTTCTTAAAAGAAGAATTTTAATTGAAGAAAAAGTAAAAGAATCACCTCTGTAAAATCAGGATGGTAAATACCTTACAGGGTAATCAGATTCAAAACATAGAGAATCCCTCTAGGCAAAACCTTAAGTTACAAAAAGACACAAAAACAGGAATCTACATTCCATTCAGCACAACTTATTTTATCAGCCATTTAAACAAAACAGAATCGAACGCATATCTAACTAGATTGCTTATTAGCCCTTTACAGAAGTTCTGACCTGCATTCCTGGTCTGGTTCCAGCAAAAGACAACACAGACAGAGAGAATCCTTTGTTTCTCCTCCCGTCCAGCTTTGAAAGCATCTTGTCTCCTCATTGGTCATTTTGGTCAGGTGCCAGCGAGGTTATCCTAGCTTCTTAACCCTTTACAGGTGAAAGGATTTTTCCTCTGGCCAGGAGGGATTTAAATGTGTTTACCCTTCCCTTTTTATTTATGACACACACCCCAAATCACAGATAGGGTGAAACGCTGGCTGTGATTTCTTCCTGGAGCTCTAGGAGAAAACAGAGTTAATAAGACACATGCACCTCTAAATATACGACCAAGTATATAAAGACTAACAATATTTTCCACATCTCAAGGACGATTTTAAACAGTTGATTCTGGGAAACTTTCATGGGAGAGTGCATCAGCCACTTTGTTACAAGCTCCTGAGATGTGTTGGATGTCGAAATCAAAAGCTTGGAGAGCTAAACTCCACCGAATAAGTTTTTTGTTATTTCCCGTGGCAGTATGAAGCCACTGTCGCGCAGCATGGTCGGTTTGCAGGTGGAAACGCCGTCCCCAAACATATGGGTGTAGCTTTTCCAGAACGTACACAATAGCGTAACATTCTTTTTCACTGACTGACAGGTTGCTTTCCCTCTCAGACAGCTTCTTGCTGAGAAACACTACAGGGTAGAATTCTTGATCCGGTCCTTCCTGCATTAAAACTGCTCCCACACCACGCTTGGACGCATCTGTGGTTACTAGGTACGGTTTGTCAAAGTCTGGGGCCCATAGCACAGGGTCAGACATACGTGTCGCTTTAAGCTGGTTAAAGGCCTTCTGACACTCTTCGGTCCACTGAACGGCATTTGGCTGTTTCTTTTTGGTTAGGTCTGTCAGTGGCGCAACAATTTGGCTGTATTGTGGTATAAATCGCCTGTACAAATTGCAGTACAAATATCCGGCCAAACCTAAGAAGGATTGGACCTGTTTCTTTGACTTTGGGACAGGCCACTTTTGGATAGCATCCACTTTGGCCTGTAGAGGGTTGATAGTTCCTTGACCCACCTGGTGTCCAAGGTAAGTCACTCTGTTTAGACCTATTTGACACTTCTTAGCCTTAACAGTTAGTCCTGCCTCCCTTATGCGCTCAAAGACTTTTTGTAGATGTTCCAGGTGTTCTGCCCAGGAATCCGAAAATATGGCCACATCGTCAAGGTGTGACTGCATATTCTCCTAATCCCGCTAGGAGACCATCTACAAGTCTTTGGAAGGTGGCGGGTGCATTCCGCAGCCTGAAAGGGAGTACAATAAATCCATACAGCCCGAGATGTGTGGTGAAGGCTGACCTTTCCTTGGCGGATTCATCTAGCAGTACCTTCCAGTACCCCTTGGTCAAGTCCAAGGTAGAGATGAACTGGGCCCTTCCCAGTTTCTCTAATAGGTCATCTGTGCATGGCATTGGATAGTTGTCTGGGCGAGTTACAGCATTTAGCTTACGGCAGTCCATGTAAAAACGTATCTCCCCATCTGGTTTGGGAACTAGAACCACTGGAGATGCCCATGCACTGCCAGAAGGGCAGATTACACCCATCTGTAGCATGTCCTCGATCTCCCGTTCTATAGCAGTTTTAGCTTGAGGAGACACCCGGTAAGGTTGTACTTTAATTGGGTGAGCATTACCTGTATCAACGGAGTGGTATGCCCGTTCAGTTAGTCCTGGGATGGCTGAGAACATCGGCATGTAGTTAGTGCACAGCTCATTGATCTGCTGTCGCTGCATACGCCCAAGGGTCAGGGAGAGGTTCACCTCTTCCACGCCACGAGCACTTTTCCCCTCATAGTAGACACCGTCAGGCCACTTTTGGATTTATGACAGCATGCTAGTGAGTTTGTGATGTGGGAGTGAGAATTGAGACCCACCAAATTTCTCATATAGATTCCAAATAGCCATTAGATGGAAACAATTTTTAATCCCTACTGAATCTAGCCTAGCCTAGCTCTAACTGTTGACTTACAAATGAGAAGCTCTGTAGTTCCTTAGCTATGCATAAGGACATCCAGACCCAAGTATGTACTAATGTTACACCTTCAACAACAAGACTTGCTTTCTGGAAAGATAAGTTTACTACATCAAGTTCTGGAGCTTCCACAAGCAAGATCTCCCACCATATGCTGCTTTCCTGTAAACAAAGTCTGCAGTCAAAGTCCCCACCCTATTCAGCTGCGATTAATCAAAGTGCAAATATGCAACCTTTTCAGCCCCCTTGTGCATATTATGATACAGTCTTTAATTACATGTTCACATACTATTGTTTCCCCAGCCACCCTGGGATGGAGCATCCACCCCACACCAGCATGTAAGGGGTGAACAGACCCCTAGGAAGGCTGCACAGGAAGGAGCCAATAGGAGAGACACTGTGAGGAACAGCCAATCCAGGCCAAGCAGGACCATATAAGAAGAGCCACAGGGGCGAGCAGAATCAGTTGCTACTGGGAGCCTAAGCAATGAGAATCATAGAATCATAGAATATCAGGGTTGGAAGGGACCTCAGGAGGTCATCTAGTCCAACCCCCTGCTCAAAGCAGGACCGATCCCCAATTAAATCATCCCAGCCAGGGCTTTGTCAAGCCTGACCTTAAAACTTCTAAGAAAGGAGATTCCACCACCTCCCTAGGTAAGGCATTCCAGTGTTTCACCACCGTCCTAGTGAAAAAGTTTTTCCTAATATCCAACCTAAACCTCCCTCCCCACTGCAACTTGAAACCATTACTCCTTGTTCTGTCATCTGCTACCACTGAGAACAGTCTAGAGCCATCCTCTTTGGAACCCCCTTTCAGGTAGTTGAAAGCAGCTATCAAATCCCCCCTCGTTCTTCTCTTCCGTAGACTAAACATCCCCAGTTCCCTCAGCCTCTCCTCATAACTCATGTATTCCAGTCCCCTAATCATTTTTGTTGCCCTCCGCTGGACTCTTTCCAATTTTTCCACATCCTTCTCGTAGTGTGGGGCCCAAAACTGGACACAGTACTCCAGATGAGGCCTCACCAGTGTCAAATAGAGGGGAATGATCACGTCCCTCGATCTGCTGGCAATGCCCCTACTTATACATCCCAAAATGCCATTGGCCTTCTTGGCAACAAGGGCACACTGTTGACTCATATCCAGCTTCTCGTCCACTGTAACCCCTAGGTCCTTTTCTGCAGAACTGCTGCCGAGCCATTCGGTCCCTAGTCTCTAGCGGTGCATTGGATTCTTCCGTCCTAAGTGCAGCACTCTGCACTTGTCCTTGTTGAACCTCATCAGATTTCTTTTGGCCCAATCCTCCAATTTGTCTAGGTCCCTCTGTATCCTATCCCTACGCTCCAGCGTACCTACCTCTCCTCCTAGTTTAGTGTCATCTGCAAATTTGCTGAGGGTGCAATCTACACCATCCTCCAGATCATTTATGAAGATATTGAACAAAATCAGCTCCAGGACCGACCCTTGGGGCACTCCACTTGATACCGAACCATTGATCACTACCCGTTGAGCCCGACAATCTAGCCAGCTTTCTATCCACCTTATAATCCATTCATCCAGCCCATACTTCTTTAACTTGCTGGCAAGAATACTGTGGGAGACCGTGTCAAAAGCTTTGCTAAAGTCAAGGAACAACATGTCCACTGCTTTCCCTTCATCCACAGAGCCAGTTATCTCGTCATAGAAGGCAATTAGATTAGTCAGGCATGACTTGCCCTTGGTGAATCCATGCTGACTGTTCCTGATCACTTTCCTCTCCTCTAAGTGCTTCAGAATTGATTCCTTGAGGACCTGCTTCATGATTTTTCCAGGGACTGAGGTGAGGCTGACTGGCCTGTAGTTCCCAGGATCCTCCTTCTTCCCTTTTTTAAAGATGGGCACTACATTAGCCTTTTTCCAGTCGTCCAGGACTCCCCCGATCGCCATGAGTTTTCAAAGATAATGGCCAAGATAATGAGGACTGTGTCTCTAGCAGGCTAAAAGAAAGGAGCAGGGGAGCAAGGGAGAGTTCCTGGTGGACTGCAGGGATTGCGCAGCTGAGTGCCCTGAGGCAAGGGCGAAGAAGGTGCTGGGGCCATGGGAATCACAGCAGGAGGCTGCTATCCACAGGGTCCCTGGGCTGGGACTCAGAGAAGTGGGTGGGCCAGGGTCCCCCTGCCCTCCATTTGCCACTGAGGAAGTGGCATGATTATTGGACTGAGACACTAACCCCTGGAAGTGGGGGGAACACAGATGATGACACAGCTGTAGGGCTGAGTGACAAAGAGGGTGCTATGGTGCCTCAGGCTGTGAGAGGGGCTACAGGCAAATGCAGTGACAGTGTGCAAGCCGCAGACTGGGGGCACTGGCCTCAAGCTAATCCCCAGAGCAACCAAGAGGAGGCGCCAGCCCGGTGGTGAGTGACATTCCCCACCTTATTCAGAGAATGGACAGCTATTTGATATTTCTTTTTATCCTCAACACTGAATGTGTGGCCCCAGGCTTTATTTAATGGACACCATCCAAATCCTGCATTGAATACAAAATTATTAATTTTCACGAGTGTTTCTCTCATGTTCTCATAGTATGAGTACTTCAGAAACATTAATGCATTTATCTTCACAACACTTATCTTCTGTGAGATTAAGTTGTGTTATTATCTCCATTTTACAGATGTGGAACGGATGTGAAATTAAGGTCAAAAGTATCCACTAAATTTTGGTGCCCAGCTTGAGACATCCAAGGCCTGACTTTTCAGAGTATTTAGAATTTTTACAGCACTATACATGTTCAAAGCACAGCCCTAATCAACTTCAGTTGCGGTTTTAAGTGCTCAGCGCTTGTGCAAATCTGATCTCGTGTCTCCCAGGAGTCCTCAGTTTCTACAATTCCAGGTTCTGTGAGGGAATGTGTTCTATCCGTGGTTATAGACTTTTCTTCCCTCCACTGTGCCTATTCACCATCACCCCACCCTTCCTCCCGTTCCTGAAAATAACTATTACATAGGGAGCTGCTAACCTAATGTACAGAATGACTTGCAAAATGAAAAACCCCAGTGAATGCATGACCAAATGGTTTTGGTTTTTTTTTTTTTTTAATTCAAGAGAAATGTGAGAAGACATACGAAAGCATAGAGACAGCAACACACAGAGGAGACACAGTGAATATTCAGAAAAGACTAAAAACCTCCTGCAATTCACATTCTAATATAATGCTTGGGCACAAAATATTGGTATGTGAGATAAATATACATACTTCATACTATTCCTTATAACTAAGGAAAACAATCCAGCCAAAAAGAAAATGGAGGAGAAGAATGAATAGCAGTCAGGGGAAAAGAGAAACTAATTAAAAAAACCTGACATCAGTTTTGTTTTCTGATCAAATTAATTGAATTAATTTTAAAAAAGCTAAATCACCAGAAACAATTAAACTCAAACTTTCAAAGTCTCCCCCAGCTCACTTGCTAATAATGCAAATGGCAGCTGCATTCCTTCGATCAACTTGTGTCCTTTGTTACAGTTAAGCAACCCCACAATAGTCAGTGAGATCGCATGGGCTAACAGACAGCATGACTGACTGACCCTCAAATCCTAAACTACATCAGACTGGGATTCCTACGGGAATTATCCAAAATTAGCAGCTTCCAGACCATTCACCATGCAGGAGAAAGTGAACTATCTATTTCTAAAACTTGTTTTGAAAGCATGTTTTTAAGATAGACTCCGACAATAAAGGATGCAGACTGTTAATACAGCACTTTGAGCCTGATTCCGCCCTTCTCATCTACATCCTGCACACCCACTAAGGGTATATCTACACTGGAAGTGTAATTTCCAGCTCACGTAGGCCTGGTCTACACTGGGGGGCAGGGATCGATCTAAGATACGCAAATTCAGCTACAAGAATAGTGTAGCTGAAGTCGAGGTATCTTAGATTGGTTTAGAATCACTTACTTCGCATCCTCGCAGTGCCGGATCGATGGCCGCTGCTCCCCCGTCGACTCCGCTTCCACCTCTCGCCCTGGTGGAGTTCCGGAGTCGACAGCAGAGCGATCAGGGATCTACTTATTGCGTCTACACTAGACGCGATAAATCGATCCCCGATAGATCAATCACTACCCACCGATCCGGCAGGTAGTGTAGATGTGGCCGTAGACATACCTATGCTTGCTCTGATTCAGCTACCTCATGTAAAAAACAAGTGTAGCCGCAGCAGCACTAGCAGCAAGAGAGGCTAGCCACCTGCCTATGTGCCTAGGGTCCTGGATAGGATCATACTTGGGGAAGCTAGGCCATCCAGCTCATCGCACTGCTGCGGCTACACCTCTATTTTAGGGTACTAGTTCAATCAAAGAAAGTGCAGGTACGTCTGCTTGAGCAGAAAATTACACCGTCCAACTCCAGTGTATTATCCAAGCCCTTATTATGGTTGCATATTTAGAGCGACAACTTCTTAAATAACCCACAATTTCCCTCATCTCATGCCAGCTGATCAAATAATTGGTCCTATCAGTGTTCATAATATAGTTTAAAGTAATTAAAATCATGTTCTTCACTAAGAATAGAGTTTGAAAGTTTGTAAAATAAAAGTCCAAGAACAATCTTGCCTACACAATCTCTTCAGTTTCCCACCACCCTCTCTGCACAGTACATATTCTCAAACCCAAATCCTCATTAAAATTATATTGGACTGTACCATATGGGACTGCTTTGCTATTGATGAAGATACCAATTTCTGAGCAAAGAATCTCATTGTATTTTGAAAGATTGGACTATCTCCCAACATATGAAACATACAAGGACATTTAAGCAACTATTTATAGAGAACCAGATTATACTCATTGTTCCTCAAGGCCCTTCCCCTGAGACCCTTACATCATAAAATAAGCAACTGAAACATATTAGATAAGAAGTCATGGCTACACGTTTGAACCCAAATACTGCAAACACTTATATATATGCTTAACTTCACACATGCAAGTAGTCCCACTGACTTTAGTCGATTGAAGCCATAGCAATTTCCCCCATCACCACTCCTGCTCCTTCTTAAAAAAAATGAAATTACAAAAACAGCTCTCCAACTGCCAGTACTGTGCATTTATGGCTCCGCACAAGTTAAACACATTAGACAAAGAGTTTTTTGGAAGGACAGAGAAAGATAAATGCTTTACTCATCTAATGACCATCCCTACTTTATCTGAACAAGTCATATAGAAACGTGCTGTGTAATTCTAGTAAGTATTTCATTACAATTTTAAGATGACTCAGTTTGTGCTCCATCCTTGGAATGGGATAAGTGAATATGTAGTTGTTTTTACATTTGTCAGGGTTCCCTCCCCACTCTGAACTCTGCGGTACAGATGTGGGGACCCACATGAAAGACCCCCTAAGCTTATTTCTGCCAGCTTAAGTTAAAAACTTCCCCAAGGCACAAGTGAGTTAGACAAAGATTCAGGAAAAGGACCACTTGGAGTTTCTGTTTCCCTAAAACATCCCCCTAAACCCCTTCACCCCTTTTCCTGGGGAGGCTTGAGAATAATATACCAACCAAATCGGTTAACAAGGTGAGCACAGGCCAGCCCCTTGGGTTTTTAGGACACTAAAAACCAATCAGGTTCTTAAAAACAGAACTTTATTATAAAAACAAAATAAAAGAAGCACCTCTGTAAAATCAGGATGGAAGGTAATTTTACAGATAATCAGATTCAAAACACAGAGGATTCCCCTCTAGGCAAAACTTCAAAGTTACAAAAAAAGGGATAAATGTCCCTCTTAGCACAGGGAAAATTCACAAACTAAAACAAAAGATACTCTAACGCATTTCCTTGCTATTATTTACTATTTCTGAAGTTTATATGTATCTTTCAGTAGGAGCTGGATTACTTGTTTGGTCTCTCTCTGTCTCCGGAGAGAACACAAAAACCCAAAACAAAAACCTTCCCCCATAGATTTGAAAGTATCTTCTCCCCTTATTGGTCCTTTTGGTCAGGTGCCAACCAGGTTATCTGAGCTTCTCAGCCCTTTATAGGTAAAGGAGGGATTTTATGCTACCCTTAGCTGTATGTTTATGACAATGTTATTTAGAGTCATGTAGCTGACACAATTAAACTTTGGATCAAATGTGCCCTGATGCTTGTTTGGGGACATACAGTGTCATTTACTTTTGGTATTTTGATATGCCTTTTCATTAAGGCTCTATTTAAAAAACAAAAAAACAAAACCATAAGCTACTGACTTAGGCAAACTGATACAAAAACATACTATATAACAAAACAAAACTATGGAGCAAAGAAAATAGGCACTACAATGGAAAAGATTTTCCCCAACTCTAATCCTTATAATGACCTTGAAATCTAGAAAGGAATCTATCTGATCTGGGCTTTCAGACAATGTTTCTAATGTATGGAAACACATAGAATGAGAGGTTTCAGAATAGCAGCCGTTTTAGGGTATGTCTACACTACGAAATTAGGTCGAATTTATAGAAGTCGTTTTTTTAGAAATCGGTTTTATATATTCGAGTGTGTGTGTCCCCACAGAAAATGCTCTAAGTGCATTAACTTGGCGGAGTACTTCCACAGTACCGAGGCTAGAGTCGACTTCCGGAGCATTGCACTGTGGATAGCTATCCCACAGTTCCCGCAGTCTCCGCTGCCCATTGGAATTCTGGGTTGAGATCCCAATGTCTGATGGGGCTAAAACATTGTCGCGGGTGGTTCTGGGTACATATCGTCAGGCCCCCCGTTCCCTCCCTCCCTCCCTCCGTGAAAGCAAGGACAGACAATCGTTTCGCGCCTTTTTTCCTGAGTTACCTGTGCAGATGCCATACCACAGCAAGCATGGAGCCCACTCAGCTCACTGTCATCGTATGTCTCCTGGGTGCTGGCAGATGCGGTACTGCATTGCTACACAGTAGCAGCAACCCATCACCTTGTGGCAGCAGACGGTGCAATAGGAGTGGTAGCCGTCATCGTCATGTCCGAGGTGCTCCTGACCATGTCGGCCAGAAGCGCCTGGGCAGACATGGGCGCAGGGACTAAATTTGGAGTGACTTGATCAACTCATTCTCTTTAGTCCTTCAGCAGTCCTATTGAACCATCTTATGGTGAGCAGCCAGGCGATATGGATTGCTCGCAGTCGTATTGTACCATCTTCTGCCAGGCAGGCAAGAGATGAGGATGGCTAGCAGTCCTATTGTACCATCTTCTGCCGAGCAGCCCTGAGATGTGGATGGCATGCAGTCCTTCTGCACCGTCTGCTGCCAGCCAAAGATGTAAAAGATAGATGGAGTGGATCAAAACAAGAAATAGACCAGATTTGTTTTGTACTCATTTGCTTCTCCCCATCCCCAGTCTAGGGGACTCATTCCTCTAGGTCACACTGCAGTCACTCACAGAGAAGGTGCAGCGAGGTAAATCTAGCCATGTATCAATCAGAGGCCAGACTAACCTCCTTGTTGCAATAAGAACAATAACTTAGATGCACCATTTCTTATTGGAACCCTCCATGAAGTCCTGATTGAAATACTCCTTGATGTAAAGCCACCTCCTTTGTTGATTTTAGCTCCCTGAAACCAACCCTGTAAGCCATGTTATCAGTCGCCCCTCCCTCCGTCAGAGCAACGGCAGACAATCATTCCACGCCTTTTTTCTGTGCGAACGCCATACCAAGGCAAGCATGGAGGTCGCTCAGCTCACTTTGGCAATTAGGAGCACATTAAACACCACATGCATTATCCAGCAGTATTCCAGCACCAGAACCTGGCAGAGCGATACCGGGCGAGTAGGAGACGTCAGCGCAGTCACGTGAGTGATCAGGACATGGACACAGATTTCTCTGAAAGCATGGGCCCTGCCAATGCATGCATCATGGTGCTAATGGGGCAGGTTCATGCTGCGGAACGCCGATTCTGGGCTCGGGAAACAAGCACAGACTGGTGGGACCGCATAGTGTTGCAGGTCTGGGACGATTCCCAGTGGCTGCAAAACTTTCGCATGCGTAAGGGCACTTTCATGGAACTTTGTGACTTGCTTTCCCCTGCCCTGAGGTGCATGAATACCAAGATGAGAGCAGCCCTCACAGTTGAGAAGCGAGTGGCGATAGCCCTGTGGAAGCTTGCAACACCAGACAGCTACCGGTCAGTCGGGAATCAATTTGGAGTGGGCAAATCTACTGTGGGGGCTGCTGTGATGCAAGTAGCCAACGCAATCAAAGATCTGCTGATATCAAGGGTAGTGACCCTGGGAAATGTGCAGGTCATAGTGGATGGCTTTGCTGCAATGGGATTCCCTAACTGTGGTGGGGCCATAGACGGAACCCATATTCCTATCTTGGCACCGGAGCACCAAGCCGGCGAGTACATAAACCGCAAGGGGTACTTTTCGATAGTGCTGCAAGCTCTGGTGGATCACAAGGGATGCTTCACCAACATCAACGTGGGATGGCTGGGAAAGGTACATGATGCTCGCATCTTCAGGAACTCTGGTCTGTTTCAAAAGCTGCAGGAAGGGACTTTATTCCCAGACCAGAAAATAACTGTTGGGGATGTTGAAATGCCTATATGTATCCTTGGGGACCCAGCCTACCCCTTAATGCCATGGCTCATGAAGCCGTACACAGGCAGCCTGGACAGTAGTCAGGAGCTGTTCAACTACAGGCTGAGCAAGTGCAGAATGGTGGTAGAATGTGCATTTGGACATTTAAAGGCGCGCTGGCGCAGTTTTCTGACTCGCTTAGACCTCAGCGAAACCAATATTCCCACTGTTATTACTGCTTGCTGTGCGGTCCACAATATCTGTGAGAGTAAGGGGGAGACGTTTATGGCAGGGTGGGAGACTGAGGCAAATCGCCTGGCTGCTCGTTACGCGCAGCCAGACACCAGGGTGGTTAGAAGAGCACAGGAGGGCGCGGTACGCATCAGAGAAGCTTTGAAAACCAGTTTCATGACTGGCCAGGCTACAGTGTGAAAGTTCTCTTTGTTTCTCCTTGATGAAACCCCCCGCCACTTGGTTCACTGTACTTCCCTGTAAGCTAACCACCCTCCCTTCTTCCCTTCGATCACCGCTTGCAGAGGCAATAAAGTCATTGTTGCTTCACATTCATGCATTCTTTATTCATTCATCACACAAATAGGGGGATGACTACCAAGGTAGCCCAGGAGGAGTGGTGGAGGAGGGAAGGAAAATGCCACACAGCACTTTAAAAGTTTACAACTTTAAAATTTATGGAATGCCAGCCTTCTGTTTTATGGGCAATCCTCTGTGGTGGAGTGGTTGGTTGGCCGGAGGCCCTCCCACCACGTTCTTGGGCGTCTGGGTGTGGAGGCTATGGAACTTGGGGAGGAGGGCGGTTGGTTACAGAGGGGCTGCAGTGGCAGTCTGTGCTCCAGCTGCCTTTGCTGCAGCTCAACCATACACTGGAGCATACTGGTTTGGTCCTCCAGCAGCCTCAGCATTGAATCCTGCCTCCTCTCATCACGCTGCCGCCACATTTCAGCTTCAGCCCTCTCTTCAGCCCGCCACTTACTCTCTTCAGCCCGCCACCTCTCCTCCCGGTCATTTTGTGCTTTCCTGCACTCTGACATTATTTGCCTCCACGCATTCGTCTGTGCTATGTCAGTGTGGGAGGACAGCATGAGCTCAGAGAACATTTCATCACGAGTGCGTTTTTTTTTCTTCCTAATTTTCACTAGCCTCTGGGAAAGAGAAGATCCTGTGATCATTGAAACACATGCAGCTGGTGGAGAAAAAAAAAGGGACAGCGGTGTTTAAAAAGACACATTTATAAAACAGTGGCTACACTCTTTCAGGGTAAACCTTGCTGTTAACATTACATACATAGCACATGTGCTTTCGTTACAAGGTCTCATTTTGCCTCCCCCCACCGCATGGCTACCCCCTCCCTCCTCCCCGTGGCTAACAGCGGGGAACATTTCTGTTCAGCCATAGGCAAACAGCCCAGCAGGAACGGGCTTCTCTGACAGGTTTCAGAGTAACAGCCGTGTTAGTCTGTATTCGCAAAAAGAAAAGGAGTACTTGTGGCACCTTAGAGACTAACCAATTTATTTGAGCATGAGCTTTCGTGAGCTACAGCTCACTTCATCAGATGCATATGAAGTGAGCTGTAGCTCACGAAAGCTCATGCTCAAATAAATTGGTTAGTCTCTAAGGTGCCACAAGGGCTTCTCTGAGTGTCCCCTGAAGAAAAGCACCCTATTTGAACCAGGTGACCATGAATGATATCTCACTCTCCTGAGGATAACACAGAGAGATAAAGAACGGATGTTTTTTGAACGCCAGCAAACATACACTGCAATGCTTTGTTGTACAATGATTTCCGAGTACGTGTTACTGGCCTGGAGTGGTAAAGTGTCCTACCATGGAGGACGCAATAAGGCTGCCCTCCCCAGAAACCTTTTGCAAAGGCTTTGGGAGTACATCCAGGAGAGCCGCGAATGCCAGGGCAAATTAATCCTTTCACATGCTTGCTTTTAAACCATGTATAGTATTTTAAAAGGTACACTCACCGGAGGTCCCTTCTCCACCTGCCAGGTCCAGGAGGCAGCCTTGGGTGGGTTCAGGGGGTACTGGCTCCAGGTCCAGGGTGAGAAACAGTTCCTGGCTGTCGGGAAAACCGGTTTCTCCGCTTGCTTGCTGTGAGCTATCATCTTCTTCGTCCCCAAAACCTGCTTCCGTGTTGCCTCCATCTCCATTGAAGGAGTCAAACAACAAGGCTGGGGTAGCGGTGTCTGAACCCCCTAAAATGGCATGCAGCTCATCATAGAAGCGGCATGTTTGGGCCTCTGACCCGGAGCGGCCGTTTGCCTCTGTGGTTTTCTGGTAGGCTTGCCTCAGCTCCTTAAGTTTCACGCAGCACTGCTTTGAGTCCCTGTTATGGCCTCTGTCCTTCATGCCCTGGGAGATTTTGACAAAGGTTTTGGCATTTCGAAAACTGGAACGGAGTTCTGATAGCACGGATTCCTCTCCCCATACAGCGATCAGATCCCGTACCTCCCGTTCAGTCCATGCTGGAGCTCTTTTGCGATTCTGGGACTCCATCATGGTCACCTATGCTGATGAGCTCTGCATGGTCACCTGCAGCTTGCCACGCTGGCCAAACAGGAAATGAGATTCAAAAGTTCGCAGTTCTTTTCCAGTGCATCTGAGTGGAGAGTGCTGTCCAGAGCGGTCATAATGGAGCACTCTGGGATAGCTCCCGGAGGCCAATACCGTCGAATTGTGTCCACAGTACCCCTAATTCGACCCGGCAAGGCCGATTTTAGCGCAAATCCACTTGTCAGGGGTGGAGTATGGAAATCGATTTTAAGAGCCCTTTAAGTTGAAATAAAGGGCTTCATCGTGTGGACGGGTGCAGGTTTACATTGATTTAATGCTGCTAAATTCGACCTAAAGTCCTAGTGTAGACCAGGGCTTAGTCTGTATTCGCAAAAAGAAAAGGAGTACTAGTGGCACCTTAGAGACTGAGAGAGTAACATTTAAAATACTAGTAAATGTTACTAAGTGACAAGTGTATCACACTTACCTTATCACCTACAAAACCCAAGCACTAAAGATCAAGGAAATTAATAGACCTAAATCTTATAGTGCCCCAAAACTCTAATTAACTTCTATCAAATAGAAATACATATTTCATCACAATACCCCTGCTGACTTCAGTGGAAGCAGGATTGGCCCCTTAGTATATCCAATGACTGTACTGTTATGGGATGCGTTAAATTAAACCATTTTGTGGCTGGTGGGTGTAACTGCCGCTCTCCATTAGAAACAGTTAAATTCCTTTATGAAATAATTGTTGTCTCCAAATCAAAGGACAGGCACATGTCACCACTCAGAACAAAGGCACACCTGAGGCCACTCAGGAATTTGAACTATGCAAGCAGAGTGCTCCCTAGGTATCCTGGAGTGTGGGGGGGAAACATGTGCGTGAGAAAGCGAGAATGACACAACGGGCAGACTGTCACAGCCTGGACAAGCATAGTGTGGTGCTGGCTAAGAGTTTCTTTGCTTACAGCTTCAAGGAAAAAACAGGATTTTGTACATTCCTTTGTTTGTACAAACAAACAAGATTGCATCAAAGGTACCCGACTCCACCCTCAATTTCTCCCCCTAAGAAGACCAACCTGCAAGACCCCATATTTTTGGCTAGCCACTCAGGCCAAAAAGGGTAACACCATACTTCTTTACTGGTCCCTTCACAGTGGGGATGGAAGATTGGTCTGTCATAAGAATTGTAGATAGGTGGGACAAACTTTCTAGCTCATATCAACTGGGGTTATTAGCGATAAGGACAGAGTGGAGGAAGACCAAGGGACATGTGGATAGGAGGAGGTTGTGACAGAATAATATCCTGGACAAACCTTACTTAATTGAGTTAAGCCTTATTCAATTGAGCTTAATATCTTTACATTTTAATACAATTAATTTTCATCTCTGTGTCATTGTATTTCCATGAGAAGAGTAAACAGGAGAACAACAGGCAGGGGTGATTAGTTAAATTCACTCAGGTTGTAATATCTCCAGAGAAACTCTACTCCCTGGAAAGATCCACATATACTAGTTCAAACTGGATTCTCCAGAGACCAATAAACGATTTTTGGATAAATAGCCTGGTTTTAAACTGGCTCAGGGCCTTCTTCCTGATCCAGCAAATGGACAAAACCTCTGGTATGAAAGACCCTAGACCTTAGAGTAGGGTTGGAAGGACTTGGCCTACTGAGGTTCATAAAACTGGGTACTTTTTCTGAGCTGAAGCTGTGTTGAACTTGTTATCACAAAGGAAATCCCTTGGGCAGGGTACTGAAGGATTGCTCCTGCCAGAGCCCATGTTAGAACTGGGATGATGCATGCCAATAAGCTTATATCAGAACTATGCAGCCTAGAAATAGTTGGTCAGAAGGAAGTGGGACATGAGTCTCACCAAAGAAATGCAATGGGTGGGGAGCTGAAAGCCTGACAGTGGTGCCCTTGCTGGAGCCCCAGGGGAAATACTGGTGCAGTTGGTCTGAACTGTTATATGGATGGCCTCTATCCAGGGGTGGCTCATCAGCTTAAGCAAGTGAGGCACAGCTTAACCAAAGAATTCAGAAGCCAATTCCCAAAAGCTACATTTTTGTGTATATAAAGATTAAGGACAGTTATTTTTTTTATTTATATATACATATATCCAGAAGAAGCACTTGTGATTGGATTTAAATTCATGTTACTCACACCCTCTCCATCTCCGTAATGCCAAAAAAATGTAGTGCTGTGGATGAGGCTCAAATCACAGTATAGGTAGTAGTGCCTCAAAGCTGCCTTGTAACTATGGCAACTAACCCTGCTGAGGAGCCACTTTGAGGGCACTGTTGTGCTAGCCAGGGCTTGCAGGGTTGCAGAAGTTAAGGCAGTTCTGCCAGAATGGATGCAGGGTTCCCTCCCAGCACTGATACAGTGGAAATGCAGGGGGGCTACCTACACCACTGAGGGGCCTAAGACACAAGGATACAAGTCGCAGGGGAAGCTGTAGACATCCTGGGTTGGCAAATTAGAGACTCCCGGCCAGGATTACAAAGAACCCAGTGAGCCCCTGGCTGTGGGGGGAGGCCACCCCACTGCTGAACAATTCCTGCCCTGGGACGGCTCCCACACTCCTGGCTGGTGAGAGAGTGCTATATGACAGCAGAGTTGCAGAGGGCTCCCTGCACAACCACAGGGCCAGTGACACTGGACATCTGCAAATGCAATGGGGAGGCTGCTGCCTTGGAAGGGCAGAACAAAGGCACTCCCCCTTCCAGGCCAGGACTGCAAGGAGGAACGTGTATATTGGAATGTCAGAGTTTGTGATAGGTGCCTCACCTGTCAATCGCCAGCTGCCACTAACTGAATCCCAGCTGAAAGGAGCAGCAGAGTGGATAGTCCCCAGCAGACAGCGAAGAATGAACGAGACAGAAAAATAGGTTTGTGAGCTTGACTGTTGGGATGATTTTGATATAGGTCAACATGTGTTGATCAAATGCCTCAGAGGGGAGGATACCAGGCCCAAACCTTTTGTCAAGTCAAAGCTGATAAAGGATACACAAAAAACAGCCACATTTTTGGCGTGCTATTAATGTCATATGAGCCAAAAAAAAGCTACCAAAGCTGAACTCAGCTGTTTTACAGCAGAGCAATTAACTATTTTTTTTTAAAAAGTACCTTTGAGAGATGATTCAAGTCACCAAATTAGAATCTGGATTTCAAGCACTTCAGTGTTCAGAAGTATTTGGATCTGAAATTTTAGTTCAAGCTTATGTATTGTATAACTATTACAGTGCTTTAATATCTTTTTTAAACTTGACAGGCACATTTCAAATGAAGGTTTTTTTCAATCAACGTAATGGATTTACCCTCTCACATGCACATGTCTGAAGATGACGAAAATATCTACCAACAAATTGTTTCCCTCGGGTGCTCCTGGCTGCAATGTAATAGTTTATCTTGTTTGGAGTGTCAGAAGCCTCAAATTTCTCCCCGGAACCCATTTTACTTGCTCACTCCATCCTTGTATATCATGCTCTCTATGTAGACACATCATATGGGAGAACTTGACAGAGCACTATTGGAGCTGAATTGTCAATTAGAACAAGATGATAAAGGTCACAAGATCAAGTAGCTTACAGATTTACTCAGCTTGCCCCATAGTAAGTGCTCATATAAACAAACACTGACAGCCTATTTTGCCTGTTACTACTTGGAGCACTTCTGTCATTGAGGATTATGTGCTATCTTTAGAAAAGATCAGCAGATCTCCTTTGAATTATTCAACAGTGGAATTACTGGTTTAAAATAAACCAGTTTTGAAATAAAGAACCAGGTTCTCTCTGAAAATTTACAACTTTAAAATATTGTGGATCTGTGACTTTCATTCAGCACTCTCTGAAAATCTTTTAGAACTTAAAGGGACACTTTGGGGTAAAAATCTGTTTTTAAAATCAGTTGATATTACTAAAAAACCAAATTCATTCAAAAAGAAAAGGAGTACTTATGGCACCTTAGAGACTAACCAATTTATTTGAGCATAAGCTTTCGTGAGCTACAGCTCCCATCCGATGAAGTGAGCTGTAGCTCACGAAAGCTTATGCTCAAATAAATTGGTTAGTCTCTAAGGTTCCACAAGTACTCCTTTTCTTTTTGCGAATACAGACTAACATGGCTGTTACTCTGAAACAAATTCATTCACTACTAATACTATTTGGCAATTCATTCAGCCTTGATGAAGAAAAGACTTATCAGTTTCACTTTCTGGTTCTCACAAGCAACCACAATACTGCAGGTTTTTTGGTTACTAACTCTTTACAAGACAGTTTTTAAATCTTCACTGAACAAGAAGTGTTCGAGTTCCAAATACTGCAACTATTTATACATATGCTAAACTTTAAGAATGAAATTAATTCCACAACCTCAGTGGGACTACTTGCATGTTTATCTTTAAGCATGTAAATATTTGAAAAAGACCTAACATGTTCATGCCACTTTAAAAGTTTATAAAATTTCTATTATATTTTCTCTCTAACACTGACAGCAACTGTATCACTGCAGAGAAGAGAACATGTGAGACAGCTTGTGACCCCTAGAGCTGTTTATATTAACTAAACACTGGGAATAAACACAACTTGATAGCAAGACTATTACTTTTAACTTAGAAAGATAACATGTCTTAAATGACAAAGAAGTGGTTAAAATTCAACAGGACTCTTTTGTAATAAAAAATGACCCTGCAGCCTGCAAAATAAATTGAGGGAATGAACTGAGCAAAAACAATTTTTCTGGCAGCAGAAAACGCCTATTAGCCTATGTGTGAAAAGTGAGACGCTAAAACAAGAGTTACCTAGCTCTGCAGGAGGAAGAAGTTTGTTACACGTTAACATCAGCACTAGAATTTTTCTTCAAAGGCCAACCCTGGCCAAAGCCAGCAGAAGTGACTGTCACTGATGCCTCACTGTAAGGATGCCTGTTGCCAATACATAGACCACCCGGACCCTTTCCCCTCCCTGCTGGGCTCTCTGGCCCCTATTGTTCCCTAGTTCTCCCTCTCCTTGGGAGTAGCTGGGTGTTCTCAGGGACTGGGGTGGGTGGCATGTCCTGTAGGGTGGGACCCTGGAGGAGGGAGCTGGAGCTTGCACAGGACCTCACAGCCATGCCCACAGTGGGGGGAGGGCAGGGAGGCTCCATGTTATTCTGCACAGGCCCCCGAGGGGCGCCCCTGCCTGTGAAACCTTCCACTCCTAACCAGGAGCCAGCCAGGCGCTGGACTGGGGTTTTCGGCGGGTCCCGCCTCGCAGCAGGCTAACAGGACGCCCTTGCTCGCTCTGTCAGTGCCCAGCCCCCTTCCCTCCCAGCCCGGGAGCTCCAGCCTCCCTGGCGCCCCGCAGCCGCTCACCTTGCCCCACAGACCGGGCGCAGCCGCAAGCTCCGGGCCAAGCGGAAGGCGGCGGCGGCGGCGGCGGCAGCTGCCATGCAGAAGCCTGGCGCAGAGAGCAGCCAAGCGAGCTCCGGCTCGTCGGAGGCGGCTGCAGGACAAGGCCCCGGGGGAGGAGCCGCTGCCACCGCCTCCTTCCCTGTCCTGCGGGGCGCGCCTGGCAGGGGGCGCCTGGGAGCGGGCTGCCTGTGGGCGTGAGGGGCGGCGTGTGACATGTGAGGCAGGCATGGGGGTGAATGAGGTACAGACACTGTGTGTGTGTGTGAGAGAGAGAATTTGCCTCTGAGAGGGGCAGTGAAGCTGTGGGGAGAGGAGAGATTGTGTGTATGGGGAGAAGTGTGAGCGAGAGAGACGCCAGTGTTGGCAGCGGTTTCAATAGTGACTTTAACCCCATTTAGTAGAGTTGGGACTTCGCCGTCAGATTTTTGTGTGGCAGAAAATGCAGCATCCACCGGAGTGAAATGTGCGGTGCAAGAGCAGTTCTGCACTAGTTCTACAAACCAGACGCAGACACATGTCTACACTAGAAAGGTAAGTCGGCTTATATTAGGTCGACTTACTGCCACTGCAGTAATTACTGTGGTGGTGCATGTTCACACTACCCTCCATGGATCGGTAGTGTGCTTCCTTGCCAGGAGCGCTTCCACTGACCTAAGAGGTGCAGCAGCTCCCTGCCAGAAGCCCTCCTGCAGCACATGCTCCTGTGCAGCCCCCCTTCCCGGCTCTCCATTACCCAGGGGGAACGGAGGGCAAGTGGCCCCAGGGACTTCTTGGCCCTGGTGAGCAGGGTCCAGATGCCTGGGCTTCTTGCCCTGGCTCTCAGCTGAGCACAGGATCCAGACACCCAGCTGGGCTCTGGTTGCCTGGCTTTCTTGTCAAATTCAGGGCTTTTGCCGTGAAATTGAGAAGACACCCAACAGCCAATGTAAGTAAGGCAGTGTCTACGGAGTTAGAGCACATTAAAGCAGCCCCAGGCACCCTAACTCCTGACCTGTCCACACTGGCAAGGCACTTATTTACAGCTGGAGCACTCCTGGTAATCCACCTCCAAGAGAAACATAACGCCTTGGCTGAAACGCCATGGCACCAGTGTAAACGAGGTGTTGCATTACTGCGCTGTGATCAGCCTCCGGAAATGTCCCATAATCCCCTTAAGTCAAGTGGTCACTCTTGTCATTGGAAGAAAAGGAGTACTTGTGGCATCTTAGAGACTAACCAATTTATTTGAGCATAAGCTTTCGTGAGCTACAGCTCACTTTATCGGATGATGAAGCTGTAGCTCACGAAAGCTTATGCTCAAATAAATTGGTTAGTCTCTAAGGTGCCACAAGTACTCCTTTTCTTTTTGCGAATACAGACTAACACGGCTGCTACTCTGAAATGACTCTTGTCATTGTTTTGAACTCGCTGCAGGAATGCAGATATGCCTTTCAAAGCTCCGTTTCTGACAGCTGGCTGCTTATCTGCTCCGAGACAAAGGAACCATTACTGTGGAATGCTGCTTGCTGTGAGTGTGGGGTGGGGGGGAAAAGGGGGTCTGCTGCTGTCTGAACGTACAAGACAGCATGCTGACACACTCTCAGCACCCCAAAAACCAACTCTCTCTCCCCTCACATACACAAAACACACTCCTTGTCACACTCCACCCTCCTCCGCATTTGAAAAACACGTTGTAACCACTTGAACGCTGGGATAGCTACCACAATGCTCTGCTCTCTGTGGCGTTGAAAGAGCTGCTAATGTGGCCACACCAGTACGCTTGAATCTGACAGTGTGAACACACTGCAGAGCTTTCCCTACTGCGCTCTCCGAGGGATGATTTAACTCACAGCACTCTACATCTGTAAGTGTAGCCATGCCCACTGCGTCACCCTAACTACACTGACAATAAGCCTTATGCCTCTCATGGAGGTAGAGTTATTATGTCCGTGTAGTAGGGCACTTACATCAGTGGGATGTAAGGTTGTAGTGTAGACACTGACATAATTAGGTCAACATAAGCTGCTTTACGTCAACCTAACTGTGTTGTGTAGACCAGCCATATGACTAAAGCCTCATCTACACCACAAATACTTTGCTGGTATAGTAGCTTATGCTAACAGAAGGAGTTTTTCTGCCAAGCCAGGAATATTAGCTATGTCAGTTGTGCTCTTCTGTCAACATAGGTCAGGTGTACACCTAAATATTAGGTCAACCTACCTACATCACTGAGGACTATAAAAAATTTTGTGCCCAAAGCTCTGTAGTTATGTTGACCTAGACCACAGTTTAGACGCAGCTAGGTTGATGAAAACATTCTTCCATCAACCTAGTTACTGCCTGTTGGATGGGTGGATTAACTACATCAATGAAAAAATCCCATCTGTCAATGTAGGAAGCGTCTACAGTACGGTGCTACAGCGGCACAGCTGCAGTGCCATAGCTGCTGTGCCACTGTAGTGTAGACATGCCCATAGTTGACATAGTTGCATGTACGCTGGGGGTTTACACTGCGGTTTTTGTTGGCATAGCTAGCAGTAGTGTTTTTTTCACACCCCGGACCAACAAAACTATGCCAAATAGGGGCACAACCAAAATATTCCTAAAGAGGGGGCCCAGACCTAGCCGCAGGCTCTCCTCCTGCTTCTCCCCGATACCCAGTCTTGAGCTCTCTCACGCTGACTCTGCACTCCAACCCATGCTCCCCTCCCTGCACCCAGCTCCACACACACACACCCCTCCTCCTGTCTCATACCTAGCCCTGCACTCTTCCCCGCACATTGCCCCACAGCCACAGCCAGCTCCATCTTTCCCCCCTGCGCCTAGCTCCGCAGTCTCCTCATCCCTCAAGCTCTTACCCAGAGAGGCAGTCAGGCTGAAGACCACCATTCCCACCAGTGGCCAGGCAATGCTGGGAGCCCCAGTTTCCATCCTGCTTCTGTGTCTGTTTTCCCAGGAAGCATTAAAAGCCCAAATCCACTTGCCCCCAGAACTCCTGGGTACTGGAGGTTCTTGATGCCTCCTGCTCCAGGGATTGGGGGTGCCCAGTACCCATGGACACTGATTGGAAGGACTGCAAAAGCGTGTGGGAAGAGTAAGTGTATGGGGTTGCAATGCCACTTGTATTTGGCCCGGCAATCTCTCCGTCATGCCAGCTCAAGTGAGGGGTTGGAGCGGGGGGTGGGGGAGAGTTGGACATCTTGCTCCCACCCCACCTTGTTGCGCCCTTGATGCAAACCAAAGTTCCTAGAGTTGACCTGGCCTAAGTGATAAAGAGCAAGGTGATCTGAGGACTCCAGTAACTGCCTGAGTTTCCTCACTGCCATTTTCTCAACCATCTTTCTCAAGAAATGTAATTTAAGATAGTCAATGAAATTGGGGATAGTCAGAAAAATTGCCAGTGTCAACACTTGTTTTTTTGAGCAACTCTAGTAATAACTTGCTCCAGGAATGCTGGCACCCTACCCTCCCAAAAAGAGACATTAATAATTTTCACCAGTGAATCCAGAGTTTTTCACGTGATTTCACTAGCCATGAAGAGATGGGTCCAAGCTGCAGGTACCAATGTGAATATTCTCCCTATATTTCTAGAACCTTAGTGAACAAAACTGGCTAAAACTCAGCAGGAAATGGTATGTTTTCTTCTCTGTGCACATATCTGTCATCACACAAGTAACCAAACCTAATTGACCCAGAGTAGCTTACAGTGTAACAAATGGAAGATGTCTGTTTAACTGCCCGTGAAGACTAATTTAAAATAACTGGTTGCTGGAAGATCAAAAGTGAATCTGTCCAGGAAGGAACCTTGTCATAGGAATAGAAGTTCTAATATGAGTTCATCAAAGAACTTCTTCAGCAAGGGTCTCATCACCCAGATGATTTAACAGGTTGTCTTCTAAATCTGGATGACCACGTAATCTGCTTCTACATATTGTACCCAGGAATTAAGTAAAACTGGATCTAGGGATGTGCAAATAACAATGGCAATTAGGAATCAGGGCACTGGGCTGGAAGTAGAGCTGGTCAGGGAATTTTCAGTCAACGTTTTTTCTTTGAAAAATACAGTTTCCACAAACTACAATTTTGATTTTGCTGACATTTTTAATTTTCTTATTTTTTTATCAAGTTAAATTGAAACATTTGACCCAAATTGATATATTTTAACATTAATCTGTGCCCACTTGAGCTGTCATGGTGCCTTATGGGATTTGTAGTTTGGGTTTCTCATGACCCTATAAGTGTTGATTACACCAGGAAGCACCTAATGCAGGGTAAACAGAATAGTTCCTTTGTTTTATTAGGTAGGTGTGTGATGCCATAAATTCCCACAGGGGAAATTTAGAAACCTGAATTCAGGTTATGGCGGATAAAAATCTATTAAGTTAATTTTAAAAACATATCTACTTGTCATTTTGAAACTAGAATATGCATTCTGTTAGTGATTTGAGATCTCATCAGTTGGTTTAGATTTTTAAAAAGCATTCCTGTCCTCCTTTAAGGCATAAACTTATTGTCTGATGGGTTTCCACATTCTACCGATGGAGAAGTTCTTGAAGTTTCAGCATATACTAAATACACTGGCTATGAACCTAGAAGAAAAGCACAAAAAATATTACTTTCTCAAAGAGTAAAAGGAATAGTATGCCATCACCCCTCCGAAAACTCGTAATAGAATCATAGACGTGTAGGACTACAAGGGACCTAGTACAGTCCCTTGGCCTCAAGGCAGGACTGCATAATAACTAGACCATTCCTGACAGGTGTTTGTCTAAGCTGCTCTTAAAAACCTCCAATGACAGAGATTCCACAACTTCCCTAGGCAATTTGTTCCTGTGTTTAACCACCCTGACACGTAGGAAGTTTTTCCTAATGTCTAACCTAAACCTAACTTAGAATCATAGAATATCAGGGTTGGAAGGGACCTCAGGAGGTCATCTAGTCCAACCCCCTGCTCAAAGCAGGACCAATCCCCAATTAAATCATCCCAGCCAGGGCTTTGTCAAGCCTGACCTTAAAAGCTTCTAAGGAAGGAGATTCTACCACCTCCCTAGGTAAGGCATTCCAGTGTTTCACCACCCTCCTAATGAAAAAGTTTTTCCTAATATCCATCCTAAACCTCCCCCACTGCAACTTGAGACCATTACTCCTTGTCCTGTCCTCTTCTACCACTGAGAATAGTCTAGAACCATCCTCTCTGGAACCACCTCTCAGGTAGTTGAAAGCAGCTATCAAATCCCCCCTCATTCTTCTCTTCTGCAGACTAAACAATCCCAGTTTCCTCAGCCTCTCCTCATAAGTCATGTGTTCCAGACCCCTAATCATTTTTGTTGCCCTTCGCTGGACTCTCTCCAATTTATCCACATCCTTCTTGTAGTGTGGGGCCCAAAACTGGACACAGTACTCCAGGTGAGGCCTCACCAATGTCGAATAGAGGGGAACGATCACGTCCCTCGATCTGCTCGCTATGCCCCTACTTATACATCCCAAAATGCCATTGGCCTTCTTGGCAACAAGGGCACACTGCTGACTCATATCCAGCTTCTCATCCACTGTCACCCCTAGGTCCTTTTCCGCAGAACTGCTGCCTAGCCATTCGGTCCCTAGTCTGTAGCTGTGCATTGGGTTCTTCCGTCCTAAGTGCAGGACCCTGCACTTATCCTTATTGAACCTCATCAGATTTCTTTTGGCCGAATCCTCCAATTTGTCTAGGTCCCTCTGTATCCTATCCCTGCCCTCCAGCGTATCTACCATTCCTCCCAGTTTAGTATCATCCGCAAATTTGCTGAGAGTGCAATCCACACCATCCTCCAGATCATTTATGAAGATATTGAACAAAACCAGCCCTAAAGTCTAACTTGCTGTAATGAAAGCCATTGCTTCTCATCCTATCCTCAGAGGTTAAGGAAAACAATTTTTTCACCCTCCTCCTAGTAACAACCTTTTATGTACATGAAAACTATTAGCGTGCCCCCCCTCAGTCTTCTCTTTTAGACTAAACACATCCAGTTTTTTCAGTCTTTCCTCATAGGTCATGTTTTCTAGACTTTTAATAATTTTTGTTGCTCTCCTCTGGACGTCCTCTAATTTATCCACATCTTTCCTGAAAAGTGGCGCTCAGAACTGGACACAATACTCCTGCCAAGGCCTTATCAGCGTAAAGTAGAATGGCAGAATTACTTCTTGTGTCTTGCTTACCACACTCCTGCTAGTACATCCCAGATTGATGTTCACTTTTTTTTGCAACAGTTGACTCATATTCAGCTTGTGACCCACTATAAACCCCAGATCACTTTCTGCAATACTCCTTCCTAGGCAGTCGTTTCCCATTTTGTAGGTGTGCAACTGATTGTTCCTTCCTAGTTGAGTTCTTTGCATTTGTCCTTATTGAATTTCATCCTATTTACTTCTGACCATTTCTCCATTTTGTCCAGATCATTTTGAATTCTAATCGTGTCCTCCAAACTACTTGAAGTCCCTCCCAGCTTGGTATTGTATGAAAACTTTATAAGCATACTCTCTATGGCATTATCTAGATCATTTATAAAGAACCAGGAGCAAAGGGGACAGCCTGTAGTCCCTGGCATCGCTGGCAGTGGGGAGCAGGCCCAGGTCCCTCACTGAGCTCTGTCAGGGTCTGAGACAGAGTCGCTGTGGCCCTGCCTGGGTGCTGTTTAAGGGCCGCTGCCACACTTGGAGATAAAATCCCAGGAGGGGATCCGTTCCCATGGAGTCCTATTGTATCAGTGAGGCTGGGTTTGGAGCAGGGCCAACGCCTTCTGGGTCATGTCCCTAGGCAGGCCGGAGACACTGCTGAGGCCAGAGGGTGACTCCTGTCTGACGGAAGTGCAGAGACATCATCTTCTGGTTTTGTCTTGATCCCCACTGCCTGCCTCACCGCAGTCGGGCGATGCTGCGCTGCTTCGGGTTGGGGAAAGAGGGGGAGAGGGAGAGACCCTACAGAGCAAAGGAGAGCCAAAACTTCACTAAATCCTTGATTCTGCTGGCCAAGCACCCCAGCTGCTGGTGGGAAGTTATCCAACCCTGCCTCTCCCAGCAGGAGGCGCTGCAGGGCACAGTGCAGGAGCACTGGCTGTGAAGGGTTGTGAGCAGAGTCCCGCTCGCCTACAGGTGGAGTTGCCGTGGCTGTGGGTTGTGTGACAGAGATTCAGTGAGGGGAGCCCTGCTTTCTGTTATGTGCCAGCCCTGCCTGCCTCATGACAGCAGGCAGCGGCTCAGGAGTGCCCACTGGGCGAGAGTTTGCCCCACTTTAGTGGTGAGCTGCCCCTACAGAGCCAACCTGTCTGGCACTAATCAGGGGTTAGTGCTTGTGCTGGCTGCTGAGGGAAAATGAAGCGAACTTGCATTGGGCTGGGCCCCTCTGCCAGGGCCCCTCATGTCACGCACTGTATTGTTCCATGCTGGGGGGATTAAAGCACTGGCAGAGCTGGGGCTTGGGCCCCTTCACCACCTTAGCAACTTCCTGCTCGTTCAACCCTTGTGTGTGGGAGAGTTTTATACTACCTCCGCCCAGCCCAGAGGCTGGAAGTGGCGGTTGGGTCATTGCACCAGGCTGCCCTCACCTTCCTGGGATCCTGCCAGAGCAGTAGATCCAGCTCCTGCTTTTCCAGGTGTCCCTTTCTGCCGGAGCTTTTCACAATGGCTTCTTGGAAAAACACTCAGAGGCTGACAAAGGGGAGAGAGAGGCAGGAGAGGCCTGCTTTCCTACTGCAGAGATTCCTAGCCAGGGGCTGTGGGGTACAGGCTCGGTACATCTCTGGGCAACATCTGTGTCTCTGGGCAGGAAGGGGTCATTCTAGGGAACTTCCCTCCACCCCCAGAAATAGAAGAAAAGCCTGGTAGCTACAGCTTTAAACAACTTCCCGGGATGGTGATAGACTTGGAGTGGTTCAGACAAGATTAGCTGTGTTTTCAAAAGACATGCTTTAATCCATCCTCTTGGCAAAATTCTGCAGCTTGTATGTGCGAGCATGGGGCTGGAGGGGCTGGGATCCCTTCTGGTTGGAATCTGTGATTTCCTGTTCATCCCCTTCCTTCATGGGCCATGGGGAGAATGGGATTGCCCATATTGGCCTTAACGTGCTCCCAACACTTGCTGCTGTGCATTGGGATGATGAGCATAACCAAATTTGGGAATTGGTCCTGCTTTGAGCAGGGGGTTGGACTAGATGATCTCCTGAGGTCCCTTCCAACCCTGATATTATATATTATATATTGAACAGAACCGGACCCAGGACTGATCCTTGCGATCGATTCGATATGCACTTCCAGCTCAGCTGTATACCCACTGACAATTATTCTCTCTGAACGGTTTTCCAACCATTATGCACCCACCTTATAGTAGCTCCATGTAGGCTGTATTTCCCTAGTTTGTTTATGAGATGGTGATGCAAGACATCAAAACCTTTACTAAAGTCAGGATATACATCTACCACTTTCCACCTATCCACAAAGCTTGTTACCCTGTCAAAGAGTGCTGTTAGGTTGGTTTGACATGATTTGTTCTTGACAAATCCATGTTGACTGTTATTTATCGCTTTATTATCTTCTAGGTGTTTGCAAATTGATTGCTTATTTGCTCCGTTACCTTTCCAGGTACTGGATGGTTCACATCAATGGAGTTTTCGTATTTAGTTAACAGAATTACATATTATTTATTTGCACAGGTAATTTTAGGAAACTCTCATCATTGCACTATCATAGGAACATCTTCAGAAGTGGTAGCCATGGTGGGAGAGGGAGTATAGACAAGATTGAGGCATTCTATGGCATGAACAAATATAGATGAAGCCTACTAGGCAGGCCTAATACAAAAGGAAGAACATGGCATCTCCAAACTAAGTAAAACCAATGTGACTTGAGAGGAGGGTGAGAAAATGAGAAGAATCTTCAGCTTTTACCTTCTCTACAAATAATTTTTAAAAATCTTGAGGAAGAACCCAACAAGAGAGGCCATCGTTTGTAAGATTTTTGGGCCATATGAGCTGAAAAATTTCAGTTTCAAGAAGGGACCATTAGATTGTTTAGTCTGATCTCCTGTATAATGCAGGCCATTGAATTTCATCCAGTTACGTCTATGATGAGTCCAATAATTTGTGTTTGAATAAAGTATATCTTCTAGAAAGATATTCAGTCAGGATCTGAAGACATCAAGAGATTGAGAATTCTCTGCTTTGTTTGGTAGTTTGTTCCATTGGTCAGTCACCCTCACAGTTAAAACATGTGTTCTTTATTTATAATTTGATTTTGCGTGGCTTTAACTTTCAGCCATTGGTTCTTCTTATGACTTTGTCCACTAGATATTTTCCCCAAACTCTACAGGGATTGAGCTGTGGAACCTTCTCAGGTCCCCTGCTTATCCCCCCTTCCCCAGCTCCCTCAAATGACCACCACTTGCCTCTTCACTATTCTCAGCCTGTGGGGACACAGAGGGGACTCAGCTGGTAATTTACGAAGGACACACTCAAATTGTGGTGTTTGTGAGGAGGTATTGTAAACCTTTTTCTTTTTTATTACATAACATTGTTTATCCAATGGCTATGTGTATAACATATTACAATCATATTGCTAGAAACAAATTACCAAAATTAACAATATAATTCCAACAATAAATATGGATATTTATGAAAAATTATCAAGTCTTAAAGGTTTCTCAGATAGAATATAAGGGGGAGAATGAGGAGTACACTAATTATGGAGACATTTAGACATGAAGAAAATTGAAGATTTTGCTATTTATATGTAGTTATCTAGCACTAAGCATTATCAGAAAAAATATTTGTGCTTTATTTCCCTCCCGCACCCCTCTTCCCAGGAGAGAATACATTTAGAGAAAGGGCAGCACCTAACTATAATTTTAAGTAGTCTTGCAGGAACTTTGATAAATATTTGATGGGTCTGAGCAAACATCAAACATGCTTTTGTACCTGGCGCAGAACTGTAATAATCAATGTTTTCTCCCACAAATAGAAGAGTTCAAATGGTAAATTTACTCTCCCATCTAAAATACATGACTGACCTACTTATTAAAATAACTACATCCCTGGAGGAAATAACAGCACTCCACAGAGATCAAAAGCCAAATCTCACTTGTTTGAAATGTCTGCGTCTCTTGAGCAGTATTATACAGGTACCACTGTAAAATGCACTTGTCATTGCTTCTACCTACACAGAATACTGCTCAAGTCAAAGGCATCATAGAGCTACTTTCTAAATTATCTTTAGTCCATTGTGGTAAATTTTCTCTCACTTGTAGCTGTGCAATTCTATAAATAGAAGGCAGGAATATCAAAATGTGCTTTTTCTCCCAAACATAAAACATGAGTGGGTATACTTTCAATTAAATAACCTAATTTTAGGAGAATGAAAGCTTTCAGTTGCCTCTTCTGCTTCATGAGCATAGTGGTGTGATTATCTCCAAGTGGTACCTATTATCTTTTAGTTCTCTATGGTAACTGTACTTCTGGGTTGCAGAATTCACCTTCATCAACAATTAGGGAATGAATGAATAAATAAATAAATGAAAATTCAACCCCTCTTTTTATCAGCATATTATCTAACTAAAGAACCAGCAGAGCTAGTTCATAATACCATGAGCCTATACCACAGCTAACTGTGAAAGCTGTTACTTTGAGAGCAGAATGAAACTGTGACCCCTATAAAAAATTCATAGGATTGCAGAACATAAAAGTGTAAACTGTGCTAACTGCAATGCATGTTGCCAGCTGTGTTTTTCTAATGCTGTGGGTATTGCTAAAAGCTTAGGAATGGGCTAATATGATGGTGTCAAGTAATTGTTAATGTAAAAAACAGAATTCCTCAATGGAGAGTAAGCAGTGGTCCATTTAATCCTTTGCAGTATTTCATTACTTATACATTATATTATTTAGTAAGTGTGCTTACTATACCTTTAGAACACTTATTCTGTCTGTTCTCACAGCATCATATGGCAGAGTTTTTCACATCCCAATAATTCTTTAAGATTATCTTAATTAATTACTTTTATTACAGTAGTGTCTGCAGGCCCCAACCAATGATTGGGGCCCCATTGTACTTGGCATGGTGCAAACAGAGAATAAAAGATGGTCCCTGCCCTAAAAAAGTTACAATCTAAATTGAAGACAATAAAACCTTAATATCTACTATTAAACTTTTCTTCCTCCAGCTTCAGCTCATGACTTTACATTTTAACTGTTCGTTGATGACAGAACATACCATGCCCTTGTGTGTTCCATTAGGTACTTGAAAACCATAATGGCTAAGATTTTAAAATCCCAGCTAATTAAATCACCTTTCAATCTCCTTCTCTCTCTCTCTTTTTTCTCCTCAAACTATATCTATTTAAGATTTGAATCTTCTCTCACGATACAGCCCTTACATACCATTAATCAATTGTGAAACACTTTTCTCTATTTTCTCTAATACCTGGAAATACATCTTTAAAGTTTTCCAAAATTGTATATAACATCTCAGATGCAGAAAGGAAGCATGATCTAGTGGTTAACAACAGGACTAGGAGTCAGGAAAGCTGGGTTCTGTTGCTGGCTGTGCCATAGACTTGCTGTGTCACCTTAGCCAAAATTAAATCAAATACAGCTGAATTTTCAAAAGTAGCCACAGATTTAGGATGTGTCAGTTTCTGTGTCCAGTTTGAGACACTTTGGATCTATTTTTTCATTAGAGTTGTGAGAGTTTAGTATTTCTGAAAAGCTGGCACAAGATTTCTCACGTTGGGCTCCGAAAAACTGATCTACCTTAAATTCATTTTGAAAATTTTGGCCTTAACCTCCTAGTAACTGTTTCCCTCTCTGTAAATGGAGGTAATAATACTTACCTCACAGTGGTGCTGGTGAAATTCATTAATGTTTGTGAGTACTTTGAGAGCATCAACTGAATGATGCAAAGTGTTTTTATTGGGCCATATCCTGATATCACTGATCAGTCTTCCTTCAGGCAAAACTCATAGCCCTGGTCTACACTAGGAGTTTAGGTCGAATTTAGCAGCGTTAAATCGATGTAAACCTGCACCCATCCACACAATGAAGCCCTTTATTTTGACTTAAAGGGCTCTTAAAATCGATTTCCTTACTCCACCCCTGACAAGTGGATTAGCGCTTAAATCGACCTTGCCGGCTCGAATTGGGGGTACTGTGGACACAATTCGATGGTATTGGCCTCCGGGAGCTATCCCAGAGTGCTCCATTGTGACTGCTCTGGACAGCACTCTCAACTCAGATGCACTGGCCAGGTAGACAGGAAAAGAACCGCAAACTTTTGAATCTCATTTCCTGTTTGGCCAGCGTGGCAAGCTGCAGGTGACCATGCAGAGCTCATCAGCACAGGTGACCATGATGGAGTCCCAGAATCGCAAAAGAGCTCCAGCATGGACTGAACGGGAGGTACGGGATCTGATTGCTGTTTGGGGAGAGGAATCCGTGCTATCAGAACTCTGTTCCAGTTTTCGAAATGCCAAAACCTTTGTCAAAATCTCCCAGGGCATGAAGGACAGTAGTGTAGACATACCCATAGAGAAGCTAAGTAAGCTAAAGCTGAGTAAGGACTGAGTAGAAACCTCAGAATATGGCTGTTTATCAAGGAGCTTCATTTTCAGTTTTTATTTTGTTTAACATTTCCTGGGACTGTGTCAGTGTTTATCACAAAAATTAAAAAATGGGTGAAAACCCGTGCAAAAAATTAACCTCACAGTTTTATGGATAAATATCAGGGTTAATAATGAGGAATGGGAAGATAGAAAAAAAGCAACAGGTAGAGAAAAATAAGAGTATTGAAAGTAAAAGCAGTTTAATGCCGTGGTTTATTTCATGAACTGTACATTAACAATATGTACACATATACACACACACATGCATGTGTATGCGTACTACATTGCCTTACTTTAACAGACAGCTTTGCACATACACTTAGGCTAATTTATTATTACCTAATGGAATGTACTGGGTTTTCTCAACATAATTAGTATTTTCATGTACTGGAGTGGTCCAAAATTTGGGTGAAAATCAGTAAAAATGGAATAATAACTTTTGTAAAACCTGGGAATATTTTTAGGTAAAAATTGAAAATGAAGGACCTCACCCATTATTAAGTAAAGCTTTGATCCTGAGATCTGAGCAGTACCCACATCTATGACTGAGAGCAAGTTCTCAGAATCAGGCTTTAAATCCTGAATGCTTCTATGCAGCAAAGCACTTCAACCCAGTTTAACTGTAAATACGTGAGTTGTCCCATTTAATTTTTAATAAAAAGAAAAGGAGTACTTGTGGCACCTTAGAGACTAACCAATTTATTTGAGCATAAACTTTTCGTGAGCTACTTCATCGGATGCTTGAGCTTATGCTCAAATAAATTGGTTAGTCTCTCAGGTGCCACAAGTACTCCTTTTCTTTTTGCGAATACAGACTAACACGGCCTGTGAGGCTCTCCTCTGAAGCCAGCGAGAGCCCTCCACACACATCTGTGTGGAGATTTTGGCTCCAAGATATTAACATTTTTGTCAAATAAAAATGTGTTGTTACACCTAGTTTAAACTTGATACAATCTGAAATAGCCTGAAATGTCATATAATGGAACACTAATTCAATGTTTACTATTGCAGGAGTGTCAGCACCAATATAATGAAGCTATAGGACTCTCTAGAGAGGGCAGCGTGAGCTCATTTGGTAAGTTGCCTTAGGTTTATTGTTTGTCAAACAAGTCCCTAATGGCTGGCAATGCCCTCCTCTAGAGTTTTATTGCCACTATATGTTAATGATGAGTCAAAGATGATTGTATTTTTTCAGCTGCATTTTTTTATTGTTGCTCCTCCATTTAACTTGATGTGGCATATCTTCAGATTTTGTTTTTCTTTTCCACATATTTTCCAAATATACCTGTTTGCTTGCACATTCCTCACATTCTACACTATAGACTTTGGTTGACCCAAGTTACATCCGCATAAAGATGTGTTAACTATATGTAAAGATGTGTTAACCCCCGTCGTAGACAGTGCTATGTCAATGGGAAGGCTTCTCCTGTCAAGATAGCTTTACTGCCTTTTGGGGAGGTGGAGTACCTACACCAATGGGAGAAGCTCTACCATCGGCCTAGGTAGCGTCTTCACTGAAGGCATGGCTACACTTGCTGATGTAGAGCGCTGTGAGTTAAACCAGCCCTCGGAGCGTGCAGTAGGGAAAGCGCTGCAATGTGTTCACACTGTCAGATGTGAGTGCACATTTGTGGCACTTGCAGCGGCATTGGGAGCAGTGCATTATGGGCAGCTATCCCACAGAGCACCTCTTCCCATTCTGGCACTGTGGCTTGTGGGAAGGAGGGGGCGGGGCATTCTGGGTCCTGTCTCAATGCCCCGTGATGCATCGCTTTGCATCCCAGCAATCCCTGTGCTTCCATCCACATTTGCCGCCATCTTTCAACGTTTTTTGTACTGCGCGTTCTGTCTTCCCTTTCGGTCTGCCGGAATGGATCCCGAAGTGCTGAGGAATATGCTGATGGGTCTCGCCAGCGTGTCACGTTTGGCAGTTGAGTTACTCCTTAAGCTACAAACTGACAGTGAGGAGTCCGATGATGATGTTGACTCGCATAATGCATACAACACAAAATTGCTTGTGGCATTAACGGACATTCTCACCACCGTGGAATGCCACTTTTGGGCTCGGGAAACAAGCACTGAGTGGTGGGATCACATCGTCATGCAAGTCTGGGATGACGAGCAGTGGCTGCAGAACTTTCGGATGAGAAAAGCCACTTTCCTGGGACTGAGTGATGAGCCCCCATCCTGCGGCACAAGGAAACGAGATTGAGAGCTGCCCTGCCCGTGGAGAAGCGGGTGGCTATTGCAATCTGGAAGCTGGCAACTCCAGACAGCTACCGATCGGTCGCTAACCAATTTGGAGTGGGAAAGTCGACCACTGGAATCGTGTTGATGCAAGTTTGCAGGGTCATTAATCGCATCCTGCTCAGAAGAACCATGACTCTAGGTAACGTGCGTGACATTGTGGCTGGCTTTGCACAAATGGGTTTCCCTAACTGTGGAGGGGTGATAGATAGCACGCATATTCCAATTCTGGCACCAGCTCACCTAGCCTCCGAGTACGTTAATCGGAAGGGCTATTTCTCTATGGTTCTCCAGGCACTTGTGGATCACCGTGGGCGTTTCAAATGAAGGCTGGCCCGGAAAGGTGCATGACACACACATCTTTTGGAACACTGGCCTGTTCAGGAAGCTGCAAGCTGGGACTTTTTTCCCAGACCAGAAGATCACTGTAGGGGAAGTTGAAATGCCCCTTGTGATCCTTGGAGACCCTGCTTACCCTTTAATGCCAGGACTCATGAAACCCTACACAGAGTGGTAGCAAGGAGTGGTTCAACAACAGGCTGAGCCAGTGCAGAATGGCTGTGGAGTGTGCTTTTGGCCATTTAAAGGGCCGCTGGTGCTCTCTGTATGGGAAGCTGGACCTGGCCGATGACAGCATCCCCACGGTTATATCCACGTGCTGTACCGTCCATAACATTTGTTAAGGGAAGAGTGAAAGATTCACTCACGGATGGAACTCAGAGGTTCAACATCTGGAGGCTGAATTTGAACAGCCAGAGAGCAAGGCTATTAGAGGGGTCCAGCGTGGGGCTGCAAGGATTAGGGATGCCTTGAGGGAGCAATTTGAGGCTGAAAGCCACCAGTAATGTTTCGTGCCCTGCACAGAAGTGAAGAGCAGTGGTTCCAATGTTAGTAGGAATCTGTGTTTTCTACACTGACTTGCAGTGCCTGTTGCTTTCCTGGGCTAAGGTATCTTTTACTTAATGCAATAATAAAGAATGTTTTCAAAGCCAAAAAATCCATTTATTGAAAAGAAACACAACTGCTTGGGAAACAGAAAGGGCAAGGGGGGGTAGGGTGGGGAACGGTTCAATCACAGATTTGCGTATGTCCTGTTATCATACTCAGCCTTCCTGTCTGGAGTGCCATCCAATGAGTGCTGCACTTCAGGCTGGCTAAAATGCATGGTGATGGGGGTTGAGTGCAGTGGGTAAGGGTCATAGTTTGCAGGGCTGGGTGGTGAAGCTAGAGGTGTTGGAGGCAGCTGGTGGCAATAAGAACCTGGATGTGGGGGAAAGTGGGTTGGAGGTGACATGGGGGCACCAGGGAAAGAGTTTTGGGACAAGGGCTGCAGAGGGGCAGGCGCGGAAGTGCTCTGCCTGCATTGCTACGAGCACCTGTATCAAGTATGCTTGGCTCTCCATAATGCTTATCAGCCACTCCGTGCTTTGGTGCCGGTGATCTGCATTCTGCTGGCGGACCCTCCTTTCACTCTCCCGCCACTCCTGCACTTTTTGATTTTCATTAAGGGAGTGATGCATTACTTCATGCAGCATGTCCTCTTTGCATCTATGTGGCCGCTTCCTAATTCTTTGGAGTCTTTTGGCCGGTGATAACAAGGATGGCTGAGATCTCAAGGTTGCATCTGTAAAGCCAAAATCCAACACTTAACAGAGGCAGCATTGTTCACACCAGACAGAGCAATGATTCCCCCAAACTTAAAGACAAGCACAGTCTACACAATAGCAGAATTTGCCCATCCCAAAGCGAGCGCACATAACCCACAGGAGCCCCAAAATGGTGAGTAAGCACAGGGGCAAGGGAGACTGATTGTTTCATGGCCCTACTCTTCTCTGGGTTCTGTGCCTTGGGGAGAGCCAACAGTTGCAGGGGGCCCCTATACTGAACACTGTCCCCACATTTTCCACAGGAGTTCATCCTGGAAGATATCTCGCTGCTGAGGGTGACCTGTGAAGCAAGGGAGGGTCTTCTACTGCAATGCGGCTTCCTCCCTGGCCCATATGCAGCTTGCCTGTGTGCAGCAATGGTTCCCCCACCCCTCACGGCACAGTGGCGCGGACATGTTAGCCTGACTGAGACAAAGAGCACAGTAGCTCTGCCAAGGAACCTACGCAAGCACATTGCCCAGCTTCTGCATGAGACCTTTGAAGAGATCATTGAGGGCAATTACCACAATGTGAGAGAGCACATCAATGCCCTATTCTGCATCTAGGCATGCATGCAGCCCTAACCCTCCTCGTCCCAAGAGCCTGCACCGAACAACTTCCTTCCCAAAATAAAAGCTGCTTACCGGGCACCTCCTCTGGTGTTTGTCCTTCCCCAGGGACCGTCCGCTGCGACTGGCTACCTTCCTCCTGGCTTGAGAACAGCTCCTGGCTGCATGAATCTAGGGATTCTGGGCTGTCTCCCTCCTCCTCAGCACCCTCACTCCTGCTTTCCTCCTCTTCCTCCTGCCTTGTTGAACTGGGCTCTGAAGTGTCCATTGTGGTCCTGAGAGTGGAGGTGGGGTCGCCCCCAAGTATTGTGTCCAGCTTTGTCGAAATGGCAGGTTTGCCTCGCGGGCTTTGCGGTAGGCATTCCACAGCTCCTTCACTTTAACCCTGCACTGCAGTGCGTCCCGGTCATGGCCCCTTTCCATCATGTCCCTTGATATCTGCCCAAAGGTAACATAATTCCTACAGCTGGAGCGCAGCTGGGACTGGACAGCTTCCTTCCCCCAAACGCTGATGAGGTCCAGCACCTCACCATTGCTCCATACTGGGGATCGCCTGGCGCGTGGGGGCATGGTCACCTGGAAAGATTCGCTGAGAGCACTCCACGCCTTGCTGAGCAAACAGGAAGGGGATTTTCAAAATTCCCAGAGAATTTAAAGGGCAGGTTTGATGGTTGGTCACCTGAGGGCAGGGCAGTAGAGTTCAAAGTGATGGCCAAAGTGGCTAGAACAGGCATTGTGGGACACTTCTGGAGGCCGATCAGAGTGCATAATAGACCAGGGCATCCACACTGACGCCACAGCGCTCCAGCCGGGGTGCAGCAAGCATTATGCTTTTCACTGAGGTGGATTACCAGGAGCGCTCTAGCCGCAGAGTCTGGGTGCGCTACGTGCCTTGCCAGTGTGGACCCGTCGTGAGTTAGGGCGCCTGGGGCTACTTTAATGCGCTCTAACTCGCAAGTGTAGCCAAGCCCATATACATCTGCCCAAAGCAAGTGGTGGTAAAAATGCATGAACTGTTAACATATTTATTTATTTATATATTGGTTAATAAAAGGCCCACATCTTGCAATATATTCCATACGGGCAGACCCCTGTAACCATACAGAGCCACATTTGCTTTAATAAGTCTCTGCACAATGGACATGAGTCAGCCCACTTGAAGCAGCTTACAGTATCAGGGCCCAAATGTGCGATATAGTTTACTCAAAAGTTAAATCATATGCAGTGTGATGGGATGTCCACTCCATACATGGCTTGAAGGGGTAAATTAGCCAATTAACCTTAGGCTGCACCTGGAGAAAACCTAGGGAGTGCGAGTACCTAATTCCAGATGAAGTCCAGCTGGGGAGAGGAGATACACAGGATCTGTAAAGAGAAGAAGTTGGCAGGCTGGGGGAAGAAACCTGCAGTTGCACTCCCTGATATAATGGGGAAGATCAGGCAGCTGTAAAGGGAGAGTAGAATGCAATCCAGGAAGGAGCAGTAAGGACTGGGAGAATAAAAGTCCAGAGCTACTGGGTTGAGGGTCCCTGGACTGCAACCCGATGTAGAGGGTGGGTCTAGGTTCCCTAGTAGCCCCTGGGGACGTGGCACAAGCCATGCAGAGGACAGCAGACTGCCTGGGAGTCCTGGAAAGAGTTTGTTACATGCCCCCAAAAGGGGAAACAAATGTGGTCACCTGGCCGGAGGGCCAAGTCACGAAGAGGGAGCCCCTTAAGTGACAAATGGTGAGAGGACAGGTAGGAGGAGGTGCCACCAGTGAGTGGACTCCGTGACATGCAGCTTCTCCTATCACACTGATTTAAAAGGAGTTATATCATACATGTTATGGGTCATAGGGTTTTAGTTAGGGACTTAGCAAAGATAATATTGATATGTACAGGTAATAGGGAGGAAGAGTAGTCTAGTGGTTATGGCATTAGCCTGAGACTTCAGAGACTAGAATGCAATTCCTTGCTCTGTTACAGACCTTGGGCAAATCGCAGATGGCCAGGAAGGTGCTTTGGTGCCTAAAGATGCAGATAGAAGCCTAGTGGGATTTTCAAAAGTACCTAAATGCCTAACTTACAATATTTTTTGTTGGGGAATTTTCTAGTTTTTCAAAAATAAAGATTAGTTTGTCACAAAAACTTTTTGTGTGAGGCCAACATTTTTCAAACCTAAAATTAAGCACCATCTTTTCATTTTTCTCTGAATTGTGTTCTTGTCTTCTCCTTTGTTTGTCATCTTCTCATCACCAATAATCTCCTCCTCCTTCCCAATCCTCCTTGCTTCTCTTCCTTAAATTACTCCCTTAATCTTTTTCTTTTACATCATACACCTTAAATCTATCCTAGTGCAAGTAACCCTCCAAAACCATCTCACCCGTAACCTACACATTGAGAAAGCTGTCTTAAGTGATTATCTCCCTACACCCCAAAGTCGGGATGTGTGGAGTGCCCTTCAAATTGTTTTTCAGAGTCTCAGCTTTTAGGGTTTGTTTTTTTAAAGTGAGACTCTGGCTGTCACGATTGCAGAGAAAATCTTCAAAATGTGAAGAAAGTGTAACAGATGCAAGACATCTCCCTGAGTTTGCAGAGAGTCTGAAAAATAGCTTTGATGTGTGAACTTCCCCAACTATTTCAGTAGGTGCTAACTAGGTTGCCAGTGACAATGTTATAACAGTCAACATTGGTATTCCCTTCTCATCAAAGCATGTAAGAAAGAAGAGGAAAGTGTTATGTTATGATAACCTACATCAGCATTTCTCAAAAGGTGTTGGCAAGTGAAGGACTAGCCAGGGTTGTGTGGCAGAGGTATACATTAAAATATGTAGGCCTTTAACCACACACAATGGGGCACGATTGGTTTCATTTTCCCAACTGCAGGGAGGCTCAGCTTTCAAGGGATTTGGGAATCACTGACTTAAGGGGTTTCAATCATAGAACTGGAAGGGGTCTCAAGAGGTCATCTAGTCCAGTCCCCTACACTCGTGGCAGGACTAATTATCTAAACCACTCCTGACAGGTGTTTGTCTAACCTGCTCTTTAAAATCTCCAATGATGGAGATTCCACAACCTCCCTAGGCAATTTATTTCAGTGCTTAACCACCCTGACAGTTAGGAAGTTTTTCCTAATGTCCAATCTAAACCTCCCTTGCTGCAATTTAAGCCCATTGCTTCTTGTCCTATCCTCAGAAGTTAAGAAGAACAATTTTTCTTCTTCCTCCTTGTAACAACCTTTTACATACTTGAAAACTGTTATCATGTCCCCGCTCTGTCTTCTCTTTTCCAGACTAAACAAACCCATTTTTTTCAATCTTCCCACATAGGTCATGTTTTCTAGATCTTTAATCATTTTTGTCACTCTTCTCTGGACTCTCTTCAATTTATTCACATCCTTCCTGAAATGTGGCACCCAGAACTGGACACAATACTCCAGTTGAGGCCCAATCTGAGTGGAGTAGAGCGGAAGAATTGCTTCTCGTGTCTTGCTTACAACACTCCTGCTAATACATACCAGATTGATGTTCGCTTTTTTGCAAAAGTGTTACACTGTTGACTCATCATTTAGCTTTTGATCCACTATGACCCCCAGATCCCTTTCTGCAGTACTCCTTCCTAGGCAGTCATTTCCCATTTTGTATGTGTGCAACTGATTGTTCCTTCCTCAGTGGAGTGCTTTGCATTTTTGCTTATTGAATTTCATCCTATCTACTTCAGATCATTTCTCCAGTTTGTCCAGATCATTTTGAATTTTAATCCTATCCTCCAAAGCACTTGCAACCCCTCCCAGCTTGGTATCATCCACAGAGTTTATAAGTGTACTCTGTATGCCATCATCTAAATCATTGGTGAAGATATTGAAGAGAACCGGATCCAGAACCGATCGCTGCGGGACCCCACTTGTTATGCCCTTCCAGCATGACTGTGAATCACTGATAACTACTCTCTGGGAATGGTTTGTTTATGAGAAGGTCACGCGAGACAATATCAAAAGCTTCACTAAAGTCAAGATATACCACTTCTACCGCTTCCCCCCATCCACAAGGCTTGTTATCCTGTCAAAGAAAGCTATCGGGTTGGTTTGACACGATTTGTTTTTGACAAATCCATGCTGACTCGAACTTCTCACCTTATTATCTTCTAGATGTTTGCAAATTGATTGCTTAATTATTTGCTCCATTATCTTTCCCGGTACAGAAGTTAAGCTGACTGGTCTATAATTCCCTGGGTTGTCCTTATTTCCCTTTTTATAGACGGGCACTATATTTGCCCTTTTCCAGTCTTCTGGAATCTCTCCTGTCTTCCATGACTTCTCGAAGATAATTGCTAACGACTCAGATATCTTCTCAGTCAGCTCCTTGAGTATTCTAGGATCCATTTAATCAGGCTCTGGTGACTTGAAGACATCTAATTTGTCCAAGTAATTTTTAACTTGTTCTTTCCCTATTTTAGCCTCTTCTGACCAACCTCATTTTCACTGGCATTCACTACATTAGGCATAACTAGAGATCACCAATAGACTATACAAACAGGAGGAGGGAAGTTGGTGGAAGCTTTTCATCAGCTTTTATGGTAGAGGGCCCTTAGAAGTCTTACTCCAATCTTACTCCAGGCCACAGGTAGAGAAGAGAGAGGTTGCAGAAGATCATAGCTCAGGGAGTGCCATAAGGCCATGCCTTGCCCTCAGCCTGTAGGCTGGATGGTGAAGCCAAGTCCAAGATATAATGAGGAGAGAGATAGTTCAGTGATAACTGCCACTAGTTAGGTACTTTGGATATTGCTTTATAAACCTAAACAAACCTGTTTCAGCCTCCGGATAGACACTCTGCAACAGAGCACCACCCTAAAAGGGGCACTGTTACCTTCTGACATAGGAGATGTGTAACAGGGTGCTGGCCAGGAGGCCCTGAGCCAGGCCCCTGTTAGCCCAGCTCCAATTAAAAAGGATTAATTGGGGCTGGCTGAGTATGCCATGCCTAACTGAAAGAGGAACACCTGTGGGCCTTATTAGCCAGGGGGCTATATGAAATGAAGGGAAGGGAAGGGAAAGGTAGGGTAGGGTCACAGGCTGTGCATCCCTGTTGGCTGGAGAAGTTAGCTGTCCCCCAGGTTGCTGGTTTACAACTGTCTGTAAATAGAAGGTGGTAGGAGGTGACACTGTTAATAAAAGAAGCATTGGTGATTGCACTTGGAGGAGGTCTCTGAGGGCAAGCGAAGGCCTCGTTACAAGATGTCATGTGACATATGACAAAGCTGGAATAGAGAATGCATCCATCCATACAAAGATCAGCCCTGCCATCTATGCAGTCATCCACCCCACCTGTCAAAGGGCCAGTTGCCCAGGCTAGGCCTAACTTTATAACCGATATAAATAAGAAGGAAACAAATACAAAATATAAATTACATCTCCCTCAGAGAAATAGATAAGTTTAATTTTCACTCTTGGTTGCTATCAACCTTATCCAAACATCCTTCTGAAAAGTCCCACTAGGAAAAAAAAATCCCTGGGCACATGCTTCCCCTGCTGTCAGCTTCTTGTTGAAAAGCAGCATCTTGTTTGCCTAAGTGAAAGAAAATAAGATGAAGATACAATAAAAATGTGACAGTTGCAATACTTAGAAAACAAAGAATAGAAAATGACAAAGCTCTAATTCACTGTTCTTATAAATAACTAACTAACAATCTACTCTGTGTTGCATTCAGAACTATCGCTTTTGGGATATTGCAATTGAAGTCTTTCCTATTGTACCTTTTGTTTCTTCATGCCTTTCAGTAAAGAGAGGCCAGATAGCTCTGGGCCAAACTCTCCACTCTGTTACAGGGATGCAGTCCTGCTGAAGCCAAGAGGATTACATCACTGTAACTGAGATGAGAATTTGGGTACTGTGTGGCTGTAGAGCTAACTGGTGCAGTCTGGAGAAGGGTACTTGAGGCAGAAAGAATTCTGGCCTTTATAATAATTGGCTTGTATTTTTATGTGGCTGGGTGAAAATAAAGGCAGTTTACTGTCTACTCAAAGAGGAGGTGCAGGCTGCATGGCGCAGATGACGTGTGTCCAGCTATCATAGATTAGTTTCATAGAATATCATAGAATTAGCTGGAGGATGGCACACTACCACCTAATGCACATATTCATCCACCCACCCCATGCACCCCAACCAACACTACCAATCTTATTCACTCACCCCACAAGGGTGCCTTGTGTCAAGACTAAAACTTGATAAAATAATCAGTGTTATAGAAATAGTAGTGGAATCTTATTTCTTTTCTCTTCTGGACAGCCCCAATCATCTTCTACTTTAGTGAAAGCACAATAGATTTATCTCCACCATATTCACTGGAGGCCACTTTCTTGTTCCTGTTTAAAGTGTTTTTCCTGAATACAGATGATATGCGATATGTGCCTTAACACTACAATACTATTGGTTTCAGCCTGTTTCAGGTATAGTAAACTTCTCAAGAGAATTAAACTGGTTTATTTTGGGGGACCTTGGATATATGTGTTGTTGGGCTTGAACATATGAACATAAGAACGGCCATATTGGGTCAGACCAATAGTCGATCTAGCCCAGTATCCTGTATTCCAGTAGTGCCCAATGCCAGATGTTTCAGAGGGAATGAAAAGAACAGGAAATCATTAAGTGATCCATCCCCTGTTGTCCATTCCCAGCTTCTGGCAAACAGAGACTAGCAACACTCAGAGCATGCGGTGGCATCCCTGACTATCTTGGCTAATATCCACTGATGGACCTGTCCTCCGTGGATTTGTTTATAGTTAATATTTACTACACAATCAGAGTGTCACTCTAAAACAATGCTTGATGTACACAGCTATATTAATGCCTACAGAATTTTTATGTATAACTCCACTTCATATCAGGACCTAGAGCAGTGGTTCTCAAAGCCGGTCCGCCGCTTGTTCAGGGAAAGCCCCTGGCGCACCGGACCGGTTTGTTTACCTGCCGCGTCCGTAGGTTCAGCCGATCGCGGCTCCCACTGGCTGCGGTTTGCCGTTCCAGGCCAATGGGGGCTGTGGGAAGTGGCGCAGGCCAAGGGACCTGCTGGCCGCCCTTCCCGCAGCCCCCATTGGCCTTGAGCGGCGAATCGCAGCCAGTGGGAGCCGCGATCAGCCGCATGGGCGGACGCGGCAGGTAAACAAACCGGTCTGGCGCGCCAGGGGCTTTCCCTGAACAAGCGGCGGACCGACTTTGAGAACCACTGACCTAGAGAACATCAGCATAAGTAATCAAAGTGTAACATCTCTGAGATTCACATTAGCACACTTAACTGTGTTATTGAAAGAAAAATTTCAAAGTTCCTGCAATTAAAAGCTAGCTTCATTATCGACTGAATATATCATAGGACGGTACACTTAAACAGTATGTCAAGTTTGAAATTAAGTTATCCTTTTGCAAAGTAAACTACAATACCACATAGAAGCACAAGGGAGTTAAATGTTAGCTCATCTCTAATTCCTAGTGAACAGGTGTCCAAATCACACCTTGTCATCACAAATTGTCATTCTTGTTGACAGTCTCAGTAGAGAGGCAAAGTATTGAATGGACATGGAGAATGAACTGTACTCTCACCCCTACACAGGGGAAAGAGAATGAGAGGTGCAGCTGTCCAAAGAAAGGAAAGGAGAGGGGAAAATGCTCAACACATGAGAGTTGAAAAGGTCTGATTATGAATAGAAGGGGTTAAGCGTGGCAGGAGAGAGAAAAAGGATGAAATGAAAGAAGGGAATAAGCAAGAAAAGACAGTGAAATTAATTCATTCATGTGCCTTTATTTTATGTTTTTTTGGTTTTTGTTTTGCTTGGTGCAGTATTTGCAATAAATTTAGCCTAGCACCTTCTTCTGTTTGTGTCACAAAGAAATATTTATTTATTCATTTTTTTTCTAAATGACTTCAGTGTTGTCTGGGAACATATTTCAGACTCTGGATGGCTTGCAAACTATTTGACACGAATATTGCTTTGAATGCTTAGTGTTCATAGTATGTTATTCCTGCTCTGTGATTGGTCACCTTGTTATCTGTGGCTAAATACTACATTCTATACCCAAACACTGTAACTAGTCCAGACTAGGATATAAAGGCATATTCTAACACCACCTATCTAACACTACATATCTAACATGTTCTAAAAGTCTAGTGTGGGCAAGAGACTGTAGACTTTAATGTGTGCTGACCAGGCTTAGCTGAAGCATTCCTTATCACATGTCAAAGTCTACACTGCCTTGTCTACACTTGACTGTTAGAACATGTTAGTTAGGAGGTGTTCTAATGCCACATCTTTAACAAGACAAACCCACAGACAGAAGGGGCCTTTGTAGACTCCATCCCTCCTTGTTTTGAGAATTATTGCTTGATATTAAATATAAATGTATATGCATAACTATGCATGGGCCTCTGTACAAGCAGCTGGACTCCACTTACACTGCATCCCATGAAGCAGATGGCAGCCTACAATAATACCTAGTTCTTATATAGTGCTTTTAATCAGTAGATTTCAAAGGGCTTTACAGAGTAATGAATAAAGAAACAAATAAAATGAGTTGGTTAACTTTTGGAGGCAGGGGCCTTGTCTAGACTTCAACTTTCAGTCATGTTGTCACATATATTCAGTAATATGATTGTGCTAATGTAGGCAACTTCACAAATGTTTGTGCCTGGGAGTGGTTTACCCTAGGCTGAGCCTGGAACAAATCTTTGTGAAGGTTGGGTGTTTTCAGTTCTATGGCAGGGGTCTCAAACACATGGCCCACGGAGTTATTTCCTGCAGCCCGCCATAGGCGCCGACTCCACTGGCAACCAAGCTCCCCTCACTCCCCACCTCCCCGCCTCCCCTCCCAAGCACGCTGCCCTCCTGCTCTTCCGCCTACCTCCCAGTGCTTCCAGCCTCCAAACAGCTGTTTGGCAGTGCTTAGGACTTTACAGGAAGGAGAGGGGAGGAGCTAGGATGCGGCGTGCTCAGGGGAGAAGGTGGAGAAGAGTCGGGGCCAGGGCAGGGATTTGGGCAAAAGAGTAAACAGTATAAAACTAACAAGGTACTGTATAGCCAAGGAGGGGACATTCTTAGATCAAATGTTCTGGGCAAACCATAATTTGGCACCTTCACAAAATAATCAGGTGCTCTTGGAGGTGATGGAGGGAGTGTTGGGCACACCCTCGTTTTCATCCCTAGAGCACTCTGGTGAAGACACATTATGTTGACAGAAGAGCACTCTCCCATTGATATAATTACTCTACCTCAATGAGAGGCAGAAGCTATGTTGGCGGGAGAGCATCTTCTGCCCAAATAGTATGGTGTGGACGCCACTTTAATTTGATGTAAGTTACATCACTTAGGAGAGTGTTTTTTTCACATCCCTGAGTGACGTAACTTATATCAACTTAAGCGGTAGTATAGACAAGCCCTAAGGCTAGACATACTGTTTTCCATAAAATGTGTGGAATCCTACAAGACAGTGAAAATGCAAAGGACACTATCTGAAAGTGTGAAACCTCATCTTTCTGAAGCAATAGAGAAGAATCTTTTGATGCTTGCACAGCACTTAAAAATGAGTTCAAGTCATGTAGCCATTTCTTTCTATTTGTCAAAGTCAGCAACTAAAAAAGAATAAGGTTATGTCTACACTGGCAATTGAGTGACAAAACTTTTGTCGTTCAGATGTGCTAACACCCTCTTCCCCCCCAAAAGACAAAAGTTTTGCCACAGCAAGTGTCAGTGTGAACAGCATGTTGTTAGCAGGAGAGCTCTCCTGTTAACAACGCGAACGCCGCTCATTGGGGATGGAAGTATTTTGTTGGCCAAAGTGCTGACAAACAGCAGCTACATGCCTGACTTTTAGTGACATGGCTGTGTCGATACGGCAGTGTCGCTAAAAGCTGTGTAGTTTAGACAAAGCCTACGTGTCTAAAAATGAAGCAGATATTTCCAAGCAACGAGGGTATGAGGGCTGTTATGAGAATCTTAGAATATGTGAATCAGCAGACCTGGAAACAAATAATCAAAATGATGAAAGAAATATACCATCAGAGGCAGAGCTCAAATTATTTGCACAGCCAAAAACGATCGTCTTTCAATTACTTTTCAAACACATAAGTATAGGCCCTCAGTATATCATTCTCCAGCTACAGTGGTGTTGCATGATGTACAATAAATTTATTAAATAAGCATCAGAGATTCATTATACAACACATTGTTTTTTAGTGCTGTTGCCCCTTTTTGACCCACGTGGCTAGTCCAAATTCAGGGCTCTGGGTATGTTCCAGTGAGGAGAAATGGTGATGGGTATTTTTGGATGCAGTCTTATTTATTTACAAGGAGGGTACAAAGCCCTGCGTCTCTGACTTCAGGAGGAACCAAGAACAAACGGAGCAGTTTCTTAGCTTACAGCCCAAGCCTCTTTAACCAACAGCCTTCCCTGCCTCTTCCCCCACCCGCAAAGTATCCAAACATACCAAAACACAAACAATATTCAGCAAAAGCCCTCTCACTGCCCCTTCTCCCAGGGACGTCAGAACAGGGGGATGATGGAGGCATGGACCCTCCACTCCTTACTGTCTGTAAGGGCGAGGAATGGTGGGGGGAGGAGGTGGAGAGGAGTGAGCGAGGGGTGGAGTCTTGATTGGAAGAAGCAGCACAGAAGTGGGGCCTCAGGGAAGAGGTGGCGTGGGGATGAGGGTTCAGGGAGAAAGGGGCGGCGCAAGGGTGGGGGCTTGGAGAGAAGGGACGGTGCAGGGGCGGGGCCACTGTTCAGACACTAGTGGCCTCTCCCACTTTTAGGGGGCTTCCGCTGCTCCTGCTTCTGCCCATTCAGTCCAAACTCCTGGGTGGGTTCACAACTGCCTTTTGTCTTAGATGGGGGGTTTCAGATTAACGCATCCTGACAGTTATGGTAATTGAAGGGCATATTCATACCAAATCTCAATGAGGTTTTAACTCAACCCATAACAAGGTTTCACTCAGTTGATAACAGTATAATTTAGAAACATAAATGTTTGAGATTACAGCAGACTGACATGGTATAAACCTGGGTTTCTAGCATTAGAGACTCTATTAAGAACAGTACTTCCCATGACATACAAAATATGATGTGATGTGAGCAAGCAACATGGGGAGCAAGGGAAGTCAGTTTTGCTTTGTTCCTGCTTTCAGATTGCAAGGCATTTATTCACATGGCTGAAAGAAAAGATTAATTGATTCGATTCTTCTTCAGATATTTTAATTTTAATAAACTCACTGAAGGAACAAAAGATATTTCAACCTAAGTACAATCCTAATGAAATGCACCTGGTGTATGGTTATTATATGAGAATATAAAATTGTTTATCAGCTTTTTTGCATGCGAATTTCCTTTGGATGGGCTTAAAAAAATACTCAATTATAGACAACTTGGTTCTTAAAAGTTTGAAGTATTTGGTGGTGGGGACTGTCAGTGCTGAATCACTTTAAACACTACTGTTCCAATTCTCAGGGTGCTTCGGCCCCTTTGTGCTCTACTTCAGAGGTGAGAAACTTAACCTTTTGGGTGAGATGGTTAATTTCATGTAACTGAATGGCAATGCCTGCTGAAACATTATTAGTGGTATAAATCAGGCTCAGTAATGGTCTCATCAACAAGTAGTAGTGATGTGTGTTGTATATACATGGAAGGGGAAAAAAACAACCCCATTTCCTTTCCAAGTTATCCCCCTGCATTATGCTTAACTTAAACACAAATACTGCAGTGAAGAGGGTCTTATTTGTTATAATTACAACTTGTAATGTCCTGCCCATTTGGTCACTTTCTATACCTTTATCTTATTTTTCTTGTTTAAGAAATTTACCCCTGATTGTAACTACAGATTATATCTGTATAATGAACTGTATTTATGTTAAACAACTGGGGAAAAAATCTATTCTGCTGATAAGCAAATATGTAAGTACATGCTTTTTGCAGCAAGAATCTATTTGATAACTTACTAACAATAACCTTGTCTTGCAAATTTGATGCAAGTCTCCTGAGTGACGCAACATACATAAATACAATAAAATTGAGTCCAATTCATGTGCTTTTAATATAAGCTTTTTTAATGACAGGTTTCAGAGTAACAGCCATGTTAGTCTGTATTCGCAAAAAGAAGAGGAGTACTTGAAGTACTCCTTTTCTTTTAGCTTTTTTAATGTAATTTCCTAGGGATTTTTTTAAAAGGGAAAGGTAGAGACAAGTTCTTCTATGTAGAACTGTAACAAGTACCCAACAGGGCTTGAACTCTGGACTTCCAGCATTATAGCACTGATGTTTATCACTTGCACAATAGACTAACATATGTGTACACTACGAAATTAGGTCAATTTTATAGAAGTCAATTTTTAGAAATCGATTTTATACGTCCCCACTAAGTGCATTAAATCGGCGGAGTGTGTCCTCAATACCGTGGCTAGCATCAACTTACGGAGCCATGCACTGTGGGTAGCTATCCCACAGTTCCCGCAGTCTCCACTGCCCATTGGACTTCTCAGTTAAGCTCCCAATGCTTGATGGGGCAAAAACATTGTCACAGGTCGTTTTGGGAACATGTCATCAGTCGCCCCTCCCTCTGTGAAAGCAACAGCAGACAATCATTTTGCGCCTTTTTTCCTAGGTTACCCGTGCAGACGCCATACCACGGCAAGCATGGAGCCTGCTCAGCTCACCACTGCTGATGTGAGCATTGTAAACACCTTGCGCATTATCCTGGAGTTTATGCAGAACCAGGCTAAGAGATGCCAGCATGAGGACGATTGTGATGAGGACATGAACACAGATGTTCCTGAAAGCCAGGGCTGTGGCAATTGGGACATCATGGCGGCAGTGGAGCTGGTTGATACAGTGGAACACCGATTCTGGGCCCGGCAAACAAGCACAGAGTGGTGGGACTGCACAGTGTTGCAGGTATGGGATGATTCAGAGTGGCTGCGAAACTTTCATATGCATAAGGCCACTTTCCTTGAACTTTGTGAGTTGTTTTCTCCCGCCCTGAAGCGCAGGAATACCAAGATGAGAGCTGCCCTGACAGCTGAGAAGTGAGCGGTGATAGCCTTGTGGAAGGTTGCAACGCCTGACTGCTACCGGTCAGTCAAGAATCAATTTGGAGTGGGCAAGTCTTCTGTGGGGACTGCTGTGATCCAAGTAGCCAATGCAATCACTGATGTTCTGCTATCAAGGATAGTGACTCTGGGAAATATAGAGGTCATACTGGATGGCTTTGCTGCAATGGGGTTCCCTAACTGTGGTGGGGCGATAGACGGAAAGCATATCCTTATCTTGGCACTGGACCACCTTGCCAACCAGTACGTAAACCGCAAGGGGTACTTCTCAATGGTGCTGCAAGCACTGGTGGATCACAAGGGACGTTTCACCGACGTCAGCGTGGGATGGCTGGGAAAGGTGCATGACACTCGTATCTTTAGGAACTCCGGGCTCTTCGAGGAGTTGCAAGAAGGGACTTACTTCTCAAACCAGAAAATTACTGTTGGGGATGTTGAAATGCCAACAGTTATCCTTGGGGACCCAGCCTACCCCTTGCTCCCATGGCTCATGAAGCGGTACACAGACAGCCTGGACAGTAGTAAGGAGCAGTTCAACTATTGGCTGAGCAAGTGCAGAATGGTGGTAGAATGTGCCTTTGGACGTTAGAAGGTCGTTGGCACTGTTTGCTGACTAGATTAGAACTCAGCGCAACCAACATTCCCATTGTTATTGCTGCTTGCTGTGTGCTCCATAATATCTGTGAGAGTAAGGGGGAGACGTTTATGGTGGGGTGGGAGGTTGAGGCAAATTGCCTGGTGGCCAATTTTGAGCAGTCAGACACCAGGGCGATTAGAAGAGCACAGCTAGGTATGCTGAACATCAGAGGCTTTGAAAACCAGTTTTATGACTGGCCAGGCTACGGTGTGACAGTTGTGTGTGTTTCTCCTTGCTGCAAACCCGCCCCCTTTGTTGATTTTAATTCCCTATAAGCTAACCACCCTCCCCACTTTGATCACAGCTGGCAAAGGAAATAAAGTAATTATTGTTTTGAAACCATGCACTCTTTTTTTATTAATTAAAAAAAAAGTGAGCTAGCTGACAAAGTAGCCCGGGTGGGGTGGGGTGGGGTGAGGGAGGAGGGAAGGACAAGGCCACGTTGCTTATTGTAGCCACACTGCAGATCAAAACTGTTTGCATGACAGCCTTCTGTTGCTTGGGCCATCCTCTGGAGTGGAGTGGCTGGGTGCCCGAAGCCTCCCTCCCCTCCCCCCCCATTCTTGGGAGTCTGGGTGAGGAGGATAGGGAGCTTGGGGAGGAGGCCAGGCGGTTATACAGTGGATGCAGGGGGAGGGTCTGTTCTCTTGTTGGCTTTCCTGCAGCTCCAGCAGATGCTTCATCATGTCCGTTTGCTCCCCCCTTAGCCTCAGCTCGCCTCCTGCCTCTGCTCTTCACGCTCACTTAATGCTTTCCTGGCCTCTGTCACTGAATGCCTCCATGCATTCAGCTGTGCACTATCAATGCGGGAGGACGGCATGAGCTCGGAAAACAAGTCATCGCAAGTGCATTTTTTTTCGTGTTCTAATCTGCGATAACCTCAGGGACGTAAATGATAGGGGGAGCATAGAAACATTTGCACCTGGGAGGAGATAAAAAGGGAGAGTAAAATTTAAGATGATACATTTCTGAGAACAAAAGGGAGACTCTTTCACAGTGAATCAAGCAATTCACAGCAGACAGCACATGTGCTTTAGATACAAGTTTGCATTTTGCCTTTTATATTGAGCGCCTGCCGATATGGTGACACATCACACACGGCTGGGCAACAGAATTTGGTTTCCGGGCAGCCATGGTAAGCCAAAGGGTATACGGGGTTGGTTTCTTACGCCTTCATAACAAGTGGGAATGGTTTCAAACTGCAGCGCCGTCCTTTCCCATAGCAAGCAATGCTGGTTGGGTTTCACATTTAAAAGGAGGGGCTGCAGTTTTCAGATGGATGTGCAGCACACACCTCCCACACCCCGCCACGTGGCTATTCTCTGGGATGATCCCTTTTAGCCAAGCACAAACAACCCAGCATGAACAGGGTCCTTTTACTGTTCCCTTACATAAATTCCCCTACTTCAACCAGGTGACCATGAATGATATCACTCTCCTGAGGCTAACACTGAAAGATATAGACAGAATATTGCTTGAATGTGACCAAAACCCAGGACCATTGGCTGCCATGCTTTGTGCTGCTGTGATTCCAGACTATTTGCTACTGGCTTGGCATGGTAAAGTGTCCTATGGACCGTGGAGGACGAAATAAGGCAGCCCTCCCCAGAAACCTTCTGCAAAGGCTCTCAGAGTACCTTCAGGAGAGCTTCATGGAGATGTCCCTGGAGGATTCCTGCTCCATCCCCAGACACATTAACAGACTTTTCCATTAGCTGTACTGGCCGTGAATGCATCCTGCAATTCTTCAAGGCAAATCAGACATTAAACAGTATTGCTTTTAAACCCTGTACTGTAGTTACAAATGTGCACTCAACAGAGCTGCCTTCTTCAGGTTCAGGGTTGGGGATCCTGCCTTGGGAGTATATTGGCTCCAGGGTGCTGAAAAGGTCATGGCTTCCAGGGAGAAGAGATTCATCGCTTGCCTGCTGCGCATTCTCCTCCTCCTCCTCCTCATCCACAAAATCCTCCTCCCTGTTGCGTGAGACTCCCCCCTTGCAGGTGTCCACGGACAGTGGTGGGGTAGTGGTAGGGTCCCCCCCTAGAATGCCATGCAGCTGATCATAGAAGTGGCATGTATGGGGCTCTGATCCGGAGCGACTGTTTGCCTCCTTTGTCTTTTGGAAGGCTTGCCTGAGCTCCTTGACTTTCACGCGGCACTGCTGTGTGTCCCTGTTGTAGCCTCTGTCCTTCATGCTCTGTGCGATTTTGGCATATATATTAGCATTTCTTCTTTTTGATCGGCATTCGGCTTGCACAGATTCTTCTCCCCATACAGCAATCAGATCCAGTGTCTCCCTTTCGGTCCATGCTGGAGCTTGTTTGCGATTCTGGGGGGACTGCATGGTCACCTGTGCTGCTGAGCTCACCACTCTGACCAAACAGGAAATGAAATTCAAAATTTCCTGGGGGTTTTCCTGTGTACCTGGCTAGTGCATCGGACTTCAAAGTGCTGTCCAGAGCAGTCACATTGGAGCAGTCTGGGATAGCTCCCAGAGGCCACTACCGTCAAATTGCGTCTGCACTACCCCAGATTCGACCCAGCAAGGTTGATTTTAGCGCTACTCCCCTCGCCGGAGAGGAGTACAGAAGTCGATTTTAGGAGCCCTTTAGGTCGATGGAACGGGGTTGGTTGTGTTGACGCAGTCATTTTAAAATAGTACTAACACGGCTAAATTCGACCTAAACCTGTAGTGTAGACCAGGGCTTAGTTTATTAGCTGCTAGGAGAAAATTATTATCTAAGGCCTTATCCTACCTGCCACCACCAGTGTAGACAAGTGTAACTACACATCACAGTAAAAAGCAGGCTGCCTCTACATTGCAGTGTGTAGCTACATCTGGCAATGAAAGGTTCTGACAGAGGGTAGGCAGTGGGACACTACACTGCTAAAAATAGCAGTATAGATGAGGGAGGAACTGCTTGGGTGTGTAGAGAGCTGGTACATACACTAAAGTTGTGGCATGTCTTTTGTCTACTCTCCTAAGCAGTGCCTGCTATTTATACCCATGCCAGCAGTTTTTGCAGCGTATGTACTCTATATGCTGCTGTAAATGTAGATATAGCCTAGGCAGTGGGGATGAGTGCTGAGAGTTGTGCTGGGTCTAGGCATGGTCAAGGAAGCCCAGCTTAACTCTCTCCTTTCCCCACCTTATGAGGTGGGGAAGCTCCTGCCACACGTGATGCCTCCAGAGGAGGCAGCAGAGATGGACTGCTTGTGCAAAGGGGTTGAGGAGAGCCCGACTTGACTCTTTAGCCACCCCCTACATAGCGGCTTTGGTAGCTCCTGGCCTAAGTGTTGCCATGCAATATGCTGCTGCTGAGTGTTGGGCATATTTCCGATCCTCCCTTAGGTCATGTCTCCAGGCAGAGTTCCTCTGGGCCATATCCACTGGCTCCCTGTGAGCAGTGAGTGCTGTCCAGGGTTCTCTGCTTTGTATTTCCATCTGGTTCCTTGATTTTGACTCTATGACCTCACTCCCATCCCTGTTTTATCGTTTTTTCCTTCACAAACTCTGTTGACGCCTGGGTCCAGTGGCTCCTCCCCTTAGGGGAGGGAGAGGGGCTTTATATGTGGGCAGGCTTGCACCCGCCCTTCCCTGGCTATTCAATAGGTGCTGCTGCTGTTGTTTTGCCAGTGGCAGTGTATGCCCAACATTTTAGAGCGTGTCCTGAGGAACACAAGGGAGAGCAGGGAAATGTGATGGTCAAAACTTTAAATCTTAGCAAAACCTGAACAGAATTTAATGTGACAAAGAAAAGCCAACTCTCTAGCCTGGAGGCTTTCCCCCAGCATATTTCAAAGGCCAGCTGCAAACAGTGGAGGTTTTAGTGTGTGTTAAAAAAATTCAAACATTTTTTATAATGGAAAGTGTTAGGCAACCTAAATACAGGGGTTGCCGCCAGCTCCCCCATAATACCTTTTATATTTAAAAAAATACACACCACAACCATGACATTTTCTTGCTTCCTTATCTTCCATAACTGACGTTTATCATCTGTAATCGATCAGTAGGAACTGATAATTAATTGATTTCCCTATGAATGAAAACAAAACATAAAATCACTGAGGAATAGCAGATATGGACTCTGTCCTGTTAGAACCCTTCAGTGACCTATGTAGCTGCGACCTATGGAAACCAGATACAGGAAACTGGACGGTGGATGTAGTCTTCATTGTAAATAAACCTGCTGTAAGGGGAAGAAGGACTCTTTCAATAGTGGGTCTAAATCAGAACCTCAAATCCAAACTCCAAGGGGATGAGGTGGACAAGAGTTTCTTCAGGCAACTAACAGAAGTTACTAGATCACAGGCCATGGTTCTCATGTGGGAATTCAATCATAGTGATATCTGGTGGGAGAGCAATACAGCAGTGCACAGACAATCCAGGAAGTTTTTGGAAAATGTAGGGGACAATTTCCTGGTGCAAGTGCTGGAGGAACCAACTAGGGGCAGAGCTCTTCTTGATCTGCAGCTCACAAAGAGGGAAGAATTAGTAGGGGGAAGCCAAAGTGGATGAGAACGTGGGAGGCAGTGATGATGAGATGGTCGAGTTCAGAATCCTGACAAAAGGAAGAAAGGAGAGCAGCAGAATACGGACCCTGGACTTCAGAAAAGCAGACTTTGACTCCTCAGGGAACTGATGGGCAGGATCCCCTGGGAGAATAACATGAGGGGGAAAGGAGTCCAGGAGAGCTGGCTGTATTTTAAAGAATCCTTATGGAGGTTGCAGGAACAAACCATCCCGATGTGTAGAAAGAATAGTAAATATGACAGGCAACCAGCTTGGCTTAACAGTGAAATCCTTGCTGATCTTAAACACAAAAAAAGAAGCTTACAAGAAGTGGAAGCTTGGACAAATGACCAGGGAGGAGTATAAAAATATTGCTCAGGCATGCAGGAGTGAAATCAGGAAGGCCAAATCACTTGGAGTTGCAACTAGCAAGGGATGTTAAGAGTAACAAGAAGGGTTTCTACAGGTATGTTAGCAACAAGAAGAAGGTCATGGAAAGTGTGGGCCCCTTACTGAATGGGGGAGGCAACCTAGTGACAGAGGATGTGGAAAAAGCTAATGTACTTAATGCTTTTTTTGCCTCTGTCTTCACGAACAAAGTCGGCTCCCAGACTACTGCACTGGGAAGCACAGTGTGGGTGGGGGGGAGGTGACCAGCCCTCTGTGGAGAAAGAAGTGGTTTGGGACTATTTAGAAAAACTGGACGAGCACAAGTCCATGGGGCCGGATGCACTGCATCCGAGGGTGCTAAAGGAGTTGGCGGATGTGATTGCAGAACCATTGGCCATTATCTTTGAAAACTCATGGCCATCAGGGGACGTCCCGGATGACTGGAAAAAGACTAATGTAGTGCCCATCTTTCAAAAAGGGAAGAAGGAGGATCCAGGGAACTACAGGCCAGTCAGCCTCACCTCAGTCCGTGGAAAAATCATGGAGCAGGTCCTCAAGGAATCAATTCTGAAGCACTTAGAGGAGAGGAAAGTGATCAGGAACAGTCAGCATGGATTCACCAAGGGCAAGTCATGCCTGACTAACCTAATTGCCTTCTATGATGAGATAACTGGCTCTGTGGATGAGGGGAAAGCAGTGGACATGTTATTCCTTGACTTTAGCAAAGCTTTTGATATGGTCTCCCACAGAATTCTTGCCAGCAAGTTAAAAAACTATGGGCTGGATGAATGGACTATAAGGTGGATAGAAAGCTGGCTAGATCATTGCGCTCAACGGGTAGTGATCAATGTCTAGTTGGCAGCCGGTATCAAGTGGAGTGCCCCAAGGGTCAATCCTGGGGCCAGTTTTGTTCAATATCTTCATAAATGATCTGGAGGATGGCATGGATTGCACCCTCAGCAAGTTTGCAGATGACACTAAACTCTGAGGAGAGGTAGATACGCTGGAGGGTAGGGATGGGATACAGAGGGGCCTAGACAAATTAGAGGATTGGGCCAAAAGAAATCTGATGAGGTTCAATAAGGACAAGTGCAGAATCCTGCACTAAGGACGGAAGAATCCCATGCACTGCTACAGACTAGGGACCGAGTGGCTAGGCAGAAGTTCTGCAGAAAAGGACCTAGGGGTTACCGTGGACAAGAAGCTGGATATGAGTCAACAGTGTGCCCTTGTTGCCAAGAAGGCTAATGGCATTTTGGGCTGTATAAGTAGGAGCATTGCCAGCAGATCGAGGCACATGATCATTCCTCTCTATTCGGCATTGGTGAGGCCTCATTTGGAGTACTGTGGATGTGGAAAAATTGGAAAGAGTCCAGCGGAGGGCAACAAAAATGATTAGGGGGTGGAGCACATGACTTAAGAGGAGAGGCTGAGGGAACTGGAATTATTTAGTCTGCAGAAGAGAAGAATGAGGGGGGATTTGATAGCTGCTTTCAACTACCTGAAAGGGGATTCCAAAGAGGATGGATCTAGACTGTTCTCAGTGGTAGCAGATGACAGAACAAGGAGTAATGGTCTCAAGTTGCAGTGGGAGAGGTTTAGGTTGGATATTAGGAAAAACTTTTTCAGTAGGAGGATGGTGAAGCGCTGGAATGGGTTACCTAGGGAAGTGGTGGAATCTCCTTCCTTACAGGTTTTTAAGATCAGGCTTGACAAAGCCCTGGCTGGGATAATTTAGTTGGGGATTGGTCCTGCTTTGAGCAGGGGTTGGACTAGATGACCTCCTGAGGTCCCTTCCAACCCTGATATTCTATGATTCTAAAGCACCCTGATCTTTGAGGAAAACTCAGACTTTGACCCACTCTGTGGCTCATCTCTAGTAATAAGGAGAGACTTTAAATAGACATTTAATTTGGTTGGTGACCAAGAAAACTGCTTTTAAAAATACTCTGATATTATAGAGAGAAGGTGGGTGAGGTAATAGCTTTTACTGGACCAACTTCTGCTGGTGAAAGAGAGACTCATTCTAGCTCCACAAGAGGTTGTCTTCAGGTGATTGAATAAGAGCTCTGTGGAGCTGAAAAGCTTGTCTCTTTCACCAATAGAGGTTGATCCAGTAAAAGATATTACCTCACCCCCACCCCCTTTCCCTCTCTAATGTCCTGTGGCCAATGTGGCTACCGCCACAGGCACCGCTTTCCAAAGTGCCAGGGGCTGCTTGAACCCCAGCTCTGCCCCAGGCCCTAACCCTGCCCTACCTCTTCCCGGCCCCGCTCCACCCCCACCCCGCCTCTTCCCGCCCAGTTCCGCCCCTCCCCTGAGCGCCCCACATCCTCACTCCTCCCCCTCCCACCCAGCCTCCTGCATGCTGCAAAACAGCTGATTGCGGTGGGCGGGAGGCACAGGGAGGGAAGGGGGAGGTGCTGATTCACGGGGCGCACCGGCAGGCCGGAGGTGCTGGGGTATGGGGCAGTTGGTAGGGGGGCTGCCAGTGGGTGCTCAGCACCCACCATTTTTCCATATGGGTGCTTCAGCTCCAGAGCACCCACGGAGTTGGCAAATATGGGTACAACACCACTGCAAACAAAATATGTGATATTATAGTGAAACAATAGCAAACAAGCATTATTATTTTTGTGATGAGGTGTGTGCCCCACACTGGCAATGACAGGGTTAAGAGGCGCTGGAGAGCCCAATTAGCCCTTGCTGTGATGCCTGAGTGGGAGACAGATAATTAGGGATTAGGCCCATCTGGGGAGCACTAGATTGTGTGATTCCTGTACATGAATGACTGCAGGACTATACAGAGGGGAGATATGGGAGATAGAAAATTGGAAGATTTTATTTTGTGAAAGGAATGATAGAGGAGCCCGCAGAAAGATGTTTGTACCCTGCGGCTGTCCTTGAAGCGAGAGAGTAGCTGGGGAGAAGGAGCCTTCTAAAGTAAGCCTGGAAGAAAAGAGAGATTCTAGGGAAGGAGCTCTGAAGGTCAGTGGCTTGGGAGAAGCTGGGCCTCTGGCACTCCGTAATAGAGTGAGGAAGAATTCTGCAGAAGATTGAGCCTGGGAAGGGTGGCAAGAATTCTTGAGATTGGACCTTCTTACCCCAGAGGAATGGGATTTTTAGTGTGATCTGTTTGGAGGGCCAAGCCACTGCACAGACCACAGAAGCCTGGAGGAGGGTGAGGCAGAGGGATTGCAATGTTGGGTCTTGTTGTGAGGAAGTGCTATGGGATGGTGAGTCTATGACAATTTTATATTACATTAGTGGTTAGAGATCACATCTGAACACATGGCCCCATTGTGCTCAGTGCTGTACACATATACAGTAATGTTGTTCTAGCCTCAGAGAACTTACTGTCTAATGGGGAGTAGTGGTTCTATCATCCCCATTTTATAGATAGGGAACTGAGGCACAAAGAGACTGAGTGACTTATGTCACACAGGAAGTCTATGACAAAACCAGAAATTGAAGCCAGTTCTTGAGTCTTTCCAATGCCTTAAATGCAAGATTATCCTTCTTCTCTAAATGTTGAAGTTAAAGAAGCTAGTGCATGTGGCTGAATGGGATGCAGACAACCACTGTGTAAAGAGTGTGCCCTAGAGGTCCAATACTGGTAATAATACTAGGATTTTGGGTCTAATGCTATTTGCCAGCAGCATCAATAGGTATTTCCACTTTGCTTGTAATCAGGTGGCTATCATGTTTTAAAAAGGAAAAATAAATAGTCTATCCGGTGCCCTACTAACAGTCAATAAACCAGTTAATTTCTTATGTCTGCTCACTCATTGGTGGATAATGTGTATGGAAAACAACAAGTAGTCATCTAGTCCGCCCTTCGCACTGCAGCACGGAGGAATGTTTCCAATAGATAAACTTTATCTAGGTGACCTCTAAATATTTCCAGTGACCTCACGAGTATTCCACATTCTAATTGTTCTTACTATTAAAGAAAAATGTTTCCTGATGTTGGTTATAAATTCTTTTAAGAAGACTACCATGCCTAATTCTGCTCTCTGACATGACCAGAAAAGCTCCTTTCTCTCGCCAATGCAGACACCCTTTTAAGTTTTTGCAGACTTCTCATAACCTCTTTTCTCTAAGCTATATGCATTGAGGAAAGTCATAGAGTTTAATGTCTCTTCCTACAAGTCCTTTATCAGATTAGTAGCTCTTCACTGAATTGCCTCTGATTTTCAGTATCATTCTCGTTACTGGGGTGTCCAACTTGCATGTAGTATTGCAAGTGTGGGCTTTAATGCTGTATAAGGAATGAATAGTCCTTACTTTCCAATCCTTGTTGCTTTACTGTATCGTAATGTTATTTTGCTTATGTTGTGATTAGATTTTCACCGTCCGACGTTCTCATTTACACCAGTTTTGCACTCATCCCTTTCAACATTTATTTTGCATTAGAAAAATAATTTGAAGCATTTAACAAAATTCTCCAGATGTTTTTATTAATGGAAAAATCAGAGGTGAAGAGACAGCCAATGGTAAAATGTTGCTAAGCCTCTGTTTCAAGATCTGGATTGTAAAACTTCTGCCTTGCACCAAGTAATAAAACCATACTGAATTTGCTCCTGCACTACTATAAGAGCCATTCCCATTTCAGAGACCCACTTTGACTTTTTACATAGAACTGTTGTTCAATGGGACTAAAGCTGTGAAAAATCTGTTACAAAAATGACCCTTCCCTTCCCAGCCAGTTCAGAGTTTTTTCTTCTGCTACTGTTGGTTGTTCCTTGGTTTTTGTTTTTTGTTTTGTTCTGCACAATTCAAGGGCCAAATACTCTCCAAGCCAGAGACGCATCTACTATTGGAGTCCTCTCTTCCTCCTCCTCCTCCTCCACCAACAAAATGACCAGAAGGTCAAAATATGAGACTATCCAGAACAAATAAAAAAACCCACAGCTTAAGGGAGTTCTTTTTTTAAGAGCAAAAAAGCAAACCATTACAATTTCTGAAAGCCTCATCTCCAAAGAATTATCAGCAAAGTAGCTCAGAGTAAATGCACTCAGTATCATACACAGAATAATCTATAAATATGTCTGTGAGGGGGTGGGGAGAAGCTTCTTATTCTTGGGTCTGATTCTGAGATGAGCTGGACATCAGTAACTCCTGATCATTTCAAGGGGTATTTCAGGTGCTTAGCACCTGTCAGGAACTGACTCTTCATGACTCTGATGGTTTCCAGGGTTCTGTATAATATGAATTAATTCCCTTTGTAACGGGGTATCCATCCCCACAAGACCTGAAGGGGTTAAGATGGCTAGCTGGGCCAATTAACTGCCCAGGCTTCAGATGGAGGAGGAGCAGCCAGGGAGCAGAGATTAATTAAAAGAGTCTCAGCTAGACAGGAGTAGGAGGGGCCTGTATAAATCCCAGGAGCTGAGAGCGGAAGGGGGCTGCAGGGAAGTAACCTGTAGCCACTCCCTGGGAGAAGGGATGTGTGTTTAGGGCTATAGAGGCAAGTAGCTTGCAGTTACTCCCTGGGAGGAGGGAGTTGGTAAATCCAGAGAGGGAGGAAAGCTAGAAAGAGAGGAAAACTCAGGGGAAAAAAGCAAGGCATAGGATAGTATGGGCCTTGGTCGCTGAAGAGAGGGTCCCTGAGGTGGAAACAGAGTAGAGGTTGGGCCCAGGTTCCCCTATCAGCCACTGGGGAAGTGGCACAGACCAAGCAGTGGAGAGTGGACTGCTTGGGACAGTCTGCCCTGAAAGACTTTGATACTCTGGAAGGGGAAGGACCCTAGTGACCTGGCTGGAGGGCCCAGTCACAAAGATGAAGCTGCAGTTCCTGGAGCAGGAAGGGCTGCATGGTGAGAGAGGATGATGGGTGGGGAGAACGCTGGAGGAAGGTGCGGCACCTGGAAGGAACTAATCCCCAGGTACCACTAGCAGTGAGTGGACCCTGTGACAGCCTTCCATGCAGTCCAATAAATGCCTCTGAAATTCTGCATTTCATTCTGCAAATTCCCTTGTGATACTGTAATGTGAATTCATACAGTATAAAGGAGCTAGAGGGGAATCCATGAATGCCTCAGTGAGGCTGGTAATAAATTAAGACCAGTATTACACTTTTAATTTACTGTAGATACTTATAATCACTTATGCATCACATAACAGAACTAGATTTTGAAGAAAACAATTATCTTATGATCATGCTTCATGGTAAAGAAAATGCAGTATTCATGTAATTCATGCAATTCTAAACTTATTTGACTTTAAAGGTTTCTTGTGTTTCAGTTTAAATCTGAACTGTATCAGCATCTAAATTCACAAGTATCAGCATGATTTTCTCATACAATAATTACATTATCCAAATATCAAAAGTAATTTGACACCTGGAACTCTTATCTAATTCTCCAGAGGTTCCACAGCTATATTAGCCACAGTCTTCCAAATAGACAATGAATCTTGTGTCCAGCTATAAATACACATTTTCCTATTGTTTTGCTTAGTCTTTGCTTTTTCAGCTGAGCAGACTGGTAGGCTGTACACTAGCATTTCTTATAGTAATTTTCAGGGATCCTAGTTTTCTTTGATAAAACAAAATTTTCTGATTTAAAAAACCAAAAAAATCCACATTTTTCTGTGATAAAAAAGAAATGCTAAACTTTCATTTCCATAGTCACAGTATATTATCAATATACAGTAGAACCCCGTTTATCTGAGCCTCCATTATCTAGCTCTCAGTAAGAACAGAACCATCAGCCGCCCAGAGCTGACAGTGGCTCGGGCGCAGGCGGTCAGCCCCAGGTGACCAGGGCTTGGGCAGTGGCTGACTACCGTAGGCGTGCCCCGCACCCATCTTAAAATAAGGGATAGAAAGCATTTTGCCAATTCTCCAGATTATCTCAATTGTTGATGATCTGATCTGGCCCTGGTCCCAATTAAATCAGATAAATGGGGTTCCACTGTAAATTTAAAGCACATTCAGAAATCAACCACAACAGGGGGAGGTTGTGTGCATTCAATAAGTGACCCTGGTGCTTTCAGTAAAATTTTGTTAATAGTTATTGTGTTTTATTTTTTCACAACACATAAAAACTAACGATCCTTTGTAAAAACGCAAATTCTGCATTTTCCATGGGAAACAGATTTCTAGGTTAACTGGTAATTTTGGAAAAAACAGTAAAAAGCATCACAATAAAAGTGTCAGAAAGGAGAGCACACTGTCATTTTATACCGTAGGATTCCCCCCTTGTGATTAAGTGGTTGGCAACCCAACTAAAAGTTTTCTAATTCAATGTCAAGTCCTGAAATGGATTTCACACCACTGTCACAATTGATCCATTTACTGCAATGCTTAACCAATGGCACCTTCTGCCTGGTACTGGTGTGACTACCTTTTTATTTGTTTGGGGCTGGGAGGGGGAGTTAAAGCTTCTCTGTGGCCTTGCTACTTCTAACTTTGCTTGTTGGGAAGCAAAACGCAATCTGGAACATTAGAAATTGTATGTTTTTGTTTTTGTTTAAAGTGAAATTCCATCTCTTAACTAAGAACTTTTTCATTTGGGCAGGACTGTAGGGGGGAAGGTGAGTTAGTCAAACAACATTTTTATTTAAATAAGAGCATAGGGCACAATATGGACCAGGATGCTCAGTTTGACTAACTTACAATCATGCAATCTCAGTGAAGCCAGTGAGGTTGCAGATGCAAGGAATAAAGGGGGAAGCATGCAGCTCTCCCTCCTCTGATAAAAGCCTGAGAAAAGATCACCTGACTCTTCGTGATGTGGGTAAGCAGCACTGCCCCAGGGCTCCTTACCTCTTTGACTGTGCAGAGGGAGCTTACCCTTCCTATTTCCCTTTACTCTGATAGTGGTGCAGAAGTGTAGTTGACATTGGATCTTAGCCCCTTGTTTCTCAACTAATGGGGAGCAGATTCTAGTTGTAAATAAACCAAGAATTGTACAAGCCTTAAAATACATCTTAAGATCTCACTGGAGTCTCTGACTATCTCTGGACTGCAAGTCAATATAACTTATTTTATCTGAAAAATGTATTAAAATGAAGTCAGGTGAGAACTGTCTCATGGGCCCATGTCACAAATCCAGTCGAGCACCCTCTTTTGGCCACTCACCAGACTGGGAGGGGATCCAGCCGCTGGATCCTGTGTGTGTTAAGCCTCCGGAGTCTGAAAGGAGTCCAGACAGTGTTCATATCTTGGGGCCTTGAGGAGTACACTCCAGGTATGGATCCTCTGTCCAGCACCCATGTCCCCACCCCCCAACAGCTGCAACCACACAGCTTACTGCCCAGCCCCTGGACCAGTGCTGACCCCTCAGGCTCCCTCCATAGCTGAAACGTGCCCTGTCCCAGTCTCCAGCTGTGTGGGTCTGGTCTGCAGTTTACCTTATCAAGGGGCACAAGGCATGCACAAAATTCACAGACACTTTGCAAATGGATTCTGGCACTATTGCTCCTAACATAATCACATGAAATAGACAAAAATAAATCTTACATGCACTTCCCCTTTTCCAGTTTTCTCACCACTCCAGAGCATTTCTTGGGCTGTGATCAGAGTCCTCTGGGGCCATCTAAGGTCCTTCTGTTGCAGTGTATGACTTATCTCCTCAGACAAGGAGTCTTTTGTGACCACCTCACCTTCTGATTTTGGCTGGTCCTTCCTCTTCCCCTCTCATGGCCAAAACTTTCTGTGTGGCTCTTTGAGTCTTCCACCTCTGGGGTTTTTAAAGGTTAGCATCAACATGTTGGTGTCTTTAGCCTTATTTGCACTACAGATGCTTTGCAAGTGGAAATGCAGCTTATACCAACAAAATGAGTTGTTTGACTTGTATAGTTAAACCACCTCCCATGAACAACATAAGCTACATCAATAAAAGGACACACTTGCGAGTGTAACTCCTTCTACGCTTTTGCTGGCATAGCTATGTTGGTGGATATGTGATTTTTTTTTTCTGCTATCCTAGCCAACATAGTAATGCCACCAAAACTTTGCAGTGGAGACCAGGCCTCTGTCCTGCATTTGGGAATTTGCCTTTCTCCAATTACCAACCCTCTGTTGGGTATGTGCTTAACGTCTTGTCAACAATGCTGGATGCATAAACCTAGAGGCATTCCATGATATGGCAATTGTCAAAGTAACAGCTTCCAAAGATCAACCAGAAGAGTTTGAGGCATATTCATATGAGACTGGATGTATGAGATGTAAGGATCTGTAGCAGGAGAGGGGAAGGAACAGGAGCTCTAAGGTGAAGTAGGAGCATCTTAGGGATAGCATTGTTTTCCTTATTTTGATAAATTTCCTCCTTCAGTTTCAAAAGGCAAACCTTTACCATTGTCATTTTGTGACTCTTTACCACTGTCAAATGACTATCACCATAACTGTACAGATATCAGTGGGACGAGCAGGTAGAGGGAGGGGATCTCCATGAAATAAGCAAATAGATGCTCTCTAAAGAGGCTCTGACGTGCTACCTGCTAGACTCGGGTTATTTTACGGGCTTGTAGAAGGTGCCAGATAAACAACCGTGGAGACTGAAGGTCTATATTTATCCACAGAAGAATGGAGACGTATGCAAACTTCCCATAAGCCTCAACCCTGTTCTCAAGGGAGAACCCCTGTAGGGGTGAGAAACATCTCTGCTCTGTCAGTTTTCTGCTCTGAGGCTAGCTGGCAAAAATTAGGACTGTGCTTGCTTGAAATTAAAGGAGAACTGAAACTCCAAACCCTGGCCTACCTGCCTATTTACTTCGTTTAATATTGGTGATTTCAACAATTTTTAAGTCAGTTTTTCCTCCTTAAAGTATTTTTAAACATTGTTTTCTAGTAGGGCTGTCAAGCGATTTAAAAAAATTAATCACAATTAATCATGCAATTAATTGCTCTGTTAATAATAGAATACCATTTATGTAAATAATTTTGGATGTTTTCTACATTTTCAAATATATTGATTTCTATTACAACACAGAATACAAAGTATACAGTGCTCACTTTTTATAGTGCAAATATGTGTAATAAAAAATAACTATAAAACAAAAATAGTATTGTTCAATTCACCTAATACAAGTACTGTAGTGCAATCTCTTTATCATGAAAGTTGAACTTACAAATGTAGAATTATGTACAAAAAATAACTACATTTAAAAATAAAACAATGTAAAACTTTAGAGCCTACAAGTCCACTCAGTCCTACTTCTGGTTCAGCCAAACGCACAGACAAACAAATGTGTTTACATTTGTGAGAGATAATGCTGCCCCCTTCTTGTTTACAGTGTCACCTGAAAGTGAGAACAGGCATTCACATGGCACTGTTGTAGCTGGCATAGCAAGGTATTTATGTGACAGGTGTGCTAAAGATTCATATGCTCCATGCTGCAACCACCATTCCAGAGGATATACGTCCATGCTGATGACGGGTTCTGCTTGATAATGATCCAGAGCAGTGCAGACCGACGCATTTTAATCACCTGAGTCAGATGCCACCAGCAGAAGGTTGATTTTCTTCGTTGGTGGTTCGGGTTCTGTAGTTTCCACATCAGAGTGTTGCTCTTTTAAGACTTCTAAAAGCATGCTCCACAGCTCATCCTTCTCAGATTTTGGAAGGCACTTCAGATTCTTACACCGTGGGTCGAGTGCTGTAGCACTCTTTAGAAATCTCACATTGGTACCACCTTTGCGTTTTGTCAAATCTGCAGCGAAAGTGTTCTTAAAACGAACTACATGTGCAGGGTCATTATCTGAGACTGCTATAACATGAAATATAGGGCAGAATTCAGGTAAAACAGAGCAGGAAGACATACAATTCTGAACCCAAGGAATTCAGTCACAAATTTAATTAACACTTTTTTTTTTTTTAACAAGTGTCATCAGCATGGAAGCATGTCCTCTGGAATGGTGGCCGAAGCATGAAGGGGCACTAATGCATAGCGTAGACAAAGACCTAAGTGACTTGCCTGAGGTCTTGCAGGAAGCCCATAGCAGAACATGGAACTGAGCCTGGGTCACCTGAGTTCCAGACTAGCTCCTCAACTACTGTATCATCCTTCCTTTCAACGTTATTTTGTTTCCAGGTTAGATTAAAACACCAAAACCAAACAATTTTTTCTTCCTGTTTAAATTTAGATGGAGCCAAAAACTTGAGGCGTTCACTCCAAACTTTAGGCCCAGATCTTGCTGAGATGATGACAGGCTTGGACCATTACTGCCATGCAGCATCCTGCTGAGTTCAGTGCGAGTAAGGGTGCTTGCTTGCAGATCCCTTTGCTGGATTGGAGTCTTGGGGGCAGATCCAAAGGCCATTGAAGTCAATGGAGAGACTGTCACTGACTCTTTTCATTGACTTCAAAGGCATTTGGCTCAGGACCTTAATGGGCAAAATTTTTAAAACGTCCATTCTTATTTTATCCACCTCACCATCATTTTTACTATCTGCTCCATATTTTCAATGAAACTGTTGAGGTCATTCCCACTACAATAATAATCACCACTTCTTGCAAAAAGACAGACACATCATAAACATAGAGAGTGCTGAGATACCATGATGATGAATGTGCTGTACATGCCTAGATTGATGTGCTAGATACAGAGTTGTGTGAGAGTTTAGAGATGGGTCTTCAAGGTAGAGGTGTGTGTTAAATGCAGTTAATAGTTTTTAAATGTAATATGTTATATAGTAGTCACATTTCAAAATAAGTCTGTTAGAAGTCTCTCTGGTTCTAATCAAAGTGATAGGATAGCTTTTCCTGGGAGTATGCTAAGATTGATGTGCACTGTTACTTATGCAAATAACCATCTTGATCAATATTTAGCACAACTCTAGCTCAGTTAGTCTAGTGTTGGGTCACTAATTAGATAGGAAACAGAAAATGGGTAAAACTAACGTTAAGTGAGAACAAAATCAGTAACACTTTAACATAATGGCCTGGTTAATTTCAAAACGGTATCACAAGAATGATAAACTCCAGATGTAACCATTTGCAGCTTGAGTTTTTCCATTGACTTCAGTGGTCTTGAGTAATACATAGGGGCATGCCAGGGGAGTAATGGAGCACACAGAACTCCACCTGATCTACAGCTAGTGGCTGAAGGTAACATACTTTAAAGTAGGCTGCTCTAAATTATGCTAGGGTTGTTTGGGCCCCTACCTGCCCTGGGATCAAAGGAAAGGAAAGGTGCTTGTGCTTCCATTCTGCCACCAGTCCCATTTCCCTTCAGCCTTCTTTCAAGTGCATGGCAGAATGGCTTCAATGGAACTGTGCTACCATGGGTTCGACCAGTGACTTTTGTTCCTACAATCCTATTTTAGGAGGTGCATGAGCATGAAGAATAAACTTACTGGGTATGCTGACCCAGTCAGTGCAGATTAGGCAAGCAAACTCCGTGGATTTGGGGAAGGGAAAAAAACAGATGGTCTTGCCTGTCCACTTCCTACCTAGAGTTGTCAGGCATCCTGAAGCTCTCATGGAGGTGTTTCTGTGGGGGAAGGTTGGAATAATACCAAAGAGGCAGAATTCCTTCTTGTGTCCCCTCCGGTCCCAATCTGTTCTTTGCCTGGATCTGCTAAACTCTTCTTCCTTCCACCTAGTGTCTGAGGGGATGATTTTGCTCCTGTTATGATAAATCTGGCTCAGAAGCCCATGAAATGTGATACTTGTTATAACAGTCATTCGTGGCAACTTCTTCAAGTGCTTGTGTAATTTCTCTGTAAATCCGTCCACAATGAAGATGGAAAAAGAGAGAGACTGTGAGATTGCCAAGCATTTATGGAAAGGAAACTCCATAATGAGAATCAAGGTAAAAGGCTTAAATGAATATGTGTGATATTCAACCCAAGGAGCCTGATTCTCATCTGACTCATTTCACACTGACTTCAACTGAGTGATTCTTCACTTGCACTAGTGAAGAGGAGAATCAGGGCCAAGCAAGCTGTTTTATTACAAATGGCTAGTAGCCCCATAATTTTAATCATGTGACTTTGTTATTCACCTTCCCAGTAGTAAAAAATGGTTTGGATAAACATATGGGGCCACATTCACTGTCTCACTGCACTGTTGGCTCCAGTGGGATTGCATGAGTGAAACTGAGAGCAGCATTTGCTTTGCATTCCAGCTGGTTCAGATACTGAAAACTGCAACATGATTGCAAACTCTATAAGAATCCCTTTATGTACAGGCCAATTTGTGATCTCATTCAGACCCTGTGCAACCAGATGTGAAATAGATAATACTGCACAAAGTCAGCCATTTCTGTCCACACTTGCAACAACATGTCTGTATTCTTAAAATATAGTAAGTATATATTCATTTATCATAAAAGATGGGATTTTGTCTGCCAAAAATTCATAGATTCCAAGGCCAGAAGGGACCTTTGTGATCATCTAGTCTGACTTCATGTACAATGCGGGCCATAGAACTTCCCCAAAATAATTCTTAGTTCATATATTATAGAAAAACAGCCAATCTTGATTTAAAAATTGTTGGTGATGGAGAATCCATCATGACCCTTGAAAAATTGTTCCAATGGTTAATTACCTCCACATGTTAAAAATGTATGCCTTATTTCTAGTCTGAATTTGTCTAGCTTCAACTCCTACCCATTGGATCCTGTTATACTTTTCTCTGCTAAATAAAGAGTAGTCTGTTATATTTTGTTTCCCGTGTAGGTACTTATTGACTGTAATCAAGTCACCCCTTAACCTTCTCTTTGTCAAGCTAAATAGATAGACTCAAAGAGCTCAGTTACCATAACATGAGTTTTGTCATTCTTTAATCAGTCTTGTGACTTTTCTCTGAACCCTCTCCAATTTATTAACATCCTTCTTGAATGGTGGGCACAGGAGTTGGATGCAAACAGTATTCCTGCAGTGGGCACATCGGTGTCAAATAGAGACGGGAAATAACCTCTCTACCTTTACTTGAGACTCCCATTTATGTATCCCAGGATTGCATTAACTCTTTTGGTAACAGTATCATGCTGGGAGTGCATGTTCAGCTGCTTATCCACCATGACCACAAAATGGTTTTTAGTGTCACTGCTTTCCAGGATAGCATCCCGCATCCTATAAGTAAGGTCTACATTTTTTTTGTTCCCAGATATTTACATTTACATTTAACATTACTAAAACACACATTGTTTGTTTGCTTGTGACCGGTTTACCAAGCAATCTAGATCACTTTGAATCAGTGACCTGTCCTCTTCACTGTTTACCACTCACAGAGAGAGAGGTGCCTAAGTCTGGGCTGCAGGGAGGTGCCTATCTCTGCAAGTGACCCAGAAGCCTGGGGAAGATGAGTGCTCCTCTGCCTAACTTGCATGTGGAGCCTGATCTGGTAGGCATGCTCAGAGGCTGTGGTAGTGGAGGGGGAGGAGCTCCCTTATCTTTAGCCCAATGGTTAGAGCACGCACTCAGGCTGTGGGAGACCACCAGTTTAATCCCCACTCTGCCTCATGAGGATAAGAGATCTGCCACCTGTCAAGTGAGTGCTCTAACTAGAGCTGTAGAGTCATTCAGACTCCTCCTTCAGCCCAATTAATATTTAATTATTTAATTAAAGAGGAACAGCTTCAACAGGAGGAATTGACGGAACCTGAATATATGAGTGTCCCATAGCCCAGTGGTGACAGAACTCTCCTGAGAGGTGGGATATTCCTATTCAAATCCCTTCTCCTCATCAGGCAGACAGGGAGACTTATACTGGGCGTCTCCTACATCCTGGGTGAGTGTGATAAACACTGAGCTAAAGATTATGAGGGAGGTAGTCTTCCTGTGGTTGTTTTGTTTGGAGTTAGATGGGCTTTGAGCATGCCTACTGGATTGGGTCCCACATGTGAGCTAGGTGGAGGAGCACCTATCTTCCCCTGGTTCGTGGATCACTCTGGGGCGTAGCAGGAGATAAGTGTCTGGGCATCTAGAGGGAGGCAGCACTGTGCATGCCGAGAACCATAAGCACCTAGGGAACTTTTACTGCAAAATCTTAGGACCCAAGTGAATATAAGTGCCTACAGAATTACATGGCAGCGGAGCGGGGATTTTGTGGATTACAATGGCACCTAAAAATACAACTTCGGCGCCTAACTACCTTTGGGGATCTGGAGCTCAGAACTTAAGGAAGGAAATATTCCAGTACATAGGCAGGAAATAATATGATAACCTAGCGTTGCCAGGTGTCCAGTTTTTGACTGGAACACCTGGTCAAAAAGGGACCCTGGCAGCTCCAGTCAGCACCAACCGAGTCATTAAAAGTCCGGTCGGTGGTGCTGCGGGTCTAAGGCAGGCTAGTCCCTACCTATCCTAGCACCACGCTGCACCCCAGAAGCAGCCAGCTGGTCCGGCTCATAGGTGGGGGGCCACGGGGCTCTGGGCACTGCCCCCGCCCCGAGCACCAGCTCCACACTCCCATTGGCCAGGAACTGCAGCCAACGGGAGTTGGGGGTGGGGGCGGTGCCTGTGGGCGAGAATGGCACTTGGAGCCTCATAGCCCCCTCCCTCCCCCGGCCTAGGAGCCGGACATGCTGGCTGCTTCCGGGGCACAGCGCAGAGCCAGGACAGGAAGGGAGCCTGCCTTAGCCCCGTTGCACTGCTGACCTGGAAGTAAGCTCGAGCCCCAACCCTCTGCCCCAATCCTGAGCCCCACCCAACCCAGAGCCCCCTCCTGTACCCCAAACCCCTCATCCCCAGGCCTGCCCCAGAGCCTGTACCCCCAGACAGAGCCCTCACCCCTCCTGCCCCCCCAATCTCCTGCACCGCCCTGATCCCCCTCCTGCCCTCCAAACCCCTTGATCCCAGCCCAGAGCACCCTCCTGCACCCCAAACCTCTCATCCCTGCCCTCACACCAGAGCCTGCACCCCCAGCTGGAGCCCTCACTCCTGCCACACACTCCAACCCCCTGCCTTAGCCTGGAACCCTCTCCCACACCCTGAACCCCTCATTTCTGGCCCTACCCTAGAACTTGCACCCCAGCCCAGAGTCCATACCCTCTCCCACTCCCCAACCCCCTGCCTCAGCCCAGAGCCCCTCCCATACTCTGAACCCCTTGCTCCACCTCCCGAACCCAGAGCCCCCTCCTGTTCCCGAAGTCCCTCATCCCTGGCCTCACCCCAGAGCCACATCCCCAGCTGGAGCCCTCACCCCCTGCTGCACCCCAACCCCTGGAGCCACGCTTGTGGAAAAGAGCAAGTGAGTGAGGGTGAGGAGAGCGAGCAAGAGAGGGGGGGGATGGAGTGAGTGGGGGTGGGGCCTCAGAGGAGGGGTGGGGCAGGGTGTGGGGCAAGGGTGTTCAGTTTTGTGCGAGTAGAAAGCTGGCAACCTATGATAACCGGATTACTAATATAGAGTAAATTGTAACAAAGAATTACTATAAGAACCACCAAAATTTGCCTGGCAGACACCCAAAAGAGCAGAGGCCAACATTTTAAAAAGTGACTTAGTGATCTTCTGGATTTCTCAATTTTTGAGTGCCCAGCCTGAGTCTGTTTAGAAGGCCCTGGTTTGTCAGGAAGCGTAGAGCACTCGTGCACTGAAAATCAGGCCTGTTTCTCCAGATGGGCACTCAATAACTGAAGTTTTTTTAATATTATTTGGAATATTATAATATGCTTTTGGAATATTAACAATTGATAGATGTGCCTGGTCTGCTAAATGTTTATGTAGAGATTTCAGTCAATTCAATAAAAACACTAGAAACTACATATTACAGTTGTAACGATGCTCACTCTGTAATATGGTAACACCCTGTTAAATAGAAAGATCTGAATGTGTTCCTACATACTGTCTCTTTACACAAAAGCTAACTGTTGTAATGACTATTGCTTTTGTTTCTGATATTTACAACTTCTCAGGTGTTCTTCTTTCATATGTTTCACAAGTTGATATCTAGTTTGTTCAGCCAGCTAACTGCTGCATCATCAAAGGTAGCGAGATGTAGCAGTCTGCCCTCCAGTCTTCTAATTGTGAGCTCCACCACATATTTGACTGTCTGCATCATTTCCCCACTATCACAGTGTGAAGATTGGGCTAAGCCAAATTTCTGCATTGTGGTAGCTATGCTGGCCATTCCAGTGAGTAACCTTTTAAGCCTAGTCCAGGATTTGTGTCCCAGGCTACAAACAGGTGGAAGCAAATTAGGGTTTATGAAATTTGTCAGCATATCTGTCTCTATCCCAGAGTTGCTGTCACTTTGCAAAGACATAACTGTTGGCCCTGAAATGTTATCTGAGATGGGCAGTGGGGCAGCAGCACTGGATATAAGTGCATGAATGGCTGCTACAAAAGGATGTCGCAAAGTCAGTCATGGCAGGCCAGCAGGAGCTGCTGGTGTAGGTGTTTTCTTCTGGAGGTGGGCTGACCTTCTTATAGGAAGCGCGAGTTGTTTGTTTGCACCTGTTGGAACCATTGTCAGCTTTGTGTGCAGCAGATTGTTTTCACCCATCATAGCCCTCCATGCAGTTTTAAGGGTAATGGCATCTTGTTGAAGTTTCGAGGGAGCTATTTAAGCCAACACATTTAAATGAGATGTTAAGGTTTAGCTAAGGCAACCACCAATGAGATGTGTGGCTGTGTTCAGCTCCAAATCAAAGAGATGCATATACTGACTTCTGCTGCACAATATTCCACTGGAGCAAATACCAGTGTCAGGACTACAGTTTGTTAAACATTTGCCTCCACTCCCCAGGAGGCTTCTAGATCAGAGCATTGTGGGAGGAGATCTTTTTCTTTAAGTGTTCTAGATAGGACTGATGTGTTAGCAGTTTGACTCCTAAATAAGTGACAACTACCTGGAAAGGGAATGAATGATCCTCAGTATTGCGTGTAAAGGGTTAATGGGCTCGGTGATTGTTGAGATGGAAGGTTGTGGCCCCTATTTTATAGATTCCCTTACCTTCATCAGTGGCATTAAGTGACCAGAGTGTTTATGTCTTGGTTGAGTGAGCCTTCCATGTTGTGTAGATCGTATCCACATTAGATAGACAGATGTCATCTGCGTATACATACTTATCAACCTTTGTTGTTGCTAGGTCATAAGTATAGAAGCTGAAAATGACAGGAGCTAGAACCAGTCCCTGTGGAAGTCTATTACGGTGACACCTAAGCTGGCTGACTTTGTCTCTAGCTTGCAAGATGAAGCTTCAATTCACTGTCATTTCCACGATAATCCACACCATGGGCTTACAGGAAATAACATGCAACAACTTGGCTGTCAGCCCCACATGCCAGTCAGTGTCACGTACAGCTGACAGATCCATCAGAACAGCACCAACTTTTCTTCTCTTCTCAGAGGCATCTTCAATGTCTCGTGTCAGGCGAATGACTTGATCTTGGGTACACCAGCCTTGTCTGAAGCCAGCCTGAACAAAGGGCAGATGTGGTTCAATAACCTCATTGATGTGCTTCAGAATCAGTCTCTCTGTAAGTTTGTATGTGACACAGAGGAGAGAGATGGGTCAGTAGCTTTGGGATCTTTCCAGTGACTTTCCTGGTTTTGGAATGGCTATGACCTTTGCTCTGCACAAGATTTTTGGGATGCAGTTTCCTGGAAATATCGGTGGAGGAACTGAAGCAGTCAGATTTTTGATCTCTCTGAAGTAGGAACTCCATCTGGATATAATCCAGGATGGAAACTTTCTGTTTTCATATCTTTATGTCCTGGTCTTGCTCTTTGTCCGAAAAAGGAGCCATCAAGTATCAATCCACATTAGGAACCTGTCACCACTCTGTAATCTCAGTTCTGACTGCACGGCTGAAAGGTTTATCCGAGTTCTGTGTGTGGCTGTTAGCCACATGCTGGGATGCGATGGCATTTGTGGTGACTGGAAACTCCTTGTGACTGGAATCTTCAGAATGTCTTTTGATGGTCTGCCAAGCTTTCTGGCTACACAGAGTAAAGTCCATCTTTATGACTGACTCTCTCCATCAGTCATGCCTGGTTTGATTCAGCAGTTGAATGAATTCCTCACAGTTATTACTGGGCTCCTGTTTGGTATTAGCTGATTTGAATTCCTAGTAGAGCTTAATTGCCTCTGATGACCACCCAGGGATATACTGTCAGTGATAGCATCTAGGAATCAATTTCTTAGCAGCTGCCTGAATTAATTCACTGAAGTCTGGTAGAAGTCATTTATATTGGCTGGACATGTCAAGTCCAACTCAGCCAGTTTGCTGACAGATGTCTCTAGTTCTGCTTGCAAGACCTCCCACTGAGCTTTCCAAAGATTCCACTGGGCCTTTTGTAAGCTGTTTGTTGATATCCACAGGCCCATGGTGATCAAAGACAGCTGATTGCTGAGACTTTGGGAAAGCTTCAAAGCTTCCACTCTATGACCAGTGGTGGCAGTTGCCCAGTGCACTGGGAGAGAGCCTGTTGCACATCTGCTACTGTGAAAAATTGGTGTTTCCTTTGTGTTATAGAGGAGTTGAAAGTCAATGACTGATGCCCACTCCATTAGACTCCCTCCGCCTGCATTGTTATCAGGGTATTCCCAATTGACATGACAGAAATTGAAGTTGCCACAGTAGATGGGAGGACCTGGAAAGATGGGCAGAGTGGGGATTGGCCAGTTAAATGATTGAAACTTGTAGCCATTAATCAGTGGAAGCTCATTTACCTTTATTGAATGTCATTCTGTGATGCCACTTGGTCCAGATGTTCATACAGTGACAGCGGACAGCCATTCTCTAATATAGGATGCCATCCCATACTGATTGTGATGGGATGAGTCATGACAGCGTAGCCTAGAACGGAAATGGATGTCAGTGGTGGAATGCGTCTCCTGAAGCAAGATGATGTGTGCATCCAGGTTTGTAGCTAAGTGGAAGGAGGTATCCCCCTTTACCACCGCAATTCCCTCAATATTAAAATGCAGCATCCTGAGAAACAGCCCCAGGAGTTTGCAGCTCTGGCCCATAAAGGGGGCCTATTGGAGGATGGTTCTTTTGGGCTGATGGCTTAGAATGCAAACTGTATTCTGCATTTTTGTCTACTTTCGTTTCGCTTTATGCTACTCGTGGGGAATGCCATGAGAAGGCGGCAGAGATGTCCCCCACCTATTTTTTTTTTTAAACATATGTTGAAGTGAGCTTAGTGTTTGTGAAAGATGCCAGGTGGATAGCTCTGAAGAACTGAAGTCCTCTATTTATCGATAGGACAGTGACAACTCAAGCAGCAGCCATGCACGCATTCCCTCCATGAATGTGTCTCAACCTTGACATGGGGATGCCACCAATAAGAGTGAGAAATTAAGTCATCCTCTATTCAGTCCTTGGATTCTCTGCAGGTGGATTGATTTAAATCACAGATTTAAATCATGGTTTACTCAGCTAGCAGGAAATCTTGATTAAATCATCAGCTTCAATCGTGTTTTGCATTTGTACTTCTATTTTCCTAAAGAAAGGTTGATTCTCATTAGTTGGTAACTATTAAAACATGTTGATTTGCAGCTAAATATAGCTTTTACACTAAATGCGGCACTTCTTTTTGATAACCAGGAAAATGCACTATATCTATACTCATTTATTTAAGTACTTGTATAGCTAAACTAATATTTATTCACATTCTTAAGTTTTACATTTTGATTACATTCAAAAATGGTAAATGATGTATTTTTATTCACAAAATTAATAATTTTTACTGGCAATTTGTGTTAAGTGCTGTTTGGATGGAAATTCAAATTCAATCAAAAATGCACAAAAAAGCATTGTAATTTTTAATTAAACTATTTTAAATGTGTTGGATACATAAGGAAAAAAAAGTTGATCAAAACATTTTGCATTTAAAACTAACCAGTTTATTAAACAAAGGAAATATCTGTAGTTAGTAAATTTAATTTATTGTTTTCAATGATCTCTGTGTTCAAGATTTTAGAATTAATAGAAGTCATCCTTGCATATGTAGTTTTTTTTTTAATTCATAGATTAGAAGAGGGAAGCAAATTTTCCTGCTTTTTCAACTCCCAATTAGTTTCTTAACCTTGAATGAACTAGTCATTAACTGGACTTTTTGAATAAACTGAAAGAAAATATTCTCTTTGCACTTGCCGAAGAGGCTACTGATATCACAAGCGGATTTAGCACTTCAACAAACTCTAGTTTGAGGTTGTTACCCTGTAACTTCCATCAGTTCACTGGTTTGAATCTCTTTAAATCTTGGCACCAAACATGTACTACTTAATATTTTTTTTTGTATTTAATATAAATGATTTTAATAGATTATAAATTTAGGCCTGAGCATACATAGTCAACTTCAAATTAAATTTTAAATAGTTTAAAAAAAACCCTGTTTTTAATTTAAATTAAACTAATTTAAATTTTTAAAAATCCACTTTTTTAATCAATTTTTATCCATACTGCTTCTTGCTGAGGCTGCAAACAAAAGTATCAACTGAATATGTGGGTTTTGAAATATGGACACCTGCCCACTAGGGAATAGTCTGGACTGGACTCATTTCATGTAGGTCACTGAATAACCATCTGATGGTAATGACTTTGTGAGTACTAATGCAGGGCTGACACCAAACAAGCATCCCCTATTACCAGTTCAATGAGCCATGCACTCCAGAAGCATAAATAACTGTTCTCTCTCTCTTCCTCTGCCCCCATGGATCACACACATTTTCTAGCATTTGAACACTTGTTGAGGACAAAGGCTGAAGAACTTGCACTGTGCTATGAGTCATACAGACAGAAATGCATAAAGTGTGGGCCAGATCATGACTATCAGAAACCAGAACTAGAGCAAGAATATTTTTATGCAGGAATTATTCTTAGTGCTGCCTTCTATTCAGCTATGTCAGAGACCAACTGGAAGCAGGAAGTGAGACATTTTTCAACAAGTGCAGTACTTTTTTCTTTTTCTAAAACAACTTATTGACAGGGAGTATTTTCACTTAATTTATCAAAGGGATTTTCCCAACAACACACTAGGTGATCATGTGGCTTCCACTCAGAGCACTGATGTGGTTACATGCTTAGGAAAACTGGGCTGGGGGGAGGGTGACCAGACAGCAAATGTGAAAAATCGGGACGGGGTGAGGGGTAATAGGAGCCTATATAAGAAAAAGACCCAAAAATCAGGACTGCCCTATAAAATCAGGACATCTGGTCACACTAGGGGCGGGGGGCAACAAACCCTGCATGTTTCATAAAAGGTTTTAATGTAAGATTTTTTTGTAAATAGTTTATACACTGTATCAAGAACAGTAGCAGATAAACACCAAGGTTCATGGGGTCCATGCCTAGGGGCCTCAGCCAATTTGGGAGCCGCCACAGTAGCACAGGAAACTGGGTAGAAGTAGGGGGCTACTGGCACCGGAACTATGGCCCTTCCTCCTGCTCCTCATCTTCAAGGCTGTGCCCCCTGGCCAGGCTGGAAAACAGAGCTGGGCCATGGCAAGAGCTGCCCAGGGAGCCTGAGTCGCTGTGGGGAGCCCCAGACCCCAGACCCTCCACCTGCCGTGCCCGAGAGCAGTCCCCAGCCTATGTCCCTGCCCCAACCTCGTTGTTGGTGGTACCCCGGGGCGGGGGCTCCAGTCTCACCACCTGCTCCCTCCCCAGGGCCTGCAGACATGCTCTGCAGGGAGAAGAAGCCCTGCCCTAGCCTGGGAGATGGCAGGGATCCCCGAGAAGGTCACAGACCATGAGGAGTCAGTTAGGGAGGTCTCCAACAGTGCAGCTCCAGCTGCTACAGGCTGAGGCTCAGCAGCTGCCACACTCCACCTGGGATTACTCAGTGCCTGTTCCTGGCTACTGTTGCTAGGCTGTCCCTGCCGGGTCTCCCATGTTCCTGGTGGCAGCCTGCCGTGTTAGTCTGTATTCGCAGACTATTGGAATTCATTTGCAAATTGGATACTATTAATTTAGGCTTAAATAGAGACTGGGAGTGGCTAAGTCATTATGTAAGGTAGCCTATTTCCCCTTGTTTTTTTTCTACCCACCCCCCCACCCCGACGTTCTGGTTATACTTGGATTTATGCTGGAAATGGCCCACCTTGATTACCATGCACATTGTAAGGAGAGTGGTCAGTTTGGATGGGCTATTGCCAGCAGGAGAGTGAGTTTGTGTGTGTGGGGGGGGGGGTGTGTGAGAAAACCTGGATTTGTGCTGGAAATGGCCCACCTTGATTATCATGCACATTGTAGGGAGAGTGGTCACTTTGGATGGGCTATTACCAGCAGGAGAGTGAGTTTGTGGGGGGCGGGGGGCGCGGAGGGTGCTGGAAATGGCCCAACTTGATGATCACTTTAGATAAGCTATCACCAGCAGGAGAGTGGGGTGGGAGGAGGTATTGTTTCATGGTCTCTGTGAGTATATAATGTCTTCTGCAGTTTCCACAGTATGCATCTGATGAAGTGAGCTGTAGCTCACAAAAGATCATGCTCAAATAAATTGGTTAGTCTCTAAGGTGCCACAAGTACTCCTTTTCTTTTTGCGAATACAGACTAACACGGCTGTTACTCTGAAACCTGTCATTATGCAAGGCACTGCATTTAGCCGTATGGAGTGGAAATCTATCAACTGCATGAAAAAACTTGTACAGATACAGACAGACATCATCTTCCTTTCCAAATGCAAACAGATGGACATTGTACCAAAAGGACTGAAGGTAAAAAATCCATTACAATCTACATACCACACAGACTATGCTGACAGCTTGTGCCACACGCTCTCAAAGAAACTGCGGAATCACCTGATCAACATCCTCTACAGCAAACAGGGAAAGATTAAGAATGAGCTCTCAAAAATGGATACTCTCATAAAAAAACAACCTTCCACACAAACTTCCTCTTGGCTGGATTTTACTAAAACTAGACAAGCCATTTACAACACACACTTTGCTTCTCTACAAAAGAAAAAGGACACTAAACTTTCTAAACTACTACATGCTACAAGGGGCCACAGCAATGGTTCTCTCAACCCACCCAGCAATATTGTTAACCTATCCAACTATACTCTCAGCCCAGCAGAAGCAGCTGTCCTATCTCGGGGCCTCTCCTTCTGCCCCTCCACCCCCACGAACATGATGCAGTTCTGTGGTGACCTAGAATCCTATTTTCGACGTCTCTGACTCAAGGAATATTTCCAAAATACCTCTGAACAACATACTAATCCACAGAGGCCTCCCTACCAACATTACAAAAAGAAGGATTCTAGATGGACTCCTCCTGAAGGTCGAAACAGCAGACTGGACTTCTACATAGAGTGCTTCCGCCGACGTGCACGGGCTGAAATTGTGGAAAAGCAGCATCACTTGCCCCATAACCTCAGCTGTGCAGAACACAATGCCATCCACAGCCTCAGAAACAACTCTGACATCATAATCAAAAAGGCTGACAAAGGAGGTGCTGTTGTCATCATGAATAGGTCGGAATATGAACAAGAGGCTGCTCGGCAGCTCTCCAACACCACTTCCTACAAGCCATTACCCTATGATCCCACTGAGAGTTACCAAAAGCAACTACAGCATTTGCTCAAGAAACTTCCTGAAAAAGCACAAGATCAAATCCGCACAGACACACCCCTGGAACCCCGACCTGGGATATTCTATCTACTACCCAAGATCCATAAACCTGGAAATCCTGGGCGCCCCATCATCTCAGGCATTGGCACCCTGACAGCAGGATTGTCTGGCTATGTAGACTCCCTCCTCAGGCCCTACGCTACCAGCACTCCCAGCTACCTTTGAGACACCACTGACTTCCTGAGGAAACTACAATCCATCGATGATCTTCCTGATAACACCATCTTGGCCACTATGGATGTAGAAGCCCTCTACACCAACATTCCACACAAAGATGGACTACAAGCCGTCAAGAACATTATCCCCGATAATGTCACGGCTAACCTGGTGGCTGAACTTTGTGACTTTGTCCTTACTCATAACTATTTTACATTTGGGGACAATGTATACCGTCAGATCAGCGGCACTGCTATGGGTACCCGCATGGCCCCACAGTATGCCAACATTTTTATGGTTGACTTAGAACAACACTTCCTCAGCTCTCGTCCCCTAACGCCCCTACTCTACTTGCGCTATATTGATGACATCTTCATCATCTGGACCCATGGAAAAGAAGCCCTTGAGGAATTCCACCATGATTTCAACGATTTCCATCCCACCATCAACCTCAGCCTGGTCCAGTCCACACAAGAGATCCACTTCCTGGACACTACAGTGCTAATAAACAATGGTCACATAAACACCACCCTATACCGGAAACCTACAGACTGCTATTCCTACCTACATGCCTCCAGCTTTCACCCTGACCACACCACACGATCCATCGTCTACAGCCAAGCTCTGCGATACAACCGCATTTGCTCCAACCCCTCAGACAGAGACAAACACCTACAAGATCTCTATCAAGCATTCTTACAACTACAATACCCACCCGCGGAAGTGAAGAAACAGATTGATAGAGCCAGAAGAGTTCCCAGAAGTCACCTACTACAGGACAGGCCTAACAAAGAAAATAACAGAACGCCACTAGCCGTCACCTTCAGCCCCCAACTAAAACCCCTCCAACGCATTATTAAGGATCTACAACCTATCCTGAAGGATGACCCAACACTCTCACAAATCTTGGGAGACAGGCCAGTCCTTGCCTACAGACAGCCCCCCAACCTGAAGCAAATACTCACCAACAACCACATACCACACAACAGAACCACTAACCCAGGAACCTATCCTTGCAACAAAGCCCGTTGCCAACTGTGCCCACATATCTATTCAGGGGACACCATCAAAGGGCCTAATAACATCAGCCACACTATCAGAGGCTCGTTCACCTGCACATCCACCAATGTGATATATGCCATCATGTGCCAGCAATGCCCCTCTGCCATGTACATTGGTCAAACTGGACAATCTCTACGTAAAAGAATAAATGGACACAAATCAGATGTCAAGAATTATAACATTCATAAACCAGTCGGAGAACACTTCAATCTCTCTGGTCACGCAATCACAGACATGAAGGTCGCTATCTTACAACAAAAAAACTTCAAATCCAGATTCCAGCGAGAAACTGCTGAATTGGAATTCATTTGCAAATTGGATACTATTAATTTAGGCTTAAATAGAGACTGGGAGTGGCTAAGTCATTATGCAAGGTAGCCTATTTCCCCTTGTTTTTTTTCTACCCACCCCACCCCACCCCACCCCCCGACGTTCTGGTTATACTTGGATTTATGCTGGAAATGGCCCACCTTGATTATCATGCACATTGTAAGGAGAGTGGTCAGTTTGGATGGGCTATTGCCAGCAGGAGAGTGAGTTTGTGGGGGGGAGGGGCGGAGGGTGAGAAAACCTGGATTTGTGCTGGAAATGGCCCAACTTGATGATCACTTTAGATAAGCTATCACCAGCAGGAGAGTGGGGTGGGAGGAGGTATTGTTTCATGGTCTCTGTGTATATAATGTCTTCTGCAGTTTCCACAGTATGCATCTGATGAAGTGAGCTGTAGCTCACGAAAGATCATGCTCAAATAAATTGGTTAGTCTCTAAGGTGCTACAAGTACTCCTTTTCTTTTTTCTGACACAGACTTTCAAACAAAATTGTTTTTATGATCTTCATGTTTAATGGGTGGGATTTTAAAAAGTTCCTAAGTGACTTAGGAACATGAGTCCCATTGACTTTCGATCATCTAGGCCATTCCTTTCAGGAATTCTAAATTTAGCCTGGGTCAGTTCATTTTTTCAAAAGTCAAATAGTATTTCTAATTTGTAGTTTTGCCCAACTTGATGCACTTCCTTGGTCACTTCCTTTTCATGTGGTGGTTGCATCCTGAGCCCCTGATCAGAATGGGAGCCTTATGGTACCAGGTGCTGTGAAAACCTAAAACCATTGTCCCTGTTTTGAAGAGCTCAAAATCTAAGGAGATGAGCAGCATGCAAAAAGTGAGAGAGATGGAGACAATCCAATACATATCTCTTTGTGATGGGATCTACAAACACCACATTGGTCCGGAAGAGATTAAGGAGCTTCTGGGAACTAAATAAACCCTACCCTGCTTATACCTGCAGTAGGTGTCAGGGATGGTGGAGAGATTAAAAAGAGAGAGATCAGTTCAGTTAGTGACTGACTGGACAGGAGGGCAAACCTTTGGCTCTCACTCTGAGAGAGACGCCTGGGTGGAGCCAGGAGCTGCTTACAAGACTGTTGCCTATCAGAGTCTGCATGGGACAGGGTAGGCCTGGTGAGTTTTTTTGATTTGCAATTGGTGACTTGCCTGTGGTTTTGGAGAAAAGTGGTGCCCCACCTGAAGGGGATGACAGCCAAATAAAAGTAACCTTCTGGGTTTTTAAAATCATTTGACCAAGGACTCTGTAGTGGTTTGTCTTGAGACCAGGAGTGATGTGGGTCACATTCTAATATAAACATGTTTGTGTTTTTGTGTACATTTGCTATGTATGTTTTTACTTTTTTAATTACATAAATAAATAACTTTTTCCTACAGATATCCCAATAGTGACCCAGATTTCTCTACTAGTTTGGGGACAGTTTATATGAGGAGGAAAACAAATATCAATCAGGCCTAGACCCAGGTTCAGGAGAACTCTTAAATATTAGTCTCACAGTAGTGAGACCATAGTTAAGGTTGCACCAGAATTCTGTTTTACAGCATCTCACCTTTTTTCAGAACCCTTTTTTATAAGTATGCCATGGGAAATTTGAACCACATTTCCACTAATAATGTGTGTGCGAGATGATCTCCAGTGTGCTTCCTATGTATGAGTATTTAAATGAAACTTCGTAAAACCTGAACACCAGAAAAGTCTGACTTAGCCCTGCCCCCCATGCACATTTGCTGACCCTGCTGCTGGCTGAGCAGTAACATTGTAACATCAGAGATAATCAGTCACTCTTTACTCACTCCATCCAGTTCATTTGCATACTTGGGGAGAGTCGCTCTTGCCCTGGGTGTCATGGCAATGGATGCCTTTGAGAACTGATTTACCTCAGAGGACCAGAACATTATTAACAGAGAAGAGTCACAGGCAGACCTGTAATGAAAATGCCCTGGATTTTTATATACTCCTTTGGGTTTGTACTGGGTTAAGTTCCACTGTTTCTTTTCACAGTATAATTGGTTGTAGTATTCCTCTTAAAGAGTTATATGAAAACAAATACACCTCCTTATATGTATATTTACATGCTTCTTACAAATTAGAGGCTCTAGCTTTCTGAATATTTACTTTGTTAAAGAAAGCAGGAAATTATAGATGAGTCCCTACGCAGTTTTCTGTTAAACAATTTTTTAAAAAGTCATTTAGAAGTTTCAGTAAAACTTTTGTTTTAAAAATTAAAAATTTTGTTTGAATGCAGTTTAATTTAGTTACTGTCAATTTATTGACACAGAGTAATGAAATATGGAGCTTTGCAAAGATACCTCTCTCCTGGGAAGCAGTGACTCTGAAGAAGATTTGGGGGTTGTGGTGGCTAATCAGCTGAACAGGAGCTCTCAGTGGGATCCTGTGACCAAAAGGGCTAATGTAATCCTTTGATGCATAAACAGGGGAATCTTGAATAGGAGTAGAGAGGTTATTTTTACCTCTGGATTTGGCACTAGTGCAACCACTGCTGGAATAACGTGTCCAGTTCTGGTGTCCACAATTCAAGAAGGATGTTGATACACTGAAGAGGGTTCAAAGAAAAGCCATGAGAATGATTAAAGGATTAGAAAACATGCTTTCTAGTGATAGATTCAAGAAACTCAAATCGATTTATATTATCAAAGAGAAGGTTAAGGGGTGACTTGATTACAGTCTATACTACCTACAGGGGAAACAAATATTTGATAATAGACTCTTCAATCTAGCAGAGAAAGGTATAACGTGATCTAATGGCTAGAAGTTAAAGCGAGACAAATTCAGATTGGAATAAGGTGTATGTTTTTAACAGAGAGGGTAGTTAACCCTTGGAACAATTTATCAATTTTAAAATCAAGATTGGATGTTCTCCAAAATATTTCCTAGAGCAGATCTTTTAGAAGTTCTATGGCCTGTGTTAGCAAGAGGTCAGACTAGATGATCATAATGGTCCCTTCTGGACTTGGAATCTATAAATCTAAAAGTAGGTTTAGAAGGATTGGGTTTTTATTGGTAAATGTCAGTAAAGGTCAATTTCACTGTACATATTCAAACAGACAAAAAATATTTCCATAGATTATGATTGAAATTTGCAGATAAGCAAAATTAGAAAAATGCTCCTTGAAAGCTTATTAGAGTTTGACTTAAGGAAATTTACTCTGTATATTTTGATAATTTGTGTTTTATTGTGTTATAAAGCTTTAACTTTTTGAATGTCTATATGTACTGTCATTAAATAATTGTCTGATTCCCCCCCACACATAACTTCCTGCAACTGTGAAAATTTAAATTGATTAAGATAATTTTAATAAATTCTTAAAAATAAACATTTATTATCCATTGAAATTATTAAAAAATTTTGCTAGTACTAGAACAATGGCAATAACAAACAAATTAAGACAATAAACATATAAGTACTTTGTTATTTAAATAGCAGATGTATAAAATATCTTCTTTGCACTAAAAACTGAGGAAATTCAGAACAAAAAAAAATGTTCTTTAACATTTAAGGTTTCTCTCATCAATAAACTAAGCCCTAAAAATTAGTCAATATAAAATTAAGGTTTATAAAGGTTGCAAAGTTAAGCACTCTCAAATTAGGAAATGCCAGAATGAACACTGCCCATGCAACCTAAATGGAGCTCCCTTGTGCATATGCATATGTGTGAAAAGTCTGTAAGTAGCCCAGCATCACATAGGAATTCTGTAATAGAGGCAGGGTAGAATCCAATTCCCCAGGACGGCATTCAACTGCACTAATCATAATGTTATACCAATAAAATAAAAACCAGCAGGATCTTATTAAAGGGAAAAAGGCAAAATACCACATTTATTGTGAATACAGAAAGATCATAGTAAGCAGTTAGTTATAGCTATAACATTCCATTCAATCTCATATTTATTCACACATTCATTGATACAAACACACACACACATAGGTTCTGCAAGGTTGTTATCATAGTTACCAGCCTTAGAGTTGCTCATGCCAAGCCACTGGCCAGGTGGCCTGGACATGAGGAGGGAGCAGGGCCTCGTCAGATGCACATCTGATGCTCCTGGAAGTTGGTTTGCAGAATCAGACCCCAAAGTTCTCACTTTCTAGAGTCCATTTTTATAGAAAAAAGAAAAGGAGTACTTGTGGCACCTTAGAGACTAACCAATTTATTTGAGCATAAGCTTTCGTGAGCTGTATGTTTTTTTTCGTGAGCTGTATGAAGTGAGCTGTAGCTCACGAAAGCTTATGCTCAAATAAATTGGTTAGTCTCTAAGGTGCCACAAGTACTCCTTTTCTTTTTGCAAATACAGACTAACACGGCTGTTACTCTGAAACCTGCCATTTTTATAGGAATTTGTTCCTGTGCCAGTCTATGGGAATTGCTTCATCATGCTGTTGCTGAATCAATCAGCAGATAGCACATTCCTGACGGCTCCGTGCTGCCAGATGTTATCTTGTTCTTTGGTTCTCCCATCCTTGAGGCTGTTGGGTGGATTCCAGTCTGCCCTCCGGGGGTCCTCTGGTTATTTCCACTTGACGCCTTCTTCAGCCGATGGACACTGGATTCTTAGGCTGGCACCTCCCTGATCATTCAGTTATTATCCACACCAAGCATCCATCCACGTACATCCTCCATCTCTATTTTAATCACAATTGTTAACAAGGCGAGATGAATACAACAAAAGGGCGGGGAGTCTCTGGGTGCTGTTTCTATTGTTACAGAGTATTGCTTTGAGTCTCTCTCTGTGTGAATTGCTTTGAGAGCAGACTCTGTCTTAGAATGTACTAACACAATTAGCAGCTTGCAAGTTTCACACATAGAGGGATAGAAACAGTACCAAAAACCAAGAGACCTCTTAATTAGTAATACCCTGGAATGTAAACTATGGGGAATCAAACTCATTTGTGATTTTAATACAGAACTTCTTTAATATAATCCAACAATGAGACCATCTTTTCTCTTCCTGCAATCCCCTGCCTCATTCACTAGAAATCTTCCAACTTCTGCAGCAAATGAGTCAGAAGTCCTACAGACATCGGCCTCCTACACAGCCCTGATTCATCCCCAGAGTAGATCCATCCTGTGCACTATAGGCAGTGGGTATAATAGGCCAGTGCAGCGCAGCTGAGGCCGCTGGTTGCAGGGAAGTTTTTGCTGCTTATTATGCGCCATTCAGCTTCTGGGGCAGCTGAGGAGGCAGTATGTGCTACTCAGCTTCCTGGGTTCACCAGTAATCTTCCTGGATTCCAGGAAGATTTACTGATGAACCCAGGAAGCTGAATAACACATACCACCTCCTCAGCTGCCCCAGAACCTGCATGGCTCATATAAATAGCTCAGGTTCTTTCGAAGAGATGCCATCTTTTCCCTTGGGGCATCTTGAGGTCTTGGGAGGGGAGGCGAGGAGTGGCTGGCGGGGCTCTGGCCAGCCCAGGGCTTCTCCAGGGGGGGAATGGGGGGGCTTGGGGCCCCGACCACTGGGAAGAGGGGCTCAGGCAAAAGGGATGGGAGGGAGGGGGGCTAGCCTCCCCAAAGGGGAGCTCCAGCCGCTTCCCATGGTGTGCACTGAGTGAGATAAGGGTCCTCTGTGTGTCTGTGGAGACTGGGTGGGGGAAGGGAACCATGTGATTAAAGGCTGTATCATAATGCATACGTGCAAGGGGGCAATTAAATTTGAATGGGCAATGTTTATTCTGGCATTTCCTAACTTGAGAGTGTTTGACTTTGCAAACATTTAATCCTTGATTTTGTGTTTCCTAACTTTACCCCTCTAATTTCCTAATAGTTTATTTATGTGAGCAAACTTAAGTAATGTTAAAGGAAGTTTATCTTTGCAATAAACAAAAATGTCTTTCCCAATAGACATTCTTGCATGGAACAAAGAATTCTTGACATTTTGGAATGACTTTTTGTCTGGCAGTTTCTATCATGTTCCTACTGGAATGTACTATACTGTAGATTGGCAATGCCTCTGTGAGGAGGAATTTACTATCTTAGGGCATGGCTACACTTGCAGATGTAGAGCACTTTGAGTTAAACCAGCCTTCATAGAGCTCAGTAGGAAAAGCACTGCAATCTGTCCACACTGACAGCTGCAAGCGCACTGGCGTGGCCACATTAGCAGCTCTTGCAATGGCCACAGAGAGCAGTGCATTGTGGTAGCTATCCCAGCATGCAAGTGGCTGCAAAGTGCTTTTCAAGTGGGGTGGGGTGGAGTGTGACAGGGAGTGTGTTGTGTGTATGTGGGGGAGAGAGAGTGGGTTTCTGGTGGGCTGAGAGCATGTCAGCATGCTTTCTTGTAAGTTCAGACAGCAGCAGACCACACCCCCCACACCTCTCTCTCTCACACACAGCATTCCACACTAATGGCTTGCTTTGTCTCGGAGCAGATAAGCAGCCAGCTGTCAGAAATGGAGCTTTCGAAGGGCATATCCGCATTCCTGCAGCAATTCCAAAACAATGACAAGAGTGGCCACTTGACTTAAGGGGATTATGGGATGTTTCTGGAGGCTGATCAGAGCGCAGTAATGCACCATCTTGTTCACACTGATGCCCGGGTGTTTCAGCCAAGGCGCACCAAGCGTTAATCTTCTTGCTGAGGTGGAGTACCAGGAGCGCTCTAGCTGTGGAGTCAGAGCGCTCTACGTGCCTTGTCAGTGTGGATAGGTAGTGAGCTAGGGTGCCCGGGCTGCTTTAATGCGCTCTAACTCGCAAGTGTAGCCAAGTCCTTAGATTTCTCTGCAACACCACTTACTTTCAGGAAAACTTGGAAGAGCTGCAACCCCCTCCTTCAATCCCCTACTTTCTAGACTGAGGGATTCAAGTGACTTCATATGTTCCATTTTTGCCAGAGATCATTTACTTCTGATACTGTATAATACAGGTCTGATAAACAGGAATTCTGAAAGAGACCATTATTCCCTGGCCTAAATCTTATGTCCTGGATTAGTATTATAAAGACTGCACTCCTACTCTTACCAAAACAATGCAGAAATAAAGTTTCTTGACACCTTAAATTACTGCTTCTTGGAGTATCTAGTCCTGGAACCCACAAGAAGAGAGGCAATTCTCGATTTAATCCTAAGTAGAGCACAGGATCTGTTTCAAGAGGTGAATATAGCTGAACCGCTCGGTAATAGAGATCATAATATAATAAAATTTAACATCCCTGTAGTTTGGAGTCACATGGGCAAGTCACATGTCTGTGCCTTCTTCGCTTAGTCATAGCAAAGGCCATTCCCTGTACTCTAGTTAGAACGTCTTCAGAAAATCCATTAGGTGTAGATAGGCTTCTTCCAGATCCATTGTGTTAGTTGATGAGCCATCAACTTGAATATAGGGCTGTCAAGCGATTAAAAACATTAAACGCCTTTAATCGCACAACTAAAAACATTAATCATGATTAATTGCACTGTTAAACAATAATAGAATATCATTTATTTAAATATTTTTTGATGTTTTCTACATTTTCAAATAAATTTATTTCAATTACAACACAGATTACAAAGTGTACAGTGCTCATTTAATATTTATTTTGGTTAGAAGTATTTGCACTGTAAAAAACCAAAAGAAATAGTATTGTTCAATTCACCTAATACAAGTATTGTATTGCAATCTCTTTATCATGAAAGTAGAACTTACAAATGTAGAATTGTGTACAAAATAAACTGCATTCAAAAATAAAGCAATGTAAAATTTTAGAGCCTGCAAGTTTACATTTGCAGGAGATAATGCTACCCGCTTCTTGTTTACAATGTCACCTGAAAGTGAGAACAGGCATTCTCATGGCATTGTTGTAGCCGGCGACACAAGATATTTACATGCCAGATGTGCTAAAGATTCATATGTCCCTTCATGCTTCAACCACCATTCCAGAGGACATGTGTCCATGCTGATGACGGGTTATACTCGATAACAATCCAAAGCAGTGTAAACCGATTTGATAGCAGCCTTCAACTACCTGAAGCGGGGTTCCAAAGAGGATGGAGCTATGCTGCTCTCAGTGGTGGCAGATTACAGAACAAGGAGCAAGGTCTCAAGTTGCAGTGGGGGAGGTCTAGGTTGGATATTAGGAAAAACTATTTTACTAGGAGGGTGGTGAAGCACTGGAATGGGTTACCTAGGGAGGTGGTGGAATCTCCGTCCTGAGCCCTGATCCACACTAAGGGGTTAGGTCGAATTTAGCCGCATTAGGTCAATTTTAAAACGAATGCATCTACACAACCAACACTGTTCCATCGACCTAAAGGGCTCTTAAAATCAACTTCTGTACTCCTACCCGGCGAGGAGAGTAGCGCTAAAATCAACCTTGCTGGGTCAAATTTGGGGTAGTGCAGATGCAATTCAATGGTATTGGCCTCTGGGAGCAATCCCAGACTGCTCCAATGTGACCGCTCTGGACAGCACTTTGAAGTCCAATGCACTAGCCAGGTACACAGGAAAACCCCCAGGAAATTTTGAATTTCATTTCCTGTTTGGTCAGCGTGGTGAGCTCAGCAGCACAGGTGACCATACAGTCCCCCAGAATCGCAAACGAACTCCAGCATGGACCGAAAGGGAGACACTGGATCTGATTGCTGTATGGGGAGAAGAATCTGTGCAGGCCGAACTCCGATCAAAAAGAAGAAATGCGGATATATATGCCAAAATCACACAGAGCATGAAGGACAGAGGCTACAACAGCAGTGCCGCATGAAAGTTAAGGAGCTCAGGCAAGCCTACCAAAAGACAAAGGAGGCAAATGGTCGCTCCAGGCCAGAGCCCCTGACATACTGCTTCTGTGATCAGCTGCATGGCATTCTAGGGGGGGACCCTACCACTACCCTACCACTGTCCGTGGACACCTGCAAGTGGGGAGTCTCACACAACAGGGAGGAGGATTTTGTGGATGAGGAGGAGAAGGAGGAGAATGCACAGCAGGCAAGTGGTGAATCTGTTCTCCCCGGCAGCCAGGACCTTTTCATCACCCTGGAGCCAATACACTCCCAAGGCAGGATCCCCAAACCGGAAGCCGGAGAAGGCACCTCTGGTGAGTACACTTTTGTAACTACAGTATGGGGTTTAAAAGCAATAGTGTTTAATGTTTGATTTGCCTTGAAGAATTAGGATGCATTCGCAGCCAGTACAGCCACTGGAAAAGTCTGTTAATGTGTCTGGGGATGGAGCGGGAATCCTCCAGGGACATCTCCATGAAGCTCTCCTGTAGGTACTCTGAGAGCCTTGCAGAAGGTTTCTGGGGAGGGCTGCCTTATTTTGTCCTCCACGGTAGGAAACTTTACCACGCCAAGCCAGTAGCAAGTAGTCTGGAATCATTGCAGCACAAAGCATGGCAGCGAATGGTCCTGGGTTTTGGTCATATTCAAGCAACATTCAGGCTATATCTTTCAGTGTTAGCCTCAGGAGAGTGATATCATTCATGGTCACCTGGTTGAAATAGGGGACTTTTTGTAAGGGAACAGTAAAAGGACCCTGTTCATGCTGGGCTGTTTGCACTTGGCTAAAAGGGATCATCCCAGAAAATAGTCACGTGGTGGGTTGTGGGGAGGTGTGTGCTGCACATCCACCTGAAAACCGCAGCCCCTCCTTTTAAATGTGAAACCCAACCAGCATTGCTTGCTATGGGAAAGGACGGCGCTGCAGTTTGAAACCATTCCCACTTGTTATGAAGGCGTAAGAAACCAACCCCGTATACCCTTTGGCTTACCATGGCTGCCCGGAAACCAAATTCTGTTGCCCAGCCGTGTGTGATGTGTCACCATATCGGCAGGCGCTCAATATAAAAGGCAAAATGCAAGCTTGTATCTAAAGCACAGGTGCTGTCTGCTGTGAATTGCTTGATTCACTGTGAAAGAGTTTCCCTTTTGTTCTCAGAAATGTATCATCTTAAATTTTACTCTCCCTTTTTATCCCCCCGCAGGTGCAAATGTTTCTATTCTCTCCTGTCATCTCCATCCCTGAGATTATCGCAGATTAGAAGGTGAAAAAAACGCATTCGCGATTATATGTTTTATAAGCTTATGCAGTCCTCCCAGACTGATAGGGCACAGCTTAATGCATGGACGCATTCAGTGGCAGAGGCCAGGAAAGCATTAAGTGACTCCGATGAGCAGAGGCAATCCTGAGTCTAATGGGGGAGCAAACAGACATGATGAGGCATCTGGTGGAGCTGCAGGAAAGCCAACAAGAGCACAGACCCCGCCCCCCGCATCCACTGTATAACCACCTGCCCTCTTCCCCAAGCTCCATATCCTCCTCACCCAGACGCCCAAGAATGTGGGGAGAGAGGCTCCGGGCACACAGCCACTCAACTCCAGAGGATGGCCCAAGCAACAGAAAGCTGTCATGCAAACAGTTTTGATTTGTAGCGTGGCTACAATAAGCAATGTAGCCTTGTCCTTCCCTCCTCCCCCACCCCACCCCACCCGGGCTACTTTGTCAGTTTGCTCACTTTTTTTTTTAATTAATACAGAAAAAAGGCATGGTTTCAAAACAATAATTACTTCATTTCCTTTGCCAGCTGTGATCGAAGTGAGTAGGGTGGTTGGCTTACAGGGAATTAAAATCAACAAAGGGGGTGGGTTTGCAGCAAGGAGAAAGACACACAACTGTCACACCATAGCCTGGCCAGTCATAAAACTGGTTTTCAAAGCCTCTCTGATGCACAGCACACCTAGCTATGCTCTTCTCATCACCCTGGTGTCTGGCTGCTCAAAATTGGCTGCCAGGCAATTTGCCTCAACCTCCCACCCTGCCTTAAACGTCTCCCCCTTACTCTCACAGATATTATGGAGCACACAGCAAGCAGCAATAACAGTGGGAATGTTGGTTGTGCTGAGGTCTAACCTAATCAGCAAACAGCGCCAACAACCTTTTAACATCCAAAGGCACATTCTACCACCATTCTGCACTTGCTCAGCCTGTAGTTGAACTGCTCCTTACTACTGTCCAGGCTGCCTTCATGAGCCATGGGAGCAAGGGGTAGGCTGGGTCCCCAAGGATAACTATTGGCATTTCAACATCCCCAACAGTAATTTTCTGGTCTGAGAAGTAAGTCCCTTCTTGCAGCTGCTCGAACAGCCTGGAGTTCCTAAAGATGCGAGCGTCATGTACCTTTCCCAGCCATCCCACGTTGATGTTGGTGAAACGTCCCTTGTAATCCACCAGTGCTTGCAGCACCATTGAGACGTACCCCTTGCAGTTTACGTACTGGTTGGCAAGGTGTTCTGGGGCCAAGATAGGGATATTGGTTCCGTCTGTCGCCCCACCACAGTTAGGGAACCCCATTGCAGCAAAGCCATTCAGTATGACCTCTATATTTCCCAGAGTCACTACCCTTGATAACAGAATGTCAGTGATTGCATTGGCTACTTGGATCACAGCAGTCCCCACAGTAGACTTGCCCACTCCAAATTGATTCTTGACTGACAGGTAGCAGTCAGGCGTTGCAACCTTCCACAGGGCTATCGCCACTCGCTTCTCAACTGTCAGGGCAGCTCTCATCTTGGTATTCCTGCGCTTCAGGGCGGGGGGAAAGCAACTCACAAAGTTCAAGGAAAGTGGCCTTACGCATGCAAAAGTTTCGCAGCCACTGTAAATCATTCCATACCTGCAACACTATGCAATCCCACCAGTCTGGGCTTGTTTGCCGGGCCCAGAATCGGCATTCCCTGTATCAGCCAGCCCCACTGCCGCCAAGATGTCTCAAGTGCCACAGCCCATGCTTTCAGGAACATCTGTGTCCATGTCCTCCTCACAGTCGCCCTCATGCTGAGGTCTCTTAGCCAGGTTCTGCACATACTGCAGAATAATGCGCAAGGTGTTTACAATGCTCACAACAGCAGCTGTGAGCTAAGCGGACTCCATACTTGCCAGGCTATGGTGTCTGCATGGGTAACCCAGGTAAAAAGGCATGAAATGATTGTCTGCCGTTGCTTTCACGGAGGGAGGGGCGACTGAGGACATGTACCTAAAACCACCTGCGACAATGTTTTTGCCCCATCAGGCATTGGGAGCTTAATCCAGAATTCCAATGGGCAGCAGAGACTGCGGGAACTGTGGGATAGCTACCCTCAGTGCACTGCTCTGTGAGTTGATGCTAGCCACGGTATTGAGGGCGCACTCTGCCGACTTAATGCGCTTAGAGGGGCCATACACAATCGACTGTATAAAATCGATTTCTAAAGATCGACTTCTATAAAATTGACCTAATTTCGTAGTGTAGATACCCTTAGAGGTTTTTAAGGCCCGGCTTGACAAAGCCCTGGCTGGGATGATTTAATTGGGTTGGTCCTGCTTTGAGCAGGGGATTGGACTAGATGACCTCCTGAAGTCTCTTCCAACCCTAATCTTCTATGATTCTAAGAAGAGGGCAGTATTGTCTCCTGTAACTGTAAACAAACTTGTTTGTCTTAGTGATTGGCTGAACAAGAAGGAAGATTGCGTGGACTTGTAGGTGCTGAAGTTTTACATTGTTTTGGTTTTGTACACTTTTTAATTTCAGTTACAACAGAGAATACAATATATATGAAAATGTAGAAAAACATCCAAAATATTTAATAAATTTCAATTAGTATTCTATTGTTTAACAGTGTGATTAAAACTACGATTAATTGCGATTGATTTTTTTGAGTTAATCGTGTGAGTTAACTGCGATTAATTGGCAGCCCTACTTGAATACTTCATTCACAATGTGCTGGCTAAATACCTTGTGGGTGTTACCACAAGACCAAATATTTGAGATACAGGTACATGCCTACAAATAGGGTAATCATATTCAGCAAATCATAACGTTGCCATAGACACCTTACAAGATTTGTTGCAATGCTATTACAGTGGTAGCAACTTTTCAGAGATCTCCTCCAATGTATTCAGACATCTTTGAGTTTAACCCTCCAAAGCAAGACTATCTCACATTCCTGTTTTAACAATGCATAGTGTCCCTGCCGCTGAACTCTATTTTCAGGATTCTTTTCCAAGTGTTTCATCTTATTTCCTGATTTTGCAAAGTTTTCCTCACTGTCTAGCAGGGTAGCTCCTGACTTACTGTGTGCAGCTCATCCTTCAGTAAACCCTACTACACTGCAAACCCAGTCTGCCCTCCCTTATTTAAAGTGAAACGGTGACTATAACATTCTAATTACTAATATATCAAAGTCCAAAGCAAAGTAAATCACTGACAAGTGTGTTAAAATGTGTGTTGGGGCCAAACTCTCAGTTATCTGTGACTGGGAGGATCTTCCACTGCAATTCAGGGTATAAAACTCTGTCCTCCTTCTAGGCTAGCAGTATAGATTCTCTCCCTTTTAATACCCCAAAAGGTCATATTTAGGAGCCTGTTTCTTTTCCTATTTCATGCTGAAATCTGCCTGGGTTGCTAGATCAGAAGGTGTCTCAGTGGAGAGAGCCCTCCTAAACCCTCTGTCTGATGGTGTTTATCTGCTCATGGCTGGCACTGATAGAGGTCCTTTTCATTTGCTTCCTTTCTCACCAGCTGACAAGACATAGGTTAATCTTAGGACACTGCACTGGCTTATCCTAGTTTATAGAGGGAACAAACTTTAAGCTAATAAAAATGATTGTGAAAACTCCCATCTCACCTTACACATCAGTCCACGAGTTATATGCCAGTCTGGCTATTTTCTGGACTATAAAACTTTCACTACTTTAGTCTTCATAGCACTGCAGAACCACCACAGTGAGGGCAAGAGAAGTTGCATTCTATTCTGTTTCATGCATCAGTAGATTTGTTGGCTGAATTCTATTCACAGAATCTCTTCTACTGGTGATGATGCATGGGCCAGATCAGACACAGCATGACTTGCAAACCCCAGGCTAAATTCGCAGAGATTGCAGTTACAAAAGCAATTTTTTTAACCTTGTAAACTGAGAAAATTTTATGCTGATGTCTGAGACACAAACATGGCCACTTTCAGAGTAATTTTTGGAGTGCTATGGCACTTTATGCACGTCGGGAGGCCCAATTCTCCTCACATACAGATTTTACATGAGTGTAACTCTATTGACTACATGAGAAGAGAATCAGGTCCAAGACTTCTGCTGGATTTTTGGGCCAGCTTTTGAAGAGTTGGGCTGTAGTCATAATGTCCTCCTTTCCCAAGGCCACAGTCTCTTGTGTGCCCGCCCTTTTATGGAGTCCAGTCGTGTGAGGTGTTGAGTACCCACAATTCTCATTAAACTCAAAGGGAGTTGAAGTCACTCGCACTGCAGTGGAAGTGCTCAAGATTTCTCAGGAACATTCATTTCCTCCATCCCCCTCTAATTCTCTCTTGGGACACTCCACTTCAGCTCCTTTTCTTTTGAGGCCCTTCCACTTCTCCTGTGCCTCTCTTCTCTCTATGGTGGTTCTCCCTCCTTTAGACCTCTCTTATTGTTTCTCACCCATCTGCAACACAGAGGAGTGGAAGAATCTCCTGCATATCGCCACTTCACAGTTGCCTGTCATGCGGCGGAACTGCCTTCTCTAGACCTTATACCTTTGGGTTAATTTCAGCCAGTGTGTGATGAATTCAGGAAGTGTTAAACAACTCCCTTGACAGTCAGTCTCAAAATAGATACATTTGATAAAAGCCAGAAGCCCAAGATACAGTAGTTCTAATACAAACCAAATGCAGCCTTACAGCCTAATAACTATCTTATTTCTTTGCTAATTTTTGATGTTTTTATCAAGGAATTATCTTACTCTTTGGTGACTAGAAAGGCAAAGGCTGTGTGGGGAAAGTAACATATTAGCAACTTACCCTCTGGTGCATCTGTTTGCACAGACACATAAAAAAAAAGTAACTGAATGCCTAAATTCTTATTGTGTACACAATTACCCATTTTGTGTGGACAATGCAGATTACTTGCCTTGCAAAAAGGTGCATATTCGTGGAGGCCTGCTGAAAAATTTGACTTGAAAAATAAAGATACTCAAAGAAAGGCGTACCAGAAATATGACGGGGGAGAAGAAAAGAAGGGACAATGAAATAAATTAGAAGAAATAGACAAAAATTTAGAAAACTCCTCTTATTCAGAAGATACTTCAATTTTTCTGATAAATACTGCGTTCAGTTTAATATCCCATTACATTCAAACATGTAAAGAGGTGGTATGCTTCTTTTTACGCTCGTGTTTGTGAGACTGCGACATACATACCTGTTTTTCAGTGGTGAAATAGTGTAACTACACAATATCCCCCCTCCCCCAGCCCTAACTTATTCACCTCTCATTTTCCAAAATGGAAGCTTGAATTCCCCCATCTCCTCATAAAATGGTGGCATTTAATCTAACCATTGTTTAATCTCCGAGCCCACCAGCAAATTCAGCACTTGTCTGTTGTTCCCCTGTTATTCCACCAGAGCTGCCACTGTCAGATGCTTGAAAGCCATTCCAATCATTTGCCTGTTTTTCAAAAATTTCTTTCAGGGGTACTTTCCTATCCCCTTCTTGTTCCTGTCATTGCTAATTCATCTAGATACTGAGTTACTAGTAGTTTAAAATGATTTTGATTGCATACATCCTATTTTTTATTCCAATTCTCCTCTGCCCTCCCCCCCAAAAATCTTTGCTTCATTTTTATTGATATGCATTTCTACATCAAAATAGAACCTGTATAATACAGCCCTTGTACAAATCATATCATAACCCTAGATTGTTACTTTCATGATTATATATCAAAGTAGACAGACAAAAAACACTTATACAGGATAATAGGAGAATTAGAGAAAAGACACTTAATTTGACAAGGCTGGGTCCTCAGCTGATGTGAATCAGTGTAACTCCACTGAAATCAGTGGTGCTATACCAGTTTATGCCAATCATACACTTCTAATTGAAATGTGTTCCCCCTAGTAGTGGGTATAAAACAAGAGATCTCTTTTACTGCCTCTGCTGAATTATTGAGTTGTCTCCTTGATAAATTATTAATTAGGTTTTTAAAGAGCTAATTGATATTACTGCACAATAGCTGCATTTTAATTAGAATTTTTATAACTGCTTCAAGAAATGTCTAGTTCACAGATTTGTAATTTGAATTTAAAAAGAATTCTACTTAAGGGATGTACTTTGTGTTTGTGCCAATATATGCTACTTTTAAAAATCTAAATTTCTTTTTCTGCTGGGTCCTTGGTTCTAATGTCTTTTATCCTTCTTCTATCTTCTTCTCTCCATTGCTGGAATTAACACCACAGGCCTTCTGAATTAGGGCAATGAGGGATGATGGTGTTGCTCTTCACTTCCAGTAGTATCTTTAAAATTATCAAGGATTGAAAGGATTTTAAAATACAAGTGATAGAAGCTCTAATTTTACTCATCAGGGCCTATCCACCCTAGGGTAAAAGATGTATTTTAAAAGATGTTTGTTAACATTCTTTAGAACTCTAGTCTACACAGGGCAAATTGTATTTTAACACATATTAGTTGGTCTAGGTGAAATCTGGGGATGTGCTTTTTATCCTAGTGTAGACAGATCCTGAGAGGATGAGCTCTGGCTCCTCCTCCAGTTGAGGAGCTAGGTGTTTAATATACAGGGTCTTCCCTGATCTGACTTGATTCACTCTCAGATGGCTCCTGTAGCAGCTGATGCCATTATAGAGAGGAAATGTACTTTAACATACTAACTTGCTGTACTATGCAAATCTCTAGGGGAGGAAACAGTCTTTTGTTTAACTTAGTAGTTATTAATCTGCCATGGCTATTGTTGAAAAGTGCAGCACCATTCCAGTCTCCCAGAGTCTGCAAGTTCCTGCTGGGCATGACAATGCTTTGTAATGGAGCTTCCCAGCAGGACCCCAAAGGTTGATTAAAATGTTATAACTTCTCTCTGTCTGATTATATGAATTAGGGAAATTCTCCGTGCTCAAAGTGCCAGGAGACTTTTGCAAATTGCATATCACAATTGGCCTATGTTACAGAGACCATTCACACAGTAAATCTGGAACACTCACTTCTGTATAACTTCAGTGCTGATTAAATATACTTTTTTTGGTTAGATATAATTTAGAAGTGCAGAGCAATTTTTTTAGCTCTTTGCCTTAATACTGTCGGCCTCGAACAAACAGGTGCATCAAAATCTTTTCTGGAGGTGTAAATTGATTTATTCTGGGGCACATAGGCTTTATATATTGTGTGGTTTGGATTCATTTATAGTTAATGCTACTTAATAAGAGTATCACTCTGTTTCAGCAATGTTTGTTGTACACAGCTAAATTCATGACTGCAGCATTTTTATGTATGGCTCCAGTTCATATTATGACCTAGGGACCTTCATAATAAGAAATAGAAATTACTAGTGTAACACATATGTGATTCAAATTAGCACATTAGTTACATTACTGAAAGCACAACTTCAAAGTTCATGCTATTAAGTTAGTTTCATTATTGACTGACTGAGCATGATATGGGATGATGCACTGAAACAGCACAAGAAATTTGGAAATAAGGTATCCTTTACAAAGTAAAATACAATACAAGGGAAAATCACAAAGTAGTTAAATGTTAGCTGGTCTTTGACTAAGTCCTAGTGAACAGGTTTTCAAACCACACATAGTAGTAAAATAACCGTGCCTAATAGGGTACAGAATGTGAGTGAGGCCAAACAGCAAAAATTAAGATGTTTGTACACTAATGCAAGGAGCCTAGGTAACAAAATGGAGGAACTAGAGTTACTGGTGCAGGAAGTGAAACCAGATATTATAGGTATAACAGAGACCTGATGGAATAGTAGTCATGACTGGGCTACAGGTATTGAAGGGTATGTGCTGTTTAGGAAAGACCGAAATAAAGGTAAAGGTGGTGGAGTAGCACTGTATATCAATGATGAGATAGAATGTAAAGAAATAAGAAGCGATGAAATGGATATGACTGAGTCTGTCTGGGCAACAATTAAATTGGGGAAGAAAACTATTAGAGCCTCCCCTGGGATATTGCTTGGGGTGTGCTATAGACCGCCGGGATCTAATTTGGATATGGATAGAGCCCTTTTTAATGTTTTTAATAAAGTAAATACTAATGGAAACTGTGTGATCATGGGAGACTTTAACTTCCCAGATATAGACTGGAGGACGAGTGCTAGTAATAATAATAGGGCTCAGATTTTCCTAGATGCGATAGCTGATGGATTCCTTCAGCAAGTAGTTGCTGAACCGACTAGAGGGGATGCCATTTTAGATTTGGTCTTGGTGAGTAATGAGGACCTCATAGAGGAAATGGTTGTAGGGGATAATCTTGGCTCAAGTGATCATGAGCTAATTCAGTTCAAATTGAATGGAAGGATTAACAAAAATAAATCTGCAACTAGGGTTTTTGATTTCAAAAGGGCTGACTTTCAAAAATTAAGGAAATTAGTTAGGGAAGTCGATTGGACTGAAGAATTTATGGGTTTAAAGGTAGAGGAGGCCTGGGATTATTTTAAATTAAAGCTGCAGAAGCTATCGGAAGCCTGCATCCCAAGAAAGGGGAAAAAATTCATAGGCAGGAGTTGTAGACCAAGCTGGATGAGCAAGCATCTTAGAGAGGTAATTAAGAAAAAGCAGAAAGCATATAGGGAGTGGAAGAAGGGAGGGATCAGTAAGGAAAGCTACCTTATTGAGGTCAGAATATGTAGGGATAAAGTGAGACAGGCTAAAAGTCAAGTAGAGTTGGACCTTGCAAAGGGAATTAAAACCAATAGTAAAAGGTTCTATAGTCATATAAATAGGAAGAAAACAAAGAAAGAAGAAGTGGGACCGCTAAAAACTGAGGATGGAGTGGAGGTCAAGGATAATCTAGGCATGGCCCAATATCTAAACAAATACTTTGCCTCAGTCTTTAATAAGACTAAAGAGGATCTTAGGGATAATGGTAGCATGATAAATGGGAATGAGGATATGGAGGTAGACATCACCATATCTGAGGTAGAAGCGAAACTCAAACAGCTTAATGGGACTAAATCGGGGGGCCCAGATAATCTTCATCCAAGAATATTAAAAGAATTGGCACAAGAAATTGCAAGCCCATTAGCAAGAATTTTTAATGAATCTGTAAACTCAGGGGTTGTACCGTATGATTGGAGAATTGCTAACATAGTTCCTATTTTTAAGAAAGGGAAAAAAAGTGATCCAAGTAATTATAGGCCTGTTAGTTTGACATCTGTAGTATGCAAGGTCTTGGAAAAAATTTTGAAGGAGAAGGTAGTTAAGGACATTGAAGTCAATGGTAAATGGGACAAAATACAACATGGTTTTACAAAAGGTAGATCGTGCCAAACCAACCTGATCTCCTTCTTTGAGAGAGTAACAGATTTTTTAGACAAAGGAAACGCAGTGGATCTAATTTACTTAGATTTTAGTAAGGCGTTTGATACTGTGCCACATGGGGAATTATTAGTTAAATTGGATAAGATGGGCATCAATAGGAAAATTGAAAGGTGGATAGGGAATTGGTTAAAGGGGAGACTACAACGGGTCCTACTGAAAGGTGAACTGTCAAGTTGGAGGGAGGTTACCAGTGGAGTTCCTCAAGGATCAGTTTTGGGACCAATCTTATTTAATCTTTTTATTACTGACCTGGGCACAAAAAGTGGGAGTGTGCTAATAAAGTTGGCAGATGATACAAAGCTGGGAGGTATTGCTAATTTAGAGAAGGACAGGGATACCCTACAGGAGGATCTGGATGACCTTGTAAACTGGAGTAATAGGAATAGGATGAAATTTAATAGTGAGAAGTGTAAGGTCATGCATTTAGGGATTAATAACAAGAATTTTAGTTATAAGCTAGGGACGCATCAACTAGAAGTAACGGAGGAGGAAAAGGACCTTGGAGTATTGGTTGATCATAGGATGACTATGAGCTGCCAATGTGATATGGCTGTGAAAAAAGCTAATGTCGTCTTGGGATGCATCAGGAGAAGTATTTCCAGTAGGGATAAGGAGGTTTTAGTACCGTTATATAAGGCACTGGTGAGACCTCACCTGGAATACTGTGTGCAGTTCTGGTCTCCCATGTTTAAGAAGGATGAATTCAAACTGGAACAGGTACAGAGAAGGGCTACTAGGATGATCCGAGGAATGGAAAACTTGTCTTATGAAAGGAGACTCAGGGAGCTTGGCTTGTTTAGCCTAACTAAAAGAAGGTTGAGGGGAGATATGATTGCTCTCTATAAATATATCAGAGGGATAAATACCAGAGAGGGAGAGGAATTATTTAAACTCAGTACCAATGTGGACACAAGAACAAATGGATATAAACTGGCCACTAGGAAATTTAGATTAGAAATTAGACGAAGGTTTCTAACCATCAGAGGAGTGAAGTTTTGGAATAGCCTTCCGAGGGAAGTAGTGGGGGCAAAAGATCTATCTTGCTTTAAGATTAAACTCGATAAGTTTATGGAGGAGATGGTATGATGGGATAACATGGTTTTGGTAATTAAATATTCATGGTAAATAGGCCCAATGGCCTGTGATGGGTTTTTAGATGGGGTAAGATCCAAGTTACCCGGGAAAGAATTTTCTGTAGTATCTGGCTGATGAATCTTGCCCATATGCTCAGGGTTTAGCTGATCGCCATATTTGGGGTCGGGAAGGAATTTTCCTCCAGGGCAGATTGGAAGGCCCTGGAGGTTTTTCGCCTTCCTCTGTAGCATGGGGCACGGGTCACTTGCTGGAGGATTCTCTGCTCCTTGAGGTCTTCAAACTACAATTTGAGGACTTCAATAGCACAGATATAGGTGTGAGGTTTTTTTAGGAGTGGTGGGTGAAATTCTGTGGCCTGCATTGTGCAGGAGGTCAGACTAGATGATCATAATGGTCCCTTCTGACCTAAATATCTATGAATCTATGAATCTATATTGTCATCACAAATGGTCATCTTTGTTGCAGTATCTGTAGAGAAGCTAGGGATAGAATTGATGTAGAGAATGAATTCTTCTCTCCTACCCCTACATGTGGGAAAGAGAATCAGAAGGAAGGAGATGCTGCTATCCAAAGAAAGGAGAGGAGAGAAATAATTCTAGAGAAATTAGTGTAAAAGTTCTGAAGCTGGATAGAAGCGGGTAGGCACGGGAGGAAAGACCAAAGGATACGGAAGGGAAGACCTCGCTTTTAGCTTAGTGAAACTAATTCATTTACTTTTTCTAGTCTGTTTCCCTTGCTTGGTGAATTATTTGCAAGAAACATTTCATTCAATGAATTTAGCACCTTGTTCTGTTTGTTTCATTTTTTCTAAATGACTTCAGTATTGTTTGGCAACACATTTCAGGCTATCAATAGCTTCAAACTATTTGACATGACCATTGCTTTGAATGGTTTGTTTCCATAATATGCTATCCATGCTCTGTGATTGATTATCTGTAGCTAAATATTGCTTTCTATTAACAAAAACACTGTAACTGGAGAAAGAGAAGAGAAAATAACCTAAATTCCACACTGCACACAAACCACTGAGGTAGAAAAGGCCCTCATTGCCCCTTGTTTAGAGAAATTACCCCTTTCAATATTGTTTAAAAAAATAAAATATTGGTAACTATGCATGGATCTCAGCACAAGCAGAAGGACTCCACTTACCCTGCATCACAAGAAGCAGATGGCAGCCAATAAAAATGAATGTTATTTTTTTAGAGGCAGGAGCCTTGTCTAAATTCAGTGTTGCCAACTTTCATTACTTTATTGTGAGTCTCATGATATTTGGTGCCTTTCTTAAAGCTCCAGCTCCTGGAGTCATGTGACTAGGTGAGACTCTATTTTTTTGGTAAGTTTCTGTCCCTCACATTTGAAAAGATAAGTTGAAGTGATTTTTTTGAATACTTGGGTTGCAGTTTTAGTTGTTGATTGTAAATGCTAAAGTAGACACTTAACAAATATTTATTACAGGAAGGTCACTTATTCCTGGTCATGAATCACCCTAGGCTGAACCTATAAGAAACATCTGATGTGTCTGTTTCACATTTACAATTGCGTTAAATAACACGTTAACTGGCAATTAATATGCATTAGAACAAGATAGAGAATTCAAGCCTGGGGAAGGCCAGGGATGGAGACAGGTAAAAATGCACCTGCCTGGTCCTCAAAATATTGAACTGCTCCTGTAAATATGAGTCCACCATGAAGATGGTGGCTTGCCATTCTATACTTGGGGTAGTGATAAACAGAAATATTCATTCCCCAGGGATTTCAGCATGGCACTTTATAAGCGCTGTAAATATTAACTTTAAAAAAATACATGGCAGCTGATATTCTGTAAATACTTTTTACCATAAATTAAACACACTGCATCTAAATTCAGTGTATACACTGAGTTATGCTGATTTATACCAGCTAAGAGTCAGGCCCATTGACTTAAAGGAGTAACTGTAAAAAATGTTTGTGCTTACTCTGTTCCTAAAGTTATATTTCTTGAAAATATTGATGATGCATTGTCGTCTCCTAATGCTTCGATGGAGTCTGCTTTGTTTCCAAAATTCTGAAAGATTTTTAAAATTTTTGTTTGTTTGTTTTTTAAAGATGAGTTGAAGGGGGGGGGGCAGGAATTTGTTATGCTGGAACCACAACAAATAGTATATCAATACACTGTTCTTAGTTAAAGCTATTCTGTAAATTTTCAAATCTCCGGAGAGAGAATTGTATTTTCAACTACTAGAAAAATATTTACAGTAATAGTGATATAGTAAATACATAGGATTGTGCCTCTGAATGCAGAAACTTGTCATTATTTTTCAACAAGCAGCTCATTAAGTCTGGCAATCTTGTTTGTTGTACAGTGCTCCGAAGGGTTAACTAAAAGTCAGCCGTGATGCTGTAATCCTCAGGGACTGCCACCATGCTGCAGTGTTGTTGTGTAAGATCAGTTTTTCGGGTGAAGCAGTATTTGATTCAGCAGCTGGCTCAGTCATGTCTGTCATTTTGGTTTTCTGTCCAAAACAACATGGCTGACCTAGCAGGTAAAGCAAATGACTAACGTACTATGTTTGAAACCTCAGTCCTGTCATCCCCTGCTGTACCTGGAAATAGATTACCTCTGAGGAAAAGTCAGAAGCTTTTCAAAAAATTGATACGCAATACATCAGGAATGTTCATCCTGGATTGGAAAATGTATGACTGTGCATTTTCTCAAGTACCAGCCTTCCTAAATGAAATAACAAGATGCAGATCAACCTGTCTGTCCTCTGTCTTACTTTTTATGTGCTATAGGCAATTTTTTTTTCTAACAAAATATAATAGCCAGAGTGGGTAGCTGTCCACAATATCACTATTTCCCAAATGCTGTGGTAGCCTTGCCCTTAGATTGACATTGTAACCTTCTGGTATGAGACATGAAGTGGGGCATATCCACAATTTAGATTCTGTATAAATGTTTTTGGTGATCAGTGTCTAGTTTTCCCTTTATTTTAAAACCATTATGAACATTATATTAGGAATGGCAAATGTGATTTGAAAATATCAAAGCTGGCCTTAACATTGGCTACCCCTGCAATCAATCCACCTCTTTTAGGTTCTTAAATGCCCACCCCCAGCATTATTGTAGTATCCAAGCACCTCACAATCCTGCTGTGAGGTACAGGAATGCAGCTCTTCTAATTTGGTAGATGCAGAACTGGTGCACAGAGTTGAGTAAGCACAAATAACACAGGAAAGTCTGTGACAGAGCGGAGAATTGAACCCAGATCTCCCAAAGCTTAAAGGAGTACTCTAACCACTGAACTATTTTCCTTCTGTTTTGTCTTGTCTTAGAGCTCCAGTGACACTAGGGAAAAGCCACACCTTTTTGGTAACACATTTTTAAAATCTCCCTTGCAAAGTACATACTAGGCTCTTGAGTCATAACTGAAGCAGAAGAAGACTCTTGTATGCCAACCTGCAGAGGACTAGAAACACAGAGAGAAGGAGAAGAAAGCCTCCTTACCTCTGAATCTGCACTACCTAGTGACAAAACTGCTAATACCTCCAGGAGAGCATAACAACAATACAGTCCCACATATCTAAACCCATTGGATAAGAAATTAAACACCCCTTTAATGCCAGCTAGAACCACAAAAGACAACTAAATCAAGGAAACACGGAGCATGGGATTATAGGCCAAGGAAGGAGCTCATGGCAACAGCAGACTGAGCAGTTGGCATCAGGGCACAGGAATTTCCTTCAAAGGTAAAAGAAATGCAAACATGGTGTGGAGCAGGGAATGGAAAGCAGAAGTGCTGTGATGCATTTGTCTCATTGGGAAGTAACAGGAGTCTGGTGTAGGATGATGAGTGGGACACTGAGTTTTAGGGGGTAGGATTAGGCAGGTAATGTAGCTACAAAAGGCCATGGTTATTGGGAAGGGCAGGTGAGTGCATATATGGATGTCTGCCTGGGCCACTAATTGTCAATGAGGGGTTGAAAAACTCTTCAGTAGGAAATGATACAAAGTTCAGGGGATTTATAACTGATTTTAAATACTACTATTGTATATCTAAGGTACTAACCATGCCGCTTTTTCATACAAATGTGATTAAGTGCTAAATAGGATTTTTAGTGATTAGATTTATCATTACTGATGGGATTTCTAAACTAAACTGGGATCCAATTGGATAACTAGTTTTGTTGGAGTTGATGTAAATCAGAGCTTCACATTCACTCTCTCAGTCTAAACCAGGGATGACCAACCTGAGAAGGAGCCAGAATTTACCAATGTACGTTGCCAAAGAGCCACAGTAACACGTCAGCAGCCCCTCATCAGCTCCACTCCCCCCCCCCACTCCCAGCGCCTCCCACCCATCGTCAGCCCCGCCGATCAGCGCCTCCCCCTCCCTCCCTTCCCGATCAGCTGTTTTGTGGCATGCAGGAGGCTCTGAGGGGGAGGAGCGAGGGCACAGCAGGCTCAGGGGAGGGGGCGGGAAGGGGTGGAGTGGGGGCAGGGCCTGTGGCAGATCCTGGGGTTGAGTAGTGAGCACCCCCCGGCACATTGGAAAGTTGGAGCCTGTAGCTCCAGCCTCTGAGTCGGTGCCTATACAAGGAGCCGCATATTAACTTCTGAAGAGCCTCATGTGGCTCCGGAGCCACAGGTTGGCTACCCCTGGTCTAAGCAATGTGCTCTGAGCAGCCAGATGAATTTGGCCTGATTCATTACTGCAAAATGTTGCCTCTACCACCATAAAGAGGTCATGAAGTAAGGAGCTTCCCTTTCTGCTCTCGAACTGAAGTAACATCTCTACACCACTTCCTTCCACTGGAGCCCTCAGGGCAGGGGTCATATTGGGGATGTTCCTAAAGGAGTGGGTGCATAATCAGAGCACTGCTGCGCTTTGGCTATTGGCTGCTGGAATGGCCCCTTGGAACCATAGGCAGCAAGGCATGCATCGGGACAGCCCTCAGGCTGCTCTAACCTGCATCAGCATAAAGCAGTTCCTTGGCCAGCCCAGGATGGGGGTAGCACGGAGGTGACATAAAACCATCTTTGATTCCTCCCCTTAGGCTTTGCATTGAACTCAGCTTTAGTATAGGGATGACTGGGCTTAAAAAGGGCAAGAGCTTCGCGATTTTCCTCAGATATTCAGGCCTTGATTTACATAGTATTTTTTTTGGCCCGGTTTCAGTTATGCACACTCAATTAATTGTGACCCTTTATTTTTGCACAAGTGAATTCACTTTTACATGGTGCGGTACGGTAAGATGTGCAGATCAGTGGCATAGCCAGGATGGGACACTTGGGTGCGCCCCAACTTTGGTGGGTGGGCAATGATGGGGTGGGCGAGGGGAGATAGGAGGGTTCGGGGATGGCTCCCCGCACCCCCTCCAGCTGGTCTTGCAGGGGGGCAATGGACACTCTGGCGAGGGGCCCCCCATGCCAGGTGCACAACCAGGGAATGGGGTTGAGGTACAGGGGCTTGCCCTGCTCCACCCGCCTAGCGCTTCTGCCAGGGACGGGTCAGGGGCTCGCCTAGCTCTGCCTACCCAGTGCTCCAGATGGAGAGCAGTGTTGAGGGCTCACCCAGCTCCAGCCAGCGTTCTTGCCATGGAGTGGGGTCAGGGGCTTGCCCCACTCTGCCCGCCCGGCACTCTAGCTGGGGAGTGGGGTTGGGATGTGGGGGCTTCCCCGTTCTGCCCGCCCAAAGCTCCTGCCAAGGAGCAGGGTCAGGGCATGGGGGCTTTCTCCGTTCTGCCCACCCAGCGCTCCTGCTGGGGTGCGGAGATGGGGTGTGGGGGCTTACCCCAATCCACCTGGTACTCCTGCCGGGGAGCAGGATCCAGGGCTCGCCCTGCTCCGCCCGCCCATCCAGCGCTCCTGCTGGGGAGTGGGGTCAGGGCACGGGGGCTTGCCCCACTCCACCTGCCCGGCATTCCAGCTGGGGAGCAGGCAAGCCCCCACGCTCCAACCCTGTTCCCCGTCTGGAGCACCGGGCGGGTGGAGCGGGGTGAACCCCTGACATAAATATAAAGGGAAGGCTAACCACCTTTAAATCCCTCCTGGCCAGCGGGAAAAAACCCTGTCACCTGTAAAGGGTTAAGAAGCTAAAGATAACCTCGCTGGCACCTGACCAAAATGACCAATGAGGAGACAAGATACTTTCAGAACTGGGGGGGAAACAAAGGGTTCTCTCTGTCTGTGTGTGTCTTTTGCCGGGACCAGAGCAGGAATGCAGGTCAGAACTCCTGTAAAGAGTTAGTAAGCAATCTAGTTAGATATGCATTAGATTCTGTTATGTTTAAATGGCTGATAAAATAAGTTGTGCTGAATGGAATGGATATTCCAGTTTTTGTGTCTTTTTGTAACTTAAGGTTTTGCCTAGAGGGATTCTCTATGTTTTGAATCTGATTACTCTGTAAGGTATTTACCATCCTGATTTTACAGAGGTGATTCTTTTACTTTTTCTTCAATTAAAATTCTTCTTTTAAGAACCTGATTGCTTTTTCATTTTCTTAAGATCCAAGGGCTTGGGTCTGTGTTCACCTATGCAAATTGGTGAGGATTTTTATCAAGCCTTCCCCAGGAAAGGGGGTATAGGGTTTGGGGGGATTTGGGGGGGAAAGATGTTTCCAAGCAGGCTCTTTCCCTGTTATATATTTGTTAGACGCTTGGTGGTGGCAGCAATAAAGTCCAAGGGCAAAAGGTAAAATAGTTTGTACCTTGGGGAAGTTTTAACCTAAGCTGGTAAAAATAAACTTAGGGGGTTTTTCATCCAGGTCCCCACATCTGTACCCTAGAGTTCAGAGTGGGGAAGGAACCTTGACAGCCCCCAACCCCACTTCCCGGGTGCCCGCCTGGGCTGGTGGGGCCCCTGGCCAGAGTGTCCATTGCCCCCTGCAAGGCCGGCTGGAGGGGGTGAGAAGAGGCGACCCCGATCCCTTCTGCTCCATCCCTCCTGCCTCTCCTCCCCCATCCCCGTCATACCCCTCCAGTTTCACTCAAGTTCACTCAAGTTTCAACCATCCCCATCTTCTAAGCAGGGATGCTTAGGGATGCACCTGCTTTGAGCAGGGGGTTGGACTAGATGACCTTCTGGGGTCCCTTCCAACCCTGATATTCTATATTCTATGATTCTATGAAAGTAGGCCGGTACGGGCCGATATGGCACACCGGTAAAAAGCTGTACGCAGCCAATGTTTGGTCTGCAGATGTCGCTGCCCCCTTTTGCTGCTGACTGGGTGGGGAAGAAAGGGGCAGCTGCCCCAGGGCCAGGGCCTTTTAAATTGCCGCCAGAGCCTTCGGGCGGTGCGGGCCAGGCAGCGCGGATGGGCTGGCTGGGGGATGCTGACCCCAAGCCCCGCCCCTTCTGCCCCAGGCCCTGGCCCCCGTACCGGTAAGACATTAATATTACTTTCACCCCCCCATTTACTTAATCCCCCCTCTCCTACCCAAGATTCTTTCTCTCCCACACACCGCAGCCAGCTCTCCTTGCTTCCAGAGATTGGAAAGAGATCTGTTGAGTTGGGTCCCTAGGCTACCAATAACTTTGATCAGCTGCTTGCTCTGCTTGCTCTAGTCTCAAACCAAGCAGAACAAGCTGAGTTGGAGGAAGATTAAGTTACTGTGCACTAAAGCCACTTTACTTTTGAATGAAAGCATCCATGGGGGTGGGAGCAGTGCAATGTGCTTTAAGGTATAGCATTGACTTCACATCTGTAGTTGATTCACTTTTAACTTTCTTGAGTGTCCCCATGTAAACAAGCCCTTAGCTGGCCACTCAACAGGGGTTTTTCTGGGAGTGGAGTGCAGAAGAGAGAGAAGTGGAGCTTTGGAGGAATCATTTCTGTTAGACGGTGTGAGGGGGAGGGGTATGAAGTGAGCTTAGAGCGGTCACTGTTACCAAGGAGTGTTCAAAGGAAGGCAGTTGAAGCACAGAGAACATTTTTCCTGTTGGCTTTGTTTACTTTTTACTGCATCCTTGCTATTAACTTATTAGGCAACCGGCAACCACGAGATCTGCTTAAAGGAGCAGCAGGTAAACTGTGCTTACTTTGCAAGTGGAGAAATGGCTTTCCTAACTCCCACCCCTGGAAACTCTGCCTAAGATCAGAATGTGAAGCTGCATCGTTTCCTCCGTGTACATCATCAATAATAAAGGTCTGCAGACCAAATTATGCCCTCTATTACAACTCTGCCACCCCTTTGTCTTCAATGGGTTGCTGACCTACCGTGGGTGTTGCTGATCTGTTCTGTGACTAGAACTTTGTAAATAATTCTGTTGATGCACAAGAAGGAATTCAGTTCAACTCAGCTCTGTTAGCTGTAATGGCTCTACAGGGCTAACCATTAGAAACAGTAAAAATGAATTCTATCAATGTCAGTAGAAAGGATTCTGAACACACACAAGTGGCAGATCTGTTGAAGAATAAGGCATTACAGAATAGTTTATTTTTCAGAGTAAATTCTACTGTAATTTGTTGAAAGTGTTTTGGTTGCCTCTACAGTCAGATTGAGAAACAAAAGTATAAACTACCTTAACAGGTACAAAACTGTCTGCTTTTTTCCCTCCAATAGTTGCTAATGGGACCAGAATTTTTTCCATTCTAACCTATCTCTGTGGTTTTTAAGATATCTTTCTAGTTGATTGTTATTTATGCTTTTCAAGTACTTGTAAAAAAGTGATTTCATGGTTAGAATATTGTAGGCTTCATTCTCACACACACTAAAATGAATATAAGAAACTCTCTATGTCAATATAGGAGTGTCCACATGAAACTGGTGCATCTTTTGTGTGTAGACAAGGCCTAAAAACTATGACCAATGCCTGTCACAAAGGTGTTTACTCATCTGTTTTTGAACCAGTTTTTCAAATCTTATTTAGTACCATAAAGCACATAAAAAAGAGCTCAGAGAATCAAAGAACAATCCCCAAAGCACTGCATCTTCCAGCGCTCAAACAAAAAAGCTCTTCTGTGAATTAGCAGGGAGAGTAGTCTGGGCATAGACACTGACTCTGTGGGTACTCTGGGGCTCACACACCCATGGAAAAAAAATAGGGGGTGCTCAACACCACCAGCCACAGTGGTTCTGCGGACCCGGGGCTGGCCACTGATCAGCTGTTTGGTGGCGTCCCAGGGCTTGAGGGAGGTACTTGGGAGTAGAAGAAGGCAGGGGGACGGAGGGGTCTTGGGGGAGGTGGCAGAGGGGGAGTTAGGGCGGGGCCTCGGGTTGGAGCTGGAGTGGAGCACCCACCGGGCAAAAGAAAAGTCAGCGCCTGTGAGTCTGGGTATGCATGTATAAATAAATATGCTTGGCGTTCTGCTCTCCTTCAGGATTCCTATGGTTAGTGCACCAGGAGCGAACATTTACATGTCAATACCAGAATGCTTTCCTTGCTCTTTCAAAGCCAGGTTGTTTGAGCCCTGAAGCTGCCTGGGAAGGGTTTGGGTGTTGCTTTTTTTCCCCCTCTGTACATTGCCATAGTCACCGGCGTGCAGACCTTTCTCCCAGTAGCCTGTAGTACATCTGTTTACTGAGGATGTATTTAAAGATATCTCTTGCCAAGCCCTTTCATAAATGGCTGGCTGAAGATTGTCAAGCTTATAAAAGTCAATATGACATATTTAAAAGGAGTGTGAAAGATGGGAACTAATGCTTTAACTATGTCACCGTAAACACAGTAAATCTTTGCAACTGTCTCCTCATTCATTCTACCTGAAAAAAAATCTTTGCTCTCAGTTGTCTCCTGTTTATTTAAGAACATAAGAGTAGCCATATGGGGTCAGACCAATAGTCCATATAACCCAGTATCATGTCTTCCAACAGTGGCTGGTGCCAGATGCTTGAGAAAGAATGAACAGAACAGAGCAATGTATCCAGTGATCCAGTCAGTGGTTTAGGGACACCCAGAGCATGGGGTTGCATCCCTGACCATCTTGGATAATAGCCATTGGTGGACCTATCCTCCATGGACTTATCTAATTCTGTTCTGAACCAATTTTGGCCTTCACCACATCCCCGTGGCAATGAGTTCCACAGGTTGACTGTGTTTGTGTGAAAAATACTTATTAAAGTTTGTTTTAAACCTGCTGCTGATTAATTTTATTGGGTGACCGCTGGTTCATGTGTTATGTGAAGGGATAAATAACACTACCTTATTCATTGACTCTACACCATTCATGATTTTATAGACCCTTATCATATTCCCTCCCCTCTTTGTTGTCTCTTTTTCAAGATGAACAGTCACGTCTTTTTAGTCTTTCCTCATATGGAAGCTGTTCCATACACCTAATCATTTTGTTGCCCTTCTCTGTACTTTTTCCAATTCTAATATATCTTGTTTGAAATGGGATGACCAGAACTGCATGTAGTATTTGAGGTGTGGGCATACCATGGTTTTATATAGTGACATTATGATATTTTCTGTCTTATTATCTATCCGTTTCATAATGGTTCCTAACATTGTTGGATTTTTTGACTGCTGCTGGACATGAGCACATTCTATCCACAATTACTCCAAGATCTCTTTCTTCAGTGGTAACAGCTAATTTAGATATCATCACTTTGTCTGTACATTTGGGATTATGTTCTCCAGCGTGCATTACTTTGCACTTATCAGAATTTAATTTCATCTGCTATTTTGTTGCCCAGGCAACCAGTTTTAAGGCACCTTTGTAACTCTTTGCTACCAGCTATGGATTTAATTATATTGAGTAATTTCGTATCATCTGCAAACTTTCCCACCTCACCGTTTTTCCCTTTTTCCAAATTATTTATGAATATGTTGAACAACACTGTTCCCAGTACAGGTCCCTGGTGGACCTCACCCTTTGCCTCTTTCCACCATGAAAACTGACAGTTTATTCCTATCCTTTGTTTCCTATCTTTTAATCAGTTACTGATCTCTCAGAGGCCCTTCTCTTTTATCCCATGACTCCTTACTTTGTCAAAGGCTTTCTGAAAGTCCAAGTACAGTATATCCACTGGATCACCCTTGTCCACATGCTTGTTGACTCCCTAAAAAAATTCTAATAGATTTGTGAGGCATGATTTCCCTTTACAAAAGCCATATTGACTTTTCCCCAACATATTGTGTTAATCTAGGAATGTGATAATTCTGTTTTTTACTATAGTACATTTGTCTGGTACTGAATTGAGGCTTACCAGCCTGTAATTACCAAGATCGCCTCTGGAGTCTTTTTAAAAATTTGGCATCATATTAGCTACCCTCCAGTGAACTGGTACAGAGGTTGATTTAAGTGATAGGTTACATACCATAGTTAGTAGTTCTGCAATGCCATATATGAGTTCCTTCAGAACTCTTGGGTGAATACCACCTGGTCTTGGTGGCTTATTACTGTTCAATTTACCAGTTTGTTCCAAAAGCTCCTCTACTGACACCTCAGTGGGGGACAGTTCCTCAGATTTGTCACCTAAAAAGTGGCTCAGGTGTGGGAATCTCCCTCACATCCTTTGCAGTGAAGACCAACGCAAAGAATTCATTTAGCTTCTCTGCAGTAGCTTTGTCTTCCTTGAGTGCTCCTTTAGCACTTTGATTATCCAGCGGTCCTATGGATTGTTTGGCAGGCTTCCTGCTTCTGATGTACTCACAAAAATTAACCACATTTTTTTTGTCTTCGCTAGTTGCTTTTCAAATTCTTTCTGGCCTGCCTAATTATACTTATACAGTTGACATGCCAGAATTTATGGTCCTTTCTGTTTTCCTCAGTAGGATTTGATATCCAGTTTTTAAAGAATGTCTTTTTGTCTCTACTCTACTCATGTTGTTTAACCATCGTGGTGTTTTTTGGTCCTTACAGTTTTTTATTTTTTTTTAATTTCGGGTATACATATACAGTAGAATCTCAGTTATGAACTGACCAATCAACTACACACATGGGCGGCATGTGAACCCCCCTCAGGGAGGCTAGCCTCTACTGCCCCCATTCCCGCCGGAGGGGCTCCCCCACCATGGATTGGAGCTTCAGCTGAACTGCCCCAAGTACCAACAAGCCTGCTCCAGCCACCCCGAGTCCCAGGCTGCCAGCCAGCCCACCCTAGATACTCCAGCTGCCCTGATCCCTGGCATGGGCCACCACCAGTTTTGGGGGTGAAGGGGAGTGAGGGCGGGGCTTTGGAATGGAGCATGGCCAGTCACAGCCTGGGTTTGGGGAGGCTTCGCCTCCCCTGGCCTATTATACCTGCTGCCCATGACCACATACCTCATTTGGAACTGAACATAATCGTACATAATCAGGTGGCAGCACGGACCAAAAAATTTTAAAAAAAGCAAATGCAGTACAGTACTGTGTTAAATGTAAACTACTAATAAAAAAAGGGAAAGTTAAAAAAAAAAGATTTGACAATATAAGGAAACTGTTTCTGTGCTTGTTCCATTTAAATTAAGTTGATTAAAATCAGCATATTTCTTCTGCATAGTAAAGTTTCAAAGCTGTATTAAGTTTACAACTAAACATTGGCTTTTGAAAGAACCACCATAACATTTTGTTCAGAATTACGAACATTTCAGAGTTACAAGTTTGTAACTCTGAGGTTCTACTGTAGTTTGAGCCTCTATTATGGTGTTTTAAAAAAGTTTCCGTGAAGCTTACAGGCATGTCTCTCTTGTGACTCTTCAACTAGTGTCCTCATTTTGTGCAGTTTTCTTCTTGAGATTAAATGCTACTGTGGTAGGCTTCTTTGGTATTTCTCCCTCACCCGCCCCCCCTCAAGGATGTTAAATTTAATTACATTATGCAATCACCAAGTGGTTCGGCTATATTTACCTCTTGGATCACATCCGATGCACCACTTAAGACTACATCAAGAATTACCTCTCCCCTTGTGGGTTCCAGGAGTAGCTGCTCCAAGAAGCAGTCATTAATGGAATATAGAAATTTTATCTCTGCATCCTGTCCTGAGGTAACATGTTCCTAGTCAATAGGGGAATAATTGAAATCCCCCCATTATTATTGGGTTTTCTGTTTTTGTAGCCTCTCTAATCTCCCTGAGATTTCACAATCACAGTCACTATCCTGGTCAGGCAATCAGTAGTATATTCTTGCTGATTAATACTCTTATTAGTCAAGCATGGAATTTCTATCCATAAAGATTCTATGGTTGTTTGATTCATTGAAGGTTTTCACTAAATTTGACTCTATGCTTTCTTTCACATATAGTGCCACTCCCCCACCAGAGCAATCTACTCTTTCATTTTCTATATATTTTGTACCGTGGTATTACTGTGTCCCATTGATTATCATAATTCCACCAAGTTTCTGTGATGCCTATTATATCAATATCCTCATTTAATTCCAGGCACTCAAGTTCATCCAATTTAGACTTCTTGTGTTTGGATACAAGAACTTATAAAATTTGCCAATATTTAGTTGTCTGCCTTCATGTGATGTAATTGAATGGATACTTTATCAACATCTATCCTCTCATCTTTACTAGGATATAGAATATCCCCTTTAATACATTCTCCCCCAAGGGATGTGTCTGTCTGAACCATGTGTCATAGATTCATAGATATTAAGGTCAGAACTGACCATTATGATCATCTAGTCTGACCTCCTGCACAATGCAGGCCACAGAATCTCACCCATCCACTCCTGCAATAAACCTCTCACCTATGTCTGAGCTATTGAAGTCCTCAAATCATGGTTTCAAGACTTCATCCCTTGTCCCTCCTCATCTGTTGACTTTGCCCCAGCCCTTAGTTTAAAAAATCCCCTGACCTTCTTTTTAATTTTACATGCCAACAATCTGGTTGCATTTTGGTTTAGGTAGAGCTCATCCTTCCTGTATGGACTCCTTTCCCAAAAGGTTCCCCGGTTCCTAATAAACTTGAATCCCCTCTCAACACCATCATTACATCCACGCATTGAGATCCTGCAGTTCTGCCTTTCTAGCTGGCCCTGTGCATGGAACTGGAAGCATTTCAGAGAATACTACCGTGGAAGTCCTGGACTTTAATCTTTTTCATAGCAGCCTAAATCTGGCCTCTGGGACCTCTCTCCTACTTTTCCCTATGTCATTGGTACCACAAGCAATGGTTCCTCCCCAGCACTATACATAAGTCTGTCTAGATGTCGCAAGAGATTCAAAACATTCTCACTCAGCAGGCAATTCACCTTGCGGGTCTGCTGGTCATCACAAACCCAACTATATTTCTAATAATTGATCCTCCCCATTACTATTACCTGTCTCTTCCTAACACCTAGGTTCCTCTCTAGAGGGGTATCCTCAATATGAGAGGATTCCATGACATTATCTGGAAGGAGGGTCCCAACTATAGAATCATTCTCTCTGCTCCAGCTCGATGTTCTCCTTCCCTGAGACTTTCATTCTCCTCAACAGAACAGAGGCTGTCAGCCTGGGGTAGGACCACCCAGCTGTGTCCTGTAAAGTCTGATCTATGTACCTGTCTATCCCCTTAGCTCCTCCAGTTCAGCCGCTCTGGTCTCAAGAGCCCATACTCTGAGGGACATGAGTTTTTTGCACTGAAAGTACACATATATCTCCTGCCTACAAGGCAAGTAATCGTACGTGCTGCATTCAGTGCAATAAACTGGATAGACTCATAGACTTTGAGGCCAGAAGGGACCATCACAATCATCTAGTCTGATCTCGTGCACACTGCAGGCCTTAGAACCTCGCCCATCCACTCCTATGATAGACCCATAACCTCTGGTCTGAGTTACTGAAGTCCTCAAATCATGATGTAAAAACTTCAAGTTACAGAGAATCCACCATTAACACTAGTTAAACCTACAAGTGACCCAGGCCCCATGCTGCAGAGAAAGGCAGTCTCAGTCTGCTGCTGGACTTCTGCCTGCATTATTTTTACAGTTGCAGGTTTTGGGTGTTTGTTTTTTTGAGTAGGGTTGTTTAGGTGTATCTGGCTCTCAGGCTCCCTCTCTAAACTCCCTCGCAAAACTCCCCCATTCACTAGCTCCTCTGGTCTCTTAAACCCTGTTCTACTGGAATTAGTCCTGCCTCTTGTCAAGGGATCAAGGATGGCAGACTAAATCCTTGCTATGAAGCGCTCATCATTGGCTAGCAGGCTGCTAGTCTTAGCACACAGCCAACCCAAACAGACCACACTATAATTTCAGTCAAGCAGGAACACAGCAAGCAAAGAACAAACAAACAAACAGAAAACCAACTCCCCACAAGGGTCCTTCACCTTTCTCGCAAAACTCCCGTTTGTGCTCCTGTTTGCTATCAGACCACCAGCCAACTAGCCAGATAGAATGGAAAAAGGCATCTAAAGGGTAACCCTTTACTTAGGATTTGTATAAAAAAAAAATCTTTCATACTGCAGGCCTTCATATTTGTGTGAAAAGAATTGTGATTACTTTAATTTAAATAGAGATAGGCAGTTGATAGCCATGACGTTATTTCACAACCTCCCAAGAACTCTGACTGGTTTCTCAGCACTCTAAAGCAGTTTATCAGACAAGTTTTGGCATGAAAGATTCCATTTTCTTTCTTTGAGAAACACATCAGATTTGACTCATTTGTATTAGAATAGCACCCAGATGCTAGATCCTGTACATGTATACATGCACACACAAAGTATCCCTACCCTGAAAAGCACATAATATAATTTAAGATTAGCTGTAACAAACAAATGACAGGAACACAGTAGGCTAGACTAAGAACAGTGATAAGAACATGTAGTTCCATAGACTAGTGCTATGTCCACAGTTTACGTAGGTTCAAATCATTCTGTGTTTAAGTAGGATTGAAATCAAACCAAACCAAACCTTGAAATCAGTAATCCCAATTGGTCACCTGCCTGTAGAAGATCTACAAATTAGTCTGGAATGACTAAACTTGCCACTGTCTGTGCTTATCTGAAAATCCAAGAACATACCTCCCTTACACCCAGGAGTTAGTGTACTTCTGTGTTGGGAACGAAACTTAATCATGAAAATTATTCTAATAGTGAAGGCTTTCAGGTTGCTGTCTTTTTAATTTGAAAAGAAAAAATGGGAACGGGAAAACTCAGGTTATATACACTGAAAAGAAATCCCAATTTTTGTAATCATCATATCTTTGAACTAAAGACATTATTGTACACAGGGCCTGATCCAGTGCCCAGAGAGGTAAGTTGAAAAACTCCCATTGCCTTAAATGGGCATTGGGTCTGGCCACGAGTAGGGCTATGGGAATAGTGGCCCTCAACCTTCCCAGACTACTGTCCCCCTTTCAGGAGTCTGATTTGTTTTGTGTACCCACAAGTTTCACCTCACTTAAAAATGACTTGCTTACAAAATCAGACATAAAAATACAAAAGTGTCACAGCACACTATTACTGAAAAATTTATTACTTTCTAATTTTTACCATATGATTATAAAATAAATCAATGGAATATAAATACTGAATTCAGTGTATAGGATATAGACCAGAAAAAACTAGTCATTGTCTGCATGAAATTTTAGTTTGTAGTGACATTTACAACAGGCTACATAAAAAGCACTAGCAAACTAAGTAAATATCTAGATGAGTTGATGTACCCCTTGGAAGACCTCTGTGTATCCCCGGAGTACATGTACCCCTGATTGACAACCACTGTGTTGCAGCACTAAACTGGGACTCAGGAGATCAGGTTCAATTCTCAGGTCTTCCATAGATTTCCTGTATAACTTTGGACAACTCACTTAATCCCTGTGCTTCAGTTCCCAATCTGTAAAAAGGGAATCAAATTTCCTCAACTTTTACCTTTTCTGTTTAGACTGCAACATCTTTGTGGCAGGGACTCTCTATTATGTGTATACACTGTGCCTAGCACAATGGGGCCTTTGTCTGGGCCACAGGGTTGTAAAATAGCCCATCAACTGATATTATTCCAGTTTGTATGCTTGAGTAGAGGCTATGACTGCTCCATAATCCATCTGTGAAGTAGAGCCATGCAAATAACTGATTTTTTTGGTTTGCTGGCAATTTGAAGAAATTGGAAAAGTTTGTTTTGGGCCAATTCCACCTTCCGGTCACCGCCCCGCACTGAAAAATCTGAAAAATCAAAAAATTTCATTTTGGGTTGAGCAAAATATTTCATTTAGAATGAAAATCATTGAAATGCTAAGCATCCATATGTCCAACTGAGGTAATAGTGGGTGCTCAGAAGACTATCTGAAAAGCAGACCCTCAAATTAGTTATCTAAACAAGAATGGCCTGATTTTCAGAGGTTCTGTGCTAGGCACCTCCAGCTTCCATTGATTTAATCTCTGAAAATTGGAGCTTTTATTTAGCTGCTAACTGCAGTTAAGTACTGTACCTAATTTTGGGCTCCCTAGTTTGAAAATCTTGGCTTTAGCTCTTGGGTCTGAATGCTGTTATTATTTCTGTTTCGGTAAAAATGGGCAAAATCGGGTGGCCTGGATTATTTCACCAAATGTTTCAAAGATTTTTTCACTTCCAATTATATTCCTGCTTAATGTATTTCAGAAAGTATTTGTGTTGGACGCATGCAAAATGTTACACAAATATCACAGATGCTTTCCCAGATATAGATAATAGAAAAATGCTATGCTTTGCTTATGCTGTGAAATTAGAAAGCATGGCCATCTTTGAGTAGTAATGATAATACACTATATGTCAACAAGAGATTGGGGTTTGAGTGATATAGTTACTGTTCTGTAGGCTTGTTGGTATATAGCTACAAAAGTTTTTGTTAAAGTAATAATCCAAAATTATTTAGTTCACCTAGGCATATACAGGGCCATGTGTTTGCTTCCTAAATTTTGATCCATTTAAGGTAAATATTCCCATGTGGAATAACATGAACAAAGATGTCTAACTACTCAGTAAATAGTCTTGCATACCTGTGTGACGTGACGCTCCATATTCTTTATAGAAATATGCTTATTATATGAATATGGCATTATCAAGATATATTTTATGCAAGATGGCTTATGTAAGATATCATTGGAAAGGTTATAATTTACTGAATATGAGTATCCAGTTTGTATGCATGTATCATTTCTGTATCTGGAGTTAGGAATATTGACTATGTAACAATTAAAACTGTGGTTATACTTGGAGACGCCCACCAGACAACAAGCAATCACCTTAGTCTGCAGAAGAGAAGAATGAGTGGGGATTTGATAGCTGCTTTCAACTACCTGAAAGGGGGTTCCAAAGAGGATGGCTCTAGACTGTTCTCAATGGTAGCAGATGACAGAACGAGGAGTAATGGTCTCAAGTTGCAGTGGGGGAGGTTTAGATTGGATATTAGGAAAAACTTTTTCACTATGAGGGTGGTGAAACACTGGAATGCGTTACCTAGGGAGGTGGTAGAATCTCCTTCCTTAGAGGTTTTTAAGGTCAGGCTTGACAAAGCCCTGGCTGGGATGATTTAACTGGGAATTGGTCCTGCTTCGAGCAGGGGGTTGGACTAGATGACCTTCTGGGGTCCCTTCCAACCCTGATATTCTATGATTCTAATGGGCCATTAGGAAAAAGACAATGAATCTTCGAAGATGTGGATCCCCCATCTTCTGGGAGTTCCTTCCTGTGGACATTGCAAATAAAGCTGTTTCATGGTTGCTTTGACACAGCAATGTCAGGTGATAATGTCACCAGGTAAAAAGTGCCACCTTGGACACTGCTGGTACTTTCCCACTGGAAACAAAGGCTTCCTGACTTATGTAAATTCTGCTTAAGGCAGGGGAGTAAGGCAAACAGGACTCTTCTCCATTGCCTTCCTGCCCAAGAAGAAAGACTGCTGAAAGTACCTGAAGAAACAAAGGAACTGAGCAACGGGAAAGGCAAGGGCTGAGTCCAGACTAAGACAGGAGTCTAGTCTGTAAAGAGAAACAACTGAAACTCTAAGCTACAGAAACTCTGCAACTTGCCTAAAATAACATTTAGGGTGAGAAATTACTTCTTAAAACCAGTCTCTTTAAGATCTTAAGCTTAGTATGAGTGTTTTGTTTTATTTGCTTGGTAATCTGCTTTGTTCTGTTTGCTATCCCTTATAATCACTTAAAATCTGCCTTTTATAGTTAATAAACTTGTTTTTGTTTATTACTAAACCCAGTTTGTGCAATTTATAACTGGGGGGGGGGAAGTTGTGCATATCTTCCTCCACATCGAGGGTGGGGGTGAATTTATGAGCTTACATTGTATAGATTTCTCTACAGCACAAGACAATATTATTTTGGGTGTACTTTCCAGAGGGGAGCTGCACTTTAGTGCTGGGCAATTTCCTAGCTGAGTCTTCTCACAGAGAGCTGTTTGCAGACTCTGTGTGATTCTACAGGTGGTGTGTCTCTATCTGTGTGTGTGTGTGTGTGCTGCCAGAGGCCAGAGAGCCTAATTCAGCAGAACAAGGAGAGGGTGCCCAGCCTAGTGGAGCAGGCAAGCTCTGTGATTGTAACTGCACAGATTTAATGTTACACTACAGAGGGGTTTTGTTTGGTTTTGCTTCTTCCTCTTAAATTTGCACAATAACCTAGATGTTACAAAACTGATGCACTGTAGCATACTTTAAATCCCACATTTTCATCTGCAAACATGCAGTCTTTATTGACTAATCAATTGCCAAATTTGATTTTGAAAAAAAAAAAAGCTGTTTCTTGAGTTATCCAGGTACAAACAAAAATCTGGAAAGAATTAAAAATGAAAATGTTAATCTATTTTAAAACCAACAGAATAAAAAAAAATAACATTTGGCCTAAACATAAAAAAAGTAAAAAAACCCACATGAGCTCTGACCAGGTATGTCACATTTGAACTTGGAAAATTTTTTGTCCCAGCACTTTAAAGCATATTATCATGCTAATGTGCTATCTCAGCCATAGCTTTAACATCTGTCTACCATTCCTCTATAGTGCGTACTGTTAATTGTAACTGAAATTGTTGGTACTGAGGAAAGAATCTGACTCAAATTGCCCAAAGTGCAAAACTCAACAATGACTTGGAACTGTCCCTGCATATGGTCCAGAATTGTCCTTTACATAGTCCCACAACATGATGCCTGTATGAGGTGCTTTTATAACTGCCTAGATTGCTAAACCATCCTGTTTCCATTAAAGTCAAGGGGTATTTTGCCATCGACTTTAACTGAAGCAGGTTTGGGCCTCATGACTGCATGGGAAAAGGTTAGTTAACCTGCATGTCTTTTTGGCATCCTAAGGGATGTTTCTTGCTGTACTCCATCATGTCTTGCTAAGAAGAATGCTACCACTTAGCAATAGTCACAGCCAAGGAATACCTGTAGCTACCTTATACACTGGAAAAGCAATAGACCGTTCGCAACCTTGCAAGTGGCAGCTAATCTTCTTCTTCTTTTTTTCATGTGGCTGGTGTAGAGCAGCAACTACAATTTCACCTGAAGGTGATCAAGCCAAAATGGCTACATCAGGAGTAGCAGAATTTATTGCAGTGATGCCTCCTTCATATTTATAAATTGGGAAGTAGGTTGTGATATGTTCTATGGTCTGTCCTGGGGTGCTACACTTGCATGCATGGGAGTCCTTGATTTTCAATTTGTGCCTTAGATGTCCCCAACTACTGGGGTTGGTTCGAATTCGGTTCAGAGCTGACCAAGATGACCATGACCCGGGAACCTTCTGTGTGGGAACTGGCACAAGATGCTTATTTTTTAACGCTTGTTTAGCCCAATCTGCTTTCCAAGCCTCCTTCTGTTCATAGCCTGATTGCATGAGGCTAAGCGAATGTTCCCATAAAGGCTTGCGGGTCTTAAGGCATTTGCGGGGGAGAGGGTTTGACGAGGTCTTGGTGGATAGAAAGACATCTGTTCTCCTGGACTCGCTGAGCTTCGCAGAGTGTCTCAGCAGTTCAGCGTATCGGTGGGGGAGCAATGTTAGACAGAACAGGTAGCCATGGTGTTGGAGTCAACTTACGGATTCCAGCATCACTGTATTCAGCTGGGTATCAACAAATTGCGTGTGGCTGCATCTGCTCCATACTGGTGCACAATATTCAGCTACCGAATATACAAGTGCTATTGCACATGCTTGCAACACTGATGCCGATGCACCCCAGGTTGTACCTGGGAGTGGAAGATGGCAGCCTTCACGCGGCCCTCCCTGTTAAGTGAGAATTCATGACGAATGCCCTCAACTCGACGACGGAACATCACTCAGCAATCTCCTGGGCATCAGAGCAGCAACTCAGTGGCAGCTAATGCACCAGCTAAACATACCCCCTTAGCAAAAGATGGTATAATGTCAAACAAAAACCACACATTGGCATTGCTGTGTGGGACGTGTTTTTGGAATAGGTTTCTATGGAAAAAATAATTGCTGGAGCGCACAATTTTCTGTCCCAAGTATCCATGACGACATAAAATATGTTGTAGGCTTACTACAGAGAGAGAAGTTGAGGTTGGAAGGAAACAATTTCACCAGGAAACCCACATATCAAAATGCTGTATATGTAAAGCAGGGGAGCATACATCTCCTTTTTCATTGCTTTCTGACATGGGCTGCTGCTGTTTAGTTTGACTTCTGATTATTTGGTTTTGTAATGGGATATATATTTGCAAAGTATCAGTCCACGTCAAAGACTCATTTATTGTCCATTTGCTCCTGTTTGCACCCCATTACAAACTCATTTACCAAATGAATGTGAAAACAAGTGTGAGTTCAGTGGAAAGCCTCACTGAGCCTGGGTGTGATTACAGCCATATGTAACAGCTCATAAATGGTGTCAGCTAGAGACTATGGTTAAAATATTACAACACAGGAGCTTGTCATTTCCTTAACAAGAATTCAGTATCTGTATTTCCCGTGCCCTTTTCCTGATGCTGTTAAGCCAGAGAATTCTTCCAAGAGCAGTCATCTGAAAAGCTAAATAGCTCCTTTGGAACAGCTCATAAATGCTGTCATCTAAAACAAATGCCATTGTGCTATAAAATGGTGTTAAAAACTGCAGTAGTAACAGCTTAGTGTACTACACCAGCACAAAAATGGAGAGGAAAATCAAAACCAGAGCCTCTGGAACAGTCAGTCTGGCAGGTGAGCAGCTGCAGAAGCTCAGCTAATAGGATATTCTCACATTCTCAATCAGACAGACTGAAACACACCTCCGTTTCAAGATCCGTCTATTGGCCATGTCAACTACTAAAGCCGCATTTAACTTCAGTCAGGTATGCATCTCTCCAGCACTCAAAGAATGACACCATTCTCCCACATGTCAGCTAATCCCAAATAGAAAGAGTGCTGCTGTTTGCAGAGATCCCTCCACACAAAAGAAAAGTTAGATCCCCTCTGCATAGATGCACCAATAAGAATACACAGCATTGCAAATGATACATCAGTCATCTTGCAAACAGGCGGCCTCAGAAAGGAAACCTCAAGAACAGGATCCCCATAAACTACATTGGTTCCTTTGGGAGTGACTCTCTTGTGTCTGACATAATCTTGATCATGAATTAATGTTTTCTTATATGTAACTCATCTCCATTCCTCTTCTACAGGAAACTGTTGTGGTTAATCAAATTGCAAAGAGCGTGAAAGAAAGCAGGGCAAACTATATGAACCTAGTGCTTATACCCAGCCAGGGCTATACTGTTGTATGCACTTTACTCACTTAAACCAGTTTTCTGAAAGGAAAAAAAACAAACCAAAAGAATCCAGCTAACACAATTAAATCAAACCTTGCTGCTGCTCTGGTGCAGTGCTTATCTGTCTTCCTTTTGTGCTTTACAGTCTGGTTTTTCCCTCTACTGCTTAGATCAGTGAGGGATCATTATGGGTCAGATCAAAAGCTGTTTGAAGTGAATGGAAGAACTTGTATCAGCTACAATGGATTTAGGATAGGATCGTGGGGCAGAACCGTCCCTTAGGTATGGCGAATCAGAGTGACCGCTCCAGGCCCTACATTTTGGGGGGCCCTGCACTTCAGTGTGCGTGTGTTGTGTGAGTGGTGCTAGACTGGCCGGGGGGGGGGGACCAGGCTGGCCTGGGGGGTTAACGGGGGGCCTGGTGCCAGCAGCGGGGGTTGGGCCCGCATTCATCGGTGGGAAGTGCGCATTGTATTTCTTTTTCTTGCTCACCCACCGCCGCACTGGCCACCAGCATCCTAGCGCCACCGGAACACGCCAGCGCCAGGCTGACCCCATCCATTGCCCTTCTGCCCCGGACCCCTCCCTTTTCCAGGGCCCCCTAGCACAGGGAGCCCCCTCGCCCCTAGCACAGGTGCCACCCTGTGACTCTCCATTGTCCCTCATCCCCCAGCACTGGTGTTCCCTCCCCCACACCAGATTTCACCCGTATTAAAAAATGTTAAGGGGTGCCCATAGAGCAGGGGTGGGCAAACTTTGGCCCGAGGGCCACATCAGAGTGCGAAACTGTATGGAGGGCCGGGTAGGGAAGGCTGTGCCTCCCCAAACAGCCTGGCCCCCGCCCCCTATCTGCCCCCTCCCACTTCCCGTCCCCTGACTGCACCTCTCAGAACTCCCCACCCATCCAATGTCTCCCCTCCCCCGCTCCTTGTCCCCTGACTACCGCCCCCCGGGACACCACCCCCTATCCAACCCTCACATCCTCCATCCCCTGCCTCCCCCAAACCTCTGCCCCATCCAACCTCTCCCTGTTCCCTGACTGCCCCCCGGGATTTCCTGCCCCATATCCAACCCCTCGGCCCTGGCCCCCTTACCATGCCACTCAGAGCAGCATGTCTGGAGCCACGCCGCCCCGATGGAGCCAGACACGCTGCTGCGCTGCCCTGCATGAGCGCGCAGCCCCGCCGCCCAGAGCGCTGCCCGCGTGGTGGCGTGGCAGCAGGGAAGGGGGGACAGCAGGGGAGGGGCCGGAGGCAAGCCTCCCCGGCCAGGAGCTCAGGGGCCGGACAGGACTGGCCCGCGGGCCGGATATGGCCCATGGGCCGTAGTTTGCCCACCTCTGCCATAGAGGCTGATTTGTCCCAGGCCCTGCAACCCCCTAGGGACAGCCCTGTCGTGGGGCCTTGGAGAGCATCTGCTACAAATGGCTAGTGCCAAATAGGCATAATAGGCCAAATCCTGTACTGTCTACTCTGTCTTTACTCCAGACATTATCCTATTGGCATCAATAGACATGCCTGAGTAAAGATTGCAGGATGTGATCCCATTTTAGGAATTAAAAAACAAAAACTTTTGTAATACACAAGGATTCTCTTGTGGAGCAACCTGATAAATTTTCATATGCAGATTCACTCATGGACATAGATGAAAAGGAAACATTTTGTTTCACAATTTGCAACACATTTACTGTTTTGCATCTTTTGTGTAAGCCTTTTTATTTTCCACTCATACTGCAAGCAATACTCACATTGACTTTAATGCTAAATTATGTTTTAATGCTTGCAAAAACTGAAAAAAAGACAATGTCTTTCCACCTGCAAAGAAGAATACCATGAAACTCCCTTTGCTCTACATCTTTGCCCATAAATGAAAATGTAAAATAAGCTCCGACTGCCACACTCAGAAAAGCAAATAAATCCTGCAAATGGAACATTATACCTACGTTTCCATTAAGTGTTTGTATCAGGCTTTCACATAACAGTCCTCTACAGGCCAAGGCAACAAAGAAAGAGAATGTAACAGGAAAAAGGAAAATGTATAATCATAACACCAAAGCAGAAAGTTTTTATTTCATTTAGACTAGTTGGATTAATTTATTGTTTTGCTTTCAATTCATCTTAAGTGTAAAAAAAATATCCCACTGAAGAATTTTGCCTCAATAAGGACTTGAAGATATGGCCCCACTTATACTCAGTACCTGGAAGAATTTGAAATTTGTTGTTGTTTTGGAGAAACATTTAAACTAGGATACTTTTCAAAAGATGAAAATAGTTTATAATGGGGAATGATAATATTCCATAAGCCAAACTGATGTACAGAGCCAAGAGTAACATCTCTGAGACAGAACAGATAATTCTTGGCTACTGAGAAAACAGAGCTGGAACAGATATATGACACCTTTGGGAGCCATTTGAAAGCCAAAGGAGTATGAAGTATGAGTATTTAAACTCTTGCATTTTGTCTGCATTTCTTTTGCTGCTCTTGCTAAATCAGCTTAGTTTCAAACTAGCACTTACTTCCTGCTTGATCAAATAAAGATAGAATGTTTGATATCAATTTATCAAAGACAAATTGTAACCACAATGAACAGATGCAGGAGATGGGTTTTAGAAGTTATAGCTTTGAAGTTGTGACTATCTTCATGAGTTGAAAGTGAGCAGGAAAAGAATAATTTCTTGAAAGAAAATGAAAATGGTGATAGTGTTTTCATTTTTTTATATCTGTAGTCAAGGGGATCTTTTATAAAAATGCTGCTTTCTAACAAATTTGTTATATTCTAAAGGCTAGAGACACTACGTTTTTAAATTACAGCGGACTTGCATAGCTGGCTATAGATTAAAATGTTCTTTGTTAGAGTGAAAGTGTTTTAAAATTTATGGAATATGTAACTATGTAGCCTAATATTATTTATTCTCATTCTGTTGTGGGTTGCTTAGCAAATATAGGCTCTGATCCAGCAAACATTTACTCACCTGAGGAACTTGAGATAAGAGAGAGAATAGACCCATTACAGAATTTCCTGTATAAATTCAGCCATTTTTATCCTGTCTTCTCTGAATAAGTAATGAAAGGGAAACTGAAGACATTCTTAAAACAAAACCTCCCCCCTTTTTTTGGTATGCTTTCAAAGGAAGAAAGAAGTGCATCTAGTTATTGTTACGGAAGTCTATTTAGAGCTGTATTAACAAAATTTGAGACAATTACCACATGTTTAATGTCTTGAGAAATCTGAGTAGCAGACTTCCTGTTTTCTCTGTCAGAGTAAGTGACATAACAGAAACCATGTACATAGAGTTAAACCCAAATTCTAGTCCCATTTTTTTTTTTTTTTTTTTTTTGGTTCTTGTCATTCACTCTGGCAGAGTCACAAAAATAGTAAAGTTATTCATCCATTAACAGGGATTCTTGTTATCTCAGAACTGGCCTGTTACCACTGCCAACCCCACTAATATTTGTAGGTGACACTGTTGTTCTTTCTGCTCACACACATACCCTGAACAACATAGTTCAGATATAAACTCCAATAACCAAAAACAGTGAGAGAAACAACCCCAGCTCCCCATTGTCAGTGTCTCTAATCTTAAGGTTCCCTCAAAAGTATTAGGAAAATAGCAATGGAAACAACATGCCCTGACTTAAACACCCCAAATCTCCATGACACTGAATTCTTCTCTTCTCCAAAATACTTGTTCTTGAAAGAAGGAAAAAGCCTTAACCTGATAGAGGATATGGGGCAGGAGACAGCAAAAGAGCAGAGATTCAGCTTGGAAAATGTAAGTTAATAGATACGAGGAAAGATAATTCAAATAAACTGCAATACATACTCCAAACACTTGGGAGAAAACAAGGAAGCAGCGATACCGAAAGAGACCTAGGGTATGTCTACACTATGAAATTAGGTTGAATTTATAGAAGTCGGTTTTGTAGAAAGCAGTTTTATACAGTTGATTGTGTGTGTCCCCACACAAGTGCTCTAAGTGCGTGTAGTCAGTGGAGTGTGTCCACAGTACCGAGGCAACCGTCGACTTCCAGAGCATTGCTCTGTGGTTGCTATCCCACAGTTCCCGCAGTCTCCACCGCCCATTTGAATTCTGGGTAGAAATCCCAGTGCCTGATGGGGCTAAAACATTGTCACGGGTGGTTCTGGGTACATATCGTCAGGCCCCCTTTCCTTCTCTCCCTCCGTGAAAGCAAGGGCAGACAATCGTTTTGCGCCTTTTTTCTTTGGTTACCTGTGCAGATGCCATACCACGGCAAGCATGAAGCCCGCTCAGCTAACCGTCACCGTATGTCTCCTGGGTGCTGGCAGACATGGTACTGCATTGCTACACAGCAGTAGTTAATTGCCTTTTGGCAGCAGACAGTGCAGTATGACTGGTAGCCGTCATCGACGTAGTCCTGGGTGCTCTTTTAATTGGGCGCCTGGGCAAACATGGGAGTGACTCAGCCAGGTCATTTCCCTTTTAAGTTTCATCTCGTGGCAATTCAGTCCCACCGGCAGTGCACTGTCTTTTAACCTCCAGCCAGCAGAAGATGATGGCTAGCGGTCATACTGCACCGTCTTCTGCCGAGCACCCAGGAGATGATGACAGCTAGCGGTCGTACTGCACAGTCTGCTGCCAGCAAGATGTATAAAGATAGATGTAGTGGCTCAAAACAAGAAATAGACCAGATTTGTTTTGTATTCATTTTCTCCTCCCTCCCTCCTTCCCTCTGTGAAATCAGCAGCCTGCTAAACCCAGTTTTGAGTTCTATCCTTGAGGTTTTGAGTTCTATCCTTGAGGGGACCATTCAGTTTCTTGCAAAGCCACCCCCTTTGTTGATTTTAATTCCCTGTAAGCCAACCCTGTAAGCCATGTCGTCAGTCGCCCTTCCCTCTGTCAGGGCAACGGCAGACAATCGTTCCGTGCCTTTTTTCTGTGCAGACGCCATACCACGGCAAGCATGGAGCCCGCTCAGATCACTTTGGCAATTAGGAGCACATTAAACACCACGCGCATTATCCAGCAGTATATGCAGCACCGGAACCTGGCAAAGCGATACCAGGCAAGTAGGCGACATCAGCGCAGTAACATGAGTGATGAGGACATGGACACAGACTTCTCTCAAAGCAGGGGCCTTGGCAATGTGGGCATCATGGTGCTAATGGGGCAGGTTCATGCGGTGGAATGCCGATTCTGGGCTTGGGAAACAAGCACAGACTGGTGGGACCGCATAGTGTTGCAGGTCTGGGACAATTCCTAGTGGTTGCGAAACTTTCGTATGCATAAGGGCACTTTCATGGAACTTTGTGACTTGCTTTCCCCTGCCCTGAGGCGCAAGAATACCAAGATGAGAGCAGCCCTCACAGTTGAGAAGTGAGTGGCAATAGCCCTGTGGAAGCTTGCAACGCCAGACAGCTACCGGTCAGTCGGGAATCAATTTGGAGTGGGCAAATCTACTGTGGGGGCTGCTGTGATGCAAGTAGCCAACGCAATCAAAGATCTGCTGTTATCAAGGATAGTGACCCTGGGAAATGTGCAGGTCATAGTGGATGGCTTTGCTGCAATGGGATTCCCTAACTGTGGTGGGACCATAGACGGAACCCATATCCCCTATCTTGGCACCGGAGCACCAAGCCGCCGAGTACATAAACCGCAAGGGGTACTTTTCAATAGTGCTGCAAGCACTGATGGATCACAAGGGACGCTTCACCAACATCAACGTGGGATGGCTGGGAAAGGTACATGACGCTCGCATCTTCAGGAACTCTGGTCTGTTTCAAAAGCTGCAGGAAGAGACTTTATTCCCAGACCAGAAAATAACCGTTGGGGACGTTGAAATGCCTATATGTATCCTTGGGGACCCAGCCTACCCCTTAATGCCATGGCTCATGAAGCCATACATAGGCAGCCTGGACAGTAGTCAGGAGCTGTTCAACTACAGGCTGAGCAAGTGCAGAATGGTGGTAGAATGTGCATTTGGACGTTTAAAGGCGCGCTGGCGCAGTTTACTGACTCGCTTAGACCTCAGCGAAACCAGTATTCCCACTGTTATTACTGCTTGCTGAGTGCTCCATAATATCTGTGAGAGTAATGGGGAGACGTTTATGGTGGGGTGGGAAGTTGAGGCAAATCGCCTGGCTGCTGGTTACGCGCAGCCAGACTCCAGGGTGGTTAGAAGAGCACAGGAGAGTGCGGTACGCATCAGAGAAACTTTGAAAACCAGTTTCATGACTGGCCAGGCTACGGTGTGAAAGTTCTGTTTGTTTCTCCTTGATGAAACCCCCCGCCCCTTGGTTCACTCTACTTCCCTGTAAGCTAACCATCCTCCCCTCCTCCTGCTGTCAGAGGCAATAAAGTCATTGTTGCTTCACATTCATGCATTCTTTATTTATTCATCACACAAATAGGGGGATAACTACCAAGGTAGCCCAGGAGGGGTGGTGGAGGAGGGAAGGACAAAGCCACACAGCACTTTAAAAATTTAAAAGTTTAAAACTTATTGAATGCCAGCCTTCTGTTGCTTGGGCAATCCTCTGTGGTGGAGTGGCCGGGTGGCCGGAGGCCCCCCACCGCGTTCTTGGGCGTCTGGGTGAGGAGGCTATGGAACTTGGGGAGAAGGGCGGTTGGTTACACAGGGGCTGTAGCGGCAGTCTGTGCTCCTGCTGCCTTTCCTGCAGCTCAACCATACGCTGGAGCATATTGGTTTGATCCTCCAGCAGCCTCAGCATTGAATCCTGCCTCCTCTCATCACGCTGCCGCCACATTTGAGCTTCAGCCCTCTCTTCAGCCCACCACTTACTCTCTTCAGCCTGCCACCTCTCTTCCCGGTCATATTGTGTTTTCCTGCACTCTGACATTGTCTGCCTCCATGCATTCGTCTGTGCTATGTCAGTGTGGGAGGACATCATGAGATCAGAGAACATTTCATCACGAGTGCGTTTTTTTCGCCTTCTAATCTTCACTAGCCTCTGGGAAGGAGAAGATCATGTGATCCTTGAAACACATGCAGCTGGTGGAGAAAAAAAAAGAGGCAGTGGTATTTAAAAAGACACATTTTCTAGAACAATGGGTACACTCTTTCATGGTAAACCTTGCTGTTAACATTACATACACAGCACCTGTGCTTTCGTTCCAAGGTCGCATTTTGCCTCCCCTCACCACGTGGCTAGCCCCTCACATCCCCCCCACCCCGGCTAACAGTGGGGAACATTTCTGTTCAGCCACAGGCAAACAGCCCAGCAGGAACGGGCACCTCTGCATGTCCCCTTAAGAAAAGCACCCTATTTCAACCAGATGACCATGAATGATATCATTCTCCTGAGGATAACACAGAGAGATAAAGAACAGATGTTGTTTGAATGCCAGCAAACATACACTGCAATGCTTTGTTCTACAATGATTCCTGAGTACGTACGTGCTACTGGCCTGGTGTGGTAAAGTGTCCTACCATGGTGGGTGGAATAAGGCTGCCCTCCCCAGAAACCTTTTGACAAATGTTTTGGCATTTCGAAAACTGGAATGGAGTTCTGAAAGCACGAATTCCTCTCCCCATATAGCGATCAGATCCCGTACCTCCCGTTCGGTCCATGCTGGAGCTCTTTTGCAATTCTGGGCCTCCATCATGGTCACCTCTGCTGACGAACTCTGCATGGTCACCTCTGCTGATGAGCTCTGGCCAGCCTGGCAAGCTGCAGGTGACCATGCAAACAGGAAATTGAAATTCAAAAGTTTGTGGGCCTTTTCCTGTCTACCTGGCCAGTGCATCTGAGTTGAGAGTGCTATCCAAAGCAGTCACAATAGAGCACTCTGGGATAGCTCCCGGAGGCCATTACCGTCTAATTGTGTCCACAGTACCCCAAATTCGACCTGGCAAGGCTGATTTAAGCGCTAATCCACTTGTCAGAGGTGGATTAAGGAAATCGATTTTAAGAGCCCTTTAAGTCGAAAAAAAAGGGCTTCATCGTGTGGACGGGTGCAGGTTTACATCGATTTAACACTGCTAAATTCGACCTAAACTCCTATTGTAGACCAGGGCCTAGAGTTAGTGATAATGGACAAAAAATTAGACATGAATTTTCAATGAAATCTAGTAGAGGAGCAATTCTGGGCTGCATGCACAAAGAGATCAAGTCATGGAGAAGGAGTTATGGAGATAAAAGTCCCTCTTTGTTCAGCTTTGGTGAGGGAGCTATGGAATATTTGAGTTTAGTTCTGAGCATCTCAATATGGATTTATCTAAATATATATCTCATGCCATCATCACGGTAAATATTGACAAGTAGAAGGGAGATTAGAGAAGAGCAACAAAATATATAGGGAGCCAGAGGAATTGATTTATAAAGAAGGAGATCAATGTATTTTTGTTTTTAAGATATATCCAACATTCTGGGGGAATGTAGAAATTTCAGCATGTGCACTTGTGAATGAGACTTCTATGACTGCTAAATTATACAATCCCATCTGTCTTGACTGTTGACTTGTCATCCTACTGTTTTACACTCTATTTATCTGTGTATTCACCTAACGAGTATTGTCTGGTTCCTAGACTGAGCTCCTAAAACAGTGGTCTACAACCTTTTTCACACAAAATCACTTTTTTAATTTAATTACAACCCAGGGTCTGCTCCACCCCTTCCATGAAGCCCCGGCCCGCTCACTCCATTCCCCCCCTCACCCCTGTCACTTCCTCTCCCCCACCCTCACTCACTTTCATTGGGCTGGGGCCAAAGCGTTCTGAGTGTGGGAGGGGGCTGCAGGCTGAGCCTGGGGCAGGGGGTCTGGATGCAAGAGGGGTTGAGGGGTGCAAGCTCTGGGAGGGAGTTTGTGTGCAGGAGGGGGCTCAGGGCTGGGGAGGGGGTTCGGGTGCAGGAGGGGGTACAAGGTATGGGCTCTGGGAGGGCATTTGGGTGCAGGAGGGGGCTCCAGGCTGGGGCAGAGTGTTGGTGTGTAGGAGGGGGTATGGGGTGTAGGAGGGGATAAGGGGTGCTGGCTCCAGGAGGGGCCTCAGGGCTGAGGGTTGAGGTGCAGGCTTCCACTGGGCAGCACTTACCTCGGGCAGCTCCCAGGTGGCGGCACAGCAGGGCTAAGGCAGGCTCCCTGCCTGCCCCAGCCCCACACTGCTCCCAGAAGTGGTGAACAGGCCCCTACAGCCCCCCGGGGGGGGCACATGGCTCTACATGCTGCTCCTGTCTGCAAGCACGGCCCCCACAGCTCACATTAGCTGCAGTTCCCCATTCCCAGCCAATGGGAGCTGCGAGGGCAGTGCTTGCCAGCAGGAGCAGTGCACGGAGACCCCTGGCCCCCCTATGGGCCACGGCAGTGTGCTGGCTGCTTCCAGAAGTGGCATGGGCCGGGGCAGGCAGGGAGTCTGGACTTTTAGTGGCCAGAGATTGCAATTGACTGGCAGAGGCTCCAGGATCGACCAGTTGATTCCAGTCTACAGGTTGGTGACCACTGACTTAGACAGACCTGAAGGAAACTCAAAACACCCACCCCTGCAAACCCATAAATGCTGGCTGAAGGCTGATTGTGGGCATAGGGTGGGAGTGATTTGTCTAGTTTTAGAAATAGCTCTGTAGCTCTGGCACTAAAAGGTTTCAAAGTTACCTTCCTTGATGTCTCTGACTCCTGTCATAATCTAGATCACCCAAATCCTGATTCCTCAGACTCTTTCGCATAACATAATTTATGCAGATATTTCTTGGTCTTTTTTTATATTTACATCTTAGATGCCTTATTTCATCCTATTCAAGTTTATAATTTGCTCTGTGAGCTTTTCATAGCTCTCTGGGAACTTTTCAGACTGTTCCTCAAGGTTTAAGAGCAAATACTTCTACAGGAATGCATTTTCTTTTGCGGAGTCTTGACTTTTCAATGTACAAATGTAAGATGTCATTAACAGCCTCCACTGGTCTCCCACCAGAAGGCCTTCCTATTTTAAAGTTACACTGCAGCAAGCTCTGATGTGGGGTAGATAATTGCATACATTTATGAGTACCCCAGAATGCTCAAGACAGTGAGATGCCTGCTGCTTCTGCTGTCCTACCCCAAGAGGCACTTTACAACATATCCTGTAGGAATACTCTGCCATAAAAGATCTTGGGAGGAGCTTTGTTCCAAGATTTACTCATCATCTGAGTGACTGTCTGACTTCTACCACATACTTGGATCAATTCCAAAGTCTCTGGACCTCATGAATACTGGGTTTCCTACTGGCTAAAAACTAGTGCTGAAGAGATGGAAGACCTCAACATTCTGGTGCCTACAGGATTCGGCTTTTTTGAGATTTATGATATGGCTACCTTGAAAAGGATCGCTGGCAAGGCTTAACAGACTCAGAAACCTATAGTTTCTTTTCCTTATGATGATCATCCATAAACCTCAGTATGATTAATCGTCCATCCCTTGTTACATACTGTAAACATTTACATAATTCTTTCACTTAAATATCGTTCATTCATGAAAAAACTCCAGATCACTTTCCTATCTTTCTTCCCTTCTGGTTTCTCACAGTCAGTTCATACCTTATTTATTTCTGGGGTGCAGTCCCCCTTCCTTAGGTTAATTGTATAACTGTGTATCCCTACTAATATCCAATAAAATATTTAATTAAAAGGATTCCCATAGGACAGATATTAAGGAATATTCATTCATTGACATGGGGTGGACTAGATGACTAGGTGTGTTCTTTCTCTATTGTCAGTGATTCTTTGGGACATGTACCCTTCAGATGTCTCAGTGTCCATTCAGATTGTCAACAAGGATGGCCATTAATCCCGATTATAATGAGTTTTGTGATTTGGATACCTGGCCACTAGGGACTGAGCTCACAAAATTCATTTCACAGATAAATCATTCTAATCCTTTCAAAGTGCCGTAGTCTGTCCTGTCTTACGTGTTCTATTCCTTGCCATCTGTAGGTCAGAAAAAAACTAAATAACTAACTCCTTCAACAAACTGGGAGCCCTGTGACTTTCAATCATTTTAATAGTCAATTACAGTCAAGAATATTTGTTTTTCCCCTTCCTCTGACATAGATCCAATCCATCACAAATCAGTCATTGTGGACTTGCAGAAACTGCACACAAAACTCCCAGCATAGCCATTAGTGTCACATAATAAGCCATTTATAGTCTTTTATTAATTGAACATTCACTTTATGTACTAAAAGTGAACACTGTTAGTGTGTCTTCAGGCCTGTATTAAAGCTGGATAGATAGATTACATGTAGAAAGGCTTGTGACTTGAATGTGAGCCAGTCGTCACATGAATAACTATATCAAACTTCAGTGTTCAGTCTTCATAAACAAAACCACATCAGTGTGCTCTGCTTTGATTTTACTTGATCAGTTTTAAACTAACCTCCAGTAAGTGTTTAGTATCTGATGGCAAATCAAAAAAGTTGTCAATGTTAAAAAATAAAGCAAAGCATTTACGACCACATTCTGATACTCTTATCTGTACTGAGTAGTTCCTCACTCTTCTAGTAGTCTCATTTACTTCAGTGGGACCACTCGAGGAACAAGGCACTATTTAACATGATTCAAAGTATAAGATTCTGACCCTAACTATTAGGAATAATATTTGTATTTACCAGTCTTCAGAAAAACTAAAACACAGTATAGCTCTGTTTTCTAAAGCCAATTGCATGTATGAGCAAATAAAACAAGTGTTATAAGAAATAAGAAGAAATATCCTTCTTCAAAAGACAGAAGTAACTTTTTTCAAACAAAAGGATAAATGGTATATTAAAGTTACCCTGGAAAACTCTATTCAAAATAAGATATCTAATAAAGCTAATCAGCACATGCTGATTGCTCCTTTGCAAGTGCTGCTGGGATTTTTTGCATTTTCTTCTGCATAATTCAATATCTGATTTTAATAACACGAAGAACTATTTACAGTTCCCTCACCTAAAGAATACCTCTAGTCATGAGAATTTTGCTCCCTTCAGCAGAGCTTATCTGCTTCAATAATTACTAGTAAATCTCTCAGCACGCAGAATAAGAGAATTGAACTACACCATAAAAAGGGTCATTCTCTACTCTCCATTCATCTTGATAATCTTCATTGCTGTGTAAACAATAATAGACATTATTATGATTCATGTAGAAGGAGCTCTCAGCTACACATTGGCTCCAGAAATTCTTCCTAAAAATAAGCAGCGTAATTAGAGGCAATAAACAGCAGAAATATGAAGTCATTTAGAGTTTCTGGTTCTAGACTGAATGCTCCCTATGCAGTAGCTGAAATGCGTATCTGCACCAATACTGATTCCTAATGTGATCAGACAGGTTTAGCAACTTGTTTACCATATAGGCCTTTGTTTGCTGTCTTATTTACTTATACCACCTTTTGTCTCAATCCAGCAAAGCACTTAAGCATGTGTGTAAATTTAAGCACTTGCATAGTTCCATGATAGCCCATTGAGGATCACAGTTACTACTCACAGGCTTTTTTCCCAGCTAGAACGTAAATAGTATTGCAGTTACATGAAAATAAAAATGAATCATACAGTAGATCTATGCCTTTATCTTATTTTTGCTCACCATACTGCTTTTTCGCAGGAGTGGGTGGGTGAGATTCTGTGGCCTGCGTTGTGCAGGAGGTCAGACTAGATGATCATAATGGTCTCTTCTGACCATATCTATGAATCTATGAATCTATTAAATAAATATCCCAATAGAGGCCTCTCTTTTTCCTTCCTCTGCCACTAATGCCTGTGCACTTACAATTGACTCATTTTGGCCTATTGGAGCAGTTAGCCCTATTTCCGTTGAAACATTTTAAAACTAACAAAAAAATATTCAGTGCAAGATATTTTTTCCCAAGCTAATGGAAAATTTAGGATCAAATTTTGCTTCCAGTGGCGGCCATGTAACTCCATTGGTTTGGCGTTGCAGAGGTGTAACTAAGCAGATCTGGGCCAAATATTGACAGCAAAAGACAAAAAATTTAAAAATCAGGGTTTTGCTGTTAAAAAGGCTGTAGTGAATCAAGATGGACCTGTGTGTCACTGTTATTACATCTATAAAAATGGGATAATGATACTGCCCTCCTTTGTAAAGTGCTTTGAGATCCATGCATGAAAACCACTATATCAGAGCTTTTAGAGTAGCAGCCATGTTAGTGTGTATTTGAAAAAAGAAAAGGAGGACTTGTGGCCCCTTAGAGACTAACAAATTTATTTGAGCATAAGCTTTTGTGAGCTACAGCTCACTTCATCGGATGCATATCAGAGCTAGGTATTATTATTATTTATTATTTATTTGTCATCACAGTGAACAATGACAATAGCATTCTAGATGTCATCAGGAAACAAAAAGCCAATTTGTGCCCTGGTTTTCTTTAGATGTCTTCTACTCTTTCTGAAGGACTGATGCTCAGGGCTGGTTATGAATACATGATCTTAATGCAATTAACTGTGAGAGCTAGAAAGAAAGCATTTTCTGTTATGGGACATGGCTCCGAGATGATCTACTGTAGCAGATATGATCAAAACGAAGGCTGATCATTTTCAAAGCATTTTGCAAAACTCACCTAGTTTTTTAAGGTTTTTCTGCAATTATCATATGCAAAGTGTTAAAAAAAAGCAAGCGCATAAATGAATCTGAGAGGGTATAGTATAGAATTACAGTGTTATCTGCTATGCAACACTTTCAGTATTAACCACTTACATACTATTGGTGAATGACTCGTCTTCAAGGTCCAGCCATAGGCTAGAAATAGCTTTTGATGGCTGGCATGGCTGCTGCAGGACCATCCCAGACTTAGGTGTCCTCTCCTCCTCACTGCCACTCAATCTTCTCCCTCACCTTGAATTTTTTTCTACTTCTCTCCCTGCCTCCCTTCCCACCCACCACCTCTTGCCTGTACACTCCCTCATCACAATTTTTGCAATAGCTAGATGAGCACAGAGCTGTTTAAATGTGAATACTGGAGAGTTTAAAATTCACTATCTAGTAGTACCTGAGTGAGTGATCTTAATGTTTGCTTTCCACAAGCACTGTCTCACTCAAGTTCAGCAAACCTGAAAGGGATAGGAGCATAAAGCAAAGTCGCTTTTAAATTTGGACAAAATGACTTGTGGAAAATATTTTCTGGTATTTGCCCAACTGCACTGAATAGAAACCTGGAAATATCTTTCCTGTTATAATTTGCACCATCCAAGATCTGCACTTCAGTAGGGATAAAATTGCCATATCACGTCACCACCTGTTTTATGCATATCTTTAATCTAGTGATAATTTACATCAATTATTTTAAGGAATCTCCATTTTTTTCTTCCAGTTTTGTTTATAAACAATATGTACAGCCTTAAAAGGAACCAGAACTGCTACTAGATTATGGAGAAAAACATGAACTGGTAGAAATGCTAGTTCATTATTTAAGAGTGGATATTGTCACCACAGGTTTAGTTTATCTGCTAGGCAAAATACTTACGTTCTATCAATGAGGCCATCAGATGACTGTTTTGAGTTTATATATTCTAAATCCTTTTTCTTTAAGTTTCTTTATGTGCTCCTCCAAGTTTGGGTGCTGCCTTACCCCCCATAAATTGCACAATATTATGTTTCTCTTCAGCAATTATCCTACCGTCTCCCAACACAACATGTGTGTTTGTCATTTAAATTTCCTTGTTGATGCAGGCAGGCTATTTACTGGATACATTATACAACAAACCTAATTTGTACATAATATATTGCCTAATGCTGAATTCATGGCCATGATGAAGAAGATAAAAGGATGAACCTAACACTGTTTCGACAATTTGAGAAATGATTACACAGGAAACTCCCTAGCAGTGTGGTTGAAAAGAAATGTGTGTGGGTGTGATCTGTGACTTATTCAATATGAATCAAACTAAAATGGTCTATTTCTGCCCTGTCAAAAGGAGGGCTCAGAATCAGCCCTTAAATCTCTTAACTGTTGACAAGTGAGACCAAAATAAGCCAATATCATTCTACTGCTATCTATTGAGTAAGAATTGTGATGAACATAAAAAGAGAAGTGATGAAAAGAATGGAGGATTTTTCATACTTCTACATTCTTTTGCTGAGAAATTATAATCTCTTCTTATCAACTGCTCTTTTCTTCCTCTAACTGTGTAATGTAATAGGACCTCATCCTAAATTTCTTTTCTAGCTCATATATTTTAAATCTACAGTCTTCAGCTGTTCCAGCTCTCTATCAGGAATTGGCGATAATTTAGAAAAATCCTTAGTTAATCTCAGATATTAGCCTTCTGCAATCTGAACTATAATAATATCAGTTTTAGTAATATTGTATAAGATTGGTTGGTTTAATTGTTTCATGAATTTCATTAATATCCAATATCTGGGAATCCCCATGACAGGTAAACCTCTCTCTGATATTTTAAAATATGATTTATAAATGTAATCTTTTAATTTGTCTGCCTTTCCCAGAACTTTCTGTATAGTCAGCACTCATTGTCCATTAATTAGGCAAAGGAAGACAGCAATCTTATTGATTGTATTGGGCAGCGGTTGTTATTTTAATTTGCATCAAAATTATCTATTACTCAGTGGCAGATTTAGAGTTAGTGGGGCCCTGTGCTCAGCTTCATTTTTGGGTCCCCTTCTTGGGACCCAGCCAAGAAAAAGAACATTCTCTCTTGTCTCCCCCCCGCCCCCATTTTTCATTCTTTTTTTTTCATCCTGCTTCTATAAGTAATAGGAAGTAAATGAAAGTAAAGTGAGGTACTCTGATTGTTTTTGTAGTCTAACTGATTTTTCCACAGACCACTTGAAAATCGCTGAGGGTCTCGGCAGACCACTTAATGATCTTTCCAAATATTGTTTGTACCGTTAGCTAACTATTGTAAAGCGTTTTGGATAAGAGCACTTTATTAAAAAAAATGTAAAAAAGCATTGGGGTGCGGGGTCTGGCCAGGACTCATGTTGCAGGAGGGGGCTCAGGGCTGGGGGTACAGGGTCTGGGAGGGAGTTAGGGTGCAGGAGCAGGGGGGTTGGGGTGCAGGGTCTGGCCAGGAGTTAGGGTGTTGGAGGGGGCTCAGGGCTGGGACAGGGGGTTGGAGGTGGAGTGCTTACCTGGGGCAGCTCCCATTTGGTGCAAGGGGTGCAGGTAGGGATGGGGTGATGCAAGAGTCAGGGTGGGCAGGGGGTGAGGGGTTGGGGGGAGATGCAGAAGTCAGGGAGGGCAGGATGTGTGTGAGAGGGGTGAAGGAATCAGGGCTGGGAGTGTGTGAGAGGGATGCAGGAGTCAGGGAGGGCAGGTGGCAGGACTGGGTGTGTGTGAGGGGGGTGCAGGAGTCAGGGCTGGGGGTGCAAGGTCTGGGAGGGAGTTAGGGTGCAGGGAGCAGGCTGGGGTTGGGGTGCAGGGTTTGGCCAGGAGCTAGGATGCAGGAGGGGGCTCAGGGTTGGGGCAGGAGGTTGGGGTGTGGAGCACTTACCTGGGGCAGCTCCCATTTGGTGCAAGGGGTGCAGGTAGGGATGGGGTGATGCAAGAGTCAGGGTGGGCAGGGGGTGAGGGGTTGGGGGGAGATGCAGAAGTCAGGGAGGGCAGGATGTGTGTGAGAGGGGTGAAGGAATCAGGGCTGGGAGTGTGTGAGAGGGATGCAGGAGTCAGGGAGGGCAGGTGGCAGGACTGGGTGTGTGTGAGGGGGGTGCAGGAGTCAGGGCTGGGGGTGCAAGGTCTGGGAGGGAGTTAGGGTGCAGGGAGCAGGCTGGGGTTGGGGTGCAGGGTTTGGCCAGGAGCTAGGATGCAGGAGGGGGCTCAGGGTTGGGGCAGGAGGTTGGGGTGTGGAGCACTTACCTGGGGCAGCTGCCATTTGGTGTGAGGGGTGCAGGTGGAAGTGTGTGTGTGTGTGTGCAGGAGCTCCCGTTTGGTGCTCAGGGTGGGGATGTGGATGTGGGGTGTGCAGGAGTCAGGGAGGGCAGAGGTCTGGAGGGGGTCAGGTGGGTGCAGGAGTCAGGATAGGGGGCGGGGGGTGTGGGCTGGGGTTGTGGGGGTGCTCCCAGCCCCCTGCCCTGAGTGGCTCACGGCAGGGGGCATGGGGGGGGAGGTATATGCAGGGGGAGTGTGGGGGCCGTGCCTTTGCTCCACCCTGCCACGATTCCACCCCCTTCCCCAGGGCCTCACCTCTGCCTCTTCGGCGCCTCCTCCCTCAAGCGCGCTGCAGCTCCGCCCTTCCCTTTCCCCTCCCCCTCCTCCTCCCCTTCCCTCCCGGAACAACCTGGTGCTCCCTTCCGGAGCAACCTGAGCACGGACAAACAGCTGTTCGGCGGCGGGGAAAGCACTGGAAGGGAGGGGTGGGAACACGGCACGCTTGCGGGAGGAGGTGGGGAAGAGGTGGGGAGGGGGGATCTTGGCTGATATTGGCTGCAGGGCAGCAGGAGCCCCAGGAGCCAGCAGGACCAAGCATCTGCCCCCACAGCTGCCTGGCCCTGGGGTCTCTTGTCATTGGGCGGCCCCGTGCCAGGGCACCCTGTGTTTCACTGTAAATCCACCTCTGCTATTACTGCATTTTCACAATGAAAAGATATGTCAGTAAAAGCAAAAATGCTAAGTCCTATGTCTGCTCTACACTACAAAGTCACATCGGTATAACTACATTGCTCAGGGATGTGAAAAATCCATATATATATCATTTAGCTATCTCAGCCTGAGCATAGTTCCATATATATGGAACTCACTGTCAAGGACAGATGGACAAAACCTAGATATTAGGCTAAGTGCCAGGGATTCCAGAGCCTGCAGTTAGTGGAAAGTCGGGACAAAATGGTGTATGTGCGTTAGGTTTTAAATGGAACCATGCTCATGTTGAGATATATTTCCAGCAGAAGCTGATTCCAGAGGGAAGGGCACCCTGGAATTTTGAAGGGAGCCAAGGCTTCCTTGGCTCCCTTCAACTTCATGCTTACACCAATAGCCAAAGCATTCCTGTCAAATGCAGGGGATTCTGGCATAGCAGGGAAATATGAGCTGTAACTTAATTGACTTAACTCCAGGTAGAATTTTGAAGACAGTAATCATTACCCTGAATTTCTTCTAGATGTGAACTGGATGTTCATATAAATGGAATGCAGTCACAGTTTTGAAGAAATTATTCCCCAGGGGACACATACCAGAGCTGGTTCTTTAGGTTTATGTGACTGGTGCTCTGAGTTCCTGGGCATCCACCATGTCCATCTTAGTTTCTTATCCCTTCAAAGCACAGTTAGAGCTGGTGAAATTTTTATCTCCTGAAATCTTTACAAAAACACTGAGTTTTGTTTTTTGATTCATTGGACTATATAATTAGTTAATCCTGGGGCGTTGGCAGCCTACTGATTTGTGAAAATGTTCAAGAATCCCGAAAATACCACATTTTTTTAGCCAAATGATTATTCTTATGAAAAGGTTAGCCAAAAAAACTGACATGTTGTTTTCCAGATTTTCCAATATAAAACCTCAGTTTTCCAGTCAGAGAGTAGAAGCAATACAATCCTGGGCATAGTCTGCCAAATTCTGATCTCCATTATATTAATACATTCCCACTGAAATCACTCTTTGGTCCAAACTATTGTCCTGCTTAGAGGACTACTGGTTCATTTTATGAACTGCTCTCATTGGTTAGCAATTACAGAAGCATCCCAAGTAAAATTCAACATGGCACACATTATATGGATTACAAGGTCTCAAGATGTAACTGTAAACACCGAATCATTACCAAGCAGCTGTGTTTCTAGTAGGGTCGCATAGGGATGGGTTCTTAGCCCTATGCTCTCAGTAATCTAGAAGACAACTATAAAACAATCAGTGATAACATTTGTAGATGATAGAAAGATTGGGGGAGTGGTAAATAATGAAGATGACAGGTCATTATTGAGACCAAAGGTATGCACACCACAAGCCTTAAATACTATAAAATTTTGCAGTGAAACTGGAGGTGCATATTTACAGACAAACCATCACTTTGATTTTAATGGAACATTACACAGGTGCAGGGTTTAGTGCTAGCAAATTTGTCTGTAGGATTGTACAAACTATGGCCCCAGTCAATTTGTACTGTTTGGGATCCATCTGGATGAAAAGCATTGAGGTTAAAAATATACAACCCTTATCATTAACATGATGAACATTGACCTCTCTGATGCTCTCAGCAAAAAGAGATACTCGGCACTTATTTAATTCTGACTTACTCATAGCAAAATGTTAGAAACAGACTTGTTGGCACAGAAGGGAAATGTATCTATGTTCATTTTAGTCAATGACTTAATATATTTTGAGATAGCACAGCTCAGGATTTCCCAAAGACACACAAAATACATCACACTGGAGTCTGGTATTAGCTGATGAAAGAAAAATCAGATAGTGGACCACAACTTACAAGTAAACAATTAGAAAGATTATCTTTAAATCAAGTTTTACCAAGAAGACTGTTAAGCTAAAACGGGAGAGAGATTATCAGATATTACAGTGATGAGCATGGTATTTGAAACTGAATAAAATAGAATATCTCAGTGTTTTGGAATATAAACACTCTCAGATCAGAGTGTGGCTCATCAGCAACTGGTGACAAACAGTTGCTCCTGTCCAAAACACCCTGTTCAAAACAACATCTGAAGTTAAAGATAGGACCCCATTAGAAGTTAAGGATAAAGTAAAGGAAACAGATCACACCAAAAGCTGCATTATGAACAGATGTACAAAAGTGATTCCAAAGTTATATATTCAGGAGGGGACAGATATACAAAGGTATTTAGCTGCCTAAAGATGCAGAAAATCCATGGGAGTGCTTAGGTTCTTTTGTAAATCCCACTAGGTGCCTATCTGCATCTTTAGGTGCCTAAATACCTTTGTAAATCTGGCCTTAGGTGACCATTTACATAAGTTGGTTGGCAAATGGGTACTATGAAGCAAACTGCAAAATGGAAAGCTACTCAAGTGCAATAGACAGCTAACTAAAATAAGAGAGATTACAAACAGTAAACAAAACTTTGTGTGACCATAGTTAACAGAGGAAGAAGTATTGCACTAGAACATACAGTTGCAACTGCATCACAGTCATCTGATTATACCAAAATAAAGTTAAGTGAATAGAGAAAGCCAAGGTCATGTGAAAGTGTTACCAGCAGAGAGAACATTCAGTGGAAGCATAAACTGTCATCCAATAAAACAGCGATTGGATAACATTCTGCTTTCCTGATGGGGTGACCTCAACCAATGAAATTACACAGATGTAACAAAGACAAATTTGGTGCATTATGTGTAGTGATAGATATTGCGTATCAGAAATAGATGAATTAAAGAAGCAGAATATTCCTTTCTCCTGATAGCAGAAATAAAACTGGACCTTCAGTCCTGAGAAAGGTGCATTTTTTCAGGGAAGAAGAATTATCTTATATTTGTTTCATTTTAGTTTAAATGCTTTTATCCTGGGTTGGGCCAAGGTTCTCAAATCTTTAAAATCTCTTTTAAAAAACAGACGTTACACAAGTTTACTGGTTTATAGGGTGCATGTAACAGCCTCGGAAGGGTTAGCCAGCACTGAGCTGTTGCTAGGCAATAGTGTCCTGCTTTCAGGATTACTGATCAGCCCGTGACTGTTTGTTCTGATGATGTAATGCCTCTATATTGTTTTTCATTTGTTGACTGTACTGTCATTTTAATATCATGTGAAAGAGTTTTGGGTGGAGTTCTGCTAATATGATCTGAGCTCAGCAGAGCTCTGTACCTTAGACAATGTTCCAGTTTCAGTTTTTCTGATGATGATTTTGAATTAAAGAGATACTTCATGTTAAAATATTATAAGACATAACAAAACCAAAATATCCTTACCTGTTCTATGCCCCATTAGATTTCCAAAGCTCTAGGAATTACAAAATTGCATTCTCACCATGTATGCTGTTTCCTTTTTGCTTTTCTCTCAGTAATAAATTTAGTCAGTTTCACTTTTGTTTATTGACAGCAGAGTCACTTTTCTTTCTGGTTCTCATGCACCATCACAATTCTGCAATGCTTGGGTTGCAAACATGACAGTGAAATATTTAAATCCAAGCAAACTACCTTTCTCACTGAAATTTTAAAAATGTATGTTAATACATACATTTATAGTCATAATCGTGTCAAAACTTTAACAAAAGCCAAATTTGAGTCCTAAGTTACATATGTGTCTCTTTAAAATTCTGATAAAGCACCTTTCTAATTCACTTCTAGTCTCTTCTAGTTATTACTCCAAACACCACAAATTAAAACAATTTTGGTTTTATTTACATCTGACAATTAGGTACAGTGTACTCTCTCACACAATCTCTGCCATACAATCCCACTGATGTCAGTGGGGTGGCATCGAGTATACATCAGTGCAGAACATAGACATTATATTGCAAGCTCTTTAGAGCAGGAAATGTGATGTTATTCTGTAGAGTGTCAAGTGCTGCAAAGCTACTATATAAATCCTTAAGTTAAAAAAACAACCACCACCTTTTCTAATGGTTTGTCAAGATTTTATAGAAATATAAACAGAGAAAGTTCATACCCTAATTCTAATTCCCATCCCTCAGATTCAAATATCTGAAATACAGATATTAACACAAATATTCTGTGTCATATGTGATTATGTTAAGTAAGCATTGAATCCATTTCCCAACTCCCAGCCCAAGTATCTTTGCCAAGCATTGAGGAGATGTAGCAACGGAATGAATCCTCCTTCAAGGCTGTCCTAACCCTGACAAAGTCCTACTAAAGTAAAGACAAATTTAGAATTTATATTTTCTTGTCGCTCAGGATTTTTTTCAACAGAGAAAAGAGTTGTAAGACCTTCCCCTTTAACCTATTTTTTAGATAATGCTTTTTACTTGTATGTAGATTGCAATTGATAGTTTTCTCACAATTTGTCTGGAGTACACCTTTGTGCTTAAAACAGTGGTTTTGATGCCCCAGTATGAAACTGTCCCTTTCATGAGGACAGTGGGGATGGAGAGTGCCATCAATTAGGATGAGAAGAGAGATCTTTTTCTTCATAGGTCAGAACCCTCCCTGCACTAGATCAAATCTTCCTGGCTGTTGACCAGTACTGGGTGGACCATAATCCCTTTTTTTGAGATGAGCAGGCAGTGGAGTCAGAAATGGCATAATGGGCACACCAGGTCTAGTACACTATGTCATGTAACCCTTTGCTTTAGTATGGATGCCAAAAAAAATAGATTGGGAAGAATTCTCAATGCCATTTTATTTGTTTTTAAGGTCACAGAAAGGAAGTAAAGAAAAGTCCTTCTGATCAATTACTGTAGAATATGACCTTACAGGGAGCAAAGCTTTATCTTATAACTTAATTAAATTACCATGATTCTGTGTGTACAGCTATCCAACCAAGATTTCCTTTTGAATTTCAGTTTATTTGCATAAACACATAATTCTTGCAAAGTAAATTCCCAGTTCTATTGTGTTAGACTTGTTATCTGAGACTGCATTGGGCAATCTTTCAGAGCAAACCAGTATCATTCAACACCTCTGAACTATAAATGGACGTCAGCTAGTTACATAGGGCCAAAACAAAGTACTAATTTTTTCCAACCTCTTAGTTGCTGTGACAAATGGAAAGCTGCAGGCATTACACTGACATGTGAAGCTTGAAGAGGGCAGCCTGGATGCAGCTCCTAGCTTCAATCTTTGTTTGGCCATTAGAGCACACATTGTTTGAAGGAACTAAAACTTTATGGAAGATGACAAAAAAGGGATCAAATCCATTGTTTTCTTTTTGTAGCTACAATATATAATGCAAATGTATCCTGTGTGGAGACAAATGATTGTTTAACAATATACAAGGATGCACTGAGGGATATTTTGAGTCTGTTTTTCTAGCAGTATTTATAAGACACGGTGAGCAAGTGATTTTCCCAAACTGTTCTAAAACAAAATGCACATATGGCAGAGCATCAAAAATTCACCTCCTTGCTGGGGTTTGGTTTGATTCACAAAAGGAACTCAAAATAAAACAAGACAAAATCCAGCCCAGATTTTCTGCTCAGATTTGGCTGCTTCCAGGAGTCCTCTCCAAGGATTGCTCAGCCTACATCCCAGATCCTTTCTCTCCAGAGAGCCACTTCTATTTTCCTTGTATATTCTGTCCCCAGTGAATCAACAGAACCCACACCTACTATCAGGGTGTGATGGTTTAGTTAAACACTGTCAGCTTGCTAACAACAGTTATTATTACCAAACATTGTGCACATTGTTGTGAATATCCAAACTGTACCATATAGACATGTCAGCCTACTTAACAAGTCAGCCTTGCCCTCTGTGTGACCTAAATGGAAACATCCATACTATAATTTACAGCAGTGAAATGGAGATAAGAAGGGCAGGTTGCTCTCTCCATTTCAGGGAGACTATATTATTCTGTTTTTAATTCCCTGCGTCAAGGATATTCCATCATTTGTGTTTGAAGTCACTCCCAATCCAGTATTTGCAGGATGCTATCCCATAACAAGCCTTGCCACAAGGTTCTCTTTGTATACTCATTGCTTAATAGAGCTTTCCATTAGGTTTTATTTTGTTAGTAGACTAAGAGTATGTCTACACTACAAAATTAGGTCAATTTTATAGAAGTCGATTTTTAGAAATCGATTTTATACAGTCGATTGCGTATGTCCACACTAAGCGCATTAAGTCGGTGGCGTGCGTCCTCACTACCATGGCTAGCATCAGCTTACAGAGTGGTGTACTGTGGGAAGCTATCCCACAGTTCCCGCAGCCTCCGCCACTCATTGGAATTCTGGGTTAAGCTCCCAATGCCTGATAGGGCAAAAACATTGTGGCGGGTGGTTTTGGGTACATGTCGTCAGTCGCCCCTCCCTCCGTGAAAGCAACGGCAGACAATCGTTTCGCTCCTTTTTTCCGTGCAGACGCCGTACCACAGCAAGCATGGAGCCCGCTCAGCTCACCGTCACCGCTGCTGTTGTGTCCTGGGTGCTGTGTCAGCAGACGATGCAGTACAACTGCTAACTATCATCATCCACCGCTTCAGCTCTGCTCTCCTGCTCTTGTAAATGAGCTCAGTCTCAATAGACTTACTTCCCAGACCAGAAAATTACCACTGGGGATGTTGAAATGCCAATAGCCAAATCCACCTGAAAACCTGTGCTGCTGAGCTTGCCACGCTGACCAAATAGGAAATGAAATTCAAAAGTTCCCAGGGCTTTTCCTGTCTACCTGGCTTGTGCATCGGAGTTCAAAGTGCTGTCAAGAGCGGTCACAATGGAGCACTCTGGGATAGCTCCCAGAGGCCAATACCGTCGATTTGTGTCCACACTACCCCAAATTCAATCCAGCAAGGTCAATTTTAGCGCTACTCCCCTCGTCAGGGAGGAGTATAGAAGTAGATTTTAAGAGCCCTTTAAGTCGATGGAACGGGGTTGGTTGTGTGGACGCATTCATTTTAAAATCGACCTAACGCGGCTAAATTCGACCTAACCCCGTAGTGTAGACCAGGCCTAAGGTTGCATTCCAGCCTTTTAGCATACAGATTATAAAATGTGACTCTTGCACAGTCTTCCAGTCTTAAAATGTGGTTACAAAGGGTGTGTCTAAGTAAGTCAATCTAATATAGGTCAACTTACCACAGCTACCACACTAATTACTGCCATGGTGCATGTCCACACTACCCTCCTTCTGTTGGTGGTACGCGTCCTTACCAGGAGCGCTTCCACCGCCCTAAGAGGGGCACTGGGGAGTGGGGGAGATGGGGAGCTGAGAGCCCCGGTTCTCAGCTCCACTGGCAGCTCCCTGCCAGGAGCCTGGCTGCCCCATAGGCAGAGGTGAAAGTAAGCCGGTAAGCCCCGGTACGGCGTACCAGCAAGAGCCGGTGCACCGTACTGGGGCAGCCCGCAACACAAGCAGGTGCTTGGGGCGGTACCTTTCTAGAGGCAGCATTCCTGCGCCGGCCATCCCTAGAAATGTGCCCCTGCTGCCCCAACTCGCCTCCACTCCGCCTCTGCCTGCTCCCCTGAGCGCGCCACCGCCGCTCCGCTTCTCCTCCTTCCCGCCCAGGCTTGCTGCACGCCAAATAGCTGCAGCGCGCTCGGGGGAGCAGGCAGAGGCGGAGTGGAGGCGAGCTGGGGCTGGGAGCGGTTCCTTTACCCCCCCCCCCATTACTTCCTGCGGCTCCCCTCTCCCCCCCCTGCCGCGCTCTAGCTCACCTCCGCTCTGGGGGCTATTTAAAGGACTGGAGGGGTAGAAGCAGGGAAGCCACAGGCCCTTTAAATATCCCCCAGAGCCCTGGGGTGGCGGGGGCTTCAGGGACTATTTAAAAGGCCAGGGCTCCAGCTGCCTCTGCCGCCCCGGTCCTTTAAATAGCCGCTGGAGCCCTGCCACTTCCCCAGGGCTCCAGCAGCTAATTAAAGGACGGGGCAGTAGAAGCAGGGGAGCCCTGGGCCCTTTAAATAGCCTCCGGAGCCCCAGGCTGCTGCTGCTACCCCGGTGGGGGGCGGGGAGCAGGAGGAAAAGGAGGGGCGGCACTTACCTTGCAGGGTGGGCTGGGGCTGGCTCTGACCCCTCAGCCCCGCCCCTTCCACCCTAGGCCCCGCCCCTTCCGGGGGCCAGAGCTGGCCCCAGTGTACCAGGACGTCACTCGACTTTCTTTCACCCCTGCCCATAGGCTCCCAGGCTCCTGGTGGGCTGTGTCCCCCTCCTCTCCACATTCCCCAAGGGGAACATGGGGAAGCCACCTGGGGCTTCTCGCCCTAACTCTCAGCCAGGAGTGGGGTCCTGCCGTGAAACTGACAAGAAAGCCAACAGCGGATGTAAGTAATGCAGTGTCTACACAGACCCTGCATCACCCTAACTTTACTGACATGAGCCCTGTGCCCCTCATGAAGGTGGAGTTATTATGTCAGTATAGTACAGCACTTACATCAGTGAGATCAAGGCTGTAGTGTAGACACTGACATAATTAGGTAGACCTAAACTGCCTTACGTTGACCTAAATGTGTAGTGTAGACCAGCCCAAAGATGGTAAATATGGAAGCAGCATAAACTAATTCAGTTCTCAGATAAGTCTATAAAATGTATTCATTCCCAGCCAAAGTCCAGAATGCCAAGCAATTTGGATTGACAGCCTTCCTCTTTTTCAACAAATTTATTCTCGGTCATCTTCAAAAAGAAAACGTGTGTAGTGCTGATCTAGCATGGGCCTCTTCATCCCAAACAGAACAGCTCATCCACTCTTGAGAATTACTGTAGTAGAAAAAACCAGGATATTCTCTGGGGAGGGTGTTTTTCTGGTTTCAGTCTCCAACAACAATAGCATTTTTGGGACAGGTTCTCCTCCCCCTAATGCCTCATCCTAACCACAGACAATGGAAGCATTATTTTCAGGTCAACATCTCTGCCTGTCAAGCACTCCTGCAGCAGAAATAGCAGGAGAACGATCTCAAGCAGATGCAAAGTGCTCAAGGCACTGCTTTAGGTGTAACCTCTTGAATTCCATAGCAAGTATATTTAAAGTGCTTCACCTCCAGCATCTTTGGCCAAATGTAACAAACCTGTAGTAGAATGTAATGTGGATTGCAAGGGACAAATGTTAGCTGCCTATTCAGAAGAATGCGCAGGGCTAAGTTCTTCTAGCTTCTCTAAACGTTATACTTTATTCATCTCTTTTGTCTGTATTTAAACTAAAACCTTTGACTATTCCTTGAGTAACACATCTCCTTTTTCTTATTGTAGTAATATAGCCCTGCTGCTCAGAATATCTTTCTTTGTTACAGAGAAAGCTGCTCTTATAATTCAGCCCCTAGGACTGCAGGGGCCAGGACTCTGTCCTTTTTCAGAAAGAACAGTTGCAGCACACACTGCTATTTCCCCACATGGGGGGCCCCATCACTTGTGTAAATAAGGAAGGTCCCCATTGATGTCAAATGGGTTACACTGATGTGAAACTAGAATCAAGCCCCTTGTGAAGCATACTCTTCTAGGCAGGTTTCAGAGTAGCAGCCTGTATCTTCAAAAAGAACAGGAGTACATGTGGCACCTTAGAGACTAACCAATTTATCTGAGCATAAGCTTTCGTGAGCTACAGCTCACTTCGTCGGATGCACAGAATGGAACATATAGTAGGAAGATATATATATATATACATACAGAGAACATGAAATGGTGGAGTAGGAGGCTAATTAATTAAGATGAACTATTATCAGCAGGCAGTGAGAGAGAAGCACATGCATCTGGAGTGCAGGGATGATCTAGTTACTAGTACCTCTCAATTCTTGTCCTACTTTGATTTAAGGCCAGTGTCCTGTGAGCAAAATTTTGCTCTGAAATCCATGCAGTTACTCCTGATTTACATTCACGTAACTAAGAAAACAATTTGGCCCTGTATGTTTTTAGGACTGTTGTCTAGTTTACTAGGCCTGATTCTCCACTCTGTTACACTGGTTTTATGCCTGTTGAAGTCAATGGAGTTACCCTGGTGTAAAACTGGTGAATCGGGAATTAGGGCCACGGCTTAAAGCAATCCTCCTGCTGTCTTAGGGCATGATTCTCCTCTCACTTGTGCCAGCTTTATAACACTGTCATTTCACTGACTTCAGTGCAGTTGCTCCAGATTTACACTGGGATGGGAAGTGAGAGGAGAACTGAGTCCTTAGGTTCTAAAAAAGAGGAAACTTGATTTCTTTTTATCTGGCTCCCCTGGATTTTATTACCTTTCCCTTCAAATGTTCCTTACCCCAAGCCTGAGTGTGCCCCTTAGGTTGAGTGGTATCTTACTCCACAAGTAGCCCCATTTGGCTTGATGGTGCCTTGTAGGCACAGCCTTGTGTTGAAGAGAAAAGAGGGAGTGCAGAGCTGTACTGAGACACAGAATGTCCTCTGAATCTCTAGAGCACTGAAGCAGTGTTCCTGCTGCTACACTTCTTTGTGCGTTGCAGCTAACTCCCCACACTCTGTTGGATAGTGCATAGAAAAGAGGGTAAGGGGAAAAGCAGTTTCTACTTTACCCCAAGTACAGAAACTGCCATTCTGCCTGGTGGCCATTATGTTAGCAATTTAAGTGGGAGAAGGTTCTTTGTGCCTTGTGTCCTTGTAGTGTACTGACATAAGAGTGACCCCGTTGAAATCAGTGAGATTGCTTTGTGGAGTGAGGCTGGCAGAACTGGTCCCCCAGATAGATAGATACATACATCAGCCATCTCCTAACTATAAGGCTTAGAATGAATCTGCTGTGCCGCGGTAGCTATCCTGTATCAAGATTTATCTAGTATGTAATTTTATTAAAACACTTAGGATCCATCATCCCAAATGAAGTTTCCACACTGCAAAGACATGGTATTCGGTCTGTGTCAATGATTCATTATTAGCAGTGTCTGTTTGTGGGACCATATAGGCAATTTTTCCCAGATACACGATGTGTTCCTGATTGTAGAACACATCCAAGAGGATTAATTTCTAACAGCAAATTGTATCCAGTGTTTGCTTTTTCCCCCAATCAAAGAACTTAACTTTGGCAACATGTTGAGTTTTTGCTTAGTTTATAAAATCACCCTTTTCGTTTCCTTGTTGAAGCAATTCCCTGAAAAGAAGCTCATGCTGTAAATCTTATCAGTGTTCTCACTCACTTTTGGCAAAGCAAATTGGTATAACAAAACACACTGCATGGTAGTTAATAGAAATCCTGAACTCAGATGCAACTGTAGGGATTTGGCAAATCCTTTTTTGTTAATTTTCCATCAAAATATTTCCATTATGTCACATCTCACTGTGATGGTTCCTGGGGTGCCCAGGACTGTGAGTCACCTTGTTTTCCCCCAGCCTCAAGTGAGAGAGAGTCTTGCTGGTGCTTCACTGGGTGTCAGCTCCCTGACACCCCCAGTCTATTAGCTACTCAAACATTCTGCTCAGGGCTATGCAGGGCCGGATTTAGGGGCAGGCGACCCAGGCAACAGCCTGGGGTGCCAGGCTTTGGGGGCGCCAGGCTTCGGGTGCTGTTTTTGTAGTTAGTGACAAAAGGGAAAATAGAATGTTTGAAGTAACAGGTTTCAGGTATTCCGTATTTGCTTATATATGGAATGAATAAATACAGATTTACAGATCCTAGCATGCAAATTTATCGTCCTATATGACAGGGATAATTCATGCATGCAAATCATGCATCAAAGTCATGAACTGGGCTACAAATGCAATAAAAAATAAGGTATTCAAAAGTTTAATGGGGGGGGTGCCAAAGATGCTCCTCGCCTGGGGCGCCATTTGGTCTAGGGCTGGACTTGGGGCTATGCCAGTCCTTACTTTGCCTTGCAAGTTAACAGTAGCTGCACCCCAGTTCCAGAGACCCTTTGAAATGCTCCCCCATGGTGTTTAGCCCCTTATTCACCGAACACTCACAAAAATATCAGGTCTGCTGTTCCCAGTTTACACACCAGCTTGGATGATTCAATTTAGGATCAGCTTCTTGTATAACACCACAGCACTGAGTTATTTTTACAGTAAAACCAATCATAAATTTATTATCAAAGACAGAGATTAAATAAAAGAAAAGGAGTACTTGTGGCACCTTAGAGACTAACCAATTTATTTGAGCATGAGCTTTCGTGAGCTCTGATTCTCCACTCTGTTACACTGGTTTTATGCCTGTTGAAGTCAATGGAGTTACCCTGGTGTAAAACTGGTGAATCGGGAATTAGGGCCACGGCTTAAAGCAATCCTCCTGCTGTCTTAGGGCATGATTCTCCTCTCACTTGTGCCAGCTTTATAACACTGTCATTTCACTGACTTCAGTGCAGTTGCTCCAGATTTACACTGGGATGGGAAGTGAGAGGAGAACTGAGTCCTTAGGTTCTAAAAAAGAGGAAACTTGATTTCTTTTTATCTGGCTCCCCTGGGCTGTAGCTCACGAAAGCTCATGCTCAAATAAATTGGTTAGTCTCTAAGGTGCCACAAGTACTCCTTTTCTTTTTGCGAATACAGACTAACACGGCTGTTACTCTGAAACCAGAAATTAAATAGATAGTAAGGATAATGGAAACGGAAAGTTTATCTATAAAACAATATCATAGCACATTTTCTAGGGAGTCAGTTTTACTTAACAAGCTAACCTTCTGTCTAAGGAAGTTTATTTCACCCTAAATATCTTTGTTTCAACCAAGCCTGGTTGAGATCCTGTTGAGATCCTGTTTTCATAAATGTGAACACGCTGTCCAATTATTTCCTCAGTTGCAGAATAAAAGGGTGTCTTTTTGCCTTCCCCTGGTATTCTCCAGAGTTTATTGTTTGCCCCCAGACTCAGGACAACCCCCTATGGTTCAGTCTCCAATATGCTGTCTCTCTGTTGACTTCCCATCCTCCTGTTGACTTCATATGTAAATGGTGCTTCCACTATGTTGGCTTACAATGCTTAATTTACATGTAAACCAACATAGATGAATATACATCCTTTGTCTGGCAGAAACCTGTGTGTCAACCCTGTCTTGATTCAGACATTAGGAACATATTTTCATTATATATATATAACTTTTAAAATAGTACCAGTATATGCATTTCACAATGATATTAATGTTCATCATGATCCTGTCTTTCATTTAAGACCTCACATGATATCATTTATGGTTAGCTACCACAAAAGCAGTGTAATAGGTATAGTCAGTTTGTCAGGCCTGTTTGAAGTTTCTGTTACACAACAGTGATCCCTCTGCCAGTTGGCACCAACGGGCCAGTGTGTCACACTCACAGATTCAAGTATGCCGTGTTTATTAATATGGAATGGAATAGCAAAGAAAAACATCTTACCTGCTACTGCAGTTTTCTAATGAAAGTAGATTTCATGTACATCTGTCACTTTAGATCAGTTAACAGATTTGAAGGCTCACTGCATGGAGGTATCTGCAGAGCTATTTAGTAGGTTGATCTCTCCACATCAGAGCTGCCTCAAAGTCATTTTTCCATTTGTAGATGATTGTTGTCTGACAGGAGGAGGAGATCTTCTTTAAGATACTATTGTACAAGCTGAAATTGTGAGAACACTAAATTCTGCAGAAGTCGCAGCCCAGGTCACCTAGTTCAGAGCCTAGCTCAAATGAGTTTGCTATTACGAACATTTACAGTTGGCACTGTACAATACATTAAGGGACTGCTCCTTCTCCAATTGCAGTCAATGGCAAAACACCCATTGATTTCAATGGCACAGGATCAAGCCTTTAAAATTTGGACTATAATCTCACTAAGTCAAGGAATCTTAATTTTAATCAGCGCATTACAAGAATCAGTGTAGCCTCTTTCCACTGTTTATTTTACTTTCCTCTAATGGTAATTTATATTATAGTCAACAATCCTAAAATTATCAGATTTACCCAAATGAGCACAAAAGCTTTCTCCAGACCATGAATGAGATGAGAGTTGGTACATTTTACACAATTTTGTAACAAAATTCAGCCATCTATAACTGGCATTATATCCTAAATCAGTGGCTAAAATGAAGCCAAATCAAAGTAAAGGCAACAAAATCTACTAACACGGCATCATTATTTAAGAGACATTTACTATAACCACAAAGCAAAGACAGATTTACCAGGATCTTGGCTTTCTCATATCAATCCTGGAAAGTTAAGGGTGGCATTTTCAAAAACTGTCAGTGTTGGCCTAACTCTATTCCCGTTTAAATCAATGGAAGTTCCACTGACTTAATTCAGAACAGAGTTAGGCCAGTGTTTAGTGCTTTAGGAAATTCCATCCTAAAATGTGAAAGCTCCTGTAAATTGATGGAGGAGTGGATCAAGTGTTTCTCCCCAACACTTGAGGTTCATGACCGTAAAAATCTCAGCCCATCTCAGGCTACAACTCTCTAACAGCTGACTGTGGAGTTCTACCTCTTCAGAGGTCCTTTCCCTTAGGACTACCAGGTAGCTGTTCTTTAGAGTTTCCTGACTTTCGATAGAATGCCTATGAGGCCTTCTGTCGCCAACCCAGCTTCATTACTCCACTTTGTATTTCTGTGGGAGGTTTGAGCTCCCTGTTTACTCCAGGAGTCACTGTTTGTCTAACTGACTGTCAGTAATAGATAGTTGTGATGGTACAGGGGCTCTACCTGAACACCAGCTATTAGTGCTCTGTAGTTCACTGAACCTTGGAGTCTTAGAAAGGGTCTTCAGTGCAGGCAAGCAGGACTTTCTGCTCCAGGGAAAGGCCAATAGACCATGAATCTTCATGCTAAAATGAACAGCTCATCCTGCTGCAGATCTAATGTCTTGAGTTATAATCACCTCTTTCAAGAAATAGGATGCTGTAGAGGGGTGGTTACCCGCTCCTTCCCTGTGGGGCTTAAAAGCCAGCCCTGGGAAAGAGCCAGGGCTGAGGCAAGAGAAGCTAAGCTGATTGGGGAAATGGCCGCAGCTTGACCATGCCCCAGTCAGGCCGTAGCTGGGCCTATAAAGGGGCTGCTAGGCTGAAGCTTAGTCAGTCTCTCTGTGTTCAGAGAGGGAAGGGCCTGGCTGCAGGGACCTGGGGGAATACCTAGATTGGGGCAGGGCTGAGGGGGAAAGGCCAGGAGAGTAGGGAAGCTCTGGCCAGCTGCGAGGCCTAGATTAGGGCCTATTAGGTACTGGGGTTGCAAGGGGGCAGCCCACGGGTAGACAGAGGCAGCAGGTCCAAACCCCCTCGCCTGTAATGAGTGGCAGATACACTGCAGTCTGCCCCGGGGAATGGGGCTAAGCGATGACTGGCAGTAGCCAAGACTGAGGTGAGGTGGGGGTAGTGGGTGGGAGTTCTCCAGGGAGGGGAGACTCTCAGGGATTGTTGGGGTTTACTGCCAGGGGGCAGCACCCCAGTGGGAGGAGGCACCGGGTCCTGGGAGGGACTGGGGCCACCAGTAAGGCAGATCACCAGACGGCAGAGGGCACTCCAGAGGCTGACGAGCTAATTCCCAAGGATAACCAGCAGGAGGCGCCGCTGGGTGAGTCCGACTCTATTACAGATGCACTCCTTGTGGCAATACAAGGAGTATATTTTGTGTGGTTCACTTGAAACACCTTGATATAGTTGAAAGTGTTGGCATTCTTAATAAATAAGAAGCCTATAAAGATAATTAATTAATCCAAATGTAGGGTCCAATTTTGTGAGATGCTGAACACCTTCTCATTGAAGATGGTGGGAGTTAAGGGCACTTGGCATCTTTTGCAGGACTGCATCCTTTCACATAGTGAAAATTAAATCTCCTTCTAAGATTAAAATCAACCATTTGTAAAAATACAGTTCTGCCAGATCTTCAAATCACAAACAGCTTTTCTAATGTGCTGAAGCAAAAAACAGACACTGACAAAAAACAAAACATAGGTCAGTGGATGTAGTGCACTATGATGTATATATCTGTCTGATCTAAAAATTAAAGCTTATAATAACTGTAGACACACTAAACTGCAGGGAGAAGTTTTATTATTTAACAAGAACATTCAGCTGCACTTGGACTGTTGCCTTTTTTAACTTGGGATAAAGTTAGTACTTGTTCCTTTAAAAAAAAAAAGAGGAGAGGGAAGGAAAGGAAAGGCTGTATGGTAATTACTCATCACATTTTTCCTCTCTCAGAGCAGTTTTAGCCCTCATTTGAAGTATTAGAAAAATCCCTCAAACCTCTAATGACTTTCAAAGGGGTAAACAGTCGACTTTTTAAAGGGTGACTGTTATTGAGGTTGCTTGGCTCCCTTCTGGGACCTGCACAAATCAGAATAATACAATATATGTGAGGGTTTTTTGTTTTTTTTTTTTGGCAAGAAGTAAGAGAGAGAGAAAAGAAGCCTTTGAACTTTGTACTCTGCTGTCTGGTGTGTGCCTAGAACTCTCTTGATACCAGAATCAGCTTTCCACAACTGTACCATTCTCATATTTTAAAACATTCATTCTGGCTGCTTTGCTTTCTATGGTTGGTGTTTTATTTGCACATGTGATCATGGAAAGCAAATTTTAAGCTCACAAGATCTGGTGTATTTGCACCAAAATGGCACTTATTTATATAACATGGGATGCTGATTGACACAGCAAGTGACAGAGTTCCCCAATTCTCTCAGCAGAAACCTGATACTGAGTAAATTAAACAAGGATCTGATCTCACCCTTTGCAAGAGGGACCACACAAGCGCACTTGGGCCATGTCTACACTAAAAGCACTTTGCTGGTATAGCTATACCAGTACACCATACCAGCAATAAACTAGTGGGAACATGACTTATACCAACAAAACTGCACTTTTGCTAGTATAGCTTATTCCAACCTCACTGAGCTATACCAGCCAGAGTGTGGTTCAGCTGTGAAAACTGCCTCTATGCTAGGGTTTAGGTTGGTCACAAAGCACATCTCATCATACCCCTGCCTGACATAGCTATGCTGGCAGAATTTTGTACTGTAGACATGGCCACAGCTACTTTGTGTAACTATAATGAGAGAATATGAAATATAAACCCTGACCCAGTCAACAAGTCTTACTCAGTGATTTCCAGGAATGATACTGTGGGCAAGGCCTGTGAGTAGAGCTGATCTGGAAGTTATTTTTAATTGCAACATTTTTCTCAGGGTTTTTTTCTGAAAACTGAAAATCAGAAATTTTTTAGTTTTAAGATTCTGATTTTCAGATAACTATTTTATGTGTGTCTGTGTGAGTTTCAAAAATCTTTGTTTTGTTTGTAACCCTCTGTTCTTGCTCACTTTCTCTTAAAATCTTTATCTTCATTAATAATTTGTTTTCAGGATAAATAGATTACAGGGCTGTGTTATTATATTGGAGATGATATTCAGCTGAATCAAACAAGCTGATATGTAAATATTATTACCTTGGGAGTAACGAACCTGGTAGTTACTGTGAGAGTCCCATGATGGGGCAGGACACTACAGGGGGATGCTTCTGAGGTTTTCAGGTATGAGGGTACACCAAGTGTTTACCTGCCAGGGAAAGCAGGGGCTGGCAGAGTCCAGAGGAGGATGCTTGAGTGGCTGAAGGGCTGTTTGTGTCAGGGAGCTGACATGCAGCTATCACAAGAAAGACTCCCTCTTGTTGGAGGCAGAGGAAGGCAGGTGACCCACAGTCATGGACACCCCAAGAAAAGTCATTTTCCATCAAAAATACCTTTAGATGGAAATATTTTGACCAGCTCTACCCGCTAGACCTCTTTACCTACTCTTCTCTCCAACCTGCTACCCTGAAATATTCATACCCCCATTGGGTTCTTTGAAGCCCTCCACCTGATTATAAGAGGCATGCTTATCTTATCAAAGAACACAAACAATGCCATGTGACCAGTCACAACACAGCTGCAATTTCAGATATCAAGTGCCAGATATTCTTGGTGGAACTGTTCATGATCAATCCATAGAGTGAAAAAACATGAAACAAACAAAAAGCACCAAGGAATTACATATAATGAATGAATGAGTGGAAATTGCAATTTGCTTGCAGATGTTCTGTGAGCAGACACAGACTAAATAAAGGGAGTAAATAATTCTCACTGAATCATTCACTCAGTGCTATTTGTGTCATTTTACTACTTGTCTGGGTCTGCAGGAGACCACCTACCTAGTCTCATTGCAGAACGAGGGTCTGATAACACAGTCAATAGGCACCTGAGAAAAAGATAAGCAAGATATCTAGGCATTTATACTATACTCCCCACTATGTTATCTGATGACACTATGTTATAAAGATAGAGGCCATTTGGGTAATACAGATCTGAATCCATGTTCAGATTTCAAACACACTCAGAGTTAGGGGGTCTTCAAAGTCTGGGGGGTTGGTTTGAGCCAATCTTTACTGAAAGGAAAAGAAATGTTGAATGTTTCCTCATGACTGCAATATTTGATCTGAGAAAGCAATAAATGTTTCCATGTTCTCATCCAACCACTTTTGCAAAGGAATTTGTGATAGTCAAGAAAGCTTTTGCTAACAAGAGGGTCAAGGCGTTTCTTTTGTTTCTTGGTAAAATAGCACCATCTGTGAGGGAAAACGGTTCCTTTTAATGGCTAACATGGAGCAGAATAAACTACTGCAATTCCTAAAAGAAATTGTGTGGGCTGAAGAATGGGAAAATGTCTGGCTGTATGAAACAAATGGATTTTGCTCCTTACTACTTATTGCAAGATCCAGATTGTGGCTGAACAGGTTCTACTAGCTATTTCTCCTGGTTTTGGTTTGATGAACAAGTTTCAGGCCCTCAGGAAAATATGTGAATGCACGTGAGAATGGATAATCGAAGCTGTGTTATTAATTATATTATATTTTGGTGCCTAAGAACCGCCAAAATCAGGGCCCTGTTTTGTGAGGCACTATACAGACACAGAGTAGTAGACAGTACCTGCTCGAAGAAAGTACAGTCTAACAGACAAAACAGACAGGGACACAGGATGGGAGAAGCAGCGTGAACAATGTAATGACAGGAAATGTTTTAGTGCCCCCCCCCTTTTTTGGTGGGTTTAGTTAGGAGTGGATAAGCTAAATGGAAAAACAAGGGAAGGGAATGAGGATGAAGGGGACAAGACGGGGAGAACAGAGTAAGAGGGTGTGATACTTCCAGGGGTACGCAGGGCTGCGGGGCACGCCGCTCATGCCATGGGTCAGCTCCCCAACTCCTCTGGCCACAGGCAATACAAACACGCCCTTATAGGCCTATGCAGGCCCCTCTCTCTCTCTCTCTAGCGATAGGCACACTCCAACCCCCGAGCTCTCTGAGCATCTCTCTGGAGTGTCGAGCCCCTGTTCCAATGGACATTCGAAGTATGCACAACTTTGCTGCTCCCAAAAGAACACCAGTTACAATTCAGATTGCCACTCCACTTAACTCACAGCACTTAGATAAATGTATAGTGAAAACAAGTAAAAGTTTATTTAGCAAAGTACCACAGATTGGGTGATAGTAAATAGAAATATTGGAAACAAATGGTTATATGTAACATAAAATCATAACAGGCATTCTAGAGCCTCAACTTAATTAACAAGATACTCTCCAGTCTAATAAAATATTGCTCATTCATGCTTTCCAGCCACGTGGGCTGTGATCCCCTTTTCATGAGACATGACACGCTGTCAGCTCGTCTCCTAGGTGAAGGATTCAGGGTGTCTGTTTGCATCCCCAGATATATCAGAACAATCCATTGTCCTTATTCATAAACAGGGAGCTCACTGCTGATAGTATTTTCCAGTGGCTTTCCTCTCTTGTCAATATCACAATCTCCTGATTAGCCTAGCCTCAGGCTCAGTATGCAGATAGACATGGATTGTGAGCTACACAATGACCAGACAGGGAGATAAGTGCCTGTTACCACCTACCTGCAAGGAACATTCTTCTTTGAAAAAAGAAAAGGAGGACTTGTGGTACCTTAGAGACTAACAAATTTATTTGATGCTCAGATAAATTGGTTAGTCTCTAAGGTACTACATGTCCTCCTTTTTCTTTTTGCGGATACAGACTAACACGGCTGCTCCTCTGAAACCATTCTTCTTTGAGGGTCTTCTGTGTTCCCACTTTGGGATGCACTGACGAGATGCTGCCAGAACAGTAGAACTCCCTGTTCTGGCACCTTGCCCCTCTCCAGTGCTTGAGCCATGCTCAGGGGACGTGGCTACAAAAGGGACATGGCATCCATTGCCACCTCAGTTCCCTCCAACCACTGCAGAATTAGGACATGAACCTCTCCAGATCAGTAGTGGATAAGTGCCTCTAAATTCTTCTTGTAAATAGTTTATAATATAGTTTAGTATTGGGATAAGCTAGTTTCCATAGAGTAGTCATAGTCATTAGTTAGTTAAGGTATGGCAGAGTTCAATGTGAAGAAATGTGGGTTTAAGAGATGCGCTTCATGTCCGGAGGTCTTCCCAGCTTCTAACACATATGTTCATTGCCTGAAATATTTAGGCGAGAATCAGTCACCAACATGCTGTGCTATATGCAAACCATTTACTCCTCCAGCCTGAAAGGAGAGACTTCAGGTTCTACTTTTACAAGAGGCTTTCTCAGCCAAGCTTCTAGGATCTGACAATTCGAGAGGATATGAAAACAAGAATAAGAGACCCGAATCTTCTGACTATGTCTGGATCCAAGAAAGCTCTATCAGCAAAGGCTTTAGTGGTCAACCTCTGGTTCTAAGTTAACTGAGCTTCCAATAACTAAGGGTACGTCTACAGTATGAAATTATTTCAAAATTATTCTATTCGAATTTTCAGAAGCTATTTTATACATTCAGTCTTCTGTGTCCCCACCAAAGCGCATGAATTCGGTGGAGTGCGTCCACAGTACCAAGGCTAGCATCGAATGTTGGAGCGGTGCACTGTGGGTAGCTATCCCACAGTTCCCGCAGTCCCCGCCGCCCACTGGAATTCTGGGTTAAGCTCCCAGTGCATGATTGGGCAAAAACATTCTCACGGGTGTTTCTGGGTGTGTGTCATCAGTTGCTCCTCCCTTCGTGAAAGCTACAGCAGACAATCATTTCACGCCTTTTTGGCGTGCAGACACCATTCTGCTTTCAGCAGACGGTGCACCACTGCTCTCCTGCTACTATGAATCCACCTCTCATTTCCTCTCATCTTCCTATGTAATCTCTACTATCTACTCTTTCTCTTTCTCATTGAACACTTCCGCTGCCAACTCTGCTCGGCCATCATGAACCAAACAGCACAGCTTCCGCAGCCAACTCTGCTCTCCTGCTATTGCCACACTTCCAAGCTTCTCCATGTTGTCTGTCCTGGGCTCCCACCTCCATGAAAGCTACAGAAGACAACCATTTCCACCTTTTTTCGGCTACCGTGAACCAACAGCACCTCTTCCGCTACCACTCTGCTCTTCTATGTTTTGCGCCCTTTTTCCAGGATTATCCATGCAGGTGCATAGCCATGGAGCCCGATCAGATCTCCGCTGCAGTTCTGACCATTGTAAATACCTCACGCATTATCCAGCAGTATGTGCAGTACCTGCAAAACTGGGCAAGAAAGCGATGACAGCGCGATTACGATTGTGATGAGGACATGGACACAGATGTTCCTAGAAGCATGGCATGTGGCGATTGGAGATCATGGTGGTGTTGGGCCAGGTTCCTGACATGGAACGCCGATTATGGGCCCGGCAAACAAGCACAGACTGGTGGGACCGCATAGTATTGTAGGTATGGGATGATTCCTAGTGGCTGAGAAACTTTCGTATGCGTAGGGCCACTTTCATGGAACTTTGTGACTTGCTGTCACCTGCCCTGAAGTGCAAAGACACCAAAATGAGGGCAGCCCTCACAGTTGAGAAACAAGTGGCCATAGCCCTGTGGAAGCTTGCAACATCTGACAGCTACCGGTCAGTTGGGAATCAGTTTGGAGTGTGCAAATCTACTGTGGGGGCTGCTGTGCTGCAAGTAGCCAATGCAATCATTGACCAGCTGCTATCAAGGATAGTGACTTTGGGAAATGTGCAGACCATTGTGTATGGCTTTAATGCACTGGGCTTCCCTAACTGCGGCAAGGCAATAGATGGAACGCATATCCCTATCTTGGCCCCGGAACACCGGGGTGGTCAGTACATAAACTGCAAGGGGTACTTTTCCATGGTGCTGCAAGCACTAGTGGATCACAAGGAACGTTTCACTGACATCAGCGTGGGATGGCTGGGAAAGGTGCATGATGCTCGCATCTTCAGGAACTCTGGTCTGTTTGAACAGCTGCAGGAAGGAACTTACTTCCCAGACCAGAAAATTACTGTTGGGGATGTTGAAATGCCTCTAGTTATCCTCAGGGACCCAGCCTTCCCCTTAATGCCATGGCTCATGAAGCCATACACAGGCACCCTGGACAGTAGTAAGGAGCAGTTCAACTATAGGCTGAGCAAGTGCAGAATCGTGGTAGAATGTGCGTTTGGATGTTTGAAAGCACGCTGGCGCAGTTTACTGACTTGGTTAGATCTCAGCACAACTAATATTCCAATTGTAATTGCTGCTTCTTGTGTGCTCCACAATATCTGTGAGAGTAAGGGGGAGACATTTATGGTGGGGTAGGAGGTTGAGGCAACTTGCCTGGTGGCCAGTTTCACACAGCCAGACAACAGGGAGATTAGAAGAGCGCAGCAGGGCTCGCTGCACATCAGAGAAGCTTTGAAAGCCAGTTTCATGACTGGCCAGGGTATGGTGTGACAGTTGTGTTTGTTTCTCTCAAAGTTACCCGCCCCCTCTATATATGAAAGGAAATAAAGTCACAATTGTTTAAAAACCATTCTTTATTATTTGTTGCACAAAACATTGAGAGAAATCAGAAGCTAGACGGGGGAGGGGGAGTATTGGGTTGGGGGGTAGAGGAGGAGGAAGAGGAGGGAAGGACAAGTCCAGAAACCAAATAAAAATTTAGGATATGCCAGCTTTCTGCTTCTTGTGCAATCCTCTGGGGTTGACTGTGTGGGTCCCCGTAGCCTCCCCCCCCCTATGTTCTTGGGCATCTGGGTGAGGAGACTATGGAACTAGGGAGGAGGGAGGGTGGTTATACAGGGGCTGCAGCAGCAGTCTATGGTCTTGCTGCCTTTCCCACATTAGATCCACCACACAGCGGAGCATGTCAGTTTGCTCCCCCATGAGCTTGACCATAGCATCCTGCCTGCTCTCATCATGTACGTCCATCCTCTTTTCGTATTCATGTAACACTTTATGTGACTCCGCAATTATTTGCCTCCACGCAATCAACTGGGCCCTATCAGTGCGGGAGGACTGCATGAGCTCGGCAAACATGTTGTCCCAAGTTCGTTTTTTCCACCTTCTAATCTGGACCAGCCTCTGGGACGGAGTAGATAGGGGCCATGTTGAAACATTTGCACCAGCTGCAGGAGGAGAAAAAGGGAGGGTAGTATTTTAAAAGATAAATTTTAGAGAACAAAGGAGACATTCTTTCTCAGTGAAACAGGCGATTCATAGTACACAGCACATGTTCTTTCTGTCTCATTTTGCCTCTTATACTGAAGTGCCTGCCATTTTGGTGTGAGTAAGCCAACACATGCGGCCAGGCAACAGAATTCAGCTTGCAGGCAGCCATGGTAAGCCCTAGGGGCATGCAGCATTCTGCTTCTTTCGCATTCATTTCAATGCTTTCAAACTGCCGGGCCCCCTTTCCCATAGCATGCAATGCCTGGTTGGTTTGCCATATAAAAGGAGGGCCTGCAGGCTCTCTGGGATGATCACTTCACACAACATCCTCCCCCTCACATACACACACACCGCATGGCTCCAATGAGACTCTGAGCAGGGATGAGCCCTTTAAACTAAACGCAAACAGCCCAGGGTGGCTCCGATGAGGCTCTGAGCAGGGATGAGCCCTTTAAACTAAACGTGAACAGCCCAGCACGGCTGGGTTTCTCCCCACCCCCCACCATGTGGCTCCGATCAAGCTCTCACTCACCAGAAGTGCCTTTTCCAGGGTCATGGTCTGGGAGCATGCCTTGGGAGTGGGGGGAGACTATTGGCTCCAGTGTTAAGAATAGTTCCTGGCTACGGGGGGAAACAGATTCCCCACTTGCCGCCTGTGCACTGTCCTCCTCTTCTTTATCCTCCAAAAACTCATCCTCCTCGCTCCATGCTACTCCCCCCTTGCAGGTGTCCACAGACAGTGGTGGGGTAGTGGTGGCGTCACCCCCCAAAATCGCATGCAGCTCACGGTAGAAGCAGCATGTATGGGGCTGTGACCCAAAGTGCCCGTTCGCCTCCCTGGCTTTTTGGTACTGGATTTTTGTACGACACTGCTCTGTGTCCTTGGTGTAGCCTCTTTCTGTCATGGCCCTGGAGACTTTAGCGTACGTATTTGCATTTCTTTTTTTGGAATGTAGTTCTGCCATAACAGATTCGTCTCCCCAACATGCGATGAGATCCAGTACCTCCCATTCAGACCATGCTGGGGAGCTCGTCTGCGAATCTGGGACTGCGTGGTCTCTTGAGATGGTTGACTCTGCATGGTCGCCTGTGATGGTGGACTGTGCTGATGGTCACCTGTGCTGATGATGACCAAACAGGAAATTCAAAAGTTCCTGGGGCTTTTACTGCCTACCTGGCTAGTGCATCGCAGTTCAGAGTGTTGTCCAGAGTGGACACAAGGGAGCATTCTGGGATAGCTCCCGGAGGCCAATATCATCAAATTGTGTCCACAGTTCCTGTAACCCGGAACTGCGATCTTGATTTTAGCACTACTCCACTTGCCAAGGTGGAGTACAGAAATCGGATTAAAGAGCCTTTTAAATAAAAAAAAACTGGTTTGGTCGTGTGGACAGAATCCGTTTTATTTTGAAGTAACTTGGCTAATTCTGAAATAACCGTGTACTGTAGACCAGTATCGACAGCATTGTCCTCTTCTGAGGATGCGATTCAGTTTCACAGACTATTTGACAGGACGGCATCAACTTTAAAATGACCACTGATGGCCTTTGGAGAGGCCACACACTGAAATAGTGGGATCTACTGCAAAGAGTAAGGCCTCATTGCTTATATTAGAAGGTACCTGGCAACCCAGCAAAATCCCTTTGGTCCAATTCTTCATTTTGCCAACCAGTTTTTTTAAAAGTCTGACAAATCCTGCATGATGATTTCACATAGCAGCCACACTTCAAAGTTCTAGGTCAGATCTTTTGCCTTCTACCCATTATGATAAAAAGGGGGAAAGTTGGACTCTTTACGGAGGAAATTGTTTCCTTCAACTTCATTAAATATGCGTATAGCAAACTATTAGGTGGTTATCAGTTTCAGCTATGGGAAAAGTTACATATATTCACTAAACAACTCTCAGATGATCAGAGGAAGGTAACATCTCTCATTAAAGAGGACCAGAACGTATCCAAACATGCCTTAAGGGCATCATTTGGAGTCTCCTATACTGCCTCAAAGTCTATGTGGCATCACTGATAGCTCTATGTGGACATGAATGGTTACAATCATCTTCACTCCCCATGGAAATAAAATCCAAGATAGAGGACTTACCATTTGAGGGAGAGGATATATTTAGTGCAAGAACTGATGAGCTACTGGAGAAGATGAGAGAGTCACTTCACAGCAAGATCTCTGGGGCTACTGCCTCCTCATAGATGCAAAACATCTATGCCTGTGTTCAGGTATTACAGGCATTATGTTCTACCTCCTTCACATTTGCTTTATCATAACCAAAGAAGGCAGGCATATTATCAACAGCAGCGCCAACAGCATGCATCCTCTCATACACAAGAGAAGAAGAAATATTAAAAGGCCTAGACAAAAACAAAGAATTCTTTGGCCACATCCTCCCTACCAAATGGCAGACCACAGGTTTGATGTGATAGTCAAGAGCTTTGAACCAATCTGAAACATGCTTTCCACATTTTTGTAGACCGTCTGTTGGAATGCATGGGAAACAATCACCTTGGAAAGATGGGTTTTAGACACAGTAAAGGAAGGTTATTTCATCCAATTCATATCCCTTCAGCCATGCAACCTTCCCTCACCCCCTCCCCATTCCCTTTTCAGGGGCCTTTCCCACAATAGAGTGTTAAAAATGGAGGTACAAACTCTACTGCATGTAGGGGCTGCAGAAGAAGTACCACTCAGTTGCAGAAACAAAGGCTTCTATTCCCATTACTTTCTAATCCTGAATAAAAATGGAAGTCTCAGACCAATTTTAGGTCTCACAGTCCTAAACAGATACATCAGGAAGTTTCAATTCAAATGCTATCTCTGGCTTTGCTTAACCCCTCCCTATCTACTCTGGATTGGTTTGCTGCTCTGGATCTCAAAGATGCATATTTCTGTATCACCATATGACCATCACCCTGCAAATATCTATGTTTTGTCCTTGGTTCAGACCATTTCCAATACAGAGTTTTACCCTTTGGACTCTCCACCACACACAGAGTTTTTACCAAATGACTAGTTCCAGTAGCAGTGAATTTGAGAAGACAAGGGATCTTCGTCTTCCCCCCTAGACGATTGGCTCCTCAAGGCCCCATCCAAAAATGAATTAAACATAGCTGTCCAGACCACTTGTTCTCTGTTCGAAGCTTGGGGTCTCCTCATAAACAAAGAGAAGCCTTTTCTGATTCCATCACAATAGATTCTTTTCACTCAGGCAATCCTCATCTCCATAAAGGGGAGGGCTTTCCTTTGGGAAGAGAGGTTTCTGAAACTAAAGAATGCCATAAAGAGGCTGCTTTTACAACCTTCTTAGAGGGTAAGGTATTTTCTTTTGTTATTGGGGCTCATGTCATCCACAACGTATGTAAACCCATATGCCAGACTCAGAATGAGGCCACTGCAACACTGGCTACTAAAGAACATCAAACCCAGTTTGGACAGTATATTCACTGTTCCAAGAAAGATTCATCTCTCTTTAATGTGGTGGCTGGAATGTGCTCAAAAGAATATAGATTAACCCACCTCCCTTTGCAAATAGTTACCCCAGATGCTTCGAAGATAGGCTGTGGAGCATATCTCGGCAACCTTTTTATTCAAGGTCTTTGGAATGATAAGGAGTCTTCGCTACACATAAATGTATTAGAACTGAGGGCCATTCATTTGGCTCTCAAAGAGTTTCTTGCAAAGATTCAGGATGCGGTAATCCAGGTGGCAACAGACAACATGTCTGCAGTATTTTAGATGAACAAACAAAGCAGGACTTGATTGTCTCAGCTGTGCCACAAAGTGACAAAATTTTGGGATTGGTGTATCCTATACAACATTTACCCAATTGTTTTACATTTTGTAGGGCAAAACAACGAGGTTGCCAATCATCTGAACAGAGATTCCTTGGAAATGCCTGAGTGGACTCTAAAGGACACAGTGACCCAGAACATTTTTGACAGTTGGGGACTTCTGGACACAGGTCTATTTGCCATTAGATTCAATACAGAATGTCACTATTTTTGCTCAAGAGTGAGCTCTGACAATCAGTCATTGACAGATGCATTCCTTCTGGACTGAGGAACGGGTCTGATGTATGCATTTCCCCCATTCCCTCTTATCCTCAAAGTTCTAAAGAAAAGAAAATAAGATTTGGCCAAGGTGATTATGGTTGCTCCAGCATGGTCAAGACATGCAATGGACTTACTGTCTCAATAGCAGGGAAAGGATCTGTCACCCAGATCATCAATCATTACACCTAACAGTTTGGACCATAGGCCTTTAACAGATTTGAGAAGTTCATGCTCCATGGAAGTACAGTGAATTCTTAGTAATGGTCAGAAACCATCTACCAGATAGAGTTACAATTTCAAATGGAAGAAATTTGTTATCAGAGTCACTAATGGGGTGTTGACCCAGTCTCTGTATTTATACAACTGGTTTTTGGAATGTTTGCTGCACTTGAGAACAATGGGCTTCTTTCTCTCCTCCATTAAAGTCCATTTAGTAGCAAGAGCAGCTTTTCATATACACACTGAGGATTGATCCATTTCCTCACACAAACTGATAAAAAGCTTCTTAAAAGGTTTACTTAATCTATATCCTCCAGTTAGGGATCTAGTCCCTCCATGGCATTTGAACGTAGTTTTAACTCAATGTATGTCTTCTCCATTCTAACAAATGTCAAGGTGTTTAAAGACAGCCTTCATAACAGCTATCATTCTGCAAGAAGAATTAGTGAGTTACACGCACTGATGGTGGAGTCCCTTGTATTACTTTTCGTAAAGTTAAGGTGGTGCTTAGACTTCATCCTAAATTCTTCCTGAAATTGGTTTTGGAACTCCATATAAATGAAAATGTAAATTTACCTTTTTTTTTTTTTTCCCTGAACCTCATCTGAGTAAAGGAGACTCGAGATTACATTCATTTACATGCAAAGAGGGCACTCTTGTACTACCTGGACAGAGCCAAGAGCTTTAAGTCTTCTCCCAAGTTATTTCATATCCCAGCACTTCAAGGGAAGGGAAAATTACATGCATAACTACAAAATGGGAAATAATTTGCTAGGTGGTAGTACTGCTGGAAAGGAACTAGGGGTTATAATAGATCACAGATTGAATATGAGTCAACAGTGTGATTCAGTTTAGAAAAAGACTAATATCGTTCTGTGGTGTATTAACAGGAGAGTTGTATGTAAGACAGTTGTCTTAAGGTAATTGTCCCGCTGTACTCAGCACTGATGAGGCCTCAGCTGAGCACCAATTCTGTGTCCAATTCTGTGCACCACACTTTAGGATAGATGTGCACAAATTGAAGAGAGCCTGGAGGAGAGCAACTAAAAACCTGACCTATGAGGATAGGTTAAAAAAACTGGACATGTTCAGGATTGAGAAAAGAAGACTAAGGGGGGACCTGATAACAGCCTTCAAATATGTTAACAGCTGTTATAAAGAGAACTGTAATCAATTGTTTTCCATGTCCACAGAAAGTAGAACAAGAAGTAATGGGCTTAACCAGCATCAAGAGAGATTTAAGTTAGATACTAGGGAAACTGTAAAAACTACAAGTGTAGTTAAGCTCTACAATAAGCTTCCAAGGGAGGTTGTGGAACCCCAATCATTGGAAGTTTTAAAGAAGAAGTTGGACAAACACCTGTTAGTAGGGTGACCAGATAGCAAGTGTGAAAAATCAGGACGCGGGGTGGGGATAGGCACCTGTATAAGACAAAGCCCTGAATACCAGCACTGTCCCTATAAAATTGGGACATCTGGTCACCCTTCCTCTTAGGGATGGTCAAGGTATACTTGGTCCTGCCTCAGCACAAGGGACTGGATTTATGACTACTTGAAGTCATTTCCAGCCCTACATTTCTATAATTCTGTGAAGTCAGTGGTAAGTGTATGAACAATTTCTCATGGAATGAAACTAAAGTTACAAAAGAGGGAGGCCAGAGAGAAAGAAGTTGCAATAGTCAAGACAACAGATGACTAAGAAAAGGTCAAAGATTTTAATGTGCACTTTCAGTATGTAGGTATTTGCACAGTTCTTGCGTTGTTAATATAACCTGCCAGAAACAATTAATTTAAGGACTACTGCACAAAACTGAAAATGAGCTCTGGTAAAATTGCTTTAATGCCCCATACAATGGAAATTTCATTATATGAACAAGATGTGGAAATATTTGCCTTCTAGCGCCCAATTAAAAATGAAAATTAAAACAAATAAGAACAGAGAACAAAACTAATATTTCAGCAATTAAAAGTTCTTCCTTTGAAACAGCTGACCTCTCATCATCTGAGTATTCTACTATTAATACTGTAATAATTGAGTTATGATGAGCTTTCCTTAACTGTGTTACCCTGCTCTTGGCTGATGAATAAAGGTCATGGTATGCTTATGCTCAGTTGTTACTATAAATGTCATACCAACTTGTTGCAAGCAATGGTGCTGGAGATGGGACATTAGCTGCTTCTTCTTGCTCCCTCGTTCTTGTATTATCTTTTTGTCTTGAATTTTTTTTATTTAGTTGCATTGTAGGAACTTTGTTCTCCACTATTTGAATGTATTGGACTGGCATCAACTGACAATGACAAGTTTAGCCTCTTTATTTCGCCTGAAGATTATCCATGAACATATTGTGATTTCCTCAGTTGTTTTTGGCAGAGGTCTTGAGAACAACTCTTCTCACGAGTCTGTGCTCATGGATCAGAGCGAAAAGCAACACTCCACCTGGAGGACACCATCTTCAGGCACAAGACCAGGCTACTCCAGCGGTAGGGTTGCAGGACAAGTTCCGAAAAAACTCTGAGATGCTGGTTTTCTCTCTGGCTCCATGTAGATACCACCAGAATACCCTTTACCAGCTCAAGACAACAGTCTCAGATGCCTCAACTGCTTTTGAAAAACTCCATCAGAAACCTTTTTTACCTAGCGAAGAATGAGAAGTGAACTTTCTTTCTAGTCTCCATTTTGAGAAAATAACTTGGAAATGGTGTTGATTCCCATGGGCTTATAGGAGTTTCCCCAGGGACTCAGAGCTCTTCTCCCATAATAATTCCACTGGGCTCCCAAAAGGCCTTTCAAAATCTCCCACAAGCCACTACTTCAGAGTGCTATGCAGAACATTGCTAATAATTATTACCTCATCAATACATCCACAGTTCTACACATAATAAAACCACTTGCCATATAAATTTAAAAAATGGGCTAAATATAGAACTTTAAAAACAAAGAGAAACCTGCCACCTATGTGGCAAAAATGACTCATAAATAAAAGGAAACATTTAGTTCACCAATATACATGATCCACTCCTAATTCGCCACTACCATTATGAAAGCATGTGCATGCAGCATTTGTAATGTTGCTGCTTCTTCTGACCCTAGTGTCCTATTCTGACACCAGCATTGCCTCGCTGCTGAGTGGTAGCAGATGTCTGGGGCCTTGCAGGTCAACTTCCCAGTGAAGAAGAAACCAGAGTCATGGAGCCTGTGTGTGATTAGTGTAACTTGCTTTATTGATACATCCACATCAGTCTTGGAACAGAGGTGGTCTGTCATAGCTGTATAATTCTGGAATGAGGAAGGAGACTTTTCTTTACCTCTGAGGTGAACTGTCCCTCAAATCACAGCACCAGGCCTCCAGGATGAGAGCTCTGATCACCGTCAGGCCTGTGACTGCTGAATGGAATCTGGCTACCCACAGATCATTACTAGTCAGCTAGGCACTCATTTGGGTAGGTGCTACTGGTTGGGTGCTGTTGTTGGGGAAGCTTGCATGGCAATACACAGTGTTTTGCAGAGGCTTTTGATTGAGGAATTTATGCAGTTGATTTTCCTGGTCTTTGCAGGACCTATTGATGGAATCCATTTGCCTATTCTGTGCCCCATTTCCCTCAGCTCCCTTCCCAGTAAAACAAGTACAGTAAAGAAGGGAGTACTAATCAGTGATTATTATTATGATTATTTTTTGTACAGCAATAATTCCTAGAGGCCCCAACCAAGATAAGGGTCTTGTGCTAGGTGATGTACATACATACAGAAAGAGATAGCCATGCCCTGAAAGGCATACAATATAAAATAATTACCTCAATGGTGGTGCAACTCTAAGTGGCTCACTGTGGCAGATTCCTGGATGTGAACACTGGAAGGGCAGGCAAAGTGCGTGATCTGGGCACTCACTTCCCACCAAAAATAAACTGATATTAATAGTGTCTCCATCTCGACAGTAATTCTGAGTGACTCTGCATATTCATTTTTGCCACGAAAGCATTCCCTGACAACACAAGCCCAAAGAAATAGTGATTCTACTATACTGTACTATACTATACTATACAATACTATACTATACTGGAAGGTAGTGGTGGAGTGTGCTTTAGGGGGACTGAAAGCAAGGTGGATGTGTCTGACCTGCAGTAAGAATTCAGTGAATAATATTACAATATTGACCTATTTCATTTTGCATAATATATGCAAAAGCAAAGCTGAGGTGTTCAATGCACAGCAGTGAGGAAGTAGTGGGACTTATAGCAACTGCTGCACAGATATATAGACAAGCTGTTGTACCTGAGTCTGTTACTTATATTAATACAGGCCATAGTTGGCATATTACCCAAATTATTGTTATGGCAGGCGCCACCAGATAGCATTATTACACAAAAAAATCTGAGTTTAAAATCTTAGTGTTTGAACTAATGCTTAGTCTTCAGAGAATAAGCTGTGGTTTTTGTTAGCTTTCTTATGCAAGGTTCTCTGTAGAAGACGGTGTACAAACACCAGAAGAGATTGTTCTCTGCTTTGATCTCTAATTGGAGTCAATTCTTGAGGCACAGCTGCTGCCTGAGAAGTAACCACTGGTGTTGCACTAAGATTCCTGAGAGAATGGATTGCTTATGTGCTGTTTGGGACCGTGTGTGATGCTTCTGGGGGTACCAGGGCTGTGAGTCACCTTGTTACCACTTGCCTCCAGTGCGAGGGTGTCTTGCCTCTACTAGTTGGGTATTAGCTCCCTAACACAACCAGCCTGTCAAGCACTCTTCTCTGGGCTACACCAGCCCTGTCTTTGCCTTGCAGGCTAACAATAGATGCACTTCAGCCCCTAAGTCCCTTCAAAGTATCCCCCTGTGGAATCCAGCCCCTGATCACTGATCACCCAGAACCTGTGTTCCCAACAGATGCCCAGTTTTACCTTAGACCACTGCTCCTATCACACACATCGCTTGAGTTCAGTTATAAAACTAAAAGAAATTTAAGAAAGAATAGAGATTCAAATAAAAGCCAGTGTGAGAAATGTGAACAAATGGTTACATATTAAGCAACGGCAAAACGTACAGTGTAAAGCCTAAACTTCACTAAGAAGTTATCATTCTATCTAAAGAAATTAATCTCACCCAAAGTTCTCTTCAGTTTTAAGCCAAGCCTGGTTAAGATCCCCTTTTCCTAGACCTAAGGAACATAATTTGTAGTATATATACATATTTTCCATACATACATCTCACAATGGTCATAATGACCAGTGTGACGCAGGTTTTCTTTAGACACCTTACATAATATTATTTTGGTGAACCCACGGGATCTCTGTACTCCTGTTTACCCCACTGCCCACTCCAGTTGGCATCCAGAAGTTCTTGGGCCACACAATGTCACAGGGTAAGTGGCCCCTTTATGAGGGAGCAGGGTATAGTGCCACTTTGACTAGTCAACTGCCTCCTAACTGGGTTTTAAGAGAGGGCACCTGGGCCATATAAATGGGAGAACCCGGCAACAAAGTGGAAGAGTCAGCAGATGAGAGCTGTCAGTGATTGAGGGGGAAGTGGTGGTCGTGGTTGTCATTGTCTTTTGGGGAAAGCTGAAGAGAGCAGAAAGCTCTGCAGGCCTTTCATAGGAATAGAAAGGAATTCTCAGGAAGCCATCAGAGGGGCCAGCCTGATGACCTGCCTGAGCCAGAAAGCCAGTGCTGAGGGCTAGAAGACCAGTGGAGGGGTTAGTCTGCTAACTTTCCTGAGCCAGAGACCTGTGGCCAGGGAAGGCTGAGAGCAGCAGAGGAAGATACCTACTGGCTATCTGAGCTGTAAAGCTGAAGCTGGAGGGCCAGAGAGGGCTGAAGCTGGGTTGAGAGATGTGTTGGAGCTGTACCCAGAGGACCTGAGTATGGTGAGAGACATGCTAGAGCTATACTTGATGTGTTGATGGACTGTTGGGACTTGAACATATTGTTTGGACTATGCTGAGGAATTCTGGATTGTAGTTGTGGGATTTTTGTCATGGTTTATGTTTGTAGGGCTTTCTTTTGTAATAAATTAAACCTGCAAGGGTTATAAACACTTGTAAAGCCTTAGTGAACTACATCTGGGAACCACTGAAGGGGAAACTGAGGCAGGTGTACTTGTCATTCTGTGGCCTGCTGCAGGGAGATATTCTGGGCAGGATTGGCCTATGACAGACCACCTCTGTTCCAAGACTGATGTGGATGTATCAATAAAGCAAGTTACACTAATCACACACAGGCTCCTTGACTCTGGTTTCTCCTTCACTGGGAAGTTGACCTGCAAGGCCCCGGACATCTGCTACCACACAGCAGAGAGGCAATGCTGGTGTCAGAATAGGACACTAGGGTCAGAAGAAGCAGCAACATTACAAATGCTGCGTGCACATGCTTTCATAACGGTAGGAGTGGATTATGTATATTGGTGAACTAAATGTTTCCTTTTATTTATGAGTCATTTTTGCCACATAGGTGGCAGGTTTCTCTTTGTTTTTAAAGTTCTATATTTAGCCCATTTTTTAAATTTATATGGCAAGTGGTATTATGAAGTGTAGAACTGTGGATGTATTGATGAGGTAATAATTATTAGCAATGTTCTGCTGCTAGGAAGTGTCTTTATGCGGTGGTTGTATTACATGTTTATTTTTCTCCCGATTTACTAATTTAGTTATAAGAGCTGGTCAGAAAAAATTGGAGAAGTTTTCATGAAACTCTTTGAAAAACTTGTCCTTTTTTATTTATTTATTTATTTATTTATTTATTTATTTCCTTTGCTGCAAAATTTCAAATGAAAACATTTGTCCACCAAGTCTATTAGGTACAGTGAGGGAGTTAACTGTTTGTTGTATTGATACTAATGAACCCTATGATCAATGTGTTCATTACACAGAATTTCTTCTTCCTCTGCCTCCAAAATCAGCTTTCTTAAACAAGCACAATCAGTTGCCCATTGCAGCTTGTTCTTTTACCCCTACCCATATACCAGAATGTGCCTTTTGACCTAGCTCAGTTGGGTCTGGATTTACACATCTCAGAAAGTCGACAAGTGCTCGCATGCTGGTTACTAGAGCAAAATGAAGTGAACTGCGGCAGAAGTTGATTGCTATGAAAATGAACTCTATGGTATGTGCAAATATGATTCATGACAACCAGCCAGATGGGCACCTTAAGCAGTGACCTCCCAGAGCACCTTGGGATAGCAGTGGGAGAACTACTTGCAAGGCTGATAGCAATAGTTCAGCATTTCCATCTACAGTGGCAAGGTACTAGTGGAGACTGGCATGGTGGAGGAACACAGTGTGGCTGTCGATAATCTCATCTTAACACTTGTGCTCAGTCAGGAGCATTTCTGTGTGCGGTTGCATGATGTGTTACAGACGTTCAAGGGGGCCAAGTGGTGCTTAGTATGCCATATTTCTCTAGTGCAGACAGGAGTAATGAATTGTCTCTTTAAGGAGGCACTTAACCTTTCAATAGTCGCATAGATGAAGTGCTAATGCTAATACAGCTAAAGCAGATAGTCCCTACCATTTAGAAGAATGATTTGTGAGTGCATTTTTTCAAGCAAAGTAAAATAAACCTGGCAGCTTCAGGCACATCCTCGTTCAGTGATTAATGTAAGTCAGACAATTTTCTTGTTACCTATAGAAAAAAACAGGTACAGTAGACCTGTGTGTAGGAAGCAGAGGTCAGATAGGTAGAAATCATATTCTGCTGTAGTCATGACGAATCATAGTAACTCCCACATTTAACTGATGTATGGTAGGAGTAAATGCCCCTGTAACTTCCACTACAATGAGCATGCATACAGTTAGAGTTGCCTAATAAGACCTAGCTCTTTTTTAGCACTTTTCATTAGCAGATATCAAAGTACTTTACAAAGGAGATCAGTATCATAATAAGGCTTAGCCTAAGACAGTTCAGGAACATTAAAAACAAAGGAACATTGTAACGGAGGCTAAAGCAGATGCCTGTTCCTATGGCTATAGAAAGCTTTTATGAACAGTGACCACTTCCTTCCAATAATGTGTGTGTGTGTGTGTGTGTACGTACACGTACAGTGGTCACCATACAAACCTTTACATTTATAGTTTTCAAGTAACCAAAGTTACCACAGTATTAGTGGCATCACATACTGAGGTAATGTTAATTAGGAAAAAGCATGACGGTTTTACTGGCAACTGAAACTTGATGTGCATATGTGCCACTCTGGCTCCGGACTGTACCCTAAGAGTGAGTATCACCCTGAAAGCTGCTCGACATTCCATATATTAAGATGTATAAGAAATAAATAATGAAATCTGAGGTCAAACTCTGTGTCTACACCCGTTCATAATTAATTAATAAAGAAGACTTTGGAAGAATTCAATGAACGATTCTTAAATGCCACATTATCTGAGTAAAACCCATGTAACATGAATGAGATGTTTCTGGTGATCACAAGGTCCAGACATCACTTTTTTTCATCTCCTGACTGTGCAGTGCCTACTACCCCTGTTCCTCCATAGTCTATGTCTTAGACACAGTTGCCACTCCTAAGTGTGAAGCGCATTGCCTGATCTAAGGCGGCTATCATTAATGCTTTTATTGACTGAGGGGCTAACAAGTATAATAAAATGCATGTTCAGCTCTCCAGCAAAGTACATAAGCCTTGCTGGAGCATTAGAAGTCATTGCCTCATTGAAGAGGGGTTTAAGCTTTAGAAGACCCTGCCCCAACAAGAATGGCAGCAGACTGCCTTCAAAAAAGACAGGCAGACAGAATGCCTAGGGGGCCACTGGAGGAGCCTATGCAAGAGTAACAGCTGCTGCACCCTTTAATAGAGTGCAGTGTGTACTCTCCCTAGAGTTGGCCCCAGGTGTGACTCCCTACTGCACACTTATTGTCAGGAAGAGCAAGAAGCAGCTCTCCAGCTGCTCACTGCATAGGAATGTAAAGGGGAAGGACTCCTCATTCCTCCCCTTACTATGTGGATATGTGACAGAAGCCAAAATATGTTAACTTTTAATGATTTCCTCATTTTATTTATTTCATCTGTGTTTGCTGCATTCAAGAAGCCATAGCTTAGTTCTCCTGTAGCTAATTTAACACCTCTCACATTCCCATATGGTTCCTTTCTAAGATTCATAGATTCACATAAGAGACCTCTGAACTGACGAGCAGTGGCCCAGTTAGTGTTAGAGACCTTGTCAACAGCACACTGTCAACATCTGGAAGCAATCCCTTTTTGCTGATTACTCAGAAACCTGATGGCCTTCATGAATTTAGCACCGTAGTGCATGGCAGGAGTAAAGAGAGATTGAAGCGTCAGTCAGACAGGATTTTCAGTGTGGGTAACACTGGGTTAATTTCTGTGGAAATTTCTTCAACATAGAGAGAGACACACAGATGACTGTGTACCAATATGTCATTCCAGATGACTAAAATGAAGTGTTGGAAAAGTCTCCAGGGACTCATACGATATTGTCCAGGAGACCGCTTTCCCTCTTTTCTTAAAGGTGACTTGCAATGGAAAAAACTTGTGTTTGTGGCCTTTAGTGCTACTTTATGATGCTGAAAGAAGGACTAAGAATTGTTTGGTTTGGTCCCTCCCTGCCTGGTTTAGATTTTTTTAACTTAGAAATATCAAGTGTGGGCTCTTATCTTCCCTGTTTTCCTGGAGATCTCCTTAGAAGGCACAGAGCTGAAGAGGGCACCTCCCCAATCTTTAATCGAAGGTGGTGATGAGAAGTTGAATCTTTCACAAACAAATCTCTTTACTTACTACTGAGTTTGAGTTAAATAGGTGTGAACCAAAACAAAGGACTGGGTTACACATCATTTTTGCACTGATTAATTAAAATCAGTGAACCCCAAACCATTTTAGTTAAAGCAGTCCAAAAACTGTGTTGACCAGCCCAAAGTGTTTTAAACAGTCTGATTAAAATTCTCATGCCCTTGCAATTTAATCATGTTTTACTTCCTTGATGCTCCTGGTAATATACTCCTACTAGTTTCACAGGAGTCTATAATATCTTTTAGGAAAAACAAGGCAGACAAGACCTGAATGGCTAATGTGAAAAAGCAAGCTGGAAACTCCTGCGCATGGACACCACCACCATTTTACTTTTAAGATTTGAGAAGTTACTACTCTGTATGGAGGATATGAATTGGGAAAACCTCATGTTACTCAATCAGTCCAGGACCAGCAGCATGTGGGAACACTGTGAAGATAGTACATTCAGTCCCCTGGAGAAGTCAGTGATCACTTTGCTCTGCAATGCAATCCAACTCACTGGAGACATTAATGGATTGTGGAGTGAGTTGCCAGAAAAAGGAATTCCACCCCCTTCGAGAAGTTGTGGGGTTGACAGAGACACAGGAAATGGCAGAGGCGTGCAGAGAGAGAGGAGATGGTCCTAGCATGAAAGTTGGGAGTTTGAAAATACCAAGGTTGATGTTCTCTTGAGGGCCTGGGTCCACAAACTGTGTAGTATAGGAAAAAAAGCCCTGCTCCCCCTTATAACTTATTGTGGTTAGCTAAGAGAAATCAGGGCAGTGGATAATCTGTACTTTCCTCATAATGAAGAAACACCGGTGGGAGAGAATTCGCCAGGGAGACTGAGATGGAACCTCTCTGACTCTATCTTCAAAGCTGTGGTGGAGTATTGAAAAACCCACCCTAATAAAAACATTGGGGGTGGGAGTGTGCGGAGGGACTCCTTTAGTTGTGAAGTTTTCATTGCAAGTTTCCGTTTATTTTGAGAGACTTTGGTGCCAATCTGGGCAGATCCAGGTGCAAGCAATTTAAAGGGCCATCTGGGAGAAGCCAGCTCAGGGCCACCTGCTGCAATGATTTAGCAGACAAATATCTTTTAGAACTTTTAAAAGAATTAACTACCTCAGTGTTTCATGGACAGCTGGCAAACATGTCAGAAACCAATCCCCATCTAGGCCTTATAGGCATATGCTAACAATTCAAATGTTCCATTAAAGTTTTCTGTAGTTGAACTATATTTCTGATATTAGTGTTTGTTTAAGATATGCTTCTAAGATATTAATATCAATATACTATATACAAACAGTGTTACATTCAGTGTTTTTTGTTCACAAAAAAAGTTAAAATCAGAGAGGTAAAATTTCAAATGGGTACAACTGGGGAAGTTGTTCATTGGGACTCCAATCTGGAAAACAGCCTTTTCAGTGCTGTGAGTGCGTGAGGACAAGATAATCTAACCCAGGAGAGGAACAGGGGCTCCTGAGGGTGTGGGAAGGCAACCAGGCTGTTTAACATGACTGGGGGACTTTTCCCTTTAATGGATAACCTGTTGGACAAAAAGAGAAGATCTCTCCAAAAGGGGTGCAGGGTAAATTGAGGTTTGGAAGGGTTCTCTACAGAAATAAAAGCACTAGCCTGGGAAGTTAATGGACACTTGGACAAGCTACAGTAGGTGACTGTTTTAGTATTATTGCCACAAAGTTCTGCTCAGCTTCTCAAAAAAATAATTCTGTGCTTGTATATACCTCCCAATCCTCCCTTCCATCTAGAAAGCAATTAAAAAAATAGCCTTATGCCCTCTTATTACTCATTAGTATAGATGGCTGTAGTTTAATGGATTCCAAGGCCAGAAGGGACCGTTGTGATCATCTAGTCTGACTGCCTGTAAAACACAGACCATAGAACTCCCCCAAAATAATTCCTAGAGCAGATCTTTTAGGGAAAAAAAACAATCTTAATTTAAAAATAGTCCGTGCTGAAGAATCCACTGCAAGATTGCAAAGTTGTTTCAGTGGGAATTGGTTCAGCTAGTTCCCTAAGTACTCTAGGATGACTTTTCATCAGGCCCTGTCGACTTGAGTACTCTAAGGCTATGTCTACGTTATGCACCTTTTAGCATCACAGCTGTGCCGCTACAGCCGTGCCACTAAGAGGCACGCATTGTAGCCACTCTTTGCTGACAGGAGAGAGCTCTCCCGCCAACAAAAAAAATGCCACTCCCAACGAGTGGTGGTAGCTTTGTCGGCAGAAGAGCTCTCCCACTGACAAAGTGCTGTTCACCGGCGCTTTTCGTTGGTAAAACTTTTGTTGTTCCGGGGCGGGGTTTCACACCCCTGAACGACAAAAGTTTTACCAACAAAATTTCAGTGTAGACAAAGCCTAACTTATCTAAATATTCTTTAACCTTCTCTTTCTCTGTTTTGGCTTGTATTCCTTTCCTGTTGTTGTTAATGTTAATTGTGCTGAGTATCTGGTCACCATTAACCTTTTTGGTAAAAACTGACAAAATAGCCATTAAACACTTCAGCCTTCTTGATGTCATCAGTTATGAGCTCTTCTTCCTCACTAATTTGAGGATCTACACTTTCCTTCCTCTTTATCTTTCTCTTGCTCTTAGTGTATTTAAAGAGCCTTTTCTTATTCCCTTTTATGTCCCTTTCTAGGTGTAACTCATTTCATGCCTTAGGCTTTGTGTACACTAGCACTTTTGTCGGCAATACTTTTGTCAGTCAGGAGTGTGGAAAAATTACTCCCTGACCTCCATAAGTTTCACCGACAAAAGCACCGGTGTGGATTTTTCAATGTAGTTATACCAATGTAAGTTTATAGTCTACCCTAACCTAAGGGTATGTCTACACTGCAGTTAAAAACCTGCGACTGGCCCGTGCCAGCTGACGCAGGCTCGTGAGTCTTGGGCTCAGAGGCTGTTTAATTACACTGTAGATGTTCAGAGGCAGGTTGGACCCCAGGCTCTAGGACCCTGCAAGGTGAGAGGGTCCCAGAGCTCTTGCTGCAGACTGATCCCAAACATCTACACCACGATTCAACAGTCCCTTAACCCGAGCCCCAAGAGCCCGAGTCAGCTGGCATGGGCCAGGCGCAGGTGTCTAATTGCAGTGTAGATATACACAAAGTGCTCTAAAATCCTCACGCTTGCACAGTTTTTCTTGACAATTGTTATGTCTTGTGGGAATGCAAAATAGAGTTACTGACCGACATTTGGGGTCACTTGAGCGAGGGGTTCTGCAGACATAAACCCTGAAAGATAAGATCTACTTGTCAGAACGTTTCCAGAACGTTGTGTGTTTTTTTGTTTTGCAGAGAGCTAGAGATCAAACTATTGCTGTGGTGAGGGTCAAAATCGTCTCAGTTGGTCAATTTTTACCCAAGGTAATGTAGAGCACTCACTAAGTCTTTGGAGGACCCAGATTGTAAATGGTAGTTAAGAAAATGTGCGCTTCTTTGCTTGCATAGATGTGCAGTCTGGAGACATTACAATGTGCATGGACCAATAAAGAAACAAACCATGAGAGGGTTTCTATGCAGCCAGTGTATGCTTGCCTGGGTAGTTTGAGGGAAAGTGCCAATACTGTTGCCTTCTATTGACCACCCCAGCATGGATGTTTCAAGTCCAAACCTTTGTACACCTGTGCAATAAAGATTTCATTACTCATGTTGCTTGCTACAAGCTGTCTCTGTTATTAATATAACACAATTTTATTTTATGGGCAGGTTTACTATGAACACAGCAGAACAGTTAGTGGCCAGTCTAACCAAAATTTTTGTTATAATGGATGGGGAGGGGCTGGAGACAGGACTTTTGGGGGAACAGGGACAAGGAGAGGGGTTGTGGGTACAGAGGGGCTGGGCAATGAGAATGGGTGGTATGCAAGCCTTGCATCGGTTGTATGAGAAAATCCATATTTTGCTAGCCCAGGGGGGTGGAGGGAGGTGAAGGGAGAAGAGACAGTGATTACTTCCTGATCTCGGGACAGATTAACAGGGTGATTCCAAAGACACAGCGTGTGGAGGTTTGGAACTCACAGTGCAGTTATCTTGATCGCTGAGGGAAACAAAATGTGTGCTGCCAGGGTTGCCAACATATGGATTGAGGGCAATTCCTAGATCACGAGGTTGCAGAAGCTTGCAGGAGAACAAGTATTACACCATGGCATGGGGATTGCTGATTTGGCTCCATATGCAAATTGTGGGACATGATACAGTGACTACTAACTCTCATCAACAGCATACCTTTTCTTGTCCACAAACCTAGGAAATTTAATGGCCAAAAACTACATTCATGAAGAGTTAAGGTTGCTTGCGGGTATGTCATACCCTTGCAGAAAGCTGAGCTGAGCAAAACTCTAAACTTCTGAAAACCAGAAAATGTACAGTTAAGGTTGCTCATGCATCGTTTCTATGGAGAATTGTATAGATCATGTCAGTAGCAGGTCATAGGGCTTTTATTACAGTGGATACTATCAGGAGTGAGATAGAAATATGACAGGATTCTAATGCTCTATTGATGGTTATGTGAAAGTGTAGGTTGAGATGGTATCCTGTGAGTAAATGTAAGGGAGTTATATGAGATTGGGAAGTGGTTCTTAAATTGTATACGTGTGCTATTCTTTCTGGAGACATGGCTAAGTGTAAGTGTATGCTATTTTGCCCTTAAATAGTGTTAGATGGAATCCTGTGCATGAGACTAAATGGATTGTAAAAAGAGGTGAACTGTGAGGTTGGTAGAGTAAAAATGCCGAATGAGGGCAGAGTTAAGGTTGCATGGAAAATCTTACCTGTTCATTTCCTGGTTTTCAGAAGTTTGGGGCTTGCTAAGCTCATACTTGTGCAAGGGGACTACATACCACTAAGCAATCTTAACTCTGCATCAGTGTCATATTTTGTCATTGATATATATGTGAAGCAATGACACATGACTGATAAAGGACGGGGCCTCAGGAAATATGAGTTTAATTCCTGAGCCCGTGAGACCTTGGGCAAGTCACTTATCTCTCTTTTACACTTGAGAAACTGAGGTAAATGGGAAAAATAATAGTTCTGTACCTCACAGGTACGTTGTGAGGGTAATTAATGTTTGTGAGATGTTGTTATGGTAGTGCCTAGAGAACCCAACTGAGATCAGAGTCCCATTATGCTAGGCACTGCACATGCATATAGTAATGAGACAGTCCCTTACCTCACCATCTTACTATCTATAAGATAGACAAGGTGGAAGGAGAAAATGGAAGCACATGAAGAGGAAGTGACCATACTGTGGTGATGGGGACCATATAATTACCTAGATCAGAGGTGGGCAAACTACGGCCCATGGGCCACATCTGGCCTGCGGGACCGTCCTGCCTGGCCCTTAAGCTCCTGGCCTGGGAGGCTAGCCCCCAGCCCCTCCCATGCTTTCTCCCCCCCACCCCCACAGCCTCAGCTCGCCGTGCCACCAGCGCTCTGGGCGGTGGGGCTGCGAGCTCCTGCCAGCTAGTGCGGTGGCATAGCTGGCTCTGACCAGGCAGCACGGCTGCCAGTCCTGGTGCTCTGAGTGGCACGGTACGGGGGCGGGGAGTCAGGGGGTAGGATAAGGGGCAGTGGGTCCCGGGGAGCAGTCAGGGAGCAGGGGGCGGATGGATAGGCATGGGAGTCCCAGGGGGGCTTGTCAGGGGGCGGGGGTGTGGATAGGGATCGGGGTAGTCAGGGGACAGGGAGCAGGGGGGTTGGATGGGGGTGGGGTCCCGGGGGGTGGTGGTTAGGGGCAGGGTGTCCCAGGAGCGGGCAGTCAGGGGACAAAGAGCAGGAGGGGTTGGATGGGTCAGGGATGCTGAGGGGGGCAGTCAGATGTCAGGAAGTGGGAGGGGGCAGATAGGCGGTGGGGGCCAGGCTGTTTGGGGAGGCACAGCCTTCCCTACCCGGCCCTCCGTACAGTTTCGGAACCCCGATGTGGCCCTCAGGCCAAAAAGTTTGCCCATCCCTGACCTAAATAGATGATTTCTGTACCAGCTACATTCATCAAACTAATTAATTTTATCTAATCAACAACATCCATACTATTTAGTAAATTCCTCTCAAGAAGTGTAAAAAGAATGTTGTTAAGAAAATATTTTGTTGCCATATGTCATAATTCAAAGGCCAGAAATCTTCAATATTAACACTGAGTTCTGACATCTGTACTGAATAATTAGAATTATTCTTCACACCTATAACTAGTAAAAACCAATTTAGTATAGTTTACATATAACATTCTTTTCTTTAAAATAAGGGTATTTTAAAAAATCAAACTCTGCTCTGGCCATATATTTCAATTGTTTATATTCACAGCCACACCTACCTTTTATTTCTTATTAAGCATGAAAACAAAGTATTATTTGCTCCTGGTATTGGGCCTGACTCAATGAAAACAGAGAAAAACAAGACTCCTGTTGTCTTCACTGGGCATTAGATCAAATCCATTGTTCTTAAGTCAAAAGCTAACATAGATTGTTCACTTCCTAGCATTGGTATCAACGGTGACAGGGACTGCTCCGGAGAAAATTTGTTCAGCCATTCCGGCTGAAATCTAGGAGTGCCTCACATTGATGAGCAACCAACTAAACAACAATACTTACTAGTTTAACGAGTCTCCTCCAATTCTTAGTTAGAAGATGATGTCCAGGAAGTTGGAATTCCAGGAAGAAGGGGTAAAAAGAGGGAGAATTAGAGGATACTGAAGTATCCAACAAGAAAATGAAGAACTTCCAAATAAAAGCAGCAAAGCTCTGGGTTAACGTTCTTGAAAGGCAACAGAATGGCAGACTCTAATTTTAATGACAGAAGGAAGGTGGAAAATGCCTCACAGCACCAAGTGTGCAAACAGAACTTTAAAATCCTCGCATTTATTATAAATAGTGAAATGCGCCAGTCAATATATTTAAAGCTGACAATCCCTTGGGTTCTGCTGATACTATTGCTACTGCTACGGAACTACTTAATTAACTGATCAATCTCCCCTGTTTCGTAGCAGGTCCCTCCTGCTGCCATTAAAGTCAATGGTAAAGCTCCTGTTGGCTACAGGCCTGGGCCTATATACAGTGATATGTAAAAGTTAGAGATGAGCCCAACCTATAAACTTTAGCGCTAGATCCAAACTTTTCCAGAGTTTGGTATTATTTGAATCTGAGTAGTTGATTCTGCTCACTGTAGGGGAAGGAAGCAGTTGCACGGTTTAGATCCAGATCTGAACAATCTCACAGCTCAAGATATCAGGTCATGGTTTTACAGGCTGAAATATCCAGTGTCACCAATTTATATCTTATCATGTATGAATGCTGCCTACTGAGTGGTCTAGGTGTGAAAACTGAGAGAAAGCTCACTGGTTGTGGACCTAGGCTGCACAAGGATAGCACTGATGCTCTCCCACTAGACATACCACCTAGCAACAGTATGTGTTAATCTTCTGCTTCAAAAATCATTTCAGCTGCATTGGGAAATCAGCGTGGTAGGCAGGGGTGGTTGTTTTGTGGGTAATTTTATAATTAAAAAAAAGATTAAAAACCTGGCATAAGAGCAGCTGCCCAGGGACTAACATCTCTACAGAAATATGCTGTGTGTGAAACATTGGACATTTCCCCATGGAGAGAGGATCACCAGCTTAAGGAGCTGGGTGGATTCTTTTGGACTTTATGGTAGGAAAAAAGTCCTAAACTCTTTTCTTGGAGTGTGTAAAGGATTTGTGAATAGCAGCTAATCCAGAACCCTTAGTTAATTTCTCATCTTATTAAGGACTGTTAAAATTGTTTTAACAAAGCCATCCTTATATATATTATGGTAAGTGCCTTTGTTGTGTGATGGTGTGTGTATTTTAGTACAGTGCTCTTTGGCTTCCCCCTGCTGACTGTTTATATCTGTTATTGCTGATTGCTGTCAGTGTTAATGCCACACTTTATTAAAGAGAGGCTTTCTTAAAACTTCCGCGCTTCCACAGCACTGCTGTGTAGCTTCTGTCTAGCTAATCAAGTGAAATAAGAAAAGTCCAACTTCCCTTCCTTTTTCTTTACTTGTATACTATGTGGCAGGGTGAAGTGTCAAGATGGAAGTGCCAAATATTGATATTTTAGCAAGTTGCTGGGTAGAAAAAGCAAGAGAAGTCTGAGGTTTTTTATTTGTTACTGTATTTAGCATTAAACCATTGGGGGGGGAGGGGAGAGGAACCTATCCTAGGTTAAAATCAAATGTAGTATAGACATATTAGAGATGGAAATCAGCTCTTAGAGATGGTACCTTGAAATATTTGATTAAAGATAAATGGTGGTAAAATGACAGGGCAATTAGGGATCAATCTCAGAATTTCCTTTTAAACATCCTCTCCAGGTAGAGGACTTTAGGGGACTGGAACACATGAGTTATGAGGAGAGGCTGAGGGAGCTGGGATTGTTTAGCCTGCAGAAGAGAAGAATGAGGGGGGATTTGATAGTTGCTTTCAACTACCTGAAAGGGGGTTCCAAAGAGGATGGCTCTAGACTGTTCTTAATGGTAGCAGATGACAGAACGAGGAATAATGGTCTCAAGTTGCAGTGGGGAAGGTTTAGATTGGATATTAGGAAAAACTTTTTCACTAAGAGGGTGGTGAAACACTGGAATGCGTTACCTAGGGAGGTGGTAGAATCTCCTTCCTTAGAGGTTTTTAAGGTCAGGCTTGACAAAGCCCTGGCTGGGATGATTTAACTGGGAATTGGTCCTGCTTTGAGCAGGGGGTTGGACTAGATGTCCTTCTGGGGTCCCTTCCAACCCTGATATTCTATGATTCTATGATTCTATGACTTAGAAAAAGTCACCCCTAAACCGTGTGAATTTCTATGGTGAATTGGTTTGAAAGGTCACCTCACAGCAATTGAGAGGTAGCAATTCTTAAAGAATGTAGATAAACAAATGTTCTATCAAATATTAGTTTGGAGTTTTCAACAGGGGACTTTGGGAAGCAGTGAAAGAAGTTCTGAGGCTATCTGGAAGATCTTTGGGGGAATAGGGAATTGGTAGGTCCGAGACTGGAAGGTCTCTTGAGCAAGAGAAAAGGAAGATCTCAAGGACTTGGAGAGGATTTAAAATAAAAGGTGAGAATGAGTAAAACAAAGTCAACTTTATTCATACAATGCAGTAAGATACAAATTATTTATTGACTGACTTATTAGTGTTTTTAAGTTCATTGCCATGAGTTTTCTGTAACAACAAAACCAAACCAAACCACATGTTCTCCAAACATTTTCAGAGAATCTGGTGGCATCATGTTAGATCCCTTGCAGGGCTAACCATGAGCAGCTAGCACACTTTTAAACATGCCTGTCTTTTTCCACATGAAGGGTAAATTGTTTTTAATATTGTGTTAGTTAACACATTTTTTAACAGGATGCATTTTCCCAGACCTAAGATGCCAAAGAGAACGTGGATTTTCTTCTTTTGAAGTCTGTGTCAAAACTCCATTGTGACTTCAGTGGAAACAAGACCAGTTGTGAGCCAGCTGATTATCAGTGATCTATATCAATTAGTTCGATTATTTATCATCTTTCTTCTAAAGCCATGTATGACAAGATTCAAGGGCTAGAGGTCTTTAGGTAATGGGGAGCTAACTTCAGTTCATCTGCCTGGTCCCCTTGCCCAGGTGCTTAGGGAATAGGACAGAATTAGTATCTATAGGCCTGTGATGTGGTATTCACCCCACATTTGCTCTGAAAGGGGTAATGTAGGCTCAGAAGGTGGCCAATCAACCAGACAGGCCACAGCTGACAAGGAATCAGGTGGCTTGAGTAATCCCCACTGAATGAGGGAGCCCCACTGAAGAGGAACGAGATGCATAGGTGTTATAAAGCCAGGAAGCTGATAGCTGAGAGGGCTGCAGGGAAGTAGTCTGTAGTCACTACCTGGAAGAAGGGAGGTGTGTTTGGGGCTACAGGGGAAAGTTGCCTACAGTTACTCATTGGGAGGCTGGCAAACCCAGAGAGCAGAGGACAGCCAGACGATAAGGAAAGGGCTCAAGAAAGGCAGTAAAGTCCAGGAGGGAACAGACTTTGGCTGCTCTCTAGAGGATCCCTGAGCTGGAATCTAGCATAGAGAGGGGGGCCTGGGTTCCCCTACCAGCCATTGAGGGGGTGGCACTGTGAGGCAGAGAATGGGATGACTGCCTGAGACTGCTAGTGAAGAAAGACTCTGATACCCTGGAAGGGGGAAAAAATGTATAGTGACCCAGCTTGGAAAGCCAAGCCACAAAGAAGGAGTTGCAGAGACAGAAAGAGCGCAGCAGTAGAATGAGTAGCAGAAGGGGGCCCCAGACTCGGAAGGAGCTAATTCCGAGAGCTGCTAGGAATAGAAGACTCTAGCATTGAGTAAACCCTATGATAAGGCCAGTCTGGTTTCTTAACAGGAAGGAAAGATCTAAAAGAGTGTCTGGTTGAGAGACAGAAGCAGAGTTACCTTGGAGTAAAGGGAAGTTGGCACCCAGTCACTGCAGGCCTGCAATAATAACTCATGCTACAGATTTTTTTATCTTTATTTTCTAGCAATGTAAGACCAGTTATGATTATTGACATTGATCTCTGAAAAGCCTGAGGAGAAACAAACCAAAGGACCTGGGTAGCCTGACAACTATTTTTTTCCACCTGGTGAATCATCCTTTCTTTCATCTCTCCTGCAGTTTCTATTGACTCCAACAGGGCACTCAGCATGTCTGAAAAATCAACCGTTTATAACAAGGTGCATAAATATAAAGTTAGAAGTCTAACTTTAGAAATCCAGGCTTGATAATTTTGGCCTCTACTCTTAAATTGTTTAGCTGTCTGATAGAAAGTTAAACAAAAAAATCTTATTTGGGCTATCAACCTCTTCTGAAAAATCCCTCACTTGAACCTTACTCCGTTGTTTATCATCATCCTCTCTTCCACTTCTCTTCCCTCAGAGGTTTGGGGAAAGCTATTTCCTCACATTTACACAGCCTCTCCGATCAATTTCATTCTGGAACCTTTCCACCTTAGTGAAACTTTCCTGTCTTGGGTGGTTAATGAGCTGCCTCTTGGCTCTGATTAGGGATCTCCCTCTTCATTCTACTTGACCTCACTGTGGCTTTCAATGCCACTCTTCCTGAGTGCCTGCCTCTATAACTGCTGGGATACCTGCCTATATTTAACAATAAATGGGGACGTGCATTTTAACTCTGTTGAAATACACTGAAATAGGGGAGTTTGGGGAGAGGAGTGGTGGGGGAAAGATTTTGCTAAATAAAAAAAGGACTGTCCTTCCCAAATAAAGACATTTTGGAATGTTCTTAGTGTTTCTTCTCTGGAGGAGAGAGAATCAGTTCTGGCAAACTGATGATCTCGTTCAGACTGGCCTTACCCCCCGCCCCCCAAATTAATGTTCATCTTCTAGAGCACAAGGACAGCAGCCCTTTACACACGCTCCACTATTTGTGCAGGTTGGTGAGTTCTATCTGGGCCGTCAGAGGCTTCCGCTACCCTTATAGCTCTGGAGCTGCTCACAGACTGTCAGGCAAAGATTGAAATCTTCAGCAACAAATGCTGCCCCCCACTGCCTCCTATGGCATTGTTTACTGGAAACTGGCAATGGTTCTCCCATATTCTGCCTGAATAAGGAAGAGCATCTGCAGAGATAAAATGAGGTAACTCTAAAAACTAAGATAGAAGTGAAAGTCCTGTCAGCACCCCATATTTTTAAGGAGTGCTGATTTTGGACCCAACCGTGAATGCCAGTAATTGTGTATGCACTGTACATCCTGTACTCAAGGAGCATATCTACTGCTGCAGCCCAACCAGAAGGGAAGTCCAGGGGGAATTATCCTTTGATACAGAAAAGTCTCATTTTACTCTCAAGCCAACTCCTGTACTTCCTCTCTCCCGTACTAGGGCCTGATCTTGCATCCATGGAATTCAGTGGCAACACACCTATTGAATTCAGTTGTGCTGAATTAAAATGTAATGGGTCAAACATTCGTGACATACTATAGTTAAGGTTGTATGATGATTTCCATTTTAACCTGCTGTTTTCGGTTACTATTTTGTTTCTGAAACTTTTAGCTTTCAAACTGACATTTTCTTATTTTGGACATCTTAGCTGCATTGTGATAAATGGATTGAAGGTGCACATGAGCTGGGGCAAGAGTTGAGCAGGAGCCCAGGACTCTATCCCTGCAGAACCTGTAGGTTATAAAGAGGTTAGCGTAGGAAACTGCGCACCTTAGAAATTCCACAACTGGGGAAAGCCTAAACTACTTTAAGACATCAAGAGAAGTTACATTATTCCACTGAGAACATAGTGGTATCTTTACATCACACTTGCCAATGTTGGAAATTAGGGCATATTGAGGCTGGCCAGAGGGCAGTAGGAATTCTCATATTGGGGGAACAGGATTTTATTGTTCTGTAATCTGAATTTGGTTACCCGAGCCCTCTTGAGGGAACTTCTCACAGTGAGGAAACAATTTGGGATAGAAAATGCAGACATGGCCCACCTCACTCCCACAAAGCTGAGGAACACACACCACAGCAAAACGAGTGTATTTAGGGAAAGGAAAAAAGTCAGATCTCAGCAGGAAGACATGGCTACTGCTTAAACCAGAGAACTCAATATGAAAACTCAGAAACAGAAAAACACATTCACAGATGTTTGCCGCCAAAGTAGGATAATCATAAGTACTGACTCCTGTGTAATTTGGTAACATGGATATGATTGCAAATGTTTTTATTTCACTGTTTTTGTGTTAATCATGTCTCTTTTCAATAAATAATTCCTTTATGAATCTTCTTTCATTATCCCCGTTATGCTTTTATATACTTTCACACAGCTACATTTTATGGATAAGTTGCACAAGTAGTTAAGCACACAGAAGTACTCAGGTAGCTCTATGGTATCCTTAAGATAATTTGTAAATTGCTAAAATGTTTAAATATATTCTTCATTTAGAGCACATGTTTACATGAACACACAGTAGTTTATAGTGAAGGTAAGGAAAAGAAAGATTGATTTCAGAACTACATCTGTGTACCTTTTGAGTTCACTTCAGCAGGGTCTACACAGGACAATTAAAGTGCTCTGCAGTTCACATCCTCACAGACTGGACTATGGTGCCATGTAGACAAGCCCTTAATCTCAAAGTGTGCTTCAGGGTCAGGAATCCCACGCAGTCAGCCCATTGCCAGCTACTATTAGGTAAAGTAGTATAATACACGCAGCCCACTGCTCTTATCCTACATCTGTGTTTGTGTGTTTTGTTGGGATTTTTTGTTTTTGTTTGGCTGTTCTTATGTTCTTAAGTGGTTAAACATACTGGGTCAGATCAAAGGTCCATGTAGCCCAGTATCCTGTCTTCTGACAGTGGCTAATGCCAGATGCCCCAGAGGGAATGAACAGAAAAGGAATCACCGAGTGATCCATGCCCTGTCACCCATTCCCAGCTTCTGGAAAACAGAAGCTAGGGACACCATCCCTGTCCATCCTGGCTAATAGCCATTGATGGACCCTATCCTCCATGAACTTATCTAGTTCTTTTTTGACCCCTGTTATAGACTTGGCCATCACAGCATCCTGTGGCAAGGAGTTCCACAGGTTGACTGTGTGTTGTGTGAAAAAATACTTTTGTTTGTTTTAAACCTGCTGCCTGTTAACCTGCTGCCATAGATTCAAACTGTGCCACAACTCTGTATGGAATCTCTGATACTTTAGCCACCAAGCAGTGAGATGTAAATGCATGGGATCTCATGCACTTACATTGCTGGGCTCAGGATTTGGCCTCCAGATTAATGTGGTGATAAAGGGGGAGGGTAGGGTAACATGTATGTTTTATCTAGATGTGTGAATGACGCTCCAGAGTAGGTTCATGCTGAATCTTAATCTGCTGGATTTAGGTAGTCTAGGAAAATGAGCTACATTTCTCTGAACATATCTCGTTTTATGTATATAATTTTCAAGTAATATCTTTGTTTAAATCCAAGTTCTTATAACAGAAGCATGCACAATTACACTAGCTTTTTCACTAGGACTAAGCTATATGTAACTGAAGGAGTGACGGCGGGAGGCTAAAGGTACTGAACAACAGAAAAAAAATATAGTTCATAGTGTTTTCAACAGTACGTACCATTTTCTGAGTGTTAAAATAGTTTATATTTAAGTACTAGGATTGTGACTGTTGCTTAGAGTCTGAAATTGATACGTTTATCACTGCTCTCACTCAAACAGAAACCAATAGAAGAATATACTAAAAATACCCAACTGCTAAAACTTGTAGAAATAGGTTGTGCTCTAAACATAACAATTCACAGTACAACTTTTCTTATCACTAATTACATAATAAGTCATGCAAAGCGTTATGTATATATTGTGTGAGCATAGCCTAGGTAATGAACCAGTTGTAATATAAATAGGCAAAAAGGAGAATTAAGGTTACTTTAGGAACCTGGGAACGATTCTCATCTCATTTATATTGTTGTAAATACAGATTCACTATTTACTGTTGTAAAGCCCTAGATTCACAGTAGTGTAACTGAGATTAAAATCTTCTTTCATAATCTGGATTTCCTGATTTCTGTGCCATTATAGTCTCAACCTTGGGTAGCACAGTTGTTTCCATTTATATCTTCAACATTTCTCTTAGATTTCTGTTGCACTCCTTTTTCTTCACTTTGTCTGCAGTTGTCATCATAGCATTTAAACTCCAGTTAGAAGAGCAAGGCAGATGTCTCCTACCAGAGTCACTGACAAGACCACTCCAACACAGCTGTTGGAGTAGTGCTGTGAGAGCAGCGTGACCACCACCATCAACAGAGAGCGAGCCCATTACATCTGCAACGCTTTTTAGCTTCTACTCGCTTAGAGCCTACATCCCAAATCACTGCTATACTCCAGTGTCTCAGCTGGTAACGTTTAGTATTAGTCAGTTCTTCAATATATTGGCTACTCTTCAGTCAAATTTTTTTAAAAAATCAGAAATACCATTCCACAAGTGTAATACAATCATGGGGGCGAGAGACTTTTAAAGATACTTCTTCCTGAGGCCTAGATGGGTCTGGAAATCTCATTAAAAATGCCAAAACACTTCAATGAACTACACCTTTCAAGTCTCCAAAATGGAAATTGGGACAACATGATACAAATGAAGAACAAAGAATAACATTTAGTGCAGGGGTTCTCAAACTGGGGGTCGTGACCCCTCAGGGGTCACAAAGTTATTACGTGGGGGGGTCGCAAGCTATCAGCTTCCACCCCCAAATCATGCTTTGCCTCCAGCATTTATAATAGTGTTAAACATTAAAAAAAAGTGTTTTTTAATAAGGTGGGGGGGTGTCACACTCAGAGGCTTGCTCTGTGAAAGGGATCACCAATACAAAAGTTTGAGACCCACTGATTTAGTGTAGTCTCAAAAGGGAGCAAGAGCCTAAAAGTAATAAATTCCAGCAGCTTAGAAGAAAACACTTGAAATCAAAACACAACTTATTAGGACACTTTGTTTTAGTGCTGTTTTATTTACAACTTTTCAATGTTTTCAAGAGGATGCTAGTGAAAGAATTTAAGTATAAAATAATGTAGAGTACTCATGAGGGAATTATTAGTCCCAAGCAACCCTGTTACATCAGTGCTATTTTACTGGTATGCTTCCCCCTCCCTACCAGTATTTGTGTGAATCACTTGTAGCATTATATCCTAGGATCAACACTCCTCTCCACTTCCACAAGTGGAAAGACAATTCTCCCCATGGGTGTGGAGAAGGAAGTGCTCCATGAGTAAGTTAGGAGACAAAGAAGCCAGCACATGCCAGGTGACTCCTTCCCCCGCCACAAACCCACAGGCAAAGTGTTACAAGTTATGGCAGAAAATGTGCATTTATTCATTAAGCTAACAGCCAAATGATCAGTCTGACATCTCATTCAGAATGACCTTCATCAGATATATAATTACAGCTGACTTGTAAACTAATCAAATATAGTGTACGCAGTACTGGTCTCAAATGGAAGTGGAGCCCAATGACATCAGGGTTCCCTGGGGCTGTTGCTACATTTGTCAAGAAGGATTTCCCAACCTGTTTCCACAGCTATGAGCTGTAATATCCTTTATCCACCAACAGGCAGATTCTGAGCTCATTTACACCAATGTAAGTCAGGGAGAATTCCATTGACTCCTGACTTTCTTTGGAGAAACAGATCAGAATGTGGTCCTGAATGATTATACGCACTTATTGCATTAAACACATCCCTTTTTAATGTAGAAGGTTGTTGGACAAATACACAGTTTGCAACCTGTTGCATTTAGGATTTGTTTGACATTAGTTGTATCTTGGAGGCAGACATGACGTAATAAACTAGAATTTGGCCATGGCAGTGAGTTAATAGCACCAGTTCCACAAAATGTCCTGATATCAGGGCTCCTCCATAAGGCAGCACAGTACCCCTACTATCCCCAATGCAGTGCGTAGCCAGCAGACTCGGAAAGGGCAGAGTTCTACCTGCTGAATCACCACAGCCACGTCTTGCAACCCTTAGCTGTTCCTTGGAGATTTGCCGTCCAAGAATCGACTCAGGAAACTTGCCTACTTTGTGATGTGACACGACTTGGGCCCCACTTCAGGAAACTGTTCCTATTCTGGAAGGGTGTTTAAGCGTGTGCTTAAATTTTAATGAAGCCTATGATACTTAAGCACATGCTTCGGTTTATAAACACTTTTTTCCCTGAACTGGAACATCAACGTGCAATATAATATGGCTGCAGGTGTGAGCTTTAGCATAAAGATTTTCTGCAAAGGGGGAGAGGGAGAGGAAGAGTTTTGCCACTTTTTTGCTGCTTTGGTACATAAGGTATATAAGGCTTGCAAAGTGAGGGATTCTTTCTGAAAAAGACTTTTCAAAAAAGACTTGTTTTTGCCATTTGTTTCTCAGTTGTTTTTAGGTCTTGCTGACTCTAGAAGACTATGAATCGTGTAGTATTATGTTGTTGGATCAACCATGTAAGTGGAATGTGGTTAATTGAAAGGGGAAGTGATTTTTTTTTTAAAACTCAGTTCAAAGCACAGTTCACGTTTTTGTTAACTCCTATTTAACCCAAACATCTGTGAGAAATGATGTTTTGGTTAAAGCTTGAACACTCCTGTCCCTTAAATTAACACCTGAGGATCTCCCAATCCACATACATAATCTAAGACAGTCTTCCAAAACCAGAGAAGACAGACTTTCTTTACATTTCTAAAGCTACAAAGCAAACACAAGTAAACTAGTCTGAAAAACAAAACTCTTTCAGGTCTTGTCTATGAATCAGAAAGAAATGAACAGTAGCACAAACCCATTTCCTCTTTTCCAGGTCACCTTTCAACAATGTATATCCTTTTATTAAAGATCTAGCTAGGTTTCTCCAATTTATGATTAATAATGTTTTTGGAGATAGCTTGAACTTGTTTCCTTGTCAAATCAATTTCTCTCTCCAAGCTTTTCAGCTAAAGAAATTTAGGCCCAACATTGTAGGTAATAGCAGTCTCATGACAAAAGGCATGTGGAATCTGTCTTTTTATGTTTTCTGTAGTCAGTGACTTGTTCATCTATTATATTTCTCATGAATGGTTTACAGTGGTTCTCCAAGAGAGAACAATTTGGCCTTGTCTAAATGCAGAGGTTGGATTGATTAACTAAAATCAGATAAACTAAATCAGTTTTTTAAAGAGGTACAAGCCCCTGTATGGACAAACTAAGGGTTTTTTCTGGAGAATAAATGGAACCAAAATCACTCAATCGGCTGTATATCACATTTTTTAGTTATTTGCTTTTTAGCTTGTATGTGGACATTTTCCTTACGGAATAAGGTTACCCTATTTTGAAATAATTTTTTAAATTACATTATTTTAAAATTAAAGCATCCACATGCAACTTGAAACCACATATCTAAAGGTATGAATTACAACACATTTAATTATTTCATTTTCATTTACCATGTAGACAAGTTCTTACATTGGTTTAAATCAGGTTAGTTCAGTTTAGCTTGCACCTGTAAATTTATCTCCCACCGAATTTTCTCTTTCAAATGACATGCCTTTGTGTGAAAGAAATCAAGTATTTAGTGCAAAATCAGACACAGTTGAGTGACAGTCATATGTATTGTTCAAATCTAATTCTAATAAAAATAATTGAGATGTAGACTCACGAGGAATCATAGAATCATAGAATATCAGGGTTGGAAGGGACCTCAGGAGGTCATCTAGTCCAACCCCCTGCTCAAAGCAGGACCAATCCCCAATTAAATCATCCCAACCAGGGCTTTGTCAAGCCTGACCTTAAAAACTTCTAAGGAAGGAGATTCTACCACCTCCCTAGGTAACGCATTCCAGTGTTTCACCACCCTCCTAGTGGAAAAGTTTTTCCTAATATCCAACCTAAACCTCCCCCACTGCAACTTGAGACCATTACTCCTTGTCCTATCCTCTTCTACCACTGAGAATAGTCTAGAACCATCCTCTCTGGAACCACCTCTCAGGTAGTTGAAAGCAGCTATCAAATCCCCCCTCATTCTTCTCTTCTGCAGACTAAACAATCCCAGTTTCCTCAGCCTCTCCTCATAACTCATGTGTTCCAGACCCCTAATAATTTTTGTTGCCCTTAGCTGGACTCTCTCCAATTTATCCACATCCTTCTTGTAGTGTGGGGCCCAAAACTGAACACAGTACTCCAGATGAGGCCTCACCAATGTCGAATAGAGGGGGACGATCACGTCCCTCGATCTGCTCGCTATGCCCCTACTTATACATCCCAAAATGCCATTGGCCTTCTTGGCAACAACGGCACACTGCTGACTCATATCCAGCTTCTCGTCCACTGTCACCCCTAGGTCCTTTTCCGCAGAACTGCTGCCTAGCCATTCGGTCCCTAGTCTGTAGCTGTGCATTGGGTTTTTCCGTCCTAAGTGCAGGACCCTGCACTTATCCTTATTGAACCTCATCAGATTTCTTTTGGCCCAATCCTCCAATTTGTCTAGGTCCCTCTATATCCTATCCCTGCCCTCCAGCGTATCTACCACTCCTCCCAGTTTAGTATCATCCGCAAATTTGCTGAGAGTGCAAGCCACACCATCCTCCAGATCATTTATGAAGATATTGAACAAAACCGGCCCCAGGACCGACCCTTGGGGCACTCCACTTGACACCGGCTGCCAACTAGACATGGAGCCATTGATCACTACCCGTTGAGCCCGACAATCTAGCCAACTTTCTACCCACCTTATAGTGCATTCATCCAGCCCATACTTCTTTAACTTGCTGACAAGAATACTGTGGGAGACCGTGTCAAAAGCTTTGCTAAAGTCAAGAAACAATACATCCACTGCTTTCCCTTCATCCACAGAACCAGTAATCTCATCATATTCACTCATTTTTAAATAAAATCCTTGCACTTTCTAAGTGTGATAAGCCCTCATGAGGCTTCTGAAGTTGTAGAAATTCTCATTTTGATTTTCTGTAGCTTTGTACAGATGCCCATGGTATAGTGGGGACATATCTTTTTACAGGGAAGAGAACTTCAACTCTATATCCACTCATAAACTGAGACCACTATAAAAGGTAATATAAAGTTATTGTTAATGTTTTGGCTTGGGAGGGAATGTCAAAATGAAAAATATAAATCACATCCCATAACTTTAAGAAAGTCAAAATTCCATCTGCTAAGCAAGATTTGGCAGCATTTCCCCCCATATCACCCTCTTGCCAGGCTGCTGCATCAAAATCAAACTACACAGTTTTCAGTCCACAGGGACAAACTAACAATGTTTAACTTTAGAATATTGTTTATTTGGGCATCAATATTATCAAACTCTTGGGTACAACAGCTGGAGATCTGGGTGGACACTGTCAAATCTTGGACAATTTCTAAATAGGTTCTTATACCATGCTCATCACCATAGTTTCTATGCACCTTCCAGGAGTGCATTGAGCAAGGTGACTACATGTCTCTCACATGTTTGTTATCTCTTCCTCTTCCCCAGAGGGAGAAACATGCGGAATAGAATGTCTTGTTCTGGTTGTTAGTTTGTTGTTAAATATGTGATTATATTAGAGAAGGCAAGGTCAAAGAAATGTGCCTTGCACTTTGAGTGGAAAGTGGTGAGGTTTGTGATAGTGCTTTAATTCCTGGGGGAGTTCATACTATAGTCTGACCACCCCTAGAGAAGGTTCTGTCTCCCGGATAGATTAGCTTTATTCTTATTGTTGAGAGTTCCATTGTGCCAGAGGAGTGAAGTTGTCTTTCAGGAGGTCTGGGCCCAGGCCATGGAGCGCTTTGAACATAAGAACTGAGACCTTGAACTTGATTCAGAATTCTATGGGAACTTAAACACATACTCCCCACTTCCTCTAAAGCAAATGGAGGATATATGTAAGGGCCTGGTGCATTCAGTATATGCAGCACACAGAGAAATGAAGTGATAGAACTGGGTGAAACCAGCAACATGAAAGCAAATGAGTCAGATTCATTCCCTCACTCCTTCTTCTTTGTGCTACTCTGGCAGCCCAAAGGGCCTGGGAAGCCCACGTGATCTTCCCAGCTAAAGATTTCCTCAATGTGGGAAAGACCCTGGCTGCTCTAATCTAACATGCATCTGGTATAGAATTTGCCTAATAATCAGAAAGCTGCAACTCACTTCTTTGGAACACCATCACCCTTTCCTCAGCTGCACGTAGCAGATATTAGGTGAGGCAGAGAATCTGGGTCAATATAAGAGCTAACGGACTAGCAGAGAGGGTAGAATCTTGAGATCTCCTCGTCTTTTTAGAAAGATGGATTACTATAATTTTCAAATTAAACACTATTTACATAAAGGAAGAAACCCCGCCCTGTCAAAAGGCAGCATATGTTGTCTGTCTCAGGACAACTAGCAAGACTTCAGCTGTACCAACTGCCTAAACTTTAATCTTCAGACTCTCAGGGACCAAGACAAGATCTTAAAGGCAGTTTGTGACAAGAAGGCTCTCGGACAACCACCATACTGCAATATTCTCAGATGTCAAGCTGAAGTAGCTCTTTTATATCTGGCTGAACTCCAGGTGTGATACATTGGCAAGGAGTATGCCTTCTGGGAATGAATCACTGTAGAAAAACAACAGTAACTTCAGCAGACAACATGGGCTCAGATGCAGGACCCTGAACTGTAGACAGGTTAGACACTTGGCTGTCCTACTGTGCTCTCATAGTTGTGCTTCAATATCAACATGTGGTTATGTTTCGTTGAAAGGCTTCACATCTTATCCTATTATTGTATAATAAATGTTCTCTATTCAGTTTGCTGTTACAGGCTATCTTTGAAATGCTCTCAACTCCTTTATTTCTGTTTGTCTCCCCATACCAGCCTTCAAATGATGCTTTTGTTCAATTTACACAAACTTACAAATGAAGGCCCCCCACTACCAACGCTGGGATGGTTCTCTGGCTGATTTGCTCCACATGGGATGTTTTTATTTATCTGATACTATATTTCCTTACTTATAATTATGGGCAACTCCCAGAAGAGAGGTACCCAGTCACAGGTGGACTAGTAGCCCTTTAGTATAGCTGGACTATATTTATCATACAGTTTACTTCTTCTGAGGTACAAACAGCCTCTGCACTAAGAACACTCTCTGTGAGTATTAATTTTCAAAGTGTGGAATAGTTTTGCTAATGTTGTAGATGTTGAATGTGAATAGAGAGTTTAAGGAAATGGGCAGTGACTCAAGAGATCTGGGTTCAATTCCTGGCTCTTTCAAAAACTCCCTTATCTCAGGGAAGTGACTTAATCTCTCTGTGCCTTGGTTTCCCCATTAGTAAAGTGGGGATAATATTTCCTTTATCCCTTTTGTCTTTGTTGTCTAGTTAGACTGCCACATCTTCAGAGCAGATACTGTTTCTTATTATGTATCTCTACAATGCTAGCACAATGGGGCCTGCTCTCTTCTGATCTCTACTGTAATCAATCAATAACAAGGATTAGAGTATGCATTTTGTAATTGTCAGTACGATTAGTTGTAAAACTTCTAATCAAATCTGGAACTGTATTGTGCTATTCAGATTTTTCTTCATTTAGAAAAAGTAGAACACCTAAACTGGTGATCAGCAAGGTCCTTATAATTACAGTCTATGTCCTATGGCCACTTAAAAAGGGTGAGGAGCTAGGAACAGATTTGCACCAATGTATTTCAAAGGAGGCAAATGCTGGTTTATTGGAATAACTCAGAGCTGTCCTGCCAGTCAGGCAGGATGGGTCACACCTCATATTCATTACACTCTACTGTAGGTGTGGCTGCCTTCAATAACAGAGATGATCAAATACAGTCTAATGCCTTGTTGATATTGTGTTTGAACACTTATTAAAAGCCCAGCGCAAGCCCAATAGTATTACTACTGTACTAATAGCTTACTTTTATATAGTACTTGTAATCTTAAAGTGATTTAGGTTATAGCTACACTGCAATGTAAAACCAGGATTCAAACTCAGGGTCAAGCCTATCCCCGTCTACACCCAAATCGCACTAACCGAGGGCTTGGACCCAGGATCCCAGGACCATCCGGCAGTGGAGGGTCTGAGCCTGAGTCAAGCTGGAGCAAGGGTTCAAGCCCTATTGCTTTGCAGTGTAGACGCAGTCCCACTGGACTCCTGCTCTGGGAGTCCACTAAAAGTATCCTTAAATCCCGTTGACTGACTTTCTTTGACCCCTGGACTGTCAAGTTTGGTGAACAGTCAAGTTGTCCCATGCTGCACCATGAAAAAAAGACTAGAGCGGTCATATTTTGGGAGGGTGCTAAGTAATCTGGGATATGAGTAGTTGGACTCAGGCCCGCATAATGCAGTGCAGTCACTGGAGCCCCAGCTTGGGACCCAGAGTTCAGCCATTCCTAACCTGGGGTTACAAATAAGTATAAACATTCAATCCCTAGGTTAGCACACCCAGGATCTGCTAACTCAAGTTCTACTAACTCTGGGGTTACATGGTAAACCCCTTGACAGACTTCAAGTAAAATACAAACTAAACAGAAAGAATTTCATTCACTACTGAACCTGGCCACTCATACACCCGGGAAGGAGATTCTTATGGTAAACACGCTGTTGAGTGTTTATATATAGCAAAAGCAAGAGCTGAAGGAAGAGAAGATTGATAAAGAGAAGTGGTAAATAATGAAGAGGACAGGTGACTAATTCAGAGTGATCCAGATCACTTGGTAAACTTAGGCACCTAACAATCCTTGTAGATTCTACCCTTTATACCACACAGCATGTAGCTGGAACAGCTAAGCATAATCCAGAGTGTCTCTATGGGAGCTGAGAAGCATAAGATCAGAAACCCAAGATTCCTTATTCTGGCCAAGCATGAAAGCTGCTGTCAAATATAAGGCATCTATAGTGTGTAATCTGCAGTAATTACAGAGAGAAAATTTCAGAATAACCCCTGAAGTCACATGTGATTCTTCAAGGTTATCACAGATCTATTTTAATAAAACACGAAAAATTACTTTTTATTAGTGAAATTTTACTTCTTTAAAATACAGTTTAACAGGTTTAACCTCAACTGCTTCTTAGCTTCTAAATTATTGATGGCACTACACAGTTACATGATTTTATGTGCATTTCCATAATACTACGGAAAATGATGCCGTTAAAATCTTAGCAAAATTGTTTCTGTATGCACAAAATCAAATCTTAACCATTTACTATTTCATATTTTTTCTTATATACTTCTGATTGACCCTCAATGAGGGCTAACCATGTGTGATGTCTGAAATGTAAAGTTCAGCCAATTTTGAGTTATGTAGGTGCAAAGAAGTCCTAGTTTTTAAAGTGATGAAGTATATTTATTTCCTGTTCAGGTGTCTCTAAAATGGTTGAAAGAATTTTCTCCAAACTTTGAAAAAATATTCGTGTTTGGAGTGAGGCCAAGCATGGAAAGTATCTAGACCAAAAAAAATATTTTTTGTTAAGGTGTGAGCTAGAAAAAATGGAATTATAATGAAAATGGTTGTGCACCTTTAAATATGGTATTCACTCTGACAAACGTTTAATTAGATAGATAAAACTGTTCCACAAAAGCATGCATTATTCATAAGAGTTAATGTCACCTGATTACCCTCCTTGAGAATGTATGATGTCACCTCCACGAATGATGATAATTTCAGATCTGCAACAAAGTTGCTGGAGCAGGTTTTTGAAGTTGCTGTATTACAGTGTTTTGGCAACTGTTTGAAATCAAGCTGCTGTGATGGCTGTTTGATTAAGCAAATCTACTGTGGTAACTGTCTGAAGCCAAGCTGTTTCTGCAGCTGTTTGAGTCATAGTTGCTCCTGAAGTGTTTGGAAGAAAGAGGGCATTAGTGAAGAATAAAGGGAAAAGTGAGAACATGAGGGAGGCAGAGAGTGGAAGAGAAGGGGGAGGTATTTTTAAAAAATATTCAAAGTATGTACACTATGAAAAACAAAGTTTATTTTTCTCAAGCAGCTTTGAAAAACAAAACTATAATGCCATCTTGGGGTTTTGGTGATATCAGCAGTTACAAGCATATAATATAAACATTGCTAATGATTTGTATGTGTATTATATGCATAAAAACTACATAAAAAGGACATTACATCTGCAAAGTAAAGGACTCGAAAGTTAGAAAATGTCCAAACTAAGGTTTCCTCTGCTGCTTTAATTTGACCCCCATGTTTGTATGTATTATGATACTGTCTTTAATTAAATGATTGCATGTATTTTTTCTACAGTACCCCTGCCTTATTCAGTGCACAGAATGGACAGTGCTCACTTAGCGGAGCAGCTATTCAATATTTTGGTTTCTCCTTGTTCTTCAATGTGTGGTCCCAGGCCTTATTTACTGCACACTATTCAAACCTTATTCTGAAGACAGGATTATTAAATTCCTCAATGGCTTTTCTATGATATGCATCACAACAGTATCTGAGTGCTCAATGTGGATAGAATCTTCAGGAAATTTAGCTGCTAAAATCCAAATTTCAACTGAAATCTAAGTACAAACTGAGATTTTTCCAACTTTTATAATTTGGCCAAATTTAGATTTTCATTGGGACAGCAAAAGGCACATCCCTGACACAAAGGCCATACCCTTGCCAAATTTCATATAACTGCTCTAAAGTGTGAGGGCATTAGAGCTTTTCAAAGAAAAAGTCACCAGAACTCTTTAATATAGGCAAAACAACTTATTTTTCCCTTACCTTATTTTCGGCAATGGCAGAACCATTTTGGCTGACATTTCCAAAAAAATTAAATAAAATAAATTCAGCCCTAGGCAGTCACCCAGAATGGAAAATTTCAGTCCAACTGCTTAAAATTTTATAAAGTTTTATAAGCAACTGAAAATAGGGTCTTATAATGGGAACTGTCTAGCAACCTTACTAATAGATGATGCTTCTAGTCCTGCTTATATTTCCCCCAATAAATCCCTAGCAAAAATGACCTTCAAAGTCATCTTATGACTATGATGTCATCACTGTGCTATGCTTTATACAGTAGCTGTGATGGAATAGTGCAAGAGTTACTGTGAAGGCTTTGTTTTACTTAAAATCAGGTTATTTTATTTGTGATATAACAGCAGTGTGTGATTTCAATATTGCCAATGCTAGGCATTCAAAAATCATGTCAGTCCTCTCAAAAATCAGAAGATTGGCTTAAAACTCCTGAGAATTTTTTTAAATATATATATATTGGGGTTATTTTCATTTGCCTTCTGGATTTTGAGCTTTAAAGATGTGCTTGGGTCACATTTTCAAGTTTTTTCTGCAACTATAATGGCTAGAAACTTCCTTTAAAAGAAGCTGATTTTGACATAATCACTTGACTCCAGAGGCTGAGGATTTAAGAAAAATACTACTTTTCATGTGAGTTGGCAACACTGTACATAAGAAAGAGGAAGTGATTTCAAAAGTTTGTGAAAGAATGATGATTTCCTGTAATTTTAGGCCAAGATTTTAACAAGTGACTATTAATATTGGGAGCCCAAGTTGACCTGCCTCTATGGGTATATCTACACTGCAGCTGAGAGTAAGCCTCCCAGCCCAGGTAGACAGACATATACTAGAGGGGGTTGAACTAGTGTGCTAAAAATAGCTGCGTGGATGTTGCCGGTCTAATAGAGACTCAAGCTAGCAACCCAAGATCAAGCCCACCTGACTTCCTAGGCTTGAGCTAGGGTGGCTAGATCGAGTCTCTGCCAGAGCCACAGTGTCCACAAAGCTATTTTTAGTGCACTAGCTCAAGCCCCGCTATTGAGAGTCTGTCTACCAGGGCTTGGAGGCTTGCTCCTAGCTGTATTGTAGACATACCCAAAGGGACTTGATTCAGAGGACCAACCCTAGAAAATCAGGATGCTTTAAGGTGAATCAGCTTGGGCACTCAAAATCATTAGTCATTTTTAAAAAGCTTGGCCTAAAATTACAGGAAATCCTGATTCTTTCACAAATTGTAGAAATCACTTCCTCTTTCTGATTTAACATGTCCACCAATACACTCACATATAAGTGTAAATAATACATTAAAATCTATATGACAACTTTAATGCTATGTAACCATAACATTGTACTTTACAGTTATGTAAATATTTCTTTGGCAGATACACTGCTAGGCACTGAGCCTCCCATGGTGTTCACTCCAGAGACAGGCCCCATTTCAGCAGTCCATGCATATTTACCAGAGCGCTTAAGCAGGTGCATAAATGCTTTGTTGAATAGAGTTGGATTGAAACACAAGCTTAAATGTTCTGAACTGGTACCCAACACAGTACTTTGTGTGGGGAATAACATCTATGTAGGGGGAAATATAATGGACCCAAGCAACTTTGTGCTGCCTCAGTGCCACATGGCTGCCCAAAACCCAGCCAGCCAGCCAGCCAGCGACTGATTCCATCCGCATGGGGGGAGTGTTATATATGAAAGAGGAAATTATGTCTAAAGTTTGTGAAAGAGCCTTAACTCAGAAAATCCAGTTGCAATGTTTCTTGGGGCACCCAGAGTTGTGAGTCACCTGGGCGCCACCTGCTTCCCACGTAAGGAAGTCTTGCCTGTGCCAGCTGGGTGTTAGCCACTCAAACACTCAACCAGCCTGTCAGCCTCTCAGGCACTCTCCTCTGGGCTACACCATCCCTGCGGTTGAGAATAGGTACCCCTGAGTCCCTTCAAAGTGTCCCACTGTGGTATCCAGCTCCTGATCACTGGATACACACAGAAATCTCAGATCCTCTGTTCCCAAAGGAACAGTGTGCCACAATATTACCTTAGTGCACCGCTCCCGTATCACACACAGCACTTGAGTTCAGTTACAGTAAAATGATGGAAATTTATTTTAGAATAGAAACAAGTGTGAGTGATGGAAACAAATGTTTACATAGAAACCAATATCATAAAATGAAAACCAGGGCCGTAAAACATTAATGTTATTAATCCAATAGAATAGGTTCTTGCCCCAAAGTGTAGTCTTTTGTCAAGTTTACTGGCCTCCAAGAGACAGGACCCAGTCTTTCATGAAGCACCCCACTCATTCAAGATGCCTCCTCAGTTCATGGATCCAGAGTGTCTTTCTCCATCCTGTGAGATACTGAATCAGTCTTTTGTCTTTATTGCTGTCATAGTATTCCCTTTCACGAGTGGTTCTGATGTTTGTAGTTTATCTTTGATGGTTTTCCATTGACTTTTCTAGGTTGGTTCAATGATGGACAACTGAGCAATACATTACATAATTAGCTATCTAAGGAGGGGTGATAACTCCCTCTTGCTTGAATGAGCTATCACCAAGACATATGATCCCCTCGTGACTCACCTTCACTCCAAGGCCATAAGGGCCTAATGTAATATAGCTACATTGGATGGATGGATGGATGGATGAGTGTTCAACTAGTGCTGACTTGAGTTCTGGATTTATTTGTTTTTATGGCTTCTGTAGTGGGATAGTCACCCCGCTCCTGCCCGGAAGGGCTTAAAGCAGCCCCAGGGGAAGGCTGTGGCAGAGAGAAGCTAGGCTGATTGGGAAAGCAGCCACAGCTGTAGCCAGAGCAATCAGGGCCCAGCTGGCCCTTATAAGAGGGCTAGAGCCAAAGACAGAGATACTCTCTCGAGGTTCCTTGAGAGAGAAGGACCTGGCTGCCTGGGAGCTGAGAAGGGTACCTAAGGTGCAGCAGTGCTAGGGAAAGGCAGAGGGAGCTGTGGAGCTCCAGCCTGGTAAAATCCCAGGCTGCAGGCCTAGTTAAGGGCCCACAAAGGGTACTGGGGCTGCAAAGGGGCAGCCCCTAGATAGGCAGAGGCAGCTGGTCCAACCCGCCTTGCCAATGATGAGTCATTTACAAACTGAAGTCTACTCCAAGGAGCAGGGGCTAGATGGTGACTGGCAGTAGCCACTGAGGTAAGCTGGAGATAAAAGGTTGGGGGTTCCCCTGGGTGGGGTGACCCTGATTGTGGGTTGTTTCTGGGGGGGCAGAACCCAAATGTACAGCGGGCACTGGGATCTGGGAGAGACACAGGGGCCAGCGGTGGGCAAGACACTGGCCTGCAAAGGGTGCTCTCAGCTGAAAGAGCTGATTTCCTAGCCTAGTGGTTCTTAAAGCTGGTCCGCCGCTTGTTCAGGGAAAGCCCCGGTGCACCGGACCAGTTTGTTTACCTGCCACATCCGCAGGTTCAGCCGATCGCGGTTCCCAGTGGCTGTGGTCCCCCACTCCAGGCCAATGGGGGCTGCAGGAAGCAGCGCACGTCAAGGGATCTGCTGGCAGCCCTTCCCGCAGCCCCCATTGGCCTGGAGTGGCAAACCGCATGGCCAGTGGGAGCCGTGATTGGCCAAACCTGCAGAGGCGGCACGTAAACAAACTGGTCCAGCCCACCAGGGGCAGCAGGATACGGACCCTGGACTTCAGGAAAGCAGACTTCGACTCCCTCAGGGAACGGATGGCCAGGATCCCCTGGGGGACTAACTTGAAGGGGAAAGGAGTCCAGGAGAGCTGGCTGTATTTCAAGGAATCCCTGTTGAGGTTACAGGGACAAACCATCCCAATGAGTCGAAAGAATTGTAAATATGGCAAACGACCAGCTTGGCTTAATGGTGAAATCCTAGCGGATCTTAAACATAAAAAAGAAGCTTACAAGAAGTGGAAGGTTGGACATATGACCAGGGAAGAGTATAAAAATATTGCTCGAGCATGTAGGAATGTTATCAGGAGGGCCAAATAGCACCTGGAGCTGCAGCTAGCCAGAGATGTCAAGAGTAACAAGAAGGGTTTCTTCAGGTATGTTGGCAACAAGAAGAAAGCCAAGGAATGTGTGGGCCCCTTACTGAATGAGGGAGGCAACCTAGTGACAGAGGATGTGGAAAAAGCTAATGTACTCTGCTTTTTTTTGGCCTCTGTTTTCACTAACAAGGTCAGCTCCCAGACTGCTGCGCTGGGCATCACAACATGGGGAAGAGATGGCCAGCCCTCTGTGGAGATAGAGGTGGTTAGGGACTATTTAGAAAGGCTGGACATGCACAAGTCCATGGGGCCGGACGAGTTGCATCCGAGAGTGCTGAAGGAGTTGGCGGCTGTGATTGCAGAGCCATTGGCCATTATCTTTGAAAACTCGTGGCGAACCGGGGAAGTCCCGGATGACTGGAAAAAGGCTAATGTAGTGCCAATCTTTAAAAAAGGGAAGAAGGAGCATCCTGGGAACTACAGGCCAGTCAGCCTCACTTCAGTCCCTGGAAAAATCTTGGAGCAGGTCCTCAAAGAATCAATCCTGAAGCACTTGCATGAGAGGAAAGTGATCAGGAACAGCCAGCATGGATTCATCAAGGGAAGGTCATGCCTGACTAATCTAATTGCCTTCTATGATGAGATTACTGGTTCTGTGGATGAAGGGAAAGCAGTGGATGTATTGTTTCTTGACTTTAGCAAAGCTTTTGACACGGTCTCCCACAGTATTCTTGTCAGCAAGTTAAGGAAGTATGGGCTGGATGAATGCACTACAAGGTGGGTAGAAAGCTGGCTAGATTGTCGGGCTCAACGGGTAGTGATCAATGGCTCCATATCTAGTTGGCAGCTGGTATCAAGTGGAGTACCCCAAGGGTCGGTCCTGGGGCCGGTTTTGTTCAATATCTTCATAAATGATCTGGAGGATGGTGTGGCTTGCACTCTCAGCAAATTTGCGGATGATACTAAACTGGGAGGAGTGGTAGATACGCTGGAGGGGAGGGATAGGATACAGAAAGACCTAGACAAATTGGAGGATTGGGCCAAAAGAAATCTGATGAGGTTCAATAAGGATAAGTGCAGGGTCCTGCACTTAGGACGGAAGAACCCAATGCACAGCTACAGACTAGGGACCGAATGGCTAGGCAGCAGTTCTGCGGAAAAGGACCTAGGGGTGACAGTGGACGAGAAGCTGGATATGAGTCAGCAGTGTGCCCTTGTTGCCAAGAAGGCCAATGGCATTTTGGGATGTATAAGTAGGGGCATAGCGAGCAGATCGAGGGACATGATCGTTCCCCTCTATTCGACATTGGTGAGGCCTCATCTGGAGTACTGTGTCCAGTTTTGGGCCCCGCACTACAAGAAGGATGTGGATAAATTGGAAAGAGTCCAGCGAAGGGCAACAAAAATGATTAGGGGACTGGAACACATGAGTTATGAGGAGAGGCTGAGGGAGCTGGGATTGTTTAGCCTGCAGAAGAGAAGAATGAGGGGGGATTTGATAGCTGCTTTCAACTACCTGAAAGGGGGTTCCAAAGAGGATGGCTCTAGGCTGTTCTCAATGGTAGCAGATGACTGAATGAGGAGTAATGGTCTCAAGTTGCAGTGGGGAAGGTTTAGATTGGATATTAGGAAAAACTTTTTCACTAAGAGGGTGGTGAAACACTGGAATGCATTACCTAGGGAGGTGGTAGAATCTCCTTCCTTAGAGGTTTTTAAGGTCAGGCTTGACAAAGCTCTGGCTGGGATGATTTAACTGCGAATTGGTCCTGCTTTGAGCAGGGGGTTGGACTAGATGACCTCCTGAGGTCCCTTCCAACCCTGATATTCTATGATTCTCTGAACCAGCGGTGGACTGGCTTTGAGAACCACTGCCCTAGATGACCAACTGGAGGCGCCACGCCGGTGAGTCGTTGCCCTGTGACAGCTTCTCACATGGGAAACAAGCCCAATCCAGGATTTGCAAATGCAGTTGCCTGTCTTTAAAGTATAATTGTTGTTGTGTGGAGGACTGGAGGTATTGGCCTTACAACATGCTCTTTTCTCCTTCAGAGACCTCAGACCACTCCTCAAAAGTGGACACAGCCTCATGGCACAGACCACTATCGAATGTAACAACTTCGCAAGTTTTAAAGTCTATCTTGCATGTTTTGAGGTTGGCCTTCAAGGTGTCTTTATATCTGAGGATGGGTTGACCCACAGAATAGGTTCCCATGCTCAGTTGGCTGTAGAGCACTGCTTTCCATATACAGGATACCTCCATGCGGACCACATGTCTGACTTGCCCATGGACAGCTGCTTGATGGCCTTAGCAATCTTGCCTAAAGAAGGGGCCACAGACAGCTCCTCCAAGACCACACAATGCAGGAGTGAGTTGATGGCTTCATCAGACATAGTCTCCTAAACTGTCAACCCACTATTAGAGCACTCTGCCCAGCGAGAGAGAATATTGCCTTTGTCTGTGAGCAGCCAGTTACCATCTGCTGTGAGGACAGGGGCTGTACCACTGGATTTTGGGACCTACACAGCACAGAGACCTTCACAGAAAGCCTTCCTATCATGCTTGTCAGCTGCTTCCACCAGTGGTGGTTCTTTAGCCTTAATTGCATATGTAGTTTGTTTCGCCTGATGGTGGTAGTTTGTTTCGCCTCCTTTGCCTATTTCTTGTCCTAGATGTAGGACTGGCATGTGATATGCATGGTCTTCGGTAGCTGGTCTATCTCAGGGTCATTCTCATTGAACCATTCTTGGTGTTTCCACCTTACAAAGCCAAGAACCTTGGATGCCATATTATATATGACATCTCTGAACTTTGGCCAGGTTGTCCCAATGTCTGTGGAGCTGATGCAGTCTCCAGTGATGATTCCTACTTTGCTTGTTTGAGATAATTTACGCCAGAAACATTAATCTTCTTTGGTGGCTTGAGGCATCTTCTGGGGTGCTTTGGTGAGAAGTATGGCAACATGGTATTTCTTAAAACCCATTGATCTGATCAGCATTTGGCACCTCTCAAAGAGCAAGTGCTGTAGACAACTTCAATGTCTTTAGACTGTGCAATTACATAGTCCAGCATATGCCACTGTTTTAATATGGGATGCAACCATGTTTTACATTTGTTGGCCTGTTGGAAGACTCTATTGATGGTAACTGAATTTGGCACAATTGGAGAGAAGTAGCTGGCCATTGGAGGTTGACCTTCCAAAGCCATGATGTCCTACCATGCTGCTCCACCTGTCAAAGTCAGCTCCCATATGAGCATTAAAGTCTCCAAGGACTATGAGTTTGTCCTCGTGTGGTACCCCTCTGATGGCCCCACTGAGATCTTTGTAAAATGCCTCTCATCTGTATGAATCATTATCAGCACATAAGTACTGATAATGATGGCATACTGGTCTCTGGACAAGTTTATGTAGAGCACCATAAGTTGGTCACTGACTGACTTCCTTGGGGAGCGAGTCAAGCTTGTGGGCAATGTCAGACCATATGGCAAATTCTACCTCCGATTATCTCGCCTTATCCTTGGCCTTGCCAATCCAGTAGTAGCTCTAGACTGCTCCTAGCCCCTCAAGGTGGGACTCATTAGTGAGTCTGATTTCACTGAGTGAAGTCATGTCTATTTATACCTCTTCAGTGTTGTCAGTAAGGACTGTTCTTCACACTGGTCACTGTCAAAAAGAGTTCTGGCATTCCATGACCCAAAAGTCAGGCTGTGAATCTTTGTTTTATTTTGACTGAGTTGGAGGAACATCCAGCAGTTATAGCCTGACAGCTATGGAAAGGGCAGGCTGTGTTTAGGGTCTAGTTATATTATTTCTTAAATATCATCCATACACCTCTCACAGTACTTGGGTATTGATAAGGCACAAGCTTTCAGCAGTGATCTCACAGGCTACCCTTCATGGATAAATGCCATGAAAATGGTGTATTAGGTGTTGTCAGTTTGTTAGGTCTGACACAGGTTGCTCGTAAAGAACAGTGAACCATGTGCTAATTGGCACCAAGGGGATTCTGTGGGACACCTGTATTTTCAGTTTCTGAAGTAATCTGGGAATGAATATCTGCAACCTTATCATGTTAACACCTGTGTGTGTGTGGAATTTCCCTTGGTGGTTTAGAATGTAAGTAAAGAATGGACACAACTGAAGGAATGAAGCTGATGACATTTTTATTAAGTAAACACTGTCAACTGTAAATGTTTACATCTTTATTCATGAATACAAATATTTACATGCCAAACCTCCTTTTCTGCCAGCCAACAAGGAGTTTAAGCTCTTGTTGGCATCATTGCACAGAGAAAAGAGAACAGGGGGAATTTCTTCTAAGAAACCTCTTAATTCTAGTCCACCAGTTTCTAGAGACACAGTATCCTCAAAAGTCATCCTTATTTGTGGCAGAAGTGGGGTTTAACCATAGATTCCACCATACATAAGTTGGACAATGCTTTAGAGAAATGAAGCTGTAAATTAAGTGCAATGTTAATTGCATCTTGTTAATGAGAATATACGCACTCATGGGAAATGTGAAAGACTGCAAAAGCAATCTGTCCTAGTGATGCTGCCTCATTCTGAGATGATTGTACCTACTGCTGACATAGACCTGAGTGTTCTGTCACATGCTTTGGCAACACTGTAATAGCTTCTGTCTATCTTAGGTACTTATAAGCTCCCCATTACCATAGAATTTGAGCACCTAACAATCTCTTGTGTAGTTTTCTTCATAACATGCTGTAAAATGGGGATTATCCCCATTTTACAGGTTTTGAATTGAGGCAAAGAGACTAAGGGCCAGATTTTTTTAAATACATTTGGGGGCCTAACTTCAAATAGATTTAAAAATCAGTCCCTAAATAACTTGCCTGTTTCTCTGTGGATGTCTCTGAGTGTGGGTGCCCAGCAGGGTGGTGACTAGATCCTTTCAGCAGGAGAGAGGCAGCAACAAGGAATGATGCCTTCTATGATGAGGGGAGGGGGCTTCATTGAATGATATGAAGGGTAGGAATTGATGAGTGGGTCCACCGCAGGGGCTCGGGTGTGGTGGGTCCTTGCTTTGATACATGGCCCCATGTCCTGTAAAACAGGGCTTTGGTTAAATGCATTCTGTGTTGGCTTCATGGTGATAAAATGTTTTCCACATCTATAGTAAAATGCTTTCATCAACAAATGCATTGGTGTAAATAAAATTATGGGGGGAAATTAAATAATAATACTTAAGATAAATACTTAAATATTAAATACGAACATAATAGTGTGTACATAGACACGTGAGAAGTCTGAATTTTCTAAGTTCTAAATAGTAACCAAAAGGGACCTTTGAAGAGAAATCTCAGAAGTTGGTCATTTTTAATTCTTCTTACTTTTAACCTATTAGTGAATTTATTTAAAATGGTCAGACTAGATCTAGGCTCCTTTACTAAGCAGTAGGAAGGAAACATTTTATTTTAGAGAACACAAACAGTGGAATAATTTGAATTATATTTTCCAGTGCAAATGTAATGGTCAACTACATATGACTGAATGAATTTCTTGCAGAGACACTTTAGTTAAAAGGTAGGTCTCATCTTTTGACATGAATATGGTCATCTACAACGATGGTGCCAGGGCTGAGAACACAATGCCCCTGACATACATACAAACATGTTTCCCCAATCCTGAAATTTTTAAAGTGTATTTCTAGAAGTACAGCAGTCTAAACAGTATATTTTAGCTGCTAATGAAATAATTATCCTGAGTAATGTACACACAACCTCAGTATTAAATGGACTGCTTGCCTGTGTTGGGACTAACGTCATTGAATCACACGCACACCTATTTTCCTGGCAATAGTGTACCTATGGCTTTTTTAATTATCGCAAAGATCTTTCATAGTCATTTTATTTCAGTTTCTAAAAGCTTTTTCCATTAATAGTTGCTCAACTTGTACATTAAGAATCCTAACTACAATTAAAATTGACATCTGGTAAAAACAAGATCAGAACAGCCTTGAATAATAACCATAGTACTAACCTGTGGACCTCAGTAACAAATGGTAGAGGCACTGCCTTAATCAGAAGTGTTATAATACTTGCCAGTTCTCCCAAAATTTCCCCCCACATTCTCTCCTATTTATACTGAGCTTCAGCCATCCAGCCCTTATCACCCCATTTTTTTTGTCAGACACCAAATGGTCAGTGTGATCAGTTTAAATATGATACAGAGCTACATATCATGCATGTACTAAAGACAACTCACTTAGTGTCTCCTTACTAATAACCTTCCTAGCAGTTTCATATATACCTTGAACAAACTGGGGGACAGACAGACCCCCAAAATCTTCCTCCAATAGTCCATAATTATTCATTGGGTTTTCTCCAATATAAAAAATCATTTAAGGAACTAAAGAACAATCCAGTTGTACTCATGTGTCAAACTAATTCAGTGTAAATGAGAATATATTTAAGGGAACAACTAAGAAACAAGGTAGAGTTATTGAGGTCTATCTACCTTATACAAAAAGCATGGAATGACTGACCAAAAGGGGAGGTAGTGAGGAGCAGGACAGATTGGGTGAAAGCCACCCTTTGTAAGAGGAGGTGTCTCTAACTTGGCTCATTTCACAGATTGTGAAATGAGAGAGAGTTCCCAACCTTGAAAGAAATCTGGTACCAGAATTCCCTTTAGTTGTCTTTCCCCTACCTTTTATGACAGGGTCACTCTTTTGTGGCAGTGTAGGTAAAAGGATATAAATGTAGTTTCCAGGGATTTCTCTCCACTTTGGGACAGAAATACAAAACTGCACAGCATCAGACAGTAGGCTCTATACAGAATAATTCCAAAGCAAAGTTTATGGGTGTCTTGACATGTTTGTTTTTTCTTATAGTTGTAACTTATGAAGGAACAAGCCCACTTCACAGACCTTTGATTTAAAGAAATAATGTGTGGGTTGGTCTAAATCTACCCTACCCTTTCCCTGTATTGAATGCATCTGGATTTTATATAATCTGACTGTACAAAGTGTTACTTTCTTCTTGCTAGGTAGGAAAGAAGGCAATAAACATAAAGGTCCAGAGCTTCAGCTGGTGGTATGGAGTAGCTCCGTTGAAATCAGTGGAGTAATGCAGATGTACACCTGTTGAAGGTCTGTCCCTAAGAAATTGCCTGGCAGAAGCAGTTTTAGTATTTTACAGACCACTTTCAAAGAACATGTATGAGGTCCCTACATTGCTCTTAATTCCTTTTGTATATCTGGCAGGTTGGTTTCTATGGCCAAGAGCTAATTGTAGCCTGTTACTGCCTTCTCACTATAGTCTACAATTACAAGAGTGAAGAAAAAGCTAATTAGTTGTAGGTTTTTACTACTAACCAACTGAAAAAACAAGTTATTTCTAGTCATCTAAAGGAACACTTCACATTCAAACAAACATTGTGGACGTCAGGTTAAAAAAAGTAACAAACATTTATTTGCAAAAAGTATGTCATTTGAGCATCTGCCAGTTAGACTATGTCCATGCTGCAGGTGAAGATAACACCAGTAGGCACACGTGCTAGCTCTGGTTTAGCTTGCACAGGTAACAATAGTAGTGTAAATGCAGTAGCACAGGCTTCAGCATGGCATAGCCACCACATCTATTGTTAAATAGGCTAGGTAAACTAAAGAGAGCATGGATATGCCCACCTCTGCTACAATCATGCCTTCACTTGCAGTGTAGAAATAGCCATAGGGTATGTCTATACTGCCTGCCAGATCAGCAGGCAGCAATCAATCCAGCAGGGGTCAATTTAGCATGTCTAGTCTAGATGCAATAAGTCACCCCCTTCCCCCCTGTCCCAAGCGCTCTCCCATCGATTCCTGTACTCCTCCACCGCAAGAGGCACAGGCAGAGTTCATGGGGGAGCGGCAGCAGTCAACTCACTGCAGTGAGTAGGTCTAAGTACGTGGACTTCAGCTACATTATTCACGTAGCTGAAGTCGTAACTTAGATCAATCCCCCCCACACACACACACTCCCCAGTGTAGACCAGGCCATAGTATTGCAAGATGGGACATCCCTGTTCTCAGCATGGGATTGGTCTATATAGACCAGCCAGGATTGGTCTATATGGTTGCTAGTCCCTTTCAAACCTTATAAAGCTACAGGGGTAAATATTGTGCTGGTAGAAAAATAAACATTTCATGAAAAATTTTAAAGGTTTAAAGTGATTTTCAAAATCTTTGGAATGAAAATGAACAATTTTTTATTTACTTGATTTTTTTATAGAATTTTCCTTTCCCCTCTTATTCTCCTCCTCCCTGCTGCAATTTTTTTCATGTCACCCATTTTATCACTTTGCCTTTTGGGGGGGGGGGGGGGAGAAATGGAAGGAAAACTTATGAACCAAAAAACCTAAACTTTTCATTTTCCAAGTTTTGTTGAAGGGGGGGGAATAAAAAAAATCTGAAACCAGTTTTTGCGCTAACATTTCCAAATTTGAGAAATGGCCCTTTTTTTTTTTTTTGGACTAACAAACAAACCATTTTGACCAGCTCTAACAAAAGTACAATCCGCCATAGACCATTACAGATTTCAAAGCAGCATAGGGAGATCAAACACCTTGGAGTCATGATTTAACTCTAATGTACAAAAGAAGTCTTATCATCCATGCCTTTCCAGGCAAGCAATTTAGTAAAAACATCATGAGATTAGAGATACTAGTCCAAAAATATCCTGTCACTGTATAAATTGTAATCTTAATTCACAGCTGCAAACCCGGCATGAATTTCACATGATTCAATAACATTCTGTAATTTCCAGGAGCTGTACAGTGAACCTATATCAATTTCTCAATGCTAAACATATCAGGATATGACAACCGTTTCTACCCTTACGAATTAAATTACTTAAAATGTCATACTTTAGATGTACTTAGAAATATTCCTGCTACCAGCCATCCACAGGACACCACAGTAATGACTTGTGTTTTATGTAACACTTGAAGGCAGACAAGCTTGAAGCATGTATATAAAACATGTCTGAGGCTTCTCTTACATGTTTCAGTGAATTGATCATACGTGCATTTTTTTCAAATTTGGAGTTATTTTCCTTAAAGTTCCTTCATCCATAGTAAACCACAAAAAGAAACTGATTATTTTAGATATGCAATTGCTAATAAATTCCCATCACTTGAAATTCCTGTCACAAATATACCACACAGAGGAAGTATTTTTCCCCTCAAACTTCACTCCCATTAGAGAGCATGTTATACATTGACTACAGAATAGGAGGAGACACTCCTATCTCCACCAGTCTTTCCCTGATTAAGAGAAACAATTTAATTACCTATATAAATTGCTAATGTGCTTCACTTGAGATACAGTTCTCATTCACAGACCATACCTTCACCTCCCTGCCTTGCTTGGATAATGTACTTGAGTACACCTAACTTTATATTTCTTTTTTTATAAATTATGTACAAATTACCTTCTGTTGCCCCATAAATTGGGAAATAAAGCATTTTTCACAGTAAACTCAGTGTCTGTCCCTAAATACCTTTTATATTTCCTTAAAATCACAAAAGGGGCAATTCCCAAAGGCAGGGCCTTTAATTGAGGGAGCCCTGCTGCTGGTTCTGGCATGATTTCTCCTAGGAACTGCTAACAAGATCATCTGAGATAAATATAATGGTCACAATGGGGAATTGAACAAGAGCTGGTGTCTCAGCTAATTGGACTGTGGGCTATTTAAGGCCTTTAAGAGTGTCACAAATGACTTGAATTGCACCTTGACATGAACAGGAAACCAGTGCAGAGATTTGAGCACAGATGTTAATGTATATGCCTTTTCTGTCTTCCCCCAGCTCAAAGTGAGCACTAGCTGGAGCTTCTGGGTAGTCACTATAGTGAAATGAAATAATGTTGCTTGGAATCAGCAAGATGACATTTACAAGGACCCCACTTAGACAGGAATGGCCAACCAGAGCTGATGAGAAGCACTATAAGACATTGCTTCTACCTGAGAATCTAGCAGCAGCAACAAATCAAAGATCTTAAAGCTGCAAGTCATCTTGATAAGATGTGAGCATAGCTTTCCCCAACTTTAAAGCTTCACATCCATTTTATATGGGTTGTGGCCCAGTCAGTTCACTTATACACAGATGCTGATCTCAGTTTACAGAGGCCACACCTAGTGGCGTGCCACACTTATTGTCTAACATCTCCATATATAGAGTATGCAGCTAAGACTTGAGGAAAAAATGACTAATACTCCACACAGTGTCGGAAGACTTCTTTAAAAGCTAGGCATGCAAGCAATGTCAAACCACGCAGATTCTCTGATCATGCATATTTGTGTGGGCAAGTAACTGATAACACCTTTGAAAATACAGAACTACCCATAGTTTTATGTATCTGATACACAGATTAGTTTGGCAAAATAGTTTATCTCTAGATAGCTCAAGGTATTGATAATGAATGTTAGGTCCTTTTTAACTTCTGAGTTACTTATTCAAATTCCTCCTAAGTCTATAATCAATGAAGTCACTACCCAATATGAAAGGAGTTGTAGTCTTGGTTCAGTTGCTTGATTTACACCACAAAAAAATTGACACATTTTTTGACACTTTGAGAGGAGAAGCAAAGAACTATATTGCTCATTGTTCATGGCTGCAGTATGCTGGTAGGAAAACATTCATTATACTATCCACAGTATCGTTATTCTGTGGATAAATAACTAAATTTCCAGTGTTGTTAAGCCAGTGTCTTTCAGAAGCATTAATTTTAAGTTTTAGTCAAATGATTGCAGATACATCCTTAATTATCTCTTTGTTTACTACTCCGTTAAATGACTTTGCTTACAGGAAGTGCATGGAAAGGAAAATTCAGCATCTGAAGGAGGACAAGGAATTTATGGTTATATTTTGAGTGATCAGAGAACAATTTTGCAATGGTATAAAATGCATTTTGTTACACCTGTTTGGTTCTTTTTATAGAAGCTATTCCATTATTTTTCCACTTATTCAAAACTTACAAAGGTTTCACTTACAATATGGAAAAAGACATTGTTCATAATATCTCAAAAGTAGTAACGTTTTATAACCAAATGTAAATCAGTCTGTACAATTTATTATCATGTCACTTATCTAAAATAACATTACTCTTTCCATTTGGAGGGTGAGATTTTTCTAAAGTGCTCAGCACTGGCCTCTCTGTTCTCATTGTTATTTATCTGTATTGCAGGAGCACCTAAAAACTCCAACTTCATTGTGCCAGGCACTGAAGAAACGTATAAAAAGACACACTCTACCCTGAAGAGATTACAATGTAAGTAAAACTCCCATTGCCTTCAATGGAGGAGAATTAGGCCAATACTGAGTGCTTTAGAAAATCCCACCCTGAGTATCTTGGATCCTATAAGGGCTTGGTTCAAAGCCCATTGAAATCACTGGAAAGACTGCCATTGACTTCAATAGGCTTTAGGGTAGGCCCATAACCATTCCATCAGGTGGCAATGCTGAACAAGTGATTTTCAACAGTTTTCTTATTCAGAGACACCACATATGAGCCTCTCTGTTAATTCTCTCTTTTGTGTGCCTTGGATCTAGCTGTTACATAAATGGATTCATCAATAGAAAGTAATGGATATAACAGTCTTCAAATATGTATAAGCAGCATCTGAATGAACTGTCCCCTGACAGCTAGTTGGGGAGGGACTTCAGGAGCAAACTGAACATGAACACACCTACTCTGTGTAGGCATCTAGCAGACAGGAGCTGTGTAGTTCCAAGTGATCAACTTTGGTTGGTGTTTGGTTAAAAATCACTTTAGTACTGAATGCAGCGGTAGTGAAATGTTATCACTGTTGTTTTTATTGTCTGAGTAAAGGGGTGCAGGACTTTGCTTAACCTGTCCCAAATTAAGGGGTCACCCTCAGCTGAAAGGTCCTCATTAAGCCAGGGGCTCAAATGCCAGACCCCTGTAGAGGTGAAATGAGGTGGCAGAGAGGTGTCCCAGCCAGGAAGTGTGGGTTTTCCCTAAGGGTCCCTGGTCTGGTTTAACCTGTTCCTCCCCACAGTTCAAGGGTAGAGCTACATGGGCTCCATTAGGAGCCTTTTGTTGTTTTAAGTGCTTGAAAGAGCTGACAATCACTTGTGGTGGGACTGCATTTTAAGTGCCTCAGAGCTGAAAATCACTAGATCTGGGTGGAATCTGGAGACTGACCCGCAGAGGTCCTAGCGGAGAGGAACAGCAGCTAGCGAGGCAGCCAGCGGAGTGGAACGAGCAGCAATCAAGGTGGCCAGCGGAGTGGAACTGTGGCTGGAGGGATGGCCAGCCAGAGCGAGTGCTCAGATGGCAAAGCAAGCAAGGTGCCTTCTTCCCCTGGTGGGAGGTGAACTCACACAGATGCACCTCTGAACCCTGAGTCCTCACTGACCAAGCACGACCACTGTGAGTAGGGTCTGGTGAGGGAGCAGAGAGGGGCACAGCAAAGAACTTTTGGTTATAGAACTCAAGAACATGAGGCAGAAAACACTGCCCCACGCACTCTGATCACAGTTTTATGATTATGAATCCTGCTTGTGGCATTTTCCCTAATTCATGATGGGAGACTTCCTTCCTTTCATTAAAAGTTTCTTTTCTACACTCAGACTCTTTGCTTGCCAGTGGGGAAGTATTGCCTCTCAGAAGCACCATGGGATGGTATGTAATTTTCCCAGGTTTTGAGTGGGGGCTTGAGCTGGTTCTGTGTTGTATTGTTGAAAAGGAACCCCTAAATATTGAACCCAGTCCTGGTTGCTGCCAGCTCCACCTGGCAGAAGGGTTAGATATATAAAAGGTTCTTATAAAGAAGACCGTGATCAATTGTTCTCCATGGCCACTGACTGTAGAACAATAAGTACTCTGCTTAATTTATAGCAAGGGAGATTTAGGTTAGACATTAACAAAAACTTTTTAACTATAAGGATAGCGAAGCACTAGAAAAATTTACCTAATGAAGTTGCAGAATCCCTGTTGTTGGAGGTTTTTAGGAACAAGTTAGACAAACGTGTCAGGGATGTTCTAGGTTTACTAAATCCACCCTCAACATGGGGAGGATGTACTAAATGAACTCTTTGGGTCCCTTCTTGCCTTATATTTCTATGATTCCATAAGTGCTGAGCTGCCATAATGCCAATCAAATAGGAGCTGCAGATGCTCCATACTGCTGAAGATTAGAAGTCTCTCTCTGGTACAATTACAGATTAATATATTTTTACACGAGTGAAATAGCTTAGACAATTCCACCCATCCTTAATTATATAGACCAATATTAAATTAAGTTTATGCTATAGGTTCAATAAATAGATAATAAGCAGAATTGGTGCCTATTAAATGGGAAACTATTCTAAATTATCCAATTATAAAGACAATACCATGATAAATAGGTGTTTCATGGTGGCAAAGTATCAGTTTGGAAGAGTGTAGTGCCCTAAGTGAAGATGATGGTCTTCATCCAGCTGATCAGTAAGGGCCTAATCCAAAATCCATTAAGCTCTATGGGAGTGTTTCCATTGAGTTCAATGGGCTTTGGATTGGTCCCCAATTGCACTGAAATTCCCTGCAGGTCATTATTCCTTTTATAAATTGTAAAAATAGAACGGTGAAGAAAAAAATTATTTATTTATTGTGTGTTGACTAGGTACTCTGCCCATTGCCATGGATACAGTGCTCTTTCTGCAGTTCTTGTCTTTTCCTAAATGTTGAGACCGTCCAGTAACCAATAGGAAAGCAGGATTTAATTCTCAATATTCCCCTAGATTTATAATTGACAGCAATCCTATACTGGCACCTGGAGTGCATTTTTAAAAAGTCCGAAAAAATTCAGTTATTGTTTGGGTTTCAAATAAATCCTGTATCATCCTAGTAGCATTATAAAGGCTTTGCAAATATAGTTCAGATTTTCAAATTTTAAGTGAGAGCAATAATGCTTTGGCCTGGCTCAAATTGCTGGACATCACTTCACCTCAGAACCGAAATAGTTTTGGAACAACGGTTATGGAGAAATTAGACACTATCCTTTACCAGCTTGAAATCAAACATTAATACTAATCCAAAGCATTAACATACTCTTTTCATTGTCACTGGAAAACTTGGAATTGATTTACAATCCCAGTATATTTAAATCAGAGTTTGGGTGAGGACACATCAACAAGCTGTTGCTGGAGTAAGAGGTATACTCTTAAAGCTCTGCAGCTCCAATGAATTTTCCTTTCTTTTTATATTGCATTTGTCAGTGTGGTTTCTGGAGCATAGTAGTCAGGAGTTAAGCTCTGGAAATGGGTGCAGCCTAATTATGTCTAAAGATAAAGCTGAAAGTAAAAACAGTATTGAAGATAAACTTCCTGTCATTAAAGTTACAGTGCAGCAGGCAGTCTTCTTTTCATGATCCCACAAAGGATTCCAGAAATGTACTAATATTATAATCAATGATGAAGAGTTAATTGATGCAATACTGTTATCCTTGCAAGACACCATTACTTCAATGAAAGTAGAGATTCAGGATATGAACAAGAAGGCTGATATAGAAACAAAGGCTTCCTTGTGTGCCTTGCCTTCAAGAAATATGGCATAGTACTTTCAAAGACACTGTAACCACAGACATAAAGGGACAAAATCTGCCACATTTATGCAGATGAAGTAGTAGTATCTTACACCTTAAGTAGTTCCATTGACTTGAATGGGATGATCCATGGAGTAAATTGCTATTCAGGGTGAGTAAGTATCTAATCTGGCCCTTAATTTCCCATAAAATAAATTAAAACTTAAGGATAACCGTAATGCTGCTATAACAACATTGGAGTTTAGTTATAAATGCTTCTGGGCTGCCTTTAAAAAAAAAAAAAAGACTGTCTGCCCTTAGCTGGAGGTTCCAGTAGTTAATGAGAGCTATTCACTTTTTATTTTACTTCTGCTATAAAGTTGTGCTCTTTAGGATGTATGAAACAATTTCTATATATTTGAGATCTCTTGAAAGTATACACATTTCCAATTATATAAGAAATATAGAGCAACACTTGAAAAAAAAACAAATTTAGCAGAGTGGCTAGTACAAATCTACCATCTTAAGGGTGGTAAAAATGGCTGAGGCATTGCAGGGACCAAGAGCTACTAAGATTAACTCTCTCTACTAATTACAACGGGAGGTTTCTTAACTTCAAACTAGGATCATATGATCCGCTATCAATGAAGAAGTTTAGCCAGCCAGGAACCAATAATGTCTTGTCTTCTATAGGGTATAAGAACATTGTCCAGAACATGCTTGCTTTCTAAGTACTTCTAGGTCTCAGTTCAAGGGAAGAGAGATTATGTAGCATTCAGGTGCCCAGGTAAATATTAGTCTCTAAATGGAACAATTTGCATAATGTGTAACAAAAAGTATGGTCCATTGTGTTGTCACATTCTGTCCTCTCAGTTTATGTGACTATATACATAGAAACTTCCCCTCCCTGCAATCATAAAAAGACACCTAATTGTTGGGCGTTGGCTGTTCTCCCCTGCCCGCTTTTGGAGAGTGGGAAAGAAAAATAAAGCCTCAAAAGCCACTCTCTGTAAACTTCTAGCTGAAGCCATAGTTTCCTTGTACCATAAACAAGAAAAATGAAAACTAAACTAACTAAAATACTTGTTCCTTCTTCCTCTGCAGGAGGACTCGTTTTCCCCTTTTAAAGTGTCTAAAGGAATTAAACGGATATTGCTACATGAAGAGGATTATCTAAAGCACTACCTTCAGCAACTTGCAGGGCAGAGCACTTCAAAAGGTACCACTCCTGCTTTGTTTTGTTTTTTAGTCCTGGAAAACTATGCAGCTCTGTGGGGAAAACACAGAGAAATGTCACTGCCAGAAAAATTGTAAGGATGATAGAACAGAGAGGGGCAACACACAGTACTAAAAATAGTAAAGCTTAGAAAGCTACTATACAAGGCAATCATAAAATACCCAGTAGAGCCACAAAATTACCATCTAAAAAAGAGCATTTGGAAGGACTTTAATAGAAAATTGCAGATTTACAAAGGTATTCTCTAGTCTACACAATTCTATTAGCTACTGTCTAGAATAATGATTCTGTCAGCCCACAAGACATCAATTGTTACTTACTTACATCCTATTATTCAAACAAGATACTTAGGAAAGCCACAAACGTTGTGTATATGTTGCTTCAGGGATTTGTTTTACCTTGATTACTCTCATTTTTTAAGAGGAATCTGAAGATGAGTGAGAAAGTAGAACTATCTCAGGCCTTGATCCTCCGTGCAATTATGCATGTGGTTAACTTAAGCTTAGGTATAGTCAGTGACTTCAGTGGGACTTCTCATATGAGTAGAGTTAAGCACATGCAAAAGTGTTTGCAGGTAGTCAGGACATGTTGTTTAACAAGAGGTTCATTTAAGCAGGGGGCCCTTAACATGGGGGTCAAGGAGAAGCAAGCAGCCCTCCTGTCCTTCCTTTAATGGTAAAATTACATTCTGGCTAGATGGATCGAGATATTTTGAGAACCAAAATACACATGCGTGTGTTAAACACCAGAAGATGCTTCTCACTTTTTATTTGACAGCTGATATTCAAAGGCTGAATAAAAATGAACGATTTGTTAGTATTCAGCTGAAATATCAAGTATAAACTTCTTTAGTAGAGCTGCATTGTCTGATCCCTGTTGCTAACATTTTCAGAACCATTACATAATTTTTGTATACGTGAATTATTTTGAAGTGGCATAATGTGGCATATTGGTTTAGCCACTTCAGATGCAATATTGGCCTTACTCCTCCAAATCTCTAGGTAATAATGTAAAAGATAACTCATCCTTCATCTTTCTTGCCTGGAAAAAGAGAATCCTTGGTACTATGTCAAGCAGGTGTGACGCACAAACAGATATGATGCTAAAATTCTTTGGGAATTTGAAAGGGGATATTCTTTAGACTCTGAGTCAAGTTGCTGGATCCTGTCTTACAAACTTTTTTCACTACAACCGGTACGCATTTGATGGATGTGACAGGAAATATGGCACATATCTTTAAGGAGATGGCTCCTTGGTTGATCTTTATCTCCTATCAGAAAGATCTTATTTATAATTTACAATAGAACCCAGCACTTGCTGCATATTACAGACTTCAGCTTGCCTAAAGTTCCAAAGCTATTAAACTGTCTCGCTCTTAGATTATGCTCTTCTATACTGGCAGAGATGAGGTAGTTATAGCTACCAACATCCTCAACCTAAATAGTCTTTAAAAATTAAGTCTTATAATGGATCTTTTCAGCATCTAAGCATGGGGCTCTAAGGATCTTTCTCAGTATGAAATATATCAAATTAACAAAAGATTGCCAGGAAGCGTGTACTTTAGATGAAGAAACTACATTTTCGATACACCCAGGAAGAAGAGATACAATATTTTATTTATGTAAAAGGTCCCTCTAACAATAATTAAGAAAATATTCATTTTGAAATTTTAGATTCTTTCCCAAAAAAAAAAGTGGGTAATACCAAAAAGACTGACACACCAAACTACTCGGATTCTTCCCTTTCACAGGATAGGCAATAGTGGGTCAGGAAAAGAGCCAGCATAAGGACATCACTGGTAGGAAACCAGAAAAAGGCAGCACTTAGACCTGAACAACAGCTTTAAAAGCTCTGCCATCTCATTTCTCTCCTCTGTCCCTCCTGGCAACCACAGACCCAGCAGAAGGCACACCCTGCTAGAGAACCAGAAACACCCAGCAACTGGAGCCTGAATGAGAGCTTGTAAGACTGCTTGTGCAGTCACATTTCTCTACTGTTTCCTTTCAGCAGTAACAGACCCAGGGTAGGAGTGGCTTCTGTAAACAAATGACATCACAACCACTGCAACTCTTTAAATGATATAGCTGCCTTCTGCTGATGAGAAACTCTGCCCCTACACACACACACACTGTTATTTGTGCTCCCCAACTACCAGCATGAATTGATGTCAGAGGCTGCACCTTGCCTCATCTTGAAACAAGCAAAAACCTTTGCTTATGTAAATAGCTTTTTTTTTTTTTTAAAGCCTCCTGCTTTCTTCTGTTTGGGAACAACACTTTGACCTTTTCCACAGCACAGCACCCAGAGGTGTGGAGCAAACTTGCTCTGCAGTGGCCATCTTCCCAACCCCAAGATCTTCACTAACAACAAGCACAACTAACACAACACTTCTCCAGACCAATCAAAGATCAGGAAACAACACAGACACACACAGAATGCAACCTCTTCTCACCTGTGGAATTCCACCAGGATCCATCCTCTCTCCCATTGCTTTGAACATCTTTATGAAGCCTCTAGAGGAGACAGAGAAACAGCATGGACTAAAATGCTAGCAATGTGCAAATGAGATGATACCCATCTCTACATCTTCACATCAGATGCAAACCATCTCCCAGTTCTAATGTTTTGACTAACTTCAGAAGCTAGATGAAAAGCAGCTGGCTGAATCTGAATTCAGTAACAACTCAGATGATGCTGGTGAAGGGAGGGAAGCAATTTGAATGCTACCTTTCTAACATCACCCTCCACTCAGGATATCTGTCCTCACATCATTAAGATAGACTACAGTCTTGGTGTTTTTCAACTCCTCACTGCTTCTGGATTCTCTGACAGCTGTGGCTACAAAAGTATTTTCTATCTATATCTGGAAAGAAGACTGTGCCCCCTTTCTGTTGGATTTGGAATTAGACTTGTGATCTACTCATTTGTGGCCTCCAAGCTTGATTATTGTAGTTCTTTGTATCTAAGTCTGAAAACACCAACCTTGAAAAGCTGAAGTTGCCCAGGACATAGTAACCCATCTGCTCAGCAGTGCAGACCACAGAAAAGACAACTTTTCTGTGCTCCATTCTTAACTGGCTCTCAGATGAATACTAGGTCAAATTCCAGGTTTCAGATCTCCTCTTCAAAGCCCTCCATAGGATTGGCCCAAGGTACCAGATATAGCACCACACCTTGCGCACAAAAGATACAACCAACTGGAGCAATGGAACAGTCCATCTCAAGAGTCAAACTTGTATGTGAAGGAAAAAGAGATTAGTTGTCAAGAATCTGGAGCTCATGGGAGAGATCAGGATGATCATGAACACCAGCATGTTCACAGTAAAATGCAATTCCTATCTTCTGACCCACACTTCAATAACATCATCATCCTTAAGAAAAGGAAAAGGGAAAACAAATCTATGCAAAACAAGCAGACTGCAGACTCTACTGCCTATGGGGGTGGGGGAGGGAGGAGGAGAGAGAAATATCTGTGTATAATTTATATTTTATGGAGATGCTCAGATACCGTGGTGATACAGGTCATATAAAAACATAGGTAGATAAATGAAAACACAATGATTCAGTGTGATCAGATGTGGCAAGACTATTAGGTGGGATTAGCTATTGACATCTTCAATCAAATTTAAAAAATAGGTCTGTCTTGTGTATACCTCATTTTTAATCAAGTGATTATCTCTCTCATGACCCAGTACAAATTAGTTGACTCTGTCTGTGGTTGTATATTGTATCCCCGTTAGCTAAAAGGCCACTACAAATCTTTAAGTGTTTCTAATGCCCTCATTATCATCATGGAATCTAGGCATCATGCACAACTAAATCTAACTGCAAAAGGACCTTGGCTCCGACCCTCACTTGTTATAACTGCTGTACTGTCTAAATAGGATCACTTAGATGGTTGTTGTCCAGAAAAACATTGCTTGATCATTCTGTTATCCAGTACTGGGGGAAGGTCTTTATTAATAGATGAGACTTAAAATTGGCAAGATGATCCCAGGAAGTACCTCATGCTGCCAAGGAAGGTGAAAAATCCCCAAGGTCACTGTCAATCTGACGTAGGTGAAAATTCCTTCCCAATCCCATATATGGTGGTCCATTTGATCCTGAACATATGAGCAAGAATCAGGCAGGCAAGCATCTAAGACAAAGAATTCTCAGTACTACCTCAGAGCACTGGCCCACCCTGTCCAGTATCCCATCTCCAGCTGTGGCCATCTCAAGAGGAAGCAGATTTAAAAAAAAAATCACCCCATCCTACAGTATACATTGTAAGACCCTTCCTGACCCTTAAAGGTGACTGGCTAAAGAACTGAAGGATGAGATTTTAAGAACATCAGACATGAACCGGAAGGGAACGCCAGGGCTTCTGAGGCCTGCACCCAATCCTCCACAAGCAACTCCATCAGACAATCTACTTATAAATTTGCCAAGCTCTATCTTAAACTAATTAAGTTGTTTGCCCCCACAACTCTTACTGGGAGGCTGGTCCAGAACCTCACTTCTCTGATGGTTTCAGAGTAACAGCCGTGTTAGTCTGTATTCGCAAAAAGAAGGGGAGTACTTGTGGCACCTTAGAGACTAACCAATTTATTTGAGTATAAGCTTTCATAAGCTACAGCTCACTTCATCGGATGCATACTGTGGAAAGTGTAGAAGATCTTTTTATATACACACACAGCACTTGATTAAGTGGGGCCATTTCCATTATACACATTGTAAGGAGAGTGATCACTTTAGATAAGCTATTACCAGCAGGAGAGTGGGGTGGGAGGAGGTATTTTTTCATGCTGTGTGTGTATATAAAAAGATCTTCTACACTTTCCACAGTATGCATCCGATGAAGTGAGCTGTAGCTCATGAAAGCTTATACTCAAATTGGTTAGTCTCTAAGGTGCCACAAGTACTCTTTTTTTTTTTTTAACTTCTCTGATGTTTAGAAACTCCTAATTTCTAGCCAAAATTTATTCATGGCCAGTGTATTCCCATTTGTTCTTGTGTCCACATTGTCTTTTAGCTCTTCATCCTCCCTGGTGTTTAACCCCCTGATATATTTAAAGAGAGCAATCGTACCACTGCTCAGCCTTCATTTTGTTAGGTGAAACAAGCCACGCTCTTAGTCCCTCTCGTAAGGTTAGGCTTTCCATTCCAGAAAATTAATATGATGTAAATTCTAGAAGTTTTCATGGAAGGGAAGAAATGTGAATTAAGGAAATCTGGGTGGATCCAGACTCCTAAAGGTAGAAGCTGCTAGAATCAATTAGGGCAGGCTGGCTAATCAGGGCACCTGAGTTTAAAAAGGACCTCCATTCAGTTTGTGGTGTGCGTGTGAGGAGCTGGGAGCAAGAGGCACTAGGAGCTGAGAGTGAGAAGGAGTACTGCTGGAGGACTGAGGAGTACAAGCATTATCAGAGTCCAGGAGGAGGATCCTATGATGAGGATAAAGAAGGTGTTGGGAGGAGGCCATGGGGAAGTAGCCCAGGGAGTTGTAGCTGTCGCACAGCTGTTCCAGGAGGCACTGTAGACAGCTGCAGTCCACAGGGCCCTGGGCTGGAACCCAGAGTAGAGGGCAGGCCCGGGTTCCCTCCAAACCCCTGATCAGATACAGGAGGAGTTGACCTGGACTGTGGGTTTCAGAGGGGAAGAAGGTCTCTGGGCTGTTCCCCAACCCACATGCTGGATCAGCAGAGACTGCGGAGATTGTTCTCCTTCCTCTTCCTCATGCTGGCTAGTGATGAGGTTAGCTGAGTGAAGGGCAGGTGTGAGCCACTAGCAAAAGTGGCCAAGCTAAGGGCTGCTGTGAATCTCTGAGGCAAGCAAATCCGCCAATAAGCACAGGACTCACCAAGGCAGAGGAGGAACTTTGTCACAACAGTTATTTTTGCAGCCTGCTTCAAGCCTCCTTTCCTATTTTTGTACTTTTGTATATAGCCCTTATCAGAGTATTAGACTGAAAATAATTTCTATTTATCTGCTTTTACTGGACTTAGTAGATCCAATTTTCCTTGAAATGACAGTAGTACTATGCAAAAGTGAGGAAATAGGGTGAAACACGACTACCAACAGGACTGTTTTCAATGTTATCGAAGGACCCAGGGAAATGTCCTTAGTCCTCATGGTTTTTAAACACTGAAAATAAGGGTTCATTTGGTGTCAGTGAAAATATAACTCATTTTACCCTGTACCGACATGATCCACCAAATTATATTGTGTGCCTGGTTGATAAAGATCAGAGGTTGTCCATCACACCAGCTGCCTTCCATTCATCCAGCTTCCCATTTCCTACAAATACTAGAACAGCTGGGAAACAACATCAGAACTGGATGGGAAAGAGACCTAGCTGGGTGTGGTCAGCACATTGCTGGCATTGTAGCCCATGACATCACACATTTTCTCCCAGCAGTCTTGCACTGATGTTGAATGGGAAGGGTGAAAAGCTATGGGCAAGAGGAGCAGCTATACATCTTCCAGGAATGATAAAAGCCAACCTAAAGTGTACCCGTCTGCACCTGTGAGGTCTCGTAGGCAAGTCTGCAGTAGATCCTTGATCAAAGATGTCAAAGATAGCTAACAGGTGTAGTAGTAGTAGTAGTAATGTGAGGATTTTGATTGAGTATTCGGGTTGGCTGTTGTCCAGTCACATTCCTCAAGGGCTTTCCAACAACATGTGTGGTGAGGGGGTTGCTGGTGCCAAACAGTGTGATCTGGCAGAATAACAGAACTATGCAGGACAGCATGTGTCTGAAAGCTCAAAGTCTATGCAGGACGTACCTCATATGAAGAGATACACAAGAGCCTTTCAACATTTTTAAATGAAAACATTTGTCAAAATTACCTTTTTTTTAAAAATGAAAAAAAGTCAGCATTGTCAAAAACTACTTTTCTCACAAAAAATTACATTTTTCCTTTCCCCCCACGAAATGCTTATTGCATATTGAAAATCTTAACAATTTTAAGTTCACCAAAACCCAGATTTTCAGGAAATGGAAATGTTTATAAAACATTTTCAATCATTTTTAATTTTAAAAATGCAAAACAGAACAAAAAATCAAGATTTTTGAAACTTCTAGGAAAAACAAGTTTTCAGTTTTCAACCAGCTTTAATACTGATGTCAAGTTTGGTCTCTTGGAAGAAGGATCTTGTTCCAAGAAAGTGGAAGCTTTTTTTTGTGAGCACTTCAACATATATTCAATGATTCCATCGTTATTGCAACGACTGGTATTCAGAACTCCATTCCTTGTGTTAAATTGTTTATTAGGATACAAGTACAGAGAAGCTACCATACCAGTCTTCCCTTTTAGCCAATGAAAGTTGCCTCACTGATTTCCCATAGTAATGTTTTCCAAAGAACACCATGATCTAGTGATTAGAATACAAGACTGGAAATTAGACTCCCTGTGTTCTCTTCCCAACTCTGGTATTGGCTAACTGAACGACCTTGGACAAGAAGGTTCCCAACTCTGTCCCTCAGTTTCCCTGTCTATAAAACATCCTCATTTATTAAAGTGTTTGGGATCCCCTAATATAAAAGGACTATATAAATGCAAAGTACTACTTATTATTACTGTATGCTGCATAATCAGTCATGTTTTCTTACCAGTTTTAAATATGAAATCAATTTCTTAGTGTCCCCATATTATGTATTATTGGACTGGATGAAGCAGGCAAATCCCTTGCCTCTTAGTTACCATTTTCATGACATTTACAAATTAAGCAGTGCGTTTTTTTAAAAAAAAAAAAAAAAAAGCAGCAGCAGCTTTGGAAACTTAAGGGAAAGTACCATACAACGTTATACTGGCCACATGCTGTTGCTATATAAATTCAGAATGTATATTTCGAACAGTGCTCTTGGAAAAGAAAAAGGAAGCTAGATTTCAACTGGGAGCAATATTCACTGAGATTAAAAGCAAAATTCTAGGCCTTATCTACTCAGGTTGTACCAATTTAATTAAAGTTGTGATTTTAAACAGTGCTAGTGCAAAAGGCTGTGTGGACACTTATTTTGGTTTAAACCAGTCTTATTTTAGTTTAAGTCAATTAGGAATTGGTTTATGCTACACTAAAAAGGTGTCTACACAGTGGTTTGCACTGGTTGAACTAAACAGATTTAAAAACTGAATTAAGTTAAGCAGGCGAAACTCCCTCACAGAGCAGCTAGCCTGAAAAGGCTCAGTTGTCCCTCTTGGAGAGTGAAAGGCAGAGACTGAAGTTATTTGTTTGATTGTGTAAGTTACACATATGGAATCTTCCACCAGGAGTATAGAATAAAATAGCCCGAGAGTTAGGATGATAAAGAAATAGTTAATGGTTCTAGCTCAACCTAAGTTTGTTTTGATATACCCATATTTTTACTGAACCATTAGTTCATCTGATAGTTTTGTTTTTTTTCAACCCTGTTTCAAGTTGCCTGTTCTATTTTTGAAGCCTTTTACATGTATAAGCCAATAACAGTATTAGACTCTAAATAAAATTTCTCTCTTTTTCTAGTTTTCTCTACCTGGCAGAGAGTGATTTATTTTAAACAGTTAGCGGGATATACTGGAGGGAAGAGGATCTAACAGCAACCTTGGAAACACATTAATCAATATTGAAAGAGAAATTCAGGTGATAATCTTCAGCCCTGAAGAACTTAAAATACTTAATTACATTTCAATTAGGTGGTAGCGAAAAGTATAAGTATTAGACCCTCTAATAAAAGGAGCCTCTATGTCTGATGAAATAAGAGTCAGAGGCTATCATAAAGCAACAAAACTAGATGTAACATTTGAGATGTGACTATACCATTGATTTATACAAAGCCATCGTTATATTTTTTGTGAGACTGTGAATAGCCTGTACCTGGCCAGCCATAAATAGTCATGTTCTGTTCCCTTTCCCTTTGTGTTCTCTCTCTATTGCTTGTTGCCATATAAACATTTCATTGCTGAATGGAGGAATTATGCTATCTCATGTCAGTCAGCCATCATCTCTGTAGGTGTTTATAGGGTCTCCATCACTGTTGTATCTGATCACCTCACAAACATTAATGAATGAATTTATCTTCATAACAGCCCTGTGAGATAAGGAATTTTTTCCCTATTTTGCATGAGACACTAAGGCCCAGAGAAGTTAAATGATTTGCCCTAAGTTGCATGCTGAGTGTAGTATTGCTGGGTGAACAGATGAACTGAACCCAAATCACCTGAATCCCCATCCAGTGCTTAATGATCAAAACCATCCTCCACCACTCTTTCTTGTCAAAAATAAATCAAGCAAATATCCTCCCATCTCTTCTCACATTTATTTATAAGCTGTAATTCTGTTGGTTAAACTGTCTTACGGTTGTTGCATCTTAACCATTATTAAGAAATCTTTGCTGGCTCTAGAGAAAATAGTAATTCAAAGATCCCACATAGCCAAATTAAGGATAGTCTCAATCACATGGGGATAAATTTTGCCCTCACATACACACCTTCTACTCCAGTTATTTTCAGTGCAAGTTGCATGAGTGTAGCTGAAGGCAGAATTTGGTCCCAAGTTAAATAATACCACAGAACCAAAAATTAATGGTTAGCTGGGTGCAAGTGATCACTATATGGTCACATCATTAGATGCTGTAGCAGTGTGTGGCAGGGCCCCCTTGACTCCTGCCTCTGCTAGGTTCACAAAGTCACTCTGAGACCCTGGGGTTAGAAACCACTGGTGCTGTTTATTCACAGACTTGTTCCCGCCACCATTTCACCATATACATTTGGCCCTTCACCATTTGCAGGCAGGAGTGAAGTGCTACCTCCCTGCTTCCATTCCCTGCTTTTTCCCTTTCTTTCTGCTTCCCCCCCTTGGCTTCCTTCCCTGAGGATTTTATACAGCCCTAGGCTAATTAGGCAGCTGCTGTCTCTGCTTCTCCAATTAGTGCCAGGTTATCTCCAGACAGCTCTAATTTATTCCCCTAAATGGGAGCTGGCCTAACAGTGGGCTGAATCAGCAACCCTTTGCCCAGCACCCTGTCACAGGAGCAAACAGAATATTTCTGACTAGAAACATATATTTACTTGGAACTGTAAAAGGGAAAATTTCCTCAAGCTGAAAACAATTTAAAGCAAAACTGATTGGGAGGGAAAAATTTTAAAAAATGTAAATGATAACTGGGAGCTGTTTGAGACTATTCTATTATATGTTCAAAAACACCACAAGTCTGTAATCATGAGAGAAAGTTATTTCATTTAAAAATCCATCCTGGTTAAGAAGAGAAATGGCAGAAAGAGGGAGTAGATAATAATGACTAAGTTATGAAATGCAGACAATTGATAAGGGAAGCTAAAGATAAAGATATCAACAAAAACTATGTTGAGTAGGTGTAAGGACAATACGCAATTATTTAAATGTAGCAGGAACAAAAAATGTATACATGATATAGGTGCATTGCTGGACGGAGACAGTAAAATTGTCAGTAATAATGCAGAAAAAGTGGAACTGTTCAATATATATTTCTATTCTGTATATGAAAAGAAGCTGGATAATGTGTGCATGTCTTGCATCTAAATGAAGTCTCCAGATTTTCAAAAATTCTCAGCATTCAGCATCTGCATTTTTCTCAAAAGACATATTAATAAAGCACTTGGGAAAACTGTCTATGTTCACTTAGGTACCTGACTAGGAACGGAGCTCTTCTGAAAATCTAGCCATGAATGTCTGGTCTATAGGAAAAAAATAAGTCTGATAGCTAAAAGATATTTTCCTCAACTAATTGGCAAGTGGCCTGGATATAAAGAGCAGAAGTTCAGAAACAGTCTATTCCCTGTTCAGTATATGTGCAATGTAGTTGATAATCATTGTGCATGCCGTAAAAGTAGATGGCCACAAATTTATTGCTGCAGGATTTTACCTCTAGCTTTATGGTTGCTACATGTCTTTTAACGCTTCTATCAAGGGACCTTGTCAAAAGGGGAAATGTAAATAAATTACACAGAATAGTTCCTCTTTATCTTCTAACTTATTTATCTTCTCAAAGAATTCTAGCATGAACAGTGCTGGTTTGTTTCCATCAGAGTATATTTATCCAGGTAGTCTATTAATATGCTTTTTATGATGCTCTCAACTAATTTCTCCTATTAAAACAAGGTTCAAAGGTGTGTAATCACCAAGATTGTTCTTTGGGTTTTTTTTTTTGTTTTTTTTTAAAGGTAGGCACCACACTGACCCCCTTCTAATTCCGGCGTGGAGGGGCTAAATCCAAAACCTGAGTCTCAGCACCCCAGGGGTCTGTAACCTGAGCCCCGCTGCCCAAGGCTGAAGCCCTCAGGCTTTGGCTTCGGCCTCAGGCGGTGAGGCTTGAGCTTCAGCTTCGGCCCCAGGTGGTGGGGCTCAGGCTTCAGCTCTGGCCCCGAGCCCCAGCAAGTCTAGTAAGCCCTGGTGAACCCATTCAAATGGGGTTGCAACCCACTTTGGGGTCCTGACCCACAGTTTGAGAACCACTGATGTAGTACATATCTCAGTTAGTAATCATAATAATAATACCTAGTAGAGTTGTTGGAGAAATGCAGAAAGTTTGCCCAAAATGCTTCATTTTTAATAATATTGTTCAGGGCTGGCCTTACCATGAGGCGAACTGAGGTGGCCACCTCAGGTGCTGGACCATAGAGGGGTGCCACTAGGACCCAGAGTGTAGAAAATTGTGTCTGCTGCTGGTGCATATGTATTCTCTCTGCTATAGATACACAGAGCTGCAGGGAGAGAGGAGGAGGAGCCTCTTATGTATCTCTCTAGCACCCCCAGGAGCCTGGACTGATTAACACCAGCCTCTCAGGGAGCTTCCTGTTTCCTGCTGCTTCCCTGAACCCACTTAAGGAGAACAGGCAGTCAACTGAAGTAGTAGGAGCCAGTTAGGCACCTAAGATGTTGATATCTTCCCTCACTCAGTCCCTTCTACCAGCCTGCTTATTTGTCCCCTTCAATTGAGTGTTGAGAGCCACTATAGCTGGCACAGAACAGCAGTCATGAGTGAAAGAAAAAAATGCCCCTCTGAGACAGCATTCAGAAAAAGAAAGAAAGCAAAGGAAGCTTTTCTATCCAAGCAGGAAGAAGCTCTCCTGAGATACATAGACACAACTGTTCTCGGTGAGCCTTCCAGCCTCAGTGAGGATGTGCGTGGTCAGGAGATGCCTGCTCTTCCAGTTAGTCCGAGTGCAGGTGACCTGGCAGCTACTGCAGCATCCATATCTCCATCTCAAATGGATGTAACCATGCACATTCCTGAAGAGAAGTGTAGATCAGAGAAGAATGTGGTGGAGGCCCAAGAAACAGCTGCTGCTGAGTTTAGTTCCTTAAGTCTACATTATCCAGGACTGTGGACCCACTTGAGCAGTAGCCTGAGGGACTTCCTTGTACTGCATGGGCCACAGCAAGTGAAAAACTTCATGTTCCCCAAAGACAATGAAAATTGAAATTTCCATCCAACACATTACTGGCGTGAAATCCCCAGTGGTGACAAAGTGGAGAGGCCATGGCTTATATACTCAAAAACCCAGAATACTGCATACTGTTTTTATTGAAAACTCTTCCAGTCTAATGATCCAGCCACATTGGGTTCTACAGGAACAAAGAACTGGAAAAATCTGGCTAGAAATCTGGCATGCCATGAGAAGGCAGCAAATCACCAGAGAGCATTCCGTAGGTGGAAAGCACTTGAGATGAGACTAAGGTTAAAGGCCACCATAGAGGATCAGCATCAAGAGACGATTGCATCAGAGTCTCTTTACTGGCAAAATGTTCTGAAAAGGCTCATTGCCATTGTGAGAATGCTTGCTACCCAAAACCTAGCACTGCTTGGCACTTCAGATCAGCTGTATGTGCCAAACAATGGAAACATCCTTAAAATTGTGGAGCTGATGGATGAGTTTGATGCTGTACTCCAGGAGCATCTAAGAAGAGTCACCACCCAAGAAATGTACACACACCACTACCTTGGAAAAACCATTCAAAATGAGATCATACAGTTACTGGCAACAAAAGTCAAACAGAAGATTGTGGCAGATCTGAAGTCAGCAAAATACTCTGTGATTCTGGACTGCACACCTGACATCAGCCATACGGAACAAATTACTTTAATGGTGTGTTTTGTAACAATAACAGAACCTAGTGAAAATGTCCCTGTAATGGTGACTGTCAGAGCATTTTCTAGATGCTAGAAATTTATTGACATTCATGATACTACAGGAGCTGGTATGACAAATGTGCTGCTTAAAAAGCTGGAAGATACGGGAATTGTGATAGCTGACATGAGAGGTCAGGGCTACGATAATGGTGCCAACATGAGAAGAAAGAACAAAGGAGTTCAGACACGGATCCGAGAGTTAAACCCTCAAGCTTTTCTTGTCCCATGCAGTTCTCATTCATTGAACTTGGTGGTCAGTGATGCAGCATTCTAGTGAGGCTGCTGATTTTTTTAATTTAATTCAAAGCATCTATGACTAGGGTTTTTGATTTCAAAAAGGCTAACTTCAAAAAATTAAGGAAGTTAGTTAGGGAAGTGGATTGGACTGAAAAACTTGTGGCTGTAAAGGTGGAGGAGGCCTGGAATTACTTCAAGTCAAAGTTGCAGAAACTATCAGAAGCCTGCACCCCAAGAAAGGGGAAAAAATTCATAGGCAGGAGTTGTAGACCAAGCTGGATGAGCAAGCATCTCAGAGAGGTGATTAAGAAAAAGCAGAAAGCCTATAAGGAGTGGAAGATGGGAGGGATTAGCAAGGAAAGCTACCTTACTGAGGTCAGAACATGTAGGCATAAAGTGAGAAAGGCCAAAAGCCATGTAGAGTTGGACCTTGCAAAGGGAATTAAAAGTAATAGTAAAAACCAATTCCTTGGGCACAAAGAGGTGACTTTATTTCCCTTTTATAATAATGTTCAAGTGACTAGTGTAGCCACATTTTAGTAGTTCATATCTGATAAATTTAGAGATTTAATCTAAGAAAGGAAATCCGCGGTTCATTGTCTCTCAGCAATTGTAGCCTAAAATGGTGTGTCTGCATTTTAATGTAAATCTTCATCAATACCAGAAATTTATTTTAATGCTACTTTGCAAAAGATTAAAAAGGAATGCCTAAAGTTGACAGTGTAAGCATGCAAGGATTATATTTTAATAAAATTAATCCTGCCTAGAAAGGAGACCTGTGAGAGTTTCCATCTGGACAAATCCAATTTAACTTTTCTGAGAAGCAACATTAAACTTGAGACTCAGATCCGTAAAACTCTTGAAATTGTATGAAGGAAAGGACCAGTGATCCAAGGATTTTTGTAGGGTACAACTAACCAAAAAGCTCTGATTTTCTAAAAAAAGATCTTAAATCCTGAGAGATTAAACAACAATTGAGACAAATCACCCATGGCCGCTAAGAACAGGACCATGTTGTTATAATGCTAATTTAAGGTACTTACAGAAATTTGAAGGGTGGGGTGGGTTTGGAATGGACAAACTGACACTCTTATCAACTACACCTACAAAAGAAAAAAAATCCAAGCAAATGGGAGAATACAAATTACTTCACACCACAGCTGGAGGTGGCTGATAAAAAGCCAGGATCACCTTGATCTACCCCCCTCTTTATCAAAGATGAAAATGATCTAATTTGAATTGGCACTTGCAGGTATAGTCACTAAAACATTACCCAGACATTCAGAATAGATACTAAATAAGAAAATAGTGCGCGCTCAGTATCTCTCTCTCTCTCTCTCTCTCTCTAAATGAGAATACAAGTCGAACTACAAGGAAGTTTTGCCTCTTGCCAAGAAAGAAGAAATGAAGGTTGCTTACCTGTAAATGAAGTTCTTCAAGCTGAACCTCCTCATATTCACATTGGTTGGGACCAATGCACCTGTGCTTCAAGCCTCTGGATTCTTGTGGAGAGCAGTGTCCTTTGGGGTCCTTCACAACCTGGAGCATTCCAAGGGTAGAAAAGGGAGAGTGGTTCCAGCCTCCCTATGTGCACCAAGCTCAGGTTGCATGCAGTATCCTCGGCACTTCCCTTGTTGTTGTTTTCCCTCTTCTTCCCTTTGGGGGACAATTTTGTTTAACTGTTAGTCAGTCAATCAGACTTCTTCAGAGGTGAGGATACTGAACTTTATGAACAGGAATCTTCTCTGACACAATTGGCTACACCAACACACCCCTATAACAGCTAGTGTAATGAATCTCCATCATGCTGTCCAGGAGAATTTAGATTTTGATGTCATAAAGGAGAAAAACTTGCAGGTTTAGAAATAGCTCTCAGCTCTAGTATCTTCATGTGGAGCACATCTCCCACAGAGATCCCAAACCTAGGAGTGGATGGTAATCAAGATAAATAATTCCTTACCTTCAGTCAGAGATATGTACACAGAGGCTTGCACATATATATATGAAAGCCACTGGTCTTTCAAGACTGACCTTTTGCATTCTCTATCAGTTCTACAGCTATCATAGATTATATAAAGGAAAATTCGTCAATTTATATTAATTGAAAAAAATCTTTAAAACAAACTGTAGTCCTGTTAACCAAGCTATTTCTGTCCTAACAACAGATCCATAACTCTATGCCTTATTATACTATTTATTGTATTATCATTCTTGGATAACTCAATGATTGCCAAAATATTTACTTCATACCTAGGGCCAGATCTTTCAGTGGTTGACTTCAATGGGAGCATTGCCTTAATAAAAAGTGACCAGAAACTACAGGATTTTGTCCACTGTCATTATTTTGTTACTCCAGTCGTGGATTACCCAAAAAATTAAACTTCCACTGTTCTATACATCTGGTGAATTTTCATTCTGCTAAATGCAGCAAATGTCTGTCTCTTCTTTCTCATTCTTAGTTCTGTGTACCATTGATAGTACACAATTCATATTTTGTAGGCAATCAAGCAGCAATAAAATCAATGTCTTTCCCCTCTTCCGCTGAGCCTTAGCCTTTGCAACAGGGAACAAGCATTGAACCTTGTGAATTTGGTGTTAAGATTGATGACATGCTTAGAGACCAATTAGTGGAAAAGCCTTATAATACATGAATTCATGAAAGACTCTTACTTGAACCTAATCTTACATATTAAAGGAAAGCTCTTACTCTAGCAAGCCAAATTGAGTAAATTAGTTATTAATGCAATGATGGTTGCTGAGGGAAATACTTAGCTTATAAGAAGAAAAGGAGTACTTGTGGTACCTTAGAGACTAACAAATTTATTTGAGCATAAGCTTTCGTACTGAATGCATCTGATGAAGTGAGCTGTAGCTCACGGAAGCTTATGCTCAAATAAATTTGTTAGTCTCTAAGGTGTCACAAGTACTCCTTTTCTTTTTGAGAATACAGACTAACATGGCTGCTACTCTGAAACCTGTCATTATGTTTAACTCATAAGAGTGATTCTTATTAGAAAAAGGTCAAGAAAGCAGAATTCAAACAGGATAAATAAAATTTATTGCTTCTGCTTAAGGCACCATTGTTTCAAGCCAAAAATCCCAAACCTGTATTCATGTTTCATTTCATTTGCTAGCAGCTATACCGCGTAGGTCTGTGATCTCATAGAATATCAGGGTTGGAAGGGACCTCAGGAGGTCATCTAGTCCAACCCCCTGCTCAAAGCAGGACCAATCCCCAATTAAATCATCCCAGCCAGGGCTTTGTCAAGCCTGACCTTAAAAACTTCTAAGGAAGGAGATTCCACCACCTCTCTAGGTAAGGCATTCCAGTGTTTCACCACCCTCCTAGTGAAAAAGTTTTTCCTAATATCCAACCTAAACCTCCCCCACTGCAACTTGAGACCATTACTCCTTGTTCTGTCATCTGCTACCACTGACAACAGCCTAGATCCATCCTCTTTGGAACCCGCTTTCAGGTAGTTGAAAGCAACTATCAGATCCCCCCTCGTTCTTCTCTTCTGCAGACTAAACAATCCCAGTTCCCTCAGCCTCTCCTCATAAAGCACTCATCTCATCAGCACTGACAAAATAAGCAGTGTTAAACCAGATCAGAACTTGGATAAAAGACCTCAAAGAGAGCCTAAGGAATGCAGGAAGTGGTGTTGCCACTTACTGAGTGAGCAATCTTCTCCTTGAGTCAGTACTGACCCAATACATTAATCTGGTGTCCGGGGGGGGGACTGGGGTGCCAGGGGTGCCATCTTTGAATAAGATAGAAGATAAGAGTTTCCAACCATTTCTGTTTATTAAAAATTCCAAGATGCCACTTTTCATGACAGGGGTGTCAGTCCTGGGTAGAATTAAGAGATTCTACTAACACAGCCTCTCCATATAAATAGATTCTGTGCAGTTCCCCTTATGAAGGTGCTGCCTGGAGGAGAAGGAGCAAAAACAATTCCTGGATTCTGGGGCTGCTGTTGGGGTTGGGGGAAGGGAGCAAAAACTTTGCAAGGATTTTAGGATCTAGCCCTATGAAATTAAAAACAAGAAAAGAAATGTTTCAGATAGAATGCAAGGTAGGCAACATGATATCTAGTCACATCTTGGATACTCATTTTCATGTCTGTATTCAAAACCCTGTGTCATTTCAGTCATTTCTTGCTAGAACCTGTCTGAATTCTATGAACAAATTCAAAGACTTGGGTGTGCTTCCGTGCGCAGTTCTAGCCCACACTACATTGTGCTTTACAGGCAAGAGTTGTGGATAGCTTTAAGTGCAGCAGATTTTTTAATATATTTAGGTTACTTAGATGTGGCCACTGCATTACACTGTCCTGATTAAATTAACTCTCAGGGTTCCATACCATCCCTGTCTAAATGCCTGTTCCTGTACCCACTCAAGTTAAGAGTTTTGCCACTGATTTCAATGTAAACAGGATAGGACCCTCAATCCTGTTTCTGCTTGTTGAAGCACTACTGGACATAAGGAAATTTTGGAAAAAAGTGGGAGACTTCTACTAACTTACAAGCCAGACCCTTCTCTCAACGTTCTCTCAATTATTTCATACAGTTCTAGTGTCGGAGTTCTCGGGACAGAAATTTAGATATACTTGTGTATAAACTGAGTTCTCTATAGTATATTTTGCATGAAGAATGTGATGAATAATTTGGGGCAGGGAGAGGAATTAAATTGATTTTTCTACTTCTTGACTAGATGGAAAGAATTAGAATCTCCTAGAAAAATATTCATAATATTTCATATCCAGAAAGATGCAATAAGTAGGTCAAATTCCACTAAATATTTACCAAAAAAAATCAGACAAACTGACTGCTTATGGTATTACCCCTTGAAGAACTATATATGTGCCATTTAACAACACCAAAGCGTGATACAATTGCATGAATCCAGTTTCTAAAGAACAACAGATTATCTTGAACATATTTGAGGGCCAAGATTTTTGAAAATACCAACTAATTTTTGGTGCCTAGTATGTGACACTTTAAGAGACCCTGATTTCAGAGGGGTAGCATACAATACTTTCTGAAAACTTTAAGGTGTCTCAAGTTAGGCACCCAAAATCACTAGCCACTTCAAAAAATCTTGGTCAGGAACAACAGAAGGTTTGTCTTATATTTTTCGTCTCTCTCTCTCTTGCTTTAGTTCAGGTTACCAGGGCTCCAGCTCTGAAATTCTTTTAACCAGTAAGGTGCTATCCTGTAAGGTTTATCTTTCACTATAGCCAGACTGTGAGCCATTCTGGAAACTAAATATTTCCAACAAACTTGCTGAGGAATACAGAGAATTCAGACTGACCATAAAGGACATCCTGATATCAACAGTCGTTGTACGGTAAAACTTCTCTTAGTCTTGGTGTGACGGGGTCTGCTTACCCCGCACTAGCCCAGACAGGATTAAGCCCATATTATTGACAGCGGAAGCCTGCCTCCCTGGCAGGACTGGGCATGCTCCAAATGCTCTAGCAGTATAAAGGAAGGAAGCCCCGCTCAGTTGGGGCTGGTAGCCTCAGGGGAAGGACCTGTCTGGGAAGCTCCTGCGGAGTGCCAGCTGCAGCCCCTCATCTCACCAGGAATCAGAGCCTCCCCAGGCCCGCTTGAACCCTGGCGACTGGAGAAGCCAGAGGAGGCGACCGGCCCAACTGTCTACGGAGAATCCAAAGGCTCCTGGGAGACCCCAACGCAGAGACTGGTAGGAAGTGACCCAGGGAGTGATACCTCCCACCGGGGAAACCTCAGTGTGTTTCAGTAGGACCCCCCTCCTCCCCCACTGAGTCAGTGGCAAGGTGCTATGCCACTGTTAGGGCCCTGGGTTGAGGCCTGGTGGAGTCAGGTGGGCCTGGGCCCGGGCCCTCCTACGGGGGCCGCCACACCCCTCGGTGGGCGCCCCACCCCCATAGACTCTGGCCGCTAGGCTGTGCTGCCCTGCACCTAAGGGCTGATCCATAGACTCTGGCGTCTAGGCCACGCTGCCCTGACCCTAGGGGCATAAACCATCGCACTTATCCTTTCAGGATATTCTAAAGAGAGGTATTACTTTAACAGTGATTATATGTAGTGACATATCTAGGAAAACTATTTTAAGTAACTTTTGGAGGTGTTACTGGACCAAATTTTGCTCTCTCATGCTGCTGTAAAACAGAAATAACTCCACTGCAGAATGACTCCATATGTATACCAGCAAAATTTGGCCCAATAGTGGTAATTTTCTTTTCCTTTGCACCTTAAACAGTCCAACAGAAGGAAGTGAAGATAGCTGGATTTGTAGGCAAAGGGATTAAAAAGAGACTTCTGTAAAAATTAAAATGCCATCCAGTATTCTTTAGTTTGCCTGCCTCTATCTGGCAAGGAGGTGCCCAGAACTACATGTTCAGGAGGTATAATGGGAACGATGTAAGAACCTAAATAGAACAGAACTCGTCAACATTTTGGCGAGGGTCTATTATCTCCCTGCTTCATGATTTGCTTCTTTTTCACCTTGTAAATTCTTCACTAATTTGCTTACTCTCAGCCCACATTTCTTCCAGTGTGAGCATATTTGAAGATTTCTCCTCCCACTTAATGTTTATGATTCTTTCCCCCTACCCTCCACTGGCTTATTCTTGTGTGGCTCCAAGCTGAATCCCACTGAGCTATTATTTCTTTATAATGGTCTCTGTCCTCACTGGCGTTCACACTATCTCTCAACTTACCATTTGCAAATGCTACATACGTCCTCTTCCAGAAGATTAATGAACATTAATGAAGATGTTAAGGGACCTAACATTCTTTTGACTCCCTACTAAGCAATATAGAATTCAGAAGTCCTGACTTTCAAGCCATTATCCTCATTGACCTCCTCAAGCTTGTTGGATGTCGTTGTTAAGGGAACTCTTTCTTTTGTTTACATGCTTATCAACTCAGTGCTTGCCCAAGTCACACAGACTATTAAAATCACCATTATGTCCATCAAATGAAGCAATGCTCTGGGCAGTTAATTAAAAATCCATTTCTTAGACTCTGAAGAATATCAACCTGTTTCATTCTCATAAGTCTCATTGTTTCCTTGTACTCCCCTGTCTCTCTTATTTTATCCACTGGCTGTCTGGCTTTTTATTTCGTTTATTAGCTTGTCCAGGTTTGTTAGTATTTCAAAAGCACTTTTCAACTTCTAAACTTTCACACTGATTGGTGTTACCTTAGCTCATGTCAATTAATTAACACAATCTACTTTAAATCTTCCCAGTTTGCAATGACACAATGGTTCTTTTATATTAACATTTTGTTACGCCAAAAATTTCTCTTGCTCTCTTAGGACTCAAACTTTTTCCCACTCATTAAGCTTCTTGAGATGTTCCCTATGTGGTATCTGGAACTTTAGAGATTCCCCTCACTGCCTGCTTGTCCCACTATGGGTGGACTGCTCTTCATCTCCATCTGCTTTATGGGGAGGGTGAAAAAATGATGGCGCATGAGTGGGAGCCAGGTAGCCCTAGCAGAGGCATGGCAGCCGATAAGGTGAGCGGGAGCCAGGTTGCTTGGGCATTTCTATACCCTTTCCTGCAGAATTCCTGATTCTTCTGATTGTTTGTGAAGTGTAGCAGTCATTGAAGCTCACCCAGACACACTGCACTAGAAGCTGCTGCTCTCAGTGACCTTGATAGAAGAAGAGGTATTTCCAGTCACCTGCCTGAAGATCCCCAAGCTTAGAATCCCATAAGCTGAAATTTAGGATAAAAATATCCGTTTTTGTTGTTGTTGCTCTGAGCAGGAGATCTGGGAGAACCTGCCTGGCAGCTTTTGGAGACAGATTGAAGTGGCTGAGTCTTCAGAGACATGACCACTCCAAGCCTGCCTTGACTGACCGCTCTGGTTTTGTCTCCAAGCAAAGATAAAAACCCATTGGCAGGGTCAGTGGATTTCCCTGTGGAGAATTCAGAAGTTTGGACCAACTCTAGAATTGACCAAATTTTTAAAGAAGAAAAAGTTCCCCAAAATACCTGCATTTTTTTTTTTTATTTTACCAGCTCTGGTAAGTTACATGCAAACTAGCTCCTTGTAAAATGTATCCAGCACTTTAATCCTGGGACTCTGGATTCAGCATCTATTTAGGATATCAGATATATCTGTTTTAGTTTGCTTCAACAACCTGACTGGTGATGTGCTATTGTCCATATTAAGCACCTTAAACGTGACTGCTAAGTCTACTGTAGTCAATGGAGCTACACAGATTTCCACTTCCCAAGAATCTGACCCCTTATTTTGGCCCCATAGACTTTACAGTTTAGGGCTTGAGTCCTTCAACTGGTGACTCGGGTAGCCTGCTGTACCCGCACGCCATCAGTTGCAGGATCAGAGCCTAACGCTAGATATGATGGGATGAATGTGGAGTAATAAATAGAAGGAAGGGGATGTGGTGAAGGATTTGTAGCAAGAAGGTCATCTGATTACTCCTGTAATCCTGATGACTCAAAGGCTGGACTTTTTTTTTTTTTTTAATATCATTGGCTCAATTCTTGTGTGGTCATTATGGGAAAAGCAAATCTTCGACCATTTGGAACTTCAGGGCTATCTTCCACAGTTTCCACACTGAGGCCCTGGTAATGATTGAAACTTCTAGCCGTGTGGAACTCCTCCTGATCCTCTTCTCTTGATGCCTGTATTTGTCTGCTGCAGCCAAGTAGAATGCTGCCTTTGGTTGTCACAGCAAGCCTCCCTTCTGATTTCCTCTTTGATTTCTTGGTGGTCGCTTCCTTTCTTCTTTGAATCTGGGACAGCGATGCCGCCTGAATCCGGTTTTCTAAGAACTCCTCAGTCTCTCTGATATACCAAAGTGTCTGTACTTGTGCTTCCAAACTAAGAACCTTTTCTTCCAGCACAGCCACCAACTTACACTTCATACACAGAAAATCCTTTCTGGCTTCAGACAGAAAAGAAACATGGAACATATTTTGCAGGTGACAACCACTGATCTATCACTGGCCATCATACTATTGAATGTAGAGCTGTGTCTAGAAAGAGACCCTCTCACATTCCCTCTCCACACTCCCTTTGAAACTCCCCTGTTTGCCTCTCTTGTTCATTGCTCTCAGTTAATGGAAAATACTCCTCTTTGCCTAGCTATTGGAAGCAATCCGCACATGGCACTATACTTAAGGGAATATTGTAAACACAATTGGCTAGTTTTTTTTAATAAAAAACAGCAAGGCTTGATGGACAAAATTATCTACCTTCTAAATGCTGCATCAATAATTCAGTCACAGCTTCCTGCTGCCCTGCTTTAAAAAAAACAACACTGACTTATTTTAATGTAAACATAACCACTTTGTTTTGACCTTGCAGTAGCTAGTCTGTGCCCAGTTTCCCCAACATGATTGTAGGCACATATGCACAAAGTTTCCTTTGATGTGCCATTCCAAGGCCACAGTGAAATTTACAAAAAAAAGAAAAAAGCACTAAGCATTTCAAAAAGCTGACCTCTTCACATTACAATAAAGCTGGAGCAGGCACATGAAGGTATCTACAATTAAAACCCTGTGCTCCAAAGTAAATCAAGTGTTTGACCTACCGGCCTTCACAAGGTCTTCTTAAATCCTATGATCCTTGAACAAGTCAAGGAAACGGAATTGTGAAAAGGAATCAGTAAAGAAGTAAAAGATGGTAGCTTAGTTAATGTCACTTTCCATGTGTTATGGAAAATAGGTCGTATCAAACAAAAATATCTTACCAAGGCCTTTCCTTCTCACGCATCCCCTGCTCTTAATCAGTCCATGTGGGAGGGGAGTGTTGGGTTTCTCTTCTCCCATTCCTGCCACTTTCAACCCCTCCTCCCCACTCTTGCTCCTCTTTTTGACAGCAGTGTAACCAACTCTTCTCTCCTCTCTCCTTTCTGTTACTGTCATCTACCATCCACCCAATTCCTCACCATCAGTCACCTTCTCTGATTTTTGACTCCTGGCTTCCACCCCTTGCACTCCACTATAACCACTCTTGCCATTGTCTCCAATGACCTCTTCCTAGCCAAAGATCAGAACTAGTACTCCATCCTCATCCTTCTTGACCTGTCAGCCACATTCGACATAGTCAGCCATGCTCTTCATCCTGAAATTTTGTCCTCCATTGGCTTCCATGACTCTTGTTCTCTTCTCCTACCTCTGTAATTGCTCCCTTGGTATGTCTTTCAGAGGACCCTCCTCATTTCCCCTCCAACTTTCTGTGGGGTTCCACAGAGCTCCATCCTTGATCCCCTTGTTTTCTCCCACTACACTTTATCTCTGGGTAAACAGAAATTCACAAACAAAAATTCAGGTACCATCTCTATGCTGATGACTTAAAGGCTGCAAGGGATGGAGAATCTACCACATCCCTAGTTAACCTGTTGCAATGTTTAATAACCTGCGCTGTTAAAAATGTGTGCTATTTCTAGTTGGAATTTTCTAGCTTCAGCTTGCAAACATGAGATGTTTTTACACCCTTATCTACTAAATTGAAGGGTTATTTATCAGAAATCTCTTCCCATGTATGTACTTGTAGACCATGATCAAGTTATCTCTTAATCTTCATATGATGATAAAAATGAGTCCAGTTGCTGGAGCCTGGTCTACACTTGGGCTTCTGCTGATACTAACACCAGTTCAGCTGACCCAAAGAATGGATAGGATGACCCCTTTGGATGAAATTTACTTTCTTAACCATGAATATAGTAAATGCTATGATGATGGATGCATTAGAAAATGGACAGACACACAGGAACTGTAAGGTAATACTAGTTAATGGCTCATCCAATCAAAATCCAGGATTCTTGCAAACTGTTCTATGATTAAACAAGTTATCTCTCAATACACAATGGTAGTTATTCTTAAACTTTTCAAACTATTTCAGCTACAGAAAGTAGTTAATATTATGTTTCTAACCCCCAGTATTCATCCTTTAATACTAATCACATGCACACACACAAACTTCCATGCTACCTAGTAAAGACAAAACAAGGGTAAGCTATAAAAAGCCAATTCTTATAGTAAAATCAGAAGGTGAATTGTATTTAGTAGTTAATTATAATGTTTTCCTGTGGCTAGAAGGAAAACTTTCTCCTTAGGTATATACATATAAATTCGCAAAAGTCTTTATTAGGAGTCTTAAATGTATCTTCCTTTCTCTTTTAAAAATAGATTAAAATATAGAGTTTATTTACGATGAAACAAATATTACTTGAAAAGTGGATCTAATACAGTGGTTCCCCAAACTTTTCAGGGTCACACCCCCCCCTTACCCCTGTCCGTGCCACCCTCCCCCCCAGGCCCAGAGCGGGTCTGTGGATCCGGAGGGCGGGGGAACATGGACAGGAGTAAGGGGGCAGAGGCTGGGTCCACAGCTGGAGGAGAGGCAAGAAGCAGAGCCCTGGCTGGGGTGCGGCAGCCAGGGCCCCAGGAGCAGAGCCCTGACCGCAGTCAGGGCCCTGGGCATGGGGCTGGCAGCCGGGGCTGGGGTCAGGAGTGGAGCGGGTGGTGCTCCCTACCCACACCCCCCTGTGGGGGTTAACTCGGGCCCCAGCTACACACCCCTGAACGTTCCTCCACACCCCCAATGGGGATGCACTTCACAGTTTGGGGACCTCTGATCTAGTAGGTGTGGAGTCTTATGGCTTTTTGAAAAAAAATTAGTCTGGAAAAGATTTTAACTATTAGGTTTTTTATTCTGTATGATGTAGAAAGAAGGCATAAGGATATTTTACTTTAGGTACAGTAAAACCTCAAAGTTACGAACACCTGCGAATGGAGTTTGTTCGTAACTCTGAACAAAATGTTAAGGTTGTTCTTTCAAAAGTTTACAACTGACCATTGACTTAATACAGCTTTGAAACTTTATGATGCAAAAGAAAAATGCTGCTTTTAACCATCTTAATTTAAATGAAACAAACACAGAAACAATTTCCTTACCTCGTTGAATCTTTTTTAAACTTTTATTTTTTTTAATAGTTTAAGTTTAACACAGTACTGTACTATATTTGCTTGCTTATTTATTTATGTATTTGTCTCAGCTGCTGCCTGATTGGGTATTTCCGGTTTGAAACGAGGTGTGTGTTGACTGGTCAGTTCATAACTCTGGTGCTTGTAACCCTGAGGTTCCACTTTATTATCAATAATGTCAACTTCTGTGTTCCTTAGTTGTGCTGGAAGACTCACTGGTGAGCTTAGTGGTTGAGAGCAGCCCACTGGAGCTAGCTGGGGGTGGCGGGCTTGGAGCCAGGGTGGACCTGCAGCCCCCCTGTCAGCTCCCTGCTCCCTTAAGTTCCCTATTCAGCAGCCGCCCAGCAGGCTATCAATTGCTAGCAGTTCAACTGTCCCTCCCGCTACTGCCATGTGCTGCTCCTGCCCTCTGCCTTGGAGCTGCTCTCTAGAGCCTCCTGCTTGCTGTGCGGGGGGAGGGGAAAGGGGACTAATGTCAGGGTGTCCCCCTCCCCCCTGCTCCTGCACTCCACTTATCCCATCTTCCATAGAGCAGGGGACACACACAACAGGGCTCAGGACAGAGGGAGCTTCCTGGCAGCAGCTGCCATCTCAGCTTGCTGATTAACTTAAAAAGGCAATGTACTTAAGAGTGGGGTCAGCGTACTTAAAGGAGAAATGTGCATCTCCCTCTCACACACAGGATGTGTCTCTGTCTGCCATGCTGTCTCCCCTCCCTCCATTCATGCTGCCTTGTAGTGTGTAAAGCTGCATTAACAACGAGTTAACCTTTGAGGACTCAGCCAATTGCTAGTTCATCATTTAGCAGTAAGGGGAAATATCCCTTGCTTTGACTCCACCACCTCAACCAAGCTTCACAATCATCATCGCTGTGTACCAGTATTAAATAGTTTGTTTAAAACTTAGTGTGTGTACACACACACACACACACGTCTTTTGTCTGGTGAAAAAAATTTCCCTGGAACCTAGCTCCCCGCCCTCCATTTGCATTAATTCTTATGGGGAAATTGTATTCGCTTAACATCGTTTTGCTTAATTGCATTTTTCAGGAACATAACTACAACATTAAGGGAGGAGTTACTGTATAGATAAGGTTTTAAGCATTGAATCATATAAACGTACTCCAAGCAGGAATAGAAAATATGAAGCTTAAAAACACCAGTGGCCACCTGGAGTCCTATCCAATTAGCACACCCATGCTGCTACCACCAGTGAGCTAAACCAGTAGTAACAACAATGGGAAATTTTAGCAAAAATGTGTTTACTAGTGAAACCAGGGTGAGAATTTTCCAGCACAGACAGGACCTGAAATTTTTAATGTAAAGCAAGCAAAAACAAATGAAGAACAAAACAAACAAAACCCCAGATCTTTTTTTTAAAAAAATCCTACTTTTAGACCTTATTCATTTTAATCAAAGAGCACAACTCCAATTTTTATTCTGGTTGGAGGTCAGCTTTAAAAGCTTCTATTATGAGCTTGGTGAAAACTTGTTTATGGGTTGAGTTAAGGCCTCATTGAGATTGATGAGTGTGACTGCATTCTTTAATTAACGTAATAATAAGGATAAATTTGTCAAAATTTCTGTCGAAGACAAAAGGGCATATGAACCTCCTCAGGAGTTTTGGACTGTGTGGGAGGATGAGGTTTTGCTAAGTATTGTTTTGGGTAAGTGTGTGTGGGGGTGTACAAAAGAAGAACACAACCAGAGAGAGACAGGCAGCAAGAAAGCCAAACAGCAGTCCATAAGAATGGTGTAACCCTGAGAAAAACTTAGAGAGATTCTCAGTCAGGGATGCAGGCTGAAAAAAAGCTTGGGCCTATAAATTAAGAAACTATTCCTTTTGCCTTTGGTTCCTCCTGCATTTGGAGAAGTTGGACTTCATACGTAAATAAACAAGACTGCATCAAACTGCATCATCCAGCTCAGACACCTTCATTAATTTCCGCTCCCAACTGCAACATCCTAACTTTGACTAGCAACTGAGGTCAAAAAGGGTCCTGAAAAAGCCAAAATTCAGATGAAAAAAATTAGTAAACTCCAATTCCTGGCTTTTTCAAAAAGCTGGGAATTTTGGGGGGTGGGGGGGGAATCAATAATTACTGATAATAAAGGATCTTACTGATATGCATGATGAAAGAGGGGATTCTAATCTATTTCATGACCATATAGCTCGATTAGAACAAATGATTAATTTAGTTTGCAAAACAACAAACTGACAATAATGCAAAATTTAAGAAAACAGTTCAATTTAATGCAGGTCGTATTGGAAAACCCGGGAAGTGGGTGGGAGCCCACCCACTGGTAAAGGCCCCTCCCCCATCCTAGCGGGAGGGACCACTGGACCCAGGGACCAACTGATTACGGGGGACAACTAATTTAAAAAACAGGGACCGGAGTGAGGGTCAAAATGAGGATACCGGATGGGGACACCGAGCAGAGAACCCCGGACAGCGCCCACTGCTCCTCAAAGTTATCGAGGGACCCAGTGGACTCTGCCCAGTGGAACTCTGCCCGGATGCGTGAAACTAGGGAGGAACTGAAATAGGCCCCACAGTTGCAGAGCACCCCCTCGTCCAACATCCTCCTCCTGGTATTGTAGATGGAGACTTTGGCCAGAGCGAGGAGGAGGTTGACGAACCTGGCCACAAAAAGGATTGTTATGCATTTAAGGAAGGCCAAAACAGTGTGACAAGTATCTAGTGAAAAGCTGCTTTCCCAGCTCAGGAAATGGGGAAACACAAAGTTGAGGAGGCAAAGTTTGGAGGTACAAGGATCAACCCTACAGTTTTGTTTAGGTCTGGACAGTTAAACAACAGGAATGGGAGTTTGGCTGTTGAGTGTATAATAGGATCTTTAATGCACACAGTGGTGAATGACACTGGCTCAGACATAAATTGTTAACCCAGACATGCTAAAAAGGCTAGGGAATCAATGATCCAAAAGTGAACAACCTAATTGGTCTCAAATGGGGAGAGTGTCTGGGGTAAGGTTACCAGTCCAAAACTTGGGAAAATTAGGTTTGAAGATTGGACTTCTGGAATAGTAGCTGAGCTAATAACTGGCTTGGATTTAATTATGGCTAATAACTGTGTAATAAATGCCAAGAAAGATGTCTTTGGAATTCAGTCTGTGGAAATTCCCTTGAAAGATATGGCCCAGGTGAGACAAATTATTTGTAGACAATTGGTTGCCCTGTCCCCAAGGGAGAAACCACTATAACAGCCACATTCTGTGGTAGATTTCTAGCAAGGGAAAGAGGAGTGGCAGAAACCAATTTTGAGACCCAGGATCTCAGGGGAATCTTGGCTGCTAAATCTCCCGTGAGTCTGAAATGAGAACTGATCCTTGTTCATTTGCTGAATGTTTCTGACAAGCAACAAATAGTAAAAAAGGAAGCGTGGTTGTAGAATGTGAACTGGTGGATCTGGTAAATGCCAGCACAAGGAAAACTACAAAGAAGAAGGGGGGTGAAGATGAGTGCCCAGAGTTTGTGTTGTGCCATACACTTAAATGAGGAAGAGCAGGATGGTCTAAAAGACTTTCTGGTTAAGAATCAAGAGTTGCTCTCCCAGTCCAACAAAGCTATAGGTTGTACAGCACTGGTCCAGCACAAGATTGATACTGGGGGAAACCAACTCATTAAACAGCCACATCACCATTTACCAGTAGGCAAGAGGCACTACAGACCATTGGGGAAATGTATCAAGAAGTTCTAGTTAAGAAAGAGGATGGCAACACTGGATTCTGTGTAGACTATAGAAAATTACTGAAGTCACTTTAAAGATTCTTATCCACTACCACAAATAGATGATGCCCTGGATGCAGCAGCATGTTCAATCCGGTTTTCGACACTGGATCTTAAAAGTGAGTATTGGCAAGGGGAAATTAATCCAAAAGACAGGGAAAAAACTGCTTTCACAACAGGGCGAGGGTTGTGGTAATTTAAAGTGATGGCTTTTGGCTTCTGCAATTCATCAGCCATATCTGAGAGGCTAATGGAGAGAGTATTACATGATATGCCCCTCTTAGCCTATCTGTTATACCTAGATCAGTGGTTTTCAACCTGTGTTCTGCAGACCCCTGGGAGCCCGCAGACTATGTCTAAGATTTCCAAAGGCGTCCGCACCTCCATTTGAAATTTGTGAGGGGTCCGAAAATGAAAAAAGGTTGAAAATCATTGACCTAGACGATATCTGGGTGCAATGTAAAACATTTGAGCTAGAACTAAAACACTTACAAATGCTCTGTGATAAGCTGAAAGGCTGCCAATTTGAAACTGAAACCAAAGAAATGTGGGTTGCCTCAAATTAGTAAGGAGGGAATTTCCACTGAAAAAAAAAAATTAATACTGTACAGAAGTTGGCCAACTCCTCAGACACTTAAAGATGTGCAAAGTTTTATAGGGCACTGCTTCTACTAGAGAAGTTTCATTGGTGGGTTGCCAATATTGCAAAACCACAGTGTAGGTTGGATGAGAAAGGGAAACCATTTCAGTAGTCATCAGGATGTGATATAGCATGTGCAGAATTGAAAAAGTCTATTGTGACGGCTCCTGTCTTGGCTTATCCATATTTCAACCCCCCTTTCATATTGGAAACAGATGCTAGTGCTTATGATTCGGGGACAGATTTTCAGTTTTGCTGCCCTCCCCTCCCCTCTCCACTGCCACACTCCGCAACTCCCCTCTCAGTCTGCAAGTCAAGGCTGGAAAATGTTTAGAGGTGAATTCCCCATTAGAACAAATGGACAGGGTCTGCTTCAGTCAGCAAATTCCACAGAAACAACAGGCATTCCTCAGGGGCTAATTGAAAGGGACTGAAGGCCCATCAGGAAGCAACAATCCCACAGGGATTTGGGTGGGCATAAAAATCAATTTGGGTTGTTGATGTGAAAACATCTTGACAGAGACTGTGTACATGTATGTAGTTAACTTCATATCAATTGTATTTTGCTAAATTATTTCTTTTCTTGCTGGGACGGTGAGACCATTTTAGGTCTCATTTGGATTATGAGCAAAGCTGAGTTGAGGCAGGGAGTGTAAAGAGTTGGGTGAGACCTTGTTAGAGGAGAGAGAGAACCTCATTGTGACTAATGGGTGTGAACACACCCTTAAATTAACATAATTGTATGGATAAATTAATGAGCTCCCCACCTAAAACTAAAGGAAGGAAGGGAGAACACAAAACCAAAGAAAGGCAGACAGCAAGAAAGCCAAACACCAGCTTGTAAGCACAGTGTGACTCTGAGGGCATGGCTACACTTGCAGATGTAGAGTGCTTTGAGTTAAACCAGCCTTCAGAGAGCGCAGTAGGGAAAGCACTGTAGTCTGTCCACACTGACCGCTTCAAGCGCACTGGCATTTCCACATTTGCGGCACTTGCAGCGGCATTGGGAGCAATGCATTTATGGGCAACTATCCCAGCATGCAAGTGACTGCAACATGCTTTTCAAATGGGGGGGTGGGGTGGAGTGTGACAGGGAATGTGAGGGGAGAGAGAGTAGGTTTTTGGGGGGCTGAGAGCATGTCAGCATGCTGTCTTGTAAGTTCAGACAGCAGCAGACACCCACTCGCCCCCCCACCTCTCTCTCTCTCTCACACACACACACACAGCATTCCACACTAATGGCTTGCTTTGTCTCAGAGCAGATAAGCAGCCAGCTGTCAGAAACGGAGCTTTCAAAGGGCATATCCTCATTCCTGCAGCGATTCCAAAACAATGACAAGAGTGGCCACTTGACTTAAGGGGATTATGGGATGTTTCCGGAGGCTGATCAGAGCGCAGTAATGCAACACCTTGTTCACACTGATGCCCAGGTGTTTCAGCCAAGACGCAGCAAACATTATTCCACTCGCCGAGGTGGAGAACCAGCAGCACTGTAGCCGCGGAGTCAGAGCCCTCTATGTGCCTTGCCAGTGTGGACGGGTAGTGAGCTAGTGCACCCGGGGCTCCTTTATTGTGCTGTAACTCACAAGTATAGGCAAGCCCTGAGAGAAACTTAGGCTATGCCTACACAACCAACATTAATGCACTGCCATGGCTCCCAGCACTGTAGCACTGTCTACACTGCCACTTTACAGTGCTGAAACTTTCACCCCCCTGAGCGAAGAAAGTTTCAGCGCTGTAAGTGGCAGTGTAGAGAAGGCCTTAGAGAGAGAGGTTCTGGGATGGGTGCACTGGCTGAAAAGAAGCTTGGACCTGTAAGCTAAAAAACTACTCCTTTTGCTATTAGGAGAAGCAACACTTTGATACAGTCTTTATTTACAAGGAATGTACAAAGAAAATACCAGACTCCATCATCAGTTTCTACTCCCAACTGGAATGTTCCCAGGGCCCCTAACTTTGACTAGCGGGTCAAGCCAAAAAGGGGTGATGCTGCTTTACTCCAAGATTGCTAAAAACACATTGAAAATCTACTCTTATAAGTACTCATGGCAATACACATGTACTCATGGCAATATCATCCTTAGAGAACAATGCAGCAAAACTGACCTGTCTTGTCACTTTGAGGATGGGAGCAGCTATTCTTATGGCCACAGAGAAGGAACCCCAAAGCACAATTAATGCAGGGACAGTATGGTCTTGGGAAAGCAGTGTGACCTAATAGACTAGGGGGATAGATTAATAGATTCCAATGCCAGAAGGGACCATTGTGATCTAGTCTGACCTGCTGTCTAACACAGGGCAGGGAACTTCCTCAAAATAATTCCTAGAGCATATATTTTAGTAAAACATCCAACCTTGTTTTAAAAATGCCATTAATGGAGAATCCATCACAACCCTTGGAAAGCTGCTCCAATGGTAAATTACCCTCTCTGTTAAAAATATCTGCCTTATTTCCAGTCTGCATTTGTCTAGTTTCAACTTCCAGCCATTGGATCCTGTTATATCTTTCTCTGGTAGATGGAAGTGCCCATTATATATTTTGATAGTCAAAGTACCATACCATGTCCTGCTTTCCATGGCACAGTGCCCTAATCACTGTGACCTTGACAAGTCACAATCTTTCCAAACAGGACTAGATGACAAGGTGGCAAAAACCAGAGTGGGTACCCTGCATTACTTTAAAAGAGCAGTTTCCACTCCCTTTGGAAACTGGCAAGACTCAGTATTGAATTAAATTCCCACAATGAATTTAATCCTCAGGAAACTCTTTCCTCCTAATTAACAATTGAAACAGCACAAACACATTTTGCCAACCAGCTCTGCTGAACAGAACACCCCATGGCCCATTAGCTTTTCCAACAATTGTACTCTCAGATCATCTCTGTAATTGTTTTTGAAGTTAGCTCTTTTAGATTTTACAGCCAGCCTTAGAACTCAGCACATTCCAGGCAATAGATGAATTCTCTGAAGGATGCTTCGAAATTCTTACAACTAGGAAGACAAAATATTTGCTTACTGAAGAATGACTGTCCAACTCTCAGTTTTGCTGCTGACTAAGGACCTGATCCCACAAGCTGATCTGTGTAGGGGGACTGTTGTGTCTGCATGAAATCCCACTAACATCAGTAAGGCTCCACGGCCTACCCACATGGGATCAGGACTCAAAAGCAGTCTTCTTAAAGATGTAAAAGATCTGTACCCAGAGCACACTGCCCTGTAGATAAATTATACACACTATGCACCATTTAATCTGGACAACCACTTAGTCAAGTTCTCCCCTACTCACTCCCTTCCCAGCCACAAAGTGAGCACAAAACTGAGCATCAGCTCAGAATTTCGTCCTAATCACTCTGCTGAACTAAAGATGGCAGACTTACCCTCCTACAAAATGCCTCCCTAAAGGAGCTCAGGACCACCTGGGACTGGCCCACTTGTCTATTTCTGCCTGGCTTCCTAATCCTACTCCACTTTAAAAAAAAAAAATTTTTGGAGAAGGGAAAGAGAGGAAGCAAATGGTCTTTTCCTTTAGTCAGGGCAGGTGCCCAAGAGAACAAATAATTGTAACACCCAGATGGAATCCTTTGGATCAGTCCATCATATCATTAAAACAAACATCATATAATTGTAACTAAGGTCAAGAAGTCACTATTACAATCAAATGAAGATTAAGGTGAAGTTGTTTTCACTTGATGAAAATATATTTTTATTTTGTTTGATCAGAAACCTCAAGTCGTCTTTTACTAAAGTATCCCGCAGCTAGTGACCAGGGGCAAGATTCACAAAGATATTAAGAAAAAAGAAAAGGAGTACTTGTGGCACCTGAGAGACTAACAAATTTATTTGAGCATAAGCTTTCATGAGCTACAGCTCACTTCATCGGACGCATGCAGTGGAAAATACAGTGGAGAGATTTAGGTACACAGAGAACATGGAACAATGGGTGTTATCATACACACTGTAATAAGAGTGATCAGGAAAGGTGAGCTATTACCAGCTGGGGGGGGGGGGACCTTTTGTAGTGATAATCAAGGTGGGCCATTTCCAGCAGTTCACAAGAACAGTGGGGGGGCGGGGGGAGATAAACAAGGGAAAATCATTTTACTTTGTGTAATGACGCATCCACTCCCAGTCTCTATTCAAGCCTAAATTAATTGTATCCAGTTTGCAAATTAATTCCAATTCAGCAGTCTCTCGTTGGAGTCTGTTTCTGAAGGTTTTTTGTTGAAGAATTGCCACTTTTAGCCTGTAATCGAGTGACCAAAGAGATTGAAGTGTTCTCCGACTGGTTTTTGAATGTTATAATTCTTGACGTCTGATTTGTGTCCATTTATTCTTTTACGTAGAGACTGTCCAGTTTGACCAATGTACATGGCAGAGGGGCATTGCTGGCACATGATGGCATATATCACATTGGTAGATATGCAGGTGAATGAGCCTCTGATAGTTTGGCTGATGTGATTAGGCCTTCTGATGGTGTCCCCTGAATAGATATGTGGACACAGTTGGCAATGGGGTTTGTTGCAAGGATAGGTTCCTGGGTTAGTGGTTGTTGTGTGGTGTGTGGTTGCTGGTGAGTATTTGCTTCAGACTGGGGGGCTGTCTGTAAGCGAGGACTGGCCTGTCTCCCAAGATCTATGAGAGTGATGGGTCGTCCTTCAGGATAGGCTGTAGATCCTTGAGGATGCGTTGGAGAGGTTTTAGTTGGGGGCTGAAGGTGATGGCTAGTGGCGTTCTGTTATTTTCTTTGTTGGGCCTGTCCTGTAGTAGGTAACTTCTGGGTACTCTTCTGGCTCTGTCAATCTGTTTCTTCACTTCAGCAGGTGGGTATTGTAGTTGTAAGAACGCTTGATAGAGATCTTGTAGGTGTCAAAAACAGACTCCAACGAGAGACTGCTGAATTGGAATTAATTTGTAAACTGGATACAATTAATTTAGGCTTGAATAGAGACTGGGAGTGGATGTGTCATTACACAAAGTAAAATGATTTTCCCTTGTTTATTTCCCCCCCCCCCCACTGTTCTTGTGAACTGCTGGAAATGGCCCACCTTGATTATCACTACAAAAGGTTCCTGCCCCCCCCCCGCTCTCCTGCTCATAATAGCTCACCTTACTTGATCACTCTTGTTACAGTGTGTATGGTAACACGCTTTGTTTCATGTTCTCTGTGTATATAAATCTCCCCACTGTATTTTCTACTGTATGCATCTGATGAAGTGAGCTGTAGCTCACGAAAGCTTATGCTGAAATAAATTGGTTAGTCTCTAAGGTGCCACAAGTACTCCTTTTCTTTTTGCGGATACAGACTAACACGGCTGCTACTCTGAAAGATAGGCACCTAAGGCCCCTATTTAGGTGCTGTCTTTTGAATGATAGACACTGCCTTGTCCTGCCTATGCACCTTAGGTACCTTTTTTTCAGGCACCAATCTTCCAATTGTTTACCACCATCAGCATTTTATGCTACGTGACTATGTCAATAAGATCACTGCTCTGTACATAGGTCCTCATTCCTAGCCCTTACTATTGAAATAGATGCAAGGAAGTTCTCTCTACTTTTTGGACTACTTGCCAGAACTAAAGTCACTCAGTATTACTGCTAGTCAGGATTTTCCGATGGAATATTTATTGTTTCTGCAAAATTGAAATTTTCCACATGAAAATCTCAATTTTCCTGAAAAAAATTCATTTTTGATTTTTCTGATGAAAAAAATCAAATATTTTGTTTCTGGTCAGTTTGACCCAAATCAGAATATTTCATTTGTTTAAGTGACCCAAAATGTTTTGTTTCAAAGCAGTTCCATAAAACACTAGACTGGGTATCACTATCAGTCCATTGTCTTGTGGGAATGGTAGTTCAGGCTCCCATTCTCTCCACTTGGATGAGCTCCCTGAAGCAACACATCTTCCATAATGCAATGCAGATTTTTCTCTGGCCAAACTCTGCATGGTACATCACAGAAGAAGGGGTCCAGATAAGGAACCTGGTCCATGGGGGAGAATAGGGGCACCAGGCTCCCAAACTACAACTCCCATGAGGAAATAAGTCATAATGAGTAAAAGCAGTTTAATGTTTGAACTGGTTGGTTCAGAAAACTGAAATGAAATGTTTCATTTCAATCAAATGTTGAAATGAAATGCTTCAACTTTCCAAACCAATTTTTTTCAAAATTTGGGATGAAAGCGAATGTTGGATTGTCCCAGAGGATGAAATTTCAGAATTTCACTTGGCTTCACTTAGGTGTGTCCTTTCTTGCTTTGAAAATAATGCTATCTCACTAGCATAAGCCTAAAATGTAGGCATGTCAGAACCATGCTTGCCCTGCTGCAGGAGAGCCACATACGACTGGGTAGATTGTGTTTGTTTTTAAATGAAAGCCAATCTATAATTTTTACATTATAAAGACTTTTTGCAGTGAGAGGAAACTGATGCATTGCTGCCTTGCTAATCCTTCCTTGCTGGGGAAAAACAAGATCAATTTCCAGTAAAGTCTTACTAGAGTGTTACTCAGTGTACGTTCCCAGGCCAACAATACAACCTGGACAGTTGACACTTCTTATAGCAGTACCCTTCAGAGTGCTCGCATGCAGCCTCTGCCTCTTCCTTCACTGTTCCGAAATGTTCCAAGTGAGAGACCATAAAAAGGGGTGGAGTGCTTTGGCCACTTCAGTTCCTTCCAACCATGGTAGCAGATGGATCAGAAACTTTATCGGGTCAATCCAACACAGATTCATCAGAGTGGTTTGTTCTCAATGTCACTTTAGTAACCTAGTTTTTCCATTTGTTTAGATTAGATTTTAGAACATTTTATAATTTTATTGTATTTATTACCTTTTGGATTAATTTAACTAGTAAGAATATTGGATCTCTTGCTTCAGCATGGATCCAGGTTTCTATGGTAAAACTGGAGGAAGAGAAGCCAGGGTTCAAGAGGTATACCTCTTGCCCTGCTGTATTCCCTGCCTCAGACACTCATGTACAGTGTCTAGCCTGTTTGGAGGAAGGCAGTTTTACATCACACAGCTCCACATGCAGCACTTTCACCTCTAGATCCAGAAAGGAGCAACAGACCTGACTCCAGGCCCTTCTGCTACAAGATGTATGTTCCCAATCTGCCTTTCATCAGGGGAAGGGGAAGATACAAATCAAGTCAGTCTTGACCTGATTTAGCATTGCATTGTGTATCCAACAGCAGATCTGCGGGGGGAGGGGGGTCTGAATGGGAGACACTACTGGCCTTGGTAAACAAAAGACTGAGAAGGGTGACAGATATTCATGTACACCTGTAATTAGATGATTGTCTCATTGAGACATCCTCACAGAAGGAACTAATAAGAGGTATGCTACAAACATGTACCATATTCCAAGAAATAGGGCTTAAGGTAAACTTGAAGAAGTCACACATAGTCCTTACCCAGATTATACCTTTTATACAGGCAGATCTGGATTCTCAACAAGGCAGAGCTTTTCTCTCAGAAGTAAGGTTTCTAAGAATCCTTACAGCAGTCGCAGTATTATAGGAGAAGTTTGTCAAACAATGATGTTCTTCTTCAAGCTGATGGGCCTCATACCTTTGCCCACTTATGTAACCCCATATGCTTGTCCTAAGATGAGAACTCTTCAGCACTGGCTAGCAAAACGCTACCTGCCAAATACACAGTATGTTTATGAAATTGACACTGTGGGACAGGTGGTGGAGATAGGGGGAGTGCCTCTGTCTCTCACATGGTAGACTCACCATCACAAATGTCATTAGAGGGATAGCATTCAACTCTCCAGTTTTGTGGGCTACCATCCAGCTTCACTGGCTACTAATGCTTCCAATTTGGACTGGGGGACCTCACTACAAGACCCTGACAATTCATGATCATTGGAATCCCTGGGATAAAAATCTGAAAATTAGTGTACTAGAATCAACAGCTATTTGTTAGGCTTTCTCCCTCATCTGCACAGCAGAGTGATACAGCTAGAGTCACAGACAATACACTAGCAACGATCTTTGTGATCAAGCAAGGGGGAGTTCTTTTCAGCCACCTAAACAAAGAAGCTATGGCATTGTGGGACTGGTGCAATTGGCATTAAATTAATCCTATAGCTCTCCATATTGAAATCAAAGGCAAAATGTGTGTGGCTCTGAGTGAGGACATTGGAGATCAGCACAAATAGTGAAGGAAGAACTCTGTGGCAGACAAGATCTTCTCTCTGGGACTGTCAGAAGATAGATCTATTTGCAAGAAGACATAATGTCAGATGTTGAAGGTTTTGCTCAAGAGCAGGAGCACGCAGCCAGTCCATACCGGATGAATTTCTACTGCAGTAAGAGAATAAGTCTTGTTTATGGATTCTCCCCATATCTTTTCAGAGATTCATCACGAAGATAACACAAGACAGGGTGAAGATTGTTTTGATTGCTCCCATCTAGATGAGACAACAATGGTTTCCAGACCTTCTACAGTTATCACAAGGGATCTATCAATATAGCCTAGTAATCATAGATGTATTGACACAGCAGAACACATATCCACACTCTCGTCACTTGACGGCACAGGCCATAGGACTCTGGCTGACCTGAAAATGTCCTGCACAAAAAAAGTTCAGGAGAGTCTTAGACTCCAGGAAACAGTCAACCCTCAGATCTCATGATGTTAAGTGGAAAAGGCTCTCTCTTTGGGCTAATAATAACTCACTGTCACCCCCTATTCAAGCTATATTGGCATGCCTATTTCATTTAAAATCCTTAGGGCTCTCTATAATGTACATAAGAGTGCATCTTGTAGCTGCCTCCATTCACCACATATTAATTGACTATAAGACTGCATTTAGTCATGACAGAAAAAAAGATTCCTGACCTGACTAATTAACTTCTACCCTGTAGTCAAAGAAGCTATACCAAAATGGGATCTCTTCCTTGTGCCTACTCTGCTGTTGATACTGCCCTTTGAAACTTTGTGAGAATGTTCCCTATTTCACCTTTCAGGTAAGACAGGCCATTACATCTGCTAGAAAAGTAAGCGATCTACAAACTTGTTTGGCTAACCTGCCATTTACAGTGTTCCACAAGGATAAAGTGGCCCTCTACCTACACCCTAAATTCTTCCCACCATAGTAACAGAATTCCATCTCAATCAATCCATTAACTTGCCCTGTATCTTTTCCCCAACCTCACTCTCTTCCAGATGAAGGAAGTTATACATTTTAGAGGCTAAGAGCATTAGCTTTTATATGAATAGGTCTAAGAAATTCAGGAAATCATTGAGGCTGTTTATCTTTTATGTGGACAATAAAAAGAGAGGCAATTATATTGAGCTCAATTCACACGGTTTCAAAACACTATTTCCTGGATCTGGTATCCAGAGTGGATGCTCATTTTTGGTAAAGCAGTATTACAACTGCTGTTTAACTAGACCTTGGCATCCGTAGACAGGAATGCTGCGAATCAGACTATCCCAAGAGTGGAAATATGCAGCTGTCTCTCAAAGAAGAAATGAAGGTTACATACCTGCAACTGGAATTTTTCCAGATGGACTCTGCACATTCACCCCACCCTCCTTTCCTTTTTCCTCATCAGAGTCATACTTTCCACTTTTGGACCTGGGAAGGAGGTGAAAGGAACGGAGGATGCCAAAGCACGGGATCATGTTACAGGCTTGCCTTCAGAACGCGCAGTAAGGGAAGCACAGGAGAGGCCATGCGAGCACTCAGCTGGCCCTCCTGTGAGAAGGTTCCACTGTTTCACCATCAGTGCACCCCAGGAATGTGAATGTGCAGAGATCACCGGTTACAGGTGTCAAGGTTCCTTCCCCACTCTGAACTCTACGGTACAGATGTAGGGACCTGCTTGAAAACCTCCTAAGCTTACTTTTACCAGCTTAGGTTAAAACTTCCCCAAGTTTTGTAAGTTGTAAAATAGTACAAACTATTTTACCCTTTGCCCTTGGACTTCCACTGCCAGCACCAAACGTTTATCTGGGTTTATTTATTAGGAAAGTGTTGTTTGGAAACGTCTTTCCCCCCAAAATCCTCCCAACCCTTGCACCCCACTTCCTGGGGAAGGTTTGGTAAAAATCCTCACCAGTTTGCATAGGTGACCACAGACCCAAACCCTTGGATCTTAGAACAATGAAAAAAGCATTCAGTTTCTGAAAAGAAGGATTTTAATAGAAGTAAAAAGTAAAAAAGAATCACCTCTGTAAAATCAGGATGGTAAATACCTTACAGGGTAATTAGATTCAAAACATAGAGAATCCCTCTAGGCAAAACCTTAAGTTACAAAAAGACACACAGACAGGAATATCCATTCTATTCAGCACAGCTTAATTTCTCAGCCGTTTAAAGAAATCATAATCTAACACATACCTAGCTAGATTACTTACTAAATTCTAAGACTCCATTCCTGTTCTGTCCCCGGCAAAAGCATCACACAGACAGACCCAGACCCTTTCTTTTTCTCTCTCCTCCCAGCTTTTGAAAGTATCTTGTCTCCTCATTGGTCATTTTGGTCAGGTGCCAGCAAGGTTATCCTAGCTTCTTAACCCTTTACAGGTGAAAGGATTTTTCCTCCGGCCAGGAGGGATTTTAAAGGTGTTTACCCTTCCCTTTATACTTATGACAACAGGTCAGTAACCTCTGTTGGGCAAGTTACTTTGCCTCGCTGTGTCTGTGTCCCCATCTGTAAAATTTGGAGTAATCATACTGACCTCCTTTGTAAAATGCTTTGAGATCTACTGATGACAAATGCTATATGAGAGCTAGGTATTCTTATTGTTGTTTTATTTTGCCCAAGTTAAACAATTTAAAACTATTTAATTGACAGACTTTAGGACCTCCATGCTTTGAAGCAGGGACTTGAGAAGGCAGAAGAGACATCATAGTATCATGGCTGTGGCTTTTGCTATCCCTGTGAAAATGTGCCCCAGTTAGGCCAATTCATAAGTGTCTGAGAAATCTGTTTGCACTTGTTCACTAGAGACTTGTTAGTATGGCAGCTAAATTCTCTGTAGCTTTTGTTGGCACTGAGCCTACTCCAACACCTGGCAGCTCCTATATGGTGGCAGATTGTACATACACTGTCCCCACAGAGCAAGTGAGCATGCTCCAGTCAAGGGTTGCAGGGACTTAGCAAGACTTTCCTTTCAGTTGCTGTTCACATCTGTTGCAAGCTGCTGTGGCACCAGGCTCTGAACTGAGGGATTCTCTCCTGTGCCCTCAGTGCTGTTGGCAGCCAGGTAGCATGTAGGAGAAGGAGGAAGTTGCCTGATTTCAATGCAGAGGAGTGAGGACTGGGTGCATGAGGGGGAGAAGATGGTGGGCAGGGACACAGAGGTAGAAGCATGGGGGAGAGAGGGTTTAAGATTCTAGGAGAGTGGAGAGTTAGAAGCAGGAGGTAGTAGAGGGGTGGCAGTAGCATGGGTTGGGGGGCAGAAGATGTGGAGGGAAGAAAGGAGGGAAAGAGGGGCAGGAACCAGGGATAGAGGAGGATGGGGGAACATGGAACAGGGAAAATGAAGTAGCTAGAGGATGGATAGCAGCAGGAGAGGAGACAAAGAGGAGCTGTGGAAGTGGAGATAGGAACAGAAGGTGACAGGAAGACAAGGACAGAAGGGTCTATAACAACTACAGAACACTTCTCTCCAGATCCTGGCATTGAACCCATTATTTCTGGGTCTCCACTTCCCATTGCTGTCTAGCTAATAGCTGTGGAAACCCACTGGAAAAGTGTCTCATCCCCTTCTAGTTGTTGGTCTGCATAGTAGATAGCCAAATACTCTATCAGTTACTCCATTAGCTCAAGTGGTAGAGGACTGTGCTCTGGGTATAAAGATTCCAATCCTGCCAATGAGCCATGTGGAGTGAGGCAATATGATCCCACAGGATGAAATTTTTGTGGGTTTTTTTTAATGTTTTTTAAAAACTTAGGAAATTACATACAATAAATTGTGTAAAAAGAACATTATTATGGTTGCAAAGTCAAGCCCTGAGACGTTAGGAAATACCAGAATTAAGGTTCCCTGTGCAACCTGAATTTGGTCCACTTGTGCATATATATTATGATTCAGTCTTTAATTACATGATCATATACTGATTTTTCCACAAGTCATTTGCCTCATTCAATGCACAGGATGGACCTACTCTGGGGATGAATCAAGGTTGTATTATGGAAGACACTGTTGTCTGTAGGACCTGTGCTTCATTTGTTGCCGTTGGAATGTGTGCAGTGAATGAGACAGGGGCTTGCAGTAAGAGAAAGGATGGCCTCACAGATCAGGCAATTAAATGGTGCCTTAGGGAACTGGATTCTACCCATGCCTCTGCTGCAGAGTTCCTGTGTGATGCTGGGCATGTCACTTAAAATAAAATGTTCACAGGTGGCTAGTGTGTATTCCTTATTTTCTAGTTACCCAACTTGAGATACTTAGGGCTGATTTGCAGAAGTTCTAAGCGCTCAGCTGCAACTGAGGTCAATAGGGGCTCTACTGTGAACACATGAAGGACTAGAGACTGCCAAGTACTTTGAAAATCAGGCCCTAGGCTTCTTAAATTGGCCTCACAAAATTAGTTGACACTTACTTGAGTCTTTGTGTCTCAGTTCCCCTTATGGTAACGTGGTATTATCCCCATATTATCTTACAGGCATGTTGTGAAGACGCATTCATTAATGTTTGTAAAGAAATCAGGACTCATCTCTATGGGTACAGTCAGGAAAGTTAATCGAAAGTAACTTTCAAAGTGTATTAGTTAAACTGCATTGCCTGTCTGCGTAGATGCTCTTATTCAGAATTAAAGTTGCCTTGGTTCTGTTTAGCTTAATTCAATGTGAATTAAGCAAACCAAATTATGGTTATTTTAATTTTGAATAAGAGCATCCACAAGGGATTTAGTGATAAGTGGAGAATGTTAGGGTATGTTGTGTTGTGTTTTATACTATTTTGGGTATATGGGAGGTAAAATATGTGGGTGGAAGTGAGATAGTGGTTTGAAACCTAAGGACTCTGTGAGGGCTCATGGGGTTGCTAGGAGCCATCTGGAATGTTTGTTCAACAGTCAGCGGCTGGAGGGGTGAGGATGGACACTGAAGGTGGTTTGGTCTGGGCTGGCTGAGCTTGCTAAGAAAGGTCTCTCCAGACCCCCAAGAATGGTCCAACAGGGATGATCAAGGTCTGGGCTGCTGAGAGGGTGAGACCAGAGTGGGAGAACATCAGACCCTGTGGCTTCTGAAAATGAAGCCTGAACCGGGTAGGAAATAAGACGTTCCAGGGCTTGAAAGGGATAGTGAGCGCTCCCAGGGGATCAGTCCCGAAATTCATTCATATGTTAATTGTAAATAATAAATTACAAGTTTATTAATTCAGTCCAGAGTAGACCTGTGGTGAATGGGGATTTCTGCAGTGGCTTGACGATAAGGTCCTTGTAACAAGGGAGCAAAGGGCTGGGGTGTCCCAAGAGAGAAAATTTCCAGTGAGAAGCTTAGTGGTGGCAGCAGGTAGCAAAGACCAGGTTGTAGTAAACCTGGGGTTGTGACATGAGGTTTAATTAATCGATGGTAAATTCACACCTTTAGTTCATTTGAATTAATTTTCTTGTGTCCCTATATAGCCAAGCTGTGAGATACTACAAGGAGAGTGCCCGGGAAAAGCCCATGGGGAAATCAGTAAGTCTTTATGGAGTGCAAGGCTTGGGTGGTGTGCAGTAAATGAGGCATGAGACCACACACTAAATAATGGGGATAAAAAGAAACCCCGCAGTGAGCAAGACTCCTGTGGAAAAAATACTGTGCGGTCATATTCTTGATGACTGTATCATACTACTTATGCACAAGGGGCTAAATTTAAGTTGCACAGGCAACCTTATTCTGGCATTTCCTAACTTTTGAGTGCTTGACTCTGCACCCTTAATGTTCTTTGAAAGTCGTTTTTTTTGATGTAATGTGATTTAGATTGTACTGTCCTTGGTTGAGGAGCCACATCTTTATCTATAAAGCAAAAAGCATAATGGTGGCACTCCACAAAAATGACCAGAATATATTCTGCACTCTGTAAAACAGAATTACCATTCTTTTCTTTTCAGTTTCTTAAACCTACATCCTGATTATGCTCCAGATTAACATATTACTTCGGGGTCAGATTTATGCAGTTCTACTGAAAAGTTATCTGACTCACTCATTTGGAGATTCATTTTATGGTCAATGTTCAGAAGTCTCCTCATCTGATGAAAATTTTTGCTATATGAGTAAAAGAACCATTTACAAACTCGCTCTCTGTTTTTACTTCAAAGGTCCCTTGCTCAAGATGCACCCGGAGCATCTTAAAACACACAGTCCTTGTTACTGTGTTGGAAAGATATTGGCAGCATTATGAAAAACATTTTCTCCTTCACTTTTAACTTTAAATATCTCCTGACCATTGAGAGAAGGTGTGAGGTGAGAGAATGAGAAAGGTTTAGGAGGAGACAGAGCACAAGAGGAATATGAAGAAGAGGTGGAGGGGGAGGATGAAGAGAAAGACCAAGAGAAGTTAGAGGGGGAGTCAGACTGAGATTCAGAAAAATGAGTAAATTGAGGGGGATCAGGTTGAGGAAGGATAAAAGCAAAAGAATGAGGGACAAAGGGATAGGAAGTGCGGGGAGGGGATCACAGTAATAATTTTATAAGAGGAGGTGGAGGGGGATCACAATGAGGATGGGTGGGAGAAGCTGAAAGATGAGTAGATGGAGAGGATCCTGGGGGGGTTGGATAGGAGGAAGAGGTGAAGGGGGATGGGTACAAGGAGGAGGAGAACGATGGTGGGGATGAACAGGAGAAGAAGCAGGTGGAGGTGAAGGGAGATGATGGTGGGGATAGGGACAAGGAGCAGGAGGAGGATGCTGAGGATGGGTAGGAGGACGAGGAGGGGGAGTTGGAGGGGGATCATGGATAATGGCATAGAGAGTACATTTATAAAGTCTGCAGATGACACCAAGCTGGGAGGGGTTGCCAGTGCTTTGGAAGACAGGATTAGAAGTCAAAATTATCTTGAAAAACTGGAGAAATGGTCTGAATTAAATAGAATTAAATTCAATGAGGACAAATGTAAAGTCCTGCACTTAGGAAGGAATAATCAACTACACAAATACAAAATGAAATGTCTGCCTAGGGAGGAGTATTAAAGAAAAGGATCAGGAGGTTATAGTGAATCACAAACTAAATATGAGTCAACAGTGTAACACTGTAACAAAATAGTGAACATCATTCTGGGATGTATTAGTAGGAGTGTTGTAAGCAAGACATGAGAAGTAATTCTTTCTCTCTACTTATCACTGATAAGGCCTCAACTGGAGTACTGTGTCCAGTTCTGGCCACCACACTTCAGGAAAGATGAGGACAAATTGGAGTAATTCCAGAGGCAAGCATCAAAAATGATTAAAGGTCGAGAAAACACAATGTGGAAGGAAATATTTCAAAAACTGGGATTGTTTAGTCTGGAGAACACTGAAGGGGGACATAACAGTCTTCAAGTAGATAACAGGTTGTTATAAAAAGGAAGGTGAAAAATTGTTCTTATCCATTGAGGACAGGACAAGAGTAATGGACTTAAATTGCACCAAGGGAGATTTAGATTAGACATTAGGAAAAACTTCCTAATTGTAAGGGTAGTTAAGCACTGGAACTTCATCGTTGGCAGATTTAAGAATGTTAGACAAACATCTGTCAGACTCTACATAATACTTCGTATTGCCTCAATGCAGGGGACTGGACTTGATGGCCTGACTAGGTCCCTTTCAGTCCTACATTTCTATGCTTTTATGTTGCAGATGGGAAGGAGAAGCAGGATAATGAGCAGGTGGAGGGGTTCATGGCAGAGAGTGGAAGGAGGAACAGTGGGACCATGGTGGCAATGGACAGGAGGAGCACGAGGAGGAGGTGGAGAGAGATTGTGGTTGGGATGAGTAGGAGAAGTAGGAAAATGATGAGTGGATAAAGGGGTTCATGGTGGGATGAGTAGGAAGAGCAGAGGGATGATGAGTAGGTGAATGGGGAGCATGGTGAGGATGGATAGGAGGACCAGGATGATAAGCAGGTGGATGGGGATTATGGTGGAGATGGGTAGGAGGTAGGGCTGTCAAGCGATTAAAAACATTAATTGAGATTAATCACACTGTTAACAATAGAATACCATTTTAAATATTTTTGGATGTTTACTACATTTTCAAATATATTACTTTCAATTACAACAAAGAATACAAAGTGCACAGTCCTCACTTTATATTTATTTTTTTACAAATATTTGCACTGTAAAAAAACAAAAAAATTGTATTTTTCAATTCACCTCAGACAAGTACTGTAGTGCAATCTCTTTATCATGAAAGTTGAACTTACAAATGTAGAATTCTGTACAAAAAAAACTGCATTCAAAAATAAAAGAATGTAAAACTTTAGAGCCTACAAGTCCATTCAGTCCTACTTCTTGATCAGCCAATCTTTCAGACAAACAAGGTTGGTTACAATTTGCAGGAGATAATGCTACCTGCTTCTTGTCTACGTCACCTGAAAGTGAGAACAGGGGTTAGCATGGCACTGTTGTAGCTGGCGTTGCAAGATATTTACATGCCAGATGTGCTAAAGATTCATATGTCCCTTCATGCTTCAACCACCATTCCAGAGGACGTGCGTCCATGCTGATGATGGGTTCCGCTTGATAACGATCCAAAACACTTCAGACTGAAGCATGTTCATTTTCATCAGCAGAATCAGATGCCACCAGCAGAAGGTTGATTTTCTTTTTTTGGTGGTTTGGGTTCTGTAGTTTCCGCATCAGCGTGTTGCTCTTTTAAGACTTCTGAAAACATGCTCTACACCTCATCCCTCTCAAATTTTGGACAGCGCTTCAGATTCTTAAACCTTGGGTCAAGCGCTGTAGCTATTTTCAGAAATCTCACATTGGTACCTTCTTTGCGTTTTGTCAAATCTACTGTGAAAGTGTTCTTAAAACGAACATGTGCTGGGTCATCATCTGAGTCTGCTATTACATGAAATACATGTAGAATGTGGGTAAAACAGAGCAGGATACATACAAGTCTCCCCCCAAGGAGTACAGTCAGAAATTTAATTGACACATTATTTTTTTTACGAGCATCATCGGCATGAAAGCATTTGTCTTGGATAGTGGCCAAAACATGAAGGGGCATACAGATGTTTAGCATATCGGGCATCTAAATACCTTGCAACACCAGCTACAAAAGTGCCATGTGAATGCCTGTCCTCACTTTCAGGTGTAAATAAGAAGCAGGCAGCATTGTTGCCTGTCAATGTAAACAAACTTGTTTGTCTTAGCGATTGGCAGAATAAGAAGTAGGACTGAGTGGACTTGTAGGCTCTAAAGTTTTATACTGTTTTGTTTTTGGGTGCAGTTCTGTAAACAAAAACAATCTACATTTGTAAGGTACACTTTCACGATAAAGAGATTGCACTTCAGTACTTGTTTGAGGTGAATTGAAAAATACAATTTTTGTTTTTTACAGTGCGAGAATAATGAGGAGTAGGTGGATGGGGAGCACTGTGGGGACGAGTGGGAGAATGATGAGTAGATGGATGGGGATCATGGTGGGGATGAGTAGGATGTGGAATAGGTGGCTGGGGATCACGGTGGGCATAGGTAGGAAGAGTAGAAGGCGGTAGATGGGTATCATTGTTGGGGATGGGTAGGAGGAGCAGGAGAAGGAGGAGTAGATGGATGGGGATCCTGGTGGGGATGGGTAGGTGGAGCAGGAGGATGATGAGTAGGAGGATGCAGAGCTCAGTGGGGATAAGTAGAAGGAGCAGGAAGATGATGAGAAGGTGGATGGGGATCACGATGGGGATGGGTAGGAGGAGCAGGAGGATGAAGAGCTGGTGGATGGGGATCCTGGTGGACATGGGTAGGAAGAGGAGGAGGAGTAGGTAGATGAGGGTCATGGTTGGGGATGGGTAGGAGGAGCAGTAGGAAGAGGAGTAGGTGGCTGGGGATCCTGGTGGGGATGGGTAGGAGAAACCAGAGCAAGAAGAGTTGGTGGATGGGGATCATGGTAGGGATGAGTAGGCGTTGCAGGAGGATGAGGAGTAGGTGGATGGGAATCATGGTGGGGATGGGTAGGAGGAACAGGAGGAGGATGAGTAGGTGAACGGGGATCATGTTATGGATGGGAGGGAGGACCAGAAGGATGATGAGTATGTGGATGGGATCATGGTGGGAATGGGTAGGAAGAGCAGAGGGATGATGAATAGGTGGATGGGTATCATGGTGGGGATGAGTAGGATGTGAAATAGGTGGCTGGGGATCACGGTGGGTATAGATGGGAAGAGTAGGAGGAGGTAGATGGGGATCATTGTTGGGGATGGGTAGGAGGAGCAGGATGATGATGAGAAGGTGGATGGGGATCCTGGTGGGGATGGGTAGGAGAAACAGAAGGAAGTGGAATAGGTGAGTGGGGATCCTGGTGGGGATGGGTAGAAAGAGGAGAAGGAGGAGGAGGAGGTAAATGGGGATCATAGTTGGGGATGGGAAGGAGGAGCAGTAGTAAGAAGAGTAGGTGGATGGGGATTATGGTGGGGATGGGTAGAAGGAGCAGAAGGATTATTAGTAAGTGGCTGGGGATCCCTGGTGGGAGGAACAGGAGGTTGATGAGTAGGTGGATGGGGATCCTCGTGGGGATGGGTAGGAGAAACAGGAGCATGAAGAGTTGGTGGATGGCGACCATGGTGGGGATGGGAGGGAGGAGCAGATGAATGATGAGTAGGTGGATGGGTATCATGGTGGGGATTGGCAGGAGGAGTAGGAGGATGATGAGTAGGTAGATGGGGATCACCATCAGGATGGGTTGGAGGAGCAGGAGGAAGATGATGAGAAGGGGGAATGGGGACCATGGTGGGGAGGAGGAGGAGGAGCAGGAGGATGATGAGTAGGTGGATTGGGATAATGGTGGGTTTGGGTAGGAGGAGCAGGAGGAGGATGAGTATGTGGATGGGGATCATGGTGGGGTTGGGTAGGAGGAGCAGGAGGAGGATGAGTGGGTGGATGGGGAGCTTGATGGGGATGTCTAGAAGGAGCAGGAGGGTGAAGAGTAGGTGGATGGGGATCCTGGTGGGGATGTGGAGGAGGTGGACAGGGATCCTGGTGGCATGGATGGGGATCATGGTAGGGATGAGTAGGAGTTGCAGGAGGATGATGAGTAGGTGGATGGGGATCCCGGTGGGGACAGGAGGCGGTGAGGGTTTAGCAGGCCCCATCTCCTGTGAGCACTGGGACTCGCCCCATGGCTTTGCCTCTCCTCCCAGGCTGGCGGAGTGTGGCGGCCCCTTGCCCGGGCGGCCCGTCCCTTCCGCCCCAGCGGGACACACGCTCTTTCCAGGGCTGGAGCCAGGCGGGCGCCTCAACGCGCGCGGCCAGCCAGCCCCATGGCCGCTGTGCCAGCCTGCGCCGCGCCCGGCCAGGGAGCTCGCGCGGGCTGGCCCGCCGCCGCCGCCGCCGCCGCCTCGCGGTGCCCTCCGCCGCGCAGACAATGGGAGATCAAAGCGGGGGAAGGAGGAGGAGGAGGAGGAGGATGGTGCGAGAGGCGGCTGAAGTCGAGCCGGAGCGGGTTGCGTGTGGCGCTCTCTCTGCGCTCGATTAGTGATCCTGGGGAGCGAGCCGGGGACAGAGGGGTGGGGGTACGGGGAGCCGCCGTGTGGGCGAGGGTGAGTGTGGGGTGAGTGTGTGTGTGCGCGCGCGAGCGAGCGGGTGAGTGCGCGAGCGAGTTGCGCAGCTGCTCTGCGCGCAGCCCCCGCCGCCGCCGCCGCCGCCGCAGCGCTGGCATTTCGTGCGGGGAGCGGCGGCCAGTTGCACCGGGGAGCGAGAGGCAGCAGCGCGCAGGAGGAGGAGGAGGAAGAAGGAGGAGGAGGAGGAGGAGGAGGAGGGAGGCCACACAGACACCAACTGAAACAAAGTATCTCCAAACCAGCCCCCAACTCCACCTTGTGAGACTCCCCAGCATGGCTTCCGAGGAACTCTACGAGGTAATGACCCAGAGCACCAGCCCTGCCCCCCCCCCGCCCCCGCCCGTGCACACACTGCCCGACCCCCCGCCCTTCTTTCGGGGCTGTTTGAAACATTGCAGGCTTGTCACCACACTTGCTCCTGCTGCTGCCCCTTCTCTGCAGGGCCCGGCGGGTGCGGGGCTCCCAAGCCGCGGTGCCTGGTGCCCCCCCCCTTCCTCCCCAGTTTTGCTGGAGGAGGACGGAAATATGACTGAAAGGAGGAGACGGTAGAGTGTTGCCATTGGCCTGTGCTCCCCCAACAACACTTTGACTCCAGCGGGGGGTGTTGCTGGATGGTGGGGAGTAGCGCTGACAGCAGCGCCCTGTTTAGAGTGCAACACAAAAGTGTGCCGCTTGGTAGTGTGCAAAAATGTGGGCAAAGCCGAGTTGTGGCATGTGTTGGGGGCGGAGGGAGTTTCCGTATGTGTGTGTATCAAAGTACCACCCTGTGCCTTGGCCATGCAGCAAGCTCAGGTGATGCAAAATATTAAAATTTAAACTGCTCATCCTCACACGCTAGAACAAGAAGGTTAAAGGTTGTAAGAGAAGCCATGAGAGCCAAAGTTAAGGCTCTGACACACCATCAATCACCAGGTTGTTGAGAAGTGCTTGAAGGGAGCAGTCAGGGCATGAGTTGGGGTCTTGGGGTAAGGAGGGGATGAGATGAGACTGAGATAGCCTTAACTTTGAATTTCCTGTCTTTTGATGCCTCAATTTCACATCCTTAACCTTAATTGAAAAGCATTATGGTTTCTCTTGGATGTAACTTCCTTGTTTTTATTTTTACAAGAAGCCATCCTTGGGAGTGTAGAACAGTCATTATTCTGGATCCATTCTGATTTCTTTGATAAATATGTATTCGCCTGAGCCAGCAAGGGTTTTGTCTCTTGGGAAAATGCATTTTAAGGCAGATTTAAAAAAAAAAGAAAAGACTATTTGTACCCGGTGGTTGGAATTTTGTGTCTTTAAGATTCAGTTGTAGAAGAGTGCACAGAGACTTTTTTTTTTCCTCTTCTACTGGTGCGTGTATAAAAATCGCCCATTAATGGAATTACATACATGCAATGATGGAAGAATAGACACACATAAACCAATGAAAAGTATCCTGTGTACGCTTAAATTTATAAGTGGGCTTTCGTGGTGCTGAATTGGTGGACCAGAAAACCAAAGGCCTCTATTCCCAAGTCAGATAAATCATAGCTAATCGCTTTTACAAGTTTTTCCACCTTATTAATGTGGCTCAACTGAGTCTTGAAGGGGTCATTTCTAGAAGTAAGAAGATACATTTGGGGATCGATTTGGGAAATCCTCTAGGTGCAAAACTTGCATTGATTTTGGTGGATGTTCTGCTGGTAAACGGATTTGAGGAATTGGGCCCTTAGACTCTGTTCTCATTACAGTATTTGTCCTCTTTGGAGCATAAGCATTTCTAATCTGGTATCCTGTCTGATACCAATATCTGATGTTTGAGACTGTCATATAGAATACCAGTTTTGTAGGTGTCAAAATCAACCAATCTCCCCCGCTCCCTCCATCCTGTTTTACTAGGAATTGCATTCGGTCTACAAATTCATACCAAGTGGGCCACTGAGCTCCACTATGATAGTAATGCATTTTGGTCACTTGGCAGTGTTTTTGAAATGATGACTTAAGTGAACAACTCTATATCTCATTGCCAGTCCTCTGAGCAGTCTAGTTATTCCACCTGTTACTCAAAAGCCTGTTTTTTTCAAAACACCAAAAGTGGTTGGACCATATTGTCATGGATTACTTTTTATCATTCTTAATCTAAAAATAAAATTAATTCTTTAATTATCCAAGTGAAGAGTATGCATAAGGCAACTAAACTTTTATTTTAAAGCTTGTATGATTTATAAATGGACAAACTGTCACTGATTTTTGTAATTTAAAACCAAAATTGCTGTCCAACCTTGCCAAGTTTCTTCTGGAGGACGAATTTGCATGGCTGTGCCATCAGTGCCTGATGCTGAACCATTAGAAGACATGAGATGTTGAATGTTTTTATAGGTAACTGGAACTCATTAAACTACAACTGTATAGACTGAGTACTTCTAACTCTGCTTCTAGTTTTTGTTTTTTGTTCTTTTGTGAGTTGTCTTTTAACTAAGGTGCTATATGATTCTTTGCATTCAGTAATATGCAGTCCAAAGTCATGCCCTATCAAGTGTGATTACAGCCCTGTTTTTCCAGTCTAATCATGTGTTTTGATCAAGAGATATAATCAAATATCTGAAAATGTTAATCAGTCTAACAATGACAGTTAAACATGCTAGTGTCAAAAGACCCCAGTCCTTCTAAAATAGAAACCTGAATTGAGAATTTTGTTGCAAGTAAAATTAAAAATTCAGAAGCACTGACCATTCAGTCACTGTATTGGAGGATTTTTTTTTAAACTCTTGTTATTAAGGATATTTTCTCTTGAGACAGGAAGCATGGTTATAGGTCAAGATTTGTAATTCAAATGCAGACAACTTGAAAGACCCCAAAACTTTGGAAGAATACTTTGGACAAGCTGTGGATCCTATCTATTATTAGTTCATGAGCTTTTATAGGGGCCTTTTTAATGGTAACTAATTGCTCAAGAAAGAATGCAAGATCAGAAGAAAATCTGAAAGATTCATTGTGGAGAGACATCAGAGATCAGTTGTTTTGTTTTGTTTTTTTGCTTTATTTTTTTCTCTTCTCTTCTGGACGATAACCTAAAGATGTGATCTTGACTGTATATCCATGATTGTGACAAGTGAGTGTTTTTCCTTCTAAATGCCTTACCTAATTTTTCAAGTGATGTTACAGTTGGTGATGGACCTGAGGCAGTTGGTGGACAAGACAAGTGACAGAAAGGTCCCTCTCACTTTTTCCCAAATTTGTCCACATGTAAGGGTTTGACTTGCTCTTTTTTATGGCATCTCCCCTGCCCCGTACCCCCCAGTGCACTCCCCTTTTAGAAACTCCTGTGCATACTTAACAGCTATTTAAGCAAAGATTAGGATTAGTTTCTCCTGCAGTTTGGTTTATTTCACTCTCTTTTCTTCTGTGTTTATGAAAGACCTTGACCAACTTTCATTGCTTTGCTGGCACCTCCCTATTGCAAGATGATAATCAATAGTTTTTGTTGGATCAGCAGGGGAACTGGTGATCCCAAATTATACAGACAGCTCAACTGCAAAGCAAGTTGCAAGTACTTTGTAGTGGTTTGCCTAACCTCTTCTGGCAGAGCTCTGTAGTGGTGATTGGGATTAAAATAATACTAAATAGTTGGTGGTGTGAGAGATTTGTGTTGGAATCATGAAGGTTATCCCGTTTAAATGTTTCTGGGTACAACTGCACATTAACAGCTAGCTTAACAACAACAACAAAAAGTCTGGCATTTAGTAGGCAGTTCGCCCCCCCCCCCCCAAAAAAAAACAACAAAACCCAAAAAACTTGCTGCAATGGGTTTGGAAAACACTCATTTCTAAATTTTAGTGCAGTGGACTTTGTGCAGTGGAAGTGATGTGAGTTATTTTGTGGCTTTTGGAGACTGTAGTGTGATTAGATACAAAGTGTTTCCATTCTGCCTATAAACATTTCTGTTGATGTTACAGCTTTTGACTTGTCCCATTGGATGAATTTCTCTTAATGAGTAAACATGGTCCAGGTCTGATTTTGCTTTTGTTAAGTCAATGATTTTGGGTTTTATCAGGAAGCAGCGGAAACCAAATCCACCTGAATTTAGCCAATGGGTAACATTACTGCTTTTCATTTTGTATTTCACTTTGTCATTGTTCATAAACCTGATCATCATATGACTTAACATCTATCAAGTCTTTTTCCATTAAAAATATTAAAGCTTTACATGTTTCAGCCATTGCAGTCCACATTTTCAGACTGACTTTCATATGCTTATAGTAAGGAGAAAGAAAAAAGAAAAGGAGTACTTGTGGCACCGTAGAGACTTACCAATTTATTTGAGCATAAGCTTTCGTGAGCTACAGCATGCACAGATGCATCCGATGAAGTGAGCTGTAGCTCACGAAAGCTTATGCTCAAATAAATTGGTTAGTCTCTACGGTGCCACAAGTACTCCTTTTCTTTTTGCGAATACAGACTAACGCGGCTGTTACTCTGAAACCTGACAGTAAGGAAAGATACTCAGGAGCCTTTAAAAATTATATTTTCATCCTTAATATATTTCTTGAACATATGTAAGACTTCACTTCAAAAGACAATATGTAATCTCAAAAAAAATGTAAAAATCTGCACAGGCTTAGTGAAATCACAAGTTGGGGCTCATTACATGAGTAAATGGATGAAATTCTGTGGCCTGTGTTATATAAGAGGTCAGACTATATCACTTTTAGCCTTAAAATCTCTGAAAAATCACACACTGTGCATACAATTTTTGTCCTACACATAAAATATACTTGGACTACAGAGGACTACTGCTCATATGCTTATTTTTGAAATAGTACTTTTTAAAAATTTTCTCCTGGATGGGAAATATCTACTCCAACACATGGATCTTTCCGTATATTGTGGTGTATTGGTATCTAAACCATAGTCCAAGTTGATCTGTTTTATTAAGAAATTTAAACCTCTTATTTTATTAAAAAATGTCACGGAAATGGCAAAAACCAAAACACACAATATAAACTTTGAGTACTACTGACATATTTTTCTTGGTGGTTTGATGAAAAATGAATTGATACTGAGAATGAGTTACAATCCCCTATTTGGGTGACCCTCTCCTCCCCCTCCCCCCCCCCCCCCCCCAGTGGAGTGTGTCTCTTTTTTCTCTAGCAAGCAGTATAAAGTATTCTGGCACCTGTCCTTTGGCCACATTGTTTCTCCACATGTGCTGATTCCTAGAATATCAGTTAGGTTTTGTTTGTCTGTAAAGTGGTTTACAACCTTTTATCCATAATGGCAAATTGATGCACCAAGGCAGACCAGTCAAATGTTATTTGACAACAAATGTGCTGTGGTGGAATTGCTGTTTCTCACTTCGAAGAGGGGCAGAGACTTGCTTTCCCATTCTCCAACTAATCAGAATCCCATGTAGCCTAAAGCAGTGGTTCCTAAACTTGTTCCGCTGCTTGTGCAGGGAAAGGCCCTGGTGGGCCGGGCCAGTTTGTTTACCTGCCGCATCCGCAGGTTCGTCCGATTGCGGCTCCCAGTGGCCATGGTTCGCTGCTCCAGGCCAATGGGAGCTGCTGGAAGCAGCGGCCAATATGTCCCTCGGCCTGCGCCGCTTCCAGCAGTTTCCATTCACCTGGAGCAGCGAACTGCGGCCACTGGGAGCCACAATCGGCCGAACTTGTGGGCGCGGCAGGTAAATAAAAACCGGCCCGGCCCACCAGGGGCTTTCCCCGCACAAGCGGCGGAACAAGTTTGGGACCACTGGCCTAAAGGAACAATTCCCAAGCTTGCAAAGAAGACACAGTGTGTTCAAATCTCACTTCTAAGTGCTGTTTAAATTCTCGTGTGGTTAACTACCTTACTGAGACAGCCAACCTAGAAAATAGTTAGGGAAGAGCCACTGCTCCCTCCCATTTTTTAAAGTAAGTTAACAAAGAACTTACACAATGTGGGTTCTGTGCATACAGTAACATCTCTAATATGACAAACCTGCATCTTATCTACTGCACCTCACAGTGGCTAAAACAGTTTGGGTTATCCAATCTCTAACCACTATGATTCACACTCCTCTGAGAACAAAGGATGGAATCTAGGATTCCTGTTCCCCAGTATTCTACTGCTGGCTACTAAATAGTTTTGCAACCCACTGTGAAAGTGTGCCATGCTCTCAAGTAGCTAGCTTAGAAAGACACTAGCAATTACTTCTGTGGCTCAAAGAGTAAGGGCCTAAGGTAGGATTCTGAAGGTCAAGGGATTCAAATCCTTCTGTTACTCTGTGGGAGGATGGTATAGTTGCATGTGAATCACAAAATGGAAAAAACATTTTAAAACCATGTTAATCTGTACATGATGTGAATAGCCAAAGTACACATTTTATTAATTTGTCACACATTTTCCTTTGGTAACCCCCTAGTGTGTGTTATGTGCCCCTTTTTGTGTCCAGTCCACAAAGGATATGAGCCTGTGACTGCCCATGCTATTTAGCTCAAGTTGTAAGGACACCATGTTTTTTGTTCTGGAGGTCATTGGTTCAGTGTTGGCCAAGATGGTGGCCATGACGCTTGCGGATTACATAGACTCTTCACAGAAGTTCATTCCAGCTGATAGGTTATTTTATCATGGACAGTTGCTCTGGCTATCCTTACTTGCATTAACTCTTCAATAAGAATAAAATATTAGACACACACAATTTACTAAAGCACATCACGTCCTCGCACGGTCTTCAGGAGGGTTGACGTAGTCAGGAGCAGCGTCAGCAGCTCAGTTTCTTTCTCTGATTACGAGACAGATGCAGCACTGCTTTTCCCTGACCCTTGGGAGCTATCGTCTGAGATACACCAAAGGTGTACCTAAAACCAAACAACCTAGGAAATTAGGAGTGGAAACCCCCCCCCCCCCACGCCCCAATGTTCAGTGATAGTTAAGGTTCTGGCTGGACATGCCTCATCTTCACTAAACTTATTTCCATGCTTTTAAGTGAAGGGGAAAGACTTGTGTGTTCCTTTCCACCCCTCCAATTGCCTGCAGCACTGTTGATGATACACTCCAAGGCTTCTTAAGACTTTCACTTCCATCTTAAATAGATATGCAAAAGCACAACATACCCAAACCTCAGCAGATTTGCACTCAAACAAAACATTAAGATTTACCTCAACAGTGTAAAGACAAAATAACTTTCTGAATGTGTGGCACTCAGATGTGCTGATCTGTTGATATAAAAGCTTATGAGGTCACTCTTAAGGTTTTGTGTTAGCATGCAAATTTGATGAGTTGCGGGGTGGGTGGGGTTTGTACATTGCTTTTGGGTATCTTGTCAAGATGGAAGTGAAAGCATTATGGAGTGTTGGCATGGTGCCTACCACACTGCCAATAATATGAGGGTGGAAAGAAATGCACAAATCTTTCCCCTTAACTTCTTATTTTCTGTGCTTTTAAGATTTTGGGTGAATAGATGTGTCTTGCCGCAACCTTAACTGTCACTTTTTCTCTTCTTTCTCTTTCTTTGATTCCTGTCCATCAACTCAGCAGTGACGGTGGGTCTGAATGAGGTTATTCTCTGTAAATCCTCCTTGGTCAATGCTATGAGGTTAATATCATCTGTGAATCTAAGGTTATTCACTGTTCTTCCTCCTAGCCTGACTCTTCTCGTTTCATCTCTCAGTGCTACAGACAGTACTGCTTCCAGTATCAAGTGGAACAAATCTGGCGATAATATACATCCTTATCTCACTCCTTGCTGTCATTCTGAACTAATCCTTCAGCTTCTTGTTTTCTCTTGCCACGCTCCTGGTCTTGCTGCAGATGTTTTCTATTGACTTGATCAATTTCAGTTCTGGGATGCCATACAATCTTAAGATTTGCCATTACCCTTTCTACAAAATGCTATCAAAAGCCTGTTTGAAGTCTTATAGAATTGTTGTAATAGGTTTGGTTGTGTTCTGTATATTTCTCCAATGACTGTCTTATCAAAAATAGCTGATTTGTTGTACTTCATTCTGGTCTGAATCCTACCCATTCCTCTGTAAGCACTGCTTCCACATACCTCTTCACCAGGACGTTGCAGAGGGGAATGAATGCTTTTTCCTGGAATACTCAATCTGATGATTCCTCTGTGATTCTTGCTCTCACTCATATCTCCTTTTTTATAGGTCAGTTCTATTATCACTCCCTCCTCCCCCTGTTCGCTTGGCACTTGCTGTTGCATATAAATCTTGTTGAATAGCTTGTTGCCTTTACTGTGTAAAATATCACTAAACTTTTTTTTTTGCACTAATTAATACTAAAGATGTCAGTGTTTCCCTTTGGTATATAGTCTTACATTTTGTTCACACTTTATCTTGACCTAGAATATTGTTAGTCATTTATGTATCTTTCATGATCAAATGTCGTTTCAGTGGCCATAACACTTAATTTAGTGTGTAATTTTTTTTCTTGATGGACTTTTCCTAATATTTACAGAACAATTTGGTATTCTTTAAAACTAAGCTCTTTGATCTGTTGTCAATATTAATAGAAAAACAAAACTAGCATAAGACTTTCTAATGCAGGTTGGTCCAATACGCTATGAAGACAAGAGTAATTACCGTTTTGGTAAACATCCTCAATAGACTTGCATGTGCCTCTTTAGCGGTGATCTACTATAGATCTTTTGCATTAGATGTTTGTAAAGATGGATTTATGGATATTAATGAAAATCATTCTCTTAACCTAAGGTAGGTTTCTGTTTTTAATGATTTTTGTAGCCATTTTGTTAGTATAAAATGTGAAAGAAAACCACTTGCATATTCACTCAATACTTGTTTAACTGTCTACTTGTTCTCTTGAATAATGAAACAAAGTAATTACTGTAACTATCAATTTGTTTGTGATGTTTCAGTGACACTTTGTACATTTTAAAACCTGTTGTATAAAATATAATGATAAAATGGGTTAATGACTGTCAGGGTTCTCCTTGCCTCAAGGCCATGTTGCTTTGAATTTGAGTGGCCCAGCCACATTTACACAGTACACAGCTATGCAGTCCCTTTTAAAAAACAAACAAACAAAACTCAAAATAAGAAACATCTTAACTTCCAGATTTCCCTGCTTTTGAGACACACATTGAGACCATTTAAGTTTTTCTCGAGACTATTCTGAAATATTGTATGGGGGAAACACTAATTTTTTTAACCAGGACTTCTTTTATGCTTCTGGTGTCCAGAGTTGTGTATTTTATTTTGTTTTGTTTGTTTGTTTTGCAAACAAGGTAAATTCTTTTTACTATTTTGGTAATTAACAGTTATACAAGGGGTGGTTTTCTGGAATAAGACTAGCTTGTGTAAATCACTTATTTTATGGCATATTTCAGATTTGGCTTTTGTAGAGAGTGTCATGATTTAAAGTCCAGTTACTCAAATATCTTATAAAAGGTGTTTTATCTCAGCAAGAATTTGTCCATAAAAATATTATATAGGTATGCATTTCAGTTGACATTAAGCCTAAATTATAAAAATGTTTAAAAAATAAAGACTCTGAAGTTGTAATGTGCTGACAGTAGTGAAACAAGGTTCTGTGGTTTAGATGTGTGTTTTGTTTGTTTTTAAAAGTGTGGTTCCCCTATGAAAAGTAGTTACATAAGTTAATATAATGATTAAAACCTTCATAATAGATATGTTGTCTAATGAAGTAATAGCTGCTTGCTTTAGTGGCAGGAATAACTTTTCCTCCAGTTAGCCTTACAGAGTCAAAACAGCTGCAAGAGAGTGAGAGGGATTCTATTCTGGCCTGCTGCTCGTTAGAATTGTTAACTACATCCAACTGCAGAAGCTGATTCTGCCTGCAGTTAAATTTGCACAATTGTATTCAATACTAACAACGCTTGTCCACCTCTAAACTAGACCACATACAGGTTTTTGTGTCTATTACTGCCTCTGAGCTAATAGATCTGGGATAAAATTCTGGATCTAATGAAGTCATTGGGTTTCTTGTCATTGACTTCAGTGGAACCAGGATTTCATTCTTGCTCTTTTAGCTGAAGCAGTAGAGGTTCATGCTTTTAGATGCAGATGTTCTAGGTTCATTCCCTGCCAGTGGTCTACTCAGGGGCAGAGCTTCACAATCCCAGTGAAGACTTGTAAAATTTGCAACTGAGACGAGATTAGTATATGCGATCCGTATAGCAAAATAAGATCTAGCTGTCTTGTATGACCAGACTTTTGATGTAGAACATACAAATATCTATCAGAAAATGAGAGAGAAAGGTCATGGTGTTACAGTAAAACAAATTGTAGTAATGAATTCCAGAATCTATTACTGGGTATTTGAAACTGTCAACCACTGTAGTAGATAACCATAAACTTCAGTTAATTTTATTATTTATATTTCAGTATATTAGTCTTCCTTACCCTACAATGGTAAATGAAAAATTAACCTTGTTTGTTACAGTTCGGGTTTTAAAAAGAAAAAAGTCACGTCATTTATTTATTTATTTATTTGCCATACAGATGCTAGGACTTGGAATACGTTGGCAGACCAGTACAAATGTTTTCAGGCCAGTGTGTTTTTTCAAGTGCTTGTCTTGGATCACTGATCAGGAAAGAATTTGATCTCTGATTGGAAACATGTTTTAAAAACAAAACAAACTAGATGCTGTGAAATTTTCATCCTCATGGTTCATTGTATGCTTTTTTTTTGTGTAGTATGGGAAATACTTGGATAAGACAAAATTTTTAGAAGCCCACAGCTAGTTTAACATCTTCTGGTTTTCTGGAGGCATGGTTTCAGCATAAATATGTTGAAAAGCTGTATTTTTATCCAAATTACAGATGATCAATATGAACAAGGGAATTGCATTCCAAGGTACAAATTACCAATAATTATCTTTTTGTTCTGAAGGATCATAAAAATTTATTTTATTCATATAAGAAGAAACGTCTCTTGGCAAAACTTATGTCAGAAAGATAGCCTTTTACTTCATATTGCAGGATTTTGTTTATTTTGTTCTCTGTCATGTTGGGCTCATTTTATCTCTCAAGGTATGCTCTTATTTGGCTTCAGTTTCTTAACAAAATATTTGATTCTAAGAGATAAGGTATAAATTCAAGAGTTGAAGGACTTTTCTTTGGGACGTGGTGTTGTAAGGCTGTTGTGACGGGGCAAGGCCAGATGGCTATAGAAAAGTAGTGGGAGATAGATATATTCGTTCCAGGCTAAACAAATCCCTGGTATCAGGTTAAGTGAAATGGAAGCTGCTCCAGGTCAATTAAGACACCTGGGGCCAATTAAGAACTTTCCAGAAGGCAGGGAGAATGCTAGTTGATTGGGACACCTGAAGCCAATCAGGGACTGTCTGAAACTAGTTAAAAGCATCCCAGTTAGTCAGGTAGGTATGCATGTCAGGAGCTGTGGGAGGAAGTTGCGCTCTTGGGGAAACTGAGTAGGACACACCATATCAGGCACAAGGAAGGAGGCCCTGAGGTAAGGGTGAAGTGGAGCTTGAGGAAGGGAGGGCTGCTGGGGGGGGGGAAGTAGCCCAGGGAATTGTACATGTTATGTTTCTATAAGGTCAGCTACCATAGCTGATACTATTAGGGTCCCTGGGCTGGAGTCCGGAGTAGAGGGTGGGCCCGGGCTCCCCCCCCCACCTTTGCCCCCTGATTAATCACTGAGACTGGGAGACAACAGAGACTGTGCAAGGAAGGATAACTTCTCCTCCCCTCCCTTGCTGTTTTATGATGAAAATGGCTCAGTAGACTGTGACCCTTGTCTCTAGAGAAAGAAGGGTTACGTGGGGGGTCACAGTGAGCCTCTGAGGCTAGAGAAATCTGCCAGGAAATGCGGGACCCACGGAGGCAAGGACAGAGCTTTGTCACACTGTTGACAGAAAGATTGTTGAAACATGGATGTCAGTGCATCAAGAAGTTGTTTGCTTTGGCAGTTTATGTCCATGACTGCAGAAAAATAGTGATACTAAAGACCTACTATTTCATATGTTTTCAAAACCATACACCTAAAACCTGTTTGTTATCAAGTATAATATAGTAAAACCTTGCTAATTTGCACATAGTGAATCCACCCCTTCCTGGCTTCTTGTCCCGGTTTCCTTGCCCAGCCAGTTCTCCCCCTTCCGCTCCCTGTCCCCCAATTCAGGCCTGACTCTTGTCTTCTCTGCAGTTGATTCAGGCAGCTACCTCCTCCATGCTACCTGGTCATCAGCAGGAGGAGGTCATTGAGAGCACAAGAGAGAGAGGCTCCCTGATCTCATTTTTTGGGCTTGGACTTGCCCTGATGTATTCAGGAAACTGTAATTATAGGGAAAGTCCTGTTAGGCCTTCTACAGCCATTGGTTGGTGCCTGCTTGGTGCGGTTGGAATCTATGGGAAATGAAGCTACAAAGCTTTATCAAGTCTCGATGGAGCAAATGCAAATTGCAGTTTTTCAGAAAATAACTTGGCCAAATTTGGGTGGAGTTTCAAAGGGATGGCAAAAGGTACATCCTTGCTTCACAGGCCATCCCACTGCCAAATTTCAAGTTCCTGTTCCAATGCTTGGGGTTACTAGAGCTTTTCAAAGAAAACCTCACCAGAACAAAACAATATATTTTTCCTCAGACTCATTCTTGGAAGTAGCTGAGCTACTTTGTCTGAATTTTCCTCCCTCAAATCAGTCCGATGTAGATGCCCAGCCTGGAATGTCTCAGTCCAAATAGTTAAAGTTATCAGCAACTGAAAACAGGGTCTAATAATGGAAAGTCTAGGGCAACCTTAATAATAGGCAGTGCTACCAGTCACGTTCATAATAATAATATGGTGTATGTATGCATGTGTACAGAGGCAGACTGAGTGGGTCACATGCAAGGAGATTATACCACAAGCACAAGCCACAACAGAAATGCCTCCTCCCCCTCTGCCTTGAGAAATTAGGTATTTGCCATGAAGGCAAATGCCCATGCCTTCTATTTCACTCATCTGGTACAGGATGATCCACCCTTCTATCCACTGCTGGCATGGTCCTGGAGACTCTGGGTGATATTAGTGGATGAATGTAGTTGAGTAGTGCTGGTGGTGCTGAAACTTGCTGAAAAATTAATGGATCCTGGATGCATTTATCCTAATTTCACCAAAATGTTCCCCTGTCTTGGCAAGAGATAAAAAAATCTCCACTGATTTTTAAAAATCTTTCTTTGTAGTTAAATGTTGGTTAGTTTCCCAAAACTGTTGAAGTTTAAGAACAAAATATTTGTTCAAAATATTTGAAGTTTAAGACAAAAATATTTGTCCCTCAACTAGTTCTAACTCCCAACAAAATCTGAGAGGACATTGAATCCCATGTTGATGGTGCCATCACAAGTAGCAGTGTACGTTCAAGAGGAGGTACACATCCCAGTGAAGTGGACTTGTATTTTCCCCCTTAAGTCTGATTTTTTTTCACTATAACTTCAGTATTTCATGTGACAGTGGGAAATTTTCAGCATCTACATGGGACTCATGTGACCTCTGACCCTTTTAGAGCTAAGATGTATAAATGTTAACATTTCTCTGAATTTTGTGTGAAGCTATTGAGATACACATAATTAATATTCATTCACCACAAATATTTTAGAAAATGAAGTTTAAAGCATGATAATCATGTAGTTTATTAAAAGTTCTGGATTTTTTCCCTCTTGGAGAGCATTACCAGAAATATAAATTTTGCAGACCTGTGAAATCCTACTGTATTCCAGTTATGGATTCAAACACCTCTGCAAACACAAGGTGAAAACAGTTGGATTGCACAGGTGTAACGGATGGTGCAGTTTGCCTGATAGAGCCTCTATTACAGTTGGTGATGTGCAAGATGGAAAGTACCAAGTTTGATTTTCCAAGCCCAAGCTGAATTGGACATGGTGGCAGTTTAAAAACACCTTTTTACTTAAATGCTAGTCATGCTTAGATATGGAAATCACTGATAAATACTGAAGGTGGAATCCCATGATGCTTTTGTCAGGGTTCCTTCCCCACTCTGAACTGTAGGGTACAGATGTGGGGACCCGCATGAAAGACCGCCTAAGCTTATTCTTACCAGCTTAGGTTAAAAACTTCCCCAGGGTACAAACTTTGCCTTGTCCTTAAACCCTATGCTGCCACCACCAAGCGTTTTAAACAAAGAACAGGGAAAGAGACCACTTGGAGATGTCTTCCCCCCCCGCTGCCCCAAAATATCCCCCCAAGCCCTACACACCCCCTTTCCTGGGGAGGCTTGAGAATAATATCCTAACCAATTGGTTACAAAATCATCAAACACCCTAACCCCTGGATCTTGGAACAATGGAAAAATCAGTCAGGTTCTTAAAAGAAGGCTTTTATTTAAAAAAAAAAAAGAGATAGAAATCATCTCTGTAAAATCAGGATGGGAAATACTTTACAGGGTATTCAGATTCAAAACACAGAGGATCCCCCTCTGGGCAAAACCTTAAAGTTACAGAAAACAGGAATAAACGTCCCTCTTAGACCAGGGAAAACTCACATAAAACAAAAGATAAACTAATCTGCCTTGCCTGGCTTACCTATACTGGTTACAACATTGGAGACTTGGATTAGGATGGGTTGGAGAAGATGGGTTTCTGTCTGGCCTCTCTCAGTCCCAAGAGAGAACAACCCCGTAAACAAAGAGCACAAAACAGAAACCTTCCTTCCCCCAAGGTTTGAAAATATCCTGTCCCCTTATTGGTCCTTTGGGTCAGGTGCAAGCCAGGTTAGCTGAGCTTCTTAACCCTTTACGGGTAACAGGATGTTGCCTTTGGCCAGAGGGATTTTATAGCACTGTATTACAGAAAGGTGGTTACCCTTCCCTTTATATTTATGACAGCTTTTTTTTTTAACTCACTTTTCAGGGTAGATCCACATTCTAAAAACAATTAGTTCTAATTACCACCTTACATTTCCCCTCCAATTCATTTCCAGCATCATTTTGATAGTTTGAGCTTCGGGTTATCATTGTTTTATATCATTTGAAAACTGGGATTACAACTATTAAATTTTAGCTCTAACCATTCTCAGAATATAGTAGCAAGTAAAATCAAGTTTGAATTGAAGAATGGAGTTGGAAAGGCAAAAGCGTATTCAGAATGTGATTTGAAGTTCATATTTTTAAAAAATATGTTAAATCCAGCTTTCCAGTGATATACAACTTTCCAGTGTTGTGCAGAATTAATTTCTTTATCTGTGGTCTTGAAATGGTCACTGCTGTCTCACACCAGGCAAAAATATAATTCAGGCTCAAGGTTTCATAAATGGAAAGAATCAAGGTTTGAAGGGATGTAGAGACGAAATTCCTTAATTGCCTGCATACCAATGATTGTATTCACTTCTCAGGTGTCTAAGAATTTCAAGTGCTCATTTATTAAAACTAAATTTTGATACAATAGCTATTACTGAAACATAGTGGGAGGAGTCACATGATTGGGATGTTAAAATCTCTGAATACACACCCTATTTAAGAAGGATCCTGAAGACAGAAATAGAGCAGGTGTTGTTCTATACCAAAACTACCATTACATGCTTTAGAATAATTGACAGTTCAGAAATGTAGGAGCCAGCATGCTTATAGATCAGTGTTCTGACAAATCACAAGATGTGGTCCTGTTTGGAATCCATTATAGACTACCAAATCAAACTAGCAAACAGGATGAACCATACTTCAAACAACTAGTTATGATGTGTAGAAAAAACTGTACTTTCTATCATGTATTTCAAACTGGAGGTGTTATGCAGACACTAGTAAAACTTCCGTGGAGTTTCTAAAATTTAGATGATTTTCTATCACAAAAAGTATTACATCCTACTCGAGGTAATTCTATATTAGATCTCATTTTGACAAAGGTGAAATCTAATGAAAAATCACTAAACGAAAAATTAGTGATTGCCTAGATAAAAGTAATCATGACCTAGTTACGTTTGTTTTGTCCAAAGAGAAAGTAGTCCCAACCTGGGACTTTTAAAATAAATATATATATACCTGGCACTTTTTAAAAAAGGGTCAACTTCCAGAAGCTAAAAATAATAACAATGGGCAAAACTGATTTGATTTAAATTTTAAATGTGTATGATAATTGGGAGATTAAAAAAAAAAATCTTCACAAGAGGTCCCCAAACCACGATTCTGCTATCAGAACAGAAGTCTTCACCCTGAGTAAGAAGGGAAGTGAAAGCAGCAATGGAAAAATAAAATAATCTATAACAACTACATGTAGCTGACAACAATGGCCATAAATTAGCCATCATGAATTGCATACAGTTGATAAGGGAAGTGAAAGGAATTAATGAAAAATCCATGGCCACTAGGGTAAAGGACAATGTAGAGGGCTTTTAAAAAACTATATCAAGAACAACAGAAATCCTAGTAATGGTGTAGGTCTGTTGCTAGAAAGGGATGATAAAATTGTCAATGATGCAGAAAAAGCAGAAGTAGTCAATAAATATTTTCGTTTAAAGTTAAACACTTTAAAATCTATGGGACCAGATAGCTTGCATTCAGAAGTTTTAAAAATTGACTGAGCAGCTTTCTGAAGCTCTGATTGTTGATATTTAACAAAACTTGAAATATTCGGGAAAGTTCCAGAGAACTAGAAAAAAGCAATATGGGCTCAATCAAACTGTGTGTGTTTTAATACAGCTAAAGGGAAGGTCATGTGTCTAGGAACCAAGATTGAAGGGCACACTTATAAAATGAGGGATTGTATTTGGGAATCCCTAACTGAAAAAAGAATTGAGGGGTCATGATGGATACCCAACTGAATGTGAGGTTGCCATGTGATGTGGTGGGTAAGAGCTCATGTGCAATCCTTGGATGCATAAGTAGGGATTTTTAAAATGAGAAATGGGGAGATGATGTTATTACTCAGTCTACAGCATTAGTCTGACCATTGTTAGAATGTTCTGGTGGCACAATCTAAAAGGGATATCAACAAATTGGAAAGGATTCAGAAAAGAACTAGAAGAATAATCTGAAAAATCAGCCTTACGCTGCAAGACTGAAGAGGAAGCTTCATCTATTTAGCTTAACAAAGAGAAAGTTAAGAGGTGACTAGATCATGGCCTATATGTGGGGACATGATCTCTGATACCAGAGAGCCCTTTAATACAGCAGATAAAGGCATAACATAATCCAGTGGCTGGAAGCGGAAAGTAGACAAATTCAGACTAGAAATATGGTGAAAATGTTTAACAAAGAGGGTAATTGACCATTGGAACAATGTATCTGGGGATGTGGTGAATTCTCTATTGATTGAAATCTTTATTTAAAGATTGGCTGTGGGTTTGATGCAGGGATTACTGGGTGAAAATCTGTATCCTTTGTTATGCAGGAGGACAGATTGGATGATCATAATAGTCCCTTCTGGAATTAAAATGTAGGTAGACAGCCTGTATTTTTCATAGACGCATACACTAGCCAAGGTGCTTTCAGCATCCAACGCATCCAGGTTTAGTTAAGGGGTGTATATGTGTAAAATATATTTGAATATAGCACTCTATTTTTCATAGACGCATACACTAGCCAAGGTGCTTTCAGCATCCAACGCATCCAGGTTTAGTCAAGGGGTGTATATGTGTAAAATATATTTGAATATAGCACTCTATACACATAGCAATCATATAAGAAAGAGAAAGAGGAAAAACTTGTGTGCATTTTTATGTTGTGTATTCAAATGAAATAAATTGTAATACCCCAATCAAAGTGTACATCTTCTGCACATCATTTTGAAAACATTTTCTCATCACAATTGCATAAGTAAACCAGCTGGGAACAATACGGTGCTATTTGTTAAGGGAGATGACAATACATTTCTTCCAGACAGGAAAGAATCTACATTGTTAGCAGGTGACCTGGTAGTTCAGCTCATTGAAAAGGGAAATATTTCGACCAGGAGAGTAAATTCTTCCCGTGTAGCAATGTGAGCGGCAGTATTTAAGTTGCATAGCTAATTTTAACCACCTCAGTTTTTGCATCTAGCCTTATTTACTTTATAAGCAGTGTAAAAAGTTCAAAGTAGGTCTTAATATTTTAGTTATAGACGTGTCTGCCAAAGGATTTTAGGAAGACAACATGGCTGAGGTATCTTTTATTGGGACAACTTCTGTTAGTGAAAGAGACATACTTTCGAGTTGCACAGAGCTTTTCTTTACAGGATTGTCACAATCTGTTTTGGTTGCATTTTCTGTGCACAGTCCCACAGAAAGCATAGCATATTGTGCTACATATTCATTTTTAATTAGAATAGACATCGTTTTTATGTCTTATTGCTGGGCATAGGCCATATTCTATTGTGTTATACTCAAGAAACTTTATTCAAGTCAATGAGTTTACATGGGTGTAACTAAGGACAAGATTTGGCTCTACATGTGGAGTGAGCAAAGCTTCTTTTGGGGTCAGAGGTTAGTTTTAGTCATAACTGTACCTTTCTGTTTAAAACCCTGTTTTCTTGGATGTGCATGGGTCCATGCCTCCAGAAGGAATTCGTTTTTTGGAATTTTTATACATAGGTTTCAGATATTTTCCTCTCAGTTTCAGATAGCAGCTGACTGAAAAACTGAATTTAAATAGAGCCCTCTTTTTTGCTGATAAGATGTTCTGCTATGTGTAGCATTTGAACATCTTATTTTCCTTCTTATATTCACTAACTTAAACCTTTAAAATATATATATAAGCTTTATTCTAATATTTTGAACTGGGTTTAATTTTTTAGTTTAAGTGACTTGCACTTTGGCTTTGGAAAGCTAATGAAGTTTTATATTTGAGTTTTGGACAGACAGATTTTGCATGCTGGTATAGCTCTTCTTGCTTCTCTTTGGGGCCTTTTTCTTTCAATTTAATGTTGTGTAAAATTCTTTATATTATCTTCCATGTTAACATTATTCTAATTACTAGGCTGCTTGTTAACATAAAATTGTTACAAATTTAAAAAAAATAACAAACTTTAGAGGGATGAGGTTCTATTTTCAAGAGCTATGCTTGCCATGTTTTGACACAGCCTCAAAGGCTATGTATGGTATTAAAAGGAAACTGTTCATCCTAGCATTTAAAATTGCATATATTAGTAGGCAGCATTATGGATTTAGATGATTCCTTGATATTATTGCAAGGTGCAATGTGACTACAAAATGACGTTTTAAGTGGTGATTGTGTACTGTTGTGATTGCTGCTTACTGAGGTCTGATTGTGTACTGTTACTATAATCTAATGTTAATATGATTTATTTGGAATTGTTTCTTACAATGCACTATAAAATGAATGCTTACTCCCTATTCATGTGTGTGCATGCATGTGTATATAACTCAGCCCATTGGAAGAAAGTGAGAAAAGATGATTTGTTTAATTGCCTCTTAATGAGGTTGAAATTTGTCTCCCTTTCTCATGCTATGGGTTTAATACACCTTTCCCTTCCTTGGTAAGACCCAGATGGTGTTCTGCACTTTTCCCCCCGAACATCTGTATCTATCAATATGGATAATTTTCTAGTGTACAATTATTTAACTAAGGTAATTACAGTCACTAAATAATAAGGTGTGCTCAGCCCTCTGCACCATTCCCCTGCCTTTAAAAGCACGTACTAAAATAGTTGGGGAAACTTAGTGTCTGGAAATATAGAAGGTTAACGTCTTCTTAGAGTTTGTCTACATGTAGATTGCTTCAACAGCGCAGCTGCAGTGCTTAGTGAAGACACTACCTATGCCGACGGGAGAGCTTCTCCCATCGGTGTAGATACTCCACCTCCACAAGAGTCGGCAGCTGTGGTGACAGGAGAAGCCCAACATAGTGCTTTTTACACCGGGAGTCCACGCTTTTGAGCGACGTAGTGATACTATGATAAATTGGTAGTGTAGACCAAGCGTTAGTATCTACCTGTATTAAATTTGGTTATATTTTGTTTTAATTATTCATAGTTCAGTGGGAAAGTTAAAGATTAGATGTGTGTGTTATCTCTAATATTCAAGGAAGTCAACTGAAAATTTTAACTGATATATTGAATATTCTAAATGTTACTAATGTTGGAGAAACATCTCAGGAGATCATATTGGAAACAATTTAAACAATAGTTTCCTTGACACTGTGTATTTGACGTTTTTTTAGTCATTATAAACATAAAAAGTAATTCAGTGCAATTGAAACTGCTGTGTCTCTTGTGACATAGTTATTCTATAATGTTTACTCTGCAGTAGTTCAGAGGTGTTGTTCAAAATACAACACGAAAAACCCTTTTATGATTAGATATTTATAACTCAAACACCACTAAAACTAGGGAATTGGTATTTTCAGCATGGGTGATTTCAAGTTGTTGCCTACAAGTCAACCACATTTACTAAGGGTATGTCTACACTAGGAAATTTACTGAAATGGTTATTCCAAAGGAAAAGTTGCCCCCTTCCCCAATTTAGCTTAATCCATTACCAAAGTGGAATGAGTGTCCACACTAGAATTTATACCGAAATCATTATTCTGGAATTCTATTTCAGTTAATTTCCAAATGTAGACAAGCCCTAAGCTACTGCAGAGCAACATAGTCTGACTGCATTACTTCTGCAGTATAATTTAGAGAATGACATGCCTGTGAATTTTAGAATTGTGAGCTTTTCAGAACAGAGACCTTATGCAAGTCTGTCTGTCATGCTCAGTCCCTCTCAATCTTGAAATTACATTTTTTATAAAAAATATGTTAAAAGACCATTACTTAGGTTGCAGAGTCAAGCATTCAAAAGTCATAGGTTCATAGATTGAGACTGGCAGGGACAGTTGTCATCCTCTAGTCTAGTCTGACCACCTGCATAACACAGGCCAAAGAGCTTCCCTGAATTTTATCCTGTTTTGAATTACAGTATATCTTCTAAAAAAACATCCATTCTTGATTTTAATAATTGCCAGTGATGGAGAATCCAACACAAACCTTAGTAAATTTTTTCCAGTGGTTAATTACCCTCAATTAAAAATTTGTACCTTATTTCTAATTTGAACTTGTCTAGCTTCAACTTTCAGCAGTTGGATCATGTTATACCTTTTGCTAGATTGAACAGCCCATTTTCAAATTTTTGTTCCCATGTGGGTACCTACCTGCGCTGCAGGGTTAGGTTGATGTAAGCTTCCTTGCGTCAACCTAGCTGTGGAAATGTCTTCACTTAAATTTGGCTCCCACCAACGTAAGTGCCTCTCTACGTCCACTTAATAACACCACTTCCCCGAGCAGCGTAGAAGCATGCTCGATGTAATTAGGTGGGTGCAGTGTCAGTGTAGATATTGCATTGCTTACATTGACTGTTACTGGCTTTCAGGAGCCATCCCACAATGCCCCACGCTGACAATACAGTTGATTCAAGTGCTCCTGGTGAGGATGTGCATTGCTGACAAAAGGAGCCAAGTGTGTGCACACACACAAGAGATTTAATAACTGCAGTGGCTGAATGCCGACTTAATTTGGGTTGACATAATTTTGTAGTGTAGACATGACCTAAGACTGATCAAATGTCCTTCAACCTTCTCTTTTTTTAAACTGAATAGATTGAGCTCCTTGAGTTTTTCACTGTAAAGTGTGTTTTCTAATGCTTTACTCATTCTCATGGCTCTTCTCTCAACCCTCTCCAATTTATCAACATCCCCCTTGAATTATAGACACCAGAACTGGACACAGTATTCTAGTAGAAGATGCACCAGTGCCAAATACAGAGGTAATATTATCTCCCTACTCCTACTTGATATTCTCCTGTTTATAAATCCAAGGATCACTTTTGCCCTTTTGACCGCTGCATCGCACTGAGAACTCAGGTTTTATTGATATTCCATCATGCTCCCAAGTCTTTTTTCTGAGTTGCTGATTGCCAGGATAGAGGCCCCTATCTTGGAAATGTGGCCTACATTCGTCATTCCTAGATGTATAATTTTACATTTGGCCATATTAAAACACACCTTGTTTTCTTGTGCCTAGTTTGTCAAATGATCCAGATGACTCTGTATCACTTAGTTGTCCTCCTTATTTTTTTATCCCTCCCACATTCTTTGTGTTATGTGCAGACTTTATCACTGATAATTTTATGTTTTCTTCCAGGTTATTAATAAACATGTTCAATAGCATAGAGTCAAGGATTAATCTCTTCAGGACCCTATTAGAAACACACTTTTTTTATGATGATTCCCCATTTACAATTACATTTTGAGACTTATCAGTTTTCATCCATTTAATTTGTACCATGTTAATTTTATATTGTAGTTTTTTTAATCCAAAATGTCATGCAGAATCAAATCAAATGCCTGACTGAAGTCTAAGTATATTACATGAACTCTATTACCTTTATCAACCAAATATGTAATCTCATTTGAGAGAAAAAAGTTTGACTGGATCTATTTTCCATAAACTCATGTTGATTGGCTTTAATTATATTATCCTCCATTAATTCTTTATTACTCAAGTTCTGTATCCATTGTTCCATGATCTTGTCTGGGATTGATGTCATGCTGACAGGCCTATAATTACCCAGGTCATCCTGATTACCTTTATAAATATTGGCAGAACATTAGCTTTCTTCCAATCTTTTGGAATGTCCCCATTTTTCCAAGACTTATTAAAAATCAAAATTAATGGTTTAGTGAGTTTCTTGGCCCGTTGTTTTAAAACTCCTGGGCACAAGTTATCTGGACCTGTTGATTCAAAAATATCTCACTTTATTAACTACTGTTTAACATTCTTCTGACTTACTATTAGAATGGAAACTGTTTAATCATTTTCATATGATATGACGGCATTTGTTCCCCCCACCAACACAGAACAAGAATATTTATTAAACACATCTGCCTTTTTTGCATTATTATTGACAAATCTCTCGTTTCCATCTAGTAATGGACCAATACCATTGCTAGGATTCTTTTTGTTGCTAATATACTTAAAACTTATTCTTATTATAGTTAAGTCTGTTGGCTCTTTGTGTCCTTTTGCTCTTAGCTTTCTTTTGCATCCCTTCTCAATTTTCTACAATTACTATCAAGTTCTCCTTTCTCCCATTTGTCGTATAGTGGGTTTTGATTTTGGGTTGGATTTTTTTTTATTCTCTTTTTTCACTTCTCCTTTAAGCCAGTTTTTTTTAACCCGTGAGATCTTCTTTCTCAATTGTTGGACTGTGGTTTTCTGGGCATCTGATAATATGTTGTTTTTTTAAGATCATCCCAATTATCCTTTGTATTTTTCTGTTTAAATTATTTCTCCCAACTTATTTGACTCATAATTGTTTCAGCTTTGTAAAATTGGTTCTTTTAAAGCACCAAGTATATATATTACTGGTCCGGACTTTATTCTGTTTGAACATACAAATGTGGTCAAGTCATGATCATTTATACCTAAACTACCACTAATATTTAGTTCTCTGATAATTTCCTCTATTCATCAAGACGAGGTCTAATGTAGAATTCCCTTGTGTTGGGAAATGTCATGTTGAAGGTTGCCTGTGTAACCTTAATTCTGCCTCCTTGTATACCCATCTTGTGCACTAAATAATCTCAGCGTCCTGGGGGTGGAGGGGGGGAAATAGTATATTATCATTAGGGCCCTACCAAATTCACAATCCATTTTGGTCAATTTCAAGGTCATAGGATTTTTAAAGTTGTAAATTGCATGATTTCAGCTATTTAAATCTGAAATTTCATTGTTTTGTAATTGTAGGGTCCTGACCCAAAAAAGGGTTGTTGTGAGGGGGTGATGGTCACAAGGTTATTACAGGGGGGTTGTAGTACTGCCATCTTTACGTCTGTACTGCTATGAATGGCAGTGCTGCCTTCAGAACTGGGTGGCTGAAGAGCAGTGGCTGCTGCCCAGGAGCCCAGCTCTGAAGGTAGCGCCGCCTCCAGCCACAGCAAGAAGTAAGGGTGCCATGGTATGGTATGGTGGCAGCCGCCACTCTCTGGCCACCCAGTCCTGTTGGCAGCTCAGAAGTAAGGGTGGCAATACTATGGCCCCTCCCCCACAACCCCCTTTTGGATCAGGACGCCCAGTTTGAGAAATGCTGGTCTCCCCTGTGAAATCTGGTCTTTTGTGTACTTTTACCCTATACTATACAGATTTCACGGGGGAGACCAGATTTCATGGTCCATGATGTGTTTTTCATGGCTGTGAATTTGGTAGGGCCCTAATTATCATATAAGTAAAGACTAATCATAATGCATTGCACAAGGGGGTTAGAGAAAGCCAAGCCCAGTCAGACTCTTTCTCTCTGTCCCCACTCTCATGAGTTGGGGGGCACTCCACAGTGTGGTGCTCCAGAGGGGAGACTGTTGCTGAGGCCATTACCTGAGTGTGGGCTGGGGAGTGTGGCTTGAGTATGCTCTCCATTCCGCTCTCCCCAGCCACTGCAGATGCTCTGACAACTCCCTGGCATTCCCAGTATAATGTATGCTGCTGTTTTGCTGCTGCTCTTGGCAGTAATATGGGCCTGGCTCTTCAGAATGTTCACACCCAGCTGTCATTTTGCAATACCGCCAGAATTTAGAATCATAGAACCAAGGGTTAGACGGGACCGCAAGGGTCATCTAATCTAACCCCCTGCCAAGATGCAGGATTTGTTGTGTCTAAACAATTCAAGACAGATGGCTATCTAGCCTCTTTTTGAAAACCTGTAGGGAAGGAGCATCCACGACTTCCCTAGGCCGTTTGTTCCATTTTCCCACTGTACTTACAGCTAGGAAGTTTTTCCTGAGGTTTACTCTAAATCTGTTATGCTGTAGTTTGAACCCATTGTCTCGTGTCCTGCCTTTTGTGGCAAGAGAGAATAATTTTTTTCCATCTTTTTAATGGCAGCCTTTCAAGTATTTGAAGAGTATCATGTCCCCCTTTTACTCTCCTCTTTCTCTGATCTTTCTCAGCAGTGCAGCTGCCAAGCCTATTATCTCCCATTCTGTATTTGTGCATTTTGTTTGTTCTTCCCTAAGTGTAGCATCTTATATTTGTCTTTGTTGAATTTAATTTTGTTGTCTGTGGCCCAGTTCTCCAATTTATCAAGCACTCTTTGAATTTTAGCTCTATCCTTCAAAGTGTTTGCAGCTCTCCTTAGCTTTGTGTCATCAGCAAATTTGATTATTATGTTTTCTATTCCTACATTCAGGTGGTTAATAAAGATGTTAAATAACACCAGACCCAGAACAGATCCCTGTGGAACCCCTCTTGTGACGTTATTCCATTAATAGTTACTTTTAATTTGCAGTTGTTTAACCGCTTATGTATCCATTTAATGGTAGTATTACTGAGCCCACATTTCTCCAGCTTACTTATGAGACGGTCATGTGGGACTGTTTGAAAAGTCTTGCTAAAGTCCGGGTATATTATGTCCACCGCATTTCCCCTATCCACCAAACCAGTTACCTTGTCAAAGAAGGAAATCAAGCTAGTTTTTCATGATTTGTTCTTACATTGGCAATACCAGGCGGGATAAGCTGGAGTGCCGATAAGAAGCGCAGTCAGGAAATTAACTGAAGTACTTGCCCCAAGGACTGTATTTTTTATAAATGGACAACCAACCTAATTCTCAATTACTGAGGGACGATCTCCACTCATTGATATATTTTGCTTTCCACAACCAAATCTCTGTACAACTTTTCATGAGTGATGTACCCAAGTATTTGGATTCTAATATCTAAACTGTGTTGTTAAATCTATTCACCTAAATTTGGGTTATTGCTGATTATGTACTGTATGTATCATATGACTTTTAAAAACAAACTTTGTATTTGTGGATAATCTAAGCACTATACCCAGATGTACAGATGCTCTTTTCTCAACCTATGTATTATATAATTTTTTAACATTAGCTTTAATAAAATTTTTATATCCGTGCTGGCTGCTAGTGACCATCCCTTCATCCTCCAGGTATTTGCAAATTGAATATTTTATACATTGCTCTAGTAGCTTCCCAGGTATCAAAGTCAGGTACACTGGTCTATAGTTCCCCGGCTCCTCCTTTTCCCCCCACCTTTAAAAGATGGGCATTATGTTTCCAGTCTTCCAGGACATCTCCTGTCATCCATTAGTTTGCAAATCATAGACTCATAGGACTGGAAGGGACCTCGAGCGGTCATCTAGTCCAGCGCCCTGCACTCATGGCAGGAATAAGTATTATCTAGACCATCCTGAACAGGTGTTTGGCTAATCTGCTCTTAAAAATCTCCAATGATGGAGATTCCGCAACCTCCCTAGGCAGAGTGCTTAACCACTCTTACAGTTAGGAAGATTTTCCTAATGTCCAACCTAAACTGCCCTTGCTGCAATTTAAGCCCATTGCTTCTTGTCTTATCCTCAGAAGTTAAGGAGAGAATTTTTTCTCCCTCCTCCTTGTAACAGCCTATTGTGTACTTGAACTGTACTTATGTACTGTTATCATCATGTCTCCTCTCAGTCTTCTCTTCTCCAGACTAAACAAAGACATTTTTTTTCAAACTTTCCTCATATGTCATGTTTTCTAGACCTTTAATCATTTTTGTTGCTCTCCTCTGGAGTTTCTTGAATTTGCCCACATCTTTCCTAAAATGTGGCACCCAGACCTGGACACAGTACTCCAGTTGTGGCCTAATCAGCGTGGCGTAGAGTGGAAGAATTACTCTTGTGTCTTGCTTACAACATTCCTGCTAGTACAGCCCAGAATGATGTTTGCTTTTTTTTTTTTTTTTTTTTTGCAACAGTGTTATACTGACAGGTTTCAGAGTAACAGCCGTGTTAGTCTGTATTCGCAAAACGAAAAGGAGTACTTGTGGCACCTTAGAGACTAACCAATTTATTTGAGCATAAACTTTCGTGAGCTACAGCTCACTTCATCGGATGCATGCTGTGGAAAGTACAGAAGATCTTTTTATACACACAAACCATGAAAAAATGGGTGTTTACCACTACAAAAGGTTTTCTCTCCCCCCATCCCACTCTCCTGCTGGTAATAGCTTATCTAAAGTGATCACTCTCCTTACAATGTGTATGATAATCAAGTTGGGCCATTTCCAGCACAAATCCAGGTATATAAATCATTGATGAAGATATTGAACAGATCCCTGTGGGACCCCACTCAATATGTCCTTCCAGCTTGACTGTGAATTGCCGATAACTACTTTTGGGGAATGGTTTTCCAACCAGTTATGTACCCACCTGATAGTAGCTCCATCTAAGTTGTATTTCCCTATTATTGCCAGTGGCTCTGAGATTTCTTCAGCTAATTCCTTCAGAACCCTTGGGTGAATAGCATCAGGCCCTGCTGACCTGAATTCATTCAAATTAATCAGAAGATCTCTGACATATTCTTTACTTATCCTGATCTGCATTCCTTCCCCTTTATTGTCTACGATAACTTTGCTAGTCGTCTGGTCACATGTTGTTTTTGTGTGTGTGAAAACTAAAGCAAAGTAGGCATTGAGGAGCTCCACCTTCTGACCATCTTCTGTTACCAGCTCACCTTCTGTATTGAGCAGTGGACCCACACCATTGTTGTCTGACACATTTGTAGAACCTGCATGTTGTCTCTAACATGACTTGCCAGTTTAACTCCATTCTTTACCTCAGCTTTCCTGATTTTGTCCCTTCACATTTGTGCTATTCCCATGCATAATTCCATTTTCTGTATGGATCCCTTTTGGTTTTTATATAGCTAAAAAGCTCTTTGTTCTGCCACATTGGTCTCCTGTGGCTCTTCTTAGATTTCCTATGCCCCGGAATAGCTTAATGTTGAGCCTCTAGTCTTACATCTTTTAGGAACAGCCAGTCCCCTTCGACTCCTTTTCTTCCTAATTAGTTTCTCCATGGGACCTTTCCTACTATTTCTCTGAGTTGGTTGAAATCTGCCTTTTTTGAAGTCTAGTGTCCTTGTTTTGCTGTTCTCATGTCCTCTTTTCCTTAGGATATTGAATTCTATCAGATCATGATCGCTTCATCCCAAGTTCCCTACCACCTTCATGTTCGCAACTAATTCATCCCTGTTGGTTAAAACCAGATCCAAAATGGATGACTGCCTAGTTATTTTCTGAATCAGAAAGTTGTCCCCTACACATGCTAAGAACTTGCAGGACATATGTTTTGCTATATTAGTCTTCAAACGGATATGAAGGAAGTTAAAATTCCTTATTTAATACTAGCTCATGTGTGGTAGCTAATCTTGTTATCTTGAAGAATGCCTTATCTACTTTCTCTTCTTGATTTGGTGGTCTATAACAGAGCCCCATCATAACATCACTACTATTCTTTTTCCTTTTGATCGGCACCCAGATACTCTCAGTAGGTCTCCTGCTCACTTCCTCTTGGACCTCAGAGCAAATTTATACATTCTTGATGTACAGCGCAATGCCTCCTTTTTTTCCATACCTATCTTTCTGGGATAAGTTATGCCCCTCCATTGCAGGTACTCCAATAATGGGTGTTGTCCCACCAAGTTTCTGTAATGACAATTAAGTCATAACTTTCCTGAGTAATGCAAGGAAGAGTAGGGAAATGGTGACTTTTAGTTTACAATTCAGCCAAACCTGAATTGTATGAGACAATTACATGAGACAAGTGAAAGGCATGTTTCTAGCCCCAGGGCTTTCTACTTCCTGAATTTCAAAGGCCTGCTGCAAGCGGTGGAGATGTTACTGATTTTCAAAAAAGGCCACAAGAATTTTTTATTACAGAAAGGGTTAAGCATTCTAAATGTAGGGGTCACTTCCAGCTCTCCTACTCCCATATAATGAAAGTTCTTTTAAGATAAAATACAAGTTTATGCTGATATATACATTTGATCTGTTGATTTTAAAATGCGAAAAAAATGTTGTTCCAACCAATATTTATACAGTTTGCAACAACTAAAATGAATTCCTCTAGAAGAAGTTTGGTCTGTGCTTTTCTACTTGGAATGAAAATGCAAAACCCCCAAATGCTCCAGTAATTGCACCTTTAGAAATTTTGTTGTTTTATTGACTTCTAATTTAAAAAGTATGGAAAATAAGGCTGTTTACTATTGTAGCAGAAACACTAGTGACCAGTAAAGTTAAGGTTGCATAGTGTTCTCCTTTTAAAGCCTGACCCTTATATTCAGTTGCTCATTTATTTTCTGAAACTTTTCCAACTTGATATCTAACTTGAAGGTTAATATTTCTGGTAAAGTTTGAGCAAAACAAATTGTCAGTTTTTGAGAATGAGGCAAGTGAGGAAAAATGCAGTTTCTTATTACCTTTTCTGTGCCCTTCTTGATGGGCATGTTGGCAAGCAGAGGGGGTGATTACGAAAGGGGAATTACTTGCCACAGTATGGCCCTTCTTCAAGTGAGTGTCCACATTGATCCTACTTTTGGTGCACTGGTGACGCATGTGCATGAGATCAGAGTCTTTTTGCCAGCAGTGCCTGTTGGGACTGCACTTGCACGTTAGATGAGCTAACCTCGCCCCCTCCCCCCCATGAGCCGAATGGACCCACGGATTTCTCAGTTCCTTTTTACCACCTAATCCCTATGGCAATGAGATGGAATCCCCGCAGTGTCTGCTTGGTTCTCTGTGTGCTGTGCTTATTGACTGTTAGTTTAATTATTCTTGTTGTCCATTGGCAACACACACAGGTTTTTAGTCAGGTTCTGTTTTTTAGGCTAGAAACTCTCTTCCTTTCACCCTTTTTGTACAGATTTCTTGTAAAATAGCAGAAGCAAAATCTCTAGGGGGTTTAAGGCCTGCCCCTCATTGAAGCTTCAGTGCCACTTAATGATGGGCAATGTAGGAGCTTATTTTGTTTAGGAAAGGGACCGATTCCTGAGTGATATACTGTATGTTGTTCCTTCTGTAAACAGACTCCAAGCGAGAAGAGCCAACCTAAAATTGTTCACCTTGAAGCATTCTATGCAAAATTCCTCAAACACTGAAAGGAACTATACAGTTAGACCTCAGTCCTTTGCTCAGTCCCTCTCGAGCACCAAGAGCTAGGAGTTCACCAGACTATAGATTGTTAACCCACTAACAACCTCTCACCCACACCCAGCTGCTTCCCCCTCTCCCTTCCTTTCCTTTACATGGCTGGAGGAGCGTTAAAGGATCCCTTCACCTTGAATGGTCCCTTGAAATATGTGGTGTTTACTTATGCAAAACAATCAGTTCCATCTTGTATTTAGCTGTGACTCTGAGTAAGTTTTTCCCAGACTTGAAGAAGAGTTCTGTGTAAGTGCAAACACTTGTCTCTCTCATCAGCAGATGTTGGTCCAATACAAGATATTCTCTCACCCACTCGGCTTAACAGTCGAGGGACACCCACCAGCCTGAGAAGGGTCCCTCTGGTGCCCCAGTACTGACTGTTACAAGAGCGGCGATGGTACCAACTAAACCTGTGCAACACATCTCTCTCAGTACTTGGCGCGTTCGTATCCTGTGCTTCTGTACAGACAATGTCAGATTCAGCAAAGTAGAGTGTGGTGATAACTAAGCTCCTGGCTACAGCATTTTCGGTACAGCAGATGAAGAAGGTATCTCTAGTACCAACTTCACCACCAGTGTACTTCTGACAGGATGGTCCCTCCCGTGGAAGAGGTGTACTGCTTTTCTTCACGTCTCTCCCTTCTACACACCCTCCTTGGATAGCACAGTGGGAGTCAGGAAGAGACCCTGGGGAGAGATCTGGAAGAGACAGAAGGAAATGACTTAGAGATCATGGGGGGTGCCAGGAAGGTTATCTCCTATGTGTCCCCCCACCTCAGTCCCCAAACCAATATCAGCATTGGTCCTAGTGGACATACTGGGGATACCATTGAAGTCATATAAACCTTCATCATCTGCCCCCTCTTGGTTAGGTCTCCCTCCACCCAAAGAGGCAATATAAACCAACACAGCCAGGTCAGCTAGTGCAGCCTCAGATCCTGGAAGGGCAGAAAGAGGAAAGTGATGAGAAAGAACAGCTTGTTCCCACTGCAATCTCCTCATCTTCTCCTGATGAGGAAGTATATCCCTCAATACCTTCAAGGCATTCCTAAGTCTCTACAAGAAAATGGCAGAGACTCCAGATCTACCTCTGGAAATGGTTCAGAGGAAACCTCACAAACTCTGCCTGGTAGCATCTTCATGCCTATGAATAAGGGACTTCTGGAGCCTGCCAAAGAGCTGTGGCATGTCAGGGTCCATTACAGCCACATCCAAGCGAGCTGACAGGATATATCAAGTCCCTCCCAAGGAAGCTGAGTACTTTACTTTTATTCCCGCCCAGTACCATGGTCACTTCTGGTAGCTATGGTCCAAGAGAGGTCAAAGCAGCATAGGCTTCCCAATTCTGTACCTTGGAAGAAAAATCCCAAAGAGACTGGACTGTTTCAGGTGCAAAGTCTGTTCATCTGCCCACCTCCAGATGTGTGTAGCTAATTACTCCATTCTTCTGTGCAAATACATTTATTTGCATATGACAAACTGCTTTGTCTCAATTTGACAGGTTACCTCAACAACACTAAGAGAAGCTAAAGATTATCATGTCCAAACGATATCTGATAGCCTGCATGGTTTGGACATGTCCAAAACAGTGGTGAATATTATGGCTACATTGGTGGCCCTGAGAAGATCTATCTGGTTCCAGTGTTCAGAGGAGTCCAAACAACAAATGAGGACCTTCTCTTTTGAGGGAAATGAACATTTGATTCAAAGACAGATAAAGCCCACTCTTTTCCTTTAGGACTTGAGGGTGACTCTATGTTCTCTAGACCTCTGTGCTCCAGACACAAGAAGGAAATAAGTGAGATTGTGGATTGCTTTCTGGCAGCATTCCTCTACCTAGTACTATTAGCAGCCTCCAAAGGACTTCTGAGCCCCTGAGACAGAACCAGAGATTCCAGCGATGATGACTGTCTGCCTCTTCTTCTTCTGTTGTATAGTCTGTGTCTTCCACCAGAGCCTGGAAGAACCTCTAGAGGATCTCTTCCCTCCAACCCCTCCCTCCCACTTTGGGAAGCCTGGACTAAGACTTGGATTCAGTGGGTCTTGGAAAATGTAAAGAAAGGGGATCCTATCTAACTACAGTCCCTTCCTACTCTTTACCCTGCCTTTCCCTGTCTCTTTTCAGGGATCCTTGTCATGAGATACTGTGAAGTGGACTTCCTCACACAACTTGGAGTAATGGAGAAGGTGCCCTTGGAGTTCAGGGTCAGGCATGTTTATTCCCATTACTTTCTCACCCAAAGACAAAAGGGGTTTGGTCTTCCATCCTGGACTTGACATCTCAAGAAGTTTATCTGTCATTTTAGGTTCAGGATGGTGGTGCTTGTGTCCATAATTCCTTTGTTAGATTCTCAAGACTGGTTTGCAACTCTTGACCTCCATGCCTTCTCCCCGTCCCCAGCAATGACAAAGGGAGATTTTTATCACTCGCCTACTCACCCCCCAAAAGAAGAAAATAGGACTGAACTGTACTCCTGCTATGACATTTCCCCAGGCACATCAGAGATCCACATCTTTATAGGGTTGAATCAAAGCTCCAGGCTACTTCTCCCCTATTTACTGGCCAGCAGATCTTTAGATGTCTGCAGCCAAAGGCACAGCATCCCCTAAAAGGAAGCCTTTAGATACAGAATTTTGGCAACAGATAAGTATGGGGACATGGCAAAGGATGATTTCCAGGGCCCTCTCCCTTCCCTCCCTCACAATTTGGGTAAGGAGTATTTTTCCCTTAAAGTAACTTCATGGCTCACCCAGATGTTTGTAAAGCTGTCTGAATCTTATTCCTTCATTCTCTGCCTTCCCCAAGAAAGCTTCTTCCCCATGCTGCTTCAGTAGCTCTATCAGTAACTTGTTTGTTTACAGTACCCCCAAAGTGTCTCTGTTGAGGAGAGAAGCCTTATTAAGAATGTGGTTAAGACTCTTAAAATGCAGTCTCTGGTGGAAACAGAAATTACTTGCTTTTAATTGTGCTGCCCTTGAAGATATCCATGCACCTTGGTCTTTGCCCCCAGCCCAAGAGAGCCTGGCAGTTCCCCAGTTCTGGCTCTGAGGCACAGACTGGCTGGCTTCATCTGAAACCAGCTACCAGCACCTCCATGCCACCTCCCTTTGGGATATTGTTTCAGTTCCTTGGTGAGCAGGAGCAGAGAGCACCCCAAATTCTAAGTGTAACAGGTGCCTAGAGAGTATCTACAATAGTATAACACCATCACAAAAACATCAGTCTCTGTAAATTCTAATCCCTTTCCCAATTTTGGCCCCAATCTAGTAAAGTTCTTAAGCAACATGCTTAACTTTAAGCACATCACCTCAATGGGACTACTCATAGGCTTAAAGTTAAGTATGTGCTTAACTACCTTGCTGAACTGGGGCCTCTGAGCAGAAGCAAACAAGTCAATGTGAATCTAATCAGATAACCTCCTTCGAGGGAGTGGAATTACAAGTGAGGTGAGTGTCCCTTCTATACAGATACCATAATACCTGGATTACTACTTCTAGAGACTACAATCCTCCAGAAGAGTCAGCACAAACTCATTGACTCCTTCATGAAGAAACAAAGAAACTGTAGGAGGCAGATTCATATGCCCAGAAATCTGATGGACGCTTCCCAAATCTCTATTTGCAACAGAATGTGGGAGTGTTTGGTGAAATATTGAACAGGTGTAAACAGCTAGAGGCAAACCCATGTGGTTCTCAGGATAAAGACATTATAAGGATTGTATTGCAAGGCAGACATACAGAAGGAAATGCATTCCTTCATATTAACACTACCTCAGGCATTGGACCAGATGCTTGCAGAGAGGTCCAGAAGATTTCACTATATCAAACATCATAAAAGCATTGGGAAAGGGCCAAAACAGTCTGTAAGAACATCCTCCCTGAGGGACTGTTTTGAGAGAATATCCTTAAGAAGGATAATCTCATATCTAGCATTTAGATAAAATCTCAGTGCAATTCAATAAATTTAAGCTATGTCCCAAAGTAAAAATAATTCTTGCTTACCCTGAGGGAATTGAGAGGAAGAGCTTTAGACCATTTCCTCAAAGTATCCAGAAAAACTTTTCTTTTGGAGGGCTGTCACTCTGTCTGATTCTATTCTTAATACTTCTTAATAAAATGAACAGCTGTTAGTGTTGAATGCATATGCAGTAAATACCTCTGGTCAATCAACATTGATATAAGGAAAATAAATCCTGTCAAACTAATTTGATTTTTTTTAATGAGATTACATGGTTAGTTGATAAAAGTAATAGTGTTAGTGTAGTATACTTAGAGTTCTGTAAGGTGTTTGAGTTGGTTCAGCATGGCATTTTGATTAAAAAATCTAGAATGATATAAAACTAACATGGCACACATGAAATGAACTAAAAGCTGGCTAACTGATACAAATCATTTTGAGACCACAGTGGGGAATCATCTTAAAATGGGTAAGCTTCTAGGGGGGGTCCTGCAGGGATTGGTTCTTGGCCCTATGCTACTTCAACATTTTTCTTAATGACCTAGGAGAAAACATAAAATTATCACTGATAAAGTTTGAAGATGATAAAAAATGCGGGAGTGGTAAATAATGAAGAGGACAACAAGCAATCCAGAGGGATCTGGATCACTTTTTAAACTTGAGCGCAAGCAAACAATATGGGTTTTAATATGGTTAAATACAAATGTATACACCTAGGAACAAAGAATGTAGGCCATAATTACAGGATGGGGGACTCTATCCTGGGAATCCCTGACTCTGAAAAAGATATGGGAGTCTTGATGGATAATCAGATGAACACGAGCTCTCAGTGTGATGCTGTAGCCAAGAGGACTAATGAAAAATTCTTGGGCATACAAATAGGAGAATTGCAAGTAGGAGTAGAGTGGTTATTTTATCTCTGTATTTGGCACTGGTGCAACCGCTGCTAGAATACTGTATCCAGTTCTGGTGTCCATAGTTCAAAAAGGATATTAATAAAATGGAGATGGTTCAGAGAAGAGCCACAAGAATGTTTTCTAATCCTTTAAGCAATCTATTTAGTGTAAGAAAGAGAAGGTTAAGGCTTGACTTGACATGAGCAGCAAATATTTAGTAATGGCTTCTTCAGTCTAGCAGAAAAAGCTTTAAACAATCCAATATATGGAAGTTGAAACTAGACAACTTCAGATTAGAAATAAGACATATATTTTTAACAGTGAGAATAATTAACCACTGGAACCATTTGTCAAGGGTCATAGTGGATTTTCAATCATGGACAATGTTTAAATCAAGATTTGGCTGTTTTACTAAAATATATGTTCTAGGAATTATTTTGGGAAAGTTCTCTGGCCTGTGTTATACAGGAGGTCCCATTATATGGTCACGAAGGAACATGGTACACTTAGGAAGAGAGTCTTGAGCTCTGAGACATAAAAGGTGTACAATTGTATCAATCTCTTGATGCGCTTTAATGACTTAATAAGGCGACTGGAGCTCCTCAGCACTTCATCTTCATGGAGGAGCTCTGTGCTAGTGCCTTTTATGTTAAAATCCTTAACCTTGGTATGCCTTGTACCAAAGTACTGCTTTGTGTCACTGTTTGGGCTTTAGGTTCAAAGGCGGTTCTGAACTGATGTTCCAAACCTTGAAAAGTTCCCACATCAAAGTCTCTCTCTATGAAGCAGAGAAGCAAGGCTGCACATTGGGTTACTCATCCACATTCTTTCAGGGTACTCCTAGTTAAGGATGATTTGGACTCACAGGAATCCCATTTAGATTTGGAGTCTCTGAAGAACTTAATTTCTGTGTTAACGTCTCGAATCAGTGATGTGCTATGAAGCAAAGACCTGGATACTCAGTGCAACTCTAGACCTGGTAGTTCCACTGTCAACCAGATCTTTACCTTAAGATAGCTTTTTGAGAAGATGGATGAATTTATTAAGCCATGTACAGCGCTTATTATAGGTTTCCATCAGGCCTCTGAGTCATTGCATTGAGCAAGTTTGCAGGATCTGATGAGGCATCTCTGCATCCCTGCGAAGATAGTGTCATTTATAAAAGAGCTCTATAATAGAATGGAAGGCTGCGTTTGAGTCAGTGGCAGATGCACGGCATCATTTCCTGTCTCCACAGGAGGTCGGCAAGGTGATGTTCTGTTACCATAATTGTTCAGTATTGGCATTAATCAGTTGATGGATAAGCCTGAGGAAACTGCTGTCGGTGGCATTGAGCTGAACGCTACTCCTCTTCAAGATCTTGAATACGCTGATGACGTTGGCTTAGTTTGAATCGATGCAGCTAATGGCTGTTCTGGTCTGGCAAGAAGCAGCATTGTTAATCTGGATAAAACTAGGTCCTTGGACATTACCATGAAACAGCCTCCTGCTCAAGATTACAACCAGATCAGTATTAACCTGTCCAGATGGGACATCAAGTAGGTGGCAGCTGTCAAATACATGGGCTGCATCATTAACAATGCTGGAGGATGTTTGAAAGATGCAGATGCTGATATAGCAGCTGCTGCTGCCATGTTTCAGGCCCTTCAGAGGCCTCTGGTGGGATGACATGACATCAAGCTTCCTACAAAGCTGTGGAGTTATATGAACCACAGTTATACCAACTCTGTTGTACGGAAGGGAAATGTGGGTGCCGAGGAAGGCTAAAGAATACTGGATTGACCTTTTTTATTCTGATTGACAGCTGCTCCATATCAAGTAGCAGGACAAGATCAGAAACAAAGATATTCAAAGTCAAACCCAGAGGTTGTCTCCATCAGCACTGATTTGGCTTTGGAAGCTTTCTTGGTATGGACATATAAGAATGAAAGACTGACTAATTCTGAAGAGTGTGTACCAAGAAAAGTTGCTACATAGCCAGCAATCATATCGGTGGCAAAAGCTTTGGTGCTGCGACAGGATTGCTGGTGATGGACATAAGGCACAAAATGAGATTAAACTAACTAGAGACATAAAGGATAAGAAGAAAACATTCTACAAATACTTTAGAAGTAAGTAGACGACCAAGGACAGGGTAGGCCTGTTTTGAGGGGGTAAAACAATAAAAGAAAATATGTAAATGGCAGAAGTGCTAAATGACTTTTTAGTTCGTGTTCACCAAAAAAGTTAGTAGCGATTGGACATCTAACATAATGAATGCTAGTGAAAATGTGGTAGGATCAGAGGTTGGTGAGAGAGACAGGCATTGAGTTACAGAGAGCTCTTCTTCAGGTCTGGAAAATGAAGAGCTCTGTGTGGCTCAAAAGCTTTTCTCTTTCTCTCAAACAGAAGTTGATCCAATAAAAGATATTACCTCACCCACCTTGTCTCTCCTAATATCTTCGGACCAGCACTGCATAAACTGAAGTTTATCAGACCACCTTAAACACCTTGCCAGAGATCATTTCAGGTGCTCAATTTTGAAGAAGGCTACATCCCTTTTGGGATGTGCCATGATGAAGATGGAGATCCGAGACACTCCTTTCTATCCAGAGAGCTTGGGATAATATTTTCAGGAGATGGGAGATGCCCGAAAAATATGTATTCTCTTCTACATTCTGCTGGAGTGATGTTCAGAGGTGAGGACAGAAAAAAGGGGGATGGAAGCAGTTTTCATGCACCTACAGAAAGGCACCAAAGATAATACATAGATCAGTGGTTCTCAAACTGTGGTCAGGACCCCAAAGTGGATCACGACCCCCTCTTAATGGGGTCACCAGGGCTGGCTTAGACTTGCTGTGGCCCAGGGCCAAAGCCCAAGGGCTTCGGCTTTGCCCTCCTCCCCCCCATCCCCAACCAAGGGGGGCTCAGGTGTCAGTCTCCCCTTCTGGGGTCACATAGTAATTTGTATTGTCCAAAGAGGGTTGCGGTGCAATGATGTTTGAGAACCCCTGATTTAGATAACTTTACACTTGAAGGAAGGCATCAAGGTCACAGAAGCACAAAGTTTTGAGAAAGTAACTGGTGCTGTGAAGATGCATGCTGGGACTTAAGGGGAAGAACAATCGGAGGATACAGAAATACTGTCCAAATAGAAGCTGAAATACATGGGGGTTACAGATTGGGTGACCAGACGTCTCGATAAAATTGGGACAGTCCCGATTTTTAGGTCTTTGTGCCACGTCCCGACCGATGCATGGTTGGGACGCCATTTGTCCCGATACTGCGTCTTTGGCCACTCCTGCTTTTTTGTTTTGTTTTTTATTTGCTTCCCCTATGTGTCCTGATATTTTTTCTGTTTCATCTGGTCACCCTAGTTACAGATCTGGAATTGCCTTGAAAGCCTGAAGTTCTGATGGGATGTTTCAGTGAGCATGGTCAGGAAGGAGCAGAAAATAGAATAAGGCATTCATAGGTGAGTGGGGGAAATGAAAAGCTGCCAATTGGTAGCCATTTAGAGAGGAGAGCCTGTTGTCTTAGACCATGTTAGTAGTTCTTTCAAAGGGAGATTTGATGGCTATTTCCTTTTAGGAGTTTGAAAAGTCGAGGATTTCTTGGTTTCAGCTCATAGACAATTTAGAGAACATGATGGTGGTTCCACCTGGATCAATTTCCATGTCCCAATCCAAGAATGTTGGTTCTAGTGGTTTTTCCAAGCATTTTTAACCAAATTTTTTCTAGCTGGAAGTTACCTGATTACGCTCTGGTTGTTAGTTAAAATTGTATGACAGTATATTTTATTGTTTGAGAAGTGGCATGTAATTGTATACTTAGAATGTACATTCATGTGTACACACAAGGGTAGGATTAAGGTTTTGCATGCTATCTCAGACTCTGACATTTCTCAATTTTTCAGTGCTTATTATACAACCACAACACTTTCTTAATGTGAGTCCAGAAGATGCAGCCAAGCTTTGAAAGAGCACTGGACTGTGGTAGGATTTTGTTGTTGTTCTTGATGATGTTGTTTGGTCAGAAGAGAGAGGCAGCCACCTAATGCTCACAAATTTTTGTTAAATTACCAGAATAGCTACCTGAAACAGACAGAGGAGCTAACACATCTGGGAGGAGTAATCAGCTCACAGAAAGAGTATATCTGGCTCCTTAAAGGTTCCAGAATCTCCAGGCCACCACAAACCAGATCCCTACCTACTCTGGACCGCAAAAATTAGGGATTTCTTAAGTTTTTGGTGTAGTATGTTGAGCTGCATCAATATACTACCCTGGAACTGCTGGAGAATGAGGGCACTGCAGCATTATCTATTCTGACAGTGGTGCCCGCCCATTCCAGGAGGAAAATGTGATCCATATTCTCTAATTAGACTCTGTGGAATAGTGGACATTCATAGAATCATAGAATCATAGAATATCAGGGTTGGAAGGGACCCCAGAAGGTCATCTAGTCCAACCCCCTGCTCAAAGCAGGACCAATTCCCAGTTAAATCATCCCAGCCAGGGCTTTGTCAAGCCTGACCTTAAAAACCTCTAAGGAAGGAGATTCTACCACCTCCCTAGGTAACGCATTCCAGTGTTTCACCACCCTCTTAGTGAAAAAGTTTTTCCTAATATCCAATCTTAACCTCCCCCACTGCAACTTGAGACCATTACTCCTCGTTCTGTCATCTGCTACCATTGAGAACAGTCTAGAGCCATCCTCTTTGGAACCCCCTTTCAGGTAGTTGAAAGCAGCTATCAAATCCCCCCTCATTCTTCTCTTCTGCAGGCTAAACAATCCCAGCTCCCTCAGCCTCTCCTCATAACTCATGTGTTCCAGTCCCCTAATCATTTTTGTTGCCCTTCGCTGGACTCTCTCCAATTTATCCACATCCTTCTTGAAGTGTGGGGCCCAAAACTGGACACAGTACTCCAGATGAGGCCTCACCAATGTCGAATAGAGGGGAACGATCACGTCCCTCGATCTGCTCGCTATGCCCCTACTTATACATCCCAAAATGCCATTGGCCTTCTTGGCAACAAGGGCACACTGCTGACTCATATCCAGCTTCTCGTCCACTGTCACCCCTAGGTCCTTTTCTGCAGAACTGCTGCCTAACCATTCGGTCCCTAGTCTGTAGCTGTGCATTGGGTTCTTCCGTCCTAAGTGCAGGACCCTGCACTTATCCTTATTGAACCTCATCAGATTCCTTTTGGCCCAATCTTCCAATTGGTCTAGGTCCTTCTGTATCCTATCCCTGCCCTCCAGCGTATCTACCACTCCTCCCAGTTTAGTATCATCCGCAAATTTGCTGAGAGTGCAATCCACACCATCCTCCAGATCATTTATGAAGATATTGAATAAAACCGGCCCCAGGACCGACCCCTGGGGCACTCCACTTGATACCGGCTGCCAACTAGACATGGAGCCATTGATCACTACCCGTTGAGCCCGACAATTTAGCCAGCTTTCTACCCACCTTATGGTGCATTCATCCAGCCCATACTTCCTTAACTTGCTGACAAGAATACTATGGGAGACCGTGTCAAAAGCTTTGCTAAAGTCAAGAAACAATACATCCACTGCTTTCCCTTTATCCACAGAACCAGTAATCTCATCATAAAAGGCGATTAGATTAGTCAGGCATGACCTTCCCTTGGTGAATCCATGCTGGCTGTTCCTGATCACTTTCCTCTCATGCAAGTGCTTCAGGATTGATTCTTTGAGGACCTGCTCCATGATTTTTCCAGGGACTGAGGTGAGGCTGACTGGCCTGTAGTTCCCAGGATCTTCCTTCTTCCCTTTTTTAAAGATTGGCACTACATTAGCCTTTTTCCAGTCATCCGGGACTTCCCCGGTTCGCCACGAGTTTTCAAAGATAATGGCCAGTGGCTCTGCAATCACAGCCGCCAATTCCTTCAGCACTCTCGGATGCAACTCGTCCGGCCCCATGGACTTGTGCACGTCCAGCTTTTCTAAATAGTCCCTAACCGCCTCTATCTCCACAGAGGGCTGGCCATCTCTTCCGCATTTTGTGATGCCCAGCGCAGCAGTCTGGGAGCTGACCTTGTTAGTGAAAACAGAGGCAAAAAAAGCATTGAGTACATTAGCTTTTTCCACATCCTCTGTCACTAGGTTGCCTCCCTCATTCAGTAAGGGGCCCACACATTCCTTGGCTTTCTTCTTGTTGCCAACATACCTGAAGAAACCCTTCTTGTTACTCTTGACATCTCTGGCTAGCTGCAGCTCCAGGTGCGATTTGGCCCTCCTGATAACATTCCTACATGCCCGAGCAATATTTTTATACTCTTCCCTGGTCATATGTCCAACCTTCCACTTCTTGTAAGCTTCTTTTTTATGTTTAAGATCCGCTAGGATTTCACCATTAAGCCAAGTTGGTCGCCTGCCATATTTACTATTCTTTCGACTCATCGGGATGGTTTGTCCCTGTAACCTCAACAGGGATTCCTTGAAATACAGCCAGCTCTCCTGGACTCCTTTCCCCTTCAAGTTAGTCCCCCAGGGGATCCTGGCCATCCGTTCCCTGAGGGAGTCGAAGTCTGCTTTCCTGAAGTCCAGGGTCCGTATCCTGCTGCTTACCTTTGTTCCCTGCATCAGGATCCTGAACTCAACCAACTCATGGTCACTGCCTCCCAGATTCCCATCCACTTTTGCTTCCCCCACTAATTCTACCCAGTTTGTGAGCAGCAGGTCAAGAAAAGCACCCCCCCTAGTTGGCTCCTCTAGCACTTGCGCCAGGAAATTGTCCCCTACGCTTTCCAAAAACTTCCTGGATTGTCTATGCACCGCTGTATTGCTCTCCCAGCAGATATCAGGAAAATTAAAGTCACCCATGAGAATCAGGGCATGCGATCTAGTAGCTTCCGTGAGCTGCCGGAAGAAAGCCTCATCCACCTCATCCCCCTGGTCCGGTGGTCTATAGCAGACTCCCACCACTACATCACTCTTGTTGCACACACTTCTAAACTTAATCCAGAGACACTCAGGTTTTTCTGCAGTTTCGTACCGGAGCTCTGAGCAGTCATACTGCTCCCTTACATACAGGGCTACTCCCCCACCTTTTCTGCCCTGCCTGTCCTTCCTGAACAGTTTATAACCATCCATGACAGTACTCCAGTCATATGAGTTATCCCACCAAGTCTCTGTTATTCCGATCACGTCATAGTTCCTTGACATCACCAGGACCTCCAGTTCTCCCTGCTTGTTTCCAAGGCTTTGTGCCCATGAAACTTTTCCAGATCCTTATCACGGTGACTCAAAATAGATGTCAGTTTGTGAGGATGAGGGAACTACTGATTATCTCACTCTTTTATCTAAGAGTGAAGGTCACAGAGTATAAATCTCTTGGCACAGAAAGTAGTCAAACTTGGTGGTCTTGCTGCAGCAGCAAACCATATTAGGTAATAAACATCTTCTGGTGAGATATGCCAGTAATACGATGATACTCGATATCAACAAGGGAAGGCCCAAGGCATCAGGATTCAGAGGAAAACAATATTTGTTATTTCAGTGACCAGAACATCATGTGTGATCCATCAAGGCAGTTCACCATGTGTTTTGTCTGAAATATGGATTAATTTTGTGGAATTTTGATCGGGACACCTAGTTTTTCTAAGGCATACACAATATTGACTATGATTTGGTGAGGTTTCTGAAAAAAGTGTGTGTGTGTGTGTTAGAATAAGCAAAAATTTACAGTCTAGGTATTGTTAACCCAGGAAATCAGACTAAAAAATAAAAATGAATAGCAAAATTCTTCCCTAGTGTTAATTTTGTTGAAGTTAAGGAATCTTTATTAGGGATGAATTTGTCTGAAATATTTATCAGAGAAAGGACAGAATTTAGTGTTTATAATTGATTTCATTTACCAAGGTATGAGTGCCAAACACAGCAAATTTCAAAATATTGAGAATATCCCTTGGACTGGTAGCAACCAATAAAAAGGAAGTAACATACCTGAAAGTAAGCAGTTATCTGGAGAAAAGTGGTAATGAAATAATGAATTTAGGTTAGTAAGGAAGAGTAAACTAAGGTTCTTCATTTATTAAAACTAATTTTGGAAAACTAAGAACATTAGTGGTTAGTGTCCCTGGATAAGATATATTAAGAAAAAAGATTGGTAGAGTGCTACATAACTTCTCAGTTTAAGGAAAATGGGAATCCTCATGCAGAACCAAATATAAATGACAGCTGGGGTGATCCAGAACAAACTAATTAAGGAAGTGAATATATAGACTTATTCCCAGTGAGAGGACAGTAACATGAGAAAGATGCAACAATTGTTCATAATAGACTGTCATTTTTTAAATTTAGCTACAAGGGACTTTGGAAAAAAGTAATACAGTTGACTTAATTCATCTTGATTTAATAAATGTTTTGATACCATGCCACATTTAAAACAAAAAAAGTAGAGAAGTTGAAAAAGATTATCTGAATAGACATACCATAGAGGAGGTAAAAAAAATCATGGCTAACAGAATTCAAATAGTGAATGAGTAATCATGCGGGAAATGCAACATCAGAGTGTGCGTAAGTTAAATCTCCACATTTTTTCATTCTGTTTTGACAGACAAATTGTTTATCCACACCATAATCTTCTGCCTTGAACTATGGCAGTCTTCTCATCTGTTTTTTTCCCTTAAGTAATTTTGACCCTTCCCCTCCATCCTAAATCTTTTTCCTTACCTTTTTTTTTTAAACCGTTACACCATCACCCTCAACCTCAGTCAATTCACTAACTCTGTGTTGTTTTGAATATCAAAAGTGAAAACTACCAATTCTTGCCTTGAAGATCCTATATTCATGCAACCTTTTATACAACTGATGTGGCTTCCTTTTGTATTCTTTGGCTTCTCTGGTTGGTCTGTGGCACCAACCTCCATTTCTTTTTAGCTAGCTTCTCTCATGAAAGTCTGAATGGTTCCCTCCCTTCTGATTGAAACATCCTTCTCTAATCCAGTTTCCCAAGGCACCACCCTTGTTTCATTCAGATAATTCCAAAAAATGAAAAATAACATCTGTTGTTTCATCTACAAGAGCTGAAGGTGGGTGGCGATGGAGAAGAATAAATTCTTTGCAAGACCTTTACATATCTCAGTGAGTTTATCTGGTGTTCCTTTTTACTGGCTCTGTCCTTCCTTTCCCTTCCTTCTTTCCTTATCACCCTCCAGTTTTTGTTTTCTTAAGTCATTTGGGCTACTTGTGTAATTAAGTGTTCACCAATGGGAAGCTGTGGGTGGCACGGTTCTTTCCACTCCTGTCCTTTCCTGCCTACCCGCATGGAAACTGGATGCAGTGGTTCTGGTGAGCCTGCTTCATTTCCTACACTGTTAACTGTGATGCTGGTAGCTGACGTTGGAACACAAGGGATGCTGCTGTGCTAGCTAGTTATTTGGCCCTCGGGCACTAAAAAGGTAGAGAATATATTGTTGTTGTAGATGTCACCATGTGATGCTGTAACTGTAGTCTTTCATGTTCTTTTTCTTAGCACATGAGCAACTGTTCAGTCTTGGGAATGCATGTTATGTTAGTTTTGTTATGCAAGGTTATGTATAGAAGGTGTGTGAACATCAGGAGAGTTTGGTTTCTGCAGTCAATTCTTGAGTCAGATTTACTCTTTGCGAACTGAGCATTGATGTTGGGAGGAGATTTTTCAAAGGAGAGATTACCTGCATGCTGTTTGTGACAACCTGTGTTCCAGGTTTGTGTTTATATGAGTAGATGAAAATGATTACACTTGGAGTAGGCCTAGAATCTATGTCACTGATTTCTTCTCCACTAGGAAGCCAACATACAAATCCCTAGACATCTGCTGCAGCTTGACAGAGAGGAAAGAACATTTTGATTTCAGGATGATAATTGTGCTTTTAAATGTCCTCCCGAATTAACTCTTTAATTGTTCAGGTTAAAAATAAATGACAGATGCTGTAAATGCTAACATACTGTAGGTGCAGGCAACAAGTACAGCCTTCAGATGTTCTTGACAAAGTGTGCATGTTACTGGACAATAGTCGAGAGTTGTTCTGAAATTAGATTTTGATAATGTGGGTATCAAATTCAAAAACATGTTGATCTACTGTTCTAGGTTGTGAATTTTAAAAAGTCAGTGGATACAAAAGTTGAGGTTCTCAGAAAAACTTAATGTTATCCATGTTACATATTCTTTTTTCTTTACCCTCCTGCGCCCTCAGGTGCATAGACATCCATCAGTTTCCACCATTTATTTCTGTCTTGTGCTGGTCTTTTCATGCTTTCGAGTGTCACGTTGATTGATTTAGCTTCTTTCTCTATTGTCCTGTGCAATGTTTCTCTAGGTAGCCCTCCTTTTTTCTTTCCAGATGGTGTCCGTACCACCAGTTGATGTGGAAATTGCATTTGTGGCATCCTTAAAGCGTGTCCTAAATATGTCCATTGTCATCGTCTTCCCATGCTTGGTCCTTTATGCTTTAGAAGCTAGCAGACTGAAGCTAGCAGGTCTCAAAATGTAATTGTAAATGGGGAATCATCTTTGTACAGGTGTGTTTCTAGTGGAGTATAAATATATACATCCAGGAACAAAGAATGTGTTATACAGACAATGACACTAGCTGATTACAATGATCCCTTCTGGCCTTGGAATCTATGTATTTAATATGAGAGACTTAATTTTTTCATATTTCTAAACTTTTAAAACTTTATAATCTCAAATTTAATGTTCCTTTGATGTAAGATTTCTTTTTAATCTAATTTCCTAATTTAACCCGTTACTGTAATGGGGAGTTGTGTAATTTTTTTCATACAGCACTACAAACTGCAGCACTTAATTGGATTCACACAAACCCCACCTAAGTAACTTCTATTGTTTTCCTGCAACTTCATAGGTTTTAAACTATGCCATTTCATAGATACAGAATAAATCTTAATATGGCATTGTGTAGTTCTGCAGTATAGTCTTGTAGAGTTGCACAACACTAGTTACGCATGAGATAACAAACTTGAGATAAATATTTTAACATAAGAGTGGCCATATTGGGTCAGACCAATGGGCCACACAGTGTCTTGTCTTCCAACAGTGGCCAGTGCCAGATGCTTCACAGAAAATTAACAGAACAAGGGAATTATCAAGTGATCCATCCCCCTGTCGTCCAGTCTTGGTTTACGGCAAGCAGAGGCTTGGAGACACCTAGAGCATGGGGTTCTGTCCCTGACCATATTGCCTAATAGCCATTGATGAGCCTATCTACCATGAACTCATCTAATTCTTTTTTGAACCTCGTTATACCCAACTTCCCCTGGCAACAAATTACGTAGGTTGATCATTGAGTGAAGAAATACTTCCTTATGTTTGTTTTAAGATTGCCACCTATTAATTTAATTGGGTGATTCCTAGTTCTTGTGTTATGCAAAGGGGTAAATAAAACTTCCCTATTCACTTTCTCCACCGCATTCATGATTTTATAGACCTCTGTCATAGGCCACCTTAATCGTCTTTTTTCTAAATGGAATAGTCCGTCTTTTTTTTATCTTTCCTCATATGGAAGCTGTTCCATACTCCTGACTGTTTTTGTTGCACTTCTCTGTACTTTTCCAATTCTAAAGTGGTTTTTTTTTTGGTTTTTTTTTTTGCGGTTGTACTGCAAGTATGTGTAAAACTAGCTTTTGATCAAGTCTTTATTTTTAAAATATTTTCTCAAACTTATCCCTAGTATCTCTCTCAATGCACTTGGGAAGTTTGAATTTTTAAGGTTAAGTAGTTTGAGTTGTGTTGTGTGCAGAAACAGAACATTTTGGTTTTGTTTCTTGAAACGGATAAGTTCGTGCACTCCACCTCTTTCATTTGCCTATCTCAGGGCTTGCCTACACACACAAATTGTATTGATGTAACTAAATTGGCTTTCTAATTAAAGTAACTTCTTAATAAGCTAAATCTTAAATGAGTTTCAGTGTGTCCACATAAGGGGGTTTCACCATTTTAATCAAATTGATTTAGAAACCAGTTGAAACTGCTGCAATTTCTGATGTGGAGACAGGGCCTCAGAACAAGCATTGTAGTCTCTTCTACACTAGGAAAAAGTTGTTTTAAAGTTAACTAACATTTTTAATTAAGTGCTTAAAAAAGTGCTTAAAGTGTTTTTAAAAAGTGTAAGTACATAGTATAGGCAAGTTAATACCTTTAAAAATATGTTTGTTGGTCATGGTTAATCCTAGAGTGAGTCTATTGAAAAGCATAGAAAGGCATAGTTAAGTCTGAATGTGCAATTATGATTCTGCATTTCCTGACTCTTGCATGTTTAATTGCACAACTTTAACATTGCTGCAACTATTCCTTACCCCCCACTTCCTTGAAAAAATCCTTTTTTATTTTTATTTTTTTCCTGGTAGTAAGGCTCTGGCCTGGCAGAGTAATACTGTTTATAGGTTACTTTTTAAAAATAACTGAAACCATTTCATACCATCTGGAAGGTCTGTAGTATTTTATTTGTTCAATAGGATTTGATTGGAAATTAAGATGTAAAATATATAAAAATATAACCACTGTTTATTCACAAATAAAATACTTTGAAATTTTTAGTATAAAGAGCAAAAATAGCGTAGCTTTTATAAGCACTAATATTAACCAGAGTGAAAACATTAACTCTCTCTATTTTAGCACCTAGCATATTCTCAGGTTCCCTTCAGTCTTAAAACTAGAGGTCTGCAAATGCTGATTTTGATAAGTCAGTAGCTACTGATAATCAACTGCTTGTTAGTATTAGAGTCTAGGTGGTTGTACTACACCTCAATATAGAATATTTAGTGATGAACTGTTATAGTACTTAGCCTCCATGGCATTTTATTCTCACACTTGTCATGTCGTCATATTTTTGTTCTTAAAGTGGTCTTAACCCTAGTTGGATCTGTGTAATAGGTTATTAAAAAGCCTCTGAAAAACTTTTTTATAGTCTAGTCAAACGTAATGAACCCTCCTAAATAGTTCCACATACAACAATTATTTTATGTCTGTAACAACTACAGAACTGATCCTGCAGCCGTCACCAATGTAAATAATGCTTACTCATGCAAGTAGTCCTATTGTAAGACTTTGGAAGACTTAGTCAGATAATTGCTGGATCAGGTCAATGCATTGTTAACTTTGTACACTGTAATACAGGTATATATAAAGTTTAGAAATAGAAGTAATCTGTCTGCAAATGCTAGGTACATTTTATCTTGATAAATTAAGTGAATCATATGTTTTTCCCTAAAAAGAAAAGGAGTACTTGTGGCACCTTAGAGACTAACCAATTTATTTGAGCATAAGCTTTCGTGAGCTACAGCTCACTTCATCGGATGCATACTGTGGAAAGTTTAGAAGATCTTAGTATATACACACAAAGCATGAAAAAAATACCTCCTCCCCACTCTCCTGCTGGTAATAGCTTATCTACAGTGATCACTCTTCTTACAATGTGTATGATAATCAAGGTGGGCCATTTCCAGCACAAATCCAGGGTTTAACAAGAACGTCTCGGGGGGGGGGGGTAGGAAAAAACAAGGGGAAATAGGCTACCTTGCATAATGACTAAGCCACTCCCAGTCTCTATTCAAGCCTAAGTTAATTGTATCCAATTTGCAAATGAATTCCAATTCAGCAGTTTCTCGCTGGAGTCTGGATTTGAAGTTTTTTTGTTTTAAGATAGCGACCTTCATGTCTGTAATTGCATGACCAGAGAGATTGAAGTGTTCTCCGACTGGTTTATGAATGTTATAATTCTTGACATCTGATTTGTGTCCATTTACTCTTTTACGTAGAGACTGTCCAGTTTGACCAATGTACATGGCAGAGGGGCATTGCTGGCACATGATGGAATATATCACATTGGTGGATGTGCAGGTGAACGAGCCTCTGATAGTGTGGCTGATGTTATTAGGACCTGTGATGGTGTCCCCTGAATAGATATGTGCACACAGTTGGCAACGGGCTTTGTTGCAAGGATAGGTTCCTGGGTTAGTGGTTCTGTTGTGTGGTATGTGGTTGCTGGTGAGTATTTGTTTCAGGTTGGGGGGCTGTCTGTAAGCAAGGACTGGCCTGTCTCCCAAGATTTGTGAGAGTGTTGGGTCATCCTTCAGGATACGTTGTAGATCCTTAATAATGCGTTGGAGGGGTTTTAGTTGGGGGCTGAAGGTGACGGCTAGTGGCGTTCTGTTATTTTCTTTGTTAGGCCTGTCCTGTAGTAGGTGACTTCTGGGTATTCTTCTGGCTCTATCCATCTGTTTCTTCACTTCCGCAGGTGGGTATTGTAGTTGTAAGAATGCTTGATAGAGATCTTGTAGGTGTTTGTCTCTGTCTGAGGGGTTGGAGCAAATGGAGAAAACCTGGATTTGTGTTGGAAATGGCCCAACTTGATTATCATACACATTGTAAGGAGAGTGATCACTTTAGATAAGCTATTACCATCAGGAGAGTGGGGTGGGAGGAGGTATTTTTTTCATGCTTTGTGTGTATATAATAAGATCTTCTAAACTTTCCACAGTATGCATCTGATGAAGTGAGCTGTAGCTCACGAAAGCTTATGCTCAAATAAATTGGTTAGTCTCTAAGGTGCCACAAGTACTCCTTTTCTTTTTGCAAATACAGACTAACACGGCTGTTACTCTGAAATACGTTTTTCCCTGGGTCTGAAAATGCACGTTTTTTTAAAACTAAACCTTGTATATACTGTACTTGAGATACCTCCTGCCCTTTAACGTACTTCCCTAGTTAAACTTCTCATTCCCCAGATTTAAATAGCTGTCAAAGCTCTTGCAAATTAATTTATCCTGAACAGTGGTCAGGAGGAATGACTGAAATATCTTGAAGTTTTTTAATTGAGATTTTGGTCCAAGTTCACTTTAGCCAGTGTTTACCTTTTTTATATATGTGCTAACATCTCAACAGGCTTTTAAGGTTAAGTGATAAGGCATAATAAATGGTGTGTTTTAGAGTAATTATTGCACTGTGGGAAGCTGTTAGAAACCTAAAGCTGAGAAATTTTAACCAGAGATATTTTACCAGTGGGATCTACATGGAAGCAACAGAAAAGGTGTGGCTGGATGACTCATGAGCCACCAGGCTCAAATAGTTTGAAGAGGCCTTGAGTTAGCCAGGGATGAGTCTGTTACAGAACAATGAGATGTGATGATTAATGCTGATAGTTAAGAAGTAAAACAGAAACTAGGTAGTTGATGAGATTACATGACCTCTGCAAGTCTCTCAGAAGCTTTTATATTCTAAATGGGTCAGGTGTATTAAACAGATCAAGGGGTCAGACAGAAATGTACCCTAAAATACACTTCTTACACATCTAAGATAATTTGCTTTCTTTGATTAATCATCTGCCAGAGGAGTACGTCCATGAGACAAAAATATTGTGGGTCAAATGTTTCATGACATACTTTAAGGGCATCTTAAGACTCTTTAGGAACTGCAGGAAGTGTAGTGGCGATTGGCTGTCACCATGAGGTGCTGGTTCAGGTTGAGATTACGGGAGTCTGACATAGAATGTCCAAGCAGAAACTGAAGGTTTGCTATTCCAGGGAACAGATCTGTTTAGCAAGAACTAAATCTGATGCCAGTAAAGATAAAGGCCACAAAAGCAACAATAAGGTCTTTGGCTTGACCCCACTAACATTTTGGAAGAAGACCTTTTCCTTGTATAATCTGTTTCTGGAATAACATCACTTTTATTGCAGAATATTCTATTTATTCTACAATAGGTATTCTGGTCAACTTCCTGATGCAGGCAAGCCCTTAAGTTTTAGATTATACTTCCCATTTCAGTGTATACCCAAGACCAGCTGTGACGCTTCCTGGGGTACCCAGGATTGTGAGGCTCTTCCTACAACCTGCCTGTCACACTGTCTTGTGTGGTTCATGACCATGAGTGCCAGCTTCAGGGCTGACTGTTCAAAAGCAGGGCAGACACCCCAAACCGTTGGTATGTTCTATACTTAGATTTCACCAACTCAGTAACAAATGTGAACTCCTGAAGCACTATAGCAGTCCTCCCATGGAGTCACAGACAATCTCCTTAGGACACTGTCTTGAATATTTTTGGGGTAACCCAGCTTGACTCTGGGGATTTCTGTTTGTTTCCTAGCTCCAGGCCTGTGAGAGTCCAAAGCGCAAAAGAGAGAGAGAAAACTTTCTTGTGTCCCTGTTTTATCCACTTGTTCCAGCATTTAAGCCAATGGGATGGGCTTCCTTGCAGATAGTACCTTCATCGGTGTGAGAGGGCTATTAACCAAAACTTTGTATAATGATGTTCCATAACGGCCCATTTAGTTTTGATAGTCCTTTGATAGGCCTGACTGGATTCACAGGTTCAGAGCAGGCATTTTTACAGTTATAAAGTAAAATGTTGCCATCACATTATAGCATGGGAGACAGATGTTGCACGTGAAATTAATGCATGCAGCAACTTGTAAGCATTCTATAGAGACTAAACACATTCTTCTCGATCTAACACCTATCTTGAGCAATACTAACATACAGGTGAGCTGTCTAGTTTCCAGCTGTGAATTTGTCAGTGCTCAGCTGATGCCTGCAGCCATGCCAAGATGCCTACACCTGGTCTGCCAGCTTCACACTGCTCTTAGTGTGAGGAAGACTTGTCTGTGCCTGTGGGTGGCAGGGAGGGGGATCAGCTACACAATTTCACCAGCAACACAAACATTATCCTTCAGGCATGTCAGGCTCTGATCTCTCTCTTCAGGTTAGCAATAGACACACTCCATCCCGCAAGCCCTCTGAACATCTCCGTGGAGTAGCCAGCCACTGTTCCACTGGACAGTCACAGATTCGCCGCTTCCAAGAAAGCAGTACACCCCCACTTACCAGTTTTACCTCAGATCACAGCTCCACTTAACACATGGTACTTAGATATGTTTATAATGAAAACAAATAAAAGTTTATTTAACAAACTATAGAGATTCAGTTCAAGTGGTAGCAAGTAGAAGTATTGAAACAAATGGTTACATATAAAATAAAATCATAACATGCATGCTAGAACCTAGATTTTACTTTGCTTAACTAGATATTTTCATTTCTTATAAAGCAATACTCACCTAAAGTCCTTCCAGCATCTTACAGCCAGGATTGGCTGTGATCTTCTGTTCATGAGACAAGTCACACTGTCAGTTTGCCTCCTCTGTGAAGGATTCTGGGTGTCTCTTTACAGCCTCAGATATTGCAGAACAATCCACTATCCTTATTCATAAGCAGGATGTTCCCCCATAGGTTGGTTTTCCCTGTATATTCCTTTCTTGTAGTTGTTGTAATCTTTCCAACAGTAACTGGCTCAGTATGAAAATAGGCATAAATTGTAAGTCACGGTATAAACAATGACCAGACAGGAAGATAAGTGTCTGTTACCACTGCCTGAAAAGAACCTATCTGAGACATGTCACCTCCAGATTATTTGCCTGAAGAACATAATTTTCAGTACAGACACATAACTCTTTAAATATTATCCATACATGTATTTCACTACGATCGTTCTGACCAGTGGGCTACTGGCTTTCGGTAGAGACCTCAGATGCCACCCGTTAGTGAATTGTGCCTATATCTGACAAAGAGGATCCTTGTAAAATCCTGTGTCCTCTTCCAGTTGGCACCAGGGTTTCCTCAATCACATCAGTTTTAGGAAAGATCAGATACTCTTCATATAGTGTGACAGGGTCAGGCCAGATGACTACAGGAGAGTAATAGAAGGCAGATATATTAGCCCCAGGCTAAGTAGGTCCCTTTTCCCTGGGTAAGGTGACAAGGAAGTTTCCAGAACAATCAGGAACCTTCTGGAGACTATTAAGACAGACAGGCTGATTAGAACACCTGCAACCCATCAAGAAGCTGCTAGAATCAATTAAGGCAGGCTTATCAGAGCATCTGGGTTTTAAAAAGGAGCTCACTTCAGTTTGTAGTGTGCATGTAAGGAGCTGGGAGCAAGAGGTGCTAGGACCTGAGAGTGAGAACTCAGACTGTTGGAGGACTGAGGTGTACAAGCGTTATCAGACACCAGGAGGAAGGTTCTATGGTGAGGATAAAGAAGGTGTTGGGAGGAGGCCATGGGGAAGTAGCCCAGGGAGTTGTAGCTGTCGCACGGCTGTTCCAGGAGGCACTCTAGACAGCTGCATTCCACAGGGCCCTGGGCTGGAACCCGGAGTAGAGGGCGGGCCTGGGATCCTCCCAAACCTCCCAAGTCCTGGTCAGACACAGGAGGAGTTGACCTGGACTATGGGTTCAGAAAAACGGCCAAGCTGAGGGCTGCCATGAAGCTCCAAGGCGAGCAAATCTGCCAATAAAGGCAAGACCCACCAAGGTAGAGGAGGAACTTTGTCACAATTGGTGTCGGAAGTGGGATTTGGTGTACACAGCGTGGTGGAAGAAGGAGGGTGTTTGGGGAAAAAAAAAGGGGGGGTGGGGGGAGAGGGTCTATTTTTTTTTTTTTTCACCACAATGGAGGAGGTAGTGCGGGCACTGATACAAGTCACAGCTGCCCAGCAGGAGGCTACCCGTGTCCAGGCAGCCACCCAACAGGAGGCAGTGCGGCTGGAGCAAAAGACTAATTACCTGCTGATGGATCAGGCTGCTCAAGACCGGGCTATGTTGCGGGAACTGGTAAACCAGGTAAAGGCCCTTACAGAGCTGAACCGTGGCCATGATGGGACGCAGATCATGCGGGCCAGCAATTGGCTGCAGAAAATGACATGGGAGGATGATGTAGAAGCATATCTCCTGGCCTTTGAAAGGACAGCCCTGTGGGAGGCTTGTCCCCAAGAACAGTGGTCTGGCATTCTCGCCCCATTCTTGTGTGGGGAGGCCCAGAAGGCCTACTATGATTTGTCTGAAGAGGCTGTGGCAAACTACCCCCAGCTGAAAGCAAAGATCCTGGCCAGATCTGGGGTAACGACCGCAGTGCGGGCCCAGCGATATCATGAGTGGAGGTACCAGGAAAACAAAACCCTGCAGTCCCAATTATATGACCTCATCCATCTCACACGAAAGCGATTACAAACTGAGTCCCGGAGTCCGGAGGAGATACTAGAGGTTCTTGTCATCGACCGGTACATGAGAGTATTACCACCAGACCTTCACGCCTGGGTAAGCCAGAATGAACCCTCGACCTACGACGAGGTTGTCATGCTGGTAGAAAGGCGAAGGACGGTGAGGGAGCTGACCCGACCAGTTAAGGAAGGATCACCAAGCCCTAGAGCTCGGGTGACTGGGCCACCAGGAGAGCCCAGGTGGAAAAAGAGGGGCTGAAGGCCCACCAGAAGTCACAAAGAGTCGGAGCACTGAGGGGAAAGACGATTGTGATGTTAGACTGCCCAAACCAAGAGACCGGGGAACGCCTAGGGCTCCCTACAGGTGTTACGCCTGCGGGGAGTGGGGACACATAGCTGCACAGTGTCCCAATGCCGAGGAGCCTATGCAGTGTAACCTGGGGCACTGGGCAGACCCATGCTCCCTAATCCACCTTGTGGGGGTCTCACTAACCCCACATATGTACACCAGACCAGTGAAGCTAAATGGGGTAGAGACCACAGCACTGGTTGATTCGGGGAGTGCTATCACGCTTGTCTTGGGGAAGCTCATGAAGCGTAGTCAGCTGCTGTTGGCTAAGCATACAGGGAGAACATGCATCCATGGGACAGTTGGTTATTACCCCACCATCTCAGTAAAAATCGAGATTCAGGGGAACACCACTGAGGTAGCAGCAGGTGTAGTCTCTAAACTCCCATACCCGGTGCTCATAGGGAGGGACTTCCCAGGGTTTGGAGACTTACTCCCGGTAGGGGAATTGGAGAAAGGGGGAAGCCCTGAAAGTAGTGAGGCATCCACAGTAGGCTGTCAACCCGCAACCTTCTCTGAAATATCCCCAGATTTGTTCTGCACTCCCAAACAGCGTAGAAAGACGAAAAGGGAAAGAAGGGCAGCTAAGGCCTTGGGAACCTGAATACTGGCCCAAAACCAGAGGGTCTGTTTCAATATACTGTTCTTCCTTTAGGACTGCATAGGACATCTGCCACCTTCCAGCGTCTTATGGACAAGCTCCTACGGCCCCATGCCAGTTATGCAGCGGCATACCTGGATGATGTGATCGTTCACACCCCCAACTGGGAAACCCACTTAGGAAAGGTGGAAGCGGTTCTGGACACCCTGAGACGGGCTGGCCTCACAGCCAAGTGTGCTATAGGGCTAGCCGAGGCTAAATACCTTGGCTACATTGTAGGAAGGGGCATGGTCAAGCCCCAACTGAACAAACTAGAGGTTATCCAAAATTGGCCCCAGCCGAATCGGAAAAAGCAAGTCCGGGCATTCCTGGGTGTGGTGGGGTACTACCGACGATTTATTCCCCATTTTGCTACCAGAGCGAGTCCCCTGACAGACCTGATAAAAGCCCGGGGTCCAGACATGGTGAAGTGGACAGATGCCACAGAGAAGGCATTCATGGATCTACAGACAGCCCTCTGTATAGCCCCGGACTTCAACAAAAAATTTATTTTACAAACAGATGCATCTGAAGTAGGATTGGGAGCTGTCCTATCGCAGATGGTCGGAGATGAAGAACACCCAATCCTCTGCCTCAGCAGGAAACTCCTCCCTAGAGAGCAGAAGTATGCCATGGTTGAAAGAGAGTACCTAGCTGTGAAATGGGCCTTGGAAACACTACGTTATTACCTTTTGGGACGACAGTTTACCCTTGTGACCGACCACTCACTCCTCCAGTGGATGCAGTGAAATAAAGAGAAGAATGGAAAGGTGACCAGATGGTTCCTGTCCCTACAACCTTTCCAATTCACCATACAACACCGGGCTAGAAGCCACCATGGCAATGCAGATGGCTTGTCACGAGTACACTGCCTGACGTCCCAAGTTGCCCAACCCATAGTGTTGAGTGGTGGGGGCGGAGGGGGTGTAATATGTGACAGGGTCGGGCCAGATGGCTACAGGAGAATAATAGAAGGCAGATATATTAGCCCCAGGCTAAGTAGGTCCCTTTTCCCTGGGTAAGGTGACAGGGAAGGTTCCAGAATAATCTGGAACCTTCTGGAGATGATTAAGACAGGCTGATTAGAACACCTGCAGCCAATCAAGAAGCTGCTAGAATCAATTAAGGCAGGCTTATCAGGGCATCTGGGTTTTAAAAAGGAGCTCACTTCAGTTAGTGGTGTGCGTGTAAGGAGCTGGGAGCAAGAGGTGCTAGGACCTGAGAGTGAGAACGCGGACTGTTGGAGGACTGAGGTGTGCAAGCGTTACCAGACACCAGGAGGAAGGTCCTATGGTGAGGTTAAAGAAGGTGTTGGGAGGAGGCCATGGGGAAGTAGCCCAGGGAGTTGTAGCTGTCGCACGGCTGTTCCAGGAGGCACTCTAGACAGCTGCATTCCACAGGGCCCTGGGCTGGAACCTGGAGTAGAGGGCGGGCCTGGGTTCCCCCCCAAACCTCCCAAGTCCTGGTCAGACACAGGAGGAGTTGACCTGGACTATGGGTTCAGAAAAACGGCCAAACTGAGGGCTGCCGTGAAGCTCCAAGGCGAGGAAATCCGCCATAAGCGCAAGACCCACCAAGGTAGAGGAGGAACTTTGTCACAGTACGTATTTCAAAACTTCAAACTTGTTAACTCCCACCCACACAAAGTGATAATTTACTTAAAAGCAAACAACCTAATTCCTAGAAACTTGCAACATGTTCCTTCTGTCTTAGTACAGTAGAACCTCAGAGTTATGAACTGACCGCTCATCTCATTCTGAACTGGAAGTATGTGATCAGGCAGCAGCAGAGATCCCCCCCCACCCCTCCCCCCCAAAAAAGCAAATACATACAGTATAGTATTGTGTTAAATGTAAACTACTTAAAAAAAGGGGAGGGGGCGGACTTTAAAAAAAATATTTGACAGGGTAAGACAACTTTTTGTGCTTGTTTCATTTCAATTAAGATGGTTAAAAACAGCATTTTTCTTCTGCATGGTAAAGTTTCAAAGATGTATTAAGTCAATGTTCAGTTATAAACTTTTGAAAGAACAACCATAACATTTTGTTCAGAGTTACAAACATTTCAGAGTTAGGAACAACCTCTATTCCCGAGGTGTTCATAGCTGAGGTTCTACTGTGCGTTGTTACAGTAGTGTTAAAATATACACCAAGCATCCTCTATCTCTTGCTTCAAATATTTCCACAAGTCTACTTTTTTCCCTTTTCTGTTCATCTTGATTCTTACTCTCATTGCCTTCTAACTATTTATATTGCATTCAACCAATTTATATTGCAAGCTCTTTCAGACAAGGGCCCTTTTGTCTTTTGTACTCCAAGTTCTTTGACAATTATTTAAAATAAAATCAATCTGGAAGGTGGTGTTAAAGTATCCAGTCATCTTTCAAAAATATCCAAAATTATCTGTATGTCCAAAATAATCAGTGGATAATTTGGACATATTTTTAACAAATACACCTTTTATATCAGTAACTTTTGATGCTATTTTGTGATTGCTTATGACAGTATTTCATATTTTAGTTCTGTTATATTTTATTGTACTAAATTCTGTTCTCAATAACACCGATCTGTAAAGTTACTTAAAATTTACAAAAAGAAAAGGAGTACTTGTGGAACCTTAGAGCCTAACAAATTTATTTGAACATAAGCTTTCATGAGCTACAGCTCACATCTTCGGATGCATTCAGTGGAAAATACAGCGGGGAGATTTATATACATAGAGAACATGAAACAATGGGTGTTATCATACACACTGTAACGAGAGTGATCACTTAAGGTGAGCTATTAAGCAGGAGAGCGGGGTGGGAGGGAATTTTGTAGTGATAATCAAGGTGGGCCATTTCCAGCAGTTGACAGGAATGTCTGAGGACAGGAATATCTGAGGAACAGTGGCGGGTGGGTGCGGGGGGTGGGGAATAAACATGAGGAAATAGTTTTACTTTGTGTAATGACCCATCCACTCCCAGTCTTTATTCAAGCCTGAGTCAATTGTATCTAGTTTGCAAATTAATTCCAATTCAGCAGTCTCTCGTTGGAGTCTGTTCTTGAAGTATTACCACTTTTAGGTCTGTAATCGAGTGACCAAAGAGATTGAAGTGTTCTCCGACTGGTTTTTGAATGTCATAATTCTTGACGTCTGATTTGTGTCCATTTATTCTTTTACGTAGAGACTGTCCGGTTTGACCAATGTACAGTTTGACCCATAGCAGTGCCGCTGATTTGAAGGTATACATTGTCCCCAAATGTGAAATAGTTATGCGTGAGGACAAAGTCACAAAGTTCCGCCACCAGGTTTGCCGTGACATTATCGGGGATACTGTTCCTGACGGCTTGTAGTCCATCTTTATGTGGAATGTTGGTGTAGAGGGCTTCTACATCCATAGTGGCTAGGATGGTGTTTTCAGGAAGATCACCGATGGATTGTAGTTTCCTCAGGAAGTCAGTGGTGTCTCAAAGATAGCTGGGAGTGCTGGTAGCGTAGGGCCTGAGGAGGGATTCTACATAGCCAGACAATCCTGCTGTCAGGGTGCCAATGCCTCTACATAAAAGAATAAATGGACACAAATCAGACGTCAAGAATTATAACATTCAAAACCAGTCGGAGAACACTTCAATCTCTTTGGTCACTCCATTACAAACCTAAAAGTGGCAATTCTTCAACAAGAAAACTTCAAAAACAGAGTCCAACCAGAGACTGCTGAATTGGAATTAATTTGCAAACTGGATACAATTAACTTTAGGCTTGAATAAAGACTGGGAGTGGATGTGTCATTACACAAAGTAAAACTATTTCCCCATGTTTATTCCCATCCTCCACTGTTCCTCAGATGTTCTTGTCAACTGCTGGAAATGGCCCACCTTGATTATCACTACAAAAGGGTTTTTCCCCCCACTCTCCTGCTTAATAGATCACATTAAGTAATCACTCTTGTTATAGTGTGTGTGGTAACACCCCATTGTATCATGTTCTCTATGTATATAAAGCTCCCCAGTGTATTTTCCACTGAATGCATCCGATGAAGTGAGCTGTAGCTCACGAAAACTTATGCTCAAATAAATTTGTTAGTCTCTAAGGTGCCACAAGTCCTCCTTTTCATTTTGCGAATACAGACTAACACGGCTGCTACTCTGAAACTTAAAATTTACACTAACTCCATTGATTTCATTGGCATTACTTCAGTTTTACAGAAAAGCAAATGAGAGCAGAATTTAGCTGCCAAAACAGATAGGTAATTTAGATTTATTTCAAGGCATTCATAAATTTTAAAGGTCATAACTGGAGATCACACCAAAACTTCTGTACTTTGTCACACAGACCATGACTCTACATATCCCAGACACTGCTTCTTTTGTAAAACAAAACTCAGGGGTTTTCTCTTGCAAAGGGCACTATTTGCATCAGTGGTAATTTCTCAGAGAGATCAGGGTATGTTCTCTGGTGCTTAGTTCATTAACTATGACATTAAGATTTTGCTTTTTCACCTATAATGGGAGAAACAAGTCAAGGTTGTCAGTATGTGGAAGGTCTTTCTGATAACTAATCCCAAATACAAGCTCCCAAAGGTCTAGTGTAAAGTTAGTTGCAGAAATGTTTTCAAGGAGGACACAGATTTTGAGAGACAAACCCTGAACCAAAGGATGTCCTGTAGAATATGTGGCAACCTTGAATATAAATGGCATTTTTGTTTTGGGGAGTAGCAGGTTTTGTCTTTTCAGGTGGGATGGATAGGCTTGAAAAACTTAATTCTGAATTGTGTATTCTTATGACTGGGTACATTTTTATATTACTTTTATCTTTTTAGTCCATGTGCTTCAACCTAAAATCATAATCCTTTGTTGATGATATCACACTTGATTGCTGTGACAAAAGTTGTTGTGATGTCCATACTTGAATATTTAAAGAACAGAGATCCCATTTTCATGATTTTTACTATTTTAAAAAAGAAGAGTAAAAAGGATTCCTACTCCTATCCAATAAATATAAGCAGAAATATGTGCAGGATAAATAAAATCCCAATCTGTAAAAAGGGGAATAAGGACAACCCAACCCAGGGAGTTACAGACAGGGTGGATTTGATTGAAATCAAATTGATTTAAATCATGATTTAAATCACTAGTAAGGAAGACTCGATTTAATCATGGATTTCTACATAAACATGCATTCTTGTTGGTTGTTATAACCTTAAGACACATTCTTCATAACTCAGAGATTGATGTAGGTTTCATTTTTAGAAGGTACACACTATGCATTTTTAAACGGTAATTTATTTTGAAAACTTTTCAGATTAGTTTTACAGCTATATCAGAAAGTGAATGATTGTTTGGTTATTTCATTTACCAAAGGTAATTGAAGCAGGTATTTATGAAGTTATTGGGTGGTGAAGTATGTCCAATTCAACAGGTTAATCATTAATATTTGAAGGATTTTCTTGCCATGCTGTATGAGGAGGAGAACATCACCAGACAGACAGACATTTAAATTGATTTATTTAACTAAAACAACAAAGTTATGTATTCTGGATTTTTTTTCTTCAACAGCAAACATATTTTAAGAAAACAAGCATATGTCCCTCGCTTCTCACATTTATCTCCAGACTTCTTCCTGCATAAACAAACAGGGCAATTTTTTCATCAGTTACCTCTTTTTGAAATCTGCTGGTTCTTTTCACAAATTTATCTATGGTTGTTTCTGGATGATGGAGTTTTTTTTTCTTTTTGCTACAGGTGATATACTGTGGCTATGTGACATACATGATGTGACTGAAACATTATCATTGGCAGATAACTCTGAAACTATAGAAAACGATGGTAATCTAGAAGGTGGATAGTCTTCAGAATCCTGTATATTGAGGATGGATTCTCCTAAACAAAATAAGTCAGTGCGGTCATTTAATTATTATTACCATACTGCTCATTTAGTATTACTCATTGCATTCACTGACACTCAGTACTATTTTAAAGGTGAAATTGTACAAGGAAGATCTGGCTATTTCAGCTATTTATTTCTTATCACAACTGCATCTAAAACAATAGTACCATAGAGTAACAACTATATTTTTTTGCTCAAACATGAGAATTCAAGAATAGTCCAGAAGGAAGACAGGCAGTCCTTAAGAAAGAAGCATGAAATAAAGAAGTTTACCAATCTGAAGATCCTGCATGTTCAGACATGTTCCTTTCATCATGTTCAATGCAGCTTCCTCCTGAGAAGGAACACTTTTCATAAGGTTGTTTCATTTGGGCAACCAGGCCTTGCATTTCTTTGTTGCACTGTTTGCATTTTACATTCATGCCTGTTTTACCCGCCGGTAGAGGAACTTCATTAAAATATTCCCAAACTGGGTCTCTCTTATGACCATTATAGGTTTTCCCTTCTACTGAGAGAATGCTATGGTAGATCTCAAGTCAATGAAGGCTACACTCAGAAAGACCTCAAGACTTCTGGAATATGCTGCTCAACCAGTTTCACTTTTGTTTCTACTGCCTGTCCCTTCCTTCTCACATTTATCTCCAAACTTCTTCTCCTTGTCCAGATCTATTCCACCCCTTTTAGAGAGAGGTAAGGGATTGACTCTGTGTACACAAATTTGCGGAGGGACAATAGGGTTGAGGTCTGTTATTTCTCTTTCTCTATTTATACATACATACGTACGTACATACATACATTTTTGCTGTTAACAAGCATGTTATCTCTGGAGACATAAATCCACAGTTTGAGAACTGCAAAACTAAGCATCTCTGATGGTATCTTCTAGACTGAGCACTGAGTCCCCTTGGGTAGGTAGAAAGATTAAGCTAAATAATCTATACAGAAGCCCATGGAACCCCATAAGATTGGGTCCCTAATCTATGAACTATTGGAACTCATTTACAAAACTTTTCTTAAACCTCCTCAAAAAGCATTTTATCAAAAAAATCCGATTTAAATAAAAAAAAATGCAACTTTTTTTTAAAGACATTGATTTTTATCCACCATGGTTACGGACCAGTCAGCTTAAATTCAGTACCCAGAAAGATAATGGAGTAAATAATTAGTCAGTCAGTTTGTAGACAGCTAGAACAGTGGTTCTCAGCCAGGGGTACAAGGACTCCTGAGGGTAGGCAGAGGTCTTCCAAGGAGTAAATCAGCTCATCTACATATTTACCTAGTTTTACAACAGGCTACATGAAAAGCACTAGCAAAGTCAGTACAAACTAAAATTTCATACAGACAATGACTTGTTTATACTGCTCTATATACTATACACTGAAATGTAAGTACAACATTTATATTCCAATTTATTTTTATAATTATATGGTAAAAATGAGAAAGTAAGCAATTTTTCAGTCATAGTGTGCTGTGACACTTTCGTATTTTGTAAGCAAGTGGTTTTTAAGTGAGGTGAAACTTGGTGGTACACAAGACAAATCAGACTCCTGAAAAGGGTACAATAGTCTGGAAAGGTTGAGAGCCATTGACCTAAAAGATAAGGTGATAAGTAACAGCATGGATTTGTCAAGAACAAATCATGTCAAACCAACCTAATAGCTTTCTTTGACAGGCTGTCAAACCTTGTGGATAGGGGCATGTGGTATATCTTGACTTTAGTAAAGAGTTTGATGCTCTTCATAAACAAACTAGGGAAATGCAACCTAGATGAAGCTACTATAAGATGAGTGCAAAACTGGTTGGAAAACTGTTTCCAGAAAGTAGTTATCAGTGGTTCACAGTCAAACTGGAAGGGCATATTGAGTGGGGTCCCACAGGGATCAGTTCTGGATCTGGTTCTGTTCAATGTCTTCATCAATGATTTAGATAATAGCATAGAGAGTACACGTATAAAGTTTGCAGATAATACCAAGCTGGGAGGGGTTGCAAGTGCTGTGGAGGATAGGATTAAAATTCAAAATAATCTGGACAAACTGGAGAAATGATCTGAAGTTAATAGGATGAAATTCAATAAGGACAAATGCAAAGTACTCCACTTAAGAAGGAACAATTGATTGCACACATACACAATGGGAAATGACTGCCTAGGAAAGACTACTGCAGAACGGGATCTGAGGATCACAAGCTAATTATGTGTTAACAGCGTAACCCTATTGCAAAAAAAGAAGCAAACATGATACTGGTCTTTATTAGCAGGAGTGTTGTAAGCAAGACACAAGAAGTAATTCTTCCAGTCTACTCAGCATTGATATGGCCTCAGCTGGAGTATTGTGTCCAGTTCTGGGTGCCATATTTCAGGAAAGATGTGGATAAATTGGAGAAAGTCCAGAGGAGAGCAACAAAAATTATTAAAGGTCTAGAAAACATGACCTATGAGGGAAGATTGGAAAAAATTGGGTTTGTTTAGTCTGGAGAAGAGAACATAAGAATGGCCCTACTTGGTCAGACCAAAGTTCCATCTAGCCCAGTATCCTGTCTTCCGACAATGGCCAGTGCCAGGTACCCCAGAGGGAATGAACAGAACAGGTAATCATCAAGTGATCCATCCCTTGTTGCTCATTTCCAGCTTCTGGCAAACAGAGGCTAGGGACACCATTCCTGCCCATCCTGGCTAATAGCCATTGATTGACCGATCCTCCATTAATTTATCTAGTTCTTTTTTGAACCCAGTTATGGTCTTGGCCTTCACAACATCCTCTGGCAAGGAGTTCCACAGGTTTACCATGCGTTGTTTGAAGGAATACTTCCTTTTATTTGTTTTAAACCTGCTGCCTATTTGGTGACCCCTAGTTCTTGTGTTATGAGAAGTAGTAAACAACATTTCCTTATCTACTTTGTCTATACCAGTCATGATTTTATAGATCTCAATCATATCTCCCCTTAGCTGTCTCTTTTCCAAGATGAAAAGTCCCAGTCTTATTAATCTTTCCTCATACAGAAGCTGTTCCGTACCCCAATAATTTTTGTTGCCCTTTTCTGAACTTTTCCAATTCCAATATATCTTTTTTGAGATGCGGCGACCACATCTGCACACAGTATTCAAGATGTGGGTGTACCATGGATTTATATAGAGGCAACATGATACTTTCTGTCCTAGTATCTATCCCTTTTTTAATTATTCCCAGCATACTGTTTGCTTTTTTGACTGCCACTGCACACTGAGTGAATGTTTTCAGAGAACTATTCACAATGATTCCAACATCTTTCTTGAGTGGTAACAGCTAATTTAAACCCCAACATTTTATAGGTATAGTTGGGATTATGGTTTCCAATGTGCATTACTTTGCATTTATCAACATTAAATTTCATCTGCCATTTTCTTGCACAGTCACCCAGTTTTGAGAGATCCTTTTGTACCTCTTCACAGGCTGCCTGAGTCTTAACTATCTTTAGTAATTTTGTATCATCTGCAAATTTTGCCATCTCACTGTCTACCCCTTTTTCCAGATCATTTATGAATATGTTGACCAGACGCCTGGGGGACACCACTATTTACCTCTATCCATTCTGAAAACTGAAACCATTTACACCTACCCTTTGTTTCCTATCTTTTAACCAGTTACCAATCCATGAGAGCACCTTCCCTCTTATCCCGTGGCATCTTACTTTGCATAGGAGCCTTTGGTGAGGGACCTTGTCAAAGGCTTTCTGAAAATCTGAGTACCCAATATACATTGGATCTCCTTCGTCCACATGCTTGTTGACCCCCTCAGAGAATTCTAGTAGATGGGTGAGGCATGATTTCCCTTTACTAAAGCCATGTTGACTCTTACTCAACAACTCACACCTTCTTGTCACCTGTTGGGAATGGGACATATCCACCCTAATTGAATTGGCCTCGTTAGCACTGACCCTCACTTGGTAAGGCAACTCCCATCTTTTCATGTGTTGTATATTTATACCTGTTTACTGCATTTTCCACTCCATGAATCTGATGAAGTTGATTATAGCCCATGAAAGCGTATGCCCAAATAATTTGTTAGTCTCTAAGGTCTCCTCGTTGTTTTTACTGATACAGACTAACACAGCTACCCCTCTGAATTCCTCAACAAAGTATGTTCATCTATATGTCTGTCAGAATTGTTCTTTATTATAGTTTCAACCAGTTTGACTGGTACTGAAGTCAGGCTTACAGGCCTGTAATGGCCAGGATCACCTCTGGAGCCCTTTTTAAAAATTAGCATCACATTAGCCATCCTCTAGTCATCTGGTACAGAAGCTGATTTAAATGATAGGTTACATTCTACAGTTAGTTGTTCTGCAATTTCACATTTGAGTTCCTTGAGAACTCTTGGGTGAATACCATCTGGTCCTGGTGATTTATTGCTGTTAAATTTATCAATTTCAGTGTGGATAAAAATCAATGATTTTTTTTTAAAAAAAAGTGTTTTTTTTATTTTAAATCGGATTTTTTTTATTTGTCAAATTTTTTTTATAAAATGCTTTTTGAGGAAAAAATCTATCTAAAGATAGTTTTAATTAAGATACCTTATAGCTCAAAGATGTCTTATCATGGAATAGGGATTATAAACAGGGCTTTTGAGCGGAGCCCGCAGAGCAGCTCCGGCACAGTGGAGCTGCAGGTTTTTGCCTGGAGCACAGCTCCAAAGCCCTGATTATAAATTCTAATTCTATAGTATGAGACAATATATTCATGTAATGTTTAAGAAAAGTTTTGTAAATGAGTTCCAATAGTTCATAGATTAGGGACCCAATCTTATGGGGTTCCATGGGCTTCTGTATAGATTATTTAGCTTAATCTTTCTATCTACCCAAGGGGACTCAGTGCTCAGTCTAGAAGATACTGTCAGAGATGCTTAGTTTTGCAGTTCTCAAACTGTGGATTTGTGTCTCCAGAGGTAACATGCTTGTTAACAGCAAAAACATTTTTAAATAATATATAGAGGTGAGAAATAACAGACCTCAACCCTATTGTCTCTCTGCAGATTTGTGTACATAGAGTCAATCCCTTACCTCTCTCTAAAAGTGCAAAGTTTCAAAAAGTTCAATGAATAGAAGATTGCTGGGGTAGGAATAGATCTGGAGAAGGAGAAGTCTAAAGATAAATGTGAGAAGCAAGGGACATATGCTTGTTTTGTTAAAATATTATATGTTTGCTTTGAAAAAAACATCCAGAATACTTAATGTTGTTGTTTTAGTTAAATAAAACAAATTTAAATGTCTGTCTGGTGATGTTCTCCTCTTAATACAGAATGGCAAGAAAATCCTTCAAATATTAATGAATAACCTGTTGAATTGGAGATAGTTCACCTCCCAATGTCTTCATAAATATCTGCTTCAATTACCTTTGGTAAATGAAATAACCAATCATTCATTTTCTGATATAGCTATAAAACTAATCTGAAAAATTTTCAAAATAAATCACTGTTTAAAAATGTATAGTGTGTACTTTCTAAAAATGAAACCTACATCAATCTCTGAGTTATGAAGAATATGTCTTAAGGTTATAACAACCAACAAGAATGCACTTTTATGTAGAAATCCATGATGAAATTGAGTCTTCCTGACTAGTGATTTAAATCCAATCCACCCTGATCAATTTGTTCCAAAACCTCCTCTAACGATACCTCAATCTGGGACAGTTCGTCAGATCTGTCACCGAAAAAGAATGGCTCAGGTTTGGGAATCTCCATCACATCCTCAGCCGTGAAGACGGTTGCAAAGAATTCATTTAGTTTCTCCACAATGGCGTTATCATCCTTGAGTGCTCCTTTAGTACCTCGATCATCCAGTGGCTGCACTGGTTGTTTAGCAGGGGGGACATGATAACAGTTTTCAAGTACATAAAAGATTGTTACAAGGAGGAGGGGCAAAAATTCTTCACCTTAACTTCTGAGGATAGGACAAGAAGCAATACACTTAAATAGCAACAAGGACAGTTTAGGTTGGACATTAAGAAAAACTATGTAACTTTCAGGGTGGTTAAGCACTGGAATAAATTGCCGAGGAAAGTTGTGGAATCTCCATCGTTGGAGATTTTTAAGAGCAGGTTAGCCAAACACCTGTCAGGGATGGTCTAGATAATACTTAGTCCTGTCTTGAGTGCAGGGGACTGGACTAGAAGACCTCTCAAGATCCCTTCCCGTCCTATGATTCTATATCTTAATGTTTTGCACAAACTAAAAATGGGTGTATCAAAATGTTTTCATTTGGATGTAAGTTTTCTTTTGGGTGTAAGTATAATATGTAATTTAACTTGTCTGCTCATTTGTAGGGATTATTTTCAAAGCATTCAATTTGAAAATGACAGGTTTCAGAGTAACAAATTTTTATTCTTTTTTTATTTAGATGATGTCTGTCTGTATCTGTACAAGTTTTTTCATGCAGTTGATAGATTTCCACTCCATACGGCTAAATGCAGTGCCTTGCATAATGACAGGTTTCAGAGTAACAGACTGAGGAGCAGTAACAGTAGACTGAGCACTGATGCATCTGATGAAGTGAGCTGTAGCTCACGAAAGCTCATGCTCAAATAAATTGGTTGGTCTCTAAGGTGCCACAAGTACTCCTTTTCAATTTGAAAATGGAAATTCCAGTTTCTGAGCTATGTTCAAAGTTAGATGATTTTATAGTTTGGAAATGGTAGTACATTAGTTGCATCAAAATTAATAAATATAGTAAGCGTTCTAAACCATGACCACAAAATGTAACTGTTTAAGAGAAAATTTTGTGCTTAATAGTTTGTAATGTGGTGTATGATTTTGAAATCAAAAATTAAAATATGTTTTTCTTAATTAACCATTTCATGTGTCTTGCTTTGAGTAAGTTTTGATACTGTGGAGAGGAGTAGAGAGAGGTTTTGAGAGAAGTTTTCCCAGAAATACTTTAAAATAGTTCAAATGTAATTTTTTTAATCAACTTATGGTTGTACTGTGAGCAGAACCCATGTCCCTCAGTGGGATCAGAGGGTAATTGCTACAAAAAGAAGGATTCTGGGTGGACTCCTCCTGAAGGTCGAAACAACAGACTGGACTTCTACATAGAGTGCTTCTGCCGATGTGCACGGGCTGAAATTGTGGCAAAGCAACATCACTTGCCCCATAACCTCAGCTGTGCAGAACACAATGCCATCCACAGCCTCAGAAACAACTCTGACATCATAATCAAAAGGGCTGACAAAGGAGGTGCTGTCGTCGTCATGAATAGGTCGTAATATGAACAAGAGGCTGCTAGGCAGCTCTCCAACACCACTTTGTACATTACCCTCTGATCCCACTGAGAGTTACCAAAAGCAACTACAGCATTTGCTCAAGAAACTCCCTGAAAAAGCACGAGAACAAATCCGCTCAGACACACCCCTGGAACCCCGACCAGGGGTATTTTATCTCCTACCCAAGATCCAATCCTGGACGTCCCATCATCTCAGGCATTGGCACCCTGACAGCAGGATTCTCTGGCTATGTAGACTCCCTCCTCAGGCCCTATGCTACCAGCTCTCCCAGCTATCTTCGAGACACCACTGACTTCCTGAGGAAACTACAATCCATTGGTGATCTTCCTGAAAACACCATCCTGGCCACTATGGATGTAGAAGCCCTCTACACCAACATTCCACACAAAAATGGACTACAGTATCCCCAGGAACAGTATCCCCGATAATGTCACGGCAAACCTGGTGGCGGAACTTTGTGACTTTGTCCTCACCCATAACTATTTCACATTTGGGGACAATGTATACCTTCAAATCAGCGGCACTGCTATGGGTACTCGCATGGTCCCACAGTATGCCAACCTTTTTATGGCTGACTTAGAACAACGCTTCCTCAGCTCTCGTCCCCTAACACCCCTGCTCTACTTGCGCTACATTGATGACATCTTCATCATCTGGACCCATGGAAAAGAAGCCCTTGAGGAAATCCACCATGATTTCAACAATTTCCATCCCACCATCAACCTCAGCCTGGACCAGTCCACACAAGAGATCCACTTCCTGGACACTACAGTGCTAATAAGCGATGGTCACATAAACACCACCCTATACAGGAAACCTACTGACCGCTATTCCTACCTTCATGCCTCCAGCTTTCATCCAGACCACACCACACGATCCATTGGCTACAGCCAAGCTCTACGATACAACTGCATTTGCTCCAACTCCTCAGACAGAGACAAACACCTACAAGATCTCTATCAAGTGTTCTTACAACTACAGTACCCACCTGCTGAAGTGAAGAAACAGATTGACAGAGCCAGAAGAATACCCAGAAGTCACCTACTACAGGACAGGCCCAACAAAGAAAACAACAGAATGCCACTAGCCATCACCTTCAGCCCCCAACTAAAACCTCTCCAACGCATCATCAAGGATCTACAACCTATCCTGAAGGACGACCCATCACTCTCACAGATCTTGGGAGACAGGCCAGTCCTTGCTTACAGACAGCCCCCCAACCTGAAACAAATACTCACCAGCAACCACACACCACACAACAGAACCACTAACCCAGGAACCCATCCATGCAACAAAGCCCGTTGCCAACTGTGTCCACATATCTATTCAGGGGACACCATCATAGGGCCTAATCACATCAGCCACACTATCAGAGGCTCGTTCACCTGCACATCTACCAATGTGATATATGCCATCATGTGCCAGCAGTGCCCCTTTGCCATGTACATTGGTCAAACTGGACAGTCTCTATGTAAAAGAATAAATGGACACAAATCAGACGTCAAAAATTATGACATTCAAAAACCAGTCGGAGAACACTTCAATCTCTTTGGTCACTCGATTACAGACCTAAAAGTGGTAATACTTCAACAAAAAAACTTCAAAAACAGACTTCAACGAGAGACTGCTGAATTGGAATTAATTTGCCAACTGGATACAATTAAGTTAGGCTTGAATAGAGACTGGAAGTGGATGGGTCATTACACAAAGTAAAACTATTTCCCCATGTTTATTCCCCCACCCCCCCACTATTCATCAGACGTTCTTGTGAACTGCTGGAAATGGCCCACCTTGATTATCACTATAAAAGGTGTGACGAAGCGGGACTGTTCTCAATGTTTCTGCTGAATAGTGCCTCAGTTTCCCCATGCAGTTCTTAAGTATCTAGGTGGTGGGATAAGGGTGTATGATCATTGCAGAGCCCTAGAGGCAGGTGTGTGCAGGGGTCTGGACACAGAGAATGGCCAACACCCTATTTCCTGGCAACTGATGGCCTGGCCCTTCCCCCCTGCAAGGTGAGAGCTAAAGGGTTGGAGAACAAAGGGACCAGGTGACCTCCTGGCCTGGGAAAGGGACAAAGCCGAGAGGAGGAGGGGCTGGAGAGAGTTTCAGTTTGGGGCTGGCTGGGGACATGGAGTTAAGTGCAGATGGGGTTGTCTGGCTCACTGCCCCCCAGAATGGACCCAGCTGAGGGGTCCTTTTCTCTGCACCTATATGGTTTAGACCATGTTCCTGTTATCTAATAAATCTTCTGTTTACTGGCTGGCTGAGAGTCACGTCTGACTGCGGAGTTGGGGTGCAGGACCCTTTGGCTTCCCCAGGATCCCGCTGTGGGAAGCGCACGGAGGGGCAGAGAGGGTGCTGAATGCTCCGAGGTCAGACCCAGGAAGGTGGAAGCTGTGTGAGCTGTGTGTTCTGCAGATAGTCTGCTCACAGAAAGGAGACTTCCCCAGAGTCCTGACTGGCTTCGTAGGGAGCAGTTCCAGAGCATCGCCCAGTGACTCCGTGACAAAAGGTTCTCCTCCCCGTTGGTAATAGGTCACCTTAAGTGATCACTCTGGTTGCAGTGTGTATGGTAACACCCATTGTTTCATGTTCTCTATGTATATAAATCTCCCCACTGTATTTTCCACTGAATGCATCCGATGAAGTGAGCTGTAGCTCACGAAAGCTTATGATCAAATAAATTTGTTAGTCTCTAAGGTGCCACAAGTACGCCTTTTCTTTTTGCGAATACAGACTAACACGACTGCTACTCTGAAACCAGTCAGATAAAAGTAACTAACTACTTATCAGAGATTTTTTTTTGCACTCTAAAGACTGGCATCTTTTAATATTTCTTATCGTGGAAATGGACACTTTTGCACCATTATACTGAGGAATGTGGAAGAAGGCGGCAAATTTTCCAAGAAAAAAGATCATAAAGAGTTCAAATGTTGTGTATTGTGACTCTTTGCAGTTCAGCACTATGGGAATGATGATCTCCACCTGTGTTTAGGAGCCTGAAAAACCAACTGGAAAGTGTAGTGTGCACTTGTAGAGAAGACAAGCCTCCTTCCAGTAGTCCTTGTGAAATTGTTTTTGCCTGACTCCTTTTATCCCAAGGCATTGATAAATGAGATGCTTACATCTTTCATTGTGCCTTCAAAGGCTCTAATACTCCATATAGGTTGAGGCTAATAAAGCAGTCGTGGTATCCCGTTCACAGCTCACACTGCCATTTTCTCCCCACTTCTTACCATGTTCCCCAACAACGTCTCCATCTATATCAGAAGGCTTTTCACAGGGCTCCTGTGAGGGACCTTTCCATTTGAAGCAACCTATGTATGCACAGAGGTACGTACTATTTCACATGAGCTCCTTCACTTTGACTAATGAGGTTCTTTGCTGGTGTGGTGAAGATGCCGTTTATATTATGAAATTGCTCATCAAAACTTTGTTTTTAACATCTCCTTCTTGAATAAACTGGGCTTTGAAGAAGTGGGGGGTTCAGTTCAAAATAAGGTTGCAAAAGTTGGAACAGGAGGTGTTTTATTTTTTTCAAAATGGGGAAAAAAGTTCTCACTCTTACTTTTTTTTTTTTTTTTTTTTTAAAAGCATTAAACCATATTTGCTCAAAGAAACAAAAAAATAATCTCCCAGGCAGTAACCAAGCCTGGAAAATTTCATCTTGAAAGATGAGATTTAGGAAGTTAAGAGTCACTGAAAATGGGTGACTATAAGTGAGACGGTTTTGCATCTTTAACTATAGTGTTCACTGCCACTCCTAGCATAGTAATAGCTAATATGAAAATAAAAGAGAATGCTTCAAGACAAATAGTAATTAGAGGCATCTAATGTGTGTGGGAGGGAAGGTGCAGTGTTTTTTGTTTCTGTTCTTAAACCAAACAACTAAATATAAAATAAATTTCTGAGATTCCCTGGGTGAAAGAACTTAGAACAAATCTTAATGAATGAAATGGGGCAATTCTGAAATTATATGAAGATTTTTATCAAAACTCCTTCCGAGACTAGTAATTGATGTTCAGGAATTACTGACTCCCTTTAAGAATGTAATCGTGTTTGTATATATATAAAGGAAAGAAATGTCTGTGTTTGTAATTTAAATGGAAAAAATGCCTAGATGGCTAAAAAGTATCTGTAATCAACTGTGTCTATGGGGGGTGGGGAACAGAAATAAAAATCTTTTTTTACATAGAAATATGAAGTCTCAAATGGCACCTTAATAGCGTACAAGGAAGTTCATAAATAAATTCTAATGCTTTGGTGTTGTCAGGAATAGTAGATAACCTTGGATATACTAACTGTTAGAAAGCTGAGTTTATCTCTGATGGCATCTGGGGGGGAAAAGGGGGAGGGAAAGTAAACAAGAGACCAAAACAATTTTTAAGTAAAAGATGACGTAAAAAACATAATGTGTGTAAATTGTTGACCACTTCCTTCTCAGGAACAGATTTTAACAAGTCAAGTCAGAGTATCACACTATTCCAACCTGAACAAACACTTTAGCCACTTGCATATGAAGGACAAGACTCTGCTTTTCTTCTGAATGTCATAGACACTGGCATAGATCACAGAATCATAGGCGGCGAGTTCTATGTGCCCGTGGTGCCATGCTTCATCAATATTCATTAAGGTGGGCCCAGCTCCACCAGTGTTTGGGCCCCAGACCACGTGCTTTGGGAAGCCCCATGCTGTGGGTAGGCAATGTGGGGCACTGTCACCTCGAGGGCAGCTCCCTCCCCCGCCCCACTTTCCACAAGCAGCTCCCCCCGTCCCCGGAGTCGCTGCGTGCTGCGGAGAATCCCCAGTACCCTGCTCATTGGCCGAGGACCCCAGCCAATGGGAGCTGCAGGGGCTGATGCCAGAGCTACCTGGCCACGCCTCCACAGCAGGGAGTGGGAGGGAGCCGCAGGCAGAGAGAGCAGCAGGAGTCTGTCACTGTCAGAGACACTCAAACACAGCTGGGGGTTGTGGGGACAGACAGATGGAGCCGGGGGCGGGGGAGAGGAGCAGCGATGGGCACCCCGGGGCTGACATAAAATACACAGTACAGAGGGGGCTTCCTGAGGGGCTGTAGCAACACTCCCCCCCCCCCAGAGCAGACCCGGGCTTCGGCTGGCTCCATCATCACTCCCCCCGCCCCCCAGAGACCCACACAACCCTCTGCCCCCCCCCAAGACTCCCAACAGCCCCTGTGCCCTCGTCACTCCTCTCCAGAGAGTCCCCCACTTTGTGCCTCCAGAGACAGCTCCCCTCCCTGCTGCCTCCCGTGCTCCAGAGCTCCCTACAATCTCCCCCTTTGCCTTCCTCCTCCCCACAGCCCATTGGTCAGGAGGCTCTCAGTCTATTGGCCAGCACGGCCAATGGCAGCTGCACCTGAGGCAGGGGGCCTGCTTGCAGATGCAGACCTGCTTGGCTGTGCCTCCACAGCAAGGGGAGGGGGAGCCACAGGTGAGCAAGCCCCAGTCATTATTCTCACAGGCACAGCAATTCTCTGGGTATTTAATTTCACTGAGGCAAGTAATTCAATCTACTCTTCCTTTCCAGAGAGTTTGTGGCTTTTCCTGTAAGAAAACTTACAATTTCTTTGCAAAGAAATCCATTTATAGTTTTTTCACTTGGGAAGTATATTTTCTGGTTGTTCATAAGTTCATTAATTTTGTTAACTTGGTTTCATAGGCAATTTTAAAAGTCACTTGAATTGTACCTGTTATTTCTGTGGGCCAAGCAACCCGGTGTAGAAATGTAAATGTCGGAGCTAGAAAAGCTCTGCAAGGATAAGGGTCCCTTCAGGAAATTGTCCTCAAGTCATTCATTCTTCTGGGCATTCCATTCTACTGTTCCCTCCCATAGTGATAGTGATCAGTGTTTCTACCCACCGGAGAGAGGCAGAAGACTGGGTCAACCCTGCAGTGACTCTGCCTCTACCCTTGTTCTCTGTCTGCTCCCTCTGCCAGGCCCTTTGGTCTCCCTAGGATTGCCCCTACCATTACTTCCTCTGGGTCTTCTTTCTCTGGAGCTTCTCATGAAGCAAAGTCTGTCATTACAGGTTCTTATCTCTGTAATGAATTTAATTTTGATGTATTTATTAAGTGTTAATTAATGCACTGTGGGAGTCCCCTTCAGACTGTCCTCTTCTTTCCATATGTTTTGCCCATGGGGTTTTCTGCAGCCCTAGGGCAGCCAGCAATAACCCCTGTGCCTTTGCAGTGGGGTGAGGGAAAGGGACCATGGGTTCCCTATTTATGTAATTTGCAAGAAGTGTTATCATTACTCAAGGTACCAAATGTGTTTAAAAGATATAAGTGCCTTGTAAAATCCCAAAGCAAGCTCATTTTCATATCTCATATAATCTCATATACAGTACACACATTTTTCATTAATTATATGAGTTGAATTTATTTATTAGCTAGGTTACTGGGGTTTTTTTTCAGTGTGGCAAAATGTGTGCTATTTTATGGGTTGAATAATTGAATGACATAATAGCCCCCCCCACCCCCAATGTCCGTCATCAAGTCCAGTAATTTTGTCAAGTGTTCATCGCACAACATGGTAGTGCCTACCCCTGCCTTGTGCTTCAGGGGGCCACGGGGTCCAGGGCAGCCTGGGGAGTTAGCAGGGGGCCTGGCGCTGGCAGCAGCGAGTGACCTGGCCCCAGTCCACTCCACTCCACCTCGCCGGCTCCTGGCATTGCTCAGGGGCTTTGCGGAAGAGGTGGAGTGGGGGTAGGGGGGGAAGAGGTGGGGCGGAGCAGGGTTGCTTGCTGCTGTTGGCGTCAGGCACCCACTAACCCCCCAGGCCACCCTGGACCCCACGTCCCCCTGAAGTGCGGGGCCTCCCAAAGCGTGGGGCCCGGGGCGGTTGGCCTGGTCCATCCTATGGATGGGACGGATCCACTTGGGCACCACCAAAAATTATACAAACCTGCTGCCCATGCACAGAATTAAAGAAACATTTCCTTAAACTTCAACCATAATCTTGCAGTGGCAGGATTCTTGCATCTCCTTTGTGTGCATTTTTCCAGGTCTCAATGGCTGCTTCATGCTAGGGCTAACTTTGAGGTATTGTTTTCAAACAAGAAGGTGAGAAGGGTACAGCAGGAGTAGAGAATAACTTTACGCTACCTGATTCTGAAAATTTAAGGTCTGTGGCAAGTAAGTTTTTTGTTCCTTACCTGGATTGAATTTGTGAAGTTAATAAATAAAAGATTACTCTGAAGCAGTTTTAAGGAACTTGTTCTTCAAGACTTTTGTTAATGTAAAAAAGTTTTCTGTTCAGCTCTCTCTTTTTTTATTAATTGTTTGAAATGAGTAGGAGAATTATTTAAACAGTCTGCTGTTACTGAAGCTGCCATTTCCTGTGTCCAAAAAACACTTCTGTCACATTCTTTACTGCTGATGCCAATGCACACACAATTTTGAGATGGGACGGGGCATATTCTACCAGCTAACATCAGGATAATCAGTCTAACTTCCAAAAACTGCTATCCCCTAAGTAAACTGATGATGGAGAATAATAATAAATGCAGCTGCTGCATAGCAATGAAGTTATAAAGAGGGGCATGTCCAAAACTATAGAAGTGTTGACGAAAATCCTATAGACATCAGCACTTCCTTGTAATTCAGGATCTTTAATATTAAGTGCAATGAACATAATTAATATGCTATTAAATAAGAAGACATGAATGACTGATATTGAGAGTGATTTTTGGAGAGTAAAAAAATCTATATTGTGTCTAATACATCAGCAGCTTTTTAAGGAACAGTTAATTTAAGTGAAAATATACCTATAGTAATTCTACAAGGACCCATGTGCTTTTTATACCATTGCAATACATGCCAGTCATATTATTGGATAGCTGACCATAATAAACAAAAATATGTGTTTGGGGAAAGGAAGAGAGTGTAAATTTGAAGTACAGCATACCAAAACCTCCACCCAAAATCCACTATTGTGGGTACCTGACCATGACCGAAGTACATAGATTTGATTTCTAAGTCTTTCAGAATACAGCAGGTCAACAATTGTACCATGAACTACTGTCACCTTAATGTACAAATTAGATAAAATATTTTGAATCTGCATCAGCCATTTGGTTTTATAGAAATAGTAATTGTAATTAAAAATTGTTGCAGGATCAGTGTCTCTTGCTTTGGAAGCAAATGTCTCCTTTGTCTTGATACTTGATTTTGATGAATTCTTCAGCTGCCTCTCAGCATTATTCTATCAGCAAGAGACTGTGACAATATTTTTATTAAAATGATCTCTTACGTAAGTGCAAGTCATTGGCAAATAGAATATTTGCCAATGAAAGAAGAGAACTACTAATGCTGTGAGCAATAAAAAGCCAAGTGAATTGAATCATCTTATGTTCTCTGGAGCACTGATTTCACTAATTAATTTAAGGTGGGAAGAATTTCCTGAGGGATTTTATATATTGGTGATGAGATCCTTGGGTAACTGGTGATGAGAGAACTTGATAACTTAATGTGTATAGCACGTTAATACATAAGTCTTCTGGTCTCCTCCAACTTACTGCATACCTGAAAGGGAAGAGTGGTAATTTTAAGAAGTTCATTCTAATAAGAATACTGTCGTCTAAGAGACCAAGTTTATTTAATGCTATTTAACAGTATTCCTTTTATCTTTATTTCTAATGGAATAAAATGATACAGTTTTTTTTTGTACAGTGTACCATTGTTAACCATGTATTATTGATTATATAAATGTGTAGAGATGTATTCAGATGATATCTATACACTTTTACATATATTATAGGATTATATCCTACAACATATTTATTTTTGCTACTTCGTTGTGTAAATAAATATGTTTGAACTGTTCCTAACTGAGCATTAGGTCAATCATGAACAGCAAAATGAACAGTAAGAGGTTGTATTTGTTCATAAAGGAACATCTAGATAAATATAATTAATGTAAGTTTCTTGATAAAATGATTCTGCAATAGGTTTTCATTTAGTTGTGCCACTACAGTTTTGAGTGATAATTTTGAGTGATAATTGAGTGATAAATATGTTAACCCTAAACAGGAAGATTATCTGCCATGCAGATATTTAATGAGTTTAAAAGGGTGACTTGTAAAAGAGTAAACGTTGGAAAAAGATGTTTCTCAGTAAGGAAATTCACTAAATGAGGAAGGCTATTTTACCACAGGTTTCTATTACATTCTCTAGCATTTCTAGTGTGCCTTTCCTGCAAAAGGCTTCCAAAGATCTTTTCTTGAATTATGGCTAGCATTTTCAGAGGAGCCTAAAGGAGTTAAACATCCATTGAAATTCAGTGAAAGCATGTCACCTACTCCCTCCATTTTTGAAAATCCCAGCCTATATACAGAACAGGTGCAGCATGAGCAGCAGCTAGGCAATCTGTCAGTGGGTCTCAGTTATGTTCTCAGTGCTGGAGGGAGCACTGATGCTGTTGAGAGGGCACAATAGTACAGTTTCTAGTCCCATAATCTCTGTTTAGACCTCTAACAGGCCCCAGTTGTGACAGTGCACTACAAACTTGATTGAGACACTCATCTCAGGCACTCAGTTTCTACAGTGATGAGGTCCATTATAAGCACCTATATCAGGGGTTTGAAACTTGTGAAGAGAGCTGAGTTTAAATTGGTCTGTGGTACAGGCTATAAAATATAGGATTTCATAACCCTCTCAATCCAAGTACAACTTCCATTGATAGAAGCTGATGGGATGGAGAACAATATGGAAAATATAATACCCTTATGTAATTCAGTGGTGGGCTTCACTTAGAATGCTATATACAATACTGGTCACACTGTCTGGAAAAGCATATTCCAGTATTAGAGGGGGTTCAGAGATGGGTGATGAGAAAGATGAGAGATGAGGAAAACTCTAATACTAAGAGAGACAAAAGACTGGGATAGTTTACATTAAAAGGGAGATGAATAAAAAGGAACATAAAAGTGTATAAAATAATAATCTAGAAAAGTAGATCTGGAAGTTCTGTTCTCCCCCTCTCATAACACAAGAACAGTGGGCATTCAATGAAGTCAAAAGGTGACCAATTTAAAACTGATAAAAGACCACACATTTTCACACACCTGGCAATTAGCCTGTGGAACTCATTGCCACAGGATGGCTTTGAGGCCAATAATTTACCCATATAACTGTCCAATTCCTTTCTGATGCTTACTGACAAGAATATTAAGCATTGTAATAGTTGTTGCTAACAAATTTTGGTTGGGATATTAAACCTTATGTGTTGTGTCTTAAACCAATCTGTAACTATAAGGGATTTTGAGGATACCTCTGTGTTGGGAGGAGGAGGGAGATTATTCCACATTTCCTTACTGGAGGGCTCTTGTGCCTTCCTCAGAACTATTTGGTACTGGCCATTACTAGGGACAGGATACTGGAGTAGATAGGAACTGCCGTTCTGGATTTAAGTTCTGTGTACTGTTGATGTTAGTAGGGAGGCTTACGCAGAGATCAGTGGTGGAGTATGGCCTTTATGTAATAATAACTAAGGCTAAGATTTTTTCGTGACTTTTACTGAAAATATCCAGGACAGGTCACTGGCAAAAAGAAAAATTCACGAAAGTCGTGACCAGTCTGTGACTCTTACTAAAAATATCTGGGACAAAATGGGATCTGCGGACCCCAAACCGCCTGAAGGGCAAGAAGCGTTCTCCTGCCACTCATGGAGGCTGGGAGCTATTGGGTTTCTCTGACACCCTGGAGCTCAAGAGTTCCCCCAGCGGCCGGGAGTTGCAGGGGCCGCCAGAGGCAGCGGAAGTACCCCAGAGCTCCCGACTGCTGAAGTCACGGATGTTGCTGGAAGTCACAGGTTCCACGACCTCAGTGACTAAATCATAGGAATTCATTCAGTGCCTTATTGTCAAGTTCAGCTTCAGTCAGTCAGAAAATATGCTCCCCTATAAGACCACCGCGGTTTCTGTTCTTTTCTTCCCTTCCTTCCCCATCCTTATTTCTCTCCCTTTTTAGTCTGTGTTCCCTCTGTTTTTATATCTTCATTTCCTTTCCTGCAGTAGCACCTAGTTCTCACTTCTCTTGGCTTTCAATCCTACCTGCTCCTCCATTCCACTAAAATGATCTGCAATGAAATAGTTAAAGTTTATATTAAACTATAATCGTTGGGTCACATCCCATTGGGTTAAAGGGCCTGGGTTTGTTCATATTTCACAGATATTATTTCAGGCTGTCTTGCAGATTCAGGCATACCTCACTGCATTGGTTTACACTCAATTCACATTTAATCTTTGCAACCAGGAGATCTAAAATCTTGGTTTTTAAAAAGTAAACACATAGATTCTGCGGAATATGAATCTGTCATGCAGGCCACATAGATACATCAAGCAGGCCTGATTTGTCCTGTGAGCTGCGTGTTTGACAATAGCCAAGAGATCAGAACTGAATGAAGAGGTGAACAGGGTGGTTGCTTCTGTATTAGGTATAGCTCTATACCAGGGGTCAGCAACCTATGGCACGCGTGCCAATTTTTAATGGCACGCTGCTGCCTGCCGGGTCCCAGCCGCCGGCCCTGCTCAACCCGCTGCCGAACCCAGGCCGGGACCCCGGCAGGCCGCAGTGTGCCATTAAAAATCCTGCCCGCCCCGGCCCTCTCTTCTGCGCCGCTCCCTGCGGGTACAGGATGAAGAAGCTTGGTTCTGCCGGCTGCTGCTGCAGGGCAGGCTAGCTCCCCCTTCCCCCGCCTCTTCCCCCAGCGTGCTGGGTTCCTGCCCCTCCTCCTCTCCCTCCCTGCCGCCGATCAGCTGATGGCCCTTGCGAGGGAGGGAGAGGAGGGAGGGAGAGAAGCCGAGCTGCAGCACGTTCGCTGCTCTGGGGAGGAGGCGGAGAAGAGGTGGGGACGGGGCCTTGGGGAAGGGGAGTGGAATCAGGGCATATCCCCTCCAGCCCCCTGCTGTGAGCTGCTCTGGGCAGGGGGCTGGGAGCACCCTCACGACCCTAGGTGGTCTGTTTATTTTACATATGACAATAGTTTAGTTATATAATGTATAGACTTACAGAGAGAGACCTTCTAAAAAATGTTAAAATGTATTACTGGCACGCAAAACCTTAAATTAAAGTGAATAAATGAAGACTCGGCATACCACTTCTGAAAGGTTGCCGACCCCTGCTCTATACTATATAGCAGATATGGATGATGAGACGCTGTAATGACCTGCCTCGAACATGCCTGAAGACAGAAGAGATTTTTGGTAAATGAAGTGCAAGTTGGTGTCCATATAGGAGGGGTAAGATGTGTGGTCTGGAAGTGCAAGTATCAATGCTGCATAGCAGCGAAAAAATGAAGACTTCTTGGACAACCAGATTCAGAAATCATTGCCACAGATTCCACAAGGGGAAGGGTCAGTAATAGAGAAACCTGAGTGAGTACAAATGAAGAAGCAGTCTAGTGATTTGTGACCAGGAAGGGAAAGAATAAAAAGGTGTTCAACCTGCCAGAAGTGTTGAATCATTATCAGGTACTCAGTGAATCAGCTAATGAGGAACCTGTCTCCGGGGGAATGGAACAGACATCTACTGGGAGCATAGCTGATGGGCCTCCTGTTGGTACAAAGCAAGTAGCAAGAGAGGTTCTTCAGTGGTCTGATGTAGGCAAGCAGTAGTCATCAGTGGCTCCATACTGAGAAGAAAAGACAGAGAATTCAGCAAGGGACATAAGGATAGCAGAACATTGTGTTCTCTCCCCAGAGCGAAGACATGAGATGTAATGTCTCCATTGATGACGATATGCATGGAAACCAGTGGTACAGCATGACATAGAACTACACAGATTATTGAATACTTCAGGGATCTTGGAAAGGAGCTGAGGAAGAGGAAAGGCCAAGTAATCTTTCTGGAGATCCTGACAATTCCACAAGCCAGAGAAGGCATAAAATGCTGGAGATGAACCATTGTGTAAAATACTGGTGTGAAACTGAAGGTTTTGTGGAACACTGGCCACATTTCATTAGAAGAGAGGGGGAGCCTGCATCTCACAGGCGGTGGTGGGGTGACTGGAGCAGTCAGAAGAGAGTTAAACTAACAACTCCTGGGAAGGGTGCTAACATGACAAATGCAGTAGAAACTCAAACTCTGTGTTGTGAAAAAACTGAACCAAGGTGACAAAGAATGTGAAGAGAAGAAATTTTTTGACTTGTCATATATTAACACTGGGTAATAAGCAAGAGGAATATGAAATTCTCATTTGTAAGAATGTTTGGTATAAATGGTATTATTGAAACATGGTTGGATGATTCGCATGATTGGAATGTCAATCACTAGTTGCACAACCTGCTTAGAAAGGATAGAGTGGATAAAAGAGGGGAGGTTGTGTGGCACTCCATGGTAAAGACATTATTACCTGTTTTAGAGTTACTTATAACTCTGAACTGCAGAATCTTGAATGCATATGGATTAATTGCTAGCTAGTAAAGCACAGGAGGGATACTGGTGAAGGTCTGTTACAAACCACTATTAAACTAGAAAGAGTTACTCCTTAAGCTCACCTGTCTGTAATTTGTGGAAATAAAAATTGTGTTATATGGGACTTCAGTTTTTGGTGGAAGACGTATGCTAGAGGTCTCAGGCAGCCAGTAGTAAAACAACAGTAGCATTTCTAATAAACAGTTGTCTAGCAGAAAAGATATTGCCCCCATCATGAAATGATTCTGTTTTGGACCTCATTGTGACATATAAAGATGGATTAATCACTGGAAGCTGGTGGTTGTCTGACTAGTGATCATCACCTGATTACATTCAATATGAGCAAACAGGGGACAGTCCCAACCAGTAATAATGTAGTTGGTGCTTTAAAAGGGCTAATTTCCTAAACATGAGGAAAATTGGAGCAAAACTTGTTGGGAATTTAGACAGAAAAATATTAATGAAAATTGGGAATTATTTAAAAAAATAAAAAGTTTATTAGGTAGCCAAAAACCCAGGATTCCACAATCCAGAAGGAGAACAACTTTGGGTAAAAGCCCATCCTGGTTCAGTAGGGACCTGGAGGCAACAATTAGAAAGGGAAAGTATTTAGCAATCAATATAAATTACAAGTTCTGAAGTGTAGAAAATTAATAAGGGAAGCTAAAGACATCTGGGGGGAATCTATGGCTGGCAAGGCTAGGGACAAAAAAGATTTTAAAATATATTAGGAACAAAATAATCCTGATGGCATAGCCCCATTATTAGAAGGAGGTGGTAAAATTGTTAATAATGATGCAGAAGTGTTCAAGAAATATTTTTGTTCTGTATCTGGAAAGAAGCAGGATGTTGAAGTACTGTTTAGTCCATTAGTAACTAATGAGGATTTACTAGCTATAAACATTTTTCAGTCAGCAGGTCCTGATAACTTCTGCCTAAGAGTGCTAAAATAATTGGCTGATGATGTTTCTGGCCTGCTGACTTGAATTTTAAATAAGTCTTGTCTGCTAAGGTAGTTCCAGAAGACTGGAAGGGTGCTAATGTTGTGCTGATATTTGAAAAAGGACAAATGGGCAATTGTAGGCTGGTTAGTCTGATATCAGTCCTGGGGGAAATTATTAATAAACTTATTTCTGATTCAATTAAAACAGAATTAAAGGATGAGAATATAATTAATGCCAGTTGACATGGTTTTATTGAAATAGATCTCAAGAAGCAAACCTGATCTGATTTTTTTTTAATGAGATTAAAAGTTCAGTTCAGGGAGGTAACTGCATAGCTGTGATATATGTAGACTTTTGTAAGGCATTTGACTTAGTACTGCATGATATTCTTATTAAAAAATATTAGTACTATGCAATATCAATATAGCGCATATTAAATGGACTAAGTAAGAATTGGCTAACTGATAAATCTCAATGGGGAATCCTCATTGATGGCAGTATTTCTAGTGGGGTTCTGCAGGGATTGATTCTGAGTGTGAGGCTCTTCAGATGTTGTACCAATAAAATAAAAACCAGCAGGATCTTATTAAAGGGAAAAAGGCAAAATACCACATTTATTGTGAATACAGAAAGAATCATAGTAAGCAGTTAGTTATAGCTATAACATTCCATTCAATCTCATATTTATTCACACATTCATTCATACACACACACACACAGGTTCTGCAAGGTTGTTATCATAGTTACCAGCCTTAGAGTTGCTCATGCCAAGCCACTGGCCAGGTGGCCTGGACATGAGGAGGGAGCAGGGCCTTGTCAGATGCTCATCTGATGCTCCTGGAAGTTGGTTTGCAGAATCAGACCCCAAAATTCTCACTTTTTAGAGTCTATTTTTATAGGAATTTCTTCCTATGCCAGTCTATGGGAATTGCTTCATCATGCTGTTGCTGAATCAATCAGCAGATAGCACATTCCTGACGGCTCCAAGATGTTATCTTGTTCTTTGGTTCTCCCATTCTTGAGGCTGTTGGGTAGATTCCAGTCTGCCCTCCGGGTGGGGTCCTCTGGTTATTTCCACTTGACACCTTCTTCAGCCGATGGACACTGGATTCTTAGGCTGGCACCTCCCTGATCATTCAGTTATTATCCACACCAAGCATCCATCCACATACATCCTCTATCTCTATTTTAATCACAATGGTTAATACAACAAAAGGGTGGGGAGTCTCTGGGTGCTGTTTCTGTTGTTAGAGTATTGCTTTGAGTCTCTCTCTCTTGTGAATTGCTTTGAGAACAGACTCTGTCTTAGAATGTACTAACACAATTAGCAGCTTGCAAGTTTCATACATAGAGGGAGAGAAACAGTACCAAAAACCAAGAGACCTCTTAATTAGTAATACCCTGGAATTTAAACTCTGGGGAATCAAACTCATTTGTGATTTTAATACAGAACTTCTTTAATATGATCCAACATAATCCCCCTTTTGACACTAAGATTTATAATCGTCAGTGTCACTTTCTATGTAGCCTATTCAAGAGAAAGTACTGTGAGGCAATTTGAGTTTGTGATTCCAATTCATGCCACATACATGATCCTAGTGATGTATCTTTACTACAAGGTTCTGGGGAAACAGGCAAGGTGAGGCACACCCACTTTTGAGGAGTCCATTCGGTACAACCTCTAGTGTCCAATAGCTTCCCTCCCTCCCCAGCCCACTGGCTCAAGGTCCAGGGTAGCCAAAAGGATCCCATGTGTAATATGGGGAGTGGGTTAACCTTCAATACCTTTGCCTCCAGGGACTGTTGGTGTGCAATTTTGACAACAATTTCTCCCATTAACAAGTCTGGTTTACAATACTGGAAACATATTGCATCCATTCATATTGATAAGTGTCAAACAATGATCTCTTTCTTTTTTAACAAATGCATCAAACCCTTAATATTTCCCAGTATGACCCAGAACATTTTGTGTTCCAAAGTAGCTAGTGCAAGTATCTGCATTTCAGTGCATCCCATAGCTATGGCTGTGTAGTTTCCTATTTCTAATATTTTTTTTTTCTTATGGATAAGCCATGTGGTAGTATTAAGCCATTACTAAAGATTCCATTGGTCTTTTAGGTTACCCAGACCAGTTTGGACCAAGTCTACATTGGCATGTACTTGTTTTTGTATCAGGCTGTCCTGTAGCTGGGACAGAAAGCTTAATTTATTTTTAAGTTCCTACAGGTCTTCAGTATTTTTTTTTTAACACACAACAGTGCTAGCAACAACACAAAACACAAGACAAAACATAGAACACAGAACACAATTTCTATTGTGACAGTAGATTCATGGTATTGGGTTGCTTTTCAGCTGGCAGCTTTTCCTGATTTTCTGAAAGACAAAAAGAACATGTTTCTACCCCTTTTGGGGTGGCAGATTATTGCTTAAAATATTTCTTTTACAAATACCCTTGCTGATTGCAGGCAAAACAGAGAAATTGCCCCCATATTTTCCTGTTTTTGTTCTATAGGCAGGCCAGGTTTCAAAGGCTTTTATCTTTTAAGGGTTATGGGGAAATTATCCCACTGTTTAGTCATTAAATCCCTGAGTTTTCCTTCTTATACAGCAGACCAAGTTTATAATGTTTTTTCTGCTGTGTTAAGCTTTAAGTTTTATTTACAGGTAATAACTGAGAAGCATCATTACCATACGACCTTAAAGGATTTTTCCAAAAATCATACACACTATACGTTGTTACAGGGATACTTATTATCATTAAATTTATTAAAATTATCTTGTTATCCCATGACTTTTATTTAGACAATTTGTTTGCTGACTAGGTATGTCCTTTATCTGCAGCTCCTTTGTGCTGCTAGTTCTTTCCTTCCTTTATCATTTAGGTAATTTGCATTTTCACAGAAACTTCCTGCTTTTGGATTTAAAGCCATCAGCAGCTCAGAGACTCTATCTTAAAAGGGACACAATCAACTTTCACCAGAGTTTTGATTACTTTTAACTTCTGCTTCCAAAACACACAGCAATCTGAAAAAGAAAACCCAACCTATTGTGGCTCCCTTTGGAGCCCTAATAGCATTTTAATTAAGTAGCATGGTATGTTTGCATTTCTTTTGCCCCTTCTACAATATATCCTGCACATGTTCTGGGGCAAATGCACATTCCTTCCATAGTTTAACTTCTATAACATTATCCAGATCCATTTTTACATAAGGTGTCACTATTTCTTTTTTTGCTTACAGAGTTTTCATGTACCTTTATCAAAGTGACAGTCTGATTACTCAGAGCCATTTTAAGACTCAGTGTTTCTAACATTGCTTCTTTTTGTTTTGTGCACCTCACCCCTGCTGTTGCTTCAGAGAGGCACTGTCTTTTTTTAATTTTTTTTTTACTACAACTCTCATCTGCTATTTTGTTACAAAAACAAACAAACAAAAAACAAACAAAAAGAATCCAAAATATTTTTTTTTTATATTCTCCTGATTTTGACTGCCCTGCTGCAGCCACAACTTAAAAACATTTTAAATTTTGTAAAGCATTGAGTTACCTTTTAAGGGTTAAATGCCAAATCCCAAAGCCAAACAACACTAATTACCTGTGTCTAGCAAAAAGGTCTGTCAGTTTTGCAACTTTGAATTAAAGAGTCAAATGGATTTTTAGTGGCATTAACAAAAACAAAACTAACTGGTCCTTAGAACTTTACATATTTACACACACACAGACAGATACATACACATTTTCTTTTCCTTAACATCCCTTCCACACTGCTCTGTTTTTTACATCTTACATTCCCTTTATACATTTGAGGCAGTTAAGTTCCAATAGAACCCTCTTATGTTCTTTTAGCAAATTTGACTAAATTGTCCAGTCAAATGATTTTAATCAGATAGTTTATTTTTGCCTGGCTAATTTACGGACATTCCTTTGGAAAAGGGCCCATTTTTCTTTCAGAATGGCTGCAAAGAAACCAAGAATGCTCTAACACTTTTCCTTTTTAACATTTTCGGTTAAAAGTTGTTTGGGTGAAATACAAAGTTTAACTGCTTAATTCCCTCCAGCCTCTGCAGAGTTAACTTTTTTTTTTTTTTTTTTTTACTCTCTTTTCTCTTTGTAATTATGCCTGGGGGTGCCGTACATAGGACCTTCTCCCCCTTTACCTGCCTCCCTCCAGCCTCTGCAGAGTTAACTTTTTCACTCTTTTTGTATTCCTGGAGTGCCTCTTTCACTATTTTCAGCTGGCTTTGGATATTTGTAGCCAGCACCTTCCAATTGTCTGCTCCCTTTTCCATTTGTGCCTTTTCCTCTTTACATGAAGACAAGCGGAGGGAAGAATCCTTACATGCCTCCCACAACAACCAAATTGCTGCTGCATCTCTTTTGGCAGCACTAGAAGGTTTGTATATGAGGATATACTGAGCCAATCTATCCTCTAGGTCCGAAATAGTGCAGACATCAGCTAGGGCTTGTTTAGTCCAAGGACTGTGCCCACATTTTTGAAGGATTTGTTTAAAAGGTGTAATTTCTTTAACAAAAGGTGAGGTTGGAGTTCCTTCTGACTCCATTCCTCCCTCTGGTACTGGCTTACCCTGTTTTCTTTTAAACATCTTAACATGGATATTTCAATCTCTTTGTCACTGCTGGTATTACTTAGCAAGTGACACAGCCTAGATTCTGAAATCATAGCTTAATCTATGCGTTTTTCCCCCTGCTACCTTCCCGGAGGCCAGCAGGTCCCCTGCTACCTTCCCAGAGGCCAGCAGGTCCAGTTAACCTATTTCTCCCTGCTACCTTCTCAGAGGCCAGCAGGTCTGGTTAACCTGTTTCTCCCTGCTACCTTCTCGGAGGCCAGCAGGTCCAGTTAACCTGTTCTTCCCTGCTACCTTCTCGGAGGCCAGCAGGTCTGGTTTAATCTGTTTTCCCTACTACCTTCTCGGAGGCCAGCAGGTCCCCTGCTACCTTCTCGGAGGCCAGCAGGTCTGGTTTAATCTGTTTTTCCTGCTACCTTCTCGGAGGCCAGCAGGTCCCCTGCTACCTTCTCGGAGGCCAGCAGGTCTGGTTTAATCTGTTTTCCCTACTACCTTCTCGGAGGCCAGCAGGTCCCCTGCTACCTTCTCGGAGGCCAGCAGGTCTGGTTTAATCTGTTTTTCCTGCTACCTTTTCGGAGGCCAGCAGGTCCCCTGCTACCTTCTCGGAGGCCAGCAGGTCTGGTTTAATCTGTTTTTCCTGCTACCTTCTCGGAGGCCAGCAGGTCCCCTGCTACCTTCTTCGAGGCCAGCAGGTCTGGTTAACCTAATAGAAATGCCTAGCTCACTAGAGCTGGCGGTGTGCACACCAATATTTACAATAACTGAGGTTTTTTACCAATATTCCCCCTTTCGCAATTCTCCACCAAAATGTTGTACCAATAAAATAAAAACCAGCAGGATCTTATTAAAGGGAAAAAGGCAAAATACCACATTTATTGTGAATACAGAAAGAATCATAGTAAGCAGTTAGTTATAGCTATAACATTCCATTCAATCTCATATTTATTCACACATTCATTCATACACACACACACACAGGTTCTGCAAGGTTGTTATCATAGTTACCAGCCTTAGAGTTGCTCATGCCAAGCCACTGGCCAGGTGGCCTGGACATGAGGAGGGAGCAGGGCCTTGTCAGATGCTCATCTGATGCTCCTGGAAGTTGGTTTGCAGAATCAGACCCCAAAATTCTCACTTTTTAGAGTCTATTTTTATAGGAATTTCTTCCTATGCCAGTCTATGGGAATTGCTTCATCATGCTGTTGCTGAATCAATCAGCAGATAGCACATTCCTGACGGCTCCAAGATGTTATCTTGTTCTTTGGTTCTCCCATTCTTGAGGCTGTTGGGTAGATTCCAGTCTGCCCTCCGGGTGGGGTCCTCTGGTTATTTCCACTTGACACCTTCTTCAGCCGATGGACACTGGATTCTTAGGCTGGCACCTCCCCGATCATTCAGTTATTATCCACACCAAGCATCCATCCACATACATCCTCTATCTCTATTTTAATCACAATGGTTAATACAACAAAAGGGCGGGGAGTCTCTGGGTGCTGTTTCTGTTGTTAGAGTATTGCTTTGAGTCTCTCTCTCTGTGAATTGCTTTGAGAACAGACTCTGTCTTAGAATGTACTAACACAATTAGCAGCTTGCAAGTTTCACACATAGAGGGAGAGAAACAGTACCAAAAACCAAGAGACCTCTTAATTGGTAATACCCTGGAATTTAAACTCTGGGGAATCAAACTCATTTGTGATTTTAATACAGAACTTCTTTAATATGATCCAACACAGATCATTGATAAAAATATTGGAAGTAAATAGAAAAATCACTGCAGATAACATTTGCAGATTACACAAAGATTGGCAGAATGGCAAATGATTATGAAGATAGGGCAAATCATACAGAGTAATGTGGGTCACTTGGTAATTTAGACTATTCAAACAATATGCACTTTAATACAGGGGTTCTCAGGACAAATTTTTTGGTGGCCTCAGAGTGCGGCTAGTAAGTCTGTTGTGAAAAGTGATATTAACAAACATACAAATACACCTCTACCCCGATACAACGCGGTCCTCGGGAGCCAAAAAATCTTACTGCGTTATAGGTGAAACTGCGTTATATTGAACTTGCTTTGGCCTCGAGCATTTCCATTATTCATAGTCACTTCCCGCCCCCAGACTGACCCCTCAGAACCTCCAACTCATCGAACCCTCCCCCGTTCCTTGTCCCCTGACTACCCCCTCCAGAGACCCCCCCACCCCAACCACCCCCCCAAGACCCCACCCCCTATCTAGGCTCCCTGCTCCTTGTCCCTTGCCCGCCCCCTCCAGAGAGCGCCCCGTCCCTAATCACCCCCAAGGACCCCAGCCCCCCTGCTCCCTGGCCCCTGACAGGCCCCCCGGCACTCCCACACCCTATCCAATGCCCCCTTCCCCTGACCGCCCCGCCCCCAGAACTTTCAAACCATCCACCCCCCCCACCCCCCCCCCTGACAGCTCCCCAAGACCTTCTGCCAACCTTATCCAACCCCTTGGCCCCGGCCTGGCACCCTTAACACGCTGCTTAGAGCAGCGTGTCGGAGCCAGACGTGCTGACGCGCTGATCCGCCAGAGAGCGCAGCCCCGCCCCCCAGAGCACTGCTTTACTGCGTTATAGCCGAATTCGTGTTATATCAGGTCGCGTTATATTGGGGTATCACTTTTCACAGCAAACTTAATCAGCCTGGCAAACCTGGGGACAAATTAAGCCATTGATGGAGGGTTGGGGGAGGCAGTGGGGGCCAGGGGAGATGAGGCTGGAGGAGGCAGTGGGGGGCTGGAACCTGAAGCCCCACAGCCAGAGCCCAAAGCCCCATGGCCATAGGATGAGGTCCAGGGACAGAGCCTGAAGCCATCAGGCTGGAGCCTGGGGCCTGCCACTGCGCAGCGAGAGTCCAGGGCTGGAGCCTGAAGCCCCACAGACAGAGCTTACTGCCCGGTCACCCCAGGGCTGAAGCCCAAAGCCTGAGCCCTGCCTCCCATAGAAAGGTGGGGAACTTGCTGGCTGCCTGCTCCTACAGTGTTGTGCCCCAGGTGACTGCAGAGGGGGACAGGGCCCAACCCCTGCTGTTGCCCCCAGTATCCAGGAGCAACAGGGAGGGGGAGGGGGCTCTACTTTGTTCTCCCCCTCCATCACAGCCCAGGAGGCTGTGGCCGCAAGAAAAGCCCCTGGTTGCCACATGCAGCCATGGTGGGCGCATTTGAGAAATGCTGCTTTAATACCACCAAATGCTTTGTATTACTTCTAGGAACAAAGAATGCAGGGCATACCTATAGAATGGAGGACTATATCCTGGAAAGTAGTGATTCTGGAAAGGATTCAGGGGGTCATAATGGACAAACATCTAAACATGCACTGCCAGGGTGATGCTGTGACAAAAAAGAGCTAATGTGATCCTTGGATGTGTAAATGGGGGAGTAGTGAATAAGAGTGGGGAAGTGATTTTTACCTCTGTAAATACAGCATTGGTGAGACTGATACTAGAATACTGCATTCAGTTCTGGTGTCTGCATTTTAAAAAGGATGTTGAAATTTGGAGAGGGTTCAGAAAAGAATCACTAAATGATTCAAGGGCTGGAGAAAATGCCTTATAGTAATCTCTTAAACAATTCAATCTGTTTAGTTTATCAAAAAGAAGATTGAGATGTGACTTGATTACGGTGTGTAAATAGATTCACAGGGAGAAAATACCAGGTACTAAAGGACTCTTTAATCTAGAAGAGAAAGGCATAATAAGAACCAATGAAGCTGGAAGCTAAAGCCAGACGAACAGGTCTAATCCCTTTAGTCTCTCCTCAGTTGGAAGCCATTCTGTACCCTTGATCATCTTTGTTTCTCTTCTCTGAACCCTTTCCAAGTTCTACTGTATGCTTTTTGAAATGGGGCAATCAGAACCGGACACTGTATTCAAGGTGTGGGCTCACCATGGATTTATATAATGGCATTATGGTAGTTCAGTCTTATTTTCCATCCCTTTTTAATATTTCTTAATATCTTCCAGTCAAGATAGAATGCCTTTCTGGAAGATAGATGCTTTAATCAAGCCCAGTGTGTTGGGCTTAATATGAGTTAGCGGGGTAAAATTGAATGGCTTCTGGTGTGCAAGATGACCACCTAAAGATGTAACAGTCTCATCTTGCCTTAAAATCTATGAATCTCTGAAAATACAGTGAGAAAAAGGGGGAGGGGAAACTGGAAAATGCCATTTGTGCTGACTAAGTCAAAAGCATTTGTAAGATTTATGAAGGACAAGTAGAGAGGTTTTTCTTGTTCTTGACACTTTTCTTTTGGTTGCCGTAGTGCAAAGACCATGTCAATAGTTCATCTACTGGCTCAGAAGCCGCACTGACTCCCTGGATACACATGTTTGGCAAGAACTTGCAGTCTTTTGAGAATGCCCTGTGCAAATGTCTTGCCAGCAACTTTAAGAAAAGAGATTTTTGTGTAGTTGTTACAATCACTTCAATCTTCTTTGTTTTTATACAGTGTTACGATGGTGGCATCCGTCATGTCTTGTGGTACTCCACCTTTCCTTCAGCAGGGAAGCATGGCATTGTGCAGATGTTTAAGCACAATCTGCCCTTCTTGCTTCAGTACTTTAGCTGGAATTCCATCTTTTCCTGTGGCCTTTTCTGGTGCTAAGAGACAATTTCCTTTTCAAGTCCATTTATAGATGGTTCAATATTAAGTTCTTTAATAGTCTGTGTGACAGTCAGGTACCCAGGACTGAGAGTCATCTTGTTACCCCCGACCTCCACTGAGAGGGAGTCTTGCCTGTGATAGCAGAGTGTTAGCTCCCTGACACCACCAACCTGTCAGCCACTCAAGCACTCTCCTCTGGGCTATGCCGGCGCTATCTTTGCCTTCCAGGTTAACAAGAGATGCACCTGAGACCCCTTGAAGCATTCCCCTGTGATATCCAGACCCTGACACTCTCAGAAATCCCAGAGTCTCTGCTCCCAGAGGAGCTGTGTACCCCAGTTTATTTGTTTTACCTTGAATTGTATAACTCCTGTATAACACACACAACTTGTGAGCACTTAAATAAACTTTCTTTTGTTTTATTAAAGATAGGTTCCACTAGAAACAAGAGAGAGTGATATAAACATTACAATATGAAACAAAACCATAAAACGTGTACTAGGACCTACACTTATTAGTATTACCTTTCCAATCTAATAAAGTAGGTTTTCCCCCTAGAATTCAGTTCCCAGGAACCAGAATCCAATGTTTTATGAATCACCTATGCTCAGCAAGATGTGTCCTCAGTGAACGGATAGAGAGTGTCTTTCCCTACCCTGTGAATCAGTTTTTTATCTTTATTTCCAGACAGGGCACTCTGCTGTCTGTTATAATGTTCCTTTTTACCTGCAAGTGGCTTTGATGTTTGTACTTTATCTTTGATGGTTTTCCATTGACCTTTCTGTGTTATTGCAACAGTGGACAATTGAGCAATACATTACATAATTGGCTAGCCAGGGTGGGGTGACAGTTGCATTTTCAAGTTTGTTTATAGATGGTTCTACGTTAAGCTCTTCAGCAGTGTGTGTGACAGTCCTCAGGTACCCATCAAGATATATGATTCCCTGGAAACTAACTTTTAATCCAAGACTATAATGCATAGTTTTCAGTATAGTTATATTATTCTTTAAATTTTCTTTCATATGGAAATAGCAACATTTACAAGTTAATAGGTTTGAAATCCATTTCAGGAAATGCAGAGTGCACTTTTGCTATATCTCCTGGACACTTGGTTCACAATGTATTGGATGGTTTGAAGGTCTCCGTGTTCACACTGTGGTGAATCCTTGGTTCTCCATTTGTGCATTATGTGTACTTCTCTTCCATGTAAATGGTCGTCCACTGTCTTCAGCAGAGCAAGGAACCAGACAGTTCAATGGTAGGGTCACGTGTGAGGTGCTTGTTGTTTACATCAGAGACTGCCCATTCTATCCACCAGGTGTCTTCTGGGTTGAAGTTGGACAACAGAAGAGTTTCTCCAGCTGTCCAGGATGGTTGGCAGGACGTAAGGCAAATGTGAGGCGAGTGAATGAGATTGTGGTGGAGCGGGAGCTCCTGGTTAGCCATCACTTTCTTGTACTCACACAGCATACTGGCAGGTTTCAGAGTAACAGCCGTGTTAGTCTGTATTCGCAAAAAGAAAAGGAGTACTTGTGGCACCTTAGAGACTAACCAATTTATTTGAGCATAAGCTTTCGTGAGCTACAGCTCACTTCATCGGATGCATACTGTGGAAAGTGTAGAAGATCTTTTATACACACAAAGCATGAAAAAATACCTCCCCCCACCCCACTCTCCTGCTGGCAATAGCTTATCTAAAGTGATCACTCTCCTTACAATGTGTATGATAATCAAGTTGGGCCATTTCCAGCACAAATCCAGGTTTTCTCGGGGGGGGGGGGGTTGCTTGTTTCTGTTATTTCTTTGTTTCTGTCAATTGTGAATTCTCCATTTAGAGATTTGAGTGGGACAGTCTTCTCAGATGAAGGACTGATTGCTTTCTTGATTGTATTATACATACCTCTTAGATTTGCATTCTGAAAGGACTTTTGTATTTTCTTGCATAGATAGAGCCATTATGATTGAGCACATTGAATAAATATTAGTACTCATTTGCAGCAAAAGAGCTGTCATGAACACATCCAAAAGCTCTTTTTATGTGCACTTTAATCACTATACAAATATTTATTTTGTCACCAATGTGCAAACAAACTATAGGCTAAAATTTGTTCCCACAAACTATTTATTGAACAGTTGTGAATAATGAATATATTTGTAAAAATAGTGGCATGTTTGTGGATAATTCAGAAACAGAAAAAAGGATTAAACTCATATTATATTCGTAGTGAATAATTTGTCCAGTTATGTACTTCAGCCAAATATTACTTTGTCTATCTTATTTTGGTCTTGGTGACTTAAAGACTAATTCAATTAACAATTCCCTGAGCAGTTCATCTGTCAATCAGGTTTTTACATCTTGTCCAAACTCCAGCACCTTCACCACGGTTTAACTGCAACTAGCTGACCCAATGTTGACTGGGTGTAGACTGACCGGTCAGACGTGGTCAGCATTATGTAACAGCTGATTCGGCTCTCGACAATTATGTTGGAACAATTTAAACACAATAAAATTTTCTGGGAAAGCGCTATGTAAAGTACATGCTATGGAGACTAGATGAAAATCAAAAGGTGGAAAGCTAAGCAATTTAGGAAGGGAAGGTTTTTTTTTAAATAAGACTGTTTCAGTCTTTGCTTTTTATTTATTGTTAACATCTGTGTAGTTAAAATGACTAATGTGAATGCTTTAAAGAAGTTGTGTTTGTTAAAGGTTCAGCTCCATCCTTCTGTTACTGAGCAAGAGCTCACAATAAGCATCCTTGAGAGCTGAGAACCACCACTTCAAGGGAAAGCGGACTTGACATTCTTGATTATTATAAGGTTTTTAAAAAAATCCTTGCAGGGGTGAGGGTGAGAGAAGAGTGTGTGTGTGTCAGGAGTGAACTTTTCGTCATTAAAAACTAGGAAAAAAGGGCCCAGAACCATTTACAAAATATTTTGCAGTCCATACTGAAATACTTTCCGATAGAATGTGGTCCAGAATCCTTGTGCTTATATTTCTTGTGCAAACGATCTCTTTTAAAAAGGTGCATTAATATTTAAATTTCAAATATTAGAACAACCTGCTGCTTGACTTTTCAGAAGTCTGATTGTAGTGAAATTCTGATTCAGTGACTGAAAGTTGATCTGAAGTGCAAAAAAGTTGCTGCTAGAGATCCAAAATGACCTGGCAGTTTACAAGACACAATGATTAAATTTCATTTATCTAACCGCTTGAGCTGATACAAATAACTCTGAGGTTGTATCATTTTGGATTTCTTCAAGATTATTTGTAAATTGTTAGTTGTTTTTGTTTTGTAAATTTTTGTTGGCCTTTAGTGACTTATGTTTATGTACCTTTGCCTAATGAACTTCTTATGCAACTAATTTATGCCATAAACATAGGAAATTAAGAATCATTCCAAAAAATCTGTGGTAAATAGTGTGAAGCAGGAGACCTGGATTCAGCTGGTAATGAGAGTCTGCTTCCCAAGTTGACTGGGAGTGTTGGAGCCAGAAGCTCAACTCCCACGTTGAATGTAGCAGTGTGCCACTGTGTGTGCAGCCCTTTTTGTCTGAGGTGTGGGGAAGCATTCACTAGAACTTGGAATTTCTTTCTTTAGCCAGAAATATTAAGCATGGTGACTGGCACTTGCAGTTGTGGGGGTGGGGAACATAATTACTTTTTTCATGGTAATAGGCTGAAGCACCAAGCAAGGTTGAATTCTGAGGCTAAAAATGGCTTTAATGAATACCTCTCAGGTAAAAATTGGGACCTCCTACTATGCAAATCTGAGATCCTGTCTTGGTCACATGGGACAGATGGAGTGTTATGCAAGATGTGGGTGTGAAGAGCTCTGTTCTGAATGGGACACAGAATCATTGGCGTGAGCTTACAATGGCTGTGAGCTGCTATTGAAATGCAGAGTAACATAGTTGTTCCCCTAGTGTAAAATAAAGTTTCAACTTTTAAAATATTTTCTTCATCTTCAAACATGGTGCACAGCACACTAGTTACTGCACCTTTAGCCAATCCTTGTTCATTCATGATTCAGCTGATTAATTGTTTACTTTAGGTCTCTGAACATTATTGGCTAGGCCCTGTTTCTGGATTGCTTTCCCGTCCATTAATACTGACCCTGAAAAGGATCAAAATCCTGTGCTCCTTCCGCTATTTGCTGTTATTTCAGTCTGTGCTTGTGCTGTTTCTTTCTACTACAACTCTGAAAACCATGTTTCCTGTTGCTTCCAGAATCAAGTTCTTGTCTTCTTTTCACTCTCTTGAAAGATTATGGTTGCTGCTTATTTTCCACTTGCAATTCCCACTGAATCCTAAAACTTTTTGATTTGTTGGTAGTTGTCCCACTTATTTCCATCTCTGTTCCTGACAGGAACAGCTTGGGTGTTTATCACCTTAACTAAATTCTCCTGTATTAATGGGTTCTAGTGTTCCATGTTGTTTGCTTGATGTAGCAAGTAAGGGTGTTGATGTCTAAATATTAGTTTTCTGCAGCTTTTTGACAATCTTTAAGAATTGTACTACTTGCATGCTAGTATAATTTCAGTGCTGTTTATTTCAGTTTGCAGATCTTGAAGAGAATGGTTTTAAGATACCATAGTTGGGGTTCTCTGGAAACGTACAATAAACTATTTTTTCTTATTTATATCTGCTTCAGTTACCTTCATTAATAATGCTTAGCAATTACATAGTGCTTTTACCTCTTCGAAAAAAGTGACCAACATTAACTAATTCTCACCACATCCGCTGGAGGGAGGACAATATTATGACCAGTTTACAGATGGGAAAACTGAGACACAGAGGTTAAGTGACCTGCCTAAAGCCACAGATATGTGTTGTCAGAGCTGGGATTAGAACTCAGATGTTCCTGTGCTCTGGCCATTAGAACATGCCTTTCTTTATATAACAATGTACATTACTACCACAAACTGAATTGTGAGTGGTGGGGAGGGATAATATGTGTAAAAATAAATAAAACTAGGAAGTGTGCCTGTTGCCACCCATATCATGTTGCTTGTCTGATACATACCATTCCTGCCTCCACCTTTAGTCTATCTTTGTCTTTTTAGAATATATATTCTCTTCAACACAAAGACTGGATCTTCTACTTGTTGTTTGGAAGCCAATCTTTGGTAGCACATTTTGGGCACTACAGCAATCTAAGTAATAGCTGTTATCCAGGGATAATGTGTTCTGTGGCAGAAGATGGCTGATTGTCTAATATCCAGTAATTACCAAAAGCCAGTTGTTTCCAGCATCTCTGGCATGAAGCCTACAAATTTGCAATCATCTAGCATTTGTTCTGCAAGTGGGGAACTGTGACTTCTGCCTTTCTGCCCAACTCTGTTGATCCAGACATACTGATGAAATGAGGGTGGCTTTTAAGCAATAGGCTGCAACTTTTATTAACTTAAACACAGGGCAAGGATACTATCCATCTATCACCCATACCTTCATATACTAGGTATTTAAGTGGTTTCCATGCTGGGGTTATAAGGCTCCTACTATAACCCTATATAACCCATAACTCAAGGTAGGCACTCCTCACTCTACACTCACCTCCTTCTGAGTCCTACCACACATCGACATTGTGAGGGGGACAGAGGGTGCAGAAAGGTGGTGAGCTCAGCCTGCGAGGGCCATAAGGTCTGAACTCTTCTTCCCAGTACACCCATATCCTATCTGTTTGTTTTGTCCACCTGCTATGGCTTGTCTGGCATTGAGATATTAAGCTCTCTGAGGTAGATATTGTTTTCTATTGCTTGTCCTTATGGTGCCCTGATCCTTGATTGAGATTTATAGGCATTATCATATAAATATAGTAGACCATCAGAATTATGAACACCAGTGTTATAACTGACCGGTCAACCACACACGTCATTTGGAACCAGACTTACGCAATCAGGCAGCAGCAGAGATTAAAAAAAGTGAATATAGTACAGTGCTGTGTTGTACATAAACTACTCAAAAATAAAGGGAAAGTTTAAAAAAAAATTGACAAGGTAAGAAAACTGTTTCTGTGCTTGTTTTCATTTAAATTGAGATGGTTAAAAGCAGCATTTTCTTCTGCATAGTAAAATTTCAAAACTGTATTAAGTCAATGTTCAGTTGTAAACTTTTAAAAGAGCAACGATAACTTTTTGTTCAGAGTGCTTTTCATGCTTTTGCTGCGTCTGCTCTACAAATCATCTGGCTAGGGGGAAAAAATTGTATTTATTGTTCAGCAATTTATCTGTTATGTCTTTGAGGTGTCTTCCTGTATGCAGGTTGTCAAGGTTCCTTCCCCACTCTGAACTCTAGGGCACAGATGTGGGGACCTGCATGAAAACCTCCTAAGCTTATTTTTACCAGCTTAGGTTAAAACTTCCCCAAGGTACAAACTATTTTACCTTTTGCCCTTGGACTTTATCGCTGCCACCACCAAACATCTAATAGATATATAACCGAGAAAGAGCCTGTTTGGAAACGTCTTTCCCCCCAGAATCCTCCCAAACCCTACACACCCTTTCCTGGGGAAGGTTTGGTAAAAATCCTCACCAATTTGCATAGGTGAACACAGACCCAAACCCTTGGATCTTAAGAACAATGAAAAAGCAATCAGATTCTTAAAAGAAGAATTTTAATAGAAGAAAAAGTAAAAGAATCACCTCTGTAAAATCAGGATGGTAAATACCTTACAGGGTAATTAGATTCAAAACATAGAGAATCCCTCTAGGCAAAACCTTAATTTACAAAAAGACACACAGACAGGAATATCCATTCTATTCAGCACAGCTTAATTTCTCAGCCGTTTAAAGAAATCATAATCTAACACATACCTAGCTAGATTACTTACTAAGTTCTAAAACTCCTTTCCTGTTCTGTTCCCGGCAAAAAACATCACACAGACAGAGAGAGAGAGAGGCTTTGTTTCTCCCTCCCCCCAGCTTTTGAAAGTATCTTGTCTCCTCATTGGTCATTTTGGTCAGGTGCCAGCAAGGTTATCCTAGCTTCTTCACCCTTTACAGATGAAAGGGTTTTTCCTCTGGCCAGGAGGGATTTTAAAGGTGTTTACCTTTCCCTTTATATTTATGACACAGGTGTAATTGCCTGCTACTTTAAAAGAGCATGTACTTAGTATTTGGTCATCCTTGAAAGATGTAGCCCCTGTTAGGTGTGTTCATTATGAAGATTTTACTTAGAGAATATAAATTTCCTTACTGCTATCTGTAGCTCATCTTCTCTGAGGTGAGTGCTTTTTTATCTTTGTTTCAGAAGCACAAGAGAAAAATGGAGATAGGAAGACAGAGTCATCATTACTACTCTCTGACAATACAAGATTAAGATTCTGGTGTTTTTGTGTTCTTTCATCTTGCTTTCAATTTAACATTTCTGGTTTACACTGACAAGCACTTCTAGGCAGTCTGTGTTTTAACAATAGTTCTTGATAGCTAGTTCTTCCTTACATCCATATGGTAAACTTTCTATTCATTCACTCTGAGACAACATTTTTGTTCAGGCTGTTTTCCATATATTGTTTTATGGAAAAGTGAATGCCTTGATTTCATATTCTGATGTCTAGCCCATTCTCCATCGGTCCCATGAATATATAAAAGAGTAATATAATCTGCTCTAAAATAAATTATAAATATTTCAAGTATTCTTTGTTTAGCCATTAGAAAATGTCACTAGTTAAATGTTTTGGCAGTTTGAAACAAAATTTGTGAAAAATAGTGTATTGTAATAGTGGTAGTACCATGTATCTGAACAGTAAAGTAATGTTTATTAAGGGAATTCTGGTAAAAAGCTTCTATTGGCTTTAGTCAAATGCAATATGTAAGAATAGTCAGCTGGGTCAGACCAGTGGTCCATCTAGACCAGAGTGAATGAACAGAATAGGGAAATTGAGTGATCCATTCCCTGTTGTCCAGTCTCAGCTTTTGGCAGTCAGAAGTTTAGGGACACCCAGAGCATGGAGTTGCGTCCCTGACCATCTTGGCTAGTAGCCATTGATGGCCCTATCATCCATGAACTTAACTAATTCTTTTTTGAACCCAGTTATACATTTGGCCTTTGTAACATCCCGATGGTTGGATATTTATGGTAGAGTACCTGCGGTCTATCACAAAGTTCTGTTACAGCAGGTCATACAGATTTTACTGTAGGTGAAGTTAAAATAATTATGTAGTCTAAATGAAGCAAACATTTGAAGTTCAATACAATACACAAACATGCAATTTTGTACATTTAACACACTTTGTTGTCAGCTGCAATATGATTCAACAATAATGGTTGCACTTGTATATTGCCTTCCATTCTTCTAATCACTCCATATACATTAATTTACGTTAACCACACACTTGTGAATTAGATGTGTAGAAGTATCCTTCAGAGATAATCCTAGATACATGTATTCAGTATGGTCATACATGGGAGCCCCTAGCACATGATGGGTCAAAGTACTGATCAACAATAAAGTAAAGTAATAAAAGCCCCTTTTAAAAAACAAAACACATAAACACAAACAAGGAGAAGATGGAGGAAAGGGGAGCATCAGGAGCATCATAACAAAAATAGGATAGGATGGAAGGGGTGAGCAAAAGGCACCTCCTGTGGGGGAAGCGGAACAGAAGAAATCCTGTGGCTGTTCTTTCACTGCCTATAAAAGTAAGATAACTATCCATTCCCATTTTAGAGATGAGATAACTGAGGCAGAGTGATTTGCTCAGGGACACACACAAGTCTGGCAGAGCCGGGATCAGGACCAGTTCTCCTGATTCTCAGTTATTTGTCTTCACCAGAAGAAAAGCTTTCCTCATGTAATGGCACATATCCTCCCTTGATTCCTGAGCTATACAGTGTCCTTGATCACCAAAGAATATATCATTAGGACCAATAACTTCACACATGACTCATGCTAAATAAATAGATTATCAAACAATATTAAATCAATATGTTTTGTAAAATAAACAGTTTGCTGTCTAAACCTATTAAATCATTTTTTCCTTAAAGTTAAAAGAACTCTGGCCTCATCGAAGTCAGTGGCAAAACATCTCTTAATTCCAATGGGCCAAGATTTCACTCAAAGTGGTAACTGAGATACGCTATATTCAGATTCATGTACATACAAAATATTTTCTGAATCAGAACATTTTTGATATTCCAGACAGATTTTATCAGATGGAAGTAACGAGCTGAGGTACATTAAACTGCATTGCCAGTCATCAGTGGAAGAGTACAATCTCATGGTAGAATCATAAAAATATTTTAATCTATATTCCTGTAAAAGTGTTCCATGTGCATATAATCTCATGTGCAATTGCTCTCTCGTATTTTTTCCTCTTTACATCTAAATCCATGTTTAACTTTTAATTTTCCTTTCAACAGGTAGAGAGAATTGTTGACAAGAGGAAAAACAAGAAGGGAAAAATAGAATATTTGGTGCGATGGAAAGGATATGAGAGCGAAGATGACACCTGGGAACCTGAACAGCACCTTGTAAATTGTGAGGAATATATACATGAATTTAATAGGCGTCACAATGAAAAGCAAAAAGAAAGCACATTAACCAGGACAAACAGGACCTCTCCAAATAATGCCAGAAAACAAATTTCTAGATCTACCAATAGCTCTTTTTCAAAGACGTCACCTAAATCTTTAGTGATTGGCAAAGACCAGGAGTCAAAAAATAATCAATTGTTTACTGCCACCCAGAAGTTCCGGAAAAACAATTCACCATCTCTTTCTGGCAGGAAAAATATGGACCTTGCAAAATCAGGTATCAAAATCCTTGTTCCCAAAAGTCCTATTAAAAGCAGGACAGCAGTTGATGACTTTCAAAATGAAAGCCCTGATAAATTGGACCACATAGAACAGGATCAAGAAGACTCTGTAGCACCAGAAGTGGCAGCAGAAAAACCAGTGGGAGCTTTATTAGGACCTGGTGCAGAGCGTGCTAGGATGGGGAGCAGGCCAAGAATACATCCATTAGTGCCACAGCTACCAGTGCCAGTAACAGCCACAATTGCATCAGCATTAACAATAAATGGAAAAGGTAAGTGTGTACGTTTTTATGTAGATTAGCGTTTTGGCTGGACTCTTTTGTTATTTGTCATATGCAAACAGTTACTTGTTCAGCTGACCTGTATGAGCAGTATATTGATTGATTGAGAGAATAACTGCTGTACTAAACCAAATCTGGAGAATTTCACAATTGCTTTATTTTAAAATAACTGTGACTGCAGAAGCCTTTGAGGGGTTTGCCAGCTTTTGCTTTCTTCACTGAATTCAATTGGAATTTGTGTTTTAAAAATCAACGTAAGATACATCTGTGTTTGACTTGACATTAGTGTACCATTCCCAAAGATTACATCATTGCTTTAAATTTCTCTAAATAGGTGAGTCTCAAATTTGTCATGAATGCTAGGAATATAAATGATGGAAATAGTCACGTAATTTTTAGTAGGGGTTCTTTACAGTGGTTCTCTCTCTTTTGGTTTACATATCTTTTGCCTAACTATTGCTTGGAATAAAGCCATCAGAATGGTATCGTTTAAATAATAATGTTCTTATGGTTGGTTTCTGTGCAAATTTGAGCCGAATGGGCAGATATATGCACTTTCTTTCTGAACTGCATTCTGTCTTGCATTCTGATTAAATTTATCAGTATTTGGCTGTATATTTCACTTTACATTGAAAGTTTATTTAGATTAAAGACCAAATTTACTAATATCTCAATGACCTGCTATGAATTTATTCAAGTGGTTTTACAAAACTTGAAATGCCATAAAAGGACAAACTGCTTTTTAATAATTGAAACCTGTTTAAAAACTTCATGTTCACCCCTTTGGTTTCCCAAATCTTATTCTTTCAAGGGGAAGAGTACACCAAATAACTGTAAACATATTTAGACTCTTCTGTACAATTGTAAATATTCTTCAAAGTGCACTTTTAGGGCTACATTTTCAAAAGTGTAAAATTGCATCTGCAAACGTGATGCAGAGGCCAAAATCTGCAGGTGTACTGTTGAGGCTGGAGGGATGACAAAAATGTTTTGGAAACTAAGAATTGGGCCTCGCAAACGTAGCCGCTACAGGCACAACAGATGGGCACAAAAGAGAGTGTTCTGAGGACTTCGGTTCTGCCTGTAGCTCACGCACATTGTTGATCCTATTCAGATTTTCTGAAAACCCAGGCACAATAGGAAAGCAGTGGGCAGTGAGGAACTCATTCTAGAAGCTGCAGTGTCAGGTCACAAACCAGTCCACTGTTCTTCAGATGAATTAGGGAATCATTTTAATGCACGCTTTGGTGGCAGGACTCTTTAACTCTTGCAGTGCGTGGGCTGAATGTGGAATGTGAACCTCAAAGGACGCAAACAGAAGCTGGAGATAAACATAAGAGGCTTCAACGTATGAAACTTACTGTCAATACGTCGCTGGTGTAGATGAGCTAGATGTGTGTTCACGTGCAATGGTTTTGTGATAACTGATATGGTGAGGAAGTATTGTATGGATGCCCACTGTGAACTGACAAATGTACTCTCTCTTCGGTGTAGTTGCCTCCTAGCATCCAGAGAAAGAACCAGAGGAAACAAGGAACCTTGTCAGGCAAATCACTGGCCACAAATGACAAAACCATTTCCAACATCCAGTCCCTCTAAACTAGTAGTATTGGCAATATAGGGGACAGTACAGTGCCTCCAGTGGAAGTGGAGAGAGGAGAACTGCATAGAGTCTCACAGGAATAGAAATGAAGGATGCTTCAATCATGTAGAGGATAAGTGTCAGGTCCACATACCTGTATATTTGCTAAGGTGTCACTGTTTCTCTCAACTGCTGTTATGCATTTCAGAGGATGTAGATACGCTGGCCAGGCAGTCAACATACTGTCATGTCAACCAGACATCTTCTCAGGAATGTCTTCAGAAGCCCACCTATTAACACTTAGGATTGTGGCACTGTGTGAATGTTCTGGCTCTCCTCTGTTTCTTCACAGGTGCAGATACAGTAGGACAAAAAGGAGTGGGGGGGAAATGGAATGTAGTCAGGAGGACTAAACCATGCGATATTTTCAGAACAAACTTATTATTAGAGCTGGTTGGGAGTTTTTCAGCAAAGCACTTTTTGTTGGAAAATGCCAGATCGTTGAAACTGAAACTGTGGGAAATGGTCGATTTTTAACATATATCTGGTTTCAAAAAGTTTTTGGAAAAAAGTTTCAAATTTGTCAGAATGGGACATTTTGACATTTTTCAAAACAAAAGATTCAATTTTTTCAGTTCAAAACTACTTTTAGTTTTAAAATTTAAGCTAATTATAGTAAAACACTAAATCACTAGGCTGAAATAAAAATAAAATACTTCCAAATTATGGACACACAAGGTTTCGATTGACTTGTACCAAAATAATTTTCAGATTGTCAGTTAATGAAAATCTTCAAGATTTTGACCTTTTGAGATGGGAAAACCATTTACCACCCAGCTCTACTTACCTAATGTACACTGAGAGCACATACCTTGAAACAATGCATGTGCAAGGGAAACCCAGGGCCTAGATCGTTATTATTAATAATTTTATTTATTTGTATTACTGTAGCAGCTAGGATCACTAGTCATGGGTCAGGGCCCCATTGTGCTAGGTGCTGTACAAACACAGAAGAAAAGATGGTCCCTGCGCCAGAGAGCTTATAGTCAAAGAATATGGCAAGAGACAACAGGTGGATACAGACAGATGGGGGAGTGTGAGAAAAGAATGAGACAATATTCGTCAGCATGATAGGCAGTGGTCTCAGAACATATGTTAATAAGTTTTGTGTAGACATCATGGACAAAGGAGAAAGGGATGTGAAGCAGGATAATGAGATACCTTTGTGGGTGTTTATGGGCAGTTCCTCCCAAGCATGAGGGATAGCATGTGAGAAAGCACATGTTTGAAAATGTAATAAGTGCCCAATGGAGGCTGGCATTGTGGGCCAATCCAAAGCAGGAGTCAACATCTCTGTAGCAAGTGAGAGATTATGGGTATGGTGGAGAAAGTCTGTAAAGGGCCTTGAAAGTGAAGACAAATAGCTCCTGTTTGATGCAATAAAGAAGAGAGAGCGGGTGGAGGAATGCAAAAAGGGGTGACGTGATCAAAATGACAAGCTAACAAAATGATCTTTGCAGCAATATTCATAACTTCAGATACAAAAACAATACATGCATTACCAAGAGGATAATCTTATTCAGTAAATCATAACTTTTCCATTGATTGTTTACATGATACACTTTGTACCAGATCTGTTGCAATTGACTAATGGTGGCAATATTAATGATATAACTGGTCATGTTTCAATCACACAGCCTCACACAAGTCCAGAGAAAAGAAAGTTGCAGTAATTGATACGTGAGATGGCGAGAACCTGGATAAGGTTTTAGCTCTGTGGATGGATAGGAAAGGCTGTGCCTTAGAGAGGTTATGCAGAAAGAATCTGCAGGATTTAGACATAGCCTGGATGTGAGAACCTAATGAGAGGTTTGAGTTAAAGATGATGCTTAGGTTAATGGCCTGCCTGACAGGCAGGATGGTGGTGGTGTCCACAGTGATCAAGAAAGGAGGTAGGGTGAAGATTAAGAGCTCTGTTTTAGCCACATTGCACGCTAGCTAATGGGTAGACATTCACAAGCAGATGTTAGAGGAACAGGCCAAGATTTTATTTTGGTCAGAAGGAAACAGGTCTCTAGTAGAGAAGTAGATCTGTGAGTCATCAGCATAGAGGTGGAAGCTGAATTTGTGTTTGTGGATGAGAGTACCCAAAGGTTAAATGTAAAACCAGAAGAGAGGGGGACCAAGGACAGAACCTTGTGGAACCTCCACAGAAAGCTAGAAGGGAGGATGAGGAGGAATCGCTGAAGGACATGCTGAAGGAGCAATTAGTGAGGTAGGAGGAGAGGACAGAGTAGCAGAAGCCAACAGAGGACAAGACTTAAGAAGAAAAACATGATCAAGTCTGTTAAAGACAGCCAATGGGGGTCAAGGAGAAGGAGGATGGAGTACTCATTCTGAATTTTGGTTAGGAAGAGGTCATTAAAGAGTTTGATGAGAGCAGTTTCAGTGGAGTTAAAAGAGCAAAAGTCAAATTGTAGAGGTTGTAGGATGGAATAGAAAGAAAGGAACTCTTTTTTCCCCCTCAGAATATAAACATGCTTGAGTCTCTTCCGTTTTTTTTTAAAGGCAACCCACACTTGACCTCGCTTCCATCTCCAACCTCTTCCCCATCTCCCTTTCATCTCTAAGTTCATTGAACATGCTGTCTACAATTGCTGTCTGGAATCCCTCTCCTCCAATTCACTGAGGAGGTGGGATCCAGTTAAGTAGGAGAAATAGAGTTGTTTAGCCAGGAAAATGGCAGAACGGAAGGAAGAAAGAATGAATTTATAGTGGAGAAAATCAGGCTTGTGACGGCATTTCTGCAGAGATGCTCTGCAATGAGACAGCAGGAGCAGAGGAAGGAGATGTTGGGGGTTTCCTAGGGCTGGGGATTGGCAGGGAGGACCTTGTTGTAGGAAAGGGGCAAAAGGGTGAAGGAGTGTGAATCATGGGAGAGAATCAACATAAAAAAGATCCTTTGCCTTTGAAATTTAGTATGTTCTTTTTCAAAAGGATGATTTGTGGGTTTTGGGTGTTTGCCCCACCCCCAAATTTGAAGTGGATCTGTTCACAGGCATTTTCGTGATATGACACATATAACAACAAAAAAAGATCCTTTGCCTTTGAAATTTAGTATGTTCTTTTTCAAAAGGATGATTTGTGGGTTTTGGGTGTTTGCCCCACCCCCAAATTTGAAGTGGATCTGTTCACAGGCATTTTCGTGTTATGACACATATAACAAAAGAAAAAAGAAAGTAAGTGGTGGTCTTTTTAAAAATCTTCCAATGCTTTTTTGTTGGGTCATCTTTCACTGATACCTTGTCTTAGACTCTCTTTTCTAAGAGCCTGATGAAAGGTCCATACATAGACCTAGTTTGCAAAGCCTAAAGTGTTCAGTTTCAGAGTTAATTCCTTGGAGTTTAGAAATCTGCCTTTAAGTTCCAACACTAGATACATTTATCCAAATTTCCAACTCCTTTCTCCCCCTCCACCCCAAATAAAGTTAGACTTCAAACTGATGGATTTTGTGAAATTCGTTTGCCATTGAAGCCTATAATACTATATTAAAAGTTCTTCATCAGTCTCTACAGAACCTACAAACTCAGAGTTGGCAGGATACACAGGTTTTAGGTATTTCAAAGATCTGGCAGACTTTAGACAGTCAGAGGCCTCAATTCTGTACCATGCTTAGACTGCTAGCATTAACTCATAACTGCAATGTGGTTCTACACTGGGCACATCTGTCCTGAGAAGATCTTCCCTATGTAGGAGGAGTCTTTTTACAGAGTTGCCATAAATCTGCTTCCATGCCAGCCCTTGCTTTTGAAGATGACGTAGGGGTGTATGATCAAAGTGGCATAGGGGCTGATGACATTGGTATAGAAGACTGAATTGGGTGCAAAGCAGCTCCACAATTAAAGGAATATGAAGGATTTTTATCCCTTCCAAATGCTTTTTAAAAAATTGCTACTCTAACTCTGGATTTTTTTTAAAAAATCCATATAAATGCCTGAGCCTTTTTTCAATCCTGCTGAGCTCTTAGCCTCTGATATACTGTAGTAATGAATGCTAGAGACTAATTGGAAGCTGTATGGAAAAATATTTCCTTTTTGTGAGTTTTGAATTTGGCATCTTTCAATTTGTTTGAATACCTCTTGTCCTGTTTACCCTTATTCAAAATACAAGAAGTTTCTGATCTACTTTCTCTCTACCATTCATTATTTTATCTTCTTCTTCTATCTACCTTCTTATTTGTCTCATTTCTAAAATAATCCATTGCAATATTTTCAATTGCTCTTTTATGTAAAGTTTTTCCATACCCCAATAATTCCTATTGTGTCATCTCTGACCAATGGTTTGTGATAGATTCTCCAAATATGTTTTAATCTAGGAGTCAATTCAGAGATCTCACACACAGGACTAGTGTAGAGAGTGTTCAATTTCTGTATGCCATCTAATGCTGCTATAACCTTTTTGAGGTGGGGTAACCAATACTGAACACAGTGTTCCAAGTGAGGGCATACCATTGATTTATTGTCATATTTTCCATATCAATCTCCATCACAATCCATATGGAATCATAGAAATGTAGGACTGGAAGGCACCTCAGTCAGTTATCTTATACATCCCTTCATGCTGAGATAGAATTACATATACCTAGACTATCCCTAATAGGTATGTGTCTAACTTCTAAGTGGAGTAACAAGCTGAGTGGATGTGGGGGAAGCAGTAGACATGATCTATGTAGACCTTGTATTTTGTTTGCTTTTTTTTGACGGCTGTTGCATATTGAGTAGAAGTATTGATTGAATTGTCTAGTTGTTTTCCAGAATAGAGAGTTAATTTAGAATCTAAAAAGGTATATGAGTAATTCAAATTATTTCCTCCATTGTGCATTACTTTTTATTTAACATTCAATTTCATCTTCCATTATGTTGCTCACCCACCTAGCCCGGGTAAGTTCTTCTGAATTTTTTAACAGTATTCTCCAATCTTAAGTAACCTAAGTAAGGCTGACCTCAGTAGGCTGACCTTGCGGTAGGCTGACCTTGTCTTCACTATATTTTTACTTCAGGATAGTTCACATAGCTACCCTGAAGTAAAAACCACACCTTTTTAGCAGTGAATACAAAACACGAATTGTAACATCTGGATTATAGCATATGCAACAGTTAAAAACTTTTTACAAATAAAATTAGAATTTGCAGAATGCAGCAACATTTGTGGAGAGCCTAAAATCACAGAACCTATATATGATCTTAGGTCAGTATGTATTGATTTTGCAACGCCTTTTGCTTTACTGAGTCATTGCCATCTCCCTCAAGTAAAATGCTCAGACAGCAACCCATTTCCTGTCAGGCTGTGCAGGAAGTATGGACATTACAGAGTAATAAAGAAGCAGGAAGTTTCATTAAGTTCTGCTAAAGAAAAATATCTCAGCAGCTATCTATAAAACATAAGTCAATTTAAAAGTGTTCTAAGCTATTATCATACCATTTGGTTTAAAACTACTTGCTTGTGGATGTTCTTCACAATTAGAATTTTTAGTTCTGTTTTAAAATAGCTGTATTCATTTTTATGAAGAAGGTGGGCAACTTTTCCTCAGCCTCTCTAAACTCAACTGAACAGATTTTCTTTACATCTTCCATTACTATTCACTATGGCTGGGACTACGCACAGATAAATTACCTGGGAAGATTGAATTTGCAGCCACTGCGAGTTGTCCTGAATAACTTTCTTCATATTTATTTGACTGAAAAAAAATCATCTTTTTTGATTGACAGTCCACTTTCCATGGCTTTGGGCATAGGTGTAACCTTCTAGGTACCTCATTCACATACAAGAATCAGGATGCAAATTTTTTAAAATTTAAAATTATCTCCCAAAGTTGCTTCTACAAAGTATGTTGTAATGTTATTTATGGTGAATCTGAATTCAGACATAGCCAAATACTCAGATTACTGGACAAGACAAACAGTCCCTAGCAAAGCAAGTAGGTGAAAGAGAGATTTGCAGTGATGTTGATGCATTAACGCTTCCTGAGAGCTATTTTAATTTTTGCTTTCCAGAGGTTGTAACAGGAATTTGTCTACTATAAAAACAAATATCTTTGGAAAGAGTAAGCCATTCTATAGCCTGAAAGGAGCCAAAGTGGGTATTCCCCCATTTATAGCTAGAGCCCGCGTGGATACAAAATTTGTATCCACATTCGATCTGTGATCCACAAACGGTCCACGGAAAGCCACAAATTTTCAGGGCTCTACATATAAAATTTGGATCTGTATCCATCCAGAATCAGCAAACATGGTTCACGAATATAAAGTGGATAGCCGCAGATTTGCAGAGCTCTATGGATAGCTTCAACGTCTCCGACTCAAGGAATATTTCCAATACACCTCTGAACAACATACTAACCCACAGAGACCTTCCTACCAAGACTACAAAAAGGATTCTGGGTAGACTCCTCCTGAAGGTCGAAACAACAGACTGGACTTCTACATAGAGTGCTTCCGCCGACGTGCACAGGCTGAAATTGTGGCAAAGCAACATCACTTGCCCCATAACCTCAGTTGTGCAGAACACAATGCCATCCACAGCCTCAGAAACAACTCTGACATCATAATCAAAAAGGCTGACAAAGGAGGTGCTGTCATCATGAATAGGTCGGAATATGAACAAGAGGCTGCTAGGCAGCTCTCCAACACCACTTTGTACAAGCCATTACCCTCTGATCCCACTGAGAGTTATCAAAAGAAACTACAGCATCTGCTCAAGAAACTCCCTGAAAAAGCACAAGAACAAATCCGCCCAGACACACCCCTGGAACCCCGACCAGGAATATTCTGTCTGCTACCCAAGATCCATAAACCTGGAAATCCTGGACGCCCCATCATCTCAGGCATTGGCACCCTGACAGCAGGATTCTCTGGCTGTGTATACTCCCTCCTCAGGCCCTACGCTCCCAGCTATCTTCGAGACACCACTGACTTCCTGAGGAAACTACAATCCATTGGTGATCTTCCTGAAAACACCATCCTGGCCACTACGGATGTAGAAGCCCTCTACACCAACATTCCACATAAAGATGGACTACAAGCCGTCAGGAACAGTATCCCCGATAATGTCACGGCAAACCTGGTGGCTGAACTTTGTGACTTTGTCCTCACCCATAACTATTTCACATTTGGGGACAATGTATACTTTCAAATCAGCAGCACTGCTATGGGTACCCGCATGGCCCCACAGTATGCCAACCTTTTTATGGCTGACTTAGAACAACGCTTCCTCAGCTGTCCTCCCCTAATGCCCCTACTTTACTTGCGCTACATTGATGACATCATCATCATCTGGACCCATGGAAAAGAAGCCCATGAATTCAACAGTTTCCATCCCACCATCAACCTCAGCCTGGACCAGTCCACACAAGAGATCCACTTCCTGGACACTACGGTGCTAATAAGCAATGGTCATATAAACACCACCCTATACCGGAAACCTACTGACTGCTATTCCTACCTATATGTCTCCAGCTTTCATCCAGACCACACCACACGATCCATTGTCTACAGCTAAGCTCTACGATACAACCGCATTTGCTGCAACCCCTGAGACAGAGACAAACACCTACAAGATCTCTATCAAGTATTCTTACAACTACAATACCCACCTGCTGAAGTGAAGAAACCGATTGACAGAGCCAGAAGAGTACCCAGAAGTCACCTACTACAGGACAGGCCCAACAAAGAAAATAACAATGCCACTAGCCATCACCTTCAGCCCCAAACTAAAACCTCTCCAACACATCATCAAGGATCTACAACCTATCCTGAAGGACGATCCATCACTCTCACAGATCTTGGGAGACAGGCCAGTCCTTGCTTACAGACAGCACCAATCTGAAGCAAATACTCACCAGCAACCACACACCACACAACAGAACCACTAACCCAGGAACCTATCCTTGCAACAAAGCCAGTTGCCAACTATGTCCACATATCTATTCAGGGGACATAATCATAGGACCTAATCACATCAGCCACGCTATCAGAGGCTCGTTCACCTGCACATCTACCAATGTGATATATGCCATCATGTGCCAGCAATGCCCCTCTGCCATGTACATTGGCCAAACTGGACAATCTCTACATAAAAGAATAAATGGACGCAAATCAGACGTCAAGAATTATAACATTCAAAACCAGTCGGAGAACACTTCAATCTCTTTGGTCACTCGATTACAGATCTAAAAGTGGCAATACTTCAACAAAAAACCTTCAAAAACAGACTCCAACGAGAGACTGCTGAATTGGAATTAATTTGCAAACTGGGTACAATTAAGTTAGGCTTGAATAGAGACTGGGAGTGGATGTGTCATTACACAAAGTAAAACTATTTCCCCATGTTTATTCCCCCCCTCCACTCCCCACTGTTCCTCAGATGTTCTTGTCAACTGCTGGAAATGGCCCACCTTGATTATCACTACAAAGAGGTTTCTCCCCTCCCTCTTCCCCCCCCCCCCCTCGCTCTCCTGCTGGTAATAGCTCACCTTAAGTGATCACTCTCTTGTTACAGTGTGTATGGTAACACCCATTGTTTCATGTTCTCTATGTATATAAATCTCCCCACTGTATTTTCCACTGAATGCATCTGATGAAGTGAGCTGTAGCTCACGAAAGCTTATGCTCAAATAAATTTGTTAGTCTCTAAAGTGCCACAAGTACTCCTTTTCTTTTTGCGAATACAGACTAACACGACTGCTACTCTGAAATCTGATTCCCCCACATTGTTTCCCCAAGGAGCCTTATCTTTGGCATTGTTTCATTTTCTATCGGTTTCTCCCTTTACAAACTCCTTTGGTTTACCTGGGCATTGAGGCAGGTTAATATAAACTGATAACCTGGTGGACATATAATAGTTATTTAAAATAAAAAAAAGCTACACAACTCCCATATTCTCCGCCTCCTATATTAGAAGAACTATAATACATGAACATTTTTATTCCAAGTTTTCCAATTAGTGACACTGCCCCTTGGAATATATAGAACTCTCAGTAATCCAATCAGTGAAAAGGTCTGTAAGTCAACTTTTCCTCCTTCATCACAATAAAACTGCTTAATTAATCTGGTAATTTGATTAATACTGTCACTTAACTGTGCCTGACTAATGTGAATGGGCTCTAAGGTACCAGTAAATTGCAAGCACAACAACATTGTTATATCAATTGTAGAGTTTTATAACAACTTCTGTTTTTTGCAGAACCTAAGCTTTAATTAAAACAAATGCACAATAAGAAATAAACTTACAGACCTCCCTAACTCTTCCTCCCACACTGCAGAAAGCCTTCAAACAATCGAAGTTAGCTATTCAAAAGATTGGAGTATAATTCAATAATATCTGAAAATATCTGGGAATACCTCTGAAGTGAGGGACAAGCAAAAGTACATAGTGGTCTGGTTACTAATAGAGAAAAGGGTGTGAAAAGCATAACAGCTGTTAGACAAAAGGAATTCAATACGCTATAAAGCTAGTAACCTGTTGTCAAGGTTCCTCCCCCACTCTGAACTCTAGGGTACAGATGTGGGGACCTGCATGAAAACCTCCTAAGCTTACTTTTACCAGCTTAGGTCAAAACTTCCCCAAGGTACAAATTAATTTTATCCTTTGTCCTTGGAATATCCACTGCCACCACCAAACCCTAACTGGGTTTACTGGAAAACGTAGTTTGGACATGTCTTTCCCCCCAAAATCCTCCCAACCCTTGCACCCCACTTCCTGGGAAAGGTTTGGTAAAAATTCTCACCAATTTGCATAGGTGACCACAGACCCAAACTCTTGGATCTGAGAACAATGAAAAAGCATTCAGTTTTCTTACAAGAAGACTTTTAATAGAAATAGAAGTAAATAGAAGTAAAGGAATCACCTTTGTAAAATCAGGATGGTAGATACCTTACAGGGTAATTAGATTCAAAATATTGAGAATCCCTCTAGGCAAAACCTTAAGTTACAAAAAAGACACACAGACAGAAATAGTCATTCTATTCAGCACAGTTCCTTTCTCAGCCATTTAAAGAAATCATAATCTAACACATACCTAGCTAGATTACTTACTAAAAGTTCTAAGATTCCATTCCTGTTCTATCCCTAGCAAAAGCAGCATACCGACAGACACAGACCCTTTGTTTCTCTCCCTCCTCCCAGCTTTTGAAAGTACCTTGTCTCCTCATTGGTCATTTCGGTCAGGTGCCAGCGAGGTTACCTTTAGCTTCTTAACCCTTTACAGGTGAGAGGAGTTTTCCTCCGGCCAGGAGGGATTTTAAAGGGGTTTACCCTTCCCTTTATATTTATGACACCTGTAAAATGATACCGTTAATAATTATAATATCTCATATTGAAAGAAAATGGTAACTACTATAGATACTCGTTAAATACTTAACCATCATTGATATACGGATGAAGACACTAAAATTCTGCTTGAAAGGGAGAAAGAAGAAATGAGAACTGCAATTAAAACTATTCAAGTAAAACATGAAGTCTAGATGGCCTACCGATAAAGTTTTATGAAGTATACATAAACATATTAGCCTATATTTCTCTTAAGTTTACAAAAAGACTTGAAAAGATTAAACACTCGAACATTCAGAAAAACTTTAATAATATTATTAAATTATTAAAACAGGTGGAAAACTTCTATGTATTGTTAAACAGACCCAAATACTTGCTAAATGTAGACACTAAAATATTAGCCAAAATTAGTGCAGCAAGGCCTCTAAAGACAAAGCCAGTACATTCACACCAAGCTTATTTTACACAGGCCATTCCAAAATACATCATTTGTGAAGAATTTATGATGATATAACTGAAAATCTAGGCAAAATGGTGTCTCATACTATTGTCAGATTAGACACAGAAAAAACATTTGACTTGGAGTCATGGAGTTTTCTCTTTAAAGTATCAAAACATGTGGGCCTATTTTCAAGTCCAGGAAGTCTAAAGCTAACTTCCTAAATTCATATTTTGGCATGCAAATAAGGGATATGACTTTCATAAATCCTGGACACCCAACAGTTCCCACTGAAGCCTTTTTCTAAAAAGGGAATATATATATATTTTTTAAATGGTCCTAAAGACGTATCTGTCTATCTAGTGTTTTATACTCATAAGTATTTGAGAATAGTGTAAATAAATTAAGCACTTAAAATATAATAATCAAAAACAGAGTTCTGAATAAATGACAAAGGATAGCAATAATTAAAATGTGAAAGCTTTCCAAATTATTAATTTGCTACAGAATATGCCCTGTCAAGTATTAGGAAAATATTTTAAGCAAAATAAATGAACTATTTAAACTTATGTGAAAAGGGAAAACCTCCATATAAAACTATTCAGGTTAATATTTACATTTACATATGTAGGCATAGGGATTTCTAGTTTTATTTTACTGGGCCTCTGATTTACAGTACATTATAATGTGGTATTCTCCCCCTCAGGTGTACATTGAACACACATTGCTCTCAAATTATTTATATAATAACTATAACCTATCTAGAAAGTAATATTGATCTCAGTTGAATCAGGATTTCATCACCATATTTAAAATATTCAAAATGTTAGTGAAGCCAAAAAGAGAGACGGGGTGGGTGAGATAATATCTTGTAAATTGTTTCTCTCACCAACAGAAGTTGGTCCAATAAAAGATATTATCTTACTCACCTTGTCTCTCTAATATCCCGGGACCAACATAGCTACAACAATACCGCATCATGAAGCCAAAAAACAAACAGGTACAAATCATAGGCTATGAAATAGGCTCACTGGTATGATGTGTTCCTACGTGATAATGCAATACAAAATACTAGATTTGGCATAGATTATTAAAATAGAATTAGCAAAAATTAAGAAGAAAACCTCTAAGACTCATATCATGTGCCATATAAAGGCAAATACATTCTGCCACTTGATATGAGGATGCATGTATATCCAGAAGTTCTGGATACAGTTCTTAAGTGTACTAACAGATGTAATGGTAATTGAAATGCCAGCTACACATACAAAACTATGTATGCTGAATAAAAGGAAGGAGAAATTATGGACCTGGTTCAGGTAATATTTTAAGCATGTATTTCACCCTAAATTTTTAGATTTGATTTATATATATTTATTTTAAAATGAGATGATTATGCCATTGAAAAAAATTCTGCACTTGATGAAATATGTACTTTGCATAATTATTATGCTATTAAACAACTTCTATGTTATGTGTACAGTAACTCCTCACTTAACATCCTCCTGCTTAACATTGTTTCAATGGTACTTCCCTGCTCCATTAAGGAACAGGCTTGTTTAAAGTTATGCAATGCTTCCTTATAACGTTGTTCCTTCTCTGTCCACTGCTTGTAGGATTCTGTGGAAGAGCAACGACTTTACAAGGGAGAATTGCACAACTTCCTCTTCTCCTCCTCCTCCCCCCCCCCCCAGCACTTCCCCTGCTGCCAAACAGCTGTTTGGTGGTGCTTAGGACTTTCTGGGATGGGTGGGGGAGGAGTGGGGATGCAGCACGCTCGGAGAAGGAGGCGGCGAGGCACTTGCTGGGGGAACTTCGCTGCTGGTGGGTGCAGAGCACTTGTTAATTTTTCACTGTCAATTGGGACTGAACTGTGCCAGCGTTCAGGAGGCTGGAGGGGAGCGGGGAAGAGCTTCACAAACATCATTGTTGAGTATAGTATTAAATTGTTTGTTTAAAACTGTTTAAAACTTACACTGTTTATGTATATTATGCCTTTTGTGTGGCAAAAAACATTTCCTTGGAACCTTACCCCTCCCCCCATTTACATTAAATCTGTAAATTTAAATTGAATTCGTTTAACATTGTTTCGCTTAAAGTTGCATTTTTCAGGAACATAACTACAATGTTAAGTGAGGAGTTACTGTAAAGTATTTTGTAAACATCTAATAAACCATGGACCTTTTCTTTAATGATTCAGGTGTCAGCTACTAACCACCTAATTAAATTTAATCTTATTCAATCAGAAGGTTACGTTTCAATCAGCACAATACTAATGAAGTACAAAAAGAGAACAGACACCCTTTAAGTAAGATTCTGTTGTGTCAGGGAAGTAGGGTGGTTCTTAGTATAACTGATATAACTATAGGTTTCAGAGTAGCAGCCGTGTTAGTCTGTATCCGCAAAAAGAAAAGGAGTACTTGTGACACCTTAGAGACTAACCAATTTATTTGAGCATAAGCTTTCATGAGCTACAGCTCACTTCATCGGATGCATGCAGTGGAAAATACAGTGGGGAGATTTATATACACAGAGAACATGAAACAATGGGTGTTACCGTACACACTGTAACTGTTTTTCATGTTCTCTGTGTATATAAATCTCCCCACTGTATTTTCCACTGAATGTATCCAATGAAGTGAGCTGTAGCTCACGAAAGCTTATGCTCAAATAAATTGGTTAGTCTCTAAGGTGCCACAAGTCCTCCTTTTTTTTTTTTTCCTTCTTTTTGGTATAACTATAACTCGGGGGTGTAGAAAATCTGATCTAACCCCCAGTGTAAAGAGCGCTATGTGGACGGGAGGCCTTCTCCAGTCGACATAGCTACTAGTTCTTAGGAAGGTGGATTACCTATGCCGACGGGAGAAGTTCTCCTATCAGGGTATGTAGCATCTTCGCTAAGAATTACAGTGGTGCCGCTGCACTGCTGTAAGTGTCAACAAGCCCTTATTTTCTTCATTTGTAAAATAAGGACATTACTTTATTTGGAACGTTGTATAGATATTGAAATGGTTTTCATCTTCAAAGTGACTTGCAGAGTATTAAAGTGAATTTTAGGTTATTCTCTTCTGTGAAAAGTCAGAGGAAAAACTTTTGAGTGGGGTGTGGGGGGAGAAGAAACATGAAAATTCACTAGTATGCCATCATCCAGTATCCTCCAAACTCCTGACTTATTTGAGTAATTGTGCTGAGGAGGAGGTGGGGAAATGTGCTTATTGTTCTTCCTTTCCTTTCTCCAGTCGTGACTTTCTCTTCACCAATTTAACTGCAAGCTCCCCAGCTGGCCATCGGTAGTGGTTGCCTCTCATCCTTGTCAGGGACCAATTGAGAGGGTGAAGCTGGGAAATGGCTGCCTGCAGCTTGCAATCAACAGCCAGTGGGAGACTTTGGAGTAATCAGAAGTGTCGGACTGGAAGGGACCTCAATAGGTCATCTAAGCAAGACCCTGCTCTGAGGCAGGACTAAGTATTATTCTAGACCATCCCTGACGGGTGTTTGTCCAACCTTTTCTTAAAAACCTCCAATGACAGAGATTCCACAACCTCCCTAAGGTAATTTGTTCCAGTACCCTTATAGGTAGGAAGGGTTTTTTTTCCTAATGTCTAACCTAAACCTCCCTTACTGAAATGTAAGCCTATTACTTCATGTCCTGTCTTTAGTGGATAAGGAGAAGAATTTTTCACCCTCTTCATGATAACAACCAGTTACGTACTTGAAGACTGTTATCATGTCCCCCATCGGTGTTCTCTTCTCCAGATTAAAACCCATTTTTTTCAGTTTCCTTGGATATAATGTTTTCTTGGACTTTAATAATTTTTGTTGCTCTCCTCTGGACTTTCTCTAATTTATCCTAATCTTCTCAGAACTTAACCCAGTACTCCAGTTGAGGCCTTATTGGTGCTGAGTAGAGTGGGAGAATTACTTTTCGTGTCTTGCTTGCAATACTCCTGCAAATTCATTCCACAATGATGTTCACTTTTTTACAATAGTATTACCTTATTGACTCATATTTAGTTTGTGATCCACTGTAACCCCCAAATCCTTTTCTGGCATACTCCTTCATAGGAAGTCATTTCCCATTTTGTATGTGTACAATTGATGATTCTGTCCAAAGTGTAGTACTTTGCATTTGTCCTTATTGATTTTCATCCTATTTATTTTAGACCATTTCTCCAGTTTAAGAACCGTTTGAATTCTAATCCTGTTCAACAAAGCTCTTGCAACCCCTCCCATCTTGGTATCATTCACAAACTTTATAAGTGTACTCTCTCTGACGTTATCCAGATTGTTTATGAAGATACTGAATAAAACCAGACCCAGGACAATCCCTGCAGGACCCCGCTCAATATCCCTTCCACCTTGACTGTAAATTATCAATAACTACTCTGAGTATGGATTTCCAACCTGTTATATACCCACCTTATTGTAGGTTCATCTAGGCTATATTTCCCTACTTTGGTTATGAGAAGGTCATGTGAGACAGTATCAAAAGCCTTACTAAAGTCAAGATATAGCTCATCTACTTCTTCCCCACATCCAGAAGGCATGAGATCTCCAGCATATGTATCCCACCAAAGTGAATACATATAACATATTTAGCATGTAACAACACACTTTTTCTCTCCACACATTACAAATAGATGAACTAGAAAACAGGATGAGTTACTTACTCCTTTAGTTTGATATGGAGGTTTGTAACAGACCTTCACCAGAACCCCCCTTGTGTTTTGCTAGCCAGCACATTGATCCACGTGTATTAAAGATTCTGCAGTTCTGAGTTAACTCTAAGTGGATAATGATGTCTAAAGCTATGTCTGCACCACAGCAGCGCAGCTGCAGCGCTGTAGTGCTTCTTGTGAAGACACTCTAAGCCGATGGGGAGAGCTGTACCATCGGCTTAACTCTTGCCTCCCTGAGAGGCAGTAGCTATGATGGTGGGAGAAGCTCTCCTGCTGACATACCGCTGTCCACACTGGTGCGTACGTCGGTATAACTTATGTCGCTCTGGGGTGTGGATTATTCACACTCCTGAGCTACGTAAGTTATACCGAAGTAATTAATAGTGTAGATGTAGTCATAGTCACTTAGGCACACTTGAAAATTTTACTACAAATCCTCAATCCTTATTCCGGCAAAACTCCTAATGGCACAGGTGTGAGTTTTGTCTGTAAGGAGTGCAGGATTCACATTATAATTACTTTCTTTTTCTCTTTATACGTTTATTTAGAAAATGAGGAGGGAGGAGGAGTAGGTTGGTTTTGTGGATTGATTGAGGTCATTGAAATGATGGATGTTGAAATTTCTTATAGCACAAGTGTGAATTTTGTTGATTTAATCATTCATCACCATCATAGAAACTGAGGATTCTTTGTACAAGTCTCCTTGTGGCTGCAGATGTGTTATATCACATGATTTGTGATTACAACTTTTTGACCATCTTTAATTGTGTAGTGTATCACAAACAGAAATTATTTGAATTAACACTGAATTAACTTAGCATGCCTTCATATAAAAATATAAACAGGAGATTCTTAAATTATTTGTAAATATTAGAACTATGCACATTCTTCAAGCTGAAATGGTAAAAATACTTGGTATATGTGGGAGTTCCTTACAATTTTAATGATGTGTTGTATGTGGGTAAAATGGGAGGATGACTCACTTGCAGTGCACTGCATTATACTTTTGTGTGATAAATGAATCTCTTTGTGTCAACAAAGGTGGATATATGTGACTTTTTAAAAAAAATTAAAAATAGACTGCTTCCTGCTGGATTTAATAGACGTTACACTATCTCATGGAAGTGGTAAAGATTGTTGAACAGGGTCCGGAGCGTTTGACGTCCTGAAACAATTTGATTTCCTTTTGAAATTAAATGTTTTCCCTGTGTGTAGTAATAGCATTTTCTTCAGGAAGACCGTCATGGCATGTTTGTATCCATTTTCTATACTTGGCAATACCCACAGGTTAAAATGACGTTAGATCTAATGGGAATACTATGAAAACAAGGTGAAAGTTATCAACATTCATGTTCATGCAGCAAAGTAATTTGCACAGTATTATTCCTAACGTACAGGGATAGGTTATTTTTTGTTTTTTCCTCTCTTCTGTTGCACTGGTGCAAGTGTAAAAAGTTGCACCTGATGAGAAACACAACTTTGACTAGCCTTAGGTCGTGAAATTCCCAGCCATGAAATACTTTTCATGGACCATGAAAATCTGGTTTCCCCTTGTGAAATCTGGTCTTTTGTGTGCTCTTACCCTATACTATACAGATTTCACAGGGGAGACCAGCATTTCTTCAAAAGGGAGTTATGGGGTGGTGGTGGGAGGTCACAGTATTGCCACCCTTGCTTCTGCACTGCCTTCAGATCTGGGTGGCTGGAGAGTGGTGGCTGTTAGCTGGACACCCAGCTCTGAAGGCAGTGCCCTGCCAGCAGCAGTGCAGAAGTAAGGGTGGCAACACCATACCATACCACGCTTACTTCTACACTGCTGCCTTCAGAGCTGGGTGGCCAGAATGGCAGCTGCTGACTGAGGGCCCAGCTCTGCAGGCAGCAGCGCAGAAGTCAGGGTGGCCATACCATGCTAGGCCATCCTTAATTCTGTGCTGCTGCTGGCAGTGGCTCTGCCTTTAGAGCTGGCCTATCGGCCAGCAGCCACTGCTGTCCAGCTGCCCAGCTCTGAAGGCAGCGCTGCTGCCAGCAGCAGTGCAGAAGTAAGGGTAGCAGTACCACAACCCCTCCTCCCCCAACCTTGTGACCCTTCCCCTCCCCCCCCAGCTCCTTTATGGGTCAGGACCCCTAAAATTACAGCACTGTGACATTTCCAATTTAAATAGCAAATTTCATTATTTCAGCTATTTTTTAAATCATATGACCATGAAATTGACCAAAATGGACCGTGAATTTGGTGGGGCCCTAGTCATGAGATTTTCCCATCAAATGTGTCTTTTTAAAGCTGAAACCGTGCTTTTTAAAATTTTAGTACTTTTTTCTTTAACATCTTCTGTAGCTTTCAAGATGCTTGGGTATGATTCCTCTTTGCCAGCACACAGTAACAGTACATTGATACTTCTGTTGATGTCATTTCCTACAGTGGCTTACCTTCTCCGTTAGCTGTTTCTTTCTTCAGGATATGGAGCATTAGAACCCTTTTCATCTGAGGAAAAGGGAACAGAATGGAGGAGAAAATGGAGTAGGCCTCAGAGGATATCCAGGCAAACCCTTGTGTGCAGTTAACTTCACATCATCACATGAGGAACCTACAGGCTGCGGGCTGTTTCTCCCATGCATAAAAGGAAGAATGGAGTAGTCCTAGAAGTGCAAGAAGAGTAGACCTGAGAAGTTTTGATGGTATAAATCATGGATTTGTACAGTTGCCTTTGAAGCATCATGTGAGGCATCAGCAGTTTATGGGCCTTCAGTCCCACATGCATTGAGCCAGGACTGTAGCTTGAATAATTCCTGCGGGGGCTTCAGAACCAGGATGTGCCCAGGCTACTAGGCTTTTATATACAAAGCAGGCCTCTACACTGGGTTCCTCCTTAGCCCATGCCACTCTTCATGGAAGTAGAGATCTGGAACAGTAAGGCTTTGAGAATCTCCTCCTGAGAAAATGAAATAGGACTCAGAGGATTATAAGCAGACCTGCAAAGTAACCTGGAACAAATGGAGTGAGAGCCAAGGTCCTGGGAGAAAAGGGAAAATTCTCTCTCTAAATAGGGCTTGTGTTGCCTTCACTATGGACTGATAGAAAGCAGCGGGAGACTACAGGCACATCTGCCTCTGGCATTCTGGCTGCTCCAAGATCGCCTTCCCCATCTAAGGTCTTTCTTCCCCATGTCTGAGCATCTCTCACAAGAGCATTGTCTCCAGTGTCCAAGTGGTAGAGAATAGTGAAGTCACAGAGAGTTGATTTCTTCATTGACAAAGAATTTTATTAGAATGAAGGAAAAAGTGACATCTCTGAAATATCTCTGTCTCACCCAGAGCCAGCACTAGACATAAGCAGAGTAAGTAATTACTTAGGGCCCTGAGCAGCTCAAGGGGGCCCCCTATTCACTTCTTATTACAAGAACTTTTAGCCTGTTTTAGTATTGGAGGGAGCAGGGGGACATTCTTCTCCCAATAGGCTAGCACCACACTGATGCTCTCCGCTCATTGTACAGCTTTTTCCTAGAATGTTTCCCAGCCCCTCCTGCCTCGCTTCCTGGTACAGAATTAAAGAAATGATACCCAATCCTAACATCTCTGTTCTATGCCCCCCGTATACCTTCTTTTTTCCTGTGTAAGCAAGCAGAGTCACGTTGAAAGATTTATCTCTAAGCTAGACAGCATTGTTCTGACCTATAAACCTACAAATAGCTATGCTGGGGTTACTCCAATGTGAAAATTGCACTATAGATCAGATGAGCTAATATAGGGTGTGTCTACCATTCAAGGTGTAGATGTTCTCATTGAACCTCCATGCTAAAAATAGTCTGGCTGTGGCAGAGTGAGCAGTGGCATGAGCTAGCCACCCCAAGTATGTACCCATCTGAGACTTTAGGCACACTCTTAGGGCAGTTAGCCCATCCCTTCACTCCATGTGCTGCAGCTACAGTCTGTTTTTAGCATGCTAGCTTGATGCGAGCTAGCATGAGTATGCTTCCTTGAGCTGGGAGTCACATCCTCAGCTCAAAGTGTAGACATACCCATAGGTTCTTTTAGTTGTAGAATTTTCTGAGCAATCTGTACTGTTCTCTTTCATGGCTGACACTCTCACCACAGAATTACACATCGAGTTTCGTATTAGCCATTTTATTGTTCAGATGGAAAGCAGTCACCAGATTTTTTTTTCCAGCATTGGAAATAATCCAGCCGTTGTGCTAAGCTCTTGGGTTCGGGTTTAGCTGATGCTATGGAGGCTTGTGTGCTGAACAACTAGGGCAATGTCATCCACATACATGAATTTCCTCAACTCTGTCTCTGGTATATCCATGGTGTATAGATTAAAAAGTATTGGGGCCAGGACAAAGCCCTGAGGTGTCCCTGAGTTAAGAGTTCTTTGTCTACTGATCTGGCCATTAAGGTGTACCTTAAAGTGGTGGTCCCCAGGCAACGCTGCTAAGAGACGGATCATTCACAGCAGTGAATGACGCAGGAGATCTTGAGGAGGAGGCCTGTCTCCAGGCAATGCATATGCCGAGGACAAATCAACAAAGGGCAATCCCTGTCTTCAATTTACGTTAGAATCCTGCCTCAGTGTAGCCAGTGAGTGAAGCTACTTGGTCACAGCAGTTCCTCTTTGGGCAAAGTCCTGCCTGCTCCACTGGGAGGATGTCTTTGATAATGTCAGACAGATGACGGAGCAGTGCCCATTCCATCCATGAGCTTTCTGGTGGTTGAGAGGAGAGAGATGGGGCGATAACTGGTTGCAGTTTCCCAGGCTACAGTAAGACAACCACTGTTGCTTGTCACCAGCTTGTTGGCACTTGTCTGATTCTGTGCATGGCTGTAAAAAGCTCCCCCAGCCATTCCTATCCCCATCTCCCCAGGTTCTTGAGAAACTCTGGAGGAATTACATCAACCCCTGCAGCTTTCCGGCTTTTGGTTTCCAAAAACGCAATTTTGATCTCCTCTACAGAGTACAGAGAGGAGAGTGGAGAGTCCTCCAGGCATTGGGTGAAGGTTTTTGTGGAATTCCCACTGGACCTCCTGGCGTGTAATCTTGTTGGCATCTTGCTATTAGAAAGAAGATGAGAGGCGACAGCATTTTGTGGTCACCTTTGCCGGGACTCGCATTACTGGCTGGGATCCTCCAAGTTGCCACAAAAGAGCTCATGCCTTGCAGCTCGAATGGGTGAAATTAAGGCTTTCAACAATCTCTTTTCAATTGCGCCGAATTCAAGGATTCTAGCAACACAGTGGCTTTATCTGGGTTGCCACTTCTTTCATCTTCCCTCAGGAGATGAAAGCCTTGTGGTGACTGCGTAGGATGTACTACTTAACGGTCGATTTTAGGATTTTTCTAAAATGGCGAAAGTTTCTAGGTATCTGTTCGAGCTGTGGGATCCAGTGTTCTGTTTCTGAAGGTCAGTCAGCCTTGCGGAAATTCCAAAGTGGCTTTGGCACCAACTGCAGAAGAGGCATTTCCAGGCCAATCTGGAGGATAATTGGGCCACGTTGGCTATGCAGGAATTGACTCAAGATGGTTCTTGTTGTGGCCAGTGGGATACCTGTTCTGTTACGGGTCACAAAACACAGGCCAGGGTTGTGATCCATTGTCCACCTTGGAGACTGAAAAGATCTGCATTGCTTTGCATCATAGAGCTGATGGAGATCTTTAAGGAAGTTCCATTCTGTGATCTGTTCCCCAGCTGTGTCGTTTGAGCAGTATCCCCAGTCTTCATGATGGCTGTTAAAGTCGCCTATGTAGATGGTTGGATGAAGAAGGGAAGGGAAGATGGGATCAGGCCACATGATATTAGATGGCTTGTATATGTTTACTAAAATGATGTCTCTGATTCTAACTCAGGGATGGGCAAACTACGGCTTACCTGGAGCAGCTTACCGCTTACCTGGAGCGGGAACCACCAATGGGAGCTTCTGGGGAGGTACCCACTGGCGGGGGCAGCACGCGGAGCCCTCTGTCCCCCTTTCCCCCCAGGGGCCACAGGGACAGGGTGCTGGCCGCTTCTGGGAGCGGCGTGGGGTCAGGGGGGGCAGGAAGCCTGCCTGAGCCCTGCTGCTTGCCACTGCCACCCTGGAGCCGCTCCAGGTAAGTGGTGCCAAGCCAGAGCCCGCACCCCGAACCCCTCCTGCACCCCAACCCCCTGCCCTGAGCCCCCTCATACACCCCAATCCCTTGCCCTGAGCCCCTTCCTGCACACCGCACCCCCTCCCGCACTCCTTCCCACACCCCAACCCCCTGCCCCAGCCCTACATTCATGGCCCTGCATACAATTTCCCCACCCAGATGTGGCCCTCAGGCAAAAAGTTTTCCCACCCCTGTTCTAACTAAAGTATCTCAGCTTTACGCTGGACCGGAGTTTGACCTTTCAACAACACCTCGAGAACATCCGTGATAAGGTCAGGTCTTGTGCTGCGCTTATCAGGAAATTGGCTGGAACAGCATGGGGCTCCAGTCCACAGACCTTACAAACTGCAACAATTGCCTTGATATATTCTGCAGCTGAATATTGTGCGCCATTGTGTTCTCACAGCAGACACACTAAACTGCTTGGTACTCAACTCAATAACACCATGCACAGTGTCAGGGACGCTCAAATCTACTCCAGTTGATTGGCTCCCCATCCTATCACACAACCAGCCTCCACAGATTAGAAGAGCTGCCCAGACATCTTGCTTTCTCAACCATGTCAATGCAAACATGAGGATCCTGTTGCACAACAACCTGCAGAACCCGCCAAAGACAAGATTGAAATCCCACAACCCTCTATGGAACCTCATCATGACCCTTACATTCAACTTTGACACTGAGGCTCAATGGAGAGCCACATGGAGTGTTTCGAGCTCTCAAAACAAACTTATCATTGACCCTACCAAGGAATCACTGTGTTTTGATTTATGTTGGAGAGTCTGGTGCAGATTGAATCACATCAAGACATCTAATGGGAGATGTGACAACCCCTCTTTAAATGGAAAATGAGGCAAACACCTGTATATGACTCTGGTCACCTGGCACAAACGATGGAGCACATCATATCTGACAGGTTTCAGAGTAGCAGCCATGTTAGTCTGTATCCGTAAAAAGAAAAGAAGTACTTGTGACACCTTAGAGACTAACAAATTTATTAGAGCATAAGCTTTCATGAGCTACAGCTCACTTCATCGGATGAATTCAGTGGAAAATATAGTGGGGAGATTTTATATACACAGAGAACATGAAACAATAGGTGTTACCATACAGACTGTAACAATAGTGATCAGGAAAGATGAGCTATTACCAGCAGGAGAGCTGGGGGGTGGGGGAGAGCCTTTTGTAGTGATAATCCAGGTGGGTCATTTCCAGCACTTTACAAGAACAGTAGGAGGGGAAATAAACAAGGGGAAATAGTTTTACTTTGTGTAATGACACATCCACTCCCAGTCTCTATTCAATCCTAAGTTAATTGTATCCAGTTTGCAAATTAATTCCAATTCAGCAGTCTCTCATTGGAGTCTGTTTTTGAAGGTTTTTTGTTGAAGAAATGCGACTTTTAGGTCTGTAATTGAATGACTAGGGAGGTTGAAGTGTTCTCCTTCAATGCTAATAAAAATGTTGTGGGAAACGTAGCTGTTGTAGTTAATAGACTTGGAACTTTTCAGATGTTTGAGAGAAGTCTTTAGTGCAAATCCCAGCACAGCTCACCGAACTGCAATTATGTTTGTCACTTTTCAGCTCTTCGACAGATTAAGATGCATAATTCAATATAATTTCAAACATTAGTACAAACATACTCTTCAGCCTGTAGACCACACAGTGCAAGGTAGACTTCCTTATGAAGCTCATTAGAACAGGGGGAAGGCACAGAGTCGAGGCAATTTTTCTTTAAAAAGTATATGCTTTTTATACCCTAGGAATAATGCAGTGCAGAGTGGGACTTGCTACACCTTTTGAAGAAGGTCCCAGCAAAGGTATCCCAACTCATTTGGAAACGGAAGAATATCCTAGTGCACAATCTGTCCAGAAACACCCATTCTGGTGCTTTTCATAGTCGTAGGCAATACTAGCTGGTCCACCCCCTTTGTGCTCACCAGCTCCAGGAGACATTATGCCTGGTCCTGTGTAAGTGCACTGCGGTGTGGTAAGGTTCCCTTCCTCTTCAAGTGCACCTGTGTAGAAAAAGGCATACTTTAGTGTGTAAAATGTAAATTTTCTGTGGAGAAGTTTATTTTTATTGATAGTTGATATATGTGCACACAGTATTGCAGTTGTGGGTAAGATACTGTATTACTCATAATGGGGGCAATAGAGAGAACACATGAAAAATATACAGGATACTGTACATTCTGTTACTGAATTTGAAAGGTTTGTTGGGTAAATGGAATGCTAAAATACAATACTTTAAAAAATTTCAGCTTGCTGTAGCCACTGTTTACACATGCTGGGCAGGTATGCTAAAATGCACTAAAACACCTTCAAGGCAGTTATGTATAATCACATAGGTGGCAGGGCTTTCTGTTTAGTGTTCTTTAGCTACAAATCTTCAAGGAGACTCCTCTCTGGTCAGTATCTTTACACCAACTGATACTGACTGACATACAGAAAGTAAACTATACCCATGATGTAGTAGTAAACACTGTACCGATCAGTTATGGGACTTTAGGAGTAGTGACAACTGAGAAGTTGTTATATCAGAAAAATACAAATGGCAACGTGGAACTTTAAAGGTAGTTTTTCATATTATCAGAAACTTCAAATCACAAACAACTCAATTTAGTGCCCAGTTATTTTTTGCAAATCTTGTTATTTTAAAACCAGTCCAGCAGTCTGGAGGAACTCCTGAGTAACCCAGAATTTAGGCAACTGTGCAAGATACCTCTGCTAGACAGTTTTATGCCAGTTATCCATACATTATTTTTATTTGACTTGCTTCTCCTGCAGGTCCCAGGAAAGATTTGGGGCCCATTCTGGTAGACACTGTGAAAAACAGTAAAAAAAAAAAAAAAAAAAAAGGCTCTTGCCCAGAAGAGTTTATAGTGTCATTAAGACGAGATGTAGCAAGCGGGTACATCCAAATATCCCCACAGATCATACTTTTGTTAGTGCTTGCAGTTTGTGCAATGTGCTATGATTCCCTTATCTACTCTGCTATCTTCCATAGTGGCTTTTCTCTTTAAACTTACTAATGGTTGTCACACTTTATTTTTCTTGCTGCCCCCTTCCCTTGGTCCTTTTCATTTCTCATATTCTTTGACATTCTGCTGAACAAGCCAATGTAGTTTGTCTTGTGTCCCTAATCATGTATTCCAGCATTGCTCCCGATTTTCTGAAGTTGCGCCGTGAGTTTGTAAAGCACTTTGGAAGCATAATGCCACAGATCCTGATCTCTGTGCAGTTGGTTTTCCTCAAACAAACCAATGAAAAAGGTAGCCTCCAAAGGAGATGCAGACAAACAGTCATTAAGGATGTCTACTAACGTTATTTCTCCAACTAAAATGCAGTCACTGATGTTCAGCCTTGAAAGAGACAAGGTGGGTGAAGTAATATCTTCTGTTGATGAAAGAGACAAGCTTTCAAGTGACACAAAGCTCCTCTGCAGGTCTGGGGAATGGTAATCAGAGTGTCACATATCCTGGGGCCAAAATGGCTGGAACACTACAAATACTCAACCTTGAAGTCATTTGCTTGAGAGACTCCTGCTATGGGAACCCATTGATGGTCCTCATTTTTTCTCTAATCAGACTCTGAAATGTTTTCCTAGAGTGTTTGTGGGCTTCCCCCCTAAAAGATAAGATAAAAATAAGTCCTTGAATTTTCTTTATCTGAGTCAAATGAAATTTTCTCCCTTTCAGCATTTTTCTACTCTGTTTATATCCAGTGTAGTAGGCATTTGTCCATTGAATGAACTGGCCAAGCTGCAGAATAAGGTATATTCTACCGGGTCTATGAAGAACCAGTTTCTGAACCTACTGTAAAGGATTTCTGGCAGATCTCTGGAGTTAGGGATAATATTCCATTGGAGAATGGTCTTGACTTTATTTCATCCCTCCTTCAGGAGGAAAAAATCCCTAAGAGGACTCTCCAGAATTAGTAAATCTGCCAGTGTTTTTGAATTTCCTCTGTTAATGTTGCCTTTGCTAAAATACCATAGTTTATATGTAAAAATCCCTGGAGACTGTGTACAATAGCATGGAAAATCTGCTTTAAAAGTACCCATGAATCTAGTAACCTACTTTATAGTGCTCAGTGTGGTCATGCCAGAGACCCAAGTTTCATTTCGAGTTCCATATGGCTTCTCAGGCTGCCAAAGCCTGGGGATCCTGCAAAGGCTTTGTTTATTTCTTAGAGTTTGGTAGTAGGAGTGCCTCATTGACTGAAGAGTAATTCTAGTTGCTGACCAGTGAGTGTCGTTGCCATGTATTCTTTTTTTTCTCCCACTGGGATCTTCATGGTTTTAACCAGGCACTTCTGTCTCCTGCCAAAGCCTGTTTTACAGGATGTTAAGACTCTTGAAATAACTTTGGTGCCTCCAAAATATTGACATTTCAGTGCAAAGAGCATTTATAAATTGGTTTGAATATCTGAATGCATTTATTTTCAGCCTTATAACCTTCATGTACTATGTCAGAATAGTCTGGGTGAGCCACAAAATCCAGTATTAGAATTATCAGTGTTAGCTGACTGACATTTCTAACACATGAGACTGCAGGTCTGGAATCTCATTTACACTTGGGCACTTTACACTGGTAAATGAGAATAGGGCCCAAATGCCTGTATAACAGAAATTTGATCATCTCCCCACATGCTACTTCACACCAGGGGCGTTGGGTTTGAAAGTTTTGGTGATAGAAGAAAAACGTTTGACAAGATTTCTGTAGTCTAAAAGAAGTCCCAGGGCCAAAGTTTCTCAACTATTTCTGGAGGAACTTTTTCAGCTGGTTCATGTCTTGTCGTATGATTTTGCTCACAAAATATCTCCAGTTACTGCCCTGGAGTTAGATTAATTAGATGCTGAATGCAAATTGCCCCTTGGGGGTTGGAGCATTGCCATCCTCTCTTTCTACAGCACAGATCACATAAATGGCACTCTAAATATTTAATAAGATTTCTTCTGATAATCTACAGTAATGGTTAAATTTTAGAACTCTTAGGATTCAGGTTTCTCTCTTTGGATATTTACAGCTTACCAAATGTGCAGGCCACAATTGCTTTTTCACAATCACATCGCGAGTTGCATGTTGTTTGTTTTTTTGTGTGTTTATTTCTTTAAGGCTTTTACATCATTTTTTGAAGTGAGATTTTAAATGGGAATGATTTTACCCCGTGTAATGAGTGTACATTCATGTCAATGGCAGGTGTTTGTGCTTTCTAATGATTAAAGTTGCTGTAATTCTTGTACAATGTTTCTTAGTTGCTTTTCAGTCAAGTAGATGGTTCACCATGCTGTGACCTCTTCCTGTTTTTTTAATGAAGTTGAGCTTAACTTCTGGAACAAACACAGAAGACATAATTTTTATTTTAGTTAGTTTTTGTCTATTATGCTTCTGACAGAGACTATAATGTCCAAAAACAGTTTGGTGTGATTTGCCAGGTAAGCGGGAGTAGATTTTAAGGGGTTGGGGTTTTTAGGTTTTATAATTTGGGAGAGTCTGTGATGAGAACACAATCGCTCTCTCAATTTTGTGAGGGGATAGTGTTAAGTTCTCATCTTTTACTTTTTTTTTAATTGAGAATACAATCTAGGTTTCCCGACTCCTAGTCCTGTGCTTTAACAAGGCGTCTTTTCCTCTCAGGAAGCTCGGAGTAACTTTCAGCTGCATCACTTACGTGGAATACTGTCTGTCAGGTGTAATAGAAAACCCTTTTTATTTTGGGATTTTTTTTTCAGTTATACAACTTGCACCCTTCTTTATCCAGAAATGACCTCACAACAGCACATGCCATTGTGACCATAAAGTTCTGTGACAGCAGAACAGGAAATTACAGAGCTTATGAAGCAGCCCTATTTCTGGTAACTTCTTCAGTAACGTATTTGCTCACTGGTTGGAACAGTTGTGAGCAGATTACACCATATTGAATTCTTTACAGTGGCACACCGATTTTAAGTTGGTACTGTTGGATTTGAAAACTCTAAGTGACGTTAGCCCTCTTACTGTTCAAGACCACCTTCTTGTGAGCCTTCTTTTGATGGGTGCTTCTGCTCTAATACCTACCCACATTATAGGAATCCCACCATTATGTTTCAGGTAGGCAGGGCATGGCACCTTACTGTGTTGGCCCCTGTGGTATGGTAATTACTGCCCACAACAGTTCATCTCTCCTCACTTGTAAACAACTACAAAAACCAATATCTCATGCTTTCCCCTATTTTTTATTAGATCCTTTTATTAAGCTTTTTTTAATGCTAAGTGAGTTTTTAATGTTGCATTTTTATTTGTTGTGTTACCCAGTTCCCCAAGTTACAAGAGGTGAAAGTTTATAAATTATTATTTTATTATATAGTATTACATAAGTGAAATCTGCAGAAAACTAGATGCTCTTTTCATTCTATTTCTAGCTCATTCAAAAGAGTTCTAAAACTTCAAAATCTACAGTCTCTAAAAAGGTAAGGAGCAGTTTATTAAAGAGGTATACATTTAAATCTAGCAAATCTTCACCTCATGGTATTAAATCTCGTTCCCCAAGATCCATTTCAGCTTCTTGGGAAAAAGGAATTGAACATCATATCTGCAGAGCAGTAACCTGAGCTTCATCTCATCCCAGCATAAAGTACTATAAAGAAGCTGTTTCTTCCTTAACTAAGCCCTGGTCTACACTAGGAGTTGAGGTCAAATTTAGCAGCATTAAATCGATTTAACCCTGCACCCGTCCACATGACAAAGCCCTTTTTTTTTTTTTTTCACTTAAAGGGCTCTTAAAATCGATTTCCTTACTCCACCCCGACAGGGGATTAGCGCTGAAATCGGCCATGCCGGGTTGAATTTGGGGTACTGTGGACGCAATTCGATGGTATTGGCCTCCGGGAGCTATCCCAGAGTGCTCCATTGTGACCGCGCTGGACAGCACTCTCAACTCAGATGGACTGGCCAGGTAGACAGGAAAAGGCCCGCGAACTTTTGAATTTCATTTCCTGTTTGGCCAGTGTGGCAAGCTGCAGGTGAGTGCAGAGCTCATCAGCAGAGGTGATCATGGTGGAGTCCCAGAATCGCGAAAGAACTCCAGCATGGACCGAATGGGAGGTACGGGATCTGATTGCTGTATGGGGAGAGGAATCCATGCTATCAGAACTCCGTTCCAGTTTTCGAAATGCCAAAACATTTGTCAAAATCTCCCAAGGCATGAAGGACAGAGGCCATAACAGGGACCCGAAGCAGTGCCGTTTGAAACTTAAGGAGCTGAGACAACCCTACCAGAAAACCAGAGAGGCGAACGGCCGCTCCGGATCAGAGCCCCAAACATGCCGCTTCTATGATGAGCTGCATGCCATTTTAGGGGGTTCAGCCACCACTACCCCAACTGTGTTGTTTGATTCCTTCAGTGGAGCTGGAGGCAACACGGAAACAGGTTTTGGGGATGAGGAAGATAGCTCACAGCAAGCAAGCGGAGAAACCGGTTTTCCTGACAGCCAGGAACTGTTTCTCACCCTGGACCTGGAGCCAGTACCCCCCGAACCCACCCAAGGCTGCCTCCCGGACCCGCCAGGTGGAGAAGGGACCTCTGGTGAGTGTACCTTTTTAAAATAGTATACATGGTTTAAAATCAAGCATGTTTAATGATTAATTTGCCCTGGCATTAGCGGCCAATACGGCTACTGCAAAAGTCTGTTAACGTGTCTGGGGATGGAATGGAAATCCTCCAGGGACATCTCCATAAAGCTCTCCTGGATGTACTCCCAAAGCCTTTGCAAAAGGTTTCTGGGGATGGCAGCCTTATTCCATCCACTATGGTAGGACACTTTACCACTCCAGGCCAGTAGCACGTAGTCGGGAATCATTGTAGAACAAAAAGCATTGCAGTGTATGTTTGCTGGCATTCAAACAACATCCATTCTTTATCTCTCTGTGTTATCCTCAGGAGAGTGATATCATTCATGGTCACCTCGTTGAAATAGGGTGCTTTTCTTAAGGGGACATTCAGAGGTGCCCGTTCCTGCTGGGCTGTTTGCCTGTGGCTGAACAGAAATGTTCCCCGCTGTTAGCCAAGGGGAGGGGGGAGGGGCTAGCCATGTGGTGGGGGGAGGCAAAATGCGACCTTGGAACGAAAGCACGTGTGCTGTGTATGTAATGTTAACAGCAACAGGTTTACTGTGAAAGAGTGTACCCATTGTTCTATAAAATGTGTCTTTTTAAATACCACTGTCCCTTTTTTTCTCTCCACCAGCTGCATGTGTTTCAAGGATCACAGGATCTTCTCCTTCCCAGAGGCTAGCGAAGATTAGAAGGCAAAAAAAAAATGCACTCATGATGAAATGTTCTCTGAGCTCATGCTGTCCTCCCACACTGACAAAACACAGACGAATACATGGAGGCAGACAATGTCAGAGTGCAGGAAAGCACAAAATGACTGGGAGGAGGGGTGGCAGGCTGAAGAGAGGGCTGAAGCTGAAAGGTGGCGGCAGCGTGATGAGAGGAGGCAGGCTTCAATGCTGAGGCTGCTGGAGGATCAAACTAATATGCTCCAGCGTATGGTTGAGCTGCAGGAAAGGCAGCAGGAGCACAGACCGCCGCTACAGCTCCTGTGTAACCAACCCCCCTCCTCCCCAAGTTCCACAGTCTCCTCACTCAGACGCCCAAGAACACAGTGGGGGTGCCTTCGGCCACCCAGCCATTCCACCCCAGAAGATTGCCCAAGCAACAGAAGGCTGGCATTCAATAAGTTTTAAATTTTTAAACTTTTATAATGCTGTGGCCTTGTCCTTCCCTCCTCCACCCCACCCATTGCTTCCCTCCTCCACCACCACTCCCAGGCTACCTTGGCAGTTATTCCCCTATTTGTGTGATGAATTAATAAAAAATGCATGAATGTGAAGCAACAAGGACTTCATTGCCTCTGCAAGTGGTGATCGAAGGGGGGAAGGGAGGGCAGTTGGCTTACAGGGAAGTAGAGTGAACCAGACGGGAGGGAGTTCATCAAGCAGAAACAAAGAGAACTTTCACACCGTAGCCTGGCCAGTCATGAAACTGGTTTTCGAAGCTTCTCTGATGCGCACTGCACCCTCCTGTGCTCTTCTAACCACCCTGGTGTCTGGCTGTGCATAACCAGCAGCCAGGCGATTTCCCTCAACCTCCCAACCCAACATAAACGTCTCCCCCTTACTCTCACAGATATTGTGGAGCGCATAGAAAGCAGTAATAACAGTGGGAATATTGGTTTCGCTGAGGTCTAACCGAGTCAGTAAACTGCACCAGTGCGCTTTTAAATGTCCAAATGTACATTCTACCACCATTCTGCACTTGCTCAGCCTGTAGTTGAACAGCTCCTGACTACTGTCCAGGCTGCCTGTATATGGCTTCATGAGCCATGGCATTAAGGGGTAGGCTTGATTCCCAAGGATAACTATAGGCATTTCAACATCCCAAATGGTTATTTTCTGGTCTGGGAATAACGTCCCTTCTTGCAGCTTTTGAAACAGACCAGAGTTCCTGAAGATGCGAGCGTCACGTACCTTTCCCAGCCATCTCACGTTGATGTTGGTGAAACGTCCCTTGTGATCCACCAGAGCTTGCAGCACTATCGAAAAGTACCCCTTGTGGTTTATGTACTCGCCGGCTTGGTGCTCCGGTGCCAAGATAGGGATATGGGTTCCGTCTATGGCCCCACCACAGTTAGGGAATCCCATTGCAGCAAAGCCATCCACTATGACCTGCACATTTTCCAGGGTCACTACCCTTGATATCAGCAGATCTTTGATTGCGTTGGCTACTTGCTTCACAGGAGCCCCCACAGTAGATTTGGCCACTCCAAATTGATTCCTGACTGACCGGTAGCTATCTGGTGTTGCAAGCTTCCACAGGGCTATTGCCACTTGCTTCTCAACTGTGAGGGCTGCTCTCATCTTGGTATTCATGCGCCTCAGGGCAGGGGAAAGCAAGTCACAAATTTCCATGAAAGTGCCCTTATGCATGCGAAAATTTCACAGCCCCAGGGAATCATCCCAGACCTGCAACACTATACGGTCCCACCAGTCTGTGCTTGTTTCCCAGCCCAGAATCAGCGTTCCACCTCATGAGCCTTCCCCATTAGCACCATGATGCCCACATTGCCAGGGCCCGTGCTTTGAGAGAAGTCTGTGTCCATGTCCTCATGACTCTCGTCACTGCGCTGACGTTGCCTACTCACCCGGTATCGCTTTGCCAGGTTCTAATGCTGCATATACTGCTGGATAATGCGCATGGTGTTTAGTGTGCTCCTAATTGCCACAGTGATCTGAGTGGGCTCCATGCTTGCTGTGGTATGGCGTCTGCACAGAAAAAAGGCGCGGAACGATTGTCTGCCTTTGCTCTGATGGAGGGAGGGGCAACTGACGACATGGCTTACAGGGTTGGTTTACAGGGAATTAAAATCAACAAAGGGGGTGGCTTTACATCAAGGAGAAACAAAAACAACTGTCACACAGAATGGCCCCCTCCAGTATTGAACTCAAAACCTTGGGTTTAGCAGGCCAATGCTCAACCCACTGAGCTATCCCTCCCCCCGGTATTTCAGGCAGGACTGAATCTCCATTAAACTTTTCAAGGTGCCCCTGACTGACCTCACCGAAATGATTGTCGGCCATTGATTTCACGGAGGGAGGGAGGGGGGAGCAAATTAATACAAAACAAATCTGGTGTATTTCATGTTTTGATTCACTCTATCTATCTTTTACATCTTTGGCTGGCAACAGACGGTGTAATAGGACTGCTAGCCATCCTCATCTCCTGCCTGCTCAGCAGAAGATGGTACAATAGGACTGCCAGCAGGACTAAAGAGAATGACCTCTTCGAGTCACTCCTAATTTAGTCCCTGCACCCATGTCTGCCCAGGCACTCCTGACCGACCTTACCGAGGTGGCCAGGAGCACCTCGGACATGATGACGATGGTTATCAGGCCTATTACACCATCTGCTGTCACAAAGCAATGGGTTCTGCTGTGTAGCAATGCAGTACCGCGTCTGCCAGCATCCAGGAGACGTAGGGTGACAGTGAGCTGAGCGGGCTCCATCCTTGCCGTGGTATGGTGTCTGCACAGGTAACTGAGGAAAAAAGGCGTGAAACGATTGTCTGCCATTGCTTTCACGGAGGAGGGCCTGACGATATGTACCTAGAACCACCCGCGACAATGTTTTTGCCCCATTAGGCATTGGGATCTCAACCCAGAATTCCAATGGGCAGCAGAGACTACAGGAACTGTGGGATAGCTACCCACAGTGCAATGCTCCGGAAGTCAACGCTAGCCTTGATACTGTGGAAGCACTCCGCCGAGTTAATGCATTTAATGCACTTAGAGCATTTTGTGTGGGGACACACACAATCGACTATATAAAAACAATTTCTAAAAAAACGACTTCTATAAATTCGACCTAATTTCGTAGTGTAGACATACCCTAAGGTAGTTTGGTCTTTAAGGCAGCAGTTCAGTGTTTGAAATGTTTAGCTTTCTTTCGTATGTCTATACTTGTTTTCGTTCCTTCCCTCTCTGGATGCTTTTTGCCACAGCTATTGTGGAGTGTTTTAAACTGGTGAACCATGTTTACAGGTAAAGAGAAAACATTTACCTTTTTAAACTTGAAATGAATTGATCTTCTGTAACTTCATAAATTCCTTAAAGCATTGTACATTTGAATAAAACTAAAGAAGTAAAGTTCTACAGGGAAAGAGTTTAGGTATCCAAAAAGGCAGTTAGCTGAACTGTTCGTATGCACAATTTTGGTTCTTTAGTTTTACTCTGGATTGCAAACAGAAGTAATAGAACTACTGTATAAAGTGTGTCAGTAGGAAGTTGACTTTTTAGCTAATCAAACTGAACTGTGTAACTTGTAGATTGCTTTTGTGCAAGTTCTTACCATATTTTCTTCATAACTTAAAAGGGTATATTTTCACTATGTATGCTACCTACGCTCTCATTTTGTACTTGCAAATTGTGGTTGCCAAATAAGAGACTGGTTTGAAACTTTGGCCAGGTACTTTGAATGTTACTTATTTCCTTTGAGCCATATTATTGTCCCTGTAACAAGTCTGAGTTATCAGGCATTGCACAGTGTTTCTCTGGAGACTCCTCCCCCAACTCATCCCTTGGTTTTGGAATATTTTCAGTTATTCCATGTCCACAACCGACTGCAACGTTAGGGCTCCCATAGGATCTGTGCTCACAGCCTACAATATGTTTTGGCTCACAGATTCACACGATTGAAGATATGTATTGTATTTTGTAAAATGAATGAAGTCTTAATGTGATCACGTTACTGCACTTTCCTGTTAAATATTTGCTGAGAAATGAGGAAAAAACATTTTTGTGTACAAATTATGGGGTGTGCAACTTAGAGACGTAGATATTAGCAATGTTTCGTAAAGGGGATAATACCCAAAGTCCACATGGTGAAATAGTCAATTACACTGGCATAAAAACTAAGAGTGAATTGAGTATAATTGACTCTCCTGAATCATAAATGCATCTGAGCTAAGAGGATGAGAGAGAGTGAGTGAGTGTGTGTGGTAAAAAGTGAAGTATCATTTGAGTCATTGCTTAATCATTACCTTGAAGAATAAGGGTAATCCACAAATGCCCCTTGCTACCAACATTAAAATTGTTTTACACTCTGTACTTAGCATATCTATCAAGAAATACTTGACAGGGACTGGGTGCCTGAACCAAGAACAGGAAGCCAGTCTCTGTCCTATGCTCTCAGTGATCCCTATGCATTGTGAAGATGGAAGCTGCCTGATTCAAATGCAGAGGGGACAAGAGCCAGACAGGGGTGCTGGAACAATTTGTATAGTGCGGGTGCTGAGAGCCAGTGAATCAAACTATAAACTCGGTATATAATGGAAACCACTTCAAGCCAGGGGGTGCGGTAGCATCCATAGTTCCAGCACCTATGGAGCCAGACCTGCAAGAGGGGGGAATGAGCCTTGGTTGGAGGAGTCTGGGACTGGCTGGTTAGGAAAACTGGATCTGGGAAACAGAGGAGGTAGGTGTGGAGTGAGTCTGAGTCAGGGAGGCAGAGAGGGGACTGCAAGGTATCTACCTATTGTGAATACTGGGGCGGGTGGGCCTACTCCTACCCAGAAGTAAAGGCCCACCCCCTCACCCAAGGGGAAGGAACCACTAAACTCAGGCCACAACTGAAGTCTTAGGGCAACAAATAATAAAAAAAAAAAAACCCAGGAATGGAAGTGAGGATCGAGGGTTAAAAATCAGGGAACCGGAAGGGGATAGTGAGCAGAGAACCCCAGACAGTTCCCACTGCTCTTCAAAGGCATCTGAGGAGTCCTGGAATGTGTGTAGGGAATGAGGCAGGGGATTGCAGGAAGAGACAGATGGTTTCACAGTTAAGGCAGCTGAATGCCACCCTGAAGATTTGGATTCTACCCTGGCTCTGTGATGCATGGCAAGTCATTTAAGCTTTGCTCAGGTTGTCACTAATTGTGTATTCCTAACTTTCTGGATGCCTGACTTGAGTCTCTGGGATATGATTTGTAGAAATACTAAGCACTCATAACTGTAACTGAAATCAGTGGGAGGTGCACTTTGAACATATAAATGCTATATAGTGCTCAGCAGTCTGGAAAATCAAGTCCTGCATAGCTCATATTGGGCACTTAAAATTAGTAGATACTTTTGACCTTTCTCGCTCTGTTTCAGTTCTCAACATATAAAATGGGGATAATAATTCCCCCTCATTTCACAGGGTTGTGAAAATTAATTCATTAATATCGAAGCACTCAGATAGTATATTGATAGAAAAACTCAGGAGGAAGTTTATTAACCCTGTCTTGAGAGCAGGGTTTGAATAGAGTGATGTAAATAAGGCAAGGCTCACAAGGTGAAGACAAAATATTGAATAGCCACTCATTAAGTGAGCACCATCCATCCTGTGCACTGAATATGAAAAAAAAAAAAAGTGTGTAATCATGTAATTAAAGACTGTATCATAATGCATAGGCACAGAGGAACTGAATTAATGTTACAAAGGCAACCTAAATTCTGGCATTACCTAACTTTTGAGTGACTTTGTAACCTTAATAATGTTTTTTTAACACAGGAATTTTTTTGTTTGTGTAATAACTAACACATCAGAGCCAGATCATGCAGCTGTTTACTATGTGTAATGCTAACTACCAGTATAGGAAGGAGTCCCTTGATTTTAATGAAGCTCCTCAACATATAAGCACCGCACCTGGTAGTAAGGATTGTTCTTTGAGAGAGGCATGTCCTCTGATTTTTTGCCTCTCTACTGATTGGACCAGAGGCAGCTGGAGCTGTGTCTCTGGGCAAGTTAGGGTTTAGGGGTAAAGAGGAATGGGCTTCTCACCAAATTACTACCAGGTGTGTCTACTTCCAATAGCAGGCAGCTAGGAACTCAGTTTACATTTTGTTTCTTTGCTCCCCTGCCAACTTTTCTGCCAACTTTATGCTCCCACCTCTTCTCCTTTCCTACAGAGCAGAGTTGGCCACCGTCTGCCTGCTATTTTAGGCCAGCATCTACAAAATGGTAGGTGGCCCAAAGCAGAGCCAGTGCAAGGGATCCTTCCTCAATTCTTGCTCAGTTATTGAATGTTGCTTTGGTTACAGAGAAGCTCCCCTGACAAAGTACTGCTTGAGTTGAGGGGAAAGGAGGAACTAGGAGCCTTCCAAGAGGGAACTAGCTCTGCAGTTGCTGAGTCTTGTGGAGAAATTGATAGTCTGCTAAAAGTTGCTGTGGAGGAGCAGGTCAGTGCAGGAGCCAGAGCTACTACAGTGGTAGAAAGCAGTGCTGGGGGAGAGAGACAGCTGCAGCACCATCAGAAAACCAAGAAGGGAAAGAAGCGCTCCAATCCAGGTAAAACCTCCCCTTTAGGGGAAATCCGGGAAGGCAGCTTCTCCTTTAGCATAACTAGATGCTGATAAACTTCTACCTTCCTCCACTGCAGTTGTCCCACTACCAGTTACCACTGCTTTCCTTCCTCTGTAGTCCTCATTTGGATAGTGGTTTGGGGGGAAATAGGCTAACTTCACCTCTAGTGCTCCACCACTGCTAAACTCCAAACTAACACAGAGTCTGGGGAAGGTCACCTCAGAGAACCATTCCACCAGCACCTATATTATTAACAAGGTCAAAAGCTGTCTTGAAGTCCAAAAAGGAATCACATAAAAGGGTTTGAGCCCTTTCATCTGAATCCTCACAGAATTCATCCAATAGTGATGCTGGTACGTCAAAATGCTATTAAAAAAAAAACTACAAGAGAGAGCAAGAATGTGCTTGTCACCTTCCTCTGATGAATGACTCTTGTGAGAGAGGGGAATTGTGAATGTGATCAATCAGAAGTGTACTCACAGCACAGCTATTTTCTCACCTTTATTTTGAAACAACAGTAAGGAGAGTAATTTTAGTTTGGGGCCTGGTCCCAGAATCCAGTTTCCCAACTAGGAAACTTTCCATCCAACTCAAAAACTGAAACTGGTTTTTCCATTTGCATGCATTGCAGAAGTGATCTGTTCAGAATGGAAACAACAATCCAAAGGAAAGTGCCTTAGTAAACATAAGACAGGATAATGTACATTTCAGAAAAAGTCCAGATGCGGGTACCTAACACAGTTGTGGTCAATGGTCTTCAGGCAAAAGAATCAGCTATACCCACAGAAGAGGATATTTTACCCATGGCCAGGTATGACATCATGGAGCTTGCTATGTAATAATCTAAGAGTACTAATATGTAATCTAATTATTGAGAGCGACTGTATAACTTATACTGGAGGTAGTGGAGTGTTTGTTATATACCTATAATGCTTTAATTCAGTGCGGACTGTGCAGGAGGGCAACACAAGAGCTCCCCAGATAAGAATGTCCTGGCACACATTTGAAAGACAATTTGGAAAGCTACTGACTTTGAGGATCCTATATCCTGTCTCCAGCAAAGATGCAAGCTTTGTTTTGTTAGGCTGGCAGCCTGGAGATCAAAAGGAAATGAAACAGTCAAAGGCTCTTGGAGAAGAGAGGGCATTGTCAGTTGCCGTGGGCTGTCCATGAAGACAAGCTGACACAAAGAGAGGCTCTGTGGAGGACTCTATAGGAAATTAGATCTACCAGGGCCTGCTTGTAGAATATAGTTAGACACCTCATAAGCTAGACCTGTGTACAGTTTGCTTATTGTTTTAAGATCTGTTTTCTCTTAAATGCTTTGGCTCTAAATAAATAATACTTTGCATTAAAAATGTTTGGTTACTGAATACCGCTGTCCATACTTCTGGAGGGAACAGAACTCCAGGGTCTGACTCTCAATCAGGCCTTTGTAGATAATCATGGTTAGTACCAGAGGACTGCAGCCAGGGCCTGTACTGAAAGTGGGAGACTTATGTGATTCCATCCCAAGATAGGTGACGGCTAGTAATCTGAGACCTGAGATGTGTTACACTCAAAGAGATCAGCAGGGATCAGAGGTGCTGTTAGCCCAGGAACCATGACACCAAATGAATAAGAAAACAGAATTCTCACTGCAGAGGAATTATGAAGCTGCAGATGGGTCTGTTCAGTGCTCTGCTTCAGCTACCTTTTTTGCTTGAGCTTCATGCAGGGAACTAAGGTAACTGCACCTAGCCAAAGACAAAGTGAAACAAACCTTACTGTACAGTACTTGCATCCTCTTTCATTGCAGATGCTACTGATGATTGTCCAGTTCTCCTCATGGTTGATATGAAGTGTAGTTATCTGTTGACCTGTGTGACGCCATATCTATAGAGTAGACCAATTAGCAAAACAAATCCTTAAACTCAGTGATATCAGAGAATTCTGAAAAGTAGAAGCAATCTCTCCCTTGCTCCTTTGAAGTAGCAGAAGAGATTTCAGAAAATTCAGCAAGGTCAACAACATATTCTGTTTGCTCCTGTGGATGTTTCAGGAACAGCAGAAGAGATGAGACACTAAACAGGAAGAAATGTCAGTGAAGGAAAATCCCATTGAAAATGACGTGGTTATACAGGTGTCGCTGAAGGCATAATTTAGCCTGCTGAACCGTAAATTACTAGTTCTAGTGTGAAAAATGGAAACAATCCAGCTTGATTGTCAGAGCCTAGGTTGAGTTTGTGAGCCTAGAAGTTAGAAAAAATATTGTTACTTGTAGACTAAGGAGGTTTGGTACAGAAATAATTGAGGTGCAGTAAACTGGGAATTCCACAGTTCAGTCACTTTTTACAGTAGATCTGCATTTAAGCCATGACCTAACAAATCTCTTAAACACAGTGATTTCAATGGGACTGTTAAAACTATTTACTTGTCTTAGTGCTTTACTGGATCAGGGCCTTAAAACTCATTTCTCAAGGCTGTGTTTTGCTAATAACATGCTATTTCACACTGCATTGCTGGTTTTGTGACTTTAATGCAACCTTATTCTTTGGCTTATTTGCTGGTTGGCAGGGACTGAATGTGATTATCATCAGAGAGAATATTTAGTAACATTTGACTTGGTGGTCAGAAGTAATGGTGAGGGTGAATTGTTTTCTTGAGGCTATGTGATGTCAGCTGTTTTGTGGGTTTGGGGTTTTTGTTTTGTTTGTTTGTTTGTTTTTTTAATTCTTATAAATTCACTCTGATGTGACAAAGATGGTGTGGTATTTACTTCAGAATAAATCACCCGTAGATGTCTTGTCTAGATCAGTGGCTCTCAACCTTTCCAGACTACTGTATCCCTTTCAGGAGTCTGATTTGTCTTGCATACCCCACATTTCTTGCATACCTCACTTAAAGACTACTTTGCTTACAAACTCAGACATAAAAATACAGAAGTGTCACAGCACACTCTTACTGAAAAATGCTTACTTTCTCATTTTTACAATATAATTTGAAAATAAATCAGTTGGAATATAAATATTGTACTTACATTTCAGTGAATACTATATAGAGCAGTATAAACAAGTCATTGTATGAAACTTTTAGTTTAAACTGACTTCACTAGTGCTTTTTATGTAGCCTGTTGTAAAACTAGACAAATATCTATATGAGTTGATGTACCCCCCTGGAAGACCTCTGCATATAACCCAGGTCTGCTTGAGAACCACTGGTCTAGCTATCATTTAAAGAAATAAACATCTGTCCTATCCTAACCTTGTAACAACAAGCTTATTGAATTGAAAAAAATAATTGTAGGTTTCACAAATCCTCCACTGACTTTTTTTATGCTTTTGTATAAAATGTGCTTTTACACAGCTTATGCATCTATATAGTTCTTTCTAGCTTAATCTTTTAAGTATTGTAGCTGTTTTCAAAAATATTTTACAGGTAAATATTGGAGTATTTAATGATAATAAATAAAATACAAATGAAAACTTACTTAATCCAGTGTCTGGACCTGATCTAGTGTCCATTAAAATCAACATCCATTGAAAAACTATGCCCACAACCATCAGACCTAAATTTTTCATTTGGTTCAAGAGTTAAATGTAGTATGTACTTCCAGCTGAATATTTTTTTTAATTCTCCTTTTTACTAGTTAGCATTTGTCATAAATATAAAGGGAAGGGTAACCACCTTTCTGTCCACAGTGCTATAAAATCCCTCCTGGCCAGAGGCAAAACCCTTTCACCTGTAAAGTGTTAAGAAGCTAGGATAACCTCGCTGGCACCTGACCAAAATGACCAATGAGGAGACAAGATACTTTCAAAGCTGGAGTGGGGGACCGGACACAAAGGGTCTGTCTGTCTGTCTGTATGATGCTTTTGCCGGGAACAGATCAGGAATGCAGCTCAGAACTCCTGTAAAAACTTAGGTTTCAGAGTAGCAGCCGAGTTAGTAAGTAATCTAACTAGAAATGCGTTAGATTTCCTTTTGTTTAATGGCTGGTAAAATAGCTGTGCTGAATGGAATGTATATTCCTGTTTTTGTGTCTTTTTGTAGCTTAAGGTTTTGCCTAGAGGGATTCTCTATGTTTTGAATCTGATTACCCTGTAAAGTATTTACCATCCTGATTTTTACAGAGGTGATTCTTTTACCTTTTCTTTAATTAAAATTCTTCTTGTAAGAACCTGATTGTTTTTTCATTGTTCTTAAGATCCAAGGGTTTGGGTCTGAGTTCACCTGTACAAACTGGTGAGGATTTTTATCAAGCCTTCCCTAGGAAAGGGGGTGTAGGGCTTTGGGGGACATTTCCAAGTGGACTCTTTCCCTGTTCTTTGTTTAACACGCTTGGTGGTGGCAGCATAGGGTTCAAGGGCAAGTCAAAGTTTGTACCTTGAGGAAGTTTTTAACCTAAGCTGGTAAGAATAAGCTTAGGGGGTCTTTCATGCAGGTCCCCACATCTGTACCCTAGAGTTCAGAGTGGGGAAGGAACCTTGACATCTTTCAAGATAGTAAACAAATGTGAGTAGTAGCTACGTGTGTAAACTGTTCATTTGCAAATGGCAATTTCAGAATTATTGATTTGTAACATAAGTACATTCATGCTTTGGAAGGGTTGTATACCAATGGGGGGAGGGAGAAAGTGCATAACTTGAGACAGCTAAATAAAGAGGAATTCAAATTTGTGAATGCAACTTGGAATTAAATTATCAGCCTGACGTGAAACAAGAACATTTAACAAGAGTGTGTTCTCTTGAATCCCCAGGTAGTAGGTCTTTAATTCAGGAAATGATCTTAGGGTCATATTGTGAATCCCCAAACCATTAGTGAGTAAGTTACTCACATAAGTAGCTTTGTTAACTTCAAAGAAAATACTCATGAGCAACCATTCACCTATGTGAGTAAGTGGTTAACGAACTTGCCCTTAAGATTTACTATATTGCCAGTATTTAAAACCTTTGCAATACTTGAAAATGAAATATGCAACCTGAGAAAAATATGAGGAGGTAAGTAGTGTTTAAGTCTCATATTATTCACATAATACTGCACATAAAATTCATAAGGACTCATGCTCCAGGTAAAGAGCATGCAGGTTCTTTTTCTCTTAGTGTGTCCTAGGTTTTAATGTACATTTTCTCCTCTAAGCCTTTTTTGATACAAGGTAAGGTTCAAAAATAAAGTAGATCATGCAGAGCTATTGTAGTATAACCAGCATGTACTTGACTGGCTCAGTATTCCAGTCAAGTACAAAAGTCTTTCAGAAATATGTGGCTACTGAAGCAGTTTCCAAACAGTCTGTCTGAGGGAACCTATCTGTCATCTGAATCTGTAGGCTGTTGACAGGGTTGTTGTGAGATGAGGTTTTGGGTATGTTATTTCAATCTGCAAGAACATCTACCTAAAAGTTTATTCCTACATTTAGAAAAATATTTTCTGTTTTGATAAGGCTAGGAACATAGAAAGGACTTCATAACTGAGATGCTGATCTTCCTGCAGGAAGGGCTGGTTAAGCATACCTCCATATTATTTAGGTCCACAATACCTCACTTTCCCCTTGACTACATTAATAGGCACCCAGTGAAGGCCCATCTCTTCAATAGTACATTGCTTCGAGAAGTGACATCATCTTGCTAGGTCTATTGTACTGTTGAGAGTTAACGTAGTTCTCCTCTTTTTGAAACTTGTCTATGTCACTGAGCCCTGGTGTACACTACAAACTTAAGTCACCATAACTATGTCACTCAGGGGTGTAGAAAATCCACATCCCAAGAGAGGCAATTATACAGATCTAACTCCTGGTGCAGACAGCACTATGTTGATGGGAGGGCTTCTCCCATCGACATAGCTACCGTCTCTCGGGGAGGTGGAGTACCTACATCAATGGGAAGAGCTCTCACATCAGCATAGGTGGCATCTTTGCTAAGTGTTGCACTGGTGCAGCTGCAGCAGTGTGCGGCTATGTCTACTAGCACTTTTGGCAGTAAAACGTTTGTCGGTCAAGGGTGTGAAAAAACACACCCCAGACCGGCATAAGTTACATCAATAGAAGAGTGGGTGTGGACAGTGCTACGTTAATGGAAGGCACTCTCCTGTCAACATAGCTGCAGCCACTTGTTGGGGGTGGTTTAATTATGCTGAGGGGAGAGCTCTCTCCCGTTGGCATAGAGCAGCTACACAGAAGATCTTACAGTGGCGCAGCTGCAGCGGTACAGCTGTGCTGCTCTAAGGTCTCTAGTGTAGACACAGCCTCAGTGTAGAAAAGCCCTTTGATTCTTAACAGTCAAAATAATTTTCTTGATTGCTATTTTGTCAGCTCACAGTGTCAGTGAAAATGCTGACACATAACCGCCTTTCTTGATTTTTTTCCAGAATAAGGTTGTAGTTCATTTCTTTTCATATCCGTTTGAACCAGGACATTTTTTTTTGTCCCAATCCATTTTCAAATAAGGAATATGTCTGGCATTAGATGAGCAATGAAATAAAATCGAGGCAGGGTCCTTTATCCTCTTAATGACAGGTTTCAGAGTAACAGCCGTGTTAGTCTGTATTCGCAAAAAGAAAAGGAGGACTTGTGGCACCTTAGAGACTAACCAATTTATTTGAGCATAAGCTTTCGTGAGCTACAGCTCACTTCATCGGATGAAGTGAGCTGTAGCTCACGAAAGCTCATGCTCAAATAAATTGGTTAGTCTCTAAGGTGCCACAAGTCCTCCTTTTCTTTTATCCTCTTAAGTATCTGGAGGATGCCAAGCATCTAAAGCTACAGTTGCGTCGGGCTCCATCTTGCACCATTTGTAGTCAGTGGCAAAACTTTCATTGACTTTGGTGGTTCAGGATCAGGCATTTAGTGAGTAAGGTATTGCAGTTCTGAGTCTCATGTCTCCTGCTCTTTGAATGTTAATAGTAATACTTCACCTATTTGTCTGTTTGAATTAACTGTACCTCAGCTGCAGAAATAGAACTTTTACCTGAAAATGCTCTTTTGTACTATAATCCATATATAGTGGTTGTCAGATTTTTCTCACTCAGTGAAAATTTTATCCATGTTTATGTTAATATTCACTAGGAGCTATGTGGCATAATTTTAATCGAGTCAGGCCTTCATTTGTTCAGGTGGAGTGCAGGGAACAGGGAAAAGAGAAAATGGAATATGTTGTCTTGTTGCTTCACAAGTTCTAACTTGTAACTCTTATTTACCCACTCCCCTTTGCATCCTTTAAATATTGTACCTGACACCTTTATATTTGTTAAACACCAGTGTGCCATAAATAGTAAAGAAGAAAACTATTTTTAAAAAAAATAACTGAAAAATCTTGCCAAATTATAGTATACCTCTGTTCTCGTGTAAATCAGATTGTTGTCATTGATACATTCTGACTAAATACATTTAAAACATATTCTCCTGTTCACTTCCTAAGGAAATTTTGTATTTTGCTAAAGCCTTTATAAACTGATACTAAAATACTTTTCTATGAATTTTAATAATAACAATAATACATTAATACCTTGTCTTCAAAATCCATTCCCTGCATTCTAATATTGTTGGTGATTTCTCTTTACTCACATAGTGTGGAGTAGTACTCTTTGAAGTAAGTTTCTACAGTACTACTAAATTTGAGTGATTTCATTTTCTTACCTACCAGCACAGAATCCTGTTGCATACAGTCATGTGGGATGGTATGGGATTATAGTCTTATTCTCTTGATCAGCCAATATCAAATATTAGCGTCTCCCCCCATCCCCTCACTAGAACATGTATTCACATATACATACATACATACCCATATTCCTTTTCTGTTTCATGTATGTGATTTAATATAGTTGTCATTTTCTATAATTTCCAAATTATATTCAAGTGCAAATAGATAACAAATCCACTTTATATTCACCTTTTCTAATTTTAATAAGAAGCTCCAAAGATGATAAAGGGTTTAAGTGTTCCATAATCTCTTTTACTTTTATGGAGTCCCATTTTACTGGAATTCAGGAATATTGTCAAAAGAAGGCATATAACACCAGAATCGGTGTAATTTTAACACAGTTTCTTTTCAGATACTTTTAGTTTATCATGAATTTGCATAATAAGAGTTTCCTGAAGGGAAAAATTCAGCATCTTGATTACAATGAGAAAATGAGCCCAAATACTCTCTGCAATTTTGCTGATCAGTTCTCTGGAGTCCTCTGTAAACGTTAACATTGATGTGTCTAAGGTTAAAACACCATGTTAAAATGTTTTTTGTGTATGTAATTATTTTACTACACAAGGCAGTAAGTTTCAGTCTTTTAACCCATTAAGTGAATGCCAGAACTAAGATGAATGATAGGCTCTAGAGACTTCAGGGATTGTTATTAGCGGGACTTGGCTTTTGAAATACAGAGTGAAGATATTTGAATACTTGGGTTGAGAGATTATACCTGCAATTGCCAATTCTCTCAGATTGATTGAGTTCTACATATGTGGGATGATCATCCAAGCTAAAAACAAATTTTCTCCAAATCTCTTCAGAGTGAAGAAAATAGAGAACAAGCAAGGAAGAATTTAGCAGGGAAAAGAATCATTTTGAGCATTGAATTGCCAGCTGTGATTGAGAGATGGCTGTTTGGATTTGTCAGTCACACTTAAGCAAATATGTGATTCCAATCTCCTCGGTTCAGAACTAGCAAGGTTTATTAGGCAGGCTTTAAATTAGATAGGAAAATCTGTAGGGAGGCCTCTCATAACTTAAAAATCTGGCATGAGGTACCAATTTTTTTAATTCATTGGTATGACTGAGGGAGGATTATGTTCTTTAAAGTTGCTCTGCATGTTTACTTGCTGCCAAATAGGTAAAATTCATTGTACAGTATAACAACTTAGATGAGAACAGAGCAAGGACCTTTTTTGGTGTCACTAATTAACTCTTCTGGCCAATCACTAATCTTGGAGAGGGAAGGGGCTTGAGACCCTATCCTCGGAGATGTTGACTTTACTAGAAAAAGGTGTATTTTTAATGTTTTGTATGGTCAAGGTAAACCCTAGGCTATGTATACAAATACACCTTTCCCCCTAGTATAGACAAGGCCAGAATTTAGCAAAGCCATTCTTGCATCTGTTCATGAGGTGAGAGGAAGGAAGGAAGGAGTTCAACATGCTTTTACTCTGCCTCTTCTCAACTCTTCAGAAGTGGTTGTTGGTAGATAGTCCCCCTGCCCTTAGGTTTTGCCTGGAGGTAATCATGTGATCCACCATTTGAGCAGCACTGCTCTTGTGCTCTTACAAGTCACATAGGAGAAGATTGAAGAGACTGTTCTCTCTAGTCTCTAAGTTAGTTAGTTGGTTAGTCTCTAAGGTGCCACAAGTACTCCTTTTCTTTTTGCAAATACAGACTAACACGGCTGTTACTCTGAAACCTGTTCTCTCTTAAGTGAGCTATAAGACAGAGAGCCCTTTAGAGAGACAGGAGATTTGCTTTTGTAGTACGTTGCTTGAAGAATAAACTTAATCAGATTGACTCTGCAGCACAGATAGCTCTAGGAAAGTCCTTAAATGAGGAAGCCCTTCAGAGAACTAATTAGTACCTGGTGGCTCCTCAAATTAGATCTTATTAATAAAAAGAGAGAGACATAATATGACATCCCTTGGTGATATTTCCCATTAATATTAATTTTTTTTCTTTGAGAACTAAACTGATTGAAAATTCCTATGGCTCTGGGGTGGAGATGAGGAATTTTTCACTGCCTGCTTCTAGAGGAAAAACAGATTTCAAAAGTGGTTAGACTCTAATTGCCTCTTTGTGACCTAGGACAGAGAAGCATTAAATTTTTAGCTTGACCATAAAAGAATGAAAACACTGTTGAGTGGGCCTCCTAAACAGGGAGCTTGAAATAACAAAGGTCCAAAGCTGGTATCTAAACTTTTCTGCACCACATAAGAGACATATCTGTGATGCAAATATTCTCAAAGCATATGATGAAATTCATTATTTGCTTTTGTGTGAACTTGTGTGTGCCCATAGTTATGACTAACTTTAAATAAACCTATCAAAATGGATAGTCAGGGATTCAGACAACTTTAATTTCAGTCCTCCTAAAGAAAGGTGGAGTCTGGGGATTTAAAACAAACTCATATAGATGTGGCTGGGGAAAAGATTTTCACTTTCACCCATTGGAACGTGAATTTATAGTATTAGTCCTAGAGAGGCAGAGTTTGATTATGCATTTCTAGCAATAGGTGTCTATAATTTTTTTTTAAGTTTCTCTTTTTTCTGCAACAAAGATTCCAAATAACATGAACAATATATGCATAGTAGTTTTAAGTGGAAGTTTTCTTCTGCTCTATCCTGCTTTGTCAACTGTGGGAATAAATGCGGTAATATCTCATGAGTACATTTTATTTGGGGATGTATTCCCTTATATTTTGTCCATGAGCCACAATGCCGAAGAGAGAAACTATATATTACAAGATGAATCAGTGTAAACCAATAAGGACAGATAGTAGAGTGTTTAATATACAAACACTTACACACAGCAAAATATTTGCCTTGGAATGAGAAAAGTCGGGGAAGCTAGACCAGATCAGCACAACTTGTGTGTCTCTGACTATATGGTTGTTACATGGACTAGTAAGAATGGGTCAAGGTATCAAGGCACATAGGGGAAGAATCTATGACATTAACATTCCAATTTAATGCAGCTCTTTTGAAGAAGAAAGTATAACTGGTAAATATATATATTTATTTCTGGCCCTATGGATTTAGAGTAGAACATGCCAGTTCCATTGTTCTCAGAGTCCTCAGAAAGTTCCCTAAAAACACCTAAATAGTCCAGAAAAGATTCTTTCTGCCCACATGCTATCCTAATCTAACTCTGTGATATTAGACGCTTTCTTAGCCTGCCTTCACTGCGTACAGTTTTTCTTTTGAAGAGGTGTATGGTTTATGACATTGAGCGTATTGTCCTAGATATATTTCAGAAATGGAAAAACAAAAGGCTTTTTCCCCCCCTCCTGTATCAACTTTTATATTAAATTCCAGCACAGCACAGAGTGAACCACAGATGTGCATCAGTTTCCATTTTGCAGGAGGATCAAAATAAAACTTTACGATAGCCAAATAACTTCAGTAGGTGCTAGCAACAAACAAATGGATTGCGTCTCAAAGATTCGCTAATAGATCTCAGTTGTGTGGCTTTTTCACACAAGGAGAAAACTGTTTCACTACTCAGTACTTTTCGAAATTCACAGATTTCCTAGATGTCTGCAATGGATTAGGGGCTCTGTAGTTTGCTGGGCTCCAACTACAAGGGTTTCTCCTTTCCTTCTCCTCCCCCTTTCCCGCCTCTCCTCCTCTCCCCCCCCCCCCCAATTCCTTTCTGGAATACATAAAGAACAGGCTTTGGTCCTACTATTAGGACTTTACTAACCATGCCTATTCTGTTCTCATGAGTTGGACATGGATGTCCAACATCAATAAATGTCTCCCTTGAAACATAGTGACTCTGATTCAACAGAAATTACTGTTTTCTCTTTATCTCTTTAATGGCACAGTCAGCCATTACCTCCCACCTCACAGCAGTGCTAAATGATGTTCCAGATTATCAGAAGACCTAGCCCTTAAGTTCAAGTCTAGCAACAGCCCACTCTCTTCTAGTCATATTTCTCACTTCTTTGTAGTTTGTAGCTCATGATCACCTACTTCTAAAGCAACATGGTAACCCCAGCAACTGTGATATGTCTATTTCTCAGCTCTGTCCATCTCCCTAAGGTTTGATGAGCAGAGACTATTACTTTCAAGAGTCTGGATAAGGTGGTCCACATATCAGTTCTGGGCTTTCCTGCTTACATCACACACAGAACTCCACCTAAAGCTTTTGAGCCGCTTTTTCAGACATAAGCCACCATATCTTAAAAATACAATTTTAAATCTCAGAAAATGGTCCGGACAATGTTTTTATCTAAAACATAATCTGTGGAACAAGTCTGATAATGTTTTTGTCTGACCGTCTCATGAAAGAGTATGTTACACTCAAAGTCCACTTTTGCCTGAGGAATGAAATGCTTCCATTTCCCAGGCAGTCATAGAATCTTCTTTGAGTTTTTTGTGGCTCATTTTGCTTATATATAAATATATGAGAAATATTTAGTTTTGTGTTGCAACAGAAGAGACCAAATTTAGAAGCAATCCCCCCACCCCCAAATTTCCCTTTCCTTAAACTATATTACTCCTTTAGGGCCAGGTTGTATCCCAGTTTGTACAGCCTCCTTGCACAGGTTACCTAGATTGCAGGCGGCAGCTCAGTGAGAAGAGCAGCTTCCATAAGGCTAGTAAAAACAACAAGGAGTCCTTGTGGCACCGTAGAGACTCCTCTTTGTTTTTGCTGACACAGACTAACACGGCTGCCACTCTGAAACCCATAAGGCTAGTGTTGCCCCTCCCACCCAAGTGGGCAGGACTGTGGAGGATGGAAGGAACCTTGGCTGAACCCACAAACATGCCAGCTGGTATAACAATGCCGGCATGCTGGTGAAAGTATGCTGCCTTTAGTGTAGAACTGGTGAAGGGTACTTCCCCCTTGCTGTGAGGGGAAACTCAGAAAACAGATTGCAACTTTGAGTCACAATCTGTGCTGGTCTGCTCCAGGGCCCTTATAGCAGTTTGCTGCTCCTTGCTCAGGGCTCATGGCAAAGCAGAATCTTAACTAGGAAAAAAAGATTTCTATATCAAACAAATTAAATGTCACATAAATTTGAGAGCAAGAGAGGGAAATTCAACAACTATGTTTTGTTGATTGTAGTGATTTAAAACAATGCATTGTGATTTCAAAGCAGTTCATATGTTTTCAATAGAGTTTAACTGAGCTGTGGAAAAGTAAGTTTGATAATACAGTGTTTTTTTGAGTTATTCATTCATATCGTGAAATTTGTCTTTGTACATTGTGTAATTGAGCAGCAATAGACAGTTTATGTATTGTGACAGGGTTGGGCCAGATGGCTACAGGAGAGTGATAGAAGGCAGATATATTAGCCCCAGGTTAAGTAGGTCCCTTTTCCCTGGGTAAGGTAACAGGGAAGGTTCCAGAACAATCATGAACTTTCTGGAAACAATTAAGGCAGACAGGCTGATTAGAACACCTGCAACCAATCAAGAAGCTTCTAGAACCAATTAAGGCAGGCTAATCAAGACACCTGGGTTTAAAAAGGAGCTCATGTCAGTTTGTGGTGTGTGTGCGAGGAGCTGGGAGCAAGAGGCACAAGAAGTTGAGAGTGAGAAGGCGTACTACTGGAAGACTGAGAAGTACAAGCATTATCAGACATCAGGAGGAAGATCCTGTGGTGAGAATAAAGAAGGTGTTGGGAGGAGGCCATGGGGAATTAGCCCTGGGAGTTGTAGCTTTCACGCAGCTGTTACAGGAGCCACTGCAGACAGCTGCAATCTACAGAGTCTTGGGCTGGAACCCGGAATAGAGGGCAGGCCCAAGTTCCCCCCATCCCTCCATCCCCACAACTCCCTACTTGATACCGGAGGAGTTGAACTGGACTGTGGGTTCCACCAGAGGGGAAGGGCTAACTGAGTGAACAGCAGATTTGAGCCACGAAAGTGGCCAAACTGAGGGCTGCCGTGAACCTCTGAGGCGAGCAAATCCTTCAGTAAGTGCAGGACCCACCAAGGCAGAGGAGGATCTTTGTCACAATATTCACAAGAACTTCAATGTAATTACATGCACAAAGAGTGTATTTTATGTGGAAAGTCTCTCTTTATGTTCAGTTTACAGAAAATAGTAAGAGAAGTCTTTGCTGCAGAATTGTTTGGTGGTTTTGTAGAGACACAGGAACATTCCCTGAATGTGAATCAGAAGGCTGTGATGCAGAGTTTGGTAAAGCTCTGGAGAATCAAACTTTCAGTAAAAGTGAATGTTACTAATCTTGTAAATGTCACTGAACCATACAGTATTTCTGAAATAATAATTATGCTACTGTGTAGCATTACTACATCTCTAGTTATGCTACATACCTCACTGTGTTCATTCTTTAAAAAAACACCACTACACACACATCCCCCCACTGAGAATATCCGAGCTTCTCTAATGAAAAAAAATTGCTGTGTGATAGCTGCTTTGAATTTCATTTATGCTGTCATGGGTAGATTACAAACAGTAAATTGAGTTGACCATGTCCATAATGTGAGGTTTTTATACTCAGTAAAGTCCCTTATTAAATGTGCATTTTTTAATAATATAAACTGAAGGGTTATCTGTCCTCATTGCCTTTACCTTTCTCAACCTGGCATTTTGTATGTAGTTTTCTTCAGCTTTCCTGTGTTTTTAAAAAACTAAATGATGGTAATGCTTAGATTAATTTTATATTACTATATATTGATGATGGTTTTCTAGACTTTATGTTCAGTGAGTTCTTTAAGTTAATTAAATTCGATAAAAGCAGGGAAATTTAGAGGGCTGAATTTAACTTTTTAGCACCTGAAGTAGATGAAGTAATACTGTAGAACAGCAGGACTAAACCAGTGGCTTTCAAGGCTTCACATGCAGCTATGAATCTACAAGTCTAATGCATGTGACCCAGAGCAGCACTATGATAATTCAGGCCTACCTCCCAACTTAGTCATGTTTCTAATGTGTGGGCTGGTCTGTACACTGTGTTAACATTTGCTCCAGGTGTAATGGGTTGGGATCAAAGCCACTGGAACAAAAGGTAGGGAAGCAGATTGGCTCAACCAAGTGAAGTCAACAGACCAAAGTATTAGACTTCTGATTTCTGGTTGGATAGTCCCACTTTTACCCTAGTGTTTTGCTAGTGGTGCTCATGAAGGGGAATCTACCAAATGCTATTGATTTGTATGTGTAGAACCATGAATGTAGGAATACAAAAACAGGTCAGAGGGGAAAAGGAATGGATTCAGGTCTTATTTTGCAGAAGTCCCTGCAAAATCTAGTTGTGTGTATGCACAGTCCCCAGCCTGCATGTGTTTTATGGGCTATCTGTATACTGAAGTCAGGCACTTTCTAAAGTACTCAGGCTCTTTTGCAAAATCTGTCCCCTTTGTCAAAAGTTGTATGTTACTTGTAATCAGGTTTACCAGCATGAGCAGTAGGCTCAGTGATGTGTGTTTAATTTATTAAAACTTTACATTATCAAATATATTTCACATTTTATTCAAATTAGTATTCTAGCCATATAACTTTAGATTTCTGTGCTGAGCAAAATAGGGGCAGTTTTTCCAATGAAGACATTTAAAAACAAAAACTGAAATATATCAGAGATAAGTGTGGAATATTTAATATAGAAAACTCTGATGTAATACACATATTATGTAATGGTATAAAACTACACAAATACTGAGCAAAATATACAACAAATAGCAAATGAACCGTTGGCAAAGGATGAAAATTCTCTACTTCAGCCAAGATGGCTGTCTTGGGTATTGCTCTTGACTGCTTTTCTGCACCCAGTAGGTCTTAATATTAGGAGAGCTCTATTAAATATGACTTTATGAAAGCAGTCTTGAAAAAAAATAAAGTGCAGTTTTTAGGGCACTTTCTCCACTCTGTCTGAATTTATATCTGTGTTAATCAGAAATGTATTACGGAAGATACCCGTCAAGCTTGCTTGTCTGCAGCTTGAATTATTTTGCATATAACCAAAGATGGACAAGTTTTTTCCATGCAGGATGTCATGTTTGTGTGTTCCTAGTCGTACTATAAATAAGCAATTTCACCATGTTGCAGCATTGTAGCTTGCATATATATACAATATATTTTTTATTTAGTGTATATCCCTTTTGGTTTCTTACGACATGTTGGTTTTTCTTCATTTTTTTTAATCCACAGATGTAACTTTTGTATTCCATTTCAGTCTTATTTTCTGTCTCAATCTTCTTTCACTTATCTCTTATTTTGTCTCATTGGAAAAAAGTTTGTGTTTAGCATCTGTAACTATGCATATTTCAAAGTTTTTGCATTTCTAATACTCCTCTTTATCTGTTTTAGCATCTCCCTGTATTCTTCCCAGTGTTCTTTACTACTTATTTTCTTGTAAGTATAGCATATTCTGCTTTTCCCCTCAGTTTCTTATTGACCTGTTTAACGATGTGGAGTTCATTAAAGCTGCATCTGACTTCTGAAGAAAAATTTTAATTACCATCCACATTTAGTCTGGCCTTTTTTCCCCTATGACTGGAGTACCTGATATTTGTCTAAAACCATTTTGTGTAATATCCTTTCACATCTACAGTTATCTAAAATTGCACAGTTTTCTTCTGATAATAATTAAATTTGATTTCCACATCACATTTAATCATATTGTGGCCTCTTGACAGTATTGTGCTATTTCTGATTTATTTATTCTGCTCTCTTCAGTGTTTGGAAACTGATCTAGACAGGTGGGTCCCTGACAAGTGTCAGGAATTCATCCATACAACATTTTGAAATGGTTTCCAAATTGAAATTAGACTAACAATTACGTATATACTCAGTCTTGTTATATGTGCATGTACAACTTTTATCTTATTAAATAGCAATTCTTATATCTCACTTTTAGGTAGGGCCCTTTCAGTGTTTTGGTTTCTTGGCTAAGCTCAATTTAACTGTTTCTCAGGGAGGGACTATCCTCAGAAACCATGTACAGTAACTCCTCACTTAAAGGCGTCCTGGTTAACATTGTTTTGTTATTAGGTTGCTGATCTATTAGAGAACATACTCGTTTAAAGTTGTGCAATATTTCATTATAAGGTTGTTTGGTTCGCCCCACACTGCCCACCTGGCACTCCTGCTGAGAAGTGGGGTCAGCGTGTGGGGGCTTGCCCCATTGCTTCAGCCCCTGTACCCCGACCCCAGCAGGAGTGCCAAGTGGGCGGAGCGGGGCAAGCCCCCACATCCCAACTCTGGCAGGAGGGCCAGGCGGAGCAGGGCAAGCCGCTACACCCCAACCCTGCCTCAACTAAGCTTCACAATCATCATTGGTGAGTGCAGTGTTAAATTGTTTATTTAAAATTATTTAAAACTTATAGTGCATATTTATATAATGTCTTTTGTCTGGCGAAAAAAATTTCCCTGGAACCTAACCCCTCCCCCCCCTTACATTAATTCTTATGGGGAAATTGGATTCGCTTAACATCGTTTTGCTTAAAGTAGCATTTTTCAGGAACATAACTATAGCGTTAAGCGAGGCGTTATCGTACTGAATGTGCAGCTGCACAATGCTTGTGCTATGCTGGTCCTGCTCTGTGAATAACCTCCCCCTTCCCACCTCCACACAGACCTTTGTGAACTCATCTGATGGGCTGTCATGATTCCCCTACAATCTCAAATGAGCCGATTAGGGATCCAAACTGTCCTTTGCCTCCCAGTGACGGGATCTCCAAAAGTATCTCTGTACCAGCTGCCAAAACTCTTTCTGGTTTCCCAATGACAGTTGCGACAATACTACTCCCGCTTTGAAAAAATTGCTCCTGCTCCTCCACCAAAATGGTCATATTAACTTTACCGTCCCACCCCCAACTAAAAACATTCTATGTAAGTTACAGAAGTCTGTCTCTTTGAGGCTGCTGCTCACCTACTTTGTTCCACAGAACCTCAGGGAGTTTATATATAGTGCTTGTCTTATAGTAGCTCTTAATACCTATCACCATAGGCTCCTAAGCCCTGTTTTAGGAGTTAACTTTTGTTTTTCTTGGTTTTCATTCTTTCTGGAATTTGCCCTAACCCCTGTTTTTCTCCACCATCTGTTTTCCCCTAATTTCTTGTTTACCAATGAGTATCTCTGCAAGGTTATGTTCTTAATATTGTACTACTTAGCCACTACAATTTCATATTTAGTTCATTATTATTGTGTAATACAGTACATGCCCTTTAAATATCATGGGTCTAGGGGGCGGGTAGTTCATGTGTCATCTCACTGCTGTTTCTTCAACTATAAATAGAAATTGGCTAGCGATGCAGTCTCAGTATTTCCAGTTGGTACATATTTAATTTAGATGCATACAGTTTCTTACTCCAGAAGAATATTCTAGTAGTCTACAAAACCAATAACTGCTTCTGGAGAAAAGTAGTCTGTTGGACTAGGAACCAGGGCCATCCACAGGTCTAATCCTGGCTTTGATACTAACCTGATCTTTGAACATGGGCAGTTTTATACTATAGAATTTCTGGGAGGGGGGTTCATATTTGTTAACATAGTAGGGTTCAGATCATGTTATCTGTTGAGTCCTACCAGTGTGAGATCAATCACACTAGATCTGTATACGTATCTCCTCGTTTCTGTGAAGAAAGGGGGTTTTAGCCATTACTGCAGTATCTATGCAGTGTTGGGTTAGATGTGCTAAATCCATTTCTCTACTCCAGCCCCTCCACTGCTGGGCACCAAGCAGGAATTAGCTAATAAGAAAATATGCCCTTAGGTTGTATGATGTTTTTCTGAAGAGATTTCCCTCTCAGCTGTAGAACTGACATGGACATTCATACCTTTGACGGATGTGGGTCAGGGTAGTAGCCGGCCTTTGCAGCATGGATCCATTGATGGTATGGTGGCTAGAGGATCCAGTGTAGCAGCTCTGGGCATCCATGCAGATAGCCCAGATTCTGGGGGCTGATCCTCCTTGCTCTTTACATGGTAGTAGGGATTAATCTTCGCTCTCGCTCCCAAAGGAGTGATGTGGGGGGAAATCAATGACTTGAAGCTTCTGGAGTTTTCCTTCCCTGTGGTTCTTTTGTACTGATTTCCATTTAGAGTGGGGAGTGCGGTGGCCCTATGTTATAATCTCTGTATCTGGGAAAAATAGAACTGGTGATTTGAGGGCTATTTAATTAATGTTTGGAAAAATACTTTGAAGATATAAAGTGTTTCAAGTACTAGGTATTGTCATTATTTTTCAGTTAGCCATTCATTTACAGTATGTGTTTTTAACCCCCATTTGACTTGTTTTCCTTCTTCACAACTATGACATTCTGGGGTGCAATCCAGACCAGTAAAGGGCTGTTAGTACCTGCCCTGCAACCTTGGGTACCTCACAATGCTTTGTTGCTGTAACTTTCAACAAACAGCCAAAGAGCATACAGGTCACACCCTTAATGTCTCTGTATAGCTACAGCCCTGGGCCAGAAACTCTGTCCCCAGCAGCCTGTCAGCAAACACTGGCCAGACTTTGGCTTCCAGCAGCCTTGGTTACTATTTGCAGGGTGACCCTAACACACTCCCAGTCCTGGATTTCCCCCCCAAAAATGTGTGTTTCTGCACTGTCCTGCCCTCTCCTGAGCAGTCCAGATATATTAGGTTCATTGCCCCTCTAAGGGAATCATTGTAAAGCAGTTTGCTACCCTAAATGAAGTTACCCACACAGTTCAAAACACTGGATTAGTTATGATTAAAAAATAAAACAAGCTTAATTAACTACAAAGAGAGATTTTAAGTGAATACAGGTATAAGGCATTAAAGTAAAAAATGGTTACAAGAGAAAAAAAGATAAAACACTTTCTAAACTTAACAAATGAGACTTGGATCAATGTGAAATTCTTACTCCAGGTTCCCAGTAAGATTGTTAACCAAGTTTCAAGTCAGGATCTGCTCCCAAAATCCATAGTCTGTTTCTTTTATCTTCTTAGGTGGAAAAGAGAGAGATGGATAGGGAGAGTCCCTGTGGTGTTTTTGCCCCTCACCTCTATAGTCTGCTCCCTCTTTGAGGTGCATTTTCCTGAAGATTACCCCTCAGCCAAGATTATTCAAAGAGTAAAGGAGATGTGGTGTCTGAGGGTAAAAGAGCTTGAATGCTGTTTCTTCTCACCTGTTTGCTGAAATGCAGATTTTCCAGATTTTACTCTTCCCCCTCTTTCTACTGGAGTACCCTATTTACAACTTATACGTAAATTGAGGTAAACACACATTCCTTTGTTTAAACCTGCTTGATTGGTTCTGCCTAGTCAGGGCTATGTGGATTTGAACATATGCTACAATCATCATTGAGGGGGAATTCATAACTTTACATAGAATGTTGCTCCACACATTTCATCATGATATTATTGACCGGTGAGTGATTAGTTTTCAAATGGTACCTCAGAAGACATATTTCGTACAAAGTGTATAGAGTGACACTATAGAGGTGCAATCCATCACACCTCCCCCCCTTGCAAAGTTGCAGGAGTGTTAACCACTGGCTGACTCGGGGGCAGTGATCAGAGCCCTCTTTCCTGTACAGGGCATCTGCCACCATGTTTTCTTTTCCCTTTGTATGCACAATTTCCGTATCCCAAATAAGGAATTTTGGCTACTCCAATTTTATAGGGGCTTCTGTAGTCATCCTGCCTCTTTGAGCTTTTACAACGCAATTCCCAAGTGTTTTTTGTGATTAGACCATGTGTTGCTGAACACCTCTCTCTCATTGACATAGGCCCTCACAAAGTCCTGTAAACCTTTTAACACTTGGTGGACCAGCCTCTGAAAAGTGGCTCCTGCATTAATTAACCCAAATGGTAACACTTTGAATTTATATAATCCCATATTAGTAACAAAAGCAGATTTTTTTCTGTGCATTGTCATCTAAAGGTATCTGCCAGTACCTCTTAACTAAATTAAAAGAGCTGAGATATTTAGCTTTGCTTAAGATATCCATCATATCATTGATTCTAGGCATAGGATAAGCATCCGGCACTGTGACAGCATTGTTTCCTATAATTAACACAAAATCATAATGTTGTCTTTCTTAGGTACCAAGTCCACAGGTGAGGCCCGAGAGCTCTGACTATTTAATTACTTGTAGGTCCAGCATGCTTTGTATTTCTGTGCAAATTTGATTTTGTACCTTACCAGTGACACGGTAAGATCTGATGGGAGGTGGCTGTGGTCCTTCAGTAATGATATTATGAGTTAGCAAGTAAATCTTCCTGGGGCTTACTAGATTGTGGTCTTGTAGCACATTAGCTCTCTGCCTTTTCAGCTGGTGTTAACTCACTGCAGATATCAATGCTTTCCAAAGATGAGTCAGTTTGGCATTCAGCCATCAAATCAGAGAGTTGGTGTGCCTCAGTTTCCCCTTCTACACAATAGATCATGTTTACCATGGCTTGCTGTGATAAGCTTTGTCTGTTTACATGTACCAGTTGTGGGACAGCATTACCATGAGGCTTTTAAACATATGTATCTTCATTCACCGATTCTATCACCTCAGAAGCTCATTCCCAAGAATTTTGCATTTTGTATTTTTTTTCACGGGGCTTAACATTAACATCAAGTTCCATATTTCAAAAGAGTGTTTACAAGTATGTTGGTTATATCATCCTTCTTGTTTGGACTGACGGTCCTTGAGGTTAGCTTGAACAATACCCATCATGTCTTTTTACTCTTTTCTGTATTCAGAGGGGTAGGCATGTTAGTCTGTATCCACAAAAACAACGAGGAGTCCAGTGCACCTTAAAGACTAACTGATTGATTTGGGCATAAGCTTTCATGAATAAAAAAACCACACATCTTCAGATTCATGGAGTGAAAATTACAGAGACAGGCATAAATATACTGGCACATGAAGAAAAGGGAGTTACCTTACAAGTGGAGAACCAGTGCTGACAAGGCCAATTCAGTCAGGGTGGATGTGGTCCACTCCCTTGGACTGACACCTCCTCATCAATTATTGGGAGTGGACCACATCCACCCTGACTGAATTGGCCTTGTCAGCACTGGTTCTCCACTTGTAAGGTAACTCCCTTTTCTTCATGTGCCAGTATATTTATGCCTGTCTCTGTAATTTTCACTCCATGCATCTGAAGAAGTAGGGATTTTTACCCATGAAAGCTTATGCCCAAATAAATCTGTTAGTTTTTAAGGCTCCATCGGACTCCTTGTATGTATTCAGTTACTGGGTCTCCCGCTGCCTTAGTGTCCCCTTCCTGTGAGTGTCTGATGAAATCTAGGGGTCCCCTCACTTACTTTACAGATAGAAGATCAAATGGGAAGAAGCTGATTGATTCTTGGAGCACTTCCCTATAAGATAATAGCAAATATGGTAATATTTCATCCCAGTCTTGCTCTCTTATTTTCGTACATTTCCAGCGTAGATTTTAGAGTTTCATTGAACCTTTCCACCAGATCATTTGTCTCTGGGTGATATGGGGTAGCTTTTAGTTGTTTCATTCCACAAAACTTCTATAACTTACTGAGTAGCTGAAACATGAGATTTGACCTACAGTCAGATAAAATCACTTTAGGGAAACCCACTCTGCTAAAAATAGTGAAAAGGGCTGTTGCCCCAGAATCAGCTTCTGTGTTAGTTAGAGCCACTGCTTCAGGATATCTGGTGGCAAAATCCACTTCCACCAGGATATGTTTCTTCCCCCTCTGGGTAGGACATGCCATAGGTCCCACAGTGCGCATTGCTAATTCCCCACATGCTGGGCAGGCACAACCAGCTGCTTGTAGGATTTTCCAGGGCTCTTTTCACGTCCCATGGGAGCTTCCCTGTACAATCTTCCTTCCTCTTCAAAAACCTTTCCCCATTTCCCCTCTTTTGGGCTCCCTTTAAGACATATCCCCTTATGTACTCTAGAGTGGGGTCTGCCCTTTCTTCATCTGCAAAACACTGGCAGCTGACAACTTCAGTAACTGGGATTATTTCCCTCCCCCCTCCACCATTTCATCTGCCATAGAGAAGTTGACTTTGCCCCCCCCACACACACACACCTGGAAACACAGTGATTTCTCTTGCCGCAGAGATTGTGGCAGGACCTTCCCCATCTCTCTTAGCAGTTTCTTGATCTTTACCATTTTCCTCTGGAATCCCAGTACACGATTCCCTTTTACTATGGGTTAAAACATTAACAGCCTTAGCCATATGCAAAATATCATTCCCCATGAGCATTTCCAAAGGGATACTATTCAGAATCCCCACTGTCAAGTCACCCCTAAGCCTTCCCATTCCAAATGAACCTTAGCCCAAGGCACAAGGAATTTTGTTTCCCCAGTGTCAGAAGCTCTAACTCCTGATCAGATAACATGTCAGTCTTCTGGACCATGCTTTTCCTGACCAGATTGATTTGAGAACCACTCTCCACCCTATATGTTCTTTGCAATTGACCTTGGTGACTTTAATAAATTCCATATCTACCTCCACAGGGTCAGACCTCACAAAATTCAATAGGACAATTGCTTCAGTCTGGGCTGGATGAGACGTGGGCTTAATTTCTTTTTAGCTGAGGGCAATGATTTCTTAGGTGCTCGGTGGAGTTTGACTAGAAGCACCTTCTCTCGCCATGCCTGGTACGGATCATAGTGGAGACAGCCAGTCTCAGGTCAGACTATCAAAAAACTGGGCAGACTCCCCTACTCTGGTGGAGTATTCTGTAATTAGATTTAACCAAGCCAGCAACAAATGTGTGCTCCTGGATCGCAATATTAGCTTAACGTGGAGCCACAGACAATCCCCTTAGACACTCCAGCCTATCTTTATCACTAGACAAACTGGACTTCTCTCTGGGTTGCCCAAATAGTTTTTGGGAACCTCAGTCCTTTTGTTCAAAATTTCCCCTGTCAGAATTCATCAGTCCAGAGATGGGGTAGGGAAGAGGTGGCCAGGCTGGCCTTTGTTCTCCCTCTTTATATCATGATCCTTTTGGCCTGAAAAATCCTTGCTGTGTCCTGGGGGCCAGCAGTCCCATGGTGTACGTGCTTTGCCACCAGTTCTTCATATGAATTGCAAATTTTTGCTTGCACATTCTGCATACATGCCTTTTGAGGTGTCTTTGGGCATTACATGCAGGGGCTTTTGTTTACATTTCCTTTGTTATCCCTGAAGAGCTCACCTGTGGGCGTTTCTCAGACTCACAATATGTTTGAGTTATAAACGTATAGCAAAATCTCATAATTCCACATACAATGTCAATATACACGTTATAACCAGATAACGACACTCATCAGGTTCCAACTTCTCCAGTACCTCACAAAGCATACTTTAGACAAGATTTATCACAATGTTGTAAAAGTGGTGATCGTGTTAGAGTAGACAGTCACCTTCCCCTTTAGACAGTATCACACCTTCTTGGACCATTTTCTTCCACAGGAGGTATGATATGATAGAGCTTTCTAGGAGGGGAATGATTCTGGGGAGATATTTGCCTGGGCTCCCTGCACCTCCTTCCTGGGGGTAAAATGGGATCCCCCCTTTACACTGGGTTTGTGCCCCTTCTTCTGTGTCCTGCACTCATTAGACATTGAGGCTTGCACAAAGGAATCAGGCAGGATGACCATTTTCTGTACAGAATTTAAAGATTTATCCCATAATGCATCTCTGACCTCATCAGAACATATACTTAGGAAATATTCTTGAGCAAAGAGATCTAGTAATCGGTCACAGTTCTTAGCCCCCTGCTCTTTGCCCATTTTTTTCATTGTCAGACACACATTAGACATACTGTGACGAGTGCCAACACTTTTCCTGAAATTTCTGTATTTCATTCTATACACTTCAGGGGTCATTTGAAACCTTTGCAAAATATCTCTTTAAAATTCAGGATATTTCAAAGCCTCTTCAACTGACATTTCATTAATCCATTTAAAGATGTACCAGAGAGTTTTGCAATCAGTGTGGGGAATTTCTTGTCCTCTGGAACCTTTTGAACCTCACCTAGCCTTTCAAAAGTGGTAAAGTATTCTTCAGTACAGTTTTTTTCCTTGTATGCAGACCACAACTTGTCACAGTTGAGTGTTCCTTGTATGAAGGAAGCAACTGGAGACTGTGGGATTTGTCCATGCCTTGCCTTCGTGTCCAGAATATACTGTCCTCCTCCTCCTTTTTTAGGGCTTCTTTGTCTTTCAGCTCCATGGCTCACTGGTGTGAGTCTTCCTGCTGTTGACTTTCTGGCTCCCTCTCCTTGGCTCTCATCTCTGCTTGCCACTTTTGGTGTTTACAATCTTTGTCTTTCTGTTCTTGCTCCAACCTGGTCAGTTCTAGCTTCATAGCTGCTATGTTGGCACTCATATGTATACTTTACTGTTTCTATTCCTCTTGCCCAAAATAAGCAAACAGAAAACAACAAACTAACTTTTCTTTGACTGTTCCCAGCCAACACAGTTGAGATTCACTTGAAAAATGCTTAAAGTGTAAATCTCATGTAAAATAGCAAACTGTGTATACATCCTGTTTAGACTAAGCCACTATGATATTCTGGCCAGACCAGTGAGAGGCTGCAACTTGGGGTGCCTCACAATGCTTTGCGGCTGTAACTCCCAACCTGGGCTCCACACAAACACCCAAACAGCATGCAGGTCACACCCTGTGTGTCTGTCTATAGCTATAGCTCTGGTTCAGTAACTCTGATCCCAGCATCCTATCAGCAAACACCAGCCACACTTTGGCTTCCAGCAGCCTTGGTTACTACACTCCCAGTTCCAGATCCCTCCCCCCAAGTGTGTTTCTGCATTGTCCAGCCCTCTCCTGGATAGTCAGTTATATTAAGTTTGTTGCCTCTCTAAGGGGATCAATATACAAAAGTTTGCTACCCTAAATAGAGTTATCCACACAGTTTAAAGCACTGGATTAGTTTTGATTAAAAAATAAAACAAGCTGAATTAACTACAAAAAGAGATTTTAAGTGTGTACAAGTATAAGGCATTAAACTCAGAAATGGTTACAAGAGAAATAAAGATAAAACAACTAGACTTGGGTCAATGTGAAATTCTTACCCCAAATTCCCAGTAACATTGCTTACTGAGTTTCAAGTCCGGATCTTCTCCCAAAATCCGTAGGCTGTTCCTTTTGTCTTCTTAGGTGGAGAAGAGAGGGAGAGCCCCGGGTGGTTTTGCTCCTCACCTTTATAGTCCATTCCGTCTTTGAGATGCATTTTCCTGAAGCTTACCCCCTTATTCAAAGAGTAAAGGAGACATGGTGTCTGGTGTTGAAAGAGGTTGCATGCTGTTTCTTCTCACCTCTGTTTGCTGAAATGCAGACTTTCCTTGTCTCCTCTCTTCCCCCTCTTGCTGTCTGAGGAGCAATATATAACTTATATGTAAATTTAGGACCTGCTTGTCAGGGTTTGAATACCATCATCATTTGGGGGAATTCATAACTTTACATATAAAGTTGCTATACACATACTGTCATGCTGATATTGACCAGTGAGACATTAGTTTTCAATTGGTACCTCAGAAGGCATAGTTTGTACAAAGATTACTACAATAGCGTGTAGGGTGAAATACAGAGGTGAATTTCATCACAACTTCTACCACCCAACTTTTAGACCTAACTGCCAAATCTTTCTCTCAATTTTATATGATTTTAGCACTGAAATCATTTTTTTTTTTTTTGTTTTTTAATGTGTACCCCTGCTAGTCTTGTGAACACAGATAATGCAAAGTAACATAGTCCTACAGTCACGGTTAGACTGAATCTACCACAAATATTGTTAATCCATGTGTGCCATCCATTTTAGAGTAATTTACTATTCGAGTTCCTTAAGGAACAGATGCTTGCATATTTCAAAGTTCTAGCCTCGGACACTGGAATTTAAAAATCCTACAATTGCATAATGCAGAGATTCTTAAACTGTCCTCTATGGAGCCCCTGGTTCTGATCTGCTGAGACTTGGCTGGTAACACAGTGCTAGCTGCTGCTCCTTATTTCCAGCTACTAAATTACATTAAAATATAGCTGAAAATACACTCATTACTTTCTTAATATTTCTTTTTTGTGTAGTAGCCACAGGCATATGTGTGCAACTGTGAACAGAAGAGGAGGAGATGTCCTTGACACAAATTGAGAATCTGTGCTGAGCAGCCCAAGGATTGGTGGGGAAGGGAACACTTAAGGAACTAAGGATTTTCATTTCTGGGATGCTGCAGGGGCCTGAGCAGTTGATAGCCTGTTCCCAGCTGCTTTGGAACAACAATGGTTCCACCCCTTACCATACCTTCCACCCCCTGGCACACCCTCTACACTTCTCTCCCAGGCACATTAGGGCTTTTAGAGTCACTTTACAACTGCTTCTTACCCAGAGGCTGGAGCAACCATGAGAATCTCACTCATAATCTCTATATTAAAATCTGATCCGTACAATGAGAAACAGCTCCTGGTATAATTCTTGTTCCTGGGAGAGCAAATGTTATAATACACTTTGATATGGACCAAAAGTGTTTACCTATGACATACAAGTGGGATTTCTTGTAATGATTATACACTCTTTTTTGGAATAGCCAATAGTTGTTCTAAATCACAGTTACCAACTTCTACGCAGTAAATAAGCACCCCAACTTCCACAATAAGCCAAAAATCAAGCTAATCCCATTTCAAAACAAGACCAAAACAAGCCAGTCCCAAAGAACCCCAACGCTATGTGACTAGATCCCCCTGGCATGCAGTCTGGGACTGTGGTGGTCCTGCTGTGCACCCTGACTCTCTTTCCCCCTTCCTCCTGCTTGCCCTTGCCCCTGCTTGCCAGGAGCCTATATTAAAAAAAAAAAGGAAAGCTACTAGTCAACAAGCAACTCTCAAACCATTTAAGCCAAAAACAAACACAATTTCTGCATTTTTTTTTCTTCAGGTTTGGCATGTCTGTTCTAAATCCCTTGTTTCAGCTAAATTGACAAACAGTAAGTCTAAAACTAAGCAAAAGAGAGGCAAAAAATTCTCTACGTGCCTTACTGGCATTGGAAAAGGATAGAGTCTTGTGGTTTGAACAATTTGGACTACTTATATTCTCTTTAAAATTTGAAAATAAATGAATCATACAATGAGTGATTGGTACATTTTGATAATCTAGCAGGTACAATTCTTAGAGGTGTGTTTATTTTTCATGTAAAATAACTTGTAGAGAAGTCATTAAGTCGCTTATGCATGAAAATGTATAATTCTGTTTCTGATTTAGTAAAATTATTCAGGTCAGTTTTTAAGAACTTCATTCCCAAACTGTGTTAATACCATCGGCCCTGCTGTTTTTATGGGCATAATCCTATTAAGTGTCTGTCTAATATACTGTGTAGTAATTTAATTAAAACAAAAAAGTATGTAACTGTTTCAATTCTATTATTTCCACCAGTGTAATTTAAAATGCCCAAACTCTGATCTTCTGCCAGATGACCATCTTGTGGGTGTTCAGGAAAGCTCTGATTAACCTCCTTTCTAGTAGAGAAATGTGTGGAAATAGACTGTTTTTATTTATACAGTATGCACATAGCTCCCATTATTGTTTGGAGTAGGAATGACAGTAAACAGCAAATGCAGCAATATAGCCTATGAGATACTGATAGCAAAGGCAAGCAGTAATGCTGCTATCATTAAAATTGTGAAAATATTATATTGATACTGTGATGTAATCAGAGAGAAAATAATTTCCCACCTGTACATTGAGTCTGTACACTGGTGTATTGCATCCTGATACAGAACCTAATACTCTAAATATAGCATGAGAGTCAAAATAAAAATTGGTGCAGGACATGAATCAGAATTCTCTGCCTGGAGAATATTTCTCAATGTAGGTGTAAAAGAAGGTTCACTTTGTCTTCACCCACCTCCAAAAGTAATACTTTATAAAAATACAGACTTTAGAAAACGCTTTATTCCACAGTAATGTTGTTTAAAGCTCACACCCATACAAAACATACAGAAGAGAAAAGAAATCTGTCATGTGCATATCCATAATGTTTCCTGAGGGAAACAATTCCATAGAAATTAAGATGGAAATGGCCAGTTAAGTCATCCAGCCAGTGCAAGATTATCTTAATTGTGTAATATTTACTTAGGGATTGCTACTATTTTTATAAAGTACTCCCACAAAATTTTCCTGCTTACTCTGTGACGAATCCAGGTTATGGGATTCTAGGTGGCATGTTTGCAGAAAGAATGGCTGAGGGACCAGGGTATGTATTAGGATTTAAACGAAACCACTTTCTCAAAAATATAGTAAAAGATGGAGACAATTCAATTTGGAAACATCCGTTTGCTGCCCATCTTTACACCTTGTTTCTGAAAGCTATACTGAGGGTATGTCTACACTACGAAATTAGGTTGATTTTTTAGAATTCGATTTTATACAGTCGATTGCGTATGTCCACACTAAGTGTATTAAGTCGGCGGAGTGCATCCTCACTACCGTGGCTAGCATAGACTTACAGAGTGGTGCACTGTGGGTAGCTATCCCACAGTTCCCGCAGTCTCTGCCGCCCATTGAAATTCTGGGTTAAGCTCCCAATGCCTGATGGGGCAAAAACATTGTTGCAGGTGGTTTTGGGTACATGTTGTCAGTTGTACCTCCCTCCGTGAACGCAACGGCAGACAATCATTTTGCACCTTTTTTCCTGGGTTACCCATGCAGACGCCATACCGCAGCAAGCATGGAGTCCGCTCAGCTCACTGTCACGCTCTGCAATTCTGGGGGGACTGCATGGTCACCTGTGCTGCTGAGTTTGCCACGCTGACCAAACAGGAAATGAAATTCAAAAGTTCCCGGGGCTTTTCCTGCATACCTGGCTAGTGCATCGGAGTTCAAAGTGCTGTCCAGAGCAGTCACAGTGGAGCACTCTGGGATAGCTCCCAGAGGCCAATACCATCTATTTGCATCTGCACTACCCCAAATTTGACCCAGCAAGGTCAATTTTAGCATTACTCCCCTCATCGGGGAGAGTACAGAAGTCTATTTGAAGAGCTCTTTTGGTCAACGGAATGGGGTTGGTTGTGTGGACGCAGTCATTTTTATATCGACCTAATGCGGCTAAATTCGACCTAACCCCGTAGAGTAGACCAGGGCTGAGTGTAGATTGACAAGGTAATACAATATGCAGCTTTAAATGATTTGTAGGAGTATTTTGATGAATTGACTTTGACAGAGATGATTGGGGTGAACATCTCAAGTTTCCCTTCTGTTTGGTGGCTGTATTTTAATGTGCAGTTCCTTCAGAATATTACTGGTCATATAGGTATTTTGTGCACTAAGCCAATACCAGTATGCTGGAACAATATACGTATTAGTACAAACTGTATTTACATACACGACTGACAAACTTTTGCTGATAACTCTTCCAGAACAAAACATTTGATTTTTGCAAAAAAAAAAAAAAAGTTGCTTTATAATGGCATATTAAAGGAAAACTGTTAACACTTACATTTGGGGACTAAACATTATAAATGAGGCTTTCTTAGGCTAAAAATGTTGCAGACATACAATGTAGGTTTCTTAGGAAGTGCAAGGTATTGATAGCTTCTGATATATTTTGAGTGGTTTGTGGAACCAGCTGTTTGAATTCTTAGAAACTATTCAAATATTCCACTATTTTTAAAAAGTATTTGCTTTGTAATTTATTCAAGTACTTTGAAGAAAGCATAGGCAGAAAGATGACTCTGGCGTATATTATTATTTATTTGTCTTACAATAGCACCTTTTGAGATCGGGCCACATTGGGTTAAACTCTATACAAATGCTTAGTAAGAGATCGTCCCTGACCTGAAGATCTTTCCGTCTACATAGATAAGACAGGAAAAGGAAGGAAGGAAGTGGACCATGTACACATAGTGGTCACCCATAAAGCTTTCCAATCTGGGCTTGGATCACGTTACCTCCGTACTTGAGCAATTCTGTATACTAGGTCTAGGGAACATTTCAGATACCAACATTTAATTATCTAGTTACCCAAGGCTAAAATGGAAAATGTTTAATGGTGACCTGAGTAAAATTGTGGATTGGTGATGCATGCGGGCCTGGGGCAAAAGAACACTTTCTCGGAGGAAGAGGAGCATTAGTAACAGCAGCATGAGTTGGAGAGCTGAGTGTTTGAGTCTTATATACTGGGGCTGTAAAATGATACAAGTATAGAGAGAGAATTGTTTTTGTTTGTGTTTCCCCAAAACAATAGTTTAACATAATATACAAGGGTTATTTTTAACACTGAATTTTTTTTTACGTCAGTCTTGCACAACTGCCCTTCATGCCTGCCACTCAGTTTCTGTTTCTTTGGAAAACTGCTGATCTGTGCTTAAACATGCCTGTCTTTAAAGTTACACAGGTTTCTAGGGTTTGCTTGCAGTCATTGGAAAGCTAAGATTCTTTACTTAAAAAGTAATACCGCAAAAGTTTCAAGCAGAAATAGAGTCATGTTTGTGTAAAAAGCTTTTTTTAAAAAGCTTAGTGCTGATGGTGTCTGTCCTGGATTCTTAATTCAGTTATTCAAAAAGAGGGTTTCTGATCAACAAAACCCTTAATCAGATTCAATTATTTCAGTTCCCTTTAGTTTTAGTTTCTTTAGTATGTATGTACTGAAAATTACTGTGTGGAAAAACAAAAGATTGTTTGGCTCTCTGTGTTACTGTATATTTATATATGTATCCTCTATTATCTGTACATTCTTAATTTGCTTTTAATCACGGGGAAAATACTAGACTCCAGCCAGCCATATAAGTAAATCTACAAGTCAAGAGATGGATATGAAAGGAGATGGCACCACAAGCAAGGTCAAGGGGCTTCCAGTGGCTGTTATGAAGGAAAGTCCTGGGATTTTACCCTGAGCACTGTCATGGCATCCTCTTTTGGTTCTTTTTTTCAGTATTACCTGCTAGCCAGAGAGTATCTGAAATGTTTCAATTGCCATAACACAAAGGAAGAGTTTTTTCTTTTGTCCCTACTTCAGAGTTTCTTGGCTATGGTAAAAATAAGAGCAAGGAATGGGGAAGAGATCTCTGCTACTCTGTTCCCTTCCAACTTCTGTATTTTGGGTCCTCTTTCCCTGTGAATAACGCTTGTGCCTGGCTTTCCTGATGCTCATAGTTTTTCTGTCAGCAGCAGCTGAATGAAAATGGTGATTCTTAGGAGGTTCTTTGCTGCTGCCCAGGTCTGAACAGAGCCGTGAAACTGATAGTTTTGTTAATTTCACTCTGCCTTTGCATTGCAAAGCTTTAAGCTGTAGAGGCAGCACTGAAGTAACACTCCATTTACATTTACCCATCAGGGTTAAACTTTTTTTTTTAATGAAAATTTAATTGTGTATAAGTTGATACTGGTCTGGGATAAATGAATATTTCAAACCCTGATTTTTAGTGGAGGTTCGTAGCTTTTTTTTTTTTTTAATTAATGCTTTCTCATGTATTTCTCAAAGAATTGAAATGGAGAGAATATCTTTCTGTTTGCCTTTTGGTGAAAAACAAATTCAGAATTTGTGGTTTAAAATATTGTTATGGTATTAAATTACTTGGAAATAGGTGACTTACATCTCATGTTAATTATGCAAATACAATTCTAAGATTTTTCCATGGTATTTTTGTTTGTTTCTTTTATGCTCATTTGCTGTAACAAAAATCTGAGACTACTTCAGGACTGTGGTTTAAATTGACTAATGCATGCGTATTTTTACTTGACATAATGTACTGCCTTACATTGAATTTCAGTAATTCTTTTCTTCAGTTTCATGGCCAAAAGCCACAAGAAACTGTACACTACATTTCAAGGTCCAGTAAATCTTAGTATGTACTGTGGTGGTCCTATAACCAACAAGTGTTAATAGACACTGGTCCAGTATTCTTGATCTATGAATGTAATTTTCTGATTAAAATAAATTGGCTGAAATTCCTTGCAAGAAAAATACACACTTTTTTCTTAAGTCAGCAAGTCTGTGGCCCTGGTCCATTAATATAGTCAGAATGTTTTTCAGAGATTAAACGTGGATGACTATTTAAACCATAGATCTCCTTCCATTTAAGTGTAGCTGCCCAGTTGTATTTTGTGAGGTTTTGAACTATACCTTCCATCCAGTGCTGTAATATGTGTGTGTAAAATGTGTGCACTTCCTCATGTGTGTTGTCCAGTAAGCAGGGAAATTGCTCTTTGACCTTTATATCTTGGTTTACCTTGACAAAGAAGGCTTGAGGGTTTTGATCTTTTTGCGGAGGGTGTATGTGAAGTATCTTATTGCCTCTGGAATCTCTAAAGCAATTATTTGATACAAGAGGACATCTTTAGTAGTATAAGTTATGAGCAGAAACCTAAGTTCTCTACAGTTTTCCTAAATGTTGTAATGTTTTGCTGTTCTCTCATGCCCTTCTGAGTCTCATGTCTTTAGCTGTTGTAAATGTTAATGTAGGAGTTTACTGCCCTTGTCCCAGCAAAGTAGAGGTGATTTGAATTGTATTGATTTACCCTTCAAAATGAAAACCAAACCATTGCAAACTCTTATACCACTTCATCTTCAGTTGCTAATGAAAAACAGAATATTGTGTTCTTGCAACTTCTCCACTATAGCAGCAGTTTTCAACTGCGGGTCTGTGGCCCCCAGAGGGTCTGCGAAGTAGGATCAGTGTTAGACTGGCTGGGGACCAGGGCAGAAAGCTCAGAGCCCAAGCCTTGGTGCCCCGCAGATGAAGCCTGAAGCCCTGAGCCTTGGTGCCCCGCAGCTGAAGCCCCAAGCCCTGGCACCCTGTGGGAAGGATGTCAGAGCACTGGAGTTCCACAGGGCAGAAGCCCTGAGGCACCTCCCTCCCCTCACTTAAGCCCAGAGGCCCCCCGCGGCTGAAGCTCTGAGTCCTTCTCCACCCTCCCCCGGAATTTTTATAACATGGTGGGGGGACCTCAGAAAGCAAAAGGTGGAGAGCCCCTGTTCTATAGCACTGTGATCAGCCCTGTTGTGTTTTAAAAAGAGAAAAATATCTGCTGTGAACTACAAGCAATTTCACATTTAGTATTCATTAAGTTTTTTTTATTCTGCTGAAATGAAAAAGAATTTGATAAACTGGAAAATATAGGAACAAATATGCATCTTCTATGACAACATAAAATAACATCAATCTTCCACATTACTTTTCTCCCTCTGTTCTCTTTGGGGGGAAAAAAATGGATTCAGTTTGTGGACCATTCTCAATCTCTTCCCTTTAAGCGACTGTGGAAGAACCTTGAATTCTCTTTATCTTCTCCATACAAATGGTTATAGATAGAGAGCAGTAGATTATTAATGATATAACTCAGAGGACACAAAAGACATGAAAAAGTAAAATAAAATATTTCAGTTAAATTGACAATTAAGCATCTTATCGGGTTTTTAATCAGAAGTACTTTTATTTGCAAATGCATTACATTCTGAGTGCAACTTTTTTTTTTAAGGGTTGTGTGTGTTTGAAAGAGAAAAGTAACAAAATCAGTGTTAGAGAAACTGATGCGCTCTCAAGGTTTATTTTATTTAAAATATCTTTTTATTAGTGCAGTGTAATTCCTAATTCAAATCAGGCCAAAAATAACAAGTAAATATCCCAATTACAGTAATAGTGTAGCAAACTATTTAGGTAAATGTACATAATGTCCTCATGGGACCCACAAGTCTCCCACACATACTCTTTTAAAGTGACAGCACTATACATTAGTCACAGTTTTTAAATATATGATGTAGCTACTTCAGCTAAACGGGATGAATTATTCCAAGGAAAATTACAGTAATTAAACAAGATCCACCACTGAGTTTTTTTTTTATTATTAAGGCTTGTCTATAAGTTTCATTTTAGCTATCTTTAAGATATAATATGTACAGTTATGGGTCCTGGGGATCCCATTGGGGGATCAGAGCCATAGTTAATCTTTAAATATTTGACAAATGGGCTCATATCTTTTGTTAAATGTGAAAATATGAAAAAAAATCAGATTTGTGGTTTAGCCTGGTAGTGCACCTTTCCAGTGTTTCTGCCCTCCATATTTGAATTGCAGCTTTACACAGGTTTCAGATAGCAACATGCAAATCTCTACTGAAAAATGTCCCTTTATCTATTGGAAAGACCAGGTAGGTGAGGTAATATCTTCTATTGGACCACAGGCACCAACTTCTGTTTTACCCTGGGGGTGCTCCACCACAAGGTCCCACCCTCGCTCCACCTCTTCCCTCTCCATCCCTACCCCAAGGCTCCCGTCCATGATTCTCCACCCTCCCCCAAGCTCCTCCCCAAACCACCAAACAGCTGTGGCTGGTAGGTGCTGAGCAGAGTCGGCACCTACGTATTAGACCAACTTCTGTTGATAAAAGAGGTGCGCTTTCTAGCAACACATAGCTCTTCCTCAGGTCTGGGAAAAATACTCAGAGTGTGAGCTAAAGACCAGGTGGAACAGATTGTTTAGCATAAGTAGTTAACACATATTGCAAGAGACCAATCGAAATGAACTGGCCCATTAACACCTCTGCTGCCATAGAACAAAAAAGGGAGGTTAGTGATTAAAGATTGTTGTAATAAGTCATAAAAGCTGCTTCTTTTTTAAGACCATGAGCTTTAGTGTCTAGCAAAGTTATGAATTTAAGCTCTAAGGCTTGTCTTTTAAGGGTGTTGTGCAGGGTTTCTTTGAGGACGAGGACTGAGAGGTCAGATATGGAGTGATCGTTTTGTGAAAAGCATTTTGTGAAAAGCACCATGGGTGATACAATGTTTTTGTCTTTTGTCATTTTTCTGTGTGAGATCCTGCAAGAGTGTAGTGATTGGTTTCAGCCACATAGCTGCTGTTGGGAAATTTAGTGCACTGTGGATGAGGGTACACCACATGCTGTGATGTACCCATGGATCTTGAAAGGTGTGTAAGCTCCTTTATCTACTGGACATAAATATCTCTCATAATGTTCTTTGCACCTCCCATAAATGTTAATTTAGACAATATTACATTCACAATATGGAATGTAGGAAAAACCTGATGCTTTCTGTGACTCTCTGGGTGGCTTGTTCACTTGCATTCTCTGAATTTCTACCAATTACAATTTTCATAGACTCTCAGGTTCCCAGGCCAGAAGGGACCATTATGATAATCTAGGCTGACCTCCTGTGTCACACAGGCTATAGAACTTCCCCAAAATAATCCCCATATAAAGAACAGATCTTTTAGGAAAACATGCAATACTGATTTTAAAATTGTCAGTGATGGAGAATCCACCGCGACCCTTGGTAAGTTGTTCCAATGGTTAATTACTCTCACTGTTAAAAATGTACACCTTAATTCCAGTCTGAATTTGTCTAGCTTCAACTTCCAGCCATTGGATCCTGTTAGATGAAGAGCCCCATTACTAAATATTTGATCCCCAGGTAGGTACTAATTGACTGTAATCAAGTCACATGTTAAAATTCTCTTTGTTAAGCTAAGATTACTTTGAGCAAGATCAGAAAGGCAAAGTATTAAAGGAAAGAATTATGTAGGTCAAGAAGTGCCTTATTTCCGTGTCTCCCATTGCACCCTTCCACTTCAGAGATTGATTCTGTGTCTTTCTCACTAAGACTGTCCTGTGTTCCCTGTTCCTACCTTTCTATACTCATTCATATACTGTATATGGTCTTGTTAGTCCAGCTCTTTTACTTTATTTTTGTCAAAGGTGTGAGTTTGGTCAGGAGTTTATTGGGTTCCCACTTTTGGTTAAAATGAAGCCCTTCACTTTAGGCCACTTAGAAGAGGGGAAAAGCAAAATGCCTCAGGAAGTGAATCTTCTTGTCATTTCTTTTATTTTAGTATATTTCTAAAAATGTCTTAATTGTACTACTAGTAGGATCCCCAAGTATGTATGTTGTCATAGTATGCTTTGACTGACATGTCTCCATGACAAGAGATTTTCCAACTATGGAACTAAATTAATAGAAAACTGTTGTTTCAAACTCTTTACAGGTACTTCCACCTTTATTGAAGCATTAGCAGCCAACGGTACAACCAACATACAAACATCTGTAACAGGAGTGACAGCCAGCAAACGGAGATTTATTGATGATAGGAGAGACCAACCTTTTGACAAGAGGCTACGTTTCAGCGTGAGACAAACTGAAAGTGCTTACCGGTATAGAGACATTGTTGTCAGGAAACAAGACGGATTCACGCACGTTTTGCTATCAACAAAATCATCTGACAACAACTCACTAAATCCAGAGGTTAGAATGTTTGTTTTATGTGGTTTGATTTGTTTGCTTGCTTTTGGGGGGGGTGGGGGGGGTGGTACAAATATTTTCAACAGCTATAATTACAGTATTATTATTAATCACAGAAATATGAAAAAACAACTGATAGTTCAGTAGGTTCCAGAAAAGTCATACTAGTGCATTTAAAGGATTATAAAGGTGTAAATATTATATTTTCTTGCCTTTTAAAATCTGAATCTTAGTACGTTTGAGTTTTATTTATTAACACTGTACAATACACTACATTATCTGAATATTTAGCATTGCAGCCTTTCATAATAAACTCAGTGGTTTATTAAGTGGAACTTGAAATAAACTTCAGCCTAAATTCAAGTCATTTTTCTGAACTGGTTGCATATGCCACCTGGTGTTCGAATTACAGAAATACTGAGAGAGTGCTGTAGCAACAGATGCAGACTGCAGGATTTCTTCCGAATGATTACGTTATCTCAGTGTACTCATATTTGTGATCTGCACATTTTTTAACATACATTACTAGACTCTCTCTTTTCCTTTGGACAATGAAAAATTTGAATGTGTTTAAACAAACACCTGCAGCAGAATTTGCAAGTATCCCAGATACTAGGGAATACACAGGAATGTAAAAGTTCAGATTCAGACCTGTCAAAAAAGAACAACAGTTTATTACTTTTTAATAACACAATAAAAAGAGTCTGACGAATTTAATTCCTGCTGATTTTCAGGTAATGAAGGAAGTCCAAAGTGCACTGAATACAGCAGCTGCAGATGACAGTAAACTTGTGCTGCTCAGTGCAGTTGGTAGTGTCTTCTGCTGTGGTCTTGATTTTATTTATTTTATACGACGTTTAACAGATGATAGAAAAAGGGAAAGCACTAAGATGGCAGAAGCTATTAGGTATGTAAAATTGTTTTCAGTCATTTAAGTGTTGATTTTTTTTCATTGTCTAAACTAGTTTATTTTTAATTTATCTCATAAAAGATCTAACTATATTCTTCTTAGTAGAAATTTAGTGTGGTCAAACGTTCAGTTGTGATAATATACAGTGTGCAAAACTTGTTTATATTTCTGTTCAAGTGTACATTTTATTCATAGCTTTTTACTACATTTTTGCCATGTTGAATTAGAGCCCCTGTGTCTGATAAAAACTTAGCATGATAGTGTTCCTAATATAAACAACTCAGACTTGAGAAATGCTTTTAAAAGATTATTTTAAATGTGTTGTTCAAAAGCAGTACAAACAATATATACATGTACTGAAAGAATAGATTGAACAAAGTCCGTATAAAAAAGGTAGAATGACAGACATTCTAAAGGGATGGCTTAATCTTTGTGAGCAACATCCTAATGCTAGTTGTCAAATTCCATATTCAAATAAATTAACTTAATGTCTTATAAAGCATAATTTTTAATGAAAGAAACACGCAGCTGAGGTGGACACTGTGCCTGTGTTGGATTATAGGCATTTAATGTGTACCTCTTATAATATCTCAAGGATATTTTTCCCCATGTAACTTGTAAACTGGTTTCCTATTACATTTTGATTACCTGAACATTTACATGTAGCATAAATATCCAAAAATATAGATAGAACAAACGCTCATAATTCACTCTTGCCTTTCGTCAAAAAAGATAAAAGGTTTCATGTGTTCATTGATTATGTAAGTGGTGAAGCCATTGGAAACAAGTGGCTAATAAGGGCTTGTCTAAATGCGGAAATTATGCCTAGAAAAGGTAGAGTGTGAATTTAAAGTGCTATAGCTGTTCCAGAATTACTCCCTGTTTGGACACTTTTATTCCAGAATAAGAGTACCTTTTTCCAGTTTTAACTTAATCCACTTCAGGTCATATTCTGTTGTCCAATAGAAATAGCTATTCTTGTCAGTTTCCCCAAGATACAAGCTCTAAACCCAGCTCCTCAAATGTATTTAGCACCTAACTCCCCAAGAACTAGCTTCTTTTTAAATAGGGTTTCTTTGTCAGTTTCACCAGTCGTGCAAAAGTTTTCCCACAATTCTGTCTGGCAGAAACATCAAGGGGGGAAAAATCACTCAACGCTGGGAACACCTGACCTTACAACTGTAGGTGTATTTGTGAATTCTGTTAGGTTACAATATTTCCTAAGGACAGGTTTCAGAGTAGCAGTCGTGTTAGTCTGTATTTGCAAAAAGAAAAGGAGTACTTGTGGCACCTTAGAGACTAACACATTTATTTGAGCATAAGACTAAAAGGTCTTCCCGCTCCCTACCATGCCAAGCTGCCTTCTTCATATTGTCCTCCTGAGATGAGGAGGCTTTAGAAAATATCTGAGATTTAAATCCTGTCTTAAACTCACCAGGTAACACCCTTTCTGACAGCAAAGGAGTAACAGCCCAGTCTGTGCATTCCAAAACATCTTAAAGAAGGCTCTGGCACTTTGCTGCCTATCTCTCGGCTCCTACGGCTTTGTTCTAAGGAAAAGATTTTTTTCATTTTTATAGTGGGAAGAAAATCAAACTGAGGAAATATAGGTACTTTTGTAATATCAGTAGGTTTCTCCACAGAATTCTTTTAATGTCAGACCCCCTTTTGTCTTGAGCAAGAGGAGGTTACTTACCTGTAACTGGAGGTTCTTTGAAATGTGTGGTCCCATTTTGGATTCCAAATGTAGGTGTGCAGGTGTGCCATGCGCCGGAGTTGGAAGGTTTTTATAGCCGTGCCTGTTGACCCACATGTGCATTGTACATCCTCCTCATGTTTGCAGCCAGGGCTATAATAGAATGTGAGAGTCGATGCCACTCCAGTATCCCTCTTACCACTAAGTAGTCGAGGCCAAAGCAGAGGGAATGGAGGGCGGGTATTGGAATCCAAATAGAGACCACACATCTCAAAGAACCTTCTGTTACAGGTAAGTGATCAGCATGGAGGTGGGTGTGAGGAAGTGTGGTCTGGAGTACAACACGGCCTATAACTGCATCTGCAGCTGCCGCCAGGACGATGGCGTAGTGAGACGTGAAAGTGTGAATGGAGCGCCATGCTGCATGGCAGATGTCTTGCCACAGAACCTCCGTGAGACAGGCAGATGTGGTTGCAAGCACTCATGTTAGAGTGCGCCGTGACTCCAGGAGGTGGGGGACATCGGTGTGCATGTAACATTCATGAATGCACCCTGAGATCCACTTGGAGATTTGCTGTCAGAGGGCTTGATCTTTGCATCCATCGGCAATGGTGATAGAGTGTTGGTGATACCCAAAAGGCACGGGTGCATTGTAGGTAGAATGCCAGCGCATGTTGGATGTTGAGAGAATGCAGTGTTCTAGCTGCATGGGAGGTGTGGGTTTAGGATAGAAGACTGGGAGGTGAATGCACCGATTCTCCCTGGTCACAAAGAGGTCCCAATGGGGGATGCCCCAGCTGCTGAAGAGCTATTGGAGGGTTGCGTTGTGCAACTCCTGCTCATGGTTCACGTGAAGGGACCTGTTGAGCGTGTCTGTGAGGGAGTTTTGGGTGCCTGGGAGGTATGTGGCCTGGAGTGTGACTTGGTGTTTGATGCGCAGTTCCACAGATGGATGGACTCCGCACAGAGGGAGGGAGACTTGGCTCTGCCCTGCTTGTTAATATAAACAACTGCTGCGATGTTGTGTGAGAGCACTTGAATGTGGCAGGACCATATGAGGGGGAGGAAAGCACGACATGTGAAATGGGCCACTCTCAGCTCCGAGATGTTGATATGCATCCTGGCTTCTCGTGGTGTCCAGAGGCATTGAGCTCTGTGATGAGCCAAGTGGGCCTCCCCCAGCCCGTGAAGGAGTAGTCTGTAGTGATGGTGGTTTGGGGGGTAGGAGGAGAAAAAAGGGGAACCTGTCATGGAGGGGTCCGTCCACCATGTAAAGGAGACTAGGACCCTCTGGGAGAGTCGAACTCTGCTGTCAATATGGTCTCTATGTGGTCTGTAGATGGAGAGGAGTCACATGTGGAGGCGGGCATGGGGCATTATCTAGATGGAGGCTGCCATATGTCCCAGAAGGGAGAGACAGTGGCAGATGGTGGTGTGGGTTTGGCAGCGTAAGTTCATGATTCAGAAATTGAGCATAGTGAAGTGGTCCTCTGGGAGCAAGGCACATGCCACGATGCATTCCAGTCAGGCCCCAATAAGGTTGATCATCTGGGAAGGGACGAAGACTGACTTCTCCTTGATGATGCAAATACCAAGGGAGGTAAGAAGGATGCGAAGAGGTAGGATGGCTACGATGAGGACTTGTTGGGAAAGTGCGACAAGGAGCTAGTCGTCTAGGTAAGGAAACATCGTGTAATCGCATGTGTGCAACTTTTGTGAAGACAAATGGAGTTGTCACCGTACTGAAGGGGAGAACTCAGAATTGGTAATGGTGATGTCTCACCATGAACCAAAGAAACTTCCAGTGGGCCAGGTGAATATCAATGTGGAAATAGGCATCCTTCACATCGAGCGCTGCAAACGGGGCTCCCAGGTAGGGAGAGAGGATAATCAATGCAAGCATCGCCATGCAGACCTTGGATTTCTCAGTGAATCTGTTGAGCAGTTTGGATCCCAGGGCAGCCCAAAGTAAGGGTCTCTGCCTATCAGCAGGCCCCATGGGTGAGTGGAGACGAGCGGTGACCTCAGTAGAGAGTAGTGGGTCTAGGCAACCAGAGGTGTGGGGTGGCCCCGAGGGTCCAAGCGGCATTAGTTGAGCTGGTGGGATGGGCGGTAAACGCAATGGGGAGAGCACCGGCATGGGCCCGGTGGAGCCGACAGTACCATTGGATTGTGTTTCTTTTTTGCCTTATCCTCAAGTCTGGGATCCTTTGGTGGTGGAGCGGCCAGGTCAATGTGCAACTTCTCACCCGACTTGGCACAGCTCAGGGAGGGAAGGCTGTGTCCTGGTCGGGGATCTGTTCTTGTGGCCATGGCTGTGCTTTTTCCCCTCGTGGCGGAGCTTCTCCGACAGTCATGGTACCAGTGGATCCGGTGCTTGAAGGAGTGCTGGTCACCGGTGATGGGGGGTACACCACTGGTTCTGCCAGTGTTGTACCAATAAAATAAAAACCAGCAGGATCTTATTAAAGGGGAAAAGGCAAAATACCACATTTATTGTGAAAACAGAAAGAATCATAGTAAGCAGTTAGTTATAGCTATAACATTCCATTCAATCTCATATTTATTCTCACATTCATTCATACAAACACACACACAGGTTCTGCAAGGTTGTTATCATAGTTACCAGCCTTAGAGTTGCTCATGCCAAGCCACTGGCCAGGTGGCCTGGACATGAGGAGGGAGCAGGGCCTTGTCAGATGCTCATCTGATGCTCCTGGAAGTTGGTTTGCAGAATCAGACTCCAAAGTTCTCACTTTTTAGAGTCTATTTTTATAGGAATTTCTTCCTATGCCAGTCTATGGGAATTGCTTCATCATGCTGTTGCTGAATCAATCAGCAGATAGCACATTCCTGACGGCTCCAAGATGTTATCTTGTTCTTTGGTTCTCCCATTCTTGAGGCTGTTGGGTGGATTCCAGTCTGCCCTCCGGGGGGGGGGGGGGGGCGGGGGCGGGCGCGCTCTGGTTATTTCCACTTGACGCCTTCTTCAGCCGATGGACACTGGATTCTTAGGCTGGCACCTCCCTGATCATTCAGTTATTATCCACACCAAGCATCCATCCACATACATCCTCTATCTCTATTTTAATCACAATTGTTAATACAACAAAAGGGCGGGGAGTCTCTGGGTGCTGTTTCTGTTGTTAGAGAGGGAGAGAAACAGTACCAAAAACCAAGAGACTTCTTAATTAGTAATTTAAACTCTGGGGAATCAAACTCATTTGTGATTTTAATACAGAACTTCTTTAATATGATCCAACACCAGTTCCGGATCTGAATGCACACATGGGCACTGGCCTCCTCCATGAGGAACTTCCTGTGGTGAAGTTCTTAAGCCCCTTGCATTCAGGCCTAGAACACTTTGCAAATACTGCAATGGATGGCAAAATTGGCCTCTCTGAGGCAATACAAGCAGCGTTGCTGCTCGTCACTCACCAAAATGAGCACGGGCACAATGTACAGTTCTTGAAGCCAGTCTGACAGGGCATAGTTAGTCCCTGTATTTAGGCGAGGGGGGAAGGTTGTTCCCCAAAGAGGGAGCAAACTACACTAACTCTACTAACTGCAAGGAAAAACAAACTATTTACAACTATATACAGGTAAAAGGGCAAAGATCACTCTCTCAGCGGAGCTAAGAGCATGGAGGAACAGGGGTTCCAACTCCAGCCATGTGGCAGTAGGAGGGAACTGGAGCGGCATCGACCCACACAGCCTATTATAGCCTCATCTGCAAAGACGAGGGGATACATGATGCACGTGTGGGTCAATGGGCACTGCTACGAAAAACTTCTGGCTCCGGTACATGGCACACCTGCACGTCCGCATTTGCATCCATATATGGACCATCACTCAAAGAAGAAGCAAGATTATATTTCTGTTTCATTGTTTCAAAACATTTGTGGTTTCAGACAATTCAATGCCTGATCAAGCCTGTTTCCTTTTGTCTCCTCATGTTCATTTTTGTCTCCATCCTTTTTGGCCTGATTAAACAGTATGTTGACTTTGTTTAGGCTAGAGAAATTCAGCAATGCCAATACTTTTGGAAGTGCTTATTGTGCTTGTACCACACCTTGGCAGTAGCACACAAGGACAGCCAGCACCATTGCAGGGCTATTGTGGACAGAAAGCTGCCCCAATATAATGCTTTCATCCAGTACTCCTACCCCAGGCAGTCACACCTTTGAAAGTTTTGATGGTGGTGTTCTCTACCGTAGACAAGACTACTCAGGTTTTTCAAGTCTATCCCAGACCTTCTCACTTGGGAGTAATTCTTAATGTAAATCCAGAATCAGCGAGCTAAACAGAAAGGGCTGTTGTCCTGAGGTGTTTACATACTTGAGGGTTGCATGCTTTGTTGCACATATGAGGGGCTCCTTGCATCCCTCCATTTCACCCCCATCCCCACAAGTTCTGTGTGTCATCCTCCCATTCCCCTCTATTTCAGGAACTGCCTACCACCCCTCCCTCATGCCAGGGGCTCTCTTTCCCCTTCCCCACAATATAGTCCCCCATTTTCCCTTCACAATTCTAACTTAGGTCTCAAAAATATGACAGATTTCAATGTAATAGTTGCTTGAAGGTGCTTCGTGTTTGTGAGGTAATCAAGTTTGGAATAAACTTTGGATATGGGAAGAGAGAAAAATTACACCAAATCCAAATTATGTGCAAAGTATTCTGTTACACTATAAACATAAACATTTAAATGGCCGCTCTCACCCCAGGGCTCTCAAGATTTTTATTCCCTCTTCATTGCCATTTCCCTGGGATTGATTGCATGCTTCTGTCGTACCCAGATGGCACTTATGCTACACATTTGAACTCCACAATTCCACATGTTAACCCATGCATTATCCAAGCCTTTGATGCCATTGGGCGCTGAAATAAACTGATGTTGTTCTGGGTGGCTAAAGAAAGATGAGTTTGCTTATCCTTAAGGCACTTAGACCTCTGAGGATCATGATGAACATGGAAGATCAAGGGATGAAGCAGGGAAGGTTTTAAAGATCTGTGATTGATAACAGGGCTGAAGTTATTGATGGATCTTTTCCCACTTGTTTCCAAAAAGCAGATTTGTTTTTTTCAGGGAAGGCTCCCCTTCCTCTCTGTTTTAAGATAAATCTGGGAATGCTCCCTGAGCATACTCAGTAATGTTCTACTACCAGTGATGTCAATTGCCACACACAACCATCCCTTAAGGACCACACAGGGCTGTGGGAGGTCTGCAGATACCCAGTGGTTGTGTTCTGCAGAGGGTGAGGGAGTAGAGCAAGTTCTTGAAATGTTGTTTACAGCTAGTTGCTGTGGAGACTGTTTATTACTGAGTGCTGAGCAGCTGATACATTTTGCTGCTAAAATGTGTAGTGATGGAGTGTTCGTTTTTTTTCAGGAATTTTGTGAATACTTTTATTCAGTTTAAGAAGCCCATCATTGTAGCAGTAAATGGCCCAGCCATTGGACTTGGAGCATCTATATTATCTCTCTGTGATGTGGTTTGGGCTAATGAGAAGGCTTGGTTTCAGACACCGTACACTACTTTTGGACAGAGTCCAGATGGATGTTCATCCCTCACATTTCCTAGGATAATGGGCCTGGCTTCTGTAAGTAACTTTAATAAAAATAAATAATCAGCTTTCTGCCCCATTAGTGTTTTATCTACAGTGATCCTGTCATGTTTTCATTGGTGCGTGGATTGTAATTGTTTTATGAAATAAAACATGAGAAATAAATATATTTTTAGCTTATCTATTCTGACTAGACTGTGACGAGGCCTCCATGGGTATACAAAAGAAAAGCGAGAGGGAGCATGGGCTAATTATAACCCTTCTCCTTGTGCAAGGTTAACTGGCTGTAGTGGCAGAGGTCTCCCCAAAAGGGAAGGAGAAGGGAAAACTGGGCCACAAACATGCTTCCTCTCCCTCCATATTAGCCAGCAGATCTGGGCCAGAACATGAGGGATTGAATGCTGCATCCTTTAAAGGCGTAAGGCAGAGAGTACTCTGTTCCCCCTGTGCTCCTAAAGGCATAATGCCTAAGTCAAGCACAATTATACTGGAGTATTGCATTTCTAGCTGCCACCTATAGTTGCTTACTTCCCGCAATCTTATCTTAACATGTAAGATATATCCATTTATTTTAAGTTGTGTGGGTTTTTTCTTTTTGTCATGCATGAGTAGCCTTGTCAAACTTTACTAAGATGCACATATCAGTTGAAGTGGCTTTGTTTAATATTAACATATTAATATCCTGATATTTTATTTCTCTCAAGTGTTCCAAGAAGACACTTTTGTTTGTCACTCCTAAGTGTTATGCCAGGGAAGTGTGTAGTCTGTAGGATCAGTAGGTTAAAAACATGTCCCCATATCATGTGACTGCTGAAACTGCATTTACATACAGCTTAAAAAAAAAATCAAATACAGGGACAATGTTTAAAAAAAGCTGAAACAAGCCACAGTTATCTTCATTATTTTTCATTTTGCTTCATACTACTGTGCATTTTATTTCAAAATATATATGCATCCTTCTGAGCACCATTTGATGTTAGACTTGCAGCCTAAGCCAGTATGAAATTGACTAGCAGCTCCATGAAGCAAGTGCCTAGGGCTGCCTGCATTTTTTTTTCTAGAACCTCCCCCTGCCACACACACACACACACACACAGAGGCACTTACTGATTGATTTAAAAGGAACTTTAATTTTTTTTTTACTAGTGTAATTAAAGTTTGAATAGATTTCATAACTAATTAAGAGACCTCATTGTGAGACAGCTGGATATAGTTCTTTAATAGAAAAATGTAAATGTGTTAGATTAATAATTTTTTCATACTCGTGTCTACTCTAAGTGAGCAGTCATTTCTTTCCATTTGTATTTGGTTTCTAGCTTTGAGAAACTTTGTGACTGATTATTTTTTAGAAAGTTTGGGTTTAGATTGCATAAAGCCTGCCCTTTTCATGTTCCTTGGGGAATGTACTGATTTTTCTACTTGTAGCAAAAACTATTCTTAAATCAGCTGGTTCTGGCTAACCAGAGATTGAATACTGGACTAGATGGTCTGAGCCAGTATAGCAATTCCTATATTACTGTACTTTTTTAAAAAATAACCACGTTCTAGAACATATTGTGCCCTAGGATCATGTTTATAACTTGTCAGGAGAGGGGATCATGTGCTAATCGGATTTTTTAAAAATGAGGACAAAATGGAGAGAGGAATTGGAACAGAATGAGTAGGAAATGAATGGAGGAATGAAGGAACAGTGTGTCTACGTGGCAAAAAAGCCTCATGGCAGCGAATCTCAGAGCCCAGCACTACAGCCTTGGGCTTGCGCTATGCTGCTAAAAATAGCCATGTAGCCATTTGGGCTTGGGCTCTGAATCTTGGGGAGAAAGGGGCTTTCAGAGTCTGAGCCTGAGCCTGAATGTCTAGAGTTATCCTTAGCACCATAGCCTGAACCTCAGTCTAGAGCCCTGGGCTCAGACTCACTGCTGTTTTGTTTTGTTGCTCTGTGTGGATGTACCCAAAAGAGAACTTAACACTCAGCAGGTTAGTGAAACGTATTGTGTTGTTACTTTTTACATTTTATTCTATTTCTGTGGGAAATGGCCAAGAGCGCTGTCCATTTTCAGAGCAGAAATACAGGTGATGTTTGCAGAATGTTGTTGACAGCAGGACTCTGGTCAAATTGCTGTTAACTTTTTGGCATGTATTGGAGCTAGATCAAGAACTAAGTGCCAGCCCATAGCAGAACGCATTCCCCTTCAAAACCTGTCAAACCATAACACTACTGCGTGCTTACTTCAAGTTGGAGAGGCTCTGCTGTTTTGTAGCTTGTAAATGAGATTTAACATGACCAAAACATTTTTCATTACAGTTCTTTATACTATTTCTTGTTGAAAGAGCTCAGCCAGATCGATCAGGTTCCAAAAGAATAAAAAGTCACTCTGGAATTCATACACTCCCACAGATGATAAATAATTAGATACATTACATTTATAAATCCCAAGTAGATTTGTAATTACAAAAAGTAAACTCAGTGTTGGTTCAGAAGTTCTTCACTTTGTACTTTCTCGCAAAAGATACTTCCTTTTCCTGATGTGTTCACTTGACATCAAGTGTTATAAGATAAGAATGTTGCATCATGGACTATAACTCTATGTAGCTATAGTTTTGTCACTTTACAGCCATCACAAATATACTTTCCAATTTTGCGAACAGGTTCACAAACTTTTTACACAAGGTGGATTTATAGGTGGATGTACCCAACACTTTCTCTTTTTGTACATGATTCATAGCTTCCTTTCTGCAACTTGAGATGGAAATCTGTTTACAGTGTCTTCCTTTGGATCTGCAAATACAGCAAAACTATTCTATGAAACCTTTCAACACATGGTATAATCTGTGTGTCTAGTGGACTGGGCATCAGTAACTTTATTTGTTAGCAATAGAACTCAGATCTTTTATTTCACTGTATCATTGTCATTTAATCACTCTGGGCCTTAAGTTTCCTCATCTGTAAAATGGGGATAGTGATTTGTAAGTTATTTAAGATCCTTAGATGAAAGTCTTAAGATAACCAGTTGAATAATGCTTGGCACTTAAGAAATGCTAAATCTGTCAGATCCGTCTCATATTTCTTCTCGGTATTCCATGAGCTATGATACAATGGCCTTGTCATTGAGTAATGTTTCAGTTGCAAATAAATGTACTCAATAGCCTTGTGATTTCCTTTAATGTAGAAAGTAGCAACTCAGTATTAAAGAAGGACTATCAGTGCAGCACCTACTAAGAATGGACTAGAATGTTAAAAGATAGAAATATTTGTGCTTAAAATTAAGTGTTTGCAGGATCAGGGACTAACAGCGCAAATAATACATTTTACCTTATTAGCATAGGTGTATTTAACATTAGAAAATAATACACATTATTTATAATAGTGCACTAACTCCTGCGTGAGAGAATTATCCTGTACTCCAATATATTTTCTCATTCCATGCCTATAATCCATTTGATAAAAATACTATTTAAAACTAGGCCTCAAGGGTTCAGAAAGAACAGAAGCTCTATCCACCTACTCTCAAAACAGCTGTTTTTAAATTAAGTATTAAAACAACATCTGTATGAGGTTAATAGAAAGGAGGAAATACTATGAACTGGATCAAAAGCTCATTCAAGTTGCTGGAAAAACTCCTACTGAATTCAGTTGACTTTGGGATTAGGCCCTGTAAGAATATCACAATTTAAATATGTAAAGTCTCCGTGGTAACATTTTAAAGCTGCAAAATTTGTTGCTGCATGACTTAAATGTGCTTTCTTCCAACACAGAAAATGAGTCAACTGAATGGTGATCTGTGGAGGAATGTTACTGTTTGTTAGTGCTGCAGAAGTAAAAATTAAACCACTAAAACTAATCAAACACAGGAGATGCATCAAACTGCCACTTGTAACCATTTCCATCTGTTTTTCAGATTTTTTTAACAGTTGCTATCTAATTACGATTTATTTTTAGTATGAATTAAAAATAGCACTCAAGTGAATTACATCTTAACCATTCATGAATGGAAAAAGTGTGACTTTTCTCAAGTATTTATCTGGTGATTTCTTATTTAATCACAGACCCATCTCTGATTAACTACTGAGTTATGATAGCTGGCAACACAACAATTTTACATCTATTTTCTTTTTTCTATATTACTGATGTATTTGGATTAACACTGGAGAGCTACAGTACAACCAAACATCCCAACTAGTGCAGGCATTTTATTAACATTTTCTTTTAAACTTTTCTTTTGTCATTACATTTCATATCAGAAATAACTTTTTATCCCCTCAGGCAAATGAAATGTTGTTCAGTGGAAGGAAGTTGACTGCGCAGGAAGCTTGTGCAAAAGGATTGGTATCTCAAGTGTTTTGGCCGGGAACATTCACACAGGAAGTAATGGTTCGAATTAAGGAACTTGTCACATGTAATTCAGTTGTAAGTTTCATTTTATTTTCTTCCATTTTATAAATAGATTAATAATGAACTACATCATTCACTCATCTTTCTAGAAACAATTCGCAAGGAGTACTTGAGATAAATTATGTAGATTGGAGCACAGAGTTTTAATACCAAATTCCAATATTCTCATTAAAGAATAAAGAGGTCAAGGAGAGAGAAACCTCTCAAATTATCACAGGCTGAATAGATTCTAGGATTAAGAACACAAGGCAAAATCTAAGTTATTAACTCCACGTAGAAAGAGAATAATACTAGCTAACTCCAAATTAAAAATTGAAATAGCTGCCATAAGAACTAAGCAGAAATACAGAAATTAATGGCAGGTGTATCTGAGGGTGGGGGTAGGGGTGGAGAGGAAGAGAAGGGTCTTTGCTTTAACACCACACTGTGGCTAACTCCTCTGTGTTTAACAGTAGCAATAGTGTCGTCAATAAAATCTGTCAAAAAACAAACTACACTGAAGTTTCCAAATTTGGATAGAAAATAATCCATGATTTTTCCTTCATCTCAACAGCTGGCTATAAATACTAATAAAACCAGGGTGGGGGAGGAGAATTTTTTAACCATCTTTAAGTACTAACAGTTTCAGTCCCTTAATTGCATACCTGCTCAAAGTAGCTTTTGGGGTCAGCACTTCATTTGCCCTAGAAAGAAAGAACAGACTCCACCACTTTCACATCAAAGACCCACTTACACAATGTAACTTAAATATTTACAAACATTTTATCACATATCAAAAGACTATTCTAAATATACCTGTACATAAGAATCACGAGTATCAAATTCTTGACATTCCATTAAATTAGGTTAAACTCACAGAGATACACCTAGTAAGAAGATACAGAAGCCTTCCTGCTCCTGTACACAGGTGGCAGTTTCACACCTGTCAGCTGGAGTTTTACCAACATGTAAAGTATATTTTAAACTCCTAGATCATCACAATCTTCACAACAAATCAACATCAGTTTCTGCTCTTATGAAGTCTTTGTTTTCGGAGAAGGACGGATGAATAGTCTAAAAATCATCAACTTTAGCATTTAAAAGCAGCCTATGGAATTTGAATTAAAAATAAAAAAAGCTGTTTTTTAGATTTAAGGTCTACCAGGTTATAATTCGGACAATCTTGGAAAACACAGTGTTGTGATCAGAATTCACCAAGTTGTTATAATGACTTCTATCCCTTTTAATACCAGCTACAAAGTCTTATTTTTATGGTAACAGGATAATCTTGAAACCCGTCAAGTTTTTCATTTATTTGGTTCATACTCAAATATTTCCACTTTGATCTGGCAGAGAATGAAGAAACTCCTGTATTACTTTATGGAAAAGTAACTGTTTGATGTGGGACATATTGTCCCCTAGATTCATGTGCATAATTTCTCTTAGCAATATTGGGATTTGCCCACATATAGGAATAGGTGACTATTCCACTTTACTAACCAACATTTAGCACACAGATTACTAATATCATTTGTGGTTTTTGTGCTACAGGTGCTTGAAGAATCCAAAGCTTTAGTCCGTAATATCATGAAGGTGGACTTAGAACAAGCAAATGACAAGGAGTGTGAAGCTTTAAAGAAAATCTGGGGCTCTGCACAAGGGATGGACTCTATGTTAAAATACCTGCAAAGGAAAATCGATGAGTTCTGATGAGATGTGCACTGACACTGGAGTTGTATTTACCTGGACATATGGGGCATAAAAATGCCCCAATTTTATTTTGTTACTAAGTCACCCATAGCTCAAAGCTTGGGGATGGGATTGGAAAGACCCTCACACTTATTGTCAAGGGGTTGTAAAGTACTGTATCTTAAAAAAGAAACGAACAAAAAAACTCTCCCTATATAGATATATATATAGATATATATATCTTTATATACACAAACTAAGAATTATAATGGAGTGCACTACCAAACATCTCTTTGAGGCTCTAGTTTTTGTTATCATTGGCTAGTACTGTATCAGAAAGAATGGGGGTGGGGGGGGGGAAGAGTGAATTGTGTTGTATTATTTTCTGTGTGGCAGGGAAGTCTGAATAATGCTTTCCCCCTTCACTAAAATACAGAATTGAAACGGGTATTAGCCAGCCCCTATTTTCACAGCCCAACAAGTGGCTTAAGATAAGGCATTGTCTTGATCTCAGAAGAAGGTTGAAATACCTCAACTAATGAATGGAATATTCTAAATTTTTTTTGTTTGAGAATAAAACCCTATAATGAAAGATTTAATTAGATAAATATCCCAAAAAGAGTGTGCTCAGGAGCTATGCTAAGAAAACACTCAACCCCTTTTTTGCGGGGGGAACATGTCTAATGCTTACCTAGATAGCATAAAGAAACCACTGTCTCTTGGGGGGGAAAAAGCTTGTTTTGCAGTATTAGTGAATCACTGAATATCTTATGTATATGAATATCCTAAGTTATAAGTTAGTTTTAGTGTTCTTTAAATAGTTTGATTTTTTTTTTAATAACTACATAAGTGCTTCTGTTGCTGGGTGAGAATACTACTTTATACACAGTATGGTTTTTTCTATTTGCTGGATTAATTGATGTATTACACCAAAAATGCATTTTAGGTTCACTTAGAATATATTTTATTTAAATAAGTTAAAATTCTTTTGGCACACTATTACATACAAAAACTCCTTTTATAAAAAAAAACTACCTTATATTAGATGTTTAATGTTCTTTGTCAATGCTTTTTTATTATTTTAAATATACACTATATATACACAATATGGTGTAAAAGAGTGCCCTGTGTAAATAGACCTATTTTGCATTCCTTTCAGGACTGGTTACTGATTCCTGACTGCAGATATCTACTATTACTAGGGTATCTGTGCTTGCAATCTTATTGAATGTATTATGAAGAATGAAAAATCAAACCTTATTTTTGTACAGTTTTGAAGTTTATACTTGGAACTGACCACCTCCCTTCCTGGTGGAGAGCTGTACACTATGTAAATTGCTTTTACCTTGGATTGGTACAGTATTTTTGCATCTGTGGGACCTACTTTTGTTCTAGTAGTTTGAACTATATATAAACTGTACAATCTGTAAAGTTTTTATAGAATAAATATTCAGCTGTGAAAATTGGTTAAAATAAAACTAATATTTCTTAACACATTTTAAATGGGTTTCTCTCTGTCCTCTTTTTCAAATATCAGCTTCCAAGATAAAGGAATCTCCCATCTTTAACAAACCCTGTAAGTGATGGTATTACAGCAATGAAAGTTTAATGCTTTAATCTATTACAGTTTCCCCACACTGTCAAGTGGAAAGTGGAGTCTCTGCTGTAAACCATTCTGCTAGAATAGCTTCATGTATTCTGTTTTCCCTCTATCTCCAAAAGACTAATCTGTTTATGGTTGGGTCTCCTTCTGGGCATTTCAAAAGGGCAGAATACAGTTTTTCCCACTAGTTCTACAAACCAGTAACTGAAATTTGTTTGGAGGTGATCATATTGAAGGGAGAGAAGAAACCCAGCATGCTAGACCAGATTCTGATTTATAGAATTTCAGCCAGATACTCATTACACCCCTCTGTCATTCTAAATAAGCCTTAAGGTGGGTATATATTGCATCTCTATGCTCCTTTATGCTGCCATGGCATTGTAGAGGGGCCTTAATGTAAATAAGGATCAGGTCAGTAATTCTTCCAATATGCTCACAGGCGATTCAAATGGAAAGGAATCCCACTTTTGCTACACCATAGTAATCAAACAAACTCAACCTCACCTGGACATGGTGACCGACCTGGCAACATCCTGTATGCCCACGCGCACACATTCTCGCCAAGCTGCCTGCAGAACTTTATCTAAACATGCTGGTCACATGTACAACCCCTTTCACATACGTATGATTACAAACCTGACCCTTTGTTCTGTGGGATGCTCCTCTAACTTTCATAATATTCTGACCACGTGTCACTTTTAAGAGCCACAAGAAAATGAACAATCAGATAATGTGACCCATAAAAGAAAACCCTGAAATTGAGATGTGATTAAAATAATTAAAGTGAGATTAAATTGATGCTCAAATCTAGCTCGCCAAGACGTGTTTGGGGATTAATGGGTTCTGGCTATTATGCGGTTTGTTTATAAACAGCAGGGACTCTATCCCAGTCGTTCATACTATATGTAACTCTGACAATTCCTACTCAATGTCACAAGCAGCACCTACATATAAACTGTCAAGGGTCATCAAAAACATGCTTTTATACTTTGAGATAACACTGTTGCCTATATACCAAACTATCTAGAGAAAAAGCTGTCTCTGCTAGGCTGATTCTTCTCTCCCTTCAAAGTCAAGAGAAACTCCATTAAAACCTGTGAGGTTACGCTGATGTAAAACTTGGGAGAGAATGGAGACTCTGATGCAATGTATCTCCCACATTCTAACATTGAGATGTAGATTTCTCTCTCTGTATGTGTATGTATTGGCTAGTGCACTAAATTTGAAGTTTGCCTGTGTACATATTTGTCAGTAACTTTTTTAAAAAATACTTGCAAAAACCTATGGGTCTAATAAGTTTTGAATGTGCAAATGTTAACACCTGCACACATATATGTGCATGTGTGGGCAGAGGCTGGGCACTGCAGATTTACTCCAACAAATTATTACAAAAAATGGAATTTGATACACAATTTCATGAAGGTTAGCTTTTAAAAAAAAGATTGCAAATTAATAATTTGGGGAAAGTTACAGCTTAGAAATAGGTTTTTTCCCTCTTTTGTGCATTTGCCTCCAAATCAAAAGCTTGTAGGTACTTACACACCTTGAGCTTTTCCTCCTTGGGCTATAGAATGAGTGCCTCAATTATTAAATGAATGTAAAGTCAAAGTCATATCCAGCAAAGCAGCACACCTCTTTTCCCACTTGTTTAATAACACTCAGAGGGGGTTTGACACAGACACTTCAAGGCATGTGTTTTTTCAGAACACTGGTTCCTCACAAAACTGGACTGGTGCTCAAAGTGTGGATCAATTTAGGAGGCATCTCAGCACAGTAAGTCTGGGGCCTCTTTTCCTGCAGAACCTCTCTCATCCCGTTAGGAGTTCACCAGAAACACCTGTGTTTCTTTGAGAGCATTTTCAGTAGTGAGTGAGTTTTCTAGCCTTCTGCAAGAATTATTTGTTTGCAAAGAGACATGTGCAAGGTTAGTTTTCCAGCCAATATTTCCCAACAGGTATTTGAATTTAAGTTGGCCTAATCTAGAGTTGTACCTTTAACTATTCTGAAAAATCTCTACCTTGGCTTATTTCCCAGCAGATCTCCAAAGCAAATCATTCAGGAACCCATGCCATCTAATAAAGCTGATCAAAGCAGAGTTTGTTCTCCTATGTAAGAAACAGTGAACTGGTAGCTGTGAGGACAGAGACATCCTCCTAGTTCCCATAAACCAGGTATAGAGTGTAAAAAGTGACCCAAGACATTTTAAATCTGTTTTCTCCATGCATTCCTCTTTTGGTAATGATGCCTTCTTTTTCTAGCATACGTTTTACCTATTTTTGTAAAGCTGTGTATGCATTTACAGTGGTAGATAAATCTCAAACAACTTACCTGAGTCTGAAGCTTCAGATTTAGCTTCTAAGGGCCACTCTCAGGTTTTGCTTCACTCCCAGTGAACTACAGAAAGAATAGTTATGTAGCTTGCAGTAACTGCTGTTCTTGAGATGTTTTGCTCACTTCAGATGTGCATATACCTCATGCACATCGAGATTGGAGTCTCTGTACATGAGTGTCCCTTGGGCCAAACTTGCTCCCTCCACTCCTCCCATAACTGCTACCTGAGGGCATGAAAGGCAGAGTGGCTCAACAGTCCCTTGAGTCCCTCTGAAATTCTGAATTTCAACAAACAAGCAAAGAATGGGGATGGAGGGCAGGTCATGGTATCCCCACTGACAACATCTCAAAGAACCACGATTACTGCAAAGGTAAGTAACTTTTTGTTGTTGTTTGGATCCCACTCTAGGTGACGGGAAAGCAGGTGGCAGTCAGGTAGGTGGGATTGAAGAGTCTTATCAGCCACTAATTAACTACTGACATACTTTGTCACCATCCTGAATATATACTTGTTCAGTCTTCTCAGGATAAAGCTCTGCTTTTTCTTTGGAATAAGGAAATATGGGAAGTAGAAATCATTCTCTGAATTGCAGAGGTACCTTCTCTAGGGTTCCTTTTCAGTTTATCAAGATAAGGTTTGGGAATGGCTCTAGTATGGCCATCACATTGCAGCATAGTAGTGACTGAAAAGAAGTGGTCTCTTTTGTGAGAATATGGGTCTCTTTTTCTAAGGATGATCACTGTTCTTTGTTTGGTCTGAGAATGGTACCAGAAGGACTTCCATCTTGAGGCCAGGATATCAATGTTTAGTGATCCCAAAGTAGCCCTAGAGTCTCTTAATGAACGTAGGGCCTCTTCTGTGTGGCTACCTAATAGGTCATTGTTCTCAAGGGGTAGATCTTCTGTAGTATTTTGTACCTTGGGGGAGCTACCCCATGCCTGAAGCCAGGAAGCCCTCCTTGCTGTGATGTTTGGTAATTCAAGATGTGTAGCTGGAGTGAAGCAGGGAGTAAACTTTCATCCCAGAGATCCAGCTTTTTAGGGTCTTTATCTCAGAGAGTAGCTTTTGATGGACAAGGCTGTCCAACTTTCTCCTGGATTGTAGAGATCAGCAGAGCTCCACGCAATGTGTGTAGATGCCCTTCTGTAGCATTTGATCTGTTTTACGCTTGTTTGCTAGTTGGAGCAAGGATAGTAGGGGTCTGCCAAAGGTTGTTAGCTGGCTCCAAATTGTCTTCATTAATAGGTATTGCTAACCTTCCCAGAGCAGAAGATACCAAGTTATTTATGGGCCTCCTTGATCAGTGAGGTCTACATCTCCAGTGTGTCAGTAAGTTGTGAGACCAGCTCCTGAAAGGCTCTGAAACCATCCAGCACTTGTAGCAGAGGGGAAAGATGTAGATATGGTTGTTTTGGTTTTGGAGTTGGGGTGGAGGGTGTTTAATAAAAGTAAGGAAAAGTTGTAAGAAAAAAAACAAGACGGGGATATATAGGGAATTCACCCTAGCTATGAAAATTTATAGTAAAGTGCTAAGGGGTAGCAGATAGACACACTCTGGCTCTCTCTCACTACCACATGTACAGGGAATTAAGGGACAGTTGCAGCTGCCTTTTATATCCACAGGGGGCAGGTATAGCTCAACTTCATACCTGTTCAAAGATTCACATCTTGTCTACGTGAGGCTCATGCACATCTAGAATAGGATCCACACCACTGCTTGCACTGGCTTTTTGTTCCATAACCCAATCCCCTCCTCTCGTGCAACAATGTAGGGGCCAGCTACAATCTAGCCCTTAAGACAGGGGGTTTCTTTTGTTGGGGGTACAGAAGAGGGGAGTTAGTAGATACCAACAAGCGATGCTGTGGATTGAACCAAAAAAACCTCATGCCATTTTTGAATTACAGTCTGCCTGTCAACACAGACTCAACAGCGTGCCTCACTGCTATGGGGACAGCATAAATCCTAGAGACTGGGGGCACTGTATTACAGAAATGAAAGCTGGCTCAACTCAGCATTGGACTTTGCCTAATGCACCACTGAGCAGATGATGCAGGAGCAGGACAATATTCCAGAGCAGCTGTTGCCACCATCCATAACCAACACAGGAGTAAGGGCTAGAGGTGGCAGGTCACCATTCTCCTTCTGTCTAGGACTGTCCTGTCCTTAATGCATTCATTCAGTCCTCTAATGTGCATGATCTATACAACCCCAAGCACTTTGATCAATAATTTCTTAGGGTTGGGCGATAAATGAAGCGGAGCCAGCACCTCCAAGAGAGAAGACTGTCCGCTCCCCACTACATTTTTGTTTTTTAAAGCAAGATACCTAGCATCTGCATTCCTTGAGCCCCAGGGCCTGCACAAGCACTCCACAGATCATGAATTTGATTCCTTTAATCTTTCTTGCTTTAGGGAATTTCAGCTCCTGGGCACAAGTTTCCAGATCCCTGAAAGATTGGGCTTATAACATATGCGGTTTGTCTCGCAGCAGGACTGTTTTCAGTATCTCAAAGAGGATGCTAAAAGATCCTTACGATTGTGATTTCATAAAGAGCAGAGCTAGGCCTAGACTTAGCCTGTATCCATATTTGGACAGCTCATAAAAGTCTATTCCGGGAAACAAGCAAACACTTAAACCCAAATGAAAGGCGCAGCTGGCACAAGAAGTCATGTTTTCCCCACAAAACAATTGTAGCACAGGTTGTACCTGCAGTGCACATTCCCTACAATGTGCCTCCAACCGGACCAAGTCGAGGATATGAGACAGGTTAGTTTAAACACCCATTAAATTCTTGTCTTCTCTGCTGTGAGGGAGGTGCAAGTAAAGTGAATGGTTATCAGCACTTTTGTTTTTAAACATTCTCCTCACCTCTGCCTCTGTTGCAGCAGATGTCAGTGTGTTTAATGCATAAGTGTATCTGTCAGAGCCTGAGGCTCATACACAAGTTGGGGAGCGAGAGGACAATGCACATGCTGTGAATGTCATTTCAGCCAGATAGCTATCCTTATTACAAGGGACAAAATAAGATTGCAGGGGAGTGCCCCACAGTTAGGGAGATAACCCAATTAAAGACTTTTAGTTGTAGTGGTTGCTGATTCCTTGAAGCAACTCAATGCCACTTGAAGGTAGAAAGATGACTAATCTAAAAGTACATAATATTTAGCATGAAAATCCTATCCAGATAAGATCTACTCCCTCAGAGAAATTCTTCTAACAATTTCTGGGTTAAGGCAATGTTCCCAAACAAACAAATACATGTATTTCCATGGGTGAGCCATCCAGGAGTAGGTTGGACACAGAACTAAAAAATGATTTCATGAACAAGGGTATGTTGGCTTCAGTGAGAAAAGTGGATGTGCAAGCCCCACAGTACGTGTGAGTCTATGTTTTATTTAAAACGGAAGAGGGAGAAGCACAGCACACCTTTTTCTGTATAAAGGCATGATGAACAACAATCACCACGTAAAGCACCTTGCACTCCACCTATGGACAGACCTGTAATATCCTGAAGTGTACCCATCACATTTTTTGCTGGTTGCACATAAAGTAATTTTTAGACCATACAAATTGATCAGTGTCACAACATTAATAGACTGACTCAAGCTCAGAATGAAAGTAAAAATATACCCCTTATCAATTCCTCAGGTATCAGCTTGAGTAAATAGCTGGATTTTACACTGTACCTTGTGGTTAACAGATTAAGAGCATCAGGCCCCTGAGGAAGACTAATTCTCTGGTAAAAGTGGCTGTCTGCCATCATCACAGCCACCTCTATTGACACTTAGCGAGAGAACATCAGATGAGCCAGCCATCAGTGGTTTCTCCTGTTGCTAGAACTTATACGTATTATAGAGAAGTGATTCCAAATGTGTGGGTCACAACCTCTTGGAGGGTTGTGGTGGATCAAAAAAGAGAACACCGTTTTTTCAAAAATGGGATTTTATCTATTCTAAAAAAGTTTCCCAGCCCCTACTTCAATCACATATATTTCTTGTGTTCTGGAAAACAGGTACATGGTGTAATCAAACAGTGGTGGTGCAAGAGAATACACTAAGAGACACGCTAACCAAATAGAGCTGGTGACATGAACATTACAAGAGCTCTACTGAACTGGATAACTGTAGTCTCCATCATCCCTAAAATAAGAGGACTCTGCTAGTTTCACAGTCACATCCCCCCTCTTACTAGCTTTTTATTAGCCATTGAAAGCACCAATTACATCGTTACTAGAGAATCATGCTGAGCAGTATGACAGGAAAAGAGGATTGGAAGCTATCCTGCAGGAGAATAAAGCTCCCTTTTGTTGGGATGGACATGACTGGTTCAGGGATGTGCCACTTTTCACAACCCTGTGCTAGCTTTCTGAATTTGGCCATTGTTTGATAGATATTTATAAAAATGTAAGCATCCATAATGGGTTTTCATGCATTTGGACATTCAAAGGAGCCTAGAGGGGTATGAGCAGCTATCCACTGAAACCTACTGGAAATCTCATGAGAGGGAAAGCAGAACTACACAAGCAAGCCTGTCACAAAGCTTTATAAAACTGTTAAAAACAAGTTGTCAACATCATGTCACAAGTAAATATCCTGAAATCAAACTCTAAGTAAGTTCTCAAGCAGCATTTTTCTTACTTTGCCTACCTGTGAATTTCACTTATCACTGATGAAAATATTTTGTCAGTTTCTGTGTGTGGTGAAATAAACATTTACTGATAATTTAATTCTTTCCAGTCCAATTATAACAATACCTCCCTGTTTGGGTTTCTCTACACTTAAAATGAGTGGCATTTTAAAATATCTTAACTAAAAACTTCTTAAATACCACTTAGGGATAACCATAACCTGTTCATACTTAAAAAATTTTTTTAAAAAACACAAAACAAAACAAAAAACAACTATGGCTGACTGTGTCTACACTAAGTGCTAATTAAAATATGTTTAGTTAGCACTAGAACTGGTTTGATTTCTCAGTGCAAAAAGAATTAACTTTTCACACAAATTGTGAAAAATCCATCATTTAAACATTTCAAAGCCTGAAGATGACAGGAGGAAAAAAGTTTTTTTCCCTCTCCTTTTTATAAAACCAGCTCTAGTTAACACATCTTAAAGTGCCACTCTGTTTCCCAGGATAGGCAAACTCTTCAGTTATATTCCCCACAAGCAGAACTGGTCCAGCAACAAGCCCAGTAACTCTGAGTAAAACTGACTGAAATTCAGTCAAATATCTGGTGTTTGTTCCTCTAGACAATTCTGAGCCTACAGAAATAGTAATCAATCTATGGCTCTGTACCAGGGAGGATACAAATCAGCTTTTTTAAAATTTAGTCACTTTTCTTCTTAAAAATAAACCTGTTTACCATGAAATCTGAATTTAATACAAAATATTTTAAGGCCTAAACTATTTATAATCTCTTAAAATATTTAATTTAAATCTGCTGGGTCCATAAGCCTCTATCAAAAACGGAGTTAAAGGCTGCTTTTCTCTATAAAGAAAGGATTAGGAGGAAGACATCTAATTTTTGAGGTCTAGGTTTACAAACATGACACAATATGCCATTTACTGTATTAAGGGCTGGACCCTGTGGCATGTGCGACCCAGACTCCGATTACAGGAAATACCACCGTGTATCTCATCAGGATCATCTACTGAGACCACCTGGGTGGTCTCATACTCCTAGTTTATAGCTTCTCCCTAGCTGAACTCTGACTGGCTCAGTTCTCAAAATTATGAATATTTTTTACTCCACCCACCATGGACACTTACTCTCCAGTTTACGGAAAAACACTGAGCTGTCAAGTAACTACCCGCTTTACTCCTGGATGGTTCTGAGCCCTTCAAGTAAATGGCTTTGCATGTGTACATAGAGATACAAACAAACAGAAATCCATGAGTTTCCTCCCCTCTCTCTCTAAATGAATGAAGTACTGCCCTGCAAAAGGCATGGGGGTTACAGGAGCAGGAGTCTTGGATTGCTGTTTGTTCTTTTGTTTTTCTGGGGGCAGGAGAGTTACACACCCAGGGAGAAGGAGCAGAGAGTGTGCAACCAGAAAGAGGCAATACTTGTATCAAAGCAGGGCACTGTGGGAAGAAGGGATAGCATTCGTCACAGTGCAGCCACTAGTGTTGTGTTGACTTCAACACCTGGGGACTTCCCTGGCTGCAGGTCATAAAAAGATCCTATTTGGGAATATTATTAAGAAATTCCTGTGAGGAGTAAAAAAAAAAAAAAAAGGAACGTGTCAAATGTAAACACTGCAACAAAAATACATCAGGGCTGGTCGTCAGAATGAAATACCACGAAGAAAAACGCTCCTCAGAAGGCAACAGTTTTGACAATGACAACGTGGACATGTCTGAACAATCTGGAACTGCTGGTTAGTAAATTTATCTTTGCACCATTCTTATGGACTGCCTTCCATGCCATACATTTGTGTTTTGGGGGGACTGCTTACAAAAAAGGCTAAGATTTTGGCATGGTCACGTAAAATCAGAATCTGTGACCAACTCATGGCCTTACTTATGAATTTCAAAAATGTTTGTGCCCACAATATAATTGGCATGCTAGTTTGTTGTGGGAGCTTTTCTCAGTTACATTTTTACTGTTATGGCTACACTTTTGAAATGATTTTTTATTGCTCAGTATAAACAAACATCCAAGGTGAAGGTTTCCTCTTTAAAAGAAAAGTTGTATTAGGCATTTATGAATTTTAACTTTAAAAAAAATTTCTTCAAGTTGTTTGGTATCTCTCTAGAGATGGTTTAAATAGATTTAGATAATCCTTATGATTTATTATTTTCCCTATAAAACTGGGTTAAGAATAAACTATCATTTAAACTGTGGCACAAACAGCTGTAGTAGAATGAATCTTTCATTTACAATCTCTCTCTTTTTTTTTTAAAGCAGTGCACTGACTAATACTCAGTGAGTGAGAGTGACTTACCATTGTGTGTCAGAGTCCAGCTTATATATATGGGGTTATGAATGTCCATCATCTGCAATGTCTACGACTTCAGAATCATCTGCAGGTTCCACCAGAAGTGCTGCAATTAAACATCAGGCAGTAAGTTACCTGTATTCAAAACACTTTCTTCATCATCATCCAGTATGAACTCATCCATGGTTTTAATCAGGACCAGTAAATTCCAGCAAGACTCCGCAAACAAAAAGATCCAATGGTTAATTTATGCAACAATTTCTCCCTTTTGTCTTGTTCAGAACAAACATTTAATTGACATGATTCAATCATTATGATCAGGCCACACTCCAACAACAGAGCATACATTGCTGGATACAGTGTATGAGAAGGAGATTGAACAAATGTGCAAAAAGCATTGACGGGAAATTCATCAATCGGTATTGACCGAGCAACGAACACAGCGATCCAATAAGTGCTTGTGTGACAACAGAAGATGGGGTTGTCTATTTTACAGAAACAATTCATAAATCTGGAAACACTCACTGTGACACTTCCTCAAGGAACCGTAAGCCATTGTGTTAACCCTCAGCCTCACCAAGGGAGAGCTTTGCAGCTGCACTTCTTGGGGATGCAGACTCTTTCCCCTGGTGTGCTCACTTAACTCTTTTACACTTGATTGCTTTGTTTACCTCACATGAAGGGCAACCAACTGATTAAAAAAATTAATTGCTATTAATCGTGCTGTTAAATAGAATACATAGAATGTTAAACAATAATAGAAAAACATCCAAAATATTTAATAAATTTCAATTGGTATTCTATTGTTTAACAGTGCAAATAAAGCTTTGTTTAATCACAATTAATTTTTTTAGTTAATCTCATGAGTTAACTGCGATTAATCGACACCCCTACTCATATGTAAATGTATTTTCATCAAGCAATGATATTTGGTACCAACTTGTCACCAATTTACATATAATACCTCAGTGGTTCTCAAACTAGGGGTGCTGCTTGTTCAGAGAAAGCCCCTGCTGGGCCGGGCTGGTTTGTTTACCTGTCGTGTCCGCAGGTTCAGCCAAACGTGACTCCCACTGGCCGCGGTTCGCTGCTCCAGGCCACTGGGGGCTGTGGGAAGGGCGGCCATCACATACCTTGGCCCACGCCGCTTCCCACAGACGCGGCAGGTAAACAAACCGGCCCGGACCGGCAGGGGCTTTCCCTGAACAAGCGGCGCCCCTGGTTTGAGAACCACTGTAATACCTTACAGGATACCTTTTGGATACCTGTGACAGCAAAATTTTGGGGGATAGTGAGTGTGTCAAGCCTGATATTGTAATAAGAGGCCTAGACTTGACAGGACTCTCAGCCTATGGATTTAGCATAACCTGCAACCATCTGCTATGTTCAGCCACCTGCTATGTTCAGCCACCATAAGTTGGAAACAAAAAACTGGAGAGTCAGGAGCATTCGGCCTTGACGTAGGCAGACAGATAGGAAAGTATCAGCTGCAGCATTCCTAGCAGGGATAGATATATAGTCACAAAGTCATGAGAATGGACAAGCTAGCCTTGAGTTTCTGTAGCTTCTTCTTGATAATAAAAAGTATAAGGCTTTGCTGTTGCAAATGTATTCCACTGACGAAATTCAGAAATTTTTACTAACTTTGAAAAATACAAAAGTTAATGAGTAGGCTGGCTGTCTTAGGCATGTGAACCCCTGTATAGTGAAAATGATTGGTTAGTGTTTTTGCATAGATATGCTTTGAGTAAAATAATCGGATAAGGTATTGATAAGAACTACTCTCATTTTAACGATATAATGAGCATCAGGAAACATGCTCCTTGGAACTTAATTCCAGGATCCAGTTCAAGACCAGAGCTGGTAGGATTTTTAACTCCTGCACGACTAGACTGTGTGAAAGCTGGAGCCCTGGATGAGATTGAATCGTGACTGGCTATTGGGAGACAGGCTGTTTTATTGGGAGCGGTGAACATTAGATGTTCCGTGTGTGTACTCTGTTGATTGATTGTTAATTGCTAATAAATACATGTGCATGTTTAAGAATATTTTCTGTGTTATAAAGGCTCCTTTACTGGGACAAGGTCCCATTAATCTGTAGAAGGCTATTGGGCCCTGGAAAGAGGGTGGGAGCCCCACAGTTGTGTGGCTAACAATATGAGTGGGCCTTCTGCCAGTTGACATTGAGGAGCTCTTAGAATTACATTCACACAGAAGAATACTTAAAAGTAGTAAAAGTAAAAGCGGTAAACTATGAACAAAAATTCAAGTGTGAAGGGAATAGCTTTGTCATGGGTAATGCTGCAAATTAGGGCTGTCAAGCGATTAAAAAACTAACTGTGATTAATCACACTGTTAATAATAGAATACCATTAATTTAAATAGTTTTAGATGTTTTGTACATTTTCAAATATATTGATTTCAATTACAACACAGAATAGAAAGTGTACAGTGCTCACTTTATATTTATTTTTGATCACAAGTATTTGCACTGTAAAAAAAAATAGTATTTTTCAATTCACCTAATACAAGTACTGTAGTGCAATCTCTTTATCATTAACGTTAAATTTACAAATGTAGAATTATGTACAAATAAAACTGCATTAAAAAATAAAACTGTAAAATTTTAGAGCCTGCAAGTCCACTCACTCAGTCCTACTTCTTGTTGCGCTTTCACAACAAAGAGATTGCAATACAGTACTTGTATGAAGTGAATTTAAAAATATTATTTCTTTTATCGTTTTTACAGTGCAAATATTTGTAATCCAAAATATACACTTTCATTTCAGTTACAACACAGAATACAATATATGTATGAAAATGTAGAAAAACATCCAAAATATTTAATAAATTTAAATTGGTATTCTATTGTTTAACAGTGCGATTAATCACGACTAATTTTTTACTCATGATTACATTTTTTGAGTTAATCATGTAAATTAACTGCGATTAATTGGCCGCCCTACTAAAAATGTAATAAATATGAGAAGAAATCTAGAAAAAGATAATTAAGGGAACCTGAAACTTATAGCAGAGGGGTGCAGTGCTAATTTCATGCACCTTTTAGCCAAAGACGTAACTACAATTCCAGAAATAAAGGAAAATGCTGTTGAAATTGAAAAATCTTTGCATAACAGCCACTTCACTTCAGCTTTGCCGAAAGGAATAGGAGGAACCAAATTAATGAGCTCCAACGATGTATAATAGAATTCTGCGACTGACTGTTTTGAGCTATTGATTAAAAGCTGGCCTATTCTGATGACAATTTTTGGTGATGATTTTCTTCACATAGAATAGATGGAACTTTCCCAACCAAACTAATCAACGTCAGACTAAAGAGAAAAGTAGAAGATAGGTTTCAGTATATTAGCATAGTTCCATAGCCTTGGACAAACTGTAGAAAGATTGCTGCTGTATTGCTGATGCTGTTGAAATCTGGCAAGAACATCAAGGGACACTGAAGAGAGAAAGACCCAACAACAGAGTTACATTGCAGGCAGTAAAGAAGTGGAGGGATCAAGTACTTATTCCACCTCATTTTATTGCCAATATTCTCAACCCAAAGTACCAGGGTGGATTCCTAAGCCCTGGTCTACACTAGGACTTTAGGTCGAATTTAGCAGCGTTAAATCGATGTAAACCTGCACCCGTCCACACAATGAAGCCTTTTATTTCGACTTAAAGGGCTCTTAAAATTGATTTCCTTACTCCACCCCTGACAAGTGGATTAGCGCTTAAATCGACCTTGCCGGCTCGAATTTGGGGTACTGTGGACACAATTTGATGGTATTGGCCTCCGGGAGCTATCCCAGAGTGCTCCATTATGACCGCTCTGGACAGCACTCTCAACTCAGATGCACTGGACAGGTAGACAGGAAAAGAACCGCGAACTTTTAAATCTCATTTCCTGTTTGGCCAGCGTGGCAAGCTGCAGGTGACCATGATGGAGTCCCAGAATCGCAAAAGAGCTCCAGCATGGACTGAACGGGAGGTACGGGATCTGATCGCTGTTTGGGGAGAGGAATCCGTGCTATCAGAACTCCGTTCCAGTTTTCGAAATGCCAAAATCTTTGTCAAAATCTCCCAGGGCATGAAGGACAGAGGCCATTACAGGGACCCGAAGCAGTGCCGCGTGAAACTGAAGGAGCTGAGGCAAGCCTACCAGAAAACCAGAGAGGCGAATGGCCGCTCCGGGTCAGAGCCCCAAACATGCCACTTCTATGATGAGCTGCATGCCATTTTAGGGGGTTCAGCCACCACTACCCCAGCCGTGTTGTTTGACTCCTTCAATGGAGATGGAGGCAATACGGAAGCAGGTTTTGGGGACGAAGAAGATGATGATGATGATGATGATGAGGTTGTAGATAGCTCACAGCAAGCAAGCAGAGAAACCGGTTTTCCCGACAGCCAGAAACTGTTTCTCACACTGGACCTGGAGCCAGTACCCCCCGAACCCACCCAAGGCTGCCTCCTGGACCCAGCAGGCGGAGAAGGGACCTCTGGTGAGTGTACCTTTTAAAATACTATACATGGTTTAAAAGCAAGCATGTGAAAGGATTACTTTGCCCTGGCATTCGCGGTTCTCCTAGATGTACTCCCAAAGCCTTTGCAAAAGGTTTCTGGGGAGGGCAGCCTTATTGCGTCCTTCATGGTAGGACACTTTACCACTCCAGGCCAGTAACACATACTCGGGAATCATTGTAGAACAAAGCATTGCAGTGTATGTTTGCTGGCATTCAAACAGCATCCGTTCTTTATCTCTCTGTGTTATCCTCAGGAGAGTGAGATATAATTCATGGTCACCTGGTTCAAATAGAGTGCTTTTCTTCAGGGGACACTCAGAGGAGCCCATTCCTGCTGGGCTGTTTGCCTGTGGCTAAACAGAAATGTACCCCGCTGTTAGCCACAGGGAGGAGGGAAGGTTGAGGGGGTAGCCACGCGGTGGGGGGAGGCAAAATGCGACCTTGTAACGAAAGCACATGTGCTATGTATGTAATGTTAACAGCAAAGTTTACCCTGAAAGAGTGTAGCCACTGTTTTATAAAATGTGTCTTTTTAAATACCGCTGTCCCTTTTTTTTTTCTCCACCAGCTGCATGTGTTTCAATGATCACAGGATCTTCTCCTTCCCAGAGGCTAGTGAAGCTTAGAAAGAAAAAAAAAACGCACTCACGATGAAATGTTCTCCGAGCTCATGCTGTCCTCCCACACTGACAGAGCACAGACGAATGCGTGGAGGCAAATAATGTCAGAGTGCAGGAAAGCACAAAATGACTGGGAGGAGAGGTGGCGGGCTGAAGAGAGTAAGTGGCGGGCTGAAGAGAGGGCTGAAGCTCAAATGTGGCGGCAGCGTGATGAGAGGAGGCAGGATTCAATGCTGAGGCTGCTGGAGGACCAAACCAGTATGCTCCAGTGTATGGTTGAGCTGCAGCAAAGGCAGCTGGAGCACAGACTGCCACTGCAGCCCCTCTGTAACCAACCGCCCTCCTCCCCAAGTTCCATAGCCTCCACACCCAGACGCCCAAGAACGCGGTGGGGGGCCCTCCGGCCAACCAGCCACTCCACCACAGAGGATTGCCCAAAAAAAAGAAGGCTGTCATTCAATAAATTTTAAAGTTGTAAACTTTTAAAGTGCTGTGCTTAAAGTGCTGTGTGGCATTTTCCTTCCCTCCTCCACCACCCCTCCTGGGCTACCTTGGTAGTCATCCTCCTATTTGTTTGATGAATGAATAAAGAATGTATGAATGTGAAGCAACAATGACTTTATTGCCTCTGCAAGCGGTGATTGAAGGGAGGAGGGGCGGGTGGTTAGCTTACAGGGAAGTAGAGTGAACCAAGGGGCGGGGGGTTTCATCAAGGAGAAACAAACAGAACTTTCACACCGTAGCCTGGCCAGTCATGAAACTGGTTTTCAAAGCTTCTCTGATGCGTACCGCGCCCTCCTGTGCTCTTCTAACTGCCCTGGTGTCTGGCTGCGCGTAACCAGCAGCCAGGCGATTTGCCTCAACCTCCCACCCCGCCATAAACGTCTCCCCTTACTCTCACAGATATTGTGGAGCACACAGAAAGCAGTAATAACAGTGGGAATACTGGTTTTGCTGAGGTCTAAGCGAGTCAGTAAACTGCGCCAGCGTGCCTTTAAACGTCCAAATGCACATTCTACCACCATTCTGCACTTGATCAGCCTGTAGTTGAACAGCTCCTGACTACTGTCCAGGCTGCCTGTGTACGGCTTCATGAGCCATGGCATTAAGGGGTAGGCTGGGTCCCCAAGGATACATATAGGCATTTCAACATCCCCAACAGTTATTTTCTGGTCTGGGAATAAAGTCCCTTCCTGCAGCTTTTGAAACAGACCAGAGTTCCTGAAGATGCGAGCATCATGTACCTTTCCCGGCCATCCCACGTTGATGTTGGTGAAACGTCCCTTGTGATCCACCAGAGCTTGCAGCACTATCGAAAAGTACCCCTTGCAGTTTATGTACTCGGCGGCTTGGTGCTCTGGTGCCAAGATAGGGATATGGGTTCCATCTATGGCCCCACCACAGTTAGGGAATCCCATTGCAGCAAAGCCATCCACTATGACCTGCACATTTCCCAGGGTCACTACCATTGATATCAGCAGATCTTTGATTGCGTGGGCTACTTGCTTCACAGCAGCCCCCACAGTAGATTTGCCCACTCCAAATTGATTCCCAACTGACCGGTAGCTGTCTGGCGTTGCAAGCTTCCACAGGGCTATCGCCACTCGCTTCTCAACTGTGAGGGCTGCTCTCATCTTGGTATTCATGCGCCTCAGGGCAGGGGAAAGCAAGTCACAAAGTTCCATGAAAGTGCCCTTACGCATGCGAAAGTTTTGCAGCCACTGGGAATCGTCCCAGACTTGCAACACTATGCGGTCCCACCAGTCTGTGCTTGTTTCCCGAGCCCAGAATCGGCGTTCCACAGCATGAACCTGCCCCATTAGCACCACGATGCATGCATTGGCAGGGCCCATGCTTTCAGAGAAATCTGTGTCCATGTCCTGATCACTCACGTGACCGCGCTGACGTCGCCTCCTCCCGGTATCGCTTTGCCAGGTTCCGGTGCTGCATATACTGCTGGATAATGCGTGTGGTGTTTAATGTGCTCCTAATTGCCAAAGTGAGCTGAGCGGCCTCCATGCTTGCCTTGGTATGGCATCCGCACAGAAAAAAGGGGCGGAACAATTGTCTGCCGTTGCTCTGACGGAGGGAGGGGCGACTGACGACACGGCTTACAGGGTTGGCTTCAGGGAGCTAAAATCAACAAAGGGGGTGTCTTTACATCAAGGAGTATTTCAGGCAGGACTTCACGGAGGGTTCCAATAAGAAATGGTGCACCTAAGTTATTGTTCTTATTGGAACAAGGAGGTTAGCCTGGCCTCTGATTGATACATGGCTAGATTTACCTCGTTGCACCTTCTCTGTGAGTGACTGCAGTGTGACCTAGAGGAATGAGTCTCCTAGACAGGGGAGGAGGCAAATGAGTACAAAACAAATCTGGTCTATTTCTTGTTTTGATTCACTCAGTCTATCTTTTACATCTTTGGCTGGCAGCAGACGGTGCAGAAGGACTGCATGCCATCCACATCTCATGGCTGCTCGGCAGAAGATGGTACAGTACGACTGCTAGCCATCCTCATCTCTTGCCTGCCTGGCAGAAGATAGTACAGTACGACTGCTAGCAATCCGTATCGCCTGCCTGCTCACCATAAGACGGTTCAATAGGACTGACTGCAGGACAAAAGAGAATGACCTGGTCAAGTCACTCTAAATTAAGTCCCTGCGCACGTCTGTCCAGGCGCTCCCAGCCGACGTGGCCAGGAGCACCTTGGACATGACGATGACGGCTACTAGTCGTATTGCACCGTCTGCTGCCACAAGGCAATGGGTTGCTGCTACTGTGTAGCAAAGCCGTACCGCGTCTGCCAGCACCCAGGAGCCATAGGGTGACGGTTTCCTGAGCAGGCTCCATGCTTGCCGTGGTATGGCGTCTGCACAGGTAACTCAGGAAAAAAGGCGCGAAAAGATTGTCTGCCCTTGCTTTCACGGAGGGAGGGAGGGAATGGGGGCCTGACGATATGTACCCAGAACCACCCGCGACAATGTTTTAGCCCCATCAGGCATTGGGATCTCAACCCAGAATTCCAATGGGCAGTGGAGACTGCGGGAACTGTGGGATAGCTATCCACAGTGCAATGCTCCGGAAGTCGACTCTAGCCTTGATACTGTGGAAGCACTCCGCTGAGTTAATGCACTTAGAGCATTTTCTGTGGGGACACACACACTCGAATATATAAAACCGATTTCTAAAAAACCGACTTTTATAAATTCGACCTTATTCCGTAGTGTAGACATACCCTAACTGCTGAACAAGATTCTGCAGCTAGGACATCACCATCTATTAGTCACCCATAATAAATTTCAGTGCTGGAGGCGAACCATTCAAGCAGTACCTGTTTACTGGCGATAGTTACTTTAAAGAAGGTCACACGGCTGAACTGGTGGAAGTCACTAGCTAAGTACCTGGTAACAAGAGCCTGTGACATGCTAAACCAGTTTTGACAGCAGTAGCATTTTCTGCAGGCGCAGAAAGAATATTTTCTTCATTTGGACGAATTCACTTAATGTTGAGAAATTGATTGGGAGTTGGGGGGAAAAAAGCAGGAAAACTTGTAATTCTTTTCCAGTCTATGAATAAAAAAAAACAACAAGGAAGGGAATGAGATCTACTAGTTTTAAAAGTTTGCAGGATAGAAGTCTCCTAAATTATGTAGGCTCTCATTTTCCAGAGACATAGGCAAGTAGTAATATAATCTCCAGGCACTTTTACTTATGTATATTTTCTCAGGCTGATGTGAACTAATCAGTTTAATTTACTGACAGTTAATCTCTCTGTTCCATTAATAACTCATGTAGTTGTGAAACATGTTTTGATAAGAGAAGTTTATGTATCCAAAACATTTAAGGTTGTTTTGTTTAATCAAAATAATTTTCATATGCTGTTGTGCGTGTTTAAGTAAATTCCCCTTACCATCCCAATGCAGCTTGACACAAATCAGCAAAATGTTAATTATCTAGTAAATAAGCAATATATCGTTCACCGTTTTCAAACATACTAGAGATGTACAATTAATAAGAATCTGAAAATATTAAGCTACATAATTGCTTAAATGTATATATAGTGTACTCTCTCAGACAGCAATAAAGATGTACCAAAGCTAATGTAATGACTCTATTTAGCTGTAAATCAACCTATTTTAAGGGTTATATCAACCAATGAGAATGCACTTTTCTTTAGCAAATAACTGAACTACAAACAGAAAAGCGGATTAAAATTGATTATTTAAATCAGCTTGATTTAAATCAATCCACCCTGTTCATCAGTGATGAGTCACTGATCTTTAGCAAGTCAGTTAGCTCTGTGCTTCAATTTTCCCCATCTGTAAAGTAGTGGTAATGCTTATACACCTTTGTAAAGCTCTTGAAACAAAAAGTGCTTCACGTCTGCTAAATATCGTTGTGGTTATTTGTTGACTGTACTAGAGTAATAAGCCATGCAACAAGCATTCCAGAGAGCATGTGTGGAAAGGACGATTGGATGAGAATAAAACAAGCTTTGCTTGCCTGCCGGCTAGCCGCTATCTGCCTTTAGACTCTGATACATTACACTGGTATGACTTGATCTGCTAGCAGCTCTCTGCTACACTTCTGGAGCTGTTGTGGATTTACAAAGATGAAGAGCAACTGCCACATGAGCAGGCTTACAGTGCTAGTGGAAGTACTGTAAGTTATAGCCCCACATGTTCCTCAGAAACCTATCAGTGAAGATGCTGAGCAGCCTAAGGGCATGTCTACACTACAGTCTTAAGTCGCCCTACGTTAGGTCGACTTACAGCCACCACAGTAATTACTGTGAAATTGTCTACACTGGCAATTAACAGCGCTGCAACTTTCTCGCTTAGGGGTGTGAAAAAACAATCCCGAGTGAAGCAAGTTGCAGTGCTGTAAAGCTCCAGTGTAGACAGTGCACCAACACTGGGAGCTGTGCCCCTCATTGAGGTGGGTTTTTTTAGAGCCCTGGGAGAGTTTTTTTTAGAGCGCTGGGCGAGCTCTCTCCCAGCACTGCGCTGCGACCACACAAGGCAAGTTAAAGCACTGCCAGCGTAGACTAGCCCTGTGGTGGCTGATGTCCACGCTACCCTCCTTCTGTTGACTCTTGGAAATGTGCAGGTCATAAGGGATGGCTTTGCTGTAATGGGGTTCCCTTACTGTGGTGGGGCGACAGACAGAATGCATATCCCTGTCTTGGGACCGGACCACCTTGCCAACCAGTACGTAAACCACCGGGAAACTTCTCAATGGTATTGCAAGCACTGGTGGATCACAAGGGCCATTTTAACAACATCAGTGTGGGATGGTCGGGAAAGGTGCATGAAGCTTGCATCTTTCAGAACTCCAGGCTGTTCGAAAAGCTGCAAGGGACTTTCTTCCCAGACCAGAAAATTACCATTGGGGATGTTGAAATGCCTATAGTTATCCTTGCTCCCTGGCACAGGCAGCCTGGACAGCAGTAACGAGCAGTTCAACTATAGGCTGAGAAAGTGCAGAACGGTGATAGAATGTGCCTTTGGATGTTTAAAAGGGCGCTGGTGCTGTTGTTGAACCAATAAAATAAAAACCAGCAGGATCTTATTAAAGGGAAAAAGGCAAAATACCACATTTATTGTGAATACAGAAAGAAACATAGTAAGCAGTTAGTTATAGCTATAACATTCCATTCAATCTCATATTTATTCACACATTCATTCATACAAACACACACACACACACAGGTTCTGCAAGGTTGTTATCATAGTTACCAGCCTTAGAGTTGCTCATGCCAAGCCACTGGCCAGGTGGCCTGGACATGAGGAGGGAGCAGGGCCTTGTCAGATGCTCATCTGATGCTCCTGGAAGTTGGTTTGCAGAATCAGACCCCAAAGTTCTCACTTTTTAGAGTCTATTTTTATAGGAATTTCTTCCTATGCCAGTCTATGGGAATTGCTGCTTCATGCTGTTGCTGAATCAATCAGCAGATAGCACATTCCTGACGGCTCCAAGATGTTATCTTGTTCTTTGGTTCTCCCATTCTTGAGGCTGTTGGGTGGATTCCAGTCTGCCCTCCGAGGGGGTCCTCTGGTTATTTCCACTTGACGCCTTCTTCAGCCGATGGACACTGGATTCTTTGGCTGGCACCTCCCTGATCATTCAGTTATTATCCACACCAAGCATCCATCCACATACATCCTCTATCTCTATTTTAATCACAATTGTTAATACAACAAAAGGGCGGGGAGTCTCTGGGTGCTGTTTCTGTTGTTAGAGTATTGCTTTGAGTCTCTCTCTCTGTGAATTGCTTTGAGAACAGACTCTGTCTTAGAATGTACTAACACAATTAGTAGCTTGCAAGTTTCACACATAGAGGGAGAGAAACAGTACCAAAAACCAAGAGACCTCTTAATTAGTAATACCCTGGAATTGAAACTCTGGGGAATCAAACTCATTTGTGATTTTAATACAGAACTTCTTTAATATGATCCAACACTGTTTTCCGAGTAGGTTAGACCTCAGCAAAAGCAATATTCCCATTGTTATTGCTGCTTGCTGTGTGCTCCATAATATCTGTGAGTAAGGGGGAAGACGTTTATGGCCGGGTGGGAGGTTGAGGCAAATTGCCTGGTGGCCAGTTTTGAACAGCCAGACATCAGGGCAATTAGAAGAGCACATTGAGGTGCGCTGTGCATCAGAGAGGCTTTGAAAAACAGTTTCATGACATGGCCAGGCGATGGTGTGACAGTTGTGTGTGTTTGCCCCCTTTGGTGAACGTACTTCCCTGTAAGCCAATCCCTCTCCCCCACTTCGACCACAGCTGGCACAGGAAATAAAGTCATTATTGTTCTGAATCCATTCATTCTTTATTTATTAAAGAAATTGAGATCACGGACTAGTAAAAGGTAGCCCTGGTGGGGTGGGGGAGGAGGGAAGGACAAGGCCACATTGCTTATTGTAGCCACACTAAAAAACAAAGCTGTTTAAATGACAGCCTTCTGTTGCTTGGGCCATCCCCTGGAGTGGAGTGGCTGGGTGCCCGGAGCCTCCCCGCCCATGTTCTTGGGCATCTGAGTGAGGAAGATATGGAACTTGGGGAGGACGGCAGGCGGTTATACATTGGATGCAGCGAGGGTCTGTGCTCTTGTTGCCTTTCCTGCAGCTCCACCAGATGCCTCATAATGTCCATTTGCTCCCCCATTAGCCTCAGCATCTCCTCCTGCGTGTTCCGATCATGCTCACTGTATGCTTTCCTGGCCTGTGCCACTGAATGACTCCATGCATTCAACTGTGCCCTATCAGTGCAGGAGGACTGCTTGAGCTTGGAAAACATGTAATCGCAAGTGCAGTTTTTTTGCCTTCTAATCTGCAATAGCCTCAGGGATGGAGTTGATACAGGGAGCATAGAGACATTTGCAGCTGCAGGGGAGGAAAAAAAGGGAGAGTAGAATTTAAGAAGATACATTTCTGAGAACAAAAGGGAGACTCTTTCACAGTGAATCAAGAAATTCACAGCAGACAGCACGTGTGTTTTAGGTACAAGGTCACATTTTGCCTTTTATATTGCGTGCCTGCCTGTATGGTGACACATCAAACACGGCTGGGCAACAGAATTCGATTTGCAGGCAGCCATGGTAAGCAACAGGGTACGTGGGGTTGCCTTCTTCCATGTTCATAACATGTGGGAATGGTTTCAAAACTGCAGCAACCTTTCCCATAGCAACCAATGCTAGTTAAAAGGAGGGGCTGCAGTTTTGTGGTGGATGTGCAGCACATCCCTCCCCGCCCCAGCGTGGCTATTTTCCGGGATGATTCCTTTTAGCCAAGCGCAAACAGCCCAGCATGACCAGGGATCACTAAACAGAAGGGATTACTGTTCCCTTACAAAACTTCCCCTATTTCAACCAGGTGTCCATGAATGATATCACTCTCCTGAGGCTGACACAGAAAGATAAAGACTGAATGTTGCATGAATGTGACCAAAACTCAGGACCATTCACTGCCATGCTTTGTGCTGCAATGATTCCAGACTACTGGCTAGGTGTGGTAAAGTGTCCTACCGTGGAAGACAAAATAAGGCAGCCCTCCCCAGAAACCTTCTGCAAAGGTTTTCAGAGTACCTCCAGGAGAGCTTCATGGAGATGTCCCTGGATGATTCCCGCTCCATCCTCAGACACGTTAACAGACTTTTCCAGTGGCTGTACTGGCCATGAATGCATCCCAATTCTTCGAGGCAAAATCAAACACAATTGCTTTTAACCCCTGTAGTGTAGTTACAAATGTGCACTCACGAGAGCTGCCTTCTCTGCCCTCAGGGTCCGGGAACAATTCCCCCTGGGAGGGTATTGGCTCCAGGGTGAGGAAAAGGTTGTAGCTGCCGGGGGGAATGGCTTATTCGCTTGCCTGCTGCGCATTCTCCTCCTCCTCCTCATCCACAAAATCCTTCTCCATGTTGCATGAGGCTGCCACCTTGCAGGTGTCCATGGACAGTGGTGGGGTAATGGTAGGGTTCCCCTCTAGAATGGCATGCAGTTGATCATAGAACCAGCATGTCAGGGGTTCTGACCCGGAGTGACCATTTGCCTCCTTTGTCTTTTGGTAGGCTTACCTGAGCTCCTTAATTTTCATGCGGCACTGCTGTGTGTCCCTTCTGTAGCCTCTGTCCACCATGTCTTGTGTGATTTTGGCATATCTCAGCATTTCTTCTGCTGGATCGGAGTTCTGCCTGCACAGATTCTTCTCCCCATACAGCAATCAGATACAGTGTCTCCCATTCGCTCCATGCTGGAGCTCATTTGTGATTCTAGGATTGCATGGTCACGTCTTCTGCTGAGCTCGCCACGTGGACCAAACAGGAAATGAAATTCAAAAGTTCCCGGGGCTTTTCCTGTGTACCTGGCTAGTGCATCAGAGTTGAATGTGCTGTCCAGAGTGGTCACATTGGAGCCCAGAGGCCAATACCATCGAATTGCACAGCGCTATGTCTATAATCCCCAAATTTGACCCAGGAAGGTCCATTTTAGCACTACTCCCCTCATGAGGGAGGAGTACAGCAGTCTATTTTAAGAGCCCTTTAGGTCAACGGAACAGGTTGGTTGTGTAGATGCATTCCTTATAAAATCGACCTAACACTGCTAAATTCGACCTAACCTCATAGTGTAGATCAGACCTTAGTCTTGCTCCTGCCAGTGTGTAGTGTACACAAATGACGTAGTTAGGAAGACATAAATTGCCTTATGTCAGCATAACTCTGTAGTGCAGACTAAGCCTTAGAGTAAGAGGCACTAAAAAGAAAACCATGGTTTTCTCTTTCTTGCAGCATGACTGGAATTCACATATTGAAAAACTTTTTTGGGGGGTGAATATATTCTGCTCCTCATATAATCATAAAGATACACAACCCATATGTATCTCATAACATAAAAGACAGTTGCTGAGCTGAGGGTGACAGTTGAGAATAAGGACGTTTTACATTCGTTTGTGCTATAGCATAAAATAGAATCTTTGTTCTAAAGGCTTCACTGAAAAGGCTGTACTTTTCCTATTCCTGGATTACTGCCATATTCAACTCTTCAGATCACTGATGGTAAAATACCAGCACATAATTTAGCTAAAATTACAGCACACCAAATTCATTCAATGGATCAGTGCACTATCTCCACCTTCCAGACATTCTAATGAATCCAGCTGTGAGGTCTTGACTTGGCTGTCCACTTGAGAATTCCCACTCAACATGCTCTGCCTGGTAGCCAGCACTCAGGGTGCTGTAACCCTCAGAAGTGTCTCTACTTGGTGGCTACAGCGATGATATGATGCATGCACATTAGAAGAGTTGGAGGTTTGCTTTTCTAGCAGATTAACAGAAAGATGTGGTCTTTTCCCTGTGGAACTGAATGGACATTTAAAGAGAAAGTTATCCCCTAATCCTCTCAAGATGCACAGCAGCAAACAGAACCTTGCTTACATGCTAGATCACAGGTCCTCAAACTGTGGTCCACACACAGCTGGCTGGTCACATGGTACTAGGGTTACCACTTTTGAAATGCAAAAATATCTAGCACCTCCCTTCCCCCACAAGGCAAGCCCACTGCAAGCTCTCCCCCCCACCCAAAAGTCACTTATAGGATCTAAAGAGAGAACACATAATAGATAAGACTGAGAACATTTTCTTACTTAAACAGCATCTTTAGCTGGACACAGAAACTTAACATTAGGTATCCCAGTGTACTGTGATGATAATGCAAATCTTTAGACACATGTTTTTTAAAAAAAACAAAAACAAAACCACTGACAGATTAAATTATTTTTCTGGCAACTGGCAAATCTATTTAAAAAAAACAAAAACACAACCAGCCAGGACGTAACCCTACATGGTGCTAGCTCTTTTTCTTTTCCCCCTCCCTTTAATCTACATTAGAAGGTCACTTAGTTACATTACATGTTTTTCTAGCATTACTTTTCCTGGTGAGCATTTCTGCAGCAACTCCAGCAATACCTTATATGATCATGAATGGGAGGGGAGGTTGACCATGTGAAGACAAATGGGAAGAAGGTGGTCCACAGAACAGTCTGCTTTTAACTAGGATTCACATGAGATGAAAAAAAGTTTGAGAACTCACGCTACACAGGCGGATGGAGTGTGTTGACCTAGTAGGTGTCTTAATGATAATACCCTGTTCTGCAGGAAACCAGTAGGTTCAATTCTTGGTTCCCAATCTTAAACCCGTCAGGCCAGCAAGGGATGTCAATCCTGGGCAAAAGGAGTGCCTCACACTGCTTCCCAGTAGGTCCCTGTGTAAGCAGAAGTGTGGCATTGGTGCCAGAAAGAGTTGGGTGGAAAAGGAGTCACTGTGACTACACCCACACCCTTGAGGTTTGTGAAGTGCAGCGTGGGAACCCGCTAAGGAGAAATTAAGGGCTCCTCAGGATTCTGACAGGAAAATGGAGGACTTCCTTGAGGGAAAAAAGAAAGAAGGCAGAGGAAATGGGATGAGAACTGTAACTATTCCTAACAATGGTAATTGCAGTTTTTAAGATTAGCCTGGCTAGAAGCCCAGGATGGTAAACATCACTGAGTCAGTTCAACTGACAAGCATATTATAGTTTGCAATTTGGAAGGAAAACAGCCATCTGAAGCAATTCAAAAAGAAATGGGTCATTTTGAAAGTGTTAAAAAGAAGTTTGCAAAAAGCATATTTATTACCTCCTTCATTTAAATAAAAATTTAATTAAACTTAAACAGCTCTAGGATCATAATTTAGGATGGAATTTTCAAAAGTGCCTGACAGAGTTGGACTCCCAACTGCCACTGAAAGCAAGGCCCACATTTCAAAATAAAAACCAAAACACTTCAGTATGTATCTGGTAAATATACACATGGTGTGCAAATTAAGAATTGTGTGTGCAAGATATGTAGTGGTATCATCCAATTTTGAATGCACAATTACCTGTTTGTGATCCTTGCATGTACATTTTGCACAGACAGCTTATGCAACCGTTTTCCAAAATTTTGCCTCTGACTTCTTTAGGTGCTGTTGAAAATCCCAACCCTTAAGTAATATTACATTAATAATTTTGTGTTGCTAACAAGCCTTCCAACTATTCCTTATTATTAGGGCGACCATACATCCGACTCTGGCTGGGACAGTCCCTTTTTTAAGCCCTGTCCCGGCCATCCCGACTTTTTTGGCAAAAATGGGCATTTGTCCTGTTTGCTCTTGCCAACTGATAGTTGATAAGTTGGCAAGAGCAAAGATGACAAATGCCCACTTTTGCAAAAAAGTGGGCAAGTGGGCTGCGGAGGAACCTGTTGAGAGCAGAGGGGAGTGGTGAATCCAGTCCTGACCAGAGGGGCGGCAGGGCTCGGGTGAGCAGTGGTGCCAGCTCTGCGCAGGGACGGGGGCTCAGGTGAGTGGCGAACGGGGGAGGTCCCGGATGACTGGAAAAAGACTAATGTAGTGCCCATCTTTAAAAAAGGGAAGGAGGAGGATCCTGGGAACTACAGGCCAGTCAGCCTCACCTCAGTCCCCGGAAAAATCATGGAGCAGATCCTCAAAGTATCAATCCTGAAGCACTTGCATGAGAGGAAAGTGATCAGGAACAGCCAGCATGGATTCACCAAGGGAAGGTCATGCCTGACTAATCTAATCGCCTTTTATGATGAGATTACTGGCTCTGTGGATGAAGGGAAAGCAGTGGATGTATTGTTTCTTGACTTTAGCAAAGCTTTTGACACGGTTTCCCACAGTATTCTTGTCAGCAAGTTAAAGAAGTATGGGCAGGATGAATGCACTGTAAGGTGGGTAGAAAGTTGGCTAGACTGTCGGGCTCAACGGGTAGTGATCAATGGCTCCATGTCTAGCTGGCAGCCGGTATGTAGTGGAGTGCCCCAGGGGTCGGTCCCGGGGCCGGTTTTGTTCAATATCTTCATAAATGATCTGGAGGATGGTGTGGCTTGCACTCTCAGCAAATTTGCGGATGATACTAAACTGGGAGGAGTGGTAGATATGCTGGAGGGCAGGGATAGGATACAGAGGGACCTAGACAAATTGGAGGATTGGGCCAAAAGAAATCTGATGAGGTTCAATAAGGATAAGTGCAGGGTCCTGCACTTAGGACGGAAAAACCCAATGCACAGCTACAGACTAGGGACCGAATGGCTAGGCAGCAGTTCTGCGGAAAAGGACCTAGGGGTGACAGTGGACGAGAAGCTGGATATGAGTCAGCAGTGTGCCCTTGTTGCCAAGAAGGCCAATGGCATTTTGGGATGTATAAGTAGGGGCATAGCGAGCAGATCGAGGGACGTGATCGTTCCCCTCTATTCGACATTGGTGAGGCCTCATCTGGAGTACTGTGTCCAGTTTTGGGCCCCACACTACAAGAAGGATGTGGATAAATTGGAGAGAGTCCAGCGAAGGGCAACAAAAATGATTAGAAGTCTGGAACACATGAGTTATGAGGAGAGGCTGAGGGAGCTGGGATTGTTTAGCCTGCAGAAGAGAAGAATGAGGGTGGATTTGATAGCTGCTTTCAACTACCTGAGAGGTGGTTCCAGAGAGGATGGTTCTAGACTATTCTCAGTGGTAGAAGAGGACAGGACAAGGAGTAATGGTCTCAAGTTGCAGTGGGGGAGGTTTAGGTTGGATATTAGGAAAAACTTTTTCACTAGGAGGGTGGTGAAACACTGGAATGCATTACCTAGCGAGGTGGTAGAATCTCCTTCCTTAGAAGTTTTTAAGGTCAGGCTTGACAAAGCCCTGGCTGGGATGATTTAATGGGGGATTGGTCCTGCTTTGAGCAGGGGGTTGGACTAGATGACCTCCTGAGGTCCCTTCCAACCCTGATATTCTATGATTCTATGAGTGGCTCGGGCCAGGCCTGGGGGGAGGAAGCTTGGGCTAGCGGGTTGGGCCAGCCCCAAGCGTGGCAGGGGATGGGGCTCAGGCTAGTTCTACGTGATGTCCGGTTTTCCATTGGGGAAATATGGTCACCCTACTTATGTAAAACATCTCAGTTTAGACACAATTTTACCTCCACATCACACTCAGCTAATGTTGTTTTCATCTCAATGGGATTTGTGGGCGTTCAGCACCTCTGAAGATTAGAACGCTGACTTAGGTACCTAACAATACAATGGACTTGAATGCCGAAAGGTTGGGCTCCTCTTTCTAAAAATCTTGGTCCAAAATTACAGGCAATGGAGAGATTTTCAGACACACGACTGGCAGTTGGGTTATCAATTCCCATTGCACTTATTCGACATACTTTATTCTCACCTCAAAATTAAATTTTCAGCAGTTTAAATTAGGAAGTGGGGATATGAAAAAACTCAGCATTGTTTTTATTTGAACTGTTTTGCCTCACCTTAAAAATTAAGCCTGAATATTTGCTTTGTCTATTAGCTGGGATATTTATTCCCTGGTCAGACCGCACTGAAGTAATCTGAATAACTGTATTATTAATTTCTATTTACGTAATGCCATTCGCCCCTTTTTTTGGTGTTATCTTTAAACTACATCTGTAACTCATGGTAGCAGAATCCTACAGGAGTCCCTGCTCAGAGCAGTTCTTCACAATAGTATATAAAATTACTCAATATACGGTGAACTCAGCAATCTCTGATACAGCAACATTTGGGGATTGAAGGAGGCCTGGTGGCCCGTCTAGGTCAATCCACCTATCTATCAACTAGCAGCATTTCTGCAGCGTTTCCTTCCTTTTAAGTGTCTGTTTAATTCTTAAACTACATCCACTATGACTGCTTTGATAGTTTTTTTCCCCCCCTGCAAGCATTAAGACACTTTACATTACAGGTAATTATATTGCTGTAGAGTCTGGACCTTCTCTGCTTTCATTTGTCCCCCTTTATGAACTTGTTAGCTGCTCAGATAGGTTTTTGGCACCCAACTTATGTATCTTAAGAGCTGTGTAGAACTCAGTCACATCCCCATATCTAATTAACCTCTTGTCTAATAGATAGCCCTTTTCTCACCTAACTTTTGCCATTTACTTCTACTAATGGTCATTAAGTTACATCTGATCTATACAGCTGTCTGGATCACAGCATAATTTTTTTCACCTGTCCCCTTAACTTTCAGACCCTTTGTCATTCCCGACACCCTCAGATGTACCCTTCACACAAATTTATCCTGATGCCCCTGGTCTAGTCCCACTGGCTCACTGGATATTGCTACGATAACCTCTTTTACTCTGTTTTTTCCTTTTTTTTAATCCCAATACTTTATTTACTCTCCTGGCTTCTGCCAAACCCTGAAGTAATGGTTTGTGTTTTCTGTCCACTCTCACCTCAGCTTCTTTTACTGGTGCACACACATACCCCATCATGTCTGAGTAGCCTGACCTTTTAGACACATGCAGTACATTTACATAAGAGAACTGAATGGCTTATTTTCATATTTGCCTCTCACTAAAAATTGGCAGATCACACTGCAGAGTCATTTTGCATGAGCACATCCTGCTAGAAAACCTGGACCTCACAGTGGTCCAAGAATGAAAGAAACATGAGCTTATGTTGGCTTTGCTGCCATTCATGTTCATAGCAGCCAACTTGCTTCTTCCAAACCGTCATTTTTCAGCAAGCCTCCCTGGTTTCAAAACTTTAATTCACTCTAAAATTACATGCAGATGAATGGGCTTCAGCCAGCTCTTTCTTGCTTTGGAGCCAAAACAGCTCCATTCTGCTTTCAGAAGGCTCACTCCAGGCTAATTAATGTAACACTCCAGTTCTCTCTTGTTGGCCTTGAGTCGCCCTGAAAAAAAATCTCCCCTTGGTCTTTGCAATACCTTAGAACTGGTTTTCATAATCTGAAAACTTTGTCATCAGTATTGACAGTTGATCAAAAGGGCTGATACGCTGTAGGCTTTACAGTGTGATTTAGATGCTTTCATTAGGGGAGAAGGGAAAATGAGAGAGATGAGAGACTTTTGGCCAAGGTACATCAGTTGTCATTTATAGTGCTCTGTTGATAACAACGTACTCTGAGCAGTAATAGGGGTCAATTTTTAAAAACTGTTCTCCAAAAATTAGGCACTTAGATTCCTATGTAGGCACTCAAATACATAGCCTGATTTAGACAGATCCTGAGTATCCACCATTCCCAGAGAAGTCAATGGGAGCTGTGATTTCTCAGCACTTCTGAAAGTCAAGCTATTTTACTGCCTTCTAGAGTGATTCGATAGAAAGTGTGAAAAATCAGGACAGGGGAAGCAAATAGTGGGACTGTCCTTATAAAGTAGGGACATTTGGTCACCCTAGTGCCATCTTAGGAACCCAAGTCTGAAAACATGTGCGTAAAGTAACCAGAATTTAGTCCTTGTCTTCCCACTCTCATGCTTTTTCCTCAACAATTATTATTTAAATAAAATAAATATGCAGTGGAATCATTTTAAAGTATTGGCCTCTTAAAGTATAGAAAGACAGGGGAAAGACTCTGTAAGCATGTGATCGGTTGTTTTGTTCAGATGAAAACAGAACAAATTCATTCCTGGTGTAACTTCACTGCAGCTGGTGGAATTACATTCAGGATGAATTTGGCTCTGCCTGTTTCAAAACTTTACTTCCCTCACTCTTGAATGTTCCCAGGGCATTTTTATTTTGCACCACCACCTTGAAGAGCCAAATTCTGAGAACTGAGCCCCACAGTGTTTAGATTAGAGCACCTCTAAGGATGCTAAAGTTCTACACAGTCTTGATAGCAGCAAGATTGTTGACAATAGGCAACAGCATTAAGGTAGCTCTTAGATTGTGCCAGACACTCTACAAACACATAGTAAGTCAGTCCCTGGCCCAAAGAGCTTACAGTCTAAACAAACAAGACAAAGGCTGGGAAGAGTAATATTAGCCTTACTTTGTAGATGGAAACTGAGGCACGAAAAGATAAAGGCCAAATATTCAAGTGCTCAGCACCCAACACACCGAGACTTTTTGGAAATCTGTCTGCTTTATTTGGTGTCTAAATGGGAGCAGAGTTCTTTTGAAAAGCAGGCCCCACATCTCTTCCTGAAGGTCACCAGAAAGTCTGTGGCAGAGCTGGCAATGGAGCGAAGATCCAAGCGCCAGTCCCTCAACCACAAGACCATCCTTCTCTCGTATCATCCAAATTATAGTCAGCCATAACATAAGGGTAACCCTACATGTGTTAAACGGCTGGTGACATTCACCTTTCTGATGCATTTACCAAAAGCTCTGTTTCTTGGTCTGGGGTGAAAAAGGAAAGCTTGTTAACAAGCTGACCAGCAACTTGATCTCGTGCCTATAGTGCAGTTCCAGGTAGTCCTAGGTCTGGTGTTCATAACGTTTCCCTCCAATGGTCCATGTCCAACCAAGCTGGTGTAAAAGGCAATTACAGCAAAAAGGTGCTCTTAGATATTTGGCCGGGTGAGTTCCTTAAACACAGTTCTCATTAGGGATGGAAGAATTTGTTTTGCCAAGTTTAACACAACGGATATTTAGAGAACTTTCTACAGTTTTGTCTGGACTTTCTCTGCCCTGTGCTGATTGGCTGTTTGCTCCAACCCTCCCCCTACACTAGTCTCTTCATCTCAGCTTCCCACCACACTTGCCTCATCTCCCTTCCCTCACCATTCAGTTTATCCCCTCCTAACTAAACTCACCCAAAAAACAAAGTAGTTCCCCAATTGAGACATTTGCTGCCATCGCATTGTTTACACTGCTGGTGTGTTAGACGCCTCCCTACACCCTATGCCTGTCTTGTCTATTTAGATTGTGAGCTCTTCATGGCAGGGACTATTTACTACTGTGTTTGTGCAGTGCCTAGTGAATGAGACATCAATTCTTGGTTGGAATAGACATGAACAACAACAATAATAAACAGGTCCCTTACATGCAGCAGAGACCATCTCCACAGGGGCTCCCTCCGTCTCAGCAGGGAGGTTTAGAAAGGGGTAGGTGACTCCATGGTTATTTGAGTCCACTGAAAAAATCCCACTAGTCACATAAGGGGACGGGGGCGGCAACAGGAACAGAAGCTGTTGCATCTCCGAGGTTGCATGTGACCATGGAGAGGGTCTGCATGGCCATTTCACAGCCCTCATGAACATTCCTGTCTTCCCTCAGCCATTCTTCCTGGAGAGCCTCAGCATAGAGCCCAGATAATCAGGCTGTGTACTGACGGGAGGATTAAACCTTTTGGATTTGAGGGAGTAAAGGATTGTCTCAAGTTCAGTTAAAACATAGCACGAGGTCCATTTGTAGACCTGAGGGAAGGAAAGCTCCTCAAAAGCAAGTTGTTCTGTTGGGTGAAGGGGTTTACTGAAGAACGAGTGGCAATTCTGCTCCAGAACCTGCAAGGGTCAGGAAGAAGCCAGAGCCATTCACTTGGACACCATGTGATTGCACAATGGCTCTGGAGTACTATGGCTATGCACCTGGCTCCCAGTTCCATAGGAGCTGTGCAAACAGGGCTTCCCAGGCTCAGCAGTACCTCGGGGACCTGAAAGGCATGTTGTTCCATAATTGAAAGATGCATGCTCTTCTCTCCAAGGCGGTTTATGGCACAAAGGGGCCAGAGATGCAAGCTCTAAGAAGGGCTGGCTTGAGTCCTGTATATTTTCTCCAAATTTTATCTTAACCGCAACTGAATCCTGCTGCTCCAAATGGCAAATCTCTATGCAGGGGTGTAAGGATGCTGGTTCTGGTGGGACACAACTGAGAGTGCCAATTCAGGACAAACTGCTTAAAGCAGGGCAGTTACAGCCCAAGGCTGGGGTTTCTGTGCACACCAAGGCAAACCAAACCAGCCAAACAGAGAAGACTTTGGTTTTACCCCACTGGCTAACCACAAGTCACACAAGCAATTCCCTTAAACACTCCAGTTTCCCAGTATCACCACCAATGCCACTCTTTATGGGGACAAATGGTTATGAAAACCAATACCCTTGTAAAAGAAAAAAGGTTTTCTCGATCCTAAAGGACCAAGCCCCAGACCCAGGTCAATATACAAATCAGATCTTACCCACAAATCAAGCTGTTGCCAATCCTTTAGAATCTAAAATCTAAAGGTTTATTCATAAAAGGAAAAAGATACAGATGAGAGCAAGAATTGGTTAAATTGAATCAATTACATACAGTAATGGCAAAGTTCTTGCTTCAGGCTTGTAGCAGTGATAGAATAAACTGCAGGTTCAAATCAAGTCTCTGGAATACATCCACAGCTGGGATGGGTCATCAGTCCTTTGTTCAAAGCTTCAGTGTAGCAAAGTTCCTCCAGAGGTATGAAGCAGAACTGAAGACAAGATGGAGATGAGGCATCAACCTTTTATAGGTTTCAGAGTAGCAGCTGTGTTAGTCTGTATTCGCAAAAAGAAAAGGAGTACTTTTCTTCTTTTATAGTCTTTTCCAGGTGTAAGAACACCTCTTTGTTCTTACTGTGGAAAATTACAGCAAAATGGAGTTTGGAGTCACTTGAGCAAGTCCCTGCATACTTTGCTGAGTCACAAGGTGTATCTGCCTTCTCTCGATGGGTCATTTGATGGTCCTTAATGGGCCATCAAGCAGGCTAGGCAGAGCTGACACCAACTTGTCTGGGGTGTCACCCAGAAGCATAGCATAAGTTTGAAATACAGACAGTATAGAATCAGTATTCATAACTTTAACTACAAAAATACACTCATAATCATAACCAGCAAACCATAAACTTGGTTGCAACAATAATCTATACAGTCTCAGATTATATCAATAACGTCACAAGGGGATTAAGTTTTTGATCTGGGTCTCATGTCACCCTAACTTTTCTGTATTTAAGTGCCTAGATATTATGGAGAATAGCTCTCTACAAATACCAGGCATGGATGGATAAGCAGATGGGGGAAAAAAAAGAAGGCGTAGATTTTCAAGCAGCACAGAGGGGGCAGAAAACAGCTAAGACCTTGTCCCTAAGAGTGTGATCCTGCAAGCCCATGAAATTTCTATTGATAGGGCCCTCTCTTTCAAGCCCTGACATACGAATGAGACACAAGGACTAGAGCCTTGGCCACTTGATACTAACCACATCAGTTTCTGCTGAGGCTAAACATGACTGACATTATCGGCTAATTATGGGTTATATTATAAGTGTCTTTTGACAAAGCAGCAAAAGGGAATTTAGCCATCTCTCTCCACTGGATATCTATCAATTGGCACCACACAGCTAAAACCCCAGCTGGGTGGTGAAACTATGGAATCCAGGCCAGGCTTGCTTGGCAGCCTCCAAAACAACATGGCTACTAATGTGTTCCTAAGTGGAAAATACTAGCTGCTTAAGGTTCTAAAAGTAAATTCTGTAAGCCAAAAATAAATAGTCATCTGTAAGCCTCAAAGTGCTTTACAAAAGAGGTAAGTATCATTATGCCCATTTCACAGAGGGGAAACAGAGGCAAACTGACTTGACAAGGTCAGTGACCTATCTACTAGGAGATACTGCCTCCCTAAATCTAAAACTCCCATCAGAGCCGATTAAGAGAGGACATGATTGAAATGCCATATATAAAATTCTAAGGGGTGTATTAAAACATGCTTCTGTTGTATTTTTGTGCTCCCCAAGACACCAATTGGAACTTTAACTGTTTCATTATCACTGTGACTTAGGACTGATTTTTCAACAAAAAGACTTCTGCTGCAATCCACATGCTGTACCTCCCATTCAGACTTCAGGAATATGCTCAGAGTGACATGCTAACAATTCCTCATTCATCCAGAGCAGTTTACTATCTGTGTTCTTTCCTGGTTCAGTTAGTACAGTAAGAACTCCCCCGCCCCCGCATCCGGAGAACTTTTATAATGGGGAAAGTACATCTCACGTTACAGAAAATGAATACATTTTTAAATTATGAAAAACACCTTTAGTTTCCTTTCAAGTAATTGCATAATTCCCTAGATATTGAAAACTATTTTTCTCCTTCCCCTTGACCCTTCTGCATTAGGCACCTACACAGATTGATCTCTCATTGTTGGGCAAGTCAAGTGTGCCGAGTAGAGCTATTTTTGTTTTGTTCATGAAGAGTAATTTCATATTTTATATCATTACAGTTTGCAAACTGATTTAAGGGGGTGAAGGGGAGAAAAGAGGGCAGCGTTCTAATACACTGAGAGCATTCACCTTGCCCAGACATTTCTATTAATGGCCAGATAACAGGCTCACCAGTTTGTACTTTCATAGTTTAAGAAGATACTGGTGTAAACTTGTGTCCAATTAAATGGAGTTGATGTGGGCATAAGCTATAGCCAGGTCAGCCTTAGTTTAGGTTTGTATGGCTGCTCTGACCTGCCATCCTGTGTATTTCAAACTTCCTACCAAAATGCCTGATGTTCTTAGCTGCTGAGCCCTCCCAACTCCCACTGAAACCCAATAGCAGCTGCGGATGTTCAGCAGCTATCAGGACCTAGCCTAGAATCAGCTGTTTTTCTACTTTATCCTGGAGTGAGCCCTTGTAGTAATGAGTGCCCTGAACTCCAGTGCTTCAATCAGGGGCAGCTTTAGAGAAAATAGCATCTTGGGTAAACTTGTATTTTGGCACTCTAGGCCCCACTGATGCCCCGGGCTCTGTCTCCCCCCCCCCCCCTTCATCCCCAGGCCCTGCTGCCTCCCCCACTCCTTTCCACAGCTTGCACCCCAGGCCCACCCTGCTCCTTGCCTCTTAACCCCTCCTCTCTTCTCTTCCCTTCCCTCCTCCCCCCCCCCCCCCCCCCCGCAAGCATCCTGGGTGGTTACCCATACATAAGGCCAGCCCTGACCTCAATGCCAGAAAAGATTTTATCATCATGGAAGTGCTGGGGTAGCCTATGTTGGCCCAATTACAATTGCTTATATTTCTTGCTTCAGGGCCTGGTTCAGATATCCGATTGCTTCAGTGTCAGGTGTATATTCCTGAAGATATTTTCTAATGAAATATTAGCCTTCCTCATTACTTAGATCCTTCAGTAGCGTCCTACTATAAGTTACATGGCTGATCTGGTAGTACAATAGTGGCAACAAAAAAGCTGGGATTGAGGAGATTAGAAACTCCTGTCCATGCAATGAATCAGTTAACATAAGAACTTGTGCTGTTTTCCACCTATAAAAAGAAATTATTTCCCCTACACCACCTGGAAATTCTAGATTTCTGCAACTACACCACCACACCTGGGGACAATATTAATTTGTTGGTCTCCAGTGAATACGGGCATCTAGCCCAGATGTTAACAATGGAGATAATTATATGATCTCTTTTCTGTTTGTTTCTTTAAAAAAAGAAACCAAAACACTAGAATAGATTTCTGAAGCTAGGCTACTCTCCAATTGAATAGCTATTATGTGTATATAGTGGAACAATCAAGGCTCAACTGTGTTTGAGCAGCTAGCTAACAGAAAGTTGTCACAGTTATGCCACCCCTCACTCTGGGAGACAAGAATTTTGTAATTTGCTTTAGCTCCCCTTTTAGCTCCAATACATTAAACTAGTCCATTTAAACTAAAATCCTTTTCAGAACATTTGGTAGCATACTTCAAAAGAGGATGAGTAAACAGAGGCAATAGCCATTTTCTAGTGTTTATTCTACCAGTAGAGATGATCTTTGAGAGCTTGCCACAGTTTATGCTGGAGTTTTCTGAAGTTCTTATTAATACTCATGAAGACCAAATATTTAAATACTCCAATATCTGAAGACCATTCAAGCTCTATTCTGAGAATGTGTTTGAAATAGAACAAGGAAAACCCTTCAGTCTTGTCCCAATATTTCTTTAACATAAAGAAATGGTAATGATAAAGCTGAGAGCCTATGTTAATATGACAGGTTTCAGAGTAGCAGCCGTGTTAGTCTGTATTTGCAAAAAGAAAAGGAGTACTTGTGGCACCTTAGAGACTAACAAATTTATTTGAGCATAAGCTTTCGTGAGCTACAGCTCACTTCATCGGATGCTCACGAAAGCTTATGCTCAAATAAATTTGTTAGTCTCTAAGGTGCCACAAGTCCTTCTTTTCTTTATGTTAATATGGTTAACAACATCAGAAGTCAGATGGTCTTTGTAGCTAGGGCACTGGACTAGATGTAGTCAGACTTTGGTTCTAATCTCAACTCCACCACTGACCTGTTGCCTGACCTGAGGAAAGTCACTCACCTCTTCATGCCTCTGTTTTTCACCCTTTGTCTGTCTTTCCTGTTTACATTGTAGCTAGTCTCTTACTGTGTGTTTGTTTGGTTAGTCCTCCAAGTGTTAATACAATACAAACAACAGTTCATTAACTTACCACAAAACAGTATTTTGGATGGAATCTTCTAAGTTTTGGCTGGTTCTGAAATGTGCTGCCAGAGGCTGTGCGGCGGGGGGGCGGGGGAGCAGCCTACTATCGGGCAAAATAAGGGGACAAGCCTTATTTCAGAAAAGGATTACTACACCCTATCTTTGGGAAATTTCAATCACGGAGATCATTTTTACTACCACCATCCCCATACCAGTGACTTGGGAATCTGCCTGTTCCAGACTTTTCTCCAGCCACTCAACCCAGCATCTCAGTCAGTCAATCTCTCCAACCTCTGCTGGATGTCTAAATTTAAATTTAACATGGACAAACCCAAACTTGTTTTCTTCTCTACCACGCCCTCTGTCACAGTCAACATCACCAACCACCCATCTTAATTAACTGCTAGAACTTGTGGAGTATCTTTGACTCTTTCCCATACCCACTATAGCTAAAACTATGCCAAATCCTGCTGCTTCTACCTCCACAGCATTTGTCTTGTTCTGCCCCTTCAGTAGAGACTCTTGTTCAACTCCTCTCCCACTTTAATTACAACCATCTCTTCTTTGATCTCCCCCATACCCACATCACCCCACTCCACACAAAACACTACCACCAAGATTACCTCCCTTTTTTGCCACATTATGCCACCATCCATTAGCTCTCATACTTGCTGACAAAACACTGGTCCATTCACCCACCCACACTGCGCTGAATGCACACTCCTTCCCGTCCTCACCACCCCCACCCATCCTGCACACGTCCAATCAACCCCAAACGCAGCCCTGCAGCTGAGGTGCTCAAGCCAGCCCGCCCTCCTATCGCCTACCCCCGGCTGCAAGGGGAGGCGGGGGAGTACACAGGGGAAGTGGGGGGGAGGGCTCCATGAGTCCCTATCCCTTACCCCTCTCAGTCGCCACTCCAAACCCCCTGTTTCTCTGCTCGTTTGCCTGCTTCCCCGCTCCCTGGTAAACAAGCCCCCTGTGTGCCTCACACAAACCAATTCTTCCCAGGCTTGAATCGGACCATTCAATCATGTGGTCGCGGTCAGAAAACCACGCCCCAGAGTCCCGACTGCTCGCTGAGCGGTCACCCCCTCTGATCCCGGCGCAGCTGTTCCCGGCTGGACAGCCAGCTCCTCCCCGCCCGCTGCGTTCTCCCGCCGCCACGCTGGAGGTCAGGAGGTGTGTGGGCGAGGGGGGGCAGATACCGGCAGTGCCTGCGCTTCCACTCCAAAGCCCCTCATACGAGGGGCAGGATAGGGAGTGAAGCTTACTACAGATGTCTCCCCCCGCCCAATTCTTCCATGTACCACTCCCCAACATGCCACTGCCCCCACACCTGCTCCCTGCGCCTTTCCACCCCCTAGGGTGACCAGGGGTCCTGATTTTATAGGGACGGTCCCAATATTAGGGGCTTTTTCTGATATAGGCACCTATTACCTCCCCATTCCCTGCCCCAATTTTTCACACTTGCTATCTGGTCACCCTACCACCCCCTCACCGACCAGAGGAGTCTCTCCCATCTCAGCAGGAGGCTGGCTGGAGCACTGGGATTTCCAGGGAAAGGACTGTTCATTGCCCTCACCACCCCCAGGCAGCAAGGCCTGAGCCCACTCAGGAGAGAGGGGTTAACTAGTAGTGAGGGGGAGGACACCCACCCAGCGGGTGGGGCTTCTTGGCCATGTGATGGGAAAAGCCCCTCATCACAAGGAAACCCTGTGTATGTGGCAGTTGGTTGGGTCTTCGTGAGCCCAGTTTATCATAGCACACTTTTGGACAGGCAGGGATCTTAGCAACTCTCTTCCCCTGAAGAGCTGAGTGCTTTGGAGGGGTGGGGAAGCAGGTAGTTGCTCTCGGTGGTATTCCCTACCACTTGAAAGGAGAGGGAGAGGCTAACAACCCACTCCTGCAGGTGTCAGAAGGGGGGAATATTATCAGTCCTTACAGAAAACTCCCATGGTAAGAGGGAGCTGGGTGTGTGGTGCTGAAGCGTTGGTGTGGGCAGCTGCACTATCGGTGTGGAAATGGAGGAGTGAGGAAGGAAAGAGCCCAGGGTTCCCTAGGCAGCAGGCAATTGAACAGGGACATGGTTCTGGAGTAGGAGTGGGGTGGGCAGTACTAAGTATCTTCATTAGTGAATGGCAAGAATGGCTAGAGAGGGGGTGGGGAGCTGCAGAGCCAGCAGGAATTAGCCACACCCTATGTATCCGATGAAGTGAGCTGTAGCTCAGGAAAGCTTATGCTCAAATAAATTGGTTAGTCTCCAAGGTGTTACAAGTCCTCCTTTTCTTTTTCCACACCCTAGTGGCTCTCTGCCCAAATGGCTGAGCTTTGGTAGTGCTCCCAGCCCTTTGTTTACACAGCTAAATGGTATGGGGAACTAGCAGCCAATCTGAAGGGAATTTCCCTGCAGACCATAAAAGGGTCTGAAAACCCAGACTCTATGTGGAAGATCAGTGGAGTTAGCAGGTCTGAGCTTCTAAGGTTGTTGTCCTTCCATTGTAAGCTCTGCATAATGCTGCTTCCACTGCTTATCTATCCTTGTTCTGCATAGCTCCTCTGATCACAATGCTAGTCTGGTCCACCTGATTAACAGCTATGCCCCCCTCCCCTAGTGAGATCAGCTGCAAAGCCACTTTCTTCTCCATTCAGATCCTTCCTGAAGACCACCTCTGGTACTATGCCTATGGAAAACTAGCTGATGGCTAATGGAGAGTTTGAGTCATTAATGTTTATATATTTAGCCACCTTGTCTGTATACATTGTATTTCTTCCTTCTACTGTTTTTTTGTTTGTTTTTTAAAAACACAGTAAGAGCTCTTCAGGGCTGGGACTGTTCCTTTCTTTTGTTTGGAAAGCAATTAGCACACTGGGCAGTTACTGGAAAAAAATAATTCTGAGAGGTATATCAGAGCAGGGTTTGGTAGCAGCCTTTCTAGTGAAAGCTACAAAACACTTTCCATGCTGAACATTGGTTTTCAAATACTTGTAACTTTCCAAGATCTAACTCTTACCCTTAAGCCTTGCTATGCTTGATCTCTTGCTGCAGATGAATTTTCCAGCAAGGCCTGAGCCAAATCCCTTTAGCCACTTGACTTAAAGGATGGGGCAGGGAAAAAAACAAACACTTTTCTTACTAAAGAAAAATTCGATCTTTTGTGACAACAGAAAGAGGTGAAAGTTGAAACGTGGCATGGCCTAATCCTAAACAAAGACTTCTAAAGCAGGGTCATGGTAGACTTGTCCAACAACTGCAGCAGTTTGCACAGAAGCAAAACAAAATAAAACATCCAATAAAGCTTCTGTCAAGTAAGCCAGCCATATTCAAGAACTTTCCCAGACTGCAGACCCCTTGTTGCTGCTTTAATTTCTTTCTGTGTTGGAAGGTGGAATTTCTGTTCCTGGTATCTGAATAGTGGAGGGTGTGCTGTTTTGTTTGTTGTTGTTTTCAACACAGAAGGCCATGATTTAGAAAACCATTTATCATTTTGGCAAGATTACACATTTGTGGAATATATAACAAGATTTCACTTTTTATTAAGAATAGATATTTGACAAAAATACACATTCCAGTAAACAAGACTTCTCCACTTGTCATGTGGAAGCAATAAGATGCTAACATGAAAAACTTCCTATATACATAGATCCTTTCAATGGCTAATTAATTGTCTGATATTTTGTAAGCACATCTCAGATAATTCTTTTTAAGAAACTTCCCTACAGGCAGAACTTTTAAGGTGGGCAATCATCATTTGCTCCAACAGCCATTTGAAGCCAATAGTCCAGGCTCCTAAAAACAACAAAATTGTACAAGTTCTCTCCTCCCTTTTGGAAACCATGTTCACTTTCTCTCCAAGAAACAGGGCTGTCTGCAAAGCCATGCACGGTTAAGGTCACCCACTGAGCCAATTTTGGTTCATCAAAATAGCAACTGGAAAAGAAAAAATACATTAGCTTCTAATTAGAATGGAACAATAAGTTATATTGAAGTACACCAGAATGGAATTAGAGATCTAACTACTTAAGGGAAATGTATAACTAAAGGAGTTAAAAATCTCTCTTGGGTTTACTGAAATGTGGGACACCCACTAGTGTGATGAGCATCTTATTGGAAAACAAATGTGTTTTATATGAGAAATTCCAACTGTGTCACACCATTTTAGAAGGTACATACGGAGAGCACAAAGGGTTGTAGTTTTCCTGCTGAGGCACCGAGGCTCTAGCATTCCTTCAGACGCTTAATATTACCTTAAATTAAAATATTTATGAGACTGCGCAGTTTACATATTTTAATGTTAACTGTTTATGTAAAATTGAATGAAAAACAAAAGAAACAGGACCAAATGCCATTTCACAATGAAGAACTTCACCCCTGAAGATTTATATCGTATCATGTACTTTGACACATGTAACTGTGCGCTGTACTTTAATTAAAAATACTTGCTTGTTTGTTTGGTTCGTTTTTTTAAAATAGAAACCAGTTTTTCTGAGCCGCCTCTGCATCTTGTAGGGAATTGGCATTATTTGTGACTGGGATAATAGAACAATCCAATGTCAGTGTGGAACACATATGGAAAGAAAATCTGGTGAATGGACTCTTTTTGTGTATTAGTACTTCAGCCACCAGAAGGGAACCAGACTACAAATCATAAACTGATATTAATAAAGGCTAGGCATTGTCCAGTGGTCTTAAGACTGGGAGCCAGAACATCTGTGTTTTAATCAAAACTCAGCGTGACTTGCTGTAGGAGTTGAAAATTTGGCTGTGACTTGTCCAATATGACATACGGTGGGTTTGATTTTCATAAATGCTGAGCTCCCACAACTTCAACTAGAGTTGTGGCTGCTTAACACTTAAAAAAAACCAATCCTAGAATATCTCAAAGTTGGGTCCCCCAAAGCTGAGGTATTCAAAATCAGTTGTCACTTTTGATAATTTTGGCCTTAACCTCCTTGCTTCAGTTTCCCTATATGTAAATTGGGGATGGTATACTTTACTTACCTCTCTGGGGTGCTGAAGATTAGTCTTTGTAAAATACTTTGAAAGGGGAAAATATTAAAATTGTAAATATGTTATAGTAATGTACCTCTGATGGCCCTTACCACAGCTGTTCCAATAACTGAATTATCTTCTCTGGGAGTATAAAGCCAGTGATCGTGCACAAATAGGCTTGCTCCACTACTGTGCTGGGCTGAGGACAGCAATAGGTTGATAAGAAGCTAAATGACTTGTTGTCTCTGAAAACAGAAAGAATCTGGATAAGGATAGTGCAAATTTTCTACACCAACACTACCATTTTCAGAGTTGTGCATCAACCATGAAGCACCTAAATACATTTAGACCTCTAAATAAATGGTCTGCTTTTCAGAAGTGCTGAGCACCTGTGAAAAATCAAGTCACTTATTTAAGGTATCTAAAGACTGAAGTGCCTATTGTCAGGTATCAAAGGTAGAAAATTATGGCTTATGGTTTTTTTTTTAAATATTTAAGATCAAGGCAAGTTCAGATACTTACAAACCAACTTTGTTGCAAACAGCACCTAGCCATTCAAACAGTTCCTGTGCACTGCATGACTCTTCCAGCTTTCCTTGCAGTTCATTACTATGGAGCACTGGACACTGCAAATTTCTTAATGTGCTGAATGTTGTTTTTGGTTGATGGGCTTGTATTTGATTTTTGGAAAAGTATGACACCAGTGTTGATCCTTCTGCACCTAACAACACAGACCACAAAAAGTTGTTATAAAACTGCAACACCAAAGGAACACTGAGCATCAAACTAAACAAACCTTTACATGTATTTGTAAAGGAGAGAAAGATGTGTGAGATGCTCTATAAGATGTACTGAAATTAAAACTGCTTACATGCTATTTATCTACCTGTGCCAGAGCCCTAGATTTTTCATCTTCTCCTCTTTTCTTGGAAATGAAGTACAGTTTCAGATCCAGCAAGCTCTATAGAGAAACCTTATTGAGCCGTATTTGTATAGTTCAATTTGTCATTAGCAACAGTTAAGGCAGTTTACTCTGGTCAAAATAAAAATTAAACTCATGTATTACGGAACATCTTCAAGGATGAGTATTTGTTTAATGTTTCCAAATACACAGACATAGGAAAGGAAAAATTAAGCTTTTCCACTTGTTCTTTCTCTATAAAAATGCAAATGGAGAGTCTGATCATCCCACCGAAACATTAACCAGATTTAGAGGCTTAGATGACAGTTTATTACAAATAGGACATCACCATCTGAATATAGTTTATCACTAACATTGTGTTTTGAGTCTGTCCTCTTTTCTCCCACACCATCTCTTCAAGATATATTAACAGACTCAAAAGCAAGATATCCAATTGGTAAAAAGCAATTTTTATAGTGTCCTTGCCTACACTTTGAGATCCCTGGATGAAAGGAGAAAAACAATACTAAGTCTCCTTCTGAAAAAGATAGTTGTGTGCTGTTCCTGAAGAGATGCTCTACATAGGCCACCAACAAGAGGGCTTGTACTCTACATGTCAGAGGAACAGCATAGAGCTGCTTGAAAAATGGTAACTTTTCCCCATGGAAAATTTCAAATTTTCAGCAGAAATTCAAAACATAAAAAAATTTCTTTGGAAAACCAAAATATTTTGACTTGGAAATACTGCCACAGTGCCTTGTGCTCCCATTCTCCTTTATAGGCCAGGCTTCCTGGTTGATATTGGACAACTCCTGTAGTGTACCACAGTTTCCCCTTTTGGAGAGGGGAGGCAGTCAATCATGGCAGACAAAGCCAGGCCAATGAGCCTGGCCTATAGAGAAAAATGGGGACATGAGGCAAACAAGTTACAACTCCCATGTGGCACCACTGCAGTACTTTCAAATTTTTGATAAAAAAATAATAAAAAAAAAAAACGGTCAAAAACCAGTTCAATGGAAAATTTGTAACCAGCCTTACAAAAGCCCAATAGCAGGACATACAGTGGTTGTACGCTAATTTCAAAATCAAACAGAATTTGCAGTTTTCTTCCTGACAAATTTTACTTCATGTCACTGCACCTTTGAGGTGCCATCAACAAGAGTTTGTTCTTTAAGTAACAAAATGCCACTATATTACAAGTTTACAATCCAAATAAGAATGATATCTAATTATTGGTGTATGCAGTGTTGTTGTAGTTGTGTTGGTCCCAGAATATTACAGAGACAAGATGGGTGAGGTAATATCTTTTATCGGACCAACTTCTGTTGGTGAGAGAGACAAGCTTTGTAGCTTACACAGAGCTCTTCACACAGCCCAGACCTGACGAAGAGCTCTTTGTAAGCTAGAAAGTTTGTCTCTCTCACCAGCAGAAGTTGGTCCAATAAAAGATATTACCTCACCCATCTAATTTTATGTCATCCATAGTTAATATTCTAATATTCTTCTAATATTACAGTTCATTCTCATTACCTGTGTTATGCCAGGACAGCAGGAAATCAAATTCTAAAGGTTTCTTCTCTTTCAAGGCCCAAAGCACTCTTTTATGTTTCTTACTATCAGGATCAAAGGCCGAGTCAGTCAAGTCAATGGTAACAACTGTAGAAGATGAATGGGCAAATTTTACTCAACAGAGCTCAGCTTTAATATTCAGATTCTATGAGAATTATCAGAGTACTAGAATATGTTTTCAACTACTTTTTATGGATACACTTTGTTTTTCCTTTTAAGGTAACCCTCCATGCCTTGTAGCATTCTCTCAAAATCTTAGTCATACAGCTGTTGCTCTCCATTTTGCAAATGAAGATTTTTCTCTCTTTATGCTGATGGAGAAGACATTACATTGCTGCCTTTTGTTAACTTTTCTGCTTGCGTCTCAGCTTCACTGTGCAGAAATCAAGGGAAAGTTGTGGGGTTTTGTCTGTCTGGTGGGGTTTTTTTTGAAGTTATCTGCTTTCTAAAACCAGCAATGAGCAGCTCACTTTTGTGAGGGAAATGAGAAAAGGGGAGCTGTCATGCCAAAATAGTGGCTTTAAAAAAATACTGGCACCAGACCATTGGCATTTAAGGAAAAAGCTATAGCTTACAGTACCAGCAAAAGCCATACTTACGGCCTCAGCACTGTTTCCATTATGAGCCTGTTTTCCCACACCCATTGGTCCCAATCCAAAGATGAATTAAAAAAAAAAAACCTGAAGAAATTTTGAGATATTTTTAAGTTCAATGAATTAGCATTATTTCCTATTTTGCTACTAGTTGTTTTTATGCAGATAACTTAAAGCCAACAGCACTCTGAAAGTTAATCTTTGCTTGTAATTAACTTTCAATATGTATGGCCCTTCTAGGTTTGCGGGGGAGGATATGAACTAAAAGAGTTATGACTGATTTTTTAGAAATCACTAAGCATGTCCACAGGATATCTGCTAAGAACTGCAAATTTTCTTTACCGTGTGCAAGGCATTGAGGCTATTTAAAGGATAATTTGCCTGAGAAAGATTTTAAGTGTCACAAACACACAAAACAAAATCCCCTCTCTCTCTCTCTCTCTCTCTCTCTCAATAAAAGGGGTCTCTTAAGTTTAGGTTTTTTCTTTGCAGTTTCTGCAGCATCCTGCTAGGTGCAAGCTTTCATTAAGTTTTTTTGTTTTTCTGCTGTGAAGATGTGACAGATTTATGTTTCTGGGGAGGGGCACATTATTTTGTGACGAAGATACAGAGATTGCATACAGTATACAAAATGCAAAAATGCTCATATCCTACATTATTGCAATACAAGGGATATATAATTAAAAATAAATAAAGAAATGCAGAAATTAAGTTCTTACAATATCAATGAGATATTAAATATATATGTTCTATTTGTGCTTTTCTTGTTACTTGTGTAGTTTACATATTTCTCTCAATATGTGTATGGTGTGTGTACACAGGGAGAAAACATCCCAGAGATTAACCAAATTTAGAGGAATCAAAGCTTAAACTCAGACAGTTTGGTGTCCTATTAAGACACTTTATAAATTGATATTAATATTAGAATAGGTGCTGTTAGTGTAAACAATACTTACTATATCTCATGACTTTTTTACCAGAATACTGAGATGGACGACCTTGTAGTCCAAGTTCCTCATATGTATCCTTGTCTACTGATATAATTAGTTTTCCTATGAACAACAAGGATTTTTGTTAGTACCAGTTATCGCTTCCATAGCTCCCTTTTAAGTCTTTGAGAGTCTCATGCTGTATAAAGTTAAACCTGGATCACTAGGTGTTAGTAATGTAATCCAGGCGCCTTCAGTTCCAGTTAAATGGATCACAAAGAGTAACCCTTAAAAAAGATTATTGTTGGTTGTCAAAAATGTCTTATGAATTAGCATGAGTGAACCCTAAATAACATAATTCCTGAGTGGTGCAATTACCCTATGTAATTTTGCCATGTTACTACTGTCACCTGTATCTTCCCTCCTCCCAGCTATTTCCTAGTGTTTGTTATATTCATGTATTGAATCTTGTGTTCAGTTAGGCCCTGATTCTGCAAACACTCTCATGCTTGAAGCGACTGCTGTGCTTTAAACTTTTTGACTTCAATGGGCCTACCCAGGTGAGTAAAGTTAGGCACATAAGTGTCTGAAGGTTTGTGGCTTAGACTGAAAACACTTTGGTGCATTGACGGCGCCATCCTTTGCCGCTGTACAGCATTTAGCACAATGGAGCCCTTGATCCTGGCTGGGGTCTTTGGACACTACCACAAAATAATAATATTGTGTCAAAAAGGACTGACTGTGATATCACACATGTCTAAATCATGGACTCCAGAATGGCTGTGAATATTATTTTGAAACATTTACCTGTTGCTAGCACCCAGAGACCACAATCAGGATCAGATTTCCATTGGGTTAGTGGCTATATATATTTACAAAAGATGATATCCCTACTGCAAAGAGCTTACATGAAGAATTTCAGTTTACTTGTGCTCTGCCAAACACTTGCTTTTTTTTGGCAACTGGGTTATGACAATTAGCAAATGAGACTAAAAATAAAAGGATATGAAAAGATTTACATTTTTACTGTAATTGATGTAATATGTATTGTATAATATGTTGAAATCTCAAGACATTTGGAAAACAGTGAAACGAAACAAAGCTCTCCATTACTCTCACACGTAAAATGCTTAATTATACTCTGAGAAAAGTATTACTCAGTACTTTTAAGTACTAAATACTTCATCATAGTATTTTGAGAAATATACCAAAATCACCTGACCTATATTTTTTAAGGGGACAGCATCAACTTAAAATGGTTTAGATTTTGGAGTTTGTAAAAAGCAGCCTTTAATAAAGTTTCAGACGAACAGAAATGCTGTTTTTTTAATTCCAGTGAAAAGAGTTTTCACACAAATATTCCTCTACAGCATTAGCAACGCAAGGTTTGCAGCACTGACCATTTGAAATGATGAGTAAAAGTGAAATTGACTTAATTGAGTTTACTGTCCATGATGTAAGAAATTAAATAAATCAAGAGCATGAATAACAAAGAGTAACTTTAATTTTTTTAATATTTCATTTTAATAATTACTAGTAAACATAGGTAAAGAAATGTACTCATGATTTTTCCAGTTGACAGTACCGCTTTCAAAAACCCAAGTAAAAACAAAACAAATCAAAGGCATTAGTCAATTCATTAGTGAATTCATACCAGTTGGTAGTAGAGCAGCAGCATTATCTTGATCAATTTTTGTGTTGTACGTAAGAGCATAGCATGAACCTTTAACACAAAGGAACAGTAAAACACAAGGTTATACAGTTCTCAAAATATATACTGGAAATATTTAAGTTAGACTCATCTCAAGATAAATAAACCAGTCAGTTGCTGTTTAGATCCTGCTTGATTTCTGCACTGAAAGTAACTAGCCTTCTCCCACTATGGTACTTTCGTGTTGCCTCTACAAATGTGACAGTGACATTTTCAGGGTTTTATAACCCAGATGAAATCCATTCCAGCCCAAACTTAGAACACTTTATTTCAACCTGGAAGTGATTCTTTTCACCAAATTAGAAAAAAATTTGGTCCAACCATTTTTCAGATATTGGGTCACATTGAAAAATAAAGGGGACAATGTTGTTATCGTGGACATTTTTTTTTCCAGTCATGTACCACAACCACCTTCATCTTCTAAAATCAAGAGCCCAGTCCTGTAATCTTGGCACATGAGTGGTCCTATTGCTCGAATAGGAACTGCTGGCACAAGTACTATTCAAGAGAATAAGAGCAGCAAGAAAGAGGGTCCTAAATTTAGCAAGTAATTAATCCTTAATGGAGGGACAACTACTTTTCTTTAAAATCAGCTTATTTGAAAAAGTGCTTTGCTCCACGATTGAGTCCTAAGTAAAAGGGAACTTTCTGGCATCAACAAAGTGGTGGATGTCCCTGGATGTCTGCTATCAACATGCCTTTTCCTCAGAGTGTTAAATATCAAAGGCAGGAGACATGTTGTTCCATCTTTGAAGTTCAAGATAGAAGAAGGACCAGAGGGAGAAACCATTTCTATGTGCAGATTTACATGCCTTCTTTGGAACTTGCAGATTTTATTCATAATTAATATCTCTATAATGACATTTAACAAAAGACCCAGAACTTCACAAGATTATTAGAAACTATATGGAGAAGAAACACTTCACTAATATCTGAAATGCAGTCACCTCTAGGCTGGAAGACAGCTGCGATTAAACAATAACAGCAATGCATCACTACAGTTCAGGACATAAAGCAAACCATAAATCATACCCAATTGAAAGTGCAAGGAGAATTCAGGTAGGCAGACTGTAATTACTCAAATGGAACTGAGCTAGAGCACCAGGGCTAAACCTTCCTTCATTCCATTCCTGTAAAGAATGCCACAGGCCTTACACGTGTTCATCTATTCTTATTCCTGATAGGTCAGGAGATCTCAAACCTTAATAAGACTTTTGATTTTACATCTTGCTTCTCCCTTTCACCCATGTACAAACACACGTCAATGCTTGCTGTACCTTAGTACAAGGTTTTTCAAACTTTTTTCTGGGGATCCAGTTGAAGAAAATTGTTGATGCCCGCGACCCAGGGCAGGGGGTTGGGGTGCAGGAAGGGGCCAGGGCTCTGGGCTGGGGGTGCAGGCTCTGTGGTAGGGCCGGGAATGAGAGGTTTGGGGTGCAGGAAGGGGCTCTGGGTTTGGGGGAGCCTCAGGGCTGGGGTTGGGGGGGCCTCCAGCGGCTCCCAGTCAGCTGCACAGCTGGGCTGCAGAGGCAGGCTTCCCACCTGTCCTGGCACTGTGGACTGCGCTGTGCCCTGGAAGCAGCCAGCAAAAGGTCTGGCTCTTACGCGGAGGTGTGCAAACGGCTTCACATGATTCTCGCCTGCAAGCACTGAGCCCGTACCCCTCCTCCGCCCCCCCAGCTACCATTGGCTGGTTTCTGACAAGTGGGAGTATGGAGCCGGTGCTCAGGGCGGGGGCAGCGCATGGAGCCCCATGCCCCCCACCTAGAAGATGGACATGCTGTTGGCCGCTTCTGGGGCACAGCGTGGTGTCGGAAAAGGTAGGCACTAGCCTGCCTTAGCTGGGCAGCACTGCCGACGGGATGTCTCGGTTGGCAGTGCAGACCAGAGCAAGGCAACACAGTGCCTTACATGCTGTGACCCAGTACTGGGTTGCGACCCAGTACTGCCTTAGTATATGTTTACGCTACAAAAAACAGGTGTGTTCTTAACTTGGATTAGTTACCCTGTGGTAGCTAACTTGTATTAAAATATCAGTGAAGATACAGCAACTTGGTTTTTAACTTGAGTTAGCAGTTAGGCTCCTCTTCCTATAGATTTTAATTTGAGCTGCTAACCTGAGTAAAAGCCAAACTACTCTGTCTTCACTGCTATTTTCACACAAATTAGCTATCGCAGTTAGCTAATCCAAGTTAAGAACAATTTTTTTTTGCACTGTACACACCCTAAATAACTGTTACCTCAAGCCCTCTAGAGCTAGAATCCAAAGAATATCATTCTGAAATCTTGGAGTTATTGCTTTAAAATGTTTAATGCTTTACTCTCTAGCTAGTGTTTATGAAATCATTCCTGTTAAGAATTATGTGGGGAAAGCTGTTGTAAAGGTAAATGCTGTCAGGAGCAGTGTACATTGTCCAAGAACTCTAAGGTGGAACAAAATAAACTGATCTGAGTGTACTACAGGATTCTCTTTGTTTAGTTCTCCCATCCTTAAAAAATTAAGGAAATTCGATTTTTAAAAGAACCACAGCGACCTTGCTCTCTTGCCCCGTTTTCTGTCGATCCTCCACCATTTCTTCTATCACTAACCTTTCTCCTCTGCACTATAACAGGTATAATAGCCTATCTGCCAGGGAGCAGAGAGAAGAGGAGAGTGATGCAGACTTCTGTATTTGTTCTTCTCTTCCAAATGCCAAGAATGTCACAGTCCAAACAACTCATAGAAAAAAAACCCTGATGTTATCACAAGCACTTTTTAGTATTCCAGAAAGCACTGCCAAGACATTTGGTTTCATTCATATTCACTGTATGTATTTTTAGCTCCCCCTTACCTTTCTTCACAAATGTATTGATAAATTCATGTGTAACCAATTCATGAAGGGATAAATTCTTCACCAAGTAATACTCTCCAATGTCTGTGATAACTCTTTTCAGTGCTTCTGGAAGAATTCCACATTCAGGGATCAAAAATGACACCTATTCAGACCATATTTGTAATGCAGATTAGATTTTACAATATAAACATAGATAATCAAAATTACAAAACAGGGCTGAAGAAAAGAAATAAGCAAACAAAAATTCAGCTCCTCAAAGAGATCAGCACATAAAATAAAAGAGTAAAAGGTATCTGTAGATGGGTGAATGCCCCAAATAGCAAGAGACGAATTCAGCACATTACTAATTTTAAGCTAGCCCCACCCCAGATGGCCTAGAGTTTCAGTTACCAAACCTTATTGTGTAGGACTCGGTTCTCTATTTTGCATAGTTCATAGACAGTACAGTGCCATTTAAAGCACTACAGAAAGGGATATTATTGCACAGCATGGTTTTGCAAAGGGTATGGTTTTAAGACAAAATAAAGGTTAGTTTAAAATCTGTTTTGAATGCTTTTTTACCTTTGCTATTTGGGGCATTTACCACATAATGGGTTAAATCTGTCCTTAGTTATGCCCATGCATGAATGGAAATCAGGGTAGGATTTGGTCCATTTTTAAAACAAATACATTCCATAGTGCAAGACACAGATTTAACACCCCCCCAAAAGCCTCCTTGATCCACAAAAACTCAGATGAGATCAGGTGCATTCAGTGTAGCATGGCTGTTCTCCCAAATGCAAGCAGATTAGGTCCTACTGTGTTTCTTATGAGAAAGAAAGAGGCCGGCATGCAATGCTACACAAGACAATCAAAGTAGGAGGTACTGCTGCTGTCTACATTATGACCAGTGGTTAGAGCACTCACCCAGGATGAGGAAGACGCAGGTTCAAAATTCCCCCCTCTACCAGGATTTAAAGAGGGGTCTCCCACTTCTCAGTCAAGTGCTCTAACCACTGAGCTATGGGATATTCTGATACAGAGCTCCCCCAATCTCTCATGCTGAAGCTGTTTCACTGCAGCTAAATAATTAAAGTCAATGGAGCAGGGGGACTGGACCCTGGGTCTTCCACCTCCTGGGTGAGTGCTCTAACCACTGGGCTAAAAGTTATAACCAAACACTAGATTTTTAAATGGGATCCAATCTGGTAAGCAGCCTCTGAGCACACCTACTGGATCAAGCTCCACCAGCAAGTTAGGCAAGTGAACACCTATCTTCCTCAGTTCACAGGTTGCTCTGGCAGGAGACAGGATTCTAGATAGAGCAAGGCAGCAGTGTGCAGGCCCAGAAACAGAAACTAAGTAGCTATGGAATTTTTACCCTGAAAATTTAGGTGCTGAGTGAGTTTAGGCACCTACAGGGTTTGGCTGGAGTTTTGTGAATTGCATTAGAGCCTAAAACTGGGACTTAGGTGCCAAAGTCTGATGTTTAGGTGTCTACGTACCTTTGTGCATCTAGTCCTCAGCTACTAAGGTGATGAGCATAATATAAGAACCCATACAGAATGGAATACAGGGGAGCTGGGAATAGGCTGAGTCTGACATGGCAGCACTGAGCTTCCCTTCAGAAGAGAGTGATAGACCTTGTTGACAATAACACAAAAGTAGTGCTTTGGAAGAAAGGAGGGGTGAGACTTGGGAGAAGTGTACTGCTGAGAATGCCTGAAGCTGAACCTTAGTTAAAATGTTTTATCCATTAATTTTCTAATCAGGGTGTGATGCTTCTGTTTGGGTACCCAGAACTGTAAGCCACTGTGTCACCCCCTCTCAGACCCAGCAAGCGAGAGCTTTGCTGCTGCCAAGTAATGTGTCAGAGACCTGACACACCAGCTTTTCTTCTTCACCAGTAAACTCTACAGGACTCTGCCAGTCCAAAACTTGCTTTGCATCCAACAACCAGTGGACCCCAGTTCCCAAGTTCCACAGAGACATCTCTTTGCCGTATCCAGTCCCTCTCACTGGACACTCCCAGAAATTATTAGGTTTGCTGCCTCCAAAAAAGATCGCATGCACATCAGCCTGTTAGGTTAGCTGAGGATTCACTCTCCAATTTAATACACAGCACTGAGATGGTTTTGTAATAAAACAACAATAAGTTTGTTAACAAAGAACAAATTTAAGTGATAATAAATAAGAATAAAAAAACAGGTATGGTTACAAGTGAAACAGAACAAAACAAAATATGCATTCTTGTGGCAAACTTAATTTCAGCAAGTTCCCTTTTCTAAGCAGGTTTCTCATCTATAGTCAGTTTCCAGCTACGCTTACCTTCTAGGCCAAGAGAGTTTTCATAGGCTCAGAGGACACTGACCCCTAAGTTCCTCAGTGACAGAAGACTCAAATCTCTCTTTGTCCCCCTTATATTACCCCAAAGTTCACTGTCTCTGTTTCAAGAGCCAGGAAGGTACAGACTCCATCCCCCATTGTGATCATTAAGCGATCATCTCCCCAATTGCTAGTTTGATGGCTTTGTTTATCTTATATGTAAATATACTTTTCAGTGTTCTCTGTGAGCAAGCTGGCCAGACAAGTAAAAACACATTGCTTTACCTAGGTAAGGCTGGGCTTTATGTGCTGCCTTCCAAATACGTTTTAAGAACATATTTTCAGCACGCATTTCTAACTCTTTGTACACACGCCATACATATATCATGCAACGATTTTCAGGACCAGCATGTTAACAGTTTGCATATGGCACTTTACACAACACCATTTAGATACAGATTATGACCACAGTATGTTGGGGCAATGAGAGTGCCAGGCCTGATGTGAGTTATGGTATGTTGTGCTCTCTGCTAGTTGGCACTGAGGGGCCTCCAGGGTCACACAGTGATCTGTGGTGACAAGGGAGCGGACAGAGTGGATTTGGGTTTTTCAACAACATTCAGATGATTTAACTGCAGTTACTTAACTTTGCCAGAAAAGGAAGTGATCATTTAATTTCACAGCCAAGCCAGAGGAGGTTTAGTAAACACAGCTACAACTTGCTTACTTGCTGCTGCAATATGCAAATCAATTTGAGTCTAAGAGAGAAGCTATCTCCTTCAAATCTTTTGTTACAGATGTTTGCATGAAATCTTAGGCCCCATTCCAGATAATGCTCTGTGTGACCAACGGGGTCCACCCACAAGGAGTCACTTGTAGGACTGGTACCTTTAATCTTCAGACACAATTTTGCACCCTTACACCCACATGGAACTCCACTGATTTCAGTGGGGTTCTGGCTGTGTGCAGTATTTTGCAGGATCCAGGCTTTAGGTACTGCTGGAGCCAGGAAGATAAATTTACAAATAACTTACACATGAGTCTAAAAACTATACTGTGACCCTAACAGGTCCTCAGTGCCAATGGCAGATGGCCCACTGTTCTGTAAATCCTATCAGGCCTGACATAAAGAACAGCCATACTGGGTCAGACCAAAGGTACATCTAGCCCAGTATCCTGTCTTCCGACAGTGGCCAATGCCAGGTGCTTCAGAGGGAATTATCAGGTAATCATCAAGTGATCCATCCCCTGTAGCCCATTCCCAGCTTTTGGCAAACAGAGGCTAGGGACACCATCCCTGTCCATCCTGGCTAATAGCCATTGAGGGACCTATCTTCCATTAACTTATCTAGTTCCTTTTTGAACCCTGTTATAGTCTCGGCCTTCACAACATCCTCTGGCAAGGAGTTCCACTTTTGTTTGTTTTAAACTGCTGCCTATTAATTTCATTTGGTGACCCCTAGTTCTAGTGTTATGAGGAGTAAATAACACTTCCTTATTTACTTTCTCCACACCAATCATGATTTTATAGACATCTGTCATATCCCCCTTAGTTATCTCTTTTTCAAGCTGAAAAGTCCCAGTCTTTTTAATCTCTCCTCCTATGGAAGCTGTTACATACGCCTAATAATTTTGTTGCCCTTTTCTGTACCTATTTCAATTCCAATGACACACTCATTACATCTACCACATTGCTGTCATGGTATTTTCTGTAAAGAGTGTTGTGTGAAGTATCAAGTGAAAGCTGGTGACACAGTAGTCATTAATATCATTGCATGATGATTCATGCATGCACTATAAAGAGTTATGTATGTGTGCTAGAAATATGTTTCTACAATAAGTTCTGGGAGCAGATTTGATCAAGTTTGTCCTAGACAAAGGGAACGTTGATTTGCCTGTGTCTATAATCAGAGGGGTAGCCGTGTTAGTCTGTATCCACAAAAACAACGAGGAGTCTGGTGGCACCTTAAAGACTAACTGATTGATTTGGGCATAAGCTTTCATGGGTAAAAAACCCACTTCTGCAGATGTGTGGACTGAAAATTACAGATACAGGTATAAATATATACTGGCACATGAAGAGAAGGGAGTTACCTTATGAGTGGAGAACCAATGTTGAAGGCCAATTTAGACAGGGTGAATGTGGTAATGTAAACTGAGCACAGGGATGCCAGAGACAATGGACCTTTCATTTGCATCTGAGGTAAACACCGGTTATCAAGAGGATGAGGCAATAGCATGGCATCAGCACACCAGAGGATACCTCATAATCTGGACCTCAGGGAGTCAGCCTGACTCTTGGGACAAAGACTATGAACTTTGGGGAACATAAGCCGCAAAAGGACATTTTGCTACTCATAACTGAGGGAACGAAGAGGTCAGTCTCTTTGCATCTATGAACAGTGGATCTCCAACCAGATGAGTTGATGATGCTGAGAAGTAGCTGTAGGTGAGAAAACTGCTTTAGACAAAGCATGGAGCCTGCTAAGGTTACACAGAGACTGAAACACTTTATACTTTTGTTTCATTTGTAACCATTTTCGGTTTCTATTATCTCTGTTTAATTTCACTTAAATCTCTGTTCTTTATTAATGAACTTACTTTTGCTTTATTATAAATTAATCTCAGTGCTGTTATAATAAAGAGGTGTGCATCCTCAGCCAAACCAGCAGGCTGGTATGTAGTCTGTCTCTTCGGCGGCAGCAGAGTTGGTAGTTCTGTCAGCATCCAGTGACGGGGGCTGGATGCTGCAGAGAGATGCTTCTGGAAAGTTCAATATTGTAGTGCACCAAGGATTAATCTGCAAGGCCCAGTTTGGGGTGGCAGCATCCTAAGGAGTTTTTTTGGCTAGCTAACAGGAGACTGTGGTGGCAGGGAGCCGTCACACACAACACCACCGACCAAACCTCCTTTTGCTAAGGCAGAAAGGATAACAGGGTGACTTACAGTTCTGGACTGCCTCAAGAAAGCACCACAATATCTATCTGCTGTTGGCTTGTTTATCTGTTTTTGACACCTTGTTCAATACATTATATATTATATATATATATATTATATATTATATTATATTATATATTATATATTATATTGACAATATATATATAGCTGTTAAATGTGATTTAAGTTTTGAAGTTTTTGAAACCCAGCAACTTGCAAACCATTAATGGATCCAGCTTGGTTAAATTAAGTCCCAGCATAAGAGACATTCTAGAAGCAACTGCATGTCCTTTTAAAGAAGCATCTCAGAAATGCATACATAGAATTATAGAGAAAAGGTGGGTGAGGTAGTATCTTTTATAGCACCAACTTCTGTTAGTGACAGAAACAAATTTCTGAGCTTTCACCTGGCCTTAGACTAAAATACCAAATCTACCAGTTGGTAAACACTGATCTTTTCCTTCCCCCATCAACATTATCTTGTTAGATAACCAATTTCAAAGCCTTAGGTGCCAGTAGAGAAGTGATCAGAATTTTTTTTTTTACCAGCTTGATATATCATCATTTCATCCAAATGATACTCTAAAATGACATGATTAGATTAAAAATATGAACTACAATCCCACCAACAAATTATACACTGGATGGGAGAAAGTGTGTTTTGTTGAAAATACCACATCAAGTTTTGGGGGCTTTCCCTCTTTGTTTTAAAAATCTATCACTCTGCAAAGAAAAAAAAAAAGGGGGGGGGGGGAAATGGTCACACACAACTTTATTCATCCATCCATGAAGAACTGCCCCAAGAGCAGAGCTGGAATAATCAATAGAGCGGATGTTCATGGAAAAATTGGCAATACAAACCTTTACACAAAAAGGAGGCTGTTGGCTCAGCTATTTTAATTTTATGTTTTTGTTTTTTTTTTATTTTTTGAAAAGGAAGGGAAAGAGATCAGCGTCTACACCACTGGTAGATTTCGGGTCGTTAGTATGTCACTCTAATGCCAGGTCTACATTACAGAGACTATAGCAGCACAGTTACCCCTGTAACTAGGCCGGCATAACCAGCCTTGAAAACGGAGCAGGTTAAACGGGGGGAGACCCCTCATGTTGGCCTCCACTTATAATTCAGCGGCCCAGATCTACAGTCCCGGCAGCGCAGAGGGGGCAGCAGAGCCGCGTCTACACCTGGGGCTTGCCCCAGCAGAGGGCGGCTAGGAAGCCGGCCCCTGACAGGCACCTAGAAGCGGGGCTGGGAGGGAGACACCGAGCGCCTTCACCAGCCAGCCGCCCCCGAGCCGGAGGAGCCCAGCTAGGGGGAGGGGGCCCTTCGCGCTCCCCAACCGCTCGCTCGCGGGCAGAGCTCCCACAGCCACCCGCCGCCCCGCACTCACGCGGCAGTTGTAGGCGTGGCTCCGCACGTGCGCCGCGTGCCGGGAGCGCTCATGCCGCACGTGGCTTTTCTCGCACACCAGCAGGTGCCGCGGCGTCTCGCGGAGCCGCCGCAGCGCAACCGACATCCTGAGTCCGCGCGCCGCGCGGCAGCCGCCAATAAGGAAGCAGCGGGGGCTCCCCCTCGCCCCGCCCCACGTCCGCGGCGGGAGGAGGCAGGCAGGCGGGCAGCCGGAGGAAGGGGGGGGCGGGGCAGTGCGGTTACTTCCGGCGCCCTTCCAAACTCAGAACAGCTGTTTCCGGTGTAGCCTCGGCTCTGGCTAGCCGTGTAATTACTGAGAGAGGGGGTGAGCATGCGCAGTAACAGCTGGCGAAGTTGCGACAGCCCTCCCCCTGTGCAAAACGGGATAAAAAAGGGACAGAACAGGGGGAGCAAGGTTGGGGGGTGTTTGGATGCCGTGGCAGGGTGCAGTCACCCACACAGGGCTGGGCATTTAAGGCACAATGTAACCCAGCACCCTCATAATCTGTGTCAGAAGCTGCTTTCTGAAGAGCCCATCCAGGGCCTGTCCTATCTGCTCCACCAAGGGTTAAACGTTTTTGGATCTGGTTTTGGTGTTGGCAGCCTTGCCAGCCACTAGCATTTAAGAATCACAACAGGCTGAAAGAATCATGAGGTTTGCTTTACAATCATGAGATCGTTAACAAATAAAAAGAACACCATTTTTTTAAATTATCTGGTTTGTGAGCTTTTTAAAGCACACTTGGGTCATGTTTTCAAGGATTTCTTTGCAACTATCAGCCTTAGAAACTTCCTTTTTTCAAGATGAAAGTTGAGATTTTCACAGAATGACTTGACTCCAGCATCTGGAGGTTTAAGAAGAAAAATACAAAATATTGCAAAAGTTGTGATAAAAATTGCAAGCATTGGTAACAGTGAGTTAATATTTCTATTTAATAACTGACTGCAGGAGTTGAAGCTTTAAGAAAAACATAAATTATCTTAAGACTCACAATAAAATTCTTACAGGAGGTAACCCTGCTGTAGCAACCTGCTAAAGAGTTGATTCCGTAAAGAGTTAAACATTTTCACCTGTAGTTTTGATGTTTAAAAGAACTGTGTCATCAGTTTTAAAGGGGACAAAAAAGCTAATTGTCTCACCAAATGCAAAACAGAGAAGTGAAAGGGGTTGGGGTGCTGCTGGCACAATGCATCAATCCATCCATGATCAATATATCATTTGTGTTTTTAGGCTGTTGCATCTTCTGTAGTTATTTATATCAGTGTAATGTGAATTCAAAGCGGATGTATTATGCTGTTCCATAATTAATTTTGCATTCATGTCACAGTGGGGTAAATCACTACATATGGTATGGGGTAAAGGAAAAATCAGGTCCTCTGCATGAGTGACTGCTACACTGACAACTTAGGCCATGTCACTACCACGTCCAATTTACAGCCTCTTATATGTTGGGTATATAGTTGAAGCCTCCAAAATGTGTAGCAAACAGCTAATGTGCCTATTTTGTGCCACACAGACATAAAATTGTATGGTTACAGCTCCAAAATGATACACAGTGAGGTGAGAACGATGACACATTAAGTGGCATTCTGGCTAGAGTGGAGCAGCAAGAGGGGAGAAACAAAGGAGCATATACTGCTATGAGAGATGGCCAACCTGCAGACAAAGGAGTGTTAAGTGTAAAGAGGAAGACAGAGCACCAGGACTATGGATCAGACCCTTGATGACATATTGGATATGTGGGAAATAATAGAGGAGCATCATCGTGGAACCCCACCTCCTGGACATTATTAATAGTGGTACATGTCATATACCCCCCCTTCACACACATATAAGTCCCCTTTGTTGACAACAGTACATTGCATAGGACATTGCCCTCATACACACCTGTGCATTGATAATGGTACAATCCATAGGAACCCTCCCCCCACAACGATAGCATTTAGGAAACCCCCAGACACGCTGATAACGGAACAATCCACAGGAAGCCACACTGGTACTAAATACATCCTATAGCAGAGTTTCTCAGACAGGGGTCCCTGAGGGTACTTCAGGGGGTCCACAAGACATGTCCAGGGCCACCGGCCCCAATGATCAACTCTTCCCCCTCCCTCTCAGTGCCTCCTACAAGCCTCGGAACAGCTGTTCAGACGCATGCAGGAGGGAGGGGAAGGAGTGGGGACGGGGCATGCTCAGGGAGGAAAGAGGAGGGCAGGGGTGGGAAGAGGTGGGGCAGGGGTGGGGTCTTGGGGGAAGGGGTAGAGTGGGGGTGGCGCCAGGGGCTGAGCAGGGGGCTTGGAAGTCCATAAAAAATTTTAAATAAAAATGGGGGTCCTCGGGTTGTTAAAGTTTGAGAAGTGCTGTCCTATAAGATTCCCCAGTCCCTCAAACCCACAGACACAGGAACACAGAAACCTCTCTCTCTACACTGCTAGTGGTAGTCTGTTCACCCACCTTCCCATGCTCATAGACTTTAAGGTCAGACGGGACCATCAGGATCAATCTGACCTGCTGCCCACTGCAGGCCACAGAATCTCACCCACCCACTCCTGTAATAGACCCATAACCTCTGGCTGAGTTACTGACGTCTTCAAATCATGATTCAAAGACTTCTCTGCAGTAAGCACCGTGGTAGTGCTACCAAACACACACTGACAGTAGTGAAGCCTGCAGCACAACTCCCTCAGTAGCAGTATGTTTTAAAGAGCAAATGGGGGAGAGGCAATTGGCTGTAGAATGCTTAATCTGGGCAGGTGCCTTCTATCAGCTTTGTCCTCTCCCCTCTTCCCCCCAGGATTCCCACCATGTGCCAGTAAAAATGGCTGGATAATTTAAAAAGTATTTTTATTTTATGTGACACTTGTCAGGCGCTCTGCAGGGAAGAGTCAGCCTCCTGAGGGATGTGACAGGACTCCACTGAAGTGCTGAGCAAACAGTGGGCATGTGAGGCACTCGCAGCACGTGTTGGCACCATGTGGGAAGTTTTGGGGATTATGGACACCTAGAGGGATATGTCAAGCAAACAGGGATGTTTCAGGGTCCTGCTGGATGCGCTGGGCACCTCATGAGATGTGTCAAGCAGCTTGTCACTGTGGCAGACACCTCACAACCCCGCATAGGAAGTATCTGGCTCCCGAGGCTGTTGAGTGTATTGGAACTGCATGAGACAGGCCAATATGCATTGGGACTCTGTTCAGGTGTGTCAGAATCCTGTGGAGACTTATCAGGACTCTGTGAGTATTAACATGCATCCAGTTTTTGCAGGATTTTACAAATAACAGTGCATTTCCATTTTCCTGGTCTTACATCCTCAGTAGGGTTACTCAGATGGTAAGCACAGTGTTTGATGGCAAGTGGTTGCAGCATTAGACCACCAGTTTTGGCTTTTCTTAGATCCTTAGGAGGAGGATCCTGGGAACTACAGGCCAGTCAGCCTCACTTCAGTCCCTGGAAAAATCATGGAGCAGGTCCTCAAAGAATCAATCCTGAAGCACTTACATGAGAGGAAAGTGATCAGGAACAGTCAGCATGGATTCACCAAGGGAAGGTCATGCCTGACTAATCTAATCGCCTTCTATGATGAGATTACTGGTTCTGTGGATGAAGGGAAAGCAGTGGATGTATTGTATCTTGACTTTAGCAAAACTTTTGACACGGTCTCCCACAGTATTCTTGTCAGCAAGTTAAAGAAGTACGGGCTGGATGAATGCACTATAAGGTGGGTAGAAAGTTGGCTAGACTGTCGGGCTCAACGGGTAGTGATCAATGGCTCCATGTCTAGCTGGCAGCCGGTGTCAAGTGGAGTGCCCCAGGGGTCGGTCCTGGGGCCGGTTTTGTTCAATATCTTCATAAATGATCTGGAGGATGGTGTGGCTTGCACTCTCAGCAAATTTGCGGATGATACTAAACTGGGAGGAGTGGTAGATACGCTGGAGGGCAGGGATAGGATACAGAGGGACCTAGACAAATTGGAGGATTCGGCCAAAAGAAATCTGATGAGGTTCAATAAGGATAAGTGCAGGGTCCTGCACTTAGGACGGAAAAACCCAATGCACAGCTACAGACTAGGGACCGAATGGCTAGGCAGCAGTTCTGCGGAAAAGGACCTAGGGGTGACAGTGGACGAAAAGCTGGATATGAGTCAGCAGTGTGCCCTTGTTGCCAAGAAGGCCAATGGCATTTTGGGATGTATAAGTAGGGGCATAGCGAGCAGATCGAGGGACGTGATCGTCCCCCTCTATTCGACATTGGTGAGGCCTCATCTGGAGTACTGTGTCCAGTTTTGGGCCCCACACTACAAAAAGGATGTGGATAAATTGGAGAGTCCAGCGAAGGGCAACAAAAATGATTAGGAGTCTGGAACACATGACTTATGAGGAGAGGCTGAGGGAACTGGGATTGTTTAGTCTGCAGAAGAGAAGAATGAGGGGGGATTTGATAGCTGCTTTCAACTACCTGAGAGGTGGTTCCAGAGAGGATGGTTCTAGACTATTCTCAGTGGTGGAAGAGGACAGGACAAGGAGTAATGGTCTCAAGTTGCAGTGGGGGAGGTTTAGGTTGGATATTAGGAAAAACTTTTTCACTAGGAGGGTGGTGAAACACTGGAATGCATTGCCTAGGGAGGTGGTGGAATCTCCTTCCTTAGAAGTTTTTAAGGTCAGGCTTGACAAAGCCCTGGCTGGGATGATTTAATTGGGGATTGGTCCTGCTTTTGAGCAGGGGGTTGGACTAGATGACCTCTTGAGGTCCTTTCCAACCCTGATATTCTATGATTCTATGATTCTTTAATGATGGAGAACATGTAAAAACCTTGCCTTTTCTGTGTGCTCCCTGCTCACCCTTGCTCACTGTATCTCCTTTGTCCCCTGGCTTGCTGTCCCCTCATTCACTTTAGAACAGTACAAAATAGCAAATGTGACCATATCCATAGGTACCAAGTCAAGCTTGCTGCTGTTTATGCATGCACAAGGCTATCAAATTTATATAGCACTTTTTACTTAAAGTGGCTCACAGAACTTTCCAATACATAAATAACAGAAAGAGGAGACAGAAGACTGTGTCTTGATACAAGTCCAGTAAGCTGTAAAAGCTGAGTCTGGAAGAAACCCAAGCTTTTATATCAGTTCAACAGCGATAGCTCCTGAGCTAACCAAAATCATATGTGAGATGACTGGTTTAGCGGCATTAGCATACTGGGCTGTTAGTCTGTGAGGGTCATGGCTTAGCACCTCTGACTTTTTTGGCTACTGTCAAGGCCAGGACTATAAGAGACTGGTTCCTCAGCCCCTTTAGCTGAGCTAAGGGAAAAGTTCCTTCAGCTTGCTGGACAGATTTTAAGACATAGTTATGTCATTTGCTCAGCAACTGTAGTGTGCTGGATATATGTAAAGGGCCAAGTTTCTGAGATTTCACTAGTTCACCAGCTATAGCTTGTTGGACTGATGTAAATAGTTAGGCTTCTTTAGGTTCACTAGCTCAGCATCTCTAGCTTGCTGGATTGTGATGACAAACCATAGGCCTCTGGGAGCTGACTGGCTGGGCAGCTCTATGGTACTGGGTTGGTATCAAGATACAGGACTCTTTTAGGATCACTGGCTCAGCACCTCTAGCTTACTAGTCTCATGTCAAAAGTAAGCCTGTGTGACATCCCTGACTCAGCACCATTAGCTAGCAGGACTAATATCCAGGCATAAACTTCTTTGAGGACACTACCTCAGGATCTATAGCTGTTGGACTGCTCCAAACAGGATCTATAGCTGCAGGCTCAGGTCTCTTTGAAATTACTAGCTCATCAGCTATAGCTCGTCAGACTGATGCCAAGGCTCAGGCCTCCTTAAGGTTAGTAGCTCAGCATTCTTAGCTTGCAGAACTTATATCAAGCCTCAGCCCTCTGTGACATGAGTGACTGTGCTCCATTACTAGGTCAAGCTAGAGTCTTCTGTGGTTATGGTAAGGTCTAGCTCTCTGTGATATCACTGGCTCAACACCTATAGCTTGCTGGGTGATGTAAAGAGGCAGGTCTTTGTGAGGTCTGTAATACAGGAACCCTAGATTACTAGTCTGATGGCAAGGGAGAGACCACTGTGAAGTCACTCACTAGGCATCTCTGGCCTCCTAGGTTGATTTTATGGTACTACTTTCTGTTATTTTGCTAGTCTGATGACAAGGCAGAGGCTGCTGTGAGCTCACTGGCTCAGACCATCTAGCTTGATAGGCTTTTGTTAAGGTACAGACCCCTGAGGTCAGTGGCTCAGCAACATATTTCAAGGAAGTCTGAGATTTGCACCTACATTGACTCTATAGTTAATGCAATTGCTTGTACAAATTTTGTAATTATACACAAAAATGGACATTTAGGCATCTAACCACTTGCATGTGTAATCACAATGGTTTTCTAATTTAAAAACTGTACCAATTACATTTGTCGCTGGCTACTTCACAAAGTCTTTTAAAAATACAAAAAATAGTTGATTATTCATGTCAATAGAGAGACTCTGCTGCAAAATTCAACTATATGCATAGCCCATGATCAGCCCCACAGGCAAAAGCCTGTGTGAAGAGATAGGCTTTACATTCCTGTGTGAAGATCAATGGATGGGGGCTCTGTTGAAAAGGTAAAAATTCATGCCTCTGAGTCAAATAAGCTCATTGCACCAGAGGAGAAATCTACCCATCTGTAGCACAACCCATAGTCTTGTGGGTTTTTTCCCTTTCCCCTCAGCGCACCAGGCAAAATGAACTGCATTCAAAAGTCAGTACAGACGCTCCCCGGGTTACTCAAGACCCGACTTACGCAAATCCGCATTTACGGAAAAAATTCCGTAAGCTAGAAATAGGAGGGTTTTTTTTCCTTCTTCTTTTTTTGCGTAATGGTCGGGTATACATTTCTGATTTACAAAAATTCAAGTTACACAAGGCGTTCCGGAATGATTGTGTAAGTCGGGGAGCGTCTGTATTTGCAACAGTTACCGTACACCCATCTCTGAGATACCATAGTATTTACCTATGCTTAAATAGGCTATATTGGTGCATGGAAATTGGTGAGAAATGTTGACTTTTTAATGGCTGTTACTGTATTTCTATATTTAATTAGGTGTGAGGTTTCTGTGTATTGTGAAAATGGACATTTTCTTATTTTAAAAGTTAAATCATTTAAACCGCTCAACACCCAGAAAGCCAGGACAATCTCCTTAGGGATCTCAATCCACAGTCTGGGTAATGCAGTTATACAGCAATTCAATTTGTTATGACTGAAGAAAATAATAGGATGTAGGCAAGAGGAAATGCCTTGAGGCAACATCCATGGTAATAGCTTGGAGTAAGGTGGGATTTGTGAAATGTTGCCTGGCACTGGTGAAAAGTTGATTCTGTTTTCTGTAAAGATGACTGGATTTGGAAAAAAAGCCTGATCTTCACATTATATGGAAACGTTTTTTTGTTGCACAAGCCAACTGCCTCTTCCTTATATTTTTTTCATCTTTGAAAACAGATCTTTATTTGGTTTTTCAAAGCTGGAGAACAGTGAATGTGTGAGGCTGCAATACAGAACAGAAAATGGGTTTAAAAGGTGACATGCACTTTTTAATTTCTATGCATTCTGGAGTATCTTCTGTGATCAAAAGTCAGATATTTAATTACATATATATATTTATCCTAAAATTAAACCTTAAAAATTATTTGCAGTGTTTACTTTGAATCTCGTGTATGTTTCTAAGCTGCCATCAAAACATTCTTGCTTCCAGTCAATGTTTTTCTCTCTCCAAATATTGTTGACTGAAAAAGAAAAGGAAGGAAGTTGCCTTGAATCTTCTAACCTTGGCCATCATTAGTGGTGTTTCTAAAGAAAAAATCTTGTTTTGCATTTCTGTATAAGCTTTGCCATACTTCGTAAAACAGTTATAGACCGATACATCAGGCTGCCTAAGACTTTTAGCTAAAAGGAATAAAATGTGCAAAATCCATCTTTGTTTTTTCCTTTTGAGATTTTGAAAACTGAAAAATGGCATTTTGCTTGATCATGGTACATTTTCTTCAGACTCCTTACTCACTTCCTCAGAAGCTTTTCTAGGAATTCTTGAGAAAGTGGGTGGAATTGAAAAATGGCTAAGCCACGGTTTCCTTTAATACTCTCAGGCTCAAATCTTCAGCTCAGTGACTGATTGTGAAAATGGCCTCACTGTTCACCATTTTCTAGTAGGTTCCCAACTCGATGCTAAAGTTAATGTACTCAAGGAACCTAAGAGGTGTTGGTAAATAACCATAATTTTTTGAACTTTTGCTGAAGCCAACAAAAACATTTTCTCAAGCCAGGAAGAATACTGAACACTAGCTAACCATGGGATGCATTGCCTTTGTTAATTTCATTGTGACTTTGGAGTTAGAATAAAAAGAAAGGAGCTGTCTGGCTAGGAAACCTCCCACTCTGACCTTGTGACCCTAGATCAGTGGTGGGCAACCTGCAGCCCGTCAGGGTAATCCGCTGGCGGGCCACAAGACAGTTTGTTTACATTGACCGTCTGCAGGGCATGGTTGCCTGCAGCTCCCAGTGGCTGCAGTTCGCCGTTTCCGGCCAATGGGATCTGCGGGAAGCGGCGTGGGACGCAGGGACATGCTGGCGGCTGCTTCCCAAAGCTCCCATTGGCCGGGAACGGCGAACCACGGCCACTGGAAGCTGCGGGCGGCCACGCCTGCAGTCAATGTAAACAAACTGTCTCGTGGCCCACCAGCAGATTACCCTGATGGGCTGCCCGCAGGCTGCCCACCACTGCCCTAGACAGAGTAAGAAAGCAGAAAATGGGGAGGAGGGTATCAGACAAAATCCTTTCAAAGGAGAGTGGGAGTGCTTGTGATCTGTCTTTGTGTAGAAATCTCAGCCTCTATCTGTTTTAAAGGGTGCGATTGTGGTTGGCCTTTACTGGGGTGCATGGTGGTGGTAGAGAGTTGCATCTTCCTTTCACAACACAGCTGCATGCAGTCCCTGTACTCAGGGTAGCACAAGGCAAGCTCACGCCTTCAGTGTGCGTGATGCAAGTTGTCCCAAACCAGGTAGGGAGAAGGTAGGACCATGGCTCTATTCTTCCACATTGCCTTGGGAAGTGGGATCAGCACACAGGGAGCAGTGTACTGCATCCCACAATGGGGTGGAATAGCAGCTATGCTTCCCTTGTATACCAGGGGGCTCTGAAAGACATTCTGTAAAATGCTTCCTGGTGTTCCACCAGGACAATACACGGCAGTCCTTAAATGGTACTATGGAGCCCAAAACAGACCAAAAATAAAATAATGCTACATTTCCTCCTCTGTACACATTTTTAAAGTCCATGTTCAAATGTAAACAGCATTCAAAACTAAGTGCTTTTCCTGCTGAAAGAGTTCTTTTCCATCTCAGTTAATCACATTTTTAGTATGCTTAGGGAAGTTACCAGCTTCCAGTAAGTCATCTATTGCCATTAAAATGTTGCAATTCCTGCAGCTATTGCTTTAATAATGCTTGTTATGCTGAGGTCTATTTTTAAAAAATATATTGCGAGAAAAAGGCTGGCATTTTTCTTTAATAAACTGTTGTGTTACATTCCAAAAACATTCAGCGGTTCATAAAAGGCCCAGTACTGCAGTTCTTTCTCGTGCAAAGCTCCTATTGCTGTGAGAGAGGTATTTTGAATGAGTACAGACTGCAGGATTTGGCCTAAAGATTTTAGCAGGGTTTCTGAAACACTCTTTTTCAACCCAATGCCGGGATCATGTTGCTGCTTATCTCCGTCAGAGAAATACTGAAAATGCTGCCAGCAGAGTAAGAAAGCCATAGAGACAGAGGAGAGTGGCTTCTTAGCCAATAAGAAACCTTTACACTTGTATTTTGGACTTAGTTCCTTCAGTGTTGGTATGCACGACTTCCCTGAGCTATCTAGCCTTTTGTCCATGGCTATGTGGTGCCCAGGTATTAAAAAAGCAATAGCTGTGGAGTTTCTTGAGGTTTGAATTCCAGTCATCTCTCTTCATGTTAACCTTAAAACCTAAGAAGTAACTACAAAGCAATCCAGAACTTGTAATAATTTAGGGCAGCAGCTCTCAAACTTCATTGCACCGCGACCCCCTTCTGACAACAAAAATTACTACACGACCCCAGGACGGGGGACGGAAGCCCGAGCCAGCCCATAGCCCCGCCACCCTGGGCTGGTGGGTCAAAGGCCAAGGGCTTCTGCCCTGGGCAAGGGGCATGTAACCTTAGCCCATATGCCTAGGGCTGAAGCCCTCAGGCTTCGGCCTCGGCCCTGGGCCCCAGCAAGTCTAACACCTTCCCTGGCGCCCCCATTAAAATGGGGTCCCGACCCACAGTTTGAGAACCCCTGATTTAGGGAAACAGACCCTCATCTAAGATAAGCAAAGCAACACTTTACCATTCTATTTGAGGTTCTAGGGTAAAATTTTCAAAAGCACCTAATGGACTTAGGATCCTAAGTCCCTTTTTCAAACACATCTTAGGCACTTAGGTCTTATTTACTTTCAGTGAGACTTAGGGCCAAACCTGAATGGTTCTGTGACCCCAGGAGCCAGGTTGCAACACCCAAAGCAGGGAATTGGGCCAAGCCCCATGGAACAGGAGTCACTGCTGCCGGGGGAGTGCGGGAAAGGCTTGCTCTCCAGCCCTGTGTGAAAAGGCACAATGCATACACCTGAAGTTAGCTGGAGGCAGACAGGGTGGTCACCTCTTCAGCCCCACTACTGTATTTAGGCACTGACGGGTAGGATTTTTCAAGAACCCCTAGATAACTTAGCACAAGCGCCACTGACGTTAGTACTTGGGTTTCTAAGTCACGTAGGCACTTTTTAAAATCCCACCCTTAGGTGCTTAAAAGTGAACTTTGGAGCCTAACTGTAGGCTCCTTTTTTTGAAAATGTTAGTCATGGTCTGTATACAAAACCACTGATGTTTCAGGCTCAAAGCATCTCCTGTATACACATGTTCTTGAAAGGGACCCTCTATGCACAAATCTCCCGCTGTCAGCTTTAAGTGAAGGGAGTGCTGCCTCCACAGCACCGTCACCGCCTCCCTATGTGAGGAAGGGGTTCCATGAGTATTTGGGACTTAGGGGTAAGGAACAGGGGACTGACAACATTCAATGGCATTGTCCCATGTAGAGCCACTAAATTTCCATGTGGAAATGTGGCAGGGAACTCATATAGCTAGGAATTGTATTGATTTCCTCTGGGTCCCCCCTGGAAAGGTCACTGAGCAGCCACATAGGATCCAGTTAGTGGAAGCAAAGCTTCTTCAGGGACTGTGATGCCATGGGAGGCGGAGCCATGGAGCAGTGCAGAGGCAGAAGTCCCACAGATGGTAGGTTTCCTATATCCACAGGGCTGGGTTGCCCTGCCCTTCTGATCCCCAAGATCTATCAGACAGGGAAGCGTCCCAAATTCCTTTGTTAGGGGATGCTTAGTGAGAAATAATGTGAGGGGACTGTTTTGGAGTGCTCCTACCACTCTGGTCCCTTTCAGCAGAGAAATCCAGTGGGTGTGCATATCTGTAGTTTTATTTCATTCTTATTTTGCTTCTATTTGTTCCCAGTTTGAAAGTATGGTGTTTGTGTTCCTTTTCCCTTTATACCATTTATAGGGATGATTAAACTACTAAAAAATCACTTCATCCTGAGAACAAGCAATTTGTAAATTTGGGTACTTAGAACAAACATATTTCCTGTAATTGGATTTAGTCCAAATAGCTGAGTCAATCACAAAATTTCCTCTGGGATTTTTCCATGGCCAAGTGTTGTCTGAGAACAACAATAGCACAGAAGCTCTGATTGTATAAATCATCTCCTTACCTGAGGCTCTCCCAACTCCCACATCAGCTGACCCTGAAACATAATCCTCTTCTGGCAAAACAGTTGCCAACTGGCACTTGGTGCAAATTTAGTATTTGTCTTTACAGTCTGAGTCCTCACATTTTGTCTGCTAGCAGTCTGTGTTCAGATGAGCCTCTTGCCAATCTTGCTATTTAGGCCAAACATTTTGGGGAACAGGCAATTCTTTGTATGTGCCCAGAAGATTTTTTGTTTGTTAGTTAGTTTTATGAAGAAGCTAGACAAAAAATGAACTGCACCATGCGTCCATTCAAGAAAGCAAGATCCAGTAGTTCAGAAAAGCTTTTTGAACTTTAATGGAAAGATTCAGAACCATCTAAGTGAAATGTTGAAAGTTAACTAAATTACTCTATTTACTTACTGTGCAGGTACATTGTAAAATTTGACAACTCATTGCAATTCAGTGCCAATAGTTTGTCCCTCTCTATTGTTTAAAATTAAACAAGAGTATTACATAGGGAAATAGCAGACACTTTGGATCAACTGATGAAACAGAATAATCACAGAACCAATTGAAAATGTGGCAGAGAACATGGGTAGAGTTTGATATGATTTGAAGGCATTAAGTGTCTTTGAATTTGAAAGGAAGGCAGGCCTTATAGCTTAGTGGAAATGCTCTATGTTAGACCATTGCTCTTGGATTGGGAATAAGGAAGCTTGGGCTGGTTATCATGTTCATCTTCTGTGAGAAGACTACTGTGTGTCATTGAACAGTGACTTCTACAGCTAATTAAGAGGTAGCATTTAAGATTAAGCAAGTCCATTGGCACAAAGAGAAAATTGTAATGAGAAGACATGATTCTGCTCAACTCAGATAGGGATATGGAGGAAATAATATTTTAAAGCAAACTTTATTTTAAAAAATTTGTTGCAGTGTCTATAGAAGCTACTGTAATAGCACAGTGAAGAAAATGTGTACCACAGCACAACCAACTGGGCAAATTTGCTTCACTCTCAAATTAAATGGAGTTTGGAGAGTCACTGAGGCTGCACAAACTGGATGGTTTTCTGTGCATTCTGGTGGGGTTTAGGATATCTATAGAACTTCAGAAATGTTGTTTAATTGTCACAATCCACCTATAAGGGAGAGCCACCATTTTACAGATGAGGTAAACTGAGGCACAGAGCGGTTAAGATGATTATTTTCAAACATGGGCATATAAAGCTAGGCACCCAAATAAAAGTGGTGTGATTTTTAGAGGAGCTGAGCCCCTGATGTCCCCACTCAAGTTAATGGAAGCTGCTGGGGCTCAGCTCTACACTTAAGTTACCTAACATCCAAAAATGTTGACTCCTTACCTTGAGCAATGCCACAGAACTGTAGCAGGGATTAATCCATTGCTCTCCATCCTTTACTCAGTAAATAAGGGCATGATGCCTCTCATACTGTTAAACTGCTCCTCTCTGTGACTTAGAGGAACTACTCGTACAAATAAGTGCTCACCAACGTCAGTAAAGGCTCCACAATCCGGCTGTAGGACCCTAAACTTACCAACCTTACTCATGTTGAATGGTCTCGTGCTCCACATGTAAGCCCTACTGGTTTCAAAGGGACCACTTAGGTAGTAACTAGGGCTGTCAAGCAATTTAAAAAACTTAATCACGATTAATCGCCCTGTTAAACAATAACAGAATACCATTTACTTAAATATTTTTGGATGTTTTTTACGTTTTCAAATATATTGCTTTCAATTACCACACAGAATACAAAGTGCGCAGTGCTCACTTTATATTTATTTTTGATTACAAGTATTTGCACTGTAAAAAAACAAAAGAAATAGTATTGTTCAATTCACCTCAGACAAGTACTGTAGTGCAATCTCTTTTTCATGAAAGTTGAACTTACAAATGTAGAATTATGTACAAAAAAACCTGCATTCAAAAATAAAACAATGTAAAATTTTAGAGCCTGCAAGTCCACTCGGTCCTACTTCTGGTTCAGCCAATCGCTCAGACAAACAAATTTGTTTACATTTGCAGGAGATAATGCTGCCTGCATCTTCTTTACAGGGTCACCTGAAAGTGAGAACAGGCACTCTCATGCCACTATTGTAGCCGGCGTCGCAAGATATTTACGTGCGAGATGCGCTAAAGATTCATATGTCCCTTCATGCTTCAATCACTATTCTGGGGGACATGCATCCATGCTGATGATGGGTTCTGTTCGATAACAATCCAAAGCAGTGTGGACCAACATATGTTCATTTTCATTATCTGAGTCAGATGCCACCAGCAGAAGGTTGATTTTCTTTTTTGGTGGTTCGGGTTCTGTAGTTTCCCCATCGGAGTGTTGCTCTTTGAAGATTTCTGAAAGCATGCTCCACACCTCGTCCCTCTCAGATTTTGGAAGGCACTTCACATTCTTAAACCTTGAGTCAAGTGCTGTAGCTATCTTTAGAAATCTCACATTGGTACCTTCTTTGTGCTTTGTCAAATCTGCAGTGAAAGTGTTCTTAAAATGAACAACATGTGCTGGGTCATCATCCAAGACTGCTATAACATGAAATATATGGCAGAATGCGGGTAAAACAGAGCAGGGAACATATAATTCTCCCCCAAGGAGTTCAGTCACAAATTTAATTAACACATTTTTTTAACGAGAGTCGTCAGCATGGAAGCATATCCTCTGGAATGGTGGTCAAAGCATGAAAGGGCATACGAATATTTAGCATATCTGGTGCGTAAATACCTTGCAATGCTGGCTACAAAAGTGCCATGCAAATGCCTGTTCTCACTTTCTGGTGACACTGTAAATAAGAAGAGCGCAGCATTATCTCCAGTAAATGTAAACAAACTTGTTTGTCTTAGTGATTGGCTGAACAAGAAGTAGGACTGAGTGGACTTGTAGGCTCTGAAGTTTTATATTGTTTTGTTTTTGAGTGCAGTTATGAAACAAAAAAAATCTACATTTGTAAGGTGCACTTTCACAACAAAGAGATTGCGCTAAAGTACTTGTATGAGGTGAATTGAAAAATACTATTCTTTTATTTTTACAGTGCAAATATTTGTAATAAAAATAATATACACTTTTATTTCAATTACAACACAGAATACAATATATATGGAAATGTAGAACATTCAAAATATTTAATAAATTTCAATTGGTATTCCATTGTTTAATAGTGCAATTAAAACTGTGATTAATTGTGATTAATTTTATTAATTGTGATTAATATTTGAGTTAATTGCATGAGTTAACTGTGATTAATCGACAGCCCTAGTAGTAACTACTTTTTATGAGTAAGGATGGCAGAATCAAGCCCTGTTATTCTAGATACAGACAGTGATCCAGGTTACACTGGAACTTTGTTAGAGAAATTGGAAATACTTTTTGTCTGGCAGGCTTATACACTTAAATAAATAACAGTAGTTTCATGATAGACAATAATTTGCTGAAGAATTTAAATAATGACTGCCTTTTATTCTATTAGTTTTTGATTGAGTACAAAAATACATGATGAGTGAGGGAGAGAGAGTTGTGATCAATAATGTATTATCAAATCGCTGGCTTCAGGCTTGCTTAAAATAATACTCATATTGTCAGTGTTGAATCTGCCAAGTCATTTGCCAAAGGACTCTGCAGTTTATTATTTTAATTAAAAGACTCTCAGTCATATTTTGCTTTCATTTATACCTGTGTAAATCTGGAGTAGCCCTGTTAATGTCAGGAGAGTTACTCAGGATATAAACCAGTGTGACTGGAGCAGACTATGACCCTCTGATGTTGCAAACATGTCACTGTAGAACAAAAACCAACAAAACCAGTTGTTCACTGTAACTGTTTCCTTATGCATCTAAAGTGTGTGTGTGTGTGTGTGTGAGGGATGTAACTTTTCTTGATGATGTGCTATCTCGCTTTGAAAAAAGTGGCTTCTTTTAACTAAGTTATTTCTGGGCTCCATACAATATGGCCTCTTCTTGAAACATTCCTATATTACAATAGTTTAAAGCAGGTAAAAGACAAACAGACCAGTTTTGGCATGAGTATGCTGCATTTATAAGGGGGATTTCTGAATCTGTCATGTTAATATATTACGGCTAGATTAGAAAGAATCTACTGAATGACTGCAGCACCAGCGGCAGCTGTTAGTCTCATCAGTTAAAAGTAAAAAAAAAAAAATGAAGAAATATTGGTGTCATAATATTCTTTTTAAATTAGGTGTGTGTAAGGCGGTCGCAGCTGTCCCTTCGTTCGTCTGGGAGGGAGGTCACGCCCCCTTGCTACAAGTCCTCTGGAAGAGCACAGCTCAGGGGGGAATTAGCATCAGGGTCTCTGCCACTCAGCACGGTTACACAGTACTGAGCTTAGGGGCCCTGGTCCTCTGACCGGACAGGGCACCAAACGGTTAGGGGGCTCTAGCCTACATTCAGAGTAGAGCAGCAGTGTCTATAAGCCCCAACCCTCCAGCTGGGGAAGGCAGCAAGTAGTTAGGCGTCTCTGGATGGTATTCAGGACAGAGCAATAACAAGTCTATTAGTCCAGGCCCTCAAAGAGGGCAGGGCAGCAAAGTCAGGGAGCTCAGGCCTATACTCAAGACAGAGCAACAATGAGTCTCTAAGCCCAGGCTCCCAAATAGGGCGGGGCAGCAAACAGTCAGGGTCCTGGCTCTGATGGACCGCCGACAAATGCAGGCCTCCTGTCTGTGGTGGGGAGGCTGCCACGCCAGGGATGGGGTGGCAGGGGTAGAGGGATGTAGGCCCACCTGACTCCACTGCATCCTAGCCCAGGGCCGTAACAGTGGCAGAGTGGTCTGCCACTTGGTCAGCAGGGAAATCTGGCCACAACACGCTGGCCAGCTGTCAGTCAACAACACAGCCGAACTATATTCAGCTCCCCTGGACTACTTCCTACACTCCCATTTGAGAGGGGTCCTGGGGTCACAGTCTGCCTCACTGGGATAAACAGCTAACGGCAGCCCCAGCAATTCCTTAACGTCTCCAGCAGCCAGCAGCTCCGGCAGTCCATCCAGATCTCGGGGGCTGCAGTGGTTGCTGTCGGGTCCGATCTCCAGCAGCAGCTGAGCTGGAGAGCTGGCCTTTTATATTTCCAGATCCTGTCCCACCCCTCTGCTTTCGGAGGGGCAGGCGTGGGTGTGCCGGCTCTGCCCACCAGGGAGGACTTGCAGCGTCTGTCCAGGAGAGAGGACATGCCCCCTCGCTACAGTGCAAAAATGCATTCTAATTTTCAGATGCAAGCAGAAAAGTGGGACCAATGAGGACTAATATTAGCTCAGGACCAGCAAGGGGAATATATTTTGTAAAATATATTATCAAATTCTTACTGTAGACATATAAACTTGATGTAAAATATATCTTCTCTCTATATGGCTAATAAAAGTTTAGTATATGCATAATACTTAGCACTTCTGTAGAGTTTTCTTCCATAGATCTCAAAGCATTTTGTAAAGGTAACATTTTGTAAAGGTAACATTATCTCCATTTTACAAATGGGAAAACTGAAGTATATAAAGGTGAAGTGACTTGCCCAGAGTTAAACAGCATGTCACCGGCAGATCAGGGGATGAAACACAGGTCTTCTGATTCTCAGTTCTATGTTTTTCCCACTTAACCATTTAACCAAACAAAGTAACGAAAAAATAAACTGAATACTAAATAAACCAGGTTCCTATATATATGTACTGCATAATACATTTAACAAAACAGATGGCTATGAATTCATATAGTTTATATATACACAATATATATCTATAGATAGACATTGTCTATTTTTATTATTCTCCCAAAGTGACATGTTTGTGATATTTAATATATATTACATACATTAAAATATTTCTTTACAATCATTTTCTTCTATATAGCAAGCATCTGCCTGGCAATTGTATGGCCCTTTCCCCCCAACTTGGGTAAATAAGAGTGCAAGGGCATTTTTGCCTAAGTTAGTGGTGTAATTTTCTACACTAGTTTAGGGGGTTTTGAATGCTCTTTTTGGCTGCTTTATTACTTCATGACCCCTCCTACCAGCTTCACGCCCTTACACTTAAGCCTCCTAAATCAAACTGCCTAAATTTCGCTGAGTGTAAAAGAACAACTTCAGCTCATTGAGCCAATTTCCTTGCACCTAGGCAGGACAACGTTGAAGGGCCACCTAATTGAATATACTTTTGCTCAGTGAGTTATTTTTCTGATGACGGGATTTAGTGCTATTTTGTCCCTTCTTTGAGGGAAGGGCTGTCTTAGTATTATTTGTTTGTATAGCGCCTAGTACAATAGGGGCCTTACCTGTGATGGGGGACCTTCAGTGGTACTATGATAGAAAGGTCAGGATTTTTTAAGGTCAGGCTTGACAAAGCCCTGGCTGGGATGATTTAATTGGGGATTGGTCCTGCTTTGAGCAGGGGGTTGGACTAGAGGACGCCCTGAGGTCCCTTCCAACCCTGATATTCTATGATTCTATTAAATGAGTTGTTATAGGTGGGACTGGTAGCACAACCTATTATTACGATTGTCCAATACTTCCCATTATAGACCCTGTTTTCAGTTGCTTATTACTTCGCAAACTTTAACCTTTGGGGAAAAATTTTCCATGGTGGGTGTCTGCCTTATGATGATTTTGTTTGGAAAATTTCAGCTAAAATGGTTCAGTCAGTGGGGAATGGGAGCCAATGGGAATGGGGAAGGCAGGCAGGAGGATTGACTGCAGGTTAGGAGGGAGAGAGACAAATCAGATGAGGAGCAGGGAGTGGGCACTGGGAGCGGCTTGGCAAGGAGATGAGGACAGGGAGATGGTGACTAGGAGTCTGGAAGGGTTAGGCTAGGACTTGCTGGGCAAGGAGACTGGGACTGTGATGAGAAGTCTGATGAATGGAGACTGGGACTGCCTACATGAGGAGAATTGGACTGGGATAAGGGGCCAATTAGAGATAGGCATCAAGGAAAAGAGTGACATTTGTGGATAGAATTGGGTCAGGATTGAGTACTGTGATTGCTGAGCTTCTGGACACCGCTAAGCTTCTGGGGTTAGAATCTGCTTAGAATCAATCTATTGCTGGAGAGAATCACAATGATAGTCTATTGCCAGAATCAGTCAAATTCTTTGCACATTAGAAATGTATGGGCTACCGACAATAAATCTTCTCCCATATATATCCCAATACTCTCCTCAGGATGCGGGCTATGTAAACCCATTAATCTATCCAAAATTCTACCTCCAACTTCATTGAGGGGTGGGGTGTGTGGTGAAGATGATATCTTTAAAAATAAGTAACTGAATGTTCAAGATGCTTGGAGTCCAAACACACCCCTCTTTGATGCTCTGCCCCGAGCTGTCTGACTCAGCAGGTAGTTTCTACTTCAAAGTGTTCCACTACCATGGCTGCTGTTCTTTGTAAATAGTGGGAGCCTTTGAAATGGATGTGGCTCTGTGACAGTATGCCAGAAATCAGCCTTTTTAAAAAAATATCCTATGCTGAAAACATTTTTTCAGTAATTAAGTATATTTTTTCTTGCCAATCACTCTACAGACCTTGTCATAGAGCTATGTCCTTTTCAAAGGCTCCTGCTACTTGCACAGAACTTCATGAACACAGCTGCAAATCTCCACCAGAAGGAGTCATTTTTACATAGATACTGCTCTGTCCACAACCACATTAGCTGATTGAAAAGTCTGACAAGCATGACTTAACCAATTAAGGTTTTTAATATGCTACATACATGGAAAAGTTTAAATCAATATCTCCCAAAACACGTATGCATAAAACTGCAACTTAACACCTCTAAAATAATCCAAATATGCACAAAATTGTAGTGAAATTAAGATCTGTGCAAAAGGTATTTTTGTTAAATTTCAGTCGAACTTTGTCCTCAGTTTAATTTCCCCCAAAGTGCTTGGAATCTTTTGCACACTGTTTTTGGGAAACAAAGGATAATGTGATAATTCCCTTTTTTATTATGTATTTGTTCATCACAAACAGTATGCTCAGTTCTGTGCAAGACATATAAGGAGAAATCCCACTGGATTTCAATAGGGTCAGGATTTCACCCAAAATTAAGAGATTCTTTGCCCTATTGCCACATACATGGCACAAATAACAGAAGATTTAGAATCACCACATCATTATGGGAAATGCAATCATTGCCATGAATCAGAGAAATAGAATATTCATAAATTCAAAGTATCTCCATTTCTCATACATCATTGCTAATGTGAGTCACTACATAAAGATGGGATGGAACACTTCATAATACTTGGCAGCCCTAAAGGATGAGAGATTTCTGCCATTGTCTGAAGGTCTCCAGTAAAATTTATGACAGGTTTTGTCTCCTGAACATCTGGCAGAAATTCAAATTAAACCCCTCTCAGTCCCTTTGGAAACTGTAACAGTTACTGCTATTCCTCTTAAGGCATATTGAACACTTTTTAAGTTCAATACCTGCTTCTTCAAGAACAAATCTAATCTTTGCCTTTATGGATTAGAGCTATTCAATTTTGCTTAACAGAGAAGAAAGCTAGTTTAAAAATAAGAAAATGTTCTAATAAACTTTCTCTGTGTAAGCTTCAAAACAGGAAGGAATACACAGATATTTAAACAATCTCTAATCAAACAGTATAACCTGGAAAGTTCTGTGATACAGGTTTTATACTGCAATATAGCAGAAACTCATAACCTGATGGAATCTTTACATCCAATACTTGGAAATCCTCACAAACTGATAAAACTGAAACCCTAAGATGCTAGCTTTGCAGACAACATTCCCATAGGACATGAAGCATTAATAGTTTTTAAATAATTTAAGAGGATATTAATATCCCAACATGCCATCTACATAGGAATGACAGATCTGTTAAAATTAGCTGTCCTGAAAACCAAGATTATTCATGACACAATTTTATCTCTGAAAAACCAGCTTAATGCAAAAGCATACATCTTCAAAGTTGAAGTCCCAAGACTTAGTTAAATATGGATAAAAAAACAATTCAGAACTAATCCTGGAAGAATCTGAAGTGAGATGTGGGAAGAATTTGAAGTCAGATTTGAATATTCATTCTGGGCACAAACTGCTGATGTCTCTCTCTCTATATATACACACACACACACACACATACACTTCACCAGGACTTCTCTCATATGTATGTTAATATTACACAATAGTTATAACTCATTAATGTTTTCTGATAAGCCTCTGTCATTAGGGATTTCCTTAGACAAGATGTGAGGGGGGAATTGGTGAGGTCACTGAAGAGATTTGAGTCTTTGTAACCTGTATGTTTATTAATAGAATACCTTCCTTGGGACTGCTGGGAAATCTGTCAATCTAGGATGTGGAGATTGAAGCCATGATTGAAATGGTTATAGAGGAACAATCAACAGGCTGCTTGAATTGACTCCTGATTAAATTGGATGGTTATCTGAATCAGTGGCAACTGAGTAAGCAAATTTAATTTTCCAGTCTAGATATAGCTCATCCCTTCTCCAGGGATTTGAAGCTGGATGACTGCAGACAAACAATTTTGTCTTCCTTTTGTGTCCATGTGGTGGTTACTGATCCAAACAGATTTATCTGTTTGTTAAACCACACATCCATCAGCAGTGCTGCCTCCCAAAGGATTGGGCCTCTGGACAGGGCATCTGCAACAAAGTTTTACTTTCATGGAATAATGTAACTGATTCAGAAATCAAACATCTTGGGCTAGTGAAAATAGAATCCCTAGTGACAGTTCTGAAATGAAAGAACTTCTCATATTTTCCTACTATCAGTACATAAATTACCTTCATTCTGTTGTCTGGAATAAAATGTATGGTACACGTTAGCCCTGAGATGGCTACAGTATGAGGGAATTAACTGAAGCCACTCCAGACAATTGACAGGCCGTTTCTATTCTCCATTGTTTGTCTTAAACCAAAATAAGCTTTGTCTTGAAAAAGAGACACAGTCATTCAGGCAATAAGATAAATGAAAGGTGAAGTGAATATGATATTTTGAGTCCATCCCTCCAATCGTAAAAGGGCTTCTTAAAGCAAGTTTACCAGACACCCCGCCCTCCACGGTTTATAGATTATTTTCCCTCTTAAGGCAAGTTTACCAGACTTTCCCCCCACAAAGTTTATTGATTCCCTCTCCCCTCCCAGTGCAACAGTAAATATTGCAAGATACTATTATATAACGTTTCAACTGAATAGGCTGGCAATAAAACCACTAAGTAATTTACTATAACACAATGGCTAGGTCCCACTGAAATCCCCTATCCCACTTTAATACTTTCAGATTATTTTCTTTTCTCCATTGGATTCACTGATGGAGAACTGGATATATTTTTACTATCCCTGAACAAGAAAAGTGGAGCAGTCAAGAGAAAACGTCACAATGCACTGCCAGTGCGTCAAGTTTTGTAAGGGTGAGTGATTTGGTTGGGCCGACAGAGGGAGACAAAAAAACATTAAGTCCTGATCCCTAACTTCAGTGGGCCTACTTCACGGTAGTAAAGTTAAGCATGTGCCTTAGTGTTTGGAGGATTCGGGGGCTTAGTTTGCAAATATTTTCCAAATAAGCCAATTTAAGTTTTTTAATTTCAAAGGCCATGGTTCAGCACTGCACTTAAGCACATGAATTTTCCCACTGTGTTTAGTGTATTAAAGGTAATCAGTTGCTTACATTCTTTGCTGAATCAGGGCCATAAAGTACTAAGTTTGTTTCTTCCAAGAACAGATAATAGTTGCCAATGAGACTTTAAAAATGCAAAAGAATTAGGGTTTTTTATATTTCACTTACAAAGAGGGAGGGGATGGGTAAACTGTTCTGAATCATGCTTCAAGTGAAGTATGTAATTAAGTGTTTGCAGGATCAGGGCCTAAACAGATAAGACAAAGGAAATCTTGCTATTGCCATGTTACAGATGGAAAACTGAGGCACTGCCAGATAAATGACTTGCCCAAAGTCTGAAGCAGAGGCAGGAACTGAATCAAGATCACCTGAGACTCAGTCCAGTTCATTAATCATAAGACTCTTCTTCCTCTCAAACTCCATAGTGCAACCCTCATTGCTATTGCCTCTCCATGACATTGTTCATATAATAGACCAAAATGAGTCACCTCCAATGACAAAAATTCTCCAGCTGAAACAAAGATTTTACAAAAATAATTTGATGAAAGCGTAGGCTTTGAAAAAACATTGATCAGATCTGGTTATGCTCTTGAACGATCTATTCTTGTGAACTATCACTTTTAAAACTTTTATTTCAAAGAGTCCATTTGTAAATGTTTTGAATAGAGAACATATTAAAGGCCTGGGGGCAGATCCTCATAGCTGTAGCAGCTGTGACAATTTAAACCAGCTGAGGATATAACCCTTACACTTAAGAGTTCAAACTTCACCTGCTTTGGGAATACTAACAAACAATTTAGCCGGCCCTCAGAATTTTTAAATTCCCAAGATCTCCATAACTACCTGATTTAATGCTTAAATGGATTTTGATCCAATATTCATTCCTACTGCTTGCACAGAATTCTTATGAACGGCAATCCTCTTTGCAGATCAATTTACTACAGTCAAGGGGATACTATTAGGAGAAATATACATTATTCATTTCAATATGCATTACCCTGCATTTATCAAAATTAAAATTCAGCTGCTGTTATGCTATCCTGCGTTTGGTTAGATTTTTCTGGAGGTTTTTCCTACAATCCTCTCTATTTTTTTACTCATCTAAATAGTTTTTTGTGATCAGCAAATTTCACCGCTCCTTCATTAACAAACATAGTAAGTAACACGTAGTGCAGGGGAAGCAGAATGCTTTTGTGGAATAAGCATAAGATGAGGAGTTAGGGAGGTAGGTCCAGACACAGATCCACAAATGAGCATTTAAGTATTTATCCACAGGGGAACAGTCATTGGGCCAAACAGAGAGAAAGACTGTAGTCCTGTGGTTAAGGAACCCACTTGGAAAATGGGAAACCCAGAATCCAGTCCACCTCCTCAAACCGGTCTTTCATTATTTATTCATGGTGGAACACTTCAACGGGAGATACTGAGGAAGTCTCAAATCAAACTATTCCATATCTCATTGGTTGGAGCACTCTCCTAAGAGGTAGGAGACCCCCTGGCAGAGCGGGGAGAATTGAACCTGTATCTTCAACATTCCTGGCAAGTGTTCTAGCCATTGGGCTAAAAGTTAAAGTTATAAGTATTGCCACCACTACCTCCTCTAGTGGCCAGATTGTGAATGAAACCCATACCAATAGGTGGCCTCTGAACACATTTACCGGATCTGGCCCAGCATGTGACTTAGGCAGAGGAGTGTCTGTTTTCCCCCCGGTTTGTGAATCGCTCTGCGGCTTAGGGGGAGATAGACATCTGGACAATTACAGTAAGGAAGCAGGGCACATGCTCATAGGCACTGGGGGAACTTTTACCCTGAAAACTTGGGCGCCTATAGGGTTTGACAGGAGTTTTCTGGATTGCAGTGGAGCCCAAAAAAACCCAGAGATTTTGGCAGCAAAATCTGGGCGCCTAAGTATCTTTGTGGATCTCACCGTCTCTAAAATGGGATAATACTTTTTTGATTCACAGTGGTATTCTGAGGATTAGGTACTCTGTACAGAATTTTTAATTTATAAAGCACTATTATAAATATTAAATAGCATTATTATTATTATTATAAAATTTTTCTTAGGGTTCACCATTATCTTCCCAACCTCTATTAATTTTCCTTTACTCAGATTAGCAGATGTAGTTTTACCCACAATACAATATTGTCAACTCCAAGTGTTCAAAAATCATGAGCCAGGACCCCCAAAGATCATGAGATTGGCTTAAATCTTGAGGTTTAAAAAGTATATAATAATTTGGGGATCTTTTTATTTGCCTTTTGTTATTTGAATCTTTAAAGATAATGGTTTAGAACTTTTCTCCATAACCATGATATCTAGAAATGTACTTTTGTTTAAAAATGAAAGCTGAGAGTCTTACGTTATCACATGACTCCAGAAGCTGGAATTTTAAGAAAAAAACATCAAATACTGTGAGAGTTGGCAACATTGCAATATGATTTTCTCCTTTATCCTGTGTTTTCCCCAGAAAAAGTCTCCCTTTCTTGGGAGACCTTGTCAAAAGCTGTTTGAAAATTCCAACACATGGAGCCAGTATTTTATTTACGCGTCTCTTTCAGAGAACTCTAACATATTAAACCAGCACAAAGTTAGCCTTACAGAAGCTATGTTGATCTGACCTTACTGAATATATGTATAGTATCCAAGAGTTATGATATTTCATACCTCATTATTTAGCCACATTTTATTCACTCCTTGTTACTTTGGTTTTGCTCTTCAGCATACACACTAGCACTGCCTCTAATATAGTGTTTCTGAATAGCCTTCAGATAGAGTCTATGGATTAGGCCCCAATCCTGCAAGCATTTACATATGTGCTTAACTTTATGCACAAGAGTTATTCCATTGACTTAAAAGGGACTTCTTAAGTGTGTAAAGTTAAGCATGTCTCAAAGTGTTTTCAGGATCAGGGTATAAAGGTGTGTCTTAATTATAGACATTTTCAATGGTGTAACTACACTGTAGTTGCACAGGTAGTACACTGGTAAAAATCCTTCGGGTAACTAAATTGCATTGGTGCAGACTGGTATTTGCACCAATATGACTTAAACTAGCCATTTCAGGTATTTTAGTTTGCCCTTCAGACTATTTGTAAGTTTATCAGCGTTTCAGAAGAAAAGATTCCACTCTTATGTGTTACGGTGTTGTCCATTGCTGACTCCCATTCTAATCCATGATAGTCAAACAATGTATCCTGAGCAACAGTGACCATCTGTTTTCCTAGTTATTCTCTGAACCAGTTCCTGTATATCACACAAGACTAGGCTGAGAATTAGTTTCTTTCTTGCATGCTCCAGAACTAGTTACTGGTAAAAGCTGATTACAATGACAGAAGTTACAAAAGGAATCAGGTTACTGGGAAATTTTAAATAACTGTTATCTTAACATTAGTGGTTCTAATCTTCAATAGCACAAGCTTGCACCCTTATTCTTGTGGAAATATCTGTTCAAATGAATGAACTATCTAGCCATGCTAGATGACTGCTCCTAAGAGAGTTAATATTTCATTGGCATCCATTTATCTTTAACACCAGATGAGATGAATGGGAGCAGTTTGCCCCTCTCTGGGAGATGGGATGCCCACACAGTAGAACTGTATCTCATCGGGACTATTTAGAAAAGCTGGACGTGCACAAGTCCATGGGGCCAGATGCGTTGCATCCGAGAGTGCTAAAGGAGTTGGCGGATGTGATTGCAGAGCCATTGGCCATTATCTTTGAAAACTCATGGCGATCAGGGGAAGTCCCAGACGACTGGAAAAAGGCTAATGTAGTGCCCATCTTTAAAAAAGGGAAGGAGGAGGATCCTGGGAACTACAGGCCAGTCAGCCTCACCTCAGTCCCTGGAAAAATCATGGAGCAGGTCCTCAAGGAATCAATTCTGAAGCACTTAGCGGAGAGGAAAGTGATCAGGAACAGTCCGCATGGATTCACCAAGGGCAAGTCATGCCTGACTAATCTAATTGCCTTCTATGATGAGATAACTGGCTCTGTGCATGAAGGGAAAGCAGTGGATGTGTTGTTCCTTGACTTTAGCAAAGCTTTTGACACTGTCTCCCACAGTATTCTTGCCAGCAAGTTAAAGAAGTATGGACTGGATAAATGGACTATAAGGTGGATAGAAAGCTGGCTAGATTGTCGGGCTCAACGGGTAGTGATCAATGGCTCCATGTCTAGTTGGCAGCCGGTATCAAGTGGAGTGCCCCAAGGATCGGTCCTGGGGCCGGTTTTGTTCAATATCTTCATAAATGATCTGGAGGATGGTGTGGATTGCACCCTCAGCAAGTTTGCAGATGACACGAAACTGGGAGGAGAGGTAGATACGCTGGAGGGTAGGGATAGGATACAGAGGGACCTAGACAAATTGGAGGATTGGGCCAAAAGAAATCTGATGAGGTTCAACAAGGACAAGGGCAGAGTCCTGCACTTAAGAAGGAAGAATCCAATGCACCGCTACAGACTAGAGACTGAATGGTTCGGCAGCAGTTCTGCAGAAAAGGACCTAGGGGTTACAGTGGATGAGAAGCTGGATATGAGTCAACAGTGTGCCCTTGTTGCCAAGAAGGCCAATGGGTGTATACCATTGTAGGGGCAGCAGATCGAGGGACGTGATTGAGGGACGTGATCATTCCCCTCTATTCGACACTGGTGAGGCCTCATCTGGAGTACTGTGTCCAGTTTTGGGCCCCACACTATAAGAAGGATGTGGAAAAATTGGAAAGAGTCCAGCAGAGGGCAACAAAAATGATTAGGGGACTGGAACACATGAGTTATGAGGAGAGGCTGAGGGAACTGGGGATGTTTAGCCTACGGAAGAGAAGAATGAGGGAGGATTTGATAGCTGCTTTCAACTACCTGAAATGCGTTACCTAGGGAGGTGGTGGAATCTCCTTCCTTAAAAGTTTTTAAGGTCAGGCTTGACAAAGCCCTGGCTGGGATGATTTAATTGGGGATCGGTCCTGCTTTGAGCAGGGGGTTGGACTAGATGATCTCCTGAGGTCCCTTCCAACCCTAATATTCTATGATTCAGTTCACCTTTGGAAGGTTATTTTTGCAACTGAAATGAAATTTAATTAAAAATACATCTTAATTTCTTCAGAAAATTACCTTGATGACAGAAATCCATTGCGAAAACCTAAATCTCCAGAAAGCGATGTTCCTTGCATGTGGATTTCTAGTTTCTCTGTCCTGAAAAAGGTGGAGTGAAGGAGAGGAATTGTACTTTCACCAACAGAACTATCTAAAGACGACAGCTGTAATGTGTACTAAGTACCTGTTTAATTTTGGAAAACTTCTCAGACATGCAAGGGCATTGACTCCAAAAATCCTAATCAAGTCCTCATTATGGTGCTGTCATTTAACATGCAACATTCAGCTAAAAATGGCCTATAGGGTACTGCACTGTTTTTGCTGAAATCAAACTTTTTTCTGTGTGTTTTTTTTTTTTTTACATTATAAACTTAGAAAACACTATTACTAGACTTTCAAAAGGGGCCTGTGCATCTTCACGAGTCTGAGGGGAAAAAAAAAGTAATGTGTGGCTTAAAAATCATGAGACGTTAAAAGAATAATACATTTGGGATTCTTTTTATTTTGATTGTTTGGGTTTTTGAGACTTCAGGGTTCTTGTTTTCAAGTTTCTCTCTTTAATTATGAGAGGAGAGGTTCTCATATAATCACAGGCCTATAAAAGAAAAACAACAAATATGAGACCTGTGATACAATGGTAAAAGTTGACAGCACGCGAATCACCTGCTACTCACACAGACTTCAACTGGACCTGCAAGGGCGCAGCACTTTTGAAAATCAGGCCAAAGAGATCTCCAGCTGGGCACCCAAAATCAAAGGCCACTTTTGAAAAATTTTGGCACAAGCATTAGTGGAGAACTGGCAGGATTCTGACAGTGTTCCACAGAAGTGAAATCTGTGGAACAGAAGTTAAGTTCCACAGCTTAACAGAAGTGGGAAATCTGTTTAAAATGTTTTGATTCTGTTTCTATTTTATTCAAATGGCCTGATGACAAAAAAGTTTTTTTTAAAGATTCAACACTGTCTTCAATTAAGACCAGCAGAAAGATCCGAATTAACATCCCCAGTGAGTTCTCTGCAAAGCCAGGAAGACTAGATGTATCCATCCTGATATTTCTACATTAAAAAAATCTGAAGTAAAAACTTTAAAAAGCAGTAACAGCAAACCCCTCCCCCCAGGCCTTTGTGTATCACACAAGCAAAAAAGGGACACCTTTAAATCTCTTTTTGCCAAGACACCTTTAATGTCTTTGCCAAGTACCTGCTGCATTTATTGAGGTCAATCACCTATGCAGAGAGCCTGTTGCACAACCAGGGCTTAAATTACTTTTGCCTTCTCTATGGTAGCATCATAGATTCCCTGAAGTATCAAATCTGGCAGTTAGAATGTGAGACTAACTATGGGGTAGCTTGGACCACTGTGCCCTGGTTTTATACAGGCAATGGCCTAGGCCAGTGGCTCTTAACCTTTCCAGATTTCTGTACCCCTTTCAGGAGTCTGATTTGTCTTACATACCCCCAAGTTTCACCTCACTTAAAAACTACTTGCTTACAAACTCAGACATAAAAATATAGAAGTGTCACAGCACCCTATTACTGAAAAAGTGCTTACTTTCTCATTTTTACCATATAATTATAAATCAATTAGAATATAAATATTGTACTCACATTTCAGTGTATAGTATATAGAGCAGTATAAACAAGCCATTGTTTGTGTGAAGTTTTAGTTTGCAGTGACTTCGCTAGGGCTTTTTATGTAGCCCCTTGTAAAACTAGCCAAATATCCCGATAAGACCGGCTACCCCCAGGGCTACACAAACCCCTGGCCTAAGGCACTGCAATGAAAAGGAGAATAGCATTGCCGCTACAGGGGGTGAAAGGCACTGCTGGTTGACCCTGGCAGCTCTAGAGGGGCTCGTGCTTGGGGGCAGTAAGCAAACCACACGACATCTCAGGGCCCTGCAGGGAAAATGCGGTGGCAGCCGCTTCCCGCTAGGACTCTCCTCTCTCTCGCTCGCTCTGCTACCACTTTTGGACTCCTCCTGTAGCTGCTGCCCTGGAGACGAACGGCAGGGCCCTCCACTGGCTCGGAAGCCGCGGATGGGCGGGCAAGCGCCTCCCGCCGAGGGGGGCGTGGTCGGCCAAACACTCAACGCATGGAAACTTCTCCGAGCCCGTCCGCGGCGCGGGGTCCGCTCTGCTCCTTCGCCCCCTGGCTCTGGCAGGGCTGGGGACGTGGCTGGCAGCCCGCCACTTGATTTCTCCCGAGCGTCCGCCCCGAGCCCACAGGGGACAGGGGCGCGCCCCCCACCATGACTCCGCCGCAAGGCAAAGGGGATAAAGTGACCCCACCGCCTTAGCCAGAGCAAGCCCCGGCCGGGAGAGGGGGGGGGGTCGGGCGCCCTCCTGCGCCAGCAGCGCCTCCCGGGGGGGAGGAGGAGGAGGAGGGGGGGCGACATGCCATGGAAGGCCGGGACTCCGGACTGCTGGGCTTGGAGCAAATGCTAGCGCCTTTCGGGAGCCGCCAGCAAGAGGGGACGGCGCGGCTGCTCCCGCGGGACCCCTGGCGAGGCAGCTCCGCAGAGCAAGAGCAAGAAGGGGCGGCGGCGGCGGCGGCTGCGCTGCCTCTGCAGGAGCCTTGGGGCGAGCCGGAGCGGGCCGGAGCCTCTCCCCCGCCGGGGGATGGAGAGCTGCTGCTGGGGCTGCGCCGCCGCGGCGGGCGGTCCCTGTCGCTGCCCGCTAGCCCGAGCCTGGCGGCCGCCCGGCTCTTCCAGCCGCCGGAGGAGGGCAGCGGGGGCTGCTGCACCAAGTGCAAGAAGCGGGTGCAGTTCGCGGACTCGCTGGGGCTGAACCTGGCCAGCGTGAAGCACTTCAGCGCGGCGGAAGACCCGCAGGTGCCGCCCGCCGTGCTCTCCCGCCTGCGGCGCCTGCCCCTGGAGGGATTCAGCGCCGCGCTCGGCCTGGGCTGCGGGGGCCGCCCGCCGCCTCCCCTGCAGCTGGTGCCCGACTTCCAGCCCGCCGGGGAGCTGGCGGCGGCCGAGCGGCTGCGGCGGGAGCGGGTGTGCCTGGAGCGCCTGGGCCGCCCCGCGGGGGACCTGGACGTGCGGGGCACCGTGCGGGTGCTGAGCTGCCCGGGCCCCAAGGAGGTGACGGTGCGCTACACCTTCAACGAGTGGCTCTCCTTCCTGGACGCCGCGGCCCTGCCCCTGCCCAGCCCCGAAGGGAGCGACCCCCCTACCGAGCGCTTCCACTTCAGCCTGTGCACCCCGCCCGGCCTGCAGGAGGGCTCCGCCGTGCACTTCGCCGTCTGCTACCGCAGCCAGCAGGGCGAGTACTGGGACAACAACGGGGGCAGCAACTACACCCTGCGCTGCTGCCGCCCCGCCCCCGGGGGGCTCCCCGCAGCGCCCAGCACAGACCCCGGCCACGGCGACCCCACCGGGCCCCTCTATTGAGCGCCGCCCGGGCCAGCCGTGAACCACACCAGCACTACCCAGCCTGGGGCAGCCCCTGCCTTCAGCTTAGCCTGGGAGCAGACCAGCATTACTCAGCTTGGGGGCAAAAGCAGCGCCCTACTCTGAGCTTAGCTTGGGGGCAAACAAGCCGCCAGTCAGCCAGCGCCTTCCAGGGAGCCTGGGGCCGGCCGGCCACCCATTGTGCCGAGCCTAAGATGAGTGGGGTGGGGTAACAAGCAGCCGGCTATGAATGTCCTGCCCTTGAACCCAGAAGGCAAACACGCTGTGCCAAGCCAAGCCTTAGCTGTCAGATACCACTGCAGTGTCCCATCCCCTGTACTCGCACCCTGGAACAACCCTGCACCATTTTCCTGGGGAGACCTTGCTGCATAGTCACTGGTTTCTGAGCCTCCCATTGGAATGTGGCTTATTTTGGGACCTCCTACCGTCAGCCTTAAAGTTGTAGAAAAAGCTAGGTCTGACCTGTTAGTTCCGGTATTGTTAGTTCACCATTTTTGTAAAGGAAATGAACTCTCAAGAGCTGCAAGAAATCAGCACAGTTGCCTCACATAGACTTTTCTCTTTAAAGTTGTTTAAAGAGAACTGGAAACAAAATTTTTGTGATTTATTTAAAAAAAAAAATTCTCTAACTTGATGGTGGTGCCTTATGTGAAGTTTCCTATTTAATACACTGAATTTAAGGAGAGAACTTTAAATCCAGTGTTGTGACTGTGCTATGTTATGCATTAGGTCTTTGGACTGACAGATAATGCACGCACTTTCCCTTTTATGGGTATGTAGGCATTTCCTAGAAACAGGGACAGATGTAGGCAAAAACTGACTTATTATTATGAGTTGCAGAAATCCAGCTCTTTTTTGAGAGGGAGAACTGGGCGAGGGTCAGTCGCCAACCCCCATAATTCTTAAGTTTTGATTCTACGAACACATGGGTTCAAAAAAGAATTGGATAAGTTCATGGACAATAGGTCCATCAATGGCCATTCCACACTGTGGCTGTCCCTAGCCTCTGATTGTCAGAAGCTGGGAGTGGATGACAGGATGGATCACTTGATGATTGCCTATTCAGTTCATCCCCTCCGACACACATGGCATTGGCCGCTGTCGAAAGGAGGATACTGGGTTAGATGGACTATTGGTCTGACCCAGTATGGCTGTTCTTATGCTTAACTTTACTCATGTGATTAGTCAGTGAGGCTACTCAAGCACTTAAAGTCAAGCACATATGTCTTTGCCAGAGCGTGGAGGAATTTAAAGGCTTAAGTTCAGTCAGTACTCTTCACACATTCAAACAAGGGGCCTAATTCTTTCACCCCCTTCCAAAAGCAACATAATAAGACAGCAGTCTTCCACTTTATTTTTAATTTAATGGAGTCCATAATATAATTTTCATGAGTGTGAGCACTTTCTGGTTTACTTGAGTGTCCCATCTTTGCTGTAGTTTTGGAGGCCCTGAATGATGGAAAATATCCTTCTTTCCTTGTAAGTTAGTGCTCTTTAACATTGTTCAATGGCTAATGCACTTCCCACCTACCACAGCCTTTTTTTTATAAAGTTCATGTGTAACTCTGGCTAATCTTTGTTAAAACAGAGTCTTGCCACACACATACACGAGTTGCTTTTTCCTCTTAATGAAAGATCTAGAAATTTTAAATAGTGATGGTTTTTCTAATGGTATGTCTACGTTACCAGTACTAGAGCAGCACAACTGCTGTTACACCTCCGTAGCACTATAGTGAAGGAAGGAGTTTCTGTTGCTGTAGTAAATCCACCACCCTCGAGAGGCGCTAGGTAGGTTGACAGAACAATTCTGCTGTCAATCTTGCTGTGCCTACAGAGTCGGTTAGGTTGACCTAACTACATCACACAGATGTGAAATTTTCAATAGTATGATGGATTTTTGTACAATTTGGCATGGGTAAATATTTGTTAGAGATCACTACCTGAGGAATGATTTTATGAAGTAGAGTCAGGTCTTAGTTTTCCATGGTCCTCACTAATGAGTGAAAATAAATGGTTTCCTTCAACCCTCTTCATGCTATATTTATAACCACATTTCTGTAGGTGTTTATAGTACCTTATTTTGTTTAGTATGAAAGCATGTGTTCTAAGTGTCATTTGTCAGTACACATTTGTAAGAGACCCCATTCGCTAACATCTAAGCAGTGTAACAAGATAAGTAGCATGGAAAAGTACAACTTTTTACATTTAGATGACTGATATAAGTTGTTTAAGTGCATGGAGCTGTAATTTATAGAACTAGATGCTCCAAGGCTTGTCTACATTATAGAAAGCTAATTTAATGGAATACTCAATTACAATGTGATCGTGCCCTCTAAAGGTTAAAACACAGTTTGATTTTGCATTGTAGACAGGGTCAGACTTTGTTAGTGAATCACACTATAACCTTGGACTTTGCAGGTCTGTAAGCAGCATTCAGGGTGATGGCTAAAACATGGTTTAATCCTGTCTGAGCCACAGGACTAAATCATGGTTCACCTATGTTAGGGCACTACAATATTGTAAGCACCTGCCATGACACATTAGATTTTCAGTGTGTATGAGGCCTTTTTAGCATAACGAAAACACAATTCCATTGAAAATTGATTACTTGAACGTTTCATTACTCAACTTGACCTATATTATTGTGATACAGTACTGTGTTTGAGGTTGTACACAGTAAGTTGTATAAATATAAACTGAAAAAGAAATCCCAGTAGTAATTCTACAAGTTATGTATTACCCGCCCCCCCCCAAATATGCACAGAGTCCATATATTTTAAAAAGGAAAACAGTGAAATGGTTTACTGTCCCCGATACATTACATTTTTATAAAAATATGTAGTATAAACAGGATACTACATGGGAAAATGTGAGCTGATTTAGTTTGTTAAGATGGCAAAGACATAAAACATTAGATTGTTAGTACTTGAAATGTATGCTATTATAGCTGAGGTATGATGTTAAAAGTATTGAGCCCAATTCTTTGCTGAATTACAGCATAAAAAAATAAAAATATATATATTTTTTAAACTATTAAAGGTCAAATCTAGCCTATGCTGAGGGAGGGAGGGAGGGTGGGAGAGAGCAGAGATGGTAGCTGGTATGTCAGAGAATCCTGCTGTCAGGGCAAGATTATTCGCAACAGGCCAGAATGTTCTCTGGTATGCAACAGACTCTGACAAAGATTTTCAGAGTTGGTCTCCAAAATGTCAGAACTTTCCAGAACACTAACTTAACATCCCATACCTTATACTTATTCAAATAGGAAAAGATAGGTATTCTTGATCTGTTCTTCCCTGGTTTTGCTGGCATCCCAGATACAGATTGGGAACTGTCTCAACTCCCAAGTAAAGCAGTAGGGTGCTGAATGAGTTATAGATATTTAACAAGCATTTTAAAAGTATGAATAAAAATCACTTACCCTCTAAATTAATGATGTTTTATATCGATGGTATATGTGATATTATGAGCTCACCAGTTGTCCAGTCAGCCATATAGCCTTTCAGGAAAAACAGGGTAGACTGTGTAACTGTTTAAAACAAAAAGCGAAGAACTTTTTTGTCTTCCTCTAAACGTCATAAAGAACCAACTCAAGAAAGCTAACTTTTACCTTTGCTGGTCACCTTTAGAGTAAAAATCCCCCCCTCTCCTCCCAGCCAAGTAGTCTAAAACTTCAAGACGTGAGAAGCACTGTTCTCCAAGACTAAAATACTAAATATTTAAAAGTACTTTTTAAATTACAGCTAGCATATCTGTACCTACCTACAATCTTGCTACCACTACTACTTTAAAAAAAAATCCTTCTCCTGCTTTGACAATAGACAAGACGCTTTTTTCAATAATAAAGCAAAAATGCTTTTTTTGAAAGTAAAAATAGGATGGGGACTGTCTCTCTCTAATGAGTCACACATGCTCAATTTTCAGCAAGACAGTATGTTGCACAACTTTCAGCTGTAGATTTCAAAGCACTTTTCAAAGACTGCATCAGCATGAGTCTCTGCAAATCCTAGGGGATTTAGATGGGAGCAGTCTCTCCGTTTCCCCTGGAGGGCCTCCCCTATCTCCAAATGTGAAACCGACAAAGGCAGAGGCGTTGGAACAATTTTTATAGTGGGGTGTGGAAAGCCATTCAACAAAACTGGAAACCCCTTTAAGCCAGGGAGTGCTGCCTAGCTTCACCACCCCAGGGCAAAGATAGTTTCTGTCCAGGTACAGAACATTTCCCATTCACTTTCTAGCCTGGATGTTCTGATCAGTTTCTTCCTGTTGCCAGGCTGTATCACACAGCTCTTTGCTGACATGGATTGGCTAAATCCGAGCAGCTACTTTGAAGAGGAAATACTCCCCCTCTATTCGACATTGGTGAGGCCTCATCTGGAGTACTGTGTCCAGTTTTGGGCCCCACACTACAAGAAGGATGTGGATAAATTGGAAAGAGTCCAGCGAAGGGCAACAAAAATGATTAGGGGTCTGGAACACATGACTTATGAGGAGAGGCTGAGGGAACTGGGATTGTTTAGTCTGCAGAAGAGAAGAATGAGGGAGGATTTGATAGCTGCTTTCAACTACCTGAGAGGTGGTTCCAGAGAGGATGGTTCTAAACTATTCTCAGTGGTAGAAGAGGACAGGACAAGGAGTAATGGTCTCAAGCTGCAGTGGGGGAGGTGTAGGTTGGATATTAGGAAAAACTTTTTCACTAGGAGGGTGGTGAAACACTGGAATGCGTTGCCTAGGGAGGTGGTGGAATCTCCTTCCCTGGAAGTTTTTAAGGTCAGGCTTGACAAAGCCCTGGCTGGGATGATTTAATTGGGGATTGGTCCTGCTTTTGAGCAGGGGGTTGGACTAGATGACCTCCTGAGGTCCCTTCCAACCCTGATATTCTATGATTATGATTCTCACAGATGAGGTAACTGAGGCCTACAGAGATATAGTGACTTGCCAAAGATTGCCCAAGAAGTCAGTGTCAAAAACAGAGTTAGACTCTGAGTCTGAGTGCTAGAACCTATGCATAATCCCTGGACGTTACTGCTACTGGTATATGTAATAAGTTCAGACTGGATAGGTATATTTAGTAAAAATCAAATATTTCTAACACCATAAACTCTGATGGTGAGACTAAGCAAAATGGTAATTGGGCTTAAATGTCAATATGTCAATGTCAACACACTGTATCACCATAAGATATCTGTTGCAGTATGTGAAGATTTTCTAAAAAACTAATTGAAAACATGAACTCTTAGAGGTTGTAAGAATGTTTGGAAAAACTCCAGTTCTGTGAATCTACAGTACTGTATGTGCAGATTTCTATGGTCCCTGTGGATTAGACAAGGTTTTCGAGGATTAAAGGAAGAAATATAACCAAAGGCTTTTATAGACATTTGTAAAACAACAAATAGTGATCTGGGTGTTTTTTTTTTTTTTTTTTAAAGGTCAGATTAAATTGCGTGGGCATGAAGGAAACCAAACTTAATGCACGTTAAATTTGGTTTAAGCAATTTGATTTTTGCAGCATATAGGAAACATTTATTGTTCGTTATTTGTATATTTAAATACACTCAGTAGGAAACTTCTAATAGTTATACATGATCAAGAGGGTATACATGATTAAGATGGGTTGATAGAAGGGTAGGAATTTCAGAAAGATATTATGAAGTTAAACATAGTTTAGTGCTGTCAAGGTCTGCATGTAACTTACACCTGCTACCTTTTAAAGTATCAATTTTGAAAGGCCTGGGCTTTCAATCTGAACTCTAAAGGCTGGATTCTGCTCTTGTTTACATTAGTGGGACCTGGAGCTGGACCAGTGTATTGAATGAAGGTAGTGGAGATGATCTGGACCAGAATTCTTAGTTAAAATCTGATTACCTGTTTGGTCTACTTGAAAATTGCTACCCAATGCAGGTCTATGGTAATACGAAATTGTCATGAAAATTCACCTGTCCAAGTACAAAATGTATTTGCCTGCCCTTTAGCACGATAATGAAAGACCTTCAATACTTGTCTGTTTATAAAAAAAAAAAAAAAAAAAGCTTGTTCTTAGCGAGCAGAATTTCCAAAGGCTGGTATAAATATTTTATGTACTTTTTTTCAAAAGAAATTCCTCACAGGTCTTCATAGTTCTCTTATTCTGGATGTAGAACAGTAATCATTTGAATGCATAATTTAACCCCCAAATTCTCCCTCAGAATACTGCAGTACTTAGGAGGTTTAAAAATAGCATAGATAAGTAGAATAGGAAGATGCATTTCCTCTAAAATATTAATATTTCATCAACCTATGGAATCTACTAGATATTTCAAAAGCACCTACCACTGTGGTATCTAAGCACTCCAAATCTTTTCTTTAGATTAGTGGAATATGTTCATTTTAAGGAGAAAGTGGATTTATTTCCCCTTTTCCCCTCAGATTGAATAACTATGGCCCACATTTCCCCCTCCCTTTAAAAAAATTTTTTTTTTATATGTAGAAGAAAAAAGCAACATGTTCTAAGTGGGTGAAAGAATTCTTTTCTTCCACTGCAATGGCCAGTGGGGTAGCTGCCCTAAATTAATGGCTCTCCCAAGATCTATGGAGATTCAGCTGCCCTGCTAGCCATCTGTTCCAGGCAGCATGGTTCCTCCCTCCTCTCTTCCTTCCCTGTGGCTGCACAGTAGTACCCCCTAGGTGGATCTCACAAGTGCTAATGCTGCTTCCTGTAGCATTAATATGCACTCTAAGAGTGAAATTCTGCACCATTTCAGTCAATTTTGGGCATTTTGCCACTGACTTAAATGAGGCCAGGATTTCACCCTAGATATCTATTGAGTGAGCAGGGGAACTTTCTGAGGTTAGCCATTCCCTCTCAATTCTGTCCTACATACATGTGGAGAAATGGAGGTCCTTGCCAGAAGTTAGTGGAGGTGCTTCTGCAAAGTGTTAAGGAGGTGTGGGCGTGTGGCGGGAAGCATGCTGTGGAGCTGGTGCTTCCAGCCTTCCACAAAAACATACTGTCCTGTGTGTCTTACATGTTAGGAGGCACAAGTAATGCTGTTAATGACATGCATTAGGCTAGAAATAGTTGGTACAGTTTTGCTAGAGCAGTGTCAGTTTAACATCTCTATGTTGATGGCTTGTTTAAACAAGAACAGTGTATGTGATCAGCAAGTAAAAACATTTGTATGTAACCTCAGGTCTGCTTCACCTTACCGTGGCCATACCGCTAGTATTTCCAGGCTTTAAAATTGATCCTCTAAATGTAGTAATGGTTGGTTTCAGAGTAGCAGCTGTGTTAGTCTGTATTCGCAAAAAGAAAAGGAGGACTTGTGGCACCTTAGAGACTAACCAATTTATTTGAGCATGAGCTTTCGTGAGCTACAGCTCACTTAAGCTTATGCTCAAATAAATTGGTTAGTCTCTAAGGTGCCACTAGTACTCCTTTTCTTTTTAAATGAAGCAAGATTGTCTAATCAGATGTCAACAGGGTTTTAGAACTGCCTGTCCTTGAGACCAGTGCTTCTCAAGCTATCTGATGTGGGGGACAGGCAATTGTTTTTCCCAATGTGCGCGCAGACCGGCAGCCAATGGCTCGCGGACCACCACTTTGAGTAGCACTGCTTTAGACAGTTATCATGTTAGGGAAGTTCAGAGATTGCCTTCTGCTCTCTTTCAGAATATTGTTTGCATTTTTCTATTAAAAGCTCTTATTTGACCTTTGATATATGTAAAGAGCCAAATTTTGGAGCATGATAACTGAGCCACATCATTTCCAAATCAATAAAGTCAAAGGTTGCTGAGATCAGGGAAAGCTGAAGGTAAACGTGTGAAGCAAATGATCTTTCAGTGTAATACTACAAAAATTAGTATCTTACTAGGTAATTTTAAGAATTATCACAGAATTAGTAAGAGTTCTTAACATTTTCCTCTGCTGTAAATCAGAAACAAATATCCCTTTTAGAATAGGGGGACATTAAATTAAATCACTGGGATTCCTTTTACTGACAATGTTCATATTTATATTGTTTACATTGCTCAGACAAAAATCCAGTAAACAATTTCATGGATAACTAGTGAAAATAGAATATATAAAAAGGGTATTTTTAAATGAGCAGTGTAATTTATACTAGGTTTTCCTTCCATATTCCATCATTTTAAAGAGCCAAGTGAAGTACAGTAGCACATTTTCATTCCATAGTTGATAGGATTACTTTCATACAGTATTTGACAATAGTTTTTATATACAGAGAATATGTTATCTCAACAAATGCAATACTAATCATCATGCATTAACAGAGAATATTAATGGGTCTCTTGTTCCAGTCATGTGTAACAGATTTGCACATGCTACTATCATTCATATTAATAGAAGATACACATACTGTGCATCAGTAGGGAAACAGACATTCCTGTTGTCGACACCCGCTCCAAGGAGCATCCTTAAGTGCACTAATTGTGTTGCAATTTACAAGTAATCATTGTACTAGATTATTTCATTTTCTAACTTTGCACCTTATTAAATAAAGTATTTTTATATCTTTTATATAACTGAAGTTGGTTAGTGCTTAAGGCTTGAACAGTCTCCTTAGGTAAGCTTAGAAACTAAGCAATGTAGTCATGCTGTATAAGAAGCCCAGGGATAACTTCTTGAAGTCTTATGTAACTGATTCCTCAAATGAGAAAATAAAATGAGCCTTCTCAACCTACTTTGTATTACACGTTTCTATGCACACAGGCCTCCGCTCTGTTAATGTTGTTTTCAATTGGCATATCATATGTACAATATGCATCCTTAAAACTACAAGTGCCCTTTGCAGGCTTAGGAAAATCTGACTGGTAATAAGAGACATAAGGTATATCTATATTGCGGCTGGCCCGTGTCAGCTGACTTGGGCTCACAGGGTTTGGGGTAAGGTGCTGTTTAATTGCGGTGTAGAAGTTTGGGCTGCAGCCCGAGATATGGGACCCTCCCACCTCACAGGGTCCTGGAGCCCGGGCTCCAGTAAGCCAGAATGTCTACAATGCAATTAAAAAGACCCTTACCACGAGTTCTGTGACTCCAATTTGGCTGGCATGGGCCATCTGTGGATTTTAATTGCAGTGTAAACATACACTTGGAAGGGTTGAAGTAACATTATAAATGTATCTGTACTGTGTCTCGCAGAAGACACTTGTATAATTTTTATTAGCAAATGCAAATTGCTAGACCTGCCATTATTTTCTTCTGTAAAATTTATTTGAAGAAAACATAAAATTAACATCTTAATGCTATTAAATGCTTTAGTGGCACGTAAATCTTTTCCCCGCTTGTCCTTTTACCATCAATGCTAATGTTCTAATTAGCTTGGTTAGGTGTATTTTAGGATTTTAAAGTGTTAGTGCCTTGTTTTTAAACTGCAGTCCATGGCATTCTGCCTAGTTAAAAAAAATCTATTAATGCTGTAGCAAAGTGATCTATTTGCTGTATTTATGTACCTAACAAATGGAGAAATACTACAGTATCTGCTTTCCATGTGAAAAGCAGTGTTAAGGCAGTTTTGTAGTCTTAAATACAGTAGTGGCACTTTATTTTGCATACTCTTTCCATACTTAATAGAATGCTATATTATTAAAAGTCAGGTAATTCTACAAATAATTCTACAATATTTATAAATGAATAAGTTTTGGGAATTAGTACTTCTGAATTAATCACTTACATATGTTCATTGCTTAGTTCTGTCATTTCAGTTTGATACTCTCTCTTTAGTTTACAAAAGAAAAAGAAAGTATGCCCCTTTGCCTCCACAAATGCAGCTTCTTTAAAAGTTACAGGCATTGTCCTAGTTTAAAGTTCTGACTACTTCATGTGAAGCTCTTGATGTACATTGTGCTGAAGCTTTAAACTGAGTAATTTTTCTGTACATTCTAGTGGAAAACGTAAGTAGTGAACTCAGAGCACTGAACCGAATAAAACTTGATTTTTAAAAAAGATTAAATTCTTGTTTAGCACACTGTCTTAACAGGTGTAATTTACTTTTCAAATAAAAAAAAAAACATTTCAGGAATTTTCTCTCTTGCAGAGCTCAGGAACATTGCAAGAAAGAGGAATCTTAAGGTGAAGCTACTGAGTTGGTGGCTTAGGAGAATCTCTTAAGAAACCCCACCTCTTTCAATATGCTACTCAATGTGGGCATTGAATGAGGCCCCTAGATAATTACAGAAAGCTTTAGAAATGTCTGTTTGCTATTGCCTATATTTATTCAGTTTAACAAATAGCTGTTTTTAAAAATTACTTTTTTGTGGCATTACTGTAAGTAAGTGTAGATGAATAGAATGCAGTAAGCAACCTCCTTGGGAGTTTCACTGGATCCAGTACTGAATGGGCATAAAGACTGAACTGCCTTCAGCCTCTGGAGATAGTCCCTGCAGAGCAGGCATGAGACACTGAGCCAGCGTGTAGAGACTTGCACGCTCAACAGAAATGAGAAAATATTTGTATGCATTCTGAATTAAATATACCAACCTCACCATTCACACTCAATTATCTAACTTTGCAAGTATCTGTAATAAGGGTAATATACAAAATTTTTGTACAGGAAAATATGCTTTGTTCCTTTTGCCAGTTGCAGTTTAGTATATTAAAATAAGGAACAGTGATGAAATTTTATTTTAAAAGTTCTGAAGTCTCAGTAACATGAGGCTAAAATTCTATTACTGAGCTATTCACTGAGAAGTGAGATAAGACTGGTAAGCTTCCAGGAAAGTTTGAGTTGCACATTAACAAAATAAAAATTAGTGAGGTTTGTCTGACAATTATGAAATTTACAGAGAATGCTCTTTAAATGAAAACACACAATCTAACCTTTGATATTTGTAAGTGTTGAAGTCCAGGATATAACAAAATATCTTGTTTTACTTAAAGGCCTCCATTAAATTTCACATGGCTTTAATGAATAAATTATTTAACAAGAACTTACCCACACCAAGTCCATACAAATTCAGCTATTTAGTTTATTCACTGTAGGCTGCATATTTCCATATGAACTGGGGCTCAATGTAAAAAGTAATTTTAAACAATTGTATCATTGGTTGAAATATAATTGGTATCCTTTATGAGCCAGGTAAGTTGCAAGATCACTGGGAGAAGAAAATATCTGATTACAAGTATTCGGTTCATGGAATTTTATTGTCAAATAAGGCCAAGAAACAGTCTCATTACACATGAAATACTAGCAAGGGGGATATTAGGAATACATTACACGCTATTGTAGGCTTAGCAGTACATTTTAGTGCATGAACCATGAGAAGAGAAATTCTAGACTGTTTTGGTGCCAAAAACTGAGCATCTCAAAAGCTTTATCTTTTACTATACCGATAAGTTTTTCAAACTCAGGCAGGGTGCATACACACTATATTGGATATGCTATCAATGTGCAGCACTACAGAATGCTGACGATGGTCCAACGGTGCTAGATGATCAGATTATCTCTGTGTTTTCTGGACTCTCAATAACAAGTTTCTGGGTTGAATAGAGTTGACCAATGGTAACCTGAAATAAAACAAAAAATATTTCAGAAAAGACAGGCTTAGAGGGCCAATGGGAAGTAAAGGGAAGAAAAAATGCACAGCTGAGAACAAAAGTGAAAGTGGACAGTCTGTATTCTTTTTGCAACGTTGTTAGTCAGCATCAACCCAGCCAGCAAAAAATAATAATGCATAAAACAGCCACATACTTAAATTCTCAACCCAGTACTGACAATGTAAGGAAAAAGATATGCATACACATTTGTTAGGTTAATATATATGCAATTAATAACTACAGAGAAAGGAAATGCAAAATATATTTAGACAAATAGAAAGGAACTTTATAAGAATTTTTTTGGGTGGAGACTAATGCACAGAAGTTGTTCGTTTACCTCTTTGGGATTCACAAATTAATTTGCCTTAAAAGTAGTTGAGGGGGATAGGGTCCCCTACACAATTTGTACATCAGTAACATATAATGGATAGAAATAGCTTCTTGTTCATAACATACTATTCATACCCAGGATCTCTGTGCTTTATAGTTAAATAGTAAAGCATTACAGACAATGAAAAATTGATTTTCTAGGGGAGAGGGTGGGTAACTTGGTCTATCTGCCACTCACCCATAGCTCTCACAACACCCCTCTTCTGCAACATAGCATCCGTCGTCCTCCTCCTCCTCTTTGACCCATCCTTGTTATCATCCCTCTAGTATTCCCACCAGCTCTACCTCCTCCTTCCTGATTGCTCCCTATTCCCAGTGACCCCATCCAAGCCCATCCCCTGATCTCCCTCGCACCCACTCTCATCTCCTTCTTACTGTTCTCCATACTCTCCCCCTCTCCTCTAGCTTTCCCCTCACAATTTCCCCTCACAGTTTAATTTCTCTCATCTGAAAAAAACACCCCTTGACCCCATTTGCTTCTCTAACTACAACCCCATCTCCCTTTCATCTCTAAGCTCACAGAATGTGCTGTTTACAATCACTGCTTGGAGTAGTTCTCCTCTAATTCCATCCTAGACTCCAATCCATCCTCCATCCGTTGCACTCCACTGAAATCACTTTAGCCAAAGTCGCCAATGACCTCTTCCTAGCCAGATCTCAGAACCAGTTCTCCATCCTCATCCTCCTTAACTTGTCCGCCACCTCTGACAGAGTCATCCATGGTCATCATCTTGAAATCTTGTCCTCCCTTGGTTTCTGTGATTTTGTTCTCTCCTAGTTCTCCTACCTCTCTAATCACACGTTCTGTGTGTCCCGTGGAGGACTGTCCATCCTCCAACTTTGTGTGATTCTGCAGGGCTCTGTCCTGGGTTCCCTTCTCTTCTCCCTCTGCCATCTTATCTCTTGGTAATCTTATCCATAAACACAAATTCAGCTATTTTCTATATATTGACAACTCACAGATCTTACTCCCTCTTGTCCTGTCCAAAATAAAATCTTGGCCTATTCCTCTGACATCTCCATATGGATGTCTAGTGGTCAGCTCAAGCTCCACAGGTTAGGGTTAGGGTTACAGCACTACCATCTTGCCTATCACTCAGGCCAATAACCTGGGTGTCATCTTTGACTAGGACCTCCCTCTGGGTCCTCACTTCCAGATTATGTCTAAATCTTGTTGATTCTGTCGGCGGTCACCTCTCTAAAATACTGCCTTCCCTATCCAAATGACAAACGCAGCCTTGCCCTGCTCATATCCATTAAAAAAATTAATGTCATGATCATTTCCCTAGCCTGTCGCTTTGCCTCCTTTGCATTGCTCCACTGACCCCCCTTCTCTATTGCATCAAACATAAGCCACTTTCAAGGCCCTTCATGGCCTATCCCCACTCCTACCTCTCATCCACTATTGAGAGGTCAACTCTCACCTGTGACTGGCCCACAGTACCAGCCTCCATCACCCACTTGTTAAATTCTTGAACAAGCAGCTCTGCTTTCTGCCATGCTGTCCCTCACGTTTGGAAGGAGCCCCCCCTCTCGCAAAGATCAGCAAAGCTAACATTATCCTCCTTCAAACCCTGGGTTGCCATGATGCCTACAAAAAAACATGACAATGGTTAGGCTATTGGTATACTGAGACCACTGCCTGTCAATATTGTTTGATTGTTTACTTGTACTCTCCAGTATGTCTGCATCCATATGTTGTCTTGTCTCATTCTTAGACTGTAAGCTCCCTGGGGGCAGGGTCTGTGTTTGTACAGCACCTAGCACAGTGGGTTCATGGTCCACGAATAGGACTCCTAGCCACTATGGTAATCCAAATAATGATTTTTCTCCCCATTGTCTTATGTGTTAATTACCTTTGAGCTTGCTTTATAAACTCTGCGTAAACTCCCAGTGAATCACTGCCACCTGTGGGGCAGAGGGTAGCAACCAACTGGCATACAGACCAGTTAAGGGGTAGAGGAAGAGGAAGTTTAGGCTAAAGAAAGCATCAGAGGCCAAGATTCTTTTTAAAAGGAGTTTAAAATTTGGCTTCTAAATCCATAGTCAGCCAACTAAATAAGTGTCCTGGTTTTCACAAGGCAGGACACCCATTAGCTCCCATTGAACTATTAATGTAGGAAAAAAACAAAAAAACTCAGCTTGCGGTTACTGAAGTAGGATGAAAAAGATGGCATAATTTATATAAAATATTTACATCTATCTAGACGGTATTACGTAGAATCTGATATATTACAAAGTATCATTGACTGCATTACTTGTGACAGTGCGTCAGTGCAGCAGGAATCTAGAGAGCAATATAAAAGTCAAAGTTCAATGTTTCAAACCTGTATTAGCTTACTTAAAAAAGAAAAAGCTAGCAGTTATTAAGTTATATTTTGCTATCCACTCCCCACACTGTCACAGATGCATCTTTGCATAAATGTTGCCCTTCTAAGAAATGAACAGTCCCCTTTTGATAAATAGCCTGGTCTGAAACTTGTAAAGCACTGGATTTTAGACTGACTATTCACTGAAGGGAAGATTAATATGTCGTTCTTAAAGGAACAGCAGCGTTTCTTGCCAGCAAATGTTCCACTCCCTTAGCATACAGAATTAAGTCAACAAAAGCCCATGAACAACACTGATTAATAGGGAGTAGATGTGGTATATAGAGTATATGGAAAAAGAAGCTGTATACACAACTTAGGAAAAACCATATTATTTCACAAAAAGAAAAAAACAGTATATACCCCCAACAAAAAGTAACTTATATCAGGCAGACCACGCAACATGTGGGTTATGTGGCAGGCTGCAGAGTCATAATTATTGCTATATTATAAACCCTGCCATGACATTTAATTCAATTAATATAGTTGAACATTTTAGGCCAAAATGTTCATACCTGAGGGGTCTAAAATTAGGCTCTGAAATCTATATTTAGGCTCTCAACTAAGTGCCCTGCTTTTTGGCAGCTCCTGCTGATTTACAATGTGCTTATCACCATGAAATTAAATAACTAACAAGCTTTAAAAAATGTTTTGCAACTAACATATCTGTCCGGGAAGAAGGGAGCATCCTTTCTACAGGAACTCAATGTTGTTCATAGGCAGCCATCCTGCACAACAGGCAGTCCAACAAAGTTGGCCCAATGAAAGAGATTATCTCACCCACCTTGTCACCTTGGGAATTTTAAAGTTCTAGGACAGTATAAAGAATCTGTTTTCTTACTTACGTCACTTTTGGGGAATGGAGATTTCATCCTGCCATGAAGAAAAGCAAGGGGGATGAATTCCCAACTGATCTGTGCTGCAGTTTCAGCTTTGGAGGCCTCCTTGGTTGATACAACCCCCCCCTCTCCCCCCACACTATTTCAGCCTTCCCACCACTTTGCTGAATCAGGTTTGCAAGAGGCAGCACTTCCTGCTATGTCAGTGACTTCTACCAGATGGTTCAATTCAGCTTTGTAAGAGATGTTTGGTTTTAAAGTAGCAGGCTGGGGAGCTTTAAATATTAACATTTGTGTTTGTATCACTTGGGGGTGGGGGAAGGGGAAGAGAGGATGGGCAGTTACATCCCAGCCAAATCTACGGTAGATGTTTTTGAGGTTAGTTAAATAAACCGGAGAAGAATTTCTCATTATAGCTTGGTCACAGGTTCAGCCATTACAACTTCTTTTTTAAACTGTCAATGGATCACTCATTTTCTGTTCTGGGTTTGAGATGAAATTTGCAGTCTCTCTGCGCTCATATCTAAAACCTTGCATTGCATTTTAAAAATAAGCTGTGTATGCTGTCATGGATTTAAAGGCTCTTATTATATACAAGGCAAAGTTTATTGTTTTTTCCCCCCTCAAAAAGGTTTTTTACTTGTGTCTATTATTTGGACACTAGGCCCTCCTCTTCCCTCATTTTAGAGGACTTTGTCAAGATCTTTGGACAACCTGGATGGCAATGTCCCAAGGGTGAAACCTGAACTGCAGCTCTTCCCTTTTTTCAAAGGAAGAGGCAGGGAGGTTGAGTGTCTGACTTCTGAGTCAGGCAAACATCTAAGGTTTTGGCCATGTGGAGTGTTTCCAGCACTCATTGGCCAGCTGTGGATGTAACTAAACTGGTGAAAACCTCTTATGTAGAGATGGGAAGCTGTGATTTTCATTGGCACCCCAGAAGACTGCCATCGTGGCATGATGTGGCTTCCTTTGCTTACATAGAGATTCGTACTGGTGGTGCTATTCTGGTGGCTGGCAGCTCAGGAAAATACCCAATGTATACATGACCTAAGATTCAACATTCCCTCTCTACTCTCTTGCGGAATAAAGAAAGCTAACAAATTAAAGCTTTAAAAAATTTCACTAAAGACAAGATAAAAAACAATGTTTCTGCTAAGCAGAGCTCTTCTATCTGCTAGAACCTGGAAGTGAAGTTGTGTGTTCAGGCAGGGAAAGCTTCTTTGCAGGAGGAGAATGTCAAAAAATGTAGTTATTTTCTGTTCACCTGGGGTAAGAGGTTATGTTCTCCACTGTTGGAATGGCTGACTTGGATATATGAAAATCTCCATTAAAGACATACATGTTGGCTCATTTTCCCAATAAACATACACAGACACACATTTTAGTGTGCACTCCCTAAACACTATGCCACTGCATCTTCACTAATCTGCCTGCAGTTTGTAGGATTTTCTTGTAGTTCCAGAATTTATTTCAGAAAATTTACGTTAAACTTCTAAACCTCAGCTCTTCAACCACTGTTATCCTTGAACTTCCAATAAGACGATTAAAGCTTTGTACATACCCTGATCACATACACTTTAGACAGAACAGACACAAATTCCTTTTACAGTTGCTGAAAAAATTAAGATGCTCACACCCCCCCATATCAGCGGGACTGCAAGAGAGTGTTTAAACATTTCAGTTTTAATTCACTAATTCCTAAGATCCCAATAACTTCTTCTGCAAAGATATTCTGTTGGCGCTGATTCTAATGAAAATGTTTTACTAGTGTTATATTACCGCACACTCATTCTCACAAAGCATTAAAGAGTTAAATGGCTATTTACTGTGCTCTTTCTTCACCAAGCATGTTTGTAATTTATGCACAATGAGACATTTACTCTTTTGGTAAATGGCTGGAAGCCAGCGTGCAGGGGTCAATGTCACAGTATTTTCATCACAGTTCATTTACCACAAGCGATGTTTGCCTAGAAAATCCTACCATTTGCTCCACAAACCTCCCCTTCAGTTTTTTTCTTACCCTTTGTATAACTGGTGGTATAATTTACACTTTAGTCCTCCAAGAAAAGTTATAGAATAAAAAACATTTATGAAAGAATCTGTGGGAACAGAAAACCAAAGTGATGGTAGAGATACACTTCAGGTCTGAATGAATTACTTGATGTTTAAATATTTATACAGTGCCAGTAATGTGCTATGCACTTTATCAATAAGTACGATGACAGCTTCTCTACCCAAACAGTTTACAATATACAATATAGAACTGCGCCACCATTCGATGTGATTACACAGGATTATTTTAGCCGTACCCCCAAATATTTGTAGTTAGTTTGTGTGAGGGATATATTATCTTGAAACAGTTTAATCAATGAAAAAAACAAAATCAGTAAGGATGACCAGAGTAATTAGAGATGAAAAATATCTACAGCATCAAGTTCTTTCCGTTGCACATGAAAGGTATAGTCCCCGATAGAGGATAGCTCAGATAAAAGTCAGTATGAAACCATACTTGATTTTTCCCTCACACCTGCAGATTTGACAAATGCTGTAACATAAGTAGTATGGGGCTGGGGTAAAATGGGCAAAATTGACAGTAAGAAAAGGAAAGGAAGTTGCTGAATAGTAAGTATTGATTGAATCTGTCCTTTCTATAACTCCCACACCATTCACAGATCATTTGGGTGTGGCAGAAAAAAAGCAAGAAACTTTCCTACTGTTCCTGGTTCACTTGAACACTGAGCTCTCCCTCAATCACAGCTGGCTGCAATGATAAGAGGAGGACCTATTGTGGAATGTTTCACAGCTATAAAAAAGGTTTAGAAGGATAATTTTTTCTCAAGAATAATAGAATCCTAGAAGAAAAGTCTCTTAAAACAGAGTTAAGTATAAAAGCATATTGTCATTGAAAACAACATTAGTAGAATGCTGTAGTTTTTAATACTCTGAAAACTAGAAATTCAGAAAACCTGTTTAAGGTGCCAACATCACCCTTAACTCTACCCACTCCAAGGAAGAGAATTTTTGTTTAGTGAGACTGTGGACCTGAAAGTCAGATGATTATGGTTCTAATTCCAATTTTGCCAAAGTCACTTTAAGGTGCAATTCTCTGAAAAGTGACTACTTTAAAAATGGCACCTTACTCAACAGTCCTGTGTATATTCAAAATGTCCATTAAATTTAGTAATTACAACATTTTTACTCTCTTAGTTCTGAAGAGCCAACACAGCTGAGAGGGTGAACTGGATTCCATTGTTCATTAGAGTTATATCTGATTGGAACTTAGGAAATAATTGTGCAAAATGTCACAGGTGTCACAGATAATATAACTTGGACTGTAGAATCTATCTTATTGGAAGTGATATAAGAAAAGAAAAAGCCCACCTTGACTCTCAGATTTGAGACAAAACTGCAGAGCTAGAAATTAGACAACATCTCACTTGTAAGCTGAGTGTATTTTTATGGAAACCACTGAGTTTGCTGACAAACACAGAACTGCACAGTGCCATTTTTAGTCACTTTTCAGAGTAGAATCACACCTTTAAGAGCTGTACCTGGGAAACTTAATGGAGTACAAGAAAATATCTTTTCCCCACCGATTAATTTCTTTTATTGCCTATCTCCCTGCCTGCAGCACCATTAATGCCCACAAAGCTCCCCCAGTGCCCTTTATTTTCCATCCTGTGCCCAGCTAAATTAATGATAATGCACTCAAAGATATTTTGCTCCTGTTTAAGTCAGTGAGAGAGGGACTCATCATTTTTTGGGTGTTACCAGTGCTGCTATAGAAAGGTAAGAGAAATAAAAAGCCCCAGGGACACAAACAGGACATCCAGACTTAGAGGATTCAATAAAGAGGAGGGAGAGCTAGGTAAGAGCACTAAGAGCATGTGTGTATAGGGTTCATTGGCCCTTTTCCGTTTGGGATTTTGTATCAGGGTTTGCTACTGAGAGGGGTTTACTGGCCACATTACTGTTGTGTGGAGAGATCTTCCTGGGAGAAAGCGTACGAACTTATGCACTACCAGAGCTCTATGCAGGAGATGGTGTGGGAGAAGAGTCTTTCAATTCTTCTGGGCCCTTTTGGTGAGGCCTTGAAGGCATCACAGCCTTGGGCTGAGTGCCCTTCCCTAACACATGGAAGGCATTTTTCATTCTTCTCTGATGTGAGGATCATAGCGATGTAAGAAGAACATTTGGCATTTTCCCAAGCAGATCTGCCAACTTTGAAAGTGACCCAGAAACAGACATTGTAAACAATAAACTAAGACTTTTGAGTTTATACTGTAACTATTAAACTACCCATGGACTATTTACAACTGAACAACTACATGTAAAACAAACATGAATGTGAAAAGGAAAGGTTGGCTCCAAGACTCTGCCAACAGATGGACAGTGAGGAATTAACAGACTGTTAAAGTGAGCACAGTATTTAAATCCCTTGGCTTACAGAATGCTGGGCTTGAGGAACATGTGTTTCATCCCCATCTGGTAACTACTGCTCAAAAAAGTTCTGTGGCCACATGACTACGTGTCCAGCACCTACAGCAGGGCTCTGTGGAGCCAATATTTTTGGAGAACACGCTACTGCGGGTAAGGAGCCCCTTTCCCCCAAACTCCCTTATAAGACAATATTTTAAAATTGTATTGTTAAAATTAAGAAAAATAAAGCAAAGATTATCAAATAACTTGAAATAACCATTACGTTTCTCTCCCTTTAAAGGTTACTTTTTGTTATTCATATGTGGTTTGAATATAAAGATTTACTGTAGATGGCATGTCTGGAATTTAAAACCAAACCCAACATCAACTCACCCCAAGCAACTAACCATTTGCTTATGGAATAATACAAGTAATCGAATCTGTGGCATATGGATACATTTGGTAAATATTTTACTTAATTAATAAACAAATTGCAGTTCAAAAATAGTTCCCACACATGGTTAGAACGTTTCCTTTCTGTCCACACAGGCAAAAAGGAACCTTATTACAACAGGCATGTATTACAATTGTGTTCAAGCATGGTTATATCTGAAGCATAGGCAAGTAGAGGGGAGGGCAGACAGGGAAGGGAAATACATGAATTATCAACTCAGGGTCATTTTATTAGTCAAGACAACTAACATGTAAATGAGGACAGGAGCAGAACAATGTAGAAATATGAACAATGCTATAAGAAAAAACGGTTATCTACCTTTTCGTAACTGTTGTTCTTTGAGATGTACTGCTCATGTCCAGTCCATTCTAGGTGCGTGCGTGCCCATGTGCACAGTCATTGGAGATTTTTGCCTTAGCGATATCTGTAGGGTCGGCTGTAGCGCCCTCTTGAATGCTGTGCTCATGTACTGGTATATTAGGCGTCGCCGACTGTATTCCCCTCAGTTCCTTCTTGCCTGCAACTCCGACAGATGTGTAGGACGATAGGTAATGGAATGGACATGAGCAAAACATCTCGAAGAACAGTTACGAAAAGGTAGGTAACCATTTTTAATTCTTCAAGTGCTTGCTCATGTTGATTCCGTTCTAGGTGACTCATAAGCAGTATCCTCAGAGGTGGGCTCGGAGTTCACAGTCTAGCAGCTTGCAGTACTGCTCTACTGAAGCCAGAATCACCCAGCAGACCCGGGACAAGTGCATAATGGAACGTGAACATATGGATGGACGACCAGGTGGCCTCCCTACAGATGTCCTGGATAGCCATTTGGCCTAGGAAAGCTGTCGAGGAAGCTTGCGTGCTGGTTGACTGGGTCATTACGATCGCTGGAGGCAGCACCCTTGCCTGATTGTAACAGCAGCGAATGCAGGCAGTGATCCAAGAATAAATTCTTTGAGCGGACACCGGACAACCTTTCATCCTGTCGGCCACTGTGATGAATAATTGTGTTGACTTGCGGAATGGCTTGGTCCTTTCAATGTAGCAGGCTAGCGCCCTCCTGACGTCTAGCGCCTTGTCCGGGTCCGTTGCCTGGTTTGGCATCTGCAGTGCTGGTTGGCCTATTTGCTTTTTGGCCACCAGGCCTGCTTCGGGCAAAGATGACCCTACGAGGGGCCAGGACCCCATGCTGCTCCCAGGACTCATAGGAAGATCCCTGGCTGGGCTAGGGGGTCCGACTGGAGCAGTACCCTCGAACAGCTCCGCAGAAGGCACATGGCCTGACACAGGTCCTTTGCCTGAAGCTCCCTTTTTCTACGGTGCTGATCGGCCTGTCGACTTCAACTGCTTCTTAGGCACTGGGGAGGGGGACCGCTGCCAGGTGGGTTTTCTGATTGAGAGAGGTCCGAGGCAGGACGAAGTGCGCCTCAAGCAGATATCCTGCTCCTTTGGAGTTTGAGGGTGAAAGTTTTTGCAGATCTTGCACTTGTCCTTTCCATGGGACTCCCCCATAACACTTTAAACAGCTCTAGTGGGCAGTGGCAGATTTAGAGTTAGTGGGGCCCTGTGCAGAGCTTCATTTTGGCCCCTCCGGGACCCAGCCAAGAAAAAGAGCATTCTCTCTTAACTCCCCCCCCCCGCAATTTTTCATTATTTTTTTCTTCATCCTCCTCCTATATTATAAATAATATGAAGTAAATGAAAATAAAGTGAGGTACCTTGATTGTTTTTGTAGTCTAACTTTTTTTCACAGACCACTTGAAAATTGCTGAGGGTCTTGGTGGACCACTTAGTGATCTTTCCAAATGTTGTTTGTACTGTTAGCTAACTATTGTAAAGTGCTTTGGACAAGAGTGCTTTATAAAAAAAAAAACTTTATAACCTTTCATCGGTCCACCTGAATGGAGTTCTTGGACCACAGTTTGGGAACTTCTGGTCTAGATGAAAGCTTGTATTTGCATTACGCTAATGTGAAAAATGTGTAAAAATAAAAAGTACAGATGATGCATAAATGGAAAAATAAAAGTTAACTTCCTGTGAAGAAACTTATTCAATTTGAAAAAAAAATTCATATAGCTTTGTTTCTACACTTTTTCTTTACAAAATCATCAAGTAATCATAAGTAATATTTTGTAAAGAGGCACTTTCAACTGTCAATATTGCCGAACTTGTCAAATGTTCCTGACTCATTGTATTTCACAAATAATTTTTAAACTTGTTTCAATACAGAAAAATAATGTTCACCAGAAGCATTTGTGACAGGTATCGTTAACAATATTTTCAGAATGGTTTCTACATTTGAAAAGATTGACTGCAAACCGTCATGTACAAGTCTATACAAATCAACTGGTGATTATGAAGCACAGACCTCATCATTTTCGATAAAATGAAATGTTTCACTTAATCTTCAAAAAGGTTTGTGTCTATGTCCTCTCAGTAGAATTCACTTAATTTCTTACCGTAGTGGCTTTTCGCATTTTTGTCCATACTTCCGTCAAAAAAGACGCAAAATAAATCAACAGTTTTCTTTAGAGATTCACCTCTACTCTATAATTGCACTATTATTGTGTCACAAAAAACACTGGCGGTCTCAACAATGATCTTCTCTTTCCCTTTTAAATTGATTTCATTGTCTCTAGTTTCACCGAAAGAAAACTTCCTGCTTTTTTTATGCTTCTCATCAGATAGATCAGAGGAACCTATATTTTCTGTTAATGTTAGTGCCTCTACTTCCACCGGGCTATAGTAATTTTGAACTTCCATGACAAAACTTTTAACTGAAGCTAACAATTGTGTAGCATTCAATAAATTTTTTATCAATCTTTTGCAACAATTTGCTGATGGCATTAATTCTTTGAAGTAAACGGTTCCACAAAAGAGTAAAAACAGCAATATCGTATTTTTCAAACTTTTCTGCTAAGGATTTCGCTTCAGTTTTCACATGCCGTTTTTCAGAATTTGATGTGGCTATGTCTAATAAGGTTTTCTTTATATCATCATAGCTCATTTTCAAAGCCAAAACAGCATCTGCAGGAGCAGACCACCTGGTGTCACAAATTCTTTTGACTGTCAAATGTGTTTCATTTGTCTGCTCCAAGCGTGATCGTAGCATACTCCACCAATGCGTGGAAACTGAAAAAAGGCATACATGTTTTGAACTAAGTAAAAAAAAATTTGTAGATCCCTTACAAGATTCGGCTGCAGCGTTGCAGATTAAATTTAAAGAATGGCTGGAACATGGTATGAATAAAGCAGAGGGGCTTGCATTGGCTCAGTCTTGCCTGTAGACCTGAATATTTTCCTGCCATATTTGCGGCATTATCAAAGCTCTGCCCACAACAATTTTTGATGTCCAAACCTAAATTTGCAATGATTTCCCAAACAGTTGTCTCTAGACATTCAGAAGTGTGGGATTTTAGCAGGACAAAACAAAGAAATTGCTCTACAACTTCACCATTGCCGGTCACATATCTTAAAATTAATGTTAATTGGTCTGCATGACTCACATCTGGTATTGAATCTACTATTATGGAATAGTACTTAACATCCTTTACTTCATCAGTGAATTGGTTTCTCAGCCATTTCTGCCATTATAGTGATGAATTCATTGTAGATTTGATGCGTTAAAAAGTTGGTCTTCCCTGAGCCATAATACCGATAATTTTTCAAATGTTCTTCGAGAAAATCATCAAATTCACTAAGATTTTCAAGGCAGGTTAAAAAATTACCTTTTTGATTTGACAATGACTTATCATGTCCTCTTAGAGGTAGTCCCAAAGAACACAGCAGTTTGACCGTGGCAACAACACGTCTCAGCACTTTCCTCCAATAAGAACACTCCTTTTCAAACAGAGCTGATAACACAGAATCAATTCTTCCAGATAATTTACACCTTTGAACGAACTTACACATAGCATTAATATAAGCTTTGGAAGTTTCATGATCAGCAATATGTCTTGTAACATTTCTCCAATTAGAGTGCCCATTGATGAATGTTTATTTTCCTTTACTATGGTCAGAGAATAATTTGCAAACATAACAGTAGATTGCCTTAGTGGTTTCCAAAAAAATCAACCAAATTTTCATTTCTGTTGTCCCATTTTTCTTCATCTTCAGAAAATGGGACTCATGAAGACGTCTAAAATGCTTTAATCCCACAACCCCATACTCTTTTCTAAATTTTCCATATGATCTACATTTTTCAGTTTATTTACTTTATTACTTTATCCAATGAAACAGATTTTGGCCATAATACAATAATGTCTTCAGGATAGGTTTCTTCCCTTACTTTGACAAAATTACCAGTATTTTGTAGTTCCATTGTCACTTCAGAGTCCACTTGTTCAACTTTTGCAGTTGTTGTGGTATCCCCACAACTTGGCAAGTGATCAGATAATTCAGATGTTTGCTCGCCCATACTTTCTGATGAGTGTCCACTATTCAAAACTTTAAGCTTTTTAAAATAAGATGACAAACTGTCTTTTTGCTTAGCTTCGTCTTCTTCATCTTTTTGACTGTCAGACTCATAGTGTTGCTTCATTATTGCTAAAAAACTGACCTTGATTTTAGGCAGATTAAAAATGTCTGAGAGAGCAGGGGCATAGCCACGGGTGGACTTAGGTGGGCCGTGGACCACCCAATTAGGTTTAATGCAATTAATCCGGCGTTTTTATCTGGCTCTGTAAAAACGGGATTTTGAATCATTACATGCTGGTGACAAATCATGGGCATTGTTGCAAAGTGCGGGGGAGGGTGCTTTTGTTCAGCTGGATAACTGGTCAAGCAACTTTGCTTGGCAAATGACGATTTCCCTTAGTTGCTGTTATGCTATTGCTGAGACAGCAAAAAAAAAAATGGCAAGGCAAAATTCTTTGCTAGACTACTTCAAAAAACCACATTTAGAACACATTTCGCAGAATAAGTTCGCAGAATGCAGAAAGCCTGGACTGCTTCATGATTTGCAACGCTTATTAAATTCAGTCATTTGTCAGATTTGTCCTGCATTTTGGGGCACCCTATTGTTGGGGGCCCTTGCCACCGCACAGTTTGTTTCACCACTGCTCATGGGGGTCACTAATGGGTATCGGCTGGCTGCACGATGAGCATGGCTTAAAGCCTGGGGACGGGTCATGCCCCACTTTGAGGCGAAGTCCCAGCTGAGACTTTTACTCCTAAACAACTACTCTAACACTTAAATTAAAGATCTGACTAAGTACCTATCAACTAACAACAAAGGAGACAGACCAATGGACTATAAGAACCACTAATGTTCTTGCAATGCAAGACAAGACGCTCCGACCAACCATCGCTGGCAGTAAGAAGGAACTGAGAGGGCGTAGAGTTGGCGGCACCTAATATACTGACGCATGAGAGCGGCACTCAAGAGGGTGCTACAGCTGACCCTACAGATACCACTAAGGCTAAAATCTCCAACAAGTGTGCACATCAGTGTGCACACACCTAGAATGGAATCGACATGAGCAAGCACTCAAAGAAGAAAATAACTTCCTTTGGCTCTCCTGTTTTTGTATTTTTAAAAACAATTTCCTAAAAATGTTTTGCTGAAAAATGCCATCTCATGAGGGATAACAATCTGTTCTATGAATTGCAGATGATGAGCTGAAATTAACTGACGAGTAACAGATGGTTTAACATAACAGAACACTTCTTTCTGCATTCAAATGAAAAAGCGTTTAATCCTTTTCTTTTTAACCCTATAATAAATGTGCAGCAAAAGAGGGAAAAGGATAGCCTCCTCTTGGTACTAGAATCTGACGTCATTTACTTTATGTCCTTTTATGCCTCTTTATGATGTATAAAAAGACCTTACGGGGGTGTGTATTTAAAAATAGATTTTTACATTTTTTTACATTAAAAAATCAGGTTTGTCTATTCTGCTAGTTGTAGGAGACTCCATGGATGATTAAAGAACTGATATTTATATCAGAGGAATCATACAATTAAAACTTAATTGAAAGGGAAAACTCTGAAGCCAGTTCACCTGCACCTGCAAATGGCACTGGTGAATCTAGCACCAAGCCTCATATGAAAAAAATTCCTATAAAAGAAGATTATCCCCCCAACATTTAATATAGAATCCAATTTTCTTTTATTAAAAATCTCTCTTTCTCTCTCTCACACACACATAGTAATGTACAATGAAAGTTGATATATGAACTAATTACTAATACATGTCAGAATAATCTATTTACTTTTAAGATCCAGAGACCGTTATTTATAACCTATACCCAGTATCTCTCCTATTTGACTGTATTTGCCAAATGCTTATATAAAACGTGACAATGGATTTTATCACTGCATATTTGTTTTAAAAAAGTTATAATTCAAAGTATTATTTCCCCCCCGCCCAAATTAGATATGTTGTGCGAAAATATATGTTCAGAATGAATATTATTCACAATTTCTGTAAGTCTGTTTAATGTAATTCTGCATTCACTAGATGAAAGCAATAATTTTCTAAATACCTAATATCCATTTCTGACTTGAAAACTTTATAAAAGAAGGATATACACATCAAGTTTAGCACACACTAACTTGGGCAAAAGCAGCAAACGTGAAGTTCAGCAGAGATTGTTCAGTGATTTGCCAAGTTTCAGTTTGTGTTGATGTTAAATATGTTTAAAAAATACAGACTTGCTTAGCAAAGAAAAACATCCCTGAGCTAAAACCAAATGTTATCAGAAGAGGTGTGAGTGGGTATTTGCATACATAAGTTATGCCAATTTAGTAGAATTAGAATACTTTTGAAACATTTATGATCTTGAAAACCCTTTCCCTATTTCCGGTGATTCCATTTCTGTGGGAATGGAAACGGAAGTGAAGGAGAGCTAGAAAAGAGAAGTTAGAATAGAACTCTTGTAAGTTTTTAGTAGCTGAGGCTGAGCGCTACAAATGCTGTCTTCCTTGCCAAAAGGACATACAGGCATTTGGAGCCAAAAAAACTGTTTAAAGCTTTGTGGCAAGAGGTAGACAAACTATCATTAAAAAGAACTACTCCAATATGTTTTTCTCCCAATTTCTAGATGTAATGATCTGAAAGAAAGTAAACAGGCTAGAAGTCCAGACTTGCTATTTAAGTGCTAAGTATTATATTTATGTAGTTATACTGGACACTTAAGCAGCTATAACTTTCATGAGGCAATCAGATGCTGAATTACATAATTCCCATTTAATGCTTGTGTCTGTATAAAAGGAGAGAATCAGATCTTTTGCAGTAACAACAAATAAATCACTCAACTATTGTACATGAACAGTTGTACATAAAATCTGTACATAGTGGACTAGGACATCAGTGACTTTTACCCTGAAATATTGATTATTTTATAGAAATATTGATTAGTTCATAGAAACAGAGGTTGGAAATAGAGAAGTATTTCTTTTTTAAGCACCCAGAAATGTGCTTGATCTCTCCATTCTCCTCATCCCTTCTTCACTTTCCATAGTTCTCCTCTTTGTTCCCATTAGCTACATGTTACTACCCTCTCTCTTCTCTCTCATTTTTGTACGAAAGAGCTGAAGCTGGGTGAAGCCTGCCTTCACAGAGCAGCTCGATTCCTTCAGAAACCCACAACTCGTATAGGAAGGCTGTCATGAAGTGACCAATCCCATCTGGGAAAAGGGTGCAGTTTACAGTAGGCTTCAATCCATTGAACATAAAATACGGAACAAAATAATCACTGGACTGTGCAGCAGGGTATAGCAAAAACTATACAAAATATGGAGGTACCTGGGGGTAGCACCCTTTACAAGCTCTCAGATAACACGATGAAGAATGCAGTATATCAGGTATTCAGATAAAATTGAGGAGTATAATGTAAATGCCTAGATAAATTATATACAGAGGAACCTACGTGTTCAAATACCAATACAACAGGATTAATGAATGACAATGGGGATGCCTTTCTTTTATAAATTTGCCTATTCATCATTTTATTCAAATAATACATTTGTATATATTGTAAAATACACCCTAAAGTATTCTGCACTGTGACTAGCTGAATACTGTATGAGAATACAGTCACAGTACATACATATCCTAAGTTGGCATCCTAACAGGAAAATGATTCAGCCCCAAGTAATGTCTCTCTAGATCATTAATTATGAGAGACTATTAGGGAATGAAACATTGAACAAAATCCAGTCCTTGGGGATTTGTGTAAATAAATAATAAATATGCTTATTCTTTTGGGGAAGAGAGATAAAGTAATTTCATAGCACTGAAAGGCATTCACATACTGTGAACCACTATGGATCTGAAAGGAACTGGTGCTTTCACAGTAAATAGCACTCAAAATTTAAAGACTTTCTTTTGACAACATTTCCATTTGAAGTAAAGTATTAGAAATGCAGTGTGCTGAAAAGATCAATTTCTCTATCCTTTTCCTCACTCCCTTCTATGTGAATCTGATTGCTGGTGAGGGCTGCAAACCTGAGCTATGAAGTCCATTCACCCAGCAAAACAGTCTGCATGATGATTTGTGTGGAGTCTCTGTCATCCAAGGTATTTTCATGAGTATGTTTTATTTCTCCTCTTACCTCAACTTTACGGCATACCTTATATTTATAAAAAGAACAGGAGTACTTGTGGCACCTTAGAGACTAACCAATTTATTTGAGCATAAGCTTTCGTGAGCTACAGCTCACCTCATCGGATGCATAAAGTGAAAAGTACAGCGCTATGATACAACCGCATTTGCTCCAACCCCTCAGACAAACACCTACAAGATCTCTATGAAGCATTCTTACAACTACAATACCCACCTGCTGAAGTGAAGAAACAGATAAGACAGAGCCAGAAGAGTACCTAGAAGTCACCTACTACAGGACAGGCCCAACAAAGAAAATAACAGAAAAACGCCACTAGCCGTCACCTTCAGCCCCCAACTAAAACCTCTCCAACACATTATCAAGGATCTACAACCTATCCTGAAGGACAACCCATCACTCTCACAAATCTTGGGAGACAGGCCAGTCCTTGCCTACAGACAGCCCGCAACCTGAAGCAAATACTCACCAGCAACCACACAACAGAACCACTAACCCAGGAACCTATCCTTGCAACAAAGCCCGTTGCCAACTGTGCCCACATATCTATTCAGGGGACACCATCATAGGGCCTACTCACATCAGCCACACTATCAGAGGCTCATTCACATGCACATCTACCAATGTGATATATGCCATCATGTGCCAGCAATGCCCCTCTGCCATGTACATTGGGCAAACTGGACAGTCTCTACGTAAAAGAATAAATGGACACAAATCAGATGTCAAGAATTATAACGTTCATAAACCAGTCGGAGACCACTTCAATCTCTCTGGTCACTCGATTTCTGATCTCAAAGTGAGTATCCCTCAACAAAAAAACTTCGAAAACAGACTCCAAAAAGAGACTGCTGAATTGGAATTAATTTGCAAATTGGATACAATTAACTTAGGCTTGAATAGAGACTGGGAGTGGTTGAGTCATTATACTAAGTGAAACTATTTCCCCTTGTTTATTCCTCCCCCCCCCCCCCCCCCCACTGTTCCTCAGACGTTCTTGTTAACTCCTGGAAATGTGCTCGAAATGGCCCACCTTGATTATCACTTCAAAAGGTTTTCTCTCCCCCCACCCCACTCTCCTGCTGGTAATAGCTCATCTTAAGTGATCACTCTCCTTACAATGTATATTTTTTCATGGTCTGTGTGTATATATAAAATCTCCTCACTGTACTTTCCACTTTATGCATCCAATGAAGTGAGCTGTAGCTCACGAAAGCTTATGCTCAAATAAATTGGTTAGTCTCTAAGATGCCACAAGTACTCCTTTTCTTTTTGCAAATACAGACTAACACGGCTGCTACTCTGAAACCTTATATATATATTCATCTCTGTCTAGTTTCAGGAAACGTCTGTAAAATACCCGTTTTGGGGGTTATCCCAAACCTTCTCAACTCATGAAACACAGCTGGCCTTGAAAGTCTCCACAGAACCCTCATGTGAACTGCTCACTGTGGAACATCATATCCCCCTTAAGTTTTAATGTGTCCCCATTCAACAACACTCAGGACAATCTGATTATCCCAAACAATAAAAGACTTCAAAATAAGTTTAATAACTCTTTCTTCCCCATCCAGAAATGCTGCTTTATTTCCACTCTACCAAGAAATATCTGAAAATACCTTGCATCAAATAGATCTGGGCATAGTTTATGGATTATGATGACTAAAAAGCAATTAAATTCAGTTTATCTTCGAAAACATAGTCGGCATAACAGCATGATTATGACAACAATAAAATATCTTCATCATCTTGGTCCAATCCTGCTATCATTATGTCAATGGGAGTTTTGATGATCCAACAACTTCTCTGATTCAATATGAATTAAAATAAACTTTCATTTCATTTTCACGTCATTTTTAGGAAGTGAGAGGCATTAATATTGATGGCTCTCACAGCAGACAATTACAGTACTTGGACATGTTCTTGTGTATATCCGCTCCCCGAACCACACACACAAAAAACTGTACAGTGAGACAAAATATTTTTTTTTAATAAAACCCCACAAATACATAAGAAGTGGAATGAAAGCTCAAACAGCATACAAATAATACCGGGTGCAATCCTCCAACGTATTCGCACCCTCACTTCTCACTGAAGTCAGTGGGAGTTGAAAGCACTCAGCTCGTTGAAGGATCGAACCCATAATCCAATAAATAGCATATAGGTAACCGAAATATAGAGAACAGTAGAACCTCAGAATTATGAACACCAGAGTTATGAACTGACCAGTCAACCAGCCACCTCATTTGGAACCGGAAGTACACAATCAGGCAGCAGCAGAGACAAAAAAAAAAAAAAAAAAGGCAAATACAGTACCGTACTATGTTAAACATAAACTACTAAAAAAAATAAAGGGAAAGCAGCATTTTTCTTCTGCATAGTAAAGTTTCCAGCTATATTAAGTCAACGTTCAGTTGTAAACTTTTGAAAGAACAACCATAATGTTTTGTTCAGAGTTACAAACATTTCAGAGTTATGAACAACTTCCATTCCCAAGATGTTCATAACTCTGAGGTTCTACTATATACAGAATTGTTAGATTTCTATATGGTTACACAAAATCATTAACCTGAGGGGGGCAGAGGGTATGTGAAAGCTGCTGACTCAATAATCGTGATAGGTTCATGTTGCCTTTACTTAATCAACTTCTAAATAGAACTAGTATAAGCATATTTAAGGCAAATATATTTCCTTTCAAAAAGAAACTGTTTGCTAGTTTTATTTCTGGTGGTGCAAGTCATTACTTAATAACTAAACTGAAGTATCTATTTAAAAAAAAAAGAAGGAAACATTTAGATTTAATTTTAATTGTCCTGAATCTTATCTGACAAACTCACCATACATAAAAGGTAAGAAAAAAATCCAGGTAGCCCAAGAAACATAGTATTATTTATTGCTAGAAATTCACATTCTCTGTCTTTCATGACTGGCATCTAAGCCCGTAGAATATTTCACAAGAAACATTTTGTGTCAATATTGATGATGGCATACTTTGAGAACAAAGATATGCAGTGAGCTATCAATTATTATAGAAATGTGTATGTTTGCTAGAATTTAATTTGGGCACATGCATAAAATCCTGAGCAAGATACATAAACCCATAATGGAATCTCTTTAAATAAATACACTTAAAAAAAATCTTCTGCTTGTTATGCATTTAAAACTCCACATTGTTCTACTCTGTGATCATTTGTGCCTATTTTATTATAGAACAAGACTACCATTTATTACCAGGACACATAGCAAAGGCTTCCCACTATGTAGGAGTAACAAAAATTTTCCAAGTTTGTTTAAAAGAAAAAATAGTCAAGAATCCTCCTACAATATATAGGCTTTTCCAAAATCTAGGGCATTAGAAACTCCCCTTTTTCCTTTCTTCAGAAACGTAGAGGCCTGGATAGAGCCAGAGATTAAACTGGATTTTAAAACGTAGTACTACTTATTATAAAGTTTCGGTCTCTTTCTCTCTCTGGAGTAATGTTGCTAAACTAAACGTCCCTTTCATATTTAATTACAAGTTTGGGCTTTTCCCAATGCAGATTCAAATTCTCTCTCGACATATTACAAAATTAAATTAGAAAAAAAAAAAAACCCAACTAGCATCATTTGTCTTAAGAAAATACAGACTCTAACCATCTTCCTGTTTCCAAAGCTGAGGCTTGCGTTAACTCATGTAGACTCTGACAGATTTGTATCTTTTTTAAAAAAAAATGTCTGTCTGTAATGGTCTCCATTCAAATATTTTCAGATCAAATCACTGCTGTTGTGGCTACTACCGTATTTGGCTGATCTGCAAGTATGCCAGGAATGAAATCAAGTTTAATTTCAGTGTAAAACAGACTTCTTTTTTCTGTGAAAACCCTAACAGATTAACAAACTCTGATAATCTGGTCCCTACACATGACCAACTTTCTTCTTTATCTAGATTTGCATGATGTATGACAGCTGATTTTCTTTGCACATCTTTCACTCTCATTTTAATATTACTAAATCCTATTTCTGAAAAATGACATGAGTCAAAATGCGCTGTTCAAGCAGAACTAAAGAGTAAAGCTTTGGAAAACAGACCATATCCTTACTTTCATGTCCTCAGATGGACACAGACTCAGGTAACGGTAACCCCATTTAGCCCTTTGGAACTAAAGACTGTCATATTTTTTCCTTTAGGAAAAAAATAGTGCCTGGGGTTTCTAGAAGTTATCTGTATATGTAAGATTCTTAAAAATCCTGAACAGGGAACAAATGAAAAGAAGATACATCCGCAGAACTCAGGACATCAGTTCAAAACCAGACTGGGGTTAGAGACTAAAAGTTGTCACTATATGATGACCGTACTCTGGAGGACGGGAAATGACTGTGCTGATCTCAGTCCAGTTCCCAAAGACACATGCCCACATCTCAGAAAGCATTACTACAATTGTCAAGCTTTATTGGCAGCCTCAGCAGAGGACAATAACTTGATCAACATGGAAAATGAACTGTCTTCTCACTTCCTGAGGCACTCCAGGAGGTGGCACCTGTGCATTTATCTAGCATGGTACTCATATGAACCCACAAGCTGCAATGTCCTCAAGACACCCTTGTGAGGAACAGAATATTATCTCCATTTTACAGATTGGAAACAGGCACAGAGAGACTAAGTGACTTGCCTAAGATCACAAAGGAAGCCTGTGGTGAAGGCATGGAGAACTTGGAGTCCTTACCCCCAAGGAACCAAACTAGCCACTGGATCATTCTTCATTGGGGGAAGCTTACACTTGTCCTGTTCTATATCTGTTCCATGCACAGATGACTTCATTTTCCAGTGCTGTCTTCCTAGCTCTTTTCACGGACATTAAAAAAATTAAGGAGAGAAAAAATAATTATTTGCAAATCCTCCAGCTTTTGAGCATGGAGATGTCTGTGTTTATGTGAATACAGGGTATAGATTATATTAACATGACTAACTGGAATAAACTATGACAGCACATTTTCTTCATTTTTTGGCTGCAATTAAATTGTTGGGTTTCGCATAGCTGGTTAGAGCTAATTCTGTACAAGGAGTTATTTTGGGTAGTGTGGGTGGGAAACATTCAGTGATTGGTTTAATTAATCTTTCCTCTCTTTGGAATAGCAGAGGGTGAAAGAAGAGGGCTTGTGTCAGAGAGAAATACAGCACAGGGAAAGACTTTTTATGAAGGCTGCGCTGTTCACTATACTGTTTTTCCCAACTCTTCCATACTTAGGCCTTAGCTACACTTGCACGTTATACCGCAATAAAGCCGCCCAGAGTGCTCTAACTCACTCCCCATCCACACTGGCAAGGCACGTAGAGCACTCTGATTCCCTGGCTAGAGCGCTGCTGGTACTCCACCTCCCCGAGAGGGATAACGTTTGCTGCGTATTGGGTGAGATGCTGCAGCGTCAGTGTGAACTAGGAGTTATATTACAGCGCTCTGATTGCCCTCTGGAAACGTCCTATAATCCCATTAACTGAAGTGGCCTCTCTTGTCTTTGTTGTGAACTCCGACAGGGATGCAGAAGTGGCCCGTTCAAAGCTCCATTTCGGAGTGCCGGCTCTGAGAAAAAACCAAACAGCTAATGTTTGCTTTCAGTGAGTGAGAGAGAGCCGGTGGAGGAAGGGGGGGTCTGTACTTACAATACAGCATGCTGACACACTCTCAGCACCGCAAAACCTCACTCTCTCTCCCCCCACATACACGCAACACACTCCACCTCACCCCCTCCCCATTTGAAAAGCACGCTGCAGTCACTTGAACGCTGGGATAGCTACTCATAATGTACCGCTCCCAATGCAGCTGCAAGTGCTGCAAATGTGGCCATGCCAGTGCGCTTTGAGCCGTCAGTGTGGACAGACTGGAGCGCTTTCCCTACTGCGCTGTACGAAGGCTGGTTTAACCCAAAGCGCTCTACATCTGCAAGTGTAGCCAAGCCCTTAATCTCACACTGGAATATAGACCTGCCTTGGTATTTCCTAGAGCACGTTGCAACTGGAAATGAGAGAAGAGTGAGTATTTGCAGTAAGGCTGGGAAATAATGTAGCATTCTAATTGCAAAAAACTCCCACATGATTGTGCGAGTGCTGCTGAGGGTTTTTGTCTCTGTGCACCAATCTGGTGGGATGCGGGTGGATTCTTTGGAAATTATGAAAAGTCTGAACATAATGAGGCAGGTTCAAGAATACAATATTGTTGACTTCTTATAGGTTACATTACAGCTGCCACCTAGGATCATTTAAACATTACTGTTCTTAATATGCTGAGTATCAACTAGGGCTTAATAACCCAAATGAGATCTAAATAGAAACTTTAAAAATGAGCTTTAAGGAAGAAACCTTTCAGTAATATCCTGACAAATGGACTAGGCTTTTGGAAGATCATGAACATCGAAGTACAAACACCTTATTACTAACTAGGTGGTAAAAGTGTGGTTTGCAAGATACACATGACCTTCCCAATATCAGTGAGACAAAAGGTTAAAAGGTCTCGAAGGCCCAGACATTGATATTTACTCACATTACACAAAGTCTGGGATAACAGTTGGAGCTTTTTAAACACACTCCCTTTGGATTTATTACAGTAACAATAAAATCAGCAATTAACCTCCCCCCCCATACAACATCTAACGAACATGTCACACACAGCCCCAACCAATTTTACCATAGGAACGCAGAGGTAGAGAGGGGGTACCATTAAATGACCCACAGGGAAGTTGGAAAAAAAAAAAAGAATGAAAATCTAAACTTGGCAAGTACTTTAAAAGGAATTAGGAGAGAGATGAATTAGCCAATTAATGGGGGGAACTTTGTTTGAAGTTGAGGAGAAGAAGCAGGTGTAAGTGGGCATAGGTTTTCCCATACCCACAGTTCTTATTATTTAGGAAAACAAGCATAATGATTTTTATATTTGTCTATGGATTATTTTTTTGGCAGCAACAAATGGAATGTAGGATTGTTTCTATAGACAATGTTAATGGTGACATTAGCCCTGTGCTTGAGTCTTAAAGGAAGTAGTGCTGGAACCCCAGAGATGGGGGAAGCTTGCTCTGAGTGGGGGAGGGCTGAGGTGCCTACTGGGGGGAGCAGCGGGAGGCCTCAGGAGGGAGCTGAGGGGAACAGGGCAAGGTAGGACTAGTGGGGGGAACTAGGAGGAATATAGGTGCTGTGGGAGAGCTGGGAGAGGCCCAGGGGAGCAGTGGGGCAACTCCCCAAAGAGCCCATTCAATCCTTACCTCCCCTCACCTGTGCCTGGTGTGTGTGTGTGTGTGTGTGTGTGTGTGTGTGAAAGGGACTCCAATGTCTATGTCCCTGCTACCAGGTTCCAGCTCCTTCCTATGTGTCCCCAGCTCCCTCCTTGCTGATCTGCTGCCAAGTGCCCCCTACCTGAGGCCTGCATCAACACCTGACAGCTCAAAGGAGGCTCTGTAGCCAGGGAGGGGAAAGGGGCTGGCCCAGGACCAGCTCCCTTCACAGGGGCACTGGCATCAGGACCCCGCTCCTTCCACGGAAGCTGGGAAGCAGCTAGAATTAGCAGAAGTACCAGAACAGAAGTTCCCAAAAAGGTGCAGGAACAGCATTCCAGAGCATTCCAGCACGACTCAAATGCTGCTTTAGGTCATGTTCTGTCAAACATATTTGAGGAAGTACCCAGTTTAAGTAGTCAAAACTTCCCATAACTGTCCTCATTCCCTGGGCTGTTGAGAGGATAAATACATTAAAGATTCTGAAACACTTCAATATTTGTTGATGAAAAGTTCTATATAAGAGATACGTATTACTATTATTCCAGTGATATCAGTGGTTTAATGTCAAGGATCATATTTGAAGATATATGCATGTGACACAACTGACATATTAAAAACAGCCTATGCCACAGGCCAAATAGTATCACTAACAAAACACCCCTTCAGAAATCTTGCATTATAACAACTCTCACATCATTAGAGTTTGTGAATCCACTGATCAGCAGTCTGACATCAGAAAAAAAAATAAAGCATGTCACAGGGCCTCTTAAAATATTTATCATCATTCTATTCTTCTTTGCTTTCATTCTGTACCTTTGGAGTCTATTCTGAGTAATCACAAAAACACACTGTAGAACAGGGGTCAGTAACGTTTCAGAAGTGGTGTGCCAAGTCTTCATTTATTCACTTTAATTTAAGGTTTTGCGTGCCAGTAATACATTTTAACGTTTTTTAGAAGGTCTCTCTCTGTAAGTCTATATATTATATAACTAAACTATTGTCATATGTAAAGTAAACAAGGTTTTCAAAACGTTTAAGAAGCTTCATTTAAAATTAAATTAAAATGCTGATCTTACGTTGCCAGCCCGCTCAGTCCACTGCCAGCCTGGGGTTCCATTCACCTAGGCCGGCAGCAGGCTGAGCGGGGCCGTGGCTGGCCAGGGCTGGCAGCGGGCTAAGCGGGGCCAGCGGCCAGGACCCCAGACCTGCAGTGGGCGGAGCGGCTCAGCCCGCTGCCACTCAGCCCGCTACCGGTCTGGGGTTCCGTCCGCCAGCCCCTGCCAGCCAGAGTCCCAGCTGCCGGCCCCGCTCAGCCTGCTGCCGGTCTGGGATCCCGGCCCTGCCCACACAGAGTGGGTACCTACCTTCTCCCTGGTTCTAGGCCAGTCTCTTCCTCTCTCTCTGCACTGAACTGAGGGTGGGAGTGCACTGAGCAGAGGGCTGGGGGTTGGGGTGTAGGATCTGGCCAGGAGCTAGAATGAGGGAGGGGACTCAGGGTTGGGGCAGAAGGTTTGGGGGTGGCTGCTTACCTGGGCAGCTCCCATTTGGTGAGGGGTGGGGGTGGGAATGTAGGGGTTGCAAGAGTCAGGACATGGGGTGTGGGGGGGCTGGGTATGTGTGTGGGGGTGCAGTAGTCAGGGCAGGGGGTAGGGGGTGTTGAGGAGGGTGCAGGAGTCAGGGCAGAGGGCTGTGGGGGGGCTGGATATGTGTGTGTGGGGCTGCTGGAGTCAGGGCTGGGGTCGTGGGGGGTGCAGGGGTCAGGGCAGAGGGCTGGGTGTGTGTGAGGGGGGTGCAGGGGTCAGGGCAGAGGGCTGGGGTTTGTGGGGAGGTGCAGGAGCGGTTCACGGCAGGAGGCTGGAGGGGATATGCCCTGATTCCACCCCCCCATCCCCATCTCTTCTTCTCCGCCTCCTCCCCGGAGCAGCATGCTGCAGCTCTGCTTCTCCCTCTTGCTCACAAGGGCCATCAGCTGATCAGCGGCAGAGAGGGAGAGGAGGAGGGGCAGGAACCCAGCACGGCATGGGAGGGGGAGCTTGCCTGCTCTGCAGCAGCAGCTGGCAGGACCAAGCTTCTTCTCCGCCCCCCTTCCCTCCCCTCCCCTGGGGCAGGGTGAAGTGCGGGCCGGGGCGGGCAGGATTTTTAAAGGCACGCTGCTGCCTGCCGGGGTCCCGGCCTGGGTTCGGCAGCGGGCTGAGCGGGGCTGGTGGCTGGGACTTGGCAGGCAGCAGTGTGCCATTAAAAATCAGCTCGCATGCCATCTTTGGGACGCGTGCCATAGGCTGCTGACCCCTGCCATAGAGCATCCAAAATGCGATCTAACACTGCTCCCAACATCAGCTACAACATATAGGTTTAAATGTTCAAACAGCTGTGTGTATTGTTTATCTGTACAACTGACTGACATACATTGAAATTATATGGCTAAACCTCAGTGTATGAAAACATTAGTCCCTGATGCAATTGCAAGAAACTGTGTATTGTAATACAAAAAACACACATACAAACGCTTCTCTGTGCATATTTGTCTAATGTATATAAACAATGGAATCTACATATAATTTAACTCTATTCATAGCACTGGGAAAGGGGAAAATACGCAGACTATGTCAATGTACAAATTGCAATTCTGGCTACAGTGAAGCTGTTCCATAGAAAATGACTTCATACTATAAAAGATTTCTCTCTTTCTCTCTAAACAGATGCATCCTTATTCCCTATGCAGAATACACATGTTTAGGGGACAATTTCCCAAATGTATGCATGCATATACATTTGCATATGCCTGACGTATGCACACATACTCAATACATGAACACAAATTAGGGTTGCGCAGATAAGTTAGATAGCTACAAATATAGGAATGCATCTAACTTTGAAAATTTGGCCCAGTGTAGAATAAAACAAAATGCCTATGCTGCACAACCACAGACATACTTGCAGTGAGATGCTCATACATTTAAAAAAAAAAGTTAAAGTAGATTCAGAGACTCCCCTGCCAATTTGTGTGTCTTTACAATCATATCTCCTAGTTTTTTTTAAAAAATGGCTCTCTCTCCTCCCCCACTCTCCCGTTTAAAAAAAACCCATAAATAACATGGTAAACTGACCATGAACAAAATGCTGTCAAATGCACAAAATAAACAGAAGATACAGAGTTCTTTCCTCTAATTTCTTTAAGTTTTAGTAATCTTCAGTGCTACTTACAGTAGTAGGTTAAAAGTTATTGGATAGAACTTTACGGTGTTTCTTTAAACTATTTAGGCACAGTATCGGGAATTATATATAAGGAACATACTTTTCAACAAATATTTAGCAAGAAAATGGGTACCCATTAAATGTCTGGCTCACCCTATAAGAGCTTGTTTAATCTGGACGGACCCAATCTTAAAACCTATTTAACAACATTACATAGCTCTGCACATACTCAAACAAAAGTTATCAGTGGGGAAAATATAAAAAGGCTTAACCAATAGATGGCAGTATGGTACTTCCCAAGTCATTCCAGCAAATCCTGCTTAAAAATAATAAAAGTGTAGGTAGCTGTTTAACTGGTTAGTAGGGTTGCCAATCCTCCAGGAGTGTCCTGAAGTCTCCAAGGAATTAAAGATTAATCTTTAATTAAAGATTATGTCATGTGATGAAACTTCCAGGAATAAGTCCCAACACAATTGGCAACCCCACTAGTTATTGTATAACTGATGTATGTATTTGGCTACAGCTCAATGCTACATATGCACAAATAAATAAATAAATAAATAAAACATACACAGTGTATTTGCATTATCATCCCAGCTCTACAAGTCTTCCCTGCTCTGCGTTCCAAATCCAATCAGCTCCTCATACTAGAGTTACAACCCTGTGTATTAAAAGATGTGCTTTATTTGATGACTAATGTCCCATGACCCATATCCAACAAGGAGACACTAGAAAGCATATTAGTTTAAAAATATTTTTCAAAATGGTAATCATGCAAGGGCTCATATGCTGTGATACAAATTAAGATTTTCTACCATATTGTGGGGAACTTCACCTTAAAAATAAGTCTTCTACTATATTCTTCACATCCTTATTTCTTAAAATATAGGTGACTACACCTCCTTGTAGCCAATGAACAGAATACCTCATGGCATTATGGACCTAAATTCTGCTGCAAGGTTCCATTTCTCATAGGGAAGGATCTCTTCATCAGGATTCTCTATAGCAGAGGTGGGCAAACCACGGCCCACGGGACCTTCCTGCCCGGCCCCTGAGCTCCTGGCCCAGGAAGCTAGTCCTCAGCCCCATCCCTGTTGTTTCCCTTCCCCCGCAGCCTCAGCGCACCGCGCTGCAACGCTCTGGGTGGACGGGCAGCGCAGTTGCAGAGCCGCGGCCTGACCTGGTGCTCTGAGTGGCGCGTCTGTAGTGCTGCCAGCTGCTGGTGCTCCAGGCAGCGCAGTAAGGGAGTAGGGGGGGTTGGATAGAAGGCAGGGGAGTTCGGGGGGTGGGCAGGGGCGGAGCTGTGGATAGGGGTTGGGGCAGTCAGAGGGTGGCAAATGGGGGGGTTGAATGGGGGCAGGGGTCCCGGGGGGCAGTCAGGAAGGAGGGGGGGTTGGATGGGTCAGCAGGGGCAGTCGGGGCAAGGGTTCCAGGGGTGGTCAGGGAGAAGGAGTGGTTGGCTGGGGCAGGAGTCCCGGGGGGGGCGGAGGGGGAAGGGCGATTAGCGGACAGGGAGGGTTGGATGGACCAGGATTCCCGGGGGAGCTATCAGGGGGCAAGAAGTGGGGGGGTCGGATCGGAGGCGGGGGCTGGGCCACGCCTGGCTGTTTCGGGAGACACAGCCTCCGCTAACCGGCCCTCCATACAATTTTGGAAACCCGATGTGGCCCTCAGGCCAAAAAGTTTGCCCACTCCTGCTCTATACCTTAGTAAAGAGGGGAAGAGTTATTACGTAGTCCTGCCTTGAGTGCAGGGGACTGGACTAGATGATCTACTGAGGTCCCTTGCAGTCCTGTACTTCTATGATTCTATAACTTTTGTGGCACTGAAAGCTGCAGCAAACTTCATGAAACTATATGGTGGCAAGCGATACACAAGAAAACATTCAGGAAATCAGCTTTATTTATTTAATTATACTCCCTACCACTCGCAACTTAATTAAACTGAAGTTACGGTTACATGGATCAGAGGTTAGACTATTGTTTTTCAAGAATGGGAGCGTGAAAAAAACACAAAAAGCCCTCAAAAGTTGCACAACTAATAAATGCAGAGTTAAGTTGTACCTCTCAAGCAAGATACCAGTTACCTTAACTTCACCCATATTAATGATGCCAGCCCACTATCTTCTTTTTTTGCATGCAGAGTATTGTTTCATTCACACGTGTCTCCCATACTAAATGTGACAATTTGTCATCACAATAGTTTTTGCTTTTTTCACACAAGTGCTCCATTACCATGTTCATGACCTGTGATGTTTATATTTTGAGAGATGCTAGCTTTGTGTCTCATGATGATGAAAGGTCTGCTTTCAGTATGGAATTTGTCTTTTCAGAAATGTATAAAATTCTCGCAGCACAGCAAAAAAAGATATAAAGTAGCTCAACCACTATGTGACTGAAGCAGTCTGGTTGGTGGGTTCTCTCCCCCCCGTTCCCCTCCCGGGGGTTGGTTGCAGGGAATGATAAAATTAAACTGTTGATTTATGGATGTGGTAGTATGCTTTTCAGATTTTTTCAGGACATTGCTACATGGGGAAAGTTAAAGTAGTTTTGATTCCTTGACTGAGAATTTTAACTTTAGCTCTGAATTTCTTAGCTTCCCAACATTGGACTTTTAAAAAATTCTAATATTACTGAAAAGCAGTATGTATGCAATACTCCTGGGGGAAATCTGTGCCACTGCACAATGCAGAATTTTGCAGAAATTAATGTGTGTGCAGAATTTCCTTTTCCCCACAGAAATAGGCTGAAGAGCTGCTGGCCACCACTAGGGGCCGCTGGACGCAGGAGAGCCCAGCTCACACATAGAAGACACTGCTGCAGGGAGGGGAAGAGAGCTAGAGGGTTCCCAGCAGCTGCAGTTCCCTGCACACCCTGAGGGAAGGAGGCGGCAGCACGCAGGAAATTTCACACAAGCCCGGGATAGAGATCAGGCTCTTTCTCCCTCTGGATCCCTGAGCTCTGAGGGGTAGAGGTTGTTTGGGCTAAGGGGGGCCCTTGGCTGGCTCTGGGGCTGCAGGAGGTTCACGTGGCAGGGGGGGCCATGACTGGGCTTGGGGGGAAGGGAAAGAGAAACAGGAACTGGGTTGTCATAGGGGTTTCTTTAACTCTCTACTTCTGGGGGAAATTTTGTGTGTCTCTGTATTGTTACAGACATACTTGCTGACAGGTATTTTGAAATAAATTACCAAAATAATTGAAACTGGCATGTTTATATTGTGTTATTTTGACAAATAAAATTTACAGAATTTTGCTGAATTTTAAAATATTGTGTGCAGAATTTTTATTTTGTGTGCAGAATTTAAAAAATATGTATTTTTTTTGCACAGAATTATCCCAGAAGTAATGGAAATACCAGTATGTGCCTGCAGCTAACTTTACTTTAACAAAGGTTTTAGTGAGTGAATTTCCTTAGTTTTTTAAAAATCATCATAATACGGTATGCAGGAGCAAAGGAAACTTATGATGTGAGCTTTCCCCTCTCCTTTCTACAGTCTGCAGGACATAAGGGTTATTATTGGACATTTTCTTTCTAGAAGAGGGGACCATGTGGCAGTGGAACACATAAGAGCAGTACAGGGATAAGCAAAAAAAAAAAAAAAAAAAAGATAGGGAATTACTAGTGGTTTCCCTGACATCTCTGCCCAATAAACTACCTGTAGTTGCAACTAGTGCAACCCACAGAGGAGCACAGAAGACCTCCAAGGAAGCGGAACTGGGTGAGAGCCGGGCTTAGGGAAGGAGAACACCCTTCTCCTTTCTTGTGGGCTCCCTCAGTTCTGCAGAAGGAAGAAACTCAGAAAACTCTAGCAGGCTCACTCGGGAATCTCACACCTTTATGAGTCCTAGACGGATTGGCAGCCATCCTTGCAAACCTTCCAATCGAAAAATGACATTGATCCCATTAATAAGTCTCCCTATAGACTGGGTTACATTTGTCTGACAGACAAAGGCTGAGTACCAGATTTTTAAACGTATATAGTTGTTGTTGCCCTCAGCATTGCAATACCTAACTAATTTAGGAGCCTAAATCTAATTGTCAAAAGGATTTTGGCACTTAGGATTCTAAACGCCATTAACTGTCGAGGGAATTTAGGCTAAGTGCCTAAAACCTTTTTGAAAATTAGATTCAGGCTCCTAAATCAGTTAGGCATTGCAACACTGAGGGTAGCAACGATCAAATACCTTTAAAAAGTTGGGCCCTAGAGAATTACGTATTAGGTTTCCAGCAGTTATATGACATGCTATACTAAGCTCACCAGAAATGACATTCCCTAGAGATGTTGCTAAAGGAAGTATTAATAACTTCTGTCAGTTCATATTAATCAACTAAATTTTGGCACTGGTCATTAGCTAGGAGACTTCAGTAAAAATAGCTTCTCTCTCTTTCTTTTTTCCTTTTTCTTTTTTTAGTGACAAGTAGCAAATATAGTTAGACTTTTGCAAATGTGTTTAACAGCTAATTTTATAATATAGTAATTCAGGAATTCCTTGTTCAATTCGCTTTAAAATTTTAAGAAAAAATCAGCTACCAGTCTAACCTTCCCATTCTGAGACCAAAATTGGGCTTATACCAGAAGCTCAGTAGCAGTCTTAACTATGGAACAACTTCTGCCCACACTTGTAGTGAAGGAGAAGCTGCACCAGAGCAGAGATTCAATCCCATAATTCCAAGAGGGGAGGGCAGCCCTAAAATCCAGTCAGGAGAAGCATTAAACTGCCAATTGTCCCAGGCCTTTTTTAACAACCTGACCACACCTCCTCTCTGAGCAAGCACCTGGGTAGATGTAAGCTGTGCTGATGGATCCCAAAAGATAAACCAAACCGGTAATTCTCTGATTGTGGAATTCCAGACTACATGGGGCCTTGTTTGTATCACGGATATTTTTTGGCTCTGAACAGTGGCTTTTTAGAGCTGAAACGCTCCATACTGATACATTAAAACAGTAATTTTTCAGAAAACGTGTTATCTTGAAACTACTGAAGCTGCAATTTTCTCCATAATTCCAATTAATTAGCAGATAAAATTATGGAATTACTGACTTCTTCCTGCCACTTCTGAAAGCAGTTTGTCAGATTTTTGTGGCATCCCTACAACAATGCTATGCCAGGACAATAATATCTAGAGCCCACCAGTCAAAAACCCTCAACTCAGCAAGAATGATAGAAAAGGTGTTTATTAAAAAAACAAACAAACAAAAAAAAACCCTGAAGAAAAATTCATAAATTGATGCACAGGATATTCTAAAGATCTCCTATAGGATTTTTCTCACCTTGTTGGAAGCTTACAAAGAAGAAGAACTAGAGACATTTAGTCTGCAAGTATTTTGTCAGATATCATGGTCTTCATCCTAATGTTATGACAGATAATGTGACAAGTGGGATTTATGTGTCTGTCTTGGGGGAGGAGGTAAGTGCTGCGAACATGAATAGCAGCAGCTGGGGAGGAAAGCATGACTTATTCTGCTACCCTGAAACTGAAATTAATCAGCAACCCCTCCACCAAGGCAGCAATACCCAGGCAACAAAATGCCATCTTATGGAGTACCAGAAGTCATTAAAATAAACACCACCACCACTAAAAACTGTTAGATTTGCCAGGAACCTAATTTCAACCTCATTAGACCATTCGTTGGTCTCAGCTTATTGTTGTTTTTGTTTTGTTTTGGAAGAAAGGGGCAAGATATTTTGGATCTATTCATTAGAAGTCTGAAGCAGATGGATGTTCCATTTCAAAAAAGATTTCAAAAATTTGCTCTGTTTCCCTGACTGGAACAAAATCCGATATTCCAAAAATCTCAATGAAGGAAAATTCAGAAAATAATTTTTGTTCTGGGTCAAAACATTTTGTTTTGACAGAGCTGAAATGGTTTGTTTTGATTTCTACTTTTAAAATTTTGTATTATCATAAACACACAAAAATTTGAAACCAAGTCTTTTCAAAACGTTTCATTTTGACATTGTTGGTACTTCTCTCAATTTTTTTCTGAAGTGAAATTCTGCCATAATATACCCCAATTTTGAAGTGTTTCCATTCCAATGAAGTATGGTTCCATGGAAGCCACTCCGACCAGTTCTACTATTAACTGCATAAGCAGAAATTAAAATAACTTCATTTCAATGTGGCATCAATGCACTCCTTATGGAAAAACTTCAGCAGGCGTTATCTCCCCAAATGAGAAGGGAAGAAGCATTTGATGTATATTTACCACCACACCAACAAGGAGAGCAATATTTAAGAGAACACAGGCCAAATTCTGCCCACAAATACATGCAGGAGCTCCCCAAAGACTTCAGTTAGAGCCATATAGACTATACACTTATCCCTGGCTTCCAGGAGATTCATGATGGCAGTATTAAGCAGTGTCCAAAGAGAAATCTTCTCATCCATATGCAATTTTCTCAAGGACAATTCTATGCAGGATATACATTATGCACATTTTTGAAAAGATGATTTGCTAGTTGATAATTTGCTGTAAAGGGAATGACATTTCAAGGGAGAGGGCTTGGACCCTAAAAAAGGAAAGAAGTACTAATGTGTTTATTAATGTCATCCACAAAGAATTCCCAAAATTACACCAATGTTCCTATTTGATGCGTTCTTTCCCCCTTTCTAGTCTCTTTTCGAACTTCAGTTTTCTCTAAAGGCATTAGTAAAGTCAAAGGCCTTTAAATATACATGGAGTATCTGTACAAAAGACCTATCCTTATCCAGTCATTCTTCTTCCTTTTTGTGCATGTAAGGAGTGTAGAAGTCATAAGTTAAAATGGCACACTGGATCCTGCAGGAGAAGTTCCTTGTATATAAGAAATGGATTCAACATGGAAAAAATCATAGGAACAAGTTTGCTTCAACTTTTGGGGCAATTCCAATATTATCTGAACTGGTCTACCCCTCCTTGCTTGCACATTAGAGGGCACAGCAGAAAATAAAATAAATTCTGTGGCTCAGGAATGTTCTTAGTCAGCCTTGTGAGAGGACTGGTGATCTGAAAGCAAATAGCTAAGTAGGTTTTATATAGCAAGATGGCTAGGGGATAAGGTAGATGAACAAGTGGCTCTCCTCCAATTCTTGTCACCTAAATAAGAATTTTACATTTTCACAACACAAATCCAAACACACATGTATGGTGGAACGTTAGAACTCCTCAGATGTGCAGGCTGGGAAAGACCCAGAGAAGTAGGAAACCTTCGGTAATTACTCAGTCCAAATCAGATCACAATGATGATCATGAGAAGGTCATCCTTTCTGAATCAAAATTACTGCCCATTTAAAATGAAATAATTGTATGAACTTTCACGTATTTTAGTATCAAGAACATAAGAAACTCGATCTTTGTTCATCTTTATAAGAAAAATAGAAAGTAACTATACTTTAATTACAGTAGGAAGGAAAATTCTGGAGCTGAATATGCCATTGAACAAAGAAATATATATATATAATACAGTTAAGGTAATGCACAACCTTTTAACTAAGTGATGAGTAATTAAGATTTATTTGCTGATGAAAAAGAGACCATAATGTTGGTAACCAATTCAAATAAACTCATGAGAATGTATTTATATTATGAGAATGGCATGTTACCTTACTCTGCAATGCTTGAAGCTCTCTCTCTATCCACTGCAAATATTCATAAAGGAGAATCATAGAATATCAGGGTTGGAAGGGACCTCAGGAGGTCATCTAGTCCAACCCGCTGCTCAAAGCAGGACCAATCCCCAATTAAATCATCCCAGCCAGAGCTTTGTCAAGCCTGACCTTAAAAACTTCTAAGGAAGGAGATTCTACCACCTCCCTAGGTAACGCATTCCAGTGTTTCACCACCCTCCTAGTGAAATTTTTTTTCCTAATATCCAACCTAAAACCTCCCCCACTGCAACTTGAGACTATTACTCCTTGTCCTGTCCTCTTCTACCACTGAAAATAGTCTAGAACCATCCTCTTTGGAACCAGCTCTCAGGTAGTTGAAAGCAGCTATCAAATCCCCCCTCATTCTTCTCTTCTGCAGACTAAACAATCCCAGTTCCCTCAGCCTCTCCTCATAACTCATGTGTTCCAGACCCCTAATCATTTTTGTTGCCCTTCGCTGGACTCTCTCCAATTTATCCACATCCTTCTTGTAGTGTGGGGCCCAAAACTGGACACAGTACTCCAGATGAGGCCTCACCAATGTCAAATAGAGGGGGACTATCACGTCCCTCGATCTGCTCGCTATGCCCCTACTTATACATCCCAAAATGCCATTGGCCTTCTTGGCAACAAGGGCACACTGCTGACTCATATCCAGCTTCTCGTCCACTGTCACCCCTAGGTCCTTTTCCACAGAACTGCTGCCTAGCCATTCGGTCCCTAGTCTGTAGCGGTGCACTGGGTTCTTCCGTCCTAAGTGCAGGACCCTGCACTTATCCTTATTGAACCTCATCAGATTTCTTTTGGCCCAATCCTCCAATTTGTCTAGGTCCCTCTGTATCCTATCCCTGCCCTCCAGCCTATCTACCACTCCTCCCAGTTTAGTATCATCCGCAAATTTGCTGAGAGTGTAATCCACACCATCCTCCAGATCATTTATGAAGATATTGAACAAAACCGGCCCCAGGACCGACTCCTGGGGCACTCCCCTTTACACCGGCTGCCAACTAGACATGGAGCCATTATTTATCTTACAAGTGACTTGAGATTATTTACCTTACAAGGTGATTTTGTCCCTATGGGTGCTCCATTGTAGGATGTATGATGCCTCAACATTTTTAGATGATCTCAATGTCTATGAATTGTGGATGTTTCTAACTATGTATCCCCCACGTAGTTCTTGAAAAGGTTATCACATTAATAAAAGAACATCTTATAAGTGAATCAGCAGTAGGCATTGTTGACGTTTACTACATATACGGATCATTTTTAACAGCTGCTAACCTGAGGAGTGGAAGCGATGCATTCAGTACTGGATCATATGTACATTTCCTGCTGCTCAGCTAAAATACCTGATGTGTAATTTTCCAAAGTTCACACTCCTCATGTTTTCAAAATATATAAAAGTATAATGATCTGCTATTTATGTACAAGGCAGAATGTTAAGTCCTTATGAAGGAGGGGAATATGTTTAATCATTCTCAAGTAACCCACTCTCCTAAATCCAAGAGCGGCATTGACTGGCTTTGAAGTGAGTCACAATCCCACATTTTCCATCTGGAAGGATGAATCTGCCCCTTGTCATCAGGCCGCTGCAAAGGCAACCCCACTTTTGACTACTTAAATACAAAATAAAAACCACATGTGCAACATCAGGCCCCTTTAAAAATTCTTTCCTGGCTGGCTGATATTCTGGACACTGGGCCTGCTACCTGTTGCTGCTGGGAGAGATGGATAGCGCTGTGTTTTCTTAAACCTTGCATTTGAGGAGCACTCATGTAAGTATATTTTAGGATATGAAAATTAAAAAAAATGTTTCTATCAGGCAATCATTATAAAAAGGGGGTGAAGGAGAGGAGTTAGCTGGTTACTGGTTAAAATATAAAATTTGATTGTCAAGCATTTTCCTTTTTTTCCAGCCCGCTGCACTAAGCAGAACAGCCAGTGCCATGATGCCATCTTTCAGGAAGCCAAGAAAGGTGAAAACTAGAGGGAATATTCTTTCCTATTCCAGTATTCTTTGCCTCCTCTCCTGGAAGCATGGAAGCCAGCACTTAGCTCTCTGGATCTAATTCCTTTTTTTTCTTCCAGTGCCTCCTTTTCTGGATCAGAAGAGATAGCAAGATGCAAAGTAGAGGGATGAGGAGAGGAAGCATCTGGTGCAGGGGAGGCCAAACCCAAGCACCTGTACCTTGCATCAATCTGGGCAGGTTCCCAGCAGCAAGAGAAGTCTGGGGAGCATGTTCCAGGATATCCTATGCTCACTGATAGGGCAGACCTGCAGGAACTTGTTTCCATTCTCAAAAGGAATAATAGCTGTTCGTATCAGATCCTTACCCTCTCCAACCTCACAGACTTGATTGTCTCCAGCTGGTCTCCGTTTTTGAAAATTTGCCCTTCTTGTTCTGCATCTTTCTTTGAATTCCTTTAGTGAAACCACTGTAGTATCCGGAAACTCCAAACACACATAATTTGAGAACATCTTATCTGTAGGCCATTTTTTAACATTCAAAATTAAAAACACAACATTTAAAACGCTGTAGTAGGGAACAAGGGGGGCATGGAGGAAAGCATGGATACTGACGGTGGGGCAAAAATGTGGCCTAGTGAATGGTTGGAGCATAGAGGCTAACGGGGTTCTTATGGGGAATATGGGGGAAGAGCACAGCTCTGCAGCAGCTAGAAGGGGACACTTCTACCCATACAAGACCCAAGATACTGAGACCATAAAATTGTCAATTTTAAATACAGAAATGTTTTTTTAGATAATTTTTGAGGGTTTTAATTGCTTTCAGAGAGCCTTTTACAGTGGGACCTATGGTAAACAAGGCAAAGAATCCCCAATAATTTTTGTAAGTTATCTAAAGCTGGTCCATTAGTTTCTCTATAACATATGTGGCTTATACCACAAATGCATGATGGTGCGGTGAAGTAAAAAGACTTTACTGCCAGACTTCTTTTTAAAGGCCATAAACAAAGTTGATTATTTTCCTATCTTTTTTTAAAATTTTGTATGTATTTAATAGTGTGGTATATTTCTGTAATTACTAATCTATAAGGAACATTTTTTAAATTAAACCATGTTGATGTGTCCTTTAGTATACTGACACTTTTTGGCACTGGATGTACTCAGCTAGTGAGTGTTCCCAAAGCATATATTACAGTAGTATACTAGTATGTCAGGTGCTTTTGGTTACCCAAAGATATAAATTCCTTAGATAGTAACATAAGCTATGTAGTTGAGGGATGCTGCCAGAATGACACACACACACCTCTGTACCCTCTTCCCCACTCTTCGTATTGCATTCCCTCCACACTATGCAGCAGCAGGAAGAACAGTGTCTCTAATAAACTACATGGTATGTGTCATGGGTTGAGAAAACCATGTTGGCACTGACATGCTTTTGACACGGTCTCCCACAGTATTCTTGTCAGCAAGTTAAGGAAGTATGGGCTGGATGAATGCACTATAAGGTGGGTAGATAGTTGGCTAGACTGTCGGGCTCAACGGGTAGTGATCAATGGCTCCATGTCTAGTTGGCAGCCGGTGTCAAGTGGAGTGCCCCGGGGTCGGTTTTGTTCAATATCTTCATAAATGATCTGAAGGATGGTGTGGATTGCACTCTCAGCAAATTTGCGGATGATACTAAACTGGGAGGAGAGGTAGATAGGCTGGAGGGCAGGGATAGGATACAGAGGGACCTAGACAAATTGGAGGATTGGGCCAAAAGAAATCTGATGAGGTTCAATAAGGATAAGTGCAGGGTCCTGCACTTAGGACGGAAGAACCCAATGCACAGCTACAGACTAGGGACCGAATGGCTAGGCAGCAGTTCTGCGGAAAAGGACCTAGGGGTGACAGTGGACGAGAAGCTGGATATGAGTCAGCAGTGTGCCCTTGTTGCCAAGAAGGCCAATGGCATTTTGGGATGTATAAGTAGGGGCATAGCGAGCAGATCGAGGGACGTGATAGTCCCCCTCTATTTGACATTGGTGAGGCCTCATCTGGAGTACTGTGTCCAGTTTTGGGCCCCACACTACAAGAAGGATGTGGATAAATTGGAGAGAGTCCAGCGAAGGGCAACAAAAATGATTAGGGGTCTGGAACACATGAGTTATGAGGAGAGGCTGAGGGAACTGGGATTGTTTAGTCTGCAGAAGAGAAGAATGAGGGGGGATTTGATAGCTGCTTTCAACTACCTGAGAGGTAGTTCCAGAGAGGATGGTTCTAGACTATTTTCAGTGGTGGAAGAGGACAGGACAAGGAGTAATGGTCTCAAGTTGCAGTGGGGGAGGTTCAGGTTGGATATTAGGAAAAACTTTTTCACTAGGAGGGTGGTGAAACACTGGAATGCGTTGCCTAGGGAGGTGGTGGAATCTCCTTCCTTACAAGTTTTTAAGGTCAGGCTTGACAAAGCCCTGGCTGGGATGATTTAATTGGGTATGGGTCCTGCTTTTGAGCAGCGGGTTGGACTAGATGACCTCCTGAGGTCCCTTCCAACCCTGATATTCTATGATTCTATGAACTGTAAATCTATGGAGAATAGGTATTTCCAAGACACATTGTCGACTATGAACCCATCAACACTACATGGGAGTAATTTCTAGTCTTATGAAAAAACTTTAACAATAACTATTTGAGTAAAATTTGACGGATGTAAGTTAATTTTATCAAGTATTTATTTTTATTAGTTCTACCTATTAAAATAACTGTATAATTAGCAATAAGTAAAGCTCTCGTGGTTTTATTTTACTTAGAACAAAGTTTTTATAATGTAGATACTAAAATCTCCACTTTAGGTAAGTATGAAGCATTAAATATTAGCATCCACTGTGGTTGGTATCACGTTCAGCCATAATTTTTGAATCACTTTGCGCTGGTTGACATTCATGGACATCAATTCAATCTTTTCTTCAGCCTCAAGATAAATACAGTTTAAAGAAACAAGGGATACAGTAAGAGGCAGACTGTATGTTAGGGCTTGTCTTCACTGAAAGTTAGCTCGAGTTAGAGTATAGTTGAGTTACTACATTCGAGCTAGACTAGGAGTGTGAGCAACGACATCACAAAACAACAGTAGAGCTACACAGAATGATTTGATTAGCAGTGCAGAGTGACTGGATTAGCAAAGTGACTCCTCATGAGCTGTTCTTACTCAACCTGTTGCATCCCCACAGCATTATTAGCTCAAGAATCAGCATTACTCGTGCTTCGACCCCTCTCAGATGGGCCAGCTAGCTCTACTTTAAAGCACCACTTTACTCAAGCTAGAGATTTGTGTGTGGACAGGAACTGTTGGGGTTACACTTGTGTTACAACTTGAGCTAATTGTGCTGTGAAGACACACCCTTAGTCAAAAATGTTCCTTTCCCGAGTCAATGTACAACTATATTACAGAGCTTCACATGCAAGCTGATCTTATGAACAATAATGATAAAGTCAGTCCTGATCCCATCAAAAATAGTTTTTCTTTGAACTTTTTTTATTAATATAAAGGCAGAGAAATCAACCTTCATAAACAGAAGTCAATTAAACCTAAATAGGGCTTGGGTTGACCAAAACTTTGCACCCCCCATTATAAGTGCTCTCTTAAAAAAACTTCTGTTCCTGTACTCAGATTACTCAGGCCAGCCTCAACCCCTGGACTGACTTAAAAAAACTTCCTTTATTCCAAATATTCCCAAACTCACTCCGTGTCTAATAGGTGCTACCTCCGAGGCCCAATAAATTAATGCATCTGCCCCACCCAAGCAGCCCAGCATACTCCACCCTGCACAGACTGGTCCTTGCTCAGTGTTCTCTCCTCAAGGACTAGTTAGGAAAGGCCCCATTAATTATTCATCTGATGAAGGCCCCCTCCAATTCAGAGGCCAGGACTCCAAAGATATTCTACTTTAATCTGTGCCAGATTTTAAAGAACTGAAATATTCAGAAGAGCAAAACACTTCTAACATGGAACATCTTTGAAAAGCAAAGTAACATGTGAGTTAAATACCTTTCATACGTCAACACTATTTACCTCTATTTAATGCAACTGCTCTTTCAGGAAAACTTCCTCAAGTAGCACATCTGCAGCACATTTATACTCTTCTGTAGCTCAAGCAATATTCAGCATAACCTCTTTTACTGAGGGTCCCTTCTCCCCAACTTGGCACGGACAACTCAGGCCTGTAGTAATGACAAGTTCCCTTTCACATCAAATGTTTGAAGGGCTGCAGAATGAGTCTTAAGCCCACTGGTCTTGAATGGGGTCATGGAGGAGCATGTCACAAAGGTATCACTCTTCCCATGCGCAAGTTTCGGACTCTTCATGCATGTTTTCCAGCTCCTTTGCTTTCTTGCCAACATAATTTATAAAAGGGGGTTGGAAAAGAATCCTGATAAAATATTAACAACCGTTATGTTCCTGCACTGCAGGGATGTTGGGCCAAATTCAGACCTAGAAAAATTCACACATGCACTAAGGGTATCAGTCAGTCGGGAGAGGTGAAATCAGGTAGGAACTATTTTTCGTGGTATGATCTCTCAGCAGCCCAACCCATGAAGTTTCATCCTCTTGCAACACGTCTGAATAGTGACTTCATACAGGACCTGTGCCAAGATGGGAGCAACATTACACCAGTGTGGGGCGTTATTAGAGGGCCCTAGATTGCTTTAGTAGGGATTCTAAAGCAAAAATCAAGCCAGTAGAGTCTAAATGACTGCATTAAATAACAACAAAGACCCATCCGCCTCCATGAGTTAGGGCAGGGGTGGCTAACCTGTGGCTCCAGAGCCACATGCGGCTCTTCAGAAGTTAATATGCGGCTCCTTGTACAGGCACCGACTCTGGGGCTGGAGCTACAGGCGCCAACTTTCCAATGTGCTGGGGGGTGCTCACTGCTCAACCCCTGGCTCTGCCACAGGCCTACTCCACCCCGTCCCCTGAGCCTGCTATGCCCTCGCTCCTTCCCCTGCCCCTCCCCCTCCAAGCCTCCTGCACACCACCAAACAGCTGATCGGGAGGTGCAGGGAGGAAGGGGAAGGCGCTGGCGCTGATCAGCGGGGCTGCCGGTGGGCGGGAGGCGCTGGGAGTCGGGAGAGCTGATGGGAGGGCTGCTGACGTATTACTGCGGCTCTTTGGCAACGAACATTGGTTAATTCTGGCTCCTTCTCAGTCTCAGGTTGGCCACCCCTGAATTAGGTAAACATTTCTCCATGAACAAAAACAAAGGCAGGGATTTTGGTGAGTGGGGGAAACTGCAATTGAAGAGGAAGAATCCTACTTGCTTACTTAATGCACCATCATCAAAGTATTATCAACACTTATTCAGCAACAATAAATCTATTAGCACAACCAGAATTATAAACATGATGAATATTTTTAAAAAGGGAAATTTAGACAATCTTTTAATAAAATGGAGAACAAACGGTAATTTAAAAAAACCTGCGATATAAAAAGATACCAGCACAAATTTCCAGTACATTTGAAACGACCCGCTATTCCAAATCAGGAAGAGCCTTTGAAGGAGGACCCAGTGGGTGGAGGAGTTTAACCACTAGCAAAGAAAATACTGCACTTAAATGCTCAGAATATTTGACATTAATGTTAATGCCATTATTTTATATCCACCAAGAACCATCTCCCTTGTGTCATAAATGCAGAGAATCAGGTTTTAGAGAACATTCAATGTATTTTGCTTCTCCTTTAAAACAAAAGAAAAATCTCTATAGTAGAGATTTCAAATCTTCAAGCCAATAATTTTAGTCAATATACATATGAAAGTTTGAAATGACTTTGCAATGCCATTTGGTCTTCCCACCACCCAAAAAACTTAATTAACAGAAACATTGATTTTATTCTATACCATTCAATCTTATGAGCTTATGAAATATGAGCTCATCAATTTAGCACTAACCCAACCACTACAAACACACATACACACACACTTACTTTAATAATGAAATAACAACAAAGGGGGAATGTATTCCTGCATCTACATTTGGTCTCAGTAAAGTAACACTTTTAATGTTTAGCTGGGGTTTTGCTGAGCCAGTCATTTATAGTATCTTGTCTTGCCTCATGAGCCACCAAGCGCTCCTTGAGATGACACAGTTGCATTGGCACCACTGAGGAAGACTGCCTGGTTCAAAATATGCTGCCTGGACTATAACAAGAGTCATGGCGTAAAGCAAACGGTGTAAACGATCTGGCAATCCTAAGGTTACCAACCCTCCAGGACTGTCCTGGAGTTTCCAGGAATTAAAGACTAATCTTTAATTAAAGATTGTCATGTGACGAACCCCCCCAATTGGCAACTCTAGACAGTGCTTCCATTTCAAGGGGTAAAGCAGCCTAGGCTGGATGCAGATTTTAGAAAAAGTGATAGAAAAAAAAAGTGATAGTCCCTGTTCATTCAGAACACACCAAAATATTGTCCGTAATGGTTTGCAATTATTCATCCAATAGTATTGGAACTGTCTAGCTCTCTTCTTCTTCTCTTTTACACTTATAGGAAATGTCAAGTGCCTTCACATTCTTAGAAGACACGGTAAATTCATATTAGAAGTGTAATCACTACAGTTAGCAGTAAGTGGCCCCCTGTTAAAAAGTTTTAAAAAAACCAAACGTCCTCAACGTTAACAGTTACAAACTCAAATTCATAGATCTGAAGGCCAAAAGGGGTCATTGTGATCATTCAGGGTGCGTCTACACAGCCCACGGCAGCAAGCCTCCTAGCCCAGGTCAACAGACATGGGTTTATGCAGGCTGCACTACCGCTCTGAAAACTGCTGTGTAGACAGTACTTTGAAGTTGTAGCTCAGGCTGGCGCTTGGGCTCTAAAGCCACTCCCTTCCCGAGGCTTCAGATCCCAAGACCCAGCCGGTGGCGCAATGGCTACCCAGCTATTTTTAGCCCAGCAGTGCGAGCCTGAATCTGTCAACCTGGGGTCAGGAGGCACGCTGCCACAGGCTGTGTAGATGGAACAGAAGTCTGATCTCCATAACAGAGGCCCTAAACTCCTGCAACAAACCCATCACTTCTGTTTCAGCTATAGCATAGCTTTTAGAAATGCTGTATTTGCAACTGTTTGTTTGTATTATAAAAAAGAAAAAAAAGATGGCCTCATGTGTTTAATAATTAAAAATATTTCCCCCATTTCTCTAAAGGATCAGCATTTTAGTACATTTAGAGAGTACTAGTGAAGACTGCTCACATTTTATAAAAACACATTTAATGTGTTCTTCCTTGAAACCAGGGTTGGCTTTTTCCCAGGAAAAACTAATTTAGGACAGGGCGCCGGTAAATACTGGCTTAAATGGGAAACTGGGAAAAATAATAGAGTGAGTGTCCAACAAATTCAGCAAGCAAAGAAGAAATCTTTTCAAACTTAGGATACATCCGTTCAAAACTGAGGAACAGGCTCCGCCTATCCACTCCATCAAAGCTGATCTTCTGCTACAGAACGTGGCATGGACAAATGCACCTGGATTGGTAATCTGCAACTCTGCACGCTCTGATTATTTAATGCTTCAAGCCTATGACTATGCCTTATTGCAGTGGTTCCCAAATTTGTTCCGCTGCTTGTGCAGGAAGCTGCTGGAAGTGGCGTGGGCCGAGGGACATACTGGCTGCCGCTTCCAGCAGCTCCCATTGGCCTGGAGCAGCGAACCGCGGCCACTGGAAGCCACAATCGGCCAAACCTGCGGACGCAGCAGGTAAACAAACCGGCCCAGCCTGCCAGGGGCTTTCCCTGCACAAGCAGCAGAACAAGTTTGGGAACCATTGCCTTATTGTCATAAACTGAAATGTGTTTGACTTTTGATTATATAATATTGAAAACTGAAAGGAGTCATGACATGTATAGCTTCCTTTAGAAAATACTGAACCGAAATGTACGCAGACATTCCAACATTCAGTATTATAATTACATATTGTAGTACTACACCCCTGGCAGTTTTACTTTTTATTTGCACAACCCTAAATTAATCTATGAATCTACTGCCTTATGTAATCACAATTAGAATATGTAACTAAAACTAAGTGTAATGTGGTGTGCATTAACAAAATGAGTTTTAAAATAGAAAATGCCTTAAACAGGGACTAACTAATTTTTCACAAGGTGTTAAGAACCATGATTTTATCTGGTAAAAATCACCTCTGGTAAATACTGAGCCATCTCTGCTTGAAACTGAAAGTATCTTTCAGTTTCAGTAGAGCGAAAAAGAAAGCATGAGTTGGATTTAAATAAGTCCTATGTAAAGAACTTAAAGTAAGTACCAAAATCCTGGCTAATATTTGACAAGATGCTGCATGGAACCACCACACTGCTGTTCAATGATAATGGCAAAATATAACATTTGAAAACTGGAAGCCTCATGATTATTAAACTATCAGACAGCACGTCAACTGTTAGGGATTAAATATCAGCAGCCAAAATAATAATTAAAACATACCAATAGACCTACAACCACAGTGTTAAGTTAAAAAATGAATGCCACGATTGTCAACAATGGATGCTTAAATCAGGATTCAAGTCCTTATTTTGGCACCTAAACAAACAGCCTGATTTTCCAATGTATTGAGCCACTGAACTTAATGGGAGTTCCTGGGTGTTCAGTTCAGTACAAGGTGTTTATTTAGGTGCCTAAATACGAATTTAGGATCCAATTTTTAAAGCACCCATGTGTGAAAATATTGGCATTAATAGTTGATTACGAACACAAGCCTGCATTCCTTGTGCATCTGAAACTCCTACTGAAGCCAATTAGAGGTTGGGTGTACACAGAATGCTGATTGGGACCTAGAACAATATTTCAGGCAAGAAACAGTAAGTGCATTACACCAAAATACTTCCTTCCTCTTTTAGAATGCATGACATTCTTTTCTGATCTCTTAATTTTTTAATAAAGCACTGACAAAATACATTATGAGCCAGAATGAGAACAGTTCACTGAAATGTTACAGATTAAAGAACACTTTTAGAATATACAACAGTATGTGCAACAGATAGTAGTCATTACAATGAATCTAAAAACCAGCACAGCTATGTCCAAGTTAATAAGAGGGCATGACATTTTTAACGGAATATTGTCCTGAGAGAGGCTTTCATTTCTTCTCAGATTATTCTTCAGTTCCCGCCAGGGAACACAATAGGACCACTGATTCTTAGCCTCCTCTGCATACGGTAACTTGGCCAATTGTACAAAACAATATTTTGTGTTTAGATGACAGTATCACTTGTAGAGTCTAGTGGCTGGCTTTTGAGTTGAGGGGGAATTTCATCAAGTAATGTCCATTTTAAAACAAGAGGGCTTGCATTAAGTGAAGCATACAGTAAATGCCTCATTTGCTGAATTGCCAGACTACAGCCCTTTCTACACTTAGGGTTGCCAACTTTCTACTCGCACAAAACTGAACACCCTTGCCCTGCCCCTCCTCCGAGGTCCTGCCCCCTTCTCCCCCGTCCCTCTGTTGCTTGCTCTCACCACTCTCACTCACTTGCTCATTTTCACCAGGCTGGGTCAGGGAGTTGGGAAACGGGTGAGGACTCCGACTGGGTGTGTGGGCTCTGGGGTGGGGCCCGAAATGAGGAGTTCAGGGTGAGGGAGGGGGCTCTGTGCTGAGGCAGTGGGTTGGGATGTGGGAGGAGGTGAGGGCTCTGGCTAGGGGAGTGGGCTCTGGGCTGGGGCCAAAAAATGAGGGGTTCAGGGTGCAGGAGGGGGCTCTGGGCTGGGGTGCAGGGGGGTGAGGGCTCTGGGCTGGGGATGTGGGCTCGGTGGGGGGCCGGGGATGAGGGATTAGGGGTGAGCAGGGGGCTCCAGGCTGGGACAGGGGGTTAGGGCACAGGGGTGTGTGAGAGCTCCTGCTGGAGGTGCAGACTCTGGAGTGGGGGTGAGGATGAGGGGTTTGGGGTATAGGAGGGTGCTCTGGGCTGGGATCGAGGAGTTTGGAGGGCAGGAGGGAGATCAGGGCTGGGGCAGGGGGATGGGGTGTGAGAAGGGGTTGGGGTGCAGGCTCCGGGTGGTGCTTACCTCAAGCAGCTCCCAGAAGCAGTGGCATATCCTCCCTCTGGCTCCTACACGGAGTTGAGGCCAGGCAGCTCTGCGCACTGCCCCGTCCAGGGGTGTTGGCCCCACAGCGCCCATTGTCTGCAGTTCCCAGCCAGTGGGAGCTGTGGAGCCAGCTCTTGGGGCGGGGGCAGCATGCAGAGCCCCCTGGTTTCCCCTACCAGTAGGAGCAGGAAGGGGGACATGCCGCTGCTTCTGGGAACTGCGTGGAGCCAGGGAGCCTGCCTTAACCCTGCTGAGCCACCGACTGGACTTTTAAACAACCCGGTCAGCAGTGCTGATTGGAGCTGCCAGGGTCCCTTTCGATCGGGGGTTCCAGTCGAAAATTGGACACCTGGCAGCCCTATCTACATGAAGGGCATTTTCTAAAAACGTCCCACTACTGCCAACACTGGTTCTATTTCACTCGTGTTAGTAACACTGCTGGCCACCTGAATGGGCTGCTGGCTGAGCTGCTGTTGCTATTATAAACACCATATTGACTGGACCTACCCTAAGCAGGGCTATGTGACAAGTGGTAAAGAACGTAAGTAGTACTCAGTGTCTCACGCACACCAGGGATCCCAGTATTGCTAACAATAGCGAACCTGAGCAAGTGTTAGCAAAAGTAGGAGGTGTTTTTTTTTTTGTTTTGTTTTTTTAAAAAGGCCCTAGCACAGACATGGTCTAACTGCGGCCATTTGACAGGTTTCCTAGAAGCAGCGTTTGAAGTCACAGTGCAAGATAGCAATGTGATACCATCAAACACTTCTGTCAGGTTGTTTCAGTATTTAATTTTATTTCATTTCTTCTAAGTATATTTTCCCCCTCTTTTCTTATTCACTACACTGTGAAGGTTAATTATGAAATTTGGATCTATAAGAACTTGCTCCTCTATGTGATTTATATCTTTAGGGTTCATTTTAGGCCTGGCCATGGAGTCATTAAAGCTAATTGTCTCTTGAGCTCCTAATAGCTGTATTTGAATGGATGCAACATGCTGCTTGTACTCTAACTTATGTATCTCAATTAGTAGAATATACCATGAAATTAATATGTAAGACATGCATCTTCCTGACCTAATTAATATGCCAGCAAATAAATCAAACACAGAACATACATTACTTTGTTACAAAAATAAATAAAAGCACCTACAAAACAAACAGGCTTTAGCTTGGCACTGACACGTAAATATTTCTTAATCTTCTACACTTGCCATTTAACAAGCATTACCAGTTGCAGCAGCAGCAGCAACATTAACAAGGCCCTACATTTTCAGTTTTTGTTGTGTTTAAAGTTTCCTGGGAATTTATCAATGTTTAATATAAACATTTAAAAACCAGTATAAATTATGCAAAAATTAACTCAAGAGTTTTCTGCGTAAATATCAGAATTAATATGGGGGGACCGGCAGTCAGGGAGAAAAATCACCAACAGAGAAAAGTAAGTGCACTTCTGACCCAGCTCCTTGCTCTGGAAGGAGAGATGGTGGCTTGGCAAACTGGGCAGCCCAGGTTATTGAACGGAACCACCTTCTCTTCTCCCAGATTGGGCCTGGAAGAGGCGGAGGAGGTGAGGCACTAGCTCCTCAAGCTGCCTCCTCCACGTCTTCTGCTTCCAGGCCCGCTCCAGAAGAAGAGATGGCAGCTTGGTTACTCTGGCCACCCAGGTTACCAAGCTTCCATCTCTCTTCTGGAGAGTGGAGCTGAGTCTGGGGAGTTCACTTATGTGCACATATGCATGTGAGTGTGAGAAAGTGTGTATCTTCCACTACACTGCCTTACCTTGACAGACAGCCTTGCATTTACATGTAGACTAATTTATTATTAACATAAACAGCGACCTAATGTAATGTACTGGATTTTCTAACATGTAATGAGTATTTTCACTTACTTGAGTGGTCCAAAACTGGGATGACAACTGGTAAAAACGAAACCACAGTTTTTGTAAAACCCAGAAATTTTTCGGTAAAAATCAGTGAAAACCAAAAATGTATGAAGGGCCTTGAACATTAATTAGCCTTGCCTCACGTAAACAAAAAGTAACTTTTAAGTAGGCAAGTCTGCTTGACATTGATAAGAATGTTGTCAGCATTCATGAGCTACTTTTAGTTCCTGCTGATCAAATCCTTATTCCAATTGCAGAGTCAGGAAACAAAGGGCAGACAGATACAGTTTGAGAACTGCAGCAAAGGACCACAAGGAACACACAAATGAAGGGGAAATGTTATTAATTTTCCTAAAACAATCATTACTAATTGAGGATTTTGTCCTTACAACTCCATCTGTAGACTTACTCCATGATCAACAGTACAGAAAATGAACAGAAGCACAAGAGACAGACTAAAAATTTCTAACTTACATGCTGTTACACTTGGGCATTCCAAGAACATTGGCCTTATCAGGTCTCTTCTTGTCTCCCTACATGCAAATAACCTGTATATTAACAACAATTAAACATGCAAAAGGAGAATAAACCCATCAAAATGCTGGCCAAATTTTACAAACTTGACCCTAAAGTTAGGTACCGAAACCCATATTCGGCAACTACACAAGGAGCCTGATTTCAAACATATTGCATACTCATAGCTCTTACTGCGGTCAAAGGGAGTTATGGATTCACATCACCTGTGAAAAATCAAGCAGTTTTATTTAGATTTCCCAAATGCAGGCATCCAAGTGTAAAAACTGTGTTCAACAGGAACTGAGGGAATTTATCACCTCAGAGGAACTGTTCTGCATCACAAAACGTACTTTTCCAGGAAGCATTTACACAAGCAAAGTGAACGAAGAGTACCTGTGGCACCTTAGAGACTAACAAATTTATTTGAGCATAAGCTTTTGTGGGCTAAAACCCATTTCATCAGATGCATGCAGTGGAAAATACAATAGACACACACACACACACAACATGAAAAAATGGGTGTTGCCATACACACTATAATGAGAGTGATCAATTAAGGTGAGCTATTATCAGCAGGAGAATAAAACCTTTTGTAGTGATAATCAGGATGGCCCATTTCCAACAGTTGACAAGAAGGTGAGAGTAACAGTAGGTGGGGAAAATAAGCATGGGGAAATAGTTTTACTTTGTGAAATGACCCATTCACTCCCAGCCTTTATTCAAGCCTAATTTAATGGTGTCCAGTTTTCAAATTAATTCCAATTCAGCAATCTCTCATTGGAGTCTGTTTTTGAAGTTATGTTGTTGTAATACTGCGACTTTTAGGTCTGTAATTGAGTGACCAGGGAGACTGAAGTGTTCTCCAACTGGTTTTTGAATGTTACAATTCTTGACGTCTGATTTGTGTCCATTTATTCTTTTACATAGAGACTGTCCGGTTTCGCCAATGTACATGGCAGAGGGGCATTGCTAGCACATGATGGCATATATCACATTGATAGATGTGCAGGTGAATGAGCCTCTGATAGTGTGGCTGATGTGATTAGGCCCTATGATGGTGTCCCCTGAATAGATATGTGGACACAGTTGGCAACGGGCTTTGTTACAAGGATAGGTTCCTGGGTTAGTGCTTTTGTTGTGTGGTGTGTGGTTGCTGGTGAGTATTTGCTTCAGACTGGGGGGCTGTCTGTAAGCAAGGACTGGCCTGTCTCCCAAGATCTGTGAGAGTGAGGGATCTTCCTTCAGGATAGGTTATAGATTCTTGATGATGCGATGGAGGGGTTTTAGTTGGGGACTGAAGGTGATGGCTAGTGGCGTTCTGTTACGTTCTTTGTTGGGCCTGTCTTGTAGTGGGTGAATTCTGGGTATGCTTCTGGCTCTGTCAATCTGTTTCTTCACTTCAGCAGGTGGGTATTGTATGCAAAGTGGGCAGCTGGATATCTAACTATCAGATTTCCATGTTCAAATCCAAGTTCTTGGGTGTGTAAATGTGCAGGTTAGCGCATATAACCCAATAGGCAACTTTGGATATTTGGTCATTAAATAACCTGTCTTGCTTGGAATTTATTGATATAAGCTTTTATGAGTCTCTCAGATAGGTAATTGATGGCTGTATAAAGGGGTACTAATGCATGGCTCTGCTGTTTTGTCAAGGCATCTTATTGCTGGAAGTTTTTTGCATTTTAGTAAAATATGTTACAAAAATTCTAGCACTTTGAAATTAACTAATGTGTTTTCTAAGTCAAAATCATAATTAAGCAAAAGGAAATCCAATGTAAAATTATGATTATGCATTTTATACTAAATTAAAATAAACAGTACTTTTCAGCTATACAGTATCTTCTATGCGATCACACAGCCATTTACGAATTTTAATGAATGATTCCTCATGATCACCCTGTTTTACAGATTGGGAAACTGAGTCTCAAAGTGGTTAAGTGACTTGCCCAAGATGACACAGGAAGACTCTTGGAGAGCTGGGAGCAAAATCCAGGTTTCCTAACTCTGAGTTCTGTGTCACCTTAACCACCTTCTACCTAGCCTTCCTCTCAACATGTAGAATGAATGAACCAAACATAGAACTGGAGGGGAGAATACTTTATGGAACTAGAAGTGGAAGTATTGAACATGACCTACAATATTTAATTTTCTCACATTGGGCCAAATCTGGCATACGTTGAAACCAGTGCTTAACTTGTAATGAAAGAGGTGCTGGGGCTCAGCCCAGGCACAAATTAAGCACTGATGTACTGTTATGCCACAACCAACACACCCAATCCTGCTTATCCCCCATTCCGCACGCACTCCCAACCCTGCCTATTCCCCACGTACCCCCCAACCCACACTCCATCACAAACCCCCATGTCCTGCGGGGGCTGGTGTTTTGGTTTCCAAATGGGGCAGGGGACGCGGAAGAGCAGCGCTGCCCTCCCCTACCCGAGCCATTCCCATTGCTTGGCTCTCGGCCTGGATTGGGGCACCTGCCCAGCTGAAATCCCCTGGGAGGGGGAGGGAGAGCACCCCTCCCCTCACATAAGAGGGTCCATGATTGGGCCCAGCTCTCACCCCTTCTGGTGAGGGTCTCCTGAGGGGGACAGGCCAGGCAGCACCCCGCCCACTCCCTTACGAAGCACAGCTGCTGCTGGGGGCTGCGGTAGCCAGGATTGTGGGCACCGTGGGGGTCAGCAACCCCTGGCTGGAGCGCAGTGCTGCTTTCTTGCCGGTTGCCTCTTGTGCACCCCACTCCAACTGCTCCGCTTCCCCCAGTGGGTACCTGTCAGACTCCTGGAGCTTCCCTCCTGCTTTGGTGCCCAGCTTCCCCGTCCCGCACTTTGCCCTGGCTGCATGGTCACTTCCCCAGTCCCTAATGCATCACCTCTCTACCAGCACTCGGGAGTTGCTGCCACTCCTGGGTCTTCCAGAGGGCAGCAGCTTGCTCGTGAGAGCCCTCCACGAAGTGAAAGGGGCACTACTGCTGGCAGAAGCACTTCTGGGGGGGTGGCATCCCTGGACCCGAAGGACTTTGCTGTCCATGATGAGGGAGCTCAGCTTGTGCCAGTTTAGCCGCAGCTGCACTCGCTAGGTGTCAGGCAGGATCAGCGAGCTGCTGGCCTTGCGCAGGATGTGTGGGCGAGGCGGCGGAACCGGAGCCTGAGGGGGAAGTGACTGCAGCCCCAGTGCAGAAAGTGCGCTCTGTGGCCAGCATGGGCCTCCTGCTGCCTGTGCCAGGACCGGTAACTGACCCGTCAAGTCCAGAGATGCCAGGGCTCAGACCTGGCACAAATTAAGCACTGGTTAAGGCTAATAAGGCTTCTCCTTTGAACCTTGGACTCCCCTAGTGGTAAGAACAGTGGAAGTGATTGTGTACATTAGATTAACGCATTTTAAGACTGTGTCATCCAAGAGATACGGGAAAACGTACATGATTCAATAAGACCGTTAACTTGATAAACCAGATGTTATTTTCTAATGGCTACTCAATGTAGAAAATTCCTGGTCTCATGTAATAGTGACACCTCTCTGAGATCCACTAAGAGCAGGTCCTGTTATTATTTTGTAACTTTCCTGGTTTACACTGACTTGTGGAGCTGAAGTAAACAGCAAATTGAATTTTGTATGGTTTAGTATAAGATAGTTATCACTATTCAGGTTCTGAATGCATTGGATCTGTGTTCAACACTATTATTTTTTAAAAGAATATTCTTTACCATGTAATTAAATATTTACAGGTTCAATTTTAGAGACTATACCAAAGGTTACACCACTGTAATTACATCATCATGAACTCAAGTGCTTCAGAAGGTACAGAAATGTTTAATAATTTTACAACGTAATATTATTAGATCTGCCATGCCATCCACAGCAAATATAAAACATTTTTCTTTTATTCATTTTTTGGTTCAAGTTCTTACAGACCTTGCTGCCTTCATTCTAATGTGACCATTAAGGCCCTTAATTTACACAAGGCTTTTTGAAAGGAACTGGCAGGAATTCTGCCACCTCAAGCACAGTTGATATGGTGCTTTGGGTAACAATTAGGGCTTTCCTGCTGCCCCTAAGCGCACCTTTTGAAATGAGCTCAGGCAGTAATAGAGGCAGCAAATGTCTGTAGCTGCTATAGTTTTCTTAAAGTGAAATGAATAGATTCTTAAGAGAATGGGTTAATCTAATCCCAAATGGAAAGAAAGTATCTTGTACTATACACTAAACAAGTAGCAAAATGTACTAGAATTACAATAAATGATAAGTAAAATATACCTCCTGTTTTCAGGATGGTTTCTAAGATTTCTGGTCCTGAGCCTTCATTCCATACACTAACTTGACAAAAAAATGTTCTTTATTGTCTTCATTCTTAAAGACTGCCTCTTATAAAGAAAGTACACTTGTTTATGTGGATTGTTATTTGCTGGCTCTGTTCCACATTCTCTGTGGAAATTCATCTCTGTAGAAGTGCTGTACATTTCATTCCTGTCCTTAAAAGGAGTATGTAGGAAATGTACATCGACAGATATTTGTTTTTAAACCCTTGACATTTCTGACCAAGAATTATAGTAACTGAGAAAGAAAGAAAAAAAAGAACAAGACCAGAATTACTGTCTTCTTAACACTTCAGAAGAAAAATGTCAAAGCCAGAAAGATTAAGAGTCTTGCTATCTGAAATTTTTTAAACATGATTTATTGGAGTCATAATTTGACAAGTATTTTTAAAAATCTATGCCCTGCTTTTTAATTCTTCTTCTTTTTTTAGTGCTGACTATAAAAATGGCAGTGTACATCCTGCTATAAGACAGTAAATCCTGTATAATCAAAAATAACCCTCCTCTATTGGTCTGCGCTGTTAGTGTTGTGGCAAAAAATCATCACAGTATTCTGTTACCCCCATGCTGGAAAAAGTTTTTCACTTCTGTAAAAAGCACAGAAACATACTGAACATTTTTGGACTGCACAGGAGCAGGAAGTTGAGCAACAGCCAGGAGTCCACCAGAGTACTGCAGAAAACGGAGTGATAGGCTGAGGAGACTGAGTGAAGAGAAGAATACGCAGAATATACCCCCTTAATTATGAACCTCTTCACACCCATCAGAGGATGGAAGATCATGTAGGAAATCAAAGCTGAAATAGAGGGACTGTAAAATAGTATGGAGGCAAAATGCATGCTATTTAAGACTGTTGGAAGAATGATCATGAAACATGAAGGCTAGGAGAGGGGAAAAATTGTCTGATAGGAATATTATAGTGTCTATGAGCAATCTGGTTTTGATAACTATCTCACCTATCAAAGGCAAACTTGTGAAAAATTTGTTTTTATCAATAATTTCTATGTTACTCTGAAGTATTTACATGAACATAACATCTATTTGATATTCTTTTACAAATACTATAAACTAACTAATTACAGTACGCAAACTTTAATTTCAAAAGTTAAAAGGGAAGTGATGAGAAAATCAAAGTTCTTGTTATGACTATTAGGTAACAATGAGAAAATTATAACCACAAACTTGATAAGAAATTGATCATAACTTCAGCTTCGATGCTGCACAAAATGAGCAATTTCAGGAAATCATGAAGCACTTCATACTAGATATTCTCCTTCAGAGAGATTTAATCTCACAGGTCCATTACTAGGGATTGTCTAACACTACCACCCGGGTCAATCTAAGATACGGAACTTCAGCTACGTGAAGCACAGCTGAAGTCACTGTGGTAAGTAGACAGCTGACGCTCTCCCTTTGACTCTACTTGCACTCCTCGTTCTGGTGGAGTACCAGGAGAGCGCTCAGCGGTGACACGATAAATCAACCCCTGTTGGATCGATCATTGCCTGCCGATCTGGGTAGTGTAGACAAGCCCTTAGGACTTGACTTCACTAGGGAAAAAGTTTCTTTTTTTTTTTAACATGCACTAGCTAAGATGTGGTAATTCACATGTGGTAACACCCTAGTGGATAGCTATAGCCTTCACATGTTAGTAGGGTGAGGAAAACAGTCAAAAAATGACAAGTGATCTAATGATGATAAGCATCTATATGAAAAAGGATCTGATAATGACAAGAACCCATACAGGGAAAACTGCCATTGCCAATTAGCGCTACTGATTTTGTCTGAAAACTGCTAAGTATTAGTCCAAGATACTGCAGATGCCTTCCAAAAAAAATGAAGAAAAAAGTATGACAAGGAGGTCTTCACCATTTGCTCAGACAATCAATAGGAAGTGAAAAAAAGTGAGAGAACTGCTCAGATGCACTTAGCTTGAAATTCTGATGTCTGGCTGTTCAGCACACTTAATTCTTTCTCAGCAAAATTTAAATAAACACTTCACTCTCCCCAAGCACATTGTGAAAGTTCAAAAATTCTTTCTCAGACATAATTGGCTTTGTGGCTGCTGATTTAAAAAGGAAGATTGCTACCACAAGTTTCCCACTGGTAGAATACTCAGGAAGACTGTTTGATTATATTTGCATCTATCTATTATAAATATGTTGAAATTTGCCCTTAGCAGGAAGAAGCCTTTGGCTGAAACATAACATGCAGCTTACACAAGGCACTCTGTAGAGCTACTAACACATGAATCCATTTGTGGGCTTTTTCACTTTTCTTTTCCCAGTGGCTTTTTTCAGAAAACATACAGCAGTTTTTCCAACTGACCGAAAATCAGAATAGCCCTGCCCTAAGGTGCACAAATAGGAGACTTCATTCAGTTTATTCTTAGTTACCAAGGTCTTCTTCTATAGCTACTGGACGCTTTCTTCAGTATTGCCAAAATTCCATTGCGCTGATCATGGACAAAGGAAGCAACAATAGTTTACTAATGCAAGCATGTGAGGAAATGACAGTGTACAGGACAAAAGCACCCAAATATCAGTTGTGTTTAAGCTATACTGGATCCCTAATTTACTACTTTGGCTGGATCTTGACAGTTAAAAAGATTTGTTTGTTTGTTTGGGGTTTTTTTTTGGTTTTTTTAAGAGATAGCTAACATAACATCTTTATCTTGTAAAATCCTAGCAAGACAAGGCAAGTGGTAGTTTTATCTTAATATAGCTGGTCCAGGAAAACCCACAAGTAAAAGTACCACTTCTCCTTTTACTAGTGAAGACTCAACTACAGGCAAAATCTTGTCCTCCTTAAAGTCAGCTACAAAACTACCACTGACTTCAGAATGAGCAGGCTTTGGTTATGGATTTTTTTTTTAATTTTTAATTTGGTTATAGATTTTTAAAAAAATTTCTTACATCATTTTTGGCTAAGTTTTATAGGTACAAAACCACAAAGCAAAATGTGATCACTCAACTTGTCTTGTTTGGCTCATACTTACTAGAAGCACACATCCACCTCAGCTGAGTCAAACTGTGTACTCCAAAAAATATCCAGGTACCTAGAAAATAAATGTAATCCAAGGGAGAATTCATAATTTCTGATTTATGAACTTGCCTATTTGCAGCAGTTTATACTCCTGCTTTTGAAGAGCCAAAAAATGCAACTACAAAATAAACAAACCCCGCCACAATCATACTAATAAAAAGAGTTCTTAAGCATGAAAGGGGAGGGGTTCCAATCAATAAGACTACATTTCTTCACTCAGTTTAACAATCTATGTATTATTCTGATGGCTGATCATTGCTACATAGCTCTGCAATATAGTCAGCCTTTTAATCCTGCAGACAAAATGTAGGGAGTTTCTGCTTCTTTGTTATAAAGGTAACTTTAAGAAATGTTCAGAAATAAATCCAAAATTAATCAATACCTAATAATATAATGGATTGTAAATCATAAATGCTTGAATTAACCTCAAGGTTGAAAGTAATACACAACACACGCATACCAGAGGATGAAAAGAGGTTCAACCATTATTCACTAACTATAAAAGGCTGTATTTAACCAGTTTCTTCTTATAAGTTATTCTTGCTTCTCAGAAATAGGTCAAATTCTGATACTTTGGTCTTCTAGCTAAAAATTCTCTGCTCATCTGGGTTTACTGTATGCTCCAAACCAATACATTGGGTTTGCGATATAACTTTATAAGACTGCATTTTGGCAGTGGTGGCCAAAGACAACAGTAGTGTTACTAGTTGCTTTTGGTGGGTAGTTGGCAAAAGACAAACAAAGCCATTGAGAATAAATGTGTAATCCTGGATTGCATCTTCTTTATTGCTGATAACCTCATTTCATAACTGCAGAAATACATGTTTGTATTTGGCAACAGTTCCATTTGAAAACAAAAGGATCATTGTTTTAATGCATATTACAGAAACGTGACTCCCCAAGTGAATCTCATGCATTAATAACATCTATAGTGGCTGTCTAATGATTTTTGCAGACATGTAATGGAATATTTTACTGTTATTTTCAGCCATCTGTGCTACTCTTTCTTTCAGTACAGGTTTGCCAAAGCTGTAACAAAATTCTCTGTGCTTTATGCCATTACACGTTTGTTAATACCAACACACCAATTAAACATATCAGTGGTGTCACAAATGTGACTGCTGAACTATCATGTTGGCAGGCACACAACTGTCTTTTATATAGCTGTAGAAAGTTGGAGTCTTCTGGCAGGGAGATATTCTTAGGCTATCCTCCTTATCAATCTCATGGTTTTCTCTTTAGTAATAAAGGTGATTCAGGAGGAAGCATGTCTAAGTGATTAGGTGACGGGGTACAATTCCCTTCCCTGCTCTGGCCCATACCCCTTTTAGGACCTTCAGCAAGTCACTTTATCTTTATGTACCTCACTTCCCTCTCTGATCTTCCCTTCTGCACTGGGGTGTTGGGAGGACAAATACATTACGATAGCAAATGCTAAGATAGTGGGGGCCATGTAAGTATATAAGATGGATAGATTTACAATATGCTGATTATGGGGTCCTGGGTCTGATTCAGATAAGAGCAGGGAAAAAATGGACATAATATACCCTGCAAATGTGAGCACAAAGGTCAACATTTTAACCATAAGACTGTCAGGAATAATTCACAGAGGAAAAATGTAGAGATTTCCCCATAGGAACAGATCATGATTGATTGACAGGTTGCTTGTGAACTGAAGTTGACACACCAGTCCTCTTGATTTTTGTTCCTCAACAGATGAACAAAATGAACAGTGGTTAAAGCAGAGAGAGAGAGAGAGAGAGAGAGAGAGAGAGACAGTAAGTACAGAGCCTGGTTTAAATGTGTTTATCCAGATCAACAATGTTCATATGAAATAATGCATCCAATTTTAGTTGCCTATCTAAAAATAAGACAGCTGAGACTTAAAAGGTCCAAAGAAGGATAACACAGAGGGCCAGAGGTGTATTGGGATTTACATATGAAGAATTCTGCATTGCAGAAGGATAGGATTAGTTAGCCTGGGAAGGAGAAGTGTTAAAGGGCAAGATATTGAGGCTATTATGGAAGATATAGTTTAAAATGATCAGTTCTTCCTTTCTGCGCTCTCCCATAATAAGATAACTCAATAGCTTGAATGGCAGGAGAAATTAAAACTAATAAATAGAGTTTACTTCAAAAAGAGAGCTTTGTAATTCACAGAAGTAAGTGCTGAGCTCTAATGTTGTAGGAGTCATGAAAGAACACCACTGCCACTATATGTCTAATCAATTATACAATGTACATTATATATAACTGTACATTATGGAGGAGTATTTTGGGGTGGTGGAAGAGTAAAGTGGGGATAAGGCACCAGGCAAGATGCTGGACTTGATGGACCAACGGTCTTCTAGGGAAAATCCCACGTTTGTATTATGTATGGTAATGGAAATTTTGGTTAATTGAATAATGCTTATGTTGAGTGTTTTTTAAAAAAGTTGTACAGCAGGATTTTTAGTAATATAACAGTATACATGTGAGAAAGGGTAAATCTTCTTGAAAGTGATCACCTGCATGAGCTCTCACTGTGTGTGATGTATGCACATAGGGGGCATGAGCTTGGAACTTTCTGGATAGTGCTGCAATTGTAAACTACTTATGTCCTTATACCCCAGCCAAGAACGTACGTGTAGTTCAGCCTGAAATGCAACTACGCCTGTGGTCCAGAAGACGTGACCTCAACGTGTCAGAGACAAGCTTCCATGCTGTCAGCTGCATCCTAGCAACTTTCTCCATAGATTCTCCACTAACTATTTGGAAGATGCCATTCTAGAAGGGCCACCACAATCATTGTCTCTTTTGAATGACTCAGTTACCAAGTCTGTGGTCTCTCCTCTAGATGATTTAAAGAATGATGAGGATTTTCTGGGTAGACTTATCAAAGCTCTGGACCTGGAATTGTCAGAGGTGTCACAGACGCATATCTACTAGGTCCCCCACACAAGTACTTTCATACTCTCCTGTCATATTTTTCTTAATGCCTTGGCAGCCCATGACACAAGCTGGTTCCTCTTGCTCACTGGGAAAGTACGTGGCCTTCCTGAATGTAAAACCAATTCTATCTGGTTACCCTTCAGAAGTGTAAAGCTAGTTTCCAAGCTGTGCTTGCCACATACACCTTCCTTTCTTGGGCAATACAGCTCCTTTGCACGATCAGCCATGACACCAACTTCTTGGCTGAGAGCTTCTAGCTTACCAGTTTAGGTTCAGAAATTAGTTGAAGACTTATCATTTGAGCGTCAAGACCTGTTCAGAGGGAAAGCAGGAGTCTCCACAAAAGCTGAAAGACTCAAATGGCATTCTAAAATTCCCAGATCCATATACTTCTTTAGCCACAAGATTCCAAAAGCATCTTTTGACCCCAGAGGTCAGAATGCCTTCCCAGCCAGAAGCACACAAACAAATAACTGCCTCCTTGAACTCAAAAGGGCAGGATCTTTCACCAGAGATTAGCATCTATATTTGGTGCTTCAGACTCTGCCACGTTGAGTACAAGCACTACCTTTAAAAGATGCTCAAAGCAACCTATTTCAAAAGACATTTCAAGCCATCAAGATGCCCTTTTTACATATAAAAGTTTGTGCTTCTCCTTGTGTTATTGGAAAACTAAAAAGCCTCTCCTTATGTTGATGGTCACCAATGATTTCAGCTACCAGTAACAACTTTTTTTTTTTTGGTCCTACTGCCTATCAGGTTGCAAAGTTCCCTTTCTACATTATCACTTACAGTTGAGTCTTTCTAGTTTATTTGGTAGGTCTAAGCAATCTAATAAATGAGTAATCCGTTACACCAATGCTCAAAAACTAGCCTTCTTCCTCCTCAGGCAGACTGAGCAGCTGTCCTGAACTGTTGAGTTGTCTTGAAGAGCTGCACACCAAAGGTACATTTCATTGGTCAATTAATTGATCCCTATGTAGAGATCAAATTTATTTTTATGCCTGCAAAGTGCTTTGGGATCCCTTGATAGGAAAGGCGCTATATCAGGTAGTATTATTATTAACTTCAACTCTGTTCAAATCATGAGAGGAAAAATCATTTTACCAAAAACTGTTAGTCTTCTAAAAAGCAATTAGAAACAATAGACAGTAACACAGAAAAATAAGAGATACTGAACAGGTTCCTTCCAATGTGATGAGGTTTTTTCTTTCAGAAATGTGGTTCCAAATTGTCATGGTTCCACACAGCCCATGTCCCATATGTTTTGCAAATACCAGTAAGTAATGTACAATACTTGTCTCCAGGTGAATGTTGTTCTTTTTAGTCAGTAGCAGGTGCTTCTCTGCATTTTCTGCTATTCCAGATCCCAATTAGTGGAACATACATTAATTAAAAGCAAAAAACACATTCTATGGCTTTCTAATGTGTGGGGAGATCTGCGTGGAAAGGACTATTGTATAATGCCATTAGAGCTTTCCTGGGCATTTTTGTAGGGTTTCTTCAGATCACCACAGGCCATTAACATTTCACTTCAGGTGAGTAATGAACAATAACTTCTCCAACCAAGAAGACCAAATGTGTTACTAATGGCAACCTCACCTTTAAATACACGCACCAATCTCCTGAGTGCACCCCCCCTTATTTTTTTTTAAATCAATTATCAAGATTTGTAATAAGAAAGGTTCTCTCTGGCATCACCTTGAGCAGTTAATGAATTAAGCCTAAGTGAAGTGCTATTCAGTGAAGTTTTCATGAGGAGCTCTGCTTAAAAATAAAAATGAAATCTCTACTCAGGAAGCAAGATATATTGCTTTGTGCTTTTCTTTACCAGAACACTTCTCGTAATTGGAATAGTGCTAACTGGATATACATTTTGGATTCTGATTGTCCTTAGTTTCCCACAAAGGCTGTACAATTACATATGTATTTTATCACTATAATTGATCAACACTACAATTCTGACCTGTAAAGTCCACATAGGAACCTTAGTTATACTAATGGAAAAGCATGAAAACCCATGAAAAAGTGCACCTCTTCCAACTCAGTTAACTAAGCATCAGAAGCTAATGTATCTCTTTCAAACAGAAATGCATCTCTGTAACCCATGCTTAAAAACACCACTCTCATTTATTACCTTCTAAACCATCCCAGGATGGGCGAAATTGGTGCAGCTCTGACCGTCCACCTGTACCTCCATCAGTTGGATAGTATTTATATAGCACCAGAATGATCTAATATCTATACTGAACACTGAATTATACTATATCCATAATTTATGCCTGGCTTCAGAAGGATCAGGGCATGTTATTTCACAAAGGAGAAAGTAATAAAAGCTTAAATAGTTTTTGTATAGCAGGCTACTCGAAACAAACTCTGTTTATATTTATGTACAGCAATGACTAAAAGGCAAAGGCCACAGGGAAAAGAGCCCTATTCATGGGAAATGTCTTATAACATGTGGTGATAATAAAAAATACAAAAGATCTTTCGGCCCCAAGATCAATTTATTTTTAAAGTGGTTATGGGATTACTACAGAGAAAGTCAAACTACAGTGGAATGTTTAATTTCCATCCCTGCCCCATCTTTGCTCTCATTTCTCACCACTGCCTACTTCATTCTTCCAATTAATCCAACCGCATCTCTACCCCCTTTTAATTTCTTATCCTCTGTCTTCCATTCTTCCTTCCACTATGTCCCCCATCTCCAGAGCTTCGTCCTCATCAGAATCATCAGGTACCCAACCTGTATTACCTCTATGCGGAGCACCTGCGCAGCCGCACAAGAAGCCATCAAGGGCTGATTAGTGCAGGTACGCACACAGGTGCGTAGCCACAGGGGGTGGATTGGGGTAGTGGGGTAAGGTGGGGGGTGGTGATGGGGGAGCTTTGGGGTGCAGGACTATGGTGGGGAATGACGCCTCTCTGTCTCAGCCTCGCGGCTGCAGCAGGAGAGTCCTCTCTCCCCACCGCAGCCCCGGGGCTGGGATTCAGAGTCCTCTCTCCCCACATGGAGCTAGGGGAGTCCTTGGGAGTCAAGAGACCTTGGGTCTTTCCCCAGTTCTGCCACTGAGTTTTTGTGTGGCCTTGGGAAGTCACCTCACCCACACTGTGCCTCAGTTTCCCTATTTTCCAAATGGGAATAATAATAATGACATTCCTCTGTAAAACACTTTGAGATTTATAAATGAAAAGCACTAAATATTGTTGGCTTTTAGATTTGTGTTTTAAAAGGAAAATTACCAAAACTAGGACTAATGGAAATGTTTTTGTGACTGTTTTTGTCTGATTTCCAATTACAGCAATTCCCTGTTGTGGATTTAAATCTCCCCTAGCAGTGTTTGAAAAGCTTTTTGTGGGCAGGAACACATGTGGTTATCTAAGGGCCCGATCCTGCAAAGTATTACTCATGTAGCTGTTACTCATATGAATGGCTTCATGGAATGAAGTGCGAGAACTTCATGTCAAGTGAAAGTTTGCCTGAGCCCATGTGTTTGTTAAGTGCTGTGTAAATTTACAGAGCTATGTGTGTTTCATGGTAATAACCGAGACACTGGAACATTGTATGTGTGCAAGAGAATCTGAAGGTGAACTTGACTGTGTTACTTTAATTGTCCAAGCTGATCTAGTGTAAAAATATAAACAACATGAAGGTTGAATAGTCTATAAACCTTTTAAAGTGCTTTGCACTGTTAATACAAGAGGATGGTAGTAAGGGCAATTTGAGTGTTTTTAAAAATTATTTTGAGCCTTAATGTCCTGATATAAAAAGAAACATTTACTTTGATTTCTAATATTGCAGTATTACATTTTACATTCAGGTGAGACCTTTACAGATGAAGCCCTGTCTGAACATGTCATAAATATAAAGGGAAGAGTAAACACCTTTAAATCCTTCCTGGCCAGAGGAAAAACCCTTTCACCTGTAAAGGTTAAGAAGCTAAGAGAACCTCGCTGGCACCTGACCAAAATGACCAATGAGGAGACAAGATACTTTCAAAGCTGGAGGGGGGGAAACAAAGGGTTCTCTCTGTCTGTGTTGTCTTTTGCCGGGATCAGAGCAGGAATGCAGGTCAGAACTCCTGTTAAGGGTTAATAAGCAATCTAGTTAGGTATGCGTTAGATTCTGTTTTCTTTAAATGGCTGAGAAAATAAGTTGTGCTGAATGGAATGTATATTCCTGTTTTTGTGTCTTTTTGTAACTTAAGGTTTTGCCTAGAGGGATTCTCTATGTTTTGAATCTGATTACCCTGTAAGGTATTTACCATCCTGATTTTACAGAGGTGATTTTTTTTACTTTTTCTTTAATTAAAATTCTTCTTTTAAGAACCTGATTGCTTTTTCATTGTTCTTAAGATCCAAGGGTTTGGGTCTGTGTTCACCTATACAAATTGGTGAGGATTTTTATCAAGCCTTCCCCAGGAAAAAGGGTGTAGGGCTTGGGGGGATTTTGGGGGGAAAGACGTTTCCAAGTGGGCTCTTTCCCTGTTATATTTGTTAGACGCTTGGTGGTGGCAGCAATAAAGTCCAGGGACAAAAGGTAAAATAGTTTGTACCTTGGGGAAGTTTTAACCTAAGCTGGTAAAAATAAGCTTAGGGGTTTTTTTATGCAGATCCCCACATCTGTACCCTAGAGTTCAGAGTGGGGAAGGAACCTTGACAGAACATTAAATATCTTAAGCATTTTGCATAAGACGAAAAGATTCTTCCTATCCAAAATTTCCCTTCTCTTTCCAAACTACGGCACAGTGCTCTCTGAAAGCACACTGTCCAACAGATAGATAACCTAATAAATAATGTGAATATGTAGGGTAAAAGTCATACCTGTTTAACTATTGAGAAGAAAATATATTTTATTATTTAATTTTAAAAAAAACAGACAGGGTCTATACAAATGTAAAAATTAAAAATTAATCAGTGGACAAATGTGGATCTGGGGTTTAGTATGGTTATTTTGTGGCCACATTGATCCATTTCCCACAATGAACAGACTTCAGCATCGAGCGCATTAAACATTATTTCCAGTTATAATCTCACATTTTTGCCAAGCTTCATGACAAAACATCAACTGACAACATATAATCCTCTCCCACCCCCCCAACCCCCCACTATGCAACAAGGGATTGATCAGGTACTTATAAAGAATAAGTTCTTTGCACTAATTTTGACAATAAAATTTCAGTTCCTTAGTGATCTTAAAATGTAAAAAAATTCCTCTCTATACAACTTTAGATAATTGCTATGTCTGGAACAGGAAGGCTAAATATGGGGGTTAAGAAAACACAAACATCATCTTAACTGAAGGGAGTAAACCTGAAAGAATATAATCCTGCATTGTGTGCCTTTATTGATATAATAGATGCTCATTTTAAGTGGTTAGTCACTGCTAAAATAATTATTTGTAGCGCTGAAGGTTAGACTCACTGAGAAACTCAATCAGTAAAATCTTATATTACATTTGTCTTCCGGTAACTAGTCCAATGCATCTTCCTCTAGAATTACACCTCGGATCTATTTTCTCGGACCTCACCAGAGTGTTTTTATATTCAGGCTATGAAAGTGCTTATACAGCAATGATTGATGCCCTTATAGAGAGCTCTTACAGAAGCACTTTGATTTGTTTAGGATTTTTTGGTTGCGTCATTCAGCTCTAATGATCCTCTTGAAGTAACATTATGATGCTTACAACCACAATTCACTGACACACAAGTACTTTTATGCCAACATGATGACTATTAGTGTGAGGAACACTTGTTTAATTTACATCCAGAAACAATCATAGGTTTTACTGCAGGCATCTTAACATGCCATTCCAGCCCCCTGAACCCGCTCTCACTCAGTTTAAAGCATATTTTATTTAAGCCTGGAGAAACTTTTTAGAGTTGGTTGCCAACTGCCACGTTAGAACTCACCATGTTACCTCATCCATTAACTAAAAAATTACCCAGATATCATTAGTGTTAATGTAACACTGGTACAGAAGTTGGCTTTAAAATTCAACATTGTATGGATTCACTGGGTCCTTTAAGCATTCAGATTTAGCCTGTTCAGCATTATAATGGGAAGACTCGGCCAGGTAGGATAATTGTCTTGGAAACTTATTGTTCATTGCCAGGTACACACTTGAGCCACAGGAGAAACCTTGAGTTGTTATGCACGGAGAAAGCAGGGAATCACCTCAGCAGAACTAATACTCTAAAAGCAAGGGACCCAGTTATTTGTAAAGGGCCACATATCTGTACTGCTGTGGAGACAACAAAATCAGACATAACTGAATACAATGGTGTATATTTTTATCTCTAGGCACAGAACATTGTTCTATTAGAGTTAATGAGAATGTGATATGTATGTTGTAAAGGAGAATCTGTTTTGCGGTTTAAGAACTACAGATGATGCATATAACTGAGTGTATGGCTGATTAATATCTCAAAGCTGCCAGTCATCCTTATCCACCCTACCACACTAGCAATGGAGAATGGCATGGTGGAGGAGGACATGGTACGTAGTCTTGTGCAAAGCATGTCTAATCTAAAACAGTGCTGTGAATGCCTGTTCACCATTAGGAAAATCTGTGTGTATGGATATGAGATGTGTTACAGGTGTGCCAAGGGAAATCAAATGGTAGTAAACACAGCAAGTTTCTTTAGGGTAAAGATTGCCATAGCATCTTCATAAATATTTGCAGGGAGTTACTGAATGGACTATTGAGTACACTATTTTTCTCCCCTTCTGTACCCCATACCAAACACCTTTACCTAACTCTCTTCGGATGCAGAAGTTAGAATTTTCTACACTAAATACTAGTGAGGGCTCCAGCATCAGGGCACAAAAGCTGCACTTCACACTTCCTCTCTTTGCTGAGGCTTTCCTTACTTCTGCTTATGTTCCAAGAGTTTGGCCCAAAATCTGACATATGCTTTGAAATTCTTTATGTGAAAGACACTATAAAAATCTAAAGTTGTAAGAGAAATCTGGACATTACATTTTTAGGATACTAAATTTATATCAAGACCAACTTTTTTGTATTCACTGTAATCTTTTTCAAAGAACATTCTGGGCAGATAAGAGATTAATCCATTAAATGTATTAAATAGAACTGGTGTAATCAATCGCCGTACACTCACTGAATATTAGAAAAGGAAAGGTTATTCACCTTAACTGGCGCTTGAAACACACTATTCTTTGTTTTTGTACAGGGGAAGACTGAGAAAAAGGAAAATGAGGAAGATTTGTCTAGAAGTAATTAAAAAATATTACCAAAGTTAAAAAGCTTTTGAAGCAATCATCTGTGCTGAGCACTAAGTGTGACATACCATGGTGCAATCCAGACTAACAAGTAGTTGTGTCACCTCTAGTCTATAACCTGCCCTTTACAATGTCTTGCTGCTCTAGCCTTCAGTCTGGACTGTTCACACACAGCCTCCAGCATATAAATCATACCCAGTTATGTCTCTGTGTGTGCTGCAGCGAGCCAGCGACACCTTGGCTCTTACCAGCCTCGGTTATACTGCAGGGTGACCCCAACACACTCCAAGTCCTAGATTTTCCCCAGAAATGTATTTCATGTACTGCCCAGCCCTCGCCTGGACAGAACAAGATTACATAATATTCATTATTGCTTTAACAGAAATAACATGCACATAACTTGCCATCACAAACGACATTTCCCAGACACTTCAATTTAAACACACTGGATTAAATAAAACAGTAAAACAAGTTTATTAACTACAAAGACAGATTTTGAGTGAGTACAAGAAATGAGGCATAAAAGTCAGAAATGGTTACAAGAAAATAAAGTTAAAATGCTATTGGTGCCTCACTTAACAAATTATATAACATTCAAACAAAATTTGTCAGTATATGCTTTCAGCAGTCTTACTGAGTTCTTAGGTCAGGACTAGGGCTGTCGCTTAATTGCAGTTAACTCCCACAATTAACTCAAAAAATGTAATCAGAATTAAAAAAATTAATTGTGATTAATCGCACTGTGAAACAATAGAATACCAATTGAAATTTATTAAAATATTTTTGGATATTTTTCTACATTTTCAAATATATTGATTTCTATTACAACACAGCATACAAAGTGTACAGTGCTCATTTTATATTATTATTTTTGATTACACATATTTGCACTGTAAAAATGATAAACAAAAGAAATAGTATTTTTCAATTCACCTCATACAAGTACTGTAATGTAATCTCTTTATCGTGAAAGTGTAACTTACAAATGTAGATTTTTTGTTATATAACTGCACTCAAAAACAAAACAATGTAAAACTTTAAAGCCTACGAGTCCACTCAGTCCTATTTCTTGTTCAGCCAATTGGTTATCTGCAGGAGATAATACATTTTGCAGGAGATAATGCTGCCCCCACTTCTTGTTTACAATGTCACCTGAAAGTGAGAACAGGCATTCACATGGTACTGTTGTAGTCAGCATTGCAAGATATTTACGTGAAAGATGTGCTAAAGAGTCATATGTCCCTTCAAGCTTCAACCACCGTTCCATTGGACATACGTCCATGCTGATGTGGGGTTCTTCTAGATAACGATCCAAAGCAGAGCGGACTGCTGTATGTTCATTTTCATCATCTGAGTCAGACACCCAAAAATATTTAAATAAATGGTATTCTATTATTGTTTAACAGCATGATTAATCACACGAGTAATCATGATTATTTTTTTTAATTACTTGACAACCCTAGTCTGGACTTCTTCTCCCCAGAATCCAGGGAATGCTTCTTAGTGATCAGAACACCATACAGTGAAATCTTGTGACTTTGCATAAACTGTTGCCACACACATTTCAATCAGGACAATAATGACCAGCAAATTATGAGTTTTGAAATGATACCTCACAAGGCATAATTTGTACAATGATTAGTACAATAATGTGTACATTCTGTCACTCTAACAGAATGCTGTATTTTCTGGAGTCCTCACTGTTTCATCTAAAAAAACTAAATTTGAAATAAAAACATGAATGACTGGTGTTCCCACACTACAGGGCTGACCTAAGAGATTCTAGTTTTAGGAAGCAATTGCACTTCTCTGTAACTGAACTAGTGAAGATGACAAGCTGCTTGGTCTCCATGCAGAAAGAGAGAAGAGACAGAATGATGTACACATTCTGCAGGCAGGCTCAGAAATATGATTGGCACTGGCTGTAGAGGATGTTATACTGTCATTTCTCTCCTCCGATCAAAAGCAGTGAATGTTTGCTTTTCTACAGCTACTGAGACACAGAGGAGATTAAGTATAACTGGTGAAAAGCAGCAACACCCATTGTTTTTGCTGAGTTGTGGGTTTTCCCTTCCCTCCCACAGTATAAGATAACAAAATACAGTTCAGTATGGATACTAAATACTGGCTGGAAATACAGTTTGGAATAATATTCAAAGTGAAATGAAGATAGTCAGATCTAATAATTGCTGACTCTTAGAACTATTCAATATGGAATTTGATGTTTAGTTTTAAACAAGATTACAAAATTGGAAAGATTTTCTATTTCAATTTTTTAATAAGAGGTTTAAATCTTTGAAAAGTGAAAATAAACCAGGAGATTAAAAGCTGAAAATATGAATAAAACCCACAAAACATATTTTATGTTATATAAATTTAGGATGTTAAATCTGTCTTTTATTTCTATTTTGCTGGGAGTATTTTTCAGGACTTCTTAAAACATTTGAAGATGTATTTATATGGCTATTTTGTAAGATTTTTTTCACCGTTTAATTTAATGTAATACTTTAAATTGATAAATACAATTTATACAAATTATACATGCACACAGACACAGATAAGGCCTAAAAACAACATATAAATGAAAAATCAAATGGGTATGTAACAAGTAAATGATAAATGTTAATCATAAATGGACAAAGTAGGCTAGGCCAAGAAAGGGAAAATATTTAACAAATGAAAGCAAGAATGAAAAATTATGTTGCAGATGCACCCTATCTCCTTCCTGTCTTTTTGGTCTGCATGTTGCCTATTCAAAATTGTTAGCTGGCTGTCTATATAAACTAATAATTTATAATAATTTTCAAAAAACAATTATTCCTCAGTTTCCTCAATTATTCCTTCCTTTCATCCTCTGTTCCTAAAATTTATCCATATATCATATATTGAACTGTGTACAAAATTGTAGATGTGATTGATGATAAAGGAAAAATGTAGAGTGACATCCTCAAGAAGTTTCTGTAGCTTGAAATGGAATTACCTATTTTTAAGACAGGGAATATCTCTGCAAATTGGTAGAATCCTTCAATCTGGAGGAACTTTTTAAGGATGGACACTTGATTAGTGACTTTTGTCATGGCTCCACAAACCAGCTGCTTTTTTTATTTCCCACCACCACCACAGCAAACAAGTTCATAAATCTATCAGAATTAGTAGCTTCCTCTGTGGAACATTTTCTACAATGTTGAATTAAAAGGCTGATGGACCAGTATGACTGCAAAGTGAAACCAAAATCAATAACAGGACACAAAGTATAAGTAACACTTGGCCTCAGCAGTAAGCTCAGTTACTTCTCTCGTATCCCTGTGCAGCCTCTCAGTTTGATTACTGACTTCTTTTCCCATGCATGAATGACTAAATTTACAACTTGATATAGAGACCACGTTTGACAGTTTGCAAGCGGATTTATTACTCATGGAAAAAATTCATCAGTCCAATTCCTCTTTGAAATAACTAATAATTCAAGTCTCTGACATCAGAACCATCTGACCCAATATAATCTTGTTGAGATCATAGCCCTGAACTATTAAATTGTAATTTATCACTAGTCAACACAGAGCACTGATTACTGCAACTTGTAGGAGAGTCTGAGGGAAGATGGAAAGTAATTGTAAAATAAATAAATACTTTTTATCATTCCAACTTAAATATATTTGTTTAAACAGGGGTGGAACAAATATGCACAATGAGAAGGAAATTCCTACTGTTATTTCAGGAATGCTCTAAAACTATTACTTATGGTGTTTATGTGGACGTAGACCAGTTTAGATAGGATATTAACTATTGCTCTCTAGTTTGTTCTTTGCTTTAATGTTTTAAGTTAATTTGGTATTCTTGAAAGGTGCTTTACATCCCTGGGGACTGACGTCCTCTTTTTATTCACAGAATAATTAGACTACTGGCAGTAGCATCGTAAATTATTCACATTATCCTGACAATGTATTTATAAATCTGATCTGGAGGAACCAACTCTCAGTGTGAGAGGTGAAATTAGTTTTTATGCTTGATAATTAATCATACTTAGTTTTTATATAGCTCTTTTATTTCTTTATTTTTAAGTATTTAAGTAGAAAATTTGAAATTGACATTTCAAAAGGTCAGTGAAAAACATGAAATTAAAACCTCCAATCCGTTTTTTTGTTGCTTACTGAGCATGCACTTTGAAATGCCAGGAGAAAAGTGTATGTGTTTGCGTGACTTATTTCACTGAGGTAGGGCCTGGCTGGAGCTAGCTGGCTTGTTCTTGGGAAAAAGCAGCAACCATGCCAATATAGCCCTGGCTGTGACAGTGATGTGGGCATTGAAAAGGCTACAATATCAACTTGCTTAGCTTTTCAAAGGCATCCTGGAACTGCTATAATGTATACATAAATTCCATAAAGCTGTAGGGTCCCAGCTGGCATCTTCTCTAGTAGTTTCAGTAGAATGAATGGTGAGTTGGGTGGAAAAAGATGGATTCTGAACCCCAAACTCCTGGGCTGCAATATGTGGTAGGGGTGACCTGATGAATCTACTGGTACATAACACCAGTGCTTAGATAGTGAATACATGTTATGTACTTTGGCATTTATTATAGCAGGCACTTGGTTATACAGAAGTTACGGTTGCAGAATAGTTTCATTAGAACACTTTCCCTTCCTCCCTCACTAATAACTTTCATAAATATTCACCATTTTAGCTGAAATTTTTCAGATTTGATCTGTTCTCAAAGTAATATTTTTTTCCTCAGGAAGTCTAAGCAAGATCCATTCATTCATTTCCAAGTACAGCAAGAACAAAAAGCAAACAACAGAAGAACACTTTTCCCATTTAAAAAAGTTTGCAACCACACTTTCTTTAAAAAAAAAAAAGAAGAAAAAAGAGGACTATAGCAATTATGGTTGAAATATGAAACTTGACATGTATACAGATCCTCCCTGAGAACTAGTTAAAGGTCAGTTGAATGTATTACCCTTTGTTATTAATAGGTACTATAGAATATACTGGATGCGCAATGTGGGCAAATTAATACAGCTGCAGCTATCTTTAAAAAAAAACCAGGAAGTTCTAGAAGTTCAGTACGTGATCTTGATACCTTGATGTGGTATTTTTAACACTAGCTTTTTTCAATGTAATTACATATAAGGGGGAGAGAAGTTTCCATTTAAGTTTATTTGATTACATGACAATAAAGGGACACTGTCAACTTGAAATCAGTTTTTTAAAAACTTAAAAGCCATACCACACCTGGCCCTTAAGTTGTCCTGCCAATTTTTAAAATAATTTTTTTTTTAAAGTTTCTGTCTCAGCTGTTGCTGTGTGAAAGATCCACATAACAACACAGGAAGCCAGCTGAATGAGACTGAAAACAAAATACTATCAAACGCAGAAAGAAAAACATTAAAAAAAAAAGAATATTTTTCTTTAACCTCTGTTATTGGAATAGTCACAAAGGTAAAAAAAACAGTCAGAAATCTGATTTAAGTTAATGCTGTTGCTTTAACATTTTTGTTAATCAGTATTTATCTATAAACTTAATGCACAAAAGCCGCTGAAATACCCTCTCCATGCTCTTGGCAACTGTGTTTACTCACATTGCCACCAGGTGCCAAGCTACAAGGTTACTTTCTGAACACTACCGCTAATAAGATGACATGATTATAATATTTAATGTCACCAGTATACATAGTAGACACTGACAATTTAAGTGTATTCTGCTTTTATATGTCTACATTTGGTAACATACCAGTAAGACAGGTGACTCAAGAGTCAAAGCCCATTATTCACCACCTGTACAAACCATGAAATCATGCAACATCATGCAAATCAAGACTTGATCCTGCACACAGTCTTAAAAAATGCCAGTCTAAACGATAATCCCCTGTATTAAGCTAAATTTCATACTTCAAGTTTTCTACAGAAATGAGTCCTCTTCCCCCCTTTATTCCTATCATAGAAAAGTGTGTCATATTAACTTTTTCCAATACTTAAAACTCATCTGTTAAATCTCCCCTTTAAAAGCATTTTAAGTGTACTCTAAATATAACTATACTGTAATTGTCAAACCCTTGAGTAAAGTTTCATTAATACTTCTGATCTGAATGCATTGCTGAGAAGAGCAGGTTTTAGCTCTGTACATCACTTTTAACAACCAGGTAGCGGATGATGCTTTTTTATGTGATTCCCAATGATTCTAGTAATCAGAGTCAGGTAGATTTAGGAGATTTTCAGATAAGTCACCAACAGGATGAAGATTACATCACTCCAGGGTGAATTCTGCTCCAAAAATTAAAAATTCTGCGCACAATATTTGAAAATTCTGCATATTTTATCTGTCAAAACAACACAATATAATCACGCCAGTTTCAATTATTTTGGTAATTTATTTCAGAATACCTGGCAGCAAGGATGTCTGTAACAATACAGACAACAAGAGAGAGTCAGGAAATGTTTTTTGACAAACAAATTCCTTACTAGGCATATTAATACAGAACTCTGACTAATAATTCATTTAAACTACAATACAGAACTGTACTTCCCAGACCCCTCAGAAGCAGTGCAAAGGCTTGGGGGGAGTCGGGGTAACAAATGAACTGAGGGACAAGAAAGTAATTGCCGGAAGGAGTCTGGGTGTGAACTTGGAGGGTTGTTGGATGTGGGTGGGAGAAGTATAGAACAGGTTTTTCTTGGGCAGTGAGGGATTGTTAGGGAGCCTCCACCGTACAGACCTTGGCTGACCCTTAGCCTCTCTCATTTTGTCAGGCACATCTGCCCCTGTCCACGTGTCCCGGCACCCAGGGGTGCCAGAGGCTTCCCAAACGTGGGGGGACTGGGGACTCCCCACCCCCTTGAGGCCCTGCCCTTGCCCCTCCTCTCCCCCCCAGAAGCCCCTACCCGGCCAAGCTGGAAGCCTGCTGCTCCCACCTAGGGTGGGCCAAAAGTGTTGGCCTTAGAGCCGCAGCCCGGCCACGATAAGAGCTGTGCGGGCAGCTGTGGGGAGACGCGGTGGACCATCCACCTCCCCGGGGGGACGGGCGAGCAGCCCCTCGGGAGGTGGATGGTCTGCAGCTCCCCACAGTGCCTGCAGCGCATCTCTTTCTGTGGCTGGGCTGCGGCTCTGAGGTGTACCCCACCCACAGCCAGAGCTGTATGGGCAGCTGTGGGGAGCCGCTGTGGAATCACGGAGCCTCCACTTGCCCTGAGCCAGGCGGGGACACAGGGTGGGGGCTGTTCTCAGCCCCCTGCACAGCAGGCAGGTGGAGGATACGTGCACGGGGCTCCCACAACTACCCGAGCTCCCTGGCTGGGCTGCATGCTGGCCTGGCTGGGGCCTCGGAGGGGAAGAACGCAGGCCCAGCCGCAGAGAAAAGTGGGAGGGCCCTGGTTCCCCCCCCCCCGGTTCCATGCCCCTGCCTGCACCCCCCCATCCCTATGTGTCCTTGCACCCGCACTCAGTCACCCCCCACCCCATCCCCATGTATCCCCGTAACCCCTCTCGTATCCCTGTGTGTCCCTGCACCCCCATTCAGCCACCCTCTTCCCTGTCTAGAAACCCCCTCCCCCACATGGCCCTGCACTCCCACTCAGCCACCCTTCCCCCCATCCCCATGTGTCCTTGCACCTCCCTCCCTCCCTGTCCCCATTCAGCCTCTGCCCCAGACTGTGCCTACCCCCCACTAGCCCTTCTGAACCCCAGCTTGTGATCCAAAGCAGCCCCATGTGCGCCATGCTATCCATTCCCCCATATACCATGCCTTCTAATCGGCCCCATGGGCAGGGTGCTATGAGAAAGGCAGCCTCTTTCTCTTCCCTATCCCCAGCTGGGGCTGCTTCCATCTGGGAGAAGCTGCTCTCTGTTCTGGTACTACAGTGTCCCCGGCGGATGAAAGGAGGAACTGCAGCACCATTCCGACAATGTATTTTCTGTGGGGGAAAAAAATTCTGTGCGGGGCATGAATTATGTGCATGTGTAGTGGTGCAGAACTCCCGCAGTAGTATTACATTCAGCAGGACTAACAGAGCCTTCGAAAACTTGAAATAGCAAAGCTCAATGTTCATAAACAACCAACCCCATAAACTGACCAATGGCAGGATGAATCCCACGTCTAGCTCATTTCTGTGCTCTGGTTGTGTGAACAGCCCTAGCATGAAAAATAAATTCATTTTGCAATAGCCCTTCTGTATACAAACTAACTTTTTTCTTTAAAGTCCCATAACATCTATTCTCACCATACCCGGCTAGGTGCCTCAGCGTGCATGGTGCCGGATGATGTCAAAATCACCATGCAATTTTCCTGGGTCATGGAGTCAACCCCATGTATAACAGGTCTGATAAGTGGCTTTTTAATATTATATTGCGCTTTCCCCCCTAAATTTATTTTAAGAATATTTTATACGGTGTTGAATATGAAATAAATTAAAAGCTGTGCAATATAATAAAGAAAAATGCCACTTACCTAACCTCTCATAATGTAGTCTACAGAGTTCAGAGACGTCTGTCTCTTACCAGCATGCTACATGCTGGGCTGTCGGAGTAGACCAATGAACTAGTCATATGACAATGAAGAATGTCATGTAACCTAAAAGAAAAAGAAAATATAAAGGTCTTTAAAAAATAAAAAGAAGGTAAGAATAAGCTGTTGGGTTCTTGGGGTTGTTATAATAATTAAATTATAAATTAAAAATGAATTATAAGTTATAAATTTATACAACTGGGCATTCATCATAGATACATTACTGAAGTTGATATTTTAGCAATGTCATTTGTGGTTCACCTTGAATAATTCTACTTTTATTAGTCTAGTGTTTTATTTTTCCTTTTCGTGAAGCAGAAAAAAGGTTTATTCTCTAAATCAACACAATTCCTGCAACATTTTCTTAAGTGAGCTCCATTCACGAAGAGATGTTTTGCTAAATATGGCTATAAGTTTCCCAGTGATCAAAATAGCAAAACCAAGCAGTTTGATGACTGCATTACATTCATTTTTAATCCATCTACATCACATCTAAGGTGTCATCAAAATAAGGTGTCAAAAACAATTAAGCTGGGCTACCAAAAAAACTTAGTAAAAAAAATTGTAAATCTAAGTGTGTTCTGATCTGAAGGATTCTTTGTAGTGACCCCTTAACTCCTGGGGGAATTCTGTGCATCTGAAGATGCGCATAATTCATCTAAACAACAAGGAGTCTGGTGGCACCTTAAAGACTAACAAAGTTACAGATGCAGACATAAATATACTGACACATAAAGAGAAGGGAGTTACCTCACAAGTGGAGAACCAGCGTTGACAGGACCAATTCGATCAGGGTGGATGTAGTCCACTCCCAACAATAGATGAGGAGGTGTCAATTCCAGGAGAGGCAAAGCTGCTTCTGTAATTAGCCAGCCACTCCCAGTCCCTATTCAAGCCCAAATTAATGGTGTTAAATTTGCAAATGAATTTTAGTTCTGCTGTTTTTCTTCTAAAAAGAAAAGGAGTACTTGTGGCACCTTAGAGACTAACCAATGTATTTGAACATGAGCTTTCGTGAGCTACAGCTCACTTCATCGGATGCATACCGTGGAAACTGCAGCAGACATTATATACACACAGAGATCATGAAACAATACCTCCTTCCACCCCACTGTCCTGCTGGTAATAGTTTATCTAAAGTGATCATCAAGTTGGGCCATTTCCAGCACAAATCCAGGTTTTCTCACCCTCCACCCCCCCCCCCCACAAACTCACTCTCCTGCTGGTAACAGCCCATCCAAAGTGACAACTCTCTTCACAATGTGCATGATAATCAAGGTGGGCCATTTCCTGCACAAATCCAGGTTCTCTCACCAAATGGCCCAACTTGATGATCACTTTAGATAAGCTATTACCAGCAGGACAATGGGGTGGAAGGAGGTATTGTTTCATGATCTCTGTGTGTATATAATGTCTGCTGCAGTTTCCACGGTATGCATCCGATGAAGTGAGCTGTAGCTCACGAAAGCTCATGCTCAAATAAATTGGTTAGTCTCTAAGGTGCCACAAGTCCTCCTTTTCTTTTTGCGAATACAGACTAACACGGCTGTTACTCTGAAACCTGTTTTTCTTCTGTTTCTGAAGATTTTTCATTCAAATACAGCTACTTTCAAATCTGTTATAGAATGTCCAGGAAGATTGAAGTGTTCTCCCACTGGCTTTTGTGTGTTATCATTCCTGATGTCCGACTTGTGTCTATTTATTCTTATCCCCTGATAATGCATCTGTCCCTCATAATTTTGTTTTTTCCCAGCATAAAATACATTCTGCTCAAGAACAGATGCAGTTCTCCCTTTTGCCCAGCAGAGTCTGCTGTGGCACCAGGCCAGCCAGATGGATGAACAGAGATGGCTGTTCTGGCACCACAGCGGCCCCTGATGGGTAAAAGGCAGAACTGCAGCACTTCTTGGGCAGAATGTATTGGGGGGGGGGGGGGGGAATTCTATGCGTGCCCAATGCTGCAGAATTCCCCCAGGAGTAGAAGTTCATCACAGCATCCTGCCCGTGGAGCCAGGTTAAGACAGAGTGGGGAACACAGAGCTGCTAGGGGGTCACAGACTGGGGTTCAGAATGCATAGTAGGGGGATAGACTGGGGCTTGGTCTCAGGAGCTAGTGGGGTGACAGTATTGAGTCTGGGGACAAGGCGGGGGCTGCAGAGACCCATTGGGACGGGTGGGGTGGGGACAGGGGCAGATGTATCTGATTGACAGAGAGGCTTGGGGTTAGTTAGGGTCTGCATGGGCAAGGCTTCCCAATTCCCTAACGATCTCCCCCCCCCACCCCCCCCAAAAAAATCTCCTCCCACCCACACCCACCATCCTCCAGGTTCACTCCCAAGCTTCTTCCCTCTCCCTCAGTTCCTCTGTTATCCCGGACCCCCCAAACCTTTGCAGTGCTTCTGACAGGTGCAGGAAATACAGCTCTGTATTGTAATTTAAACGAATTACTCAAAGTTCTGTATTAATATGCCTAGTCAAAAATCTATTTGTAAAAAAAAATAAATTACCAGAATCTTTTTTTTGGTCTGTATTGTTACAGACATACTTGCTGACAGATATTTTGAAATAAATTACCAAAATAATTGAAACTGGAATGTTTATATTGTGTTATTTTGACAAAATATGCAGAATTTTCAAATATTATGTGCAGAATTTTTATTTTTTTGGTGCAGAATTCCCCCAGGAGTACCCCTTTGACACTATTTATGTGTTCAAAGATGCCACAGTAAGAATTAAAATTTCATTTAGATAGTGTTCCAGCCTCCAAGGCTTGTGGGTGTCTAATACAATACAATAAATAAAATCTACCAATAAAAGACAACACGGCCCAATAGCTGCAGAAGAGAGGAGTGCAGGAAGAGACAGAAAACCATGTCTTGTCACATGCCCTAGACTGCTTTTTTCCATAAAAATTATGTATTGGAAAAACAAAAATCACACAATACAATATTCAACCATCTTGACAAACATGTATATAAAGTAACATTGAAAAATGTAATGTGCGGTATCGTTAGTGCTATAAAAACAAAGCTGTTGGGAGATCTGATTCAAGTTTGCCTTCTTAAGTATAGCCAAACCATGCTTTAATTGTATTCAATAATCGTGCTCCACAGGCCTCTAAAGCCCAAGACATCATTTGGCAAGATGTTAAAACCTACTACATTCCTTCCATCCATATTCTAACTTTGCTATAACCTGTTAGTTCCAACAAGGCAGGTCTGTCTGTCTGTCTTGTCTTTATTTCAATACTGTTCACGGGAACTAGAACAAAAATTAAGCAATCAGCAATTGTAAACAATGTTATTATGCAGGAAGAACCTCAAGGATCCAAAGATGTCATTGCACATCACACCAGCAGTCCCTGACTCTTTTTTTCATTTACACCAGCTGGAAACCCAGCTTCAATTGCCACTTAAATGCTAGAATTATGTTACTATTTCTACATGACATTACTTTTCGGTTTCCATCTTACATCTCTATATACTGTATTTTTAACACTCTCTAAACGCTCTGTGGTGTGAAGTCAGTTTTTTATTACTAGTTATTTTTGCTAAAGTACAAGCCAGAGGAATAACAAAGACAAGGTTTTAGTCTGCTAAGTAATTCTACAGAAATCCACATAAGTATTTCAGAATAAAACATTTTCCAGTATAAAGAAAAAGAATCACCATCTTGCTGCCATGTCCAACCAGAATGCAAATTCTTTCTACATTTTTCACTTCTAATGAACAGTGGGGAAATGTATTAATTGTTATACATAGTCACAAATTCCCTTAGAATAATTTGCTGCAGATCTGGGGCATAATCTGTGGCATACCCAATGACATCACTGGGAGCCAATGTTCCCTCTGATTTTTGACAGGCCGTGTGGGCAAAAAAAATTTTCTGTGCAAATTTTTGACAGGCTGTAGGCGCAAAACATTTCATCTGTGCAAATTGTTGTGCTTCTGTGCAAATTTTTGTGTGCACGGTGTTTCGCCGTGTGCACGGGGTTTAAGATCTGTGTGCACGCGCACAGCTTAGAGGGAACAGTGCTGGGAGCAGGAGGAGATCTCAAAACTAAGAAAAAATGAAAGCAGCTTGCTTCTTCCCTGGTCACAGAGGAACTACAATTGTCAGTTAAACAAAGTCTAGAATTAATGTATTAGTTAAAACCAAATCAGGATGAACTCTTAGAAAAAGTTTAGTCTAAAAGACATTTCTTTAAAACAAAAACAACCAACCTTCTCCCCTCCCCCAAAAAATCACAAATACTTAGTAGTTACATAATACATCTTCACAAACATTTATTAAGCCTTAATGCACCCTGTGAAATAGGTGTGAAAAGTGTTATCCCCATTTTACAAAGACAGCAACTGAGACAGAGTACAAATGACTTGTTCAACATCACAGAAGTCTGGTAAAACTGAGATGAAAACTTGGGTGGTCAGAATTCCAGTCCTTCTTTTGACTACATCACCTGGCATAAATAAGTGTATCCAATACAATCATTTCAAGTAGCAAGAGCTTCCCCTGGGGGAAGAGGGAGGAATTCAGTGGCAGGGAAATTGCATCAGTTTGAGATCCATAACACTAGCTTAATTTTATCAAAGCTAGTTAAGTGGTTTTCATCCCCAAAGGATGAATACTTTCCACTATTATGTTCTTCGCATTTATTTTTTAGCAATGATAATTGTGTTCTGTGCATCTATTATTTTATGTTGGCATTTAGCATAGGTTGCTTCAAGAATATGACCACTGGGTGTATATGGATTCCAGAATTCCTAATAAAAAGACAGAAGACTGTGCCATGGGCCACCTGAGCCACTGGGGGAGAGGGTGGGAGGGGAATAAAACAGAGAATCAAGAGACATGTTAAATGGAAAAATTATTACCAAAAAAACAAACACAGAACTACTTTACCAATTTCTTGACTGCAGCAGGAAGGGCCTTGAAAGAAATACATTCAGATGAGGAAGGACCACAAGCAAATGATGACCTCGATTTTACAAACTGCCAAAGCCTTTGCCAATACTCAGGAAGTGGTGCAGTAAATTTAAAGCACACAGGTATTGATGCTCACCGATTCTTCCCTTTGTATAGATAAAATACATATGACCATTCAATAAGGTGCATTATATTGGCCAGATTTATTGTCCAAAAATACTACTGTGGAAAATGTGTCTCTGTTTAGTTGATATGGACTCCAGATTAAATAAAACCAACCAGGAAGTCATTATCCACTGTAATTTTTCAAGATTTGGTTTTAGAAAATGATGACTAAAAAAACAGAGAAAATGTCCAGGTAGGTTTCTTTAAAGTGACTTAGAATTCATGTGGTGTTCATGCTTTCCTCTTATATCACTACATATTTATGCTTTCTTTGGTTAACTTCTTGGTGGCCCATAGTAGAAGGGAGGCAAAGTAGCCTGTGTGGCTACACACTATGGGAAAGATAGAATGCAAACAGTAACTGACACTGCTTAATTTTTTTCCTGGAACTTTCTTTTACATATGAATTTCACTGCTAATTAATCCACTGATTTATCCCTAAATATATGCAGTCACAATCCAAATAAACCTTTCCTCCCCACTCCCCAAAGTTACTATTTGCAAATATAACCACAAATAAACGTGGATGAGTAAAAAACAACAACCAGAAACCAAAAATCTGAATTCAACTCAAAGTACTAAAAGTGGACTATGATTTCTATAAGATGTGCATTTCTAAAAAATGATCACAAACTTCAGTTTGCAACAGTATTCTGTAGAGTTTTTATTATGAATATGTGTTTTCTACAACATGAGTTTTGGAAACAGCATCTCAGCACGATTATAATCACAGGTTTCTGGACATAACAGACCATAGGAATATTGATGTCAAATGTGTCATCATGTTAGACTCCTCTTCTCAAGGTCTGAATCTCCCCAAGTATGTTGCTGCCCTGTTAGGTCCACAAACAATATAAATGTCGCCTGAAGACATAAACTGGGAAAAAACTGCCAACTGGATTGAGGCAGATGTGGCTTTATCAGGTCTTATAGGCCTTTGTCTCTTAGAGCAGTGTTCTCTGAACCTGAGTTCTTGGGTCTGTTTTCTAAGACTTGACTTAAGGAATAATAAGATTGTGCTTTCCTAAAGAGAAGAAAGGGGAGCAGACTACTTCAACAACTGTGTCCACTAATAGTACAGTAACTCCTCGCTTAACGTTGTAGTTATGTTCCTGAAAAATGCGACTTTAAGCGAAACGATGTTAAGTGAATCCAATTTCCCCGTAAGAATTAATGTACATGGGGGGGTTAGGTTCCAGGGAAATTTTTTTCACCAGACAAAAATATATATATATATCTACACACACACACACACACACACATACAGTATAAGTTTTAAACAAACAATTTAATACTGTACACAGCAATGACGACTGTGAAGCTTGGTTGAGGTGGTGAAGTTAGAGGGTGGAAGAGGGTGGGATATTTCCCAGGGAATGCCTTGCTGATAAATGATGAACTAGCATTTGGCTGAGCCCTCAAGAGTTAACACATTGTTGTTAATGTAGCCTCACACTCTACAAGACAGCACAAATGGAGGGAGGGGAGACAGCATAGCAGAGACACACACCTTCTGTGGGGGGGGGGGGGGGGGCATTGTCCCTTTAAGTACGTTGACACCACATTCTAAGTACATAGCCTTTAAAAAGATCAGGAAGTTGAGACAGCAGCTGCGGCCAGCTCTCTCCCTCCTGAGCCCTGTAGTGTCTCCCACCTGCTCTATATGGAGAAGGAGTAAACGGGGGGCAGAAGTAGGGGGAAGGGGACACCCTGACATTAGTCCCCCTCTTCTCCCCTCCCCTGCACAGCAAGCAGGGGGCCCCCGGGAGCAGCTCCAAGGCAGAGGGCAGGAGCAGCACATGGCAGTGGGGGGAGGGACAGCTGAACTGCCAACAATTGGTAGGTTGCTGGGCAGCTGCTGCACAGAGAACTTAGGGGAGTGGGGAGCTGATACAGGGGCTGCCGGTCCACCCTGGTTCCTAGCCCCCACCAGCTAGCTCCAACAGACTGCTCTTCCTGCAAGCAGTGGACAAAACAGGCGGCTGCCAAACAAAGTTATAAGGGAACATGTTCCCTAATTGATCAGCAACTTAACAACGAAACAGTGTTAACTGGGATGACTAAGTGAGGAGTTACCGTACTACCATTTTCCACTCTTGGGTATTGTGTCTTTTCAGGCTTGAGCTAAGATGATTAGAGGAGGGAAAATTTTGGAGGAAAACAGAAAAAGAAAAGGCTGACCATACTAAGGGGCTCGGGGTGAATTAATACACAGCACAAACTGAAGAAAGAAGAAAACAATGCCAAATCTGAGGGAAATAGGTACAATGATTTAGGCGTGTGGACAGGGCAGAAAAAGTAGCTCCTTTAGGCATGCAATACTTGAAGATGCAGATTTTTCTGAGTTTGAGTAGGAGCAGAGAGATGCATTAAAGCAGATGGAATTTTCACAATTTCATTTGCATTCCACCTTTAAATTGATCAAAGGGTGAATTATGATCCCATGGAAGACAAACAAAATTCCAGTGGACTTCTATAGGACTTGAATTTAGCCGTCCTTTCACCAGTCCAATGTTCAATTTTATTTTACTATTTGGTACAACTGCACTTGATTCTTTTAACAAGAGGATTGCTCCCATAACAAAGATAATTTAAATGAGCTCAAATTATGTATAGCAATTTTCCTAATTTTGATTTATACTGACTGGCCTGTTAATCAATAAGCAACAATCAAGCAATATAGTGCCTGTATTACATTCATTTTTAATCTGAAGATACGATATTTTTAAAGGAAGATTCAATTTACCAAAATCAAGAGGTCAAAAACACAGTTCATCAAAATATTTAGTTGGGACTCTACCAAATATTTAATATTATTTACTTCAAAAGCATTTTTACCTCAAGGGCTCATTGGAGTGAGTTCTCTGAATTGGTCTTAAATTATCAGGAATGCTACTGAAATGAACAATTAATGAATCTGCATAATAGCACTGGAGGTCCAAAGGTCTCTGAGCTTCTAGCAGTATAAAATACACAAATATGGGTGCTAGTAACACTGGCTTCTAATGGTGTGGGCTAAGTAGTTTAAGTATAAGATTGAAACACTAATGGTCACTGAAACCACAGACTGAAATCTAGACGGGCTCTATTTAGCCTTTCCTTTTCTTAAGGAAGATAGGTGGAATTCCCTTCAGTTTATCACATGAGGACTTTTGGATGGGGCCTTAAAAACTAAGATCCCATCTTCATTATATAAACAGGAAAAATCCCATGACACATTTAATAAAAGTAAGAATTTGCTCCCAGTGACTTTGGCTAAATTATCCTCTTTCCCAAGGGCCATGAAGGTTGATATATATTTTACTCCTGAGGGAATTCTGCACCACTGCACAATGCAGAATTTTGCAGAAATTAATGTGCGCACAGAATTCCGGCCCCCCCCCCCAATGGATGGCAGAGATGTTGGCCGCTTATAGGGACTGCTGGACCCATCAGAGCCCAGCTCACAAACAGAAGACAAGGCTGGGGGGAGGGAGCTGGAGGGTTCCCAGCAGCTGCAGTACCCAGCATGCCCAGAAGTAAGGAGGCGGAGTGCGCAAGAAACTCCATGCAAACCTAGAACCCAGCATCAGGCTCTCTCCCCCTCTGGATCCCTAGGATCTAGGAAGGTAGGGGTGAGAGTCTGTGGGCCAGAAGGGGGCCTTGCAGCAGGCCTCTGGGGGTAGAGAGTATGAGTATGTGGGCTGGGGGGCCCCCTGCAGCTGGGTCGGGGGTGAGAATGTCTAGGGGGGAGGGGCGCGGCTGAGCTCTGAGGGGGAGGGTGTTTTAGTGTCTGGGCTGGCAAGGGCCCCATGGCTGGGCTCTGGGGAGAGGGAGGGACGTGAGTGTCTGCACTGGGGGTGAGGGGTGCGGGCAGCTGGGCTCTGGGTGTGTGAATGTCTGCCCCTGGCTGCGCTCGGGGGAGGGGGGTAAGGGGCAGAGGAACAGGAACTGGGGTTGCCGTAGGGGTTTCTTTAACTCTCTACTGATGGGGGAATTTTTGTGTGTGTCTGTATTGTTACAGCCATACGTGTTGACTGGTATTTTGAAATAAATAACCAAAATAATTGAAACTGGTGTGATTATATAGTGTTATTTTGACAAATAAAATTTGCAGAATTTTAAAATACTGTATGCAGAATTTTAATTATTTTTTGGCACAGAATTCCCACAGGAATAATATTTGTATTAAGATAAGGGGTTGTATTCCTTTATGGGTTTGAATTTAATTGTGAGAATACCTAGAGCGTGGACAGGCTTTTGAAAATACTGAATCCAAGCAAATAAAACAAATAATTGGTAGGTAGCCTTCCACGTAAAGGGAGGATGTGTTTCATTGATATTATAATTGTATAATGCTTTGGGAATTTTCAGAATAAAATGATATACATATGTAAGTTGTTATGATTGGGATGCAACAGTCAATCTATCTTTATTGTTAAAACTTCTTTTAGCATATACTTAGGAACTAACCAAACTACCTGAAAGAAGATGTACAAGCAAGATACTGAGATATTGAGCTCTCAGGTGCAGAGGCTAGGTTTAGATTTTTTACATTTGTAACGTTATTGACATGAACTGTGACCATATAGATCATTGTTGCAACCAGGGTCCTACGGTTGCACCAGATCTTGTGCAGAGGAGGCCAAGTGGGATGTCTATGGAAAAGTTGTAGTTTGCTGGTTATGATTATGCTGTCTGTATCATTTTTGTATTTGAAGTTATGAATATTGACTACATACTTGTATCTTAATGTGTTTGATTCTAAGTAGCCTCAGTGAAGCATTTGGTTAGCTTCTTGAGAAAGGACTATTCTCAGTAAGTGCCCAATCAAGAAACACTTAACTGACAATGGACTTTGGGAGACACCAACCCACATCTGAGCTTTCCTAGGAACATTCAAACTAACATGTAAACATGTAAACAACAAAAAAAAACTGCAAAAAACTGAATCATTCATAGACATGTGACTTGCCCAAGTGGCTACAAACTCCATCTTGTTGCTGTGACTTTGCACAGAAGAACAAAGGGAATTCCACCCACAAGAAAGAAAATATAAAAGGCCCTGGAAGCCTCTCCATTTTGTCTTTAGCTGGCTTAAGAGATGGCCTCTCCACCCCAAAGAGATGCCAGAAAGAAACTGGAACAAAGGACAGTAACTATGGGGTGTGAGTGATTGCTGGCCCCAACTAGGAGTCCAGTCTGTGAAAGAAGCTGATTGGAACATTTCTGGGGGTGAGATTTCATCTGTATTCAGTTTCCTACTGTATTAGGCTTAGACTTGCGCATTTTTGTTTTATTTTGCTTGGTAACTTCCTTTGTTCTGTCTGTTATTACTTGGAACCACTTAAATCCTACTTTTTATATTTAATAAATCACTTTTGCTTATTATTGAATCCAGAGTTAGTGACTAACACCCGGGGGAGCAAACAGCTGTGCATATCTCTCTCTCAGGGTTATAGAGGGCAGACAATTTCTGAGTTACTCTGTTTAAAGCTTATACAGAGTAAAAACGGATTTATTCAGGGTTTGGACCCCATTGGGAACTGGGTGTGTCTGGGTGCTGGAGACAGGAGTACTTGCTAAGCTGTTTTCAGTTAAGTCTGCAGCTTTGCGGGACATGGTTCAGACCTGGGTCTGTGTTTGCAGCAGGCTCAACAAGGCAGGGTTCTGAAGTCCCAAGCTGGCAGGGAAAATGGGCTCAAAGGTAGTCTCAGCACATCAGGTGACAGTCCCAAGGGGCTCTCTGTGACTGAACCCGTCACAAAATTTGGTGTCCAAAGTTGGGTTCCTAAATCCTTATTTAGAAATTTAAATAAGTGGCCTAATTTTCAGAAGTGCTGAGTGGTTTTCATTCAGATCAAACATTAGCCACAGCTAGCTTCAGAATAATGGACAAATGCATCATCTGAAACCCTGTAAGATGGCTGAAGGAAGGGTCCCATTAGGAAACTATTTAAAACAATATGTGCTAAATAGCATCTTAATCAAGTAATTTGTTTAGCTTAACAAAGGACAACGTGACTGATATTTTTATGGTTAATACTGCAAAAGATCTTTTATCTGGCACTTCACCAACTGGCAAGCTCTATAAACCGGCATTTCTGATCTGCACTGAAAGTCCGGTTTACAGTGCGGTTGGTGTGGGGCTGGCAGGGAGCTGGAACGTGGGAGGGGCTGCGTGGTGCACTCTTGGAGGAAGTTTGGGTCCGGGAGGGGGCTTGGGAGGGGCTCTGGGTGCCGGATGGGGGGGGCGGGGGCTCACCTCCAGAGGTTCCTCACAAGCAGCTCCCCATCTCTGCTGTTGCTGGCGGAGGCACAGCCAGGTGGCTCTGAGGGCATGCTGCCTCCGTCCCCTCTCCCTGAGTGGTGAGTCTGCGGCTTCCAGCCCATTGGCCAGGAACTGCGGCCAACAGGAGCTGCAGAGGGCAGGGCCTGCAGATGGAGGCAGCATGCCTGCTTGCAGAGTCACCTGTCTCCACCTCCGCCAGCAGCACCAGGGATGGGAAGCCGCTTGCAGGGAGCCACCAGAGAGAAGCGCCCTCCACATCCACACCCTAGCCCCTTCCCATGCCCCAAGCCCCCTCCCGGACCCAAACTCCCTCCAAGCCCGTGCCCTGCAGCCCCTCTGTGACTTATTGACATGAACTGTGACCGTATAGATCATTGTTGCAACCAAGGTCCTATAGTTGCACCAAATATTGTACAAAGGTTGTCAAGTAATGTGTCTGTGAAAAGGTTATAATTTGCTGGTTATGATTATGATATCTGTTATGATTATGCATATATCATTTTTGTATTTGAAGTTATAAATATTGGCTATGTACTTGTGTTTCAATGTGTTTGATTCTAAGTAGCACCAGTGAAGCATTTGGCCATCTTATTGAGAAGGGACTCTTCAGATTAAGTGCCCAATCAAGAAACACTTAACTGACAATGGACCTTGGGAGACTCCAATTCACATATGAGGAGCCTCCCTGGGAACGTTCAAGGTATCATGTAAGCAATGGCTGCTCTACATGTAAAGAACTGAGTCATGCATGGACATGTGACTTGCCCATGTGACTCCAAACTCCACCTGGCTGCTGTGATTTTCCACAGTAAGAACAAAGGGATGTCCTTCCACATGGCAGAGGATATAAACGGCCCTGAAAATCCATCCATTTTTTCTTCAATCCTGTTTCTTACCTCTGGAGGAACTTTGCTACGCTGAAGCTCTGAACAATGAACTAAATGACCCATCCAAGACGTGGATGTACTCCAAAGACTTCATTTGTGCCTGCAGTTTATTCCATCACTGCTACAAGCCTGAACCAAGAACTTTGCCATTACTGTACGTAATTGACTCCATTTAACCAATTTTAACTCTCATCTATACTTTTCTTTTTATGAATAAATCTTTTGATTTTAGATTCTAAAGGATCGGCAACAGCGTGATTTGTGGATAAGATCTGATTTGTATATTGACTTGGGTCTGGGGCTTGGTCCTTTGGGATTGGGAGAACCTTTTTTTCACTGGGGTATTGGTTTTCATAACCAGTCATTCCCATAAGGAGCAGTGCTGGTGGTGATACTGGGAAACTGGAGCGCCTAAGGGAATTGCTTGTGTGACTTATGGTTAGTCAATAGGGTAAAACCAAAGTCCTCTCTGTTTGGCTGGTTTGGTGTGCCTTAATAGTAAAGGAAACCCAGCCTTGGGCTGTAACTGCCCTGCTCTAAGCCATTGGTTCTGAATTGATACTCTCAGTTGTGTCCCACCAGAGGCCGCATTGTTACACCCTCCCACACCCTGCACCGTGGCCACCTCTTCCCCCTCCCTTCAAACCCCTCTCTCTGAGTTAATCGGCATTTTTAATTTACCGGCACCCCCTCGTTCCCCCAGCATGCCCATTTAAAAAGCTTTTATTGTATGTAGTCCAAATGGATTTTTCAACATTCAGGTTAACTTTAGAATGACCTGATTCAGCCACAGGGAAAACTGCTTTGGAAAATGTGAGTTCTTTATCCTACACTGCTATAATCTCAATACTGAACTTTTGAAGTGCAGAATCAATCAAAAATGTTAATTTAAATAGAAATTCTGTCACAGCAATGCTTAATTATTAAATTCGCAAAGCAACAACTTGATCATCTGCCACACTGATTCAGGGCAACCTTAACGTATCTTAGACTCCAACCACAGCAGGGTTCCAAATCAACCTTCTTGAAGTTTTTTGGGTCAGTAGCATCCTTTCATCTTGGGGACATACTGCTTTCACTAGTCGTATCACATCTCTGCTACCAAAAATGAGTATCCCAAGTAGCAACTGGAATTATAAATTAAAATGTGTATGCCATAAATAAAGAGCAATAAAGAGTTATTGATCAGGAGTGACCTCAAGATGCTTGTAACTTGGCTGGCAGAAACTTCAAACACAGTGAAAGTGATGCTTTTGATCACTGGAAGTTCATCCAACATGCAGACACTGCAGTGCACTTTGTACCAGTAGGGTATGATGCGTGACCAAGAGTGTGGGACAAGAATAATTTTAAAAAGTGCATGGGAGGGTGAAGAGAAATAATGAGCAATAGAGAAATAGGGTGAAAAAATGACAAATAAGTGTGCTCTTTCGTTACTATTCACAAAAGTATGATGCAGTGGTGCAAGCAAAAACCTCCATTTTAAATTTCAAAACTGCATACTCAGAATCCTGATGTAACACAGGGAGATTTTAACAGATAAAGGGTGCAGTTAGGGGAGGACAGATTGCAGGCATTTTGGATCAAGGATTGTATTTGTAAAACATCTTTGTATGATGCCTAGAAGAATGGGAGACTGATATTTCATTGAAGGTCCCAAGTGCTACTGTAATAAAATAATCATAATCTAAAGCAAATACTGTATTTTAAAAAATCTCTGGTTTCAGAGTAACAGCCGTGTTAGTCTGTATTCGCAAAAAGAAAAGGAGTACTTGTGGCACCTTAGAGACTAACCAATTTATTTGAGCATGAGCTTTCGTGAGCTACAGCTCACTTCATCGGATGCATACTGTGGAAACTGCAGAAGACATTATATACACAGAGACCATGAAACAATACCTCCTCCCACCCCACTCTCCTGCTGGTAATAGCTTATCTAAAGTGACCATCAAGTTGAGCCATTTCCAGCACAAATCCAGGTTTTCTCACCCTCCGCCCCCCCCCCCCCCCCACAAACTCACTCTCCTGCTGGTAATAGCCCATCCAAAGTGACCACTCTCTTTAAAATGTGTATGATAATCAAGGTGGGCCATTTCCAGCACAAATCCAGGTTTTCTCACCCCCCCACCCCCCTCCAAAAACCACACACACAAACTCACTCTCCTGCTGGTAATAGCTTATCCAAAGTGATCACTCTCCTCACAATGTGTATGAAAATCAAGGTGGGCCAAACTGACCTTGGATGAGCTATTGCTAGCAGGAGAGTGAGTGTGTGTGTGGAGGGGGGGGGGTGAGAAAACCTGGATTTGTGCTTGAAATGGCCCACCTTAATTATCATGCACATTGTAGGGAGAGTGGTCACTTCGGATGAGCTATTACCAGCAGGAGAGTGAGTTTGTGTGTGGGGGGGAGGTGAGAAAACCTGTATTTGTGCTGGAAATGGCCCACCTTGATTATCATGCACATTGTAGGGAGAGTGGTTACTTTGGATGAGCTATTACCAGCAGGAGAGTGAGTCTGTGTGTGTATGGGGGTGGGGGGGTGAGAGAACCTGGATTTGTGCTGGAAATGGCCCACCTTGATTATCATGCACATTGTAGGGAGAGTGGTCGCTTTGGATAAGCTATTACCAGCAGGAGAATGAGTTTTTGTGTGTGTGTTTTTTTTTTTTTAAAAAAGGGGGGGGGGGGGTGAGAAAACCTGTATTTGTGCTGGAAATGGCCCACCTTGATTTTCATACACATTGTGAGGAGAGTGGTCACTTTGGATAAGCTATTACCAGCAGGAGAGTGAGTTTGTGTGTGTGGTTTTTGGAGGGGGGTGGGGGAGTGAGAAAACCTGGATTTGTGCTGGAAATGGCCCACCTTGATTTTCATACACATTTTAAAGAGAGTGGTCACTTTGGATGGGCTATTACCAGCAGGAGACTGAGTTTGTGTGTGTGTGTGTGGGGGGGGGGGGGGGGGGGGGCGGAGGGTGAGAAAACCTGGATTTGTGCTGGAAATGGCTCAACTTGATGATCACTTTAGATAAGCTATTACCAGCAGGACAGTGGGGTGGGAGGAGGTATTGTTTCATGGTCTCTGTGTATATAATGTCTTCTGCAGTCTCCACAGTATGCATCCATGAAGTGAGCTGTAGCTCACGAAAGCTCATGCTCAAATAAATTGGTTAGTCTCTAAGGTGCCACAAGTACTCCTTTTCTTTTTTTAAAAAAATCTCTGCAATAGATGAAAAAAGCTGGCTACAACGTGGGCAGCCTCTCACACAACACTGCATGTTACCCAGATCAACCAAATCTGTATTTTTATTTAAGACCAAATGTTTGAGGAAGGAGAGGAGTAAGTTGCATCTGGGAATTAGGATCCAAGCAACAGTGTCCAAATTACGGACACAATAGTAGCTATAAACAAAAATAAGTGAAACCAAATTCATGTTAACACTTATATATCAATTTACAGTTGTATAACATATGCGAAGAGCAATGATCACAGTGTTTCTGTGTACCCATTTATTCATTGCAATGGTTTATGCCCAGATTAATATTCTACTAGTAGATTCATGAATGTCACACGTAAACTTGCATTCCACAGGACAAGAAATATCAGATTTATTATTCTATTCAAGAATCCAGGCTGGGCATGGATAGAAATAATTTACAGAAACAGGACAACCACGTATGTCTCAATATGCAGAAGAATGTGAAAGACATTATTATTTTACCTGGTTTCCCATGACTATGCCATCCTCCAGAGTCTTACAAAAACTCTTGAAATATCTGTCAATTTGCTACCCTCAGAGAGTCAAACCAACATGAGATGAACCAAGCCCTTTGTGTTTAGAAATAACATCCTTTACTTAAGAACTTAAAGGCTGGATCCAGTGCTTAAAGGTTGGACCAGAATTAAAGAAAGGAAATAAAAGTCTCCAGTTATTCTACAAGAAGTCTAACTAAAGCTTTTATTTTTTCAGCTGAAAAGGATTCAGGAAAGCATCACTGTAAAAGCATTTTAAATGAGAGGCAAATGGCATTTAAAACAGCTTCATTTCCTATTTGGGGTGGACTTGAGAGACGAGGGAAGGGAGTATGTAGGAAGGAGTGTGGCTGAAGAGAGAAATAAAAGCACAGTAGCTGGCACTTCTGTGCAATAATATTACCAGCCTGCTGAGAGCAATTACAATAACACAGACAGCACTCGCTTTATTGTGACCTTATTGAATTAACTTTGAGGGGAAAAAACCCTGAGATTCAGCAGGGAATTTATTAGAAAATTTTAATGCCAACTTAACTTTGATCCAAAGGCCTCAATATTAAAGGTCATATCTATTACTATACTGTGGGAAACTTTGGGTCTCTTTGCTCCTGTGTTCTACCTTTCCTATCCTTGTTTTCTTTTATAAAAATACGTCAGAACTCTCCCTCCCTCTCTCTAAGTTTAATAACACTTTTATATTAGAAACACGGTATCACTGTCTGTGTTTTACAGTAAGAGTCAGGAAGTAAAAAAAAGTCTAATTTTTACCATTTCAAACGAAATCTTAAGCAAGCAAGCAGCAAATAAGGATTGAAAAAATTAAGAAACTAAATGAACACGTTCAGTACTCTGAATTCATTATTGCTATTTTGGTACACAATTTAAAAAAAAAATCAAATAAATTAACAGGACACAAATAATGAACCATATTCTACCAGTACTCACAGTAAACTATCACATATCACTTGTGTCAAACCCCTGTTGACTTCAGTAGGAATGGTAAATGCTCTGCACTGAACCTAAAGATCAACCCCTTTATCTGGTAAACTGGTACAATTACCTCTCCCCCTCGCCGCTCCCAAAAAAAGGGGGGAATAGGTATGCTTAAAGTCTGTGGATAGGAGTTTTTCAAAGGTTTGGAACAAGAACTGTCTTTTTGTTCTGTGTCTGTACAGCGTCCAGCACAATGGGATTCTTGTCCATGACTGGGGCTCTTAAGTGCTACTGTCATGCAAATAAATAGTATCACCTCCCACAACATCATGATGGGAGCTGCAGGTACTCAGAACCGCTCTCAGGTCATTCATGTATTGGGCTGCTTACATGTTACCCCCTAGAACTACTGCTGATAGATCTGCAGGGCTGATGGGTATTTACTTGAAACGAAAATACTCAGCTTTTCAGCCCGAGAGTATGGGGGGGGGAGAGAGAGAGAGAGATGTTCTGTGCTTTTATTAATGGGTATAAAAAGGTGTGAGAAACAAGAAGCCTGCTGTTACACTGTGCTGCTCCATTCAAGTGAGAGTGTGCATTAATAAAGTGGGAAATGGTGGCAAACTTACTAAGAAAAGGGTAAAATGTGCAAGTGCCTAAGTGATTTAGGAACTTAAATATCATTAACTCTCAATGTTACTTGGGCTCCTAAGTGCCCAAGTCACTGTTGAAAGTGGGACTTATACATTTCTGAAAATTTCACTCAAAAGCATGAAGCACCAATACTGGATGAGTACCAGCGTACTGCTTCTAGCAGACTTTGGGGCAAGAGACTCACGCTCACTTTTTAGCCTGCAAACCGCTATGCAATGATATTTGTTACAGGTCCTCATTTCTCAGCAGCCTCTGTGTCATCTCTTAATACAATAAAAAAAACACAGGTCCAAACACAATGTTTCTTAACCTAACTCAGGCTTCAAAACATTTTAATACATCAGGAACAGAAACCATTGTTATTATTTAGGCCGTGCCTATACTGTACTGAAAAACCTGCTTGCTGAACTGGCTTAAAACGAAGTTCAGGCTACTTTGATTTTAAACATGGTTTTGGTGGCCAGTGTGTGAAACACTGTTTTTAAACTCAATTTAAATAAGATTTCACCTTCTTCATTTGAGTCAGACAAAGCAGGTTTAATCTAAATTAGTCTCATGTTTAATCTGAGTCAATCTGAAGGGTTTAACATGTTTCAAACCAATTTGGCAAAGACTACTTGAGCCCTACTGTGAACATAGGTCCTCATTTTCCAACTAAGAGATGCATGCCTTTGACTCTAGATCTGCTTTCTCCACACAAGGTCCCCACAACACATCCTTCTGTACAGTCAAGGAATGTACATAATCTGCAATGATACATTAAATGTCAGCTCCTTTGCTTTCTGATTTGCTTTACTCTTGATAAAAAGATTGATTAAACATCTAGGTTTTAATGGGTTTTGACTTAGTAACCACTGTAATTTAGTTCCTTTGAAGGCTGTCTTGCCAATGTCCTCTCATTTGAAGACAGATTCTTTTTATTCACTACTTTGAACATTTGTGTAAAAGTACAAGCGGCCAGCAGAATGGCTGCCAGAATAGTAAACTGAACTTTACAAGATTTTTACCATTTAGTCTTATGTTCTTTATGCTATTTAACAGCCTATTTTGATAGTAGAAACCTTTTAACTTTATAGTACATAACAGTAAAATCTCTTGCTCTCCCTAGAGTGGGTTTTGTGTGTCATTCTTTAGAGAGCTAGAAGAGAATATGAAATACAGGAACTGGAGTCCCAGTTTTCACATTGATTCAATCATGATAGGTGGAACATGCCAGGTCTCCACAATAATATTCAGTTCACTGAGATGGCAGCTGTCTTGTCATTTTGGTTGTCCTTTTTCATATGTTCAAACTAGTAAATAAAAAGAATCTATCTAGAACCAATATTTTTCAAATGAGAGAACCTTGGTGTTACACTTCAGGATCTTGAGGAACTAAAATTGCAGTGGCTACTCAGTCAAAGACCATTAAAGCCTGGGGGACCTGTTCCTGTATCACTGAAATCAGTGGGAGCTCTGCCACGGATTTCCATAGATGCAGGAACAAGCTTTGGATGTTTAATCAAACCTTCCCATCCCCCAGGACTGAACCTCGGTGAACTTGTGACTCTTCTCTCTCCTCTTTCCTTTCTCCGCTACCATACCCACTCGTTCGCTAAATCCTGCTGCTGTTGCTTCTTTAAATTGGTCACTTTGCAAAAGTTGCTCAGATATTACAACGATGGCAACTTGGTATAAATGCTCAGATAGAGTTATCCCCCTCCCACCAAAATCATTGTCCCTAATGGGTGTCTGATCTCTCACCCTGGTTAGTGTCCTCTGCCCTCCACGACTCTCACCATCGGCCCAAAATACCACTGGTCTGCTCTGACCACCCACTAAACTCTCCAATTCCTCTCTGTCTCTTCCTAAATCAAATTCAAAGCTTCTCCTCATCTACAGAGATCTAGATAATCTTGGTATTTCCTACTCTTTTCAATACTTTCATCTTACTCCTCTCCCGTTTTCATTTTTTCTACTCAACTTTGCGCCTTTTATCAAGCTGCCACTATGCCTAGAACAGTCTCCCTGTCCTCATCCACAGTGTACTCCTGTTCTCTGCTCCTTCAAAGAAGAGATCCTCATGCAACCCCCAACCCTTTTTGTCATCATTAATAATCTCCTTCTTTCACTCCTGAACCATTGTCTCATGTCCTGGCTTATGCATTTGTTGTTTTAGTTTGATTTAGATGGTCAGATCTTTAAGGAAATGAATACCTCTCTCTTGCTCTGTGTAAAGAAACATTTAAAGCCATAGCACTATAAATGATTTATAAATAACAAAATAATGAACAATACCTTCTATGAGACATGGAAAACCCTGAACTCCAGTCTTACCAGGTAAGTTGTAAGGATAATTTCTTTTTAAGTTTGTAGTTTTAAAGTCTAATAACAACATATTCTGTTAATGGTTAGGATCTTAAATGTTTGTTGCATATATTTACCATAAAAGCTTTGCAGTTTACCTTTAAAATCATAGGAGCTAAATAAAAAAAATCATGAAATGTAAAATTAGGAAGGAAGTAAATAGCTGCTTCACTGGTGCTATTTTTAACTCCTATTTGGTGCTCAGTGTTATCTTCTTGTCAAGTATTCAACCTTCTTTACCTCTTCCCCCCATTTCCTTTTTCCCCATTCTCATTAATCATGTCTTTAATTTGGAAGTTGTCCTCAAGACAGTCTGTAAAACACTATGAATGAAGCAAATAGCATGGTCAGCATTTTGCCAGGTCTCTCTCATTTAGATGATTGTCATATGTGCAGCTTATTACTGCATGAAGCTAGTGGGGGTAGAAGAAAGAGAATGGATGGTCTTAAGATACCAGACTTGGACTTGGGAGATCTTGGTTCAATTCTCAGCCCTGCTAGAAGCTTCTTATGTGACCTCAAGTAAGTTACTTAAGCCCCAACACAGGACAGCACTTAAGCATATGCTTAATCTTAAGCATGAATGGTCTCATTCATTTAAATGAGACATCTCACATGCTTAAAGTTAATCATGTGTTTATGTGCTTATCTGGATCAAGTCCTTAATCTCTCTGTGCCTTATTTCCCATGTGTAAAGTAGGAATAATAATTCCTTTCACCCAGCCTTTGTCTCATCTAGTTTGTAAGCTTTTCAAGGCAGGGACTTTCTCCTACTATGTTTATGTACAGCACATAGCACAATGGGTTCACAATCTTGGTTGGGGCCTTTAAGCTAGCCCTTAAAAAATTTGCTTCCTCTTTCCTCATAATAGTATATAATGTATATGGCAAAAACCATCCTACTGTCATTTCAATGGATTGGTTCCTTAATGTTATTTATTCTACAGTATTTTACATACCAATTTTTGGACCTCTTCCCATACAGCACATACAAATCACTCCAAAGCAATTTACAACATGTCAAATTGCTTAAGGAGACTCTTAAAACTCTCATGTTTGAAGTTCACCATTGGCGTGATTTATTATTGATGTTCCACTGTTATAACTTGACAGTTAAGAAATACTGATAAATGTAAACACATTATTGATGTCAATTAAAAAAGCACAAGATTGATTAACCTCCCAGAGGTGCCCTGGCACAAGCAGTTAGAGAGTAATGACCATCAATAAGTATTCACTACTGAGAAACGCACAGGGAAATTAGGTTGCTGGGAGACACAAGGTACTTTAAATTAAAATCATTAAAACAGACAAGGTGAGCACTGGGTCAACATTAAAAGTAAGCAAAGTACAAACAAGGTGCTGTAGTATTAACATGAAAGGCTAACTGGTCAGGTCATATGATGCTCTGATTAAACATATTACCTGACGAAATGGTTAAAATAACCCAGATCAATGTATTTGGATACACAATCTGCACACAGACACAATAGATTGTGAGCATATTATTACTTTTTTTTCTGCCATAGTGTTTATGAGTCCCAGACATAGACCAGGACCCCATTGTGCTAGGAGCGATACAAAAGGGAGCAAAAAGATGGTCCCTGCTCCAAAGAGCTTATACATATTGTGTGTATGCACATGTGCCTATTTACTGTACACCGACAGTACATATGTATACATTATCTAGCTGGCCAGGGAAATAACAACAACTGTTCACATTCCTCATGTGAATTCACCATTTAGATGATGTGTGTGTACACACACAGGACATACAGAACAAAAATGTACACATCTGACATACCTGACAGACACATGAACGTGACCCAACCAACCTATTTTCATGCTTGTAATTTACAAAAATGGAATTCTCCACAGATTCCAGCCATCTCAAAGAGCCACTGGCCTGCTGAGCTGGTGAAATTTAGAGCTGGCTAAGTGCAAGCATGCGTCTAGTACCAACACTGACTTCCTCCACTAACACATTGCCAAACTGACTTCCTCTCTCCTAAATGAGCCATTTTCCTATATATAGCCCTCTCCCACACACACACTCAAATGCTCACTGACTCTGGGTAGTGCTATATTATTATTATTCATCTGTATTGTGGAAGTGTATAGAGGTCCTAAGCCCACTGAGCTAGGTAGAAACATATATGAAAGATGTTGCCTGCCCTAATGATCTTACCATTGAAGTATAAAGGTGAGACAACAGACGGAGGAGCACAAGGTAAGCCAGAAACAACAGTGGTCAGCATGACAGGCAGCGGTCTCGCCACACCAGCTGCTTAACCACTGTCAAGTTTGTTTCAGGCATCATGGCAAAGGAGAGTTTTAAGGAGGACAAGGTTGCTTTGCAGTTTTTGATTGAGAGAAGAAAGGTGGAGTAGTGGGCCCCTTATTTTCTCCCTACCTCCCAAAAGTCAAACTCTCCTTGGTACACCGCCCTCACACCTACCACCACCTTTTTGTTGAACCCTTCTGTGAGCATGTATCCTCCCCATCACTTTGAAAATCTGGTCACCCTAGTAAGAGAAGTTGTGTACCTCCATAAAATGTTCACATCACTTTTATATTATTGTAAATAATCTTTCAAAAAGGTCAAAATTATGAATTTTACAAGCAGCTGCTGCAAAAACAGAGTCATTTTTCACAGAGATACTTGCTACAGATGTAAAGTGCATGTTTTCAAAATACGCATTTCCATTGTAACACTTATTTTGGATGGACTGGATTTCAACCCTTTATCTCTGAATTGCCTTGGTCTTTGATGGCAGGTATCACAACCTAAAGGTTACCTCAATGTAGGGTCTGTTTTTGTTTTTTATAAATATTACATATAGAATCTGTCACTTGGAGTTTAGTCACAGAGCAAACTGCAACAATCATTTGTGAAAATACAACCTTGTCTTCCATCAGGAGTGTTAGATTGAAAGCCTAAAGACTAACATTGCCCTGGAGACTGGAACAGGTGTAACCTAGAGAGCGATATCACCTGAAGAAGGGTATAATGTCTGTTACACTTCCTGCACATTCAGATGTTTGAAATTAAACTGTTGTGACAGCTCTGGGCTTTTGCATCTGTTACAATATTGCATATTCTCTAATACTATACCATATGCCAAGATAAAAACTATTTGAGAAGACTGGTCGGAAGCAGGTCTCACCTTGCTAATAATGTCCTGGGACGGACCAAACATTAATCCCTTTGGATTTTTATTCAAATTTATCAAAGCGTGTTCTAAGTTATTCTTACTTCAGTTCACTTCCTGTATCCCACCCTACCCCTTTTTTCCAAAGCTATGACCAGCTAAAAGACAAAAAATGTGCATATTCTTAAATTCTAATACAAAACACTATTAGTTAGATTTTTCTTACCTCACTGACCACTGTGTTAAGTGTCAGCAAGGAGAACACCTACTCCTCTTTCCAAGGGACAATATTGAAAATTCAGCCATTGTAAGGCTTTTAATCACTTCTTCATTCTATGCTTCCCCCTCTTGCTGCATGCTTCTAGGGTGCCTGCTTAAAACAGGGGCAGTTGCATTTCACAAAGATTTGCACCTCTTGAGTTCTCCTTTCAAATGAACTCAAACTTAAGTGCAATTTAAATGAAACAAACAAGGTTTGCTCAGTTTCAAATGAAAGATAAAAATCAGCACAAGCTTGAATATGTAAAAAAGTTCAAAGACAGGTGAGCCAAATTGCAATTAATTGCAAACCAAGAGGAAGACTGGTCTTTCAATTAAAGTACTGGACTGGGACTCAGGAGATCTGGATTCAACTCCCAGCTCTACCACAGACTTCCTGTAAGACCTTGGGAAAGTTCTTAATATCTCTGTTTCTCTTCTGTGAAATGGAGATATTGTGTCCCCCCCGGTGATTTGTCTATTTACACTGTAATCTCTTTGGCGCAGGGACTGTCTCTACTGTAATACAAATAAATAACTAATCTCTGACAACAAAAATCATAGGTAAAATGGTAATGAACCACCAAGAGAGGAAAGCTATTAGTAAATACATTTGCGGAGAAAAGACGACACACCTTTTTTTAACTTCACTGAGATCCACAGGGCTGGGAGAGCTATCCAAAAGAACAGAGTGGAAAAAAGTAATCAATATTAGGCTTTAAAAAAAGCCAACAGGGATGGGTTAGCATGTCGATATGCAGGAGAGTTGGGTTCAGGATGAAGTTGGGGCTTCCATTTCCCAGGCCAGCAGAGATAGGAAAATATGCTGGGTCACCATCAAAAGAAAAGGTGCAAGCTTACTGACTATCAATCACTCTGCTAGCTGACTTGCAGAAAGGCTCTTGGAGAGAGCAATGTGCTTTTGTTTCTGGCTTCCACATAAGGAGATAAACAACATACATGGTTCTGAGGAAAGGGTAGAGAAAAAGAGGGAGAGGGGAAATGATCAAAGCCAAATAAACAAACAAATGCCCACTCCCTTCCCTGGAAATATACTCCATCCGAACTGTAGATTATCTGGAAAAACAGGGGAAAGCAGGTTTTCCATTCAGAGATACAGAACTTACGTTAGCAATCTTATCACTCTATGTTGCGTGGAGTTTTTCAATTCCGGGGAGATAATTACAGGCACTCTGAGATATTTTTCTTTGTAAAGTTTAGAATTATGTGCAAGAGTTAAAAAGTTAAAATAAAATCAATTCAGATGAGCCTGTTGAAGCAAGCAGTAAATTCATTTGTCACCTTTACATGTTTTTTCCCAGTAGCAAATCTGATAAAAAGAAACCTCATTTGTGTACAAAGATAATTTGCAGTCAGTAGCAACAGAAACATTCAGATTTTTGGTTCATGAACCCCCAGCATCAACAGTAATCAGTACAAATTTCAACAATGTTGTGGGTGTTCAAACAACCTTCTGAATGGGGGTTCAAGGCTCTCTCCAACTATGCTGTGCTCTTGGCTACAGTATTGCCATTACATAACCAAAGATATTACATAATTTTGCAACTCTCACATAACAAGAGGGAAAAAAAACCCTAAATGTTTGTCTTATCTATAGACTTAAATTAAAATTACTAGCAAGAAATTTCATACAAGGTTCTGCTGCTAAGTGCATTCTGCCTCTAATGCTTCGTAGTCTAAGTAGTTCTCTTGCAGGGAGAGAAGGTCTATATGATGGTGAACTCCAAGTCCATTAAAGATTTTGTAGATTGGACCCAGCACTCTGAATGCTGAAAAAGTACCTGCCCACTTCTCCCAAAATATTTTACCTACCACTGTTGCAAGTAAAACTAAGCTTATTAGAACTGAAAAGATCAGAGGGAAAAAAAAAATCTTCTTTCTCAATTATGTTAGTTTGTGTCTGTATGAGCCTATTCCATTGTTCCCCCCATATAGTCAGTCAGCCCCATTTGTGTAAAACAACAGGAAAATATGGTGGTAAAACCAAAAAAAAAATTGGCAGTGGGATCCAAAAGCAAGTTCAGAACCTAAGCAAAATTTAATTTTTGCTTTTCAAACTGACTACACTTCAAATTGTCTGTGCCCCTCCAACATTCTCTAAAAACCTGTGAACATTAAAAATATAAAAATGTTGAATACAACAACACATACAATACTAAAAGATTACCATTTAACCAAACCACTTAGGAGGTGCTGAAAGGAAGAAAAGATTCAAAATATTCTATGCTTCATTTTTTATGCTGTAGATATATTCTTACTGATTCGTAATAATATCAGTGCTGTTCTAGTACTTTCATCAGTCACAACCTCTGGTACCACCAAGTTGTTGCTTGCATCCATAACACTGCTGAGGGGACATATTGGCAATGACTGCATCAAAAAGGTCAAGCACTCTGGATATGCCCTACTGTACTGGATATAATGTAACTCAAAAAGCAAACTATTAATCCAGAAGAATTGTTCTAACGGTAGAGTATACACAAACAGAGGTTCTAACTTGAAATATACTTGTCAACTAATTACAGTAAATTGCAATGAAAAAAACAAGACTTACAAGATTAAGACAGGTGTGGCATAACCACACGACTGGGAGATAGGAACTCCTGAATTCTAATATTGGATCTGACAGTGACTCTGGCTGTATCACTCAACACTGCTTCAGTTTTCATCTCAATATAATGGGGATAATGCTTACCAACCCCAAAGAATACTGCAAGGATTAGAAGAGGTTAATTATATGCTGTGAATGTGAAAAATATTTTAAGTGTTTGGTACTTAGTATTATAAGCACAGCCCATTAAATAGAGTTGTCATAGCTCACAAACATTCTTCTTACAGTTCCATTCATATACATAAAAAAGCAAAGTCAAACAATTCAAACGATATTAAAGAGAGGAGTCATTACTCTCCATCTGTTCACTCAGAGTATGGCTATACCTGGAAGATAAGTTAGCACTAATCAGGGAAACCCTCACATAGTGCTCCTCCAGAAGTTTATGACGTATTGTTGGTCACCCTGCAAGAGAATCTTCTGTATAAAGTACAATTCTCCTCAGTTTGGACTACGTGAAAGAACAAGCAAAAGCAATGAGGCCTCCAAACCTTTTTACTGAAGGGTACTTCAGTGATATGATGTCAAAACAAGAATGATTGGTACTGTAGTCTTCATATCTGGTGGGAAATCCAGAGTAATTCCTTCTTAAATGTAGAGCTAGAAGACTAAAGCCTTCAAGTTTCAAGCCTTCAAGAAGTCTTTTGTAGGATGAAAAATAATAATAATAAAAAATAGTTTTGTGGATTAAAATAGGCATTTAACCAAAACACACTGGTCCCATACAGATTTTCATTTTGGTGCAGTGAAAATCAAAGGCTGTTGTGATGTCATGAAGAGAACTAGCTAGGACTTGAACACACACAACACAAATGAGCCTTCAAAGTGGCTTGTATAAACCCTCAATCTAAACAAAAGCAATATTTTTTTTTCAGGGAAGCCTCTCCAATCCCCCTCATGTTCAAACAGTAGTAATAGTTTTTCAGAGAAGTCATGGGAGCATAAATAGAAATAGTTTGATAAGCAAGTGACAGACATCATATCACACTAGTGGTGACAGTAGAACTCATTCCACATACAAAGGATTTTACATTAAAGTTACAGTGCTCTTCTAGAGCTGACTGTATGCTGGCATTAACAACTGCAACTTTTCCACTCTTTTAATGATGACAATACGCTGGTCACAGTGTATAATCCCCTTCTCTGCTGTTAGCAGACCAGACACAAGAAAAACCTCCATACCATGTGCTATGGGCAGAAAAGAATCTGTGAGCTGCTCCCTCCCTTACCCATCCTATTTTCAAATCAAAACCAATAACTAGGAAAGTGTGGGAAGACAGAGGTTGAGATTAATGTTTCTCCATGCTTTATAGCTTTATAAAGCTCCTTTTAAAACATTCAGGAAAATACTGTGGTAACTGACATGAAATGACAGTAATCTGTCACTATTTCACATTTCCCACTAGACTGATTAAAATTGTTATTTATGAACCTTATACTTCAATGGTCACTTTGATGACTAAACCATAAATTAGCATGTAAATTTGATTTCACAGTAACAACAAATTGTCAGCAAGCTGGGATATTATTTAATTTCTATTGACATGCAATGAAAAAGTCAGCAATACCAGATGTGCTATATTATAATAAATCCCCAAACTTACAAAAATGCACACTACATCTAATATTTGCTTCATTGCTTTTGTGTTTAAAAACCAAAACAATTTATATAATATATGTTTTAGGGTTGGTTTTAAATATAAACCCATTATTTTATGTCAGTTCACTTCATTAATTAAATTGTTCAATTAAAATAAGACTGAAAATAAACAATCAAGATGTTAGAGAAATGTGAGTCACGCAAAAACGGTGTTTTTCATGGAACAGATGATTGTAAGTGTGACACAGAATGGAAGAAACTCTAGGTCTGTTGTACTTTCACCCTACTTTATGTGTGTACTTTAGGACAAAGCAGAGACTTGTTTCTTAATATTTAGAGCTTGCTTTATAGATGAAGTGCTGACAGCATTGATGTATATAATTTGTTCCACAATAAAACACTGACAATGACTTTTGCTTATTTAGAAATACATTTTTCATTTGATAGAGACTAATACAGCTTCAGTTATCCCAAATATCAACATTCAAAGCCCCCCACAGCTCAGACATCTCTGAAATTCACTTGCTAAACTCATTTCCTTCTATTAGATTATGTTTTTAAAGAGAAGCCTCACCACATACCATCTGCTATTATTTTTACTCCAATAAAAATATATCTGTATATAGATACATATACACCCTTTGACAGTCAGACTTAGAGAGATTCTATCTTGTCTGAAAGAAGAAAAAAATTAAAAGGGTGTCCAAAGAAATGCTTAGATAAAATTAACACTTCCAAAATAGTGAAAATATTCCATATCTGACAAGAATTTCCCCTTCCATTTCTACAAAATCCTCTGCTTTTTAAATATATTTTTCCCTGAAATTGTACACAGAGTGATCTCAAATGCAATCGAATTAAAGATGTTTTTTGAATCAGCAGGTTTGCTTAGAACATGAAAGAAACCCCATTGGAGAGTAAAAGCTCTTAAAAGCTATAGACGTAGTAACTGATTAAGGTCTTCCTATAGCAAATGTAAGGTGAAGATAGTCAAGACAAATTAAAGAACAAAATTGAGAAACAGACAAATGGTTTTGTAGAAGAGAAAAATATAGATCTCTAAATGATCTTGCTGATTTACAATGCATTTAAGTTATGTGTATCAAGCCATTACAAATTAAGACTATTTTAAAATTTAAATATAAAGAGGGAAATTTTCAAATGTGAAAATCCAAACTGAAAATCAGTGGGAGTTGAGTGCCTAAGTGTAAAGCTACGATTTAGTTATGGAAGTCGCTGCCCATGGGGTCAGGGAGCTGTGAGGTACCCCTGCCGCCTCTGGCAGCCCCTGGAGCTCCAAGCCGCCGTAAGTGGCAGGGTACCCCGCAGTTCCCGGCTGCCATGGGCAGCAGGGTCCCTGGAGCTGCCGGTGGTGGGGGAACTCCCGCAGCTCCCGGCCGCCACGGGCAGCGCAGGAACCCCTGAGTTCCCAGCCACCGCAGGCAGCAGAGAACCCCTGCAGCTCCTGGCTGACACCAGAGGTGGGGCACCCCACAGCTCCTGGCCCCCACAGGCAGTGGGGGATCCCCCGGAGCTGCAGGCGGCAGGGATACCCCGCAGCCCCTGCCCTGCTTCAGGCAGTGTGGGGACCTTCAGATCCCCATTTTATCAGCGATATTTTTAAATAAAAGTCATGGATAGGTCACAGCTTCCGTGAATTTTTCTTTTTTGCCTGTGGCCTGTCTGTGACTTTTACTAAAAATATCTGTGACAAAATCTTCGCCTTAAGTATATGCCCTTTGTGCCTTTGAAAATTTCCCCCGACAGGTGTAATTGTGTCTTTATATGTCTGAGCCATTTTCACCGGGATTTGCATGTTCATAGCTGAAGGCAAAATATGGCCCTAGAGGATTATTTCTAGATTGACAATTACGAGATCATCTCTTATTAAATTCATTTTTGTGTGTGAATACTTCAGAGTAACAAGGCGAACAAAATGAATGGATTGAAATGGTTCTGTTGATGTCATGACAACAGTCATTATTGTGTTTTGAATAAACTTTAAACACAAATGTTTTCATGGATCCAAACAAAGACTGAATGGTCATCTTGTGACAATGTCGCTTAAAAAATATGACAACTGTATTTGCTAGTGGCTACCTGGTACCTATTATTTTATAAACAGGAACCAAACGAGATAGTGGGAATGTAGAACAGAGATTAACCTAACTTGCTACTGTTATCTCCCTGCTCCCTTTTTCTTTAGGCATCAAAACAACAAAAGCACATATTTGAAGGACCCAACCAATTTTGTGTGTTCTTTCACCAGCTAGGTTAGAAAAAGTGCTTTCTTCCTTTCTCCACCATGTCAACTGACATGAAATAAGATCCAAGACCCAATTCTGCAAAGCCCCATTGAGATTTTGGAGGACTGGTCACATAAATATTATATGGTTGAAGCACAGGACTCAGAATAAGGAGAGCAGGGTTTTATTCCAAGCTCTGTCACAGACATACTGTGATACCTTGGACCAAATCACTAAGGACCAAATTTTCCCAAGCATGGCCTCCAAATATAATTGCCTCAATTTGAGAATATTGAACTTGACACAGGCAGGACCTGAGCACCAACAGCTCCACTTAGGTTAATGGGACCAGTGAAAGCTAGGTCATAGGTGTGTCCAGTTGGATACCTAAATGTTAAGGCATCCAAAATTAGAAGACACCTATGAATTTGAATCATTTGTGGCTTGTTAGTGCCAAACAGCAGGTCATATGAGTGCGACCTCCTCCCCCACCAAAGAACAAACCTTCTTTCAACAAATAATATCAGAGGTATTCTTCTGCTGTTATTGAATGGTTAATGGTTGACTCTACTTAGCAAGAGGTCTTCCAGCTTTTTAATTTAGAGCTGTCCTTTGGCTCCATAAAACCTGCAGCCTCAGACCCTCCCTGACGTGGGAGAAATAAATTTGAAGAACAATCTCAGCTTTTGCTTGAAATAAAAATCTTTCTAGCCCCTTTCCTTGCAAAGAAAGCCTACAAAATATAAATAAATGTAAAATAATCATGAGGATTGAAAGAAAATGGTAAGCTAGGCTCTATTTCTGAAGTAAGAGGCTAGAGGGAACTTACAGATACAACTTATCATACATTATGTATAAAATTAATCAGTTAAGTTTGATGTGTTTTCCAAGGAATCATCTAGCTACCCTCCTTAGCCCTGTGCACAGTGGTGTGAACACAGTGGACAGGAATCAATGATATCTGGGGTGCAAACAGGCAAAAAATATTTTCACAAACTTATTAAAACATGTTAAGGCTGGATATGCTTCTGCTTCTACACCATACTGGACTGTGCCTCAAATTGGGCAAAAATAGAGTAAAGGAGGCTTAAGCTACTGGCACTCCCCTGAGCATATTAATATGCCAGTGATGGGGGAAGGAGAAAAAGAAGGGATGAGGAGATGGACATAAGAGAGCAAGAGAAAACACAACACAGGGAAAAGCAAAGCAAAGGAAAGACAAAACACATGGCAGCAGAGGACTGAAGAGCAGAAAAAAGAGGGACAGTAAAGGAGTTTAGAGAATAGTATGTAGAATCCCATTAGTACTAATGGGACTCATGCTTAAATCTTTCCAATCAAGGAGAACTGAATACTGTGCCAGTCACTCACTCCCTTACTCTGCCTCCCCACCATTTGTGAACAATAATACTTGTACAGGATCTCTCTTTCCCTTCCGTAAACTGGCATGGGACTTACACCCTTTAGGGGAGAACATGTTATTCAGCATTTTACAATTCTTAAGCAAAAGAGATGAACTAAAGTATGCTTACCTGTCGATGAATAATCTCTAGGTTTGTTCTTGCTTTATTCACTAGTGTCTGTATCTCTTCTGAATCCTTTAAATGTTTGTTTTCTCTGAAGGCATCTCTTATCCTTCTGATGGCATATGTTCTAGACATTGTTAAAAAAAAAGCATCCGTAAGTGTATGAGTTTTGACATCAAAACAAGTTTTAAAGTGTTTGGCTACTGTAGTAAAATGCTGTTGAGGATATTAACAAACAGTTGTACACGCTAATGGCCCATTTATCTGGTTCAAACTTTATATTCTCTCTCTCTGTTCAGGTTAAATCCTAACATGCCCTAGTCAATACTATAAAGCAGTGGTCAGGGCCTTGAACTGTAAAACCAGCTTCACTAGAACTTAATGTGGAAGAACTTTGTGCTTCATATACTTCAATTTTCTTCATGTGTACATCACCTCTGAGATGTATAAACATTTTTCTAGGCCAACAGACTCGAATGTTATTGTAGATTATAAACATATGGTGGAATCACAAACAAACTGTAGAATTACTCCTCTACACACCCTTACCTAATGTGTGGCAAGAAAGATGGTGGTTTCATCACTGGAAACAGAATAATTAACAGTACCAAGAGAAACACAGAAAGCCCCCGTGTTGTCTAAACTTTCTTCACCAAGGCAGGTTTTTTGGTTTTTTTGGTGTTTTTTTTAAAAAGTTAAGTACAACTACCTGGAGGGTGTCATTACATGCTCTCTGGTTACTTTTTTTTAATACCAAAGGTCTCCTTGTAACAATACAAGTAGCCAGAAGAAAAGTCCAATCATTATTGCTCTGCCTGTTATTGCTATTAAGATGCAGCACTGCTTGGCACTACAAAGAAAAAGCCTTAGTACAAGTACAAGTAGCACAACAGCACTACTTCTGCTGGATGCTAGTTATCCTGGTGCTCTGTAGCACTCATATTTCAATCTCCTCTTTTCTTGTCATATGAACCACAAGAGTGATTTGAATCAGTGCACTGATTCTTGTTCCTGGCATTCCAAGGGTCATCAGGCAAAATGCTAACCACTGCATACATCAATTTGTAACCTGGAAGTCACCAAAGGTGAGCTGCTGAATCAGCCATTCAAAAAGGTGTTTTATTTTTCTCAATGTGCATTTTGCTTTCCACTCGAGGAACCGTGCCCTTAGTCCCACTAACAGGTGGGAAAGAGGATGTGGCCTCCACCCTTGCAAGGCAACACAGAAAAATGTGCAAAACTTTAGGTCCCAAGGGCCATCTGAAACACAGATCAGAATTCTCTCACCATATTCAAAAGCCAATAAATAATCTTTGTTCAGTCTGCAATAAATCCCTTTACAAACACTAGGTGAATTTCATTTTTGTTAAAAGACACTCTCAATTGATCAGTAGGTATTTTTATGAGAGGCCAGATAATAGAAGTATTTGGTGCATGCTGATCCTTTTCAGATATCTTTGTAATTCACACTATTATTGTCTATCACCATCTAAAATGCCTCACACCAATAAACATATTTATCTCAAACTTAAACATTTTGCACAGAAAGTAAAAAACAATGAAAACCACTCCAATAGCTTAATATTTTCAAACGTTACTTTTCAATCTCATAAAAAAATTAAATGCAAGCTTCAGGTTCAACATGAAACTATTGGAAATCTGATCATTAACCCCTCTCTCCACCCTATATATATATATATATCTATCTATCTCAAAAAGAATATTCTTAAGAAAAAAGATTAACAACCTGCTTCACTACCATACCATTAGATGGTGCCATCCAGCTCTTAATGCAGTTTCCATGAGGTAAGTGACATATTTTTGTAAGAGCTCATAAATAATACATTTCAATCACAGGAACCAGGGGTGGTTATGGAGTGCTACCCTGCTGCCACAAACCAGCAGATGGTGTATGCTTTTAATTAGGGCCTGTTCACCTATAATGTTACATGGATGTGTGTGTAGTTAATAGAATTTATTAAATATGGAAACTCATTCTTATTTGCAGCTGGTGCCCTAGAAAGATTTTGAGGGGAAGCTGCTTAATTATTCTGGGGCAGACATAACCAAAAAATGTTGACATTTAGTTTAATTTTGTTGCTTGATAATGAATGACTGGACAAGGAAAATGCTCTTCAGCCAGGGTGCATGTGTATTTAAATATAATCTATTTCTTAAAAGGAAAAAAAAAATTCAGTGGTTTTCTGGGAATGGTTGTTTCCTGGAAGATATACAACCCTAACATACACTTTCTATCTTTTTTTAAAAAAAACTGGTGTTCGTTATCCAGCTTTATTCTGCAAACACTCATGTGAGTAACTCTACTAAGGTGAGTAGCCCCCCTGATTTTAATGGGACTAATTACATGCATGTCTGTAGGTTTGGCCCCAGATTGCTTTTGCTTTTTTATACGTATGATGGATTAATTATCCATTTTCTAGTTTTTCACTCAATACACCAAACACAGTTGTTTAGAAAGAAAATTGATGTATTTAAGAACTGGCACAACAATTCACATTTACTGTCTAAACACTGTGTATGGCAAGAAACAAACATGTATGGGCAGCAGACTTGACTAAAGGATTACCCGTTGTTATCTTTTCCTTCTCTAATTTCTATAAGCCTGTAAATCTATAATATGCCATTTTATATCCCAGTCCAGCAAAGACTTACGGACATGCTTAACTGTAAGCATGTGAGTAGTTCCAATTAATCAACTGGACTATTCACGTGCTTAAAATTAAACATGTACTTAATCTTTTGCAAAATTGGGGTACAAACGTGCAAATACCTGTAGTAGGAAGACAAAATTTTGCTGCAATTTACTATTATTAAAACTTTCTATTCATCCTTGGATGGAAAGTGCTATATTTCAGTGCACTCCACAAAAATTAAAGTTAGCGTCACAATATCTCTGTAAGTACTGAGGAAACAGAAGCAGAGAGTTCAAGTGACTAGCCTTAAGTCACACATGAAGTCTGTGGCAAAGCCAGGGAGAGAACCTGTATCTCCTAACATCCAACCCTGAATGTTAACCGTAAGCTCACCCTCTCTTCCTTTTTGGGAGGTATAAGGTAAACAGTTTCTAAACCCAACCCATTCTACTCTTCCAGGATTTTTTTTTTTTAAAAAACAAAAGGAAGGAAGAAGAAAAAGTTAACATATTTTTGCCCTTCTCAATGTAACATCTTCTACAAAAGATAAAAACTGATTGTTTTGTACAGTCTCAGTTCTGAATCTTTATCCTCTTCTCATGTTTCTAGATCTTAACAATGCTCACACAAAAATCCACCAGTAACATTTTGACTGCAGTACCTCTGAACAACTGAGCCCTCTTAAAATTATAGCAACACACATATTGTACGTAGCAAGAAACAAGGATATGCAGAAGCATGCACAGCATACATCCTCTCTTGCACACATTTGTTTTTCTCTTGAGAATAGCTGCTCCGAGGAAATCCCTTTGTTTGGTTCATAGTGAGTTGCAGACAGACTACTAATTATCATGATTACATTGATTCTCAGTCCAAGCAGAGTAACACAGCACAAATTCTTCTGTATTCTCATATGGTACAGGATTTACAAGTGAGAGGTTAGAGTATCTGAATATCCTTTAATAAATAATAATAAGAATAAACTCATCCAGGCATAATAGTTATTTGCAGATTAATACCTTACACCTTTTGCTCCTGTTGATTCAAATGGTTCTTGCAGCATGTGCTATATTGTCAGCCTGAGCAAGAAGGTTTCAGAAATGACACAGTTGCTGCAACAAAAATAGCAAGCTAACCTGCAGTGCAAACTCTTGCATTAAAATTATCATAATGGATGTTTGAAACTATCACAACAAATTAATGCAGAAGGCCAGTGGAACAAGAGACAAAAAATATGGGGGTGGAGGAGTGGGAGGGGGAAGAGTGAATGGGAGGAAGGCAGAATTTGTCCACAGAAACTGCTGAGTCTATTCTAGGTAAATTACACAAGGACAGAATTTTAATTCTCTTGGAATATTTTTAACCTAATATTATTATTGCAAATACCATCTAAGCCAGGGGTGGCCAACCTGTGGCTTCGGAGCCACATGCGGCTCTTCAGAAGTTAACATGCGACTCCTTGTATAGACACCGACTCTGGGGCTGGAGCTACAGGTGTCAACTTTCCAATGTGCCGGGGGGGGGGGGTGCTCACTGCTCAACCCCTGGCTCTGCCACAGGTTCTACCCCCACTCCATACCTTCCCGCCCCATCCCCTGAGCCTGCAGTGCCCTTGCCCCCCCCCCCCCCCGAGCCTCCTGCATGCCAAGAAACAGCTGATCAGGAGGGAAGGGGAGGCGCTGATGTGGGTGGGAGGTGCTGGAAGCGGGGGAGGAGGGAGGGAGCTGATGGGGGGCTGCTGACTTATTACTGTGGCTCTTTGGCAATGACATTGGTAAATTCTGGCTCCTTCTCAGGCTCAGGTTGGCCACCCCTGATCTAAGCTCTCCCATCAACATAGCACTGTCTACCCAGGGGGTGGGTGGGGGAAGGCTGGTATAACTGTGTCACTCAGGAGTGTGGATTTTTACAACCGTGAGCAATGTACTTATACTGACATAACTTTGTAGTGAAGACCAGGGCAAAGACAGCTTCACATGAGGCGGAAATTGCAGTCTCCATCCAAATTTTTTTTTTTGCTGTTCAAATGGTTTCCAAGCAACCATCATGCTGACATTCCAATTCTTGTACTTAGGCACCACTCCTGCAAAACCCCAATCCTGCAAAGTAAGTGCAATTCAACATCTGAGATTACCCAAATCCATTTTGATGAAACTTCAGTCTGCTGACACTTTGTTACAAAATGTGATTTTTCACAATATAAACCAATTTAACAGAATAAAAGGGCACATTTCTGGATCCATAGTTTCAAAGAACTGAAGCATCCCGATCCAGACTTGCTTTTATTATTAATTATTATTATTATTATTATTATTTTTTAACTTATGCAAAGACGCAGTGTTTGAAACTATTTTTTAAAAAAAGTCACATCAAACAATTGAAGAAAGAACGGCTTGCTTATTTCTATAGTGTTCAATGTCAAACTCTGTGTAGTGGTTCATGACTGTCAAGAAGCAGGGCAGAGACCCGAAACTGGTGTGTGTTCTATAATTAAATTTCACCAACCCACTAACAAGTGTGAACTCCTAAAGCACTATAGCAGTCTTACCACGGAGTCAGACAGTTCCCTTGGGCATTCCAGTCTATCTTGCCATCCAGGCAAGCTGGACTTAGTCATAGCTGCTTGCTATACACCAAAGATCACATAAGATTGAGGTTGCTTCCAGTCCTAAAAGATCAGTCACTTATCTCAGGTCAATTTGTACCTTAGATCTCTCACCAAAGACAATGCTTGTAGCCAATCCTGTAATGAGTAAGTCACAGAGCTGAAGAAGAGCACTGTGTGAGCTCGAGAGCTTTTCTCTCTCTCCAACAAAAGTTGGTTCAATAAAAGATATTACCTCACCCACCCTGTTTCTCTAATATCCTGGGACCAACACGGCTACAAAAGACTACATACAGAAAGCAGCCAGCACAGTCTATTTATAAAGCCAGCATGGTCTGTTAATAAAGCCAGTTTAACTGGCCCAGGAAGGACAGGGCATGTGCCAACATAAAAGCTCCAAAACCACACATCCTTGTTGCTGCTGGTGTACCAGAGAAATGGGGACATGGTCAAGATGGGCTACACTGATCTTCAGCTGCATTTTCAGCCCCCAGAGTCTTTGTGGGGTGTCCTTTATGTCCAGATTTTTAAAGTTTTGATTTTTGCGCAAGCCCTACAGACCACTGAAATATTAAGCCTGATGCTTTGGGGAGCAATGCTACCTTACTACTCACACTGTTGTCCTTAGCCTGGTTACTGCTTGCAGTTTTATTTTATTTTTTTATTTTATAAATGCAGGAGCATTTTCTTTATTTACATATAGAAAACATTTTTCCGAAGCATCATTTATTTCAGAGGAATGAAGCTAGATGAGTGGGTGGCACCGATACCAGGTCTGCCGTGTTTCACTGGCTTGTAAGTGATGGAAAACTCGCCCAGGTAGTGGCCAATCATCTCGGGCTTGATTTCCACCTGGTTGAAGGTTTTGCCGTTGTATACACCAACCATGCTGCCCACCATCTCGGGGAGGATGATCATGTCGCGCAGGTGAGTTTTGACTACCTCTGGCTTCTCCGTGGGAGGGGCCTCCTTCTTGGCCTTGAGAAGGCACTTCAGAAGGGAATGTTGCTTACGACGCAGTTTAGACGCCTGCGCTGGCGAGCAATGTACAGCTGCATCAGCTGCTCGTAGGAAATATGGAGGAGATGATCCAGATCAACACCTCTGTAGGTGAATTTCCTAAAGGTCCGTTTCTTCTTCTGTTCGACTTCTGCCATCTTGTTATGTTTTGACCTTTGGAAAACTCATTCCCTCCTCCTCCTCAGGCTACTTATTCTCCAGGAACGAATCTCCACTACAGATGGCCACTTTAGAAGAGCTGTTTGGAAAATACCAATTATTTTTTGTGGGAAATTTCAAAGTTTTTTTGGTTTTGTTTTCAAAATTTCCTGCATAAAAAGTTTGTTTTTGAAGTAAAACTGAAACGAGTTTTCAGTTAAAACATTTCAATCAGCTCTAATGCTCACAGAAGGGAAAAATTGCATAATTTCAGTGCAGAATTACATGGTATTTTCATGCAGAAATTTCAGTCACTCACTTCCCCTCACAGTTTGTTGGGGAGCCCTTCAGAGGGAGAGTTTATCATACACTTTGATGGTTATTGTTCTGCTTTTTTGAGGCATTCATTTGTCAACCATTCTGTTTTCCTGAGGATGTCTTCTCTTCCTGCCATATCAGGATCTGATTGGAAGGTTACGCACTGGGGTACTGCAAAGCTACCAGAACTCATGCTCTTACCTCACACCACTAACTATAAATAACCTGTAGAGCTTGGGAAGTTGCACCAAGAAGTCAGGACCAAGGAATGAGAATTATGAAAAAATATTTCTTCAGAGAAGCAGAATTACAACATATGCCATTTTTCCTTAACCACTTCTATATAGCTCTTTGAGATCCTCGAAAAAGAGGCATTATATCAGTGAAAAGTATTTAATAACAAACAACCAGCAGCAGCAGAAACTCAATCTGTGCTTGCAGGAATGGGAAAAAGTAGGAGACTATAAAGGCAGTTTTCAGGTAATTTTTCAGTGTCTTACTGAAATCATTTTATCATCCAAGTGTAGCACCATTTTAACGGAAACTGTCCTCCCTTCTACTTTACTGCAGATATTGTCTGGAATTGTTGAACACATACAGTTAGTTGGTGACCACAAACCCAGAATAAAAATGTGTATTATTAAATGTAGTCACTGTGCTCTATCCTGCATGCACACCTTCCCTGAACCACCTTCTGCGATATCTGCATCTGTCATGCAATTAACATCCAATTAAACCAAAAGTATAACGTAGATCAGTGTTTTCCAAATTTGTTCCGCCGCTTGTGCAGGGAAAGTCCCTGGCGGGCCGGGCCGGTTTGTTTACTTGCCGCGTCTGCAGGTTTGGCCAATCGTGGCTCCCAGTGGCTGCGGTTTGCTGCTCCAGGCCAATGGGGGCTGCAGGAAGGGCAGCCAGCACATCCCTCGGCCCACGCCACTTCCCGCAGCTCCCATTGGCCTGGAGCGGCGAACTGCAGCCACTGGGAGCCACGATCGGCCGAACCTGCGGACGCAACAGGTAAACAAACCGGCCCGGCCCGCCAGGGGCTTTCCCTGCACAAGCGGCATCCCAAGTTTGGGAAACACTGATGTAGATGGTTAACAGTTTCAGTGCAGAGATTTGAGGCCAAAGGCACTGCAGGTGCATGGCTATACAAGGTGTTAATCAGATAGCAGCTGCACATAAGTAGAAAGCATCAAAAGTGGTTGGGGTTAATGTGGAAAACAGTTCCCAGGCAAATGCATTTCAAGATACAGTGTCATAGGCAATGGGCACTAGCTACCAGCTTTAAAATCTTGGACATTACTGACCGAAAACAGTAGTAAAAACAATAGTTTTCTCCTAATGCACACAAATTTACCTTAAAACTAACTTTTAATACTTCTGCTTTTGCTATTCCCTAAAATGCAGCTCAAGTGTCCTTCCATTTTATTGTGCGTCAATTCCTCCCAAAATAGAAGCTTCCAAGGAGTGAAGTCTGAACCACTGCCTGCTATAGAAATACTGAAATTGCAACAGGTACAGATCAGAAAATAATTGCTGCTCTGGGATTCAGATCTTCTTCTTATTAGAAAATACTTATGCAAGGTCAAATTTATATATATATAAAAATCACTGTGGTTTTTCTTTAAGTCTTAGGCACAAAAGATAAAAACTATTTGTTTAAATGGAGTGCAAAAAAAAAAAGTTGAAAATACTGTGCATAGGCACACTTGTTTTTACTACACAGCACTTTTCCTTCAAAATAATTCTGGTCAAGTAACAATGTTAGAGAGTCTCAACATTTTGCATTTATCAATACACAAAACATGCTAACGGTGAAAGTCATCTTCCAAAGGAGGCCTTATAAATGTGCTGACATTTCTCCTTGTCTATTATTGTGAACAAAAATAATGTCTTAATGGAGCATATCACAGTTATAAGCCAACAGACTGCTAAAGAGAATGGCACAGCTATTACAGATTGTTATTTAGGATGATCCAAAATATTGGGGCAGAAGGAGTAAATGGTGGTATAGAATCCAAACAAACAAAAGAGATAGATCACATGGGAAGAGGCCTGAAGGCTTCACCAAGAAAGAAAAAAGAGAACAAAATTACATTTCTCTATCAACTAAAGTTGTGGTGAGTAATAAGTTATATAATGTAGTACCTCACCTATAGGAAATCCACTCTGGTGACCAATTATAAAATAAAAAGGTTTTCCAATTTCATCATGCTTTTACTTAGCGAGACGAGGAGCAGTGTTATGTAGAAAGAGGATGAAATATTTACTAATTCAGAAAAGACTCCCTTCTAAAAAACCTACTGTTAACTTCTTCCATTTATAGTTTGATTCTCTTCTTCCCCCTCACTGATAGCTATGGTCTTGATATTCTAGAAGTATTAGATGCGAAGACCTCAGTTCATATGGGCAAAACATGAATTGGAGGGAATTTGCTCAGCTATATTTACATTCTAGACCAACGTCTAGTTCAAAAACTGACAGCCTCAGGGATAAAAAGTCTGCTGAAGATTCATTTTAAGTTACCTGAAACTTTTATTGCTTGGCCAGATACCAGTGCAGACTTGAAATATAACGAATTACTCCAAAGGAAAGGAATATCTCTTTTTAATATTTTTTATATTTCCTAATTCTTTAAAGTCTCATTAGAAGTCACCATCAAGGGTCAAATAGAAACTTTTAACAAACAATATAACAGATACCCTATGCAGACACTTTAATGTAAAGTTAAATTTGAGAATTTAATATGAACAGAATCCTAGTCAGGCCAGTAACCATATCTAGCTCTCCCACAAGTACTCATACTTCACAGTTAGGGATGGCATAGTGTCTTGTGGAATTTAATCCAGGAGCAAACAGAATGGAGTAGGTGTAATGTTGTTTTATTATTATTTTATTTATTATTAGCAGAGTTCCAGCTCTCAAAGTTTCTACACTAGACAAACTTCTAGCAGTGCTGTGACTCTCAAATTACAATATACTAAAGATATCTGGCTGTAATATAAAAGCCTAGGTCTACTCATCGAACAAAGACTTGGGGGAAAAATCCTCTTTTGAGGCAAGTTTGGGGCTTTCATCTAAAATAAAATCAGCATCAGTTTCTAGTCCTTGCAATTGTGAAGATAACCTTCCAATTGTGGATTGTAAATCAATGCAGAGTGTCTTCCTCAGTTTACTAAGAGATGACACCTTCAGTGCCTCTTTTGCTTACAGGTTTCCCAAGCAACTAAACTAACAAGCCACTGGTCAGTTTCACTGCTAATATACAGAACCCTATGGGCAGCAGTGAAACTGCCAAGAAACTTACTTTTTTTTTTTTGGCTGCTCCTGCTGGAGAAGGTTCTGAGGAGCAGCAGAGACAAGCACTGCATATTTTTCATAGAAGAAGAGCAACCAAAGAACAGGCTGGGGAAGGGGTAAATACGTCATTCCTCACAGCAGCCATGAGATGGAGTGGGAGAAAAGTGACAGACTTGCGCCTTCATTCTTTGAGCAACACAGCATTTAGTTTTTCAGACACCTACCAGCCAGAGGTAGACATCTAAGACTAAGTCCCTAAGCCAGGCCCAGGGGAGCAAAACCTTGATAGCCATCCCAGCATCTTCCTCCCTCCATCTTTCCAATATATTCTGGTCAGTAGGTTTAGAACTCCAAACCACTCCTAAAAAGTCTTGCTTTTGGGCCATGGATGGATGCGTGGTGGAATCGGTCTACAGAAAATAATTTGAAAGAATGCTTGGTCAAAAACAAAACAACAAAAAAAACCCTCTCCCCTTCTAATGGTAAGCTAGTATCAAGTACTAGATGATCAATAGGATATTAAGAGATGTATTCGATGCACATTACATCATAAATGGAGATCCACTATATATCATAATATGCATCAATATGACTGGATTTACGTAGTAAATGCTAACAAGTTTGAACATAAGAACGGCCATAGTGGGTCAGATCAAAGGTCCACCTAGCCTAGTATCCTGTCTTCTGACAGTGGCCAACGCCAGGTGCCCCAGAGGGAATGAACAGAACAGGTAATCATCAAGTGATCCATCCCTTCTTGCCCACTCCCAGCTTCTGGCAAACAGAGACTAGGGACACCAACCCTGCCCATTTGAAAACTAAAAATCTTCTGATTTCTAAAGCAAATCTTGTTTCTATATTATGTTCTATTTCTCAGATTTACTAGATCAGTTAAAAAGTTTGAACTTTTAAAAGTATCCTGTCCAAGTTGAGAGAATAAAAAAAGAAAAGTGAGAAGACTTTTCTAACATTTATATTTTTATAGCACCATAACTCCGAAACAGCTTCCCTGAATTTTCTTTTATTTTTCTAAAAAACAGAAAACTCCTCCTCATACTTGAACAAGTTCAGTGTCTGTCTAACCCAGGGGAATGACTATTTTTTTAGGCTAAATGGTTGCCTGTTTTGAACTTTAATAAAGAGAACACCGAATACTATCTGATCAATACTACCCATTCTATTTAGACCTGGACTACTCCCATTTGGGCAATACTCTGAAACAACTTCTAAAACATAAATTGTCGCTTGCTATACTTAATTATTTTTAAGGAGTGAAATTATCACTGAACTAAGACGAAGCATAAAAAGTTTCAGCACAAAGAGAGTGCTTTTGAGAAAGTTAAAACTAGAAAGTAGGAAATAAGATTTCAGAATAGATGGACTCCTTTAATTTTAATTGGAGTTGCTACTGCAACCCTGTATTGTAAAAGTGGAAAAGAAAAATGCTTTACCAGCACAGGACCCAAGTGAACATGTCATTCAGTTAATGACGCACCAGTCTGGGAACTGCTGCAGGGGCTAGAAGTACAATTTGCCACAGATGAAAAGTGTCCTGGTGGCCTGAAATGACAAATAGCTCCAAAATAAGGTTTCATTGGCCCAGATGCTGACAGGGCATGGGATAGCTTAATGGTCTAATCATCAGGTTTGGCATATCTACAGTCCTAGAACTACAAGTTCAAATCCTGGTAAGACTGATTCATCCCTTCATCCTTCTGAGGCACAGGAATTAATATCATTCAGTTTGCATGTTCATCTTTCTGATGAGTCCTTGAAAACAGAGGTTCAGTCTGCTGTACACTGTCATTAAAAATTCCATTATGCTTTTTGTAAGACCAGAATTTTACCAGGCTGTCAGACAAAATTTTCCTCTTCCACTGTTGCATAGCATGCTCTGCACTGGCCAGCTGCCACTCTCCATCCTAGAGGTGGCTGCACTTCAGCAGTGATTTATAAACATCATATAGCTGGTAAAGCACTTTGGGATAAAAGGCACTACATAACGTAAAATAACAACAACACATTTCATAGTCTGCTCACAGATACCATGCTAAAATTTATTTGGATGGGATTGCATTCTAAAGGCATCATTGACACAAATGGAAGTAGAGAAGCTTTGCATGCTGGTAACAGAACAAAATGCCTCACTGTTGATCCTTGGGACTGGTAGGAGAAAATGGCCATACAAGTGGATGCTCTATGGGTCCTCCACGAAAATAAATTCTACTTATTCATTTGGGTCCCATAATGCCACATGCTACTAAGACAAAGTGACAGTCATAAATAAAGGAAGATAAAATGAAGATTGCTATGCTCCTGATTCCAGACAAAGAAAGAATCTAGTTACACATGGTTTCTTACTATTTTTGTCACAAATAGTTTAAAAATTGAGATAGCAAAAGGTTCCAGGTCCATCAAGACTGATGTGCTATATCAATAGTGATCAAAGTGTTTCCCATGAGCTAAATATAGCCTCTAAATGCCTTCATCTTTAATACCAGGGTGTTGGCCTTGGACATCACAGGTCCCAGCATGCAATCCTCTACCTTGATCTGACCAGAGAGCAAATCTTAAAAATCAGACAATGAGCAGAGATTAAAAATCTAGATATGCCAAGTCAATTGGCAGAAATTATTCGATTAACAAATTTTCTGCCAGATCATCTGTGCATTGGAAGCAGTTTAAACTTTACTATGGCAGAAGAAAGGTTGATCAGAGAGGTCCAAGTCCTGAAAAGGAAGAGATTACTTGTTATTTTTTCCAAAAGGAGAAATTATTACAAAATACTGTTATATTACCAAATCCAGCCTACAAAATTGCGCTGTTAAACAATAATAGAATACCATTTAAATATTTTTGGATGTTTTCTACATTTTCAAATTTACTGATTTCACTTATAACACAGAACACAGAGTACAGTGCTCACTTTATAGTTATTTTTTATTACAAATATTTGTGCTGTAAAAGACAAAAGAAATAGTATTTTTCAAGTCACCTAATACAAGTACTGTAGTGCAATCTCTTTATCATGAAAGTTGAACTTGCAAATGTAGAATTATGTACAAAAAAACCTGCACTCAAAAATAAAACAAATGATAAACTGTAGAGCCACTCAGTCCTACTTCTTGTTCAGCTAGTCACTCACTCAAACAAGTTTCTTTACATTTGCAGAAGATAATGCTGCCCACTTCTTGTTTACAGTGTCACCTGAAAGTTAGTACAGGCGTTCTCATGGCACCGTTGGAGCCAGCATCACAAGATATTTACGTCCAGATGCGCTAAAGATTCATATATCCCTTCATGCTTCAACCATGCTTCATTCCAGAGGACATGCTGATGTCAGGATCTGCTCAATAATGATCCAAAGCAGTGCAGACCGATGCATGTTCACTTTCATCATCTGAGTCAGATGCCACCAGCAGAAAGTTGATTTTCTTTTTTGGTGGTTTGGGTTCTGTAGTTGCCGTATCAGAGTGTTGTTCTTTTAAGACTTCTGAAAGCATCCTACACAACTCTTCCCTCTCAGATTTTGGAAGGGACTTCAGATTCTTAAATCTTGGGTCGAGTGCTGTAGCTATCTTTAGAAATCTCACATTGGTACCTTCTTTGCGTTTTGTCAAATCTGCAATGAAAGTGTTCTTAAAACGTACAACACGTGCGAAGTCATCATCCGAGATTGCTATAACATGAAATATATGGCAGAATGCGGATAAATCAGAAAAGGATACTATTCTCCCCCAAGGTGTTCAGTCAAAATTTAATTGATGCATTATTTTTTTAAACGAGTGTCATCAGCATAAAAGCATGTTCTCTTGAATGGTGGCTGAAGCATGAAGGGGCATACGAATGTTTAGCATATCTGGCACATAAATACCTTGAAATGCTGGCTACAAAAGTGCCATAAAAATGCCTGTTCTCACTTCCAGGTGACATTGTAAATAACAAGCGGGCAGCATTATTTCCTGTAAATGTAAACAAACTTGTTTACCTTAGTGACTGGCTGAACAAGAAGTAGGATTGAGTGGACTCGTAGATGCTAAAGTTTTACATTGTTTTGTTTTTGAATGCAGATATGTAACAAAAAAGTGCACTTGTAAATTGCACTTTCACGATAAAGAGATTGCATTACAGTATTTGTATGAGGTGAATTGAAAAATACTATTTATTTTGTTGATCGGTTTTACAGTGCAAATATTTTTAATAAAATAATATAAAGTGAGCACTGTACACTTCGTATTCTGTAACTTAAATCAATATATTTTAAAAAGTGGAAAAACATCCAAAAATATTTGATAAATTTCAATTGGTATTCTGTTGTTTAACAGTACGATTAAAATTGTGACTAATCATGATTAATTTTTTAAACCCTGACTCCTGACTATATTCCATGTTCTAACTGCTGATCCTTGCCCCTCACACCCAGACTAAAAGGGCTAACAAATCAAATTTGTATCCACAAATTATCAACATTATTAATAATAAGAATTATGGCCAAGATTTTTTTGTAAATCTCTATTTCAATGGGAGCTGCATGGTCAATACTTTTGAAAGTTGGGACACTTATTTAGATGCCTAAATCTGAATTTAGGAATTAGCTTTTCAGAACCCATTACTGAAAATCTTGGCTAATTTTTTTATGTTACTCTTTGTTGTAAATTAATCATTAGTGAAAATTTTCACATTGGAAATTGTTCAGGGCAGGTAAAATATTATGTCTATAATCTGTGTAAGGCACCTAGTTTATATGGACAGTACAAATAAATAATAATTGTAATTTCTCATTAAACTTTTCACCTTCAAGACCACATATATATGGATGTAAGAAAATCATGGGCCATGATTTTGTTGTGGAACCGCAACATTTAACACACACTGCAACTTTTTATAGTTGTCGCAATTTGAGTGGCATTTTGAAGCCATGCGCCAGGTCAAAACACCACTCACTCAGATTTGGCCTAGCCGCCCCTCAGAGGGATGGGGGGCCAAATTTGAGTGAGAGGTGTTCTGACCTGGCACACAGGGTTGCAACATCATTCAACTTCAATTTTGTGATTGAACTTTTTGAAAAAGTGTCATTTTCCATTTATGTTATACATTTTTATCTTGCTGCATTTCTTCACAAGCAATGCAAAGCCTCTGAAATGTTTTACTTCAAATGATTACTTGTCAAACTGTGATAAGGAGGGGCAGTTTTGATTTACACAAATCCTCTGATAGTCTATTGACATTTTTTTTTAGTATTTTCCATTTTTGTTCTTGAATAGATATTGTGAATCCATTTTGAAAGCAAGTCAATAAATGAAATATGTCTGTGTTACTAGAACTGACCGCACCAAAAACACAGCTTAACAAACTGTGATTACAACTTTTGAAGCAAAAAGTCATGACTTTCTTACAGCCTTACCTATGTATTTTATATTATAAAATTACTAATAATTACTTGGCCTAGAAAAGTATTACAATGTTCTAGATAAGACGGTGAGTTGCAAGATATTTCCTGAAACTGTCACTTTCAGATATTAGTTTCAAGACCAATACAGGATTCTTCCAGCTGACATTCAAAACATAATTCAAGCTGAAATGCACTAGGAAGTACTGTGGTTTGTACTATGTCCTAAGCACTTCATCGGAGCTTTATTGACCTAAAATGTTTTCTGGAAAGGAAGCAATCCAAGGTAGTTTAGATAAATGAACTGTATTGGTTATACGAGGAGACATTCTGATTTATGAACGGATTCTTCCAAAAAATCTAGGTAGGGATTCAGATCAAAACTATATCAATTAATATGACAGTCTCCTAGTAGGAAAAGAAAAAGAAGAAAAAAAAAGATACTTGGATCAGCTGCTCTCAAAAATGATTAATCCATGCCAATAAATGACAACTTCCGAACCCTCTGCTACTCTTGCATTGCTCTTCAAACACTGTCTACAGAAAAAAGAAAAGGAGTACTTAACAAAATAAATTTGTTAGTCTCTAAGGTGCCACAAGTACTCCTTTTCTTTTTGCGGATACAGACTAACACGGCTGCTACTCTGAAACCTGTCTACAGAAAAGCATTTTAATGCAACAGATAGAGAACATGTAAAAATCACTGGGTACACTAAGGCCTTGTCTACAATAGAAAGGTTTTGCCAGTGTAGCTATACCAGCAAATGCTCCTGGCAGAAGAATTCTTTTGTTGGTATAGCTTATACTAGTTTCCTGAATAAAATAACCTATACTGTCAAAAAAAGTGGGGTTTTTGCCAGTATAACTGCATTTACACTAGGGATTTTGCCAGCATAGCTATCTACTTTAGGGATGCGATTGTTTATTCTCCTAACTGACATAGATATGTCATCAAAACTTAAATGTAGACCAGGCCTAAATGACTGTCATTGAAGTAAAAAGTCTCTCTCTTCCCCTTCTGCTGCTCCTTTAAGGGAAAAGGCTAAGTCCAGTCTTTCTCTAGGAATATAAATTTTGAGAACAGAAATGTATCCATTTTTTTTAATAAGTGGTACCCTTGGGTAGTTAACTATTTAAGCCACATGACAAAGGGAAAGCCACTGATCAAATTTCAAATATGCGTTCAAATTCGAGACACAGAAACACTGATTTGTCTGTTTTGGTTAACTAGCTGTGGTTATTTCTGTCACTCTTGGGTATTAAAAAGGCACATACCATCAGTGCTTAAAAGGTTTACCAGGCACCTACTAAGCAGAGGTAGATATGAAAAATGAGGATCGGAGCAGAGCCCTCCACCAGTAAGGTCCAGGGCAATGCCCTGGTGAAAAGGCCTAATCTCCTGCATCAGCTTGTAGGAAAGGGGACAATGCTTTGATTTCAACCAGGGCCTTGCCCCTAACTCCAACTTGGGAGCTCCACCATTCCTATCAGCCTTTAGCTAGTACTGCAAGTATCTTATAAATACAGTGGAGTCGCATCTTACGCAGGAGTTAGGTTCTAAAGTCAGCGCGTAAGGCGAAAATCGCGTATAGTCAAAATTTATCGCCCATAAAGTACAGTTTACTGTACATGGTTTTGTGTATACAACCCATTTATATATAAATGTATAACGTATACAGTAATGTACAGCATCTAATAAAGAGTACATATGCAAAATATAATTTTACAGTACTGTATTTTTAATTACAGGGGGTCGTCAAGGCTTGATGTCGATCCAGGAGACGGAGGTGACTGAGAGCTTGGGTGATGGAGAGCAAGTCGTAGATGAAGTGGTTGGCTCTGGTTCAGCTCGAGAAGTTGATTGCGTAGGCTCATCTGCTGCTGGATGTTTTTCCTTGAGAAACATCGTGATCGGCAACTGTCGCTGTTGTCTTTTGAGCTGCTCAAACATTTCTTGATACGGTCTCAAATCATCCGTAATACTATGTGTGATTTTGAGGCTTCGTTTCATAGAGGGATCGTATTCAGAAATTAAATCATTCAGGTGTTTCGCTGCTTGGAACACTTCAGATTTATGAAGATTCCAACTTGCTGGCTCTTCCTGTTCGTCATCATCATCTTCGTCTTCTGTAGACAATTTTATCAGTTTCTCTAACTATTCATTAGTCAGTGTTTCTCTATGGCCCTCAACTAATTCTTCAATTTCTTCCTCAAGGATGTCAATGAAGCCATCACCACCCACTTGCCTGGTCACCTGAACAATGCATTTCGCTTCTTTGTCAATGGTCAGAAAACCCTTAAAATCATTCACACATTCTTTACATAGGTTTCGCCAACATGCATTGACTGTTTCAGGCTTGATTGCATCCATTGCCTGTTTAATATAAGTGATGCAATCAGCAATGTTGAAGGACTTCCAACACTCCATCACATTAAGATTGGGATCAGCATCCATAGCGCTACATATCCGTGAGAATGTAAGCCTTGTGTACGTGGCCTTGAAACAGCGAATCATGCCTTGGTTGAGAGGTTGGAGATGGTATGGGGGGGGGGGGAAGGAAGAGGGAAGAAAGATGACTTCAAAGTCATTATGCGCAAACTGGAGTGCCACAGGGTGGCCAGGAGCATTGTCTATGATCAGCAACACTTTAAAGTCAAATCCTCTCTCTTCGAGGTACTGCTTGACCTCTGGAATGAAACACTTGTGGAATCAATCCAGAAATAATGCTGCCGTCACCCAAGCCTTTTTATTTGATTGCCAGAACACAGGCAGGAGATTTTCGTTCTTGTCTTTTAGGGCACAGGGATTTGCAGCCCTGTAGAGCAAGCCCAGCTTTATTAAATGCCCAGCCGCATTGCCACAAAACAACAGAGTCACATGGTTTTTAGCTGCTTTGAAGCCAGGGGCTTGTCTTTCTGATTTTGAAGTGTAAGTGCGGTTGGGCATTCTTTTCCAGAAGAGACCAGTCTCGTCAGCATTAAAAACTTGTTCTGGAAGATAGCCCTTTACTTCTATGATTTTTTTAAATTGTTCGGGGTAGGCTTTTGCTGCCTCTTCATTGGGCAGATGTAGCTTCACCAGGAGTCTGCACGTTTTTGAGGTTGAAGCAGTTCCTAAAACTGTTAAGCCAACCTTGGCGGGCTTTGAATTCCTTCTCATCAGAAGGCTGTCCCTCTTCAGCCGGAGGTTTGAACAGCATGTAGAGGCTAAGAACCTTTTCTCACAACTTGTTACCATCGATAGGCACACATTTATGGTTCATGTCTTCCAGCCATAAGTTTAATGCCTTTTCAGTCTTCACTAAAGTCTTATCACGCACCTGGCTTGTCAGCTTAGCAGTTATTGGAGCACTAGATGCCACGGCTTGATGTATTTCTCTCTCTCAAATCTTGATGGCACGGATGCTAGATTTGTTGTGGCCATATTTATGCGCCATGTTGGAGACAGACATACCATCTCTCAATAAGTCCAACACAGCCAGTTTTTCCTCCAGCGTTGGAACAGATCGCTGTTTCTTCAGTTGAGCACAGAAAATATGTACAGTATCTTTAAACACTAGAATCTCACCCAGCGTGGAGAGATGCTCACACTATGGGAGGCACGCGGGAACTGAGACCGACTGAGGGAACAGCAGATTCACATCTCCCATCTCATGGTCACTCCGGGGGATACGCTCATTGAGTGGAATGGTGAGTGGAATCGCCTGCACTATTTACAGGTATCTTGTTATTATTCTTTTTTTTTTGCCGAACACGTATAGTTGAATTCGCGTAAGTTAAATGAGCGTATGATGCAACTTACCTGCATCTGAAGCTCCAATCATCCCCTCTGGCTGCTGGAAGGGAGAGGAGCTTCCTTTCTCTTCTTTCCCCTCCTCCTTTCGTGGCTGAGGCAAGAGGGTTTGGGGGATGTAGTCTCCATTACTCTACCAACCCCCTGAAGGCTGCTTTCACTGGGACCTCCTCCTCATGGCACTGCAATTATTGCAATTACCTGCTTCTGCTTTTACTAATTGGGGCGCTTTCTCAAGCAGCATAAATCTAACATAATTCTGTAACAAACTGCCATTGACTGTCCACAGTCCTTGTTAATTCACTTTTGCAGTCATTTGGGTAAGAAAGGAGAAATAAAAGGCAGCTGACCTGTCTGCGGACTTAGGATGACAATACTATATTGGTTTACATTCTGCTCCCATATGGAAGATTACGTTCAGCACCATATGGACTACAAGCTTCTTTAGAAACAAAAACAAGTTGCTGGTGAGGACCACCCACTCTTCACAGCAAGTTTTTCATTCACCAGAAGAACAGAAGATTTTCCAAGCCCTGACTTTGATATTTAAAGGTTGTTTTGGGGAAAACAAAATTGTGATCAAAGAGAGCACACAGCTAGTTTGTGTAACTATATGTTGCTATCACTATTACTCTCATCTTCCATTCCCTATTCATCTTCCATTTTTACCACAGAGGTCACATAAATATTATCTGAGTTAAAACATGGATGAGAACATGAAATGTATTTTCTGGTAATGGCATGTGCTTTGTACTTTAAGATGGAACAGGTCTGTATAACAAACCATATGGGTAAAACAATACAGAGATTTGTTAGCAAGAACTGTGGCTTCTTCTTAGCGTATGCATAACATGCCTCAGGTGGCACATGACCAGGACTCATCTTTGAATTTAGTTCGCTGGTTGGATCATTAGCTTCCCTGCCTTGGGCTGGGTACTGACGGGGTGTGTGACATGAACTCTGATCCATGTCCCCCAAAACTGTGACTGAGCTTCTAGGATCTGATGAATCCATTAACCCTCCCTCTTCCCCCTACCACAATTCTACTGGACAGGTGCTACCAGATACCAATGCACAAAAATATAGGGGATAAGTGTGGCAGTACTTCAAACTCATAACGGCAGATGTGGTTGAGAGAAACAAATTACGGAGAGCAAGTCAGATAACTAAAGAGTCTTGAAAAGAGGAAGAAAATTCATGTTACCAGATGCACATTGAGCAGCCAATATTAGAGAAGAGAAATCAAGAAAGATTTCTTGAAAAGAAATGGAGGCTGCTGTTTTTACAGATAGGCAAACTGAGTTTAAAATTAAAATGGTGAAATGGACATGCTCTTTGGAAGACAGAGCTGTCCAAAACATGCTAGTCAAATTGAAAAGCGAGTCTCAGCTAGAAAGCTCAGAAGAGATGTGAGAATAATACAAGTGTCATGCAGGGAGAATGCTTTGGAAAAAGCTCTCCCATTTCCGAACATCTGTTAGTTTAGTATTGTTAACTACTATACTTGCCCCCCAGCACGATCAAGTTTAAAAGCCTATATAATCGAACAAAGCTTGGGGCAGTATTCTGAAGGAACTAATAGCTTAGTAGTAAAATACAGATTGAAAGTGGCTCACACTATGTGTTGATAAACAACGATCAACCTCAATGATTCATGGTTACAAGAGACAGCAGCAAAATTTTGGAATTTAAACTTTAACAAACTAAAGAGAGCATCTACAGATGTCTGCACCTTCCTCTCAATGAAGGGCCAAATTCAGCACAGCACTTAATCCTGTTCTTAAGTGCTTTGCTGAATCAGGACCTGAGGGCAGGCAATACCAAGGCTCTGAGCAAGTTATATTGTGATTTCCCCTGCCTATGCAAACAGTAGACTGATATTTATAAGTTCTTGTGATTTCACTTGAGCGTTATGTTGTATAAGATATGTTTATTAGATAAATAAATAATGCCAATGAATATTATCAAAGAAAGAGACTGTGTACCCTGCAAGACACTTTTAACGAGAGAAATCAAAAACTTGAGGATATGAGCAAAAGGATACCTGAACAGAGAAGAAGGCATCTCTGATGAGCTCAACCTTAAAGGGTCATAACATGTTACTTTCGCAGGTAATTCAAACCAAATGAAGTCTCAAAAATAAATTAGACTGTATGAACTTCAACAATATTGAGTTAGCAGTCACTGCTAGTAATTTAGTTATGGATACCACTATAGCCAGAACAGCTGCAGGGAGGACCGTGAGGTTTTCTAAAGCAATGAAGACCTGAAAATAATAATTAAAAACCCATTGCCTGGGACAGAGAGAAAACAAATTAACTTTCAGTGTGTGAGGGTGAGGGAGAGACACTTCTGCTTTCTGTTACATTGTTGAAGATATCCCCTAAAATAAATTTTTTAAAAGTTAACATCAAACTTTAGGAACTTCTTAGCCCTGAAGGAGTACAAGCATTATTTTACAGATATCAAAGACAAAAGCAACAAAGAATATACAGCATCCTCTCTATATATTACTGCCATAGGTCTTTTGCAGCTAAACAATGAACCCAAAACTAAAATGGAAAAAAAAAAAAAAAAAAAGAAAAGACTTTTAAAAATAAGAGACAGATTTTTGCCTATATAAAATTAGTTGAAATTGCCCCATTTTTCTTATCAGAAAAATTATATCTATAAATTCTTAAGTGAGCAAATATTGTACTTCTGGACTGTATATACTTATTAGAAAGCATACATTCTACTTATGATCTAACAGCTGTGGAATGATGATATCATGCATCTGTATTAGCTAATAAATTAGAAATGGGCCTGAACCAAAATCATGGGTCTGAAAAGCCCCAAAACTGGGCGAGTAGACTCAGAATCCAAACCCACATAGGGATCAGAGTTTTGCAAACGATACATATTTTTGTAATGGATTCAATCAAAACACATGATCTGAATATATTCAGACTTTAGGGTGCTCAATGTCCACAAAGAGATTTTGAAGCTCAGGCTTATCTTTATATAATGTTTACAAAATTATATTATTTCAATGCCATTTCACTGTGCATGGAAACAACCACTAAAATTTCTGTCAACCAAAAACAAAAACAGATCATCTTTCCATTAAGTTCAAGACACAAAGTCAGTGTAACTCAATAGACACTAATTCACAAGGAGTCATACTAAGCAGGGCTTTGGAGCGGTGCTCCGGCTCCGCTCCAGCTCCAGACAAAAACCTGCAGCTCCACTGCTCCAGAGCTGCTCCACGCTCCAGCTCCAGACTCCGCTCCAAAGCCCTGATACTAAGCTGTGATACATCCCATCTTCCACACTGGTTTGTCCACCTATTTAACCAGCAGTTTTCATAGAACAATACTTTGGAATGGTCAGAAGAAAATTCCTTAACCTCTGGACACTGTATTATTTACACATGCACTTAAATTCTACTTTATTTTGTATTTGGGCTCTTCTCATTTAGTAGACAACACTATGTTATCCATTGCCAGTTATCAAAAGAAAGATACAAAAGCAAGCAAACAAACAAAAAAACCCAACAGGATCAAGGAAACAGCCTTTCATACCACTTTGTAACTAGCATTATCTGACTTTCCTGCAATACCGAATAGATTCTTAGCCCCTGTATGCCAGCCAACCCCGGGACACAGCCAATTCATTGCACGGGGCTCATCTAAAGTTTCCTTAAGGTTTATTTTAAGGTTTTTTTTCATTGCAGACAACCAGTTTTCAGAAAGTAGGTGTATATACAATCCCTTCATTATATCATATTAAACACTAAATTGTGCTCTGAGAAAGTAATTAATACAAGTTTTTTAAAAGGGAGGGGGAAAAAGCAATAAAATATAGTGGGGAAAAAAATAAGAGTAAAAAAAAGGCCATGTTTTCATAGATTCAAAAACTGGGAATACTTCAGCCAGAAGGGAACCTTCAGAATGATTGTGGCTTCCTCATTCCGATCTTGTCAAGGAGCTTTGATATTAAGGGAATTGGGTGAAATACCTTACACTTCATATAATGGCTCAAGAAAGCATCCTTCCCCTCAGCTGAGGTTGGGGCGGTGGGGAGTGGGGAAGATCATGGTACCTGAAACAGAATGTAGAAAGTGTGGCTGACTTCCTGTCTGCAAGCCAAATCAATAGAGGCCCAAATATTCACATACCCAGAAGAACACCAAGAAAATAAATTCCATTTTTCTCATCTTAGCTCTTATTGGTGGAGACAACTGACCACAGAGTTGTACTTCTCTTGTAGCCAGAGTTCAAAGGGACAGGACTAGATCTAACCAATGAGCAAAGGACCACAGTAGGCCAATCCTGGTGCCATCTGCCACCTTGCATGCTGGCACAAGTTACTGTTGGCTTACTTTTCTAACGGATCTAAACATGCTAACTGAGCAGGTTGGAAAAAGATAAATCTTTTTCTTCTTCAGAGAATGATGAGCTGTCTCACCATTTAAGAAAGATCCCTGGAATCACAACCTTATACCCACTGCTTAATAAGTAAATCAGTTCAATCATTTTTCTCTGAGTGCAGCAGAATATAGAAGGGGAGCTTCAGGCTCTGAAAGTGAGAAAATGAAAATTAACCACATGCTACAGAAGAATGCAGGGTGAGGAAGGGGAGTGAACTTGATCTTTCAATGTTGCAGAGCTATTACTACATTACAAAGAACTTCTTATCTACTAGAAATTATATAGATATTGCTACTGACACAAATCTGTGCCAAAAGCAGTAATTTTCTATTACCCTCATTAGTTCTCAAACACTACCTGTAATTAAATTTTACATAAAAGAAAAATGTCTGTTCCACTGTGCTATGTAAAGAAGGTAAATAGTGTTTCAGATTACAAATACATCAGATTTCCTTAATTTGGGAGCCTTATTCAAATAACAAAGTCAATTATCAGTCCCCAGAGAAAGACCCACTTCATTGTTTTCAAATTATAGCTAACCATTTCTATTTTTCAAAAGTTTGGATCACATTTTGTTTTTCCAAATTACTACCATAAATATTTTAGGTTCCTCTCTGTCCTAGTGAAATTCTGTAAATTTGCCAAAGCACAAGTGTGAATGTGTTTTCATTTGGTTTTTAAAGAGAAACATATTTAATTTTACAAGGAAAGGATAAAAGTATTAGAATAACATTCAATGATGCCTTGAAGTCCAAGGAAATGGGTCCTGAATAGAACAGATTTGATAGAACCATTTTCTGTTGAAAAAGCGTAGGGGCTGGAGGAGGAAAAGTAACACAGAACGTTTAAGGAGCTGGATCTATTTGATTTTGTACGAGGCAGTGCTTTCTTGGGACAGGGCAGTGGGGCCTTACATATGGTTTCTGTATAAGGGCAATGACTGCGAAATTTGTTACCACCTCTGTTCAAGGAAATATGCCGTGAACATTTTGTAACTGAACAAATTACACTTAGAAAAACCTAGGTTTACATCAATGATTTCTATGCCATACGGGAATAGAACCTGGAAGGCTCCAAAATCTACCACTGCTTGGAAAGAGGCAACTAATATATGTAGAGAAGGAAACTAAAGAAAACCAACGAAAAATACCACACATCCCTCATCTGATTTCCTATCTTTATTGCACTGCAAATTGTTCAAACAGGAAAAGTACCAAATCATAATATTTCATTGTCATGGTACAGCCAGATTTCTGGGGTGGATAAGTCAAAACGCTGTGGGAGCAGAATTGACACCTCCCCACACTCTAGCTTCCTTAACTCAGTTATAAGACTACCTGCTTGAAGACCGAATACAACACTTTCCTGAAAATGCCATGTTTCAGATAAATTTTTAACGTCTCCATGGATCACATTTTGTTCTAAATGTACAGTATCATGCAACATGCTGCTGACAGCAGGGAAGATCCTGTCAATCACAATCGCATTTAGGACAACCAGAAAGCAAAATGTATAGCATTACTCATCCAGCACGGATGTGTTACAGATAAAGCATTTGTGCAGTTGTTAATCTAGACCGGGGATAAAAGGTGTTTCTAGTTTGTCAGTGCCTAACAGTAAAGCAAGAAGTTTCACTTTAGCTGATCAAACGTTACAGTTTGGGGGTGGCAGGGGGAATGAAATGCAATATGATTATTATTTTTAAAAGGGAAAGGGATCGGGGGAAATGAGGTAATAAATAGGCCAACAACGGTCACAATATTTTTTAAACAATATATACGTATATTTGAGGGATTGTTTAAAAGTAGTAAGAGATTTGTTGGAGGGCAGCAGGGATTTCCACACCCGAGCACCCATCCTCGCAAAGGCACAACCATCTGCCAACTTAAAGCTCGTTGTACATTTGAAAAGTAGCTAATTGATGACAACTGGTGTCAGCAACAGGTGCTGCTGAACCAGTGATAAGCTGATTTAGCCCTAAGTTCAGAACCAGTTCTGAACATGAGCTTTCCAGGTCTAAACACCATTTTCTGGTCTCAGTCATAGCTCTTATTTTTCCAGGTATGTCAGACACAACATAAATATCTGAGCGCCTCATAATCTTAAATATATTCATCTTCACCACACCTCTGCGAGGTAGCAAGAGCTATTATCCCAATTTTATAGATAGGGAACTGCTGCACAGGGAACCAGCTTGCCCAAGGTCACACAGAAAGTCTGTGGCAAAGCAGTGAATCAAATTCAGGCCTCCGAAGTCCCAGTATAGCACCCCAATCATTGGACTATCTCTTCACCTCTGCATAAAATCCTTGTGCACTATAGCAGACCTGTCTTCTATGCTCTTTCTTCTTCCATATGGACTCCAGAAATTTCAACTCACAAAAATGATCTTTAAACTACAACACCCTCCAGGCCCAAGAGACAAGTAGATCGCAGTGAGAAGCTAAGGAATCTAAAGCCCATTCTAATGTATAACAGCTGTCAGTGAGTTGATCAAATTCCAAACTGGAGGGGGAATTGTTTCATATTTCTTTTTACTAATCAAGTTAGTTAAAAAGGTTACACTTTTGTAGTGCAGCTAGTTAAACTCAGCCTAGACTCTAAAAGCACTTACAGTGATCTTTCTGCATCTATATAACCAGAGAGACAAGGGGGCTGAAGTAATTTCTTTTATTGGACCAACCTGTTTTGTGGTTTTTTTAATTTAAGAATACATATTTTTTTGTTTTTAGATAAAATATAAACACATAACACAACCAAAACGTACATAAATACATACACAAGATGGAAACACCATATACCTGGCAAAATTCAATGTTCAGTTTGTAAAACCTGGAAAAACAAACAACCAAAAAAATCTTCAGCTACAGAGGTCGTGCAGGGCATCAACTGTTAAAGTGACTAAATAGATAAATAAGTGAGAACATAACCTATGAGTATTAGGATACTAAACTGCAGAAGTATGCAATAGTTTCATGTGTGATCAGATACACTCATATTTTTTCTCCAAGCATTTCTATTAGACAGTCATTTTTTCCATTAAGGTAATAGTACAGAGCTCACTAAGCCAGTCTGTGTATGCAGAATTGCAGATTTCCATTTTCTCAAAATAACTCTTTGGCCACTAAAATAGTTACTGCAATCCATTTCTTCATGTTAACTGGTAATACCAATTCATCCAGTACCCCTAAAAGACACAAGCATGGAGAAGCAAAAATAGCAACACTTCAAGCTTTTGAGAGAGCACTAAATATGGTATTCCAGAACACACACATTTTTTGACAAGTATAGAGAATGTGTGAAAGGTTGGCATGGGGCTGTTTCCAACATTCACTGTGTGTTGCTAATCTAGCCTTAAACAAATGTCTTGGAGTCCAGTATTACCCGTTTAATATCTTGTTCTGGAAGAACTGCAAGGATAAAGAACTTGAAGAATCTTTCACATTAAGCCAGATATCCTCCAAGGTTTCTGTTGTGATAGCAAGGCAAAGTCCTTTCCCCCATTTTAATTTGGGACTGAGATTTAGAGGGTAATGCAAAGCATTAAGCCATCTATAATATTTCTTAACAAGTTCTTTTAGAGGTGAGACCGATTTGTCCCCTATCCTTGCATGAATCCTTGAGCACAGCTGCTGAAAGATGGAACTGACACACAGCAGTAGTTGATGTTTTTGCATATGTAATTGAAGTCCAGTCTATCATCTTGTATTATATATTTATTTTTTTGTTAATCCTTTTTCTATCCAAATTATCTTAAGTGTAGGGCTGGTTTTGATCCTGAGGCATGGGTTATCCCATAGTGATTCGAGAAGAGAATTAGAAGAGTTGATGCTGTAATCATCTTAAGATTGGATTTTTTCCTTAATGGTGTAGGTAGCATCTTAAGATATACAAAAGAACACAAGGAACCAAATGGTATATCTAAACTTTTTATCATCTCAAACCAGGCTGGCATACAGAGTTACAGGAGGGGAACCACATTACTAAAGGATGCATTTGGAATGCTAGATAATATAGACACAAATTGGGCAACCCCACACCTCTAGTTGCCCAGGATTTTTAAGGGCTTTCTGTGACAAGCAAGGTTGTTTTTTATCCCATATAAATTGCATGATAAGACTATTTATTTGAGCAAAGAGCAAAGGGAGAGACTTGAAAGATAAGAGGCACTTTTGCTGTTAAGATTAAGAGAGACAAGCTTTTGACAAAAACTTGTCGCTCTCACCAACAGAAGTTGGTCCAATAAAAGATATTACCATGCCCACCTTGTCTTTTTAATGTATAGTCCATATTTATCAAAACAATTTTGGGAAGATTAGGACAAATTTTAACACCCAAGTAAGTTATTTCCTTGCATATTTGAACAGGAAAGTTCTGAAACTAAGAAGGATTTGGTCTTTTGGACATATTCATTGCTTGTGATTTATTCCAGTTAATGCAAAACCAGAGATCTTTCCAAAAAGATCAGCTGAATTAAACAATGATGGGATTGATGAGAATGGATTCTTCAATTGTAGAAAAATGTCATCAGCATATAAGCTAATTTTGCATTCTTTCCTGTTTATAGTCACACCTTCAGTGGCTGAGTGCTGATGCATGTACATTGCCAGTGGTTCAACAGCAACATTAAAAAGGAGGGTGAGAAGGGACAGCCCCCTTGTGCTCTTTCTCGTTGAAATGTGGGAGAAATAATTCCATTACCTGACATTGAAGCGAAGGGAGAGCTGTATAATGCACTGACCCACTTCAGGATTATTGGTCCAAATCTGAATATTTTTAAGGACAGCCATTAGATAAGGCCATTCAAACCTAACAAAGGCTTTTTCTGGGTCTCGGGAACATCTGAGCTTTCTGGACCATGAGGCAATGTTGCCTCACACTGTGACCAAGTGAGAGATTTTTATCATATCAGCAGCAGCCAATCTTCCTTTAATGAAACCAACCTGATCTGTGTGTATAATTGAGGGAAAGAGGACATTCAGGTGTGTCACCAAAACGTTTGCAATTATTTTGAATCTATGTTCAATAGAAATATGGGGCAGAAGTCGCCACAGTTGCAACCATCTTTGTTCTTCTTTAATAATAAAGTAATTAAAGCAGTTCTCATCTCATGAGAAATAGTTCATTTTTGGAATGTTTCAGTGAACACCTTTGAAAGAACAGAAGATAGCCGATTACAAAAGTTTTGTAGAAATCTGCTGGAAAGTCATCCATCCTAGGAGCCTGGCTGGAATTCATATATTTTTTAACAGACTGTTTTATCTTGTGTTGTGCTAGCTTTGTCCATAAACAACATTTGTTCTGAAGTTAGGGTAATAAAAGGTAGGCCTTCAACAAAATGATCACATTTATTAGAGTCAAATTGGTTGTCTGATTTATATAAAGCTTGATAGAACTGCTTAAATTATTTACATTTATTGGTTCAATGTTTGCATTCCTGTCTTCATGTAATAAGAAGGAAATATTGTTGTTGGCTAGTTCCATGTTAAGTGTTCTGGCAAGTAGTTTACCTGCTTTATCTCCCATTCATAATATCTTTGACTGATCCTGTTGAGTATAAATTCGACTTGGCTGGATAAGCATTCATTATATTTATATTCTGTGTTGATTAGAGAATGTAGGAGGTTTTCATTATTTGGGTCAGTCTTATGCTTTCTCTGCAACTCATTTATTTCCTTATCCAGAGATTCTAGTAATTTGAGTCTCTTTCTTTCTTTCTTCTTTAGGGAGACATATTTTATATTCATCCTTTAAAGTAACTTTCATAGCTTCCCAAAAGATGGTATCTCAGGTAACTCAGTGCTTATTTTCTTGTATGAAGTTAGAGATGACTGAATCAACTGTGGAACAAAACGTTGCATTTTTTAATAGCAGCGTGTTCAGCTTCCACCTGGAAGACTTCAATGATATGTAACCTGCATCTATGTTAAGCATAATTGATGCATGATCTGAAATTAATATATCATCAATAGCTGCTTCTGGGCATGCTAAAATCAGTTCTGAAGACACAAGAAAAAAGTCAATTCTGGAGTAAGATGAATAGTCATGCTCTTTGGAGTGTCTCGATTTCCGTATCTTTTTAAATCAAGTTCATTCATGAATCATGAAGGTTGGCCTATTGTGTTTTGAGAACTGGGTATCATATAATTGGAATACTATGCTAGATAGACAGCTGGATAAATCCAACCACCTCCCAATATTAGAGGAATGTCTTTTTTTTATTAGAAAGAATGTCTGCAATGTATTGAAAAATTCAGAATTACCTCCACTTTGATTATACATGCGTCCTAGAATTAACTCTTGAGTTGAAACAGCCTTCAGGAAGACACATCTTCCTTCAGGATCAAACCAAGACTGTATGCACTGAAAATTTATACTTTAATGAATTAAGATGGATACGTCTCTGCTCTTAGAATTCAATGAGGAATGAAACTCAACACCCGCCCACGTCTTGATTCTACTGACATCTATTTGTGCTAAATGAGCTTCCTGCAATAAAGCAACTTGGTACTTTTTTTTTTTTTAATCTGAGGTGTCTCAGGATTTTAATTCTTTTGGAAGGTTAAGTTCCCTCACCTTCCAGGAGCACACACTAAGAACATTCATGGCACAGTTTTAAAAAGATACATTAAGATATACAACCTTAAGATAAATATCAATGTGGAAATATGTAAAACCACATCTCTAGGATATGGTCTGTATTTATAAATATGAGATACTGGTTAGTTTTGACTGATTTTATGCCTTTAATTGAGCCTCTAAGAGTGTCAGGTATACAAAAAGTTCTACAGTTAAATTTCATATGTCTTCCGAAGTATATTTGCAACAGAACATACCAAAAATTAACAAGCCAGTGTGGACATGTTCAGATCCTTGATGTCTTCAGTTCCATTTGCTTCTTCTCTCCCTATATTATTTAATAATAGTCTAAACATCTCGAAATACAAATATATTTTAACTCAAATATTACCCTGTAAATACCATTAGGTATCCTAGAAGATGTATAATGTATTCTAAGTACAGAAGATTTTATGTACACTTGCACATAAGTATATGCAAATACATACAGACTCATCATGTGTAAGTTTACAATTGATTTGTTAAATCAAATATAAATTAGTAAAAAATCTGAATATGAAAAATACAATATAAAATCATATTCATAGTATTTCAAATGCCCTGGACAAATTGAATAAAAACTAGTGCAATTTAAGGTTTAGGTTACAGTCTACAAATCAGGAATGTTGACTTCCATGCGACCTGTGGTCACCAAAACACAATCTATCAGAGATAGAGCTAGTGAAGAGACTCTGTCTATCCATGCAAGTTGTGATGGTTAGTGCAGCTAATACTTCAGTCAGTGGATGGTGCTATAAACCCCATCTTAGAATTAAACTGTTACTCTATGCATTGCAGTACTATACAGTTGTTGTATTGCTCAGTTCCAAAGGAGATCAACGGAAGAGTTCAATCTAGCTGGTTATCTGCTAGGAGCTGAAAGATTATATAAGTGAATAATACCGTTATCTACAAGGATGCATAGGAAAAACTGATTTTTAAACTTGTTGAGGTATGCTTTTCATGATGAAAAAAAGAGACTGCTATTTTTGGTCAAATCTAATCTGTCTTTGAAATGTCTGCCAAGCTTCCGAGGGGGTTTTGCAAAAATCTTGTGGCGCCTGCTAAATCCATAGTGAAAGTGGATGGGTACTTGATGCTGTATCTGAAGGATTTGCTTTATGCCACTGAATGCAGCCTTCCTTTTGTTAAGCTCAGCTGAGAAGTCAGAAAAAAGAAATGTTGTGGTCTTTGTAGATCAGGGTTTCAGCTTTTCTGGCAGCATTCATTAACATTACTTTATCATTAAACTTCAGCAGCTTGAAGAAAGGTCTGGGCTTGCCAGACTTCTGCCTTCTAGTACCAGGCATTCAATGAGCCTTTTCAATATCTAGTGGGGGCAGCTAGGGGTCCAATTTAAGTATGTCAGGGAGCAGCTTCTGAAAGAAAGCTGATAATATTCTTCCCCTCTAGACCCTCAACAATACCCAAGGGGCAAAAGTTGTTTCTTCGAGATCTGTTTTCTAGGTCATTTTGTTTTTCTTCCAGGTGGTGTAGTCTAAGAATTAAGGACACAGTTTCTTCTTTAATTTCCCTGATTTCAATGGCAGTCTTTGGTAGCTCATTTTCCAAGTGAGCTATTCAGGATTCTATGTCACAGACATCTTTAGAGATGCCATAAATATCTTCTGAGATTGAATCCAGTTGGTCTCTGAGGAATTCTTTCAGTGCTGTGATATCCTGGACTAGATTTTGCCATCGCCTTCAGTCTCCCCCTTCAGCTGCTTAGATGATTCAGGTTTTGGTTTTTTGTCTCACATTTTTTTCCACTGAAAGCTATAGTTTGAAGTTTATCTAGGGGAATAATTTAAACTTTTATGACAGAAATGTATTGCCAAGTTGCTAGGAAAGTAATTATTAGAGTTGAATTGATATGCAGGGAGTGAGGAGGTCTAGGACTAGGAAATAAGCTTCAGCTCTGTGTAGCTTAGAAGCTGGTCTCTTTCACCAACAGAAGTTGGTCCAATAAAGATTACCTCATCCACCTTGTGTCTCTAATATTCTGGGACGAATGCAACTATAACACTGCAAACATCTATATAACTAGAGCCCTACCAAATCCATGGCCATGAAAAACGCATCATGAACCATGAAATCTGGTCTTTTGTATGCTTTTACCCTATACCATACAGATTTCATGGAGGAGACCAGTGTTTCTCCTGACCCAAAAGGGAGTTGCAGGGGGGTCACAAAGGTTATTTTAGGGGGGGTGGCAGTATTGCCACCCTTATTTTTCTGCTGCCTTCAGACCTGGGCAGCTGGAGAGTGGTGGCTGTTAGCCGGGCGCCATAGCTCTGAAGCCAGCACCCACCAACAGCAGCACAGAAGTAAGAGTGGCAATACCATATCATACCACCCCTACTTCTGCACTGCTGCCTTCAGAGCTGGGTGGCTGGAGAGCGGCGGTTGCTGGTTGGGAGCCCAGCTCTGCAGGTAGCAGCGCAGAAGTAAGGGTGGCAATAGCATACCAGGCCATCCTTACTTCTGTGCTGTTGCTGGCAGCGGCTCTGCCTTCAGAGCTGGGCTCCCAACCAGCAACCGCTGCTCTCCAGGCAGTGCTGGCAGCAGCGCAGAAATAAGGGTAGCAGTACTGTATCCCTCCTACAATAGCCTTGCGACCCCCCTGTGACGCATGGCCAGAAAGGATTAAACATCCTGCAAAATAAAATTACTCAGATTCAACCCTTAAAGATATGTGGGGAGATAATGTTTGTGTTTTTGTGTATTTACATATGTATGGGTAATGCTCAACAATGTAATCAACTGTCCCTTTCTATGCTGTATTCTGATAATTCAGAGATCAAAAGAATATCCTAGTATTTAAATGGATTGTTAACATGGGATATCTCTTGTTAACATGGGATATCTCATGGGATATATTGTTAACATGGGATATTGTTAACATGGGATATTCATCTCTCTTTGAAATGTATAGCAAATCACCAGCGAATGGTGGAGGAACAGGCATTTGTCTTATGTTAATTGGTATAGCTAAGTACCGGTGATGGATCCACTTCAAAGATGCCCTGATTACCTATTGTTGCCCGAGGGACTACAACTTGTCAAGGAAGACCTGAAATTGTATAAAAGATCCTTGGGTCTTGAGCCTTTTTATCTCAGATCTGCTTGAGGTTTTATGCAGGGGAAGCCTAAGCCACAATGACTGAGATCCCAATACTGACTGGACCACCCTGAAATATAAACATTGGACTATAATCTGTGGACTATTTCTGAAAGAACTCGTTGCAACTACAAAGCTCACTATCTCTGCTGTGAATCTGAACCTCAAGAATTGAACTCACATCTATATGTATGCTGATCTTTTACCCATATTCTCTCTCTCTTTTGTTTTTTAATACATTGTAGTTTAGTTAATAAGAATTGGCTGTATACATGTATTTGGGTAAGATCTGGAAGATTCATTAACCTGCGAGGTAATGTGTCCGATCCTTTGGGATTGGTAGAATCTTTTATTTTATATGATGAAGTAAGATTTTCAGAAATCTTCATCATATTTGACTTGGGTACCTGGATGGAGGCCTGACGCTGGGTTACTTCAAGGGAACTGTGCTGTTGGCTTCCAGGCAACCAGTGAGGTAATAAAGAAGCTGTTTTATGCTGGCTTGGTATATCTAATCTATTTAAAATATTCACCAACTTTGGGGATTATCTGCCCCATTCTTTGCAGTTCACCCTAATTGAGTGACCTCAGCTGTCCCCCACTGGGACTCCGGTCACACAGCCCAACTCCTTTAAGGGTCAGGACCCCTACAATTACACCACCTTGAAATTTCAGATTTAAATAGCTGAAAACATGAAATTTATTATTTTTTAAATCTTGTGACTGTGAAATTGACCAAAATGGACTGTGAATTTGGTAGGGCCTTATCTATAACCAGGAATAAAGATATTCTAGTCTTTATTATGGCTTACAGTTCTGCTGATGCATGAAAAGAAACTGGCTCACTCTTTCATTAGATTCATGAACTTGTGCACTGACACACACAAATTAATGGCCAGGCCACTATTAGGGATGGCCCAAATATCCAAAGCCTAAATCCAAAGATGAGAACAGGCACATTAACAGCTCTATGCACCACCAGAATTTGCATTAGGCCTTTGAGGCACTAAAAATGGCCAACTGCTCAAATAAATTAGTGTCCATTGTTGTCTACTGGACTGAAAGCAGGATAAAAATGTCATTAATTTCTCAGCACTTTTTTCTGCACAAGTTGATGGATCATGGACATACTGTGCTGGTACCAGCTGTTTCAACATAGGATTGATGTCACCATGGAAACGGGACCCAATGATACGTTAGATACAAGCAACATTCTATGAATCAAGACTCAAGAACATCAGTCTTATTCACAGGAGATCTGGCACTCACCAATCAAAACTTACACAGGAGAACGCTGAATGACAAATTCCACTTTCCAAATACAAGTCTCGCAACATCCTGGTGAAGTAGGTGACTATATCACCTTTAGAAATGGGTAAATTGAGGTACAGACAATTAAGTAATTTGCCCAAACTGGAATCAGTGGAAGAACCAGAAGTAGAGCCTGGAGAGCTTAACTTCACTAACCTCCCATGTAACAGAAACCTAGAACACACCTAGGTCAGAGGAAGCCCATAAACACTGTCTCAATTTAATCTCTTGATGTTATAAAATCATCCTTTTTAAAAAATATAAAACTCAAAGACTAGCAGATCAAATTTTGGTAAACTGATTGAGAAGGCTGATCCACAGAATGGAGAAAACCAAGATTTTCACCAGCGGGAGAATGATTTTCTCTCTTTCCTCTCACATCCTTGTTTAATCTAAGTCCCAGTTTTTCAATTTACCTTGAATTATATTTCAAGTTTCAGGGTAGCAGAGAAGATATAATTGACTGATTCTAGATACTTAATTTATCCCCATTATTCATGTAGGGTCAGAAAGATTTACTACATATAAACAATGGATCAAGAGATAGCTTGTGGCATTCTGTTTTTGCATGATCAGTTTTAGTCTGTATCAAACTATGTTACAAAACAGAATAAAACCAAGGTCTGGAGCACTTGTATCTAGCCAACAGGGGAGAAAGCAATTACTTTTTACTAAAACATGCAAACGTGTCAGACACTGATACTACAGATAGGAGCAAAGGGGGAACACAAACACCAGGAGAATGGGCTGGAAGCGCAAAGAAAGGAGGAGGAATGGGGATATTAAAATAGATGCAAAATGTGACAACTTAATAATGTTTCATAAAACAAACCAACACAAAAATAACCAAAACAACTGGAAGTTTGCTTGAAGCAGAATCATAAATTTCAGAACATTCAACCAGAGGTAGATTATTGATTTAAACAACATTCAAACAGCATGCTACAACAACAATTTTCTCTCATAAAAACATTTTTCTATAGCATGAAAACTAATAATTTTGCTTTTTTTATTTGAGAGAGTACAGAAGAATTTTTTAAGACTATCATAATCAGTATGATCAATTTATTACCGATAATACCGAAATAATTATCAATTTATTTATTATTCTGTGTCTTAGCTGGCAGAATCTTATCGCCTCCTTGACTAAGTGCATGTGGAAGGCTGTTTATTCTTTGTTTTTCACAATTTGGGGGTCACAGTAAATCTTTATCTACTCTCAAATTCCCCACCAAAGACTACTTCCTTCCCTCATTTCCCCCCTTGGGCAGGAAAGGTGTAGTCTTTTATTTTATTTTTTGCATGTACAAGAAAGTCCCTCAGCAAGATTAATTTTTAAAGTATGTAAATCTGTAGGGAGCCCAGTACATAATTTGCAATATAAAAATAATAAATGATATCAGCTGATAATTTCTGCAAATGTTTACAAAGTAAACGGACACCCACTTCAAGTTTAATGTAATAAACTATGAACAAGTTCCTCTTTCATTTCCCTCTGATCCTTCTGAATTTTGGGGTGCAAGGCCTCAAAATCTGTAAGCAGCTTCTTTGGACTACTCTCTTTTTACTTTGGTCTTTTGCCTGCAAACGGTCTCAGAGTGCAGCAATTTAACCCTCACTCCTTCATTTTTGGCCTATCTGGCACCTTCTATAAAGGACCAGACTTTTGGGGGAAAGCAGGAAGCACAATGTTTTCCTTTTAGAAGATCTTTATGTTAATTAAAACATTTTTAGTTCTTCACAATGTTTTCCTGTTCTTCTACAGGTAAGCCCCGATTCTCCAGATCTTGAATTTATCCAAATTTGAACTAAAATCAAAAACTATATTTTACACTTGTTGCAAGTGTCTGCTGAGACCTTTGTAATATTGATTTTTATTTTTTACTTAAAACCCAAGAAAAACACACCTATGCAACAAGTTATTTACCAAATAAAAAACCATAGATGCTTCCTACCATGTATATAGCTATTAGACACCTCAACATCACCTTCTGATTCTTTTCCTACCGTCTTAAATCACACTTTATTCTTTAGGTCATATGCATGCAGACTACCAGACATGAAATTACTTACTATCTACTAAATTCTCTCCTGCTATTAAAACATGGCCCACACATCTGGGCTTCAGAGCACTCCATAATTTTTACTGCCAGACTCTGGAGATGATCCTGTGCATTATTATTCTAAAGCCTATCAGTAATGAGATCAGTAACTCTAAAACTAACATTACCCTTCACAGTGATGGCAACAAAATAACTTTTGGATTGGAAGAAGGAACTGTGGTATCGGGAGACCAAGTTCAGAATATGTTTATGAAAACATGTACATTGCCATTCATAAATAGGCAAGACAGAAGCAATACAAAAATATTCGACTCCATGTCTGACTCTAAATGTAAACATTTCTGGAAAAAATGTAAGATTGTAAAATAGGGAAACAGTAGCAGACGATTCACACTCAATGCATAGACTCATAAGCAATAGTATTAAAAAATCCTCCCACTAAATCCATGAAACAGTGAGTTTAACTTTTAGGATTTTGTCCTTCAGAATAAATGTAATTCCTTATGGAATTTGTGCTAAGATACCACAATACCATATTATGTGAGTCCTAAAGATGCTGTAGAACTGTTTATCTTAAAAACAGAAGAGACTACCAGCGTCTCATTTTAGTTTCGTGCTCATATACTTCATTGATGGGTGTCTTATAAAAAAAAAAACCCAACAGGTAGAATTGTTTTCTTGCTTCCAGATGGTCTGCAGGCAAGTGCTACTGTTTGCGTATTGCGAGAAGCTGCCATTGTTTTTAGTGTTTTCAAATTCATAAATATAGCAAAAATTGTTTTTAGACAATATTTCCCATTTTACTGTATTTAGAGACAGACTAATCAAAACCAAGACATTTCACTGAAGAAAGGGAAAGACTGCATCTCTACGTGAAAACTAGCAAGAATCCAATATAAGTGCACATCTTATCATAATTTCTACGCTTTAAAATGGTTAACGTGAGGGTGGTACATGAAAGTAAGAAGGACCAGAACTGAAAGTCTTATCTAAAATAAAGGAACTCCTCCAATTAACTTTCTATCATCATTGCGATCAGCAAGTGGACTAGGTAGCTAGAAGTAATATCAGGCACAGAGCTAGCCAGTTGTTCCCTAGTAACCTAGACATGTCCTCTTGGTGGAAGGCCAGGGTCTGGCATGCCGCCGTCCCATAAACCCCATACAATGGGGGGAAGAGACGGCCACACGTCCAGCACTTGGGGCAGAAAAAAATGGCTCAAAGGATGGAACCCAATCTGGGTGCCCTTCCCCTGTGGAATACAGGGGGCTCAGTTGGGCGTTCGAGAACCTGGGCTCGGCTCCCACCCAGTGCCAGGCTGAGGCTCCCCCTGGAGGAAGAGCTGTTGAGTTCGGAACCCGGTTGTGGTCCCCACACCCAGGGACGTTAAGCGGGCCTACAGGAGAAACTGGTTTGTCTCTCCCACCCTCATGCAGGAGGCCCGAGGAAGAGAACCTGGCCTGTACCTCCATCCCAGGAGAACGCGGGGGGGGGGGGCGAATGGAGGGGGAACGGGCCTGTAGCCGGCCCCCCCCTCAAAGGGGCCTGGAACCTGAGCTGCGCCAGAGAACACAGAGCCGGGGGGTGGGGGACAGAACCTAGGCCCCCCTCCCGCCCCTCCAAAGCGCAGGGACCTGGGGGGACCCCAGCCTCCCCCACCCCTCAGCAGGTTCCCGGGCACGTGTCTCCCCTGGCCGTGCCCCACCTGTAACCGTAGGCGGTGAAGCGCTGGCTCGCCCGCAGCAGGGCCCGGTACAGCCGCAGCACCTGGGTCCGGTTGGACGCCGCCATGTTGTTAGCGCAGGCGGGTCCTCGCTCGAAGGCCCCTTCTCCCTCCCGCCCGCGCAGGAGCCTGAGCTCAGTGCGGCCGCCTCAGCCCCGGGCTGGGGCGCGGGGACCCCGGGGCGGGGCGGGAACCGGGGCCGCCCCCTGCTCGGCTCCAGCTCTGCCGGTCGGCACCCTGCGCCTCGGTCTCGGCCGGCGGCCTCCGCTCGCGGCGTGTCAGGCGGGGCTCGGGCAGCTACAGCGGCGAGCCCGCGGGGCGAGAGAGCTGAGGGGGACGGTGAGTGGCGGCTGGGAGGGTCCCACGGCGGGGCCCCACTTGGGGACACGGTCCCCGGCGGGGCGCGGGGGGGGGGCCCAGACGCTGCAGGGCCAGAGGCGCTTCCTCGGGTCGCTGCCGCCGCGTGGTTCCCCTGTGTGCAGCGCTGCCTCTAGCGGGCAGCCTCCCGGCCACGGGGATGGACGTTCACAGCCTCCCCCGAGGGGCTGTTCTGGGCCTGAGACATCCCCCAACCTTCCCCCCACCCCCTCGTTATGAATTATCACTGTGTTCCTGTTTGATGTATTTAAGGACACAGAGAGTATCGGGCCCAGGTTGCACAGTGAAGTCCTCAGAACAAAGACCCTTAACTCTGCTCCCTGCCTCCCAGAAGGTGAAAGCGGGTAGAAGCTGTGTCGTTTTTATGGATACAGACTAACGCGGCTACCCCTCCGATACTTGTGTTAAGTGAAAAGTGTTCTGATGAATAGTGAATGTATTCTCCCCGTGTGGACCTGCTCAGGAAAAACTGGTCACCTCTTTGTTATTTTTTTCAGGCAACACAATGTTTTTATCCATTTTATAACCCATAACTTCTATCAAAATTGTGTTTCAAGGTGCTGCCTAACATTTTCATTGCTAAAAGTTCAGTTTAGCCAACAAGATTTTTGCTAAAAATATGTATTTAGAAAGTCTCAAAGTTTCATGGAAAACTGGTCCCTGCAAAATGGAACCTTTCAAAGTATCCCACAAAATCTTTTCAATTTTTCAATCAGCTCTACAATCTTCATTGTAGAGGTTCACTTCCTGTTTCTCGTAAGAAAATGTTACACGGTGTTTGCTAGGTCATTAGAAACCAGAGCACTCTGTCCCATGCACATTATTAATCCTGCAAACAAAATATTGAAAAGAGAAACTTTCCCCTGCACATCTTTGAAGCTCCTAAAACACCCTATTTTTGTGCTTTTCTTGCTTATTTACTAATGCACATCAGATTTATTCTCCTGTAACTTCCATGAAACTACTCTTGATTTGTACTGGCGGGAGACCACAGTCAAGCTCACAGGCCTTGTCAATAGTGAGGAAATTTTCCTGAAAAATTAAACCAGCTTTAAATTTGGTTCAGCAAGGGTCTGATTGCAAACCTGATTGCAGGACTGGGGAAATCTTGAAAACATTTATACATATGTGTAAATGTTTGCAGGACTGAATCCTTACTCATAATTATTTGAAAGTTTCCTCACTTAGATCACAATTGTGCATTGAGAACCATGCAGGTTGACCCCTGTGCCCGCCGGGCACTCCACTGACCCTAGGTCCTGAAACTAGGAGTGCTGGGGTGCTACCGCACCCCCTGGCTTGAAGTGGTTTCCATCATATACAGGGTTTACAGTTTGGATCCATGGCTCTCAGCACCTCCACTGTAGAAATTGTTCCAACACCTTTGCCACTGACCTCAACAAGAGTGTCTCTTTGGTTCTCCATGCAGAATCAGTGTCTTTAAATGGCTTGTGATAGACTTCTCTGTCACATATTTGAAGGGTACTTCTTAACCAAAACACGGTATCCTGCATTTGGAAAGTTGAACCTAATTAGACTTTTAGAATTGTTAAAGTTAAACACATGTCCTAAGGCAGTGGCTCAGCCTTTTCAGATTACTGTACCTCTTTCAGAAATCAGATTTGCCTTGTGTACCCCCCAAGTTTCACCCCACTTAAAAACTACTTGATTACAAAATCAAACATAAAAATACAAAAGTGTCACAAAAAGAAAAAGAGTACTTGTGGCACCTTAGAGACTAACCAATTTATTTGAGCATACGCTTTCGTGAGCTACAGCTCACTTCATTGGATGAAGTGCTCAAATAAATTGGTTAGTCTCTAAGGTGCCACAGGTACTCCTTTTCTTTTTGCGAATACAGACTAACACAGCTGTTACTCTGAAAAGTGTCACAGTACCCTATTACTGAAAAATTGCTTACTTTTTCATTTTTACCATATAATTATAAAATAAATCAATTGAAATATAAATATTGTACTCACATTTCAGTGCATAGTATATAGAGCAGTATAAACAAGTCATTGTCTGTGTGAAATTTTAGTCTGTACTGACTTCACTAGTGCTTTTTATGTATCCTGTTGTAAAACTAGGCAAATATCTAGATGAATTGATGTATCCCCTGGAAGACCTCTGCGTACCCCCAGGGGTCTGTATGCCTCTGGTGGAGAACCACTGTCCTAAGGCTCCAATGTTGCAAACACTTGCACACCAGAGTAACTTTATGCAAATAAGTAACCCTGTTGAATTTAATAGGACTGCTGTCATGCATAAAATTTCTTTTGTTCTTAAATGGTTGCAGACTCGAATCCTTGAAAGACAAACCCATAAGAAGGACAGCGGAAAGGGTGTAACATTCAAACCACATGGACAGAGTATTGGCAGCCAGAAGTCAGGTTAGTTCTTTGTATTACAAACTGTTAAGGGGCTCTTTGGGTTGAAGTTGGGGAGAGGAAGGGATTATTGAAGTGAAAGTTGAGAAGGCAATGCCAGAGGGAGAGGTTGGGCAGTAGAAAGGTTGCATGGTAGGAGAGGGGCAGGATGATCCAGGAGTCAATAACTAATATCAGTCCAATACTACTTTTACTTCTTTGAACTGCTTCCAAAGTTCAGATAATTTCAATCATAAAGGCCTATGGCTGATTCAGACAACGTTGCCAAACCTACAGTCACAGGAAGGCTCCACATTGTGGAAACACCGTGGATTATGGGCATATTTAGTCATATCTCGCCTAATCAATGCTCTATTATTGCAGGGCCCTTTGGGCATTGCTAGCACCTTGGTCTCTCCTGTTCTCCGTTTATCGCACACAGTTTAGTTTCATGAGGACTGAAATGCTTTTGTCTAACTAAAGTTACACATCCTGGGATGGATAAACCAGGGAATTCTTGAATAGGAGTAGAGAGGTTATTTTACTGCTATATTTGGCATGGTGTGACCCCTGCTGGAATACTGTGTCCAGTTCTGGTCCCCACAATTCAAGGGTATTGATAAATTGGAGAGGATTCAGAGAAAAATCACAAGAATATTAAAGGGTTAGAAAACATGCCTTTATGCCAAAGAGCTCAATCTATTTAGCTTAACTAAGAAAATGTTAGGGAATAACTTAATTACAATCTATAAGTATCTACATAGGGAACAAATAATTAATAATGGGCTCTTCAGTCTAGCAGAGAAAGATATAACATGATCCAATGGCTGGAAGTTGAAACTATACAACTTCAGACTGAAAATAAGGTGTAAATTTTTGGCAGTGAGAATAATTAACCATTGGGAAATTTACCATGGGTCCTGGTGGATTCTCTGTCACAAACAGTTTTTAAATCACGATGGGATGCTTTTCTAAAAGGTATGTTCTAGGAATTATTTTGGGAAAGTTCTATGACCTGTGTGGTACAGGAGGTCAGACTACATGATCACAATGGTCCCTTCAGGCCTTGAAATCTATGCATTCTTTGGGCTTAATATGGGGATAGTTGGGTGAAATGTAATGGCCTGTGATGTGCAGAAGGTCAGATTAGATGATTGGATGATTCCTTCTGGCTTTAGCCTCCATAAATCTATTAAATTATGATAATGTGATGACTCCTGCTTGTGGTCTGGTGTCACGTGGTGTTGAGTATGATTTGCTTTGTGCTGTTTGAGAGCGTTGAGGCAGGGTGATAGCACAAGGACTCTTGGGAAAAATGTCCCTGGGAAGTGTAGCAAAGGTTTTCCTCTGTCTCTTTCTGTTTAACAGGAAACTTCCATCCACCATTTTCCTTATTCTTTCTGCAAGGACATACACCCTCTCCTGAGACTGAGTTTACATGGGAGTTTAATAGGTGGAGAGAGGTCATCTGCATTTAGTCTTGAAGTTGTGGGCCCAAGATTTTGCAAGAGGTCCCAGCTTTGTTGGAATTGGCTCTGACAAAGGGTACATGTTACCTGTTGTCTGCGCACACACGGCTCCTCTAAAGTGTATTGCTCATGGAATAAACAGTTAACTGTGAATTATGAGGTTATAATTCAGTTACTAGGTTCTCCTTGTTTATTTAATAAGTCCTAGATTTACCCTCCTCTGCTCTGTGGGTTATTGCTCCTTCACCACAGCCGCACCATCAGCCTCCACTTTTCTCTCGTCTGCACTGTAAGCATCCAGATTTTTCCGGACCTTCAAATAGAATGGCTCCAACTTCCAGCTCTGCTGGTAGTTTTGTCATGACTAGCGCATGTCGTTTATATCACACCAGTATCTATGATTGATTTTTTTTAATATAATATCACCAATATGTATTATTTGGTATAGCAGTGTTTCTAACATTACGGTCTATCTATTACATGCTATTTAAATAGTGAATTAGTTTGTCTTCAGAAAAGGTGTGTTTGTGGTGCACCATTTTCACTGATTAAACTGATATTTAACCTGCACCTGTGCTTGAGTTTTCTTAATTCCATCAGCTACATTTCTGACCCAGTTTATAGTGTGTTTATAAAATAATGCTTTGTGTGTAAATAATACAGATAAATAATGCAATATTGACTGTAGAATAACCTCTCTCTGTCTATATTTATACACTGCACACACACAAGTTGTTTTCTTTTGGCTATCCTTTGGGTCTTGTGAAAAGCATACAAGCAATTTAAAATACATTTCACTTTTGTTTAATTACATATAGCACCTTCTCAAACATTCTTCTATGTTAAAAACAAAATTAAAATTGTTCTAAGAAACTTTAAATTGTTCTACAGAAATGCAATTAACTGAACTTTCATGGCCAGCACCATACTCCTTGGGGTTTCCTTGGTAGCTATAGGTCACAGAATGAAGCATTGTAGGCTGGCTATGTGAATTAAGGGAATACGAACAGAAGAAATGAAGGGTTTTTATTGTTTTTGTGCTGTATACTTCTCTTGGTCTGGGCAACAGGTATGCTAAACACATATTAAAATGGAATTTTCCATTTTTATTTGCAGATTCTTTATAACATTCTTCCTAAAATTCTGAGACAACCACACTTTTTGTTTCTTCATTCATATATTTAAGAGATCTTAAAAAAACCTGCAATCTTCATTTAGCCAGTAAAATCTAGTTTGGAAGGCTTGGAAAAGGTTAGATAAGTAAAAGTAGATTTACAGACTAGTGCAGTGATGACTCGTTCTCAATTTAGTTTCCTTTCAGTCATTGGAACTAGAGCATTGGTCACTAAGCTGTGGGGTGTGCCCCCCTAGGGGGGTACAGAGGAATGTTGTGGGGGACGCATGGCGGGACCCAAGTCAGCCCCCACGGGATGGAAGGAGGGAATATCACCTAGCCCGGCTCCAGCCCTAGCTCAGCCCCAGCTGCAGCTCCACTCCACCCTCTGCTCCCTTTCCTCCAGTTCCTCTCTCATTCCTTCTCCACCCCCAGGCCAGCTCCGCCTCTAGCCCCAGTTCTTCCTCCATCCTCAGTTCTCCCTCCACCTCTGCTTTCAGCCCAAGCTCCTCTGCTGAGCCAACTGTGCAGTAAAGGCGGGGAGGGTGTGGACAGATTCCATTATGGGTAAGAGGGGGTGTGACAGGAAAAGTTTGGGCACCATTGAACTAGAGGTTCTATTGCTCTCTTATTGATCTCCAAAATATGAAAGAATTATGAGGAAGAAGGCAAAATATATTAAAGCAAACCTTGTTTACAGGAATGCTGTCAGTTTGAAATCTAATCTAGTCATTAAATAAAGTATTTAAAAAAAATTCAGGTACTACCCATGCTCCTGAGTCCAACTGATAATTTTTGTGGTTTTACAACCACATGCCCTATTTTTAAAACGTTTTTCATTCTCCTGTGTCAGTATGAAAGCCACATGTATATGTAAAACAAACAAAAGACAAATCAGAAGAAAGTGATACAGAAAGTGCAGTCAACTGCAAAAGTGAACTAAAAAAGGCGATTTCCTCCCTTTTATTTTGGTTATAGTAATTGTAGATTGCTTGAATCAAGCAGTAGGAACAAGATTCAGACAAGTTTTCTTTTTTAAGTTGATGGTATTGTTGGATAGAGTGATTAATTTTATAGATTTGTTTTGCTTTTGCTTTTCTTGGAAGCCATGTATTGCACAAAAATAAGTGCTGCTTGTCTTCAGCATGTGGGCCCTGATAATTATCTTACTCAGATCACAGATTTAAATGGGACCGGGACTGGTCCACTTGTGTGTTTGTGTAAACTGTGCTTTTGCTTACTTACATGTTGCTGTGCAAATATGAGGGAGAATTTAGTGGTGTGCGTAAAATCTTAGCATAAACAAACCTAGGCAACATTTTCTGAATGTTGTTGGTTGATACCTTGGTCGGGTTTTATTGTTATATATTATTTAGACAGCAGTCTTTGCTGCTTGTGTTCAGGTTTGGAAGAAGGAAACCTGGCTGGCCCACTTTTTGCCTTATATCTTAAGATAAATGAGCAATTTGAGAATGATGTAATAACATAAGCATCTGGTGTACTTGATAATATTCTAAATCTGTAGTAGGAGAAAAATGAATTTGAACAAAATACCTGCAGAGACTGCAGAACTGTGTGAAATGGAGCAGCTGTTACATTCTCCGGGGCATATTTGTAGCTTTGTCATATGCTGCCTAAATTATTCTTTTTGGTATATCATTTCAGCTTTATGACATGGCACTCAGTGCTTTGAGAGAGCATGTGCTTTCCTGTTCTGTTGTTGTTCATGTTGGTTGTTTTTCTTTTGGGGTTGGAGTGATAATTGATTGTCATGATATTATCATCTTTTTTAATTACCATTTTTCAACTTCTAAAAACTGGATAACCTCTTTTCCTTCCTGCTGCTGCTCTGATTCTCCTTCGTCTTAATCACTTTTGCTCCTTGATAGCAATGATAGACAGTGCCACACAGAGTTAGGTTCTGCCCTTGTTTGGATTCTATACCACCCATTGAAAATTAGGAATGCAAATCAAGGCAGAATTTGGCTCTCAGCCAATATTATCATAGTTGATTATAATTAAAAAAGTGTTTTTCTGTTGCCCACACTGGGTAGGATTATTTCCTCATAACAAATGGGTATTCTGAATAATTCTGTTTCTAAAATTAGTAATTTCTTTATATTCGTGTAATTGCCTACAGAAACAGAACTGAACAGTGGGGTGGTGGCTTTCAGAAGCACTTAAGTGACTTAGGAGCACAAGCACTTTTGAATGTCAGAAGTAGTTTTGATCCTAAATTACATAGGCACTTCTGAAAATCCCACCCTAAACTTTTGACATTAGAAGAAATAACAAGAGAAAATTCTTCCATCTCTCTGGTCCCATAGGGAGAAATTCTATTTCTGTATGAATCCTATTGCAGGATTCTGATCATGCATCAATACACTTCTTGCTTGCCTCGTTTGGGTTTAACAAGAAAATATATTGATTAAATTTCAAGCTTTTGGGAATACAAAAAGGATTGAAAAAGAGAAAGAAAACAACAACTTTGTAGGACTGTGCCATCAACAGAGATCAGAGATACCCTGGATCATTTAGGGGAAGATCTGTTAAATAGCTAGATAGTTTAGCAAGCTGTTAAATTCAAAAGTTATTATAGTATGTGTTATTTTGGTATGTAATGTTGAACTTTGAATGATGTTCAAAGCAGACAAATCAAAAATACACACAAAATTAGTCAGAGGCTAGCTCTAAAGAATAAGTGACCCATCAAGACATTTAAATGATCAACTGTTAAGAGTTGCTCTTTTTATTGTTCTGTAATGTGCTGGGTCAGACTTGTGGTCCATCTTGTTCTATTTACTGGCTTCAACAGTGGCCAGCTTCAGAAGAAGATGCGAGAAATCCCAAAGTAGTCAAATGTGGGAGAATCTCCTCCCATGAAACCAGCTATTTCAAAATCTCCTCCCTAAAACCTAATCTTCAAACGTGGGATTACAGCCAAAAGCATGAGGCTTTATATCCCTTTCAAAATGCTGGCAGTTGCCTCTCGGAAGCTGTGAGCAGGGGCTTGAACTCCTAGCTTCCATGGCCTGGCCCTGCCCCATACCCCTACCATGAAACCACCTTCACTGTCTCTTTTAAATGAATATGTGGTGAAGATTGGGCCCTTAAAACCTTGCACCAAAATAGGGTTTCCCATGGCACAGGCATTTCTGCAGGAAGTTAACTGGATCTTGATGTCTGTCAAGTGCTTTGCAATCCTTGAATGAAAAGTGCTATAGATGGTTTTGTGGTAAAAGGATTAGACTGGAATTCAGGACATCAGAAGATATATATTATCATATTTGTAATCCTTAAGAATGCTCACTTCGTAGTAGTTATACCAAACCTGAAAGATACCACTAACCTTAATACTGATATTGTTTCAGATATTTTTTGTGGACAGAAACCCTGCAGGAAGTGAGGGTATTTTCATTGGATGGTCATTTGGCATAATGAAAACTTGTTGACAAACTTAATCATAGAAATCAGAAATGGACTAGGCTTCTTAGGTGTTCTAGTCTGTCACTGCATCATTTCAGAACTGTTTTCTATATTATACTTTTTAGTGTTTTGTCCAGTCATAAATAACCTTCCCTTCCCTTGAGAAGAATATTCCCCAGTATAATAGATCTCACCGTAAGGGATCTAGTATGCTTCCAAGATCTATCCTGACATCAGTGTTTGGCATTATACTCGGTTTGTTTCCCCTTGCTTCTTAGAATTTTTCTTACCTACAACTTACAATTTTATGCAAGTGATTTGCACACTTATTTTCCTTTTCTCTCATTTGGAGATGCTGCCTTGTGATGCGTTTGTGTTTTTTAGAACATACAAAATCAGATGCAGAGTGAAAATAACCAATTCAAGATTTTTTTGTAAAATTTAATCCATGTTTACAATAAAAAATTTGTATTTAATTTTGATCTTTTTTTTTTTATTTGTTGGGTCTGGAAGGGTATTTATAGTGCTTCCATCACTAAAGTTTCTAAGCGCCATACTTTATAGCTTATTGCTTTTTCTTTTACTTTCATTGTAAAGCATATCTTTCTAGAAATGTTGGCATTCGTTCACTTTTATTTTAATTCATTAATGGCTGTCAGAGAGCACTGAGTCATTAAAAACATAAAAGAAGACTGAGTCCCTTCCTTGTGGAGTCATGATACACTGGACAGATACAACATACAGATCTCAAAATAGGAGGTGATCAGGAAATGCTCAAATATCTAATCTATACGAAAGTTATTTTAAATATGAAAAGCTACCTGTTTCTTACATTGACACATTAGCTTTGGTATCACGGAGGAAGTGGATTATGAACAGGGAGAAGGATGCTGCTTGGTGAAGAAAGATTGGGTGGGAATTTCTATATGTTTTTGCTGTTCATATTTGCAGTATAGTTTATTCTCTTCCTTCACCATCCAGTTCTTTTTTCAGGAAGGTCGGTGAAATCTAAACTCTCTTTCACTGTGGTATAGACATTTTATTCATGCATTTTTTTTTCAGTCAATTACTTTAATATCCAAGCTATAAATAATGGAAAAATCCATTGGTTGAACTGAGACTTGCACTAAGGTTAGGGAAACGTACTTATTCTGATCTCTTTTTCTAGACTCCCTGTGTAGTATTTTTTATTGATTTTAAATGAATACTGTTTAAAGTCTTACAAGGTCTGACTTCTCCTTATTAAAGTGATTTACTTTTTTTTCCTTATTATCTCCTCTGTTCATTTGACCCTGGTCGTCGTATTGTTCTCACTTCTCATTTCAAAATCCCTGGTGATTGAACCTGCAGGCTGTGTGTGGAAGTTGATTCTTAAACATGTCACAGACTGCAGTTCCCCAAATGGTTATAAAGAAAAAGCAAGAGGCAAATCTTACTCTTTAGCTCAGATTGTCCTAATACATAAAGAAATGCAATGTTTATTGATTGTACTTGTATCATAGGGAGCCCAAGGCATAATGACACTAAGTGCACTTCATTAATAATAAAGCGTGGATTCTTTGATGTTTTTTCTTGCTTTTCTTGGCCTACTGTATCTTTTGTCAGCCAGCAAGGGACATTTATCTTGGCTGGAAATGTGTTCTTTTTGTTTTTTTCAAGAAAATGTCTCCAAGTACAGTAGCTTTTTTGTAAAGATAAATATGTTGAGTTCCTCTCATATTTTTCACTAATACTGGCATTGGAAGTAAATATTATTTTCTGGCATCTGGGGCCACAGAAGAGTTCTCTGAGATGATTAAAGTGTGCTGTTTCCTGGAAGCCTTTCAAGCAAAAGTTCTTCTAGGATGTTTCATTCTCTGTGCTGTTCCTGGAGGAAGCACATCAGTGTTATCAAGCCCTATAGGGTTTGATGTGGGACTAACATTAAGGACAAATAAGGCAAGCATCTATTTTGGGAGCCTTGGAACTCATGTATTATCTTCTTCAATAACAGGTACAAAGGTAGAGGAAACTATTATTATTATTTGTACTGCAATTAATTCAGACTTTTCTACGCTCTTTAACAGCAGGACTAGAAGGACAAACGACTTATGGCCCGATTTCTTATAATCTTTCTCTGCTTTGGTTGGGACCTCACACATCACTGGGTTGGCCCTGCTTTGAGAAAACTAAGGAGATATAAGGCCCCTTTAACATGTTCAGTTTGATAGTGTTCAGATATGTTTAAAAACAATATTGTCATGACTATGCTATCACAGTTTGAGTTTGCATGAATGAATGAGACCACACTATGCTCTAGCCTTGACCTGTTATAGAACCAAAGTACAGTTGCTTCATGTAATTAGAACAAGATTTGGTCCCATTGATACAGGTAAGACCAATCCATATTATATCTTGGCCTGTGGTTAATAGTGTAGATGGAACTTTACTTTGAATAATTTTATAAAATGCCTGATGGACCTCTGATGGGTTGGGTCACAGAGACCCCTTTGGGACTGCCACCTGATGTGCTGAGACTACCTCTGAGCCTGTTTTCCTTGCCAGCTTGGGACTTCAGTACCCTGTCTTGTTGAGCCAGACACGCTAGACTGCTGCAAACACTTCCCCCAAAAGCTGCAGATTTAACTGAAAACAGCTTAAGAAGTGCTCCTGTCTCTAGCACCCAGATACCCAGTTCCCAATAGGATCCAAACCCCAAATAAATCCATTTTACTCTGTATAAAGCTTATATAGGATAAACTCATAAACTGTCTGCCCTCTATAACAGCAATAGAGAGAAATGCACAGCTGTTTGTTCCCCAAGGAATTAATTACTCTGGGTTAATTTATAAGCAAACATGATTTTCTTAAATACAAAAAGTAGGATTTAAGTGGTTCCAAGTAATAACAGACAGAACAAAGTGAGTTACCAAGCAAGATAACATGCAAGTTTAAACCTAATACTTTAAGAAACTGATTACAGATGAAATCTCACCCCAGAGATGTTCCAATAAGCTTCTTTCACAGACTAGACTCCTTTCTAGTCTGGGCCCAATCCTTTCCCCTGGTACAATCCTTGTTCCAACTAAGGGAGCTCCAGGGGATTTCTCATGACTGCAGCCCCCTTTGTTCTGTTCCACCCCCTTTTATAGCTTTGGCACAAGGAGGGAATCTTTTGTGTCTCTGGGTTCCCACACTTTTAAATGGAAAAGCACCAGGTTAAAGATGGATTCCAGTACCAGGTGACATGGTCACATGTCCTGTGAGACCCCCCAAGCCTTCATTCTTCCTGGCCTGACTCACAGGAAGGCTTGCAAGTAAACAGAGCCGTCTACAGTCAATTGTCCTGGTTAATGGGAGCCATCAAGATTCCAAACCACCATTAATGGCCCACACTTTGCATAATTACAATAGGACCTCAGAGTTATATTTCATATTTCTAGTTTCAGATACAAGATTGATTCATTCATATAAATAAGATGACCACACAGTAGATTATAAGATTTGTAATGACACCTTACAAGAGACCTTTTGCATGAAGCATATTACAGTTACATTATATTCACAGTCATCAGCATATTTTCATAAAATCATATGGAATGCAATGTCACAGGACCTTTTCTCAACAGCGTAATTCTAGCACCATGTTATGACTTCCACTTGGGAACTCTCTGGTTTGAAGAAAATCATATATCTTATTATAGTTTTTATCCTCCCTAGATAGGCCAGAAGTGTAATTCTGCAGTTTCTTTAATGCAAACATGACAAATATTTCAATAATCCAAACAGAATATTTATAACACTGCTACTCTATCTTTGGTAACCATTTTTTCCCCATCAGAGTTTAAAACTGGGGAATATTATATGGGAAATTGTTGTATTTTGGCTCATGGGAAATTGCTTACACAATGCATAAAGATATATTTTCTGAAGTATTTTTAACAAGTGAATATTATGGCCCCGATCCTGCAGTTTACAACATACAGGAAGACTCCCTAACTGGTTCAGAGTGTCAATGGGGCTCTGTGGAGGTAAAAGCACTGGCCAACCTGTTGTAAATTGCAGGTTCTAATGAAATATGAACTGAATAGTTAAGAAATATGATAAAATAAGTTTACTAAAAAGACTGAAATAAAAGAAAACAAACTGGAAACATTCAGCAGTGGAATCTCATTTTGTTTTTATTTTGCCTCGTGAAGTTTTATATTGCCATGAGACTGACTTTATCAAAATAGATATTGTGATTATTTGAGCCTTGTTGACAGAGCCATGTTACTGCTTGTGAATCTTTATATGCTTCCAATTTCTGATACTGATGGAAGGGAGTGGAGTGAACTCTCAGTTGGAAGACCTGCCTTGCTTATCTCCTACGATACACCACTGATTACTGCACTTTGGATTAATACATTTGCCCTTGTAATGGTATTTTCTCTGCCTGGTTAGCAGTTTGGGATGGAATATGAATTACAATAGAGACTCTTTAAATAGATCCACTTTGCTTCAGCATACTGTGTATATACACTATTTTTGAAGTCATCAGGTTTGATTTTTCTCCTTGTGGAATAAAGAGCTCTTTATGCTTATATCTCCCATTAGAAGAAATGGAAGACAAATGCCTGAATTACTCGCGTGTTGATGGGAGAAGACATACCGAGTGTTGTATTAGTTTCAATTCACTGAGTCAACAGAAAAGAGGCATACTATCAAAAATGGGGAATTATGCTGAAACCCTAAAGCCTTCTTGTATTAAAGAAGGCCTTAATGTTGGGCTGGATCACCTCTGCATGCAGAAACACTCACAGGAGAGGGTGTGATGAAGGTGTTTTCCCCCTTGTTGTGTTGTGTGTATGTGAGTCTTACTGTTTTGTATGAATACTGCGTGTAGGTCAGTTTCCTGGTATATTACACCAATGCCTAGGTGGTGGGAATAAGGGTGTGTGACTTTTGCTGAGACCCCCAGGGGCAGGTGAGGCTGCTCAAGCTGCCTGCATATAAGCAATGGACGGTGCCCTTCGTAACCTGAGAACTAGGAGGTGGATGCGACCAGGTGACTCATTGCCCAGAATGCAAGACAAAGACTGGAAGAGAGGCAATGGGCATGTTGGAGGTCGGGCCGCTGGAAGCAGGTCAGTCTCCTGTTGGGGAGTAAGAGGGGACACCAGGCCCTAGGTCCCCCCAAGATGGTCTTTGGTGAATGGTCCTGCTTTCTGTTCTGACAAGCTCTGTTCTACACTGTGTTCCTGTCCACTAATAAACCTTCTGGTTTACACGCTGGCTGAGTCACTGCTAACTGCGAAGTTGGGGTGCAGGGCCCTTCCAGTTTCCCTAAGGGTCTCATCCAGGTGGACCCGCTGCAGGAAGTGCATGGTGAGAACAGGGGTGCTGAGTGCTCTGAGGTCAGATCTAGGAAGGCCATAGCCGAAAAGGCTTCTTGCCCTGGACAGCATGCCATGAGGGGAGTCACGCTACCCCAGAGTCCTGTCTGGCTTCCTACAGAGCAGTTCCAGAGCATCGGACCTGTGACGAGGGCTAAGCAGGAGGAAAATAGTGCAAGGTTCTTTCAGAATTTACCACTATTCTCTTTGCCATGAGATGAGGATTGGGGGAAGAAGAGCTTGGAAGTCACTTCACTTTTTGTCATTGTGGATCTCAAGAATCTCTGATGAAAGCACTTGCCTCCTTCATGGAGACAGGAACCTTTAGGAACAGCTACTTCTCTGCTAGTGCCTGTCTGTCTGGCAGCTTTGTCCTTACTGCAGCTGCATAGCCATTGGCTTCTGTTCTTCTGAGTAGCTGCTGAAGAGGAGACCAAGAGTGACATAATACAGGATGTAGCAGTATTTTCTCCTCCTGAGTTTTTCCCTTGGTGCTCTGGGTTCTCAGATGAAAGAAGCATCTCCTCTGTTTTTTACCCTTGCCCCACCTCCACCTCCAACCCTTTCTGGAGTTCCAGTTGACAGTCATCCTTATATCGTGAGGAGAGAGGAGACAATACAACAGAGAAGGCATTCTTTTCCCCTCAACGTTTTTGATATTTTCCTGGAGTGTGGGGAGATGCACACTGGTCAGCCAAACTGTTTTATAAAGTTTTGTTGGAAGTGTATTTAAACACCTCTTTTCGATTTATATCATGGCCTAGTGTAGATGGGATACAAGGTTTTAGACAAAAACAACCTCATTCCTGTCACAAGTTGACAATTGCTGTGCTCACATAGCTAAGTCTCTTTTTTCATTTAAAAAACAACAGTGTTTTGGTATGAATTTCCTATGCAATGCTCATTAGGCTTTGACACTGTTGTCTGCTGGTTGGTAACAGATACTGGTGGTGCTGAATGCCTAAACAGAGATTTAACTAGAGTTTCAATACAATTCCCGTTCAAGTCAATGGGAACCTTTGTGTTGACTTGAATAGGCATTGGTTCAGACCCTAAGGCTATGTCTACAGTACCATGGTAAGTCAACCTAAGCTGCGCTACTCCAGTTTTGTGAATAATGTACCTGGAATCGACGTAGCTTAGGTTGATTTACTGCAGTGTCTACACCGTGCTGGGTCAATGGGAGACGCTCTCCCTTCAACTTACCTTACTCCAGATGACAGAACAAGGAGTAATGGTCTCAAGTTGCAGTGTGGGAGGTTTAGGTTGGATATTAAGAAAAACTTTTTCACTAGGAGGGTGGTGAAGCACTGGAATGGGTTACCTAGGGAGGTGGTGGAATCTCCTTCCTTAGAGGTTTTTAAGGTCAGGCTTGACAAAGCCCTGGCTAGAATGATTTAGTTGGTGACTGGTCCTGCTCTGAGCAGGGGGTTGGACTAGATGTCCTTCTGAGATCCCTTCCAACCCTGATATTCTCTGATTCTGTGATTCCTCTTGTTCCCGGTGGAGTATTGGAGTCAACTGGAGAGTGCTCTGCTGTCGATTTAGTGGGTCTTCACAAGACCTGCTAAATCAACACCTGGTGCATCGATTACAGCAGCGTCGATTCTGTGGTAGTGTAGACATTGTCTAAGTAACCAGGTAGCCATGTCAAGAACTGACAAACCCACAGAAATACCGCAGTGAGAACTGAATCTCCCCTATTTTTAAGGTTCTGAAACTAAATGATGTCTTGATTCTTAACCTTTGTCACCATTAATGAAAATCCAAATGTGAAAAAATCCAAATGTGAATAAAAATTGGATAGATGATAAATTCAATGGTGTTTTAAAAGTTTAATTGAGATAATAGGAGTCTTTTAATTGACTGCAGTGGACTTTGGATGTGGCCCTTATACATGTGATTTAATTAGGGGCAAGCTTTTGGTTTGCTGGTAAGTTTCTTTTCTGGTGGCCCAATTAAAGGTGAAAATTACCATCTGTGTAGGTGGAATAATGGCTGGCAACTCTAAATGGAACATATTTATATTCCTATGATATTACAACATAGCTAGAAATATCCAACGGCTGTGCTTACTTTAAATTTAGGTTAGTGTATGTCTACATCTATTTTTTGTATTGTTTGCTGATTAAAAATTAACCAGGGACACTATTAAGTCACATGTGGCAGTATTTCACTGACACAAAGAGCTATTTTATGCTAAAAGAGGGGGCAGCTAAATAATGTGATTTTATTCTTGACCACTTATTAATAGTTAGGAATTTTCCATACTGAAGTTATATCTGACCTCTCAAAAAAACAACTCCAAACCAAGAGACAAGTCTCAGATGCTGAAATGGTTCCCTGTTTTATTAAGCTTATCCAAGAGCAAAGCAACAACATACATACTATAAACAGAAATACTGAGAGTTAAATATAATTTATCCTGTGATGTTCTTGCCTAAGGGTAAAAAGGGAGTCCTCTAATACAAAATGCCCATTGAATTGTGTGTGCATTCACCAGAGAGCAGCTTACATTGATCCTGAGTAGTGCTGTAATTTTTTTTCTGTTTCTTATTTAGATTATCATGAGAAACATAACACCACATTTGGAAGATGAGTAGTTCAGTTTGAATTAAGGAGACAAGTTTAAAAAAATCTTAACTGCCATATAGCATGGAGCATATGTTATTTCTGAGAAAGACATTATCTTTCAAAATAAAAAGATATGCACGCTAACCACTATGATATGTGAATGTCTATCAATTTGCAGTGATTTTGGGGGTCATGTGATAACACAAAAATATTTTCACATGCTTTAGAGGGCAGCAGTTCTCAATCAGGGTCTGAGCCCCCCCAGAGGCTGCGAGTAGGTTTCTGGGGGTCAGTCAAAATAAACCAGAGAGCAGGGCCAGCATTAGATTCACTGGGGCCCAGGGCAGAAAGCCGAATCCTGAGATCTGCTGCCCGGGGCTGACGCTAAAGCTCGGGTAACTTAGCTTCATGTGGCCCTCCTACGTCATGGGGCCCTGCTTGCTACCCCCTAATGCTGGCCCTAGCTTTTAATTTACTGAAAAACAGTTGTTGCGGCACAGGTGGGCCATGGAATTTTTATAGCATGTTTGGGGGGGCCCTCAGAAAGAAAAAGGTTGAGAACCCCTACTTTAGGGAACAATTTAGGATTAGCATGAAGGATAGATTAGGTGACCTAGTTGGTTTCTTCTCTCTCTGAATTCTGATTAGCTTATATCAGTTCTAGTTTTGCATGTGTTTTTAGGAGGTGGGCAGGGAAGGCAAATAATTAATTTCTCACTTGCTTTTATGTTTTAGTTCAAATTATGAACTTTTAAAAAATGAAAATTCTGTTTCTGTTAAGCATGGGGTAGAGAAGTAAGGGACTTGAGTGCGTGCCTACAGGCCAGTGTTTCGGTGTCAGATGAGGATAAAACAAAACAGCAATATATTGTTTAATTTAATTGTTTAATTCACTGGGGTTCTAGTAGCTGCTGAAGTGAGCAATAAGAATTACCTTGACACTACCTTGAGGCGATGTGGCCAAATGGACAGGACAGTAGGAGTCAAGCGAGCTGTGTTCTATTCTGGTCTCTGTCATTACCTAATGTGTTACCTTGGCAAACTTTTTCACCTCGCCATGCTTTGTTTTTTCCAGCTGTGGGATGGAGATAACAGAGGAGATTTTCAAAGCCACAAATGGAAGTTAGGCACCCAATTTCCATTGGGATAGGAGTCATGCACCTAAGTGCCCTTTGTGCCTTTGAAAATTTCCCCCAATGATACATACTTTCCTTTATAAAGTGCTTTGGGATTAACAGATGAAAATCACCGAATAACTGAAATATCTATTATTATGATGATTGTTACCTTAATTAGTTAATGGGACAAATTCAGTGCAGTTTAAGCATAGGTTACTCCCCCAGTGTAATCTCTTTTAGAAAAGTAATTTGTCCTAGGTGGAAAAGTCATCACTGTGGAGTTGCCCAGCCAACCCTCCTACCCCTCCTCGGCCTACCTCTTTTTTCACTTTTTGGCTAAAAAAAAAAAAAAACCACCATTTTCAGGTTTGAGGTTTTTTAATGAAAATCCAAACAATTGTAGAAAACTTTTGATGAAAATGAAAGCCATTTTGGGTGAAAAAACAAACAAAACCAACCACCCCACAAAAATCCATTTGTGAACTGCTCTTGTAGATAGAATGTTTGGTTGATGTGTGATTTAATTAATGGGACTTGTCCGCCCCTGGTAACTTCACATCCTCTAGTGCCAAAATGATATATCTGAGTTAGGGAGCAAGGGCGTACTCTTAATATTAACGTGACTGAAGTCAATGGGAGTTTTGACATTGATTTAAGCAGGAGAAGGCCCTAAACTTAACATTTTACCCAGAAAGCAGATGTATGGCTGATATTGGGAAAGGGAGCTCTAATAAACAAACACCTTTGTAGAACAAGACTACATATTGTAAGGATTTACTTTGCTGGGGTACTCTCAGGAAGACCTAGGGGAACTCCAGCAGTAATTATGATTAGAAACATCCTTGCATGGTCATAAATATAACGGAAAGAGAGGGCATACAGTACAAGCTTAAAGTCAGTGAAAAATCTATGTGTATCCAACACACAAGAAAAATTTGTTGAAAAATACATTTATCTTTGTGGAAAAACAACACCCGTGATTCATTAAGATCAGTGACGTTTATGGCCATCTTTTATGTTAGTGTCAGTTGCACAAGTGAAAACTGCTTGGGAGAAATGCATAGAAATATTGATTGTACAATTTAAACTAAGATTTATAGGAGGTAGGGAGTATAGAGAACTGAGTAACAACACATTCTTATGGGCTCATTCTTCTCTTGGTTTGTACATGGTCTATCCTCCTCCATGAATGTGGCAGATTTCCTGAGCTGTGCATCCTATGTAGTAGTGCAGAGAATTACCATTAGTCCTTTGAACTGGCTAACCATATCCTCCTAAGATCGTTTTGGAAATATAAATCCAAAGTTCTGTGTTTAAAAAATTAAATGTTGATGCTTCCTACAGTTACTAATTATTATTGCTACTGATATGGTATGTGCTTCCAAATGTGAACTTATGGCATTATTGTACTTAAAGGAAATTGTTGTGAAGCCCTGCCTGACCCATATAAATATTTTAAAGAAATAGATCTGCTGAAAGCATTTGAGTAGAGCTAAGGGAATTCTATTCTTTTATAGTCTCGTAATGAAGGAAGGAAATTTATTAGGGTTAGCCAGATGGGCACTACTCATTTTTGGCATTCAGAGATAAGCCCGCAACACCTCCAGGTGGCTCTACAAAAAATGATAACACCACGGCAGTGCTCCAACTTTATTTTTATACCTCTCAGACTAGTTAGTCACCTGTCTTTATTCTCATTTAGAACCATCTGCTGGCTTTTTTTGCTGCTTGCCTAGGTTCTTTGGGTGCTCATCATTCCAAAGTCACCAAGGGAACTTTCACTGGAGACTAATGTAGAGTCTTTGTGTGCTTGGTGTTTATAGGGCACATGGAGATCTTGTTTTTGTGTGATTTTCTGTATTCTGTTTCTGGGTTTATCTGCCCCAGATTGCCCTCGTGATGTCATGCATGACACTCAACCGCACTGAAATTCATTCTCCAGGTTTGCTTTCACCTTTTAGCTGGTGGTCACAAGAGAGCATGAAAATATCAGATTTTCATTCAAAAGTGATGTACCACACATAATTTAAAGACACTTGTATAAGTCCATTCAACAATGCATTTCTTCTCTGAGGGGAATAAGTCATGTTTATAAGGAAAATCCGATATTGTGAATGTGCAGTGTAGAAATATAAGAAAATATGAGTGCTAATTGTGTAGCATCAACCCACACCTTTCTCAAAGTCGTGAGTGTGAATTTTTCAACCAGGTAAATAGTTTTCTTTCTCAGACAAAGGTTGATGCCTTTTCAATAAATAGTCCATAAAGTGGATTGTCTGGTTGACTCAATTTAGCATTAGGTTGACTGTTTTTTTTAATCAGGGTTTATTATTCAAATATAACAAAAAATGTGAATTACCTATTTTTCTTCTTTTTTGAATTCTATTTATGAAGATCATTCTTTTAAACAGAAATCTTATAAAGCTTGTTCTACAATTTAAATAAAAATACTTGGTATATACACAAACACGCAATTCTAAATTGGTCTGTGTAAATCCCTAATGTTGTATTGAGGAGGCTTGCTACCAGTCACTTTCTTCAACTTTGTGGTCTTGATCACATACTGGGATTGATGCTCTCCTACTCTTCCTCTTCTTTCATATCAGTTGATAATGTCAGTTAAACTCTTTCATTATCTCATGTTAAGTCCAAATTTCTGTCCTAGTATTTTTACTAGATTGTCCTGAAAACTCTGTGTCTTACAAAAGCCCAAAGAACTGATCACTCATCTCCTAGTTCTTCTAGAATTACCATAGCAAGGTGGCGGAAGGGGAGTGACTCCCTTCAAACTATTGACTGATATAAAGAAATTTGGAAACTTTTTTTGAATACTAAGGATGGAGAAACCCCTTCAACAATAGTCAACATCAAACTTGAAATTCAGATATTAAAATAAGGAAAATAGATAGGAGGAAAAAGGATAAAAGCTTAATATTGCAGACATTTTCAAGAGGGGAGCTAACAATAGGTTAAATGCCTAATTGTTCTATTTTTACTGAGTGCTAATTAGGATTTGGTGTTATCCATCAGGTTTCTAGTCTGACTGTTTTTTGTAATAGTGCTTAATGTTTGGCAAAGCCAATCATCTCTTTTGCCATGGCCTTTGTAAAGTAGATTGCTTAACCCTGGGTTTCTTATTTTCCCAAATGAAATTTTTTCTCAGGGATTGCCATTATCTAAGAGACTCCCTGGACTAAAACCTGAAGTGTTTGGAAAAGGAAGTTAATTCAGGGTAAGTTATTCATTTTAACTGCTGCAGTTTTGCCCAACCATGAAATTTTATATTTTGACCTTTTTTTCCACATCTGTTTTGATTTTCTTAATCAAAGGAGTATAATTAATATTATATAAGTCTTGTGTGAATTACCTAGTTTCAAACAGGAATAGCTGGAGAATTTGGTCATGTATGTTTTGCATCCATATAATGAGACTGTTGTACTCTCCACACAAAAGGAAAAGAGAACTGTAATTAAATTGTCTGATTCTTGTGACTGCATTAGCTTGGGTCCTGCTCCTGCACCCATTGAAATCAATGGGAGTTTTGTTGTTGATTTCAGCAGGACAAGTGTTAACCTATTAGTTGCTTGTATATAACACAATTTATTTTGAAGCTTCTCTCAGACTCACTTCAGGTTGTGTGTGATGGTTGGCTTACCCTGATTCTGTCTGAATGTCAGCATCTTAATTTCCTCTCTATTGGTACCACAAAGTGTGCCCACTCCACATGTCGCAGTGTAGGTTCCCCTTTCTTGGGGCTGTTTATTGGAACGTAATATAAAGGTACTCAGCACTTAATATTAGAGCAGGGTATCCCAGGTCGTTTTAGTTCTTCTTAAATCTTAATTTCCCTTGTGTCAAGAAGTCCATTTGCTCCCTTCCCCAGGCTTCCTTCCCAATTACCCTTGTGTCAAGGCTTCAGGAACTAGTTCTTTTGTGCGCACACACTTGCTCTCTCATGCCTGTAATTTCTTTAGAACCTTGCTGGGAGACTCTGGAAAGTCCTGATCCTCCTGTTCCTCTCCTAAGTCTCCCAATAGCCCTTTCCTGGGCTCTTGCCCCCAGTTCCCTCTGGGCATCTCTCCTGGTCCCGGTTCAGACCTATGGAGAGCCCTAAATCAGATCTTTCTCATCCCCTAGCCTCCCCAAACTGAGTGACAGGCCTGCTTTTTGTTTCTTGCCGTGGTCATATGACATCTGTCTTTTACACTGGTTACAAATAACAGCAGCCAGCAGAAGGGTTAACTCCTTCCATGCCACTCCAAGGATTGGGTCAATACACCCCACCACATTTGCTGTATTCAGTTACTCATTCTTCTCTTCATATGTATCCTGATGTTTGTTTCCACTGCAGTTTTTTAACAAATAGCCATTGTCAGCAGTGCAGAAACGGCTATGGTAAATGTCAGAAGACAGGTTTGAAGAGATAAAGGGTTCAGTGGAATTACAGTTTTACAGGTTTTGTTTTTTGTTTTTTTTTTAACCGTATCATAATGCCTACCTAGGGGCTTATACTAACAGTAGATCACTGTAATCTGTTCAATCAGCAGTGGCTTGAGACCCTTGGGAACTGATGTAAACCACAGTAAGTTGTCAGCAGTTACAGCTACTGGGTAATCAAGTGTGAAATTTATAGATATTTACCTTTTAGAGGGTTTTTATTGCGTTTTGCAACTTTTCTGCCGACAAATATGCCCTCGGTGAATGATGTATTCTACCTGTGAACTCCTAATAACTGCGTCTTTCTCTGCAAACTTGTTCTGTTTGAATGCTTTGTAGAGATTTAAGTTTAAACTATGGTAAACAGACTTCAGTACTGACTGCAATGGTATATCATTTGTGGTGGAAAACTATATCAATTTAGTTGTACTCAGCTTGATCCCCAGTGGTATTTTTCTCAATGTCAGTGCAAACAAATTACATTTTCCCTTGCCTTCAAGAAAATCTTCCATAAAGAGAGAAATGTTAAACGAGCCCTGGCTTAAACATTAAAGCTCTGTACCTGCAAACACTTATATGTGTGCTTAACTTTAAGCATGTGAATTTCAGTGGGACTACTTAAGCATATACCTAAGTATTTCAGGATTGGGTTTGAAATGAGTCTGTTTTTCACTAGTTTGCTGTAAGTTCTTCTGTCATGTTTGCTAAGTATTCCCGCCTGCTTGTAAACTGTGGAGAAGTTTGGATTCAGACTTTGACTTTCTTCTTCCTCTGTAATGGGTCTGAACTAGAATCATGACATGAATCTTTGAGAACATCTTAGTCTTTTATTTACATCTGAGCTTTTCAGCCTATGACTCTAGTAAGAATCACATCTTATTTTTCATTTCATCAAGTGATCCACCCTCTCTCATCCAGTCCAGCTTCTGGCAGTCAGATGTTTAGGGACACCCAGAGCATGGGATTACACCCCTAGCCATTATGGCTAATAGCTGTTGATGGAACTAACCTCCATAAATTGTCTAATTCTCTTTTGAATCCAGTTATACTTTTGGACTTTACAACATCCCCTGGCAATGAGTTCCACCAGTTGACTGTGTTGTGTGAAGAAGTACTTCCTTACGTTTGTTTTAAACCTGCTGCATATTAATTTCATTTAATGACTCCTAGCTCATGTGTTATGTAAAGGGATAAATAAAACTTCCCTATTCAGTTTCTCCTCCCCATTGGTGATTTTATAAATCTCTATCATATTTCCCCTCAGTCATCTCTTTTCCAAGATGAACAGTCCCAGTCTTTATAATCTCTCCTCATATGGAAGCTGTTCCATTCCCCTAATCATTTGTGTTGCACTTTTCTGTGCTTTTCCCAATTTTAATACATCTTTTTTTTGAGATGAAGTGACCAGAACTGCACACAGGGTTCAAAGTGTGGGTGTACAATGGATTTATATAGTGGCATTATGATATTTTCTGTCTTATTATCTATCCCTTTCCTAATGGTTCCTAACATTCTGTTTGCTTATTTGACTGCTGCTGCACATTGAGCAAATGTTTGCAGAGAACTAGCCACGATGACTCCAAGGTATCTTTCTTGAGTGGTTACAGCTAATTTAGAACCTATCATTTTGTATGTATAGTTGGGATTATGTTTTCCAATATGCATTACTTTGCATTTATCAACATTGAATTTCACCTGGCATTTTCTTGCCCAGTCACCCAGTTTAGTGAGATCTCTTTGTAACTCTTCACAGCCAGCTTTGAACCCAGCTATCTTGAGTAATTTAGTATCATCTGCAAACTTTCCACCTTACTATGTATCCTTTTTTTCAGATTATTTATGAAGATGTTGAACAGCACTGGTCCTAGGTCCTGGGCGGGGTGCAGGGGGGGGCACTATTTACCTCTCTCCACTGTGAAAACTGACCATTATTTCTGTCCTTTGTTTCCTATCTTTTAACCAGTTACTGGTCCATGGGAGGACCTTCCTTGTCATCCCATGACTGCTTAGTTTGCTTATGAGCCTTTGCTGAGGAACCTTGTCAGAGGTTTTCTGAAAGTCCAAGTGCACAGCCTTAAGTCTAGTGATTGATGTTGCTGACTGCTGTAAATTGTCATTCCTATTTATTTTTCAAGACAAGGTCCCATTTCAGGAAAGTATCCCAGAGGTACAAACCCCAAGCATTCAAAAATCACGAGTCAGGCCCCTAAAAATCATGAGATTTAAAAAATAATACATTTTGGGTCTTTTTATTTGCCTTCTGCTTTTTAAACATTTAGTGTTCGTATTTCAAGCCTTTCTTCACAACGCCAAGGGCTTACAAAAAAAAAAAACACACTTAAGATGAGATTCTCATGTTATCCCGTAACTCCAGGAGCTGGGGATTTAAGTAAAACACCAGATATTATGAGACTCTCAGTAAAATTGTGAGAGCTGGCAACAGGAAGCACATATAATCATGTGCTTAACTTCAAGCTTGTGCTGGATTGAGTTAATTATGTGCCTAAGTATTTTCCTGAATCAGGACCCAATGGAGGGCTGAGCAAGCTCCCACCTCATTTTCTGGTCCTCCAGTGAGACCTCCAGCAAAAACAGAGAAGGCAAACATTTATATTACGGCTATTTCTAAGGTTAAAAAAAGTCGTAGGAAAAAACCTCATTAAAAATACTTTTCCGTTTGTCTTTTTTATACACCAGAAAGAAGCAAAAAAGAGACCCAAACCAATTGATTTTTCTTACCTTTGAAGTTCACCTTCTATCAAAATCTTGGGTGTGTCAGCACTCTTTGTAGTTCTATAACTTTAGAGGTACTTTCTCTGAAATAATTAGTGACAGTTTATGGTGTTCATGCACAGCTACTTAAACATATGTATTATAATGGAAAACACTGCTATTAAAGTTTATGGTGTGATGATAAAATGGGTTGTATGGTTTTCAATTAACTTTTTGAAGTGTTAAAGCATTACAGCTTTTGTACCTCCCATGTGAGAGGTGAAAAATGAAAACCTGTTCATTAGACATGGATATTATTTAAGAATGAGAAGTAACTGCACGTTCTCATTTCTTCTGAAATCACTGATTACTTGCAGATTTTTCATAGTTTGTTAAATGACAGAAGGACCAAGAATAAAGCTGGAACTGCAAGATGGGTAGTGAAGCATTCCAAGGTAGGTTTTATGACACTGGGAGAATAGACTGAGTAGTGTGAAATTCACTCTAGTTATGTGATATCTATTTAAGGGCTGACAGGGTAGGGAGGACAATAACAACAAAAGTTAATCTGGAAATAATGTCTTGTCCTCAAAGTGAGAACAGCCAATGAGTGTGTTCTGGTGATGTCCTGTTTCTAATCTGTTTTTTCAGTGAGTGCATTGTCACTTAATGAATAGTTTTAGATAGGCATTCAATAGAATTAGGTAAAAAACCCTTATTTAGATTCTAGAATGAAGGACTCGGTTCTGCAACGTGCTGAGCAGCTCTGGTCCTGATCTAACAAGCAGCTTAAATATGTGCTTAATTTAAAACACAATGGGACTACTCCCATGCTTAAATGATTCCGTGCCACAGTGCTCAACATTTCAGAAAGGAGGAACTAGGAAGTGGCAGAAAGTAGAGGGAAAAGAAGACCCTACACAATATTTGAGTGGATAGTAAAGAAGGTCATCAGGGAAAGAAGGTAATTTGCGTAAAGTGGACCACAGAGAGAGAGAAAAGTTAAGCAAAGTGGTGATGCTAGCTGTGTGAGGAAATAAAACTGAATATGAGAGCTTGTGTGTGTGTGCTTTGTGGCTGGTGAGGAAGGAAAATTATGAAACGCACATAAAATTAAAACTTTGAAGAGAAAAGAAATGATAAAAGAAGAGAAACAGGTTATACTTAAATGATAATTTGATTATTAAAAAGATTCTAGGGAAAAAACAGTGTGGAGATGCACTTTAAATGTGTCTGTGGAAGAGTACATAATAAAGAGGTAGGGGAGAGAGAATAAAATAAAAAGGAGGTAGCATAGAAAATGTGTTTGTTTTTACTTTATAGAAATTCTGGTAGAAATAAATTAGGACTCTGTTTATCTTCCTGTCGAGCAATGTTGGTTTTCTTCATTCGTATTCACACTTCTGGCACTGTTTGCTGACACTCTCTGGTTGGAGATGGGGGTGGGGGCACTAGCATGTTGAGCTTTTTATTTTTTTTCTGAATGTGACTCAAGATTTACATTCTATATGGCAGTTTTCTATGACAACATGTTGGCATCTACTGTAGGTGGTGTTTGAGTTATTATTTATTTAAACATTTAAATGAGGAAACCATGGAGAAAATGGTATATTACTCCTCATTTAAAACATGTGGTCAGCTACTTGAGTCAGATACATGTCCTACAGCTCCTTATTTCGGAAGGAATGGTGACCATAGGTCAGGGCATTTTGAGGGAAGATGAATCTGGTTGGATTACAAAATCTGTGACTTGACCTTTCTTTATGTGTATGCCACAAAGGCAGGGCATGGTGGTTAGAGGTACTTCAGGCCTCGGTTCCACACTGTTCTTAAGTAATCTAGCACAGTTTAATGTCACCACAACCATTCTCTGGTTAAGTAGAATGAATACAATACTGCGGAAAACTTTAATTCCATGCCTGATCTGGCAGCAGTTGCAACTGCTGAGTGTTGTAAAGGCTCACCTCTGTGTATAGGAACTGAGTGCTCCATGGCAGTATTTGTGGCTTGTTATATGCAGGATTCTGAGTCCAGAATTAGAAATTGATTCAGTCCATTATTTTCTTCTCTTAACTTAAAATATTTACTAGGCAGTAGTCACGGTAAAGGAACATTACAAGGGATGGAGTTAACTAGCTCAGAGCTTCTCCTTTAAACATTGTATTGTAAAACTTCCAGAAGTCCACATAACATATGGCATTATCTCTTTAGTTTTTAGTACACCGTGGGCACAGGCTTCTTCTTTTCACTTTTGGATTAGATTATATATAATGTTGCACATGCTTGCATCAGCCAGGCACGATTATTTCCAGAGTAAATGATGTCAAGCAGAAAAGGTTGAATCCTGAATTACCACTGTGATGGGCTGGACCCCCTGGGACATCACCTGGTATGCTGGGACACCACTGAGTCAGATTGTTCTGTCAGGCTGGGTCCCCTTTACCTGACCTTGATGGGTTAGGCTCCCCAGCCTTTTCCAGCCAAGAACACAGGCAGGGCCACACCCAGCTGCACAGAGAGCCAGAGATCCACTCTGGGAAGGCTCAGTTTAAGGAGCTTGCCCTAGCACCCAGATGTCCACCCCCCCTTGGAGTACAAACCCCAAATTGTATGAAATTCACCTCTTCCCTCAATGTGGAAGAGGGTGTACACAACTTCTTGCCCCCCAGTTAAAAATCACATAAACTGGGTTATATTGTAAACCAGAAATAAATTTATTAACTATAACAGGCGTATTTTAAGTAGTTAAGGAGGTAGCAGACAGAACAAGGCAGATTACTAAGAAAATAAAACAGAGCATGGAGACTAATCTTAATACACTAAAGAAACTGTTTACATGCAAGTTCTCACTGTAAATGTGGTTCTAATAATTTTCACAGGCCAGATGCCCTTCTAGCCTGGGTTCAATTCTTTCCCCACCGTTCAGTGTTAGTTGTTTCCAGCAGTCATCTTGGGTGGGGTAGCAGGGGAGAATTGATGACCTGGATTACCTCCCAACCCTTAAATAAGATTTGCATAAGGCGGGAGTCCTTTGTTTCCTAGCTTCCGCCTCCCCCCTTAAGTGTTAGCAGTGGGCGTCACCCAAAGTAGCATTGTTGAAATACCGATACATAGTCAATATCCCTAATTTCAGATACAGAAATGATACATGCATACAAATAGGACAATCATGTTCAGTAAATTATAACCTTTCCAATAATACCTTACAAGAGTTATCTTGCATAAAGCATACCTTAGTTATCCTACCAGAAGCATATTTTAACAAAGAATATGGAGTATAATGTGACAACCACATTAATGCAAACATGTTTTCATAAGACCGTGGGTCTGTCTTTGCTCTTGTTGAACACCATGACAAAACTCTCACTGAGGACAGAATTGGGCCTGTTGCCCAGATCGTGGTGTCTCATCATTGTAGAATGTGATACAGGGGTCTCTGTGGTTAGTACGTTGAGCAAATGGATACTTAAATATATATAATTTACAATAGCATTTTCCAAACTTTTGAAAGCTGAGCCTTTCTTCAGGAAAATGAAATCAGTAGTGTCACCTTTCAACCCCTCCATGTTGTTGACAGAGCAGCATGGGGGAAGCTTGCAAGACGACTTCCATTTCTCTTCCTCCTCCCCCTCTCCCCCATCCCTCCACTGGACAAGCAGTTGGTCAGGACACACCATACACTTTGGGAAAGGTTGATAAAGTATCACAGTAACACAGTCTCCAGGTCACTTTAAGTGGTGCATCGCATTTATGTAAGTTTTATAGAAGTTTTATTTTTCCCCACTGTATAATGGAATATAGAAAATGACCACTTAATAATTACTGTCTTCCTAGCAGGACAGAATCTTATCCTGTGTATTTTAGTACAGTGGATATAGATAAATGTAGCAGCATGTTACCCAAACTACTCAGCGATGCTTGTCATGTGTCTCAGATTAGAATTTAAATAAATACAGTACTGATGCCAAAAGTCCCATTACTCTTTTTTATGAGTATGGCTGTTAATACCTAGAGCTGCAGGAAATAATGAACAGGTATTTCCTACCACAACTGTCTTCCACTACATTTATTTATTCAGGTCTATCCTGTGTGGAAATGAAAGTACCCCAATATTTTTTCCTCTTAGTTTGCTAGCTATTGATCACATTCCTTTATGGTGATACTGTGTCCTTGGGGAATGAATGTGCAGACTGTCATTGTTTCTGGGTGAGGCGTTCCTTGTAAGGCACTGGTTAATCATCATGTATCAAAACCAAGGGATAGAATCCACACTCTTAAGAAGGCTTAATTGTCCATATATTATTATTCATGTAGTGCACCTCTAGAAAGCTGTGTTGTTCTGCTGTTGTTAGTACCCAGACACCCAATAAACCCTGCTTTCCCTGTGGTAATGTACACAAACCCGCACCCACAATATTTTGCACTAAGGTAGATAGTACTTTTCAGTCACAGATCTCAATGAAATTTATTATTCCCATTCCCATTCCACAGATGCAGTAACTGATATATAGAGAGTTAAATGGCTTGCAAAGAGTACAGAGCAAATCAGTGTCTGAGTCATGAATAGATTACAGGTTTCTAGCTTGCCCTTTGTTTGATGGGTTTTAGCTTAAATATTCTTAGAGGTACTTTTAATTTGGATGCTACAAGTGTGAGAATACTGTACCATGGATTTAATTTATCAAGTGTTAGTCAAGTTTTGACCCTGAAGTTGTGTGAAGGTTAAGTGGGTATTGAATATGAGAGGGAAGCTAAATGAAAAGGAGAGTACAGTACCCCTGCTTGAAATTGTTTTTTCCTTCCACTTGCTTAACCAGCCCCAGCCCAGGTTAATTGAAAATGAGAACTCCAGATTGTGAACTTTGCAGAGCAATCATCTCTTCTGAGAGCACCTTGAGGAGGTTGATGGGGAAGCCACTAATAGAAGCATTCCTACTTGGTGAATGGGGGGAGTGCATGAGAAATCAATAAGATACTTGCTACATCATCAAGCTGAAGATCAACCACTCTGGTCATGAAAATAAGACAATGCGGTAGTGGTGGAGAGAACGGAAGAAGGCTGCTGCTTGTTCTACAGTAGATTGTCAGTGTCGTGACTTATGGTGATGAAAGAGGCTCTTGCTCATATTAGCCTCATCATGGCTACCATGACCCTTCTGTGAGCAAAAATTGAAATAAATGTCTCTTGGAAGAAGACGTGCAACTGTTCCCAGTCCGACAAGGCATTTGGAGAGTTTTACCGAGGAAGTCATACATGGAAATCAGCGGCCTCTGATCTTTGACATGGTGCAGTGCATGCTTATATTAAAAATCCAAGCTTTGGGAGAAAGCAGTTCTAAATCTGTGATTTACTCAAGAATTAAATAGTCCCAGATGTTAAACACCAGTTTTGCTGTGCAAACAGTTGGAAGGAACCCAGCTTCTTTCTTTAAGTTCTGGTTTTTGTTGAAGATCTTAAAAAGATAATACTTGAAAATAAATTAACTGATATTGTCAAAAGACTGAGGGGAAAACGGGTATAATGATTTCCTCTAGCTGTCTTCTGTTGACATTTTTGTTTATTTAGACTATAAGATCTTTGGGGCATGGACTATGTGCATATATAGTGGGACCTTGATCTAGGTTTGGCTTTTAGCTATTATTGTAATGTAAATAATAATACTAATAAACTGTTCTGTGTGAAGTGAGGAATATAGGCCACATAATATGCCTTGTACATATCTGTACTTTTATTTAAATATCTGTCCACAAGCTATTATGTCACATATATATGGCACACCTAGGGTGACCTGGGTTTAGGTTACAAAAGCTAATATGCTTGTCACATCACATAAGTCAGTAATCATCGATTCAAATGGTTATTGTTACAGGTATCACTCCATTGACTTCAGTGGAGTTTCATCCACTTATGCCCATGTTGCATAGGTGCAAATCAAGAATTATGGACTACGTTATGAGCACATCACATGATAAATTTAATGCTGAGTGTGTACAGTGTTTGGAAGAGTAGTATAATATGTAATAATTACTACCGTCCTTGCCAGCTCACATGGTGAACTGGCTGCTATGAGTTAATGTGTTCGGTAGAGGTATAGAATATGATCCGCTAAAACTTTGGATACATTATGGGTAGGACCCTACCGAATTCATGGACGTGAAAAACATGTCACAGACCGTGAAATCTGGTCTTTTGCCCGTGAAATCTGGTCTTTTGTGTACTTTTACCCTATACTTTACAGATTTCCCGGGGGAGACCAGCATTTCTCAAATTGGGGGTCCTGACCCAAAAGGAAGTTGCAGGGGGGTCACAATGTTATTCCCAGGGGTTATTGTATTGCTACCCTTACTTCTGCACTGCCTTCAGAGCTGGGTGGCTGGAGAGCTGCGGCTGTTGGCTGGGCACCCAGCTCTGAAAGCAGTGTCCCAACAGCAGCTGTGCAGAAGTAAAGGTGCAATCCCATACCATGCCACCCTTACTTCTGTGCTATTGCCTTCAGAGCTGGGCGGCTGGAGAGTGGCGGCTTTGACTGCGGGCTCTCATTGACATGGGCTTTGAGTGAGGCTCCAACTGGTTCACTAGGACATTAGTAAGTTGCGTACTTGAGCAACATGAAGTTTTTATAGTGAAACCTCCAACCAGACTAATCTTACCCGGCATTGGGCTTTGCTGCAAACCTGACAAAGGGGTTAGCTTCACAGAGATCTAAAATGCTAGACTGAGTTTTGTCAGTTTGTTTTTGGACAGAGACCGCATAAAACAGTGTCATTTTGAATTGAAGCCAGGCAAAACTTGGCAGTTTCAGCTTAGTTTTGCTTTGTGTTTTTTGGAGAGGTTGTTAATAAAAAAAAAAAAAATTAAAAAATCAAAGTGAAATTCATGGGGGTTTAGGCCACATGAACTCCTGTGAGCTCAAATCCCAGAACTTCACAGTTTTAGTTGTACAATATTAAATTTCAATTGTGAAGAACAATGCGTATGTCTACACATTTTTGAATATATAAAGAAAACATGAGTGAGCAGAATAGATAGATGGTAAATATAGTGTGATAGAAAAGTTTTATTGGTGCTTTTTTGTGATAGTCTACATAAGTAAAAGAACCTTCACTATCTGTGAGTACTAGGTGGCCATCCCAAGCTTTTGCTGATAAAACCTTTATACCACACCTCTACTGTCATGTATTCTATATACAACATACAACATATATTTTACAGGAAAAAAAAATTTAGGAATAGTTTAGAATGTTTTATACTTTTTTATTGGTACTATTTTTCATTTCCCTCCACTTGTAAATCAGACTGCGTTAGTTACTGTGAGTTCAGTTTTATATGGAAAAAAGGAAGCAATTATAACATACCCTGTAGAAACCTCTAAAAATTACCTTGAATATATTTTCAATGTCTAAACATGTTGATTTTAGGATCTAATGTCTTGGAAATTTACAGGTTTTAGAAGTAAATGCTGTATGTTTCAATGAAAGCTTAGAATGCACCCATTCCAACATTAAAAATATTTTATTTCTAGTAGGACTATGAGATGCATGTTACAGAGTCAGCATGTCACAGATTCAGAACTGCATATTGCACATCCTGCCCCCCAGGCCAGGGTAATTCTGGGGGAGTCTGACTGGGTGGATTAGGTCCAGAGGTCCACTGCTGGAGGCTTTATGGCCGTGCCTTACCCTGCCCCAGAAATGAGCAGAGGAGAAGTCTTCAGGTGGCCAATCAGGGGCCAGAAGGGCCATAGAAAAGGAAGCAGCAGAGGCAGAGCAGTCAGTTGCTTCCTGGAGCTTGAAGAGGGAGAACCGAGTGCCTGGCTGGATGGAAGAGCAGCAGGACTGGGGAGAGCTCACTGCAGGCTGGCTGAGTACAGAATCTAGCCAGACCAGGCAAGGGTACCATGATGGGCCCTGCTGGTCTGGTTGAAGACTGAGCCCAGGCGAGGGCTGCCGAAAGGCCACCAACCGAGGGTACCAAGATGGGCGCCTGTTGTGCCTCTTGGGAGAAAGCCTTGGTGCTACGGACCCCATACTAGGTGACTGTATACCCTGGAAGAAGGGGACGGTATGTGTGACTTGGCCAGAGGGCTGAGTCACTGAAGACCTGCCGAACTACCATCGGCCAGAGGGCACTCATGAGAGGCAGGTGCTACGCCATTGTAAGAACAGCAAGGAAAGCATACTCACACCCAACCAGAAAGAGGGTGCCCACGAGAGGCGGGAGGAAATTCCTCATTTTGTGTAAAGAGATGAAAGCCAGGAGATTCTATCTGGTCCAGACATTTGCATGATATGATTAATTTCTTTGTATCTGTGAGGACAAGGCCCTTAACTGAAGCAATGTAGGAAGATTTGGAAATATTACATGGTTAATTGGCTTCCAGAAATCAAGAATTAGTTCATGTCTATACAGACGCTCCCCGGGTTACGCAAGACTCGATTTACGCAAATTCGCACTTACGGAAAAAGTTCCATAAGTCAGAAATAGAATTTTCGAGTTGTGGAAATTTTTGCGTAATGTACAGGTATACGTTTCCGACTTATGCAAAATTTGAGTTACGCAAGGCTTTCCGGAATGGAACGATTGCATAAGTCAGGGGGCATCTGTACTACAAACTTTGGTCGATACAAGTGACATCAACATAAAGCCTCCACAGTTAGTATTTCATTTGTGGGCATGCATACTTGGTTCCTTGTGTTGGTTCTGTGCATACTCACCAGGAATACTTGCGTCATTGCACAGTGTGGTGCACCATGGGCAGGTATCCCAGTGAGCAACCTGCCACTGTCCAGCACACTGTCTTTTTGGGTAGTTTTGGCAATGCACGGTGGGACAGAAACGAGTTGTGCAGGTGTGACTTGGAGCAAGAGGTCAACTTCCCAGTGTACAGCTGTCTCCATCCTCTATTGTCATCTATATCCCATTATTTTTGTGCTTTTTTAAAAATCCCAAGAAACTATGCAACCCATCCTCTGACAGATACATGGAATCTGCACAGTTCTGCACTATTATCATAAGTCTTGCAAGCACAGAATGCATGATCCTCTGGTATTTGCAGAGCCTTAAGAAGAACCAAATTGGTGGGAGACATGATGTTTCCTTGGAGGACGGATTGCTGTGAATCATAGCGAGAACCAGTTCAAGGTGGTTGGTGGTGTTCATGGAGCAACTGCAGATGGTGGAGAGCTGCTTCTGGGCCTGAGGAAACAAGTGCTGACTGGTGGGATCGCATCATCATGCAGTCTTGGGACAATGCGCAGTGGCTGCAGGACTTTTGGATTCACAAGGCCACATTCTTGGATCTGTGTGCCAAGTTCACCCCAGCACACTAACAAAGGGACACCAAAATAAGAACAGCACTGAGAGTAAAGAAGCAAGTGGCACTGTGGAAATTTGGAATGCCAGTTTGCTACTAGTCAACGGGAAATCCTTTTGGAGTTGGGAAATCCACTGGAGGGGCCACTGTCATGCAAGCATGCAGGGCCATTAATTGTCTCCTGCTATGCAGGACTGTGATTCTTGACAATGTGGATTTGCAGCAATCAGGTTCCGAAATTGCTGTGGAACAACAGATGACACACAAATCCCTATTTTGGCACCAGAGCACCTTGCCACCGAATACATAAACAGAAAGGGCTACTTTTCTATGGTTATGTAAGCATTGGTAAATCACTGCAGATGCTTCACCAACATCAGTGTGGGCTGGTCAGGGAAGGTGCATGACGGATGTATCTTTAAGAACACTGGACTGTTCAGAAAGCTTCAAGCAGGGACATTCTTTTATGATCAGAAACAAGGGCCGTTAGAAGAGCTTATGCTGCTGAGGGAGCCTTTGAAAGAAGAGTTTAATAGTGAGCCACAGTAATGCATTTTATACTGTGCTCTACCTCGCCCTGCTGTTTTGAGCCTGTTAAGAATTGTGTGGTGCTTGGTGTACTGTACATTGATGAATATAACACTGTCCATGCACCTATTAATTTTGAGGTGTTTGCTGTAAATTTATTATTACACTGTGTTTGTCGCTGATCCTGTAAGTTGTGTCAAACTGTATAGTAACAAGTAAGTGGGTGCTTTCAGCAGTGCTAGGCGCTCTGCAGCATATATGGTGAAATAATAAAGATTAATCATTTTCAAAATATAGGTAATAGGATTTTATTCAATAACAAAACCAGTGCAAAGAAAAATCTGTGCAATTTAAAAGCAAATACGATAAAACCTTCATAAATTAATGGAACAGAACAAGGGGAAAGAATGCGGCTTTCACAGGTCAGTGCATATGAAGCTGTAGTTGTCCCTTATGTCCCTAGGAGTGGGGTGGTAGGGGTCGGGATGCAGCCCCTGATGCCACAAGGAATGTTGAAGAGGGGTGAAGAGAGGTGCCGTAATGCTGTTCTCCATGGACTGCAAAGGGAGGCGAGCCTGTGACTGTTGAACATGTAGATCCACAAGAGTCTGCAGTATCTGTGCTTGCTACCAGAGAAGCCCCATTATGCCCTGGTGTATCTCCCTCTCCTTTTCCCTCTGGGTCTCCTGGGCCTTTCTCCTGTCTGCTTATTCTTTCTCCAGGCTGTCTGTAGTGTTCACCCTCTAGGCACTCTGCTCACGGTCTGATGCAGCACTGGATTGCAGCATCTCACTGAACATGTCATCCCAAGTCCTCTTCTTTTTCCTTATCTGGCTCAGGTGATCCACAGGTGTGGAAGGGGGACCTTTTGAGGCCGCAGTGGCAGCAGCTGCAGATAAAACACGCAGAAGTGCCATAGTCAGTATCGTCACAACAGAAAGTGAAAGTTGAGACTCAACTCCCTTTGCTTTTTCCCCTACAGTTTTAAACAAGACATGCTTATTGACACTTATGCTTTGGGGTGCTTGTGCGCATGCCACTCAAAGAACCATCCATGGTGAGTATGGCCTGCCAGGGGTGAGGGAATTGTTTGGTTGCATGAAACTATAAGGATAGGTTAATGGGAGTGAATAATGGCACCATTTTTCACAGGTGAAGGTTATTTTAGCTGATATCTCACTCCTGAAGGTAACAAAGGCACAGAGAGCAGCTGCTGGTGGTGTCCTGAAGCCACTCAGATCCGTATGCTGCTAGCCTGTGTACTGCAATGGTGCCTGCCGAAGTTATTGCTGACTGGTGTGGGAAAGGTTTCAGAGTAACAGCCGTGTTAGTCTGTATTCACAAAAAGAAAAGGAGTACTTGTGGCACCTTAGAGACTAACCAATTTATTTGAGCATAAGCTTTCGTGAGCTACAGCTCACTTCATCGGATGCATACTGTGGAAACTGCAGAAGACATTAATATACACAGAGACCATGAAACAATACCTCCTCCCACCCCAGCAGGAGAGTGGGGTGGGAGGAGGTATTGTTTCATGGTTTCTGTGTATATAATGTCTTCTGCAGTTTCCACAGTATGCATCCGATGAAGTGAGCTGTAGCTCACGAAAGCTTATGCTCAAATAAATTGGTTAGTCTCTAAGGTGCCACAAATACCCCTTTTCTTTTTGGTGTGGGAAAGTGTCCTACTGCGGAGGAAGAAATAAGGCTTCCATGGCTAGAAACCTTCAGGAGAGGATTGCAAAGTACCTCCATGAAAGTTTCATTGAGATCTCTCAGGAGGATTCAAGGGACATCCCTGTGTACATAAACAAACTGCTCTGCGTAGACCCCATTGCTATGGGCAGTGGATATCTCAGACCAGTGGAGGCAAAGCATCGCCAAACAGCCAGGGATGGCCCTACCTGCACTCCGACCCGAGGCTCCCTCCTTCCTCCCACTCTTCCCCTGTGGCCCCAGTCTAGGCCGCTCCTCTTCCCCGAAGCAGGCTAGGGCTAGGGCAGGCCAGCTGGCAGCTGGTGCACACTCTGGGGCTGGCCAGCTGGGGTGGGGTGGCCTGGGCTGGCTGGCAGGCCAGGACTTGGGGCAGCTGTGGCAGGACTCCTCCAGCTGTGGTGGGCGGCTCGGGGCTCTGGGAGGGGTGGGGCCAGTGGCTAGCCTTCCCAAATGGGTAGTTCACACGCTGCCCATGCCCTTTGCCTAACTTTACAAGGGAATGAAAAGCAGATGATAACACTGCCTCTCTTTGTTGTACTATTGCCTCTTCTAGTAAAAGTAAATTAATGAAAAATCAATAGCTGTGTCCGCTTAACTTGGGGGTGCCATCAGTACATTATTGTAATGGGAAATCCAATTACACACTTACCCAAGGTTCCTTCCCCTGCGTTGTGCTCACCCGCACTTGACTGCTGAGACTGACAGGACTGCGGTGGAGCGTCAAACTGGTCCTGGCATAGCTTGACTCCTCCCCGCAGTTGTATGTCTCCCATCCTCACTGTTCACATCAGGGGTCAGTGGTTTAGGCTCCTAGGAGATATCAATGGTGGTATGTGATGGTGGTGGGATCTCCCCCAAGCATGGCATGCAGTTCTTTCTAAAAGTGGCAGGTCTGCAGCTCAGCACTGGATCGACTGTTGCCTCCCTAGCCTTCTGATATTCCTGATGCAGTTTTTTTGCTTTCATGGGGCACTTGCTGCTGGTCCCTGTCAGACCCCTTCTCCTGCATCCCCTGTGCAGTCTGCTCGTAGATGTCCATGTTTCTGCCGCTGGTCCGTAGCTGTGCTTGCACAGCCTTTTCTCCCTACAGGCCCAGGAGATCCATTATCTCCTGTCTGTTCCAAGCTGAAGCGTGTCTGGAGCGTGTAGCAGGCACAGTCAGCTGGGCAGTTGCCACAACAAGGGAGCACTGCTAGGTGTGCTCGCCAAGCTGGACAGTCAGGAAAAGGCATTTCAGTAATTCACTGGGGCTTTAAAGGGAAGGGGGACCTTTCTGTCTCTGTGACCCTGGGAAGAGGAGTTCACAGCTGTGACCAGAGCAGTCAGTGTTGGGCATTGTGGGACAGCAGCTGGAGGATGTTAGTCAACGTAAGTAATGCAGTGTCTACATTCATGCTGCGTCGACCTCAGTACATCAACTCTGGCTCAATGCCACTCGGGGAGATGGTGTTACTGTGTCAGTGTAACAGGGCATTTACATTGGTGGGAGACAAATTTTAAGTGTAGAAATGTGCACAACTAGGTTGACGGAAGAGGGCTTATTTTGAACTAACTTTGTAATGTAGAGCAGGCCTGATTTTAGCTTACATGCTGTGGGGTTGAGAAGCTCTGGGAAGATATAAAAGTAGAATTTCCAGTTGTTTGAGTTGCTCAAGGCATATGGAAATACAAATGAAAAATTTATAGAAAACCTTTTTACTTTTACATTTTAAAACATTAGATGCATATCTTACACCTTAAAATAAGGGGCATAGCTTCCAATTTGTTTGAACTAGTTGTCAAAATAGGCATCTTCTTGTTTCTATACTCTGTTTTTGTTTATATTTCTTGGGCAGAGTTTCCAATAACAGCTAAACCCCACAGTACTTATTCAAAGTTTCCTCAGACAGAACTCCCCGAGAGTGATATTCTGTGCTCTCTTGCACCAGTGTAAATCTGTAGTAACTACTCTGATGTCAGTAGATTCACACTGGTGTAACTGAGATCATTGACTTCAAAGGGACTTTTACCTGAGTAGGTCTTCAGTCTGTATGATGAAGATGGAGGTACCTAGGAAAGAAGAAGAATTAGAGGAAACAAGAATACAGCCTAGGGAGATTGGATCAACTGTCAGGAAGCTGCTGCTTGTCAAGTAATTGCTTACCTGTCATCTTCCTACTTCAGGGAACTGGTGAAGAGATAAGTTCTGTTTCAATTGTTTCTTGATGGTGTCTGTTTTATCAGCTTAGTACACCCTCTGTCTGATATATGGCTGAGGCAGTGCTTTTTTGGGGAAGTGCCAGATCATGAGGGAGGTGAACCTCATGACACCCAGGAGGTGTTGTTCATGCCTTGTTTCCAATAGAAATGGCTTCATTCAATACCTTAAGGGAGAGTGTAGGCCATGCCATTTATTAAATTATATTTTACCTCCAGGCCTTTCTTCCTTTGGAACTGTGTTCCTTCCTTGAACCAGTTTCACATACAACCACAACAGTTCTTCTCTATTTTGAAATGAAGTTTAAACTTTCCTTTTCCCAGCAACTATGCTGACACCACTTGATAAAGTTCTATCAAAAGTAAAGTATGCTTTAGGTTGCTTTGTGAAAGGAGTACAACTGTTTATTTTTAAATAAGTTTATATTTTTTTTAAATTACAGAACACCAAAGCCTTCTAAATAACTATTTGTTGATAGACTGTAATAGAATCATCAAAGTAGTCCCTTTGTCTTTACTGTGTATTATTTCTGTTCTAGTGCTGGGATATTGTTATATTTCTCCATTCTTATGGCATCATGTATCTACCTGAAGAAAAAACAGCAATAAAAACCTTCCTTTAGGGAATTTATGCCGTTTTCCACTCCCTCTCTCCCTCCCATAGTCCTTCTTTTGGCTCACAGCGGTCACATGACTGCTAGCAGCCAACTAATAATTAAAATATATCTGTTAATTGATCCTGGAATCATACAGAGTTTGGTTTTTCTTTGAGCGCACCACATTATGTGCTGCAGTAAAATTACAAAGTATCAAAATTTCAACTATCTAAACTTAGGTTTTTCAATCTCTGTAGTATCTGAGTGTTGCCTTTTGGATATGTTTCTTTTTTAATTAATAAAATAAATGGCTGTGTATCTGACATTTGTTTACTTTTTGCCTGGGGACAAGACCAATTTATGTAACATCTGTCTCTTGAGATAGTGCTATATGTAACATTAGTTAAGTTAAAATAGTTAAATTATATTTCTTAAATACTAGATGCAGGAGTAGAAGAAGTTACCTCCTTCTCCCTTTTAGAGGTGTTCTATGGAACCACCCTAATTTATAGGAATTCCTCTTTTTACTAGTGAACCAGAATGGTAATGGTCAATCAGTGGTTCTGAACCACTGAAATAGAGTACTCTGTGTGTCAACAATAGCTATTCAGTATCCAATGCCACTCAAATTCTATAGTGGTGGGCAGTGGATTAAAATCTAGATAAAATGCAATAGAAAAATGTCCATGTTAAGCCTCTTGCACCTTCGTCTGACCCAGCTTGTGGGTACTGCAGCAACAAAACACATGCTAGATCCTATGAGAAAGAAACATTATTATACATAAATCTAAATTGGTACTTAAATGCTACAGTCAGAGACACACTAGAAATACATATGGGACTCAGTCCTTCAAGATGCTGAACACTATGGCCCTGATTCAGCAAAGGACTTAAGCATGTGCTTAACTTTAAGCATATGGATAATCCCATTGCAGCCATGAATTGAGCCAAGCTAGAATGTTGTTTAAATAAAAATAAAAAAGAAAGAAAGAAAAGGAACATGATGTTAGGATGCATTAATGGAAGAGAATAATAATGGTGCCATCATATACATCAGTGATACAAACGCATCTTGAACACTGTGTTCAGTTTTGCTCACATCATCTTAAAAGAGGATCATCAGAAATAGGAATGGTCCAGAGAAAAACAACAACAAAATGATTCAGAGCAATAGCTGGAGTTGATGAATGCCGTATGAGAAGAGATTTTAAAAAAATTAGGAGTATAATTGCCGTTCGGGGAGGAGAAGAGTAATAGTGCGTCTCTCTTACCAGGATTGATTCAACTCCCACTGAAGTTAATGGGAGTCTTTCGGTTAATTTCAGTGAGGGTTGGATTGGGTCCACATAGGGAATTAAGCAAAAGTTAGGTAAAGTGATGATTGAGGTAAAGTGATGACTGGGATAGCACAAGCAAGTTGGCTTTCCTGCTTATCCTGTCCATACTACAAGAACTAGAGGGTTCTTGAAGTGAACCAATAACAAACATTAATAAAAGAATTTTTTTTAATCCATTGGTAGATGACGTTATTTTCTGGTATTCTGTGTGTGACAGGTTCCCTGGGGTGCAGCCTGGGACCGTGGAACCGCTGTGCCCCCTGAACTCTCTCCAGCCTGGGCTGTCTCTCACATGCCTTGCTAGTGACCAGCAGCAAACCCCTCCAGGTGCCGTTATCGCTCAGCACAACTGCTTGGGAGACTCAACACCCAGCTAGATTGCATGAGTGCTCCCAGAGCCACTCATGAATCACACAGAGAAAGGCACCAGAGCCAAATCCCCCCAGCTCCCAGCACTGTACCTCCGGAATATACTGTCTTGCACTGCTCAAGATGAGCAGTGCAAATTTATTAATTGGTTCACCACTTCATCAATGGAAAGTAGATATATACCAGCCTTTGCAAAACCTGAGCAGATTTACCACACACTTCAGACAAACTCACTGGAAAAGATAAACAGTTAAACAAATTTATTGACTACAAAAGGTAGATTTTAAGTGGTAGGCAAAAAGTCAGAGTTAGTTACCAAAATAAAATAAAATATAAGCATGCAGTTTAAACTCTCAACCCTGTTAGACTGGGCAACATCTAGATTAAGCAGTTTTTCTCACCCCACTGGATATTGCAGTCCTTAATATACAGGTTTGTCCCTTAAACCTGGGCCGATCTCCTCTGTTGGAGTCTTGTCTTTTTCTGAGGGTCTTTGTTGCTTGCAGCATAGGTGAGGGAAAGAGAAAGACCAAGCCTGGGCCCCTAGTGTTCAGTTTTATACTCTTAGTCCCATGTGGTTAGGGAACACACAAGTCCAGGCATGTCTGGTGGGCACTACTGAGGCGCTGTGTAGTTCCTGCGCAGTAAAGCAGCTTTCTGCGGTGTAACTCCCGAGGTGAACACGCTTTCTGTGGCCAAGCCACTTAGTGCGCAGACATGGTGCAGTTGCAGCGCTGTAAAAAAACCTCCCCCGACGAGAGGCGTGCGGCTTTCTGCGCCGGGGCTACAGCGCCGCGGTGCCAGTGTCAACACCCTGGTCGATTCCAGCGCTGCGATTGGGCTCCGGGAGGTGTCCCACAATGCCTCTTCTCGCCTCTCCGGTCGTTGGTATGAACTCTACTGCCCTGCCCTCAGGTGGCCAACCGTCACCCCCACCCTGTGCATTCCTTTGGAATTTTGAAAGTCCCCTTCCTGTTTGCTCGGTGACGTGTGTTTCCAGGTGGCCAGGCCTGCTCCACGCGCCAGGCGATCCCCCGCTTGGAGCAATGCCGAGCTGCTGGACCTCATCGGCATTTGGGGAGAGGAGGCTGTCCAGTCCCAGCTGCGCTCCAGCTGTAGGAATTATGATACCAGTGGACAGATTTTATGATGCATGACAGAAAGGGGCCATGACCGGGACACGCTGCAGTGCAGGGTCAAAGTGAAGGAGCTGCAAAACGCCTACCACAAGGCACAGGAGGCAAGCCACCGCTCCAGGGCTGCGCCCATGAGGTGTTGGTTCTACAAAGAGCTGGACACGATACTCGGCGGTGACCCCACCTCCACTACGAAGGCCCCTGTGGATACTTCTTTCCCCGTTAACGGTAACTTTCCTGTGCCACTCTGCTGTCACTGGGAGGTGGGGGCAGGGGGGAACCACTGCTGCACACAGGCGAGCTGCATAAGGGCCAGGGCAGAAGCCGCAGTCTTGGAGAAGACCCTCCCTTGATTCCCTGCTCACCCTCAGCAGCGAGATATCTTCCATAATGAACACAGCCTGTGGAAAACGTGGGGACAGTAATGATTATAAGGCCCCCCTAAAGTGCTGGCTCTCCCCAAGAGCCCCATGCCCAGTGTACGGTATGGTCCTGGATCACTGATTTCCCCTGCCCCTGTGGTTACTCACCATTTTGGGGGTCTTGTGGCTCACGTGAGCTTGCCTGGGGTCAGCCAGTTAGGGACCAGGTATGTGAATAATGGCTGTGTTTTAAATCACTGAATCAGTGGTTGGTGTGTTGCAAACAATACTGCTTCTGTAAAATGTTGCATTTTGGCTTCACAGATATGACCTTGGGAGCCCAGCCTCCCTCTTTGTTATCACTGCATGAATGCCTGGGCAGAATTAGAAAGCAGCCACAAAGAACTAAAGAGGACTTTCTGTGTGATGTCATGATGCACGCTGCGGCTGAAAAACAAGAATTGAAGGAGTGGCGGGACAGCGAGAAGAGGGACCGAAAGGAGAATGCGGCATGCCGGAACAAAGCCGCAGAGCGGCTTTTCAAGGTTATGGAGCACCAAGCGGACACGCTCCAGGCACTACTAGCACTGCAAACCGAGCAGCTCCACGCCCACCCTCCCCTGCAGCAACTGTCGCAAAACTTTCCCATGCGCCTCCCACCGTCAACACACTCTTATCAACCTCCTGACTCCAGGCTGTACTCGCTGCATTCCACTCCTGTCCCAGCACAGTCCAGCCCTGTGGACTCCCAGTACCACTGCACTCAACACCTGTACCTCTGCAGTTTAGCCCTGCTGAAGTACAGTCCCCGCTGCACTGTACTCCAAAGGACAAGGTTGCAGATGATACTTGGACATACACAAATCATACATACACTTGCTCAGCCTGTTGTTGAACTGCTCCTTGCTGGTATCAAGGTTCCCCATGTATGGCTTCGTAAGCCATGGCATTCAGGGGCAGGCAGGGTCTCCCAGGATCACAATGGGCATTTTGACTTCTCCTATGGTGATCTTCTGACCTAGGAAGAAAGTCCCTGCTTGCAGCTTCCTGAACAGGCCAGTGTTCCGAAAGATATGTGTGTCATGCACCTTTCCCGACTGGCCTGTGTTAGTGTCCGTGAAATGCCCACAGTGATCCACAAGTGCCTGGAGAACCATAGAGAAATACTTCTTTGGATTAGTGTACTCGGCTAGGTGGTCTGGTGCCAGAATTGGAATATGCTTGCCATCTATCACACCTCCGCAGTTAGGGAAGCCCATTTGTGCAAAGCCATCCACAATGTAATGCACGTTGCCCAGAGTCATGGTCTTTTGGAGCAGGATGCGAATAATGGCCCTGCACGCTTCCGGCAACACACGTACAATGTGTTGTCTTTCCCACTCCGAAGTGGTTAGCGATTGATCAGTAGCAGTCTGGAGTAGCCAGCTTCCACAGTGCATCGCCACATGCTTCTCCAATGGCAGGGCAGGGCAGCTCTCATCCTCATGTCCTTGCACTGCAGGGCTGAGGCAAACTCATCACACAGTGCCATGAATGTGGCTTTCCTCATCCGAAAGATCTGCAGCCACTGCTCGTCATCCCAGACGTGTATGATGATGTGATCCTACCACTCAGTGCTTGTTTTGCGAGCCCAAAAGCAGCATTACACTGTGGTCAGCACCTCCATGAATGAAAGAACAATCTCATGTCGTAGCTACTACCTGCGGTCAGATCAGTGTCCAACTGCTCTTACAAGTGGCAGTGGAGTTATTCCTTAAACTACAAAGGTGTCGGGTTAGTGAGAGTGAGCAGCATATTGGTCCACAGTGCGGGATCCGTTCCTGCAGACCAAAGAGGCAGAGCGCACAGTACACAAACCGCTGAAAGATGGCACCAAATACAGACAGAAGCACGGGGATTGCTGGGATGTGACGCAATGCATCGCAGGGCATTGGAACAGGACCCAGATTGCCCTGCGACTCCCCTCTGCCTTCCCACAAGTCTTAGTGGTAGAAGAGGAAGAGATGCTCTGTGGGATAGCTGCCCAGAGTGCACTGCTCCGAATACTGCTGCAAGTGTCACAAGTGTGAACATGTTATTGCGCAGGCAGCTGACAGTGTGACAACAGCGGTTTCCCTTCAGTGCTCTCTGAGCAGCGCTGTAAGTCTGCCAATGTAGACATACCCTGTGTCTCCAGGCAAGGTTGAGCAATTTCCCTTGTGTGGCCTCATGCAGGTGAGTCATTGAATTGTAGCTCCCTTGCTGGACAATGGCTGTTGATGGGTTGTTTGACACCCCGCCCGGGTGGTTACTTTCCTTGTTGTTGCCTCTGGGGAGCTAATATCTGGCTGAATACTTACAGTATGTTTTAGTGACAGCCATACCACACAATTCTCATAACTTCATATGCATTAATGAAATACATAAATGGATAGAGAAATGACTTTCAGCAGATCATAACCTTTCCCTTGATACCTGACAAGGCATGCTTTACCTGTAAGATCATGATTATATAAAAATGAGGAATATGGGGGTTATAGGATGCTCCCCCAATGTATTGAATGTCACAGTGTGGTGCACTGATAATATGCAAGAAACTGTGGCAGTCACTGAGCTCTCAGCAATGTTTTTTGTACAGCTCTGAATATTTGTACTGGTGCCAGTTAAGCTGAGAGACAGCATGCCAACTAGTGGAATACAATATAGAAAAGAATGTGTTTTATATATCGCTTGCCATATTCTGGCACTTTACTGTGTAAATGCTGAGATGGATAAAATACATATATGGCAATGACTATAAGCAAATGTGTCACCCACTGTGTCCACATAGTGTTGTGGACATCATTAGAATTTCTGTTGAAAAAGGGACTATTGGCAAGGATAAGTAAAAGTGTTCCCTCGTAGCATGCTATTAAAGTTTATTAATTTTTGTAGCCAGGGTAGGGAAATAGTTACATGGGGCCTCTAAACGGTTTCTTAGAGCTATCGAGGAAGGGGGAGGGGAAGAAAAAAGGCCAGGGTGGGGTGTAGAAAATCTTCCTGAATTCATGGAGATGCCAAGTTTTCTCCAATATGTTCTCTGCAGGCTAAAAGTAAGATCTGAAAACAATCTTTGCTAAGATCTAACAATACATGAAGAAACGAGGAGATCCTTTTTGTAAGTACTGCTTTATGCAGAGTAGAACTATAATATTGAGAAATGATTTCACACCGTGCAAAAGTACGAGATTCAGCCCTTAAGCCGCAGGTATCTCCAATAATCATGGCCTGATCTTTTCCCACTCCTTTTCCCCTAACACTTTCTTTCTATACCGATTTTGTGCTTCTGTCCTTTCCCCCATCCCCTCCCCCTCCCCATTATCTTTTGTTTCTATTGTTTTCTGTTTTTATTATTTTCATTACAATTTGTTTGAATGTCGTTAGCCAAAACTTTCAGAAGTGCCCACTAATTCTGGCTACCTCAATTTTTGTGTGCCCAGTTTGACACAACGATGTCAGTGTTCAAGTCAGTGGGATTCATGGATGCCCAACAATTCTGAAAATCAGACCTTAGTCATTGCAAGTTCGATACCCAGCATTTAGTGGATGCTTCTGAAAATTTGCATCAGAATAGCTAGAGATAACAAAGCTCAGATAGAGGTCTTAATGATTCCAGAGCTTGGGGTTGTTTAGTTCCTGGAATTTGGCTGAGGTCCCTTTCTTGTCATTAGCATATTGTAATAAAGTATACTTAATATATACTATTTAGATCTCCAAAAAACATATAGGATACATTAAATTGTTCTATAGATACAGTATTTCATTACGTAATGGAGAATAATTTACAATGCGGTGATGTTTCATTCAGTGCAGGAGGAGATAAATCTAAATACAGTTGCACCACTGTGGCGCGCTCGCTCTCTCTCTCTCTCTCACACACACACAACTCTCTTTCTCTCTCTCTCTCACTTCTCCCCTGATTCCGCACATGACAAACCCAATGACATTGAAACAAATGCCACTATACTAGTCAAAGTCTGCTGGTAACTACAGTAATGTACCAACTAGAATGCTGGCTAATTCACTAGCAGTTTTGAGAAATAGGGTAGAGGTTAACATTGTGTAGGCTATAATGATTACATTGAGTCTGACTCCACACCTTTGGTGGGACTTACTTGAATATATGATGTACGTACAGTAGTTACTTCAGAGGTTAGTGTGATACTCTTTCAATCACAATTGCAGTCAAGAGAATTATATGGAAACTTGAATGTATTTTAAACAATGATGTGTGAATGTATCTTGAACTTAGTATTTTAGAATGTGACTCTTCAGAATATATAAATACAATTTATGAGCCTTAACCCTGCAAACTCTTAATACTAGGTGAAATTCATCCCTGGGCAGATGGCCAGCAGAATGTCTGTGCCACTAAATCCTATACTAATGCATAGGCCTGATGCTGGATTTGTGCATGTTGATTAATTTCATCCTTATGTGAATAGACTTCACTTGTGTGACTAGCCCTGTGGGTATGTTCCCTGTCTTTCTACAGTTTAATGCTCAATTTACTGCCAAGTTAGCAAAGGCTTAGCAAAAAATACAACAGGTTAAATGGTCAATTTAAGTACCTTTGTTTTATTTGCAAAATATTTCACTTTGCTTCAATATCAATAACACTGAAGTAAATGAGAGAACATAGAAAACATTTGACAGTTAAAAATATTTAACAAAGGAGAAAGTTGTGCTTTGTAGTTTCAATTGGAATAATGTTATCGGCTATGTAAAGTAAACTGACTTTTAAAACAATGGGATAATAATTTCCTTTCTGCCCTATGCACTAGTGGATTTTATTTTCTCTCTCTCAAATGAATGTAATACTATAAAAATGGAAGGCCTGAAACGGGTATAACATGGACAGTGAAAATGCAAGCATGTCACTCTACCCTGCCTATGGACTTATAGCTTAAGCAAGTAGAATCACCTCTGGGAATGAGAGACTACTTCAATTTTCTATCTATACATGTTTGATATTTGCCTTCTCCAGTGTGATTGTGAATGAAGGTGTCAGTTGTAGTGGTGGTTTGTGTGAGGTCATTTTGCATGTTTTGGTTTGTGATTCAAATTTTCTTCCCTGGATCCAGTTCTTTTTGTAACTGAAGTGAAATGTTAACGTGTCTCTTCGCTTTCTTTTCCTTTGAGCTTGTGCTGGGTTCTTAGAAATTGTATACAGGGGAGGAGCATTGAATCAGTTTCCACTTTGCTTAAATTGTAGAGTCTGCATATATTCTTCTAAACTTTATTATGCCATAGCTGACTAAATATTTTATTCAAATAACTTGCCTTTAAAAACAAAAAAAAGAGAAGAGTTCATTTCAAACTTTGTTCTTTAACTTTGTAGAAACAGATTTAGACAGGCTCATCTAGTCTGTTGATCGTTATTTAGCAAGCCTTCCCTCCCTGGCATCAGGGAATAAACTAGGGTATGTCTACACTATGAAATTAGGTCAATATTATAGAATTCGATTTTTAGAAATCGTTTTTATTCAGTCGATTGCGTATGTCCACACTAAGCGCATTAAATCAGTGGAGTGCGTCCTCACTACCGTGGCTATCATTGACTTATGGAGTGGTGCACTATGGGTAGCTATCCCACAGTTCCCGCAGTCTCCGCCGCCCATTGGAATTCTGGGTTAAGTTCCCAATGCCTGATTAGGCAAAAACATTGTCACGGGTGGTTTTGGGTACATGTCATCAGTTGCCCCTCCCTCCGTGAAAGCAACGGCAGACAATCGTTTTGCGCCTTTTTTCCATGCGGACGCCATACTGCTTTCAGCAAACGGTGCAGTAGGACTGTTAACCATCGTCAACCACCATGTCCGCTGCAACTCTGCTCTGCTGCTATTGTCTCAGTAGCGAATTTCTCCATGTTGTCTGTCATGGGCTCCCGGGTACGTGTGTTCTTTGTCGAGGAATATGCCCCGTGCTAACCATTGTCTCCACCTCTTCCGCTGCAACTCTGCTCTCATGAATCCACTTTGCAGGTCCTCTCGTCGTTCTCTATAAATATCTATTCTCGTGGCATCTGTCATCAGCCACCATTTCTGCTGCAACTCTGCTCTCCTGCAGACGCCATACCACGGCAAGCATGGAGCCCACTCAGATCACTGCGGCAGTTATGAGCATTGTAAACACCTCACGCATTGTCCTGCAGTATGTGCGTAACCAGAACCTGCAAAAGCAGGCGAGGAGGTGATGGCAGCGCGGTGACGAGAATGATGAGGAAATGGACACAGACTTCTCTCAAAGTACGGGCCCTGGCAATCTGGACATCCTGATGGCAATGGGGCAGGCTCATGGAGTGGAATGCCGATTCTGGGCCCAGGAAACAAGAACAGACTGGTGAGACGGCAGAGTGTTGCAGGTCTGGGATGATTCCCAGTGGCTGCGAAACTTTTGCAAGTGTAAGGGCACTCTCATGGAACTTTGTGACTTGCTTTCCCCTGCCCTGAAGCACAAGAATACCAAGATGAGAGCAGCCCTCACAGTTCACAAGCGAATGGTGATAGCTCTCTGGAAACTTGCAACACCAGACAGCTACCGGTCAGTTGGGAATCAACTTGGAATGGGCAAATCTACTGTGGGGGCTGCTGTGATCCAAGTAGCCAACGCAATCACTGAGCTGCTGCTATCAAGGGTAGTGACTATGGGAAATGTGCAGGTCATAGTGGATGGCTTTGTTGCAATGGGATTCCCTAACTGTGGTGGGGCGATAGACGGAACGCATATTCCTATCTTGGGACCAGACCACCTTGGCAGCCAGTACATAAACTGCAAGGGGTACTTTTCAATGGTGCTGCAAGCACTGGTGGATCACAAGGAACATTTCACCGATATCAACGTGGGATGGCCAGGAAAGGTACATGACACTTGCATCTTCAGGAACTCTGTTCTGTTTCAAAAGCTGCAGGAAGGGACTTTCTTCCCAGACCAGCAAATAGCTGTTGGGGATGTTGAAATGCTTGTAGTTATCCTTGGGGACCCAGCCTACCCCTTAATGCTGTAGCTCATGAAGCCATACACAGGCAGCCTCGACAGTAGTCAGGAGCTGTTCAACTACAGGCTGAGCATGTGCAAAATGGTGGTAGAATGTAATTTGGACATTTAAAAGCGCGCTGGTGCAGTTTACTGACTCGGTTAGACCTCAGCGAAACCAATATTCCCATTGTTATTGCTGCTTGCTGTGTGCTCCACAATGTCTGTGAGAGTAAGGGGGACACGTTTATGGAAGGTTGAGGCAAATTGCCTGGCTGCTGATTACGCGCAGCCAGACACCAGGACAATTAGAAGAGCACAGCAGGAAGCACTGCGCATCAGAGAAGCTTTGAAAACCAGTTTCATGACTGGCCAGGCGATGGTGTGACAGTTCTGTTTGTTTCTCCTTGATGGAAACCTGCCCCCTTGGTTCACTCTGCTTCCCTGTAAGTCAGCAGCCCTCCCACTTCGATCACCGCTTGTAGAGGCAATAAAGTCGTTTCAAAATCATGCATTCTTTATTAATTCATCACACAAATAGGGGGATAACTGCTAAGGTAGCCCAGGAGGGGTGGGGGAAGAGGGAAGCACCAGGTGGGGTGGTGGATGAGGGGAGGAGGGAAGGAGAAGGCCACACTGCACTTCAAAACTTATTGAATGCCAGCCTTCTGTTGCTTGGGCAGTTCTCTGGGCAGCCCCCCACCCCGCATTCTTGGGCGTCTGGGTGAGGAGGCTATGGAACTTGGGGAGGAGGGCGGGTGGTTACACATGGCTGCAGTGGTGGTCTGTGCTCCTGCTGCCTTTTCTGCAGCTCCACCAGTCGCCAGAGCTTATCAGTTTGATCCCCCAGTAGCCTCAGCATTGCATTTTGCCTCCTCTCATCACGCTGCCACCACCTCTCCTCTTGCTCCCACAACCTCTCATCTTGCTCGTCTCTCCTGTCCTCGCGTTCATTTTCAGCTTTCCTGGACTCTGCCATTGTTTGCCTCCACGCATTCAGCTGAGCTCTTTCGGTGTGGGAGGACTGCATGAGCTCAGAGAACATTTCATAGCTAGTGTGTTTTTTTTTCTCCTTTTTATCTGCGCTAGCTTCTGGGACGAAGATGATAGGGGGAGCGTTGAAACATTTGCAGCTGCGGGAGGAAAAAAGGGAGAGTAGTATTTAAAAAGACACATTTTAGAGAACAATGGGTAGACTCTTTCACGGTGAAGCAAGCTGTTAACATTACACAGCACATGTGTTTTCAGTACAAGGTCGCATTTTGCCTCTTATATTGAGGGCCTGCCAGTTTGGTGTGAGATCTCACACATGCAGGGCCGGGTAACAGAATTCGGCTTGCAGGCAGCCATGGTTAGCCACAGTCTTTAGGCTTCTTCAACCATCATAACATGTGGGAATGGTTTCAAACAGCAGCGCCCTCCTTTCCCATACCAAGCACCTGTTGGGTTGGCCATTTAAAAGGAGGGGCTGCAGTTTTCGGGTTAACGTGCAGCACAAACTCAAGTAACCCCCCCCACCCCATTTCTCTGGGATGATCGCCTCACCCCTCCTCCCACTGTGTGACGAGTATCAGGGAAGATCTCTGCCAGCCAAACACAAACAGCTCAGTGTGAATGAGCCCCCCACCCTGCCCCCTGGTGTGGCTAAAAGCGGGGATCATTTCTTTTCAGCAACAGGCAAACAGCCCAGCAGGAACGGCCACCTCTGAATGTCCCCTTAATAATAAAAAATGGAAGGCCTGAAACGGATATAACATAGACAGTGATAATGCAAGCATCTCACTCTGCCCTGCAAGAAATCCTGGAGGATTTCTGCTCCATCCCCAGACACGTTAACAGACTTTTCCAGTAGCTATACTCGCTGCAAATGCACCCCAAGTCTTCAGGGCAAATTAATCATTAAACATGCTTGCTTTTAAACCCTGTATTATATTTACAAAGGTACACTCACCAGAGGTGCCTTCTACGGCTTCATGGTCTGGGAGCCCGGGTTGGCAGGGTATTGGCTCCAGTGTGATGAACAGTTCCTGGCTGTTGGGGAGAAAGGTTTCTCCGCTTGCCTGTTGCGCACTATCCTCCTCCTCCTCCGCATCATCATCTTCCTCGTCCCCAAAATCCTCATCCCTGTTGCATGAGACTCCCCCCTTGCAGGTGTCCATGGACAGGGGTGGGGTAGTGGTAGGGACCCCCCTAGAATTGCATGCAGCTCATCATAGAAGTGGCATGTCTGGGGCTCTGACCTGGAGCGGCCTTTTGCCTTTTTGGTAGGCTTGCCTGAGCTCCTTAATTTTCACGCAGCACTGCTGCAGGTCCCTGTTATAGCCTCCGTCCATCATGCCCTTGGAGATTTTTTCAAATATTTTGGCATTTCTTCTTTTGGAACGGAGTTCTGATAGCACGGATTTGTCTCCCCATACAGCGATCAGATCCAGTACCTCCCGTTTGGTCCATGCTGGAGCTCTTTTGCAATTCTGGGACTGCATGGTCACCTCTGCTGATGAGCTTTCCACGCTGGCCGAACAGGAAATGAAATTCAAAAGTCCCTGGTGCTTTTCCTGTGTACCTGGGTAGTGCATCTGAGTTGAAAGTGCTGTCCAGAGCGGTCACAATGGAGCACTCTGGGATAGCTCCCGGAGGCCAATACCATCGAATTGCATCTACACTAGCCCAAATTCGACCCAGCAATGTCAATTTCAGTGCTAATCCCCTCATCGGGGAGGAGAACAGAAATTGATTTTAAGAGCCCTTTAAGTTGACAAAAATGGCTTCATCCTGTGGACCCGTGCAGGGTTAAATCGATCTCACGCTGCTAAATTCGACCTAAACTCGTAGCGTAGACCAGGGCCTATACGCTGAAAGCTATCAGCAACGTCTCTAGTCAATCTACTTACTTTATTCTGACTCTCAGCAGATGACCGAAAGAAGAATTGGAGAAAGAGAGTTTTCAGTTCATCTGCCATTTTGTATGCATGTATTAGAATGGCAGAAAATTAAATACCCTAAAGATGCAGGAAAGTCGCTTGAACTTTAAAAATTCCAAACATTTCATCTTGGACTTTCACTCTTGCTTTAATTATCTTAGAGATTTTATGGTAGTGTTTCCCAGCAGAATTAAATTCTCTGACCATGTCCACATAAATGACAAAGACAGCAATTCTACCTGCAGTCTTTTATGGGTGATTATAGGGAAAATAGTCACATAATTTAGATTAAGAGATTTAGGAATTTAGGACCAGATTTTCAATCCTTTATTTACATTGGTGAGGAATTATTCATTCAAGTAGCCCAGTGGCTTCAGATGAGTAATTTCTTACCAGTATGTGTAAGGGGTTCATAATCTGTCCCCAACTAATTTATGACCAAAAAGAAATTATAAAATGTAATCATTCAATTACTGAGCTGTCACGGTGTGGGGTCTGGTGTAAGAACATGAATGGGACAGAATAGAATTCCACAAACACTCATCCTCTTACCCAACATATTAGATCTTACACCATTGATTAGTCCTGCTGATTTCAATGGGACTGAGCTTGATACTGTTTGTATGATTGCACCTTATAGTGTAGTAATTTGGGACCAGATTCTGAAGCCCTTACATTGAGTAGTACATTACTTCACAGTTGGGCCCCTTTGTTTGTGTGGGCTATTTACAGAATAAAATGCTAATGGTAGCAGTGTCAGAATCTGATCCTACCTGGGTCAAGAGACTTTGGTAACAGATTCTTTTATGTATTGAAAAAATAAATTATATTAATAGACATGTTAAAAACTTTAAAACATTACATAAAATTAACTATTTCCCTACAGTGTTGGAAACTGAAATGTATTAGCACTATGGTAGCATGGAAAAACTATTGATTAAAACTGGCCATTAATAAAAGTGAACTCTTGAAAAGAGACGAGACTAGTGACAAGTCTATTTTCACTATTCAAGTTGAGTGAAGTGAAAAAAGAAAACAAAGAGTGTACATTACATGGTGAAAAAAGTACATTAAATTAAAAAAAGGGGTGGGGGAAGGTTTAATCATCTGAATTGCTTCAATAAGAAAGATAAAATTGCTTTGAAAATATGGGAACAAGTTTGCAAATATAGATATTCATACCTAACTCAAGAGCTCACAAATTCCCAATTATTAGGTACCTGTCTAATATCTGCATGCATAAGTTAAACATTTGAGAATTGTGTATCTCTAACTTTGAAGGTCTGGTTATGTGTTCTTGTATAAATTCCCAGGCTGTTTATGAACATTCAGCAATTTCATCCATAAATTAGGTGCACACAAAATGGATTTATGTGGTTTTTCTCAGTTAACTTTAAAAATAACACCCATGATTCATATCTTGACAATTACAGCACCACAAGCAGGTGTGGTGGAGAGGAAGGAGCATTTTCTGGCTTGCTGGGGAAAGGAGTATATCACTTTAAGGGTGGGGAGGCCAGAAAGGCACAAAGGCTGCTACAAAAGAAAAGTGGGTCAGCATTGCAATGCTGACTCATACCCCAGGGACCAGAAGGGCAGGGGAGTTGATAAAGGGCAAGCGTGGTAGGAGAAGCCCCTTTTCCCCAGACCAGGCAGAGCAGCACCCAGCCTCAGAAGTGGCAAAATACCGGGTTTGGTCAGGACCTGCTGTGGGCATTTCGCTAGTTGCTCCTTTCTTTGGGGGCTGAGAAGAAATTTTTCCTTCACCGCCAGATTGGCCAAGATGGAGTGGGTGAGGGGTCACCTTCCCCACACCTTCGGGAAGAGTAGGTGAGTGAGGAAGAGTTTTAGTCTATGATGTCACAACTCATTCTGTAAGTGTGGGGCAGATGTCCAGCACAGGCACTCTGTAGGGAAGGGACACGGTGACCAGATAAATGGCCTGTTAAAGGAGTGGAACAGGGGTGGGAGGGGTGGTTCAGAGTGCCTGTGACTAGTGCAGCACAGAGCCTTCCGGCCCCGTTCCTTTATAGCCCACCTTAACCCTCATTTGCGGTGGGGGGATGGTAAGGTCCCAGCAATGCTGGGGACCAATGGAAAAAGAGTGGGCTGGCCGAAGCCCCCAGGTAGATATTGAAATGATCATGGAGTTACCTGCACTGTACACTTTTATCTGCCAAGTAGTCCCAGACATGTAATAATAAAGTTGCAGCCTGATCAAACCATATCCCGGATCTCCTGTTCTTCTTCCAGTATACCTGGACAATGTCCTGTAGGATACAGTATGTGTTTGATAGGCCAGATGCTGTTATAACAAATAGTGAACTACACACATTTTCTCTAATACTTTTGATATAATATTTATTGTGAATATATATAATGGTGTAACAGCATGAAAATGAAGATGATTTTTTAAAAAATAAACAGGAAGATGACAATACACATACAGAGGCCTTTCAAGGAGAAGGGAAAAGCAGTAAATTTAAAAGAATTCACTGTAAATATGTCTATAGTGTGGTATCCTGTGCCTAGGTTATAACTTATAAATCAAGGTATATAGTGAGTAAAACAATTCTAAAATGTCACTTCAGTGTAATAGGTCTAGGCAATAGTGCTTGGAACTTCCGGAGCTTATATCGTTCATATTCCTAAAAAGTCAATGCTATAAAGTGTTATAAAGTGTTGTTCAGTGTTATAAAGCTATCACTGTCAAAAATCTGCATTGCTGCATGTTGTTTAGGCAATGGTTGTATTTTCCTTTCTTGGTTTGGATTCTGTACCCCTTACTTGCATTAAGTAGTACCTCACTCCACCGTAACCCACTGATTAATCATAATTGAGGGTGCCAGATTCTGTCCCCTCCCATCCCTGTAGTTTAAAAACAAATTTTCCTGTGTGTTTCCCAAGTCTCATCTTTCTTCTTTCTAGTATAGGCAGAATGCCATTGCCAGACTTTTCACACATACAAGGAACTGCAATCATTATCTCCCCAATCCTCATATAATTTTACTAGCTCCCCATTCATTTGAGGATTTAGTTCAATATTGTCCTACCTTATTTTTAAACCCTGCTGTGGATGTGCTCTCGCCTCATCCTCTGGTCCTAGTTAGGATTATTACTTAGTACTTGTTTAGTACTAACAACAAATACTTCTCTCCATTACCCTCCCAGTTTCTTCTGTTCATCTACAGTAGCTGCAGTGTATGTAAAGATTATGATTTTATCCTCTCTGTACTACATCTTTACATTTCTAAGGCAGTCTGCCTGGATGCAGAGGCAGTTGCCATTTTGTGAGGCAGAGTTAATGCATCTTTTACAGAGGGGTCACTCTCTCCGCTCTTCTTTTTCATTTGTTCCGTTTGGGGTTTTCTTTATTTTAATCTAAGGACTTGATCTTGCAAACTGCTGAGCACTCTGGTCTTGAATCCATCAAAGCACTTAAGCACATTTAGCCTGCTCTGCTGGATCATGGCCAGAATACTGAGCACTGTGAGGGATCAAACCCTAACACTGATAGCCTATGATTGTGGTTTGGCCATGTCTTCACCAGGAAAACAGTTCTTATATTGAATTAGCTAACTTGAGCTAACTAATGTGAGGTAAAATTCTAGCAAAGACGAGGCAGGTTTTAGTTTTCACATGAGTTAGCAGGTTGAGTTAAATACTCAGTGAGGCATAAATAACACTAGCAATGTTCTCCTCTATGTCATTTCACGCATTTTTGCTATTCTTGATGTGAGAGCCTTCTGCACGGCAGATAATCAACTTGGAATATCCTTCTTATACCTATCTGCCTCAGCAACTCTCCATCTCTCTTCACTTCTCATCTCAAAGCATATTTCTTTTTCAGTTAAGTGTCTTTTGATTTATTTCTCAGGCTCATGTCTTTTGACAGTACTAAGTAAACAATAAGAATAATATAATTTAAGTCTGTGAAGTTTTTTGGGATGAAATTTGAGTCTGACCCTGCAGTCCTTGCATGCTTGCCTGAGGAACGTATGACTGGGCCTTAAAAATTATATTATATAAGGCCTACTACATTATGTTAAGTGCAAGAACTTGCACATGGAAGGCTGCTTCATCCATAACATTGCAGTATTCCCTAATTGTTCAGCACAGTTCTTAATAGGCAACTTAGTCAATCTACTTTAAAAAGCACTTTAATTTCACTGAGAGTAGCCATTATTCTTGTTAAATTGTTTCTAGTTTAAAATACTTTTAGATGATTGTTCACATCATTATTTTTCATTATCCAAGCAATTTCTTTCATCGAAAAGTCATTCAAATTTAGGTTCACTGTAAAGTTTTTTTTTTAAAATGCTGACATGAATACTTGATAAAATGACATTTAAGATTAAAGAAAAACATTCTGAGCATTTGAAAGAGAGGAAATCAATCGAAAACCAGTTGGAAACAAACAACAAATGAAAAACAACATGTTGAAATACAAGGTGAGTGAGGTAATATCTTTTATTGGACCAGCTTCTGTTGGTGAAAGAGACAAACTATTGAGCTACGCAGAGCTCATAGAATCATAGAACTGGAAGGGACCTCGAGAGGTCATCTAGTCCAGTCCCCTGCACTTAAGGCAGGCTAAGTATTATCATCTTCATGTGTGATGAAATACAGTATTGTTGAACTGGAAGCTGCTGTACCTGATGGGTATAAATAATGTATTTTCCTCATAAGGCATTGCAAGCCTTAATTAATGGTTGAAAAGCACTGTGAAATCCTCAGGCAAAAGGTGCCATGTAAGTGCAAAGTATTATTATTAACAATAATAATAATCTAAGAGATCATGAGTAATGTCTGTGTGTATTACCCATTCCAATCAATGGGAATTAAACCAGTGTCAACACAAGTTTGAGTCTTTACAGAATATGGCAGGGGGATCAGTTTAAGTTACACACAAATATGGCCTCATTTGTCTGGATAAACTGGTATTCATTAATACATTTTGTCTTCCAGCAGTATCTTTTTCTTTATAAAATGAAGGGTTGCATGAAAGGAACACCATATCTGGGTTTTTTTTTTGATAACACAAAGTCCTTTCTCATTTGTAAATTTTCCTTGTAAAGAAATAATATTTTGAAGCGCCTGACTAATTTAATTCCCATGTGCATCTATTTAGTTGCAGATTTTAACCTTCTGATATGACACAACAATCATCATTTTGCCTAGTACAAATGCATTATGATTTGTGAGAAAATGTTTCAAAAATGATATTTTTTCCATTTGTATTTCTGCCCATCATGGGATATTTTTCTTATGTTCTGTAGGTTTTCAAAAATCAAACAGCTTTTGACATAGAATCATAGAACATCAGGGTTGGAAGGGACCTCAGGAGGTCATCTAGTCCAATCCCTTGCTTAAAGCAGGACCAATCCCCGATTTTTGCCCCAGATCACAAATGGCCCCCTCAAGGATTGAACTCACAACCCTGAGTTTAGCAGGCCAATGCTCAAATCACCGAGCTATCCTACCCCATGACAAAACATCTTTCATCTCACATTTGCGGAATGTAGTATAGAAATTTAGTTGCAAAAATATCCTTAGTAGTCATTTCTTGATTGAATCAATTATGAAATCTCATCTTGTGTATCCTGAGTGAGGGGTTGTGGGGGTCTTTACTTTTGTAGATAGTACCTGCAATTATAAATGCTGAATTTAGTGAGCACTTGTTTGTCAATTCTCTCATTAATTTATTTATTTACTTTCCCCAAAGCATTCTTTACAAAGGTAGTAGTTTTTTTAAACCAGACAGTCAGTGATTTTTTTAGATCAGAGTGCATGATTTTGTATCTCATATTGCTTGCCTCTTTGTGCAACCGCCTAGCTTTCTTGCATAATTTTCTTGACAAATTGCTTCTCATTAATATTTCAGTCCCAATCTTATCAACCCATAGAACCTGTATGCCCCAGGCAGGGAAATACAGTTCCTTCTGGAAGAACATTCTGATCTTTTCTTTAAACACATTGTAAGAACCTATGACAAATAAATAGGGCTGGTACTGTTCAAACTAAAGATGGCTTCTTTTTATATATGTGATCGTACATTTACTAACTGGGAGATACTGTACCTCGGCAGCAGCAGTAGCATCTCTGCTGCCAACATTTACATGTTCTGTGCTGCTTCTACTCTGAAGCCTGTTAGACTAATGGATTCTAAAATAAAATCCATAGAGAAATGTTTGTCTTTATTTTTTGATTGGTTGTTGAAATACACATAGTCCTAGTAAATGCTCTGTTCATTCACAGATTTTCATTATTTCCACAATAGATATGGACAAAAGAGCAATGTTGGAGCGGGGTTAAAGTTAGGAAGTTGAGATCGAAGATGCATTAGCGCTAGTGCTGAGGTTTAGCTCAACGGTGAGACTTTGGTTCAAAATGGCAGCAAGTGCAGGAGATCAATTGATAGGAGAATTCTATCATTTTGAATGGTACAATTGTCCCATTGGTCTACAGTTGGACTTAAATCTGACAATGAATGGGTATTTTAATGAAGTTTTGACTGCATCCCAGTTGGAACCAGGGAATAGATCCTTTCCTGTTTTAAATCCCAATAGGAGCCAAAACTGAAGGGGCAGGTCCAAATTCCAGGATTTGAATTTAGACCCCACTTGAAATTCAGATAGAACATTTCAGTTTTGGTTAAACTCTTACTTCTAAGAATTGTAAATTATGAAAATAATATTGGCATGCGTGTAGTTAAAGCCTAGGTGTGTAGGATAGTGGGGCAGAGCCAGCTGTGAGTTAGTTAATTCCCCATCATTGTAAAAAACACAGCCAATTGAGTGAGTTGGGAGGCTATTGGGAGAGAGTAGGAGCTAACAGAAAATCAGGGGGCATTTCTCCAGGTTCCTGGGAGACTTGATGAATATGTGCAAAGCTGCATCTCTACTTTGTCCCAGCTGAATTAAGCTTCACTTTAGGATTGTTTGGAGACAGGGTGAGACCCGTCCTAGGGTATCCAGGGTTGTGCAGCACCTCACCACTACGTGCCCTTAGTGCCATCTTGCCTGTGTCCGCTGTGGATCAGCTCCCTGCTAACACAAGCTCTGCCCTCCTGGGCTCTGCAGGCTTGTTCTCTCTGTACAGGTAGTTGATAGGCACACACCAACCTCTGAATCCTCTGAGTGTTCCTCTGCAGTGCTTGTTCCCTATTCCATTGAGCATTTACAAAACTCCTAGATCCACTATTCCCAAAGGACTAGTACACACCAGCTGCGAGAGTCAACTCAGGATCATCTCTTTGGTTAACACCACAGTACTTAGATATATTTAGAGTGAAAACAAGGATACATGTATTAGCAAAGAACAGAGATTCAAGTGCTAGTAAGAATATTGGAAACAAATGGTTACATATAAAACAAAATTGTAGCATGGTTTCTAGTGACTAGACTAAACTAAAAAGATATTCCCTGTCCAAAGAAGCTTATCTCATTCAAAATTCTCTCCAGCATTTTCAGCCAAGTCTGGCTGAGACCCTTCTTTCATGAATCAAATTCTCTGTCTGTTTACTTCCTAGGTGAAGGATGCCAGAATTACCTCTTTGTCCCACAAATATACCAGAACAGACCTTTGATCTGCACCTCAAGATAGGGCTCCTCCTTACACCCCACTGTTTTTCTCTTTTTTTTTTTTCCCCCTCTGAAGTTTTCACAATATTTCTTTAGCATTTGGTTCAGATTTGGGAGTGGAGTCCTATTTTGAACCATACAATACGTAATTAATATAGAAACAGAAAAATAAGTAAACATTTTGTGCCTAAAAGAAAAACTGTTTTTCACTTTTCCTGGTGACCAATTCCTATTCACAGACTTTAACATAATTTTATATATATATATATACCAGGAATGACCAAACTTACTGACCCTCCAAGCCACATATGACAAACTTCAGAAGTTTGAAAGGCAGGGCGCGCCCGCTGGGGCTCGGAGCTTCAGCCCTGCTCCTGCTGAAGCCCTGAGCCTCAGTAGGTGCACCTTGCGGGGCTGAAGCCCTGAAATCCTCCTCCCCGCTAAACAGAAGCTCCTACCCCACTGCAAGGCAGAGGCCCTGAGTTCCCCTCCCCCAAGTCTGGTAGCCAGAGAATGAAGGACGTGGGGGCCTCCACGTGCCACACTTGAACTGTAAAATAGCTGCATGCGGCTCAAAAGCCATGGTTTGGCCATCCCTGATATGTACAGAACTCCTTACGCATCTGTACATGCTTTCTGCAGTGATATTGATGACCAGAATGACACTGGTTTTTGTTTGAAACCTTACATCACACTCACTTTGGTGAATTAGCATGTACATACCAGACCCAGGGGATTCCTGTAACTCATCTGCATCCCTTAAGGCCTTTGCCACTTGGCATCAAGAGGTCTCTAAGTCACACTGGGCTAGAATATTTTTTAGGTTTCAGATTTTGTGATAAAATGCACTTCCCAGGTATATGAATTTTATTCAGGCAGGTGAATCCTTCGTGGACTAAGCCTCCATAGACCTACCTGTCACAGTACCCCTGATTTGGAAAAAGACCTCGGTGTAATTGAAAAATAACGTTTTGCACAGATAGGAAATGTTGTATTAATGTATTTTCAATAAATAGGTCAAAGGTGTTAATGTAATTCCATCACTGGCCAACATTAATCAGTATTAAACAGGGCTTGGGGTTTGCTATAGAGATACTTCACCCTGCTTAGTATCATGGTGAACACATCATTAAACTTCCTTTTAACTTTTTTTATTAAAGATAAAGAAAAGAAGGAAAAAACAGTTAAAACATTTGAAAAGTAAAGTATTAAATAAGGCTTTGACTTTAACAACATCCTTTGTTCCCGTTCCCCATAGCTGGAGAGAGATTTTACAAGCAAAACCCCATTGTTTGACAGTCTCTAAGATGGTACGAATGATGGCAATAACTGTCCTTTTGGGGAAAAGACACGTTAGTTGAGATGGACTAGAGCTGTTACTCTCGTTGTAAAAATCCGATCCCATTTTATACCATGCAGTGTTTGGGATTCAGCTGGAGCTGGTAGCTGGTGATGTTATCTGGGTCTCACTTTCTGCTCTGGTCTGATCAGGGCATCTCTCAGAATTAGGATGATGAAGGCTCCAGGTCTCAGGAGATTGGTGGGGGTGGCCGGCATGACGGCAAAGCTTCCTTCAGTTGTCTCTGTCTGTTCTTTGCTGTTTCCTCATCCAAAGTGTCTTTCTTTAAGGACCCAAAAAAGGAGTGATGGGTGGAATAGCCCATCCCCTAATTATTTTGTCCACCAATGAGGCCTTGTATCCAACACATCAGTTTTGGTTCATTAATTTTCAGTTCCACAACATCTGTTTTTACCAAGCATGATTTTAACATAGTCCTTGAACCATATCTGTAGCTTTTGTTTAGACTAATTTCACCTTTCTGTCTCATACCTTTTCCCATCAACGTTTGTTGTTACAAGTTTTATGATATGATATATGAACTTTCACATACTTTTTACAGTTGAGCTCACATTTAGAGTAAATTTGTAAGCCTAATTATCACAATAGAACTAAGACTCAACATATTTGCAAGGCTAAGATAGGCTTTATGGGGCATTTATGATACCTCTGTCCTCCTCTTGTTGTCCTCCTCCCCTGTCCATTATAAAATTAATAATGTAATAAAAATTTTTAAAAAATTTGATTATATCTCTCTCCCTAATTCTTTTCTTCTTAGGTCTCAATCCTGCAAATTGATGCATGAGGGAAAATCCCTATGCCTGAATAGAGTCCCATTGACATATCATCTTATAGGATGTGGCCTTAAATTGTAAACTCTGTAGAGTCTGGGAATATGTCTTTTTTTGTGTTTTTTACAAAGCCTAGCAGTATGGGTTCTGATTCTGATATCTTAAATATCAGATATTTTACTGAAATAGAAATAATAATTAATAATGATTGTTATTAATATTTATGTAGATAGTTCCAAACATGCAGAATGATTTTCCATAAAGTAAAATATAGTGTTAAAGCCTTGAAGATTTTACAGTCTAATAATACAGTATTCTACATTAATTATCCAGCACTCTGCAGAATTGCTAATTTGTGCTATAGTATTTTGGACCATTACTGTGGAATTCACAGGCACCAACTTTCCAAAATGCCAGGGAGTTCTTGACCCCCAGCACTATCCCAGGCCCCGCCTCCACTCCACCCCTTCCCCCAAGACCCCACCCCCACCCTACCTCTTTCTGCCCCTGGTCCACCCCCACCCCGCCTCTTCCTGCCTGAGGGTGCCGCATCTTTGCTTCTCCCTCTGAGCTTCCTGCATGCCGCAAAACAGCTGTTCACGGTAAATAGAAGTCACTGGGGTTGGAGGGAGGTGATAGAGGGGCTGCCGGTGGGTGCTCAGCTCTTATCATTTTTTCCCCATGGGTGCTCCAGCCCTGGACCACCCACGGAGTCGGCACCTATGGTGGAATTCAGCAGTGCTTTTTTATTTACTCTCCATCTATTGTCCCTTGTATTTTTAATGCCCACCTAAACTTGTGTTTAACTACCAGCTTCCAACACAAGTCAATTTTTTTTCTACTGTTTTTCTTCAGTTAAAGCTAGGTAGGTGGTCATGTGACTTTGTTACATCTATTAAAAATAACATATTTAAGCAGTGAAAATTAATGAAATATACCATCTAATTTCTAAATAAAGTAAATTAATTTTTGCCCATATAAATGCTTCACAATGTAAACTTACTCTTTGTGCTTAACAAATACATGAGGATAACATAGCTGAATTTCAGATGTTGAGAAAATGTGCTTGAAAAAATACTATTTTTGCAGGTAGACTTTATGGCCACTTCAGCTGCATATTTCCTAGATAACAGTTCAGATCTGAAGAACATTTCATTAAAGAAAGCAAACTAGATAGAGTTTGGATTAAGGGTGGTGAAGAGAATAATAATAAGGTACTGCTCCCCCTGCAGATAAGGAATGAAGGGCTAGCCTTGTTCAGGATGCGTCTCTTGAAAGAGTAATGTATCAAACGCAGGACACAGGAGATGTATTTGAGAATGTGTAGGAACCATTTATGAATCATCTTGTTGGATCTGAGATGTGTGTGAGAATATGTAATATTATTATGTATGTTGAGAATATATCTATATAGTAAAGATTTAACATTAAAATACGCACTTCACTTTCAACCATTTCTGAGTTTTGGGATTGGTATTTCTGATACTCAGATCATTCAAAACTAGATGTTTTTTACGTAAATCACGTAGGTGTTCTTGAAAGTCCCCATCTAAAGCGTCAAACTTGGAATGTAGCCAGTCTTCAATGAAGAACAGTCTCTATTTAGTTCAGGGAAAAATTCAAGGAATAATTTCCATTTTAAGCGAAGGAAAATTGCTTACTGTGCATGTGGAGTAAGAGATTTTCCTTAACAGTTTAGCCTGTTTAAGAGAACATCTAAGCCAGTTTCAGCATTAATGCTCTACTCTTCTGAATCTGTGCATTCTCTCCATCTATTTCAAATATTGCATCAGGAGGGGACCTGAAGATTTTGGGCCTTTCTGCTGGGGCCTAAATTTTTAAATTTCACAGACTATAGGGCTTGGTGCCTTTATTCTATTACATTGGGTGCTAAAATATGCACAATTTGAATTTGTGGCCATCTGCTGGTTGACTTCTGATGCCATTTGAAAGGTGATAGTTTCTATCTGTGCCCCTCTAGCCCTCTGTTTTAAATTTGACATTCTCTGAATGGTACAGTACAACAAATTAGATGTGACTGTAGTTTAATGAACACAAATTCCAGTGTACAGGCACTCCACTTTCCCAGCTGCTAAAACATACATTATTTAGCTCATCTAATTCATTTAGAACCAAACTCTGTCAATATTTGAAATGTAGATTTAATGCAACTAGAGTTATAACAGAATTATAGAGCTTGTGGACCTTTTGAGCACACCGAAAATGAATTTGAATTCACCTGAAACATGTGAGAAGCTATTGAGAACTTTCAGGTTTCTGAGTAGCAGCCATGTTAGTCTGTATCTGCAAAAAGAACAGGAGTACTTGTGGCACCTTCGAGACTAACAGATTTATTAGAGCATAAGCTTTCATGGGCTACAGCCCACTTCATCGGATGCATAGAATGCAATATATAGTAAGAAGATATATATATAGATAGATATATATATATACACATACAGATAAGTTGGAAGTTGCCGTATAAACTGTGAGAGGCTAATTAGTTAAGATGAGCTATTATCAGCAGGAGAAAAAAACTTCTGAGAAATTGAGAAATGTTATCTATTTAAATTAATGTGCTTTAATTTATGAATAAACCAGAACACCTAAATGATATGAATAACTGGTGCACTGTAGCTGTTCTAGGTATGCTTGGTGGATAGCATCAGGAATGAAATAATGGAACCTGCAGTATAAGCCAATATGATATGAAGAGGACACTGGAATTGTCATCAGTTATCGTATCCTACCTGAAATTTATATAGAGAGTTTGCACTTCTTACTTTAACATTTTAATATACAACTATTGGTGCCCATGCAGTGCTCTTGCAGAAGAATGTTCTGTTCTCCCAGGAGATGCTGCACCATAGGGTTTGACCTCACATGGTGCAACTTTCTTGTAGTTGAGAAGGATGGTGGTGGAGGAAAGCGTGCTTGAGATACATGGGCCGCTTTCTCTGTGCCACTCAATGTTGATGTGTGTAAAACAGGACATAAAAATACTAAACTTTGCTAAGGAATTAGACAACTGGATTAGTTACAAGAGATGGTTTGATTATTAACTTCTATTCCAAACTTTAAACAGTTATTAAACAGAACAATAAGGAGAAATATGATGGTTAATAACCTTATCCAAGAAAACATTTTATAATTTTCCTCTTTCAATATTGCAAGCCTCCAAATGTTTCCAGTGATATCGTCATGATTAATGAGGCACTATTAGAAAACAGACAACAAACCAGCCTACGGCATCTTGTTTTGGTTACAGAAACTGCAAAAAGGGGGTTTTGTGTATGTTCCTTACAATTTATGGCTGCAAGACTATACATAGGCTGTTAAGTAGATGAACTCTGAGGACATGAAAAAATTAAAAGTCTTTTAAAAAAATCATTTTATCCTGCCTTCTTCCCAAGATTTTAATACAAAACGTTGAAAGGCCATGGGAAATGTTAGATGTCCTCAGCAGGATCTGAGGATGCTCACCACCTGATAAGATTGAAGCCTAAGTGTGTACATGAGGTACAACCTATTTCAAAAGTCTTTGTCGTATAACAAATTCGATGTTTGTGGTAGGACTGCAGGCCTGTTTTGGAGTTTAACAAGATGTCTGTGTTCTAAACCCAGAGTTTAGTTTGGTAGAGCATTCAAACTGCTAATATTATGGCACTATAAACCACTTCCATGGTGTCCTATTGTAACCAGTGGGGAAAAAATACAGACATGGTCATGGCTAAAACAGTGATAGTTGCTGCTGTATGCCTGCACAGTTTTCAAAACTAAAATGCAGGGCTTTGCTAAATTGCTAAGCAGACTGGTAAATGTCCAATTTTAGCAACCTAGCATATGTTATAATTTTTGTTTTAGCATATGCTGTGTTAGTGGAACTCTCCTCCCCACACATAATGTACACAAAAGCTGTCAGATCACAAGATGGTGGCAGTCCAAATTTTCTAATATTTTCCATGGCACTTCAGAATTTTTCATTAATTAAATATTCTTGGATGGGAGGCAGGATAAAAGAGCTTTAAAGATTTTTGCTTTAAAACCTTTCATGTACTCAGAGCTTATATACTTATTAGCTCATCTGTATTCCTGTAGCCACAAGTTGTAAGACAGGTCATACAGGGTGTGAGGTCAAAGGGAGCTGTAAGGGACTGGGGCGTTGGTGATGATACGGTGACAGTGAGCTGAGCGGGCTCCATGCTTGCCATTGTATGGTGTCTGCACAGGTAACTCAGGAAAAAAGGCGCGAAACGATTGTCTGCCCTTGCTTTCACGGAGGGAGGGAGGGGACGGGGGCCTGACGATATGTACCCAGAACCACCCGCGACAATGTTTTAGCCCCATCAGGCATTGGGATCTCAACCCAGAATTCCAATGGGCGGCAGAGACTGGGAACTGTGGGATAGCTACCCACAGTGCAACGCTCCGGAAGTTGACTCTAGCCTCGGTACTGTGGAAGCACTCCGCCGAGTTAATGCACTTAATGCACTTAGAGCATTTTCTGTGGGGACACACACACTTGAATATATAAAACCGATTTCTAAAAAACTGACTTCTATAAATTCGACCTAATTTCGTAGTGTAGACATACCCTTAGACTTGAATACTGTCTCTGACACAGACTCCTTTTGTGCCCTTACACAAGTCACTTAACAATAATACCTTTGTGTCCCACTTCTTACAATAGAGACAGTGGTATTTACGTACTTCACAGGAGTCTTGTGATGTTTGTAAAGCACTACTAATGGTATATAAGTGCTAACATTTCCGTGAATGAGCACAGAATCTTATAGTTTCTGGAGGCCTTACAGCCCTCAGAATCCTTGCTTGTTCAGGAATTATCTCTTTAAACACTTCAGTGTTCAGCAGTTATGTTTGAACCCAGCACAATAAGGCTCTGCTACTGCAACCAGAGAAACTGGGGGATAGACAATGATACCTCTTTTATAGAGATAGTCATTTGTATCTGACACAACCACCAAACCCCCCATCCCTAGCAAAATCTTCCATTTCACTGACCTCCTCCAAAATCCTAAGGCCTAGTCTCTGTGTAGTGGTAAAATCAGCATGGACAAGAGTAATTTGCATTAGAGTGGGTTTGGAAATTTGTTTTGCAGGTTTTCCTCAAAATGCTAAGACCAGTTCTGTCCATTCTACAAATGTATAGTTTGTAATGCATATGTTATGTTTGTATGTTATGCTGTGAAATGAGCTAGGTTTCATCTCTAGACTTCTTATGGGGGACAAAATTTTGTTGTAAACAATGCAAAATATTACATTTGCTTCTCTTTTGTTGTGCTGCTGCTATTTAATCCTGTAGTTTGTTTTGAGAATGTACAACAATATGTTAGCACGTGGAATATAATTATTGACAAACGTGTTAACACTTACCACAATTTCTCCTGTATAATAAGTTGAGTTATTGGGGGGAGGGAGGTTAAATTGAATATAAAAAATAATAAATAAAAGGCCTATACTACTTTTATTTAAGGTACTGTAAAGATTCCCATCATCTTTAATGGGGACAGAATCGGGCCCCAAATCATTAATAGAAGGGCAGAGTTGGTGGTTGGAGAAGATAATCTAGCTGGAATTGGGTCATAAGATTTTTCTGTAAGGTAGTGGACACAACACTGGACTTCTGTCTTATTTAATGAATTGATGTTTGGCTTTTCATTATCATTAGACTGTTTGCAATACCTACAGCAAATCTTGACTATTAATTTTTTTGCCTTCTTTCTAGAGCCTTGGAGGTATTATGATGGCAGCATCTTGGAATTTCATGAGAGTAGTTCGTTATTCCAAAACTGTTTTATCACAGGGAGTCCAGATAGGAAGAATCACCAGTTTTGGGCATGCCTGGTCCAGGACTGTAACTTCAAGTTTTGCTGCCAAAACACCCACATCAAGTACAGTGGAACTGCTTGGTAAAGTATACCCTCGAGATGACTACAGCAATGTCACAGAGAAAATTCTGTCCAAGGTGGGAAAGAACTTGCACAACCAAAGGTACCATCCTTTGTGGCTGATCAAAGAGCGGATAAAGGATCATTTTTACAAGCAATATATAGGACGTTTTGGGACCCCACTCTTTTCTGTTTATGATGATCTGTCCCCGGTGGTTACAGTGGAGCAGAACTTTGACAGATTGCTTATCCCACAAGACCACCCCAGCAGGAGGAAAGGGGAAAACTACTACATGAGCCATACTCACATGCTAAGAGCACACACGTCGGCTCACCAGTGGGACTTGATGCACTCGGGGCTGGATGCCTTTTTGGTTGTGGGAGATGTCTACCGCCGCGATACGATTGATAGCAGCCACTACCCAATCTTTCACCAGATGGAAGGAGTGCGGCTCTTCTCCAATCATGAGGTAGGAACTATTCATAATGCTTAGCATGACTCTAACAAGCAGGGAGTTTCACAGGTCCCTCCATTTGGCTAGTAGCACTCTACTTTTACCTATAAGGGCAGCCTGTCAAGGAATTTCCCCTTTCCAGTTTCTAGCCCTCACAGACTGCAAAATAATGGGCCTTAAAACCATGCCATGATGACATATGGAAAAGCTATCTTAGGTAATTTGTAGAGACTTCTAAAGTGTATTATTTATAATATTTTCCTCCAAGGCTGTTCAGTTTTCCTTTGTGTGCCAAAGAGAATCTTGTTTTACTGGTGAGGAGGTTAAAAAAAACAACAACCCAAAATCGACAGATATTTTAAAGAACATTTCTAAATATAAAAAGAAAAGGAGGACTTGTGGCACCTTAGAGACTAACCAATTTATTTGAGCATAAGTTTTCGTGAGCTACAGCTCACTTCATCGGATGCATACTGTGGAAAATACAGAAGATGTTTTTATACACACAAACCATGAAAAAGTGGGTGTTTATCACTACAAAAGGTTTTCTCTCCCCCCACCCTACTCTCTTGTTGGTAATAGCTTATCTAAAGTGATCACTCTCCTTACAATGTGTATGATAATCAAGGTGGGCCATTTCCAGCACAAATCCAGGGTTTAACAAGAACGTCTGAGGAACAGTGTGTGGGGGGGGAGGGGGGAAGGAATAAACAAGGGGAAATAGGTTACTTTTTATAATGACTCAACCATTCCCAGTCTCTATTCAAGCCTAAGTTAATTGTATCCAATTTGCAAATTAATTCCAATTCAGCAGTCTCTCGTTGGAGTCTGTTTTCGAAGTTTTTTTGTTGAAGGATAGTCACTTTGAGATCAGAAAACGAGTGACCAGAGAGATTAAAGTGTTCTCCAACTGGTTTTTTAATGTTATAATTCTTGACATCTGATTTGTGCCCATTTATTCTTTTACGTAGAGACTGTCCAGTTTGCCCATGGTACCTGGCAGAGGGGCATTGCTGGCACATGATGGCATATATCACATTGATGGATGTGTAGGTGAACGAGCCTTTGATAATGTGGCCGATGTTATTAGGCCCTGTGATGGTGTCCCCTGAATAGATATGTGGGCACAGTTGGCAACGGGCTTTGTTGCAAGGATAGGTTCCCGGGTTAGTGGTTCTGTTGTGTGGTATGTGGTTGCTGGTGAGTATTTGCTTCAGGTTGGGGGGCTGTCTGTAGGCAAGGACTGGCCTGTCTCTCAAGATTTGTGAGAGTGTTGAGTCATCCTTCAGGATAGGTTGTAGATCCTTGATAATGCATTGGAGGGGTTTTAGTTGGGGGCTGAAGGTGACGGCTAGTGGCGTTCTGTTATTTTCTTTGTTAGGCCTGTCCTGTAGTAGATGACTTCTGGGAACTCTTTTGGCTCTATCAATCTGTTTCTTCACTTCCGCAGGTGGGTATTGTAGTTGTAAGAATGCTTGATAGAGATCTTGTAGGTGTTTGTCTCTGTCTGAGGGGTTGGAGCAAATGCGGTTGTATCGCAGAGCTTGGCTGTAGACAATGGATCGTGTGGTGTGGTCAGGGTGAAAGCTGGAGGCATGTAGGTAGGAATAGCGGTCAGTAGGTTTCCGGTATAGGGTGGTGTTTATGTGACCATTGTTTATTAGCACTGTAGTGTCCAGGAAGTGGATCTCTTGTGTGGACTGGACCAGGCTGAGGTTGATGGTGGGATGGAAATTGTTGAAATCATGGTGGAATTCCTCAAGGGCTTCTTTTCCATGGGTCCAGATGATGAAGATGTCATCAATATAGCGCAAGTAGAGTAGGGGCGTTAGGGGATGAGAGCTGAGGAAGCGTTGTTCTAAGTCAGCCATAAAAATGTTGGCATACTGTGGGGCCATGCGGGTACCCATAGCAGTGCCGCTGATTTGAAGGTATACATTGTCCCCAAATGTAAAATAGTTATGGGTAAGGACAAAGTCACAAAGTTCAGCCACCAGGTTAGCCGTGACATTATCGGGAATAGTGTTCTTGACGGCTTGTAGTCCATCTTTGTGTGGAATGTTGGTGTAGAGGGCTTCTACATCCATAGTGGCCAGGATGGTGTCATCAGGAAGATCACCGATGGATTGTAGTTTCCTGAGGAAGTCAGTGGTGTCTCAAAGGTAGCTGGGAGTGCTGGTAGCGTAGGGCCTGAGGAGGGAGTCTACATAGCCAGACAATCCTGCTGTCAGGGTGCCAATGCCTGAGATGATGGGGCGCCCAGGATTTCTAGGTTTATGGATCTTGGGTAGTAGATAAAATATCCCATGTTGGGGTTCCAGGGGTGTGTCTCTATGGATTTGATCTTGTGCTTTTTCAGGGAGTTTCTTGAGCAGATGGTGTAGTTTCTTTTGGTAACTCTCAGTGGGATCATAGGGTAATGGCTTGTAGAAAGTGGTGTTGGAGAGCTGCCGAGCAGCCTCTTGTTCATATTCTGACCTATTCATGATGACGACAGCACCTCCTTTGTCAGCCTTTTTGATTATGATGTCAGAGTTGTTTCTGAGGCTGTGGATAGCATTGTGTTCTGCACGGCTGAGGTTGTGGAGCAAGTGATGCTGCTTTTCCACAATTTCAGCCCGTGCACGTCGGCGGAAGCACTCTATGTAGAAGTCCAGTCTGCTGTTTCGACCTTCAGGAGGAGTCCACCTAGAAGCCTTCTTTTTGTAGTGTTGGTAGGGAGGTCTCTGTGGATTGCTATGTACCAACAGGAGAGTGGGTTTGTTGCGGGGGGGGAGGGGAGGGAGAAAACCTGAATTTGTGCTGGAAATGGCCCACCTTGATTATCATACACATTGTAAGGAGAGTGATCACTTTAGATAAGCTATTACCAGCAGGAGAGTAGGGTGGGGGGAGAGAAAACCTTTTGTAGCGATAAACACCCATTTTTTCATGGTTTGTGTGTATAAAAACATCTTCTGTATTTTCCACAGTATGCATCCGATGAAGTGAGCTGTAGCTCATGAAAGCTTATGCTCAAATAAATTGGTTAGTCTCTAAGGTGCCACAAGTACTCCTTTTCTTTTTGCGAATACAGACTAACACAGCTGTTACTCTGAAACCTTTCTAATATAGTTGTTTCTGTAAAATATGTGACATACACATGCTAGCTTGGCATGGTATAAAGATTTTTATCAAAACTGTCTTCGAATGACCTGTATAATAACTCATTTACAACTAGAATTTTAGTAAATACTTCTTTTTAAACAAAACCAATTTTTTTGTTTAAAAAAAATCATGAAAATCTTTTACTTCAAACCTTCTTTTTTGGTTTATGGTTTTCAATTTCAGGGTGTGGGGTTTTTTTTTTTTTTTTTGTATTTCCAATCTTGATTAGTCAGCCTAGTCACATGGTAGAGTTTTTCAGAACTGACAAAATTAGATGAAAAGTTTTGATTTTGAAATAAATTCATTTTTGAACAGTCAGATTTTTTTTTAAATTGAAAAATACAATAAAAAACCCACACGAAATTTTGAAAAATGAAGAAAAAAGATCTTATTTGAAAACTAGCAAAATGAGATGGTCTTCGGAAATAAGAAAGAAGAGCAACCAGCTTTACTTGTGACCTACATAATTGAATTCATCCAGGCCAAACCCATGTTGTGAACATCTTTTTACCAACTGCTTTGTTGCAGTCACACGCTCAACATGTCAGTAATTTAAGGCAATAATTGTTACAGCTGAAATTGAAATGCATTTTCTGTTCTAACCATCACCTTTTTTTCAGTTGCTTCTAACTTTCTCAGAAAAATTCCTTTTGCACTGAAATTTGCTATGCATGGTCTCGGCTCAAAGCTATGTTAAGGATGGCTCTGTACAGCTGACACTGATACAAGCTTGTTGTGATGCTTATACAGTAAGCTCAGCAGGGCGCAAAAATGCCAGTCAGCGAGTCTTTAGCAAATGTCTGAGATTCCTGAGTTTATATATTTCACTGGCAAAGCTTACACACTGAATGCTTAAGTGCCATTGATAAGTAATATATTGATATGAGTAATAGATTATTAAAAGGGATGCCAATATGTGAAAGGGTTTGCTTGTTGGAGAAGAATAGTGATTGGGGTTGCTTAGCTGAGGAGGTAATATGAATGAATATAAAATGTGTGCATATAGGGTGGGGACACGTGTAAAAAGTATATATTTCCATTATGGAAGTGCCACTTGCAGTTGCACAGTCAAGGTTGGGTTGAGTTGAGCTTAACATTTAAAGAATTGATTAACCATTTAAGGCATGTCTACGCAACAAAATTAAGTCATTCCATCTTACATCAACATACAGCCACCGCAGTAATTATATCGCTCGTGCATGTCTACGCTTTGTTCCTTGTGTCGATGGTGCACGTCCTCACCAGGAGCTTTTGTGCCGATTGTACTGTCAGTGTGGGGGCATTGTGGGATGGCTTCTAAAAGCCAGTAACAAATGATGTAAGCAATGCAGTGTCTACACTAACACTGCGTCAACCTAACTACACTGACATTGATTCTACGCCTCTCACGGAGGTGGAGTTATTAAGTTGGCATAGCGGGGCAGTTCTGTCAAAAGGAGCGAAATTTTAGTGTAGATACTTACATAGTTAGGTCGACATAAGCTGCCTTGCATCAATCTAACTCTGTAGTGTAGACCAGGCCTTAGTTATGTATGAAAAATACAGCATATCCTCCTCAAAATTACCACACTTACTCTTTGAGTCCAGAATGAATTTTTTCTGACACTGAGTAAATTGGTTAATGAATTTAAGGGCTAAAAATAATTTAAGAATGGTTCCTTTAAGAAATGTAGCACCCATTTTCAGATTGGTTTTCTCCTGAATGAGCTTAATAATGGAATTAAAATTCACAGATATCTTGTACAGGGTTACATTTGAAGACCTTTTTGTTTTGTACTAATGGTAACTTTTCCCCATTGTTTTTCATAACTGGAAGTTGCTCCTTTAGCAGGCACTGATAAATATTGTTTTACTGTAGAGAATTGCACTTAGAACTGTAGCTGTGTGTTTTTCCTATATCATGTAGACAGGTATGGAGCATCTCGCTGCTCCCAAGAGATGAACAATAAGCATTAGGGTTTTCAATTGATAGTTTTATATCATGGGAAGCCTTAGACATATGACTGAAAGTTGCAGAGTCAGACAAGATCCTAGACCCCATGATTACAGACATTGAAATGAGGATCCAAAATTTGACCATTTGGACACTCCCATGAGATACAGAAAAAGGCATTTCTTTCTCCACAATCTCTCCAAGTGTCAGAGCCATTTTAAATTTTGTTTTTATGTCGGGAAGGGTGAGAAAGAAAAGCCCCATACCATTTACCATTCACCTCATTGCAGCCTTTAATAAGAATGTTACTTTCTCCCTGTTTTCCCTTTTCTTCACCATTTTTCTCAGGAGAACGATTGATCTGTTATCACAGAATGTTAACATCCAGTTCATTAATGATTATAGCGATGTGCTAACCAACTTGCCTGGAAAAGATGTTCGTTCTCTCTCTCTCTCTCTCTCTCCCTCCCTCCCTCCCTCCCTCCCTGAAACATTTGTGTTGAGACCTTCAGAGTAGCAGAAAGTGTAGGTGTCCATATTTTGTGGGAGGGCTGGTAGAGAGGAAGATTGCGCAGAGTTCACCTTGTAGAATTTGAATACTTTGTTTTATTCTTGAATTTCATTATGAGAATTGACGCAGTTCATTGTAATACGTAACACTTATTACAAACTTCATCACAAGAATAAAATGAGACTTCTAATTCCAACAAATAATTCAGTGATTTCATTGTGTTCAGTAGGGCGCTAACCGTTCCAGGTTCTGGCTTAGAATTGCTAGCTCAAGAGTCCCCACTCCCTAGATGAATACACAGGAGTAGTCAGTTTGAAAAAGAGTAAAAAGCAGTGGTGTTACAAGTGAGGGGAAAATATATTATATGTCTGGGCATTCATATATAAATTCTACCACAGTCCACAAAAGCAGCATGGATGCCAGTGGTTGCTATCACTGCCCTAGGGCATTCTGCTACACACCATGGCCAATAGGAACCTCACAGTATTGAGGATAGAATCCACTTCTTCCTGCTGCTAGAACACAAGATCTTACAAATTAAGCTAAAGGAAAAGCTTCATTAGCTCATAAGGTATGTGTGCACTGCAATTGACACCAGACTGCAGCATATGTAGACACACTTTGAGTTAGCTTTGATCTAGTTAGCTTGATTACTAATAGCAATGAAGCCACAGCAGCATGGGCTATACAAGCCTGCTCCAGACCCTGGCTACACGCTTAGTGACTCATCTGTCCTGCTACAGCTCCTCTGCTGTTGATTAAGACCAGCTTGGGTATGTACCCTTAAGTTTAGAAGTAAGGTCTCTGATGCAGGGTTGAGTAGATCTGATTTCATGCAGGCAATGATACACATTTAACACACTAGCCAGTTCATCATATTACTTTGCTTTTCAGGTTTCCAGTCATTGTTTTGTTAGTGGTGCAAGCAGAAATCATTTCTTCACGGTACTGCACCCATGGGAGGGACACAAGGGAGTGCACGTGATCTCGCCACGTGACCCTCCATGTGACTCTTCCCCAGCCCAGGGCCCCCAAGCTCTCCCTGTCCCCTCTGACACCCCCCTTACCTGTCTAAAATTTTAGACAACTGCATCTGGTAAACAGATGCAGTTGTAAAATGATGCTTTGGGCCCCTGGTGCCACCTGTACTTCCACGTATCCTTGAGGATCCAGCAGCACCCCAAATTGAAAACTTCTTAAATGAAAGAAGAATAGGAAGGACAGTCACCCCACTTTCCCTTACCACACTATCAGTGCCTCCCTTATGTCCAAACTAAGCTTCTGCCAGCTTACCTTTCTCTAAGTATTGCTCTCCATCAGGCACTAGGAAAGCAAAGATGCTGTGCCATCTGGGTTTGATGGAAAAGATGCATAGAACTGTGTGTGCCATGTACATCTGGATAGAACTACAGCCCAAATTGTTTTATTATTTTCCTCAGCACGATATACAGGAGGGCAATCAAAATCAGCCTGGCAGAACATGTATTAGAACTGCTTATTAGTCCAGAGACAATCGATCAAAATCACATTCTCTGATCTCTTGGGGCCAAATCTGTCCCCATTGAGATCAAAAGGAGTTTTGTTATTGAGCTCAATGGGAACAGGCTTTGACATCTGGAGAGGAAAGAACAAAACCACTCAAGCAAGGGCTATGTTGTTTATACCACAGGTATCAAAGGCTGCTGACTCATGTGAGAAAGTCATCAGACATCTGATCTTTGTCCATTGCAAGGGAGAAATCAGCAATCAATGAGGCTAGAACAGTCTCTGTACCATATCCATCTCATAAGTCCATCTACAAAGGATCAAGGAAATATGAAGGCTCCAGATTACCTTAAAGTCCTCAGTCCCTTGGTTAGAATGCTTCCATTAGTATATGTTCATAGTCCAGAGGCTGGAGGAGGAAAGAGGCCAGAGCAGGAAAGAGGCAAAATGGATATGTTTCCAGAGCAGCCTTTTAGCTTGTGCCAAGTAAAGGAAAATCTGTTCTTACTGTGAAAGATGGTGTTTGGAGTCATATTGGCAAGCTACATGTCCATCACGCCCCACCCATATTCTAGTTAGAACATTCACAGGAAGACAGGTGTTTTCCAGTGTCCACTGTGAGCTAAGTGTTCCTTAATGGGCCATTCAACTTGACTTGTCCCTTCATGTGCTAGCTAAATACCTTGTGGCCGTTACCACAGAAGCAAACATGCAGTTAACATAGCTAATATTCATAACTTCAGATACCAAGATGTATATACATGCATAGAAATAGCAGCTATTAGCAGAAATAACAGCTATTTCTTATAGCTCATAAGTACCAGCTATTTCACCTACGTGACTGTTCCCAAAAGAGATTCTGAAAAATCACAGCGTGTATCTGAGACCCTATGTGCCAGCACCATGTCCCACTGGAGTTTTGTTATCTGTTATGTAACAACAGAGATGGAGCCAGTGACATGACTCAGTTTAGAATAAAAGGGCAAGGTTAATTTTTAGCTGCTCCGGTGTGCACCTTTAGTCAGAGAGGGCATACTGGCTGGTACACATTCAGATTAATGGTTTTCAGTGTTCCTTTGCAGTTAACTTTTTAATGTTCATAAACCTGGTATGTGCTGAGGTGGTTTAAAGCATAGCACAGGTTTTTAAGTTTGCAAATCTGTGAACCTCTGCCTCTTTGAGATTTTATTATTATTTTGCTGGTCATAATGTGGGAGAGTATCCTCTCCACCATCTGCTCATGAGGTTATGTATGTGTCTTGTAACCCTCTTCTGAACCAGTTGGAAGGAATTTTTTTTTTTCAATAAGTGATTCTTTTCTCTTAGAAGGCATGTAATTTTTTTCAGGTTCACACTGATTAACACAGAAAACAATTGGGGCTGTTAAACTTATTTCAAATTCCATAGAAAATTAAGTTCAGGTATATTTTTCCAAATTCTATAGAAAATTAAGTTCAGGTATATTTTTCCAGTACAGTGATGAAATGGGTGTTTGTATATACAAACATCAACATGCTTAACTACTCACTTTCCCCCCAAATATGTAGTATTTCAGTCTGTTTATATGGGAGTTGAGTGAGGAGCCATTTCAGCATATGTATGACTTATTAAAAGATAAATTTTAAATAGAACTGTATCCTAAACTGCGTTATATTGTACCCAAACATTGCATTTCAATGGGAGATTCAATTTTCCTTATAGGAACAGAACAGACTCCTGAAACTCTTACCAAAAAAGTGGTCCATAGTCATGCAAATAGTCCCACTGTCTTCAATGGGATTGATCGAATGATTAAGGGTTTACAGGATTAGGTTCCAAGTTTGTAAATTGTTCTAGATGAAACTGACAATGCCTGAGCTGTCAGATCCGAAGGAGTGACATTCGAATAAAGGTGGGCAGATGTATGATAAGTCTTAGCTCCATTGCTAAGATGAGGAACTTATTTTCAGCCAAGTTCTTGGCAGATTCCTGAAGCAGCTGGTTTAAGGTCATCAGTGTCCGGCATTATAATCTTCACTTATAGTTCTCTCACCCATAAAGGTGGAAAAGAAGCATTTTCTTTGTTTTGCTGCTCCAGTTCCAGTTAACAAAATGCATGTTGGACTAGTTTGGCTGCAAAGAAGAGTTCTACGTACACTGGGGACAACATCTGATTCCCATCAGGCTGCAGAACCGGGCTGATGTCAGAATCCAAACATCCTCTGGTCAGTGGAAGCAGGGGCATTCCTCTAATGATTTGGACTTGATGTGATACAGTATGAATGTCATGGATAATTCAGACCAATAGGAAGAAATGGAATCAAAAACACTGTTTAAACACCTTCCGTCCCCCTCTCCATTCTTGAGGACTCCTGACCAATTTAACAGCACAATACGTATGCTAACAACTTAAACAAAGCCTGTTAAAGCCATATAAGAATGAATGCCCTCCCTAGCTGTGGTCTGCTCCTTCAAGGGGTGGGGCTAGCCCCAAGTCTTTTCGGTATCCCGTACCTCCTAAAAATCTTTTGCCGGTACTGCATACTGGAGAGTACCACCCTACTTGCACTACTGTGGTTTGTCCTCCTCCTACCTGGAAGCAGTCAGATAAAGGAAATGCCAAAGGTCCCATGGCATTTTGAATTTAAAATACACAGCTAATGGTCTCCATGGTTTGTGATATCAAGAGAGAGTAAGCATGTTTGCAAAAAGCTTCAGTTCAGCTTGAATGGGCATTTTGGACAGGATAAGAAAGATTGAATGAACCACCTCTTTTTCACAAACTCATGTCAAACGTAATCAAGGCAAATTTCGAATAGTACTGCTGTTTGAGTGAAACATTCACATCACTCTTCCCAAATATCTTAGTCAGAATAATAATGATGGAGAACTATTTGGTTCAGTTATGTCTTTATTTGCTAATCCTTATTCCTGGTGTGTGAACGATCACCTAAGTCACATGGCATTATGTCTGCTCCCTGATTGGATGAGTGATTCTTTTATATAAGAGGAGAGAGAGCTGAGATTTCAAGATGGTCATGCAACCAGCTCCATTGTGAAGTTTTCCATAATTACTCATTTTCCAAGTACATTCTTATTCTAAAAACTTTAAATATTCACATAAAATTAATTATGAAAGTCATGGACACAGCACATTTGCAGTTTTTATTCTAATATGTTCATTAATATTTTTTAATATTTGCCTAAAGTATTGTATGAATTAATGCTTATGAAGGGAGGTAATAGATGTGATAGGAACTAGAGTACTGTAAGGCTCTGCTAATGTACCTCAATTCTGAGTGTAAAATACACTAACTATTTTTGTTCTGACTCATGCAGCGGCAAACTTTTTTTTTTAAGATCTAGACAAAATATGCAGTACTGGCTGCGAAGACAACACAATGTTCATTTTTGATCTTTAATACTACAAATTAAAATCTAAGACTATAGAAATGAAAGATTGCAAATAGGATGATATCCTCAATAAAGGTCTAATCAGGCATTCTTTAGTGTGGCATGTTTTCTATTAGTACAGTGGACCATGAGATGAATGTGGCCATTTTGTACTGAAGATCTTGTTAAGACACCAACATGAAAAAGTAAAAAATCCAACTTGGGAATCTGTTTCTTTTATAACAGAGAGAGGGAGAGAGAATGATGGGTTTGAGAGTCTAGAAGAGACCGTTTCTGTTCCAAACAGTGTGCAGCCAGCTATGGGGTGGAGGGAAGGAGGTGTTTGGTGTGTAGTGGGGTTTCATTGGAAGGCATCTCCCAGAGAAGGGGGAAAAAAAAACTAAATACAATTTATTATGGTTTGTTCCTTTTCTGAAAAAAGGACCTCAGTGTGTTGTCTACACTCACAGTATTGCAGTGGTGCAGGTGCACTGCTGCAACTGTAGCACTGAGTGAAGATGCTACCTATGCCGTTGGCATAGGTACTCCACCTCCCTGAGAGGCGGTAGCTATGTCGATGGGAAAAGCCCTCCCGCTGACATAGTGCTCTCTACACCAGGAGTTCAGTCGGTATAACGTAAAAAGGTAGTGTAGTCCAGGGCTCAGAGAAGATGTCTCCTCCTATCTTTTTTTTAATCTATATATAAAATCTCATGATTTTTTCCCCTCTGTCATGTGATTTGCAAACTCTTTGGATTAGCAACATTAGCATAACTGCAGTAAGGCTAGAACTGACCATTTTTAAATCTGATCCCCAAAGACGTATTCATACTTTTTTACATAAAAATGAAAGAGGGATGCACTCCTTTATGTACAGGGATCAATGTGTGCAATTCTACACATACTGAAATGTTTGTTTAAACCCCCCCTAGATTTCAGGTAATTTAGCCACCAGAGAGAAATAATACAAACTCAGTATCACAAAACATTTCAATTGACAACAAATGCTAATTAAAAATTACATGTCTTAAAGAATTCAAAGTATTTTTTCTCGATTATACTAAGTTTTGTATAAGTTTGATGGGGAACAGACATGTTCCTCCAGTTCAATATCCTAGCTCCATCAGTGGTCAAAGTCCCATAAAGCACACTGATGCTAACATCTGAAGGCTATGGATAGGGACATTTGGAGGGAAAAAATAGGGATACATCTGTAGTCTCCATTGAAATGTATTGGAGCAGATGGTGAATTTGTTGCTAAGACAATGGAGAATTTTAAAACTTTGCTAAAAATAGGGATTCTCTCTCCAAATGAGGGAGAGTTGGCATCTATGTATTGCTCCTAATTGTGCAGTTCTATATAATTGTGGGAGAATTACTTCCTGACCCCAGCTGATGGTTTGTATACTCTGAAGCATGAAAACTCTTATCCCAGGTAATATAACTACAGATGCTATTCTTATTTATAGAAAAGTTTACTTTTTTTTGGTATCTTATGAAGATTTTCATTGTTATTACATCCCATGGCTATTATTAATTATATCATATGAAAAAGTAATTTCCTTTTATCCGTTTTAAATGTGTTGTCTCCTAATTTAGCCAACCTCCCTTCTGTTTTTGTTTTATAGATTGAAATAGATGGGAACATCCAACTAGCCTTCTCTGTACAATTATATTTTCTACATACCTATTTTCTCTTCTCTCCTCTTGTTTTCCCCATATTAAAACGTACAGACCTCATTCTGTTTTCCCATGCAGTACACCAATGCAAACCTGAATAACTTCTCTGAAATCTGTGGATTTACTCCAGTGTAAAAAGGGTGTCAAAGAATTGGGTCCTGAGTCAATTCAGACTTTCATCAGATTAATGTTTACATACACTAGGGGCCTCAGGGTTTCTTTCAAGACAGTAGGTTATGGATGGGGAGGAAGTCTGTACATTTTCATTTTTTTTTGGCAATAAGCAGTTTATCTGCCATAGTTAACTGGCAACACAACTATCCTGTATAGCTCCAACAGCAGGATTTTATGAGAAGACCCTTGACAAGTAGGTTAAAGGACTTAGCAGCATATATAGGTTTTTTTTTTTTATTACACAAAAAAAAATTTGTTTAACAGAGTTTTAAAAACATTGAGGTTTGGAACAAGCCCACTGCTGATGATACTGGGGGCTTTGCCGGCTGGCCACATTCCTGAGAGCAACGTGAATGGGTGGCAGGATCAATGGCATTTAACTTTATGGGGATTAGGTAGTCTCATCAGCAGTTTGAACTGTGTGTCTCTGATAGTGGTAGATGTGAAACATGGTTTGTTTCTCAGATTCTCTCTTCCTTCCCCCCCCCCACACCCCTTCCTAAATACCAGTTGGGAAAATGAATGAGTTTTGAACTGAAGAAAAGGGAGGTCAGACATTTAAATATTATCAATAGAGGCGTTTCTACAGTGGAAGCTTCCCAATATTTGATTTCAGATTATCAGCTAGTTTTCTGTGAAATTCATGTTTTAACATGGAGGTTTTGCAAAGCATGTCATTTGAAAATACCAGTAGCTAAAATGGGTATATGATTAGATATATTCTAGAATAACTGAAGGTATTACCCTGGAAAAGCTGGGATATATGAACTGCTACTATTTGAATTGTGATGAGATTTTGTGCCACTTCATATTCATACAGCCCTTCATCAACATCAGCTTTCTTTTCCAGATCCTTAGAGCAAAGCCTGTCGGGGAGAAAGTAAGTCATACTTATTGTTAATTTTGTCTGAGTGTCAGCTCGAAGTGTGGGCAGTTGAGACATGTCGTCTTGATGTCCATCCAGTGTGTTATAGGAGGAGGCTCAAAACAGTTATATAGAGTTATTAGTGAGGAAATTTAGAATTTGGAGACTCCAACCCTCATTGTTTGGGGACCACATGGAGTGCCCCATGGAAGTCTACTTTTTGTTCTAAGTCTTTTTTAAACAATGTTACTATCTTTGTTAATCTGTTCATTTGATTGGAAGCATGACAGGAATAAGGAAAGGTGAATATTTCAACTTACCTTTTTCATAATGGGAATGAGGTGTTGCTACCCCACTTGGTCAAAGAACCTCAATATCCAAGAACACAGTAAATCTCAGATGTGAGTGGAGAGCAGGCCTGGCTGGTATTGTCCAAGCCATACCATCCAGTTTAAAAAAAAAAAAATAGTAGCAGGACAAATTTCTTAATGTCCTCAGATTTTTTTCTGGAGTGACGCTCTTAAGGGGTTAAAACTTCTTTATTTTTCCATGCTCACTCAATCAAGGGCATCTCTGTTAAGATTGCCAATAAGGGTTCCAGTCAATGCCAATTTTGTGATGTAGAGCTACCACTTAAATGTAATCAATAGTCATGATTGGCAGGACTTGGATTATGCATTCTTATCCACATGAGTGGCATCTCCTGATTGGGGGAGAAGGGACAGGGAACAGAAGGGGAGGAGCAGTGACATGAAAAAAATGTTTTCAGTGGACATTCTCTCTAATGGGTGCTTCATGTCTTGGATAAAATATCTTATCGTGAGGTACAGTGGATAAAAAGACTGATTTAAAAATAGGCTTCATTTGGAAATTGAACATAAGAGTGGCCATACTGGGTCAGACCAAAAGTCCATCTAGCCCCGTATCCTGTCTTCCAACAGTGGCCAATGCCATGTGCTTCAGAGGGAATGAATAGAACAGGCAATCATGGAGTGATCCATCCCCTGTTGTCCACTCCCAGCTTCTGACAAACAGAGGCTAGGGACACTCAGGGCATGGTGTTGCACCCCAACTTGAATAATTGTTGCTGAACTTGAATATTGTTCCGCATCCCAGGGTGAGTAGGGGCACACTGTGGTCAGCAGGGGCATCCAAACTGGAGTCCCTTTATTATAACACAGGGTGTTCTGTGTGGGCTGCAAGATTTTTGAACCCACCCCTTGCTCCAAAATAGCCAAAATTTGTTGACTCTGCAGAAGACACCTGTTTGATAAAGGTCTTGGAGAAGGCTGAGGGTGTGCTTCCTAGATGAAATAGTGCTACAGGTGATTGGTTGGCCGACTTCCTGTGGAACTTGTTTCAGTGCAGCTGAGGTTTAATTTAAAGTGTACATATTGTATGATTTTCACACTTCTCGGGGCATGTAGGCTGAGCCTCCTCATCTTGTTACCACCTTCCCTCCAGCACAAGGGAGTCCTGCTCATATTAGCTAGGTATAAGCTCCCTAAAACAGCTAGTCCTGTCCTTGCCTTGCAAGTTGACAATAAATGCACCTCAGTTCTCAAGTCCTTTCAAAGTATCCCCCTGTGGTATCTAGCTCCTGATCACTGGATGCGTACAGAAATCCCAGATCCTCTGTTTCCAAAGGAATAGCTTACCCATTTTACCTTAGAGTGCTGTCCCTGTATTATGTACAGCACTTGAGTTAAGTTATAAATAAAGCCCTACTTAATATGTGATACTGTGGATCCCACAATATTAAGCTTTCACCACAATTTTGATGTTAATTACTTTACACAATCCAGAATTTTGCATACATTGAGGTTTGGAACTATACTTTTCCCCCCATAAGTACAGTAGAACCCTAGTTATCTGAGCTGACAGCAGCAGGACTCCTGCGGTCATCCCCATGCATTAATGACTGTAATAGTTGCAGCGAAATGTCTGGGTTTTTAAAAAAAAGCAGGCATAATACTTGTTTATCATTCCAGCAAATTTTTCTTAAAGAAATAGGTCTTCTCTAGCTTTTCCAAATTACCACAAATAATAAAGGTCCATTATTACTTATCTGCAATTCAGCTGCAATTATTTGACAATCATCCTGTGATTCAAGTAGGGCCTTAATTATAAAACAAAAGGAAAATTTAAGAAAGAATAGAGAGATTCAAATAAACTGGCATGCGAGATGGAAACAAATGGTAACATATTAAACGACATCATAACATGCTTTTTAGAGAGTAAACTTAACTAACAAGGCATTTCCCTGTCTCCTACAAGATAGCTTCCTCAAGTTCTTTCCCCAGCATTTGCAGCCAGTTTGGTTGAGTCCTCTTCTTGTAAGATCAAGCTTGCTGGCAGTTTGTCCTACAAGACTGGAAAAAAAAACAAACCCACAGGGGGTTCATCTGCCCCCTAGAAATAGTCCCCCAAATCATAATTTTAGTTTGCGAACAGGATAACCCCCCTTTAATTTTTTTCCCCTCTCTGCTTTCATGCTGATTTGACTTCCCTTTATTAGCTTTTGACTCAGTATGTAAATGGGTGTCCATTATAAAGGTTACTTTACACATAGCCAGAGAGAGAAATGTTTCTGGTGGAACAATTCGGTGGTGTCACTTTACATTTTAAGAACATAATTTTTGTACAGTTACATAACTCAGATATCAGCTGTACATACATCTCACAATCATTGTGATGACCAGTATGACATAGGCTTTCATTAGAGACCTTACATTACACTGTTTGGTGAGCTGTAAAGTCCAGACTATGAGGGTCTCTGTAACCCTTATGTACCCTTTATGCCCTCTGCCAGTTAGCATAAAGAGGTCCCTGGGTCACAATAATTATGTTAGAGCACCTAGGGCCTTGGATAGGCTTCTTTATTATTTTAAATATAAATAAATAAAATGTTTGGAACTACCATCTTACTCAGTCAATTCAAAATCAAAGTACGCATTTCAAGACAAATTTATCAAACAGATGTACCTGTTTCTTTAATTGGGAAACAAAAAGCAAGTTTCATCCACAGGTGTATTTGAAAAGGTTTAGTTTGTTAAAGAAATGAAGAATTATAGCATTATGAACCTGAAATCCATCATTATGAGTCTGGTACCCTTTGAACATAATAGCTTTTTCTATGTTATTCCATGCGACATACTTAGTCTTCCTTTAAAGAAACATTTTGGCTAGATTTAAAAAAAAAAAAATTAAAAAGTTGTTGTATTTGGAGGAATGAAGACTGAAGCTTCCAGAGATTAAGAAAGCTGAGCAGGTTTACTATCTGAAATGATTTTTGTTGCTCTCTTCCCAAACCAAAAGCTTGTCAGTAAGCAGCATAGAGTACTCCATTATTAACACACTGGCTTATGCATCTTCTCAGTGATTGACGCTGCTTAGATTGGGTGTGATTGCACAAGTTTTTTTGTGTCAGAAACTACTTGGGATGGCAGGAAGTTTTCTTGTTGATGCATCAGCTCCAGATAAATGTCATTGCTAATCCATCATTTTATAAAATAATCTATTTTAAAAAATATGAAAATGCTTCGATATTGGTAAGTGGATTTAGAGTACAGCTGCTTGTTTATTTATAGCAGTGGTTCTCAAACTAGGGAGAACAGCTGCTTGTTCAGGGAAAGCCCCTGGCAGGCCAGGCTGGTTTGTTTACCTGCTGCGTCTGCAGGTTCGGCCGATCGCAGCTCCCAGTGGCAGCGGTTTGCCACTCCAGGCCAATGGGGGCTCCAGGAAGGGTGGCCAGCACATCCCTTTGCCTGCGCCACTTCCTGCAGCCCCCATTGGCTAGGCCCGCCAGGGGCTTTCCCTGAACAAGCAGAGGCCCTAGTTTGAGAACCACTGATTTATAGTGTTATTGTCAAGGTTGGTAAATCAATTTTTTTTCTTGTCAAGTGACAGGTAGATATTCTTAAGTGGTGTTTTCAGAAGGAACTTAGATTCATTCGAGTTTAGTGAATACGCTGAAATGGAATTCTCACTCAGTTAGAACAAGGGATACTGTACAACTCTCTACTATGAATAAATGGCAGTTCTCAGGTTATTTGTTGACCATACAAGGTATGTCTACACTGCAACTGGGAAGGTATGCACTCACGGTAGTGGGACTTGAATTCACGCTCTAAAAAATAGCAATGTGGATGTTCCAATTTGAGTGGAAGCTTGGCCTCTCAAGCCCATACAACCCCCTAGGCTTCAGAGCCTGAGCTCTGAAGAACATCCACATTGCTATTTTTAGCCACTAGCTTGAGCCCCACTAGTGCGAGTCTGTCTTCCTGGGCTGAGAGGCTTGCACCCAGCTGCAGTGTAGACATCATACACACAGAATGCTGGGTTTTTTTTGTACTCACTGGTGGAGGGTACTTATTACATAATCTTAACACAGGGATTTGCATAATCACTATTCAGCTGCTTGGAAAAAAATTCTATAACCATATGTGGATAATGTAAATTCCTTCATTCTGATTGGCAACCGTAAATCCCTGACACTAGAATTGGCGTCTGACCTCAGAAATCCCTTTTCGTAAGCACACAATAAGCATGGCTAATTCAACTTCTGAGCCCTTCTCCCACCTAGTCACCCCACCTAGCCGCATGTTCTAATTATAGTTTAGTTAAACAGGAGTTTCTCTTGGTGATGGAGACTAAGCCTTCCCCAAGGGTAAAGCAGAGTAGGGAGGAAGACATGTGGACTGCGAAGAAGTGCTGTGACAGGGTGGTCATAAATATAAGGAGCCAGTCAGAGCACAGGATGTATTGCTGGGAAACAAATTACAGTATAATGAAGGTATCGCTTTCAAGTAAACTTGTTACTAACTGTATCCTGAGCTAATGAACTCTGAGACAAAAGGATTCCATTATCACCTCTCATGTTTATATGCCTCGCTGTATCAGGGCCTGAATGTGTGTAATTTTGCTTATACCAGGATGCTATTTTGATGGGCACCTTAGATTAGATGGACAGAAATCTATCTAACCCAGGTTTTTATACTGTGTTGAGAACCATGTTATCTGTGTCATGTTTGTTGGAAAGACAAGGAGATGTCAGGATTTAAAACAATATAAATTCAAACATGTGACAGGTTCCCCCCAGGGTGCCACCTGGAACTGGGGTACCACTGAGCCCCCTGACCACCAGCCTTGGCTCCATCTCACACTGTACTACTGTGACAAGCTACAAAGCCCTCCAGCCTGTACTTAAACCAGCATACGTAGAGGTACACCCAGCTGCAGTTATAAGCCGGCTCTCTGACCAGCCCCTGCATAGGAAGGCTGCTCACAGCTCCTCAGGCATGCACCCCCTATGGAATATAAACCCAAAATTATACCATCTTACACTGCACAGCGAATTGCACAGCATAAGCTCATAAAATTTGCCCCCTCCCTCAATGTGGAGAGGAATATGCAACAGCTTTTTGCCTCGGAGTTATGATTCCCACACACTGGTTTCGATAAAGCAAAAACAAGTTTGACTATAAAAAGATAGATTAAGTGGTAGCAAACAGATCAAAGCAGATTACCTAGCAACTAAACAAAAATGCAAACTAAGCTTAATATACTAAATAGATTTGATATGAATAGCAGATTCTCACCCCAAGAAATTATACAAGCAGGTGGCAGATTCTTAAGGGGCAAGGTGGACTTCCTTTACAGCTTGGAATCCCCAGGTGTTTCAGTCACAGGCTAAAAATCCCTTTAACCTGGGTCCAGCACTTCCCCCAGTCCAGTCTTTGTTAGTCAGGTGTTTCTACAAGTCTTCTTCTGTGGGGAGTGAAGAACTCCAGATTATGTCACTCCCTGCCTTATATAGCTTTTGCATATGGTGGGAACCCTTTGTTCCCAAAGCTTGGTTCCCAGACCAGTCTGTGGAAAAACACAGACATCCCAAGATGGAGTCTAGAGACATGTGATCACATCACATGTCTTTGTAGAGTCATAGCAGGCATTACTCGGAGGCTGTCTGTAGCGTTCTCAGGAAGGCTCCCCAGGTGGGAGATACGCTTCTCCTAAGGCCTATTGTTTTTTCCTAATGGCTCATTGCCCTGAATAGGCCCTTCCCCACCCAGCTTTCTAGACTGAAAGCAACTTGCCTAGTGGGCAGTACCCAGGTATAACTACATTTGAAATACAGACACGTAGTCGATATTCATAGCTTCAGATATAAAAATGATATGCATAAAAATAGGATAATCTTACTCAGCAATACACAACCTTTTCAATGACCTATTCAATGACTTATCTTGCATAAAATACACCATAACTATGTCATAATCATAATATCACTATGAAGAATATGGGGTGCAGTGTCACACATTACTAAACTCTTATTTAGCTTTTTGCTTTAATACTGTTACACAAACATTGAATCTCATACGTAAGGTTAATTAAATAAGTGTTTTAAACTGGTCAACTTTGAGAAAACATGTTGATCAATGCTATAAAAAGACTTTAAAGAAATTTAGCCCCACTTTTATTTTGTCTAATAATTAGTATCTTCTGGCCACCTGAGGTTACTGATGTTGACTTACTTCCTGCTGCTGCCTATTGTGATCTGACTAGTAGCCATCATGCCATATGTTTAAATCACCTAATTCCTCCCTCCTTTTTAATGCTGAATTAGCCAGCCGTATTGATACATACACATTCTTCCAGTATCTGTCCTCCATGATTATGCAATATATTTGGCTTTCAAAATTAAATAGAAAGACTTCTTGTCATCACACAAGGTAGACACACAGTTGTTCATCACATCACTAAACCAAACCTTTATTCTTTTGCTTGTAAGATTAAGTGGACAGGTTATAATAAAATGGTCTATTTTTCACAATCTACTGTGAAAGAGTAAACACACATGACATGGCTGCAGCTTGGATGTGTTAATGTTGTATGTGAAATTATTAAAATATATCCATGTGATCTGATGCAGAAGTTCTGTCATAAAAGTTTAGAATAGGCACTAAAATGGGTGAGACTGTAGGTCATTCTCCATCCTATTCAGTAATTGGCTTCCCTGGGCTTGTTCACACACAATTTGCACTGCTTTACTTATACTTGTATAATTAAAGCAGTACAAGCCCCCAATGTGGACATAGTTATACTGGTAAAAAATGTGCTTATACCAGGAATAACTACACCAGTATAAGGCATTTTTTGTAATGATATAACTTGAATCCACATTAGGACTTGTACCGATATAACTATATCAGTTTAAAAAAAAAAAAGGCACATGCTTGGGGCCTTAGTGAAATAATGATACTGCTACAAGAACTATGCGCAGATCAGTCTTCTGTGGAACATGCCAGCAAGGATGCTAATTAGTGCATATCCTAATGGTGCCTTTTTGCAGTATGGCAGCTTGCCAGTCAGGAACTACATTTAATCAATTTCACATATGCCAATACAAAAGATCCCCCCCACCCCTGTTCAATTATTGCAACTGTATGTGATTCCCTTGGAAGGAGTAAACAAACTGACTTGGGCACCAGGCATCCCATCAAACTGCAGAGCTCCTGGATGGTTGAATTTATGCATTTTAAGAGGTTCATGAACATGTTTTAATGTTACATCTGCACTAATAATTAAGTGGCAAAAAATGACAATGCAGAGCTAAGGTTGCTTGATGGTATATCATCTCCTTGCAATAGGTTGAGTTGAGCAAAACTCAAACTTATGAAAACCAGAAATGCACAGTTAAGATTGCACAGTTAACTCTACCACTTCATCAATGCCCCAGTATTCCTCAGTACACATACATTTATTCTGCTACCCCCACAGTTGCTGAAATGTACAAGCTCTTTCCCCTCCCCTACTACCCAGCCATTTATCCCACTTCCCAAAGCCCCCCTCCCTTTGCTGCAGATCCAAACCCATTCCCTCTATTTCCCCACTCCTCCACTCCCTAATACCGCGTTCCTCCCAGGAAGCATTCATTATAACATTTCCCCAAAGACTTGGATTACATCCGCCCCAAAATAAAATGGCCACACATGACTCACAAATTGTAGCAACCTCCAGTCAATCAGTCCAAAACTCCTTTTGTCTTAGGTGGGAGCATGTGATTAATTTATCCTTAATGATGATAATGCTTAATGACTTCTTTGTTTCAGTTTTCACCAAGAAGGTTGGTGGCAATTGGATGTCTAGCATAGTGAATGCCAGTGAAAATGAGGTAGGATCAGAGTCTAAAATAGGGAAACAAGTCAAAAATTACTTAGACAAGTTAGATGTCTTTAGATCACCAGGGCCTGATTAAATTCATCCTAGAACACTCAAGAAGCTGACTGAGGAGATATCTGAGCCATTAGCAATTATCTTTGAAATGTCATGGAAGACAGGAGACATTCCAGAAGGGCAAATATAGTGCCCATGTATAAAAAGGGAAATAAGGACAACCTATGGAATTACAGACCAGTCAGCTTAAGTTCTGTACCCAGAAAGATAATGGAGCAAATAATTAAGAAATCAATTTGTAAACACCTAGAAGATAAGGAGGTGATAAGTAACAGTCAGCATGGATTTGTCAAGAACAAATCATGTCAAACCAACCTGATAGCTTTCTTTGACAGGGTAACAAGCCTTGTGGATAAGGGGGAAGCGGTAGATGTGGTATATCTTGACTTTAGTAAGGCTTTTGATACTGGCTCACGTGACCCTCCCATAAACTAGGGAAATAAAACCTAGATGGAGCTACTATAAGGTGGGTGCATAAATGGTTGGAAAATCATTCCCAGAAAGTAGTTACCAGTGGTTCATGGTCATGCTGGAAGGGCATAATGAGTGGGGTCCCGCAGGGATTGGTTCTGGGTCCGGTTCTGTTCAGTATTTTCATCAGTGATTTAGATGATGGCATAGAGAGTACACTTACAAAGTTTGCGGACGATACCAAGCTGGGAGGGGTTGCAAGTGCTTTGGAGGATAGGATTAAAATTCAAAATGATGTGGACAAACTTGAGAAATCTGAAGTAAATAGGATGAAATTCAATAAGGACAAATGCAAAGTACTCCACTTAGGAAGGAACAATCAGTTGCACACATACAAAATGGGAAATAACTGCCTCGGAAGGAGTACTGCAAAAAGTGGATCACAAGCTAAATATGAGTCAACAGTGTAACACTGTTGCAAAAAAAGCAAACATCATTCTGGGATGTATTAGTAGGAGTATTATAAGCAAGACATGAGAAGTAATTCTTCCGCTCTGCTCCATACTAATTAGGCCTCAAGTGGAGTATTGTGTCCAGTTCTTTGCACCACATTTCAGGAAAGATGCGGACAAATTGTTGAAAGTCCAGAGAAGAGCAACAAAAATGATTAAAGATCTAGAAAACGTGACCTATGATGGAAGATTTGAAAAAAATTGGGTTTGTTTTAGTCTGGAGAAGAGAAGACTGACATGGGACATAAAAGGTTGTTACAAGGAGGAGGGAGAAAAATTGTTAACCTCTGAGGATAGGACAAGAAGCAATGGGCTTAAATTGTAGCAAGGGAGGTTTAGGTTGGACATTAGGAAAAAATTCCTAACTGTCAGAGTGGTTAACCCTGGAATAAATTGCCTAGGGAGGTTGTGGAATCTCCATAATTGGGGATTTTAAAGAGCTGGTTGGATAAACTCCTGTCAGGGATGGTCTAGATAATACTTAGTCCTGCCTTGAATGCAAGGGATTGGACTAGATGACCTCTCGAGGTCCCTTCCAGTTCTATGATTCTGTGATAATTGAAGGGTGAATTCACAGACATCCATCTCAACGAGGTCTGAGATTCATCTAGTTATTAGTACCTCTCAGATCAACAGTAAGGGCAGCAGAAGAGAACTGGTTTGGTTTTGTTTTGTTTTTTGCAGAGGAGAGGGTTTGCAACTTGGGAAACCTTTGGTCAGTTGACCCCCAAATTTGGATCGCTAATGCCATCTTGCACCTTCATGATGAGGCACACCAAATTTCAAAGCAGTCCAAGTAACCATTCGGATTTTAGAGCACTTACAAGAGTCAAGTTTTAAAGGATATAAAGTGGAAGGAATGAAACCCTCTAACCATATTGGTGCATGCACTCAAAAAAAAAAAAAAAAAAGTATATTTTCTTAAATATCGCTTAGGGTCCCCCAAAGATTTAGTGGTGACATGCACTACCTTGGGTATAACTTGACAGACTGAGACCATTTTGACCCACATCACATCAATAGTTTGAGCTCTGTGCAAAAAAACAACAACAAAAAAAGCTTGATTTTTGGTTTTTTGGTTGTATTTTTTTTTAAATGGCTGGGTTTTTTCCCCCCAGGGTTCAGATCTCTGCAGCTCTTAGCTTAATGACCCCAAATGCCACTACAATTTTAGTTTTCTAGCTCAGATGAGAGCTCTGTGTGAGCTGGGAATCACAGCCCTAGCTCTTAGTGTCGATGTAGCCAGAGTTTTAGATGATTGATCTGTGCAGCTAGTGGTTAAGGTCAAGTGGATGCTGTGGTGGAGACAATTTGTTTTGTTTGGGCAATGCAGAAAAAATGCCAGTGAGGGAAAGGGTGTTTTTTAACTTTCAAATGGTCAATTGCAAGATGAACCTCTTGTTATTTCAAAGCGCAATAAATAATTTTTAAAGCTGCTGCCTTTTTTGTTAGAGTGATGAGTACTCATTTCCTTTTTCCCCCTCTCCTGTGACATGCTGAAGACAACATAAGAATCAGACTTCAGGTTCTTTTTTCTGTTTCCCAACCAAGTCACCTTCTAACTTGTAATAATAGACCAGTTCAGGGGGTACTGTAGTGTTTTTTTCCCCCCACTCACTCGCCCAATCTTGGCTGCTAATTTTCCTAATAATTAAATTCAGACTTCCCCAGTTCAGCATTACATCTAATATTTGTGCTAGAATTTAACCTTGATTAATTGTGACCTGCATTTGAAAGTCAGCAGTGGTTTATTAGAACTTCTAAAAAAGCATTTTGCAAGTGTATTTGTTTTGTTAACTCTATAGGCATCTGTGAACTGTTAAGGATACTGTTCATAGTACATTCTGAGTTAAAGACACGTTTGCTGGGATAGATCAAATAGGCCAATCAATGCATATTTGCTGTGCCTTTGATTGGCTGATTATATCTAATGTAGTCAGGAGGTTCAGTAGAAGCCATTTTCACTTCGTTTCACAAGGGGAGAGGTTGACCTGGAAAATCAAATAGAGGGGAAGTATGAAGAAGTAATTCTGCAGGCCCCTGTGTGTGTCTGACTCTAGCAGGCAGTTGCCTAGTAAATTGTTACCTTCTGTGATTCTCCACTTTGTAAACTATCTTGTTTTATATTTTGGTTCAGATAATTATACCACAGTTTTATAATAACTTTGATCTCAGATAAATTTACTTTGTTGCACTGGAAGCCTGCTTCTTTTCCTGTTCTTGTGAGATAGCAAACACTGCAAATATCAGAAAAGTGTCATTGACTTTTGCTTATGGATTTACAAGAATTGATCATGGGAAACCTTTATGAACATCAGGGATTTGAATCCATGCAAACTGGTTATGATGCACAGTATTTACAAGGCTGTTTGGTACCCTACTTGAAAGGGTTTGCATTCTGCGCTGGGCTTCTTCAGTACAACAACTTCATGTCTACATTAACCCTATAGCAAAGTGAGCTAAAATTGCATCCTCTACTCCATAGCAACCTGCTGTTATGGGCATGAGTATTTTGTATTATGTACACTTCTGTTCCAGGAAAAGTGTTAATCTCCAAGTTTCCCCTTGTTCCATCTGGTAAAAGTTCAAGGGATCTACCATCAATCTTTATCACCTGAGTCGTCAGACTAGCCTGCACGGATGAGAGGGGTTGTGTGCACAAGGATTTATGTGCATAATTCTTTGCCCTCTCTCCACCCGTATATTTATTGTTGTCATGCCTCTCAGCTTTCAGATCTTCCATAGTGTGACACTGGCAATCAAATTGTTTGACAGGTGAGAGATATACAGATGTGGTTGGTTACTCTTTGTGTGCCTTTGAGATTTTAATGGTTTTTAACTTTAAAATCTGGTTTTAAGTAATTTTAAAGTAAATTAGTTTTTAAAAAAGAAAATTTGAATAATAAATAGGTCATCGGTAGGGTATAATTCCTGGATTTTCAGATTCCCCAGGACAGCCCTCTATTATGTAAGCTACAAAGAATATATTTTTGTTCTGGACCAGCCATGCCAGAAGGACACTACACACATTTAGCCAGTGGGTCACAGAGCTATTTGGTAGGCAGCTGCAGTATTTTGGGATTCGGATTCCTGAATTCTGTTCCTGGCTCTGGGAGGGGAGTGTTATGTAATAGCTAGAGCAGTGGCTATAGACAAGTATACTAATTCGACATAGTAATTTGAAAGGCAATGTGTCTTGGGTCTTCCCTGTTAGACCTAGGTTCTATTCTCAGCACTGCCTGAAATTACCTTGTGCTGCCTTGAAGTTTAATTTGTACAACAGGAAAAGCAGTTTGACTGCCTTCTATAATGTTTATAAATTGTGCTGAAGAATAAGAGTGGTGAAGTATAGAAATATAAACAGCAGTAAGTAGAAGTGAAATTTGAACTTTCTTTCAGCTGAATGCACTTTCCCATAGGGTACAAGGTACTTTGTGGAGGGGCGTCTCTCGCACACACACCCACCCATTCTGCCTGCTTCCCTTTGTGGTGCAATGGAAGAAACAGTTGGATTCAGCCACTATGTAATACACATGAGGTCTGCTGATTTTTAGCTTATCAATTTGGAAGGCAGCTGCAATATTAAGGGCAGGCACATTCTATGGTGGCTATTCTAAATGTGGCTAAAATTCTAGCATGACCTGCAGGTCTCTTTGGGAAGAATCAAAATGTTCTTATTAGGGATGGGTCAATCACACGAACTTAGAGATCTTGGAAACTATTTTTGGGTTTCCAAAGCTAGCTTACGTTTATAGCTTTTCATTTATTCGACTTTCATAGATTTGAGTGTTTTAATTTTTGAAAAATTTTTCAAGCTATAGTACTGTGATGGGTTAGATTCCCCTGGGAATTGTCACCTGATGTGCCAAGACTACTTCTGGCCCTGCTTTCCCTGCCCTCCCAGCTTGGGACTTCAGTGCTCTGCCTGGTTTGTGCCTGTCTCACTAGCCTGCTGCAAACCCAGACCTGAACCACATCCCCTGACAGCTGTAGACTTAACTGAAAGCAGCTTACAGAAGTGTTCCTGTCCTTGACACTCAGATGCCCAACTCCCAATGGGGTCCAAACCCTAAATAAATCCGTTTTACCCTGTATAAAGCTGATAGAGGGTAAACTCATAAATTGTTCGCCCTATATAACACGGATAGAGATTCCCCAGCTGTTCCCCTCCCCTCCCCCCAGGTATTAATACATACTCTGGGTTAATAAGTAAAAAAAGTGATTGTATGAAACACAGAAAGTAGGATTTAAGTGGTTCCACGTAGTAACAGATAGAACAAAGTGAATGACCAAGCAAAATAAAATATGCAAATCTAAGTTTAGTACAGTAATAAAAACTGAATACAGATAAAAATCTCACCCTTAGAGATGTTTCAATAAGTTTTTCACAGACCGGATACCTTTCTAGTCTGGGCACAATCCTTTCCCTTGGTACAGCCCTTGTTCCAGCTTAGGTGGTAGCTAGGGGATTTCTCATGATGGCTGCTTCCTCTGTTCTGTTCCACCCCTTTATATGGCTTTGGCACAAGGTGGGCATCCTTTCTCTCTGGGTCTAGGGCCGGTCTAGGTTTTTTGCCACCTCAAGCACCAACAAAAAACAAAACAAAACGCCGGAGTGCTGCCCCAAGCATGTGCTTGGTTTGCTGGTTCCTAGAGCCAGCCCTGTCTGGGTCCCCACCCCCAAATGGAAAAGCACCAGATTTAAGATGGATTTCAGTACCAGGTGACATGGTCACATGTCCTGTAAGACTCCAAGCCTTCATTTCTCCCAGCCTGACTCACAGGAAGGCCTGTCTGCAAACAGAGCCCTCCACAGTCAATTGTCCAGGCTGATGGAAGCCATCAAGATTCCAAACCACCATTAATGGCCCACGCTTTGCATAATTACAGTAGGCCTTCAGTTATATTTCATATTTCTAGTTTCAGATACAAGAGTGATACATTTATACAATTAGGATGACTGCACTCAATAAATTATAAGCTTTGTAATGATGCCTTACAAGAGACCTTTTGCATGAAGCATATTCTAATTACATTATATTCATTCATTAGCATATTTTTATAAAATCATAGTGTGTCAAATATGTTCTATATTAATATTGTGACATAACTTAGATGTACTACATTGTATTCTCTGTTTTGGGTACTCTTATTTATCCTGATATTTTTTTAAACCATTTTATTTTAACCATTTTAAACAATTCAGAAGTTAAGTTGTGAATCTCCCATCCCAAACAGATTTATAGTAACAAATTAAATCAAACAGATTATGAATCTCTCTCCTACAAATAGATTTCTGTAATTAGTAGCTATAAATCAGTGTACAGAATCAAGTTGTAAAGCTCAGTTGATTGAATGTTTGATAGTTCATCTTACTGTTTAAAGAATGGAATTTGTAAAAAAAAAATTTAAATAAAAATAAGAGGTTTCAAACATCATATATCTTTAAACTAGAAACTAGCTTCTCTTACATTTTTCCTTACTTTTGGCTACAGCTTTTGGCTCTGCTCTGGAAAGTGATTTTTAAGATGCAGTGTTTATTGCCTCTTGATTTCCATAACAAATATGCTAAATAGTTTTTCTAACTGCCATCCCTGCAGACTCAACCTGGGTCCTGAAAGTCAGGCTGGGTTTTTTCCTTGTATATTTGTTGGCATCATCGTCCATAATAAAGATTCTTCAGGAAAAAACTATGCTCACAATTACACCAATACAAAACCATAATCCCTAAATTTCTATTTCATGCTGAAGACTCAGCAGCTGAACTCCCTTCTAGAGTCAATAAAACTTCATTAGAAAAGTCAATACAAAACAATGTGCTTTTTGTTTTGTTGGTTTAGTTGTTCAGCAACATCAAAGATGGAGAAAGTTTACAGTTGCTTGAGCAAGGGCACCGCACAGCACACAAGCAGGAGACTCACACCATGGAGGCAGTGCGGCTGGTGGAATTCAATCTAAAACAAGTGCTCACAAAGCTTGTGACTCATCTCTTTGGTGATGGTAAGTATTGCAGTGTGGTATTAGACCCTTTCACCTTGTCTACTGGTGGGCAGGCATGGATCCAAGTTTTTGAGAATGGTTATGCAGCATAATAAGAGAGAGAGCCAGAGAGCTGTTGGGAACTGTCATGGCACTAAAACCGCTGTATTTGTTTTAAAAAAACCTGTTGATTTGCTCTTTTTGATATAATCAGTAATTTTATATAAAGTTACATATTCTGTGTATGTGTTATTACATCCACTCTGTCTATGAAGTAACATGAAAGTTCCCCATAGCTAAATAAACCAGACTCTAACTGAATGGAGGCTGTCCGCCATTTGCTGATTCGAGGTTACAAAGTGTGTGTGTGTATGAATAAGAGTGATTTATCAAACATTCTTCAGAAATACCTGTTTCTGTTTCACTGTCTCAGTAAAGGAATGGTCTAAGTGAGCATAGCTGCTTATGGCTGTTTCCTTGCTGGAAGACTGGTCTGCTGAATTTACTCAACTTCCTGTCAAGGAAGTAATGCATAGCATTAGAATGCATGGGATATGCTGGTTACTATTAAAGCTGTTTTGAGATGCCCACTGAAATTAGAGGGGGTTATGAGTGAGGATTGATGGCAATATCAGGTCCTATGTAGGGATGATAGAAATTTTTCAATAATTCTAAATATTGATTAAAAAAGTTTCCTGCCAGTTTTAGTCCTATGTCAGTTGGCAGGAAAAATGGTAACGTAAGAACAAACGGCCATACTGAGTCAGTATGATCCATCTGGCCCAGTATCCTGTCTTCCAACAGTTTCTTTAATAATTGTATTATATTTAACATTTTTCTGTTTAAAAAAGGGTGATTGCATAAATGTGTCAATTAGATTAAGGATACAGTTTTAAAAAAAAGTCAGTGAGTCAGTCTAAGTCAATTTTGAAAATAGACCTTAGGGTCCAAAGACATTTAGGTGCATTTGAAAATTGTACCTGACATGACTTACTTATTTTATTTTTTTTTTAAATGGCAGTGTAGCACATTCTGAGGGTCAAAGTGATAAGAACAAAAATATTTGTAAATCAACTTTTGAGGTGTTATGGTTGCCATTGAAAGTCAACATTTGCCCAGAGTTAACAGTGTTATCTGAAACTGTAGTGACAGCCACTGGTTACTGATGGCAGATGTTGCATTTTTAACAATAATTACTACACTGAAGTTTATTCTGCAGCCCGTTAGGCTGAGGCCAGATGAACATTAGAAAAGACATTCTTAAACAGCTGCTAAACCTGCAGACTTAAACTTTAACTTATTAGATTTCCCTACTCATTTTGATCTGACAGTGAGGGTTTTCCTCTTTCTACACTCCCCCTCCCCCATTTTTTGGAAACATATAGACATAGTGTATGGTCAGGAACTTATAAGAATTAGGTCCTTTTCCTCACTCCTGTCTTTCTCTCCTGCTCTTCTCCGATTACTTCCAGCTCAGTTGTCAGTGAAAACAGAATAAAATAAGGTGGCACCAAAGGAACAAAATCCATGCTGTGCCATTTACTATGTAGACATACAATATGGGCACCAGTGCAAAAGATCTTGGATAAGTTCAACTAAATTCTCCCAGTCACAGCAATTTATCTTTGAATATTCTACTGTCCAATTTATAGTATGTTTATTTACTTTTCTGCCTCAGAAACACAAATGTCCCTCAAATTTTAATTTTGAATTTGAAATGGATTTTGCTTTGTTGCTTCTGTAGAAAAATATAATTTTTCTTTGTTGAAATAGAACTATAGTGTAAGGTCCCGCATTCAGTTGCTTAAGGTCCCACATTCAGTTGCGCGCTCTCTCTCACAGGAGATTTGTTTATTACTGCTGCTTTTCATAAATCACTTAGGGTTGTATTCTTTACAGGTTATGAAGTCAGCAAAACCTCAGTTGAGTTACACATTCTATCAAGCAGGATAACATGTTCATAGGCACTGGAGCTATATTAAGCTTCTGAGGTATCTTACTGCCATACATGTCATCAAATAACATAAGTTGCTTAAAGGCCATCCTTTTGTGGAAGCTTAATGACTATACCAGTGTTTATTTTACCTCTGGTTTTATTGATGACTAACAAAAAAATAATAAATATTAGAGTAGGAAAAGACCTAGAATATTAAGTCATCTTGTTTGCATCCTTGACAATGTATGATGGTTCCCTTTGTTACATTTTCTAGCGCTTTGTCTTGTCTAATTTTAGATTTCCCAAATGATGTGCCTTCCATCTCTTCCAATAGATCTCACTGTCAAGGAGGTTTTCCTGATATTCAGCCTAGATTTCCCCTTCCTTAATTTCCTTCCATTCTTTCTAGTTACTGTGTATGTCCTCTCGTAATACAATAATTAACTTCTCTCCGTCTGCATTTATACACTTCAGATGTTTGAAGATTGTTGTGTGCCCACTTAATCATTGCACCAAGCTATTTCAATGTTTCCTCATGCAGTAAATCGGTCTCTCCTGCTTACCGATCTTTTTTGTTGCCCTCCTTTGAACTCTCTAGTTGTCCGAAGCTTTTGGGCAAGGAGGTGTCCGGAGCTGAATGCAGTATTTCAGGAGTGGGCTGTCCAGAGATTAACTTTTTTTCTTTTTGCTCTGTGACATAAAAAGCCCAAAGTTCATTGGCTTTTTTTGTTGTCACATCTCGTTGTAAACTCATAACTAATTTGTTGCCAAGTACTTTCACCTTTACTCCTTTTGCAGATTCCTTCCTCAATATTTTTCTTTCAGATTATTTCCCCCAGATCTGTGTTGTTGCATTTTCCTAAGCCAATTCTCATTTTATGTGTTGTCCGTATTTCTGACCATTCTAGGGCCTTTCATATTATCTCTGTTTGCAGAACTTTCCAGTTTATATTATAATCAGTGGTGTTTGCTACCATTTCTGACTAGTGAAGTTGTTAAGACTGATCTAATATTGACCCATGCAACTCCCCATAAATGTCTTTCCCCAACTCAGTCCTGATTATGTGGGTCCTATGTAAATGCTGACTTTTAAAAACAACGCTTGTGCTGAAAAATGTTTAGCACATTGTAACAGGGTTGGGGCTCACCACAGTGGCACCTCCGGGAATTAGCTCTATCCTCTGCGGGGCACCCTCTGCTGGTGGTGTCCTATCCATCTCTCACCCTGCTGGCGTCCAGACCCACGTTGCTCCTCGCTCAGCAGTGTCCTCTTCAGGACAGCGCCCCCAAGTCCACACTCGCTCCCAAGTCCACACTCACCCCCTTCCAGGGCAGGGTTAACAGCACTCTTTCCAGTTCGCTCCTGCTGCAGTGGCCAACCACAACCCCGCGAGTCTAGCCCCTCTGTTCAAGGGCTGGTTGCAGTCTGTCACAGCCACCCTTCCATGGCCAGGTGCAGTACCAGGAGGAGGGAAGTTGGAGGACCCAGGTCCACCCACTACTTTGGGTCCTGACCCAGGGACCCTCTCGTGGCAGCCTCCCTGCCCTCCTCCTCTCCCCTTGTCTAACTGTCCCTGGGCCACTTCCCCTCTGGCCCTTCATACCCTCTAGGCCCTTTCTATCAGAGCCTGCAGTCTGGCAGGTATTGGGCTGGAGCCCTTCTGTGCTCCCCCAAGCCTGCCCAGCACTGCTCTATCCAAGGTGCTTATCTCCTGCTTAGGAGACAGACTGCCTGCTCCCTTCCTGGGCAGCCTTTATATAGGGCCTAGCCTAGCCCTGATTGGCTGACTATAATACTGGCCCTGATTGGCTGCCCTTCTGCACAGCTGCTCTGGCCTACTCTAGCCCTATCTGTCATAAGAGTGGAGCTGCCACCCCACCACACACATTCAGCTCATTTGTGCCTGAGTTCAGGACAGACATATGAAACAACAAATGGAAAACTTTGGCATGAATGAAATCCTGTCATTGCAATGGAAGAAATGTCCCTCCCCTGCAAGAGGATGGAGTGAACCTTATGGAGAAAGTCCCATTTAAAGATACAAGACTGGTAAGAATTCTGTACAACTTGTATGCCCTTTTGAATAATTGTCTGACCAGTCCTCAAGGTGATTCAAATCAGATCAAGAGTGTCCAGCTGTTTCCCTGTCATCAGTCTGAACAGAGAGATGTATTCTTTAGAGTTTTTTAGAGGCTGTATTACCATACAGAATTTCTTTTGCTAATAAAGGAGATAAAGGACCTGTGTACAAAAATATGCTTGCTTCTGTACCTCTGGCATGGTAGAAACATATGCTTCTGGGAGTTTGGACACATCAGAAGGCGGAAATGAGATGTCAGGCAAGGACATTGCTAGTTTGGTCCTGTAACATCATAGGAAGCTGCCACCTGTCCCCACAGCAGGTGGCAAGTGAAAATGAATGTGTTGATTTCTGCTTGGGCTGCTAGCTACATGGTGGTTTCCATACTGGTTATATTATGGGCTACCATAAATTGGTGTTCTGCTCATGAACAGTAGTGGAGGGCAAGTGTCTCCCATGTGGAGACTAACTGCCAATTTAAATATACTGGTGAGCATATTTGGTATGCCTCCACTTGGGTGATATGCTGCGTCTAAGGTGTTCAGCCATTTCTCTTTGCAGGATAGCCATTTCTGCAATCATTTCCCTGTCAATTCATAGTTTCCAAAGCCAGAAGGGTCCAATGTGATCACCTAGTCTGACCTCCTGTATAGCACAGGCCATCGAACTCCCCCAAAATAATTCCTAGAGCAGATCTTTTAGAAAAAAAATCCAATCTTGATTTAAATATTGCCAGTGATGGAGAATCCACCACAACCCTTTGCAAACTGTTTCAATGGTTAGTTACCCTCACTGTTAAAAATGTACACCTTATTTCCAGTCTGAATTTGTGTCTAGCTTCAACTTCCAGCCATTGGATAGTGTTATACTTTTCTCTGCTAGACTGAAGAGCTCATTGTAAAATATTTACTCCCCATGTAGGCACTGGTAAACTGTGAACAATTCACCCCATAACCTACTCTTTGTTAAGATAAATAGATTAATCTCTGTGAGACTGTCACTATAAGGCAAGTTTTCTCCTCCTTGAATATTCTTGTGGTTCTTCTCTGAACCCTCTCCCATTTATCAACATCCTTCTTAAATTGTGCACACTACAACTGGACACAGGATTCCAGCACTGGTTGCACCAGTGCCAAATACAGAGGTAAAATAAACCTCTCTACTACTCGAGATTCCCCAGTTTATGCATCCAAGGATCACATTAGCCCTTTTGGCCACAGCATCGCACTGGGAGCTCATGTTCTGCTGATCTCCTCCTCCACCCCCAAACCTTTTTCAGAGTACCTGCTTCTCAGGACAGAGTCCCCCATCCTGTAAGTACGGTCTGCATTGCTAGATGTGTACATTTACATTTAGCCATATTAAAATGCATGTTTGCTTGCACCCATCTTACCAAGAGATCTGGACCCCCCCGGATACCTCTTCATTATTTAACACTCTCCCAGTTTTTGTGTCATCTGCAACCTTTATTTTATGTCTTCTTCCAGGCCATTTATAAAAATGTTAAATAGCATAGGGCCAAGAAAAGACCCCTTTTTGACTCCACTAGAAAAATACCCACTCGATGATGATTCTCTGTTTACATTTTGAGACCTATCAGTTAACCAGTTTTTAATCCGTTTAATATGTGCCATTTTAATATTCTAGTTTTGTAATCAAAATGTTATGTAATACCAAGTCAAATTCCCTACAGAAGTCTAAGTATATTACATTAACACTATTACCTTTATCAACCAAACTTGTAATCTCATCCCCAAAAGAGATCAAGTTAGTTTGACAGGATCCATTGTCCATAAACCTATGTTGATTGGCATTAATTATAGTATCCTCCTGTCAAGGTTCCTCCCCCACTCTGAACTCTAGGGTACAGATGTGGGGACCTGCATGAAAAACCTCCTAAGCTTATCTTTACCAGCTTAGGTCAAAACTTCCCCAAGGTACAAAATATTCCACCCGTTGTCCTTGGACTGGCCACTACCACCACCAAACTAATACTGGTTACTGGGGAAGAGCTGTTTGGACGCGTCCTTCCCCCCCAAATACTTCCCAAAACCTTGCACCCCACTTCCTGGACAAGGTTTGGTAAAAAGCCTCACCAATTTGCCTAGGTGACTACAGACCCAGACCCTTGGATCTTAAGAACAATGAACAATCCTCCCAACACTTGCACCCCCCCTTTCCTGGGAAATGTTGGATAAAAAGCCTCACCAATTTGCATAGGTGACCACAGACCCAAACCCTTGGATCTGAGAACAATGAAAAAGCATTCAGTTTTTTACAAGAAGACTTTTAATAAAAAATAGAAGTAAATAGAAATAAAGAAATCCCCCCTGTAAAATCAGGATGGTAGATATCTTACAGGGTAATTAGATTCAAAAACATAGAGAACCCCTCTAGGCAAAACCTTAAGTTACAAAAAAGATACACAGACAGAAATAGTTATTCTATTCAGCACAATTCTTTTCTCAGCCATTTAAAGAAATCATAATCTAACACATACCTAGCTAGATTACTTACTAAAAGTTCTAAGACTCCATTCCTGGTCTATCCCCGGTAAAGACCAGCATATAGACAGACACAGACCCTTTGTTTCTCTCCCTCCTCCCAGCTTTTGAAAGTATCTTGTCTCCTCATTGGTCATTTTGGTCAGGTGCCAGCGAGGTTACCTTTAGCTTCTTAACCCTTTACAGGTGAGAGGAGCTTTCCCCTGGCCAGGAGGGATTTCAAAGGGGTTTACCCTTCCCTTTATATTTATGACACCTCCTTTAATTCTTTATTAATTGAGTCCCTAATTAGCCACTCCATTATCTTTTCCCAGGATCGATGTCAGACAAAGCCTATAGTTACCCTGGTAACTTTACCCATTCCATTCTATACCCATTTACCAATTCCATGGATGTTTTAATACTGGCAGCATAAGACCTCCAACACTTGTCACATAGCTTGAAGTCCCCCATGAGCGCACTTCACTCCTCCCCCACCCCCCCCGAATTGTAGATAGGTGCATAAGGAGCTGGTCATCCTATTCCCTAGTGTGATTTGGTGGTCTTAGGCAAATGCCAACTAATACCCCGTCTTGTACTTTATCTGTTAGGACATTGATCCATAAGCATTCAAGATCCTTTCTTTGGAGTTGTCAGTGACTTGGAAACAGAAAATCCCATTTCTTACACAGAGTGCCATTCTCCCTTTCCCCTTTGACCCATTCAATCCTACAAAAATAGGTTATAACTATTGATTTTAATATTCCAGTCATGTGAATCATCTTGCCAGGTTTCAGTACTTCCCACTAGATTAAATTTATGCTCAGAAACGAGCAATTCCAGTTCCTTTCATATGTTACCCAGGCTCCTAGCATTGGTGTATAGGCAATTAAAAATTTCTTCTCTTTATGTCCTGTAATGTCTTGATTAATTTTGTTGCCAACATGTTGTGCTAAGTGATTTCTCATGTCTTCCCTCTTTCTACCCTCCCCTTTTGTTATTAGTTTAACATCCTCCTGCCTACTATAGCCAGCCTGTCCCCAAGGAGATGGGTTCCCCTCCTAGTACAGTGTAGGCCATCCAAATTATACAGCACCCTGTCTTCATAGAAGGTTGACCAATATTCCACAAAGCCAAAAAGCTCAGCTCTACACCACTCGCCATCAGTTCACTTCCAGAATCTTCTGCCTCGTGTCTCCCTTTGCTCCAAGATCACTGAAACAATCTATTTTCTGTGAGAGATCTTGGGATGCAGTGCCATCAGTGATGGTTCATATCAGCACTAAAGGACCCTTGTTCTTCCACTTCAAAAGCCTATCCACTCTTAGAGAGGCTTGGCTCTGGGAAGACAGTACACCATCCTATTGCCAGTCTGTCCCTTACAGAATGTTCTTCTGAGTACTGAATCCCTAACCAGGATTGTCTGTCTTTGTTGGAGGGTTGGAGATCTCTTTGTTGGCAAGCTTGATATTTCTTACAGGTTGGACTGAGACGCTATTAACATGTGTCCCATTTATTTCTTCATTCGTTCACTCCAGCTGGATCTTTAGAGCTGGATGCTGGACCTGGTATGGATTGGAAATTTCAAGCTGGATGGAATTTCTCCTGATCCTTTTCTCTCTGGTGGGCACAGCTTGCCCATCCTCATCTTTTTCCACCCATGCAAAATGTCAGCTCCACCTCTTCACTTTGGGAGTTATGAACTCTCTCTCTCTCTCTCTCTCTCTCTGATGGTCACCTCCTTTCTTCCTTGTAGCTGGGATACAGATGTTTCCCAAACCTGGCTGTCCAGAAACTCCTCAGCTTCTCTGATTCTCCATAGCATCTCTACTTACCACTCCAATCCAAGAATCTTTTCTTCCAGCACAGCCACCACCTTGCCCTTCATGCACAGCAAGTTCCTTCTAGCTACTGGCAGGAAAGAAAACTTGGCACATCTGTTTCAGGTCACCACCACTGTTCCAGCTCTGGACATCTTGAAATTGCACATAAAGCTGAACCTGAAAGGAAAGCCTCTCACACTCCCTGACCAATCTTGCTCTCGTGTTAACTCCCTTCATTTGCAGCTCTTGAGTTCACCTAGCAAGTTTTTTTTTTTTTAATGTCAAGTTCCCCTGCTTAGCCAAGCTCATCTCTTCCTCTCCTCATCAAAGAGTGATTAGCCACTCAGAGATTTCAAGCAGCAGGGATGATCAAAGCACCAAGGGTCAGAGCCACATGCCCCTTACTGAAGCTCCAACAGACTGACCCATGGCCCAGCTACGCAGCCCGTACACAAGAGAACAAATGGTCAAACAATGCACAGACTGACCAAATGCATCACTTGCCATGGCACATGACCTCCAAGCACAGAGTCCACAGCTGTGCCTCTCCAGCATTGCGAACTAGAACTGGAATGATCTGAATGTGATTATGTTGAAAAATAGATAGATTATTCTGAAGGTAGGCCACCTTCATTGATGAAGCAGCAAGTGCTTTTAATCAATTATTGTTAACTGGTTTGATAAGAGTTGTGGACTCCGTAATTACGCTCACTGAGAAAATGGAAATAGAAGCAGGAAGGATGTTCTAAATAATAGCAAGCTGGGTAAAGATATTACACATTCACATGTGCTAGCAAATCAGTGTGTCATGTATGTCAAAAGCCCATTTTGTGTGGTAGGTCAAAGTCTAACCCCCATATAAATAGTCTGTAAGGTCAGGCGCCTCTATTAGTAAAAAATCTGCATAGCTCCACTGAAGTTAATGGCGTTACACCAATTTACTGTACACCAGCTAAATTTCTGTCCCTCAGTAAGAATGTGGCTATAATTGGAAAACGCAACATCGTATTTAGTAAGTCTTTAATTATCTTTTTCTTGGTGGCAGGCTGTCCAAAATGGTAATTGCTGTCCCTTCTAAATTATCTCAACATCTTTATTAAATTCTCTTCCATAGAATATATGTCAGCTTGCACATATTTTTCAAACTCATCATATTTGCTTGCCAAATTCTTGAAACCTCAATAAAAGAGTATAGGAAAGCCAAGTGGGAACTAATATTTCTTTCACTGTTAGTTCTCAGTGCACTGCCCTTGAGGCTCCTGATACCACATGCCTTGTTCTTTTCTTGCTTCTCTTCTAACATCGTTGTAACTAGACTTCCTTGGAAAGTTTGTTGAGATCTGTAGATGAAACAGTTATACAAGAGCTAAGAATTATTGTTCATAGAAATGTAGGGCTGGAAGGGACCTCAAAAGTCAATTCCCCTGTGCTGAGACAGGATTAAGTATACCTTACATCATCCCTTACAGGTGTTTTCTACCCTGTTCTTAAAAGCCTCCAATGATGGGGATTCCACCACTTCCCCTAGATAACCTGTTCCAGTGCTTAATTATCCCTATAGTTAGAAAGTTTTTCCTAATATCTAACCTAAATATTCCTTGCTGCAAACTAAGGCAATTACTTCTTGTCCTACCCTGGGTGGACATAGAGAACAATTGTTGACTGTTCCGTTCATAACTTACTTATTAAGGGTATGTCTACACTATGAAATTAGGTTGATTTTAGAGAAGTCGATTTTTAGAAATCAATTTTATATAGTCAATTGTGTATGCCCCCACTAAGCGCATTAAGTTGGCGGAGCGCATCCTCAATATCGTGGCTAGCATCGACTCACAGAGCGGTGCACTGTGGGAAGCTATCTCACAGTTCCCACAGTCTCCGCTGCCCATTGGAATTCTGGGTTAAGCTCCCAATGCCTGATGGGGCAAAAACATTGTTGCGGGTGGTTTTGAGTACACGTCGTCAGTCTCCCCTCCCTCTGTGAAAGCACTGCAGACAATAATTTTGTGCCTTTTTTCCTGGGTTACCCGTGCAGATGCCACAGCACGGCAAGCACGGAGCCCACTCAGCTCATCGCTGCTGTTGCGAGCATTGTAAACACCTCATGCATTATACTGCAGTGTGTGCAGAACCTGGCTAAGAGACGGCAGCACGAGGACGATAGTGAGGAGGACATGGACACAGACGTTCCTGAAAGCACGGGATGTGGCAACTGGGACATCATGGCGGCAGTGGGGCTGGTTGATACAGTGGAATGCTGATTCTGGGCCTGACAAACAAGCACAGACTGGTGGGACTGCATAGTCTTGCAGGTATGGGATGATTCCCAGTGGCTGCAACACTTTCACATGTGAAAGGCCACTTTTCTGGAATCTGTGAGTTGCTTTCCCCCGCCCTGAAGCGCAGGAATACCAACATGAGAGCTGCCCTGACAGTTGAGAAGCGAGTGGCAACAGCCCTGTGGAAGCTTGCAATGCCTGACTGCTACCGGTAAGTCGGGAATCAGTTTGAAGTGGACAAATCTATAGTGGGGACTGCTGTGATTCAAGTAGCCAATGCAATCACTGACGTTCTGCTATCAATGGTAGTGACTCTGGGAAATGTGCAGGTCATAGTGGATGGCTTTCCGTAACTGTGGTGGAGCGATAGACGAAATGTATATCCCTATCTTGGCATCAGACTACCTTGTCAACCAGTACGTAAACCGCAAGGGGTACTTCTCAATGGTGCTGCAAGCACCGGTGGATCACAAGGGCCTTTTCACCGACATCAACGTGGGATGACCGGGAAAGGTGCATGGCGCTCGCATCTTTAGGAACTCCAGGCTGTTTGAGCAGCTGCAAGAAGGGGCTTACTTCCCAGACCAGAAAATTACTGTTGAGGATGTTGAAATGCCAATAGTTATTCTTGGGGACCCAACCTACCCCTTGCTACCATGGCTCATGAAGCCATACACAGGCACCCTGGACAGTAGTAAGGAGCAGTTCAATTATAGGCTGAGCAAGTGCAGAACAGTGGTAGAATGTGCATTTGGATGTTTAAAAGCTCGCTTGCGCTGTTTGCTGACTAGATCAGACCTCAGCGCAGCCAATATTCCCATTGTTATTACTGCTTGCTGTGTGCTTCATTATATCTGAGAGAGCAAGGAGGAGATGTTTATGGCGGGGTGGGAGGTTGAGGCAAATCACCTGGCTGCCTGTTTTGAACAGCCAGACACCAGGGCAATTAGAAGAGCACAGGTAGGCGTGCTGCGCATCAGAGAGGCTTTGAAAACCAGTTACATGACTGGCCATGCTACGGTGTGACAGTTGTGTGTGTTTCTCCTTGATGCCAACCCGCCCCCTTTGTTGATTTTAATTCCCTGTAAGCCAGCCACCCTCCCCCCTTTGATCACAGCTGGCAAAGGAAATAAAGTAATTATTGTTTTGAAACCATGCATTCTTTCTTTATTAATTTTATTTTTTAAAAAGGGAGATAACTGATGAGGTAGCCCGGGTGGGGTGTGGGAGGAGGGAAGGACAAGGCCACATTGCTTATTGTAGCCACACTACAAATCAAAACTATTTGAATGACAGCTTTCTGTTGCTTGGACCATCCTCTGGAGTGGAGTGGCTGGGTGCCCAGAGCCTCCCTCCCCCCCGTTCTTGGGTGTCTGGATGAGGAGGATATGGAACTTGGTTAGGAGGGCAAGCGGTTATACAATGGATGCAGCGGCAGTCTGTGCTCTTGTTGCCTTTTCTGCAGCTCCACCAGATGCCTGAGCATGTCTCTTTGCTCCCCCATTACCCTCAACATTGTAGCCTGCCTCTTCTCATCGTGCTCACTTAATGCTTTCCTGGCCTCTGCCACTGAATGCCTCCATGCATTCAGCTGTGCCCTATTAGTGCGGGAGGACTGCATGAGCTCAGAAAACGTGTCATCACGAGTGCGGTTTTTTTCGCATTCTAATCTGCGATAATCTCAGGGACAGAGATGATACGGGGAGCATAGAAACATTTGCACTTGCAGGGGGATAAAAAGGGAGAGTAAAATTTAAGATACATTTTTGAGAACAAAAGGGAGACTCTTTCACCGTGAATCAAGCAATTCACAGCAGACAGCATGTGCTTTAGATACAAGGTTACATTTTGCCTTTTATATTGAGCACCTGCCGGTATGATGACACATCACACACGGCTGCGCAACAGAATTTGGTTTCCAGGTGGCCATGGTAAGCCAAAGGGTACTCTGGTTTGGCTTCTAACGCCTTCATAACATGTAGGAATGTTTTCAAACTGCAGCGTCCTCCTTTCCCATAGCAAGCAATGCCAGTTGGGTTTGCCATTTAAAAGGAGGGGCTGCAGTTTTCGGGTGGATGTGCAGCACACACCACCCTCCACCCCTCTGCATGGCTATTTGGGATGATCCCTTCACCCCTCTCCCCCGCCGCGTGGCTATGGGATGATCCCTTTTAGCCAAGCGCAAACAGCCCAGTATGAATGGGGTCCTTTTACTGTTCCCTTACAAAAATTCCCCTATTTCAACCAGGTGACCATGAATGATATCACTCTCCTGAGGCTAACACAGAAAGATAAAGACCGAATGTTGCTTGAAAGTGACCGAAAGCCAGAACCATTCGCTGTCATGCTTTGTGCTGCAATGATTTCAGACTACTTGCTACTGGCTTGGCGTGGTAAAGTGTCCTAACGTGGAGGACAAAATAAGGAACCCCCCCTAGAAACCTTCTGCAAAGGCTTTGAGTACCTCCAGGAGAGCTTCATGGAGATGTCCCTGGAGGATTCCCACTCCATCCCCAGACACGTTAACAGGCTTTTCCAGTAGCTGTACTGGCCATGAATGCATTGCTATTGTTCAGGGCAAATCAAACATTAAACACTATTGCTTTTAACCCCTGTAGTGTAGTTACAAATGTGCACTCACCAGAGGTGCCTTCTCCGCCTTCAGGGTCAGGGATCCCGCCTTGGGAGGGTATTGGCTCGAGGGTGATGAAAAGGTCCAGGCTGCCGGGGAGAACGGATTCACCGCTTGCCTGCTGCGCATTCTCCTCCTCTTCCTCAGCCACAAAATCCTCCTCCGTGTTGCGTGAGACTCCCCCCTTGCAGGTGTCCACGGACAGTGGTGGGGTAGTGGTAGGGTCCCCCCCTAGAATGCCATGCAGCTGATCATAGAAGCGGCATGTCAGGGGCTCTGACCTGTAGCGACCGTTTGCCTCCTTTGTCTTTTGGTAGGTTTGCATGAGCTCTTTGACTTTCACGCAGCACTGCTGTGTGTCTCTGTTGTAGCCTCTGTCCATCATGCCCTGTGCGATTTTGGCAAATATATCGGCATTTCTTCTTTTTGATCAGAATTCTGCCTACACAGATTCTTCTCCCCGTACATCAATCAGATCCAGTGTTTCTCATTCGCTCCATGCTGGAGCTCGTTCGCAATTCTGGAGGGACTGCATGGTCACCTATGCTGCTGAGCTCTCCACGCTGACCAAACAGGAGATGAAATTCAAAAGTTCCCGGGGCTTTTCCTGTGTACCTGGCTAGTGCATCGGAGTTGAAAGTGCTGTCCAGAACGGTCACATTGGAGCACTCTGGGATAGTACCCGGAGGCCAATAACGTCGATTTGCGTCCGCACGACCCCAAATTCGACCCAGCAAGGTTGATTTTAGCGCTACTTCCCTCGCCGGGGAGGAGTACAGCAGTCGATTTTAAGATCCCTTTATGTCGACGGAACAGGGTTGCTTGTGTAGACGCATTCATTATAAAATCAACCTAACACGGCTAAATTCGAGCTAACCCTGTAGTTTAGACCAGGGCTAAGACTGCTTTTCTGTCCCCCCTCAGTCTTTTGTTCTCTAGACTAAACGTGCTCAATTCTTTTAACCTTTCCTCATAGGTCATGTTTTCTAAACCTGTTATCATTTTGGTTGCTCTCCTCTGGACTATCTCCAATTTGTGTACCTCTTACCAGTTTAACAAAAATCTCATTTGGTGATAATTTCTGAGAAAACATAGGATAAATTAGATTTTTGCTCCACACAATTTCTGCCAGTTGTTGCAAGCAGAATTAATAGAACATAAGAACGGCCATACTGGGTCAGACCAAAGGTCCATTTAGCCCAGTATCCAGTCGTCCGACAGTGACCAATGCCAGGTGTCCCAGAGGGAAAGAACAGAACAGACAATCATCAAGTGATTGATCCCCTGTCACCCATTCCTAGCTTCTGGCAAACAGAGGCTAGAGACCCCATCCCTGCCCACCCTGACTAATAGCCATCAATGAACCTATCCTCCATGAAATTATTTAGTTCCTTTATGAACCCAGCTATAATCCCGGCACCCACAATATCCCCTGGCAAGGAGCCCCACCCGCCAACTGCGCACCATGTAAAGAAATACCTCCTCCCGTCTGCTCCAAACCTGCTGCCCACTAATTTAATTTGGTGACCCCTAGTTCTTGTGTCATGAAAACGAGCAAACAACACTCCCACACCCACCTTCTCCACATCAGCCATGACTCCACAGACCCAAATCATACCACCCCCAGTCATCTCCCTTCCAAGCCAAAAAGTCCCAGTCCCACTAATCTCTCCTTATATGGAAGCTGTTCCATACCCCCAATCACCTTTGTTGCCCTTCTCCGAAACCCCTCCAATTCCAAAGTAACTTTCTTGAGATGGGGCAATAAAGGAAAATAGGAAGTAATGAAGTCAGGCTTAATTTAGGAGAGATGTAAATTTTACATACATAGGGTTAAGCAACTCCTGTTCTCAGTAGTTTCCTTTTGTGAATATTTTCTTTTCTTCCAGAGTCCTTTCCTAAACATAATCGTACAAGGAACAAACCAGTACATAAATGTGTAATCTCTGGAGAATGTCTGGTACTCTGTTTTTTTCTGATTCTTAGCAGTACCACAGCAATGGGCTGCCTTCATGATTTTTATTTTCAGTGCCTTTTGCTAAACATTTTCCTTACAGGGCTCAGTTAGGCTACTACTGACAGATTCTTCCTTTAGCTCAGTATATGGCAATGCCATCTCCATTGAATACAAATGAGATCTGTGCAATTCCTTGTTGGCATGCATTAATCAAAAATAAGAATAATCCTCCATTTACTTTTTACTCACTAGAGGCCTAATCCTTTAGATACTGCTGGACAAGGGACCCAATCCAATACCCAATTAAGCCAATGAAAGGATTCCCATTGACATCAGTGGGTAATTATGAACAGTCCCTTTTGAAATATTAAAATGAGTGGGTCGACATCTGGTAGTTAGTGTCTGAAGGACCAATTGCTTGGTTTACAGAACACAGAAAGTTAAGTCCTATTTGACTTTTTCAAATTGTATGTCTGATTTTTGGAGCCCTCAGCCTTTTTAAAATTTCTGGAAATAATCCTTTGTGCCTGAAATTTCTCATGTTTAATCTCTGATCATAATAATTTAAAAAGAAATTAATCCTAATCAATAAGCAATGTGTATTTAAATGAAGTCAATCTTGAAAAATGAAGTATCTTGGTATAGGACTGGAGAAACAGAAACAAAAGTTAATAAAATAAATAAGTGAAGATTGATACAGTATTGATACAGTTTCTCTTATATAGTTTCTCTTTTTACTATCCCTTCTCTGTTTTCTGTACTTTTTATGTTATTTCTTTAATTTTGAATATACATTAAAAATAAAAAGGAATGGATGTTACAAAACACTCTGTTTAGTGTTCTAACTAATCCTAAATTACAGGAAATGTGTATATATTTTCCACAGCAATCCTAACTCTTTGAGCCTCCCTGTGGATCAGAACACTGGGTAACATGATGAACTCTGTGACAAATAATGCAATATAATCTAACTGGAACTGCATTCTGTACAGTGTCTGATACCCCAAAGGGAGTGTTCCTTGAACACCAGAAAAACTTATTTACATACATCAATGGTTCAAAATTTAAAAAACAAACAGCCTCCCCCCCAAATCCCCTCATGTAATAGAATCATTTTTTCACCTTCCTGCTTTTCATTCAGTCCTTAATCTGTCTTTCAGATAATATGCTGAAATTGTATTTACTTGATTAAGAATCATAAAAATTATGTCCCATCCAGCCCTACATTTCTCTGATTCTATGATTTTTAATAACAGAAATCAAATATCTGAACATTATCTGAAAGGCAGATTATTAAAAACATATTCTACTGGAGCTTTCTTTTTATTAAGTACAAAATTAGTTGAATATTCAATGTAATTCTTACTGCCTTTGCAAATTGTGAAATCTGAATGAAAAATAAGTTCACATATATGCATATGTATACAAAAATGCGATGTCTTACATCAGCCTTAGGGTTACAATTCCAATTGCACAAAGGTCAGGAAATTCAAAGTTATGGTTCCCACAGTCACCATATGTTGGTCCCTTTTGTATATATGTAGTGTTCTCTATCTATGGGGATAACTTTACTGTCTTCATGCATATATATACTGATTTCATATAGACTTCATATATTTATATATGCGTGAAGTCAGTATAGTTATCACCATTTAGCTCTGGTCTACACTTGCGGGGGGGGGATCGATCTAAGTCGACGTACTTAGATAGACTTACCATGGTGTCTCCAACGCGGTGAGTCGACTGCTGCTGCTCCTCCGTTGACTCTGCCTGTGCCTCTCACGGCGCTGGAGTACAGGAGTCGACGGGAGAGCACTTCGAGGATCGATTTAGTGCGTCTAGACTAAACACGATAAATCGATCCCTGCTGGATTGAGCGCTGCCCACCGATCCAGCATGGAGTGAAGACATACCCATAATGTGTGTGTGTGTGTATAAATAAAAAACATAGTACAAATATGGTCATTCTGATAATCACTTTGAATTTTCTAATTTTATATGAATAAAAAGTTAACCTTCATCCATAAAAGTTCTTGAGGTTTATTTTTAAAAGCAAAAAAGAAAATATGCAAGTGCTAATGTGTTTGAATGGCTGACTGTCAACAGCATCCGTTGTGGTGTTTCCTAAATGTTGAATGTATTTACTGTTTTGGCTGTGTCTGTGTACACATGCATGTGTTACAGTGTATTGTGTGTGTGAGTATTTATGTGCAAAAATGCCATTAACCTGCAGCTAAGGCTGAAAGAATCCATCACCTAAGATTGTAAGAGAATGTTATAGTTTTAAAAAAAACACAAAAAAACCCAAAGTTATAAATTGTGGAAATTCAAAGTTGTTTTTCTTTTTAAAATTAAAAAAATCATCTATCGCATGGAAATATATAGTTAACATCACCCCAACAAACTTCACTCAGGCTAGTGTTTTTTCAAACTTGAATTGCTTTCCCTTGCTCATTAGTGAACATGAATTAAATCAAGTTTGAACTTAGTTTCATTACTTCGAGTGGTTTAGCTTGCGTCCCCGCTGCAAAGTGGGCAGGTTATCAGCATGAGTGAAAGCTTCTCTTGGGGTTTAGTGTACAGCCTCAAACGAGCCAGTTAGCCCAAGTTAAAAGTACCACTAAACTTGTGTGTGCATGGGAGGGAGGTGAAGGGCAACACCCAAGTAAACTCTGCAGTGAAGAGATACCCCAAATGTCTCTGTGCATCAGCTCTCAACGGTAAAATGGGATAACAATACTCCCACGCTTAGTCTGTCTTGTCTGTTTAGGCCTTGATTCTGCATTGTAGTCCATGTGGATGGGATATTGCACCTATGTGGATCACAGTGTAGGACTGGCGTCCTAGATTGTAAGTTGTTTCGGGTAGGGACTGTCTTAACTATGTTTGTATAATGCCGAGTATAATAGGGCCATAATCTCAGATGGGGCCTCTAGAGTGCCATTTTAATTACAGTCTTTAATAAGGTTCTAGTTTCATCTATTTTTAATTAATGTCAGTGCAAACACTTCCATCAGAACATTTGTGGAAATTGTTTGGAGGGATGGGGTTTCCCTGGTTGTGTTGCTCAAAAATGGCTGAATCACAGTTGCTTCAAAAAAGGGTGGGAGGCTTAAACTAAACATGGAAAATTTCAGCCTAAAAATAAATTGTTTCATGTATTATTAGTAATGGAAAAAGTGAGGGGAAGGGAATTGGAACAGAAACAGGAATTCAACCTTGGAATCAATTTGGCCCTGATATATGCTGATGCTTACAATAACAACAACTATAAACAAACAAAAACTTATCTAAACATTTTTTCCCCTGTAAAATATTTGTCATCTACTGTAATCAGGATGGTGTAGTATGCTGTAAAGGTTTTCTTGGCACAGTTTTGGGATGATATGTATAATATTGCCAAACTCAAACATTCAAAATTCATGAGTCAGGCTTGCAGAAATAATAAAATTAGCTTAAAAGTCATGAGATTTAAAAACATTTAAAAGGCTATTGAGCCTTTCATGTTTTCAGGCTTTCTTCTGTAATCATAAAGGCTAGAAAACTGATTTTTTTTAATTTTTTTTTTTTTAATGAAAGCTGAGTTTCTCGTGTAATCGTGACTCCAGGCACTAGGGATTTATGAAATGAACCAAACTGGGGTCAAAAGTTGGCAACACTGCATGCATAGCTCACTTACTTACAAGTATTGAAGTCATCCCAAACTCATGCTACAGATATCTTGTGTGTTACACCACATTGCACCATCATGTATTCTCGTATGTGTAGCCTAATAAAATATTCATACACAAGCACGTACAGAGAAAATAGCTTTATTTTTAAAACAGGTTAAGATTACTGTGTTTGGAGAAAAAAAAGGGGGGGGGAGGGCGGAAACTTATTTGCCTAAATGTGTCATTAAAGTAATAATTAAAATTGTAAAATAATAAAAATAATAAAAACACAACAAAAAGTGTTAGCTATATTTGAGGATCTTAGTCATTTTCTGTTACAGAGAATAACAAAATTACCTACCATCCCATGATCTTGGCTCATTTTCCTTCTCTGCCAGGTGGTTGCTCGAATTTGACAAGTGATTGATTTGGTTTCAAAGGGTGCCTGAATTGCACAAAGTGTTTTTCATATTAGAAAAGACATAGCCATTTTTTCACAAGTTGCAAGATTTATTACCTTGCACAAAAGTGCTGCAAATTAGTTTGTTTGCTATTTATTTTCTCAGGATTACAGTAATTGGTGTCATTAACTGAAGGACAAGTTTTACAAAGGGTTGGAGGAGGTAGCCTTTTAAATACTTACTCTTCTTATTTATTTATTTTTAAACAATGGTACAGGACTGGAAATTAGATGGGTAGACTGCTACTTCCCATTTACTCACCCTTCCTTTGAGATGGAGATCAACTTCCAAGGAGAATGGATGGAGGTGCTGGGCTGCGGGGTCATGGAGCAGCAGCTAGTTAACTCAGGTACTGAAACTTCTCTACTTCATTGACATCTCTATTAGCAAACACTTCTAGCACAATCAGTTTCACAGTCTCCAACTCCCTTTTCCTTCAGAGTGTGCTGCGCACACACACATCTCTGTTACTAGCAGGAGCAGCAGAAAGACTACAAACAGATTGCATGCTGTTAGGGCACCAAGCTAGCCAGCTAGTTGAGCCCAAAAACTGAAACCATGGCTTTTTTTTAGGGAATTTGTGGGGAGGGAGGACCCTTAATTTTAAAAGATAAACTAATTAATTGACAGACAAATTCTCCTGTCATTCAAATCAAGCCTAATTTATTCAAATAGTTATGATTAAAAAATGCTGTTAGCAAAACAGCACACACATAGGAGAACACTGTGGCATCTTAGCTACCACTATGTGTTAATTGGGTAAATATTCTCCTTTTATATGTTGTTTATTTGTACTGATGATCATGTACTGTTTCAAGAGCAACAACAATTAATTTAATTGAAATTACAGAGATATGGTTGGTTGCCTGACATGAGTTATCCTCTAAAGATTACAAAAAAGGAAAGAAAAAGATAATGGGATTACTTTTCAAGTATTTTCAAATTCACTACTTCATGGCCTTGATTTTTGGAGTGGATGGGAACCTGCAGCTCCCCCGGAATAAACAGCAGTTGTTGTTTATTACATACCAATGGCCCTTTGGAATACTATTAATCTATTTTGTGCAAACGGGTAAGGTTGCGGCCTCCAGGTGTTCCTGTTATGGTGTATTTAGTGTGTTTTGTTGCTGTAGGTTTTCTTAAGCTATTTCTGGCCTGGTCTACACCTAAAACTTAGGTCAACCTAGCTACATCGCTCAGGGATATGAAAAATTTACAACCCTGAGGTGGCCTGGTCTACACTGGGGGTGGAGGAGCGGGGGATCGATCTAAGTCATGCAACTTCAGCTACGTGAACAACGTAGCTGAAGTCGACGTACTTAGACCTACTCACCGCAGTGTCTTCGCTACAGTGAGTCGACTGCAGCCACTTCCCTGTCGACTCTGCCTGCGCCTTTCGCTCCAGTGGAGTACAGGAGTAACGGGAGAGTGCTCGGCGGTTGATTTATCGCATCTAGACTAGACGTGATAAATTGACCCCCGCTGGATCGATCACTGCCCGCCGATCCAGTGGGTAGGATAGCCAAGCCCTTAGAGACGTAGTTAAGCCAACCTAAGCCCTAGTGTAGACAGCTCTAACCCCTTTCAGAGAGGTGGATTACCTACAGTGATGGAAGAACACCTTCTGTTGCTGCAGTAACTATCTATGCTACAGCATTGCAAGCTGCAGTGCTGCAGCTGGGCCACGGTTGTGTTTCTGATGTAGATGTATATCGGTCATTAGTAGATTCTAAATTCCTCTTTTCTTAATATTCTTTAAAGTAGGCATTTAACCTGGATTTCTCACATCCCAGGTAAGTGACCTGATCACTGACATGGAGTCAGTCTGTCTCTGGCCCAGTGAACATTTAATTATTTATACAAAGTGGGACAGCTCCAATGGGAGACATTGAGAGGGCATCATCCCAGAATAGTTAATAGCCAGGTGCTTAGGGCACCCACCTTTGATGTGAGAGTCCCAGGTTCAAGTCTCCCCCGGATTCAGAAAGGGTATCTCTCTCATTTTCCTTGAAAATCTTTGAAAGGTCTCAGTTTTGTACTGAGGAGGAACAAGAATATTTTTGGAATCTTGAGTTTTTATGGGATGGGAAAACCGTTTCCCATCCAGGTCAGTTGATGATGGTGATGATGATGATGATGTGCAGACGAAAAGAGTCTTGTTAATTTCAGCTCGATTCAAAGCAAAATGCATTGCAGGTGGGGAACAAAAAGAAAGGAATCAATGTTTGTCAAACAGAAAGTTGTTGAGAAAGACACAGTTGTTGAGAAAAGAAGACATTTTATTTTGAGATTGCTCAGAGGATATTACAAATTGGAAAAAATATACAGGACCTTGCAGTAAACTTAATACAGACAAAACCAAAATGTATGTATGTTTGTTTATTTATGTATTTATTTATTAAGAAATGTGGCTTGTGATTACTGCATATGACTTGACGTGGCCTACACAGGTAATAGTTGCTACTGTCCCATTCCCTCAGATTTCAGAATATCCCCAAAGTGCCAACTTAACATTTATTTATGATGGTGCCTTGTTTATTATTATGACTCAAACGCATAGATTCTCAGAATTTGTTATAGTGACAAGCCTCCCGCAAAACAAAGTTAAAAATCCTTAGTATTGCCCTGACACTATGACCAGAAGGGAAGTACTTCTCATGGCTATTAGAAATCAAAATTGTGCCTCCTAGTTCCTTCATCTTGATTGCCGGGAGGACTGGAACTTCCTTTCCAAAGTCTCCACCCCATAATGCACGGAGGGGTGTTTTCATGGCTCCATCTCTTCCCTCTACATAAAGGCTTGGCAGGACTTAATTTAAATTGATAGATGTTGTTAAACATTGATTTCAGCTGACACCCTGAAATTGGTGAAAAGCATATCCATCCATACAAGTTAGTGCAGCCTCCCACTTGGGCCTGTAGCAATTGGGTATCACTGGCCCTGCAGCAGCAGCACAGAGCACCCTCTGCAGCCTTGCTGTCACAGGAGAGAGGGAGCGGGTCTATGACAGTGGAGAGGGCTCTCTGCACAGCTGCAGGGCTAGTGACACTGGATTTCTGCAGGCCGAGGGTGTGGGGAAGGCTATGGTCCTGGCAGGGCAGAGTAGAGACCCCTGGCCAGGGCTGCAAGGTTGAGGATGAGCCCTCAGCCGTAGGGGACAGAGCCATTCATCAGCAGAGTGGCCTCCTCCACAGTTGGGGGCTTGTCCTTCTCCTCCTTGCAGTCCCGACTAGGGAGGTCTCTGTTCTGCCCTGCTAGGACCATAGGCAGCCTTGCGCCTGCAACGATCCAGTGTCACTGGCTCCACGGCTGTGCAGGGAGCCCTCTGCAGCAACCCTGTCACAGTCCCGCGCTCACTCACTAGCCCTGAGTGCAGGGGCTGTCCCCAGGCAGGGAGTGTTCAGCAGTGGGGTGGCCTCCTCCATGGCTGAAGGCTGATCTTCCTCCTTTCAGCCCTGGCCAGAGGCCTCTGCTCTGGTGACCAGAACTGCAGCCTCCCCTGCATCCTGTGTCCGGGTATCTTGAACCCCTCAGTAGCACAGGATCCCCCCAGCTACATCATTGTCAGTGCCCTAGTACTACCCCCAACCATACTTCCCCCTTAATTTCCTGCAACTGTCAAATTAAAAATGGATAAAAATTGGGGGGGGGAAATTGGGGGGGGGGCAGGGAAGAATTCTGCCAAGTCTATCTATCGGGTATCCTGCTTCTCCAGCATCTTTCATCAGCTCTTTGTTTATCATCCTGCCCATATGCAAGGGGAGAGATCTTCATCTTTTCCTGGGAAGTGAATACCACATCTTTCACATGTTTTTTGTTGTTGTGTGCCTCAAAACTTCATCCAGAGTACTTGCCTATAAATGCAGCTACATTATTTTCACAGTTATCACAGCTTGCATGGAAAACATGAAATTGACTGCTCTATGAAAAACATGAATTTAAAATTTCCCACCAGTTGCTCACTTATTGTGAAAAATGCTAACTCAGAATCTCTATGGGAGATATTCTAGAACTCAGCACAGTAGGATTGAATGGAATTTTTTTAAAAAAAACATTATTCATTTTTGGCTGGCTAGGCCACAGCTGGGGAATATTTCAGTTAGTTTGCTGTGTGTGCCAGTTCACAGGCTAAGTGCCAAAAGATCTTTTTCATGTTCTGCTGCACTGCTAACTGATAAGCACCAGAGCAGAAACAAGGGAGTTTGCATTCATACAGGATACTGCAGCAGAATAAACTTCAGCTGAACCAAACCTTTTCTACAGTAAAAATTTTAGAATGTGTGTTTAAACTGCTTTTATTGAAACGTTGTTTTTCTGAACAATTTGTGTCAAAGTTTTCCTTAGATACACTGAAAATTTTGAAGTAAAGTTCCAAAATAGTAAACAGTGAATAGAAACTCTTTATTTATTTCTTCCTAACAAAACATGTCTGGCCCCTTACAAAGCATTTTTGGTTGATGTGAGTCATTAAGACATGTAGTTATGAAATTTTATGTTGCCCAGTGAAATTTACCTTTTTCTTCCATTAAAAAATGGCACTTTTCTATGGAAAAAAACAAGCCTTAGCTACAATTACATTTTTTCCCTTTGTATTATTGCTTAAATGTGAAGTATTTGTTTGTGAGATCACCAAAAGCTATCACTCAGAACTAAGTTGCCTGTGCGCACAGTGCTCTGCTATGGCTATATTTTAAAGAGGCCTTGAGGATGCCACACATTGGATGACTTTTATGCTGTATTTTATTTATTTTCTATATATTTGGGCAGAAATATAAATGAGCTTTATAGGCTGATTAAGAGATAAGTTCCCTGCCCCAAAGCTGTTAGGCATTAAAAGTGAAGTAGTGACACTTCCCCTTGAATGGTCCCTTAGGGTATGTCTACACTACGAAATTAGGTCAAATTTATAGAAGTCGTTTTTTTAGAAATCGTTTTTATATAGTCGATTGTGTGCGTCCCCACACAAAATGCTGTAAGTGCATTAACTCGGCGGAGTGCTTCCACAGTACTGAGGCTAGCGTCGACTTCCTGAGTGTTGCACTGTGGGTAGCTATCCCACAGTTCCCACAGTCTCCAGCGCACACTGGAATTCTGGGTTGAGATCCCAATGCCTAACGGGGCAAAAACATTGTTGCGGGTGGTTCTGGGTACGTGTCGTCAGGCCCTCCCTCCCTCCGTGAAAGCAACGGCAGACAATCGTTTTGCGCCTTTTTTTGCTGAGTTACTTGGCAGATGCCATACCACGGCAAGCATGGAGCCTGCTCAGATCACTTTGGCAATTAGGAGCAAATTAAACACCATGCACATTATTCAGCAGTATATGCAGCACCAGAACCTTCCAAAGCGAAACCGGGCGAGAAGGCGATGTCAGTGCGGTGACGAGAGCGATGAGGACATGGACACAGACTTCTCTCAAAGCACGGGCCCTGGCAATGTGGGCATCATGGTGCTAATGGAGCAGGTTCATGCCGTGGAATGCCGATTCTGGGTGCAGGAAACAAGCACAGACTGGTGGGACCGCATAGTGTTGCAGGTCTGGGACGATTCCCAGTGGCTGCAAAACTTTCGCATGCGTAAGGGCACTTTCATGGAACTTTGTGACTTGCTTTCCCCTGCCCTGAAGCACAAGAATACCAAGATGAGAGCAGTCCTCACAGTAGAGAAGCGAGTGGCAATAGCCCAGTGGAAGCTTGCAACACCAGACAGCTACCGGTCAGTTGGGAATCAATTTGGAGTGGGCAAATCTACTGTGGGGGCTGCTGTGATGCAAGTAGCCAACAGAATCAAAGATCTGCTGATATCAAGGGTAGTGACCCTGGGAAATGTGCAGGTCATAGTGATGGCTTTGCTGCAATGGGATTCCCTAACTGTGGTGGGGCCATAAATGGAACCCATATCCCTATCTTGGCACCGGAGCACCAAGCCGGCGAGTACATAAACCGCAAGGGGTACTTTTCAATGGTGCTGCAAGCACTGGTGGATCACAAGGGACATTTCAGCAACATCAGCGTGGGATGGCTGGGAAAGGTACATGACGCTTGCATCTTCAGGAACTCTGTTCTGTTTCAAAAGCTGCAGGAAGGGACTTTCTTCCCAGACCAGAAAATAACCGTTGGCGATGTTGAAATGCCTGTAGTTATCCTTGGGGACCCAGCCTACACCTTAATGCCACAGCTCATGAAGCCATACACAGGCAGCCTGGACAGTAGTCAGGAGCTGTTCAACTACAGGCTGAGCAAGTGCAGAATGGTGGTAGAATGTGCATTTGGACGTTTAAAGGCGCGCTGGCGCAGTTTACTGACTCGCTTAGACCTCAGCGAAACCAATATTCCCATTGTTATTGCTGCTTGCTGTGTGCTCCACAATATCTGTGAGAGTAAGGGGGAGACGTTTATGGTGGGGTGGGAGGTTGAGGCAAATCACCTAGCTGCTGATTACGCGCAGCCAGACACCAGGGCGGTTAGAAGAGCACAGGAGGATGTGGTGCGTATCAGAGAAGTTTTGAAAACCAGTTTCATGACTGGCCAGGCTATGGTGTGAAAGTTCTGTTTGTTTCTCTTTGATGAAACTGCCCCCCCTCCACCCCCCCGGTTCACTCTACTTCCCTATAAGCTAACTGCCCTCCCCTCCCCCCTTCGATCACAGCTTGCGGAGGCAATAAAGTCATTGTTGCTTCACATTCATGCATTCTTTATTCATTCATCACACAAACAGGGGAATAACTGCCAAGGTAGCCCGGGAGTGGTGGTGGAGGAGGGAAGCGCTGGGTGCAGTGGTGGAGGAGGGAAGGACAAGGCCACACAGCACTTTAAAAATTTAAAACTCTAAAACTTATTGAATGCCAGACTTCTGTTGCTTGGGCAATCCTCTGGGGTGGAGTGGCTGGGTGGCTGGAGGCCCCCCCACAGCGTTCTTAGGCGTCTGGGGCTATGGAACTTGGGGAGGAGGGCAGTTGGTTACACAGGGGCTGTAGCGGCAGTCTGTGCTCCTGCTGCCTTTCCTGCAGGTCAATCATATGCTGGAGCATATTAGTTTGATCCTCCAGCAGCCTCAGCATTGAATCCTGCCTCCTCTCATCACGCTGCCTCCACTTACTCTCTTCAGCCCACCACTTACTCTCTTCAGCCCACCACCTCTCCTCGTGTTCATTTTGTGCTTTCCTGCGCTCTGACATTGTCTGCGTCCATGCATTCATCTGCGCTCTGTCAGTGTGGGAGGACAGCTTGAGGTCAGAGAACATTTCATCGTGAGTGTGTTTTTTTCACCTTCTAATCTTTGCTAGCCTCTGGGAAGGAGAAGATCCTGTGATCCTTGAAACACATGCAGCTGGTGGAGGGAAAAAAAAGAGACAGTGGTATTTAAAAAGACACATTTTATAGAACAATGGGTACACTCTTTCACGGTAAACCTTGCTGTTAACATTACATACATAGCACATGTGCTTTCGTTACAGGGTTGCATTTTGCCTCCCCCCACCGTGTGGCTAACCCCTCCCCCTACCACATGGCTAACAGCGGGGAACATTTCTGTTCAGCCACAGACCAACAGCCCAGCAGGAACGGGCACCTCTGAATGTCCCCTTAAGAAAAGCACCTTATTTCAACCAGGTGACCATGAATGATATCACTCTCCTGAGGATATGAAGTTTCCATCAGAGGAGTGAAGTTTTGGAATAGCCTTCCAAGGGAAGCAGTGGGGGCAAAAGATCTATCTGGCTTTAAGATTAAACTCGATAAGTTTATGGAGGAGATGGTATGATGGGATAACATGGTTTTGGTAATTAAATATTCATGGTAAATAGGCCCAAGGGCCTGTGATGGGATATTAGATGGAGTGGGATCTGAGTTACCCAGGAAAGAATTTTCTGTAGTATCTGGCTGATGAATCTTGCCCATATGGGTTTAGCTGATCGCCATATTTGGGGTCGGGAAGGAATTTTCCTCCAGGGCAGATTGGAAGAGGCCCTGGAGGTTTTTCGCCTTCCTCTGTAGCATAGGGCATGGATCGCTTGCTGGAGGATTCTCTGCTCCTTGAAGTCTTTAAACTACGATTTGAGGACTTCAATAGCACAGATATAGGTGAGAGGTTTTTTGCAGGAGTGGTGGATGAAATTCTATGGCTTGCGTTGTGCAGGAGGTCAGACTAGATGATCATAATGGTCCCTTCTGACCTAAATATCTATGAATCTATAACAGAGAGATAAAGAACGGATGTTGTTTGAACGCCAGCAAACATAGGCTGCAATGCTTTGTTCTGCAGTGATTCCCGACTACGTGCTATTGGCCTGGCGTGGTAAAGTGTCCTACCATGGTGGACGGAATGAGGCTGCCCTCCCCAGAAACTTTGTGCAAAGGCTTTGGGAGTACATCCAGGAGAGCTTTATGGAGATGTCCCTGGAGGATTTCCGCTCCATCCCCAGACACGTTAACAGACTTTTCCAGTAGCTGTACTGGCCGCGAATGCCAGGGCAAATTAATCATTAAACACACTTGCTTTTAAACCATGTTTACTATTTTAAAAGGTACACTCACCAGAGGTCCCTTCTCCGCCTGGCGGGTCCAGGAGGTAACCCTGGGTGGGTTCGGGGGATACTGGCTCCAGGTCCAGAGTAAGAAACAGTTCCTGGCTGTCGGGAAAACCGGTTTCTCCACTTGCTTGCTGTGAGCTATCTACAACCTCATCATCATCCTCTACCTCATCCGCAAAACCTGCTTCCGTGTTACCTCCCCCTCCATTGACGGAGTCAAAGCACACGGTTGGGGTAGTGGTGGCTGAACCCCCTAAAATGACATGCAGCTCATCATAGAAGCGGCATGTTTGGGGCTCTGACCCGGAGCGGCCGTTCGCCTCTCTGATTTTTTGGTAGGCTTGCTTCAGCTCCTTAAGTTTCACGTGGCACTGCTTCGGGTCCCTGTTATGGCCTCTGTCCTTCATGCCCTGGGAGATTTTGACAAATGTTTTGGCATTTTGAAAACTGGAATGGAGTTCTGATAGCACGGATCCTGTATCTCCCGTTCGGTCCATGCTGGAGCTCTTTTGCGATTCTGGGACTCCATCATGGCCACCTCTGCTGATGAGCTCTGCACTCACCTGCAGCTTGCCATGCTGGCCAAACAGGAAATGAGATTCAAAAGTTTGCGGGCTTTTTCCTGTCTGCCTGGCCAGTGCATCTGAGTTGAGAGTGCTGTCCCGAGCGGTCACAGTGGAGCACTCTGGGATAGCTTCCGGAGGCCAATACCGTCAAATTGCATCCACAGTACCCCAAATTAGACCCGGCAAGGCCAATTTCAGCGCTAATCCCCTTGTCGGGGGTGGAGTAAGGAAATCAATTTTAAGAGTCCTTTAAGTCAAAAAAAAAAGGGCTTCGTCGGGTGGACAGGTGCAGGGTTAAATCGATTTAACTCTGCTAAATTCGACCTCAACTCCTAGTAAAAAGAAAAGGAGTACTTGTGGCACCTTAGAGACTAACAAATTTATTTGAGCATAAGCTTTCGTGAGCTACAGCTCACTTCATTGGATGCATTCAGTGTTAGTCTCTAAGGTGCCACAAGTACTCCTTTTCTTTTTGCAAATACAGACTAACACGGCTGCTACTCTAAAACCTCTCAACTCCTAGTCTAGACCAGGGCTCAGAATATATGCTAACTACTTATGCTAAAGCTAAACTATCTGCTTAGTTGTGACGCTCTTAGTACCTTTCCCAAACTTGAAAAAGAGCTCTGTGTAGCTTGAAAGCTTGTCTCTCTTACCAACAGAAGTTGGTCCAATAAAATATATTCCCTCACCCATCTTGTCTCTCTAACATACTGAGACCGACACAGTTAAACAACACTACATGTGTCTTGCAATGACAGTTCTCCTGCTTGTAATATCTTAATACAGTTTCTTGGAGGCTAACTTGAGGATGTATCAAATTCAAATGATATTGCCAAATTATTTAAGATTTTCAGTTTTGAACATTTAGTCTTGAGTGAAGAATTCTATTGTAGCTGTAATGCCCTATGGAATCTGGGCTAAACTATTGTTTTCCCAAATACTCTCTTCCACTGAAAATGCTTCTGATACTCATCTTTACAGAGAATCACGGAAATGTAAGGCTGGAAGTGACCCTAGGACGTCATCAAGTCCAACCTCCTCCGCTGGGGCAGGACAAAGTAAACTTTGACCATCTCTGACAGAAGCCTTTCTTTGATTTCAGTTACCTTTAAATAGAATATGTACTTTAAAACAATCAAATTTGTGCAAGAGCAAAAGCTTTATTAGCTTCATTCACTGCCCACTTTCCTGGTCTTCTGGGTTTTTTTTTTTTTTTTTTGTCTTTTTATATCGAAGAAAAGATTCCATAGTCTTTGAGTCTTTGCCTCTCTTTCCTGACAGCATAACTCACTGCTAGGTCTCCACTGTCTGACATTGACCTTCAGAATGTGTTACAAAGAACCCAAATGACAGAGACAACAAAAATAGTACATTAAATTTGAAATTTCTGAAATAAAATAAGATTCATTGCTTTATCTTATATAGGGTTGTTTTAGTGTCATACCTCACTTTCAAGGTTCAGCTGATTCTGGTATTCAGAAAAACAATACCAGATTTCTTCACCCAAGATTCTAAAGCTGACCTCCTTCTTAAAGGCTCACTGAATGGGATATGGGGGTTGTTCATTGTTCATACCCATTCAGATATTGATCTCTGTGTTGAGGTCAGTCAGGGTGCCCATTGTGATGATGTTTGATTCCAAAATAAAAATCCTGAAGTGTAAAAGGGAGAGGAGAGATTGCAGTGTTATTGACTGTTTAAAAGAAAATTGCAATGCATATACCAGGAAAGCTACTCTTTATAACCCCACTGAGAATATGGTGCCAAATTTTTCCTCCAGGTCTTCGGCCTGTCTATGTAACTAGTTTTGAAGTGATAAATAATGCTGAAGACAGGACAGTCATACAGAGCCATCTGGGTTGCTTGGTAAACTGGGCCCATTTGAACAAAATGTGCTTAATACAGCCAAATGCAAAATTATGCCTCTAGGAACAAGAAATGCAGGCCATACGTATAGAATGGGGGACTGTACCCTGGAAAGAAGTGACTCTGAAAAGAATTTAGAGGTTAGAGTAAATAAGCAACTCAACGTGAGCTCCCCACGTGAAGATGTGGCAAAATGGGCCAATGTGGTCCATGCTTCTATAAACAGGGGGTGTAGTGAGTAGGAGTAGGGAGGTGATTGCATTTCTGTGTATGGCATTGGTGAGATCATTTCTGAAATACTGCATACAGTTCTGGTATCCACAGCTTAACAAGGATGTTGGAAAAAGTGGAGAGGGTGCAGAAAAGAACCACAAAAATAATTGGAAGACTGGAGTAAATCCCTCATAGTGAGAGATGTATAGAGCTCAATCTGTTTAGTTTATGACAAAGAAGATTGAGTGGTGATTTGATTACAGTGCATAAGTACCTTCATGGGGAGAGAATACTAGGTACTAAAGGGCTTTGTAATCTCGTGGATAAGGCATAACCAATGGTTGGAAGTTGAACTAGACAAATTCAAATTAGAAATAAGGCATGAATTTTTAACAATGAGAGTGATTAATCATTGGACAAACAACCAAGGGAAGTGGTGGATTCTCTATCTCTTGATGTCTTCAAATCAAGACTCGATACTTTTCTGGAAGATATCTTGTCAAATTGAGTAAAATTTATTGGTCTGTGTAATACACAAGGATATACAGCAGGTCAAATTTGATGATCTTATGGTCCCTTCTGGCTTAAACTCTATCAATATATCTAATCTGTGTAAAAACCAAAAACTCCACCTATTGTAGAGATTTATTTCAGCTGTTTAGAAAATTCTTATTATTCCGAAGGCACAGAGTAAGGAATGCAGTTACATGTTCCCCAAAGGCTGAAGTTAGTGATGCAGAACTTTGGAAATTTACTGTAGTGCAAAGAGAGGGAGCTGGATAGAAGGAAATTCAGTATCATAATCAGTATAAAATCTAGTTCTAGATTTTTTTAAAATTTCATGTTGTGTGGGGTCTTTTTGCTAATAGTAAAACTGTGTATTTAAATATTATTTATATTAAAATTGATGTATAAAAGTCATATTAATATAAAGTTATGGTTACTATAATTAACACTCAACAATTAGAAAATAAAGTATTGAAGCTTTTAAGCACAACGTAAGCTCTTTGGGGTCTTTTGGTTTTGTGTTTGTACAGCCCCTAGTACAATGGTATGCTGATCCATGATCAGGGCTCCTAGGCTCTATTGCAATACAAATAATAATGAATAATGGTAGTAATAACTAGTAGGATGTATATTAAGATTTTCTGAAAAACAATAGTTCCTGGTCTAGGTGCAACTGCTATCGATATCACACACCGAGCGCTTGTGAACCATGAGTAAGGCTGCAAGTCTGTCATGGAAGTCACGGATTCGGTGACTTTCTGGGACCTCCATGACTTCCACAGCTGCCAGTGTGGCTGACCACAAGGCCACCCGAGCAGCTGGCTCCGGGGGCCGCCCAAGCAGCAGTGGTCCTGGGGGCAGCCCCAGAGCAGTAGACCTGGTGCAGCAGCGGTTCCGGGGACTGCTCTGGAGGGCATCAGAGCAGCAGTCCCTGGGGCCTTGGAGCAGCGGGCATCCGGGGACAGTCAGCCCTCGCTGCCAGAGCAGGGGCCAGATGTTGTTCCCCAAGACCCACCAAAGCAGCAGCCATGAATTTTTTTCATTGCCAATGACCTGTCCATGATTTTTACTAAAAATACCCATGAGTAAATCTTAGCCTTAATCCTAAGTGCTGCTGTATTGAAGCTGCTAGTGGGGAGAGTTGGCAAGGCTTGTTGCTGCGCATGTATTTCCTGCCTTCCCGTTCAGAAAGTAGCACTGGCATAGCCCTCAGAGATGGCGATTTGCCTGTTTTTTTGGGATTGAGGATGAATGCAATGGATATGAGGAGAGCTTGGCAGAGAAAATGTCAGTTGGCTAAAATGGAAGGGAAGAGGATTGCTCCGACTTCAGTGACGGAATGAGGCCTTTGACAAGGATACGGAGAAATTGTGCACAGTTTGCATTCGTTTGTATTCTCAGTTCAAACATTGCTGTGCGGTGCTGAGGTTCAAAGGAGTGTGTATAATATCTTGAAGTTGCAGTGAAAGCACTTTTGCTGACCGTTTATTGTTGTCAATCCTTATGTATTCAGTCCTAAGATTGTTGTGAGTGAAGACTAATGAGCCTGATAACGTGCCTTCCTCATAGACAGAGAAACACAAAGAAAAGAGTTTGCAGTAACTAAACCAATTTCACTGAAGCAAGCTCTTCCTCTGAATGTGAGGGGTTTTAAGGCAAAAGCATTCTTGCCACAAAGTATTGTGTGAGGTGAAAGTTAGATGCTATTCCTCAAAATGTTTTTTTTTCCTGTTTTAAAACACTGACAGTTTAGCTACAGTATTTAATTCCAGCACTTAAAGTGTTAATGAGCCCAGTGCTGCCATCTTCTGCACAATAAAAATTTTAACATGTGTAATCTTAGCTGTAGCACTCTAAACATTTGATTATTTTATTTATTTATTTGTACACATGCTTTCTAAAGGAGAATAGCAGCTCCAAATTCTTAACCCTTCAGTTGTTTCAGGCTCTGGTTTTGACACAACCAAACTCCGTATCGTGCTGAATAAGCAGTGAATTTGTAGCTAATGGAAAAACCTTGCTAATGCTACCTTGAAGGGACAATTTTACTTGTTTAATTTATTAATATACTCTGAGTTACATTTTAGAGATGTAGGATTCTGATTTATCAAGCAGTGGGAGGACGGGGAGTTTTGGGGAATGGGAAATTTAATGTCTCATCCAGCTATTTATTTTGAGTCTTGCCTGTTAAATTGCATTAAAATATTTCAACAGATGGAGCATATGGCATATCCAGCATGCAAACCCAATGTGTTCTACCCATCCCAACATCTTTTTGAGCACTAACACTGCAGGAATCTTGAAATATTTAAGTGTGTGCGCGTATGTACGTATGTATGTATAGATATAGTAGAGAGGAGTACACATACGCACATCCTTACAAAACCTTTAAGTCAGTGGTCCCCAAACTTTTCACCTTACCCTCCCCTTACCCCTGTCTGCCGCACCTCCCCCATCCCCCTGAGCTGGGGCTGGGAGTGGGGCCACAGCTCCTGGAGGGGCCATGGTGACATGGACAGGGGTAAGGAGGCAGAGGCCATAGCTTGGGGAGGGGCCGGGGCGGAGCTGGGTGATGCTCCCTCCACACCCCCAGCCACGTCCCTGTGAACGTTCCTCTGCAATCGCTTGTGGGGGGCGGGGTGCCCCACAGTATGGGGACCTCTGTTTTAAGGTGAAGTTAAGTTACAATTGCATATCAATGGGTTGAGCACATAGATACATAAAACGCCTCCGGTGTTACGCTGAATAAAGGTTGTACTTCTCAAACAAGACACCCAGAGTAATTTTACTCTCCCTCTTGAGGCTCAGCTGCCCTCATCACAAATCTTTTAGTGGAAAACAAAATCTCTTTTTATCCAGTGACTTTCTAGCTAAGGAACTTAAATGGCCCACACAATGATATCTGAGCGCTTGTCAATCTTCAATGTATTTATCTTTACAACATCCATGTGAGGTGGGGAGTGCTATTATTTCCATTTTACAGATGAGGCACTGAGGCACAGAAAGGCTAAGTGACTTGCCCAAGGTCACACAGGATGTCTGTGATGGAGCAGAGTCTCCCAAGTCCTAGGCAAGTTACCTAACCACAGGGCCATCCTTCTTCTCAAAGCTGCCTAGTGATTTGAGCTCTACTTCCATAAGTAAAAGAGGTGGGGAGTTTGGGATTTTATTTAAATGTAAACAGAGCTATCTGGCAGTTGTATGCTATATGATTGCCAGAGCTGGCCAATCCCAGTGACATACCCAATTTGATAGTTAATAGCTGGTGAAATTTTACTTTAATCGTCTAAACTCAGGGAATTCTGGAGGAAGTCCTGATAGAATTGGCTTAAAGGGGAAAGGCATAGGTGAGCTGTTCATAGAAGTATGATAAATTGATCTTGGTGGTCCACAACATATCATGTGGATATTACTGTCTACATATATGTGTAGTGTGTTCTGGGGGCCGTAAGCTAAAATAGGCAGAGCAGGTCTTGACAGATTAAAAAGGGAATAAGACAGAGGACCTGACCTATCTCAGAGAAGATGCTCAGTCTCCCTATTGGAAAAGGAGAGTGTCCACACTCCGGTCTTTATTTGGAGCTGTATCATGCAAGGTGCTCAGCAGCCTGTTCTGAATACAGCAGATCATTTAAGCACATGCTCAATTTTAAGAGGTTGTTTCATCAAAGTGAATGTGCTTTAGGCCCTGATGCAGCAAAACACTTAAATGTGTGCTGAAGTCCCATAAATTTCAAACCAGTGGGACTTTAGCACATGCGTAAAGATTTTGGAGCCAGAGTGCTCAGCACCTTGCAGGAGGATCAAGTCCATAAAGTGGAAGCAGTTGCAGGCTAGGGATAAACTCTTGAGGGGATGTAGAGTTTCCTTTCTCCTTCCTCACAGCTGAAAGGGAAATTTAGTTAAGGATGGTTTGCTTCCCGCTCTTGGATGAAGATGGTTTTTCCATTGGTGGTTGGGTTTGCTTTCTTTTGGACAAGGCTAAAGGAAATTTTGGTCTTGGCTTGATAAATTGGGGCAAGGCAGAGAGACAGACTACATAGAGGTGATATCCCTTAAAGTCTCAGGAGGCAGTATTTTATTTGTTGTTGCTTTCCCATTTTCTGTTACCCATGGCTACAGCTGCAGGTCAAACACATACAGTGTATTATAAAGTTATGTAAAGGTTTCTGGTTTTTTTCCTCTTCCTCTTGTAAAGATAATTTGTCTATTGTCTGTTTCTTAATTTACAGCTCTGCTTGTTTAACTTGTTCATCGTTTTTCATCCAGAATGAGCCCACAAAATTCTTAAAATGTTGCTTTCTCTGACTTTATTACCTCTGACAGATTCATCGTATATGTTGGAATTTGGTGTTCTTTGAAAGAATTAATATAACCTTATTCCCAGTCTGTATATGTTTGCTCAGAATGAACAAATATATTGCAATACATTTTATGACAATTCAGTTATACCTATTTCTGGGAGGTATGTTGTTTATTTGCAGGGATGGTTAGTACAGGATTGAGTTTCGAACTAAAAAGCTATTATAGAACTTGGAACCAACATTTAAATATGTGGCGCCACATTGGCTTTGCATGGTCTGTGGACAAATTACCAGCTGAGCATTAGATTGATTCTGTGAGTAGATTTAGAGGGTAATGTCTCTTTGATGGTACAAGACTTCATTTGCATTTGGAACATTCATCCCATACCCTCACAGTACTGGAATCTAGCCTATACTTCAGACCTTATTTTCTCCTCCCCACAAAACCACTGCAAGATGTTAACACGCTCTGAGTTAATGCTGGCCCTGAGCCAGCTAGACTGGTTATTTGAGGGCATGACATAAGTACTTTCTCCCCTGAAGGGGTGAGAGACTCTACTCTCTGGGAGAATGATTAGGTCGTCCAATTGGAATTTTAAAAACCAGTTACTGTATACGGCTAGATATATTAAAGCCTTGTGAGGTAATATTACACATACAGTAGTTAGAGTGTGTCTTTCTCACATTGTCCTTCATGTTTGGAAATTAAAAAAGACATTAAAGATTTGGAGCCTTAGTATGACTGATCTTCCTGGGATCCAGCAGGAGGATTAGAGTGCTGTACACAAGAGGCAGCTAAATAATGTGTGAGATTTATTAAGTAATTCCAAAGCAAAACAGGATGGTGATCTCAGCACCCTCAACAGCAACAATTTATAGCACAGAAGTGTTTTCTTTCTTTTATTTACACAGATAAGAATATAATCTAATAATGTATTTTAATTACTGTAATATGCTGTGCTGAACGCTTCAAAATGTGATCCTTTGTAGAGTTATTTAAACAATTCTTCTCCCAGTTTCATCTTGTTCTCATTTATAAGGATTCTAGTTTTTATGCAACTAAGAGCTGTTGCCTTTCTGATCCAAATAACAAGTTTCCTCATCTGATTGGGGGATTCCACAAGATTTTTGTTGGGCTGTACGATGCTTACCAGGATTAGCCAAATAGGAATGGAGAGGAGACTTTATTTATGTGAGTCTGTACCTACTCCTAGCAGTGCAGCATTAAACTGTTTCACTTTGCCAGACAGCAAAAGCAAACTTTATTTCTTATCTGTCCAAAATCTATTTGTCGAGGAGACTAATGTTAAAATATATCACAGATGGTGCAATTCATGCCACTTCTTGCCTTTCAGACTTTCATGTTTGTAGGTTGGGTAAATGGGCAGAGTTTTCCCCTATGGCTGTCTGAAGCTGTATATGCTCTCTCTCTCTCTGACTTTACCCTTTGTCTATGATTAAGAAACAGAGAAAGCAGAGATGATTTTCTAGCGCTACTTTCTGACAACCAGAGTAATCTCCTGTATTATTTTGAAATTTTGTTTTGTTTTGTATAAGTATCTTGTAAGTCAGCTCCAATGTCACAGCTTGCGTTTTAACTGCTATAACAAAGGCTATATCTTCACTTCTGGCAGTAGTGTAGAGTACAGGCACTGCACATGTAGCTCTAAGCCCCAGGGAAAGACCAGCTGTGTCCCTGCTTGTCGTTGTGGTCTGTAGCGCCACACAATAGTGAAAGGCCCCAGCAGTAGAGGGGCAACAACGAAAGGTGCTGGCAGGGGGAAGGCAGCGGGGAAAGACTCTGGAGCCTTTCCCCGCTGCTTCCCTCTGCCAGAGCCTTTCTCAGGGGCAGGAAAAGGCTCCAGCCGTTGGGGGACGCTACACATTACACTGCTAAAAATAGCAGTGTAGAGGTGGGAGGCACTGCTTGGGCAGGTAGAGAGCTGTGTTAGGTGATTCAGGCACGTAGGGTACTCTACTCTGTTTGTCTAAGCCAATGGTTCTCAACCTATTTACCATTGTGGGCTGCATATGCAGCTCTCTCTGTTATGTGGGCCGCATCCACACAATATATATACTGCCTGTATAGCTCTGAGGCTGTCACATGGGCTGCAGCTGTGTGCTTATTGGGCCACAAGGGGCCCACGGGTTCAGAACCACTGGCTTAAGCCATGTCTCACTGTCTACAATACTGTTTATGCCTGTGCTAGCTGTACTCTGCACACCGCCATAAGTGTAGATGTAGCCTAAGTAGGGTGACCTGATCTCCAGTTTTTAAGCCCTCCTGCAGGTGTCCCAACTTTTCCTTTAAAACGGACAAATTGCCCTGTATTTTCTGTCTCCCACCCCATCAGTACGTGCCGGATCTCAGCCAGCAGGGCCCCACCCCCCATCCCATTTCCAGCCTGCACTGGCTGCGCACTGTGAGCTGCGGTGGCTGGTGAGTGTGGGCAGGTGCCAGACAGTGGCCACTTACATGTCGCCGCTGTTGCCCCCCAGTGGCCCTTTACATGCTCCACCTCTCGCCGTCCTCTCCCTGCTTTGCCTCTTGGCCTCCACAGTCCCGCTGCTCTTCCATATCTCCCCTTCCCTCTGCCCCCGTGGGGCGCACCCCACTCCCAGCACTGTGCGGAGAATCAGCCCCTGGTCAGAATGCTCAGCTCACCAGCAGCCTGGCAGGCATGCTCCTTCCTTCTCCTACTGCCTCTGGCTGGGCCGGTGCTCTGGCCCGGAACACTGGCCAGGAGGAGCCGAGCCCCGCATAGCGCTGGCACAGGGAAGCCTCTTTGCCTCTCAGCTAAGCTCTGGAGTGGCGAGTGGGGGGGAGAGATTGCTAGCCTGTTCATGCCCCGAACTTGCAGGCTTCACAGCAGCCCCCGGGGCAGGGGCGTAGCACCCTCATTGCACACATCCCGTCCTGAGTCCCTACGCACCCTCCTCTGCTGAGCCCTCTCTGGCCAGGTTCACTGAAGCCCCTGCAGTCAGGCTGCCTGGGCCCTGGAGCACAATGCATCCTTAGGGTTTAAACCCTTCCTGCCTGTGCTGTAGCAAGGGGACAGGAGGCGGCTGGGTTATGTCAGTGGCCAGCAGCAGCCTGGAGGTGTTAGCTGCCTTTCAACACTGTGCGGTCAGGAAGGGACAAGACTCTTCCAGCCACACACGGGAGTGAGAGGGGGAAGAGAAGAGCTCTGCAAGGACATGGGCCAGGTCATCCCTTCCCCTCCCCTGCAGCTGGAAGCAGCTCCCATCCCTTCCCTCCCACGAAGTGCATATAGGCTGCTGCTAGCCACATTCTGGTGTGAACCCTGTCAGAAATCTGGGAAGGGTGGGCATGTGACCCTGCATGCCCCCTGTCCCTGTGTTGCCCTGGGAAGACACAGTGGCAGGTACCAGGAGAGGTGGGTCCATCCCGGGGGAGGGTCAGTTCGGTAGGTCGGTCAACCCCCCCTCTGTGAGAGAGGTGTATGGGAGTGTGGGGATGTGTGACACACATGTGAACCCTAAAGCCTTAAAGATAAGAAGGTAAATAAAAAGAATCCAACTATGCAGTATTTCTTTTTAACAGGGGCTCAGTCAACTTGATGTTAGATTGAACATTTGTACGATTGTTTGCCATTGAACTTGCTTCAATATGAGTAATTTTACTAGGTGTCCCATGTTCAGTATAGGGAAATATGGTCACTCTAAGCCTAAATGCCTTAGTTCAGGGTTGCTTAAGTTTAACCTTGAGATGTTCAGGTTTGCTTGTACTTAGGTCTGTGTAATCATAACAACCCAGTGGCTCACCGGGATTAGAAGAGAATATAGCATATCAGATTTGGAACATATTGCATCAGAAAAGGAAATGGCTGTCCTGTGAATGAAATCTGAACCTTATCATATTTCCAGAGAGCAACAAAGAGACTGGAGTAGGTTTGGTATTCCTATGCTTGGTGGAGCTGAAAAGCGGCTGTTCTACAGTAAAGGGTGGAGCCAGGCAATGGACCAACCAGTTATTACTGAAGTTTACCATTGCACATGAAAAAGTCAATGAAAGAACCAGTTACTTCTAACACTTAAAGGATATTCCCTATATAAATAGCAGCAATAAATTAGCAAACAGTTTAACAATTAGATTATGCAATATAATGCTTATGGAAGGAGCATCGACAATAAGAACTAACTTCCATATTGCAGTATAATTATGGGGGAATCTTTATGTCTCATAATGTATGGAAATTAGAAGTAAATATACGACAGTAGCTTTGTACATACTTTCTATTGTTTAAGCATGGGTTTTTTTGTTTTTGTTTTTTTAACGTTTGTGCTTCATAGCCCAAATACCTCAGACTTTCCTACATTTGCTGGGAATATATCATTAAGGCTCTTCCTCTATCAAGAAACACAAGCTGATTGGCCCAAGTCTAGTCCTGCCCAGCTCCCTCCTCTACCAGTGACCTCTGTCCTATGAAGCCTCCTCTCCAAATCTGGGAGAGAGGACGGAGAAATAAAAATAAAACAAAACAAGGATTTTGTTTTTCGAGACCTTGCTCATGTCGATTCCATTCTAGGTGTGTGCCGGCCCATATGCACAGTTGTTGGAGGCTTTTGCTTTAGCGGTATCCGTAGGGCTGGCTGTGACGCCCTCTTGAGTTCTGCGCTCATGCGTTGGTATATTAGGCGCCACTGGTCCTACACTCTCTCAGTTCCTTCTTAGCGCCCATGATGGTTGGTTGGAGCGTCTTGTCTTGCATTGCAAGAGCATTAGGCTTCTTAACAGTCCATTGTTACTTCCTTTGTATATAGTTCTTAGGAACTTCGCCATTAGATTAACTATCAGTAGGTTAGTAGTGAGAGTCCTGGCTGGGACTTCGCCCCAGAGCGGGGCATACTCTGTTCCCCGGACTTCAAACCGTGTTCGTCATGCAGCTGGCCGATGCCTGTTAGTGACCCGCACAGCAGCTGTTTGAAGTGCTTGGGGAAGTCCAATATAAAAGATAAGTGCAGGATTTGCAAGAACTTTCATCCCAGAACTCAGAAGGAACGGGATATCTGGTTGAGGGCCCTCCTCATGGAGGCTACACTTTGTCCAGCATCAGAGCCCTCCCGAATGGACCCCGCTCCCAGCACCTCTGCATCGGTGCCGAGCGTATTGCCTGGCAACATTCCCCCTCACCGGTGCCTAAGAACCTGCGGGAGAAAAAAAGGCTCCCTGGCACCATCTAAGGAAGGAAAGGAGGCTTTGGGCAAAGGACTTAGTTCAGGCCACATGTCCACCCTGGAGTTTCAAGGGGGTACCACTGTAGCCAAGCCAGGGATCCGACTCCCGGTAGCAACCCCAGTGGACCCAGGCGACTAAAGACCTAGTGAGTCTTCTGGCACCACAGACGCCACACCAGGCACCAGATTTGGCTAAGGCCCTGAAATCCAAGGGAAAGCTGGCCACGGGATCGCCCCCAAAGGGCAGTGGAGTGTCATCGGTCCCCTGTTCGCAGGTGTATGTCCCCACAGCCTAGGACCTCAGCTCTGCAACCTCGGTCTCCGGCCAGAAGACCCAGAGTCCTGGCGCCACGCTCATGCTCTCCTTCTATGAGGCATCGGACGCTGGAGTTGTGGCACTGGTCTCCGTATTCTCGTTACCATCAGGCCTCCCGCCAGAGATCGCCCCGGCGCAGGTCACTATCACCTAGACGATCTCCCAGGTGTCGGTCCCCACCAGTGCAGGACTGCTCCCCATCATGGCACTGGTCTCTACCATCCTCATGCCACTCGACGGGCAGGCATTGATCCTGCACTCTAGACACCGGTGTCCAGCAAGGGTCAGTCGACAGACTCAGGCCTCCAGAGCCCTGCCCTGGTCACCAGAAGGAAAATGGTCTGAGTAAGAGCCGGAGTTCAGCCCCTCGCCAAGAAAGTATGAATTGCCATCGACCCGCAAGACCAGCTGAGCATCCGTGGCGGCAGCGTGGCAGCAGGGCCAGTGGCCTGCTCAATGGCCTTATTGGAACCCGTGGCGCTTACAGGTAATGCCGATTCCATAGTCCCACCACTCCTCCCTGGCCACCTCGGACAAACCACCCCTGGCTCTGCTGGCACCGGAGTCAGAGCACGGTGCAGAATCTGACGTGGGGGCAGCACGACAGGCTCAGACGCCTAATGAGCCATCTCCAGACGAGGAAGGGGAACTCACCCCTCCTCCTGCGATGCACTCTTCGTCTTCATCTCTGGACGAGGTGGTGGTGGGACCCTCCCAGACTGGCAGTCCCCCCGGACAACTTTAAAGAACATCAGGCCCTCCTTAAAAGGTGGCTGCCAACTTAAACCTGGAAACTGAGGAGTTGGCTGAGCAATCAGATGATCTTTACAACATCATATCTTCCACAACCCTGGCCTGTACCGCACTTCCCGTCCACACAGGGATCCTTAAGATTGCGAAAATGCTGTGGCAGACCCCCTCTTCCATTCTGCTCACTTTTAAGAATGTGAAAAAGAAGTATTACATCCCCGCAAAGGGATTTGAATACCTCTGTACTCACGCACCAGTTGAGTTGCTGATTGTGTCCCCAGTTAACGAGCGGACCAGGCAGGGCCAGGTGAGCGGCACACCAAAGAATAAACACTCCAAGAGACTGGACTTATTTGCCAGAAAGATTTATTCGACTGCCAGTTTGCAATTTCGGGTGTCTAACCACCAGGCCCTGTTGGATAGGTACAATTTTAATCTGTGGGACTCCCTTAGCAAATTCAGGGAGGCCCTCCCACAGGACTGTGCCCAGGAGTTTGCCGCTTTAGTGGAGGAGGGCAAAGCAGTGGCAAAAGGCACCCTCCAGATGACCAGGGATGCAATATACTCAGCAACCAGGGTTGTTGTCTCTGTGGTGGTGATGAGGTATAGCTCTTGGCTGAAGTCCTCGGGGTTATCCCAGGAGATGCAGTCCACTCTCCGGGACCATCCATTTGAGGGAGCAGGGCTCTTCTCTTAGCTCACAGACACAAGACTGCATGGCCTTAAAGACTCCCGCACCACTCTCCAATCCCTGGACCTTCATATTCCTCAGCAAGCTAGGAAGCAGTTCCATCATCCACCTCCTCCGCCTAGGTCCTGTGGGCCTCCCTAGCAGAGCACCTATAGAAAAAAAGACAAAGACAAGGGGTTTAAATGACGCTGCCCCTCATCTTCCCATTCACTTGCTCAGCCCGGCCCTTCAAGACACTATGGAAGACAGAGACAGGCATTTTGAGGATGAGCTCAAGGACAGCGGGCCAGTCACATAGCAGGATTCACCTTCCTACTTTTTCCTCAACCACCTGCAGCCCAGTCGCGGCTAACTTCGGACCATTGGGTGCTCAACATAATCTCTTCGGGCTACACCCTACAGTTGGGAAAAAGGATTCTACTCCCATTATTTCCTAATTCCGAAAGCAAAAGGGGGCCTGAGACCCAGCTTGGACCTGCGACGCCTCAACAAGCACCTCAAAAATTTGAAGTTCTGCATCGTTTCCCTGGCCTCCATCATAGAATCATAGATTAGGGTTGGAAGAGACCTCAGAAGGTTGTCTAGATCAACCCCCTGCTCAAAGCAGGACCAATCCCCAACTAAATCATCCCAGCCAGGGCTTTGTGAAGCCGGCCCTTAAAAACCTCTAAGGATGGAGATTTCACCACCCTCCTACTGAAATAGTTTTTCCTAATATCTAGCCTGGACTTCCCCCACTGCAACTTGAGACCATTGCTCCTTGTTCTGTCATCTGCCACCACTCCATCCTCTTTGAAACCCCCATTCAGGTAATTGAAGGCTGCTATCAAATTGCTCCCCCCCCCTTCCCTTCTGCAGACTAACTAAGCCCAGTTCCCTCAGCCTCTCCTTGTTAATCGTGTACCCCAGCCCCCTAATCATTTTCATTGCCCTCTGCTGGATTCTCTCCAATTTGTCCACATCCTTTATGTAGTGGGGGGTCCAAAACTGGACACAGTACTCCAGATGTGGCCTCATCAGTGTTTGAATAGAGGGGAATAATCACTTCCCTCAATCTGTTGGCAATGCTCCTACTAATGCAGCCCAATATGCCATTCACCTTCTTGGCTACAAGGGCACACTGTTGACTTATATCCAGCTTCTCATCCACTGTAATCCCTAGGTCCTTTTCTGCAGAACTGCTACTTAGCAAGTCAGCCTGTAGCAGTGCATGGGATTCTTCCATCCTAAGTGCAGGACTCTGCACGTGTCCTTGTTGAACCTCATCAGATTTCTTTTGGCCCAATCCTCCAATTTATCTAGGTCACTCTGGAAGCTATCCCTACCTTCCAGTGTATCTACCTCGCCCCCAGCTTGGTGTCATCCACGAACTTGCTGAGGGTGCAATCCATCCCATCATTCAGTCATTAATGAAGATGTTGAACAAAACCGGCCCCAGGACCAACCGCTGAGGCACTCCGCTTGATACCGGCTGCCAACTAGACATCGAGCCATTGATCACTACCCGTTGAGCCTGACGATCTAGCCAGCTTTCTATCCACCTAATAGTCCATTCATCCAATCCATACTTCTTTTAACTTGCTGGCAAGAATACTGTGGGAGACCGTATCAAAAGCTTTGCTAAAGTCAAGGAATAACACATCCACTGCTTTTCCCTCATCCACAGAGCCAGTTATCTCGTCAGAGAAGGCAGTTAGATTAGTCAGGTATGACTTGCCCTTGGTGAATCCATGCTGACTGTTCCTGATCACTTTCCTCTCCTCTAAGTGCTTCAGAATTGATTCCTTGCGGACCTGCTCCATGATTTTTCCAGGGACTGAGGTGAGGCTGACCGGCCTGTAGTTCCCCGGATCCTCCTCCTTCCCTTTTTTAAAGATGGGCTCTACATTAGCCTTTTTCCAGTCTTCTGGGACCTCCCCCAATTGCCATGAGTTTTCAAAGATAATGGCCAATGGCTCTGCAATCACATCCGCCAACTCCTTTAGCACCCTCAGATGCAGTACATCCGGTCCCATGGACTTCTGCTCGTCCAGCTTTTCTAAATAGTCCCAAACCACTTCTTTCTCCACAGAGGGCTGGTCACCTCCTCCCCATGCTGTGCTGCCCAGTGCAGTAGTCTGGGAGCTGACCTTGATCGTGAAGACAGGCAAAAAAAGCATTGAGTACATTAGCTTTTTCCACATCTTCTGTCATTAGGTTGCCTTCTTCATTGAGTAAGGGCCCCACACTTTCCTTGGCTTTCTTCTTGTTGCTAACATACCTGAAGAAACCCTTTTTGTTACTCTTAACATCTCTCTGCTAGCTGCAACTCCAAATGTGATTTGGCCTGCCTGATTTCACTCCTGCATGCCTGAGCAATATTTTTATACTCCTCCCTGGTCAAAAATGACCTGCTGCATCTCAAACTCCAAGGCTTGTTCCTTTCATCTGTTAAGGTCCATTTGGCCACTATTTTGGCCTTCTACACTCTGCTCGAGGGCAGGTCAGTTTTCGCCCAAGACAAGACTGTCAGGTTCCTTAAGGGCCTGGAGCGCCTCTACCCGCATATCTGGAACCCCGTCCCACCTTGGGACCTGAATCTTGTGCTATTGCTGCTCATGGGTTCCCCCTTTGAGCCTTTGCTTTCCTGCTTCTTCCTCCTCGTCCTCCTCTCCTGGAAGGTCGCTTTCTTGGTCGCAATGACATCTGCCCACGGGGCCTCTGAGCTTAGGGCACTTACCTTGGAGCTGCCTTATATGGTGTTTTACAAGGATAAGGTTCAGCTGCGGCTGCATCCGGCTTTCCTACCCAAGGTTGTTTCACAGTTTCATATGAGCCAGGACATAGTCTTACCTGTCTTCTTTCCAAAGCCTCATAAGATGGAGGAGGAGCACAGGTCTCACTCTCTGGATGTCAGAAGGGTGCTAGACTTTTATTTTAAGTAGACCAAGCTGTTTCGTAAGTTGACACAGTTGTTCGTCGTAGTGGCCGACAGGATGAAAGGTTGTCCAGTGTCTGCTCAGAGAATTTGGTCTTGGATCACTGCCTGTATCCGCTACAGCTACAATCAGGCAAAGGTGCCTCCTTCGGCGATTGTGACCGCCCATTCAGCTAGGGTGCAGGCCTCTTCAGCAGCTTTCCTAGCTCAAGTGCTGATCCAGGATATCTGTAGGGCTGCCTCCTGGTCATCCGTCCACACGTTTACATCTCATTACGCACTTACCCAGCAGGCCTGAGACTATGCTGGCTTTGGTAGAGCAGTGTTGCAAGCCGCATGACTGTGAACTCGGAGCCCACCTCCAGGAATACTACTTGTGAGTCACCTAGAATGGAACTGACATGAGCAAGCACTCGAAGAAGAAAAAATGGTTACCTATCTTTTGTAATTGTTGTTCTTCGATATGTGTTGCACATGTCCGTTTCATTACCCCCCCTCCTGCCCCTCTGTTGGACTTGCTGGTAAGAAGGAACTGAGAGAGCGTAGGCCCAGCTGCATCTAATATACCGACACGTTAGCCCAGCACCCAAGAGGGCACCACAGCCAGCCCTATGGATACTGCTTAGGCAAAAGTCTCCGATGACTATGTACGTGGGAGTGCGCACACCTAGAATGGAATGGACATGAGCAACACATCTCAAAGAGCAACAGTTATGAAAGGTAGGTAACCATTTTTTCTTCCACTTTTTCTTCCACTTCTGAGAATAAATAGCATCCTAATTCAGAAACTGGGCTCTTCATGCATCAGTCTCATCTCCTTACTATCAGTGGCTGGGACTGTCAGTGATATTATTGTAATTCAGAGTTTCTCCTCTTTTTAAAAAAAATGTTAAGATGAATTTACTGAATTTTGTTTCATAATATTGATTGATTCAAGACAGAACTGGGGACTGCAATACTAGAAACGTTATTGGAATGCATTGAAATAAGGCTCCAGTCAGGAATTCTTTTTTGATTGTAACAGTTGAAAAGTATTTAGCTATTGAATTATTCCAGAAGAACAAACAGATTTAGGGGAATCCTTTCCCTGTCTCATATTAGTTCTGACTTTGTTAGCACACACTTTTCACTAGGGACAGTCAAAGATAAACTCTGACTGAAATTTCTTTTACCTCAACTAAATGAATTCTTTTCACGATACTACTGTAAGACTGATGGCACTAACTAGAATTTCCCAGGTTTCAGAGTGGTAGCCGTGTTAGTCTGTATCAGCAGAAAGAACGAGGTAAAGTACTTGTGGCACCTTAGAGACTAACAGATTTATTTGAGCACTTTATCTGAGCTCCATTTTCTTTTTTTTTAGAATCAAGGCCAGGATAACAATTCCTCACTTTCATGAGCGCTAATTGGGAGAGTTCCAAAGACTTTATTCTGTATATATTTGCACTTGCTATCCATGTTAATAAAAAGAGCATTGGAGGGGAGATAAAATCTCATGTTTCAAGGCAAAAGCACATTCCTCCTAGATTAGGATGAAACCTTAATTGGGATGGGGTGGGGGGCATATTATCCCATCTCCTCCTACAATGCAGTTTCCTGCATCCGTCAGCGATAGGATACTGGATTGGATTAGATGGAGCATGGAGCTGAGCCATTATGGCAATTCATGTGTTCCTATGTACTGTTTATGTGTATAAAGATACATATGCTGTGTCTGATCCAAAATGACACATTAAGAGTACAGTTTACCCATCTAAAGATGTGTTAGCTGCAAAAACAGCGATATAAAATATGAGTGGAGTTAATCTAGGGCTGGGCTCCTGCCAGTTGATTATTCAGAATTCTGCTTCTCAACATTTCACCAGAACTAGGCAAAATCAGCATCTCACTCCTGTTTTGAAGTCATAGTGACTTCTGGTAGCATCATGCTTTGAATTAAAAATAGGTAGATGTGGGTGCAGCTGGTAGTTAGAAATGGAAAAATGCAGGTTATGTATTCTTAGAAAACTTAAGTGTAGAAAAGAGTAAAAGCATTATTTGGTGATTAGTCAAAGCTCTGAGGACTGGGCAAGAATTTTTTTTTAAAATCACAGTATCAATAGAAAATGGATATAATACAGATTAAAAAATTGAAATTTAGGCCTGGTGTACAGTACGCGATGATGTTGAATTTAGCCACGTTATATCGAAATAAAACTAGATCCATCCACACAGCCAACCTGGTTTTGTCAACTTAAAGGGCTCTTAAAACCGGTTTCTGTACTCCACCTTGGCAAGGGGAGTAGCAGTAAAATCGACATTGCTGTTCTGAATTTGAGGTACTGTGGATGCAATTCAACAGTATTGGCCTCCGGGAGCTATCCCAGAGTGCTCCATTGTGACTGCTCTGGACAGGACTTCCAACTCAGATGCACTAGTCAGGTACACAGGAAAAGCCCTGGGAGCTTATCTCTGGCAGCGCTGAGGGAAGCTATTAATGGTGGGGGGTGTGTGTGGGCAGGGGTGGAGGGGTTCAGCTCCTAGCAGAGGATTGGCTGGGTTTTCTTTCTCTCCTCTTATTTGAATGTGCATCCGTACCTCCGGCTTATTTTAGCAACTTCCTTTCCCCTCCCTGCTTGGAAATAACCCGCTCGCTCGGGGGCCAGCTACATTTGACATCAGGCTGGCGTTCGTAGTTTTGACATGTAAATACTCGGTTTCATCCTGGTGCAGGAGAGGGTTTGGGCTGCGCCTTCCAGCCTGCCACGTGTCTGCATAGCAACCGGGAGCGAAAGGGCAGCGAGGACTAGTCGACGCTAGCCATGGTACTGTGGATGCACTCCGCTGGCTTACTGCACTTAGTGGGGATGCACGCAATTGACTGTATAAAATCTGTTCCTAAAAATCGACTTCTGTAAATCCGATATAATTTTATACTGTAGACATACCCTAAGATAAGGGCTGAAGGTTTGGCAGGCATATAATGAGGGTTAAAGACTAATGCAATTAGAAAAAATTACATCCCTTTTCCGACTCCTTTGTTTGTACATTGTCTTATTAGACTGTAAGCTCATTGGAGCAATGACCTGTTTTGCTGTCAAGCTCCTACCACACTTTTGTCTGTTACATTAATAATAAGAAGCAGCGTGATGTGTGGTCACCAAACTAAATTTTGATCTTTTCATGTGCTATAGTTTCAGAAGGTGTGAATTTACAGATATGCTAGCACTACGGCCTCTTTAAGCACTGAAGCCTATGTTTGTTGCACCTGTTATTTGTTCTTAAGGTAAATGTATTAGAGAAGCACTGTCTCTGGATAACCTCAAGAAACATAGAGCCATGTTTGTGCATGATTTTGTTTAGATGTCTTCTGTTAAGGATTATCCCCATTTTACAGATTGCAAAACTGAGGAACAGAGCAGTGACATGGCTTGCCCCAGTCACCCAGCAGGATAATGGCAGACCACAAATAGAAACCCAGTCTCTTGAGTCCCAGTCTAGTGCTCTGTCTGCTGGGTCACATTGCCTTCCCTTTTGTAGGCCTGACTCTCAATAGTCATATAACCCTATAGATGGAACAGCTGTTAAACTGGCACTTTCTGTTTTGAATTCAACATTCACTCCCACTAGCAATCGGTATTTCTTTGCATCTAAATTTCTATCATATCGTTACTTTCTAACTATTTCAAGGGGTAAATTTTCTTTGGTTCAAGAAGCTTGTTAGATGTTGGTGTTAAGGTTTTAGTCTTTCTACCCAAAAGTGTTTGAGTTGGTGGAAAAACAAAGCATTGTGTTGCTCTATTCAGTTTTAAGTGTATGTTCCTTGAAAGCATGAGGGTGTTTTAAAAAACATTTTTTTTGCTTTTGTATGGACTTTTCTGCTAATTCAGTAGATGCTGCTTGGCAAGGGCTTAGCTTTGTGTACTGCATGAACTGGTATATCAAAGAGGATTGCCAAAATGAGCCATTTTTCCTGTTCTTCACTTTACCTATTGCAAAATTGTGATAATAATTTACCTACTTGACATGTCATTTTAAGGCTTAATTAATATTTGCAAAATGCACTGAGAGTCTCCGATGGAAGCCATCTATAAGTATTCAAATGATCTAGCTAGAGTATGTTTCCCACTTCTCTCGACTGAGAGAATCAAACTGTTTGCATCATAGGCCCTGTATCAAACAGCTAATGGAGATTCTCCTTTAGCAAAAGGGGTAGGAGACTGCTTTTAGAGTAGAAGGATCTGAGTGTTATAGTTATTAATGCTATTGCCAGAGTGCTTTGGGAACCCAAACAGGGATTAGGGTCTTATTGTACTTGACACTGTACTAACAAATAGTCCCTAAATCTCACAATCTAAGATTTAGCTAATACATAACAACTGAAGAAGGTGACAAATGGGGAGGTTGATGGGTGAACAAGGTGACAGTAGCACAGGTTAGCAGTCATGGTGGTCTCAACTGTCAGAGTTGGTCTAGCCCAGTGGTTCTCAACTCTGGTCCACCACTTGTTCAGGGAAAGCCTCTGGCGCACTGGGCCTGTTTGTTTACCTGCCGCGTCCGCAGGTTCGGCCGATCGAGGCTTCCACTGCAGCACATCCCTCAGCCCGCGCCGCTTTCTGCAGCCCCCATTGGCCTGGAGCGGCGAACTGCGGCCAGTGGGAACCGCGATGGCCAAACCTGCGGACGCGGCAGGTAAACAAACTGGCTTGGCCCTCCAGGGGTTTTCCCTGAACAAGCGGTGGACCAGAGTTGAGAACCACTTGTCTAGCCAGAGCTGTGCTCCTGCTGTAGTTGTAACCAGGATGTGCAGCACCGTTACATGTGGAATCTTATGGGACCATGTATTGGAACTACTATTTTTATTATTGCAGTTTGTATTATTACTCTTTTCAGTTTCTTGTCAACTGGCATCATTTGAAGAGAAACGCATCCACAAAGCTCAGGCTGCAGGATTCATTTTTAGTTGAACTGATCAAAATTTGAGACCACCTTCTGCAACACTGAGCCATTTTGAGAGAAACCCAATTTTTTAACAGTTCAAAAATCCATTTATAGTTGTTTCTTAGAAACACTGGAGGGTTTTGATATATTTTCAGTAATGCTCTATAATGCTTTTGCATAGCAGTGTCAGTGCTTAGCTGGGCAGCTCTGTTCCTTTGCTACACAGATCTTTATTCCGCTTAATACCCTTCTCTTTGCAGCAACTGTGACTTGTAGTCATCAAGGTAACGAGATGGCAATTTTATTGCTGCTGCAAATCTCTCTGCACCAGAGACTTAGGGGCATCTATGGTACAGCAGCCGCAAAGCCAGCAACACCAGTTGTGAAGGCTCTGTGGGAGCAAAGTGAGACTAATCCCTATTTCCATCCCCTTTAGCGCTAACTGCTCCAAGCAGAGAAAACCCCCTCTCTCCTCCCCAGCATGTCAAAATCCGGCAGCGAGCTGCTAATTGCCTTTACAGTGATTCACATGCCATCTGCCAGTGTCAGGATTTTTTTTGTCATGTTTGGTAGGCTTTAGAAGGCAGATCCCCTAACTTGTGCAGTTCCCGTGTCCATGACACTGACGCAGTACAGCACGGTAATAACAATGACTCTACCACATGCAGAAATTAATCAAGAAACAGTTTACATATTGTTGCCTTTTTTTTTCCCCTGAGAGAAGAACATGCACGCACGCACACACACAAGTTGCTTCATTTGAATTCCATAAATTCTCTCCCTCCCGCCCCCCCACCCCCGCCAGGCAAAACAAACTTATGGATGTGAGAGAGAGAGAGCTGTTGACAAATAATAAAAGTTTGAAGGACTGTTTTGTAAATGACAGGTTTCAGAGTAGCAGCCGTGTTAGTCTGAATCTGCAAAAAGAAAAGGAGGACTTGTGGCACCTTAGAGACTAACACATTTATTTGAGCATAAGCTTTCGTGAGCTACAGCTCATGAGCTTTAGCTCACGAAAGCTTATGCTCAAATGTGTTAGTCTCTAAGGTGCCACAAGTCCTCCTTTTCTTATTTTGTAAATGTATACCATGGCTCATCGTGACTCGTACAGAAGAGTGAGTGTGGCTGGCCCACTCGATGGCTTAGTGCAGTGGTTTTCAAACTTTTTTTTCTGGTGACCCGGTTGAAGAAAATTGTTGATGCCCGTGACCCAACAGAACTGGGGATGAGGTGTTTTGGGTGTGGGAGGGGCCCAGGGCTGGGGCAGAGGTTTGGCGTGCGGGAGGTGCGGGCTGCATGGTGGGGCTGGGAATGAGGGTTTTAGGGTGTTGGAGGGGGCTCTGGGTTGGGGCAGGGGGTTGGGGTGCTGGGTTGGAGTGGGGGCTTACCTCGGGCAGCTCCCGGGCAGCGGTGCAGCGGGGGTGCTAAGGCAGGCTTCCTGCCTGTCCTGGCACCGCGGACTGCGCTCTGCCCCAGAAGTTGCCAGCAGCAGGTCTGGCTCCTAGGTGGAGGCATGCAAGCAGCTCCGCATGGGTCTTGCCTGCAGGCACCGCACCCCCCCCACCCCTATTGGCTGGTTCCCAGCCAATAGGAATGCGGAGCCGGTGCTTGGGGCGGGGGCAGTGCATGGAGCCTTATGCCCCACCCCCCCCCACCTAGGAGCTGGATGTGTTGCTGGCTGCTTCTGGGGCACAGTGCAGTGTGAGAGCAGGTAGGGACTAGCCTGCCTTAGCCGGGAAACACTGTCAGCAGGACTTTTAACAGCCTGGTTGGTGGTGCTGACCAGAGCCGCTGCGACCCAGTGCCTTACATGCTACGACCCAGTACTGGGTCATGACCCACAGTTTGAAAACCACTGGCTTAGACGAGGCTCTTGGAATGTCAGAAGCACTGCATGGTCACAGCTATGCTAGGGGGAAATGAAGCATTGGTCTTGTCATAACTTATCTAACAGTTACATCAGAGAGTTGGTGCCATGACTGTCACAAACAGGCCAAAAGAATAGGACTTTTTTTTATTCCCTTATGATGAGAACCAGAAACTAAATAAAAGTTGTTTGAGGCGGGAGGCCCAGGAAGTGAGTGGGCTTTACTTTTATTTAATCTCTTCTTCCTGTGCCATGAGCTCTTGTTTGTTCATTTACTTTCTTTGGTGATCTTTCCACTATTATTATTATTATTATTTACTTGCTATCAATAACTAATATTTTATCTGCATTTCTAAAGCCTCTGAGTGCTCTTTATACCTCTGTTTTAAAATGGTCTTTTCCTAGGAATGATGCTGCAGTGTCTGAATCTGGTGCCTCCTGACCTCCACTTTCTGTGCCTGGGCGTGCCTTCTTCTGAAGGACCTGCCTCACATGTCCTATAAACAGGCCTGCGTGACAGTTAATACATTAACGAACAACGGGGGAAAGGGAGGAACGTGACCCCACTGAGTGCATCCAGAAGGTGCAAAGTGGGTACCGAATGTGACATTTTCCATGAGCGCACATAGGCTCCAGTGGAGGGCACCACACACCTCATTTAGCATAAACTGGCCTGCATGCCAGTGAATAAATTAATTTATAAAGAGAAGTCACAGAGGTGACTGAAATGTGGGCCTCCTGTTCCCCAGGCAAGCACTCTGCCAGCTGAGCTAAAGGGGCAGGTCATGTAGGTTGTACCGGCAGAGACGCTTTTATGTATTTCCCACAATTCCTTCCAGACTATTATGGAACTAATCCCTTCTGCTGTTTCAGGATCCTGGGTGCTGTTTTTCTTTTGCTTTTGAGCAACAAAGAACCTCTAGGGGGGTTTTGTTTGTTTGTTTTATTTCCAAGAATCTCAAAAAGAAAATTGTTTTTATGTGATTTGGTTCACTTATATTATGAGGTGATTAGAGCAGGGCTTCAATCAGCAGGAGGATTCCCTAAGGCAAGGTCTTGTCCCACCAGTGCCTATAGCATGCCCTGACACTGGGGCGACTGGAGAATTGAGCTGAGAGAGGCTACAGTATGGTGCAGCAGATGAGCACCGGCAGTTGCCATGGAAATCTCTAATACAGCTGAAACACAAAGAAAGGGCACTTGCTGAAGCACACAAGCTCAACATAAAATGAATGAAGGACAAGCAGAATATAGAGCAGACCCTCAGCTAGTGTCCCAGATGGAGTTTTAATTTCCTTCTCTTTCCCTCACCAAGCCTTAAAGCCGGATCATGCCTTAAAGAAAATAAAAACGAACTATTGAGCTATCAATATACAGTCTAAGTACATCCCTCCCATCTCCATCCAAAGGAAACAGACATATATTAATGGGGATATAATAGGTGTAGTGGGGAGTGTGGTGGCCTTTATGAAGGAGTGTATGCCTCTTGCCACTGGGCTTTGGTGAGTGTCATGGGATTTGTCTGCAGCATATGCGCTGCTGTTAATGATTGAAAAATTACCACAACAATTAGTCATGGATCGCTGAAGGCAAGGCCCCCAAACACTGTGGACAATGTGATTAAATCCATGTATGTGACAATTAACTCTCTTGCAGGTTTATCTACCATTTTGGAATAGGAGGGGGTTGGACAAAAAGTGACAGGAAGGAATAATGCTGCAGAATGGATCCGTTACAGCTGGCACTATCCATTTTAATCTGACACTGAATTAATCACACTCAGATTAATCCTGTTCTTATTGCACCATTTCTGTTGCCCATTTGTTTATAGTCTCTTTCCTTTATGAACAGTGCAGAGGCATGACTGATTCAATTCCTGCCTATTCCATGTTTTTAAATTTAAAAATCAAATCCTTTAGTTACGCCTTGTTTTAGGTGGTCCAAGGTGCAATTATCTCATAAAGACTAAGACGAGTCCAGATGTACCATGTCGTGAATCCCCTTATGTATTACAGCTGAGTAACTCTCAATAAATATTTGTTCAGCCAATATTCTGCCTAAATAGAGAAAGGTTCCACTTATGTTTGTCTACACACACACACACACACACTTTTTTTATTTATATATATATATAAAAACATGTATTCTACGGAATGTATACTACGTTGCTTGTGTGTATATTTGTACACATATGCTACAGTGTGTTTGTTCTTGGGTTTCATATTTCATATTTGCTGACAAAAGGTACATTTAAATAATGCTTAGAGGTTGTGACACTAAATGGAATAAACTAGGAACTTCAAAAGCCCAGGACTCACACTCTGTCCAGAGCTCAAGCTGGTGTCAAGAATGGAAATGGAAAGTACAAGTGATTTGATTTAAGGAAAGGGTGGCTTTCAAATTGGAGAATAGGAGTATTTTTTAAGAGCAAGAAACACAAATGTTCATGGAAGGAGAAAGTATTCAGTTTATCCAGTTGACAGAAATTGCTCTGCAGATGCACATTTCAGGTCAGTTAAAGGCCTAATTAGAAATTTTTACAAACCTAGGGCCAGATCCTCAGCTTGCGTAAATTGACGTAGATTCATTGAAACCTATACTTTTATGTGAGTTGAGACTCTGGCTCATACTATTTACTACTACCTGGATGAATAATTAAAAAAAAATACTTCGGCTCCGCAGTATGCCTTTTTGATACAGTGCATTTAAAAATAGTTTGATCACAATGGTTCTGATTGGCCCTTTATGAAGACTCCCATATTGATAAGGTGGCTCCTCCAATAAATTAGATTTGACCCCCTCTCTAACTTCACCCATTGTAGTCAGGGTGCTCCCTCATCTTCTGTCTTTTGTCCATACAGTGTCATCCCATCTTCATGATTCATTGTGTTATTACTTGCTGCTTTTAAAAGAAGGACTTTTGTATATAGGCTCATTATAAAAAGAGATTTGATTTTTTTACATGATACCATTATGATTTATTATATACTTTGTTACAGGGTCAGGCCAGATGGCTACAGGAGAGTAATAGAAGGCAGATATATTAGCCCCAGGTTAAGTAGGTCCCTTTCCCCTGGGTAAGGTAACAGGGAAGGTTTTTTTTTTTTTTTTTTTTTTTTTCAGTTTTTAATCCATTTAATATGTGCTGACAGGTCTAAAAATGTAATTGTAAACAGGGGAATCATCTCAAAGCGGGTGTGTTTTGTGACAGGGTCAGGCCAAATGGCTACAAGAGAGTGATAGAAGGCAGATATATTAGCCCCAGATTAAGTAGGTCCCTTTTCCCTGGATAAGGTAACAGGGAAGGTTCCAGAACAATCAGGAATCTTCTGGAGACAATTAAGACAGACAGGCTGATTAGAACACCTGCAGCCAATCAAGAAGCTGCTAGAATCAATTAAGGCAGGCTAATCAAGGTACCTGGGTTTAAAAAGGAGCTCACTTCAGTTTGTGGTGTGCATGTGAGGAGCTGGGAGCAAGAGGCGCGAGGAGCTGAGAGTGAGCATGCATACTGTTGGAGGACTGAGGAGTACAAGCATTATCAGACACTAAGAGGAAGGTCCTATGGTGAGAATAAAGAAGGGGTTGGGAGGAGGCCATGGGGAAGTAGCCCAGGGAGTTGTAGCTGTCGCACAGTTGTTTCAGGAGGCACTCTAGACAGCTGCATTCCACAGGGCCCTGGGCTGGAACCCGGAGTAGAGAGCGGGCCCAGGTTCCCCCCAAACCTCCCAACTCCTGGTCAGACACAGGAGGAGTTGACCTGGACTGTGGGTTCACGAAAACGGCCAAGCTGAGGGCTGCCATGAAGCTCCAAGGTAAGCAAATCCGCCAATAAGCACAAGACCCACCAAGATAGAGGGGGAACTTGTAATACTTGTAACTCATTAGCACTGAGACTGTCAGTCTAGATGTCATGCATGTCCTTGCATTTAAAGTCCTATTGATAAGTTTGGACACAGTTAACTGTAGTCCTAAACATAATTGTTTAAAGATACAATGCTGTTTCCATTTAAGTCACTGATTTCAGTGATGAAGGTTCAGGCCTCAATTCAGAAACTTTCCACACCACAATAAACGTCAGCCCTACATTGTCTGCCAATAACTTGAAAACACAGTCCTATTAGATCAGTAAAGCCCTGCAAATCTGCGGATATCCACTTTATATCTGCAGATATCTACGGATGTGGATATCCGTGGACCATTTTTGCAGTTTGCAGATGGATGCGGATCAAAAATTTTTATCTAAAGCCCTGCATATCCGTGGATATCCTCTTTATACCCACAGATCATTTTTGTGGATTGCAGATACAAATTTTGTGTCTGCGCAGAGCTCTCTTGATCAGTGAGTCTGTCCATCTGCAGGGATAGGATATTGTCTCTGGGTAGAAGACATGTTCACTATCAATCTCATACTCAAAGATGGTCCCAAACCAAAACCTAAGAACCAAACGCTCCTGACTTTTATGGAGGTTTGTGTCAGATTCTGAGTTAAGACTTTGCACCTCAGTCTCATCTCCATTGATACTACCTGTGATCTTAGCCAAAAAAGATGTCAAGTTTAGTCAGAAATAAATATTTTTTTAAAGTCAAAAAATAATCTTTAGTTCAGGCAACAACAGCTTTCACTACAATAAATAAGTAGAAATGTAGCTCTCTTTTTATTATTTCTTTCAGTTATTTCACGTTGTATATGATCTTGGTTTGGTTTTGTTTTTTAACATTTTTTATTGAAAATTTTCAGGACAATAGTGACCATCATAAATACGTTGGTCAGGGAGAGATGAAGGCTGGAACCCCATATGCAGACACTGTATGATAAGACAGATGGTACAAGTGTAATATAAGACAATAGGCCTGATTTGACAATTCTTCGGTGCACAGAGTACCCATGAAAGCCTGTAAGAGTTGTTGTTGGTATTGTGATGAGGATCAGTCAGTCAATGAGTTCATATAAATGTTATGTTTAGTGCAGATTCATAATAGAGGACTGGTAACTATGCTGATGAGTGAGAATAATAATGTCCATTCAACCAACGTAAAAAAACTGGCTGTGCATATAAATTTCAGTGGTATGAAATACTAGCAATGAGAAATTAGTTAAATGTTTTTTTCTTTTGTTTCTTTTTATTATTAATAATAACATTATTATTTTTATTTTTCAACATTATCAGCTGCTTGCTGTTATATTAGCTGCTATGGATCAGTAGAATAGCCTGGATTTTTTGTATGCTTTGTTTTGTTTTTCACAAATGCTAAATTCAGTAAGTCAACCCAGACCAATGTAGGAAGTGAAAATATTTTCGATCAGAAGCAGAAGAGAATTCATTAAGAAGCATCACCTTTCAGAGTGAACCTTCCAGTCCAGACAGCTGTTTGTACCAATGCAGGGGAAAAAACCAAAGCCAAAAAAACCTTATGAAAATTGTTACATGGCATCACCTTGACTTTGCTCACACCTTCTCCTCCCCTCTTGACTGAACTGAGGTTTTCTTTTCTATTCCTTGGCGTTTGACAGAAAAATGCTGCACATGTTCTGAACCTGAACATTAAATACACTCCAAAGTATCAATGAAAGCAACAAAAAGAATATTTAAACACTAGTGGGGAAAAATACTATGCTATTGATAACACAATATTAACATTCATTTTATGCAACATATACACAGGAATGCAAAGGGCCTGTTTGTGACATTAAGGACCTGCCTGAACTGCACTACCCTGTGGAGAGCTCTGGGTGGCCTTGTATGTTGAAAAACATTGCTTACCAGAGATTTCTCTGCTTCCCAAGAGCGTAGCCTTGGGAAGGGGCAGCATGCTGTTCCCTCAGTAACTAGCTACCTCCACTTACTAGTGCATGCAACTGACTTGGGGGCAGTGGCAGGCAGCAGCCCCTATGATCAGGAAAGAGTATGGAGTTATTTTTACTTGGCTCCTGACACCCTTCCCCATACTCTCTCCTGTGCATCCACACAACGGCCAAGCACAGACTGGCCCTAAATGTGGCCCAGGAAGCAGAAATGGTTTGCTGAGCTGTTGTTGAGTTTGTTTGGGATTTTTTGTGTGCCCCCTTGCAGAGTTGGATCTTTTGCAGCAGGTTTTGCGTCACTTTGAAAAACAGGAATCTCCCAGTCCAAGAGTAGGTTTTTCCACTGCAGAGCAGAGACACTAAGACTAGGATGGCAATCTCACTGCCTCCAACCAAGGGCAGTACAAACAATTCAACAGTTTAAATTAATGGACTTCTTTATTTAAAGAACTTTGTTTCCAAGAGTTTGGATCTCATTCCCAAAAGGATAGATAATTTGCAGGGGTTTATGGATACATCTGAAGGATTTGTAGACTGATTTGGAAATAGAGCTCATCCACCATTTTAGAATTAACAGTGTCACACTTACACTGGTGATGTTGTTGACCTGATGTGGGCCAGAAAAGAGATGAAAGTGCAAGGTCCTTTGACTTTCACGAGGCTATGGTGATTTATGCCATCTGAGGAGCTGACTCTTCTTTTGCAGGATGGGTGAGACGGAGAGTAGGCTCTGGATGAAATAGCCGAGACTTGCTCGTGTTTCTGTCGGAATAGAATCTTTAGATCTTTCTTTGCTCTGCTAGGAAAAAGCTAACTGAATTGGTACATTATGAAGGACTCTAGTGATCTCCACCCACAGACTTCCCAAGAATGGGAAAAAATATCTCACCTATGTTTTATACTGTGTTAGTAATTTTTAGTTCACTCTGTTTTAGTAATAAATTTCTTAAAGGTGCCACCAGGTGAATTAGTGTAGAACTCTAAAACTATTATTTTTCTAGATGAGACAATCGCTTTCTATGAGTCAGCTATGAGACTTCTTAGGAAAATTGAACTTAACTGGTTGTGGAAATGCTTGGCTGTGCATTTTTTTTCACACACCCCCCCCAAATCTGATGAAGTGGTGGAAAATTTGACTACAGCTAAAACATAGGAAAAGGTTGTGGGTATTGATGTAATTTGTGCTTGAAAAGTCAGGTATGAAATCAGAGACTGCTGTATCAGAGTCCTCTAAAGTTATGGAAACAATTTAATATATGGTCTTTTTATTTGTTTTTCATTAATCTACTTGCTTCATAGATGCATGTGCAACTAATATATTTGAATTGATAAGGTCTGTTTATTCATGCGAAGAGATGATCTGTAATCTTTTGAATGAGTTTTATTTTGTTTTATTTTATTATTACATACTGCAAATCTCTAATAACAAAGACAATATGAACCTTTGGTTCTTCAGCAAATGGGAGCAGTATTCTAAAATCACTGCTGCATAGGATTTAAGCTATTGGTAGACAAAACAGGCTGTGGGGAGGTCTTGTGAGTTCTGCCTGTGCCGTATTCATGTAGAGCTAGCCAAGTTTGTGGTGGTCTTGATTCCTTATTTTATGTAAATAAAGTGTAATTATTGTGGTGTTCTTTTTTCAAATACTTCCTGATGGGTGATCTTTACAGAGATCAATCAATTTGTATGAGTGTATGAATTGATATTAGTATCTTTTTAATTTGTAATGCACATAGAGTTTTGTAGTGACTCCCTACTCTTTGCTGTAAAAATAACTGAGTATTGCAGCCTCGCTAGAAGGCACTAGCCAGGTGAGTTTAGATTATAGCTTACAAAACCTGCTAAACTTTTACTTATTACAGAGGAGCTCAATATGTCCATATTCCATGATCAGTTAAATATTGTGCATAGATGAATTTGTTCCAATGTTTCTTCTCATTCATATTTGCCTATATGTATAAATCAAATTTGGTGCTCATAAAGGAAATATTTAGAACTCCGTGCATAAAAGTATATTAAATATACTTTACACGCTTACTCCTTCTAGTCAAAAAGAAAAGGAGTACTTGTGGCACCTTAGAGACTAACCAATTTATTTGAGCATGAGCTTTCGTGAGCTACAGCTCACTTCATCGGATGCATCCGATGAAGTGAGCTGTAGCTCACGAAAGCTCATGCTCAAATAAATTGGTTAGTCTCTAAGGTGCCACAAGTACTCCTTTTCTTTTTGCAAATACAGACTAACACGGCTGTTACTCTGAATCCTTCTAGTCAAGCTGACATACAAACATAGATCCTTCCATGTAGAAGTTGTTCCTTTTTCCAGTCAATTAGCTAGCAAAAAGTGTCTTTAAAACCTTCATATGGTAGCTTAGTGCATCTTCCTTTTCAGAATCTGACTATGCCACCTGCCTTTCATAGCCCAGGGGAATCACAAGACTGTGCGTGTGTGCCTGGTCACACCACATGGTAGCATCCTCATGCTGCCAGGCTGATCTGCTAATAGCCAAGGGAGAGGAGGCGTTGATGCCTGGAGTGAATGAAAGTGCTGAAGCATTACAAAGTGTTAAGCAGTAGTCACCTATTTATTAGACAGTTAATGCTGCCTGTGGTGTTATATCAGTAGAGAATAAAAGAAGTGGGACATATTGCATGTTCTTAATTGGGCTCGTAACTGCAAGATGTAATTACTAGCACAGTTTTTCCTTTAAAAAAAAAAAAAAACCACAGAAGGACCAAAAGCTGAGTCTTTTAACCATTTGCTACCAAGCAAGTTGCATTTTAACATTCAAACAAGTATGTCTTTATTTTTAATAGGAAACAGAAAATCCTTCCCCAGCATGTTTATAATATGTGCTAATGCCAGTGATTTTGATAACTTCAACAAACTTTTGGTATAGATAATGGCATGGAAGGTGATAATTTTCTCTGGACTATGAAATATTTTGTTTGGTGTGCATTCTGTGGGGGAATAAGAGATGTGAAAGAGGAAATTATCTCAATTTTCTGTAACCTTTACTTTTACAATGAGTTGGGAATTATATCTGAATACACAGATCTGTGCTTTACTTCTAAATAGCTGGACAGATAGAGATCAAGTGTGTATATATGTAGTGGTAAGACAAATGGACAATAGTGGCAATATCAGTGTGATAAATTGTTGAGCTGTGTGATAAGCTGCATTTATCATCATGCATCTTTGATTGCCTCATCTATACTCTACCCACTAATTTCATCTCTGCTGGGACTATGTCTAAGAACCTAAGCATCTGTTCAAATCCCTCACAGAGAACTTCCCCCATTTTATTTATTTATTTATTTTTAAATAAAACAGTCCTATTGTCAGGGTTCCTCCCCCACTCTGAACTCTAGGGTACAGATGTGGGGACCTGCATGAAAACCTCCTAAGCTTACTTTTACCAGCTTAGGTTAAAACTTCCCCAAGGTACAAATTAATTTTATCCTTTGCCCCTGGATTTCCACTGCCACCAGCAAACTTTAACTGGGTTTACTGGGAAACTTAGTTTGGACACGTCTTTCCCCCCCAAAAATCCTCCCAACCCTTGCACCCCACTTCCTGGGGAAGGTTTGATAAAAATCCTCACCAATTTGCATAGGTGACCACAGACCCAAACCCTTGGATCTTAGAACAATGAAAAAGCATTCAGTTTTCTTACAAGAAGACTTTTAATAGAAGTAAAGGAATCACCTTTGTAAAATCAGGATGGTAGATACCTTACAGGGTAATTAGATTCAAAACATAGAGAATCCCTCTAGGCAAAACCTTAAGTTACAAAAAAGACACACAGACAAGAATAGTCATTCTATTCAGCACAACTCTTCTCAGCCATTTAAAGAAATCATAATCTAACACATACCTAGCTAGATTACTTACTAAAAGTTCTAAGACTCCATTCCTATTCTGTCCCTGGCAAAAGCAGCATACAGACAGAGACAGGCCCTTTGTTTCTCTCCCTCCTCCCAGCTTTTGAAAGTATCTTGTCTCCTCATTGGTCATTTTGGTCAGGTGCCAGCGAGGTTACCTTTAGCTTCTTAACCCTTTACAGGTGAGAGGATTTTTCCTCTGGCCAGGAGGGATTTTAAAGGGGTTTACCCTTCCCTTTATATTTATGACACCTATAAAAAATCATCCTTCTTTCCTACCCATGAAAGAGTTTCCCCCAAAAAATGACATTACTCAAGGCAAAAGAGAGACCATGTTTAATGCACAATCATTTTTCATCTGATATGTCATGGTCCATCATGCCTGGTAAGAAGTTACAAATGTGCAAGGAGAGGTTAAAATGAAAACCAGTATGTGTAGGGGCAGAACTTCAGCTGTTGCAAATTGTCTTGGGCCCAAGTGACAATTTATACCAGCTGAAGATCTGCCCTGTAGCCTCCCTCTCTCTTAGTATGCCCTCATACACAATGTCAAATTCTACTGCAAGCTAATTAAAAATAGATTATATTTCAGCTATGGTTTAATAAGATGTGTGCAGTGATACTTTTGCTATTTATGTATATAGTGACATACATATGCATAGTATTTTGCAAACGTATAAGAAGATGAGGTCCTTGTTTACAGTATATGGATATACAGCTGCATTGATTCCATACAGGGAGGTTTTTGCTCTCCTGTAGAGTCCCGCTGATTTCAGTGGGGCTCTGCATGGGTGGATCAATTGCAAGAACAGGACCTAAATTATTTATTTTGATTTAAATAATAATGAAAGACTCCTATTCACAAAATAAGACATTTCAAATGTAACAACTAATTGAATTTTAAAAAATTCTCACTAATACCATCCTTTCTTTCCGCGCCTCCCCCCCCCCCCCACATCTTCCCACTCTTTCCATTCCTCATCCTGTCATGTTCTGATGTCTTCCGTGCCTGCCTATCAGTCTCTGGATGCAGTTTAAGTTGTTGGTTATGACCTAATTAGCCTGGGACGTGCCTGCCTGAGAGATCATCTCTCTCCCTGTGCTATACTGCCACAACTGGGCTGCTCAAGGTGGATCCTCATATTATACAAGAAAGGAGGTAGCTGGCAGAGTGTTTTCTGTGAGGGCTCCAGGTCTCTGGACCTTGCTTCCTGTCTTGGTCTGAGATAACCCAATTTGTGACCTTCTGGGCACACTACAAAAGATACAGGCTGGGGGAGGGGAATGTGGAGTAAACTGAGGGGATGCTTCCCACAATAATTAAGAGGTGGAAAGGAGTTTTTGTAAGTGGCTCGCTGTTGTCTGAGATCCTGTTGAATTGATCATTGTAATGCTGTGGGGATTTAACGGTATTGTTAATAGTGTTTTATGTGGCCTCTTAGCTAACAGTTGCAAGTGTTTTTCCCTTGTAAAAAGTGTTTTCTTCTTTATATCAAGAAATATATGTAGTTGTGTGCTGAAATGAGTTCATTTTTGTAATGAAGTGTTGCCGGCACAAAGTGCCCGAGGCAAGCAACAGCAAGGTTCATTGCCCGGGGTGCGTCACCCAATAATCACAACGGGGTAGAGAAGCAGAAAAGTTTATTTGAAGCTTCAATATGGTACAGGGAGATATTCACCTCAAATCCTGTACACAGAGCAGGAAGTTACACAGACTTTTATACATCCTTTCTTCAGCATACTTATCCAATAGCAAGCTGCCCTAAGTATCCATATAGCCAGCCAATCCAGATACCAGCTAGTTCCCTTTTTCTTTGTACCATCTGTTAAACCATATATATAAAGCTGCTTTGTTCAGCAGTGTTTTACCATATTGCCCTGTCTGGCCTTGTTTAGTTTCAGACAGTCTGACTTTACAACATATTGTTGCAGATCCTCAGCATAACTGCTGCGAGTGCCTCCAGGGCGGGGGGGCCAAGGTCACTTGGGCCTAGTGCGAGGGGGTTTCATCGACACTCGTGGTCTTCCATCCCCTTGAATTACCTAGTGGTCATACCCAGTGTCCCCAGCAGAAGCTTGTCTGCAGCTAAGGGATCAAATAATATATATCTCCTTCTGCTAAAAATAAAACTAATGTGGTAACCTTGAAAATAATTCATTTGTAATTTATCTCCCAGCTTATCCAACGATTTAACATGGCTATGTTTGACTTCTGCAGTGCAGGACTTAACTAAGAGACAGGACAAGATTCCAACTGCACGAAGAAAGCACCTGCATTTGAATTTCAGTTAATTCACGGAAAACATAAAAATGCTATGTTTGGAGGAGGGATACTGTTGTTTATGCAGTTATGCAAGACGACTACAGAATAAATGATTGGCTTGTTCTACTACACTGTATTAAAATCTGAAGTGATTGTATCATTAGCTTACAAGACATGAGTGGCCTGAATTCTTTAGTCTGCTACTATGCAAAACTGCTTTGAAGATTACTGGACTGTCAGTTATGTCTCTCATCTTTCTTAACATCATGTTCAGGTTTCTGTTAAAACTTTACTCACCCTGTGGTAATTCATTGAGCTATCAGTCCCAAGTATTTGTTCAGCCAGAGGGTGGGGAGGGAAAGGTCAGACCACAAAGGAAAATATGCTACAGTCTGAATTTCAGAGTAAATTATTGTTTTACTTTTGTTTATAAAGGGGTTATAGTCAAAGCCATATTGATTAGCTTCTCCCTGTGTGGGCTCTTAGTTGCTAAGCAACAACTCTGCTTTGTTTTTTGTATAGAATGTAATAGTGGTGTTGGGAGGCCAAAATATAAGCGCATAGGCCCCCTCAGGTGTATTTTGCTCCTCCTTCCTGGTAAACAGGTACAGACCCATACAAAGCATGTTATCCAGGTGAAAGCATCAGTTAACAGGATGTTGGAATACCATTTTCATGACAATTGCAGTGCTGAAAATTGAGGTTCTTACCATGCTGAGGTTAAATCAAGGGTCCAGATTTTGTGCTACCCCTCTCAGGAGTTGTGGGGTCTAAGGTAGCTTTAAGCACCCATTTTACCTCCTGGATTTTGGGTGTTCTGGGCACCAGTGAAGCCCTCCATGTAAGTTAGAGCAGGGGTCGCCATAATCCAGCTGTGCATAGGCTGCTCTTCAGCCAGCAGTTGCTAGAATGCAGACCCCTACGCCACTCCTGTACCAGGAAGAATCCCCTGTAGGACTGCTCTTTCTACATGGCCTCTATACGTCATTGGGACAGTGCAAAGGGGCTGTCACCAGAGCTAGGATCTGGCCCAGTGTGTTTTAATATTGCACCAAAGCATCAGAAACTTTGGTAAATCATAAATGCTTCAGTGGGCAAAGCAGCTGACAGACCCCCCCATGTGCTGAAACTACCTCTGAGCCCTTTTTCTCTGTCAGTTTTGGCTTCCAGAACCCTGCCTTGTAGATCCAGACACGCAAGCCTGCAGCAACACAGGCTCAGTGTCTGAACCATGCCCCCAAGCTGCAGATTTAACTGAAAACTGCTTAAGGACTGCTCCTGTCTCCAGCACCCAGACACCCAGCTCCCAATGGGATCCAAACCCCAAATGAATCCGTTTTACTCTGTATAAAGCTTATACAGGATAAACTCATAAATTGTTCGCCTTCTATAACACTGATAGAGAGATATGCACAGCTGTTTGCTCCCCCAGATATTAATCACTTATTCTGGGTTTAATAATAAACAAAAGTGATTTTATTAAGTATAAAAAGTAGGATTTAAGTGGTTTCAAGTAAAAACAGACAGAACAAAGTAAGTTATCAAGTAAAATAAAACAAAACATGCAGGTCTAAGCCTAATACATTTAAGAAACTGAATACAGGTAAATCTCACCCTCAGAGATGTTCCAATAAGCTTCTTTCACAGACAAGACTCCTTAGTCTGGGCCCAATCCTTTCCCCTGGTACAGTCCTTGTTCCAGCTCAGGTGGTAGCTAGGGGATTTCTCATGACTGCCGCCCCCTTCGTTCTGTTCCACCCCCTTTTATATCTTTGGCACAAGATTGGAATCCTTTGTCTCCATCTAGGTTCTCCCCCTTCCTTCTAAATGGAAAAGCACCAGGTTAAAGATGGATTTTAGTTCAGGTGACATGATCACATACATGTGAGACTTCATTACCACACATGTATACAGGAAGTTTTACAAGTAAACACAGCCATTTACAGTCAATTATCCTGGTTAATGGGAGCCATCAAGATTCCAAACCACCATTAATGGCCCACACTTTGCATAATTACAATAGGACAGTAGGATATATTTCATATCCCTAGTTTCAGGTACAAAAATGATACATTTATACAAATAGGATGACCACACTCAGTAGATTATAAGCTTTGTTATGATACTTTACAAGAGACCTTTTGCATAAAGCATATTCCAGTAACATCATATCCACACGTATAAACATATTTTTATAAAAATATGGAGTGCAATGTCACAGCAGCAGAGGAGCAACTTGGAGAATTCTAAACTAGAACACCTACAATTGTCAGAATGTAGAGGAGACACTGAGACTTCAGATGCATTCAACTGAAAGGACTTTAGGAAGGTACGCATAAGTTAAGTCAAGCAATGAAGTCGCTAAAGGAAAGAAATGAGGGTCAAACTGCTGATGTTAGAGAGGACCTAGATCTACAGTGGATGACTGAATCGAAATGGTTAAAAAAAAGATAATAGTTTTTAAAAAATTTGAACCAATGGAACCCAGGAACTGCCGTCCTGGATAAAATCAACGTCCCGTGGTATCCTGTCTCTGGGTGTAGCTTGTATCTGTTTGTTTAACTGATTAATTTGTTTGCATTTATAAGATATAACTATAGGTGCCCATCCTACATCCCAAGTGTTTATTGCATAGATTAAACCATACAAAAGAACACACAAGGACTCTTCATGAATTTAAGCTCTCAAACCCACTCTCTTCTCAATAGCCTCAGAATTAATTATCATTGCAGCAGACCCAGAAGGCTGTTGTTTCAGAGGATGGTACTCCCTCCCCATCAGAGACACACTTTCTTTCTCTCTTAATAATGTTTTCTCACTTGGATCATGAAAGGCCCATTAGAAGCACTTTTGTTACTCATGTCTCAGTGTGTTTCTGTTCCAGGAATTTCAGACTGTGCTGTTCTCTAATTCGGTTTATTGTCCCCCTTGTACTTATAATATGGAACAGGGAGAAAGGAGCAACTGATCACTTTTCACTATATCGTCAATCAAATCATCTATAACTCTTCTCCTTTTTGGGTTAAATAATGCTTGATTTTGCCAGGTTTTGACATATATTCCATTGTTGCCCACGCTTCTCATTTTTTTGGCTTGCTTTTCCATGGGCCAAAAAAAAAAAAATATTGAAGAGTTTAGTTTAGTTATGGGGGACATTTTTCCAGAGATAGTGAGCGTGAAAAGTTTATTTAAAAACATTTCACAATTTCCACAGGGAAGGAAAATTGGTGTACTTTACGTGTCCTTACCAGAGGAAAGGATATTCTGAAATCTATGGATGCTGCTGGTAATTAGAAACTTAATAAAAGATTTACATGTTGTAATTGAACTAAATGGATTTCCCTACACACACAGGATGTTATTTAAACCTGCAAGAATTAGGATACTTAATATTGATTGATGCATAAATAACCTATTAATATTTTTATCGTATCATCCACTCAGTGCTAGGCACTTACCAAACAATCTAAAGGAACAGTCCCTATGCTCAAAAAGAACAGGAGTACTTGTGGCACCTTAGAGACTAACAAATTTATTAGAGCATAAGCTTTTGTGAGCTACAGCTCACTTCATAAGATGCATAGAATGGAACATATAGTAAGATAGATAGATAGATACATACAGATAAGTTGGAAATTACCATACAAACTGTGAGAGGCTAATTAGTTAAGATGAACTATTATCAGCAGGAGAAAAAAAAACTTGTGTAGTGATAATCAAGATGGCCCGTTTAGACAGTTGACAAGAAGGTATGAGGATACTTAACATAAGCAAATAGATTCAATATGTGTAATGACCTAGCCACTCCCAGTCTCTATTCAAACCCAAGTTAATGGCGTCTAGTTTGCATATTAATTCAAGCTCAGCAGTTTCTCGTTGGAGTCTGTTTTTGAAGCTTTTCTGTTGCAAAATTGCCACCCTTAAATCTTTTACTGAGTGGCCACAGAGGTTGAAGTGTTCTCCTACCAGTTTTTGAATGTTATGTTTCCTGATGTCAGATTTGTGTCCATTTATTCTTGTGTAGAGACTGTCCGGTTTGGCCAATGTACATGGCAGAGGGGCATTGCTGGCACATGATGGCATATATCACATTGGTAGATGTGCAGGTGAACAAGCCCCTGATGGCGTGGCTAATGTGATTAGGTCCTATGATGGTGTCACTTGAATAAATATGTGGACAGAGTTGGCATCGGGCTTTGTTGCAAGGATAGGTTCCTGGGTTAGTGTTTTTGTTGTGTGGTTGCTGGTGAGTATTTGCTTCAGGTTGGGGGGCTGTCTGTAAGCAAGGACTGGTCTGTCTCCCAAGATCTGTGAGAGTGATGGGTCATCCTTCAGGATAGGTTGTAAATCTTTGTTGATGCGCTGGAGAGGTTTTAGTTGCGGGCTGTAGGTGACCACTAGTGGCGTTCTGCTATTTTCTTTGTTGGGCCTGTCCTGTAGTAGGTGACTTCTGGGTGCTCTTCTAAAACCCACTTAATCACAAAAGCTTATACCCAAATAAATTTGTTAGTCTCTAAGGTGCCACAAGGACTCCTTGTTATTTTTGCAGATACAGACTAAAACGGCTACCACTCTGAAACCTGTTTTTAATGCGTTAGCTCAAGCAGAACTAGAGTGTGTCTGTCTACTGGGACTGAGAGGCTTGCTTCCACCTGCCTTGTAGACATATCCCAAGTATCCCTAGTTATTCATCATCACCAGGGTAGAGTCCTTGGTCATGATTTTTTCTTTTAAGCTGCTTCATTGATTAGGCGCATTTGGGGAGGCCTTGAATAAAAATGGCGCCGTGGGTTTTGATGTTAAATGTGCTGCCTTCTCTTTTTAGTTTACCAGCAAGGTTTCTCTCCAGTAGAGTGCTGCCAGAGCATTGTATTTGCTAGGTCTTGGAAATTCAGGCTACCAAGGTACATTAAGGTGAATTGTTTGAGTTGTTGAATTATTTAATTTAACTACCTTTTGTGCCTAGCTCAAGCTCAAGCATGCAGTAAAAACAAAAACTGTACCTTAATACAACATGTATATGCTAACTCTTAATGATGGACCTTCCTAAATACCTTCCCAATTATGGGAATAACTTGATTTTGACTTCAGTGGGTTTTGGATCAAACCTGACAGACAAACATACTCACTCACTCACTTTTACTTTTCCAGGGGGACATGGCAACTTTTGGGGATCCCTCTAGAGAGATATGAGATTTGGGGCATAGGTTGCTGATCTGCTGATCCACAAAACCCAATTCAATCTGCCATTGGAAGCTAAGTTGCTGCTAGAAATAGCCTCTTTTCCTTTTATATTGGTTCCGCATCTCCTGTGATGTTAATATCTGTTGAATGACTGTTTTTTGTGGGGGAGGGGAGGAGGGGAAGAGGGGAAGAGTACTGGGCTACTAAGCAGTAGACACAGCGGGTCAGATCCCAGTTGGCATAAATTGGCAGAGCTCCATTGACTTTAGTGGAGCCCTGTCCATTTATATCAGCAGAGAATCTGATCCAGGAGGTTAAACAGACTTCATGATTCTCTGATTTATCCTGGATTTATCAGTCTTCTCCACAGAAGGGTATGTAAAATCCACTGTTTTTCCTTATGTTGCTTGTCAGCACTTGTTACAGTTCTCACATACCACAGTGATGAATGCAGTATGAATACCTGGAAAGAAAGAGAGTTTTTATTTCCACTAAGTGAAATAGTTAATGTGTGGAGGCGTAAAGTGCTATGTAAGCCCCAAATATTGTTTCTGTGGTATGGTGGATGGTGGGTTGCAATATAAATTTAACTATTATCGTTAGCAGTCATCTGGGGTTATCTCTAAAAGAAAACAATAATCTGGCCAAACTTTCCTGCTTTTTCATGTTATCCTCCATGATCTCTTTGGGTGTCCTCTGTGGAGGGAAGTAAGGGATGTTTTATTTATATTATTTATTTATATTATTTATTTATATTGTATCTTAAGAACAGGCAGAGGAGCTACTAAAATAATGGCCATTATAAAACTGTATGGATCAGAATACTCGAGAAAGGTATGTTTCAGGCCAACCAAATAGCCTAATAAATTTAGACAAAATCTTTATTAAGAGGAGCTCAGTTTGTAAATATATATCAACGAGGGAAATAAAAAGCCCTGATAAAATAATGTAATTTAAAAACAAATAAAAAACTCAAAAGCCAGGAAATTCAAAGTTAAGGTTACACTTTAAGTTAGAGTGTGGGGAAATACAAAGTTAAGATAAAGTTCGCCAAATGGCGATAACTCCACCCTACTATCAATGCCACTCTGTATAGCTCCATCCATCTAAAATAGATGCACGTGAACCTATCATGTAGACAGTTTCTAACCGTGATGTCTCTATTAATCTGTCATTGCAATTGGCTGCATTTCTCAAATGTATACTGCAGCCAATAGTCAAGTCCAGTGCAAAATGGTCACTCTATAAAATTAATGAATTGGTAAGCAGAGTGTTTCAAATGTCCAGTCAGCTATGGGCCCTTTGAAGTTGGTGGGAGTCTGGCCATCAACTTCACTGGTTGTTGGATCAGGTCCTATGAGCAGATACACAAAAAAATGAAAAAAAAAATTGATCAGGAAGAAGTAAAGAGCAAAATTAGAATAAAATTGTAACAGGGTGGTCTGCCCCTTTAGAGGCCAGGCTGGTGGAGAGGGAGGGCTGAGATCAGTCCCATTCTCAGGTGTAAAACCCTTAGCCGGTTTAAGATCCTATGTTTGAGACTGGTCGTTTGCAGAGTGTGTTATCTGAACCAACTAGGAAGGGGGTCAGGACTCTGAGTCATGTGACTGCCTGCTGGGGAGTCTAAAGCCATGACAGCTCAGCCAGGAGAAGCCTGGAAAGAGGAGAGACAGCCTTTTCTGTGGTAGAGCCTGAGTGAGGCAAGCAAGGGGAAAAGTCCCTGCAGCCTGTTGGTCAGGAAAATCTCTTTGTTTTATGTTACTCATTTATTGCATGAGGGCAGTAAACTGCGCCCTCACGCAAGCTCCTGAAGTGTGTCTAAGGTGTAGCACCATTCTTTCCTGGCTTGGTGAGAGAGCCCATCAACCTACACATGTGTGAAAGGAGCGGAAAAGGGGATGGAACAAAGAGAAAAGGAAGATTAGTGAGGACAATGAGAAGATTAAGGCTCAAAATCTGTTGCCTAATGGTGATCCTGTTCAAGTCACCAGGGTTGTTTGCATGCATCTGAGGAGAGAATTTGGCCCATTGATAAGAAGATATATATAACTGCTATTTAGGGCTTGTTTTGAAATCAGTTATCATACTGAAAATTTGAAATTGAGCTGGAAATGTATAATAATAATAATATGTTAGTGTTAGTATATGCAATATATATGAATCAAAGAATATATGGGTTTAAGGGCAACAGTATTAAAATCTTGCCTGAGGATTAAAATAGTTCCTCTGAGATTTTATGATATTGCATGAAAGGGTTTATGACCCACTGAAGCAACATACTATAACTATAATCCCAATAAGTATTGCACTCTTCAGGCAATGTTTTATCACTCTTGCCCTCTAACTCATAAATACTTGTAATGAACAGAGGGAGAGAAATTGACTGATGGAATAAATTATTATTTATTATTATTTGTGTTATGATAGTGCCTAGAAGCCCCAGTTGAGAATGGGGCTCCAATATATTATGCTCAGATACAAAGTCAGAGACAGTCTCTGGCCCAAAGAGCTTTTGTTCTAAATTGACAAAACAGTCAAAGGGTGTGAAGGGACAGAGAGATACAGAAAGGGTCAGTGACTTGCCCAGACTCAGAACTCCTGATTCCCAGTTCGGTGCCCTACACATTGGACCATGCTGAATGCATGATGGTAAAGTGTGGCATAAAAGGGCTTATCACACTTTATAAGTAATGAAGCCTTGCTGATTTATTACCCTTTTTCCAGAAACTGATCTACTTGTGAGGGAGCAGGGGCAAGACTTAACTTCTTTTCACCAGTTCTTCAGGGGTTATTTGCTAATACTGCAATATTAGCTTTTGATGATTGATCTTGAGCAAGCTTCGTATTTTTAATTTTTACATAATTTTATGTCCACCCGTGCCCTTTTTCTCTCTACTGTGACACACGCTTAGTTGTGAAATGACAGACCTGCCACTGTTTCTAGAATTACTTTCTAGACCTCTTACTATCTCTATCCTCTGCATATATCTCCAAAGCCTCTGCTTTTATATCAGAAATTCTCCTAGTGCCTCAGCAATCTGTCGTTGACCTTCATTTGAGGAGTGGGATTTAAAAAGCGGAAGTTTTAATGTCAGGATTTATAACAACAGTTAGGCTTTCTTTTAAAATGTGTCCATAATTCAAAACACTTAAATGTACAGCTTTTGTGTATCTTTATTGCCACCCCCTCTTTTTCAGAGTCTGTCCCTTCCTTTGCTCCTTTGTCCTTGATTTTTTATGAGGGTTGTGCCTGGTTTTTCTGTGTCAGAGATTTGAGAAAAATGATTTTCTGCATCGCTATAATGCTTGTCAGCTGTTTCCAATCCTGAGTTTTAATGAACAGTTTAGTTTCTTGCCTTGGCTCTTCTTTCTCTGCTGTTTTGCTGCTATGCTAGAGCTTTCCCAGTGTGAACAAGGGAGTGCATATAAAAGAAAGAGAAAGACAGGTAGAATTTCTCTCTTTCCTTCCTAAATAATTCTCTTGGCCTGCATTTTTCCCTACCTCCTCTTTCTCCTTCCTTCCTTTTGAGCAGAGATCCCTGTTGTTCTGGCCCTTGAGAAACCTAAAAGTCAATGCCATATCCCTAAGTCTCTTCATCATCTTTTGTGTAGCTGTATTATAATAACAATAATACTTAGCATTTGCATACTCTCAACCCCCATGCATAATCACTTACGTGTCAGCTTTATAACAATAGTAGGTCATATCTGGAGACAGACTGAGCATACTTGAAACCCCCTGAATTTGGTGGAAGTTACTGGTGCTTCAGAACTCCTCAAGGTTTGGTTCCTTACTCACTTCTTATTGAATGTAGTGCTTTACATATGCAACGCATTGTGTAAACGTTAAGAGCCAAACTCTGCCACCCACCCTTATTTTCATCTTGTAGTACCTTACTCTGCAAGTTACTCCCTTGATTTTGAGGAAGGTGCCACTCAAACTGAGAAAGGGTGGCAGAATCTGACCCTACTTAATTGTCACAATAACCTTGTGAGGATGGTCAGCAAATGTATCTTCATTTTGAATTAGGAAGACAGAGGTCAAGCCCAAGCCCAAGTAAGTGACAGTGGTGAGTTTAGAATTTGGGAGCCCCTGACTCCTTGTCCTAGGCTCATCTTTCTAGATCATGTTGCCCTGAAGATAAGCCTGTGTGGAGTACATGCACCAGTCTCTCCATGCTACAAGAGACTATACCTCTTACTGTAGGAAGTTGCTAATGTACTGGTACCATGAGCATTTTTCCCAAGTCTGTCTGTATTAAGTAGCCATTTGAATGCTAGCAGCAGCAAGTAAAGATTCTATGGGAACAATGTGAGCAATGCCTGTGTTACAGAGGTCAAAGAGTTGCGTCATTACTGTGAAATGCACAGTACTATATGTGGAAAACAGTGTTGAAAATGGTACCCTGGAGGGGGCAGGTTCCAGCATTCTGGGTGTAGAGTTCTCTGTCTTTGTCATTGCTCTTTCCTTTCGCTCAGTGTTGACCTAGTTTATTAGTGTTAATTTTATTAGTGCATCTGCTTCATTTTAGTGATTTTTAAATGCTTTCGGGGCTTCATAATTTAATTATTTCAGTGCGTTTGTTGTTATAATTGAAGCCCAAATGAGTGTAGCCGGAAACGTACTGTAGTCTAACCTGATAAAGCTTGAATAGCTAAACCAATTTATTTTTTTGCAACCTTGTGCTTATGTAACTTGTTTAGTGGTTAAAGCCTTATTTTTTGGTTCTGGAAACAGTGGCATATCCCTCTGTTATACCCCATCCCACTTTGAAGTCTTTTAAAAAAGTTTCTGGTTTTTTTGGTTTTTGGATAATATAAACAGAAGGCGCCCTAACTGTTTTGCTGGCTAGGGTGGAAAATGTTTCGCATCCCTTCCTCCTGTGTAGCTGAGCCACCGAAAAAAAAAAAAAAACAGCAGCAGTAGAGTGGCACAGCAGTATGATGCCCTTTGGAAGTTGGTGCCCAGAGAGAGCACCCTGCTTATCCACCCTTAGAACTAGCGCAAATATAAAGAATAATGTACCCATCCCAACTTCCAATGTAAGGTTGCATTCCATCAAGAGGTCCATTAATCATGAGAATGAACTTTGAGTTGTTTTTTCAGATCAACAGAATTTAAAGATGAAATAACACTTTTAATTTGTAAACTAGTCATTTTAATTAAAAAAAAAAAGTTAAAAGTAGCCTTTGGAACTACAGCTGACTCTTGAGTCCCTCTGCCTACTTTCTGTGGTTTCAGAATCATGTTATCTTATATTTTAAGACCTCACACTCAAAAAAGGAAAGACTGACTAACAGAATGAAAAATAACAAAATATTTTTCCCAAGATCTGTCATTTATGGAAGGTTTAGATGTAACAATTAGTTTAAAAAAAAGAAATGCAATTTACTTTAGTTTCCGTACTTTTCAAAGGGTGCGTTATTCAATATATTGTTAAAATAGCTTGTCCCTCCAGTCTTTGCCTTTGTCCCCTTTTCTTCCCCTCACCGCTGGTTTCTTCCTCCTGTGTCATTTTTCCTTTCCCTTCTTCTTCTCTTCTGGTCCTTGTTTCACCCACTCCTTCACACAACTCACTTGTTCACACCACTCACTATTCTCTTCCTCTTATTCTTCCTCCTGGGTTCCTCCTCTTCCTTCGGTGCCTCTTCTCTTATAGCCTTATATTTTTTAGCTGTTGTAAACTAGAGCTGGCCTTGCTATGACAGAGTGACATTTCTTATGGCTGCAGGAAGTTTCTTATGGCTGAAAGGATAGGTAGGAGGCAAAATCACTTTTGGTAGGCTGATGCACCTCAATGCTGGCTGGGCTGGCTGCTCACAAAGATTATTCCTGCGTGTAACCTGAGAAAAAATAGCAACCCTTAGATAAGGCCGGATCTCCTTCTTTGGGCCTGGGATATGAGTGGGATGTTCAACTGGACTGGGTAGGGAGGCAGAAGGAATAGTGGAGCTATCCCCTCATCTGTGTGCTGGTAATCTGCAGAGAGGACTCAACCTCCATGGGAAGCCATTGCTGCTGACCAGCTCAGAGTCTGAGGGGGAAGAAACTGAGATTGAGGAGGGGTCAGGAACAGTGCTTGAATTATGAGAATAAGTGGGGGGGCCCTGAATGTCAAGTGGCTTGCTTTAATATAAACAGTAGTGAGCAGTAAGGGGGCCATAAGACAGAAGTGAGGTAGCCCTAAAAGTAACAAAGGGGACTTGCTCCCCCAGACCTCCATGATTCAAGTATTAGCCAGGAAGCAGCTGCACTGTAGGCTTCTGCTGCACCAGTGCTCCTTCTTATGCTTATGCCCCAGTTTCTGTGGAGGGCTCGCATGTGCTCTGCAGGTCCCTGGATCAAACCTTCCTGGGCTTCACAATGTCTGGAGCTGCAAAGCCATGGTTCTATTCTTAACATACCTCTAGTAGCAGGGTATAAATAGTTCTTGAGGTTAAGGGTCAGCAATCATGCCTGGTCCTAGAATGGGAGACACAAACATGAGGGAAGCTCCTTGTATACCTGTGAAATGGCGTGCCACAATCTGGCTCTAAAAATGAAAACACTAATTTTCCTAAGCCTGTGACATGTCTATCTTTTATAGTCTCTAAGTCTAATAATGTGTCACTGTTTATATTAATTAACTTGTTCTTGTCAGGTAAAGTAATAACTTACTGTGTTCTTGTCATAGTTACAAAAGTGTATATTTTACATGTTAATGGGATAGTCACAGTGCCATTAATAATGGGGATTTAAGATCCCCTAAGAGGCTCTTGATGGTGGGTTACAGAGGTTTGTTGGAGCTCTTATCTTGTTCAATAGTGTGATGCTTAGATCTTCCCTTCATCAGAAAATTGAAAATCTGAAATTGATTCAGATTGAACCTGGTGTAAAACAGGAACAGTGTTAAATTTTCAAGGAGGCTGTAGTACACTGGCAAGTTTACATTGCTGTGTTTTGATCCAGTGCAGCATACCAGTCAAAAGTGCAAAGATATCATTTCCAGGCATCTGTGGTGTTGGGTTTTTTTTTTTTTCATGATCTGTGTTATCAAAATTCACAAACGTGATTCTATTTTAGTTTTCTTTCCTCAGTGTAACTCCCAACACTAGAGGAGTAATAATGTAATACTGTATACATGGCACTTTGAAACATCACCAATTATTTTCTGTAATTAAAACTGAATTGGAAATATCCACACCATTTTTATTTATCTTACTGATGTGCCTTTCAGTTCTGTGATAAATAGCAGGAACAAGACAAATAAGCCTTTGGGGGAGTAGATGGCCCAGGGGATTAGTAATGGAATTCAGAGCCTTTCACCTCTAGGTGGCCAGGTTGAATTTGGCTTGGGTTAGTAGTGACCAAAAGTCATTGTCTGATAGGTGTTCAGTGACCTATGTGAAATATATTTGTACTGTCAGGCCACTTTATATCACCAGTCCCATCAGAACAATTGTCAGAGATTCATACGTTGGCAGTCTCAGCAGAGGCACCAAAAACTGAGTGGGCCCTCTTTTACCTCTAGAGGCATTCGTCCAAGAACAGAGTGAAGACAATTTAGCAAGGTTGTATGGTGAAGCGTGCACTGTGGTGGTCTGTTCTGTAGCTGTTCTCTGGATAAACAGATGATGTCTATTGCCATGGTTGTCAACTGAACACCTTTTACTAAATAAATTTTTAAACAAAAACAAAAAAATCAAAATCAGTCTCTGAAAAGGAACAATTAGAAAGTCCTCAGCAAAGCTCCACCAGTCAGATAACTTTTCCAATGAGCTCTAACTCATTTTAGAAACCCACTGAAACATTCTGACCTTTAGTTATTTCTTTTCAAATGTAAGAAATTAGAAATACATAAAATCTAACATAAGGGAAGCATCATGCAAAGTAGAGTAAAAAGAGAAGTCCAAATGAATTGAGACTGGAGAAATGACTGCACTTGTATATTAGGCAGGCCAAGTTCCTGTTTCAGGGAAGCATTCCTATTCAAGATAGCACTTAAACATGTGCTGTCCTGAATAGGGATGGACTTCTGCACATGCCCAAGTGCTTTCCTGAAACAAGTTCTCTCTGGATTTCATATTTAATTTGATCTCTCTACTTCTTCTCAAACTGTGGACCCAGACAAAGAGCACAGGGTCTTGCCTGTAGGTAGAGCACTGGACAGGGACTGAGGAGACCTGGATTCTATTCCCAACTCTGCCAGTGGCCTGCTGCGTGACTTTGGGCAAATTAGTTTTTCTTTTTGTGCCTCAGTTTCCACATCTGTAAAACGAGAATCATGATATTTACCTTCTTTATAAAGTGCTTTGAGAGCTACTGATCAAAAGAGTTATATAGGAGCTAAGTTTTTATTATTACATCACAATTCATATCACCTATGAATTTAGTCCTACATGACTACAGATCAGTGGTGGGCAACTGGCCCATCAGGGTAATCCAATTGCGGGTCGCGAGACATTTTGCTGACATTGACCATCCGCAGGCACGGCCACCCGCAGCTCCCAGTGGCCACGGTTCGCCATTCCTGGCCAATGGGAGCTGCGGGAAGTGCTGGCCAGCATGTCCTTGCGGCCGGCCGCTTCCTGCAGCTCCCATTGGCCTGGAACAGCGAACCGTGGCCACTGGGAGCTGCGGGGGGCCGTGCCTGCGGATGGTCAATGTCAGCAAAATGTCTAGCGGCCTGCGATCGGATTACCCTGATGAGCCACATGCGGGCCGCAGGTTGCCCACCACTTCTATAGATAAAGGTCTGTGTAGCACAAACATTTTTTTTTAAGTTCACTCACATCCAGATATGCATGTGATCATATTTAAAATTTTTGAGATACAGCTATTAAACAGTTTGAATTAACCCAGAGTGGCTCACTCATGAGAGAGCTGCCAAAACCTTAATGAAAAGACAATATGTAATAACATGTCTAAGAACTTCATGGAAGAGTCAAATCATGATTTTTTTTCAATAGAAAGCAATATCTGGCATACAGAATTGTCAAGGATTCAATATGTAGTATTCATGCTCAGCTATGCTGAATAATTGAGATGGCAAATAGTGTTTGTGATAAATGGAACAAGACAGCAGTCTGTATAATGTTTTTTCAGAAGGATATTCTCTTGCGTGGAGGGTTGAGCAATGTCCTTTCGTGCATAAGGTAGACCTCAAAAAAGGGAGTTCCCTGTATCTACTCCAAGATGAGTTCAGATTGGCAGCTAAGGGAGAGATGGCCAGAAAGAAAGCAAGGAAAGCTTATTCAGGAAAAAGATGTTGATTGACTTATACATGATGAGAATAATACCTGTAAAAATGTAATTCTTTTAGTGGTTATAGACCTAGTAGAGAGGATACCTGCATTTGCTATTAATTTAGCCTCTTATTTTCCAATAGTTTTTGTTTCTGTATTTTAGACCTAGTGACTGATGCCATATGATGTGTGGGTAATAAGAGATAATTGTTATAATAACAGCATGTCTTTACATATGATCGTTCTATCCTGGCTCCAGTCATAATGGATATGTGTCAGGATTACAGATTATATGCCTGTCATGTGGCAGGAGTTGAAACCTTCTGGCCCTAGTGATGACTGTTACAATTGTCATTTTGTGTGTTTTCAGCATATTGTATATGCGTTAACCCTTAATAATAGTACTTAGCATTTGTACAGTGTTCTCATCCAAAGATTCCAAAGTCCTTTACAAAGAAGGTAATTATGATTTCCATTTTACAGATGAGGAAAAGTGAAATAATTCATTCAAAGTCACATGAGTCAGTGGCATCTTGGAATGTTATCTAAACTGTCTCTGCCTCCAAAGTGGAGCTAACTCAGAGAGCAGAATTTTGCACAATTGTGTGTTCTAAAGTAGCTTCTACCTGTATAAAGAGAGTCAAGGAACTTGTCATGGGAGTACAGCATAATTTTCAAAGGAAATCTGAACAAAGGAGGCCATGATTGCAGTTTGAAGGAGGGTTTTTTGACAAGGTAAAACATTTTGTTTCATAAATGAAATGTGAGTTCTCTTCAAGCTCTGGTGCTTAGATTGACTGAAATGTTTATTGTGTACAGGAGGAAGGGCAAGGGAAATTGAACATTAAGCATGACCCCTCTAATGTGGGATAAAAACATCAGAACAATGAGTACAAGGAACAGTGTGTTCCTGTTTTTAGAAATGGTAATAATATTGCATCATTGAAATATAATTTCATTTAGTCAGTTAAAAGGTTATTAAGCTGCTATCATGGTAAATAGGACATTAACATTGAAAATGAAGGTCACTGATGTCGTTGAAATAAGTTCTTGCTGTCCCCTTAATATCTCTTAAAAGCTCAGCTGAATGTTTTTGATCGGTCTAAGATTTGTAGTTTTAGGAATTATATTGTATGTGCGTTCACAAACAGTCTTTGAGAACATTGCTCATTTTAATGCTTACTTTGCCATAGTATAATGTATTTCCCAAGAATATTGAATTAATGAACATCTTGCTGCATTATGTACAGATCTGTCCATCCAATTAAGAATTTTATATTGCAGCATTTGGAAACAAATTGCTTTCCCTCCCTACCTCTCCCTACTCCCCACCAAAGACGACTGTAATTTAGGGATAATATAGCTAATTCTTCTTTGAGTGGTGGTCCCTGTTGTATTCCAAGGAGCAATAGAATGTATTCCTCCACAATATCAAGGGACAGGTTTTTTACTCAACTTACTTCCTCATACCCAAGAAGAAGGGCGGGTGGGGAGACCAATTCTCAACCTCCACCACTTCAACCATTTTATTCACAAGGTCAAATTTTGCATGGTCACATTCGCAGCAATAATTCCATCTTTAGAAAATGGCATGTGGTTCATTGCTTCATGAAGGACGGATGCTGTTATGTTGATATTCATCCTGCCCACAGATGATTTCTCAGAGCTGTGGTGGGCTCCAATCATTTCCAGTACAGAGTACTACCCTTCAGGATAGCTACTGCTCCCTCAATCTTTACCAAGGTATTTTCTGAGGTAGCAGCTCATGTCAGACCTCATGGCCACCTCATCTTCCCATTTCTCAACAACTGACTCCTCGCCACCAAATCTCTCCAGGAAGCCTTAATGTCAACCTTTATGATGCTCTCTCTCCTTTCCTCACTGGGAGTCAGTGTGAACATCGAAAAATCTGTTCTTACCCCCATCCAGTCTTTGAACTTCATCAGGGCAACTTTGAACTCTCTCACTACAAGAGCCTATTTGCCCACAGACAGATTCCGGACCACGAACGATATCATAGCTCACATCACAAGCAGTCCTCAAGTAAAGGTCAAAATATGTCTGTCCCTGTTTGGCCACGTGGACTTGTGCAACTACATCACTCCATTCGCAAGACTCCACCTTTGTTACCTTCAAACATGGCTACAGTTGGTTTACTCCTGAAGCCGCCATTCTGTGAACCTCATGCTGACAGTTTCTGCCAAGGTACTGTCTTCTCTCCTATGGTGGACAAATCCTCATCACATATGTGTAGGCGTCTTCTTTCTCCCCTCTTTACTGGGCAAGATCATCATTACGGACCTGTCCCTACTAAGCTGGAGAGCCCATATGGGCAACCACTTGGCACAGGAAACATGGACATCTTGAGAGGCAAGAATGAACATCAATATTATGGAACTATGGGCGGTATGGAAGAAGTGAGTCCTTTCTTCCTTTTATCCTCTCTCACCATGTCCTCCAGATACAGGTAAATAACCTCCTCTTACTGCAGCTTGATTTTAAAAAGCCAGTATGCTGTTCTACTGAATTTTGCTGAAGTGGAAAAGAATTAAAGTTGCACCAAAATAGCAGCCAAAGTAGATGTATATCACAACATTGAGGATGGTGGTAGCAATGAAGGGAACAAGGCACTCAGTGAGCCAAAGGAGCCTCTCACTTACCCCGTAAAAAGCGAGTGTAACTTCAGCGGAGTTAAACCAACATTAAAGCAGTACAAGTGAGAGGAGAACCCGTCCCACTGTTATTAAAAATTCAGCACATTTAAAAATGAGTCAAAATAAATACATATTTTAGAATTGTGTTTACATTTCCCTATAAATTTGAGAAATCAATGCAAAATTGAGAGATACAGTCAAATAAGTTGCACTTATATAGTTCTTAGGATCCTAAAACATTTTTAAAATGTTTGTAAATGCTGCTAAATAGAGCCACAGTTAAGCTGAAATGCTGGAGCTATTTAGTAGCACATGTCAGCATTACAGGAAGGTGTTAGGACTGGAAGTAACAAAAGAATGTTCCAACCAACTGAAACTAGACGGGAAATTTAGGGGGACAGAGTATAATTATCAAACTGGAAACTGGCTTAAAATATCCTTTCTTTTGGTGAAATGCATCATAACATCTTTAAATACCACATATAGTCAGGATCTTGGTTTGTATCACATCTAAATGATGGTACCTCCAAAACATAGTGTCCCTTAATTCCTTATTAGGATATTGTTTCAATATACACTCAGATGTAAATACCACCTGCTTAATTACAATAACCCCAAACAAGACTGAGGACTCCAAAGATTTGCCTTCATTTCCTAGCTCTGTTACTGACTTCTGCATGTGACCTTGAGCAGATAATTTAATCTCTCTCTGCCTCACTTCCTCATCTGTAAAATGGGATTTATAGTTCTTATTTTCTCCCAGCCTTTGTCTGTCTTGTCTATTTAGGTTGTAAGCTGAGTGTATGTTCAGTGCTAAGCACAACCTGGGGTCTCAAATTCATTTGTAACCTCCAGGCACGGATGTAATACAAATAATAGTAATTTCCTGCAATACCGGGATTTTCTCAGGAGTCCCAGTCAAGTACTGACTAGATTTAACTCTCTTTAACAATGACTTGGCTCCTGAGGGTATTGCAGCATTTTACTCAGTGACCCAAAGGCAGCACCATACATGTGAGAGAACGAAATCTATCATGTGACACTGTACCCCATATTCTTCACAGTGATATTATTATGATGTAATTATGGCATAATTACGATGCATTTTGTACAAGACGGGTCATGTGAGGTGCCATTAGAAAAGTTATGATTTGCTGAATATGCTTATCTTATTTGTATGCATGTATCATTTTTGTATCTGAAGTTATGAATATTGACTAGGGATCTGTATTTCAAATCGGCTTAGTCTGGAAAACACCCACAGCCAGCCTTTCAGATACAACAGTGAAGAAGCCAGACGGGGTTGATGGCCCATTAGCAAAGACAGTGGACTGTGGAAGAGCTTAACCTTCCTGTGAGCATTTTGGCCAACCTGTAAGCGATGACTGCTATAACACTGGAAGGGCTTGTGACAAGCTCAAATCTCTCAAGCCCATCAGACTCTCCTTACACACTAAAGATTTTACATTTGTTTAACTCCACATATAATTTCTTTAGAATTTATTTTATCATGACCCAAAATGTCTCTGAATGCAGAAATAGAAAACTGGTGTAAAATGAGTTTATGGTGTATTGGGCTATACTGACTCCCTCTTCTTCAAGGTCCCCTAACAGTGAAACCAGTGCTGTTCCACTCTACAAGCAGGGGACCATTTGACAGGGAATATTTTCACAGGAGTTATGCTCCCTAGGTAAGGCACTGAGCCCTGTCCAAGGAATCTGCCTCTCGGAGGATACAATCCAGACTAATGAGTAGTTGTGTCACCCCTACCCTAAATCCTGCGTTTTACAACTCCTTGCTGCTATAGCCTCCAACCTGGACTGATCACAAACAGCCTCCCACATGTAAGTCACTCGTAGCTATGTCTGTGTGGGTGCTGCAGCCAGCCAGCCATACCTTGGCTCTTACCAGCCTTGGTTATGCTGCAGGTGTTATACCAATAAAATAAAAACTGGCAGAATCTTATTAAGGGGGAAAAGGCAAAATACCACATTTATTGTGAATACAGACAGAATCATAGTAAGCAGTTAGTTATAGCTATACATTCCATTCAATCTCATATTTATTCACACATTCATTCATACAAACACAGACACGCAGGTTCTGCAAGGTTGTTATCATATAGTTACCAGCCTTAGAGTTGCTCATGCCAAGCCACTGGCCAGGTGGCCTGGACATGAACAGGGAGCAGGGCCTTGTCAGATGCTCATCTGATGCTCCTGGAAGTTGGTTTGCAGAATCAGACCCCAAAGTTCTCACTTTCTAGAGTCCATTTTTATAGGAATTTCTTCCTATGCCAGTCTATGGGAATTGCTTCATCATGCTGTTGCTGAATCAATCAGCAGATAGCACGTTCCTGATGACTCCGTGCTGCTAGACGTTATCTTGTTCTTTGGTTCTCCCATTCTTGAGGCTGTTGGGTGGATTCCAGTCTGCCCTCCGGGGGTCCTCTGGTTATTTCCACTTGACGCCTTCTTTAGCCGATGGACACTGGATTCTTAGGCTGGCACCTCCCTGATCATTCAGTTATTATCCACACCAAGCATCCATCCACATACATCCTCTATCTCTATTTTAATCACAATTGTTAATACAACAAAAGGGCGGGGAGTCTCTGGGTGCTGTTTCTGTTGTTACAGAGTATTGCTTTGAGTCTCTCTCTATGTGACTTGCTTTGAGAACAGACTCTGTCTTAGAATGTACTAACGCAATTAGCAGCTTGCAAGTTTCACGCATAGAGGGAGAGAAACAGTACCAAAAACCAAGAGACCTCTTAATTAGTAATATACTGGAATTTAAACTATGGGGAATCAAACTCATTTGTGATTTTAATACAGAACTTCTTTAATATGATCCAACACAGGCGGACCCCAATACACCCCCAGGCCTGGATATTCCTCCAGAAATGTATGTCCTGCCCTGCCCAGCCCAGCCCAGCCCAGCCCAGCCCTCTCCTGGACAGCACAAGTATGTTAAGTCCATTATTCCTAGGGAATAACATGCACACAACTTGTTACCCCAAATGGAGTTGCCCAGACACTTCCATTTGAACACACTGAATTAGATAAAACAGTAAAACAAGTTTACTAACTATGTAGAGAGAGATTTTAAGTGAGTACAAGTAATGAGGCATCTAAGTCAGAAATGGTTACAAGAAAAATAAAGGTAAAACGTTTTACTCGTGCTTAACTTAACAAACAACATTAGATTCAGAGCAGTTTTCTCACCACATGCTTTCAGCAGTCTTACTGACCAAACAATATAGGTCAGGACCCATCTCCCACAGTCCAATGGCTGTTTCCTTTGTCTATTCAGGGCCAGTGAATATGATGGGCAGGGAGATAGAGGAGGGTGTCTTGTGCTGTCTGCCCCTTCTTTTTATTGTCCGTCCCCCATTCAAGAAGCATTTCCAGCTGGGAGCAAGGTCACAGGCCACCTTTTCTGGAAGGGGACTCCATGCTCATTCTTTGCTAAGATGTAGATTTTTGCCTCTGTCCCCTTTCCTGCCAAAGAGTGGCCACTTAGCAGGTAATGGTGCATCCACCTTGTTTACACCTGGCTGTGGTGTCAGCTTGTCCTTTGTCTCCCAGGAACTGGTTTGCCCCCTCCCCAGACTTATCTGGAAAACACGCTTTTAGTCAGGATCTCCGCTTGTGTTTATAATTTCACATATAACACTGCTACATGCATTTTGTCATGATATTATTGATCAGTAAATCAAGAGTTTATAAATGAGACCTCATAAGATATGCCTTGTACAAAAATTATTATAATGTGTGTAGGGTGTGAATACAGGGGTGCATTCTATCATGGAGGACTCCTCCAGTGGCGGGATTTGTGTGGAGGCATGGGACTGTACTTCAGCCATTGGACTGAAGGAGTGTCTTTGGGGTGGTTCTGAAGTAACTCCACAGCTGTGACATATGTGTGTGTCTGAATTTCTCTTCCCTGCTCCACCAGGCATCTGCCAAACATGCAGCCTGGCTGTAATGTTTTAGAAAAACTAAACTCAAAATAGAGAATTCCTTGGCTCGGATAGTTTTTCATTTGACAAAATATGAAAAACTGAGTATGTGTTCAATATAAAATCTCATGTAGATCCCACCTTATTTTTTTAACATATGCTATGCAGTCCTGTATTTGCTCCCTTCTGAAACTCAGTGCCAAGAACGTGGAAGGGAAGCAGTTCTCGGTTTTCTTTCAATTTTTTGCTGTTTTTGAGGACTTGTGAATTGAAGCTAAAAGCTTTGGCCATATGGATACTTTATATTGCTGTGACTTCGGCAACGTACAGAAACAGTGCTGTCTGTAGTTAGTGACAGTATTGCCAACCTAAGCAGTCAAAAAGCGTTTGTCAGGTCCCCCAAAATTATGAGATTGGCTTGAAAATCGTGAGATGTTTAAAAATAGTAAATGTGGGTTTCCTTTTCTCTGCCTTCTGGTTTTTGAGACTTCTGGTTACACTTGAGTCATATTTGAGCTTTTCTCCAAATCAAAAGGGCTAGAAAGTTATTTTTTAAATATATGAAAGATGAAATTCTCATGACCTCAGGAGCTGGAGTTTTAAGGAAAAAAAACAAGTTTCACAAGACTGGTGATAAAATCATGAGATATGGCAACATTGTAATGGGGCAGTCAGTTTCTTTCATTCCTGCCTATAGCTTTGAAACAGCTTAATTCTGCCCCTGAAGATTATTTTGAACCAGGGATCTATGGAGCAGCTGAGAAGCTGAGCCCATACCCACAAATATAACAAATATAAAGAGGAAAAGCTCATTAGTACAGAAATGGGATGTATGTGCTCGTGCATTATGCCTGCGTGAGGCCAGGAGTTTAAAAGGATTAGGAATCCTTGTTCCAGGCTATGTGAAGATGGAAGGGTTATTTGGAATCCTCGACCAGAAACCCTCGCCCTTTATCCTTCAAATTAAAAGGAAGAGGAAATTGACTGCTGGGGCTGGACAGCTTGATAGGTGTGCTGTAGGGAGATACTTCTAAATCATTGGGAGTTTATTTAAAGACTGTTAGGGTTTACCTTTCCCCCCCTCTTTCCTGAAGAAAGAAAGAACCAGACACACATTGTTCAAAGCCTATTTTAGAGATTCTACCTCGAGCACTTTCCTTCTTCCTCCAAAGGCTTGTGTTTGTGAAACTTGGAGAAGAGGTCTGGAAATTCTGGTCTTTTTTTCTTGCAGAAGGAATGAACAATAAACTGCTGCTTGTTTAAAACTTCCTGTGATGCAGTGGGTTATATCTGTATCAGATTATGACTTCTATTTTTGTACCCTGTCTTCTATTTTGTGTGCTGACCATTTTATATTCTGTGCTGAAAAAACAGCCTGACCTTGATAGGTCAGTCTGTTATGCTGCATTCCAGATAGCTGCCCTGACCAGGAAATATGCTTGATGCCTAATTGAATGACTGTGACTGAGAAGCCATCACAGAGTAATCTAGACATTGCCTTCAGCTTTCATTGTATCTTAACTGCTGGCCCAACAGCATGGAACAATGAACTCTCTACACAGAAGCCTGACTGGGCGGAAGGGATTGGAGTTTATCAACCTGGGCACATAGCAAAAGGAGACATACACAGTGTTTAAGGAGATGTGTTTCTCTCTGAAAGGGAACCAACCTCTGCCATGTGCAAGAAGAACTGGCTTGAGAGAGAGAGGCAGGAGAGACCCAGTCTGAAACACAAACAAGACATTGGACTCTCAGAAGGGGTGAGATTAGACTAGATGTGGGGTGAAATCAGTGCATCCCAGGACTTGTTATTTTAAAAAATGTCTGTAACTCTCTAGTCCTCTTTAAGAGTAAAGTAACAGGGGTTAAGAAATTCCTTTGCTAAATCTGTCCCCCTTGCCTTCCTATCACATTGTCCCTGAAGGGGTTAAACTAGAATCCCATTGTGACCACAGCCTACATGAAACTCTCTGAGGGAGCATGTTATAAACAACTAGAGGGGACTCAGGAGGTCTGAGACTCTGGTTCCAGGGTCTGGGGATGACAGGACAGTTGAGTCCCATCTCCCAAGGAAAGGCTCATGCAAGGGGGGGGTCACCCAGGGAATGTGCCTTAGAGACCCAGAGCTAGAAGCTTGGCTCTGCCCAGACACAGCTGGCTTAGGAACATGTGGGATCCAACAGTTGGGTCCATTCTCAACAGACTGATGTCCATGCAGAGGGGCCTGGGCCAAGTAATGACATATTGATTTCCATGCAAAAGCCTCCTTTGAAACTTTGAGTTCAGTATGGCAGAGGGCAAAGTTTTAAAGGAAGCATTCACAAGGAAACAAACCTCTACTCTTCAACCTAAAGCAGAGTGGATCTTTTACACTATTCGGGAAAGATGGGGAACAAGCATGAATTATAAAGTCCATAAGAAAGATCAGTTTGTGGATGTATGCTTGCCAACTGCTCATCTTAAGAAACCAGAGCTGGTGTCTTTGCTATATAGAGATGACCAGATGCAGAATGGGGTGCAAGCCCCAAACCATGACCTAAAGATTCAGGAAATGTTGCTCGGCTGGGGCCCCCTCTGTCAGCCACATGTATGGCTGGGACTCTCTGACAGCCCCGCCATGCACGGGGCTGAATTTTTTGATTTCCTCCAAAAGAAAGCATTTTGGTGGAAATCACTAATTCTGCAGGAAAGAGAGAGTTTTGCTGGGAACGTTAATTTTGAGCAAATTCTGCATTGCACAGCTGGCCCCAGGGACTCCTCAAGCAGCAGCGGCACCTTGGGCCCCCCCAGCTAAGATATAATCAAGGGTATTTATAGTAAAGGTCATGGACAGGACACAGGCCGTGAATTTTTGTTTATTGCCCGTGACCTGTCCATGACTTTTACTAAAAATACCTATGACTGAATTGTAGCCTTAATAATGATTATGATGACCGGTGGGCTACTGGCTCTCCGTTGACATTTAACATGCCACCTTTTGGTGAATTATTGTGCATATATTTGATCCAGGGGTTCCCTGTAAAACTCTCCACCCCCTATGTCCTTTCCCAGTTGCCACAAAGGTTCCTGAGTCACAATAATTAAGCCACATTTTGTGAAATTTGTATTAAAGATGCTACATTGAATGACATTTTTTACAAGGACCATTCACTTCCACTTCCTTGGTTACTTTACAGTTGGTGCTCACTATAAATCCTGATGAGTACTGTTATATTGATAGTGGTGGTAGGTGGGGAGTTTACAAAGAGGTGTTATTCTCTTAAGGTATGACACAGAGCAACTTAACAGTATGACTGTCTTTAATAGAAGTCTTTTTATGAGGGAGAGTGTCTACAAAGTCGCCTTTCCAGTGATATCCTGAAAACTGCTGAAGACCCATCTATTTAATTAATAGGTCAGCTACCGCAGTTTACATAACAAAAAGTAAATGGACTTATCTAATTATATGAAAAAGTATAGAAACCTCTTGCTGCTTTAGATTATTTGATCTCTAGGGAGACTCTTCCATTATAACATAACATCCTACATTTTCACTTTGTTAATTCTAAAGTTGTGATCAAGAAAATGTTCTTCCTATTCTTAGTATAATAGTGACTTCCTAAAATATTAATGCTTTTATGAGTCCAAGTAGAGGACCTTTCCTTGCAGGAAATTTTAATATTACACTATAGTAGCAATTATATCCAAAATATAGTAAATAAACTGTCAGGATACATTTATCACAAAGTTTAAACAAGATCTTCTGATTCCACATTGCCGTGCTCATCCACAGATTAGTCTGTCATTCTCCTCACACGCCATTCCACCCACTCCTGCCCAAAACAGATATCACTTATTTTTTTGAGAACCCACAACATCATGGGTTATAACAACATGTTCGTGCATTTTTTTTCCAGAAAGGACTGTTCAACAATATTCACTTTTCCTTATCCTTATACTAATATCTGGAATCTAAAACCCATCTAGATTGATATTTTGCTTTTGTCTGGCCGCTTGCAAAATCCTGCCTGATTTAATCAGTGTGAAGATCACAGTACCACCCGGTCTGGGGTTATCCGGGTTCTAAGGTAGCGGTATGCAATAGCTTTTCTTTATGTAGACTGGATCTTCTTTAAGAGTTAATTCTAAAAAGACACACACGTCTTTTTTTCCATATAAGTGATTGGACCCTCTCTCTTTTCCAGCTGGAATCCAGGTGTAACAGGGTTCACGACACGCCCCTCTTCCTGGGGCCCGCTTGCTCTCCCCAGAAAGGCTCAGAGGCACTTCAGGGTTGTGCAACACCTGTGTCTTTATTTACTTAAGGTTGTCCCGCCACCAGTGTCCATCTATATACAAGCTTTACAGGCAGTCAGCCTCCAGCTCCCTCCCTGACTGTCTTCTCCCTTGCTACCGCTGCCTTCTGGCTCTCTCCCAGCCTTTGTAACTCTTGGCTTCTCAGGCCAGCAGGTTTTGCTAATCCTCAGGCCGGTACCAGGCCTTTTCCATCAGCCCCAATCTGTTTCCCCTGATTGGAGCTGACTGGGCATGGGCTAATTAGGTGCTTTTGCACCAGCACCCTGGTACACCTGGGTATCCAAAGATTCCCAGAAAGGAGTTGGGTCTCTAGTATTTCTGTTTGACTTTCAGAAATCAGTATTTGCTACTTACTGATTTATACTTTCCAGTCACTTTTCAAGAACATAGATGTTGGAGTCCAGGTTGATGAGTTGCATAGACATATTTTTCCTATTTGTCCTCACTGCTTGAGACAAAAGGTTGTGAGAGAGACAAGGTATGTGAGGTAATATCTTTTATTGGACCATCTTCTGTTGGTGAGAGAGAGAGAGAGAAGCTTCTGAGATACACAGAGCTCTTTTTCGGGCCTGAGTTGTAGTTTATCTGATTTAGCATTTGTGATTTACCACAGAGATAAAGCAGCATAGTCTATTCCAGTGTCTTGACATTTTTGCAAGATTATCCTGCATTGCAGTCAAAAAAGATGGCTCTGGGCAGACTGTCTGCAGAGCGCTGGCTTGTGGAGCAAAATAGTTCTTTTTTCTTTTTATTCTGTTTTGGCATGTCACGGGGTCCCCACAGGCTTTCTCCCTCTTGAGCCTGCGCCCTGTGTTTAGGCTGGTATAATAAAGAATCTTCCACGCCTTCTTTTGCTGGATCACCCAAGTGTCTTTATTTACAGTGTTCATACAGTTCCCAGATCCCCCAACAGCTAGTGCCCCACAGACCCTCCCCAGGGTCTCCCAGCTTTCAAGGCTTCCTTCTTTGGTAAAGAGACAGCAATACCACCCTCCTGTCTCCTCCCAGGCTAGCCCCTCACTGATGTTTGCCCAGGGCTTTTATAGCCCTTTCATGCCTCAGCCTAGCTGTCAGCACTTAGCTCAGCATGTTCTTCTGAGCCAGCCCTCATTAGGGCTTGCAGCTGGGCTCCCTGCTGAATACCTGTGTCTCTACCCCAGGCCTTTTGGCTAGAGACCAGGCTGCAGCCAACATTTTGGCAGGGCCTTAAAGGGGTTTACCCCTGCCCTGCCACATGGCATTTTTAATTTTTGTATATTTTAAGTCTCAGGTATAACAGTTCTTCAATTCTGAGTAATTGCAGGATCAGGACCTTAATAATTAAAGCAAATCACTCCATGTGGGTGGACCCCTGCACCTGCATGGAGCTCAGTTGGTCTCCACCTTGGTGCAGGGATCTGGCTGACTAGTTCTCATTGCAGGACCAGGGGCTAGAGTGGTAAAAATTGGATGGATTGTGAAACATAAGGCACCCTGTCTTGGAGCTTCTGTGAGATGTAGTCGCTCAAAACTTCATCTGCACCCCCTCCCACACAGTTTAGAAAAAGCATTTTACTAGACAATAAAAATAAAACATGCCATATTGGAAATAGACTGGTAATAGGTGAATGTGGTACACTTTTGTTTCGAGGTGTACTATCTTACACCATCTAGTTAAAAATCTGCTAAAACAGCAGAGTTATCACTCAGCTGAGCTTTAATATGAAAGGTAGAAGACAACTATTTATTAAATAAAATTTGATTACTAATTATATTTATAGGTCTTGAGATGTGCCTTAGTGACTCTCAGTCTCTTGAAGGTTGTAACTGCTTTTTGGATGGTCACTGAGCATCAGATGGATTTAACTGGTACTCCTGAAATAATTAGACCCAGCTTTCTTTTCAAGGGTACTATTTAACAAATACAGCAATAGCATTATACCTTCCTTTCACTGATAAAACTCACAGTAGTAAGGGAGAGTTTACTGCTGGTTCTCACAGGTACCTTCACAGATCATTATGAGTTTCTGGGATGATTTACCTCTTTGTGCTTTATTGAATGCTTTTTCCTGTCTTACTTTTTATTAACCCTTTAAAACAATGTTGCAAAATAGTTAAGAAAATTTACCAGCCTGAGCAAATATAGTAGCACCCCTAAGCCATGATGATAATAGTATATTATACTTGACACAGCCAGAATATGCCAAACTGGGGTATCACCAGTATTCCTCCTATCCTGTAACACCCTTTCTCCTCTGCTAGACTCCTAACACTGCTTTCTTTCTTGCCAACATATTTAGGTAAGTGGAGTTATTTTGTCATAGAGCATATGGAACATGGAGTTCTGATGATCTAGAGCCCTTTTTCCTGCTTTATTGCGGGGGGGGAGAGCGAGGGGTGTTGGTTGGTTATTTGGCAGCCTGTTTTCTTTGAAGAGTTGCTGTGGGATTTTTTTCTAACCAAAAATCTCCTGATCTTTTATCACTAGTTCAGTACACCAGGATTTCTGTGCAGATAGTAATCAGTCATAATATGTAATGAGTGTGCAATGCTTAATATGCAGTTGTGAAAATCTACCATGCTTTCCTGCATGGCCTATGTTGATTTAAAGAGAGAAAAGATGAGTAAATTCAGATCTTCCAGTTAACCTTGTAGTTTTCTTACACTGGGATCTCTGTGTGATTCTGTGAATCTAGAGCTCAAAAATTTGGAAACATCAATATCTTACACTGATTCAGAGGGAAAATAAAACTTTTTTAAGAGCAGTGCACTGGGAAGTCAGACTCCTATGTGCAGTCTTGCTTCTCTCCCTCACTCATTCTGTGACCTTGGGCAAATCGGTAACCTTTCTGTGCCTGAGTTTCCCCAGCTGCAAAATAGGTATAATAAAGAGCTATTCACTTCATCTGAAGTGATCATCTGAATGTATTGTAAATATTGACTAAGGCTTTCTAAAACATACACAAAGAAATGAATAAATGAACTGGCAATTTTACTGAATTTAACATACTCACTGCACTATTAGACAAATATGTCGTCTGTAAAACAATGTAACATTTAGTCAAATCCTTTTGTCAGTGGAGAGGGCCCTGTGGTGGGCTGGATTCTTATCTGATGTAAATTGGCGCAGCTCCATTGATGTTGGTGGAGGTAGAGCTATATATACCAGCTGACAATCTTCCCCAGTGTTTTACAGCTTTCCTTTCTCCTTTTAGTTCTCCTGCATTCTGTTTTCTCTCCTGTAATAACAGTAGTTCATTCTTTGTCTCATGCACAAGCACCAGTACAGTCCAGTAATTACAAGAAGATTACAAGATTGTTTCATATCCAACTTCTTTATTTGAATCAAGGAACCTATTAGTTTGAATTATGCGGTGGGTGTGTGGGGGTGTTGGGGAGAAAGGTTGTATTACTCAGAACCTGTGCTCGTAGTTTTTTCCTTTAAAGAAAGTAAATATTACCTTTAATTTAAATTAAATAACACATACATATTGGGGCAGAGTTCTTTCCTAGTAAAACCCTATCTATTTCCATTTGATTTTTGGGGGCCAAAATGAACATTTGCTGAAACTTAAAAAAAATCACTGCCATCCAGATTCCAGCATCAAACATCTGTTTTATTGCAGCATAACAAATATGAAGCTTTAGGTCTGTCAGGCATGAACAAGCATCAAAGCAGATCTCATCAGTCTTGAGACTACTGACTGGATGGATTAAATAAACATTGTAGATAAAGTACTTGTAATAAATTCCTACCTACTGTGTGGGATAATTGCACAGATGTAACTTTATTTATCTAGTTTTGTTTTGATGATGGATATTTTAAGATGTTCATACAAAACAGGAAACAAAGGTAAAAGACATGCTTGATAACTGAGGAACTCTCTTATCATAATTGCATGTATTGCCACCGAGCCATTGGTATGCAACATATCATAGGACCTGGAGAGAAAATTGAGAGGATGGTGAAGACTTTGTTGGGTTAATAATACATGAATACCAAGTCAAATGTGTAACTCTATTGATTTGATTATATTTGCATCCTTAGAAATATGTAAACTGAAAAGCATGTTTATGGAAAATAAATTGAGAGGAACATAGCAATTTCTGTACTGGATTATACCAGTGGTCCGCTTGGTGCATTGTTCTGTCCAATAATAGCCAGTAACAGGTGCTTCAGTGGAAAGTGTAAGAAACCCCATAATAGACAATGTGACAAGGTCAGGCCAGATAGCTACAAAAGAGTGTTGAAAGTAGATCCATTAGTTCCAGGTTAAGCAGGTCCCTTTTCCCTGGGTAAAATAACAGGGACTATTCCAGAACACTAAGGAACTTTCTAGAACTGATTAAGGCAGGCAGGCTGATTAGAACACCTGTAGCCAATTGGGAAGCTGCTAGAATTAATTAAGGCTAATCAGGACACCTTGACTCTCACTCCAGTTAGTGAGATGCACGCAAGATGCTGAGAGAGAGAGAGGGCATGCGGCTGGAGGACTGAGGAGTACAAATGCTATCTGGCATCAGGAGGAAGGTCCTGTGGTGAGGATACAGAAGGTGTTGGGAGGAGGCCATGGGGAAGTAGCCCAGGGAGTTGTAGCTGTCACACAGGTGTTACACAAAACACTATAGACAGCTGTGATCCACAGGGCCCTGGGCTGGAACCCGGAGTAGAGGGCTGGCCCGGGTTCCCCCCAACCCCCCAACTCCCTATTGGATACAGGAAGAGTTGACTTGGACTGTGGGTCCCACCAGAGGGGAAGGTCCCTGGCCTGTCCCCCGACCCACTAGGTGGACCAGCAGAGACTGTGGGAATTGTTCTCCTTCCTTTTCCCCATGCTGGCCAGTGATGAGTTATCGGAGTGAATGGCAGATGTGAGCCACGAAAGTGGCCAAACTGAGGGCTACTGTGAATCTCTGAGGCGAGCAAAATCCGCCAATAAGCGCAGGACCCACCAAGGTAGAGGAGGAACTTTGTCACAAAAAGTATGGAATAATCTGCTCGTAGGGGAAGCTTCTTCAAACCGTAAAGCATGAGGAGAGTTTACATCCCTTATACATATTTCTTATCTGAGGTAATTGTGGACGTTATTCATATATGTCTAGTTGTAGAGAGTTATGGATAGCTATGCTTGTTTGAAACACCCACAGTGTATTTTGACAAAAATTAACTTTAAGGAATTGGGAATACCCATTCTGAGTTCTTAATTCTTTTATTCTCACAGTTTGTTGCAGCAAATTACTTACAAATAACTTCATTAGATGAAGTAATTTGAAACTATATAATTACAGTTTTATGCAAAGAGTGTATTAATGCAACATAATGGCTTAAAATTTTAATACCATAATTCCGGAAATTAAAAAGGTTTTCATAGTTGGATCACATTACATATGTGACATGCTTTGTGTAGCATTTCTCAACACTGTTAATGCTGTTGTGCTGTTAGGGTATATGTGCAGTAAACATTGTTCGGGGAATATAAAAGTTAAATCTTGTGTTAACTTTCATAAACCTAGACTTTTGTAAAAGTGTGGTCTAGCAGTTAAAACATCAGTCTGGGAGTCAGGAGTTCTGGGATATATTCCTAACTCTTGGACTGATATGCTTTTGACTTTGGGCAAATTACTTGTGTGCCTCCATTTCACCATCTGCAAAATCAGGGTAATAATAATGTCTATATCGCAACAGTGAGGCTAGATTCATTAAATGTTTCTATAATGTTGCTACCTCTGTATGTAACAAAGAAAAAAACTAGTAATAGCCTAATTTGCAAGGCTGTCAAGCAATTAAAAAATTAATTGTGATTAATTGCGCAATTAAAAAAAATCTGTCGCGATTGTGTGATTAATCGCACTGTTAATAATAGAATAGCATTTATTTAAATAGTTTTTTATATTTTCTACATTTTCAAATATTTTTATTTCAATTACAACACAGAATACAAAGTGTCCAATATTTACACTATAAAAAACAAAATAAATAGTATTTTTCAATTCACCTAATACAGGTACCATAGTGCAATCTCTTTATCATAAAAGTTGAATTTACAAATGTAGAATTATGTACAAAAAATAACTTTTATTTTTGAGTGCAGTGTAAAACTTTAGAGCCTACAAGTCCACTCAGTCCTACTTCGTTGTGAGTTTCTGTAGTGATTGTTGTCAACTCTCAAACAAGAATGGAAAAGAAGATGTAATTAAGAATTGTCTGGATGTTTTTTAAAGTCTTCTTCTAATTATATTTCAGATAATAAGAGAGATGCAGTTTGATGATGAGAGTAAATCTTAAAAGGAACAATAACTCCTTTATTTAACGCTTAAAATAATTCCTAGTGGAAAATAGCATTTCATTAATTGTCATTACATAGGAATTACAGAATTTGACTTTTTTTGTCATTCAAGTATTTAAGTGACAGTGGCATTATTTACTCTAAATTAAGTTCTATGCACAACAGCAGCAAATTAATTACCAACCATGTAGAAAGAAACAGAGAACTAGTAACTTATTTTGAGAAAGTAATCTTTTTGGTAAGGATGCTAAAATGCAATTTTTTTCTACTGAACAAGAGATTTTATTAATATATTCTTTCCTCACAAAGAACAAAAGCTGGATTGACTTGCCTGTTAATTTATTTAAATATTTTAGCAGTGAATTGAAATAGCCAATAAGGAAAGCCTTGACCTTTCACTTACATTGTACATACATTGAGAGTTTTTCCATTAAAAAACTCTTATTAAAAAGTAGTTAAGGTTCCAAAGTGAAGTACTCAAAAGTCACTAAATGCCAAATTTCGAGCTGCTTGTACAACCTTAATTAACCCCCTTGTGTGTATGCATTAGGATGTACTCTTTGATTGCATACATGGTCACATACTGTTTTTTCCACAGGACCCTTGCCTCATTCAGTGCATAGGATAGACATTGCTCCGTGAATAAGGCAGCTTTTCATTAGTCCATTTGTCTAGGAACTTATTCAAAGCCCATGGAAGTCAATCCAAGCTTTTCTATTGACTTCGCTAGGTTTTTATCAGGTGCCCGGTGTATGGGCCAAGTTTTGCCTCAGTCACTAGACACAGTCCATCTTCTTCTTTACTGTTCATCCTGTCTCATTCACCATCCATCCTGTTTACTGAGTGAGGCAGGTATTCTGGGGAAAAATAGTAAGGACCAGATTCTGATACCCTTACTCACATTGAATGGTATCTTTCTCCCCGAAGAGACTGCGCTTATGGAATAAGGTACAATGCAACATGAGTATGGATATTAAAATGTTGCCTTTTGTGGTCAGTACAGGCAGGGCTGGTAGCACCGTCTATTATTAAATCTGCCCAACATTTCCCATTATAAGATAGTGCTTTCAATTGCTTATAACTTGACTAAACTTTAACTATTTGAGCTGAAATTTTCTGCGCTGCATGTTTGCCTCAGGCTGAATTTTTCTGGAAATTTTCACCTGAAATGCTTCAGGTGTTTCCAATGGTGATGATAGAGGGAAAAAAATATATTGTTTTTCCCATGATAAAAAAAAATTCTGGTGACCTTTTCTTTGAAAAGCCCTAGCTCCCTGATGCTTTGGAGCAGGGACTTGAAATTTGACGGCAAGAGGGGAGAGTTGTGGCCTCAGAATCAGCGAGGTGCCTTTTACACACATCCCTGTGAAATTCCACACAAATTTGGCCAGTTTATAAGCGTTTGAAAATTCACAGTTCACACATACTCATTTGTTGCAGAATTTGAAAAGTGTGTAATGAATGAAGTAGGAGATTGCAGGAACAGAAGGTCTCATGGTTAAAGCATTTGAATGCTGCCCTGGAGAACTGGATTCCATTCTTGTCTGTGCTACAGAGTTCCTGTGTGATTCTGGGTATATCACTGGGTATATCACTAATTGTGTGTTCCTCATTATCTGGGTGCCTGACTTGAAACTTGGGAATCTGATTTGCAGAAATTCAGCTGCAGCTGAAGTCAGTGGAAGCTGCACTTTGAACACATTAAGTGATATATAGTGCTTAATACTCTGAAAAGTCAGGCCCTAGGCATCTCAAATTGGGAACCCCAAATTAGTGGATACTTTTGACCTTAATATGTCTGTGCCTCAGTTCCCCATCTGTAAATGGGGATGATAATATCTCCTCATCGCACAAGGGTGTTGAAGAAATAAATTAATTAATATTTATGAATGACTCAGCTCATTAAGTGAGCACCATCTGTCCTGTGCAGTGGATGAAGCAGGAGTCCTGTGGAAAAGATAGTATGTGATCATGTAGTTAAATACTATATCATAATGCATAGACATAGACACAAAGAATGCATAGACACAAGGAAGCTTAATTAATATTGCATAGGCAGCCTTAATTCTGGCATTTCTTAACTTTTGAGAGTTTCACTTTTCAACCTTAATAATGTTTGATTTATATTACACACAAAAAATTATATCAAACAAAGTTTTATTGCAATACATATGAACGAGGTAGCAGACGTAAGATTGTTCAAGTAACATTAAATTTGACATTTCCAGAATTTTGATAGCTTCACGTTGCAACTTTTACATTCTTTTAATCTCTTTTTTATGGAATTTTCTGGGGATTCTTTTGTTTTGAAGAAAATAGATAAAATGTATCTTGCATTGCTATTTTCTGAACAACAAAACAAGCCATCCTGCATGATATGTACACTAAATAGAATGAGGCAGGGTTCATATGGAACTGTGCTTTGGTACACAGTTTTTCAGATTACTGTGCGACAAAGTAAATCCTCCAGGAAATGTAGAGATGCCACACTTTCTGTACACTCCTTATGCAGTCTTTGGATTTCCTGTGATGCTCTCCCTACTGGAGGCAGAAACAAAGCAGCCCAGGGCAGTCGCAGGCTGCAACTACACAGAGTGGTAGTAAGTTTGTTATAGGGTGACCAGGTGTCCGGTTTTCGACCGGAACACCCGGTTGAAAAGGGACCTTGGCGGCTTCGGTCAGCACTGCCAACTGGGCCGTTAAAAGTCCGGTCGGCGATGCTGCGGCACTAAGGCAGGCTAGTCCCTACCTGTGCTGGCTGGCACAGTGCTGTGCCCTGGAAGCAGCCAGCTCCTAGGCAGGGGGGCCATGGGGCTCCACGTGCTGCCCCCAGCCCGAGCACAGGAGTCCTGTGGAAAAGATAGTATGTGATCATGTAGTTAAATACTATATCATAATTCATAGACACAAGGAAGCTTAATTAATATTGCATAGGCAGCCTTAATTCTGGCTTTTCTTAACTTTTGAGAGAAGTATACAAGTAGTGGCAGGAAGATGTTAATAATATTTTGCATATATGTCGGGCCTTTTGTCCAAGGATCACAAAGCCCTTTATAAATATGTGCATTATTTTACAGAGTGGGGAAAGTGATGCACAGGCTGATCATGACTTTCCAAAGACCAACAATGAGTTTGTAGCAGAGTTGTGTATGGAGCCTGGAGTTTATTATTATTGTTTATTTTATTACAGTGGTGACTAGGAGTTCCAATCATGGACCACAATTCCACTATGCTAGGCGTTGTACAAATATAGAACCACAAGACGATACCTGCCCCAGAAACCTGATAATCATCAGTAGCTTGCAACATCCAGTCCCCTGCTCTAACCCATATACCAAGTTGCCTCCAAATATATTGAACAAAATTTGCACTTATCATATATAATCTGTTTTACAGATTTTTTTTTTAATTATTTCATTTTTAAAGAAAATCTCAATCACATGCAAAATAATATTCGGTGAAGTGGTGTGTGTATAAAGTGTTACTTTTCAGTCTGTTAGCTACTTTGACATCCCACACCTAATTTAAGGATAAAATACTAGCAGGTAATTGAATCAAAATGTGATGTTCTTTTGGACTCAGCCATTGCGTGGTATCTGTTTCTCTTTGAGAAAATCTAGAAAAGACCACCCTAGTAAAACAGAGAACAGCCAGAATTAATGAGGGTGAAATTTTGCCAAGAAACTTGCATCTGGGCAATAAACTTGTTGGGAGTGAATTTGTCCAGCTGTAGTTTATACCCCTGATAAATTAGGTTTATAATTGAATTTCTGAACACTACAGTACCTCTCAGTCTCTCCAGTGTTGACAAAATGTTAGCAATGCAACAGGCACTCAACATACACATGCTGAAATAAAGCAACATCCAACCCCTTCGGCAAAATCTGGGGAAGTAGATGGGCAATATGCTCGGAAGGTTAGCAACTTTGGGTTTTGTCAGATGAGTGGAATTTGCTTCCCCCATGTCATCCACTGGGGATGTCCAACCCCCAGACATTCAACTCTAAGGCCTTAAAATTTGAGCATCTTAGCTGTTCATAACTTTAGCGTAAAATGCAAAGAGAGAGGCAATTTCTAAAGTAGCTGGGACATAGACCATGAAGGGCTTTGGGTTCAAAACCAATATCTTGAATTGCACGTGAGAACTGAGTTGAAACTTTATACAGATGATGGAGTTTGAGAAAGTTTAGTTTATGGCGGTGTTCATTTATATAAGTTAGAAAAGTTTCTGAGATTTTGGTAGAATCCTGGTCCTTATTGAAGTCAGTGAGAGTTTTGCCACTGACTTCAATGAGGCAGGGTTTCATCCTTGGACTTTAGAGAAGGTGGTTTGGGGAAAAAAGGGAGGAAGTGGATTCAGTTTAGGAATGTGGAAGATGGAAAAGATGAGAGGTTTGGGAAGGGAGAAATCAAGACATGGGAAAGGAAAAGGTAAAGAAGTGAAGGGGGATAAAAAGGAGAGATGATCAGGTGGAAGGGAGAAAGGAATTTTCTCTTCTTCCCATTCCTGCCATCTTTTCCCCATCTCTCTCCTTTTGCCATTACCTCTTCTCTCCTTTTCTGTTCTAGTTATCTATTTCTTCCTGCCCAAAAACGCATATAGAAGCAGGACCCTTTCCCACTTGGCTATTTAGCCCAGTGAAATATTGACAAGTAAGTATAATATGTGTTAATTACTTATTAGAAGATAGTTAATAGGAGTGATTGTTTCCCTTGGGAGTTATTCTTAAATAGGCTCTCCATTTAGTGTGTTCAAGGCTATTTTGATTATGGACAAAAATAAACATAAATATTAAAAACTCAGTTAAAGGCTTTAAAGTTCTTTTACTGAGTTTTCAAGTGAAGCAAACAGAACAGATCAGTCTGACCCAGGAGACAAAGCTATGTTCTCAAAGCAGTTATTAGAAAATTATTCCAAATGTGAGTTTAAAAAGAACCCCAGATTTTTTTCCTCTCATAGGTAGGTGTAATTGAATGTTTACTTCTCTTCTGGAGTTCCTGAAGCGTGGCTTATGTAGCATGCAGAGTCTGAAAGATACATCCTTGTTTAAGGAGGTAATGTAAACTAGATTGCACTCAGGAGCCTGACGTATCAATTTAAAGGAGATAGAAGATCATAGAATCATAGAATATCAGGGTTGGAAGGGACCTCAGGAGGTCATCTAGTCCAACCCCGTGCTCAAAGCAGGACCAATCCCCAATTAAATCATCCCGGCCAGGGCTTTGTCAAGCCTGACCTTAAAAACTTCTAAGGAAGGAGATTCTACCACCTCCCTAGGTAACGCATTCCAGTGTTTCACCACCCTCCTAGTGAAAAAGTTTTTCCTAATATCCAACCTAAACCTCCCCCACTGCAACTTGAGACCATTACTCCTTGTCCTGTTCTCTTCTACCACTGAGAATAGTCTAGAACCATCCTCTCTGGAACCACCTCTCAGGTAGTTGAAAGCAGCTATCAAATCCCCCCTCATTCTTCTCTTCTGCAGACTAAACAATCCCAGTTCCCTCAGCCTCTCCTCATAAGACATGTGTTCCAGACCCCTAATAATTTTTGTTGCCCTTCGCTGGACTCTCTCCAATTTATCTACATCCTTCTTGTAGTGTGGGGCCCAAAACTGGACACAGTACTCCAGATGAGGCCTCACCAATGTCGAACACAGGGGGACGATCACGTCCCTCGATCTGCTCGCTATGCCCCTACTTATATATCCCAAAATGCCATTGGCCTTCTTGGCAACAAGGGCACACTGCTGACTCATATCCAGCTTCTCGTCCACTGTCACCCCTAGGTCCTTTTCCGCAGAATTGCTGCCTAGCCATTCGGTCCCTAGTCTGTAGCTGTGCATTGGGTTCTTCCATCCTAAGTGCAGGACCCTGCACTTATCCTTATTGAACCTCATCAGATTTCTTTTGGCCCAATCCTCCAATTTGTCTAGGTCCCTCTATATCCTATCCCTGCCCTCCAGCGTATCTACCACTCCTCCCAGTTTAGTATCATCCACAAATTTACTGAGAGTGCAAGCCACACCATCCTCCAGATCATTTATGAAGATATTGAACAAAACCGGCCCCAGGACTGACCCTTGGGGCACTCCACTTGACACCGGCTGCCAACTAGACATGGAGCCATTGATCACTACCCGTTGAGCCCGACAATCTAGCCAACTTTCTACCCACCTTATAGTGCATTCATCCAGCCCATACTTCTTTAACTTGCTGACAAGAATACTGTGGGAGACCGTGTCAAAAGCTTTGCTAAAGTCAAGAAACAATACATCCACTGCTTTCCCTTCATCCAGAGAACCAGTAATCTCATCATAGAAGGCGATTAGATTAGTCAGGCATGACACTTTCCTCTCGTGTAAGTGCTTCAGGATTGATTCCTTGAGGACCTGCTCCATGATTTTTCCGGGGACTGAGGTGAGGTTGACTGGCCTGTAGTTCCCAGGATCCTCCTTCTTCCCTTTTTAAAAGATTGGCACTACATTAGCCTTTTTCCAGTCATCCGGGACTTCCCCCGTTCGCCACAAATTTTCAAAGGTAATGGCCAATGGCTCTGCAATCACAGCCACCAATTCCTTTAGCACTCTCGGATGCAACGCGTCCAGCCCCATGGACTTGTGCACGTCCAGCTTTTCTAAATAGTCCCTAACCACCTCTTTCTCCACAGCAGGCTGGCCACCTACTCCCCATGCTGTGATGCCCAGCGCAGCAGTCTGGGAGCTGACCTTGTTCGTGAAGACAGAGGTAAAAAAAGCATTGAGTACATTAGCTTTTTCCACATCCTCTGTCACTAGGTTGCCTCCCTCATTCAGTAAGGGGCCCACACTTTCCTTGGCTTTCTTCTTCTTGCCAACATACCTGAAGAAACCCTTCTTGTTACTCTTAACATCTCTTGCTAGCTGCAGCTCCAGGTGTGATTTGGCCCTCCTGATTTCATTCCTACATGCCCGAGCAATATTTTTATACTCTTCCCTGGTCATTTGTCCAATCTTCCACTTCTTGTAAGTTTCTTTTTTATGTTTAAGGTCCGCAAGGATTTCACCATTAAGCCAAGCTGGTCGCCTGCCATATTTACTATTCTTTCAACACATCGGGATGGTTTGTCCCTGAAACCTCAATAGGGATTCCTTGAAATACAGCCAGCTCTCCTGGACTCCTTTCCCCTTCATGTTATTCCCCCAGGGGATCCTACCCATCAGTTCCCTGAGGGAGTTGAAGTCTGCTTTCCTGAAGTCCAGGGTCCGTATTCTGCTGCTTACCTTTCTTCCCAATGTCAGGATCCTGAACTCAACCAACTCATGGTCATTGCCTCCCAGATTCCCATCCACTTTTGCTTCACCCACTAATTCTTCCCGGTTTGTGAGCAGCAGGTCAAGAAAAACTCCCCCCCTAGTTGGCTCCTCTAGCACTTGCACCAGGAAATTGTCCCCTACATTTTCCAAAAACTTCCTGGATTGTCTATGCACTGCTGTAGTGCTCTCCCAGCAGATATCAGGAAGATTAAAGATAATATAAATAGTTCTGATTCTTGTTTCAGATGAAGAGATCAGTTCAGCAGAACTTTAATATGTTTTCAGCATCAGTTGATTAACATTCTGTTCATCTGACCTCATTATGGAATGCTTTTCTAACCCTGTTCCTAGACACATCTATATTAGACTGGCGACTTTTGCTGTGTTGGCATTTCCTTTATAGGACCCTTTGTCCCCAAACCATAATGGAGTTTTACCCATACCAGAAAACCATTTTTTTGAACACTAGATTAAAAATGATTTCTTTCTAACATGGGTTAAACATACTTTGTCTGATCACTGTGGCCCTTATTTAGAATATGGATCTTAGTCCATACTGACTAGCCAAACACTGTGTAACTCTGGTTTTCAGAAATCATTTTAAAACCAGTGCTTATTAACATGTAAAATATGGACTCAGGTCTTTGTCTGAGGTGTTTCTAACTCAGCTGTAGAAATACATATCAGCATGCATGCAAGATTTCAGCCTGGAGAGGAGAGCTCTTTCTTTAAATTAAAGAGGAATTTGAGAAGAATCACTTTAACAGTTTTTATTCTCCTTAACGCTGTGTCTCCATCTGATCTACCCCAGTTGGCGCAGTTCTTCAGTGCCTGACCCCTGTGTAGTCCCTTATACCAGGGTAAATAGAGTGCAAGATTCTATCATTTGATTTGATTTTACACCCACTATTCAAAAGAAACACAATGAAGAATCAGGCCCTGAGCCTTTGGCTGAAATTGGAGCTTGAATGAGGATGACGGGCAGAGGGTCAATGCACATAAGACTGGAATAATGCTTATACATTCAGGGATGCAACCAGGAGAAATGGCAGAGAAGTATATCAGCCCTGTTGATTGAGGAAGTGTGTTTGTGAATTATCACTCATAGTTCACAATTTGGAGGTTTTATTAGATCTTCATCTGCTACTAGGTAATAGCTGTAGCCAAGACTGTTTTTCCTCATCTATGCTAGGCAAGAAGAGTGCATCCTTTTCTTTCTAATTCCTACCTTGCATTTCTCACCTCAAGATTAGAGTACTGTGACATGGGGCTACACGTTAAGCAATGTTTCATGCAGAGAGCTCATTACATTACACCTGTGTTCTGTAGTATTGTCTGGCTGTAGATTAGTTTCTGAGTGGAATTTAAGTCATAATAGTTGGGTCCTGGCTACTTGAGAGTCCACATCTCTACCTGCAGTTTCAGTCAGTAAAGGTGATCAAGCTAACAGTCAATAACAATCTTTAAAGCGGGGGGAGGAGAGAGGTCTTTATCATCTCACTCCAATCCTTAGTCTGCCAGATTTGGATTCATTGATTTACAGCACACACTGTACCCAATCTGTTTTTCCACTCCTGGTACTGCTTCAACCTTAAGATCAGAGTTTGGTTCAGTGGTTCTTAACCTTTTTACCAATGTGGGCCGCACCCGATACTACATGTATGGCCCTGAGGGGCTGGAGCTCTGTGCTGATTTGGCTGCAAGATGCAAACCACTGGTTTAGTTTCTCTCACCTCTTAGTAACTGCCCCTTCTCATAGTTCCAAGACTCAGTTTAGTTGTCTTGAATAAACTAATTCCTTACTGGCAATTTTACAGAAGTAATGGGGAAACTGTATAATAAAAGGCAGTATAGGTATAAAAGTAAGCATGATTGAGATGCATATGAGAGAATGTTAACCTGATCCTAAAATTAAGTTACAAAGTAGAGCTTAAAAATCTTAAGTGGTAGAAAAGTCCTTATCTCACCCATGGCTTTAAAGCTCTTTGTTTCCTTAGAAAAATGTATATCTCTATCCATAGCTGTAATAAAGGATTCAGTAGCTTTACCCCTCGGCTTTGGCAGGTCAGGATATGTCTCTTAGCTAGAGTATAGCACCTTCTAGTTCATCCCAAAGAACATTGAATTATCTGTAGTTGTTTGGTACAGACATTGAGTGAGTAGAGAGTGTTAGAGTGGCTGAACAGTGTGATGGTAGTGGGCTAATGTCTGGAGAATCGTGTTCTATTAGTCATGTATTTTTCCTTAACTTATGATTTCTTTGGTGTTTGTGTCCACGTTTGTGTTTGAAATACATTTGAGTAATCTTCATTCTATATTAACAAAGATTTGTAATGGAGAATTTCTTGGTGGCGTTTGAGTAGTTGTGGGGGGGATTTTTCCTTTAATATATATAATGTATTTATCTATGAGGACTGAGGACCCAGGATGGGAGACTGACCCTGGGGCCTGAGAGAAGGGCTGCTTTAAAACTGTGTGTATGGGGCAAAGAAACTTTCAATGATGCTCCACTGCTGAGTGGTCAGATCTTTCCACATGAAGCATCAAGAGCCTGGCAGCCTGAAAGCTTTGAGAGCCAGGTGGAGAAAGCTATCTCCATTGGCTTGTGACATTTTAAACAGAGACGCTATGATTGCTTCCCCAGTTCCCTTAAACCTGCTGCCTGACCAGATTCACTCGTGAGCCCTCAGCTTGTCTCCATCCCAGCTTTAAGTCTGTGGCAGTCACTTCCAGCTCCCTCATCACTTTCTCTTGCCCACTTGCCCCAAGCAGTTAATTTCTTGTTAGTATAGGTGTTTAATTTTTATTCATGTACATTTTATATCTATAAATTCTGTAGTGATAACTTTTGTACTTTCATGAAATATGTGTGTTTAAAAATATATATGCTTTGACCCTGATTCAAGCACTTAAGTATGTACTTTAAGCACCTTAGAAATCCCGTTCAGCAAGCATTTAAGAATATGCTCTAGTCCCTGTGACTGCACTGGGACTATTCATATGCTTAATGTTAAGCACATGCTTAATGTTTTGCTGCCTAGGGGCCTTATAATTTACAAATAGAAAACAAGACAGCAGGGAAGGGACACAGCAGGAGGGGTGTGTTCTGAGGGTGCCATAGGGATTTGACAAGTTCAAGTAGGGTAGCCAGCTGAGGAGAACCTTGTTACGTATGCCTCCTAAAATTCAGAAAGTCTTCAGGAGAGCAGTTTCCTTCCTGTGGGCTTCCTAGTGTTCAGGAGACCTGAAAGATAAGTTCTTGGAGCAGGTACTTATGGATAGGTCAGCCACTGAAGTGCTGAGCTTGCAAGGTAGTTGCTTGGATGAAGAATGCTTTCTCAGTTGGCTACCATATGCACATACTGCAGAAATATGCAGTGGCACCCACTCCATCTAAAAAATAAATAACTGACATGAAATACACTTTATTTTTACAGTAAATTAATTTGTCAAATAATATTACGTTAAACTTTGCAGAATAAACAGAAATGGTTGTTATTAAATTGTTCATAACTCAAAATATGCACATTAGTAATATTTAAAAACAGTCTAGATCAAGACCTTCTTCTGCTAAAATTTTACTTATCAAAAAACATACACAGTCATCAGTTCCATTTGTCATCAGATTAATTTGTCACCTTTGTTTGTTCTGTCTGCTCAAATGAGCAGTAGCGAAATATCCGTCTTAGTCTGGATCTGTAAAAGCAGCAAAGAGTCCTGTGGCACCTTATAGACTAACAGACATATTGGAGCATAAGCTTTCGTGGGTGAATACCACTTCATCAGAGGTATGTAGTGGAAATTTCCAGAGGCAGGTATAAATATGCAAGCAAGGATCAGGCAAGGGATAACGAGATTAGTTCAATCAGGGAGGATGAGGCCCTCTTCTAGCAGTTGAGGTGTGAACACCAAGGGAGGAGAAACTGCTTTTGTAGTTGGCTAGCCATTCACAGTCTTTGTTTAATTCTGAGCTGATGGTATCAAATTTGCAAATGAACTGAAGCTCAGCAGTTTCTCTTTGAAGTCTGGTCCTGAAGTTTTTTTGCTGCAGGATGGCTACCTTTAAATCTGCTATTGTGTCTCCAGGGAGATTGAAGTGTTCTCCTTCAGGTTTTTGTATATTGCCATTCCTAATATCTGATTTGTGTCCATTTATCCTTTTAAGTAGGGACTGTCCAGTTTGGCCGATGTACACAGCAGAGGGGCATTGCTGGCACATGATGGCATATATTACATTGGTAGACGTGCAGGTGAATGAACCGGTAATGGTGTGGCTGATCTGATTAGGTCCTGTGATGGTGTCGCTGGTGTAGATATGTGGGCAGAGTTGGCATCGAGGTTTGTTGCATGGATTGGTTAGTGAAATAGTTAACATTGTTGGCATTTAAATTGGCGTCTTTAGGTTTCAGAGTTATCTCCTCTATTGAGACAAGCAGTGGCAGTTCATACCTTCCAGAGCTATTGCCTCAGGCAGTCTATTTCTGTTTTTATTATGTATTAAGTAGTGCTCTGAGAGTAAATCAGGGCCCTGTTGTGCTAGGCACTGTACAATGATATGGTGTAAAATCCTGGCCTTTTTGAAGTCAGTGGGAGTTTTGTCATTGACTTGAGTATGGCTGGGATTCTACCTGTGATCCCTGACCTAAAAAGTTTATCATCTAAGGAGGCAAGTGACAAGACAGCAAAGGGATACAGTTCAGGAAGACCACACTGTAACACTGATTTGCTTTTGGTTCATCTTTTCTTCACATCTGTAAGGACTACAAACATAATTATTTTTAAATGAACGCTTGGATTCTGGAGCGTCCATATGCTGAGAGAGTAGATTATACAAATTTCTCAGTTTTTAAATACTTATACCTTTTAAACTAATCAACAGTCTTACATGAAAATTCTCCAAAAATTCATTCTATACTAAAAGAATAAGTGTTTTAAATTTGAGGAGGGCACATTATCATGTTCAAAGCAGAGAAGCTAAGCACAAAGCCCAGTGCAACTTTATGGAGTCGCTATTGTGTCTTCGTAATTAACATAGTCGTCTGTAGTGGCTTCCAAATGACTTAGCAGCAGCCTTTGCTTTCAGTTTCCTTTATTTTTTCAGTATGAGTTTAAAAAAACAAAGTCATTTGGTGACATTTGTGTCTTTTTGTGTCTGTCCTTTATATGATCTAAAAATTGGGGTAACCAAACTTGCAAAATACACCCTTTTTAGTGTGACGTATATGCAGAGACTGCTTCTTATCTTGTCTGCTTTCAAAAAACCTGAATGTGTACTTCACTCTGTACCCTAAGAAGGATAGTGCAGGGTATTTACAGTTCTGACTCTATGGATCAGGGGTAATCAATTATTTTTTGCCAAGGTCCTGATTTCTTTGTCAAGTTATTGCCTCCAGAGAAAATAATAAAAAACCCAATAATAAAGGTAATAAGTAAATAAAAAGATGTTGCGATCCGTTCAAAAGTGTCTGGCGGTCCAGATTTGGCCCACGGTCTGCCTATTGACTATCCCTGCTATGGATTATTCTTTATAAAGTGGATTAACCTCGCACTGCAATTGTCTGGAAAGTGCAATGTGAGCCAGTTGTTAAATAAAGCGCACAGGAATCCTGCTGAGGGACTCAGTATTCTAAGTAACATAAGGAGATTCAGGTTAATTAAATAAATCAAAACAATGACTATGCTTCTTTTCTAATTCTTGTTATGTCTGCCCTCAAAAATCTAGGACTCTGTGATGTTCCTCTTCTGCACTAATGGGGACAGTGCATCTCTAGGCGGTAGCAATTACCCTAATTACAAGAGGGCTCCCATGGGCTCCCTGCTGGAGTTTTCTTCCATGGATGGTAACAAAGATAGAAATCAGGAAACAGAATTCTATGACCAGCTTCCTCTGTGAACTGGGGCACATTTCTTAGGTCAAGGTTTTCAAAAACAGAAGCTTAAATACACATTTAGGCAATTGCTTGATTGTTTACAAGGCTGACCTTCACTGGGAGCTGTTGGGAACTTAGCACGGTTGAAAATCAGGCAGCTGTCTATATGTGGATTTTGGAGTCTAACTTTAGGCTCCGTTTTTTAAAAAAATTACTCTAATATCTTTGTGCCTCAATTTACGCTACTGTAAATAATGAAGATAAGAATATTCACCTTCTTGACAGGGGTCTTGTGTCATGAACATCTGTAAAGATCTGTGAGATCCTCACATACAGAGTGCTATATAAGTACAAAGAATTATTAATTATTATTTAACTGCTACAGTAATAGAACCTTGCTTATCTGGGAGTAACAGCTTTCTCCAGGTGTAAAAGCCTCTGCTGATCTGAGAGCTGTCTGGGTAGAGGTGTTGTTATTAACACTAGCAGCGTCCTAAACCTGTTTGTTCTGCAAAGTATGCATACAGTTGGTGGTCTGAATTGATCTTACTGTCACCTTGAAAGGGACAGTTTCGATCCTCCCAAATGCTAGTGACAGTGTTCACTGTGCACTGGCCTGGCCTATCAGCCCAACTAAAATGCTTTGGATTGTAAACTGATTTTTGTATGTGTTATACAGCATAATTGAATAAAATGTTAAGTGTTTAACCTATAAGCACAATAGAGAAGTAATGTAAAGGAAGGCAATATACAGTGCTGCTAATTGTGTCTTCAAAGTCTAACTGCAGCCAGAGAGCCATGTGAGCAAGGCTTCCTGGTCACTAGCCTTGCTTACTTTTGAACTTGGTCATGCTTCCTCGATCACATTTGCCACTGACTTTGATGGGATGAGGATCAGCCTTTAGCTCCATCATCTGACAATTACTTGCAGACTTTTTTCCTTTCATGCTTCTTTAGCATCTTCCTTGGGAAAGAGAGGGGCATTGTATTAGCAATTTTTCATGTGCCACACTTAAGCCCTTGGATTTTTATCTTTGTTTATTGCAGCTGGTGCTGAGGAGAAAATTGGCTGGGCATTTGGCCTGGGATTAGAGAGGCTGGCCATGATTCTCTATGATATCCCTGACATTCGCCTGTTCTGGAGTGAAGACGAACGCTTCCTGAAACAGTTTAGTGTGCCTCACATTGACCAAAAAGTGCATTTTCAGGTAATATTAATATATATATATAGTGACAAAGTTCCTCCTCTACCTTGGTGGGTCTCACGCTTGGCGGATTTGCTCACCTTGGAGCTTCACGGCAGCCCTCAGTTTGGCCGTTTTCGTGAACCCACAGTCCAGGTCAACTCCTCCTGTGTCTGACCAGAAGTTGGGAGGTTTGGGGGGAACCCGGGCCCGCCCTCTACTCCGGTTCCAGCCCAGGGCCCTGTGGAATGCAGCTGTCTAGAGTGCCTCCTGGAACAGCTGTGCGACAGCTACAACTCCCTGGGCTACTTCCCCATGGCCTCCTCTCACCCTTCTTTATTCTCACCCTCAGGCCTTCCTCTTGGTGTCTGATAATGCTTGTACTCCTCAGTCCTCCAACAGTCCGCGTTCTCACTCTCAGCTCCTAGTACCTTTTGCTCCCAGCTCCTCACACGCACACCACAAACTGAAGTGAGCTCCTTTTTAAACCCAGGTGCCCTGATTGGCCTGCCTTAATTGATTCTACCAGCTTCTTGATTGGCTGCAGGTGTTCTAATCAGCCTGTCTGTCTTAATTGTCTCCAGAAGATTCCTGATTGTTCTGGAACCTTCCCTGTTACCTTACCCAGGGAAAAGGGACCTACTTAACCTGGGGCTAATATATCTGCCTTCTATTACTCTCCTGTAGCCATCTGGCCCAACCCTTTCACAATATATAATTTTCGCTCTGTAGGAGGGTTTGGTCATTAGCAGAGGAGAAGAGATGTTAAATAACCAAAATTGTGTTCAACGGTAAAAGGCAATTTAAAATCATAATAAAATTTCAGCTGCTGTGGCAAAATCCTGTCATTACCATAAATTTATATCAATAATGGAACATTTTTATTGAGCTCTGGATATTCAGAAAATCATCTCTGTTCAAAACAGCACTGAAGCACATGCTTACATGTTTTTCCTGGATAGGGATGGAGTCAAGAATGTGCTTAAGTGATTTCCTGAATGAGGGCTGTAATTCTGTGTTACTTTGAATGGAAGCTGCCTCTGAAAATACTGTAATAAATTCCCAAATCCCTGCTTGGTGTTACAGCCACATTATGCACATACAAGTCACTGGGAGTTGCTTGGCGAACCTTCCACAAAACAGTTTGGAAATGTGACCTGCTATCTTCAATGTGTATGTGGGTATAGCTTTTAATGATACTTAACAAGCACAAGTTTCCTTTGCCCCAATGTATCAGCAGCATTTTCCTCCAGCCTCTTCTATGAGTGAGTTGCAAGCTGGGGTTTCAGCAGCACTTTTGTAGTAACCCTACCATCAAAACCATCCTAAAGTTTCTGTAGCTGACACTCATTTCAGTAATACAGCAGCTGAACATGAATTGATTGAAAGGCAGTGCTGCATTCAGAGTATACTTTACCATTGGCATAGGGAGGGTCAAGTCAACTGGCATCATGCTTCAGTGGAAGGGGTTACTGAAAGTTAGAATAGCTACTGAAATTTTACCCGGTGTCTCTGTAGGAGAAATTGGATAATAATTGTAGCAGTACTATGTCAAGGTGGGAGAGGTGGACTTTAAACACTAATGTCTTTACTATTCCTCTCACTTAATTTGTGAACCAACTTGTTTCTTTTTTATTATTTGAAAGTAAATATAATATGAAAAGAAAAATTACGATAAACCTGAATCAGCTGTTGAAACAGCTCTCACTTTGGTACAATAACCCAACAATGAAGATGCATTGGCATATAAGATTGGGGAAAGTCGTCCACAATTCTCCCGTGAAATACTGTAAAAAGGACCTACACAAGAGCAAACCTAAATATTCCAGTATGTTCCCAAAGCTCAAACTCCAGCTGTAGGTTTGAAACATCCAGACATCCATTCAAATACAGTACACATACTTACAACTCCAACTTTCCAGGAAGCAGCAGCCAGTCAAAGCAAGCCAAGAAAATAACTGACAGAACTCAGTCAAAGCTGAAAAGCCTGATAGAAAAAATGACTATTTTCTTCTCTTAATGTTATTGTGGATGTGAGGCTCCAGATTATTAAATTTATCTTATCTAATCTAATCTATTTTAGAATTTTATGCTGTCACCCATCACTGTTGTATCTGAGCACCTTCCATGCCTAATCATTAGCAATAGGAAGTCCCTGTTGAACTTCATGAGTCTTTGATACCTCTCCTTTCACAGGGTCAAAACTCTGCTTGGAGTAGGGTTTTCCTTTGGGGAGGGCAGCTGCTAGGAGTTTAGGAATAAAAGGAGTGTTTGAATTGAGTGTGACACATATGGCTGAAAGGTTTCAGAGTAGCAGCCGGGTTAGTCTGTATTCGCAAAAAGAAAAGGAGTACTAGTGGCACCTTAGAGACTGACCAATTTATTTGAGCATAAGCTTTCGTGAGCTACAGCTCACTTTATCGGATGCATTCAGTGGAAAATACAGTGAGGAGATTTATATACACACAGAACATGAAAAAATCGGTGTTATCATACACACTGTAAGGAGAGTGATCACTTAAGATGAGCTATTACCAGCCGGAGAGCAGGGCGGGGGAAAAACCTTTTGTAGTGATAATCTAGGTGGGCAGCTTCTCAAAGAGGAAGGCCTTGCAATGTTTCCTAAGGGTAGACTCTGGATTTGCCTGATTTCCTCTGTAGCTTGTCACATAGCATTCAGTTTAATTCAGATCTGCATCATGCTTATGCAGACGTTAAAATGACAAAATAAAGTTTTTTGAGAGTTTTGAATTTCATTACAAGTGTTTTACCTTTCCTTGACCAGATTTAATAGCAGCTTTTCTTGCACCATCATTAAATGAAGCTCTTCAAAACATAAAACATACCACTTGTGTGATGCTCAGACTGTTCCTTCAAATTTCTCTATGCCAGCACCAAGAAAAAAAAAATAAAGGTTTCTCTCCTCTTGAAATAGATGAAAAATGGTCCCTGTAGTAACAGTCAAAAATTGTTCTCCATGCGAAATCATAAAAATTAGGGATATGAGAGGACTTTGACTGTATTAGGCAAAATTCTGTCCATTTCAAAATACTCCAGTGCCAGGCCATCTTCCACATCCACTGACAGACTATTTCACAGTCCAACAGAGTTTAGTACAAACATTTTCCTGCTAGCTTGTGAAATTTTTTTTCCCTCAGTTTCATGCCATTGCTCCCAGTTTTACCATCATGCACCACCTTAAACAATTTTCTCCTCATCTTAGTGCTCTTCTAATATTTGTAGATTGTTATAGTTCTCTAAGTTAACAGATAGCAAACCTAGAATAACAAAAAATGCATATTTAGTTCTGCCTCTATAAGTGAATCCTCTCAGACATTCAGTGGTTTCTTCTGGGGCAAAACCATGGCAATTTGGCTATCTTGACTTCCATACTTTAAAATGTTGTTAACTGAATTCCTTAGACTTCTAATTTCTTGTGTGATTCTAATATATCTGAAAGATAATAAGCATGCCAACCAAGGACAGAAACCTTAACTTCACCTTGATGAAGTATTTTATGTCGGAATTTCCTTATTTTTTTGAAGTCCTAACTTGGGATGGTGGAGGGGAGAGTGCGTAGAAAGGGGCATTCCTTCCTTCCTGATGTCTGCAATTGGGAAGCCTTATTAATGCACACATTCTAAGACTCTGCAATCCCTAGGAGGTACCTAGGAGAAGTCTCTACCAGGGTAAGTTTCCCAACTGGCTGGAGTGCATCATAAGGCCTTAATCTCTATAGGCCTTTGGAGGCTTGTGAGACCACAAGGAAACTAGCAGCCCTCCATCCCCACTCAAGTCTTTTTTTCAGGGGCCTCCCTAACCCTCAGCTCCCACAAGCTCTAGAGAAGGCTCAGCGGGAGGCCCCTAGCCTCCATGTATTGTTAGTCTTATAAGGTTAGTTGGGCTTCCCGCACCTTTCCTACTGCAAGCCTTAGGAGTCTCACCACGCCCTGAACTTCCCTATGGGCCCAGGTGTGCCTGTTTAGCCTTAGTAGGTGTGGGTCCCTCCTGTGTGGTAGAAAGGAATTTTATTTATTTTAATTGGTGGACACCAAGGAATTTTATTTTAAAAATTACTAAAAATATTTGTTTTACAGAACCAAGAAATGGTAGACCAGCTGTTACTAATTGTTTCTCTTGCTGCCAACTCCGGGGTGTGGCTCCCACTGCTTTAGTCACAGGGGTTCTTTAACGTTTTTTAGGGGACACCATGATTAAGAACAAGCAAAATCATCACAATTATTAGCCAGTGTTATTTTATTATTAAAGGAAGGAAAAAAGGACATTAAACAACACGAATAACAGAACATAATTGTTAAGCTGGTTACTTCCATTACAATCTCTTCTGTATGTTTCTCTGTGGAGAGCTTTTAACAGAGATTATGCCCCACAGAGTGAACACCTCTGAGGAATGCTTTCCCTTTGGTAAATTAAGATCAAAGTGTATTGTTTCCCAAAATTATTATGACTCCAGTTTTAGTGTCCAATTAGATACTTAAAGGCTGTTTATGATTGGGTAAAAGAATTTAAGGGCTGTTGGGTCCTGTCTAGTTAATAATAATAAAAAGTAATTTTAACTAAATCCTATGAAATTGAAGGAAATATTTTAAGTCGGTTACTTAGAAGAAGCCATATGAGGAGCTGTCTTAGAGACAGGCCAGTTACAAATATTAAGAATCTTAAATCCAATTAAATCCCACTATTTCTCTGTTTACCGTTGTTTACCCTGTGTCGTCTCCAGGAATACATGGTCTAATCCAATGGCTCTCCACCTTTCCAGACTACTGTACCCCTTTCAGGAGTCTGATTTGTCTTGTGTACCCCAAGTTTCACCTCACTTAAAAACTACTTGCTTACAAAATCATACATAAAAATACAAAAGTGTTACAGCACATTATGACCGAAACATTGCTTAATTTCTCATTTTTACCATATAATTATAAAATAAATCAGTTGGAATATAAATACTGCATTTACATTTCAGTGTATCATGTATAGAGAAATATAAACAAGTCATTGTATGAAATTTTAGTTTGTACTGAGTTCGCTAGTGCTTTTTATGTAGCCTGTTGTAAAACTAGGCAAATATCTAGATGAGTTGATGTCCTGCTTGGAAAACCTCTGTGTACCTCTGGTTGAGAACCATTGCTCTAATCACTTGGTGATTAACAAGCAACTGTTAGTATTTTAAGTGACAGATTAACTATTAGTATTTTAAGTTACAATAGCAATTTCATATTCCAATAAAATCATTACAAGAGTTTTAAATCTAGTCTCTTGGCAAGTGTCTTAGTTAACTTCCTCTCATCAATCCATGCTGAAGTGTTGGGAAGCTATTCCTTGAGATGGTTTCTTGAGTCTTTTCTGTTTTTCTTGTCTGTCTGGGTCAGCTTGCTTATGGAGGTGAGTTGTAGAGTTCTTGCTGAAGCAGGGTAGCAGGAGGTGTGTGTACGGGGGTGCTCACTTCTGAGGAGTTTTTTATACTCTTTCCTTCCTACTTCCATGAAATTAGGAAAACACACCTGTTGTTTGTCTTATGTAGATTTAAAGTTGGTTGCTGTCCTTCTTTCACTACTTCATGACTTTAGAGTTGGCTTGGGTGGCACCTTCGTCTCCTGAATGAGCAGTCTGAATAATGAATATGCAACATGTTTTAACTCGCCTTTGTTCTTCTTGTGTCAGAAAAGCATCAAATGACTTTTAAAGTTAGTTTTAACTCCTTTTTATTCAGCCAATTTTCTGAAATATTCCTTTAGTTCCATGAGAGTTTAATTGGAGTTGAAATTCTGTTTCAAATGAGTCCAAACGCTCCTGTTCTCTCTGTTAAGGTCAGTTCTCAAAGTAGTCTTTTAAAATTAAATTCTTAAAGTGTTATCAGAGACGGTATTGTCTTTTCTTTTTACCAGTTTTTGGAGAGGTGGTTCTTGTCTTCACAAGTTTGATGAGGGATTGCTAAAGGATTGCCAGGTAACTAGTTTCCCAATTAATATACATATTTCTTTACTTAAATGGCTTCTTATATTAGTAACCAGTTATGACATCAAATGATCTTGCTATATTTGTACTTGAAGAATTTCACTATTTACATAGCAAAGGTATTAGGAGCTTCACATTTAATTAACATATTTTCAAGTATGCATTTCAGAAAGGTGTTTGCCATTTCAACATTTAAGAAATAAACAAAAGGTTTAAAACACTTCCAATGACACATATTTATCCTAGAGGCTTTTTCTGAATAAGTTTTTAGAGTAATTATAAAAATTCATTTTAATTATGATATTTCTAGACTTCTTTGTATGGGCTTACTTATATTTATTACTTTGAAAACTCACCCTACATTTCCTAGCCCACAATCAGGTCTCTTCCTAAAACACAAATTTTTTATATGGTTTGTCTTCTTGAAATAAGTATTATCTTTGGATCAAGCCAGTATCTTATACACAGGAGACTTGTCCTGTACTTTGATAACTCTGATTTTTTTTTTCTTTTTTGACTAAATAGTTTCTAGAGGTATAACTTACTGTTTGCAGTCTGTTTACACAGTTTGTAATTGCAGACTCATATCTACATTCTATACAAAGCACAATAAACTCATATATATATATATATATATATATATATATATATATATATATATCTTTCAAAACATAGTATAAAAGAAAATAGTATAGAATGTTAAAGAAAAATAGAAGTTATAAGACTGCATCCCAGAGTCTGTGTATATGACATTGCACCCCATAATGCTTTATGGAAATATGCTTATGAGTGTAAATATGATATAACTTGAATATTTTTACGCTACATATGCCATGTAACACATCTTTGCAAAGGTTATGATCTACTGAATATATTCATCCTATTCGCATGCATGTATCATTTTTATGTCTGCAGTTATGGACGTTGGCTCTGTGCTTGTATTTAAAGTGTTTGCTGTAGGAAACACATAGGACAGATTTGGTCAACATGGTGTGAAGGGGTTATTCAAGTAATTGGGAGTATTTAACTAACAATGACCTATGGGAGATGCCAATCCACATCTGAGCTTTCCTGGGAACGTTCAAACTAACATGTAAAAAATGGCATCGGCCTGCAAAAAGCTGAATCATTCATAGATGTGTGACTTGAACAGGTGATTGCAAAACTCCATCTTGGAGAGGGGTTTCCACCCACAAGAGAAAAACAATATAAACCCCCTGGAAACCCCTCCATTTTGTCTTGAGCGGGCTCAGAAGATAGCCTCTCCACCCCAA